>NC_083323.1:10919080-13319080 GCF_963455315.2 Globicephala melas
CAACATTCCCTGATGGTTATTGCTGAGGAGTGCCTTACAATCATAATAAGAACCACAGTGGTGTGTCCAACCACAGCACTGGTTACTGACTGGCTGAGACCAGCACAGAACAGAGTGAGAGGGTCAGGAGATGGTGCAGCAGGGTGCTGGGGCGGGAAGCTCACTGCCCAGGGCCTCCAGGGTGAGCATTAAGAGCCATGAAGCCCTGCCCTGGCCCCAGGAGACTTAGGTTGAATGTTGATGGAGCCGGCCAGGGTCCTGGTAGAGACTCGGTGGGGTAGATCGTTCCAGATCTGGGGGAAGGAAATCTGTGAGACCTTTTGGAGGTCAGAAGTGAAGACTTCCACAGCTGCTTATTTGCTCCCCAACTGGTCTCCACAGCCCTTCCCCTTGGCTGTCTCTAAGCCCTCAAGCCCTGTGATTAGAAGGTTCTTCCTTCCCTTGACCTGTTGACTGGGAAAAAAAAAAAGCACAACCTAGAAGTTGAGAGTTGTGTTTTATTTGGTAGACTTTCTGAGGACTTCAAGCCCGGGTGGGGACAGACGCTCAGATCGCTCTGAGGAACTTCTCTCCAGAGGTAAGGGAGGAGCCAGAACACATAGAGGTTTTTGCAACAAAGACCAGGTAGTCAGAACATCGAAAGATTAGCATCAATGAAAGAAAACCAGACATCTCAAGTTAAAGAATTTAGCATTTTTGTATGTATGAGAAGATGCAAAAGTCTGGGCTCACTGAAATCATTCCTTTGATACGCACCTTTGATATCTAGGGCCGGTATCCTGTGCTTTCCCATCCTGAGTCCCCTCAGGGCTCACTTTGGGCCGAGGAGCTCTAGTGGCTGGATGGCTGCAACACCCTTTGTTTACTGACATGCAGGCAACATTTTTCATTCACAGATCTTAACCCATGACCCCTAAGAGATATTCCCTAGGTTTTTGCTTTCCTTTCAGTTCTGTCTATTTACCCCTTTGCCCAGGGTAACTCCCCACTCCTCAACCTCCTTGGAAAAGTCTACCACAGAAAAGATGAGTCACTGGGGAGAGCCTGTATGTCTTTGAACTTAAGGGACTAGAAACCCAGGGTGACCCCATTTAGAAAATAGCACTGAGAGCTTTACGTGCATCAAGTCAATCACAACACCCCTACCAGGTAGGTTCCTTATTGTCCCCATTTTACAGATCTGGAAATGGAGGCACAGAGAGGTCCAGTGACTTGTCCAAGGTCACACAGCTGGTAAGTGATGGAGCTGGGATTTGAATTCCAAGGGTCCAACTCTGCAGCCCTCACCCTTAACCACAGGTTACATTGCTCTGAGGAAATGTAAACGGTGGTTTTCTCAGGAATTAGTGAGGACAGGAGTGAGGCTTCTGGAATGTTCGTATCAGAGTCCAGAGGAGGAAGTTCACACAGAGATTTTTGTGTTTGCTGCTAGTCCTTAAATTCTTCCTGATAATGTAATGCCAGTGATCTTTTAAAGCTGGATGAAGGAGGAGGAGAGCTATAAAGTATTTGATCTGAATGAGAGCCAGACGACATCCACAAAGAAAATTAACCTGGGTTATGTTTACAGGCTACCAGGCAGGCAGGGCATCTTGGACTGTGGCCTGAGGTCATCAGACCATGTGCTCCATCCCTAAAAAGGAGCATGAGGGCAAAGACTGGAGGGACTTTAGGTAACCCTTGGACCCCCTTATTTAACAGATGGGGAAACTGAGGCACACAAAATCAAGTGAAGCGATGACCTCTCGGTGACCTTCCTTACCTTTGCTAACTCAGCTCACGGTGGTGGGCAGAGCTGGGACTTGGGTCTCAGGATTCTTCCTCGGGATGCCCAGCTCAGCCGCCAAACAGGTGTGAGCCCCTGGGCAGGTTACTTAAGGCTGCTCTGAGCCCCGGGGTCCTCATCTGTAACAGGAAAGTCAGAGAACAAACCTCCTAGGGCAGCTGTTGCAGGGGAGGGGGGCGTCAAAGATAAACAGAGCCTGACATTAGTTAAAGGGGTGAAAACAGATTTTACGCAGTGACTACTGACAGTAGGGAAAGAGCTGATTTCTGCAGAGGCAACTGGGCGTTTTAAGGAAGAATGAGGGGGTGCGGAGGGGGGATATGGAGCTCAAGTGAAAAGTTGCAAAGGTTTGGGTCAGGTAAATGGGATGAGACGGGGGTGTCTGGAGGTGGGCAGTCGTACAGGCTGAGATTCTGTCCTCCTACAGATACTGGGAGACAGGGCTGGCCTCCCTGGTGATTGCTTTTCAAAGGGATGGTTTTCATTCCGGTCCTTGAGGAAGATACTCCTGGGCTGTAGGAGAAAGAGACATCTCAAAGGGACAGAGGAGGGATTTGTCATGGTGAGCGCTTTCCAGCAACCTCTCTAAGAAACAGAGGACAGGGACCTACGGTTGGGTGTTGGCTGCAAAGGACAGTACATTCTCCGGGCAGCATGAACTTTCTCAGGCAGGCCTTTCAATGGGAGGCCTGGGGTCATCCTAGGGGCACAGCCTTACTCTGCCAAAAGCCATGGTAGAGTTTGGTCAGCTCTCTTAGTGCAGGGGTTTGCACAAGTCTTTATGCGCTAAGAGTTCTGCAGTTTTGAGCGGCAGCCCGGCTGCCCCTGTTGTGTGTGGTACCCAAGAAGCCAACCACCCCATTTACCGTTCCCCAGCAGCCCGAGTCAGAGACCTGAGGCTCTCGTGTCCTGGAATACAGAAACCTGCTCTCTCTCACGCACAAACACACACAAATACACCATCATGGACATACACAGTCACTGGAGCAAATGTGTATTCACAGATGGCTGAACATGGTCACGACGCTTACACACAAATACACGTGTTTGTACACACGTACACATATGCGAGGCATAGAAAGGCATCGCAGACACGCACACATCCAGACTCAAGTGTGCAAGCAGGGATGGCTTCATGCAGTCGCACAGGGCGTCACGCTCACAGGGACCCCACGCTCGGTTTAATGATCTACTGTCGTGCTTTTGAAATGCTTCATAATGTTTGAACACACGCACACACACAGGTGTTCTCTATCTCATTCTGCCTTGCTCTTTCCTCCCGTCTTCTCTTCACACTGGAAGTTCCCACAAGTCTCCATCTTCAGCTCTGAAACCTAAGGACTTGGAATGAAAACTGCCGGCTGGAGGGGCTGCCCCTAGATAGCGGTTGAAGTTATGCCTGATGCTGACCTCCAGGTGGCAGCACTAAGCCGAGCCAAGCCTCAGCTCAGGCCGGGAAGGAAGAAGGGCGGGGCAGGCGGAGGAAGTGGGTGACTTGAGAGCCACCAGGCATCTACCCTATTCCAGAAAGTTTGGAGATTTCCCAAAGCAACAGATCTTCCAAGGGTTTATCTCTTCCATTCTTCTGTGCCTATATTTTCATCCAATTCATTTTTTCCTGTTCACTTTATTTTTAATAAAGAGATTTTTTAAAAATTTTATTTATTTATTTAGGTTACGTTGGGTCTTCGTTGCTGCACGCGGGCTTTCTTTAGTTGCCTCGAGCGGGGGCTACTCTTCGTTGGGTGCGCGGGCTTTTCATTGCAGTGGCTCCTCTTGGTTCAGAGCACGGGCTCTAGGCACGTGGGCTTCAGTAGTTGTGGCTCGTGGGCTCAGAGGTTGTGGTGCATGGGCTTAGTTGCTCCGCGGCATGTGGGATCTTCCCGGACCACGGCTCGAACCCGTGTCTCCTGCATGGCAGACAGATTCTTAACCAGTGCACCACCAGGGAAGTCCTCCCGTTCACTTTTAATATTTTTCTTTTTTTGTTTCTTAAAATTTTCTGATTACAAATTCAACACATTTTATTATAGAAAATCACATGCAAAAGAAAGTAAAACTCATCCATAACTTGACACTTTTTTTTTTAGCCGCGCTGCGAGGCATGCGAGATCTTACTTCCCCAGCCAGGGATGGAACCTGTGCCCCCTGCAATGGAAGCACGGAGTCTTAAACACTGGACCGCCAGGGAAGTCCTTGGCACATTTTTTTAAGGCTGTAAAAGAAAGTGACAGTATCTCCCCTCCCCCAATGACATACTCCGCCAGACATTTTTCTCTACTTCAACACAATTTCTTCTGTATACATGTAAACACACATACAAGTGTTTTATTCCACCCCCCAAATACACTCATATTCTACACACATTCTCCAACTTACTTTTTCACTTAATATGACTGCATCCTGTTTTCAAGTCATCATGTATAGATAGATCTGCCTCAGCTTTTAAACATTCAGAATCTAATATTCCTAAGTCTGATTTTTGCATAAGTTAGGTATGAAAAGGCCACCTACAAAACGGAGAAAATATTTGCAAACCATATATCTGATGAGGGGTTAGTATCTGAAATATATAAGGAAATCTTACAACTCAACAGCAAAAAAACAAATGGCCTGATTAAAAAGTGGGCAAAGGACCTGAACAGACATTTTTCCAAAGAAGACATACAAATGGCCAACAACTACCTAAAAAGGTGCTCAACATCACTAATCATCAGAGAAATGCAAATCAAAACCACAGTGAGATATTACTTCACACCTGTCAGGATAACTTTTCTCCAAAGGACAAGAGCTAACGAGGGTTAATGAGGGTATGGGCTAAAGGGACTCCTTGTGCACTGTTGGTGAGAATGTAAATTGCTGCAGCCACTATGGAAAATAGTATGGAGGTTCCTCAAATTAAAAGTAGAGGCACCTTATGATCTAGCAAGCCCACTGCTGGGTATATATCCAAAGGAAACGAAATCAGTATTTTGAAGAGATAATTGCCCTTCCGCGTTCATTGTAGCATTATTCACAATAGCAAAGATATGGAAACGACACAAGCACCCATCAGTGGATGAATGGATAAAGAAAATGTAGTATATATACATAGTGAAACATTATTCAGCTATAGAAAGAAAGAAGTCCTGCTATCTGTGGCAACATGGATGAATCTGGAGGACATTATGCTAAGTGACATAAACCAGACACAGAAAGACAAATAATGTATGATCTCACTTACACGTGGGATCTAAAAAGTAGGTCTCATAGAAATGAAGAGTAGAGTAGTGGTTGCCAGGAACTGGGGGTGGGGGAAATGGGGAGAGGCTGGTCAAAGGGTACAAATTTTCAGTTTTAAGATGAATAGGTTCTCAGGTGTAATGTACAGCATGGTGACTGTAGTGACTAATACTTTATTGTATGCTTGAAACTTGCTAAGAGAGTAGATCTCAAAAAATGGTCACCATGGGAGCTGATGGAGGTATTAATTAACTTGATCGTGGTGATCATTTCACAATGTATATGTATATTAAATCATCACGTTGTATGAGAAAAGCACACTGTACCACCTAAATATGTACAATTTTTATCTGTCAATCATAGTTCAATAAAGCTGAGGAAAAATGCTTTGGGGTGGTAAGATGTGGCAAAGCCTACTGAGGATGGGGAAGCCTCATTCCCATCAGTCATCCAGGGACACGGAGCTGCACCGCAGTACAGATGTTCAGCCGCACGAGACAAAAATATCCAATGAGCGTGTAGAGCGTCTGCTCAGAATGCTTCGTTGTTAGGACAAGTTCATAGCAGGACATAATTCGTGATGTGCAAGCACTTGGTAACTGATCAGACTAGCTGGATCTTTCAGGTGTGATCTCCCCACTCCCTGCAACCTCTGTAGCGACACTAAGGGAAGGTGTAACTTACTGTTGGACGATAGGAGAAACCAAATGCTTGACTGAAGGATGTTAGCATCACCGTAACACCTTCTTCTCTTTAGTCTCTTTGCTTCACTTTCTATCAAACAAACCACATGCTCCTAGAGACCTTTGGAAGTGTAATAATCCCTGCTTCAGTGGTGAGAGGAACACAAGCCTTCTTAAAAGGCTCTGCAGTGGTTTTCTTTGCAGACCAGGGACAATGGTGGGAGATGCCACCTTTGCAATGGGCTCCCGGAATTCAGTGGGGCTTGATGGGATCCAGGTGGAGTGGAGTCTAGGAGGAAGTACTTGAAAGGTGGGTGTGCTTGGCATCATGGGAAGCAGAGCTGAAATAGTCAAAGGATAGTACGACCTGAGAGGGCTTTAGCAGAAGTTAATTGGTCACGGGGTACTTAGGACTGATGTAGTGGGGCAGCCTATGAAAGTCTTAATCTGTACAAGTGAAAACACTCTTAATGGACAGAGATGTGATTTGAATCACCACACTAGGGAGATTTACCCCCTCGTCTGGGCCAGTTCACATACCCGGAGCCCCTTGATTGAAGGGAAGGGTGGGTCCCCTCAAGGAAGGACCCTGCTACACTGCCAAATATGTATATAGCAAATGTTCTAGCCTTCTCCAAAGGGACTGTGCATCGGGGAAAGGAAAAGATCCAGACTTTTGGAAAATACTGGTCCAGGAACAAGGGCCAGAACTGGGACTGGCCTTTCTTAATGGTCCACTGGCAAAAATTTTGTTCCTGTCTCTGCCACGTTGGGTTTTAGTGGTTTAGAGATCTTACTTCCCAAGGGAGAAATGCTTCTAACAGGGGACATCACACAAGTGTTCTGGAAGCTGGGGCTGCCACCTAGCCAGTGAGGGTTTCTCACATCACTAAACCAACAGGCAAGAAGGGAGTCACCGTCCTGTAGGGGTGATTAGTTTTGACTCTCAAGGGAGAAGAGGATTGTTATTTCACAATGTAGAAGGAAGAGAGCCTCTGGAGCCCAGGGCCTTTGTGCAATGCCTCTTAATATTACATGGTCAATGGTAAAAGTTAGAACAAAACTACAGCAACCCAAGAGAGGCAGAACCACCTTCAAGGATGCTGTGAGTTGCCCCACCGGGTAAAGAACCAGGAGCGTGGGAGTGCTGGCGGAGGGCAAGGAAAACACAGAATGGGTGGTGGAAGGAAAGTTATTAACACTAGTTATGTCCACGTGGCCAGTTGCAGAAATGAGCACTGTGTAAGTGCTATTCAGTTTTTTCTCCCCCCTTTTTTTTTAAAGAAAAAACTCTATACTTCATTTTATTATTTATTGACTGAATTGCTAAGTGTATCCTGAAGCTTCAACATCCACAAACTAAAGTCAGTTTTATCTGTGCTCTGATACTTGACTGATGTAAGTGTCTTTTAAGAAATTCCTCAGAGACATCTTTGGTTTGAAATACATTGTCAGTAAGTTCGTACGCATCATTTTTTAGATTCTGCATATAAGCAATATCACGTCATGTGTGTCTTTCTCTGTCTGACTTCCTTCACTTAGTATGATAATCTCTAGGTCCATCCATGTTGCTGCAAATGGCATTATTTCATTCTTTTTTATGGCTGAGTAATATTCCATTGTGTGTGTGTGTGTGTGTGTGTATATATATATCTACATACCACAGCTTCCTTACCCATTCATCTGTCAGTGGACATTTAGGTTGCTTCCATGTCTTGGCTGCTGTAAATAGTGCAATGAACATTGGGATGCATGTATCTTTTTGAATTATAGTCTTCTTCAGATATACGCCCAGCAGTGGGATTGCTGGATCATGTGGCATCTCTATTTTTAGTTTTTTAAGGAACTTCCACACTGCTTTCCATAGTGACTGCATATGGTTTTGTTTTTGACTTTACTTTTAGTGTTCACCACCACATACACCTTTAAAAATTGTATATAGTCAAATCTGTCAGTGTTTTCTGTTAGGGCTTTTGGGTTTCATGCCTTCAGTCATTTTTCAAGTATTACTTAAGCATTTGTAACATGCCAGGTACAGTTTCTAGTCCTGGGAATACAACAATCAGAACAACACCAGGGAGCTTCTTTCTCTCATGAATTGTTCCCACTAATCAGGTTTAGAGGACATTCTTATCTGCAGATCATAAAAACCGTTGCCTGTATTTTCTTCTACTATTTTTATGGTATTCTATTGTTTTATTTTTCATAAATTTATTTATTTTTGGGTGTGTTGGGTCTTCGTTGCTGCACACGGGCTTTCTCTAGTTGCGGCGAGCGGGGGCTACTCTTCATTGCGGTGCGCGGGCTTCTCATTGCGGTGGCTTCTCTTGTTGCGGAGCACGGGCTCTAGGTGTATGGGCTTCAGTAGTTGTGGCACGTGGGCTCAGTAGTTGTGGCTCGTGGGCTCTAGAGCACAGGCTCAGTAGTTGTAGTGCACAGGCTTAGTTGCTCCGCGACATGTGGGATCTTCCCGGTCCAGGGCTCGAACCCGTGTCCCCTGCATTGGCAGGTGGATTCTTGACCACTGCGCCACCAGGGAAGTCCCTATTGTTTTATTTTTAGATTTTTAGTCCATTTGGAAATTATATTTGTGAATAGTATGAGGTAGGGAACCTAACTTCCAAACGAGAGTTGATTATCTCAACAATTTTGGGGTGAGTCATCCACCCTTTCACCAGGATGTGAAATGATACCTTGTCTGATAGTGAATTCCCACACGTATGTGGTTTTGTTTCAGACTCCTGTGGTTGGCAGCCTTCTCAAACGATTCCCAATGATCCCAGCCTTCTGGAAGTCATGCCCTTATGTCTCCTCCCCGGGAGTATGGGATGGACCTAGTGACTTGCTTCTAATCAGCAGAGCACCACACAAGCAATGGGACCTCACTTCTGAGATTAGGTTGTAAAAGGCCGTGGCTTCCTCCTCCTGGTACTCTCTTGGTCTGTCCTGCTAACTTTGGTGAAGCCAGCTGCCATGGTGCAAATTGCTTGAGGAACAGCTCACGTGTTACGAAACCGAGCACGTCAGGCTCTGGTCAATAGTCAGAAAGGAGGGCTTCCCTGGTGGCGCAGTGGTTGGGAGTCCGCCTGCCGATGCAGGGAACACGGGTTCGTCCCGCGGAGTGGCTGGGTCCGTGAGCCACGGTCGCTGAGCCTGCGCGTCCGGAGCTTGTGCTCCGCAACGGGAGAGGCCACAACAGTGAGAGGCCCGTGTACCGCAAAAAAAAAAAAAAAGTCAGAAAGGAACCGAGGCTCCTATTCCTTCAGTACACGAGACACTGAATCCCTCCAACAATCACTGAGTGAACTTGGCAGCAAATCCTGGCTCAGTCAAACCTTGAGATGACTGTGGCCCCAGCTGACACCTTGACTGTGCCCTTGCCAGAGACCCTGAGCTGGACCATCCAGCTAAGCCACATCTGGTCTGACCCAGAGACCATGAGATAATGCGTGGTGTTGCTTTAAGCCAGGCACCCTGGCCCTGTTCCCAGCCCTCTGCTCGAAGGCGGGGTTCTTCAACCTCTGGGGCAGTCTTAGAATCTGGCTTTCTACCAGTTTTCTTTCCAATGGTGGCAACACCAGTGGGGTTTGCCTGTGGCCAAGAGACCCCCTGCAACGGCCAGATGAAGTTACCAGGGCCCATGTGACATTCAATCACACGTTCCTTTCATCTCGTTTGGGATAATGATGCAATCACGCACTTTTCTCTAATTTTTAAGAGAAGCATATACGTACAGAGACAGCGAGCAAGTGGAATTCCAACCGCAACTCTGAATTATTTTTAAACATAATTTTGAGAAGGCAATTTAGAATGAAGAATTTGCAGACATGGTGTAATTCCTTCTTTTTAGAGATAAGCTAACTTTACCTGGAGGGACATGAGGCCCTTGGCATAGCCACTTAAGAAAAAGAGGCAAGAGCTAACAAGAAGGCAGGATGGAAGGAAGGAAGGAAAGAAGGGAGGGAGAGATGAAAGGAGGAAGAAGGAAGAATAATTCCCCTCTTTCTTCCCACCAGAAAAAGAAAGTCCTGATGTTTTGGTATCGTGAGGTCTTAGGTTCCATGTAAAGAATTTTCTTGAAGGAACCTGATAACGACCCGTCAAAGGTGAAATGTTAATACTGATGAAGTTGTCACTAGGACTTTTTCTGCTTCTGGGTTAGAAAACATTTTGCACTGAGGGCATTAATGATCTTATCTAGCATATGTAGATTATATCACTAATTTTATTCTGAGTATTTGAGAAGACTTAATGCTGCCCTGGCCTAGATCTAATTTTTAAAAGAGAAAACAAAAGCATGTAATGTTTAAATGAGAAAAGTAGATATTGTCATAGAGATAGAGAAAATTAATAGAAGTATAGGAAAATATTATGTGCAACTTTGTGTCGATAATTTGGAAGAGCTGGATGAAATGCCCAATTATCCTGTAAACTATAATACACCAAAACCAATTCAAAAAGAAGCAGAAACACTAATGAGAGAAAAAAAAGATGAGAATCTTTCTGATGTTGGTTTTAATCTGATGCTCAGTTTAATAATATGCCACATTGCCATGGGGGAGGGGTGGGGGGAGAGGGAAGGACTGGGAGTTTGGGATTAGCCGATGCGAACTATTATATATAGGATGGATAAACAACAAGGCTCTACTGTGTAGCACAGAGAACTGTACTCAATACCCTGTGATAAACCATAACGGAAAAGAATATGAAAAGAATATATATGTATAACTGAGTCACTTTGCTGTACAGCAGAAATTAAACACAACATTGTAAATCAACTATACTTCAATACTTCAATAAAAGTTTTAAAAAGTTGGGCTTCCCTGGTGGTGCAGTGGTTGAGAGTCCGCCTGCCGATGCAGGGGACACGGGTTCCTGCCCCGGTCCGGGAAGATCCCACATGCCGCGGAGCGGCTGGGCCCGTGAGCCATGGCCGCTAAGGCTGTGCGTCTGGAGCCTGTGCTCCGCAACGGGAGAGGCCACAACAGTGAGAGGCCCGCGTACTGCTAAAAAAAAAAAAAAAAAAAAAAAAAAAAGTAAATATGCCACAGAAGCATATTAAATTAATACTATGCTACAAAAGACAGACATAGCTCTTACAGGGGCTTCTGCTTTGGACACAGATCCTTGAGAGGTGAATGTAGAGTGTTTTTCAGACACCAAGTCTCCTTTTAAGTTTTAAAATACCAAAAAACAATAATCATAGAAACAAATGGAAAAGCATATTTAATAATTAAACACTTATAAATGTATCAGGTCTAGACAGTTTAACAAGCAAGTTCTTTTAAATTTTTAAATTCATTTAAGTTTTTAAGTTCTTTTAAGACAAGTTACTTTTTAGCAACAGATAGTCCTTGTGTTATTTAAATGATCCCAGAGGAAAGGTAAAGATGGAAAGAAAACTTCCTAATTAGTTCAATGCAGCTGTCACATCCCTAAACTGTGGGGAGAAAGCACATAAGCCCCTCTTTATTTATTTATTTTTTTTTTGGCGGTTCGCGGGCCTCTCACTGTTGCGGCCTCTCCCATTGCGGAGCACAGGCTCTGGATGCGCAAGCTCAGCAGCCATGGCTCACGGGCCCAGCCGCTCCACGACATGTGGGATCTTCCCGGACTGGGGCACGAACCCGTGTCCCCCGCATCGGCAGGCGGACTCTCAACCACTGTGCCACCAGGGAAGCCCCATAAGTCCCTCTTTAGAAAGAAAACCTAAGATCAGGAAAACGAATGGAGGTCGGCCAGCTGCTAATCAGAAACAGGCTTGCAGGCTAGAGTTTAAAACTAAAGAAAAAGCCTCCAAAGCAATGCAGTTCTGCTTTACCTGCTTTTCCTAAACTCGAACTCACCTCCCAGAGAAAAATGAATTCCTCTGATGCTAATAAACGTGTTCATTTACTTTTTATTGCTCATATTAAGAATCTTTGAATAATTCAGTTGTTTCAAAGGCTTCTGAAACATTGTTCAGGGTAAATTATATCATTCATGAAAACTGATGATGGTTCAAAAATTATGTCAGAACACATAAATGACGCAACAGCAAGCTTAGTAAATTTCTTAAAGCAACGTGATATTCAGAGAACACGCTACCTCAATGCATATAGCAGCGTTAAGAGAGACAGCCTTCTGTTTTCTTTTTTACTGTAACAGAATTTTAAAATACTTGAGATTTGACAGTTCTTTTCTCCTGAAATCCAAACGTGAAAGCAATGTTTTTTAACTTATCATACTTCTTAACTTTTTCTTTCATGTTCCCAAAATTTGCTAAAGCTAACGTAAAAAGAGATCTGTAGATTAACCCGACTTACAAATGCAGGTGCAAAATCATCAATAAAATATTGGCAAATCAGATCCAGCAGTGTTTTAAAGGGATATCTGACTGAATAGAATTCAATCCCACAAGGCAGTGATAGTGCCAACTTAGGAAATCAATCAGCACAATAAATTAAAGGAGGGACCCTACCAGTAGGTCCCATAACATTAGAAATCTCTCCATAAGCCATAATCCCTGGTGGGTTTGGGACTCCAAGGGACTGTCCCACCGCTGTGGCTTCCATTGCCAAAGCGAACTGTACCCGGCAAAATAAAACAAGGAAGACTTTATTTAAGATCACTGCAACAGTAGAGAAAGATTAGAACCAAGTTTAAACTCAACTTTCCTGAAACAAAAAGAGCAGGGTTTTTTTTAAGAGCTTACCAGAGAGGAAGCTCACGGGCTGTCTGTGTTTGCCAACTGGCTTTAGCCAAAGAAGAAGTAAACTTCATCTTATCTCATGTCAGGAGGTAGTTTTACAACTTGGAGTGAGGTACCCACCGGGGTTAGGCACCTACCTCTGTGCAGTAACCGGGAGAGAGACACACATATTCTTTGCTGATGAGACTTCAAAGGGATGGAAGCCAGGTCCTTGAGAAAGACAGTTCTGGGTTGTAAAACTGGAAAGGGGCTTTTAAAAATGATGTGATATCTCAAAGGGGCAGAGAAAGAGTTTACAAGTTTTCTAAAGAAAAGGCTCTAAGAAAAGGGACGTCAGAGCCTAGGGTCAAGAAGCTGGTCTAAGGTTTAGTAAATGATGGTTTCTTTCTTCTTTTCTTTTTCCTTTTTTTTTTTTTTTTAAAGGGAACGCTATTTATTTATTTATTTTCGGCTGTGTTGGGTCTTCGTTTCTGTGCGAGGGCTTTCTTTAGTTGCGGTGAGCGGGAGCCACTCTTCATCGCGGTGCGCGGGCTTCTCACTATCGCGGTCTCTCTTGTTGCGGAGCACAAGCTCCAGATGTGCAGGCTCAGTAGTTGTGGCTCACGGGCCTAGTTGCTCCGCGGCATGTGGCATCTTCCCAGACCAGGACTTGAACCCATGTCCCCTGCATTGGCAGGCAGATTCTCAACCACAGCGCCACCAGGGAAGCCCTTCTTCTTCCTTTTTCTTTGCACGGCATGTGGGATCTTAGTTCCCCAACTAGGGATGGAACCCTCGCCCCCTGCAGTGGAAGCACAGAGTTTTAACCACTGGACAGCCAGGGAAGTCCCAAACGATGGTTTCTTTCTTTCTTTTTTTTTTTTTAATATTTATTTATTTGGTTGCGCCAGGTCTTAGTTACAGCAGGCGGGCTCCTCAGTTGTGGCATGCATGTGGGATCTAGTTCCCTGACCAGGGATCGAACCCGGGCCCCCTGCATTGGGAGTGCGGAGTCTTATCCACTGCGCCACCAGGGAGGTCCCTGATGGTTTCTTTTTAATTGGTCTGATTAAAAAAAATAAAAGTTGGGGGCTTCCAACTTCCAACATGGGAAGCCTGTGGCTGTGGCCCTGGTCACAGGGAGCTGGCTCATTTCCTGTCCTGGGAATCTCCCACGTCACCAATCACCACTGGCAGGCACCTGCCCAGGTTTCAGGGGTGCCCAGGTCTGCATCCCAAGTTCCTAGCTTCAAACGCACAGACCTTGGGGGTCAGCGTTCGAGCCTGCCTTTCTCTGGACTACGGTTATTCCAGACCTTTCCATTCCTCCCTCTCCAATGTATAATTTAATTCTTTTGAAGTAATAGCTTTGAATGAGACAGAGGAAGTGGTCAGCTTGTGCCTTGAGAGATTAGGACAGAGGTCGCGTAGACACAGGGCTGACTCACACCAGAAGGGTCCCAAGGAGATAAGGGGTCGGGGCTTGAGGGTGACTTGGGGAGTCAAGTGGATCTAGGCTGCATGAGACCATCAGGTCCTGGACTGTCCCTTCTCCACAATCAAGGTAATGAACATACCCATCACCCCATCCTGATGGAAGGACTGCCAGGCCTCCTCAAGGTACCCCAAGGTGGCAGGGGCTCGGGTTGGGGGCTGTGGCTGACATGCAGTAAAAAGCATCAGTCTGACTCTGGGACCACTTCCTCGGGTGGGATCGACTTGCAGGGCCTTTGCCTCCGTGCTACAGATGACATTTTTTTTTTCCCACCTCTGATCCTCCACTGAATGTTGATGAATCTTAAAGGAGGACAAAATCATGCAGATTTAAAATTAACACAAGTTAAAGATTTCATTTAATTCATTATTAATGAGAAGACCAAGTAGACATTACATCCAGTTCAAAGGAGAGTCCAAAGAACAGCCATATTTACACTTACAGATTGAGAATGTTGAAATAAACCAAGTGTGTGTGTGTGTGTGTGTGTGTTGAGGTTGGGTGTCCCTCTGCTGAACAGAATTTATTTGCATGTCTATAGGCAAGGATTATTTTATATTGCTTTCGGTTATGTACCATTTATAGAGTTTAAAATAGCTCAAAGTCAGTAAAAGGCTAGGATCATATCTCCCCTCTTCCTACGCGGGTGTGCTCTAGACAAGGTGTCATTTTCCCTTGGAGAAAACTTTTTTTTGTTTATTCCAACTTTCCTTAAGAGACAAGAGGAAATTTTAAGTATCTGGTTAAAGGTGATGTGAGTTTCTAGCCAGCCAGGGGCAAGATACAAATTTACTGCAGCCATTATTCATGTCAGATGTGTCATGGTGTTCAATTTACCTCATGGGCACTCTTTATCTTTGACTTTAGTGATTATACAAATATGTGTCTAAGGACTTTCAGAGCCTTCCTGGCAATCTCTACCACCCAACGCTGTTTAAAGATTTTGCAGAAGTGGTGGTGTGGCTCTCTCCCCTCTATTCCCAGCTCAGGATAGAGGGGACTTGGAGAGGGGCACCTCTACCTGGCCCATAGGGTGGGTGCTGCTGGTCCCTTTGGAGCTTATACATATCCTGAGTGTTGTAGGGAGGCAGTGATCCCACTTGGGAACTGAACCATCACCGTGGAAGCTTCCAGGCACAGGTGGCATGTGGAGCCCTCTCAGCTCAGGCTGAGCTCCCAGGGTCCTGGGAGGCCTGCCCCTTGGAGGGTTCTGGAGTGGTCCCTGACCCAGCATGGCTCCTGGGCGCTGGCCCAAGGGAAGTATAATCACCCACCTCCAGCCCCTGGCACCCTTCAAATCATCACATTCAAGGTGTGAAATAAAATTCATATTTTATGGCAAGAGAAGAAAATGTAAACATAAACTTTTTCCTCTGCCCTTCGGCCTCCTCTCTCCCCCGCACTGTGCACTGTATACCTGCATTGTGTGTCCATCAGCAGCGATACCTGCTCAACTACAAAGCGCAACATTCTCCCAGCATTGACAAGACAACAAAAGATAACATTCCTTCTTGATCTTGTAAGGACGCTTAACTCTAGATTGTGTAAACTGTCAATGATACGTCATTCTGTAACAGGGAAGAGCCAATTCTGACTCCATGTTGGATCTGTTTCTTTTACTTTAACCCTTGCTTTTTGCTGCTTTTGTTATTACAATCATTGTCTATAGCTGTTAGCATACATAATGGCCTGCCACAGGGAACCCTGCCTCTCTGCCTGACTGTTAAAGTGCCTTTGTTCAACTCACAGAGAGACACTCTTTTTGTTTCTTTTTTAGATTTTTTTCCTATGTATTTATTTATTTTTGGCTGCGTTGGGTCTTCATTGCTGCAGGCCTGCTTTCTCTAGTTGCAGCGAGAGGGGATTACTCTTCATTGTGATGCACGGGCTTCTCATCGTAGTCGCTTCTCTTGCTGCAGAGCACGTGCTCTAGGCGCGCGGGCTTCAGTAGTTGTGGCACACGGGCTCAGTAG
The DNA here is from genome assembly GCF_963455315.2 of Globicephala melas. Lineage (NCBI taxonomy): Eukaryota > Metazoa > Chordata > Mammalia > Artiodactyla > Delphinidae > Globicephala > Globicephala melas. The sequence goes on from NC_083323.1 coordinate 10,934,910, forward strand.
TTGTGGCTTGCGGCCTCTAGATCGCAGGCTCAGTAGTTGTGGTGCACGGGCTTAGTTGCTCTGTGGCACGTGGGATCTTCCCGGACCAGGGCTCGACCCGTATCCTCTGCATTGGCAGGTGGATTCTTAACCACTGCACCACCAGGGAAGTCCCCCACCTCATTCATTTTGAACACAGGATTCCACCTTAGAATGGACTCAAATGTTGTGATTAATTTCACTATTGGTGAGGATTTAAATTGTTTATCATTTTCTTCGACCACAGACAATGCTGTAATGAACAGGGATTTGTGGACAAAAGGAACAAGAACATTTGCTCTGCCACCTATTAAAACATATTATAAAGCTAGAACAGTTAGAATGGTGGGGTGCCATGGAGGGGACAACTTAATAAAAAGGAAAGCCTAGAAAATGACAATACACATGGATTTTCTATATCATAAATGTGACCTTTCAGATACATGGACGAAGAATGGGCAATTCAATCCATGATGCCGGAACACCCAGGTGACTCGTTTAGGGGAAACATAAAACCGGCTTTCCGTTTCACGTGCATATATTCCAAAATCACTATAACTTCACATGAAAAGCTTGAAACACAAAAAGAACCAGAAAAAAATATAACTTTGGACAAATGCAATTTTGAAGCAGGGAAGGGCTTTGTCAATTTGACACCCAAAGTGGAAGCGTGAAGAAGTTCACCCGTAGATCTATCCGATCACTCAGACAAGTCTACGTTGAATACATCCGAAAGCGTCACATACAAAATTAAGAGACAAACCACAAACGAGGAAAACAAATTTACACCATCTATGAAAGGCAGGAGCTAAATAGCTTTTAAAGCTTAATCAGAAAAAAGTGGACATCCAACACAATGAAGACCTTAACGGGCTTAGATCAGTAAAAAAAATACACACGCCCAAGAACTATGAAAATATATGCAAACATGATCGTTCTCAAATAATGCAAATTAAAACAATTTAATGCTATTTTTTTTTGCATATCAGAAAGGCAAAGATTTAAAAGAACCATGATTCCCAGAGTAAGTCAGGCCATAGACCAAAAGCCCCTTGTACATGGCTGGTGGACATGGCATTTGTAAGGTCTTTCTGGAGGAAGGGAAACTGGGAGATTTGGACTATAAGCCCAAGTGTACATGCCCTTGGGTCATTTTCCTTTTTCCCTTGTTGAGCAGTTCTCTCCAACTTTTCTGCAGTCGATGTGGGTTCTGGACTCCCCTCCCCTCCTGAATTTCTCCAGGCCCCACCAGCCTGGGTGTAGGAAGGACATCACTTCAACCAGGAGCTGGCAACTGTCCACTGCTCAGGTCAGTGGCCTGTACAGGATGCAGGGCCTGGGGTCCCTGAGGCTCCCCAGTCACCTCTGTGAGACTAGCAGGGCTTCCTATGAGCTCAGAACAGTGATTCTCACACCATGCCCATTTCTTGGAGTGACAATGGAGGCTGCTGCTTTGCTACCACGTCTGGGGCTGCAGCGCCCGACAGAAGCATGCTGAGTCCAGGGCTGCTCTTCCAAGCCTGAAACCCCCAAGCCCTCACCCCACGCCTTCTGCCTCCTGCCTCAGGGCTGGAATCTCTTCCCCTCCCTGCACTGGGCCACACCACAGGGTATGGCATGTGGGATCTTTGTTCCCTGAGCAGAGATCGAACCTGCGCCCCCTGCATTGGAAGGGCGGAGTCTTAATCACTGGACCGCCGGGGAAGTCCCTGGGCTGGAATCTTGTCGTGTGCATTCATGCCCGCCAGGGACAGACAGAAGTCCTCCATGAAACCAGACATGTCAGAATCTGAATAGGCTCTGACTGAGACATGGCATCTCAGAATAGGCTTAGCCCAGACCTCAAACTCACTCTAATGATAAATCAGTGGAAAGAGAAGACAATAGGAAAAGCAGGGAAACTGGGAAAAAAGGAAAATGGGGGCAAATGAAATGAGTATGTGTATAAATCTCTAATAATTCAGAACCTAAAAGAAGTGAATTTGAAAGAACAGTGTGTGTGTGTGTGTGCGCGCGCGCGCGCGCGCGCGTGTGCGCCTGTGTGTCAGAGAGGGAGGGAGAGAAAGAGGAGTTTGACCTTGCTGAAGGTCAAGGGAGGAGGTAGATGGTTGACTTGTTTTTCTGGTCTCCACGTTACAACATGGAAACTTCTCCTTGGCTTTGCGGAAAGGACCATGGAAGGGACCAGGGGCTGGCAGGAGGGAAAGGCAGGGCGGGAGGAAAGGCAGACCCTGTCCTTCTATGCCCCTCCCTCAACGTCTACAGGGTCTCAGCGCACCTCCCCAGGCCTGCTGACATCCCAAGGGGGCAGTGACAAGTAATCCTGCTGCTTCAGGGCTTTGAAGAGCTGAATGGCCGGCACCTGGGGAGTGGCCTGAGACGGGGGCTTCTTGGCCTGGAACACCTGGTTGAGGTCCTTGATCTCAGGACAGGGTCCTGGGGAGGTGGGCTTACTCTGGGGTGAGAGAGGGCCAGACCCTGGGCCAGGGAGGAAACAGTAGTCACCCACCTGCTGCAGCACGAGGAGCCCCTCAGGGGTTGGGGAGACTGAGAACACATCTGCCCGGGGCGGTCCTGGGCCCAGGACAGGACTGCTGGCTGCAGGAGGGGCAGGGCTGGCCAGAGGGGACTGGGGAAACTGGCCTGCGGTTGGAGGGAGATCCACATAGCCCTCGAACTCTGGCTTCAGTGGGGCTAGGGATCCAGGGGGACCATCAGCCAGTCCAGGACAGAGGCTGGGGTTCCGGTCTGAGGGGAGGCTCAGAGGGGGAGCCTGGGAAGGAGATGGGGCCCCCGTGGGTGGGGTGAATGTCAGCTCTGCAGTGGTGACGTAACCAGTGGCCACAGTGCCTTCCTCAGGACCCCGAGAGCCAGTGGGCAGACCTGGGGGGGCCCTGTCCTTCGGACCTTGACCACCCACCATCACCCCAGGCTCAGGAGGGGCAGGGCCTGCCCCTGGCTCCAGGGAAGGGCTCCCTTCGGTGCCTGGGCTGGACCTCAGGTCCGCATCCCTGGCTTTGCCCGGCCCCATCACCTGGGCCAGTGGGACCAGCTGCACCTGCCCCCCTGTGGGCAGACACAGGTACTCCAGGGGCCCCGGGGGCTGCGGCTTCCTGCTCGTGCCTGTCCGTAGGGGCCCCTGCTGGCCCACGATGTCCGGCAGGGAGCGGCTGTCAAGCGGCCCCAGGTAGGGGCCATTGAAATCGAAGCCGGAAGCCTGGCTCTCAGGCCTGCTTGCGGGGGTGGCCAGCTCTGGCGGGGGCCCGGGCGGCTGCTCCGTGTGGAGGTCCGAGGTGACCAGAGTCATGTCAGGCTCAGATGACGAGTCACAGGCATCTTTAGGGTCCTCTGTGGTGAGAGGTGACACCTCACTGTGCCCGAAGTCTACAGGGGACGCCCTGTGGGGAGAACAAGGCCAGGGACACTGACACCACCCTTGACAGACGCCTCAGCTCCCGCACAGGGAGCCAGGGAGTGGGATGGAGGCCGGGCTCCACCCAGAGCTCACGGGAAACGCAGAGCAGGGCGAGGTGAGGGAGCCGGCCGGGAACAGGAGACCGGGCGCCCCACCAGCCTCCCTGTGGGTCCCCCTCCAGCCCCCGCACTCTCCTTCAAGGTCACGCTCTGCCAGCTGTGGTCCCTCCCACCTCCCTCTCCTTGCCAGCACGCAGCGTCAGCGCCCAGCCTGGGCTCGGCCATGCCCTCGGCCTTCACCTGCCCCACCTGAGGCTTAGTGGTGAGCTGGCCGCTCAGCTGCTGAGGCCATGAGGTTTCGCAGATCCTCTGCCACCCAGCGGGACCAAGGCAGCGTGGCGACCCCCTGGGCAGCAGGGCCGAGGGAGGTCATCTGCTCCAGTCTCCGGCTTCTGGCCATGACCCTCCCTAAGCTGGGAATCGGGAAGCTCTTCCCGCCCCGTCCAGCCGGGACATCTCTCGCTTTAGAGCAGTCAGCCTCCAGGGCCCTGTTCCCACTGAGCCCCAGTCCCAGGCCACCTCCCCTGAGCCCCGACGTGCAGGAGGGAGCCACCGTCCCACCTCCTAGGGATCCCGCGCCGACACTCACCCCTCCGGCTGAGCGAAGCTGGCGCCCCAGAGCCCCCTGTGTGCGTGGCTCCCGCTGCCGACGGCGCGCGTGCCCTGTGGGAGCCGGAGCCCGGCGCGCCCGTTCTGGGGGGAGAGAGGGCGTTTGTGCCTGTGGGGTGGGGGCACCCCAGGAGGTGAGGTGGGGGGAGGGCCTTGAGGGTGGCGAGGGTTCAGGAGCCCCCAGACGTGGCGGCATCTCAACATGGGCAGCAGCGACCACACCCTCCTGACCCCAGGAACGCAAGGCCAGAGAGGGGCTGGGACTTGGCCCGGGGCCCTGGGCAGCAAGGACGGGCAGCCTGTGCCCACGAGGACGCCCATCTGGGCTGTCCCTGTCTCCATGCTCACCCCTAGTCTCCTCCGCACTGGCCGTGAGACCCTCCCAAGGCCGTCCTGGCCTCACCTGCCTGACCAAAGGGCTCCCGCCCCCCACGTGCCGGCGCCCTCCCCAGTGTCCTCTCAGCCTCCCGTGCTGCGCCCCAGACTCACCGCCCACGCCCCTCAGGTTCCCTCTCCAAGGAGTCTTGTCTCCACCCTCCACTCGCCTTCTGCCAGCAGTGGCCTCTCCCACCTGCCACCACCCTCGATCCTTCAGAGCTCAGCGCTGCTGCCCTGTCCTGGGGAAGCCACGCTGCTTCCCACCACCCCTCCCGCCCCCGATGTGACTAAGGCTCTCCTTGCGCCCCCCAGGTCCTGGCATCCCCACGCCAGCCCTCTCTGCTGTTCCACGTGAGTCCCCCCGGGCGGGGTACCCTGTGCATCGGGGGGGCCCAGGGAATCGCAGTGCTGGGCTTGCAGGGGCCGGCCCGGCTCTTAGAGCTTCCCAGCCCCTGGCCTGGCCACATACCACCCCTACTCAAGGCCCACCGGAAGGGAGGAGGACACGGGTGTGGGGACGTGGGCACAGGAGCACAGCCAGCCCCTACCTGGAACAGGTGGCTCTTGCTTGGGTTGGGGATTTTCTCCTCCCACTTCTGGTTCAGCCTGGAAAGACAGCAGGGAGGTGACCGCTGCCCAAGACCTCAGGGCAGCTGCCTCGTGCTCATGTACCGAGGTGAAAGTAAAGCCCAGGGAACGGGCAGCTTTGACCAAGGCCCCACAGGGTGTGAGTTGCAGAGCAGAAACTAGAGAAAGTCAGCTGTGGGGTCCCTGGCATCGTCTGGGGCCCTGGGTAGCGCCCTCCTCCATCTTGGAGTCACCTTACCTGTACCCGTAGATGCCACAGAAGCGCAGGGACACGAGCAGGATCAAGGTGCTGATGACCAGGGTGAGCGCCAGGACCCACGTGGGCAGCACTTCCAGGCAGCCAGGAGGAAACAGGAGCGTTAGCTTTTGGGGAGGGAAAGGGCTGGGGGCTCAGGAGATGAGGTGAAATTGCTGCTTTGGCATGCAGAGGGGAAGAAGAGGCCAGAAACAGACTAAGAAGAAGAGGACATTTGTCTGAGCCACCCAGAGTGCTGGATTGCTGGCAGGACACAGAGGGTTAGATCCTGTCCAGTAGCTGGTGCTGCTGTAGGTGGGCAGTGACTGCAGCCAGAGGCAATCATAGGGCACTTCCTGAAGGAGGCAGCATAGAAGGTGGTCATCAAGAACAGGGAGGCCTGGAGAGGCCGAGACGGGGAAAGGAGTGATGGTGGAGGAACCAGAAGGTGCAAAGGCCCATCAGGGGCCCTCACAACTCTCCACTTGGCCTCAAGCCCCTCAGAGGCTGGGCGCCTCCAGGACTCCCCTGGTCTCCTTCCCTTAGGTCCAGGGGCCCAGCCCTTCTTTCTGCTTGGTTGGGGTCCTCTTCCTCGCGCTCTTTCCCTGCTATGGCTGGCTGGGGGACCTTGCTGCCAACACTTTTTTTTTTTTATTTTTTTGCTGCCAACACTTTTTCCTCTCTCTGCCATCACCTCCCGGACCTTGTTCTGTACTTGTCTCCTGGTGGCCGCTATGGCGATGGTGACAGATAAATGAAATTAGCAAGTGCAGATTGAGGGAAGGTTGAGAAATCAGACCAAAGCTTTCCAATCCCAGGCCCCAGTCTGTAGCTGTTTATGGTAACAGAAAACTCAGGCTGAGTGGTCCCTGGGTAGTAGCTGCCACAAAAGCTAATGGAAGCATGGGAAGCATGGGCCATATTAACAGAGGGCTAAGGTCCAGGCTTAGGGAGACCTGTTGGTGAGACGTGCTCTCCTCTGCCCTCTCGAGACCTCACCTGCAGTCCGTGTTGCACACCAGGTGTCACTTTCTCATCCCTAATGACACCTGGCAGGGAAGGATGCTAGCCTGGGGTGGGGTTACATCTCATGCCCCTATCATCCCCGTCCTCTGTCCAGTGGGGCTGTGCCTGGAGGGGTGAGTGGGGGCCGGGAGGACATACCCCACTCAGTGTCCCAGGAGCTCTCCTCACTCCACTCGCTCCAGATCCCGTTGTAGCCTCGGGGGTCAGGTTTGACTCTCACTCTGGCCTGGTACCTGGTGGCAGGCTCCAGAGGTGGCAGGCACATGCTGTGGGCGTTCTGGAAGTCCTCTGTCTTGGTCTCCTGTGGGTGCAGGTGTGTGAGCAGGTGTGCTGAGGTCTGGTGCACGTGGGCACAGCTATGAAGCCCTCCCGCCTCAACACCCCAGATTTTCTGCTACCCATCAGTCCCCAGCTTGTAGTCGCATCAGATCTGAGGCAGCATCACTCTCACCACAGAGGACCATACTCCAGTGCCCACAGGGGCACAGCACCTGTTGCAATGCACCCCGTGACATATGACGACACCGAGGCCCAGAAACCCTGAGGAGTCAGTCACCATGTCCCCACTCAGCCTCCCAGCTCCTCCTGGGACAGCCTGGACCCTAATTATGGCCTTCCCAGGGGTGCACTGCATGATGACTGGACTCTGGACCCTTAGACAGATGTTCAGGAGCCCAGGGACCACTTCCTGCTCCACCACTGACACACCCCCTTCTGGCCTCAGTTTCCCCATTTCCAGCCTGAAGGTCTGGGGCTGGCTCCGAGGTTTCTGAACTGGCCTCTGTGGAGCCCCAGGCTCTGCCCACAGGCCCTGATGGATACCTGGGGGCGGGGCCCAGACACTGAGTCCCAGGCTGGAGCCCCGCGCACCTCGCAGGGAGCAGCTCTCCTCTTAGCACCTGCACATTTGCATTCTGGATGAGATTCTGGCGAAGAAATGCCCCCTTTATGAGTTTTGAAAACCCTTCCTCCACCTGTCTCTGGTCCTGAAGTCTACAGCTCCTTTGAGATTCAGGGTCACGCGTTCATTTTGGTCAAGTTCACATCAGCTCTGTGAGTCTCAGTTCCTTCACCAAGGGAAGGGACAATGACCTGCTGACTGCACAGGGGCACGACCACCAACTCCCAGTGGCTCCCTCTGACTGGGCACCTGCTGGGAGCCAGGAACCTGGCAGGTGGCACTCTCCCTGGTCTTTCTCGTTTCCCCCTTCCCCCATCCAGGCCACTCCTCGGGCACAGGCCCTCACCTCCCATGAGGCTGCTTCTTTCTTGTACTGGACCTGGAAGATGCAAGCTATGTGTTCATAGTTCATTTTTCCTTCTTTCCAGTGCAGGATGTAGCCGTCTCTGCCCTTGGTCAAGTTGAGGGTTGGAGAAGCCATCTGGACTGGAGGGAGGGAAACTTTTAGAGAACATCATTTCTAACATTCCTCCAGTGGAATATCCCTTGTGTTCCATGCTGGTCACAGGTGCTCTCTCCACTGACCCAGGACCCCAGGTTTCACCATCTCAGGGTCTTTGCAGCCCCACTTCACCATCTCATCTATTTTGACCTGAGCCACCCTTCACTTGGGAGATGCTGAGATACACTTGTTTTGTAGTGAAGTGACCAACAGTATGGGTTACCCCTAGTATTTAAGTAGAAATAAAGTTACTATGAATTTTTTCTAATCTACAGTATTGACAGTGTCCTAAGCATTATTATGAATGCTCAATCTACATGAATTATTTCTCTCAATTCTCACAGCAGCCCTATGTAGTAAATACACAATTTGTCCACTTCTCGGGCAGAGAACTGAGCCCCAGAATGATCAGGTAACTTGCTAAGGACAAGCAGCTAACAAGTGTTAGAGACAAAGACTGCAACCTGGAGGATCCCAAAGAGGAAGTAGTGGGTTCAAACCCAGGTGACTAGGACAAACTGGCTGCTTGTCTCCGACACACACTAAAGACTGGGCAGAAGAACTTGATCATCGTGAAGCAATGCAGGAGATTCCTTTGCATAAGGTCCTTGCTATGTACCAGGAATCAGGAAAATTAACCTGTAAGGAATTACAGTCCATTTGCATACGCGCTAGTCCCCAGTCCATTTGCATACGCTCTATGAAGAAGTAAATCATAGATCAATTATCTTGAAGACTGAAAATATCCATCAGGGGAGGACTTTGGAAACCTGAAAGAGAAAAATCAAACAGGGAAAGAAAGGGAAAATTTGGTGGGACGACCAAGAGGCCACGGGCAACAGTAGGAACTTCAGAGCAGCTGCAAAGCTGGAAGGGAAAATAGAGTTAAAAGAATGAGGTCAAGGTTTTAATATTGATATTCTTGAGAAGATCAATTGCATCTTCCTTCATGTTATTGACCATCGTCACTGTTGCATTATTGCCACTTGAGAACTTCCAGGACCCATGGGAATCATGTTTGTTCAATTTGCTCCCTGGACTTTTCACTGAAAGTGACAAACATGAAGACTGGGCCCTGGGGAACCCTGAGTTTATACGGGTTACAAAGGAAACAGTGCTGTCACAAGGCTCTCTGTGCAGAAGGCTGGGGGCAAACTCACTGTTATCTGAGCTCTTTATAAGTTTCTCTTCCGCTTTCGGTCGAACAGAGACAATGTACTGGCTGTGGTTCCTGGGGTCAGGCACGGGAATCTGGCAGCAGTGCCGGATGTAAGGGCTGCTGGTTTCCTCCATCTGCACTGGGGAACATTCTTCCTCCCTGAGGATCACGGCAAAGGGGAGGCAGGGGGAGGCAGGGCCACATGAGGAATGAGACCTCCAGATGAACTGTGGCTTCTGCTGGGCCTCCAGGGGCAGGAGGAGGCCAGGAGATGGTTAGGCCTAGAGGAGCAGAGGGGACAGAGGCAGGGGACACTCACCTTGCACTGGGGCCGGACTTGTAGAAGAGGGTGAAGAAGACCGAGCTGGTCACCTCGGACCTCACTTCCCAGGAGCAGCGGAGCAGGGCAGCCCCGTCGAAGAAGCACTGGAGGTTCTGGGGCTGGGACTCATTCCCTGGGAGGGAGACAGTCCCTCATTCAGTCCTCATTCATTCATTCCCTAGCCCTCAGTGGGCCCACCATGAGGCTCATCACAGAGAGATTATGGGCATTGGGGCCAAAAAGACCAGGGGGTTGAACTCAGCCCAAAGGGCCAGCTGTGTAAACACAGGTCAGAGAGTGAATTCTGTGAGCCTTCACACTCCCCTGTGCAAAGCTGGGAGGGCGTGTCAGCCTCAGGGTTTGGGAATTTAACGCAATCACGTTGGTATGTCTGTGTAAGGTGCAGCTCTCACGAAAACACAGATGCTCATATGCCTTTGTGATTAAATGGTAATTGTTCCTCCACGGAAAGTGGGCAACAAACTGGGGCCCAGAAGTGAGTAAGATGCAGCCACTGCCTCTGCAGAGTCACAGTAGGGACGGGGTGGGCCAGGGAAGTCACTGTGAACACATGGCTCAGAGCCTCTGTGGTTCCCATGGGGCGGACCCCTGGACGCCTTCTGTCCAGGAGCTGTAATGAGCTGCCCTCCCCATAGGGGGGCAGTGTCCCATTCCGACTCTGTTACCTGGCGGGGAGGCCCAGCGAACCTCTGTGCTCCACTGGCTGGGCCGTCCCGAGAGCCCCGAGCCCGGGGCCAGCCTGGTGCGCACTCGGGCCACATAAGTGCTGCTGGGCATGAGGTGCTCTGGCCCCAGGATGGCCCGGGAGGCGCTGGAGTAGATGGTGGGGGCGTCCTGGGGGAGAGAGGGGTTGCTGGAGCAGGAACGGCTGGGCCAGGTCCCCGTGGGCGCAGGGCACAGCTGGTGGGGTCCCTACCTCCCAGGAGTCCTGAAGCCGCCTGTAGACCACCTCAAACTCCAGGCTGGACAGCCAGTGGCTCTGGGAACCCCCACGGGCCACACTCCAGGACAGCAGGACACTGTCCCCGGCAACACTGATGTTGAGGTCCCTGGGTGCGGGGGGCTGCACTGGAGAGAGAGGAAGGAAAGCGTCCCTAAGGGGCTGGATGACTGTGTGGGATGTTCAGGGCCTGCATGGCCCATGTGTGGACAGACCTGGGTTCCAGGCCAAGCACTGCCGCCACGGACTGAGCGACCTTGGAGAGACCCCTCACCTCTGTGGGCCTCAGACCTTCATCTGCTGAACTGTGAGGATCCAATGTGCATGTGAATGAAGATGTGCAGATTGCTGGGCGCCCAGAACATAAGCTCCATGCAAAGGGCTGCCAGTCACTCCAAGTGGACCTTCCTCCTGTCCCCACTGCCCATGAGGAGGTGTGTGTGGCCTCCTTCCCACCAGAGGACGCTGTGGCTCATGTTACTCCCTCTCCTGTCCACACTTTCTTATTTCAGTGTCCAGTGTCATCCTGCACTTCTCAGTGCCCAACAGACATGTCTCCTCCTCTAGAACATTCTTGGACCCCTCCCCCAGCAGAATCCCTTGCTCCTTTTCCTGCCCCACCATAGCCCTTTGTATGATCCTTATAGCCCTGGAGGATATAGATGCTTCCACATCTGCCCCCTCAAGTAGTCCAGGAGCTTGTGGATGTCAGGGGTGGGGTCCTGACCCCCTTGCCTCTCCCCAGGGCCTGAGATGAGTGGTTCATTGCATATGGGGACAAAGTGAATGAATTAACGAAGGAATAAATGAATGAGTACATGTAGGTCCACCTTCAGAGACTTTTCACGAAATCATTCCATCACCAACAGCAGGCAGACACCTGCTGGGACCTACAGGGTTGGGTGAGCAGAGTCACCCATGAATGGCATGGCTGCAGACTTCCTGAAGCTTCTATATCTGAATGCTGAGAGATGACTTTCCAACACAAAAAATTCCGTAAGGGACAAACGAGATGTCAATATTCTATGCCGGACAGGGGACAGGGCATGAAAGAGCGTGTCAGAGCTGGAGCCTCAGAAAATTTTCAGCCCAGAATGGCAGATCCAGAGCACCGCTGCCCCAGCCCCAGCCCCAGAAGGCATCACTAATCAATCATGCACTCCTAGCCCCTGAGCCTGTCATGCAGTGGGACTCCTTGTCAGCCTGGAGCCGTAGGAAGCTGCTCCCAACTGAACAGACTGGGAAACCAATGGAAAACCTATTCATCCAACCTGAGGGATGTAGTCCATGAGCTCATTTCACAGGTGGAGGTGACAGAGGAAGTGAAATATTCCGATCCCTACATGTGTAACCTCAGAGCAGATCAGATGCACATCTCTCCGTTCCCCAGCACCTCAAGGCCTCCCTGATTCATTGCCTAAATGGTTTGGGCTAAAACTGAACTTCCCACTCAACATATGCTCCGGCAGGCAAATGCCACACTGCCCTCGCCATTTCTAAGTGGTCCCCATCTCAACCATGACACCTGTCATCACTCCTAAGCTTCACAGGGCCAGGGACACTGATGGCTTGTTCACTGCTTTCCTGTATGTGCAAGTGTTCTATTGAAGAGCAGATTAATGAATGAATTGCTTGTATAGCCTAACTTTGATTTGTATCCCTCCAATTTCCCATCCCTTGGCCATACGGCAGTTGAATCCCTATCATTTCTCTCTGGGATGAGTACCTTAGGTCACATTCTGTTCTCCGTCCTCCCACCACCTCCTGTCGCCTGCCATCTACACTGTACATCACCCACCTCTGACATCATCACACCCACATCTGATCATGACATGCCCTTTCAGTGGCTCTCCATCGTCTAGATGTTGACCCCTAAACAACTCCTTTGCAGAGCACAGAAGCCTGTCCAGGTCAGGCCCCTGCCTTCCCTGCCCCCCTCCTTACCACTGCCCAGTCCTCTCGAAGTTGATGCTTCTGAGACACAATTACTTGCGGTTTTCCTAACCTGCCTCATCCTCCCGAGTCGCCCAGCCTTTGCACACACTCCTTGCTCTGCCAAGGATGCTCTTCCCACTCTCCTCCCTCCCACCCTTCAGATCTCCCTGCAAAGCTCCCTCCTTGGGGAAGCCTGTCCTGACCTCCCAGGGGCCCCTTGTCCACTGCCCCTCGGCACGTGGCACGCACCCGCCTTCAGTAAGTGATCACACCCGACAACATCTGGTGTGTCCCGCCCTGTACGCTCTGAGCTCCACCGGGACGGGACTCCTTCTCATCCATCAGACACATGTTTTGAGACATTGTTTGGAGTGAATTCATCACAGCCTAACTCATCCCCTCCTCCAGGCAACAGCTCTGTGCTGCTGTGATGAACAGAGGCGGGAAGCAAAGCCTGGAGCCCCTTCCCCATCCGACACTTGCAAGGAGCAGCAGGTGGCCCAGGGTTTGGGATCCAGGACAATAAATTCAGACACTAGCATCTGAGTACCTAACCTTGGGCAAATTCCTGCTCTCTCAGCCTGTTTCATCACGGCGGCCATGGCTCACGGGCCCAGCCGCTCCGCGGCATGTGGGATCTTCCCGGACCGGGGCACGAACCCGTGTCCCCTGCATCGGCAGGCGGACTCTCAACCACTGCGCCACCAGGGAAGCCCAATACTAACTTTTAAAAATGACCCCATGTTTATTTCAGAATCATTCTAAGCACAAATATAATTGAATTAATGTAATGAAAGTGCTGGTTGTCTTTCTGTCTGAGGTACAGTTAAATGAAGCCCGACTATTCATATAAAATGGTCATCGACTCCCACCCAAGACCATTGACTTTCTTAGGCTCTGTGGACACGCAGCGCACACACTGGGGGCCGCGCGGCGAGGGCAGTAAGGGGATGACCTTCATCTCCAACATGCAGAGAGCACCCGGCAAGTCCGGCCCATCACTATCGTCATGGTTCATTGTGGCACTTTGGAAAAGTTACGTAGTTGCTCTGGGTCTCAAATGCCTCATCTATTAAATTGGCTGTCACAGACGTTCCATGAGACCAAATCGGTGAAAGAATAAAGTTTGTATCTGACTAAGAAGGAGTGTTCTTCTAGACGGGAAGCCTCAGGTCTGGAAGGCAATAACGTGGCAGGTGCTGGAGCATCTGGGAGGGGTGGGTACCTTAGGCTGGGGCTCCTCACCTTGAACCTGACCCAATGCCTCCATCTAAGGAGACTGTATCCTCTTCCCCCAAGAACCAAACCCAACTCAAGCCGCTGTCTACACCCCTTGAAGGATCTCCCTCCCTGGCCCATCTCTTGCAGCCTGGACACCCCTGTCCACACAGGGGACCACCCTTGGCCAGGGCCCCCAGGCCTCACCATGCTGACTCAGAGTAACGGTGAGCTGGGCACCCAGAGGCTGGTCTGGTCGGAATGAGAAGTAGTCATGGTCAGCAATGACAAAAACTTCGTAGGGAATGACACACATTCTGGGCACACAGCCGGGACAATGGCCATTGAACCAGGGCATGCCATCACTGAGATCGCAGGACACTGGCTGCGGAAGGCCCCTGTCAGGAGAGGATGCAGGTTAGCCCAGAGAGAAGAAGAATCACTCCTTCACAAACATTATTGAGTGGTTCCCATGTGTAAGGCTTTGTTTAGGATCAGGGGGCCTGGCGGGGAACAAAACACACACAAATTCCTGTCAACAGAGCTGACATCCTAATAGAGGAAGACACACACGAAACAACTGAAGAAACTAGGTCGTGTGTCAAATGGAGAACACTGTGCATAGACAAGTCAAGAAGGAAAGAGGTATGAAGAGGCCAGAAGGGCTGGGTTGGGGATACAATTTGAAATAAGGGAGGCAGGAAAGGTCTCTTAGAAAAGGTGACATCTGAGCAGAAACTTGAAGGAGATGAGAGAGGACTCCATGCGGATTCTGAAAGGGGATTTCGGGGAAAGGGGATTTCAGTGAAAGGGAACAGCAAGTGCAAAGGCCCTGGGGTAGGCACAGGTTTGGAGCGCTGTATAACTAGGCAGTTAACCAGTGTGCACAGAGTAGAGATGTAAGTGTGGGAGGTCTAGAAGCCTAGTTGTGGGAGGTGATGGGAGGCCAGTGCTCAAAAGGAATTTAAGGAAATATGATTATTTTGATTTCACTGGAACTGTGGAAAATTCAGAGTTATGAGCAAAGGAGTGACATTTTGGCATGCTTTGAAAGGATTCCTCTGGCTCCTGGGCTGGGGATACACTGGGTCGCAGGGGGTGGCAATATTGGAAGGGGAGGGACCAGTTAGGAGGCTTTTGGACTATCTCAGTGATAGGAGGTGTTTGGAACCATGGCGTTAGCCAGATTCACATTCTATTTGCAGATAAAGTTGGCAGCATTTGCTGATGGATTGAATGCTGTGGTGGAGAAGGAAAGGAGGGAAAGGCGACTGAAAAACAAAACAGTCGGGACTGTGGTGGCAGTGATGTCCTTGAGCAGCAAGACCAGGTGGGACCCCGGCTGTAGCCTCAGGCAGCCCTGGGACAGGGCAGATCCTGCAGGGTGGGGCCAGGAAGGCGGCAGATGTGTGAGGTGGGGGGCTAGGGGTCGGGGTGGGAGGAGCAGAAGGAAGTGGGTCACAGCTAAGGGTGGGAGGTGGGGTGGGGGCTGAGGACAGCGGACAAGGAAGACTGAGGCTCCTGGAAGGGCAGGAGAGAGAACGGACGGGCAGTGGCGCTGTGGGGTGGGAGCGGCTCCTTCCCAGGGGCGGTCTCTAGGGCACACCCCAGACCCTGTGATGCCAGCTCTTTCATTTCTATTATGGTGAGTCAGACTCTCACCAAATCCCAGAATGGTGGGAGCACCTTCCCAAATGGGGTAGGCCCGGGAGATGCTGTGAGGAGAGAGGAGAAACCGCCACTCTGGAGGTGGCAGGGCCCGGGGGGCACGTGGAGCCCAGCCATGCAGGCTGGACGCAGGACACTGGTCCCACTCAGGCCACTTCCCCACCGTGTGGCCTGGGGGAGGGACCTCACCTCCACGGCCTCGGTTTCCTCATCTGTGAATTGGGCATCATATCCCTGCCCGCCTCACAGGGAGGATGAACCGAGATCAATTTCTGCCTGGTGATCTTGTCCAATTGTGACAAAACAAGAGAAGATTATCATCACCATCATAACAACGATATTAACACAGGAGGCTCTTCCCCCAAACCTGATGTCAGACACCAGCCCACGGGCGTGGCAGGCCGCCTGATGGGGCAGCAGCTCCTGGGCAGGGGCCTCCCCGCCCCGACCCCCGTCCAGCCCCGACCCCGGCACAGTCCCCACAGCAGAGGCCCTTCCTGCCCTCCGGCCCCAGGCCCGGCCTCACTCGCCTGTTCAGCCTGCGGTGGAGGGTCACGTTGACCAGCCGCTGGGCGTCCTGGGTGTCCGCCCACCTGCAGACGATGCGGCTGGTGTAGTCGTTATGGCAGCGCAGGGTCTGCAGGGGGAAGGTCCCTGACAGGGGGAGGCAGAAAGGGGGTCACACCTCTCCCCTCCAGATGTCCCTTGTCACCGCCCTTCCCAGCCCCTCCTGGTGTGTGGCACTGGGGAGGAGTCTCCCAGAGTCCCGTAGAGGCTCCTGGAGGCCAGACAGAGGTCCCCAGGAGCCCTGGGCGGGGCTGGGGGCTCTGCAGCTGTGAGGGTGCCAGCCGCGGACCCTCCTGTCTGCACAGAAACACATAGTCCAGTTGATTCACAGTATATGTCCTGAGCCCCCACCTTGCCCTGCTCCTGGAACAGGGTCCCTCCCACCCCAGGGTGGGGACAGGCATCAGGCACATGCCCTGCCCCTGGGCCCCTGGGTGCTGCGGCCTGGGAGCAGAGGCGCAAACCCACCCCTAAGGGGCAGTGTGGCAGGGCCTTACTCTGGGATGTCCCCACCCTGCTCTCGTGGTCAGCTGTTGGGAAAGGGAGCGTGGTCTCCAGGGTTATCAGGGGAGCCAAGCTCTCAGTGAATCCTTGGGGAGGGGGGTTCATGGGCCTGAAGAGCCCGGGGAGCATCGCAGCAGGGCCTCCAGGCAGGAGGAGAGACCCCCAGGCTGAGAGTCCCCGGGAGCAAAGGTGCCGTGGTGGGAACTGGTTGAGGCTGTCTAGGTGCCGATGTCTGGGGGCGAGGGAGGGTCAGAGAAAGGACTGGAATGGCCAGCCAGGAGGTCAGAGGCCTCAGATGCCGCAGTGACAAATGTGGGCAGAGAAGCCACACAACCAGAGAGGCCTTCACAGGAGGCCAGAGAAGAATGAGCGGGAACGTGGGAGGAGGGAAGAGGGGACTCCAGGGATGACCGGGAGAGAAAAGAAATAGCAGGGGTCGCGGGGGGCAAGGAAGGAAGGGAGGGAAGGCTGGGGCGTAGGGTCTGGAGCTTCCTCAGGGATGGGGCGCAGCAGTGAGAAGGCGGAGGGAGAGGGGGAGGGAGCGATCGGGCTCACCTTGGGCCCCTGCCATGCAGGGCCCCCAGCAGAGCAGCAGCAGGGCCAGGGGGACCAGCCCCCGGGGCAGCGCCATCTCTGGAGTCAGCTCTGGAAGAGCAGGTGGCTGGCTCAGGTGGGTCCAGGTCTGGGTAGGGTCTGGACTCCTCATTGTTCTAGAATCTTGTGTTGCTGCCCAGCTGGGGGCCAGGCCAGACCCATGTCCTCGCCTCTTGGAGATCCTCTCTCCAGGACCCTGCCTCTTCTAGGCCTGCGGAAGGAAGCGTCAGCCCTTGGGACTCGGCCCACGTGGTGGGGCGGACCCAGGAGTGGCTCTGATGCCTGGGCTCCAGCTCCCACCGCTGCCTCAGCCTGGCACCTGGGACAGTCCCTTCTCCTCAGCCTCAGTGCCTGGGACACGACCGTGAGGGAGATGCACTTAACGGCCTCTGAAGATGTGGGTTCCCACTGGATCGCACATTGGGTACCCAGTGCACCGGTGTTGAGAAAAATCTAAGAGGGAGGCCTGGTGTTTGATTTGTCCCCAGGTCCGCCTGGTACTGACCCACATCTGCCTGGGGGAGTCGCTGGGTGTTGGGAGTGTGGTCCTCTGGATGTGAGCACATGCACGCTCACACACACACGCAGGGGCCTGGGACTCTCCCTGCCCTTTTCCATTTACCTCATTCCTCCCACACCACCCCCTGAAACGCCAGTTCCCTTTTCTCTGCAGAAGCCTGGGGATCTCCTTTTTTCATTTCATCCAGCCCTGGGAAGTACCAGGAGAGTAGAACAGAGAGGACTGTGACTCCTTTTCTGCCCCTAAGATTGTCTAAAACTTCACTCAAGCTGTACACATGGACCCCAGAAGCTGCCTTGCTGGGAAAAGCATGGCCCTGGGCTCAGTCAAACTGACTTTCAACACAGGCTGTGCCCCTCCTGTGCACTGGCTGACTCACCAGTGCTCCCTGAACCTTGCTCTCTGCATCTGTAACATCAGCACAACCCAACGTATCTCACATGGTGGTCATGAGGAGAACCAAACTCAATGATGTTTACAGGGTGGTTAGTCCAGGAAATGCTCAGGAAGGAAGCGTGGGTTTGTCTGTAGCTGAGGGACGGTATTGTCCACTTCAGGTCCTGCAGGGGGCAATGCCATGGCAGGCTTGGGAGAGTCTGCGTGAGCTGGGGCAGCTTCCTCTGCCTACCTGTAACTTGCCTAAAAACTCAGAGCTTCTCTTTGGGTCTTAGCACAAATGTAAATACTGCACGTGTAAAGAGGTCAATTCATCTGAAAGTCAGTTATAGGTTTAACATAATTCTAATCAAAAATTAACAAGATTTTTTTTTTTTGCGGGAACTCAGAAGAAAAAAAATATATATGTGAGGACAGTTAATGAGATTTTTTTAAAATAAGGAGTCTCATAGAAAACAAACTTATGGTTACCAAAGGGCAAGTGGGGGAGGGATAAACTGGGAGTATGGGATTAACAGATATACACTACCATATATAAAATAGATAAACAACAAGGGTTTACTGTAGAGCACAGGGAACTATATTCAATATCTTGTAATAAACTATAATGGAAAAGAATCAAAAGTAAAAAAAAAATAGATATATACATATACATGTGCCCCAAATCACTTTGCTCTATACCTGAAGCCTACAAAATATTATAAATCAACTGTACTTCAATAAAAATAAGGAGTCTCCACCTAATGGCAAAATCTACTGCAAAGGTCTAAGTAAAGAAATGTGTTTTCACACACACACACACACACACACACACACACACACACGATAAATCAATGGACGCACTGACCAGACAAACTCTATTTCACCAGAGAATGTACTCTGTGATGAAGAAGCAACCACAAATCAGTGTGAAGTGATGGAATAATAAAAAGTGTTGAGACAATTGAATAACAACATAAAACATATCAGCCTAAATCCCTACCTCACACCATTCTCCACATATCAGGTCAATGAAATGTATGTAGTTACATCGTATGAAACTTGCAAACCATAGAAGTGAATCTTTGAACTATTTAAGCTTCAAAGCACTAGAAGAAATCAGAGAGACAAAGGCTGACAGAAGTGCATAAAAGTGAACGCTTCTGTATTTTATACAAATAACTGAACCATAAAGCAGAGGACAAATTGCAAAATAAATGTGTTAGAAGTATGGAGAACAGGTGACTACCCTTACACTGTAACTAGTTCAAGCAAATTAATGACATCAAAGGACACAAGTCTAAAAGACACATACATGCAGCGAATACATATTAGTGGCTAACAATTATAAAGTGCTTACCATTAGCCAGGCACTGTACTAAGGGCTTTACAGATGTTAATACATCAACGTGTAGGTTAAAATCTCCACTTTGTAGTTGAGGAAATCGGTATAGGATCCATGATCATACAGCTAGTAAGGAACAGGCTGACATTGAAACCCACAGCAGGTTGGCTTTAAAGTTTATGTTCTTAACCACTATGCCAATAGTGGTTGTATTTTCCAATTATTGGTATCATATGTGTCTATTCTGACATATACTGACCCAGTAGACATTCTACAGACATGCACAGATACAGCAAAGACAACACAAAACTTTAAAACATCTTAATTAACATCCTCAGGGAAATTTGAGAAATCATAGGCATTTAAGAACAGACTGCTCTGCAAAGAACAAACAGAGTTCTTGGAATCTGAAGGTATGAGATCATAAAAAACAAATGAACAAACAAGGAAACAAGCACCACAACTCAATAATGGGCTAAATCACAGAATTAACACTATAAACCGTCATGTTACAAAAGTAGTTATTGAAGACAGCAAATAAGCAAGGAGATGGAAAGTCTTAGAGAAAAGTTGAGACCTAGAAAAGAAATCCAGGAGTTCCAACATCTAGAAGCAGAAGACAGAGAGAATTGAGGGCAGGTATGGCAGACAGTGGCAGCTACCTAGCTGTCCCTTTCCTCCTTGGTAACAGAAGCTCAGATTTTAGCTAGGTTTATTGCTGCACAGAATAAAAGATTATATTTCCTACACTCTTCTATTGCTAAGTGTGGTCATGTGACAAAATGTTGTCCAAGAAGATGTGAGTGGAATCATTGGGTGTGCCTTCCGAGAAAGGCTGCTTAAAGGAACTTGGCTCAGGTAAGAGGAATCCATTTTTGTCCTCCTGCTTTTTTCCTTTCCTCCAGTCTGCAATTTGGAAGTGATGACTGGAGCTCCAGCAGCCATTTTGGATTATAAGGTTATCTTGAGAGTGGAGGTCATATGCAACAGAAAAAGAGGAACCTCAATCCCTCTGCTCACTGTGAAACAACCATACCAGTCTGAGACTGCCTACTTCTGAACATCTTCTATGTGAGGGAAAAAATAAACTTCTATATTATTATGCCACTGTTATTTGGGGATTTCCACGTGCAACCAAAGAGATACACTTGGAAACAGAAGAAAAATTCACAGGGCTTTAAAGGAGACGATAATCCACTAAGTGAAAAGCAAGATTCATTTTTTTTAATAGCACCAAACTCAGTCACATGCTAATGAGCTTTCTGTCATCAAAGAGTAAAAGGGTAATCCTAGAAGCTTCCAGAAGGAAAAAGACGAGCAAACGAGTTATTTTCAATGAAAAAAGATCAGGTTGGCAAGATTCTGTCACAGGTGACCTGGAACTCTAAATAGATAGTAATGTCTTGAAAATACTGAGAGGAAAATATGTTTGAACCTAGAATCTTAAAAAGTCAAGCTTATTTTGAAGTTCAAGGGCAAAAACCCACAACATTTTGGAAATGTAAGGACAATGAAAGCTTTTCAGATGTTTTCTAAGAAAATGAGTCCAGTGTGGATTTCAGAAAATATAAAAGGTCCAGGAAAGAAAGAGAGCATGTGATACTGGAACCAGTGTTGAGAGAAGAAACCAATAAGACTTATAGTTAAGTAAATAAGAATAGTTACTGTATAAAGTGAAAAGAAATAAACATGGAAACAATATTGAAGTAAAACTAAGATGATTTTAACATGGCAGCTGGCTGTGAGGTTAGGGGTGAAAAGAAGAGGAGAACTGAAAACTTGTTAAGGATCTTGTCTGGTTCTGGAGGAGCGTATATATTCTAAGTAAGCCCAAATGCTGACGGAAAATATAAGTTAAATATGTGTGTTTAAAATGTAAGGGTTAAAAATCACTAAGAGTGAGGGGTAAACATGGGAGCAAGAGGATGACAGGGAGGGGCAAAGGAGGAGGAGGGAGAGGGAGAAAGAGGTGAGAAAAGCCAAAAGCTTTCTCACTCCAAATAAAATAAACATGTACACAAAAATTCCCAAACTCATGAAGAAATTTAATGATAAAAGTAAAAACTGGAAAAGGAAAATAAAAATCAAAGCACAAATTCACTCCAGACAAAAACAATTTCATAGTACAATCTGACAAAGACTTTAAGAATGCATCAACTCTATACATGATTAAAAGAAATAGATCAGGGCTTCCCTGGTGGTGCAGTGGTTGGGAGTCCGCCTGCCGATGCAGGGGACACGGGTTCGTGCCCCGGTCCGGGAAGATCCCACATGCCGCGGAGCGGCTGGGCCCGTGAGCCATGGCCACTGAGCCTGCGCGTCTGGAGCCTGTGCTCCGCAACGGCAGAGGCCACAACAGTGAGAGGCCCGCGTACCGCAAAAAAAAAAAAAAAAAAAAAAAAAAAAGAAATAGATCAGCCGATTAAAAGGAAAAAAAGGATAAGTTTATCTTGACAGTTGCTCCTAAATTTTTGGTAATACAAAAGCCATTCCTGATTAAACAAAGAAATAAACCTTGGCAAATGAGGAATTGAAGGGAACATTGGCATTTCTGGGTATGTACTAGAAACCTGGGGCAATATCAGAGTCAAAGGGAAATGTTAGTGCCCTCCCAGTTACAGGGACGAAAAGGAGAAGGCTGCCTGCTGTTGTCATGACCACTATTTTGGGGTCAAGGGGTCAATCCTTCCCAAAATAATCCTTCCCTTAGTTTAGATTAAGACTAAATTAAGAGTAAATTAAGACTCCAAAAGGATTTTCGATTGGCTTAACAAACTGATTCTAGATTACAACAAATCAAACATGAGGGACTTGCTCTATTAGCTAGAAAAATAATGAGTGTAATAGTAGACAGATGGTTATTTAAGGAAAATAACCAAGTAGGAAGTTGGGAAGGAATAATGGAATTTCAAATCACAGAGGAAAGCACGGGTTGCATACTCATATTTCATGATATTGAGACAATCAGCTGATCTTGTTTTAAAAGTTAGATTACTACTTTACATATTACCCACCTCTCCAAATTCTAGATGGATTAAAGATTTAAAAGTCAAAACTAAAATGATAAAAGCATTAAAAATATTTCTTTAATCTTAGCGGTTGAATAAGACGCCGAATCCAGAAAGCATGAAATAAAAAATAATGACAGATTTGACTTAAGAGCAATGACCACGTTTGCATACAATGCAAGATATCTTCAACATGTCAGATAAAAAAGACAAATGATAATATGGAAGAATATATTTTCAACGTATATAAATAAATGGTTGCTATGCATAATAAATGAAGCACTCCTAAAATTAATACATAAATGCAATGAACCCATCAAGAAATGGAAAAAGGACATTTCCATGCACGTCATACATGGAATCCAAATGGCCATTAAACACATGGAAGACACACAGCTTCACCCACCACCAGGGAAAGGATGTATCCAAGCAAGAACCAGATACTTTTCATCCATTACATTGGACACAATTAAAAGATTGTTTCCTGGGCTTCCCTGGTGGCGCAGTGGTTGAGAGTCCGCCTGCTAATGCAGGGGACATGGGTTCGTGCCCCGGTCCGGGAAGATCCCACATGCCGCGGAGCGGCTGGGCCCGTGAGCCATGGCCGCTGAGCCTGCGCGTCCAGAGCCTGTGCTCCGCAACGGGAGAGGCCACAGCAGTGAGTAGGCCCGCGTATCGCAAAAAAAAAAAAAAAAAAAAAAAGATTGTTTCCCTAAAGAGAAATCAGCTTTTTTATGCACGACTGTGAGGTGTATGTTAGTTCAGCTACTTTGAGGATGGTTTGACAATACCTATTACTAGTTTGAACGTGCAATCACTTGCCCTGCAATTCTGCTTCTAGGAATCTGAGCTGCAGAAATAGTTTCACAGGTGTGGAAAAATTGGAAATCACGTAAGGGTCTAGCAACACGGGATTGGGTAAATTGTGGGGTGTCTATACTAATAAATGCTATGTACCCCTTGGGGCTAATTTATGAGTTAAATCTCCATGTATTATTCTGGAACGTTGTCCAAAATGTAATATTAAGTGGAAAACTAAGTCATAGGACAATATGTATGTTATTATCTCATTTATGTACCCCCAATTTTTAACAAAGAAGGTATCCATGTATTTACTTGGTTAGTGTTAAATACGTTCATTAAAGAACTCGTGAAGTATCCTGTAGTGTTAGTGGATATAGGACAACATAAGTAAAACTAATGAATGGAAACAAGGGTGACCAAAAATTAATAGGAAAGGTTTTACTCATTATAAAACCATTAGAAAACAGGGAAGATGATAAGTAGAGAAAATTAGAATCTGTTTATACAAAAGTGTAACAGTGGGGCCTTTGAAGACTTAACATCACACATTTGCAACTTGTCACTGGAGCCTGTCTGGCAAGTGTCCACAGGCTTGTACCCCCCTGGGGACCCACAGAAACACCTGCCCTCCCGTCCACAGGGCAAGTGCACACACCTGCACACATCCGGATGCAGACACCCCCAGACGCTCCCCACTCAGCCAGCACACGTCAGTGCAGGGCATCCACATCTGGGCCCAAACCCAATTAAGCAACAGTGTGTCAGGGAGGAGTGCGACCGTAAAGAAAACATTCTTGGACGGGGGAAGACAAGTCTCTAAGTAAGTAAGGGACTGGGCGTCTTCTTATCTTCCAAAGTGAGTTTCTCAACCCGCACCAAGCTCTGGGCCTGGCCACAGCAAGGCTCCCGGCTTCATCCTCTGTCTCCCAGTATCTCTCCATCTTTGTGGACATCCACATATGTATATGCGTATGCTCGCACACACACACACACACACACACACACACACACACACACACACACTCTCCCTCTCTCTCTCTCTCTCTCTCTCTCTCTCTTTCTCTCTCCCTCTCTCTCTTTGAACCAGGATGTCAGGAACTATCAGTGCTCTCCCCTTTCCAGACATGAGACACAAGCCCAGGGCAGGATATTCTCACTGCCACCAACACCTTTGTGACAACTTAGTGACAAAGCAAAGACAACGGTACACAGGGGTCTGACTCCCAGGCCTGAGCTCTCCACCGCCCCAGGTATCTTCTCTGCTGCCAGGACAGCAGGATCCTCCAGGGAGGCCTGGGCCCCCCAAAGCCCTTCATACAACACCCAGGCAGGTCGGCCCTCACTGTCTCCTCGTCCACTGGCTGCCTAGGAGTCTGGGTTCAGGACTTCCCAAGAGACCAAGCCCTGACCTCCCAAGTCCTCAGAGCACACCTGTGCACTCAGCACCCCCGGGCTCTCCCTGTCCTTTCCATCCCAGGCTCCTACACTCCCCCTGCTCCCCACCCTGCCCTTTAGCCTACCCTCAAAGCCGGGCTGTACCTCTTTGTGCTGGGACAGACGGACCTTCTGCTGGAGTCTCCAGCCGGCAGCCAGCCAGCTTCTCAGTCTTCCTACTTATGCTGACGTCATTAGGAAACAGAGAAGCTGAAAGAGGAAGCGGTGCTGGCCTGGCCTCTTTCCGTACAAGTGACTCTTCAGGAGACTGCCCAGCTTCTCAGAATTGTGGACACCAAGATATCAATTTTCTTTTCTGAGCTTTACTGACTTTGCAAACGTTGTTCCTTCGGCCAGAAGTACTTCTACCTTCTATCCTTGGTCTTCCTGTAAACCTCCACGCATCCTCTCTCAGCTCAATGCAAAGTTCCTCCACGCAGCCTTCCTTGACACCCCCAGGGGGACACAGGGGGAAGTCGCTGCAATACCCAGAGCAGGCGAGAGCCCAGAGCCACAGGGACCTGGACTCCCACCGCCACCTACTCAGAGTGTGACCTTTTGCAAATTACCTGCATGTAACTTCACCAGGGTCCCGGAACCACCTCTGTGACTTACAGGCATCTGCAAACATCGAAGGGCCATGGAAACGTCCCAGAGCAAGACTTTAGCTCAGAGCCTGGGGCACGATAACCCTAAGTGTTAGCTGCTATGATTTTGATTCCCCTGGGGTCCCTTTGCCTTGCACCTCCCTCCCCCACTGTCCCACAATCCTCGGGGCTCACAGCTGTCTTTCCCCAACACTGTCTTGTGGGGCTCCCTTTCTCTCCCCAGTACCCAGCTTGTGCCCTGGCACTATGGGGCCCTTAGCGACTGTGTGTGGAACGGATGAATGAATGAACGAATGACTCCCTGAGCACAGCAGGGCTGGGGTTAAGGCCAAGTGAGTGTGGCATCCCCGTGGGCGCAAAATTTCAGGAGACACCCAAATACTCAGTAATCAAGATAATATTTTAATACAATATTGTAAAACAATTTTTTAAATCCATGATGAACAAAATATAAAATTTTAAACGAAGACAGGCTTGGTGACAGTTCACATTGAGCCATACTGGAGTCTGGCTGTAGGAGGAAGCAGTATCTTTTCTCCTGAGCAGAGACACAGTGACAGGAGAGAAGAGAAGCGAAGGAAGAGGGTACAGGGCAGGGGTGGGGACCAGGGGTGGGGAGTGCCCAGAACCTGTGGCCACTGGATTTCTGGCCTGATTGTTCTTTGCTTTTCTTCTTCCAGGAAAGGCCTGGCTGGGAAGCGCCTGGAATGCCCCACGGGGCAGAGGAAGCGTGGACTGTGCTCCTCCGTTGTGGTCTGGGGGGTGGGAACCCCACCCAGCAGGGGCCACCCCAGGCCTGGTCACTAGTGGGAGGAGCTAGGCCCTTCCAGAAATCGAAGTGGTGTGGGCTCACTGGACCGAGCTTTGTGACCTGGGATCAACGCGTGCTGGGCTCTCCAGGGAGCATGAGGGGCTCCATCGTGTCACCTCGGGGAGGGCCTAACACCTCCCCGCCCTGTTTCCCCCACCTAGAGAGGGCAACAGACCCACGCAGCTGAGAAGATTGGCTCCCGGTTAAAACGCTGTGCGCGCTTTGCAGTCCTGACCACACGCAAGCCCTCCACCTCAGACGGGGTCCACGCAGTGCAGGGCCGGCTCTGGGGGAGCTGAGGTCGAGGACTCAGGCGCCTGCCTGTTTTGCATCTTTGCATTCCTAGGCCTCTTAGGTGGAGGCCTTGGGTGGAGGCCTCCTTATGGGGGGAGGGGAGGACACTTCCCCCTTCTGACTCAGAACCCTGTGCTTTTCCACTCCAAGCCCTAGCCCTGGTCCTCCCCCAAACCCAAGGTCCATGAAAGGGCTGGAGCCTTGTGTTCTGGCTCCTTCAACAATGAGAGCATCTATCTGACCCTATGGGGGAAGGGGAGTCGGCTCTCTCACCAGTTTTACAATCTTGCTTATACCATCTTATAGCATCTTACACCATCGCAGTAAGTGATGAAGGGTAACTCTCTCAGTTGTTGGCTTGTTACTGTAATCAGCTCTCCGATACCTGGTAGCCCAGGTCCCTCTCCCCGCTCAGCTGAGCTCCCAACGAAGGTCACACTCCTTCCTCAGTGGGCAGAGGTACCCCTTAGCCTCGGGGCTCCCTGTGTGATGAGGACTCACTGATGGGAATGTGTGACCAGGACCCAGCAGGGAGGTGGCCTGAGCATGGAACATCAGAGGTTAACAATGGTCCACTTCTAAAAATAAAGTTGCCAATCATATAAAAACCAATAAGCAACAAAAAGAAGTTAGGCAAAAATAAACCAACAGGAGCTCAATTAGGCTGCTGAAGCGTGGCTATGATGTGAGTGCGAGCTCCCAGAGGGCAGGATGGGGCGGGTGTTTGCTCAGCACTGTTCTGATGGGAGGGTGGAGGATGCCTGCATCCCACCCAGTTCAAGGCAGGCTGGCTTTTCTCAACTCTGTGATTCTTTTCTCAACTGCCACGAATGCCATGGAGCCCAGCTCCTCTCTGGCTGGGACTTAAGAAGTTTCGCTTGGAGAATTAAAAAAAAAAATTCTCTACCGTATTTGCATTTTTGTTTGTTTTCATTTTTTAATTTTATTTATTTATGGCTGCGTTGGGTCTTCGTTGCTGCACGTGGGCTTTCTCTAGTTGCGGCGAGCGAGGCTACTCTTCGTTGCAGTGCGCGTTCTTCTCGTTGCGGTGGCATCTCTTGTTGCGGAGCACGGACTCTAGGTGCCACGGCTTCAGTAGTTGTTGCACTTGGGCTCAGTAGTGGCTTGCGGGCTCTAGAGCGCAGGCTCAGTAGTTGTGGCGCACGGGCTTAGTTGCTCCACAACATGTGGGATCTTCCCGGACCAGGGCTCGAACCCGTGTCCCCTGCATTGGCAGGCGGATTCTTAACCACTGCACCACCAGGGAAGTCCCTGAATTTAAAATATTTTAAAGTTCCATACTCTAAAATGCAGAAATCCTGAACGTGCGGTTTAGGGATTATTAATAAATCTATACACTCTTATAACCATCACTAGATCAAATACAGGACATTCCCAGACCCCAGAAGGCTCCTCTGTGCCTCCACCCTGTCACTCTCTCTCAAAGATAACCACGACTCTGATTTCTCTCACTGTAAATTAGTTGTCTTTTTTTTCTTAATTGGAGTGAAATATACATAGCATAAAATTTGCCCTTTTGGGCTTCCCTTGTGGCGCACCTGTTGAGAGTCCGCCTGCCAATGCAGGGGACACGGGTTCGTGCCCCAGTCCGGGAAGATCCCACATGCCGCGGAGCGGCTGGGCCCGTGAGCCATGGCCGTTGAGCCTGCGCGTCCGGAGCCTGTGCTCCGCAATGGGAGAGGCCACAACAGTGAGAGGCCCGCGTACCGCAAAAAAAAAAAAAAAAAAAAAATTGCCATTTTTTACCACTTTGCACAGTTCAGTGGTATTAAGTACATTCACATGGCTGGGCAACCATCACCACCATGCATCTCCAGAACTTTTTCATCATCCCGAATTGAAAGTCTGTCCCCATTAATCAATAACTCCCCATTCCCACCTCCCCCTAGTCCCTGGCAACCATCATTCTACTTTCTGTCTCTATGAAATTGACCATTCTTGGTACCTCATATAAGTGGAATCACAAAATATTTATCCTTTTGTGACAGGCTTATTTCACTTACCATAATGTCTTCATGGTTCATCTATGTTGTAGCATGTGTCAGAATTCCTTTTTTTTGTTTTGTTTCTAATCTTTTTTTTTTAACATCTTTATTGGAGTATAATTGCTTTACAGTGGTGTGTTAGTTTCTGCTTTATAACAAAGTGAATCAGTTATACATATACATATGTCCCCAGATCTCTTCTCTCTTGCGTCTCCCTCCCTCTCATCCTCCCTATCCCACCCCTCCAGGCGGTCACAAAGCACCGAGCTGATCTCCCTGTGCTATGCGGTTGCTTCCCACTAGCTGTCTACCTTACGTTAGAATTCCTGTTTTTTTTTAAGGCTGAATAACTTTCCATAGTATGAATAGACTATGTTTTGTTTACCTAATCATCTGTCAGTGGACATCTGGGTTGTTTCTACCTTTCAGATTATTGTGAATAATGAACACTGATGCATGCATACCTGTTCAAGTCCCTGCTTTCACCTCTTTCGAGAATATTCCCAGAAGTGGAATTGATGAGCGTATAGTACTTTTGTTTAAATGACTGAGGAGCTACCATTCTGAACTGTGCCTGTTTTTGAACTTCACTTGTATGGGATCACTTTATACTTAGTTGCATCTTACTTGCTTCAATTAAACAAAGTGATAGGCAAAAGCTTTCTGACTCCAGACTCGTCCACAGCCTGCTCTGTTCTGTTATTCATTCTAACTCACTCATGCCATGGGTAACCCCTGACTCTCAAATTCTGGTCTAAAGACCACCTGCAACTTCTGAGGTGCTGTGAAAAATGTAGATATCAGACCTCCAGATGAAATGAGAGTGAAGCAAAATCACAGATTATATCTCCTAGATACTAATCAAAATGAACACGAAAATCAGACAGAAATGTACCAGTAGCAACCAGTCGAGGATGTGGAAGTGACCTTCTGCTCTCGATTTTGTGACGCAGAAGCAAGGAAATCTCGAAGAGGCCAGCAACCCAGCACAGGAAGCTCCTCTGGCCCTTCAGTCAGAAACAATACTGAGAAAGAGGGTGAATCAGCAAATCTGAACAGAAAAGCCCTTCAAAGCGGAGAGGAGCTGGTCAAGGGACAAAGTAGACACCCTGCAAAAATCTGGGGAACGGCCCCCAAGGCTCCTGCATACCACCTGCACGGGATCAGAAACAGTCAGGCCAGCCTCTGCTGCTCCCCTATGGCATTCCACAGTGAATCAAGCAGCAAAGACAGCACAAGATCTATGACTTCAGTTGGTGTGATGCTCTAGATATGACGAGGGTCCCTTTCATGACGAAACCCCTAGATCCTGGGTCCACTTAATCTTTAAGCGCACTGCTGGACTCCTGAGGGGAGAAGGAATTCTCTAAGGCACCCCTTCTTTTCAAACAAAAACCAAAACAGCAACAAAAATAGTGAGCTGAAACCCGAGTATTAAGCAAACTGGAAATGTGGTGTCGAATTTGCGATCAGTGCAAATGCTGATTAACTGCTCTGACCATTTGGAATGGATGCCTTGGGCTCCCAACAACAGGGGAGGCTGAACTCAAGATTCTCACCTTGAACTCAGAGCCCAGGAGGAGACCACAATCGATTCTAGGGTAGGATAGCCTCTGCCTCCTGGCGGGAACAAATGCAAATCTCTCTGGAGGAAAGCATTCTTGGTTTCCCATCTATAAGCTCGCAATCAGCAATCACCAAACTCATCAAAAGAAGCTGCAGAAACAACAGCAGTAGATATAGACCCCGTGAGAAACAAAGGCTTTGGAATAATCAGCTATTGGACATAAAATATATGTGTAAGAAAGACAGTGTGTAGTCCCACACTCTCTCTCCTAACTCCCCTCCCTCTCTCTTTTCTTTCTTTTTTCATTATCCTTATTTGCTCACCGGCTCACATGTAGCCCACCTCTGTGCTGGGCTGTTACCCTGCTCTGACGTCCACTGATACAGGGTAGAATTGGGCCCTTCAAAAAAAATATGTTGCTGTCTTAACCCCTAGTACTTCAGAATGTGACCTTCGTTGGAAATAGGGTCTTTACAGAAGTAGTCAAGTGAAAACGAAATCATTAGGGTGGACTCTCATCCAATATGACTGGCTTGCTTATAAAAGGGAAATGTGGAGACAGAGATACGCACAGAGGGAAGATGTATAGACACACGGGGAGCAGAAGGCCGTGAGCCTGTAGTGATGCACCTTCAAGCAAAGGAACGTCAAGGATTGTCAGCCAACACTGGAAATTTGGACGAGGCAAGGAAGCGTTCTCCCCTAGAGCCGTCTGAGTAAGCTCCGCCCCGCTGACACCTTGATTTTGGACTTCAAGTCTCCAGAACCGTGAGACAATGAATGTCTGTTGTTTTGAGCTACCCAGTTTTGGTACTCCGTTACTACAGCCCTAAGAAAGGAATTCACCCTCCTTGCACGAGTCCTGGCTGCCTTCCCGCCCTCATCAGGCCACCTAGTAACTCTGACTGAGAAGGAAGGAAGGGAGGGAGGGAGTCTGGAATCCGAATTTGAATACAGGCCCATCTGTCTCCAGAGGCCACGTTCTTAATTATTCCACTCTTTTTGTGTTCCAGTAGGAAACCTAAGTAGTTGAAACAAAGATTGTGTGTCCTGTAAAGCCATATTTACTATCTGGTCCTTTCTAAAAATAAAAAACGTTGCCAGCCCCTGTTCCGTAGTAGATAATCAAAGAGCATCTGATGAGAGTAGGAGGAATGGAGGGGTGACTACTGCCCAGCGAGGCAAGGGAAGGCTTCAAATAGCACTGAGCACCTGCCATGTGCTAGGTATTGAACCTCCGATGCCCTGTGAGGACCTCCCACTCACAGTGGAAGCACGTGGAAACCGGAGATGCATCTCCTAGGAGATCAGAAAAGGCTCCACAGAGGAGAAGTCCGCAGAGCTAGACCTTGGGGTTCATGGAGGCTCTTGCCAGACAGGCTTCTTGGAGGTGAAGGCTTTTACTGATCGTCTCTGGGGTCTACTCCCTGACCTGGCTCACTGACGAGGGCACCAAGCGGTCAGAAGGGCTCCCACACAGGACTGTGTCCACACCCGCACTTCCAGGCTCCCCGGCAATGAGTAGCACCCCAAGGTCAGAGCTAGTTAGAGGTTGAGTGGAGGCCAACACTACCTCCGATGACTTTGAGGAGAGTCAGGGATCCCAGGAGCAAATGTGAAATCCTGAACCTTCTCTACCCTTTCCTCCCACTGCACACTCCAGCTCCTGGGGCCTCGGGAAGAAAGATGACCAAGGAAAACTCAACATCGCCCCATCTCTTCACTAGGAAACTCAGTGAGAGGAGGAACCGTAATGGTCCCGACCTTCTCCTGCCTCTGCCCTCCCCAATCCCTGCAGAGTTTTCATTTTAGCATATTGTCCACGGTCTACCGCAGTTGCTTGCATCTCTGTCTTCCTTGGAAGCCTGACAACCCGTCAGGAGCAGGGACCATACTGTTTATTTCTTATCATTTATTTCTTATTCTGATGCCAAGGATAGGTCGATACCCAATTAACGTCTATTGAATGGACTAGAATGTAGTTAAATCAAACAGAGGGGACAGGATGGGATGGAATCAAATAAGCATGGGAAAAGCATAAAAGACGAGCTCAGTAGCTCATAGGTGGCCTCCCTACATCAGTCTCAAAGGTCACAGGCTCTTCCAATCGTCCTTTTTTGGGTAAGTTCTAAATTCTCTTTGTGGGTTTTGACTGGGAATTTATCTACCATCATACTTTTAACAAAACATTTTATGGTATCTAAGTGACTTCCTTCTTCTTTCTTCAGCAACTGCAACCACCAGAACCTCAGCTCATTATCTCCTCGGCCCAGCCAGCCCCTGTCCTGAAGGTCTTTCCATAAACCATTTACATTCAGTACCTCTGACCCTCTTGCCTTCCCACCTGCTAATAGAGCTGAATTTGTGTTGATTCTGCTCTGGCAAAAACTCAGCCTTCTAGAACTTTCTACCTGCCTCTCTGCCACACCCTAGTCAGGCCTTATTATGTCTCCAAGAGTTTCCCATCAGACAGTCCTGCCTTGCGCCACTCTCAGTGCCAGCCCTTCCTCAGAGGGCTGCCGTGTTGCACAACTCCAGAAGACACCATTCACTTGTGCTGTATGGGATTTGGAATGGTATGTCCCGAGACATTGCAACACTGTGACCCCGAGTGGTCACCAGAGTGATCTGTCAACCTCCTTGCTAAAAAAAAGCATCAACCCCGGGATTTTCATTACCCAGGGCATTAACTCTGAGTCCATCGGAGTAATTTAAAACACTCCATAGATCTACCCTTCCAGACTTACATGTCACCGCTTGCAACTTCCCCCCAACCAGACCGTCCTCTCTAAGTGTTCTCTGAAACTCATCATTTCTAAGACCTTGAGTCATTATTTTCCACTTCTCTCTTTTGTGTTTTCAAACTGTCCTCTCAGCCATAAACATAAACAGGCTGCTGTCAGCTTTAAAAACAACCCCCTCCTTTGCCCCAGCATTCCTCTCAGTCACCATCCTCCTCCTCCTCATTCACTTAACCAATATTTTTGAACACCCACTGGGTGCCAACCCTTTGTTCTAGGCGCTTAGGATATATCAGTGAACACAGCTGACAAGGGTCTCTGTCTTCGGGACCATTTTGGTCTCACGAGGGAGAGACACACTCACCAAAGATCATAGTTAGTGAAGGATAAATGCACGTAATATTTTTGAAGGGGATAAATGCTACCATGGGAAAAACAGGTGGAGTAGGGTAAGGGGATTGGGTGGGTGAGGGAAGAGCAGTTTGCAGCATTAAATGGGATGGTCGGGTCCACCTCCTTGGGCAGAAGAGACACTTGCCACTTCTAAAAATCTTGTCTACAGTCACCACCATCACTTCTCACCTCCCACTTACTCCTCAGCCCAGGGAAGTCTGCTCCGTCTACACTGCCTCTGACAAGGCCAGCAAGGCCCTCCACGTTGCCAAATCCATGGTCACCTCACTGTGGAAATAGAGCTCAGACGCTGTTGAACACTCGGTACCTGATGCATGTTTGTGCCTTGGCCTTGGAACACTACGCTTTCCTATTTTCTTCAATTTCTCCTTCATCATCTCTTCTTTCTCTGCCCACCCCTTAAGTGATAGCGTTTCCAAGGCCCATCCGTGCCCTCGGCTCAGCTCAAGTTGCTTTCCCAAGAAAGTTTCATGCATATAACATGCTGAGAAACCCAGATCTGTTTTATCCCCGAACCCTGGAGAACTCTACAGGATCCTTTCTGCTTAGGAAAGGTGAAGCCCTTGCTCTCTAGCCAGAAACTTGCTCCGCATAACTAAGTTGCAGGAATCTGAAGGGTCCCTGGCAGAGCAGGAAGAAGGAAGTGGAGGATTTAGGTTAGAGCCCATGGTCTAAGGTAAGAGGAGTAATAGGAGAAGGCTTGTGGTGGGCTGCAGAGACCCTGTAAATACGGTCACAAGTGAAGCCCAAGTAGAGAGACCACCAGTGAGAGCTCCTTGGGGTCTGAATGGCCATTTCCGGTGGTGTGTTCTGTTCCAACCCTGCAGTCATGGTAAAGGCAGGTTGCCTAGATTGCTGTGAACCCCAGCACAGGGTGTTAGAAGAGAGAACGTCCTTCTCTGTCTGCGCCGGGTCTTTGCTTTCTGTGGTTTCCCTCCAGGCGGCCATAATGAAAGAGGGAGCAGGTGTGTCAGTGTGGCTACGGAACTGTGTGACTTATTACAATACCAGCTTGACCAGAAGGAGCAATGGGCCAGCTGAACCCCAATGCCTCTCGGGCACTAAGATCTAGTTGTCTTCTAGTAGAAGACACCATTTTTTTGGCCAAACCACGTTGACTTTCCACCCAGCCACATAAGCCTGTGATGAACGATCACCATATTCACAAGGAAATGAGCCAGAAACATCAAACAATAGATACTGACCCTCAAGAACCAAAGATATTGGAATAATCAGATCTTGGATATGATATATTCTTGTCCCAAGTCCCAAGGAGGCAGAACTTGATCAGTCTGAGCTATGTATGGTCATTCTCCTCTTGCCGGGGATTGGCTTAAGGAAGAGGCATGTGCACTCAATCTGGCCAAAGAGTCATGAAGGGTAACCTTGCTTTCCAAGGGAAGACATCATTCCTACCTCCTGACATTGTCCTCTGCCTGTGACGTCTGGAGCCATGCCAGCCATCATCCCCCACATTCTGAGCTGTTAGAGCAGAAGGAGGGAAAGCACGTGGGCTCCTGATGAGGTCGAGACCCTGCACTGACTCACACGGTACTGTTCCCCCTCCAGGCACCATGTCTTACTGTTCAGCTACTTTCAGTGGTTTTCTGGTCGCTTGCAGCTGAAGGGGCCCTCTTTGCTGCACCCTTTTATATACTATAGATTCTTCCCCCATTCATGGCATCCTTCTTTGCTCCACAAACCCTCCCAGATCTTCCCCCAAAGTGATGCCAGCCGAGTCCTTGTGACTCCAAGTGTGGCCCCTCGATCACCAGCAGCAGCATCACCTGGCATCTTATCAGAAAAGCAGAATCTGAAGCCTCACTGCAGATCCAGTGAACCAGAATCCATATTTTAACAAAATTCTCCGGGTGATGTGTAAGCGCGTCAAAGCTTGAGGAGTGAAGAAAGACTCCAGATGGTGCCTCACCTCGACTACTTGTCTCTTTCGTGTATATTAAACTCTTCTCGTTGTAATGCCGTTGTTACCGATGGCAGGGCAGTCAGAGTGGAGCATGTGCAGGGTGGCCCTGAGTTCCTCGACTCTACCAGGCTAGGCTGGAGCTCTGCTCCAGGGCCCCTCACTCCTGAGGGTCGAAGTACGTAAGCTGATCCTCAGTGATTGCTTGCTTTCTGGCCTCATTTTGGGTTTTTTTTTCCACACAAGATCTGACTGCAGAGCAAAGGCATGACTTAAACTCCTTAACTGAAAGCTGCTTAACTTACACTGAATTTACCTATTTAACTTGATGCTTTTCCTTGCTTTCTATCATAGACAGCTCCATTTGATCAATACCCCATGCATCCCCCTAACATTTTGGTATTTCGTGTCTGGTGCTCAGATGCAACCCCATCTGTGAGCCTCAGACCTCCAGCAACTCAGCCTCCCACACAGCCTTGTGCAAAGGTGCCGTGGGGCATGACTACAGGCCAGTGTCTACCCAAGGGACACCATTTTTTAAAACTCCCTTGTTTTGAAAATGTTCCCCTGAAATTCTGTGTATTCATTTGATATTCCTGAAGAGATTCTGGTATCTGAAGTTTCTCATGCATTCAGCTCTTTTGCATGATGCCTGAGCTGATCGGTAATAAACATTGCCGTGAAGTAGCAGTTATGAGCATAATTTCCTTACAAGCTGAAAACAACCGGAGGGACCTCCCAGGCGGTCCAGTGGTCAGGACTCCGGGCTTCCACTGCAGGGGGCATGGGTTCAATTCCTGGTCGGGGAACTAAGATCCTGCATGCCTCAAGGTGTGGCCAGAAAATATAAAAAACAAAAGAAAACAGAACAAAAGAAAAGAAAATAACAGGAAATTTTGCTTCTGTACAGGCAGCCAAGAAGTTATGAGGAAGTAACTGTGTGTCTGCAAGGAATTGGGGGTATCTTCCTTGATCACTTAGTATGTCCAGCCGAGAAACTTTGACAGGACTGCACAAGATGGGCAGCGTCATAAGCCTGCCATTCACTTTGCTATGATCCCAGATATCCACTCTTTTCCATGCATTCTTCCCCTGAAGGACAAAGCGCTACATTGCAAATTGGCTTTCCGAACCTTAGGACCCAGCATGGCCTCGTGACCGTGGCAGTGTCGTGTGGAGGCATGGACAGTGGTCCTGGGTTCCCACGTCTCCAGAGAAGAAACAAACTCTCTCTCCCCTCCTAGGAGAAATGGAATGGGGAGGTACGTAGACAGGTAGAAAGATATACACTAGATGGACTTTTCCAAATTTTTCTGTGGGGATATACTACTGTTATAATCATTTAAAAATTACAATAAAACTCAATTTTTAAATATCACCTCGGGTGGGAAGGAGATTGTTATGAGATCAAGTGAGAACCTTCACTGAATATAATTTTAATTTTTGATTGTATTACCTATTCAAAATATTTGCAAAAAATATAAATTCTATTCATCCTTAAAGCTCATTTCAAACCCATTTCAAACTCATTCCATTTCTCCATGAAACTTTCCTTAATTCCCCACCCAGACAGGTTTCCCCATCTTTAACCCTCACAGAAACATGGATTCTTTGTTTGTTTGGGTTTTTTTATTGAAGTATAGTTGATTCACAATGTTGTGTTAATTTCTGCTGTACAGCAAAGTGATTCAGTTATACATATATATACATTCTTTTAAAAATTATTTTCCATTATGGTGTATTACAGGATATTGAATATAGTTCCCTGTGCTATACAGTAGGACCTTGTTGCTTATCCATTCTATGTATAATGGTTTGCATCTGCTAACCCCAAACTCCCAATCCATCCCTCCCTCTTGGCAATCACAAGTCTGTTCTCTAAGGACATGGATTCCTTGAATAAGATGTTGTCAGACCCTTGACATCTGCCCTACCTTGTGCTCTACCTCAGATGTCTCAGACTTTGCAAAGTTACACACCGGTAAAGCTTCCCATCCCAGTTTTCCCCGAATTACTATAGTGACCACCGTAGGGTTGCCAGTATTTGGGTGGAAGGGCGGTGCTAGGTACGGACATTTTCAAAAGCAACCACGGGTCAGTCAGTTCCCTTTTTGTTCGAGGCTGCTTGTGTAGCTTGCCATCAATTCCTGATTCTTACATTGGGGATGTTCATCTTTTTTCTAGTTCCCTTCCTGGAATGTTAGGTAAATTAAAGGAACTATGGAATTAAAAAAGTCAAAACCAGGGCTTCCCTGGTGGCACAATGGTTGAGAGTCCACCTGCCGATGCAGGGGACGTGGGTTCGTGCCCCGGTCCGGGAAGATCCCACATGCCGTGGAGTGGCTAGGCCCGTAAGCCATGGCCACTGGGCCTGCGCGTCCGGAGCCTGTGCTCCGCAACGGGAGAGACCACAGCAGTGAGAAGCCCATGTACCGTAAAAAAAAAAAAGTCAAAACCAGTCACCACACCACCTACCACTGTTGATTTCACTAGAGAAAGAATGTTTTTCTTTTTTTTTTTTTTAATTTTTTTTAAGGAAAGGATATAATCTCAGAATAAATAGTCATAAATTTTAAATACAATTGTTTTAATTTTCCCCATTACACTTCAGACAGGTGAAAGCTTGATCTGGGCCACAAATTTGGGAACAGTTTGTTTGTTGCTCTTCCTGTGAGGGTATCTCTGCAGGTAAGTTTTGTTCTATTCCTGGATTCTAAGTTTCTCAAAGCTGCCTCATCTGGTAGAAACAGAGCTTGGGAGAGGCACACAGAAGTATGCTTCTGCTTACTCCCACAGATGGGGCTTTGTCTCATGGCCACACTCAGCTGCAAGGGAAACTGGGAAACTCGGTCTTTATTCATGGCAACTATGTATGTTAGTTTCCTAGGGTGTGGTTACAAATGAGCACAAACTCTGTGGCTTACAATAACAGAAATCTTTTCTCTTTCAATTTCAGAGGCCAAAGGTCCAAAATTGTTATGTCATAGGGCTGTGCTCCATCTGGAGGCTCTAGGGAGGAGCCATCCTTGCCTCTTCCAGCTCCAGGCGTTCCATGGCTTGTGGCTGCAAAACTCCAATCTCTGCCTCTGTCTTCGTATGGTCTTCCCTTCTCTCTGTGTCTATCCTCTGCCTTCTTCTTATAAAGACACTTGTCATTGGATTTAGTGGCAACTTGGATATTCCAGGATGGTCTCGTCTCAAGATCTTTAACTTAATTACATTTGCAAAGACTCCTTTTCCAAATAAGTTCACATTCACGTGTTTTGGGGGTTGGGATGCAGACATATCTTTTGGGGAACCCACTACACTCTGTATCCAGCACAAATTATTTTATTAGGAAAATAAATGGGGAGCAATGAGCAGTCTGTGCCCTCTGCAGGATGATGGGAATCCTCGGGAGCCCATAGAGCCAAGCTTTGCAGAACTGGGAGAGTAGATGGGGACTTGCGTGTGGCTGAGAATTTGAGACAGCTCTAGGGACTGGTTACACTGTCAGCTGTTCAGCAGTAGCACCTGCCACCACTGTGACCACTCCCCTCTATTTCTGCCCCCTCCCTCCTGTCCCTGCCTGTTTGCACCCTCAGCCCGACTCCCTGTATTACTCATGGCTCCCACGGGCTCTTCCATCGCAGGGGCTCGCTCACCTGCTTTCTCTCTCTGTGTCCTAGGCTGGGATCCTGTTAGGCAGACTCTGAGCTGGTGTTTAGCGTGTTGTGGAGTGTTTATTAAGATGTGTCCTTGGGATCAAAACCTGTAAGAGGGAAGGACAGGAAGCAAGACTAACAGCAGAAGTTGAGCTCTGCTGCTGACACAACCACAGCCTACACATGAGTCTATATTTACTCTAACTCTGGGCCACTTCTCTTTCCATACTAAGTAGATAGCCAAATGCTCTGCTCAAAAATGCCCATTGGGAGGATTTTTCATTGGTTTTTCAAGACCACTCCTCAATGGGACTGCAGTGCAACTGCCACGCCCTTTCTGCTGGTACCCTCCTGCATCAGAGTGGGACTTTAGTCACTAGTGATGAACCTACACTGACACATCATTATCACCCAAAGTCCATGGTGTTGTACATTCTGGGTTTGAACAAATGTCTAAAGATGTGTATCCATCACTACAGTATCACACAGAGCGGCTGCACCACCCGAAAGATCGTCTGAGCTCCACCCATTCATCCCTCTCCTAACCCCTGGCCATCACTGATCTTTTGACCGGCTCCATAGTTTTTCCTTTTCCAATATGTCGTATAGTTGGAATCACACAGTATGTAGCCTTTCAGATTGGCTTCTTTCATTTAGTAATATGCATTTAAGTTTCTTCCATGTCTTTTCACATCCTGATAGCTCCTTTTTTCTTTTAGTACTGAATGATACTCCATTGTCTGGATGAATCCCAGTTTACTTATTCATTCACTTACTGGAGAGCATCTTGATTGCTTTCAAGTTTTGGCAGCTCGAAATGAAGCTGCTATAAACATCTATATGCAGGTTTCTGTGTAAACGTAAGGTTTCAACTCCTTTGGAAGAAGCCGCCAAACTGGCTCCCTAAGTGACTGTACCATTTTGCACTCCCGTTAGCAATGAATAAGCATTCTTACTGTTCCGCATCTTCACCAGCATTTGGTGTTGTCAGTGTTCTGGATTCTGGCCATTCTAAGAGGTGTGTAATAATGTCTCATTGTTGTTTTGGTTTTTTTTTGCGGTACGCGGGCCTCTCACTGTTGTGGCCTCTCCCGTTGCGGAGCACAGGCTCCAGACGCGCAGGCTCAGCGGCCATGGCTCACGGGCCCAGCCGCTCCGCGGCATGTGGGATCTTCCCGGACCGGGGCACGAACCCGTGTCCCCTGCATCAGCAGGCGGACTCTCAACTACTGCGCCACCAGGGAAGCCCTCTCATTGTTTTTTAAATTTGCATTTCCCTGACGACGTATTATTCGATGTCTGTATATCTTCTTTGATGAGGCGTCTGTTAAGGTCTTTGACCCATTTTTTAATCAGGTTGTTCATTTCCTTATTGTTGAGTTTGAAGAGTTCTTTGTGTATTTTGTATAATAGTCCTTTATCAGGTGTGTCTTTTGCAAATACTTTCTCCCACTCTGTGGCTTGTCTTTTCATCCTCTTGACACTGTCTTTCCCAGAGCAGATTTTTAAAAATTTTTCAGCTTATCAATTTTTTCGTTTATGGATTGTGCCTTTGGTGGCATCACCAAACCCAAGGTCATCTAGAATTTCTCCTGTGTTACCTTCCAGGAATTTTATAGTTTTGCATTTTATATTTAGGTTTATGATCCACTTTGAGTCAATTTTTGTGAAGGATGTAAGGTCTGTGTCTAGATTCAATTTGTGCAGCACCATTTGTGAAAAGACTATCTTTGCTCCATTGTATTGCATTTACTCCTTTGTCAGAGGTCAATTGACTATATTTCCGTGGATCTATTTCTATGCTCTCTATTCTGTTGCATTAATCTATTTGTCTGTTCTTTCAGCAGTGCTGTGCTGTCTTGATTACTGTAGTTTTTACAGTGATTTGAAGTGGGTAGTGTCAATCCTCCAATTTGTTCTTCTCCTTCAATATTGTGCTGATTATTCTGGGTCTTTTGCTTCTCCATATTAGCTTTAGAATCAGTTTGTTGATATCCACAAAATAACCTCCTGGGATTTTGATTGGGATTGCATTGACTCTATAGATCAAGGTGGGAAGAATTGACATCTTGACAATATTGAGTCTTTCTATCCATGAGCATCTCTCTGTTTACTTTGTTCTTTGATTTTATTAATCAGAGTTTTCCTCATATAGATCTTGTACATATTTTGTTAGATTTGTATCTAAGTATTTCATTTTGGGGGTGCTAATGTAAACGATATTGTGTTTTTAATTTCAAAGTCCACATTTTCATTGCTGATATACAGGAGAGTGATTGATTTTTGACTTTTGTATATTAACCTTGTATCTTGCAACCTTGTTGTAATTGCTTATTATTTTCAGGAGATTTTTTTTGGTCAGTTCTTTTGATTTTCTACATAGACGATAATGCCATTTGCGAACAAAGACAGTTTTATTTCTTCCTTCCCAAGCTGTATACCTTTCTATTTCCTTTTCTTGTCTTATTGTATAACCTAGAACTTCCAGTGCAATGTTGGAAAGAAGTAGTGAGAGGATATATCCTTTCCTTGTACCTGATCTTAGTGGGAAAGCTTTGAATTTGTCACCATTAGTGTGATGCTAGTGGTAGGCTTTTGGTAGATATTCTTTATCAAGTTGAGGATCATCTTGAGTTTTTAGGTTAGAGACTCTGTTATGGGGAGGAACGTAGGAATTCAGATGTCAGGCATAAGAGAGCTCCGGCTTTCAGAAACAAGGCTGGACCCAGAGGTGAGAACAGAGCCTCAAGGTGGGGTGGGGAAGAGCTGTGACCCTGTTCATTCCTCCTCTTGTGGGTTAGGAATGGTTCTAGGGCTGAGGATGGATCTGAACCTCCAGCTGGGGAGTGAGGAGGTTCAGCCTTGGGGAAAGGAGGAACTGGGACTATCTCTGAGACCTGTGAGGTTAAAGGCCATGCTCCAGGTGAGAATGCAGGGACCCCTGGGAGGCATCTTGGGGAGAGGCCTAGACAAACAGATCCTGTGAGTGTGACACGAGGCATGAAGCTGCCTCTGATCAAGGGCATTCTGAAGGCAGAAGTCTGATAGAACAGTCAGGAGAGGTGGGTGTGGACTGCTGGGCTCAGAGATGGCAGCCTAGGCTGGGATCCCGCACAGCCTTGGGGAACATGGGGCACTGGCACTGGTTGAGGGAGCCAACAGAGAGATGGGAGGGAGTTCAAGGCTCACATGGCCTCCTTTTCCCATCCTGGGGACCGCCATCCAACCCCACCATTGGCAGGGACCTGCCCAAGACTCAGGGAGTGCTTAGACTCTGTTCCTAGATTCAGACACATCTTCCCCGGGGTTCTGCATGAGATTCTGCTTCTCTCTAGACTGTGGTTTTAGTCTTATCTCTAGACTGCTCTCTCTGTTGCATAATTTGATTCTGTTGAATTGATGGTTTCTTGAGTATGACAGAGGAAATGGCAAGCATGTGTTTTGGGGTGATTAGCATGGGAATGGGGGAGCTGACGGGACACATGGGTCCTCTCACACCAGGCTGTCTCAGGTAAGGGGAGAGCTTTGGAGTTTGGTGGGAAGGCAGATGAGGAGAGCTGAGTAGATTCAGACTGCATGGGCTCATCAGCCCTGGGGTACAAGGCCATCAGGGCCTCTCCCATCTGGGTGCTGCCCCAAGACCTGACCCCCAGCTCTGATCCTTCCTCCCAGCCTGGCCGACGGGGTGGCTTTCCATGCAGTTAGTTCTCCTGTAGGCTTCAGAGATTCTCTGCCTCACTGTCTCTCTTCAAGGGGCCACTCCCTCTGCAGCCTCCTTCTCCCTCAACACCCACTAAGGCAGGAGGCCTCAAAACTGCCATAAGGGCGTTCCACATTGTTAGGATTTTGTTTCCCTGCTGATTACAAGATAAAACTTGACAGGGGTAATGAATCTGGCTCATTGAGAGAAGTCACAAAGGTTCTGGAAATTCCACGGACATTCCTCTGCACAGAATTGTCAGTGGTGCTCAGTGATGTTATCTTGACTTTGATGGCCTTGCGGAAGGTCCCTTGTCCTTTTGTTTTTAGGAGGAAAAACTACACCCAGCCTCAACGCTGCCTGAGAGAGGACCCTGAGGAGGCCTTCATTCCCAACTTGGCCCTGAACTATCAAGAATGGAAGAGAGGTCAGCTGTCTGGTGGCCCCAGGCCAGCTGGAACTGGTTACCATCTTCCCCAAGAGACCATCAGGGCCAGACCCAGCACATTGACTTTCTGATTCATCCCAGTCACTGCCAGAATTCCAGGCTCCCAAGGCTTTCCCCTGTGACCCAGAAATTCATTCCCAAGTTCTCTGTGTGCTTCCTAATTG
The DNA here is from genome assembly GCF_963455315.2 of Globicephala melas. Lineage (NCBI taxonomy): Eukaryota > Metazoa > Chordata > Mammalia > Artiodactyla > Delphinidae > Globicephala > Globicephala melas. The sequence goes on from NC_083323.1 coordinate 10,977,373, forward strand.
GACCCCTCGTCTGATCCCTCAGCCTTTCCAAACCCTACCCTGCACTCCTGGGAACTCCTGGTCTAGCAACAGCTCAGGCTCTCTTCTCTGACTGTTCCCTTAATTCCTGTTAAGGGTTGAATTGCAACCCCACCCCCACCCCATTCATATGCTGAAGTCCTAACCACCAGGACCTCAGAATGTGCCCTTATTGGGAGATAGAGTCTTTACAGAGGTAATCAAGTTCAAATGAGGTCATTAGGGGTCAAATGAGGTCAAAATGGACCCCTAAGGCAATAGAACTGGTATCCTCATAAAAAGAGGAAATTTGGAAACAGGCATGCATACAGAAAGAACAGTCTGTGAATATAAACACTGCCATCTGCAAGCCAAGGAGAGAGGCCCGGGACAGATCCTTCCTTCACAGTCCTTAGAAGGAACCAGCCCTGCCAATAACTTGACTTCAGGCTTCTGGCCTCCAGAGCTAAGACAGATTTTGTTGGTTGAGCCACTCAGTCTATGCTACTGTGTTAAGGCAGTCCCGAAAACTATGATACCCATCCAGCTCTGAATCAAGCCTGCCCTCCCCTGAGGACTTTTGCTTCCTCTACAGCTCTCTCCAGCAGAGGATTTTTTCTCCCATTCCTGTCTTCTAAAATCCCCAGCTCATTTGAAGTTCACGGCATCAGACTCTACCCAGCTTCCTTCCATGTTGCTGGCATCTGCTGATGCTACAGTCGACCCCTGTCAATCACTGATGGCTTGAGGACCTGGTTTGCTGTCTCCCTCCCTCCACTCCTTAGGGCATCATTTCCAAGATCCAATCCATCCAGTACCTCAGCCTCTTGGTCACTCATCACATGAGTGGCAGAGCTGTGGTTCAGAGACTGTTTCTTTCTACAATCCCACAACCAACAGGTGAAGTACCTGGATTCTGGAGTCCATCTACCTGGGTTGATTTCCGTCCCTGCCACCTAGAGCTGTGAGTCCTTGGGCACTGCCATCTTCTTACCTCACTGTGTATCAATGTCTTTGTTTATAAAGTAAAGATAAGACTAGTGTCTTCTTTATGAAGCTGTTTTGAGGACTAAATTAGAACATTCAACTAAGAAACTATGTGCACATAAAAAACTCATAATAAATGAGTAGTATTAGTATTAGTATTAATATAGCCTGGAAATAAGAGCAGTCTAGTAGGTAGAACTTCGTATCCCAAGAGGATGACAGCAGAGTGAGAGGATAAGCTGAGGAATTGTTTACTTAATTACTTTATATGCTATATACTTTATATACTAGCTACTTTATATACTAATGGTAGAATCAGGTCTGGAATACAGACTTTCTAAGTCCCAGAAAATGACAATGCAATAAATAAAATTAATTTATATTTATTGTATAAGTCAAGGTCCGATCCAGAGATTACATATTTAACTTTGCTGTGTAGTAGAAACGAACACAACATTGTAAATCAACTACACATCGATAAAATAAACTTTATTTTGATTCATTTGTCTTACTTTTTAATTAATTTTTATTGGAGTATAGTTGCTTTACAATGTTTAAAATAAATTTTAAAAAAAGAAATCACACGATTTATTTGACCAGGGAGAATCTGACATAAATAATTGTTAAGTATAAAGTTGTTAACTTGGTAACTAAAAGGGTAAAAAGAGAGAGCGGGCACTTTAAGGTATCATGGAGGCAGCAACTGCAGAATGTAGCTACCAGCCCAAGTGCTGGGGGAAAAAAGGGAAGAGCTTGGAATTATAAAAACGTAGAAATTGGGAGAAGGGACCAGGTGAAGCTTCAGGTGAAGCTTCAGGTGAAGCTCAGATGCCTGCAGAAGGGACATTGTTCAGCTGGTGCCAGTGTCTTGGGAGGTCGGGGGCAGAGTTGCCCAATGAAGCTGGTCCTGCCAGTGCTGGAAAAACCACAAAATGGAGAGGAAAGTATTGTCACGGCTGGGGTGAGGTAGAGTTCCCAGAGTGAGGCCCATGAGAACAGCTAGGAGGCAGGAAGGGGCAAGTCCTTTCTTCCTCCTCCAGCCTCAAAGCATCTCTCTTGGGTCCCCGTTAACAGACGCTAAGAGGGTACCAGCTGAAAAAGCAGAAATGTGGTTGGGGAGTCCCAGGCTCAAAATGGCAACAAAGCAGAGGACAGAAGGACCGATTTGGAGCTGAGAGACAATAGCTTAATAACCAGCACAGGCAGGTTATCGATATGGGAGGAAAATAAGGAAATGTGTGTGGCAGGGTGGCTTGGGAAGGGGATGGGTTGTCCAATCAAAACATGAATTTCATATTAATGTCAATAAATTGTGCACTTATAATGGCAAGTTATATCCTATATATTTTATATATTTATTGTATATTTGAAGGAGATGCAATTTTTAAAAATCTTCCCTACCTGCCCGCCCCCCCCCAAAAAAAACCCATCTCTGAATTCTTATGGCTAAGTTGATCAGGGAATCCCTTGTTTTTTTATTTTTAAAAAAATTTTTTTAAATTTTATTTATTTTAAGTGAAAATGCTGGTTGAAAAATAATACTTTTTGTCCTCAAATTATAAATCATGTATTTTTGCAAATATAAGAGGAAATATAAATATAAAAATATAAAAGGAAAAGACTGGAAGGGCATACATCGAAAAATGTCAAAAGTTTTTTTCTCTGGCTAGGACTATGGGTGATTTTTGTTTACTTCTTTTCCTTAGCTGTAGTTTCTTTTTTTTTTTTTTTTTTTTTTTTTTGCGGTACGCGGGCCTCACTGTTGTGGCCTCTCCCATTGCGGAGCACAGGCTCCGGACGCACAGGCTCAGAGGCCATGGCTCACGGGCCCAGCCACTCTGCGGCATGTGGGATCTTCCCGGACCGGGGCACGACCCTGTGTCCCCTGCATCAGCAGGCGGACTCTCAACCACTGCGCCACCAGGGAAGCCCCTGTAGTTTCTAAGTTTTCAATATGTATTTTTTTTTTAATTATTTATTTTTGGCTGCGTTGGGTCTTTGCTGCTGCACACGGGCTTTCTCTAGTTGCGGCGAGCGGGGGCCACCCTTCCTTGCAGTGCACGGGATTCTCATTGCGGTGGCTTCTCTTGTTGCAGAGCACGGGCTCTAGGCAGGCGGGCTTCAGTGGTTGTGGCTCGAGGGCTCTAGAGCGCAGGCTCTGCCTTTGTGGCACACCGGCTTAGTTGCCCTGCAGCATGCGGGATCTTCCCTGACCAGGGCTCGAACCCATGTCCCCTGCATTGGCAGGCAGATTCTTAACCACTGCGCCACCAGGGAAGCCCTCAACATGTATTATTTATGAACAGGGCAAGAAAAGAGAACCAAAAGCTTACTGGTCACTGAAACTGCTAATGTATCTAAAGACAGCTGGGCCCATCAGGAAGGAGGCGTAGAGCCCTTGGCAGGGCAGACAGACAAGGGCAGCTACGGAGTCCAAAGCCATTCAAGTCCTATTCAGAGGATGGGACCCTGGGGAAACTAAGGCACAGATCTCTCCTGTGAGATGAACACAATCCGCTAAATAATTAAACATGCTAATCACCCACTTATCTCCCCATCCCAGGCCTTGAGGATTAGAATTCATCTCCCCAGGATGGCTCGGAGAGAATACTGGATAGAGACCGCAAGTGTTCCGTGTCCCTGCAATTATATTTCTTGCTGTAAATTGATAAGCCGAGGTGACGAGGAGGGGGAAGGGGGCGTGGTCTGGCCTGGAGCTTCTGGTTCTCAGGGCCACTGCTCTCTGCCCTGACCCGTGAGGTCACCACTTGGGCTAGTTAATGGAAGACCTTGGGCCCCGAGGAAGCAGCGAGTTCCAGCCACTGCCTGGAGTTGTCATCAAAGACAAGTTTATTCCCCAAGGTAATGTAACCTCATCCTCTATGCAAAAGAACAAATTCTCAGAACTCTGAGACAGAAAGAAACACTGGATCACAAAGGAGAAATGTTCTTCCCCTGGAGCCATTTGTTCCCCAGCTTGAGACTGGGGGCAAAACTCCTAAGAGCCCCCTATATCTCCAATTCTTGAACTTCATGGGGTGTCACAAAGAGAGAAGGTGCTGATGGATGGTAAGCGCTTAGATCAATGTCAGGCACATGATAAAAGTTGAAGAAATGCTCATCGTGATCATTATTTCTCCAGTTTATTTCTGTTCCGACAACAGACCCGTGTGCCACCAGAAGGGCCACCCGGCTTCTGGGTGTCTGCATGCAGAGATCAGGATAAGTATTTGGAGGTAAGTTTATTCTCTGACACGCTACTGAAAGCCCAAGGGTCGAGATATTCTTTAAATTTCATGATCTTCAAATGCAACAACTCCAAGGAACAGTTGGAGGAAGCCCTTTTGCGATGCCATTCCCCACGAGAGCACATTTGGTGTGGATTTGAAGCCAGTAGCCTCCTCTGCCTAACCAAGGAGATTCTGACACTAGACCAGAGGTAAAAATAAGATCTCGAACTTGTTCCAAACATGGCAAGCATCCACAACTCAACGTTAGAGGAATTACAGTGGACCTCTCTCTAACCCCATCACCATGTCAAGAAACCCAGGAATGGTGCAGTCCTTGAGTTTGACAGGAGAAAATATGATGTTTCAAAAATTAAGGGAAAATATTGGAAGGAACTGAAGCATTCAAAGAATTGGATTCCAAAAATAAAGACAGATGCTCTCATGGTACGATCGGGAGTGTTTAAAAGAATGAGACAGACTGCCTGGGTCCAAATGCTACTGTCAGCGGGACTCCAGACAACTTACTCAGTCTCTCCATACCTCCGTTTCCTCATTTCCAAACTGGGGATGCTACTCTCCTTCTTACACGGGACCACTTGGAAAATTCAGTGCGGTGATCCATGGAAGTGCTTAGAGCTGGCCCTGGGCAGAAGGACGTGCTCAGTATATGATCCTGGATGTTTTTGTTTTGGTTTTATTTTATTTTTTGTTTTTCTGTCTTTTTTCTTCCTTCCTTTTCTGTAGGTCACATTCTAGAATTTTCTCTAATTTAATTTTGATTTGTTTTTGAGTGTATATCTTAGTACAGCCTTTTAAAAATTGATAGTTGATCTACAACGTTGTTTTAGTTTCTGGTGTACAGTCAAGTGATTCAGTTACATATATATATATATATACACACACATATATATATTCTTTCTCATATTCTTTTCCATTGTGGTTTATTACAGGATACTGAATATAGTTCCCTGTGCTATACAGTAGGACCTTGTTGTTTATCTATTTTATATACAGTAGTCTGTATCTGCTAGTCCAAAACTCCTAATTTATCTCTCCCCCACTCCCTTTCCCCTTTGGTAACCATAAATTTGTTTTCTATGTCTGTGAGTCTGTTTTGTAAGTAAGTTCATATTTTAGATTCCACATATACATGATATCAAATGGTATTTGTCTTTCTCTGTCTGATTTACTTCACTTTAGTGTGATCATCTCTAGGTCCACATCCTGGATGTTTTTGACTGGGAGCAAATTTACCTCTTCCATTCGGTCAGATTAAGTCAAGCAAATCATTTGCTATTCCTCAAGTATATTTTAATCTTTGAACCATTCACCTGATAGAAGTGGATGCTTTCAGTGCATAGAAAAAATATTTTACTTATTTTTATTTACTTATTACCAAAAAAAATTATATTTTTCCAAAAGAACTTTACTTTTCCCCTTTGGCGAGAGATCTTAACACTTTCCAGCTGTTGATATTTTCTGACTTGCAGACTTTCACTGACTTCCTTTACATCTTTCCTTAACTCTGCAGGACAGGTGCCAACAGCCTTGACGAGATATTCAGAGGAAAGTCTGGCTTCATCTGGCTTCATCCTCTGGCCACCCATTCCCAGAAGGCTGGCAGCAGTGGCCCCTACCAGATGACCTCTGCTTTCCCTGGGACAAGGGGGCAGGTAGCACCACTGTTGGGCCATCACCAGGTATCTTTTGGCTTCAGGTTGCAGAAATGTTTTGTCCTTTTTGTACGACTTTCATCTCATCCGTCCCACGTTGGTTTGTTGTTTGGGAAGCCTCTGACCCACCCGCCTCTTCCAAACACCACCCTGATCTTCAGACGCTCTGTGACTCAGTCATGGGGATTCCAGGATTCCAGTCGCCCAGGTTTCTGAGGTTATAAGACTTCAGCATCCACAGGAGCTAATGTTCCTTCTCAAAGGCCCCAATTTCCAAACAGGAAGGACATAAGCCCCGGACCAACGCCACCAAACATCCCAACGGGTGTTATTTGGGTCCAAGTGTACACTGTTTAATGTCAAATGGGTGAAAAAGTCAAACCAGCCTTACCGGAAACCTCCTGATGTATTCTGGACAGGCATGAGAGGAAAAGGGCATGGCTCATAAAAGTCCACTTAACAGTAATAACCGCGTCTCCAGCACAGTGCTTGGGCGGTTTCATGTTTATAAGGGCATTTCTTCCTTGAGGGAATTGTCATAGGATGGGGTGGGTGGATTGGGGTGGGAAAATATGATCACAGTGTCTGCGATTCCCTCCAGACTCCAGCCAGCCTGCACTGCACCCCATTCCCCGCTGGACCATGGGCCCCAGCTCAAATGCTCAGAGTTTGTGTTAAGGCTTAGTGACTTCTTTTTAGGTGGTCTTCTTTTTATTAAGTCTGCATTTTTGGGGGTATGCCAGGGAATACAAGATATATTTCCTTATTTTCACAAACCCTATGACAAAGGGAGGTACTATTATCATGAGCCCATTTTATACAGGAGGAAACTGAGTCTTTTACCCAAGTTACCCAGCTAGGAAGTGATGGAGACAGGAGCCATGTTTTCACTCACTGAGCCAGGCGCCTTCCCTGCTTTCACTCTCTTCACAGCCTCCCCCCACCGCTGTCAGCTGCTTCACTTTCCTCCCCCTCCCCCTCTTCCCTTCCTGGTTGGCCCCCCTTCCTTCCTTTTGTCCATTCCTTGTTGCTCCTAAAGACAGACTTCCAAACCAGGGCTATTGTGCGGGTTTACTGCACCAGCTTCTGGGGAAATGGAACATTAGGCAGAATTTCAAAGGAGGAAAGTCCCAAAGTTTACAGGTTGGGAAGAGGGTTCCAAGTCTCTCGCCACAACAGCGCTTACTTGGATCCCTGCCTTGGTCTTTCTTCTCCAAGGCCAGGCTCACCAATCCACAACCTCATCCCGGAAAACCCCATTTCTATCACGTCCGTCAGCCAGAAGAGTTGAGAAAACATATTAAGGTCACATTCACGGACTGCAGCCTTGGGCACTGCAAAGCATAGAAGTCACTCCCTCTCAGAAAATCATCCTCCTCCAATTATTATAGAGACAGGAAATGTCAGCCCTCAGTCCTGCCATGGCCATTCTGGAGCCGGGAGAGTAAGAATTGATCTGTCTCTCTTCATGTCCAAAAATGTACAAATTGACCCAAGGGAGGGAGCCAATGCTCTCTTAGCATAATAGATCAAATAATTAATTAATACAAAATGAACGCAAAGTTCTGAAGACTGAAGAATATGAATCTCCCATGGAAACTGACTTTTAAACTTTTTAAAATTGAAGTATAGTTGGTTTACAGTGTTGTGTGAGTTTCAGGTGTACAGCAAAGTTTCAGGTGAATATATATATTCTTTTTCAGATTTGTTTCCCTTAGAGGTTATTACAAAATATTGAGTATTGTTCCCTGTCCTGTACAGTAGGTCCTTGTTGGTTCCCTATCTTATATATAGTAATGTGTATATGTTACTCCCAACCTCCTAATTTATCCCTCCCCCTCTTACATTTCTAACCTCTAATATACCCTTAATGTCTTAGTGGTACATAGAAAAGAACATGTGTAACATGTGTGTAAGCTACAAAGTATAACAAACAGCTGTGAACCTACCACTCACACCCTGAGTACTGCGACACATTACCCACCATCTGTATCCAACTGTCTTCCTCCCCTATGGATTTCCTGCCTCCCTCCCGGAAGCAACTTCTATCCTGAATTTTGTGTTTGCTATTTTTTCTTCATAGTTTTTGAGCTTTATAAAAAGAGAATCCTATCTTCTGAGACTTGATGTTTTTCATTCAGTTACGTTTCTAAACATCATTTGTGTTGCTGTGTGTTTCACCATTGTGCTCTAATCAACGAATGAAACTACTATTCTCTGGACGAGAGTTTTGGATGGATAACCTCTGTTGGCAGTTATTGCAAAGAGAGCTGCCGTCTCCTGGTCCCATGCAAGAGTTCACTCTTGGATCATAAAATACACAAATGTTCAACTCTCCAAAATAATGGAAGATGGTTTTCCAAAGAAACTGAATTAATTTACATTCCTCTTATTATTACTGAGCATCTTTTCATATATTAATTCGCCCTTTATTTTCTCCTCCCTGGTGGAATACATATTCATGTTTGTTGCTCACTTTAAATATTATAGAATTGTTTGTATTTTTCTTTTCTAGATGTGGGAATTCTTTAATATTTTAGATACTAATCTTTTGTCATTTATACATCTTGCAAATATCTTTTAGTTTTTGCCTTATCTTTTCCCATGCATCTTTTGATGAACAGAACTTTGTTTGTTTGACAGAACGTAGTCAAATGTATTAATATTTATTTTTGTTTTATTGAAGAATGTCTTCCCTACTCCAAGATTAGATAGGTAGTATTCTATATATCTTCTCAAAGCATTGCTTTTCTTTCCTACAATCTAATAGATCTAAAACTGCCTTTGGGAATTGTTTGACTTACGGATTCAGTCTCATTTGTTTGGGATTCCGTACAGTTGAGCAATTTGCCCAAGTACCATTCTTTGATTTTCTTCCTCCTTTCCCCTACAGATCTGCAAAGCTACTTCTATCACTATCAAAAATCATGTACGCATGGTATTCCTGGGCTGTCTGTTTTGCTCCGTTGCTATGTTGTCAATCCCTGTCCCAATATCACACCATTTTCTTTTCCATTGCTTTACAATGTCTTTTTTTTTGCGGTACGCGGGCCTCTCACTGCCATGGCCTCTCCCGCTGCGGAGCACAGGCTCCGGACGCGCAGGCCCAGTGGCCATGGCTCACGGGCCCAGCCGCTCCGTGGCATGTGGGATCTTCCCGGACCGGGGCCCGAACCCGTGTCCCCTGCATTGGCAGGCGGACTCTCAACCACTGCGCCACCAGGGAAGCCCTCATTGTAGTTTTGATTTGCATTTCTCTAATGATTAATAATGTTGAGCATTCTTTCATGTGAAACACTGCTTTTCATTAGAAGGTCAGGAAGGGGGTATGCGTAGCATTTTTCCAGGAAGGATGGTAACATCTCACCAGTGTTTTTGTTTGTTTGTTTTCCGCCCGTCCCTGCACTGAATATGCGCCTCTGGTACAAGCAGTTACTAATCAGTCAGGAGATATTTCTCTGGTTACCCATGCTGTCTGGTGTGTCTGGACAGCATTTCTTATTTGAACTGAAAAGGGCTGCTGCTTCACATTTGCTTTCTAAAAGTCTCTTGCAAAATGTCTCTTCTGGCCCACGTTAACCTGGGGGATATGCAGGGAAGGAAGTTCTTGGAAATATAGTTCCAGCTTAGCTAAGTCAACACAAGTCCAAAACTTATGTTCACCTTTTTGTTTATCATTTGTTCTTGCATCTCAGACTATCCCTCTAGGGCCATTCTCCCTCTTCTCGAAGCATGTACTTTAACGATACTTTTAGTTCAGGTATCTTTTCTTTTTTTTATTGAAGTATAGTTGATTTGCAGTGTTGTGTTAACTTCTGACGTACAGAGTAGTTCAGGTATCTCGATGGCAGATCCTCAGTTTGTATCCACACTTGACTTCATTTCACCTTCATTACTGAAAGAGAGTTTTACTGAGCATACAATTCTAGTTTGAAAGTTATTTTGTCTCAAAAATCTGAAGATACAATTATATTGGCTTTGGCTTCCATTGATGCTGTTGAAAAGTCCACTTCTCATTCTAATTGTTGTTATTTTGTAGCGATCGTCACTTTTCTCTGACTGCTTTTAAGATCTTCCCTTGCACTTCCATGTTCTGTAGTTTTGAAATATTGCAGCCAGTTGTGACCACTTTTAATTGATCCAGCTTATCCAGACATGCTTCATGTATCCATAGGTTTAAGTTTTTCATCAGTTTTGAAACAGTGCATCTGCCGTCTATTTAAATGTTGCCTCTTTGCCATTCTCTGTATTTTCTCTTTCTGAGACTCTGATTTTTTAAAAAACTCTCATTCTATTGTTCCTATCTCAACTCCATTTTCATACTCTCCAACTACTTGTCTCTCTGTGTTATATTCTGGGGAATTTCTGATTTTATCTTTCAATTCACTAATTTTCTCATCACCTGTGTGTAATATATAATACTATCCAACTCATCCATTGGGTTTTCTGTTTCAACAGATGTACACACACATACTCCTGTACATAGGTATATGTACAAGTTCAATATATATGCCATCTTTCTTTTGCAAATCTGCCTGGTCATTCACTTTAGCTCATTCATTTTTATGAGTTAATCCTTCATTTCTTTAAACATTTTAGTCACGCAGTTCAATAATCTGTAGACCCTGAGGGTCTAAAGCTATTATTTATTGTCACTGCCTATTGTCACTCACAGAGTCAGTGATCTTTGACTAGGAGCTTTTTGCTTCATCTTTTTTTCTTAAAATAAATTTATTTATTTATTTTTTTGGCTGTATTGGGCCTTCGTTTCTGCACACAGGTTTTCCCTAGTTGCGGCGAGCAGAGGCTACTCTTGCGGTGCACGGGCTTCTCATTGCAGTGGATTCTACTGTTGCGGAACACAGGCTCTAGGCACTCGGGCTTCAGTAGTTGTGGCACATGGACTCAGTAGTTGTGGCTCGTGGGGTCTAGAGCACAGGCTCAGTAGTTGTGGCGCACGGGCTTAGTTGCTCTGTGGCATGTGGGATCTTCCCTGACCAGAGTTTGAACCCATGTCCCCTGCATTGGCAGGCGGATTCTTAATCACTGCGCCACCAGGGAAGTTCCCATCTTTTTTTTAAAATTATTATTTACTTATATATTTATTTATTTTGGCTGCGCCAGGTCTTAATTGCAGCACGCAGGATCTTTAGTTGTGGTGCGCGGAATCCTCTGTAGTTGTGGTGCGGGGAATTCTTAGTTGCAGTATGCAGACTCTTAGTTGCGGCACACATGCAGGATCTAGTTCCCTGACCAGGGATCGAACCCGGGCCCCCTGCATTGGGAGCATGGAGTCTTACCCATTGGACCACCAGGGAAGTCCCCTTTTTGCTTCATGTTAATCTGAGTGACTCCTGTTAGCCTCAACTGGGGACACTTTACTCCAGAGGGGACTTTCTTCTGCTTCTGCTTGGAGACGGGGACACCACTCTCTCAGGGTCACTTCAGCCCTTATCCCCAGACCTTGACCAACCCCAAAGCCCCTGGTCCAGGCTCCCCATGTCACGGCCTCCCCTGGGGCTCAGCGTTCTAACAGCAGCACTGCCTTTGCATATTCCGGAACAACCTCCCAGATGCTGTGGGTTCTGGCCCCAGCTCTCATGGGATTTTTCTTCAGTGGGGGTGGGTGGTGGGGTGGGAGGGTCATTGGAGAGCCCCGCCACTTCTTATCGGGCTCATGATTCTTTGAAGAGTGTGTGCTCTCTAGGGTCTCGATGCTCTGCAGCAGCAGGGTCCCTCAGCGAGTCTGCTCAGGCAACATGTTAGAAGCCAAACAATTGAATTTGCCGGTACATAGTTTGCATGGTCTGTTTAAGGACTTTTTTTTTTTTTTCTTTCCCGGTACGCGGGCCTCTCACTGTCGTGGCCTCTCCCGTTGCGGAGCACAGGCTCTGGACGCGCTGGCTCAGCGGCCATGGCTCACGGGCCCAGCCGCTCCGCGGCATATGGGATCTTCCCGGACTGGGGCACGAACCCGTGTCCCCTGCACTGGCAGGCGGACTCTCAACCACTGCGCCACCAGGGAAGCCCTGTTTAATGATTCTTAAACAGATGTTTCTAGTGCATTCTTACGGTTGAATTGTACTCCCCCAAAAGATATGAACCCCCAGTGACTCAGAATGTGACCTTACATGAAGATAGGGTCATTAAGTCAAAATAAAATGATCAGGGTAGGCTGTAATCCAATATGACTGGTGTCCTTATAAAAAGGGGAAATTTGGACACTGAGACAGACACTCACAGAGGGAAGAAAAATGCGAAGACACACATGAAGATGGAGGATTAGAGTGAGGTGTCTACACGCTAAGGGATGGCAAAGGACGCCAGAAAAGTACCAGCAGCTAAGAAGAGGCAAAGAAGGATTTCCCAGCAGGCTTCATTGGAAGCGTGGCCCTGCAGACACCTTGATTTCAGTCTTCTAGCCTCTAGAACTGTGAGACAATAAATTTCTGTTGTGAAAGCCACCAGTTTGTGGTTATTTATTTATTTATTTTTATTTTTGGCCTCGCTGGGCGGCATGTGGTATCTTAGTTCCCTGACCCGGGATCGAACCTGTGTCCCCTGCAGTGGAAGCGTGGAGTCTTAACCACTGGACTGCCAGGGACATCCCTGTGGTATTTTGTTATGGCGGCCCCAGCACACAGATGTAGGGGGCCGTGATGGCCTGGAATAGCGCTTCCACAACACAGGGCTGTGGGGATGAGAGGCACTGGCCGCCTGCCCTTTCTGGGGCTGAAATGGCAAACGGCGGGGAGCTGAGGGGAGAGGGGTCCCCCATCTTCTTGGCTGCATTCACTCAGGATAGCGCATCTGGAGCAGTTTCCATCACATGGAGCAGGGGATGGGGAAGGGAGGGGAGCACATGGAGGTTCAAATGCCACAGACTCATTGTTCTTAGAGATTTAGTAGGCTTTTCTAGAATAAACGCTTCTCCACTTCCTGTATGCCCTCAGAACAATTTCCAGAAACCTTCAATGGTTGGCTTTTAGTATCTTTCATCAGTTAAGTGGTTGTGTCACTGGGGAGGGGCGTCCGCCAAGCTCCTCCTGCCGCCCTTCTGGAGGTGATAGCTATTGCCATTTTAGCTGCTTAGGAGAGAAAAAGCTTCAGCTCACAGAGGAAGATCCCGTCATTCTGCTTCCTCTTCCTCCCCAGTGGGGCCAGAGTCTTCCCTCCGCTCACCCCCTACTTACAATGGAGACCACCAACACCACGACCCAGGTCTCTGCCCCTCTGCAGAGCAGCAGCAATAAGGCAGAGGAAGCCCTTGACCCTGGTCATGCAGAGGGCTTGGTGTTGGCCTGACCCAGAGGGCTCCCGGGGGAGTATGACTTCCGTGAGTCAGGCGGCCACTCCTGGGAAAGGGCGTAAAAGGGAGTGACCAGAAGGGACACGAGTGTCGCTGGGTTTCACCACACATGGGGACAGGGCGAGGGAACAGGGCAGCTGGATTAGCGGCCCAAAGCCAGGGCCCCATTCCGTATATAAATGACCCCTCAGTGATGCTCATTAATGGGTATTTTCCTCTCTCTCCTCTCTCTCTTCAAAAGACACTATCTTCCTCAGTCCAGCACTTTGAGATGAAATGGTTTATTTAATTCAGAGACCAAATGCAGAGATGGTACAAGCCGAGGCCAGTAGGTCCATCTGGTGCAGAACCAGGAAGTGTGTCCCGTGCTCCCAGCCTTTCTTGGTCCTAATCCTCTCCGAGGGCTCTTTGCTAGGTGTCCCCTCACTGCCCCAGGGAGGCCGCTGGCTCAGGGGACCGTGTTGTAGACCTTGTAGTTGTCCTCCTGGGTGATATGCAGCTTCCAGGGGAAGAGGTGCTTCTGGGAGGGGAGACCTTGGGTCCACTTCACCATGAGCCTCACATCCTCGTCTGATAGCAGCCGAACCAGATCCCCCTCGGCATCCTGATAATTGAGGGCGATGTCCTCCCTCTGGAACTCCCGCCTGGGTGGGAGAGATCAGGGTTCAGGAAAGGTCCAGCGGCCTTAGGCCTAAGCGTGGGGGTAGGGAGAGGGGACAGAGGGAGTTTTAGGGCCGGGATCTAAAAATCAGAAGAGGTCAGAGCTGGACACCAGCCCTGTCATCCGAGTGGTCCAACGTCCTACTATACAGATGGGGAAACTGAGACCTCCAGGGGACAACGGGACTTTCACAACAAATTAGTGGTGCAGCTTGAAATGTCTTGTGCATCAATGTGCTGAAGACGTAAGAACCGTCATAGGGAAGAAGAGTGGGTTTTGCCGGGCGCAGAGTAGAGCAGAAAAAAGCCCCTGTGTGTGGCTATGGAGAAGAACCTTTTAAGGATTGGAACCGTCCCACCTGGGGTGCAGGTAGATGGGCGAAAAGCCATCCAATTTTCCATAGGTAATCTGACAAAATGGGTCAGAAGCCCCATCAGACTTGCAAACACCTTGATCCCCAAATCTCACTTCTAGAAAGTCGTCCTAAGGAAATAATCAGGCAAGTCAGCAAATATGTGAATCCCAGCACTGCTCACGGTAGTAAAAAAGTGGAAGATAACTTCAATGGCAACAGAAGGGGATGTGGCTACATTAGTTACCGTGCATCCGCAGATCGATGCTGTGCAGCCAATTAAATAATATTTAAGGGGGAGCGGGGTGCAGGTGGGGTGTGTGCTGAAGAGCTCTGAATGCGTGTCAGATAATGAGGGGAGCAAAATGCGAGGGGATTTCACCTCTTTACGTTTTCTGTGATTTCTGACATTCTTTTAAAAAAATAATGAATAGATATCGCTTTTGCAGTCAGGAATATAACGATGCTATTTCCATTCTGTAAAATAACGGTTCATAACTCAACTGGATCTTGGGAGGTGGTGGTTCCCTGAGGGCGGAGGGTCCAAGTCCAAGGTTTTGAACCTAGAGAGACTTTAGCAAATCCAGGCCCACAAACTGTAAGCCCCTTTACCTCTCTGCAGCCCCCCACTCATCTCTAATGTGGAGAGGCGACACCCACCCCTCAGGGCTGGGCTGTGGATAAAACAAGAAGGTGAAGTAGATGCAGAACCCCCAGCCCCTGAACGCACTGTTTCCCCTTCTGTTCTCTCCTCCAGGGTGTCTGACGCCCCCAGTGCCTCCCACCCCAGCCCCTCACCTCATGAGCTCCAGCAAGTCCTTGAAGAGTGGGGTGCTTTTGAGGTCTTCCTCCACTGCAATGTCCCTAAGGGGACAAGGGGCAGGGGTGAGGAGGCCGCAGGCTGGAAGGGGGAGAGGCGGATGAGGCTGGCCAGGTCGTGCTGGACCCTGACACCCCGTGACAGCCTTTTGGCTTATCCGGAGGGCGCTGGGAGCCCCTGCGGGCTTTTAAGTGTGTGTGTTTGGTGGGGGGACATGCGATCTGGTTTGGGTCTTAGAGCCCAGAATGTGATATGGAGGTGGGGGAGGGGTGGGGAGGGGCAGGGAGGCTGGACAGGCCCCTCCCTCCCAGCAGGCCACTAACTTGATGGTGCTGATGGTGTCCTCATAGTAGTAGCAGCGTAGCCAGTTGGTGGGGTCCTCCTCCTCCGGGAAGTCCTTGAGGATCTTCACAAAGGACACCGGGAAGATGCCTGTGGTTCCCCGGACAGTGCCCTGCGGGGGCGGGAGGGGGAGAAGGCACTGCCCTGCCTGCTATCAGCAGAGGCAGCGGGGCCATGCCCCGGGGACCCGCCCCTTTATAATGACAGGACAGGCGGATGAGCTCTGGGTCCCCTCAGGCAGAGGGAGGAGAAAAAGTGGGCAAGGTCACCAAGCTGTTCACCCCAAGGCGTCCATTTTAGAACAAGTTAAGACCTGAATTGATCTGGAAAGCTGCTTTCACCTCAGTCATTTATTCACTCAGTCATTCATTCAAAGGCTTCTTGAGTGCCGGCTACGGAGCAGGCCCTGGGCACTCAGGAGGGATGAAAATCCCTGCCCTCCCTCCTGGAGCTTCCAGTGTGAGGAGGGCGACAGACAAGGCACAGGTAAACAGGTGGACCTCACGGGGACTCAGGTGGTGGTAGGCGCTCAGGGAGAAAACTGTGGGGGGAGGGGTGGGGCCAAGTCACTCATGTGTCCACGGATTCCATCTGCTCTAGACCAGACAGCCAGAAATCTCCCTCCAGCCAGGCCTCTCTCCTAAACTCCATCCAAGACCCAGCCACTGCCTGTGCTTTGTCACCTGTTCTCTTAATCTTCGCAATACTATGGAAGACATATTGTTTCCGCCCCCTTTTACAGACGTATAAACTGAGGCTGAGGTACTACCCTCACTCCTCCCCAACCCTCCCTTCCATCTGAGGCCAGAAGTCGGCCACCATACTGACTCATAGAACTTTCTAGAAAACAAGAAGTCAACAAACATTTCCTGTTTCTGGAGAATGACCCAGCAATACCCCTCAGCTGTAACAGCTTGTAGACTGCCTGAGACAGAACTCCGGGACTGGCGTAAAATCAAAACCGCCAAGTTGCGAGACCAACGGTTGGTCCACACTCCTCGCCAGCCCCTGGATGCCAGGGACCCTCCCCTTCCCTCAATGATTCCAGGACCCCCGGCGGCTGGCCCTGCCTCCTGTGCCATGACCTCCTTCACACCCCACCCCCCAGGAGCCCCGAGAAAAGAGAGCCTTTCATAACTATAGGACTTAATCCAAAAGGCTGGCACCAGGCCAGGGCCTCCCACCCGGTGACCCCCCATCCCCCACCTCCAGTCATGCTATGAACCCTTGTATGGGTCACGCTTGCCGCGTGCAGGGACAAAGCATGGCCAAGATGCCACACACAGGCCCCCTATGGGCCGAGCCCTGAACAGCGGCACCTCCTTCAACCCTTCCCGGAAACCTGTGAAGAAACGGCCACTGTTAGTTGTCTCCATTTATGGGAAAGGAAACCACGGGGTTGAGTAAGTTTCCCAAAGTTGCAAAGCTAGTTAAAAACAGAGCTAGGATGTCACGCCAGACTCTGGAGCTCAAGTCTCCCTCATCACCTTCACTCGCTCCCTGCGTGGTGAGTAACGTTACCCCAGATTACGGACAGTGCGTCTCAGCTGGGTGTGATTCTGCCCCCCAGGGCCAGAGGTCTGGGGACACATTTGATTGTTGCAACTGGAGGGGTGCTACT
This sequence comes from Globicephala melas, assembly GCF_963455315.2. Classification (NCBI taxonomy): domain Eukaryota; kingdom Metazoa; phylum Chordata; class Mammalia; order Artiodactyla; family Delphinidae; genus Globicephala; species Globicephala melas. Next base: position 10,994,365 of record NC_083323.1, read on the forward strand.
GGCATCTAGTGGATGGGGGCCAAGGACGCCGCTAAACACCCCGCAGTGCACAGGTCAGCCCCCCAACAGAGAACTGCCTGGCCCCAAATGCCAATAGTGAACAGGCTGAGATACCCTGTTATAGACAAAGAAATTCAACTCAGAAGGTTAACTGACTTGCCTAAAGCGACCGTTGGTTGGGGTCAGTACCAAAGGCAAGGCTAGGCTCAGAACCTGCTGCTCCAGCCACACACAGCTGTACTTCCTCAGGCTTCCCCGATCCACCTGCCCAGGTCTCCAGGACTATCTTTGGACAGCATCTCTTCCCTGGGGCCTTCTCAGATACCTCCATGTTCTCTGATCCCCTCACAGACTTGAAGTGACTTCACCTCCAACTTAACTTCCACCTCACCTCCATCCTCACCTCCAACCTCACCTCCAACCTCACTTCCATCCCCACCTCCATCCTCATCTCCATCCTCACCTCCATCCTCACCTCCAACCTCACCTCAATCCTCACCTCCATCCTCATCTCCATCCTCACCTCCAACCTCACTTCCATCCTCACCTCCATCCTCATCTCCATCCTCACCTCCATCCTCACCTCCAACCTCACCTCCAACCTCACCTCAATCCTCACCTCCATCCTCATCTCCATCCTCACCTCCAACCTCACTTCCATCCTCATCTCCATCCTCACCTCCATCCTCATCTCCAACCTCACCTCCATCCTCACCTCCATCCTCACTTCCAACCTTACCTCCAGCCAGTCTTTGTTGATCCGACTGAGAAGAAAGATCACATCTCCAACTTTGAAATTCAGCTCCAGTTTGCTGTTCCCAGTGAAGTCAAACAGGGCCTGGGGAGAAGGTGGAGTGAGGAGGGAGGGAGGGAACATTCACTGAGCTCCTGCTAAAGTGCTTTACATGCTTCAGCATCCCATTTAACAGATGAGGAAGCTGAGGCTCAGAGAGGATAAGTGACTAGTCTGAGGCCACTCTATTTGTTAGCGGAGGAGCCGGGTTTAGAACCCATGTCTCCCTGACTCCAGAATGGTGCTCCTTCCAGGCCTGCCAGGATAAGCATGAGAGGGAAGGGGCAAGACTCCATGGACTGGGCAACTCCCCATCCCCCAGGCCTCACTGGGGACTCCAATGCCCCCAAACCCCTAGGGCATTGACTACACTGGTTTTGAAATGCCCATTTCTAAGGGTGCATCCCTGGGGAGCTGTGTGAGCCCCTTGAGGGCAGGGCCTGGTCTGAGTCACCTCTGAAGCTTCAGTCCCCAAGGCAGGGCTGACCCAGCAGAGCTTCTGAATGAATGATGGATGGGTGGATTCCCCTTTGCCTCTGTGTGCTCCTCACATGCCCTCCCCTCAGCTGGCTGGGAGTCCTCAGGCGTCCAAGGCCACGGTTGTGGGTCCTTCCACACACCCCCCCCAATACCCAGCCGCATCCTGGGCACACAGCAGGCGCCAGCAGGACGGGCTCAGTGGCTGAAGGGTGGAGCTAGGCTGCTGCCCAGTGGTGAGGTACCTCCGCTCGTGGAGCTGCCATGCGGTCAAAGCCGGCGCCTTGTGGGGACGTGCTCTTTCTGTGGAGAGAGAAGAGGGGCTTGTCACCTCTCCTGCTTCTGTGCCCGGAGGAGACCCTCAGCAGAGGCAGGAAAGGCAGGGGAGGGAGAGGGTGTTAAAGATGCAGCTACAATTGCTCCTCTGGACCAGCACACTCCCCACAGCTTCCACTGCCCTGGAGGAGGATTGCCTCCCCTTCTGTGGACCAGGAGGCATAGGCTCAGATATACATTTGCTTAGTGCCACAGCTTGCCAGCCCTTTCACATTACTCCCACACTCAACCCCTAATTTTTCAGCTGAGGAAATGGGCTTCAAGAAGTGCTGAGCTCCACCCCAGGACACAGGGCTGCTGTGGGGCACAGCTGGCATTCAGAGCACACCTGCCTGGGTGCACAGGGGAGATGGCCAGGCACCACACAGACAGGACGCTCAGAGATACTGGCCAGAGGGAGGAGGGAGGAGTTGTGTGGGAGGGCGGGGCTCAGGAGCCCTGCCCTGGAATTCCTAGCACCAGCAACCTCTTGTTTGGAAGCCCAGCCCTATTTCTGTGGCTTGGATTTTTGAAGACTTTTTCCAGCTTAGGAGGCTCTGGAGGGAGCTGCGGGCCCTTTGGAATAAGGGAGTGAGTAGCAGCGCCTCCTGGGGACCAGTGTGATACACGAAGGAGCCACCGCCGGCCCCATGGAAAAAAACTAACCAGGGACAAGGCATCCCGGGGGAGGCTGGGAGGAGTGTTTGCAGACAGAACGATCCCTCCTCCCTTCCCTCCTCCCCACTCCCCCCAGGCACCAGAAGCCCTCGGACCATCCCCAGTGGTTGTGAGGCACCAAGCTCTCCCCAGGGAGACAGGGCCCAGCCCCTGTCCTTCAGCCCTTACTGTCAAACACGCTTTCTGTCCTCTAGGCCCTACGCTTGATTTCCCAAGCTCACCTAACAAGCCAAACCACCCTGGAGTGCTTAGGTATAGACCCGGTCTCTACTCCCTGCTTCTTTCAGGGAAAATAAGAGCCTTTGCCGCAGAGGCCTCTGGGACAGAGCGCCTGATTAGGAGCAAGTGACCCAGGGCTCTAGCTGATGAGGGCACAGGGGCCGGTCACTTACACTTTCCGGGTGCGTGGGCGGAGCCGTCGGAGAGCCTGGGGCACCTGCTCCGCGTCATAGGACGACTGGTAGAAGAAGATGCGGACGTCCTCATCCATCAGCACCCAGATGGGCAGGCTGAGGAGGTGCTGCGTTTGGGGAGGATGCAGGACAGGTGGGGTGGTCAGCAGAAAGCTCTCAACATCGCAGCCCAGCTGCTCCATCCCCGTCCCCCATGCTGGGCCCACCTCTCTCCACTAATTGTCCTCTGCCTGATAACAAGTAAGACATATTTTAAAATCTCGGTAGGCTGAGGGTAACACGTCACAAGGTTTGCCCCTGGGTTCAAGGTCAGGAGGGGGCCAACTAGCTTGAGAACAGTTCATTTGGAAAAGACCCAAAGGCCTTCAGACATGACAATAACGGTGACGACAGGTAACGTGATGTGGTGGTGACTGTCCAGGCACTGCACTGAGTGCCCCACGGTGTGACCTCGCTCCATCTAACAATAACCTGGGAGTGAGGGCCAGAAAGGTGAAGGGACCTGCCCAGGGCCACACAGCCTAGCGAGTGACACCCAGAGCCGTCTGCCACCAAGGCTCATCCCTTACATCAAAGCGAGACAATGGTGGGGGACGTATTCCCCCAAATAACCCAAATTAACAACAGTTAGTGGAATTACAGCCTAAAAACATGCTTCCTGATACTTCATCTCATATCACAGTTGGGGAAACTGAGGCTCAGGGTGAGAAATTGCCCGGGCCGGTGGGCAGAGCTAGGAAGTGGTGGGGTCGGGACTCTCAATCAGATGCTGGTTACACCCACCACAATGCAACGACCCTCAGGCTGTGAGGATGCAGAGTGCCCAGGACCTGCCAGGGTTCCCCCAAGCTGCCCGCTGCACGGGTCCCCAGGAGCACTGTGATTGGCTTTGAGCGCTACCGCTCCAGAGGCACCCAGACCCCCTCAGAGAATTCCACGGGGGCAGCAGCATGGGGAGGGGCAGGAACTCCTCTCCAGAGGAACTGGGAACGCAGAGCCTGGAAAAGACACGGTTGTCCTATAGGGAGGGCAGGGGGCCAGCCCAGAGATGGGCTCAAGGGCACAGAGAGAGCCGGGTGATGCCTGGGTTAGCATCCCAGCTCTGCCGCCCATCTGGGTGGCGTGGAGCAGGGGTGCCTCTGTATGTTCATTAATACAATGGAGGTGATATTATTTCCCCCGTGGAATTGTGTAAAGATTAAATAATTGAATACGTGCAGAACACTTAGAACAGCATTGGGCATCTAGCAAGGGCCCTATCCAAGCTGGATATTATCATTGTTGCTGTTACTTTTATTACAATACAGCACAGTGGATAAGAGCACAACCCTGGAGTCACAGAGATGTGGGTTCAAATCCCATCCTACCACATATGTACACTACCAGATGTAAGGTCGATACCTAGTGGGAAGCAGCTGCATAGCACAGGGAGATCAGCTCGGTGCTTTGTGACCGCCTGGAGGGGTGGGATAGGGAGGGTGGGAGGAAGGGAGACGCAAGAAAGAAGAGATATGGGAACATATGTATATATATAAGTGATTCACTTTGTTATAAAGCAGAAACTAACACACCATTGTAAAGCAATTATACTCCAATAAAGATGTAAAAAAAAAAATCCCATCCTACCTACCTAACTGCTCTGTGACACTGAGTGAGTGACTCTACCTCTCTGTGCCTCCATTTCCTCACTTTAAAATAGGGATAAGAGTATTGAACTCATAGGTTATTGAGGGAATTAAATAAGCCTATTTATTTATCCAATAAATATATATCAAGAGCCTCCTTGTTGCCAGTCAGAGCACTCCACATAGTTCTAGGCAATTGTCATTGTCACGCGAGCCCTATTCTTCATGAGCACAGAGGTGCGACCGGTGGGTAGAAGTCACAGGGAGTCGGGCTTTTCTAATAGCTGTCCGACAATGGACGAGCAGCCTGGGTCAGGGGAGAGTGGTAGTGAGCTCCCCGTCTCTGAATGCTTCAAGCCCAGGGTGAGGTTACCATAGTACTGATTGGCCTCTGAGCTTCGAGGAACCCACTCAGACACAGACAGGCAGAGATGAGATCCTTCAGGCTGCTGGTTGCCAAGACCAGGCGTGGATGGAAGAGCTCCAGCTCCACAGCCCCTGCTCCCCCCTTCCAGCCCCGCTGGAGGAGAGTGGAGCCGCCGGCTGCGCAGAAGGAGCAGCTGTCACAGCGCCCCCTGGAGGGGAGATGCCTCCAGTACTGGAGCCCGTGGGCTTTCCCACCCTACCTCTCCTCTGCCCAGAGCCCAGGATTCCTGCAGCCACTGGGGAGGGCAGGCGGCCACCTCCTCCCTCCCCCACCCCCTTTATACTCCTGGGGTCCCCTCATTCCACTAGGAGTCATGCTCTCTCACATTCTGGAAGCAGGTTCACAGTTTACAAAGCACCTTCCTGTCCTTTTCTCAATAGATCCCAACATCACTCCCCTCCTGTGAGACAGGAGAGCTGGGGGCGCGGCTCCATTTCATAGGTGAGAAAACCAAGTCCTAGACAGAATGAGCAAATAGCCCTAAATCACCCACTCAGTGTCAGAGCAAAGACCAGAGCACTTAGCTCGGTGCTCTTTTCCCGTAAGAGTAGAACAGGGAGGCCTCACTGTGACGATGCCTCTGGGCTATGAAGAGGGCTTCTCGCCCCAGTTTCCTAAGGTTGTCATCAAGCCAAGGTTTGCATGCCTCTAGTGATAGGGTGCTCACTACCTCACGAGGAAAACTATCCCTCTCTTGCCCAGCTCTAATGGGTGGAAGGTCTTTCCTGACCAGCCTGGCTCTCTGCCTTTAAGATGTTCCTTCCTCTGCGTTCCCGTCCTCTGAGGAGGTAGACAGTTTACAGGTTGGGGAATACACAAGGGCATCCATCCAAGGCCCATGCATGCAACTAAAATCCAGCCTGTGGCCTGTTCATACAAAGGTGCTATGTGACAAAGCCAGGGCCTTGGTCTGCCGTGCCCTTGTTATACAGACCGTATCCCTTTATGGTTTCATGACCCACCTGTCTGTATTCCCCCTGGACAGCGGGGACCTTGGGGCAGGCATTGGATCCTATTCTCCTCTGTACCAGGACACCCGGCACAGCCATTAGATTTGTCAGTTCAAAGTGTGGCTCTCTGAACTTTCTCCATTGCTCCTGTCCCATCCCCAGGAACCCTGAGGACACATCCTGTTTCTCTCCCTAGGCTTGGCCTTTAAGGATTGAAGATGGGAACCATCAGAGCAGAAGAGCCAGCCCTAGTTCCCAAAGCCATGCCCAGGGATGGTGCCTGGGCCCCGCCCATTCTCAGCATCCTGGGCCCTCCCAGGGGGCCCCCTGGCCTGGCCCCTCTGTTACCTTCATATAGGCGTTGAGGGCGGGTATCCGCATCTCGGCGATCTCCTGTTTCACACCCACGTAGACTTTGGCTGAGGAGACACAAAGAGCTCTCCTGGGAATCTGACCCAAGAGTGTGGCCTCTGGGCCCGGAGCTGCCCACCCGGGCCAGGAACCCTCCACACTGGCTCAGCGCTTTTCCCTTTCCTCTTCCCACAGCGCTGCGGTGGCCACCATCCAACGTGCATTTTCTGAGTTGTACTATCACCAGTTGATATTTTTCTTGTTTTAATTGTTTATGTATTGCCTGTTCCTACACACACACACACACAATTCTTCGCTCTGAGAGAACAGGATCTTTGCAATGCTCACAGCTGTGTTCTCATCACCCCGGCTGCACATTCGTGTCACCTGAGAAGCGTTTAAAATCTCATTGCATAGGACTCACCCCAGAACAATTAAATCAGAATCTCTGGGAGTGGGACTCGGGCATCAGGATTCTTCTTTTTTTTTTTTTTTTTTTTGCAGTACGCGGGTCTCTCACTGTTGTGGCCTCTCCCGTTGCGGAGCACAGGCTCCGGACGCGCAGGCTCAGCGGCCATGGCTCACGGCCCCAGCCGCTCCGCGGCACGTGGGATCCTCCCGGACAGGGGCACGAACCCGCGTCCCCTGCATCGGCAGGCGGACTCTCAACCACTGCGCCACCAGGGAAGCCCATCAGGATTCTTTAAATCTCAAGGTACTTCCAATATGTCACCAAGGTTAGGAACCATGGTGTAGAATAATGCCCAAATCGATAAATATTTGTGCAGTGGATGGGTGAATCATTCTTCACAAGCAAGGCAGAGTGTTTGCGGGGAAAGGGAAAGCGATGACGGCTGACCAAAGACAAATGTCCTCTCCAGGAGCCTCAGGTGGGGGTCCTGGGAGAACTGCCCACCCAGAGAGCCCCCCAGAAAGCAAATGTGAGACGGGTCGGCTTCCTGCTGCCCGCTGCCTGTGAGACACACCGGCTGGTGTCTGGCGGTGTAAGGAGGGTAGCGTCTGAGGTCTGGGGTAGAGAGAGACATTGGGGAATTAGTAGCCAGAAAAGGGCAGTTAAAATCACAGGCACGGGTCAGATTGCCTATGGGGGAGTGAGAAGACAGAACTGAGGATGACGGTACAGAGGATGCCCGCCTTCCAAGGAGCACCAGAGGAGGCAGAGATCTTTGAGGGGCCTCGGGGCTCAAGGAGGCTTGTGGCCAGAGTGCCCACTTAGGACACGTGCTTGTTTAAAGACGGAAGAGAACCGAGCCCTCCCGTGGCGAGGACTGGCAGAGAATCAGAAGATAAAGGAGAAGGTGAGTCTACAGGGAGGAGAGGTCAGCTGAGATCAAGAGGGACCCCTCCTCCCTGCTGCTCAGAGAGGGGGAGGGGGCGGGGCGGGGCCAGGGAATGGGCGAACCCCTGGGAGACAGTCTCCTCCCTGGGGCTGGATGCTGGACACTGGAGGCAGGGAACCTCGGGCACTGGCTGAGGCAGAGAGGAAAGCAAGCTGGAGGCAGGGTTTGGAGTTTGAGGAAGGGAAGGTCAGGAAGTGTCTTTGCTGTTTAGGGGAACGGTGATTGGATGCAGCCTGCAGCGTGTGCAGGGCACAGCCAAGACCACTCCGTGGACCCGAACCCCCACTCTGGTGGAGTTTTCTCCTGCTGGGCTCATGCAGGCTGGCCTTGAGAAGCCAGAGGTTTGGGCCTGTCCAAGGTGAGGACGGAGCAGGGGAGGCAGGTCAGGAGACAAGCGGTGAGGGGACTGTCCAAAAGCAGAGGTGCGCGCCCACAGCGTCCCAGCAGAGCAGGGAAGCAGGGGGAGCCGCGGGGACCTGGGGAGTGAGAGGGCAGCTCCCCCACAGGGGACAGAGGGAGGGCTGGAAGATGAGTCTGTGTTTAACGTGGGAGACACGGGGATTCCTGTCTCGAAGAGGAGAGGCCCGGGCTGATGCGCTCCGAAGCTGGCGGTGGATCGCTGAAGCAGGGCGGCCGTAACGCTCATTGGAGAGCAGGGGGTCAAGGGCTGTAAGTCCGGAGAGCCAGAGGTGGCAGCCCATGGCTGGCAGGAGGGGGGCCGTGGACTAAATGAACGGTTTTCACTAAAATAGAAGGGTTTGTGCTAAAATAGAAGCACCGATCAGCGCCCGCAGAACTGGGAGGAGAGGCTGGCGGGCGCCGCTCCATCCTGGGGCAGCCCGTTGGTGGCCTACCTGGGAGCGTGGGAAGGATGCAGGTGTAGGGGCTGGCCTTGTTCTCCGGCCCGAAGCGCTCCTCCAGCTTGCTCTGCAAGGCGTAGAACTGGCGGTAGCGGCGGTAGATGAGGTACTTAGACCCCCCTTTCGTCTTCACCTCGATGACAAAAACCTAAGGAGGACAGAGGCCAGGGGGTGGGGCCTCGCAAGCCAGGGGGTGGGGCCTCATAGGCCAGGGGGTGGGGCCTCGTAGGACAGGGGGTGGGCCTTTGCAGACCAGGGGGTGGGGCTTTGCAGACCAGGGAGTGGGGCATCGCAGGCCAGGGCCAGAGCAGGGGAGAGGTCCACAGGTCCTAGGGTCAGAGCAGAATTTCTCGACCTTGGTATCACATGTGAGGCCAGGTAATTCTTTGTCGTGGGGACTGTCCGGTGCACCGCACTGCGTGAAGCAGCATCCCCGGACTCCAGGCAGTAGACGCTCTGCCCCAAGTGTGATAGTCAAACCTGTCTCAAGACATTCACTGCCAAGCGTCCCTTGGACGGCACAATCGCCCTGTTGAGAACCCCTGGGATAGAAGTGAAGAGAGGAGAGCGCTGGAGGCTCAGAGGTCAGAGGGTGAAGGTCCAGGGGTCTCTTACAAAGTGGCTGGTGAAGCCTTTCTTCTCCTCGATGTCGGCGATGTTGGCTGAGGTGGCAATGTCGTCGGGAAGCTGGTTGAAGTCGCTGAGGGAGGCGGGAGGAGAAGAAACCCTGGTCATCACCCTGCTGTGTTGGGTGGCCCCTGGGTGTGAGGCCCCGTGCAAAGTGAACCCGTGTACCTGCATTACCCTGTTCAACACCCCTCTCGTGCCAGGCAGCGACACAGACCAGACCTTGACAGTGAAGGCATTTGGAATCGGAGCCATATATCAACAGCCATAGGAGAGTCTAGCAAATCGCTTTGGGGCTGCGTTATTCATCCGGGAACAGGGAATCAAGCACCCCTGCCTATCAGACCCTGTTCTAGGCCCTGGATCACAGGGGTAAACAAAGTCAACACACACCTCCCAGGGAGAATGGCTCATTATACCCGGGGGGAAATCCTCACAGAGCAGGTGACATTGGAGCCAGGTCTAGAAGGCTGAATAAGAGTCCACCAGGTAGGACCGGGGAGGGGGAAAGGCCTTCCGGCAGAAGGAACAGCATGTGCTAAGGGTCTGAGGCCCCAGGAGTGGTTCCAGGTCTAGTGTGGCTGGAGTCTGGTGTGATCGGAGACTGAATAGGCAGATGAGGCCAGGTTGAGGAGGGTCTCCAGTGCTGAGCTGAGGAGTTTTATAGGCAACGGGGAGCCATGTAAAGCTTCAGAAGAGAGTGAAAACACAATAGGACCCCGGCTTTAGGAGGCCATCTGGGGTGGCTGCATGGAGAGGAAAAGGAGGGCAGAGACTGAAGGGACAGAGCGCCCCTAGGATGCCCTGAAGGGGTCCAGCTGAGAGAAGATGTGTCCCTGAGCCAGACAGTGGCGACGGGAGGAGAGGACAGACACAAGGGACACCACCCTTGGCAGGCACTCTTCCATTTTTGTGTCCCCTACTTCTTCCTGCTAATCAAGCTCCATTTTTTTTCAGGGTGGCAATGCCTAGCCCCAAGGTGATAGATGACCATTGGTCTGAGCCAAACATACTAATCCCATTGCTGTTTCCCAGACCCCCTTGCAGCTAGGAGCAGCCCTACGAGCAGTTCTGGCCAATGAAACCTAGAGGCTGTAGCAGCCTCTAGGAGAGTGTTCACTTCAAGATCCAGAGGATTGGACAAGGCTAGCATGGTCTCCTGCCCTTTCCCCTTCTGCCTGCCTGGAAAGCAGGTGAGACATCTGGAGCTGCAGCAGCCACATTGCATCCATGAGGCAAAACCATGAGACTGATCACAGGAATCTCTGGAACGCTGGTCCTGAAGTCACTGAGCTGCAGAACCAGCTGTGACCTCTATGTCTGGACTTCTCGTTATGTGAAAACATAAACCCCTGTTTGTTTCAGCCACTATCAGTTCCTCTGTTCTCTGCAGCCTTATGCATATCCGACAGACACACCACTACTTTGTGAGTCATTCCAGAGTTACGACCAGCAGGGTTTGGAGACGGTTTGGACGTGGAGATGAAAGAAAGGGCAGTGTCAGGAGTGACACCCACATGTCACCCGTATTCTGACCAGGATGGGTGGGGGGGGGAGCCTGGTTGATGGGCTCAGTTTGGGGCATGCTAATCTGAGAGATCCCTTGGGCACACAGGTCGAGGTCTGGCAAAAGGTGGCGTGTGGCTCTGGAGTTCAGCGTGGGTGGGGCTGAACCCCACTGGAGTGGGAGTGGTAGAAACCATCTGCCCTGTGACTGCTGGTTAAGACCCCCAGGGAAGAGCAATCACTGAGCAGAGGAGGGGGCTGAGAGGGGCAGATGGAGGAAGAGGAAAGGGACCGCCAAGGAGATGGAGAAGGAACAGTTAGGGGTCTCTGAGTCCAGCCGATTGTGAACAGATGAGGAAATGAGAAGCAATTAGCAATCCTGTTACTGCTGCAGCGATTGGGAAACAGAGTGGGAGTGGGGGGCAGGGCTGCCCCGGCCGAGCCTCAGAGCTGGCTGGGACCTCAGTCGATATTGGTTTCAAAGTCTACACACCCAGTCCCAGCCCTTGCTGGTCCCCACGTGACCTGGGCTGCTTGGGGTCTCAGGCTACCTCAGGACTCTGGAGGCTGGCGGGGAGGTGACTCAGGGTGCCAGAGGGCGGGAAGAGGAAATCCCCAGCACTTCCAGAGCAATTTGGTGGCGGCTGGCAACCTCCCCACTCACTTTCCACACATGTCCTGTGGTAGCACCCATGGGAGAAGCTTCCTCCTCCACTTTCTCCCCTGAGACTGTGCACTTCCTGGGTATTTCACCTGCAGTAGGATGGGGGTGGGGCAGGAAGAAACCAGAGAGGTAGAAATGGCCCCTTCCGGGGAATCAGGAGGGTTGGGTAATAGTAACTACAGCTAACGATTTCCTGAGCACACACCGAGCACCAGGTGCCTTCTAAGACAGCGTCACCTTCTTCCAGACAAGGAAACTGGGGCACGCAGAGGTTAACGAACTTGCCCAAGTAAGTAAAGAAGCTGGGATTTGGCTCCAGAATTTTGTTCCCAAACACTGCTGCACTGGCCCTGGTCTGAAAGCTCCCAACAGCTTGCTGCGTGAACTCAGATGAACCGCAGCCCCTCCCTCCCAGCCTCAGTCACCGCATCCAGAATAATAATAATAACGTTGTTAGCACCTACTGTAGCTCAGACCCTGTTAAGAACATGAGGACATGGCCTCTGCCTTCCTGGGTCTCATAGTTGAGTGGAGGAGTTGGACAAATAATTACCTAATTTCAGTGGTCCTAGAAGCTGTGAAGGAAAAGCCCACGATGTTTCGAGCTGCAGCAGGAGTCTGGCCATTATTGTATTCCCTCAACGAATTGGTAGTCGTGGGCAAAAAAGCTTGGCAAGCAGAAAATTCTAAGACGAGGGTGACGTTTATCAGAGAGAGAATCAGGGGTCCTGTGTATATAGGACAAGGTGCGCTCAGATCGAGGATGGTAAGGGAGGGCTTCCCAGAAGAAGTGGCACCAGGTCAGGGGGAGAAGTAAAGAGGACCTGGCCCCAGGATGACAGGCAAGTGAAAGAGTGAGTGCAAAGACCCCCAGCCATGCAAGAGGAGGCACGTTATGAGGGACGAAGCCAGCGAGACAGGCAGGGCCTGCTCACGAAGGGCCCCTGAGCCTCACCCTTTGGTGGTGGGGTGAGGAAGGGGTTACGTCGGGAGACCTGTGTGTCATGGGGCGGGAGAGCACAGGTGAAAGATGAAGACCTGAATTCGCGCTCTGCCGTCACCAAGGTCAGCAGCCTTGGGGAGACTCCTCTCTGCACTCTGGCCTCTCCCCGACTCCAAAATGGGGACCATGGAAGTATTTACATCCCTGGAGGGTTCAGAGGTCACATCTGTAACAAGCACAGCTGGAGAATCCCCACGAGAGCAGGGACCCTACTCACTGCTGCATCCCCAGGGCCCAGAACAGCCCCGGCACATAGTAGGTACTCAGGGAGACGCAAGGCCACTCCCTGTGTCTGTCTTTCAACAAGTCTGCTTTGCGCCACATGGAAATAGCCTGGCTGCCAGGGGGTTGGGTGCGGGGAGCTGAGCCTGGAAGTTGCTGTATCAGGGCGACGCCAGGGGTGCAACAAACCCGGCTGCAAGTCCCACTAGAATAGCTGCCCGCTAGACACCTCAGCCGGGACCCCTCTGAGCTGAAGTCAACTCAGAGTCCATAGATTCATATCGTTCATGAGAAGTGCATTTTGGGGGCCTGCACGGGAAGGGCTGAGTAAGGCGTGGAAAGACCCTGAGGCAGCAGCTAGTTCAGGTTTTGTGCTGCCTGCACACAGTAGGTGCTCTAAACATGTCTGTGGGAAGCGAACTCCCTCCCCCCATGGCAGTCCTTTCCATCTTTAGACGTCTCGGGTCTTAGAAAGTCCTACTGCCAGAAATCTACTGCCCTCCCATCACATCCTCCGCTTCGGCCTCAAGCATCGGGGCTCACTTTCAGACAGGCATCCAGGTGCAGGGAGGCTGAGAGACCCCAGGGCCTGGCTCTACAGCTCCATGAAGGAGGGGAGCAGGGCGCCTTTCCTCCGTGGAGGGCCAAGGACATCTGCAAAGGGACGGGGAGCGGGAGGGAGGGGACACACTGTCCGGCTGGCCGGCTCTGGTCATCCTCTCTCTGACCCACGTGCTCTGAGAAATAGGAAGTACCACCAGCCTCAAACAGCAGCTGTTTTCCGAAGGTTTGGGTTGGCGTGCCAGGCCCAGTCTCCAGGGAGGACTCGTGGGCTGGAGGGGCTGGGATCTGGTGGGAAAACCTCACCCCAGCCCCGAGCACCACCCTCTGTGGCTCTCAAAGGCCACTCTTGAACTACCCTCCAAGCATTTGCTTCTGCTGCCCCTCCCGCCATACACACAAGCCTTCAGGAATTCCACCCCGGGTTCCACTTCCAGCCACAGACTCCCCCACAGGCCCTCTGCTGCCCACTTGGGCCCAGAGCAGCCTAGCCCATCTCCAGTGACCCGCAGAGCCACCTCCACACTGTTACCACACTCTGATGTCACCTGCTGGTGTCACCTGCTGTTCCAATCCAGGAGGGCAGGAGCCAATCCCTGTGTCCTCAGGTCCCCCTAGAGCTCGGAGCACAGGCCTGGCTACTGAGGAAACATCCAGAAAGTGTCTCCTGAGAAACGAGGCGAGGCCCTGACAAGGCTGTGCTCTGAGCCCCAGCCTTGCCATTCATTCCATGTGACCCTCAGTAAGTAATTTATTCTCCTTGGGGGCTCAGTTTCCTCACCCATACAGTGACAGGATTGGACCAGAAGGATCTAAGAACATTTTCCAGCTCAGTGGTCCATTCATGCCTTTATTCCTTCATTCATTCACTCACCAGCATTTACTGAGCACTTAGTCTGTACTGGCATTGTTCAAACCCTGGGGATATAGCAGTTATCAAAAGACATAAATACCCTATGGGACTTGCTTCTAATTGGGGAGCCAGTGGTAAAGAAAACCAATGAGTTGAGTATAGACTATTATGCCTGCAATGTAAGGACTACACAGGAAAAGGAAACAGGGCAAGTGTTCAGAGGGGGCTATCAAGGAAAGCTTCTCGGAGGAGGTGATATTTGAGACAAGCCCTGGAAAAGAGCCAGATTCTACGCCTCTGTCTGAACAGAAAATGAAAAGCCATTACTGAACAGTGTGGAGCAGCAAGGCCCAGCCTGGGCCCCAGGACACCTGAGTTCCCGTCCAGACTCTACCACCCACTCCTGCGTGACCCTGGGAAAGTCACTCCCCTCTCTGAGCCTCAGTGTCTTCATCCGTGCCTGAGGGAGGTGAGCCATGACTTGGAGTTTCCTTAAAACAGTTCTCAGAGCCTGCATTTCTGAGTATTTGGGTTCTGACTCAACTCCAGTCTCTCAACTTTCGACGTTGATAAGGGGCTGCAGGAGGGCAGGCCTCCATCCCCCAAGGCCTGCCAGGAAGAGTGAGGAGGCCCCGGGAGGGCAGCGCCCCTGCACTCACCTCTCAGCACGCAGCTGTTGGGCCGTGGCCATGGCTGTCAGTGGTCCAGGGGAGGGGGTGGCGGAGGTTCTTTCCCAGCCAGGCCCAGGCTGAGTTTGCCCCTCACTTCCCTCCAGCCACCCTGCGTCTCGGCTGTGGTCCCAGGAGTCGTCAGGAGCTGCCTTTAGGGAAACCCCAGCCTTGCTTCTCTCAACTCTAGAAGAGGCTCCTCCCCCAGGCCCTCTGGGGCTGGCCTGTGGCCCACACTTCCTCTTCCTCACCTCCCAGCTCTACCACAAGTGGGGAAGTGCGCACCCGCTGACACTGGGTATGCAGGAGTGCACTGATGTGGGGGGTGTTGGGGACTTCCTCGATGTCAGTTCTTGGGGCCAGGCTTCAGCTGGGCATCAGAGACCTCCTCTCCATCAGAGATCGGGTCCCTGTGCTGGCTCAGCCACCATGGGGACTTATAACCTTGAGGAGTCACTTCACATCCACTGACTCATCAAATCCAGCCTGCACCCCTTCACTGTTGAGACTTACCCAACCTATTCCCTAGGCCTGGAGTGCTGGCCTCCACCTTGCCTACCTTCCCAAAGGCCCAGGTCAGAAGCCACCTCCTCCAGGAAGCCTCCCTGGTTCCCCCAACGAAGTTAGTGCTTACAGGTGCTTGTGTCATATTAGAGTGTGAAGGTTGGTTTATGCTTCCGTCTTCCCCTTTTCCTGGAGCTCTGGGCTGTACTTTCCTCATCCCTAGATCCCTGGGCCTACACGGGCCTGCCATAGCCAATCCTCCCTACAGGGCTGTCACGTTACAAACCTGATCACACCATTCCCTGCTTAAACTTTAACTGCTTCACCCTGCACTTAGGAGAAAGTCCAAACTTCTAGCCCTGTCTGCCTCCAAAGTTCTGAACACCCTACTGGCTTCCCCAGCCCCCTCTCCCGGGCTGTTTCCTTCCCACACTGGCCTCTAGTCCATTTCTAGAATGTTCCAAGATGTTTTCTCCTCTGGGTCTTTGTGCATGCTGTTCGCCTGCTGGAATGTTCTTCCCTGTCTCCTTTAGGGCTCGACTTGGAAGTCACCTCTTTAGGGAGATCTTCCCTGAACACTCACCCTACATATGTCACTCTCTCTCTGATATTCTCTCCCAGATCCCTGTACTTTTGCTTTAGAACATTCGGAACTATTGTAACTTCATGTTTGTTTGTGCATTTATATGTTTGACCACTGTCTTCCCAGCTAGCGCAGTGCCTAGCACATTGCAAGTGCTTACCCAATATTCAGGAAATGAACACAATGCTTCTAGTTGGTGATCCTGTGGCCCCTCTAACATGTCTGGCTATTGGATTCCGAGGGAGCTCTCCCTAGAAGTTCACAGCCACACCCAGGAACCCCCAACTGGTCACACACACACACACACACACACACACACACACACACTCATATTCACATTCATATAAACTCATGCATCACAGATACAAAGTAGAAAGGCAGCAGGAAGAGGATATAGATGGTGGGGAAACCGTGCCTTGTACCATCACAGAATGGGCCCTTCTGACTCCCTCTGCCCCAAACCCATGCTGAATTAAGACCCCCCAGGACTGGGACAGGGTTCTGCAGGGACAAACCCGGCTGGGTGGAGCCTGGAACCAGGACTTCCCACTGCAGTTCCTTTGTTATTTCCCAGACACAGGGACTGGGAATACGAGCCATTCTCAGGATCCCAAGGGCTGTCTGGCTCCAAGAATGAAGGGCAGCTGGGAGCCTCAAGTCCTTCCTCTGAACCTCGTCCCGCTCTACCCAGCCACCCCAAGGGACCTTCTGCCCCCAGTAGAGTTCAGGGTGGAGGCAGAGTCCCCAGGAGGAAGTATGCTCTGGGCCCAGCACTGCAGCCCTGACCCAGTGAGGATCTCCCTCCCTCTCTTCAGGGCCAAAGGCTCTTCTGAAACCAAGATCCTTTATGGACTCCTTGGGAGGCAGAGACCGCTTTGGAGAAGGACAGAAGAGAAGACAAGAAAGGAGAAAAATGGAGAGAGATACCCAATCAACAACTATTTACCAAGAAAGGCATTTAGAATATAGATATAAACTAACATGGCAGGGTGAACACAAGTTGAAATTTCCCATCCTACTCCAGGCATATAAAAACTGCTAGATAATAAATTTTTAAGTATTTTAAACATAAAGAGTCCAGCTCAAAAGCAAGAACGTGTAATTTTCCGATTTTAAGAGAGGGGAAATCTATACCAGTGAGAGGCACGCCACACCCAATGGGAAAACCAAGGGTGGAAATGGGTTCATAGGGCTGAGATTTTAATGCCTAATCTGGGACTAGGTCCAGGCTATAGGTCCTGCTCTGTCGGCAGGAAGTCAAACCTGCGCTCCCAGTGTGAAACTGAGTGTCAGAACTGATGAAAGGAATAGAACGTCTCAGCTATCAGCCTGGGGTCACTGCAGGAACTGAGATACTCTCCCAGGCCACGGGTGGAATGAGAGAGACATACACCAGATCAGAGCCTCAAGCCTGAAACGTGCACTGATCTGAGATCTAAGCTGCCCACGTGGTATAGAATTCCCAAGCTGAAGCATTACCTCAAAATACTTTGGAGTCCATGAGCCTGCAGAGCAATAGCGAAACTGTCCCGTGGGCTCACAGACCAAGATTACAAATGGTGGAAAGAGCCTCTCCACTATGAAAGCTAGCTCATAGACCGAACGTACAGAAGAATTCACACCCAAAGAGCCAGAAATAATACAAACAATGACTCCGACCCAGTCCCTGGTGTCTCCGGGTTCCGCTCAACTGGAAGATGAAACAACTAAATGATCAGTAACAGGACAGGGTTACTTGTGGCCGATGTGGCCATTGTCTGTGAGTTCCAAGAGGGGCAAACGCTGAGCCGCGGCTGGGGTCCAGGAGGACGCTGGCCTAGAGTTGGTCAGGAAAGACAGGAAGTGACAACACTTTTAGCCAGAAAGTAGGATCCAGCACTGACATGCGATTGTGTGCATCATCATACGTGTATAGTTAAAAACACGTATTGTATACAAACGTGTTTATAAACACGTACAAGTCTGTGTAGACAAGCGTGAGTGTGTTTATGCTGTGTCTATCCAAGCATGTGATGTGTACAGTAGTGACATTGTGAGTCTGAGAGGATATATATATATATATTTATTTATTTAAAAAATTTTTATTGCGGTTGATTTATAATGTTGTGTTAGTTTCTGATATACAGCAAAGTGATTCCATTATATATATATACATATATTCTTTTTCAAATTCTTTTCCATTATAGGCTATTACAAGGTATTGAATATAGTTCCCTGTGCTATACAGTAGGTCCTTGTTGTTTATCTATTTTATATATAGTAGTGCATATATGTTAATCCCAAGCTCCTAATTTACCCTCCCCTTCCCCTTTGATAATCATAAGTTTGTTTTCTGTGTCTGTGAGTCTATTTCTGATTTGGAAATAAGTTCATTTGTACCATTTTTTTAGATCCCACATATAAGTGATATCATATGGTGTTTGTCTTTCTCTGTCTGACTTACTTCACTTAGTATGATGATCTCTAGGTCCATCCGTATTGCTGCAAATGGCATTATTTCACGCTTTTTATGGCTGAGTAATAGTCCATTGTGTATACATCCCACATCTTCATGATCCGTTCATCTGTCGATGGGCATTTAGGTTGCTGCCATGTCTTGGCTATTGTAAATAGTGCTGCTGTGAACCCTGGGGTGCATGTATCTTTCCAAGTTAGAGTTTCCATCTTTTCCAGAGATATGCCCAGGAGTGGGATTGCTGGATCATAGGGTAACTCTATTTTCAGTCGTTTAGGGAACCTCCATACTGTCCTCCATAGTGGCTGCAGAGAGGATATATTTAAATGCTGGAATCTAAGTGGGCACAAAATGACCATAAACATGAATACGTTTACAGCATGTGAACCTGGGTGAGCTAATATGTCCTTTTTCATCCTTTCTTTACTCATGTGTAAAATAGGTTTACCGAATCGGGTTGTAGTAAGAATTAACAAGAAAAAAATGTGAAAAGTGCCTAGATGTGGGAATTTCTAAATCTTATTCAAAGTTTTCAATGTGTGTGTGTGTGTGTGTGTGTGTGTGTGTGTGTAGGGTAGAACAAGCCCTCAAATTCACCTTCCCAGGTTTCTCAAGGCCTTCCCTCCCCGTCCCCGGCCCCCTCCACCCCCAGAAGCCTCCCGTGGCCCTGGCTCGGCGGTAGGGGGCAGGGACAAGGATGCCCAGGGAAGGGCCAGGGGCCTGCGGTGGGCCGGCTCTTTCCCTCCCCAGCTCCTTCTCTCCCTTTCTTCTGTCCCTGCCCGTGGATCTGCTGAATATGGGTATTTTCCCTGTGGCTCCTCGTATACAGAACACTGCTGCTAATTTTATGCCCGAGCTCTGATACTGTGTAATTTGAGGCCAGACACTGTCAGCAGCGGGCCGGCTGCGGTTCCCCGTGTCCCTCCGCCTCTACCACTGCTGCTACTGCCGTAGGAGGAGAACGAGGCAGAGGAATAGCCAGGGAGGGGAGCCAAACCCTTCACACATTCCAGCAGAGCACATCTGTATCCAGCCTTTCTGGGTAGATACAAAGAAATGCCTGAAGTGACCTCCTGCATCTCGAGAACTGACCTGTGATAACCTCCCCCCTCCCCCTCCCCCCGCCACAGCCCGTGAGTAAAACTCACACACAAGTCATCCAGCTGTCCGAATTGGTAGCTCCCGGTCCGGGCAGTAAAGCTCACATATTTTATTCACAGAAGCATGCACGCTGGCCCTCCCTTCCCGCCAGGTTGCTTTGAAGGTTACACCCAAACCTAACAGCTCAGAGGTTTGAAGCACAGAATCAGGAGGAAGAAAACTGCTAGGGGCAGTCGGAAGCCAATGACAGTAAAGTGACATTCAGACAGTGGCAAAGAGGATGGAATATGAAAAATAAATAGGCTCAAGGACCAAATGCTGGGGGCCACCCAGAGAAGGGGCATCGCTGCATTACGAAGGTTTACTAATATCCATTCATAACCACGCCTCCAAGGAAAGTTTCAATACACTCAGAACATGCCTGAGGGATTGCGAGAGCCTGAATGAGGACTGGATCTAAATGTCACCAAATGCACAGGCTTTTTCAAACCTTACTCATTCGGGGGCTGTGGGTGTGCGAGGTAGAATGAGGAAACCTACCTCTGAGTAGCCACTTGTTGGGGCTAAGAGCTCCAGCTGCAGGAAAGGGAGCGCGGTGATGGTCAGGGGCTGGGGAGGAGGTGTGCAGCTTCTGCAGGACCAGGAGATGCTCCCAGAAGCCCATCATGGGAACGCAGTAAATGCCTGCTGCCTGAATCAGTGACTCTCTTAGGGAAGAGAAGGAAAATCTTAGATTAGACTGAACAAGATTCCTGGGGAATCCCTCATGCCCTGAATTCCCCAACCCTGACCCACATGTGTCTCTTTATAGTTTATGAGGGGAGCTTCACTGGACCTCCTCTCTGAGCCATAAGGAGCCACCTGGCAGGCCCTCAAGAGCAGTATTTGAAGACAGAGAGTGTGTGGGTGAGGCCACGTGCCCCTGCCCTCCTCTGTGACGCGCCAGCAGCAGAGCTGGGTCTGGAACTCAGGTGCCCTGGCTCTGGCACACACGAGCTCTGTGACCTCTCTGACCATCAGTTTCCTTGTTCATTTTTCTAAATAGAGATATTATTTGCTTCATAGGATTATTGCCTTATTCATTTGTTCAAAATGCAGTGAGCACCTTCTACATCCCAGACACCTACTGCGTGCTAAGTTCCAGATGAAAGTCATTGTTCTTGTGATACATACCTTCTGGAAGTGTGTTAAATAAGGTGGTTGGACGCCAAGCACTCGGTACAATGCCTGGCCCATGGAAGGTGGGCAGTAAATCATTGATGTTAATGTTATTATTGATGATCATTTCCTTAGTAGGTCTTGGTCCCTTCTTGGTCTATCTCTCCCTGCACACCTTGCTCCCCTCTGACTTAAAACATCACATCGAATTCTATTGTTTTCCCCATATATGTCATCCACTATCACTGCACTTGAGTTGTGGAAACGACTCTGCACGTAATCAAAATATTTACGGAAATAGACCACCAGGGGGCGCTGCGACCCAGAGGCCCAGTTCCCACTCTGCCTCGCTACCTAGAGGAAGAATGTCGTAAACCGCAAGAAAACTACCGGTCCGACCAGAGGGTCAAATTGTGTGAGAGAGCCTGGCAGAGCGCTGCCTGCTGGATCTCACAGCCCTCTCCAGACGGCCTCATCAGTCAGAATCTGAGCAAGATTCATGAGAAGATGCTCCCTGAGGCTTAAGGATCCTGAATATCCTCTCCGTTGATAAGTATGATAACGGCCGAGATGCTCTGAGTTTACTGTTTAACTAACCCTCCACCATAAAATTGCAGGAGTGAGGCTTCCCTGGTGGTGCAGTGGTTAAGAATCCGCCTGCCAATTCAGGGCACACCGGTTCGAGCCCCGGTCTGGGAGGATCCCGAGTGCCGCGAAGCGGCTAGGCCCGTGCACCACAGCTACTGAGCCTGCGCTCTAGAGCCCGCGAGCCACAACTACCTGTGCACCCGTGCATCTAGAGCACGCGCTCTGCAGCAAGAGAAGCCACGGCGGTGAGAAGCCCGTGCACCCAGTGAAGAGTGGCGCCCGCTCGCCGCCACTAGAGAAAGCCCACGTGCAGCAACGAAGACCCAACACAGCCGCCCCCCCCCAAAAAAAAATTTGCAGGAGTATATGAGTTAGCACTTGCAAAGCCCTTACAACAGTGTCTGGCTCGGAAAGCAGCTCAGTGCATGTTGGCTCTGATTGTTGTTACTTAATCCTCACACCAACCCCCATAAAATAGGTCATATTTTTATCCCCGCTCTGAAAATGAGGAAACCGAGGCTCTATGGGATTAGGAAACTGAACCAAAGTGACCTAGAGGGTGAGCTGCATAGGAAGATTTTGACCTTAAATCTGGCTGAGTCCAAACCCACACTGTTAATAACTGTGCTATACTGGCCCATTCATTCATTCCACAAGCATTTAGCAACCACTCTTCACAGGTAGAAAGGATAGAGAGATGAATCTGGCACAGGTGCTGCCTTCAGGGAGCTCACACTCCTGTTGACGTACACATGTAAATATGCATGCATGCATACACACGTGCACGTGCATGCACACGCATGCATATGCACGGGCATGCACGCACCTGCACACACATGCACATACACAGACGTGTGTGCACACGCACACTTGGAGACATACACACACACACGCATGCATGCCCACACATTACACATGCATACAGAACAAAGCACAATACGGGGAGAAACCAGGAGATACACGTTAAGAATCCAGTTTCCCTGATTCTATGCCCAATGCTGTCTTCAGCCCCCAGGGGGTTGCAAACACAAATGTCTCCAGGGACCTGGCAGGTATCCTCAGTTTCAGATGGAGCCAGGGTGGAAAGGCGAGGGCGTGGGCAAGCTGCGGCCTAGGGTCTGCCTTCCATGCCATCACCTCTGGCACAGAACTCCAAAAGACTCCAAGACTTCTAAATTTGAACCTGGCCTTCCAGCTTGCCATGAAGGTCTGCTCGTCAAGGTAGAAGGGCAGAATTGTTTTATTTGCGGTTTGTGGGCTCGTTCTGCAGCCTTATGTATTTAGACACATGGTACACGGGCCTCCATTTGTCCTACCGCTCCAGTCCCCGTAGTGTTGGGGTCCGTAAGTAGGGCAGAGGGACTTGTAGGCCACAGTCATCCTCTGGATTTCTTTCAAAGGGGAGAGAGAATCCATGAGAGTGTTTTAAAAAAAAGAGTGATGTAATCTGATTAACTTTTTTAAAAAAATTTATTTATTTATGGCTGCATTCGGTCTTCGTTGCGCGCGAGGGCTCTCTCCGGCTGTGGTGAGCGGGGGCCACTCTTCCTTGAGGTGCACGGGCCTCTCATTGCAGTGGCCTCACGGGCTCTAGGCGCGCAGGCTTCGGTAGTTGTGGCAATGGGCTCAGGGGTTGTGGCTCGCAGGCTCTGGAGCGCAGGCTCAGTAGTTGTGGCTCACGGGCTTAGTTGTTCCATGGCATGTGGGATCTTCCCAGGATCAGGGCTCGAACCCGTGTCCCCTGCATTGGCAGGCAACTCCCAACCACTGCTCCACCAGGGAAGCCTTGATTAATGTTTAAAAGATCCCTTTGTCTGCTACTTGGACGGTGGCTCACGGGAGGTGGACTTGGAAGTGAAGAGACCATGTGCCCCCTTCTAACAGCATTGTTTTTAAGAATTGGCTTTATCGAGGTATAATTTGCATACGATAAAACTCACCAACTTAAAGTGTAATTCAATGGGTTTTGACAATTATGTAACCATCACATCACAATATAGGAGATTTCCATTATTCCTAAAAGGTCCCCTAAAAGATCGTGCCCCTTTGCCATCAATCTCCTGCCTTCCCCACCCCAGGCCCCGGCAACCACTGACCTGTTTTCTATCATTCTATTTTGCCTTTTCTCAAATTTCATACAAATGGAATTAATTATAGAGTATGTAGTCTTTTGTCTCTGGCTTTTTTCACATGGTATAATTCATCAGAGTTGGTGTGTACATCAGTAATTTATTCTTTTTATCGCCAAGTAGCAGTCTATTGTATGAATATACCACAATTTGGTATCTATTCACAAGTTGATGGACATCAGAGCTGTTTCCAAGTTTGGGGTTATTAAAACAAAGCTGCTGCAATCATTCACGTACAAAGGCTTGTGTGGACATGAGTTTTCATCTCTCTTGGGTAAATATCTAAGAGCGAGGTGCTGGGTCGTATGGTAGGTGCCTATTTAACCTTCTAAGAAAACCATTTTAGAAAGTGGTTGCAGCATTTTGCATTCCCTGCAGCCAGCCAACAGGAGGCATATATGTTCAACGTTCCAGATCCACGGTGGCTCAGAGACGGGGGCACCGGGTTTGTAAAGACCAGGGGTCTAAATGCGTCCGTAGCCTGTGGGCTAGTTAGTATCTCCTCTTAGCTCCAAACCTACCCTTCTGTGCTCAGCTTTCTTGAGCTGGGGTTGGGTCTCCAAACCACATTTCTGCTTTGCCAACTGATTCCCAGTAATCTCTGCCACTAGGGGGCACTAGAGGGAGGCCGGAAGGATGGAGAGTAGACAGGCATTTGTTCCTTTATATTTGTTCACTGTACCCAGCAGTGCTGCCCTGGAAGCTGTAGGTGGTCCCAGTAACAATCGGTTCTAGTTTCTAATTTTTTCCACATTCTCAGTATGAGGCTCACCTCATCCCCTCCTCAGCGATCTGAAGTTCTGAGTTCCAGCTACCTAAGGTCTCTTCTCCAAGTTTCTAAGGCACCAGCAGCAGCTGGGCAAAAACACCCCCTCCACCATCTCCCTCCTCCAAGCTTCTAGGTTGTGACAACCCTACTCTCTTTCTCCTGTTCCCATGGTCGTAGGAAGCAGTTACTATCTAGTTACCTCAGTGTCCCTTTTTGCCTTGTCAGTCTTCTGAGATCTGTTCAACCAATTCCCTATATTAAATTCTCACTGCTAAAATAATTTGTCTGCTGTTTCCCCAACACCCAGCCAGCCTCGCAGGCCACAAGTCTCCCTCCCAGCTAGAATGTCCCCAGGGAAGCAGGAGGACAGGCCCTTGGACAACTCACCTAACCACTCTGACCATCAGTTCCTTTATCTGTAAAAAGCACCAAGCTAGAGCCTGATCTAATTGAGGGTTCAATAAATATTTGAGGAAGGAAGTGGGGGAAGGAGGTATTTTGTATTAGTTACAGACGCCTGCTCAGTTTGGGCATGTTACAAATTTTATTCCAATATCTTACAGGGAATGCAAATTCCTCTCCCTCCTCACTCTGTGCTTTTGTTCTTGACTACAGAATGTTCTAGAATCCATGTTCCCCTTCTTCCTCTGGTAATAAAGTCCAAAGGAAGTTGGGCTGGACTCGTGTCCCCCTGGTAAAGGTACCATTTCCCAATCTACCTTGTAGCTACATGTGACCACATGACCAAGGGCTGCTCAGTGGGATGGGAGGGGAAGCTATGGGCACGACTTCTGGGCTGTACCCTCAAAGGAAGAAGGCATATCCTCCACTTCCCTCCTCCCCTTCCTGCTGGCTAGAGAGGCCCAGGGTAGCGAATGGTTGAACAGCAAAGGCGAGGGAGGTTGGGTCTTGGACCCATGCTGCACAACTCGCATTCAGCCCGTTCATGAGAAAGAAAGAAATCTCTATTGTGTTCAAGCCGCTGACATTTTGACCTTCGTTTACAGCAGCTGAGCCTGTGTCCGACTTCACGCATTAGAGCAGTGCTGGCAAACGTGTTTTGTGAAAGGGCCAGGTAGTAAATATTTTAAGCTTTGCGGGGCGCCGTTCTCGGTCAGTCCTAACTACGGGATTCTGCTGTTCCAGCGTGAAAACAGCCATAAACAATAAATAATTGAATGGGTGCGGCCGGCTTCCAACACAACTTTATTTACAAAAATAGGCCACAGATGCGGCCCTTGGTCCGTACTTTGCAGATCCCTGCAGCAGACTTAAGAACCAAGCGTCTCCCTGATAACGGTTCACAGAGGCTCTCCTGAGAGCTAAGGAGAGCTCAGGTGGGGATGATGCCCTGCCCCCACCCAAGGTCGCCTCCTTCCTGGGGATCTGCTTCTGTTTCTTGGTGCCACTACGATGCCACTGTCTTTAATTAAAACTCTGCCCCAGAAAAGAAGGGCTCCTCTGACTGTGGTCTGTACAGCCTGGCGATGTCGGTAATGGATGTTGTTTAATGATTCCATTTATTTTTTCACATTTTTTAAATGGAGGTAGAGTTGATGTACAATATTATATAAGTTTCAGGCGTACAACATAGTGATCCGTGATTTTTAAAGGTTATCCTCCATTTATAGTTATTACAAATGATTGGCTATATTCCCTGTGCTGTACAATATATACTTTTGTAGCTTATTCATTTTAGACATAGTAGTTTGTACCTCTTCATACTCTATCCGTATCTTGCCCCTCCCCCTTCCCTCTAACTTGACTTTCTTAAGGTCCTTTTAATTCTCTGCATCACCTAAGCTGGTCAAAGACTTTTCCTGAAGGCTGGTCGGCCTCTCTCTCTAGCTCCTGGGAGTTGGGGGTCTCTATCAGATCGTCTTCTAGACTTTCCGCCTCTTCCTGCTGAAGATTATGTACCACGAGCACATTCAGGTCAAGGACTGTGTCATATTCATCTATGAATCTCCAATGTCCAGAGCAGGACCAACAGGAGTTGGTGGGAGAGAGGAGGTGAAGAAGGGGCACAGCAGGTGAGGGGCTTGCAGCCGGCTGGGACTGAGCTTCCGGTCCCAGGAACTCCCCTCTCCCTGGGCCAGGCTGGGACCCTGGTGACCGAGGTAATACGTTTCCTCTGCCTCATGGCTCTGCCTTCTGTGTGAAAAGAAGCGCTTCCTCTCTCCTAGCCCACAACGTGCAAGAGCTTCCCAGAGTGCCCCGCCGCCCCAGAAATGTACACACAGGAATCGGACCGCTTTGCAACAGGAGGTCCTAGAAATTCTGTAACCGCCCTTCCATCCTCTCCCCCTTTGGCAATCTGCTCCCACCCCTGAGTCCCCGGGACCTCCTGCCAGAGGGGCCGGTACTGCTCTCGGTGCACCCACCTCAGGCCTTACATAGGCCCCTTCTCCGGCCTTGGCCTCTTCCGATGCCCACGAAGCGGCCTTGGTTCCCTGGCACAGCCTCTCCAGCATCTCCTCCTGGTCTGGGGACTCCACCCCAGACTCCTCAACACCTGCTTCCTCAGCCCCCTTCTCACCCTTCACACCCTCTCTGGCTGTGGGTCCCATCCACTCCCCGGCCTCATTCCCCGCCCCTCCCAGCTCCAGCCAACGTTGCAGGTTGGTCCCCGAGCATGTACACAGCTTCTCTGCTTGACCAATTCCCACTCCTCCTGAAAGACTCTATGTACCGTCTACAGGAAAGGTGTCGCAAGGATTAGAAATGTGGTACCTCCTGGCACACAGTAGGTGCTTCAGATGACGAGGTTAGGATTGTTATGTGTAGGGGACCCTAGAGCCCTGGGGGTGCTGGCAACAAGCATGGTTACTGCTTTCATCAGATCCCAGTGTGGGCTTAACCTTCATAATGACATTTGATGCTCTGACCACTCCAACCAGTGTAGTGGTGAGAGGAGGGGTCATCCTTTCCCCATTTCACTTAATGGCAGGATCTAGACCTTCTCCAGCCCCCAGCCCTGATTCTTTCCAAGAGTCCAGTTTTTCTAGAAAGAGGAGGAAGAGGGGCCTTAACTCTACTACCCTGCAGCCATACCCTTCCAGCCCTACCCCAGCCCCCTTGGGCCCTGCAGTGTCCCATGTGGGGCATGGGTCTGCCCCTCATTCCCCCCCAAACCACATTTACAGGCTTCTATGGAAGGGTGGAAGGTGTGGGCTCGACCAGAGGGATGAGAGGCTCCTCGCTGGCTCTCTGTCTTGGGCCAGAGGCATGGCCCACTGCAGGAATCTTCTCCCATGGAAGATCCTTCCTTTCCAACTCTCCTCCCCACTCAGTGGCTCTGACTGCACCTGTTACTTCTTTTCATGGACGTGTCACCGTTTGAACAAAGGATGCAGACACTTATTTCACAACAAGGAAGAAGACTTTGAGGGATGCATTGGAGGTTAATGCACTGAGTCCTTGCACACCTGAAAAGGTCTTCATTCCATCCTCATGCTTGTTTGGGCTTAGCTGGATAGAGACTTGTTTGTTGAAAATCATTTTCAACAGAATATCAAAGGCAGTTTTCCACTGTTTTCTAGCATCCTGTGTAGGTCTTGGGAAAAACAGAAATACCAACTCCATTCTTATTTTTGTTTCAATGGATTAAAACTTTTTTTTAAATGTGGAAGCTTTGGGGACCTTCTCTTTATCTCCGGTCTTCTGAGGTTACACGATGATGTTTGTGGTGTGGATTATTTCTTGTTCGTTTTACTAGTTCCCAGTAAACCTTCTCAATCTTCAGCATGTGGAAATTTTGTTTCTTTGATAATTTTCTTTGCTCTCTCTCTCTCTGTCTTTAATTCTTCTAAGTCAAATGTTAGACCTCCTGAGTCGTTTTTCTAAGTCTTTTTTCCCCCTCATATTTTCCATCTCCATGTCTTCCTGTTATACCCAAAAGATATTTCTGTGACTTATCTTCCAAAGCTGCTACTGAAATACTTATTTTAGCTACCTTATGTTAAATTTCAAGATCTCTCTCTTGTTCTCTGATTGTTCAGTATTTCCTATTCTTGTTTTATGAATTGTATCCATCAGCTTTTGCTGTGTAACAAACAACCACAAAAATCGCAGTGACACGTAACAATAAGCAATTTATTTTTGCTCATACATCTGTGGCTTGACTGGAGTCATTCTGATCCAACGAATCATTCTTTTTTTTTTTTTTTTTCACCACGCTACATGGCTTGTGGGATCTTAGTTCCTCAACCAGGGATCAAACCTGGGCCTCAGCAGTGAAAGTGTGAAGCCCCAACCGCTGGACTTCCAGCGAATTCCCCAGTGATTCGTTCTTGAGTCCAATCTAGTGGGACAGTGTTTCTTCCAGTTTCTTTTTCTTTTATCATTTTAATCTGGTATCTCTGTTTCACATGGGTGGTTTTCCTCATGTGTCTAATGTTTTTTGGTTATTCATTAGTATTTAAGACAAATGCACTAATAAAGTTGATCAGAAGCTCTGCAAGGGTGGGAGATGGCATGTGCATTGACAGGTGTCTATTTGGGTGTCGGGGCAGGGAGGCATCTATGTTGTTGGGAACCTCACAAAGATAGCATGTATAAGTCTGTTTCTCTAGTAAATTTTCCAGTACTTATCTTGCAGCTGACCTATGACTGCAATGTAGGAGTGGGCAAGTGTGGACTGGGGGTGAGAGGATATAGGGAGGATGTTCTGACCACTCAGAATGTAAATTTCCAATTAATACCATTTTCAGCCCTGGCTCTTGTCCCTGTCTTCCGCCATGCTGGTGGCTTTCGTGTCCTGAGAGTCTCCCCTCCACCATCTCCAGAGAATAAATCCCCTGCAGGAGGCTCAAGGGTCAGCCCCTGCCTACTGGCTCTCAACTCGCCCCATCATCCCCTCCACCTGCGCCCCTAAAGTCCCGGTCCTTGTTGGGGTCCTGGAGGTTCGCTCGTTTTCTTCTCACTGGAGTCCCCTTCTGTGTGCTCTGGTTTCTGCTGCCTTCTAAACATGTTACCATCATTCCAAACAAATCCCTCTTCTAAAAGTGTGTTGCACTCTCTCAATGCACCCTTTCTATTCCCTTTGCCCTTGTGGGATTATACTGTTTATATTTTTTTCTCTATAACGACAGCTCGTGCTCAGGAGGGAGGAGAATCCAACACTGCTACCTTTTTTCTACAAAGTAGTTTATTGCTTTTTGTGTTTATAAACATCTTTCATCCAGACTTCGCCCAGGGGGCCTCTCTAGTAACAACACAAAAATTAATCAAGGGATTTTCCTGAACTAAGAAGTCATCATCTGCTACCAACTCCTCCAGGAACGAAGCATAACAGGCATTTAAAAATTGGCAATGCATATTGTTTTCTTTCATTTGCATTATTCCTCTCATTTCATAGATGAGGAAACTGCAGTTTGGAGAGGGGAAAGAATTGTCCAGGTCACAGAGCTGAGCTGGGACTTGAGTTCCATCCTTCTCATTTTAGAGTGCCTGCTGCTTCCCCTAGACCGCATGGCCTGGGGCCCGGAGCGCTCCTCGATGGAGAACGCAGATGCAGGGGCCACGCACAGACCAGGTGTTTTACCTGGCTCATTCAGCACTGCCGGCCGCGACGGTCCCCGTTTATACACAAGGAAACTGAGACTCGCCAGAGTGACAAACTGCACATTCTCAGAGGGCAGCTCCCCCTCCACGAAGGGCTGACTTCCACAATTTTCTGATGCTTCTCTTACAGACATTTCTAACTTTGTCACAAATTCAAAGATGGGTTTCCGACAGACCTAGCTTAGGCATCCAACAAGCATCGGGTGCCATGGAGACCGTGAAGCAACAGAACCATAGGAGAGGGTTTTCCCTTTGGAGACTGTCATCTGCCCTGGCCCGAGGAGACCCAGAGGCCTGGAGAGGCTGAGTACCTGGTACAAGGTCACTGGCCCCCATCAATCCAAGAGCTCTCGATTCTCACCATATGAGAGAAAACACCCTTCGTTCTTAAATGTGGTGACTAAACTGTGTCTCAAAAGCTAATCCAATTTGCAGACCTATTTGGGTGGAGGTCTCAGGTGGTGAATCATTGTTTTGCATGCCCCCCTGCTGTTTGTGTAGCATGTGCTGGGGACGGGTGAGGGGAGCCGGCTGGGAGCTCCCTGGCCCCCATCCTGAGTGTGTGGCCCCTGGCCGAGGGACTTTTAGGCTAAAGAACCAGGCCAGATGGGTGTCCGCAGTGCCATGTGGGGAGGGAGGATTTCCAAGCCCTGTGGACTAACTCTGGGAAAAAAATGGGTCACCCTAATGCTGTACAGTCTTCAAAATAAAAGTCTCCAAATAGTAATGGGCTGGAGGTGGCCACAGAGCAATTGGGCAAGGAAGCTGGGGAGAGGGGAGGAAACAGGGCCAGGGATGGGGAGGGAGCTTTCCAGAGAAGCAGGCACAGCTGTGCTATTGTCAAAATATTGATATGCTTCTACGCCAGTCAGTTAAAAAGCACTGCCCCTTGGTGCCTGTGCACTGCCCCCCTCCCCAACACTCGCCCCGGAATTCTGCAGCCTCCTCACAATGCGGCAACTAAAGGGTTAATGCCTGGTCTATCAGGTGGCCTCCAGGACACTGCTTCGGACCAGACAATTGTGGTGACAGATTTTGAAGAGGACCCCTGAAAAAATAATGACATTAACTGACACGGATGCCACGCTGGCTTAGAGCATTCACTCTCTGCATTAGCCCACGGGCACCTCCATGGACCAAGGAGCCTCTGCCGTGTGCCAGGCCCTGTGCTGGGCCCTGGGGAGTCAGGCAGGATGCAGGTGTAGCTCAAAGTCAAGTGAGGCTCAGAGATCTGGGAGTTGGTTCATTTGGCTGCAAATAGAGCAGAAGCGGAGAGAGAGGCGAGGCGAGGTGGAGAGGTCAGCAGCGGACAGACCAAGGAGGGTTTTAAAAGCAAACGAAGGAGACTGAACTTTATCCAGCAGCCCAGGAACACCTGGGGAGGGATCTGAGCAGGGGAGGGACCGGATGGGATTTGCGTCTTACCTAGAACATCAAGGAAGTCAAGGGAAAGATGTGCGGGAGCAGGGCAAGACGAGAAGCTGGAAGACTGGGCAGTAGCCTGAGTCTGTATCTAGGGGAGGGTCTGAGGAGAAGGACAGACAGAAGGCAGGATCCCAAGATCCCTGGCTGATTCCATACAGCCACACTGTGTATGGAGCCAGGTTCAATATCATCCCCATTTGAAACGTTGAGAACGTTGAGGTTGCAGAACAATAAAAGTAGCCCACCTGTACGGAGTGCTTACTGTGTGTTCCAGCACTGCTCTAGGGGCTATACATGTAAAGTACCAATAAGGTATCTATTCCTATGATTTCCATGTTACAGATGAGGAAACCAAGGCAAAGAGTCAGTAACTGGTTCAAGGTCATGCTGCTAGGAGGCCATGTGAGAAGAGGAGAAAACTCAGAAAGAGACTCATGCTGGCTTTGAAGAGACGTAAATTCATTCTGTGTGTCGTTAAAAGGAAATTCCAGGTAGGATAGAAGGAAATGCCAGCTCCACATAAAGCATGTTCTGACAGGCCAGGCTGCCTTGTGAAGCGGTAAGCTTTGGGTCAATGGCAGTCTGCTAGTGCAGTGAGGGGTCCCTGTAGGGTGAACCGCCTGGAGCGGAGGGACAACCTAAGAGGGGGCTCTGGATCCAGGTGAACTGGGTTCAAATCCTAGCATGCTACCTTCCAGCTGAGTGACGTTAGAAAGTTACTTAGCCTCATTGTGACTCAGTTTCGTCATCTATAAAATGGGGCTAAGAGTAGTGTCTGTCTCCTAGGGTGGTTAAATGAGTCAATACATGAATTAACTCACCATTATCAGTACCCTCATTCCCTGAAACCGAGCCCCTCTAAAACCAACTTCCCTTCCCGAGTTTATGATTGCTGTCTCTACACAAACCCTTTCTTGCTCCCTCTGACCTCAATCTTGTGCGAACTGAACGCTAATCAACGGAGTCAGATGACTAAAATTGCTGTTGTTAAGATCATTAATGACTAAAATTGTTGTTGTTGATAACATCGTCCATGTACTAAAATTGCTGTTGTAGACATCATCATTAACATACAAACTCAGGTTGTTTGTCCAGGGAAAGATGGGTTAACAGGCCCTGAGCCATGGACCACCTGGCCAGAGAATCGTAAACTGGAGACGTCCTGACTCCTGAGACTATGATTAAGAAATGTCAGAAGATGACGATTCATCCCAGCTTCTTTGTTCTTCTCCTTTAAAAATACTCCCAACTCAAAGACCAGGTTGGAGGGGATCTGAGACTTGCCTCCTACTCCTTTGCTTGGCGCCCTGCAATAAACACTTTGCTGCAAACACCCACTGTCAGTGTTTGGCTTTTTGCATCTCGGGCACAAGAGCCCTTGCTTGGTATCAACATCCCAGGGTTGCAGGGTGGCAAATTGTACTGAGCCCAGGAAAGTAGGCCAAGAGCTAGTTAGTGAGGGACCCAAGAAAAGCAGGCTTTCTCTGGATTCTCTTGAGTGACAGGCTGCAAGCAGGTTCCAAACACCGGGTGATGAGCTGAGCAAAAGACGTGCCTAAATTCATGTCCTCTTTGTGTGTACTTCTCAGCTGCTCTCCCTTGGGGTTCAGTGAAGTCTTTTGACAGTTTCAGGATGATTCTGCCTGAATTCCAAGGATAAATGTAGGAAGGAGTTTGTGTCCCTGGTTGTGCTGGAACATTAAGGGATCACAGTATCCCCTTCCCAGCTCTTGAGGCCAGAGTGAAGGTGATGACAGATCCAGACTCCAGGGAAGACCCTGTCCAATGCCTGTGAGGAAATTGCACTTTCTGTGCTCCACCTTCATCTCGCTATGCTCGCACACTTCCTGTCAGGGTTGTAAAAGTAGAAAACCAAAACCAGGAGGAAGGAGACAGCTCAGTAAGTCATATGAGAAGATCTGTCTCATCTCTTCATTGTGAAGAGTTCTTTCTGGTGCAAAATGGACAAAAACGCAAAAAAGAGGGCTTCCCTGGTGGCGCAGTGGTTGAGAGTGCGCCTGCCGATGCAGGTGACACGGGTTCATGTTTTCCCTTCTGCTTGCTGTTCTCCGGAACATCACCTGGCCTCACATCTGCACCCTAGCAATGGCCCTTCATCTCCGCGGCAGCACTTGTTACCATCTCCGGTTTTTCCCAGCACCCAAAACTAGCCCTACTGTATTTCCTTCAGATCCCAGAGCCAGCTGGCCAGTGTCCCTTCTCAGTGGTTCAGATCTCAGTTCTCCAGGGTCCTGTCTATGAACCTCTAGGTTGTAAGACCTGTCTAAACAATTCCCTCTAGTAAATTCTCTCTATTAAAATAACTGCTTTCTCCTTTTTGGCTGGACCCTGGGTGAGGCACTAGGTAGATTTGATTTGGGGCGGTAACCATTCTTTAGACCCCAGTCTTGGGAAAAAAAGAAGAAGAAGAGAAGGGGAAGGAGAAGAAGGAGGGGGAGCAAGAGGATCAAGCTGCCTTTTTTGCAATTTTTTTTCTTTTTTTTTGCGGTACACGGACCTCTCACTGTTGTGGCCTCTCCCGTTGCGGAGCACAGGCTCCGGACGCGCAGGCTCATCGGCCATGGCTCACGGGCCCAGCCGCTCCGCAGCACGCGGAACCCTCCCGGACCGGGGCACGAACCCGTGTCCCCTGCATCGGCAGGCGGACTCTCAACCACTGCGCCACCAGGGAAGCCCAGTGCGTTTTTAATTTGGATAGAAATCACCAAATTTCCCTCCTAAAAGGGAAATTTACATTTCCTCTCCTCATTGCCATTGCTGGATAGGATCATACTTTAAAGTTCTTGCCAATCCGATAAAAAAAAAACGTTTCATTTTGATTTGTGTTTCCTTTATGGCTGATGAGACTGCGCAGAATTTAACACATTTATTAGCCGTCTGTATTTCTTTCCCTTTTACCCTCCTGTTTGTGCTCAGGACCCTTTTTTCCTATCAGATTGTTCATCATTTTCTCATTGGTCATGAGCTCTTTGTAAATCAGCACCCATCAGCTCCTTTTCTATTGTGCGTGTTGCAAATATTTTTCTGTCCATTTTGTTGTTTGCTTTTTGATTGTATATATATGTATATATATACATTTTTTTTTTTTTTTTTTTTTTTTGCCTCGCAGAAGTTCTACATTTTCCTCCAGTCACATTTTTCCATCCATTTATTTATGGTTTCTGGGCCGCCTGGTGGTTTTAGAGCTGTCCTTCTCCTTGTTAGCAGGTTGCTCTGGGTTGCTCAGTGACTCAGTGACTGGCTCCATCCCTGTGCTCACCCTCCACCACCCCTACGCAGGGATGCTCCCCCGAGAAGATTCAGCAAATGTGGCCCCTTGGCCTGCTTTAATCTGGGAGGCCTCCTGACTCCACCTTCACGGCGAACTTCGGGATGCATCGGCTTTGCTTCTCCCCTGACATCCACTCCTTTTAAGGAGCTGTGCATCTTATATGTTCCTTAATCCGCCAACTAAATTTACCAGCTCTTGCTTACAGCCAAGACATCAGCTAAATTAAACTTTGGAGTCGTGAACACAGTGTGTCAGATGCACCCCAGTGAGGAGTGATGAGAGTAGCCACGCCCCATCTGTCCTGAGGGCTGAGGGTCAAGCCCTGCCTCCTGGCATCTCCCTTCATTGAGAAATGCCACTGTGGTCGGGCTCCCCACGACCTTGAGCATCCCAAGCCCAGCCATGACCACGTCCTGACCAATTTCAGATACTTAGACTCCATCTTTACGTTCACCTACGTTGGTGGCCCCAAAAGTTGGGCATGTGTAAAATGTCTTGAGGAGAACCTTTAAGATGGCAAAGGAGTAAGATGTGGAAATCACCTTCCTCCCCACAAATATATCAAAAATACATATACATGTGGAACAACTCCTGTAGAACACCTACTGAACACTGGCAGAAGACCTCAGACTTCCCAAAAGCTGTGTGGCTGACAGGGTCTTTGTGCTCCAGCCAGGTATCAGACCTGAGCCTCTGAGGTGGGAGAGCCAAGTTCAGGACTTTGGACCACCAGAGACATCCTGGTGCTATGTAATATCAATCGGCAAGAGCTCTCCCAGAGATCTCCGTCTCAACGCTAAGACCCAGCTCCACTCAACCACTAACAAGCTCCAGTGCTGGACCCCCCATGCCAAACAACTAGCAAGACAGGAACACAACCCCACCCATTAGCAGAGAGGCTGCCTAAAATCAGAATAAGGTCACAGACACCCCAAAACATACCACCGGACATGGTCCTGCCCACCAGAAAGACAAGATCCAACCTAATCCACCAGAACACAGGCACCAGTCCCCTCCACCAGGAAGCCTACATAAGTCATGGAACCAACCTTACCCACTGGGGGCAGACACCAAAAACAATGGGAACTGCGAACCACCAGCCTGCAAAAAGGAGACCCCAAACACAGTAAGTTAAGCAAAATGAGAAGACAAAGAAATACGCAGCAGATGAAGGAGCAAAGTAAAAACCCACCAGACCAAACAAATGAAGAGGAGATAGGCAGTCTACCTGAAAAAGAGTTCAGAGTAATGATAGTAAAGATGATCCAAAATCTTGGAAATAGAATGGAGGAAATACAAGAAACATTTAACAAGGACCTAGAAGAACTAAAGAGCAAACAAACAGTGATGAACAACACAATAAATGAAATTAAAAATTCTCTACAAGGAATCAATAGCAGAATAACTGAGGCAGAAGAACGGATAAGTGACCTGAAGATAAAATAGTGGAAATAACTACTGCAGAGCAGAATAAAGAAAAAAGAATGAAAATACTTGAGGACAACCTCTGAGACCTCCGGGACAACATTAAATGCACCAACATTCGAATTATAAGGGTCCCAGAAGAAGAAGAGAAAAAGAAAGGAACTGAGAAAATATTTGAAGAGATTATAGTTGAAAACTTCCCTAATATGGGAAAGGAAATAGTTAATCAAGTCCAGGAAGCGCAGAGAGTCCCATACAGGATAAATCCAAGGAGAAACACGCCAAGACACATATTAATCAAACTATCAAAAATTAAATACAAAGAAAAAGTATTAAAAGCAGCAAGGGAAAAGCAACAAATAACTTACAAGGGAATCCCCATAAGGTTAACAGCTAATCCTTCAGCAGAAACTCTGCAAGCCAGAAGGGAGTGGCAGGATATATTTAAAGTGATGAATGGGAAAAACCTACAACCAAGATTACTCTACCCAGCAAGTATCTCATTCAGATTCAACAGAGAAATTAAAACGTTTACAGACAAGCAAAAGCTAAGAGAATTCAGCACCACCAAACCAGCTTTACAACAAATGCTAAAGGAACTTCTCTAGGCAGGAAACACAAGAGAAGGAAAACACCAACAATAACAAACCCAAAACAATTAAGAGAATGGTAGTAAGAACATATATATCGATAATTACCTTAAATGTAAATGGATTAAATGCTCAAACCAAAAGACATAGACTGGCTGAAGGGATACAAAATCAAGACCCATATATATGCTGTCTACAAGAGACCCACTTCAGACCTAGGGACACATACACACTGAAAGTGAGGGGATGGAAAAAGATATTCCATGCAAATGGAAATCAAAAGAAAACTGGAGTAGCAATTCTCATGTCAGACAAAATAGACTTCAAAATAAAGACGATTACAAAAGACAAAGAAGGACACTACATAATGATCAAGGGATCAATCCAAGAAGAAGATATAACAATTGTAAATATTTATGCACCCAACATAGGAGCACCTCAATACATAAGGCAAATGCTAACAGCCATAAAAGGGGAAGCTGACAGTAACACATTCATAGTAGGGGACTTTAACACCCCACCTTCACTAATGGACAGATCATCCAAAATGAAAATAAATAAGGAAATGCAAGCTTTAAATGATACATTAAACAAGGTGGACTCAGTTGATATTTATAGGACATTCCATCCAAAAACAAGAGGATACACTTTCATCTCAAAAAGTGTCCATGGAACATTCTCCAGGATAGATCATATCTTGGGTCACAAATCAAGCCTTGGTAAATTTAAGAAAATTGAAATCATACCAAGTATCTCTTCCAACCACAACACTATAAGATTAGATATCAATTACAGGAAAAAAACTGTAAAAAATACAAACACATGGAGGCTGAACCATACACTACTTAATAACCAAGAGATCACTGAAGAAATCAGAGAGAAAATCAAAAATACCTAGAAACAAATGACAATGAAAACATGATGACCCAAAACCTATGGGATGCAGCAAAAGCACTTCTAAGAGGGAAGTTTATAGCAATACAATCCTACCTCAAGAAACAGGAAACATCTCAAACAACCTAACGTTACACCTAAAGCAATTAGAGAAAGAAGAACAAAACTCCCCCAAAGTTAGCAGAAGGAAAGAAATCATAAAAATCAGATCAGAAATAAATGAGAAAGAAATGATAGCAAAGATCAATAAAACTAAAAACTGGTTCTTTGAGAAGATAAACAAAATTGATAAACCATTAGCCAGACTCATAAAGAAAAAAAGGGAGAAGACTCAAATCAACAGAATTAGAAATGAAAAAGGAGAAGTAACAACTGACACTGCAGAATTACAAAGGATCATGAGAGATTACTACAAGCAACTATATGCCAATAAAATGGACAACCTGGAAGAAATGGACAAATTCTTAGAAAAGCACAACCTTCCGAGACTGAACCAGGAAGAAATAGAAAATATAAACACAACAATCACAAGCACTGAAATTGAAACTGTGATTAAAAGTCTTCCAACAAACAAAAGCCCAGGACCAGATGGCTTCACAGGTGATTCTATCAAACATTTAGAGAAGAGCTAACACCCATCCTTCTCAAACTCTTCCAAAAAATCGCAGAAGAAGGAACACTCCCAAACTCACTCTATGAGGCCACCATCACCCTGATACCAAAACCAGACAAAGATACTACACAAAAAGAAAATTATAGACCAATATCACTGATGAATATAGATGCAAAAATCCTCAACAAAATACTAGCAAACAGAATCCAACAACACGTTAAAAGGATCATACACCATGATCAAGTGGGATTTATCCCAGGGATGCAAGGATTCTTCAATATACACAAATCAATCAATGTGATACACCATATTAACAAACTGAAGAATAAAAACCATATGATCATCTCAATAGATGCAGAAAAAGCTTTTGACAAAATTCAACACCCATTTATGATAAAAAACTCTCCAGAAAGTGGGCATAGAGAGAACCTACCTCAACATAATAAAGGCCATATACGACAAACCCACGGCAAACAACATTCTCAATGGTGAAAAACTGAAACCATTTCCTCTAAGATCAGGAACAAGACAAGGATGTCGACTCTTACCGCTATTATTCAACATAGTTTTGGAAGTCCTGGCCACGGCAATCAGAGAAGAAAAAGAAATAAAAGGAATACAAATTGGAAAAGAAGAAGTAAAAGAGTCACTGTTTGCAGATGACATGACACTATACATAGAGAATCCTAAAGATGCCATAAGAAAACTACTAGAGCTAATCAATGAATTTGGTAAAGTTGCAGTATACAAAATTAATGCACAGAAATCTCTTGCATTCCTATACAGTAATGATGAAAAATCTGAAAGAGAAATTAAGGAAACACTCCCATTTACCATTGCAATGAAAACAATAAAATATCCAGGAATAAACCTACCTAGGGAGACAAAAGACCTGTATGCAGAAAACTCTAAGACACTGATGAAAGAAATTAAAGATGATACCAACAGATGGAGAGATACACCATGTTCTTGGATTGGAAGACTCAACATTGTGAAAATGACTATACTATCCAAAGCAATCTACAGATTCAATGCAATCCCTATCAAATTATCAATGGCATTTTTTATGGAACTAGAACAAAAAATCTTAAAATTTGTATGGAGACACAAAAAAGGCCAAATAGCCAAAGCAGTCTTGAGGGAAAAAAAAAACAGAGCTGGAGGAATCAGACTCCCTGACTTCAGACTATACTACAAAGCTACAGAAATCAAGACAATATGGTACTGGCACAAAAACAGAAACATAGATCAATGGAAAAAGATAGAAAGCCCAGAGGTAAAACCATGCACCTATGGTCAACTAATCTATGACAAAGGAGGCAAGGATATACAATGGAGAAAAGACAGTCACTTCAATAAGTGGTGCTGGGAAAACTGGACAGCTACATATAAAAGAATGAAGTTAGAACACTCTCTAACACCATACACAAAAATAAACTCAAAATGGATTCGAGACTTAAATGTAAGACCAGACACTATAAAACTCTTAGAGGAAAACACAGGCAGAACACTCTATGACATAAATCACAGCAAGATCCTTTTTGACCCACCTCCTAGAGAAATGGAAAAAAAAAAAAGTAAACAAATGGGACCTAATGAAACTTAAAATCCTTTGCACAGTAAAGAAAACCATAGAAAAGATGAAAAGACAATGGGAGAAAATATTTGCAAATGAAGCAAATGACAAAGGATTAACCTTCAAAATATACAAGTAGCTCATGCAACTCAATATTAAAAAAACAAACAACCCAGTCCAAAAGTGGGCAGAAGACCTAAATAGACATTTCTCCAAAGAAGATATACAGATTGCCAACAAACACATGAAAGGATGCTCAACATCACTAATCATTAGAGAAATGCAAATCAAAACTACAATGAGGTATCACCTCACACCAGTCAGAATGGCCATCATCAAAAAATTTACAAACAATGCTGGAGAGGGTGTGGAGAAAAGGGAACCCTCTTGCACTGTTGGTGGGAATGTAAATTGATACAGCCACTATGGAGAACAGTATGGAGTTCCTTAAAAAACTAAAAATAGAACTGCCATATGAACCAGCAATCCCACTACTGGGCATATACCCTGAGAAAACCATAATTCAAAAAGAGTCATGTACCAGAATGTTCATTGCAGCTCTATTTACAATAGCCAGGACATGGAAGCAACCTAAGTGTCCATCAACAGATGAATGGATAAAGAAGATGTGGCACATATATACAATGGAATATTATTCAGCCATAAAAAGAAACGAAATTGAGTTATTTGTAGTGAGGTGGATGGACCTAGAGTCTGTCATACAGAGTGAAGTAAGTCAGAAAGAGAAAAACAAATACCATACGCTAACACATATATATGGAATCTGAAAAAAAAAAAGGTTCTGAAGAACCTAGGGGCAGGGCAGAAATAAAGTAGTAGACATAGAGAATGGATTTGAGGACACAGGGAGGGGGAAGGGTAAGCTGGGACGAAGTGAGAGAGTGGCATGGACATATATACACTATCAAGTGTAAAATAGATAGCTAGTGGGAAGCAACCGCGTAACACAGGGAGATCAGCTCCGTGCTTTGTGACCACCTAGAGGGGTGGGATAGGGAGAGTGGGAGGGAGACACAAGAGGGAGGGGATATGGGGATATATGTATACGTATAGCTAATTCATTTTGTTATACAGCAGAAACTAACAGCACTGTAAAGCAATTATACTCCAATAAAGATGTTAAAAAAGTTTTTTTTCATTAAATATAAAAA
Organism: Globicephala melas; assembly: GCF_963455315.2. Classification (NCBI taxonomy): domain Eukaryota; kingdom Metazoa; phylum Chordata; class Mammalia; order Artiodactyla; family Delphinidae; genus Globicephala; species Globicephala melas. The sequence goes on from NC_083323.1 coordinate 11,034,558, forward strand.
AGAGAAAGAAATGCCATTGTCCCGCCACCAGGACGTCATTAATATTGAGTTACCTCCTCTCTTTCAAGGATCCACCCATTCATTCAATACGTATTTATTGAGTGCTTCATTTTGCCAGGCGTCAGTTCTGGGGAAACCTCTGAGGTTTTCTTTCTAGTGGGGGAGACAAATGATGGAGAAATGAATAGGCAACCCCCAGGCAAGCGCCGAAGAGCCTTGAAGAAACAAAAGAAAATGAACAGAGGGAAGCGGAGGGGAAGGTTGGATGCCACCGTAGACTTGGTGGCCGGGGATGGCCTCTCGCATGAAGCAACGTTTGCGCAGAGACCCTGATGAGGCTCTAGAGAGTGCCATGAGGGTAAGATATCTGGGGGAAGAAGGTTCCAGGAGGAGGGAGGAGCTAGGGTAAAGGCCCCAAGGTAAGAACACATGTGGCATTGTGTCCCGAGACCAGCAGGGTCACCAGAGTCCCTGGAATACACAGTGAAGAAGGAAGGGCAGGGTGGGAGGTGAAGTCTGAGGGAGGGTGGGGGGAAGCACCCAGAGCTTGCAGGTCCTGGGTCCTGGGAAGGAGTTGGGATTTCCTTCCACATGTGATGGGGGTGTCATGGGAGGGGTGAGCGCTGGGAGTCAAGGGATCTAATTTCCATCTTTACTGGATTTGGTTTACATTTCCCCTCTGTGGCAGCCTACATGGTGGAAAGGCCAGACATGGATTCCCACTAAGAGAGGCCTGCCTGGTAGCTACATTTGAGCTCTAATGGCGGTGTTTCTGGTACCATCACCACTCCTGTTCCATCTTGGGGATGTGCACGAGGCCCTTCCTGCTCTGGGCGGGGTCCCAGGCAGCGAGGTCCACCTGGCCCAAAGCAGCATCCTTCCCACCTGGAGGGAAGAGGCCCCTCCAACCCTGGAGACTCAGGCCCAGCAAGTTTTGTACGTGGGCCCAGCTGTGATGCTGCATTCCGGCGCCAGGCACCAGCTGCTGGTTGGGGCGGGAGTGGCAGGGGGGTGACCGTCCTGTGCAGATGCCACAGGCTGGGTCTGGCCCTCGGTGTTGAATTGACCAATGCAACCAGAGCTGAGTCAAACGTGCAGCCCTGTGCCAGCTTGTTAGGCTCCTAGGAGGAACAGTTATAAAGCACCACAGCACACCTGGTGGACAGCAAGGCCTGGATAGATACGGCTCCCTCCCGGGCTCCCTCTCCAATCTTGGCTGGTGAGATGCACGGTCACCTCCAGGGGGGTGGCTGAGTTAGGAGTGTCAGGACCAGCCCGGGAGGAGCCCAACCACAGGTTCCTGACTTGATGTCAACCATACACACACATACACACACACACACACACACACTCACATAGTGTCAGCTGCATATGAATAGACTCCCTCATCTATTTTTGCAGAGCGAGGGCTCCCAGGCCCAAGAATCACCCCCATGATTCCATTGTTAAGCCCCAAATTCCACCATTAAATTCCACCTGGACCACCAAACTCTGCACATATGTAGCTATGGCCAAGAAAGACTGACTTAATTTTTTTAAAAATTTTTATTGGAGTATAGTTGATTTACAATGTTCTGTTAGATTCAGGTGTACAGCAAAGTGAATCAGTTATACATATACATATAGCCACTCTTTTTAAGATTCTTTTCCCACACAGGCCATCACAGAGTATTGAGTAGAGTTCCCTGTGCTACACAGCATGCTCTTATTACTTATCTATTTTATACATAGTTGTGTATATATGTCAGTCCTAATCTCCCAATTTATCCCCCCCCCCCATCCCCTGGTAAAGCCTCACTTAATTTGACTTCCATTGAACATATAGAGCAGGGTATGTCACTCAAAGTGCCTCTTGGTTGTTCAGTATTCCAATAAATTTTATGGAAATTTTATGCCCATCAAAGAAAAGATTGCCGTTTGGGGATAAATCATCAAAGCTTTATGTTTCTAGGTCCTACTATTGGAGCATCTGCAAATGTCATATGTGCAAATGCGGCTGAAAATAAACACAATCACGGCTTCTTTTTTAACATATTCTCTAATCCTCCTGCATAAATCTTCCTCCAGACCGAAATTAGCTTTACAAAGAGAAGAGAGCATTCCTCTACAATTTCCACTGCAAGTTAATTCTTCTGGAGTTCCTGGGATGACGGCAAACAGAGAGAAAAGCTCTTAGGAGCTGAAATGATGGCTCAGCGTTGCTGGGGCCTTTTGAATGTAATCAAAGGAAGAAGCTGGAAGGTAAAACATCCCTTGACAGAGGAGCCCATCATGTCAGGGGAACGTGCGGCAAGCCTGAGCAGATTAATTTCCTCCTGGCACAAAATATTCCTTCTGATCGTAAAGAAATTTGTTCAGAAGTAACTCCAGCAAAATACAGAACCGTTACAGGAGAGGTGCTGGATGACACATCACAACTTGGATGGCGACAAAAAATAGAAAAAGTGAGCATCTCTGGATTCAACTCTGTCCTTCCCTGTCATCCTTCAAAGGCGAGATCTCCAACCCCACCCTCCCCGCCCCTAGAGAACATTAAGCCTCTCCTACCCTAGTATGAATTAGACTGTCTCTGATCAAGAAGGGCAGGCAGCCAGTTAACCCTAGGGAGGAAAGAGAGCAAAATGGTTAAGACGAAGACACAGGATCAAGAATTCAGCCCGGCTCCTTGGCACTTTTCCGAACGTCCACCATCTTTTGCATCGGGAAACTGGAGTTCTCAAAGTGTGTCACGTGGAATACAAATCACATAAGATCCTCCAGTGGAAACGTTTCCAGAATATTTAGGAAAACAGCATAACAACGTACTACAGGCCTCTTTTTGCCCCCTTGGAGAGAAGGCTGCGATGAAAGAACCTTATTTACATTTTGTTTTTTCCACTGTGCATTTCTCAAGTTTATTTGGCCATCAAATGCTCTATTTGTCAAACACCTGAAACAGTGTGTTGAAATGTAAGTATTTCCATCTAATTTTTAGCTGAGAGTCCAAGACAAGAGCTGCCAGCTGTTCCCACATACCAAAAGGATATTCTAGATTGGAAAATTACTCTTAAAGGGCCAGATATTAAATATTTTAGGCTTTGTAGCTCATACCTCATGAACCAGTAAACAAATTATAACTCAGTAAAACTGGGAGAGGAGAGGTGGTTGGCTGGATTTCGGCTATACTTTGCCAACCCCTGTACTAGATCCCTTATGCTGGTCTTGCAAAAATGAAAGGGTCAAAAAACTCTTTCGTGACCCTTGGCCTCTCCTCCACTGGAAGCTATAAGAGGGTTAAAGTTGGAGAGGCAGAGAAGTTGAAGGTTAAAGGTTTTTCTTTAGAGGGATTTGTTGGAGGATGTGCCCCAACTCCAGGGGGTAATTGCTGGGGTATGTTTCAATTACCTATCACTGTGGGAAAACCCATCTCAACCTTAATCTTCAATGATATATTATTTCTCATGATTCTTTGGGTTGGGTGGTTGGACAGTTCTCTTGCTCTGTGTGGTGTCATTTGAGGATTACTCACATGGCTACACTCAGCTGGGATTTAGGTGCAGCTGGGAGACCAACGGGGTGTCACCCACAAGCCTGGGACATCAGGTGGGGTGGACTGGAGGGACTGGAGCCTGGCTGGGACTCTCTCTCTCCATGTGGACTCTCATCGTTCAGTGGTTTAGCTCAAGCTCTGCCACAGGGTGGTTGGATCCTAAGAAAGCAAAGGTGGAAACTACAAGGCATCTTGAAGCCTAGGCTCAGAAACTCACACAGTGTAACTTCTACCCATGCTGTTGGTCAAAGCAAGTCAGAAGGACATCCCAGAGTCAAGGGTTTGGAGAATCAGATTCCACATTTTGATGGGAGGAGTGGCACGGCCTTGCGTGCCCTCGCAGGGTGAGATAGGGAAAAGATAACTTCAGCAGATGCTTCCATTAAAAAACAAGAGAGAAAACAGAAGGTGCACAGCCATCCACGGGCCACAGCAATTTGAAATCCAGCGAGGCACATGTCGCCAGTGGATTCAACATTTGTGTGGGTTCAAATCCCACTTCTGGTAATAACTCCTGTATCAGCTTTCTATTGCCGAGTTAGTGTTAAGCCCAACATGTAGTGTCTTAAAATAACAACAACTGTTTGTTTGCTCATGATTCTGCAACGAGGAAAAGCTTGGTGGGAACGGCCCATCTCTGCTCCATGCGGTGTTGGCTAAGTTGCTTCAGCTAAAGCAAAGGATTCAAGATGGTTTTTCTAACGCTCCCTGGCACCACGAAGAGTGAGTGGAATGGCAGGGCTTCTCTCTCACCCTTTGTTGTCATTCATCCTCCAGGTCTTCTCTGTCTGACAGAGTGATCAGACGTCTTTATGTGATGGCTGGCTTTCTGCTGCATTGTGTCGGTCAAAGCCAAGTCACAGAGCAGCCCAGATTCAAAGAGGGGAAGGTAGACTGCACTTCTTGATGAGAGAAGATGCAAAGAACTCGTGACTATCCTTAATCCACTGTAGTCTGCCCTTTGGCCACAGATATCACGCATATAAGTTACCCTTCTCCCTCCCGAGATCCCCGAAGTCTCATTTCATTTTGCAATTAAGCTTAAGGTCCAGGATCTCATCATCTCCATCATACAGGCACAGGTGAGGCTCCCCAGAGGCAGCTCCTCAAGTTCAGTTTCCTCCTGATTCAGAGACTCGTGAACAAAAAGACAAATTTTCTGCCCCCCACACCCAGGAGACAAGGGTGAGACAGGGATGAGATCACCGTAATAGATGCGACCATTCCAAAAGAGGAGGAAGGGGAAGCACGTAGCAGTCACTCGTCCATAGAAAATCTGGAAACCCAGCTGAGCACATGTTACCATTTTCCCCTGCTCTAGGACAGTAACAGCTACTTCGCTAGGGAGTAATTCCTTAATCCACTGGCTCTTGGTCTACCCTCTGTGCTCTTGGGTCCACCCTCTGAGACGTCTTTCCTTTTCCATAAGAAATGGCCCATCATCTGCAGCAGAGTAGCTTGCTTGACTTGCTTCCTGACTATAGAAAGTTGAGATCCCAAAGACCTCTTTTCAATGTGAACGATCTCTCTTTCTTTGAGTCCAGGCTGATTAACCTTTCACCAATCACTCTCCTCAAAAACTTTGTAAGTTTCTCATGCATGTTATTGGGATTTACTCTGTGTCCCAAAAGACCCACCCATAATTCTTTCCAAAACAGATTTCTTTTTCCCTTGAGCATGGCAGGGTGTGTGGGAAAACTCCCTTAAGATTTTTGAAAACTTTGGTCTATCTGAGAGGGTCTATAAAGAAAAACCTTAAATGTTTACAAACTCTTAAAAGAGGTCTTACAGCCTTGATATGATCTGTAACCTGACGCCGTTATTTAACTGGCAGCCCCTGTGTTTTATCTTTGCCCTGACACTAGTTCTTACTTTGAGAAGTTTTTTGCTGACTGGAGGGCTGTCCTGGGTCCTCTGTTCCCTCAAAATTCTACCTGAATGGGACTTGCCTGGTGGTGCAGTGGTTAAGAATCCGCCTGCCATCAGCTCAATATCAAAAACACAAGCAACCCAGTGCAAAAGTGGGCAGAAGACCTAAATAGGCATTTCTCCAAAGAAGATATACAGACGGCCAACAAGCACATGAAAGGATGCTCAACATCACTAACGATTAGAGAAATGCAAAACAAAACTACAGTGAGGTATCACCTCACACCAGTCAGAATGGCCATCATCAAAAAATCTACAAATAATAAATGCTGGAGAGGGTGTGGAGAAAAGGGAACCCTCTTGCACTGTTGGTGGGAATGTAAATTGGTACAGCCACTATGAGGAACAGTATGCAGGTTCCTTAAAAAACTAAAAATAGAACTACCATATGACCCAGCAATCCCACACCTGGGCATATACCCTGAGAAAACCATAATTCAGAAAGAGTCATGTACCACAATGTTCATTGCAGCTCTATTTACAATAGCCAGGACATGGAAGCAACCTAAGTGTCCATCGACAGATGAATGGATAAAGAAGATGTGGCACATATATACAATGGAATACTACTCAGCCATAAAAAGAAACGAAATTGAGTTATTTGTAGTGAGGTGGATTGACCTAGAGTCTGTCCTACAGAGTGAAGTAAGTCAGAAAGAGAAAAACAAATACGGTATGCTAACACATATATATGGAATCTAAAAACAAAAAATGGTTCTGATGAACCTAGGGGCAGGACAGGAATAAAGACACAGACGTAGAGAATGGACTTGAGGACACGGGAAGGGTGAAGGAGGGAAGCTGGGACGAAGTGAGAGAGTAGCATTGACACATATACACTACCAAATGCAAAATAGATAGCTACTGGGAAACAGCTGCATAGCACAGGGAGATCAGCTCGGTGCTTTGTGACCACCTAGAGGGGTGGGATAAGGAGAGTGGGAGGGAGACGCAAGAGGGAGGGGATATGGGGATATATGTATTCATATAGCTGATTCACTTTGTTATACAGCAGAAAGTAACACAACATTGTAAAGCAATTATATTCCAATAAAGATGTAAAAAAAAAAAAGAATCTGCCTGCCAATACAGGGGACACAATTTCAAGGCCTGGTCCGGGAAGATCCCACATGCCGTGGAGCAACTAAGCCCATGCACCACAACTACTGAGCCTGCGCTCTAGAGCCTGCAAGCCACAACTCCTGAGCCCACGTGCCACAACTACTGAAACCTGCACACCTAGAGCCCATGCTCTGCAACAGGAGAAGCCACCGCAACGAGAAGCCTGCGCACTGCCATGAAGAGTAGCCGCCGCTCGCCACAACTAGAGAAAAGCCCGCGCGCAGCAACGAAAACCCAATGCGGCCAAAAATAAATAAATAAATAAAGTTTTAAAAAATTTTACCTGAAAATTGAACAGTTCCTTCTTTAACTTAATTTTCTTTTGAAATACCTATTATAGGTCAGTAAAAGAAACTAGTTGTCGTTTCAACATTCTGCCTGAAAATCTCCTTAGAAGATCCACAAATTCATGAAGTACGTTTTCTATCACCTGCATTATCGCAGGCAACAGTGTTGCTAAAACTTCTGCTGCTACACAAAGGGCTCCACCTTTCTCCAGCCTCTAGGAGAAACTTTCTCAATGCTCTTGCGGCCTCCACTAACAATTTCCTCCCTACCCTTCTCTCCACCTGCCACCAAGTCCCAAGGCCAATGCCATGTCTTTTAGGTCTTGTTCCAGCAGCACCGACTTCTAGGTACCAAATTCTATTTCCGTTCTGTTTTTCTTTTTTCTTTTTTTTTTTGGCCACGCTGTGTGGCGTGTGGGATCTTAGCTCCCTGACCAGGGATTGAACCCGTGCCCCCTGTGCTAGGAGCACAGAGTCTTAACCAATGGACCGCCAGGGAAGTCCCCTGTTTCCGTTTTCTATTGTCATGATTAGTGGATTAAAGCAACAGTGCGCTATGTCTCATGATTCTGTGGGTCCACTGGGCTTTGCCGGGCAGTTCTGCCACATGGTGTCATCTGGGGTCACTCATGTGACTGTCTTTGGCTGAAAGCTGGAGTGGTTGGAATGGTGGGGGTGCTGGCCAGGCCTCTCTCTTTTCATGTGGTTTCTCATCACTCAGAAATCTAGCCTGAGCTTCTGTACGTGGCAACTGGATCCCAAAAGAGCAAAGGTGGAAACTGCACGGTACGTTGAGGTCCAGGCTCCAAACTTGCACGAATCACTCGTACCTTTTTGGTTGGTCAAAGTCAGTCACAAGGTCATCTCCACCCATCAAAAGAGCAGAGGAATAGACTCCACCTCTTGCTGAGATCAATGGCAGGTACATAGAGATGAGAGGAATTGCTGGCAGCCGTCCTTGCAGATTCATCCATCGTGGGGTACTTGAGTAGGTCCAAGCAGACCAATGGGAAAGGTTGACCCGAGTATTCTGGGTACTCCCGGCCCCACGGATTGCTGTCTGATGACGTGTCCGGGGGCAGCAGAGTACAGAACTTTGATTGACAAGTGACAATACTCCCAGCTACATAAAGTCTAACGCTGTCTGGGAGCTTATTTTCTGTAGACGTGGTCACACAAGAGAGCAAGCCAGCATAAGATGATCTTAGATCCTGCCCTTGACTGCTGCCTGGAGGGGTGAAGAGACCTCGGCAGAAGACTGCCGGAGGGGTAGAGGTGGGCACCCAGGGATCAGGAGGAGTATTCAGTGTCCTTTCTGAGAAGTGTCACCCACAAGAGAGGGAGAACTGCCTAGCAGCGAGAGTCTCTGAAGAACCCACATAAGTGGCCTCCTGAAAGACTCAATTTTAAACATCTGACAAACCCAGAAAGAGCCTACACCACTTCCCAAGAGTGCCAGAGAGGTAAGAACTTCCCTGTCCCCTCACCATCAATTCTTAGCAAGCCAGGGGATGAGTCATAAGAGTGAAATGCAGCGAACCAAGAAAAGTGGGCCCCACTGCAGGTTCCCCCTCTGGCAGCTAGACGAGGGGCGAAGCTTTATCTCTGAATAAAATCTGGAGTTTAAATCATTAAATAAAACTGGACATGCTAGCTATGGAACTGATATCTACGGTGGCTACCGGCACGAGAGAGCTTTTAATTACCTAAGAGTGAGACAGTTTCCTCCAGGACCAGAGTAGAACAAGCCCCATAGCATTGGTGTGGGACAGGAGAGATGAAATTGCTTCTGGTTACACCTGCTCAGTCGCTGTGACAGCTGTAAATCTATTTCCATCCCAGAGGACACTGCTTGGGTAAGGCTCAGTGAAAATTAGCAGGATGCCCTGGAGGCCCATTAACGCTCAAATGGGTCCTGGTTCGCACCGTGATGTACCTGTTCTCATTTCTGGCTTGATTTTAAAAATTCTATCCCATGCTGATAGGGATAGAGTAGGATCATTAAATAGTTTAAAAATCCCACCAGGGGATTAAAGACAGAAAGGGAATTTTAAGGGAGTTTGGGAGACTGTTGTAAGCTAATGACCACTCAAGAAAAGAAGCTAGTAACCTAGCAACAGTCTACTCTACCTTGAAGGAAGACCAGGCACATTCAAGCACCAGACACACTCAAGCCACCAATCCTGATAGTTAAAACACAAGACAATAGATATGGGTCTGAATCTTGTAACATGAAGTCACAGTGTTAACGGTCCTTGAAGAATTGCACTTCTGCGTGTAGCTAGTACAGGAATATAAGTGAAAAGTGAAAATACTCGGGAAAGGGGATATTACACCAAAACCTGAGATGAATTACCATATTTTAGTATATATTATCACCCTTCTGCTACTATACATATGATGTAAATAGCACCATGACAGTCCCAGTGAGACCATATAGGGTCAAAGGAGGAACTAAGGATGTAAGCCTTGACGTCTGCCCAAAATTGAGGAAGAAGCTTGTCTTCTCCTCTCCCCACTTTTTCTTTGATTATAAAAATGTAGCCCTCTTTGTTCTTGGGGCTGTGCTCCCTTGCCTGCCCGCTTGTATCTCTCATAAGCATCCTGTGCTAATAAACTCACTCTTTGTCTATCACTTTGCCTCACACTGAATTCTTTCTGCATCGAGACAAAAGAACCTGAGCTTCAGTAAGTCCTGAGACCAGGTGAGAGGTTTCAATTAAAAGACAGTGGGTTCGAGTCCCCTCCTAAGTCAGGGATTGTGGGTTCAAGTCCCAATCTGAGGTGCAGCTGGGTTCGAGTCCCATCCGAAGGAGTGTGGTTTCAACGCCATCCCTGTGGACAAAATACCAGAACATCTCCCTGACCCTCCATGCCTGTGCTGCAACGTGGAGGCTCATAGCATGGGATTTGGGGTCAGAAAACCTAGATTCAAATCCTAATGCTGCCACTTATTATTCAGGGGATCTAGAATAATTCACTTAATTTCCCTATAGTTCAGTTTTCTCATCCATGAAATGGGGATATTATGTCTCTCGCACACAGTTGCTATGAGGATGAAAGAGATAATGGGTACCAAGCATTTAGCTGGTGCAGGGGAAATTCGTGATGCCTACTTGTGTGTACAGTGGGTTACCTCCTAATAATAATAAAAAGGGAGAAGCCTGCATCTGTTTGGAATTGCGGTTGCCCAGACACAGAATATCTCTTGAAGGAATCATAAGACGCTAATGACATTGGTTGTCTTTGGGGAGGAAACTGGGTGCTTGGGACAGCAGAGGAGTAAGACTATACTGTTTAACTTTTGATACCTTCCAAATTTTGAAGCATGTAAATGTATTTACTACTTTAAAAGTAAATTTAAATTAAAAAATTTTTCAACATTCTATTATGAAAAATTTCAAATGTACAGAGAAATTGAAGGAATTCTACTGGATACCAGGTACCCACTGCAGAGAATTACTCTTAGCATTTTGTTAGACTAGCCTTATCTCATATATTTTAATTTTTTAAATAAAAATTAATCAATCCCTAAGGTCTAAGAAAGTCACTTTACTTATTAGAGTCTTGATTTTCTCTCTGAAAAATGAGATGCATGGAGTATTCTTCTCCCTGTTTTTCACTATACCAGGGCTAATCCGAGTGGTAGAGCTGTTGACCATCTTGCCCATAAAGTGTAAGCACCTGTTGGGGTGGCTTCCTGGTTTAAAACAGTTCCCTCTCCTTGAGAACAGCCCCCTGTCACACATGAAATTAGATGGGGCCATGTGACTAGCTTTGGCCAATGAAATGTAACAGGAAGTAAGGCATGTCCTTCTAAGGGAAAGAACTTAAGAGCCAATGTGCTGTACTCCATGCCTGTGTTCACCTGATGTGCCAACCAATCAGAGGCCATGCTCCAGATGGTGCCGCCACAGGATTCTGAAATCTCCCTCAGTCTGGATTGTTGAGTTGCTACAAGGAGATCAGCTGTCCTGGAAAGTTTTCTGGACCCTCAGCAGTCCATATACCCTTTGGACTGAATTCCATCTGAAGTATGTTCAGTTCAAAAATACATTCTAAGGATGAACTGTGCCTAATGTTCTGGGTTTTGCCCTCTGCAAACACTTTCCCTTGCTGTTCATTCAGTCATTCATTCATTGAAAGCAATGTTGATAGAAAGTCAAACGTACGCCACGTTCTAGGCTGGATCCCAGGGATACGGCAATGCATATGATACGCTTGTGGCCCTCAGTGAGCTCACAATCTAATTTGGGCAGCAAACATGTAAACAATAACAACAACAATAAGAAAAAGAATAGCTGATACTTAGTGAACATTTTCTATGTGCCAGGCACTGTGCTAAGCAATTTACATGCACTATATTACTTAGTTCTAACAGCAACCCTATGAAGAAGTACCTTAGTCAGTGCTTCAGTTATCTACTGCTGTGCAACAAGATACACCAAAACACAGCAGCTTAATACAACAATCATTTTATCATCGCTCCAAATACCATAACCTGAACAGGGCTAGATTGGGTGATTCATCAGGTCTCGCCTGTGATCACTCACATGGCTGCATTCAGCTGGTAGGTTGACAGGGGGCTGGACTCAGCTAGGACACCGGGAAGCTGAGCTTCTAACTCTCTGTGTGGCATCTGGACCTCTCCCTCTTCATGTGGCATCTCCAGAAGGTCTCTCCTGAACTTACAGGACAGCTCAGGCCTCCCAGGAGCACAGAAGCCGTCAGGCCTTCTTCAGGCTTAGGCCCAAGTACTGGCACAACATCATTTCCATCCTGTTCCATTGATTAAAGCAACTTGCAAGCCCTGCCCATAGTCAAGAGGACTTAACAACACAAGGGCATGAATACTAAAAAGCATGGCTCATCAGGAACCACCAATCATAGTCAGAATTCTCTCTGGTGTAAGGTGTAAGCAAACTTGACACTTGCTAACTTAAGTTTCAAAGGAAAGGTGTGGGGAAGGATTTATTGGCTTTTGTAATTGGAAGCCCAGGAGTTTATCTATCTTCAGGAATGGCTGGATCAAGGGGCTCATATGATACAATCAGTGTTTCATCTTTCTCTCCATTTCTTAGATAGATTCTTTCTATGTGGTGGGTAAGATAGCTGCCCACCTCTCTAGAACCACATTCTACTTGCTTAGCAATCCCTGAGTGAAGAGACAATCTCTTCCTATTTTCTTATAGAAAGTTCCAGACAGGCGTGGATTAGCTTGTTTGGAGCCACTTGCCTATCTTTAAGCCAGTCACTGTGACCAGGAGATGGAGCCATCTTTTTTTTTTTTTTTTTGCGGTACGCGGGCTTTGCACTATTGTGGCCTCTCCCGTTGCGGAGCACAGCCTCCAGATGCGCAGGCTCAGCGGCCATGGCTCACGGGCCCAGCCGCTCCGCGGCATGTGGGATCTTCCCGGACCGGGGCACGAACCCGTGTCCCCTGCATCGGCAGGCAGACTCTCAACCACTGCACCACCAGGGAAGCCCGTAGCCCTCTTTTTGTCCAGGTCTGGAACACCTGCCCACCACTGTAGCCCTATCAAACCACATGGGATGGCTACTTTACTTTAAAATAGAGACAAAGGAAGAGAGAAAGAAAGGCTCTGTTATCAGAAAGTCACGTGATGCTGGGAAGACAGGTGGTACGTACGAGCATCCTCATTTTACGGGTCAAGAATCTGATGGTCAAAAATAGTGAAGGTATTTGCTCGAGTTTGCCCAAGTTCACAAAGCTAGAAGACGGTATAGCCAAGACAGAAAACTGGGTCTTGTGGGTGCCAAAGTTCCTGTACTCAATGGTCAAATTATACAATGGTGTTTGCAAACAAACGACCATGAGACAGTGTGATGTGAGCAATGGTAAAGAACCGGCCATGGTACAGAGATAATGGAGCAGAGCTGGGCAACGGTGGGGTGATGAGATGAGTCAGGGGAGGACTCCTCAGAGGAGGTGGTGCTTAAGCTGGGTCCTTAAGGAGGGTCACTCCAGGACAAGGGATCAGCATGTTCAAATGTGCCTCGGGAACCTGCAAGATTTTGGAAGAGTGGAGGGATAAAGATTCCCAGCTGAGGGATAAGGATCTCTGGGTTCAAGGATTTGTATGGTCTGAGAATTTATCTCTGAATCCAGCCTGGTTTATAAACTGAAAAAAATAATACATCCATATCACAATTCGTCAAATGTATTTTAAAGTATTACTGAATTCATGGCAGCTTTTTTTGGTAGATGTTTTCTCAACTAAAAGTAGAACTATTACCATGCTTGGTTCAGGAATTATTTTGACATTGTAAAGGAGGTTTATACTGAAAAAGAGACATTGATTCTCAAATGAGTGTTACAAAAGGGTCACTTCTAAAAATGAGGCAGAGGAGGGCAGCAGGACCTGCTCAAGGGTTTTCAATGTTATCCCAAAGTCAGGGGTGAGGGGTGGGCTGGAGGGTTTTAGGCAGTGGAATGGTCGATTCAGAGTGTGTGGAGGGTGGTTGGAGGGGCTGATTCTGCAGACAGAGGCGCATATAGAGGCTGCTGCTGGTGAGTGTCAGTTTATAGGATGAAGAGCACAGGCTCTGGAGCCAGACTGCCTAGGTTCAAATCCCAGCTTTTTACTTATCTGCTGTGTGGCTTTGGGCAAGATACTTAGCCTCTCTGATGCCCTAGTTTTTCCATCTGTAAAATGGGAATGCTGATAGCTTTAGAGGATAGAGGAGCTGAAAAATGCAAAGTGGCTGGAATTACACCCAGGGTTAACACCACGTAGGAATATTATCACCTCTTATGTGTGTATATATTTATATGGACATTTACTACTATGGTCCAAGAAAGTCTTTGCAGTGGCCTGAACTGTAGGGCATAGAGAGCTGGTGAAGAAATAGTTGGAGGCACATACATATTTACATGTATCTACAGAGTTACACGTATCTACTTCTATTTCAAATAGCATATAGTTATATTGATATATCTATCTATACTGTAAATGTATACTCTTTGAGGGCAGAAATATATTCCTAGGTGTTTTGCTCCCCCTGCTAGGGACCCACTGACTGATTTCCCATCATGGAGAGAAAGGTTCTGGGGTCTGTCTTTAATGCAGAGAACGTGGACCTGGAGAAGGACACAGAAGACTCCTTTCGGCCCAGGATGGGCAGTGAGTCTGCAGACCTCTGAGGGAGCTTCACAGGAGACAGGTGAGGATGGAGCCAGGCTGGAATCTCTTGTTTCCTCAGAGATCAAGAGTACAGGAGAACGGGGAGCAGACCTGGAGGGCAGCCGTGGGACGAGTGACCGTGCTCTGGGGCAGGGTTGGCTCCTGGGACATTTCTGCCCCTCCGCACTCCCCCCTCAGCACTTCCTGGGCTCAGAGGGGACTGGGGAGTCCCATCACTGCCTTTACAGCTCACAGGCTTTCCTCCGTGGGAAAAGGGGCAGCACACTTCCCCCATTAGCCAGAGGAGGAAATGGAGGTCCGGAGAGGCAAGTGGTTCCATTCCATGTGAGAGGGAACGGAGGGAACAACCCTGATGAGCCCGTGCGAACTGGGGCCTTAATGTAGCATCTCAGCAATCTGCTGAAGTGGGTGGATGGTGCCCATTTGACAGGCGGTGAAACCAAGCTCAAGCGGTTAGCGTAGTTCCTTGAGTTCTCAGGCAGCCTAGAATTTGCAGTACCTTTCCTTCCATCATAATGAGCAGGGAGGGAAGTGAGAGGAGGGCATTCAGGGATCAGCCCACGTGTTTGATTCGTCCTACTGACGTTTCTTTGTCATGTGTGGATCTAAGACTTTAACTGAACTCTTGCCCTCGAGTTTGGAGTCTCTAGGGGGCTGCTTGCTGTAGCCCCGTCAGCCTGGAGAGTGGGGCCCCCCTCCCGCCTTCTCCAAGGTCACTTAACTGTGGGCCTTGACTTTCACTCGCCCTGGAGGACAGTTCTGGTCATGGCCCTCCCCTCTCCCTCTCACCCTCCAGAAGTGGAGGGGCCTTAGCCCACACCTGTGGTCTGAGGGAATTCAAGTGGGGGCATCACTTCCTGCCTCTGGCCCTTAACTGCTCACCCCTCAGCCTGCAACACCAGGTACCAGCTGTGCCAACAAGAATGGAACTCTCCTAAAGCTCTAATTTGAAAAGATGCACACACCCCAGTGTTCACAGCAGCACTATGTACAATAACCAAGACGTGGAAGCAACCTAAGTGTCCGTCAGCGGATGACTGGGTAAAGCACATGTGATATATACACACACACACATACATACATATACACATACACACACAATGGACTATTACTCAGCCATAAAAAGAATGAAATAATGCCATTTGCAGCAATGTGGATGGACCTAGAGACTGTCATACTGAATGAAGTAAGTCAGAGAAAGACAAATATCATATGATTTCACGTATATGTGGAATCTAAAATATGATACAAATGAACTTATTTACAAAACAGAAACAGACTCACAGACACAGAAAACAAACTTATGGTTTCCAAAGGGGAAAGGGATGAGGGAGGGATAAATTAGGAGTTTGGGATTAACAGATACAAACTCCTATACATAAAATAGATAAACAACAAGGTCCCACTGTATTGTATGGGGAACTATATTCAATATCTTGTAATAAACTACAATGGAAAAGATTTGAATTTCTCTAATAATTAGTGACGTTGAGCATCTTTTCATGTGCTTTTTAGCCATCTGTATGTCTCCTTTGGAGAAATGTCTATTTAGATCAAAATGTCATTTTTTGATTGGGTTGTTTGTTTTTTTGATTTTGATATTGATATTTGTATATTTTGGAGATCAATCCCTTGTTGGTTGCTTCATCTGCAAATATTTTCTCCCATTCTGAGGGTTTTCTTTTTGTTTTGTTTACGGTTTCCTTTGCTGTGAAAATGAATATGAAAAAAAAAAAATATATATATATATATACATATATATGTATATCTGAATCACTTTGGTGTATACCAGAAACATACAACACAACATCGTAAATTAATTATACTTCAATTTTTTTAAAAAGCAAAAAAAGAAAGAAAGACTCTCTCCTCTCTTGCTTATCTGAAAATCATTTTAAGAATTTGGGTAGGAATTTGAAGTTCCTGAAAGTTCACTGCTGAAGAATCTGTTCAGAACCCAGCAAAGAGTTGAGTATATTTCTATTTCTGGTGCAAGACATCATTCTTCCATCTCACAGTGATGCTACACAAGCAAGGCAACCTGGTGGTACCTCTGCGCACGTGCAGCTATCGAGTGCATGACCCATTCCTATGGCCACTCTCTGCATTAGGTCTTCCCATTGGTGTGACACTCTAGGGAAGTCCTCTCATGAGTCCCCATTTGCACAACCAGAAATGGAGGCTCAGAGAGGGTGACTCTCTGGCCACATCACACAGGAAGAGCTGGCAGCTCAAGCTAATACTATCCTTTCCTGTCCCAGGGCAATGGTAGCAGGCATCGCTGTCCCCAGACACTCACCCCCGGGACTCACCTCCTCGCTGCCCCAGCTCGACCCTCCTGCACCACTGCAGCCCTCCCTCGTGGACACCAGGCTGCCCATTCTATGGTCCGTCTGGTCAGGGAGATAGTCTGACAATATTCGGAAATAGCTGAAACTAAGGGAAAAGCAATACAATAATAATGGAGAAGGAGAAGGAGTTGGACAAGAAAAAGGAAAAGATAAAAGTCTCTCAGGGAATGAGATCATATAATCAAGACACCTTGGCACCGTCCTATAGGGAAAATATCAACTTCATTCTCCAGATGGGAAACTGATGTTCCTAAAGGTTAAGCAATTTGCCCCAAGGTCACACAGCTAATAAGTCGGCCAAGCCAGGCTTTGAACCCAGGTCGATGTGGCACGAAGATCTACATGGTTTCCTTTGCATTCTGCCGCTAAAAGGTCCCTGACCTCAGCAGGGACCAGACAGGGTGGGAGCAGGCAAGTCAGTGGATAATTGCTCCACAGGAACTGTCCTAGTAAACGCAGGGAGCATGAACATGGCGTGTAATCAGAGGGCAGAGGGGAGCAATCAAGGAGGGCTTCTGGAAAGCGGTGACGCCTGAATTAAGTCGTGAGGGATGAGTGGCTGCTGTCATGGGCCTGCAGGAGGGAGAGGGTGAGGAAACATCCAGAGAGGGAGCACGGTGTCAGGCCTGGCCATTCCTACAAGCCGTTGTTATGGTGGCCTAGGAAATCCTTCAAAGCAAACGGAGGGCAGTGTCTCCGATGAGTGTGAACCACCATGACTACACCTGTGAAACCAGCTGTCGTGTTTGTCATCTGCAAATTCACTAAAAATCTTGTGAAAAACATGTTTTTAATTGAGGTGACAGTCATACAACAGAAAGCTCCCCATTTTAAAGTGAATCATTCAGTGACATTTCATGCCTTCACAGTATTGTGTGACCGCTACCTATATCTAGTTCCCAAACCTCTTCATCAACCATAATAAAATCCTTTATCCATTAAGCAGTTACCCTCTATTCTCACCTCTCCCAGTCCCTGGCCACCACCGACCCACTTTCTGTCCCTATGGATTTTATTCTTGATTTTATCTCATATAAATGGAATGGTGCAGTACGTGGCCTTTTGTAACTGGCTTCTTTCACTGAGCGTGTTCTCAAGGTTTCATTTGATAATTTATGTCTTTTCCAGTTAAGAAGGAGAGAACAGAGCACGGATCGTGGTCTAAATATGACCCAGCGTCTCCAGCCCCTGCCTGGACCCTCTCCCTCCACATCTCTCCTTCCTCTTCCCTTCGGCATGTCCTACCCTCCTTCAGGAGCCAGAAGGCGATCCACAGGCCTGGGTGTGTGTCCTCACTCTGCTGTGTCCCTTGACGTGTTCCATTGCCTCTGAGCCTCAGGCTTCCCATCTGTAAAATGAGATGGTTGACACAACAACGTAACACACGTAACACAACTGAACTTTACACTTTGAAGTGGTTAAGATGGTGGATGTTATGTATTTTTTAATCACAATTCTTAAAAAAGCAATACAAGGAAAGAACTTTAAAAATGAGATGGTTGAATTGATCAATTGATGGCTAAAAGCCACCCAGTCCTATAGCACAATAAGGCCAAGGACTCATGATTGAGAGGCGTGGAAAAGAAAGGCTGGCCAAGGAGACAAAGGAAGGAAAGGAAATGTCCAGTCAAGGAAGAGAGAGAGAGGGAGGGAAGGAGGAGGGGATATGGAGAGAGGGGGGATGGGGAGACAGACGGGGGAGATAGTAAGAGAGGAGAGACAGGGGAGAGGAGGGAGAGGGGAGAGAAGGAAGGAGAAAGGAAGGAGAGGAAGGGGGAGAGGGAGAGAGGAGATGTACAGGGGGAAGGGGGGAGGGGAAGAGGGCTGTCCTGCAGTCTTTCTCTGCCTTGCTTTGCCCATGTGTTTATTTCCAGATTCTCAGTTATTGTCAGTCACTGTCACTCTCCGAACTCCAGTCCGATCTCTCATACAATCTGTGGATTAGTCTACAGTACTGGAGCAAGATGGGAACCACAGGGTTTTCAAATAGATTCAGCTTCTGTGATTTACGATATCTTTTCAATAGAATTTGACCCAGAACCAGAATGAAAGCAATATAGAGCAGATAAGAAAAAGCGATGATTCAACCATGTCCTTAAAACACGTTGGTCGTGTCACCAAGGGCTTTCCCACTAGGGGCCAACATCAGGCCTCCCCCCATTGGCTGAAGGGACACCAAGATGTGTAGGAGGCACCAAATATTCCAGATTTGCTTAGTCTGGTTTCAAATATCCAGTTCCCTGTTCCCCAAAGCACCCTCTCTTATCAGAATATGAACTACAATTTTTGGCCTATAAGTGAGAACCCCATGAATATGAGGCTTGAACCCCAAGGGAAGGCTGCAGTTCCTGAACGACTAATTATACACCAGCAGGTGCCCCTGAAGTACAGGTGAATAAGTGGATTTAGATGGCTTTATAAGTAGCAATCCAAGAATGTTTTAGAGAACAGCAACTGTCCACACATAGCCCGAAATAAAAACATCAGTTTGAATTATTCTCCTTGGAGGCCCTCCTGGAGAAGCTGGATGCTGGTGTTTGTGCCTCAGACTCCCAGCTGAAACGGCAGCTGGAAGCACAGAGAGAACAAGTGGAATAATGGGGCCATTACCAAGGTAGTGATAGAGGTCAATGCAGGGGCTAGGAGTGGCATATGGTCAGGGGGGAGAAACCAAGGAGGGCTTCCAGTAAGTGGTGGCATCCAAGCTGAGTCACCAAGGGTGATTGGCAGGTGGATGACCTGGCAGGAATGGGAAGGCAAAAAGGCCTCCAGAAATGATAACAGTGGCTGTACTTGGGTAGCAATGGATATGGGTGACTCCCCCACCCTAGCCCCTCTATTTTCCATTGTTTCTATAAAGAGTATATATCGCTTTTATAATAAAAACATTTTTTAAGAAAGTAAAGGTAACCATTTCAAAAGACTTGGAGAGTTTTCATGAGAACGTGGTCCATGTCTTGGTGGTGGAAACGGAGACCCCTTCCCTCTTGCACCCCTTCCAGCAGCCCCTCTCTGTTGCTGGCGTAATAGTTTGCTGGGGCTGCCACAACAAAGGATCCCAGGCTGAGGGACTTAGACAACAGACATTCATCTCCTCACAGTCGTGGAGGCTACAAGTTCAAGATCGAGGTGTCAGCAGGGTTGTTCCTCTTGAGGTCTCTCGCTTTGGCTTGCAGACGGCCATCTTCTCCCTGCGTCTTCACATGGTCTTCCCTCTGTGTGTCCGTGTCCCAATTTCCTTTTCCTATTAGAACGGCAGTCACAGTGGATTAGGGCCCACCCTAGTGTCCTCATGTTAGTTACCTCTATAAAGACCCTATCTCCAAAAACAGTCACAGTGTGAGGTCCTAGAGGTTAGGACTTCAACAGATGAATTTTCGGAGGACACAATTCAGTCCATAACACTGAGGTACAGATAAATAGTTCAAGATGAGTCTTTTGTTTTCCCCCATCGCTGTGGGAGAGTTCAGAACGTTAGTATTTACTTGATTTTTATGCAAGGATGCTTGATGCTGGAGAGGATGCATGTGGGTTGGTAGAGCTCCTGGGGCCACCTGTGGGGAAGTACCAGGCACCACCGTCCATCCCAAGAGCCAGTTAAGAGCACACCGGATGGGAGTCCTGGAAAAACACATGGAAATTTATCACCCTTCTCCTGTGGGTGCGCCTGCGTGCACGCATGAGTGTGCGCACACACACACAGACCACATAAACAAACACACAAACGCACACATCACATACACACAGAAACACACAACCTCTTTCAATGATCATTCTAACTCTTCGTTATGGGATGTGGGTTGTTTTGGTGATGGGAACCAGGACAGATGCAGGTAGAAATGGATTGAGGAAGAGATGATAATGTGAGAAAAGCTGCTGCCTTTAGAACCTAGGATGGCTTTATCCATCTGAGCTGGGCTCAAGACAGGGTGTTGTCCGTTCCCCTGATGTCAGCAGGTGTCTGGGAGCCAAGAGAGCCCTTAAACACTCTGCAGACCAACCTCTCTCTGCTTGTCCACACACATCCCCCAGCACGATCCAAGAAGGGAGAGTTCCAGGTGCTGCCCAATTTCTACCAGATTTTCTGACTTTCACAGTCATGACCTTGGGGTGTCCTGCTCCCCTTTATAACTCCAGCTTCACAGGGACCAAACCCTTCCCTGATTTTCTCTGAGCACCACTGAGATGGGATGGAATTTTCAAGGGAGGGACACAAACTCAGGTGGCCAAGAGCCCTAATCACCTGGGTTTACAGACCCCCAACCCTGGCTTACTTGTCAGAGTCCTAGCTCCATCTAGGATCACCCTGGCTCTCAGAACCCACTCTCAGCCCCTTGCACTTTTCACATCCTCCACCTTTCCTTCTCCCTTGTCGGTAGCTCCTGACTTCCCCAGCAAGGACACTGAGTCCAGCCTCAGAGACCTTCCTGGGAAAGCCAGGGTTGGCACTCCCTGGTTCCCCGTGTTTCCATTCACAAAGCCACTCTAGGGTCCTCTCAGTGGGAGGACTGGGTCAAGGGTAAATTCCTCACAATGATAATGACCCTGATTATCATTTCTGCATCCTCCAAAGCCCTTACTCAGAGAGGGTCTCGTTTAGTATTCAACACAGCTTCCTCTTCAGCTCCATTTTACAGATGAAGAAACTGAGGCCCAGAGAGGCGAAGCGACTGGCTCAAGGTCACACAGTGGGTAAGTGGCAGGGACCCAGGGCTGTCTATCTGCATGCCTTTAGCACCTTTGGGACTCTCTACCCCTTGGCCTCTTTCTCAGTGGTGAAATTGTACTTAAAAACAGGTGAAAGGCGGGAGGGGAAACAAGGCCACACGCTCAAGATCTGGCTCTCAGGAATGGGGCCAAGATTCCTTCGAGTTAATACACATCATCTCACAGGGCTGACCTCATAAATATCATTAGATCCTGCAGCCTCCACCCAGCCTGCCAGGGCCCTGGACGTGAGGAACTCTGTATCCTGTTCCCAGCCACAGCACGTGGAAATAGTGTGAGCTAATGAAATATCACCAGCGAAGCTAAAAGCTGAATGCTCGTCTCCTGGCAGATGGCAGCTAGGAGACTGCTGACCCACACACACTGGCCTCTTTCCCTCCACCAACTGGGAGGCCAGAGCGGGCTTTAGGAAGAACACTGGACAGGGGTAGAGGCAGACACACCAGGCTCTGGTCTCTGCATGCTGTGTGACCTTGAGCAAGTGACTTGACCTCTCTGAACTTAAGCTTTTTCATCTATAAAAAGAAGATAATGGGATCGATTTCAGTAATATATACATGGAAGTGTTCAGCTGAAGGCCAGACACAGTTTGGGGACCAAGGGGATGGAAGAGGCGAGGTCAGGGTGGGGATGTGACATCCATCTATCTACCCAGCCCACCTCATCACTGTTCAGAGTAAGAAACCCTGAAGCTAGAAGAAAATTCCACTGGGCACTGCTGCTGCCTTTAAGTAGAGGCCCAAGGGGGTGGGAGTAGCTGCCTGTCAGGCCTCATAAGGATCAGGATGGGGTTGGAGATTTCAAGTTCAGAAAGGCCACTTTGGGCCCCAGAGTGACTCATTCTTGAGAAGTTCGGATGTATTCTGTCATCAAACTCACCAAGGACTTAGGGCATAAACCTCCTTAGTGCCTGGCATGCTTGGGCATCCCCCGACCCCAGAGACTAGCTCAGTGAATAGTTCATGGCTCTGACCACCCAGAATCCCTTACCTCCTCCCCACACAGTTCCTATGGTGTGGCGCCTTGAAGGCGCCTTGCAGCCCAGGTCTGTGCAATCCTTGTAATTGATAGTGACCAGTTTAGGGGTGGTATATGACCAAACCAAGCTAATCACAGCCAGTGAAACTCAACTCTGGGAATTTTGATCAAGATCTTAGGGCACTGGACTCCCTTTTCCCCACAGGACTTGGACCTGAAAGTTTATAGCACTGCAGCGGAGGGCAGTGCTGTAATCCTCAGGGGACAGCCAGTCTGAGAAGGTGGCCAGTGCAGCACAAGACAATGCTGAGAAATAGAGAGAAACGGCATTCTCGTGGCAGCCGAGGTCTGGATCAAGCCATACCTGAGCCTTCCTGGCCTTATCAGTCACATGAGTCAATAAATACCCCTTTTGCCTTTTTTTGGCATAGAATTTTTCTTTCTGCTCTGTGACCTTAGGCAAGTCACCTAACCTCTCTGAGCCTTGTTCCCTCATTAGTAAAATCCTGAAGGCAGTGCCTACCTTGTAAGGAGCGTTACAAGGACAAAAGCATGATGCAGTGTGTACCGCATAGTACTCAACAAATGAGTGTGATTATTTCCCCAGATCCTAGCCAGGGATCTTCCTCTAGGGCTCATCAGATGCTGCATTCCCGCCCCCCAGAGCTCAGCTGTGCCTGTGACTTGACCTCCCTGATGACCACCAAAGCTCTGTGTCCAGCCCGACCTCTCTCCAGAGGTCAGAGCTCCTGGGCACGTCCACCAGAATGTCCTCCAGGCGTCCCAAACCCAGCACAAGGTTCTGGCTGGTTCACTACTCTCTGTGTGATGTGGGTCTGTCACCTTGGTCTTGGTTTCTCCACCTATAACATGAGAAGGTTGTAGTAGATCATTACAGAGGTTCTCCCAGCCCTAACATCCTAGGACTCTCATCTGTCATGTATCATCCCCCCAGCTTGACACCACTTCCTCCCCAGACTTACCAGCTTCAAAAGCAGTGCCACCATTCTCCAATGAACCCCAGGTTGAAAACTTAGAGTCAGCTTGGTCTTGTCCATCTTGTTAATCACAGTCCCCAAGTCTGGGAGAGTCTCCTCAGAGATGCTACCCTATCTCTACAGCCCTCCCTGATGCCACTACCACCACCTTAGTCCAGATCCCTAGTCCTACACATCCGGTCCAGCACTGGCTTCCCCGTCCAGTCCCCTCCCTGCTCCTTCCATCCTTGGAGTCAATCAGTGGCCAATGGAGGACCGGGGCAGCTTCCCTCCCAATCCACCTCTGCGTGGAGGCTGGGCCTCCTAATGTCACTGTCAGGAACTAGACTGCCCTACTGACAACGTCAGTGCCTGGAGATTCTTTTTTTTTTTTTTTTTTTTTTGCGCTACGCGGGCCTCTCACTGTTGTGGCCTCTCCCGTTGCGGAGCAACAGGCTCTGGACGCGCAGGCTCAGCAGCCGTGGCTCACGGGCCCAGCCGCTCCGCGGCACGTGGGATCCTCCCGGACCGGGGCACGAACCCGCGTCCCCTGCATCGGCAGGAGGACTCTCAACCATCGCACCACCAGGGAAGCCCTGAAGATTCTTTTTAAGGCTGGGGACGAGAAGAGGAAGTTTTCACGGTGTTCATAGTAGATACTCAGTAAATATGTGTTAAATTCATTCATTCCCTCACGCTCTCCAAAACACACCCCTTGGATGGTCATCTCCAATCCAAGACAGATCAGCCCAGAGACCCAGTGTCATGAAAGCTGTGGCCATTCTCTTCACAAAAGAGCTCTTGCACGTGACTTTGGGAATATAGTTTCAGACGGTTCTTAGTCCCGCAGTCCATCCATAGAGCCAAGTTTACCCCTGTTTGAGCTCATTTTACAGGTGGAGAGAGTGAGATGCAAAGAGAGGAAGGAATTTGTTAGAGAACATGCAGACCATGTGTTTCTGGGAGGCACTAGGTCATCTTAGGAAAATGCTGGGTCCACTCGCAGCTCCGGGTCCATATCTTTGAGTAGTCAATCACGGAACCCCTAACATCTCTGTTTCCTCACCCACGAAAGAGGGACCAGGCCTGCACTGCAAGGCTGTAGTTAGAAGATGGTGTAGGAATAGGAACCTAGCCCAGCCCCGTGCATGGAAGACAATTCCTGTTCCATCCTTCTGCTTGCTTTCTCTCTTCCTTTCCTTGTAGGCTTTTGGAGGCTGGAGATGTTACTGCCATCTCGAGTGGTCACAGAAGCCTTCGTGGAAGAGGAGAGCCCTGCCTGAGCCTCAATTTTGGGTGCTGGAGGGAGTCAGGGACCAAGGGTTATTAATAGGCCTGGCTCGAGGGGCCCAGGGAGGGCGAATGTGATACAGACACCCAGCACCGTGGCTGGGGAGTACCTGACACCGGAAGGGGAGGGGGCCGGGGGCAGAGGGGAGTACCACGTCCCAAAATAGCCGGAGCAGAAGCTTATATAGGTGGCCGTCCTACCACTAGGCTCACTTCCTGACGGGACCTCCCACTGGACCAGCCCTTCAGCGCAGGTTCCAGCCCTCCACCGCCACCCGAGGTGAGTGGCAGCTACTGGGGTTGCGGGGGATGGAGGTATGCAGCAGGGAGGAGGCCAGCTGGAAGGGACAGCCACACGTCCCCTTCCCCCAGTAACACAGGCTGGGGTGGGGGTGGATGTTGTGAGGCGGGCAGCTGTGGAGTCTAGGGCTGAGAGTACGGATCCTGGGAGTTAGGAGTTAGGATCCATCCTAACTCCTGGTGTGACCCGAAGCAAATCCCTCCCCCTGGCTAAGTCTCGGGTTCCCCACCTATAGAACGAGAGGGGTGGAGGCAGACATCTGTGGGTTCAGGTGAGGAGGCCCCTGCCTGGGCAGAGGAGGCAGGAGGAAGGGGTAGGAGGGCTGATGGGCTGACCTGATGGCATCATCTGATGTTCTGTCTGGGTGGACTTCAGCCCAGAGAGGGTGTCAAGTTGATAGGAAGCTTCTGCAGCAGGGAGAGATGGAGGAAGGAGGGAGAAGGATGGGGCCTCTGTTGCTGTTCCAGTCTCTGCCACAGGGGTCAGTGTCTGGGGACTCTGCAGGAGCCGGTCTCTGGCTCAGACATGTGGGACTTGACTAGGCTGGGTCCTGAGCACAGGAGGAGCTCCATGGAGGGGGGCACTGAACTTGAAGTTAGTACATCCGGGCCTCTCTGAGCCACTGCCTTGCTATGTGTTTTTAGGCCATTCACTGACTCTCTCTGGCCTCAGTTTCCCCACTAGCATAGCATAAGGATCCTTCCGCTGGGGAAGCAGATTCTCCAACTAGGTCCCTGGAGTGAGCTGAGCCTGGGGGTTGAAATGATAGCACAGAAGCCCAGCATCTCCAAGTTAACAGCCCAGCCTGGGGCAGGGGCAGCAGGGGCAGCTGAGGGGTCCGTGGAAGGCCTCACACTGTAAGAGATCAGGTTGGGAGCTGCAGTCTCGGCGCCTTGGAAGCCAGCTGGTGGGCTGTCACCTGAGGGAGCTGACTCACAGGGAGGGGGCCAGCTGGAGCCAGCAGCAACCTAAGGTTTCCAGGAAGGGCAGCCGTCCAGGGTCGAGCTGAGGGAGACAGTGTTGACAGCAGCGAGTGCGAGGGAACCTGAGCTACACGGCAGCTGGGCTGCTCTCCCCAGCGCCCCCATCAAGGACCCCCATCTCAGCCCACCCACACCTGCCCACACCTTAAGTTGGAGTCTCAAGATCCCGCCACAAGGGACCTCCCATACCATCAACACAGCAGAGGGAGACTGAGGCCCAGAGATGGGGCAGGTCACAACCCCAGGTCACATGGGGACTTAGCGCAGCCCCAGATCTAGAACCCAGGCCTCCTGACTCCCTGTCCAGTGCTCTGCACACTTTCAAGACAGCTGGTTGCAGCCTGAATCCTTTGGAGACCGTGGGAGAGAATGCAATTGGTCTCTGGCGGCATAAAGATTAGGAAGTGTCACATTTCCCAGAGACGAAGTTCAGGACATAAAACCTGCTTTGGTTGTCTAGAAAGTGTAGTCTGAGGGGGCCACCCTCTCCCCAGGCATAGGCCTTCTGGTCTCCAAGTCGGGGGAGGGTGTAGAGACTCCAAGTAGCCTCTCCCTCCCCCCCACCCCCCACCCACGTTGGTTCATGGGGGCAGGAGTCTGGACCCGCACTATACTCTCCTTGGCTCAGGGGACCAGGAAAGCAAGTAGTTAGTGGGGATCTGAGAAGGGTTCTTTGAAAAGTCAGACTACGGAAAAAAAAAATTTGGTTTCCGTGTGTGCTCCCCTGGCCAGATGTGGGATGGGGCACCCGCTGAGGGCCCTAGCAGCACCGGCCTATCCGTGCCACCCCGTCCAGTGGGTCAGGTTTCCAGACCTCAGCGTTCAGATTTTGCAGCATAAATTTGCATCCAGGAGAGACAGAGTGGAGGCTGAGGTAGGAGTGGAGAGAGAATGGGAGCAGGGCCAAGGGGCCCAGGAGGGTGTAGACCTCCTACACCCTCGGTATCCTCCCGGAAGCGGCGGGACATCCTCGGAGGTGCGCTGACCCGAGACCCTGCGCCGCACCAGGCCGGCGCCTTCTGCGTGCCCTTGACGGCAGGAGAACCCTCCAGACCCGGCTGGGGACTCGGGCGCCCGGTAAATTCCAGAGGTTGCCCCTTCCCCTGGCGCCCTGGTCGCAGCCCCTGAGATC
Organism: Globicephala melas; assembly: GCF_963455315.2. Taxonomy (NCBI): domain Eukaryota; kingdom Metazoa; phylum Chordata; class Mammalia; order Artiodactyla; family Delphinidae; genus Globicephala; species Globicephala melas. The sequence continues at coordinate 11,061,331 of NC_083323.1, forward strand.
CCAAGGCCCCCCGGCGGGGCGGGACGGCAGCGGCAGCGCGATGGCTCGCCAGCCCGCCGGCCCGGACCGCGCAGCTCGGCGGCGCGGCTGGACTGAGCTGCTCTGGCTGCGCGCAGAGCCCCGCGCCCCCTGGCTCTGCGCCAGGCCGGCGGGCGTGCGCCCGGCGCGCGGCACTGCAGCGCAGGTCATATGAGCAGAAACGATGAGAAAAGCACTTTTTAATCTTTTCGCACTTGCTCTGCCAGCTCAAACAGTTGCAGGATGTCGATGACAGACTTTCTCAACGCTGAGGACATCATGAAGGCAGTGGGTGCCTTTACCGGTGAGCAGCGCGCTCCCCTCCGCACCCCTCTCCCCGCATCCAGCACCCTGGCCCCTGCACCCCGTGCTTCCCGCGGACGGCCAGTCTTCCTCAGCGCTTCTCTGCCCACGCATCTCGCGGGGCGCTGGTGGAGCGTGGAGCGGGGTCCACGGCATTTCCCAAACTCTGCCCGGGCCGGACTTGGCACAGGGAACGGGCGGGGAGGCCGTGCGCCCTGCCGGACAACCGAAACTCTCGGGCGCCAAAGGCCGGGTGGCCACGCTGCGAGGACCCGGGTCCCGGACCAAGGGCGAAGAGAGGGGTGGAAAGCTGCATCTCTGGGTCCTGTGGGCGCTCGGGGCTTCCTTTGAAAGGCACTTGGAGGGGACTATAGGTGCGCATGCTTCTCTCCACGCGACCGCTTTCCAGACAGGCCTCTTTCCTGGCTCCCTGAATGTCTAAGCCCCTTCTCCGGGGCTCAGAGCTCAGCCCCCCGCAACGGATCTGCGAGGGAGCGAGGTGACCTTCCCGTAGCTGGCGCTCCGCTCTGCTCAGCCCTGCGAGAAGCATCCTCCGCGCTTGCAACTTCCAGCCTCCTCAGGCACGGAGGGAGGGGAGCCGGCAGTCTCATGTCTCTGAGCTGCCCTGGACTTGAGCGCTTAGCTGCTTACCTTCCTTCTCCCTCCTGTCACCCAGATGGGGAAACTGAGGCAGGGAGAGGGCTAGAAACTTGCCCAAGGTTACCTGGCAGGGCAGCAGAGGAATTAGCACGGGGCTCACCTCCGGATCTTGTCCCTTGCGACGCCACCCCTCCCCATCTAGTGTCTGAGGTGGACAGAGCAGCTTTCCTCCCCTCCAGCCCAGGGAGGGAACAGTGAGTTTTCGCGGGATCGCCCATATCCCGCCACCCCCGTCCCACACACACACATAAGTTACTTGGTCTAAAGTTTCTTTTCTCAGGTGTCCTTAAAAAGGAGCTCGGGACATAGAAAATGGGAAGAGGGCTCCCATTTCCTTTCTCTTGGCAACCCCTCCCCTGGGCATGAAGAAACTCTGGGAAGCCACCCTCCCAGGGCCCTGCGATAGCCCCCCCACTTCTCCTTGACCCATCTTGCTCCCTCGGAGAAGAAACCTAACTGGGAATTCTTGGGGAGCCTTCCAACACCCGTCCCCATTCCCACCAGAATGGATTTCTGCAGCAAAGCCGGGACTTCTGGGTCGTCCCCTTTCTTCTCCCACTGTGTGACCTTGAGAGAAACTTGTCCTCTCTGTGTTGATTTTCTGGTGACACAATCTATGACCAAGAAAAAGGTCGACTCTCCCTTCTCCCCTGCAGCATACACACAGCATGTTCCCACTGCCTCCAATTCCCCTGCCCACCCCGACTCAGCCGCCACCCAAAAGGCTTCATGGAAACCAGGAAGCCCCTCTGCCTTCAAATGCTACCCCCGCCATTAGTGAAGGGTACAGTGGAGGGTGGGGTCCGGTTGGAGAGCCAGGGTGATCTGGGTGCAAGGCCACCTCTGCCACTGTGCGACCTTGGGCCAAGCCCCCTCGCCTGGCCTGGGCTCCCTCAGCCCTCCCGTGGAGGTGTGCCTCTGCCATCCCACAGGACTGGCCCTGCGGAGGCGATCAAAGTGCTGTGACACCCACATTCTCCCACCCTTCCCCAGGCCCCTTGTCTGTCCTCATTTTCACCTCCTCTCTCCACCCCCCAACAGCTGTCGACTCCTTCGACCACAAAAAATTCTTCCAAATGGTCGGACTGAAGAAAAAGAGCCCAGATGACGTGAAGAAGATATTCCACATCCTGGATAAAGATGAGAGCGGCTTCATCGAGGAGGAGGAACTGGGGTAAACTGAGGCCTGCAGGGGCTGCCCAGCCTGTGGCTCTGGGAGAGGGGCTGGGGGCTGGGGCTCTTGCTTTGGAGTTCCTGTCCAGCTGCCCGTCCCTCTGCACCCTTCACAGAAAATAACCATCCCTGCCTGATCGCTGTTGCTTCCAGAAAATAAAATCCTCAGCAGAAAGTGCAACTAATGAGATTAAATTATAGCCACTTAATATTGCTAATGGAATGATGCTACGTAATAATTGAATACAGACCAAGAGGCAGCTTTCTCGTTGCCTAGCACCATAGGCAAGGCAGAGAGCGCTCCCTTGAGTAATTTCATTGACTTTCATTCCTCTAAAAGGCAACTTCTACCATCCTGCCGACCCCTACCCTTCTGTACCAGCAGCTAGAACAGTTTCTGGGCAAGTCAGGGATGCAGAACCAGCTTTGGGGGTTCAGGAGTCCTAGGAGCAAGACAGAGAAGGTTATGACTAGGAAAATGCAAGATGACATCCCCCAAAAAACCTCCCACCATCACCCTCTTGGCCACCTGGCCCACGTCTGCCAACCCTGCTGTGCTTTATGTAACACTCTGGCCAAGACTGCCTCGAATTCTGTCAGTAAGAGAAGGGAGAGGGTGTGGAGAGGAGCTTTTCAAGCAGGGACTTCCACATCCATCCTGTCTCTCCCCGAAACCATCCCACAAGGGGAACCTTTGTCTAGAACCTTCTCCTCCACCCTCCCATGCCCAATGTGCACACACACGCACGCGCACACACAGATGCTGACTTCTACCTATCCTCCAGGCATCACCTTCTCCAGGAAGCCTTCCTGACTCTTCCCCTCACCCCCAGGTGAATGGATGCATCCTTCAAGCACCGCTCTCCACTTTCCCATCATTGCATCCATCACACTGTGTGGTCTCTCCCAGAGGACACGGCCTCCTCCCTGTTTTTTCAGGTGGCTTCCTAAGATCATCTCTGTGCCCCCCATTTCCAGCATGACCGTGGCACAGAGAAGACACTTTTGTGTTTATTGTGCTGCCTGAATAACTAAACAAACGTAGGTGCCCTGGCTGAAGTGAGGGCAACCCTTCGCAGAGGACAGCCTGTCCTTCCCTGCGCGCCTACCCGCGAAGCCTAGCCGTGGCGGGGCTACCCGGCCCAGCACAACCGCACGCGTGCTGGCTGCTCGCTGCTCGCCCCCCGTCCCGGCCGCCTGCTTCCCCTGTGCAGACGCCAGCCCACCACCCACACGGTGCTCCTGCAAGGCGACCCTGGCCTGACTCCCTCCCCACTTTCTCCCTTTCCTCCTCCAGATCCATTCTGAAAGCCTTCTCCCCAGATGCCAGAGACCTATCTGCTAAGGAAGTCAAAATACTGCTGGCTGCTGGAGACAAGGATGGGGATGACAAGATTGGGGTCGATGGTGAGTAGCCATGGCCTGGGCACGCGGTGGATCTCAGGATGTTTGGATGCTAAAAGCTCAGAGCTATGTCCCTCCACCATGGGAAGGGGAGAGCGTCCCCCACTCCCCAAGATTAGAAGAAAAAAGCCAATCCGTTAGGTCTGAGAGCTCTCTCATGTAAGCCAGGCAAAGAAAAAACTGGCATATTGTTTTCTAGATTTGAATAATCCAAAAGGAATAGATTCTTTTTTTTTTTTCTCCTTGCTGTGTAAGGAATCCAGGAGAATTTGGGATTTTTCCTGAACTTTGTCTGTACTTTTGCCTGAGTTTTGGTCCCAGCTTTGCCCAAACTAGCTATATGACTTTGGGCAGTCTCTCTCCTGCTCTGGGTCTCAGTCTCCCATCTGTAACCCAAGGAAATGAGGCCAACTGATCCCCCAGGACCTACTGACTCTCACATTCTCAGATTCCAGGGATGGAAATTCGTTATCTCCTATCCTCCTCGGCATCTTGTCCTGGGTGTCCTGTAACTTAGCCTCAAAACCTGTTTCGGCTTCACCCAAATATACCATTTCAGAATTGCACGAGAGCCAGGAAAAAACAGCCGGCCAGGGATGAGCTGGGAATTAGGAAAAGGAACATCTGGCCTGACCTTGCTTTTCAAGCTTTGCTTTCAGAACAGACGAGGGGCTGGCGGTCCACCATTCCACATCCTTCTCCATTCAGATCTAACCAGCATTCACATCCCAGCATCATTATCTTTCTTAGCATCACAACATCCTTGGGAATCATATCCATTTTGCAGATGGGCAAAGTGAGGTTGAAGGTGCTTGGCCTGTTCAAAGAGCTAGGACATACGTGGGGGAGCGGGGATTTAGAACCAATTCTGAATATCTCTGTCCAATATTCTATGCCATACCAGTGCTGGACCTCGTGATGATCCTTTCTGCCGATTTAAGAGAAAACTATGTGTAGGTGCTCGGCCTCTGGGCCCGTGCTGTCTGGGTTCAAATCCCAGCCCGGCCACTTGCTAGCTGTGTGATTTGGGGCGATTCAAGTAACTACTCTGGGCCTCCGTTTTCTCGTCTCTGAACTGAGGATAACGATTGCTCTTATAGGATTGTCAGAGGATTACATTTGTTAATGTGTGACGTGTGTAGAACAGTGGCATGGAAGAATTGCTGTATACATGTTTGTTAACTACTTTTTTAACAGGGGCTAGGCTGTATTCATCCTTGTAGCCCCAGTGTCTAGCCCATACCCAACCCAAAGCAGGCATTTAATAAACACCTGTAGCTTGAGTGTGAAGCCCAGCCCCTATGCTCTGCTCGCTCCCTGCTCTTCACCAGCTGTGACCTTGACCATCACCTCTCCACACCTAGGTTCCAGTGTCTGACAAACGGGGTGTACAGTTTTATCGTAAGACCTGCTTGGGCTCGTTGTGAAAATTAAGCGGCTGCAGACACAGAACTGCCTTGGGAAATGTACAAGGAATCTGAACGTGGGCATCGTTTATTAAATTTTTATGCCAGAAATGAGAACGGAGAAACTCTAGAAAGGTTAGATGCAATGAGCCGCCTGACCTTCTGATGCCAGCTGCCCTTCTTGTGGCTGGGAAAGAGGGAGGTGGTTTTAAAGGAGGTGGAGCAGAGGGCGCTGGAGGGAAAAGGGTGGCTGGTCTAGGTGATTCCAGTGAGAGGCGTGTCTCTCCCACACCCCCATCCTCACTAAGTCACTTATCGGACAGTTCCACCCCGAGCTCGGTTCCCCCCGTGACCCCAGCTCAGGCCTTTGGACCTCCCTTCCTTTTTTATTTGCAGCCACTATGCTACAGCTCAGAAGCGACCTACACGGTGAAGGAAAACCAGGTCAGATCCTGGCCTGCTTCCCTGCCTCCCTAACTGCCCAACTCAGATCTTAAAGCACTAACTCAACTCTTCCATCAGACCCAACAGATCTTTACTGTTGCTACTGAGTAGCAACCCTGTGCTGGGCAGTGGGGGACGCAAAGTGGAACGAGACCCAACCCTCAGAGGCACCACTTCTTGGCCGGGGGCCCCTGAGCCCCGACTGTAAAGCCCTCATCTATAAACGGGGCATCACAACGCAACACAGAGCTCACTGGGATTTTGTGAGGATTTCGTGACACGATGTATGGCAGTGTTGAGTGCAGTGCCCAGCGCACAGTAAATGCTCAGTAAATAGCGGCTGCAACACTATTTCTATTCTACCTGCACGATGTTTACAGCTCTATGATTTATACACAAACACACAGTAATACCAGGCAGAGGCCAGGAGGTGCAGACGAGCTCTTCAGAGCGGGAGACAGTGGGCACTTGTGCGGATCTGGAGACCACGGGCAGGGCTGCCACAGGCCAGGAGGGCAAGTGGAGCGAGGTCCAGGCGAGGCCTTGGTATCAATCAACAAAGGCACTAAGGCTGGGAAGTTTAGGGCATGTTTAGAAGGGGGCAAGAAGGTTGGTTTGCTGAGGGTGGGAGGGGAGAGAGAATTATTACCAGGGTGAGTAACGTGCACCCGGCCCGATGCTGGACTCTGCACACGTGTCACCTCATCTGACCTTAGGATGACAGAGGACACAGATGCAGATGCAGAAAGAGCAGCTCCAGTGCCCAAGGTGACATGGATTCGAACCCAGGTCTGTCTGCCAGCACAGTCCAGGCTCAGGCCAACCTGGTGAAAGTCTGGAAATCAGGGCAGAACAAAACAGGGGGGCAAGAGATGACATGGGCAATGAGAACAGATCACCCGAGGCAGGGGGGCCCACACCTCGTGCTTCTGAGGTGGGGAGATGCAGACACGCCCCCTCCCCGCTTCCGCCCCCAAACACAGTCCTTTATCCGGAGGGCGACAGGAAGGATGGGTGTGATGGTGCCTAATAAACAGCGGGATGGGAAGAAGAGCCCTTCGTGGGCCCAGGATTTTCTATTTTAGACCCTCTGCTTTGCTGCCCACTCCCTCTAAAGGCCAAAGAGGCTGAGCCCTGTCCACCAGCTGGAGGATGCCTTCAACTCCCGGTAGGGCTTGGGACGAGTCACAGAACTTCTCTGACCTTCAGGTGCCCCTTTAAAATCAGGGGTCAGGTCACTGGCTGATCACTAGGGTCCCTTCCAGCCCTGGGACTCTCCAGGTGCCCCAGTGCATACACCTCTAGACAGGGGACCAGGTTGGCATCTAGGCTCAGCTATGTGACCTTGAATAACGACAGCAATGACATCTAACTTCATGGAGTCCTCTGTGTGCCAGGCACTGTGCTTAGCATTTTACTCATTTAGTCTTCCCAACTTCTTTGAGGATACTATTACTATCCCCATTTTATAGATAAGGACACTGAGTCTCAGAGAAGCTAAGAGTTTGCCTAGGAAGAAACAAGGTCAAGATCTGAGTTCAGGTCTGTCCAGATCCAAAGCACATGCCCTGTGCCGCCTGCTTCATTCATTCATCCATTCATTCAAAGTCAAAGAGCATCTACCGGAGACGATTTTATTTACTGACTTATTGCTTGCTTCTCTCTCTCCCACTGGGTTGGATGTCATGTCCACAAGGGCAGGAACTTTGTTTTGTTCAGCTCTGACCCCAGCACCTAGAATAGGGCCTGGCACATAGTAGGGGCACAAGAAAAGTTTGATGAATGAATGTGTCCAGTTCTGGGGATGCAATGATGAGGAAGTATGGTGTATAGGGAGAGGTCCACAGGCTAAGGGTGGAGACCCACTTGGGCTGGGGCTTGCAGGTGCTAGGGGATTCTAGAACCAGGGATACTGCCTCCGTCTCTAGCTGTTTGCCCCTCTGAAGGTGAGTGATATTTACCAGGTCTTGTAGGATCACAGGTTGATGGGAGTGGGTAGAAAGACAAAGTTTTAATAATACCCCTTTGCTTTCCCACTTCTGGGCAACTACTTCCAGGAAGCTCAAAGGCTTTTATAGATGTGGTCGATTGATTCTCGATGGCCACCCTTGGAAGCCTGGTGTAGAGCTGGTAAAGGGGGGATTTAAAGCAGAGAAGGAGGGAGAAGGTGATCAAAGGTGGAAGGTGACCCCAGACCCAGCGATTGGTAACAGGCGAGACTAGTAAGTGGCAGGTTCTCTCTCAAGTACCTGCCCTTCCCCACGGCGGGTCTCCAACAGCACTTGGCATCAGAATCACGGACGGCTTTTCACGGCACAGATGGCTGGGCCCCGTCCCCAGAGCTTCTGATTCCTTAAGTCCGGGGTGGGGCCCAAGCGTTTGCATTTCTACAAAGTTCCCACGTGGTGCTCATGGTCTGGGGATGACACTCTGAGAACCACTGCCTTATAATTAGCCTAGAAAACAGATGCCATCGCTCTTCCGGTTTGTAGTTGAGGAAACTGAGGCACTGAGCGGTTAAGGAACGTGCCCAGGGTCACTCAGTAGCAGAGCCAAAATTGAGACTCAGAGGTCCAGGCAGGACCCTCTGCCACCCTGCATGTGTCCCCAGCCTGGCTTCTCCGTACCCAATACCTGCCCGCATGGACCGTGCAGGCTGCTGGGAACAGCGGGCACCATCCGTGTGGCATTTCCTTCCGTCCTCACAAGAGCATCACAAGACATGCCCTCACTGTACAGGCAAGGAAACTGAGGCTCAGGGAAGTGGGGTGACTTGCCCAGGATCACACAGCTACTCAGCATTGGGGCGCTGCTTCAAACCTCGACATTCTCTGCCCCGCCATGCTGTCGGCAGGAACTGCATACCCCGCATATACACATGCAGTCATGCAATCCTAGTTAGTTTCCCTGAAACCTGATCCCAGTGGCAGATCCCGTTTCCTGTGCTTCAAGCCTGTTCCAACTCAAGAGCCCGTGGTTTGCTTTTGTTTCCGTGGCTGGAAAATTTAGTCATAATGATTGCCTGACCCTTGCAGTCGTTTCTGCATGCCTGAAGGCATTTGCTTTTTCTGCTTCCTTCTGGCAAAAATCTGTTCTCTTTTATCCTTAAGTAGCATATTTAACATGGGAGGCAGGAGGGAGGGAGTAAGCCCTCGGGCTGAAACTCCTGAAGTCAGGCAGAAAATACAACCTGTAGAGTGCTGCTACCAGCAGTGTGAATGGCCAAGGCTTCTCCTCTCTCTGGACGTCCTCATCCCAAAGCAGGGTTAAAAATAACCACCTTCAAAGGTTGTCGCAAGAACTGTGAGTGTTCTGGAAACAGTTCCTTTCCTCTTGTTTTGCGTGCTTTCTCTTGTAAGCTACCTCAAAACCCTTTGGAAGTAGTGGAATACCCACTCTCAAAGGAAATGAAATGGAGTCTAAGATGGGAAGAAACTGAGAGGGACAAAAGGAGAGTCATGCCTGCCTCCCTGTAATTCCAGCCCTCCAGCCCCTATGGGGTTTGATTTCCAAGCAAGGCAGGATATGCACATCGGGGCCAGCCCGCAGCCCTGATGGCAGAGCCCCAAGTCATGCAGTGTTTTGCCCTATTTCGTTACATCCTCATCCCAGCCCAACATGGTCTGGGGGACAGAGGCTGTGGTCCCCAGTGAGAGACGTGGAAAGTGAGGCCCAGCAGATGTGACGTGCCAAAGTCACCAGCGAGCCCTTGGCCAGATGGAACCTATAGGTCTCCTGAGTCTACCACTCCCTCCACCAGGCTGAGCTGGGACATTCGAGGTATAAATGGTTTCTGTGCTTAGCAGGATGCTCGTTCTTATTCCCGTGTGGACTCCCCCTAGCTCCCGACCTTATGCTGCACTAGATAAGATTTAGCCGAAGGAGGGAAAGCAGCCCTCCTTATATAACTGCCCTCCTGAGAAAAGGAGCAGCAGTGAGGGCAGAAAGAAGACTTTCCTTCTCCATTTATCCCTCTCCTGCCTCTGGAGGTTACAGCTTGATTCAAGAACCCAGGGCTGTTCAACTCCAAGCCCTGAGAAAGAGACACATCCTGCCACGAGCCAGGCCCGAGTCACAATCTTCCTGGCTGAGTGACTCTCGGCCTCAGTTTCCCTGTAAGTAAAATGGGGATAAGGGAGCTGGCGAGGACGAAATGGGACAGCTCGCAGGGTGGTGCCTGGCACAGAGTGTGCCCCCAGGACTGTTTACCGGCTCCTTGCGGCCGTCCGGCTAGACCCCAAATGACCCGGCCTCCCCGTCCTCTGGGGTGGGAAAGTGATCCTTGTTTGCAAGACCAAATTATAAGAAACGCAGCCTGGGAGCTATTTCGAAGTGAGGTGATAAACCGGGGGCCGGTCCTCTTCACCTTGGTCATCACGAAGGAGGGGAGGAGAGAGTCTTCCAGGAGCTGACTCAAAGTTCATCTCATTTTCACCTCGGGCTATCAGCGGCCATGCTCTCACCTGTCAATAGCTTCTAATTTTGTCCAATTCCCACAGCGCCCGGAACAGGGACAGACCTCATTAGGCTAATTTCAGTATCTTAAGGGAAAGGAGAGGAGTGAGTCCGCCCATCCTCTGACCCTTTGCCAACTGCACCCCATCCCCAGCCCCACCCCTTGTCTCCTGATTGGATGATGAAGATACCAGCGAGCTGGCCCCAGGGCCCTCACGTGAGGCTTCCTTGGCAAAGGTAGAGGTGTGCCTGCATTTTTATAGGAGGAAGGACTCTGGATCCCGCCCCCGTCTACCCAGGAACACTCTCCCTCACACCTCAACTTAAGACTTGATTGAACTGCGCTCCCTCTGTGTGCCAGGCACCACTGTACCTCATGTGGTCCTCACTGTTGCCGTATGAGGAGATACTCTCATCGTCCCCATTTTACAGACGCAGAAACTGAGGGGCAGAGACTGAGTGTCCGTGGACAGGCATGTTAGGGATGGAATCCTAACTCGGATGGGATAGACAGTGTCAGAAACTTGCTCTTTGGGCGTCCCGTGTCCTCTGTCTGTTTACATCTTCCTGTCTTCGTTTTGGGATTTTTGTGGCTATTGGTGTTATTATTTCAAAGTTCCAGCCTGTGCCAGTGGTGCTGAGGAGATCCAAGGAGCTAACATTTATAAGCCGTCTCCTGTGTGCCAGGCATCTTTCTGTATTTTCTCATCTGGTCTTCTCAGTAGCTGTGCACGTCGACGTTATCATACCCATTTTACACAAGAGAAAATTGAAGCTCAGAGAGGTCAGGTGCTGACCTAAGGCCACCCAGCCAGAAAGTGATGGAACAAGATTCAGATCCAACTCCAGGATTACTGGAACGTCGTCGGCAGGTACCAGGCAGGATGGGAAATGGTGGGGGATGGCGACAACAAGGCCAAGAAATAAAGGTTACAGTGCCATTGGGGGCGTCCTCCCCCTGTGCCGGGAAGCAGCCAGGCGTTTCATGGACTTGGTTTTAAAGTGGCTGGAGCAGCAATCCCACACCTGGGCACATACCCTGAGAAAACCATAATTCAAAATGAGTCAGGTACCACAGTGTTCATTGCAGCACTATTTACAATAGCCAGGACATGGAAGCAACCTAAGTGTCCATCGACAGATGAATGGGTAAAGAAGATGTGGCACATACATACTATGGAATATTACTCAGCCATAAAAAGAAACGAAATTGAGTTATTGGTAGTGAGGTGGATGGACCTAGAGTCTGTCATACAGAGTGAAGTAAGTCAGAAAGAGAAAAACAAATACCATATGCTAACACATATATATGGAATCTAAAAAAAAAAAGAAAAAAATTCCGAAGAACCTAGGGGCAGGACAGGAATAAAGACACAGATGTAGAGAATGGGCTTGAGGACACGGGGAGGGGGAAGGGGAAGCTGGGATGAAGTGAGAGAGTGGCATGGACATATATACACTACCGAATGTAAAATAGATAGCTAGTGGGAAGCAGCCGCATAGCACAGGGAGATCAGCTCGGTGCTTTGTGACCGCCTGGAGGGGTGGCATAGGGAGGGTGGGAGGGAGACGCAAGAGGTAGGAGATATGGGGATGTATGTATATGTGTAGCTGATTCACTTTGTTATAAAGCAGAAACTAACAAACCATTGTAAAGCAATTAAACGTCAGTAAAGATGTTAAAAATAAATCAAGTGGCTGGAGCTAAAGGAGCATCTTGATGATAACAGCCACCAAACGCTGCACGCTGGCTATGGGTCAGGCCGGCGACAAGGGATTTAGTGCTGGTTCCTCTGCAAAACCCAAGGAGGCCCACTTTACAGTTGAGGAAACAGGCACAGTGGGGTGAAGTATCTAGTCCCAGGTCACAGAAGCAAGAAATGGGAGTTGAGGGTTGACTCCCAGCTCCCTTGCTCCAAACTCCGGAGGAGAGCTAGAAAGGCATCTTCTAGACCCGAGGCTGCACAGATAAGGAAACAGAGACGTGGAAGTGTGAGGTGTCTTGTCCAGGGACACGAGTGAAGAGCAGAAGCAAAACCAGAGCCCCATCCTCTGATGCCCATTCTCCGTCCCACATCCAGCCGCTAAATCACTTGACCTAGACTCTGCAGGGTCTTTGTATGTTTGCTCGTTTGTTTTTCTCTCAGGAGAGACCTAGATGTTTTAGAGGAGACTTTTTTTGATAGGAGGGCATTAGTTAATTGGCTGGTTCCTGAGCTCTGCCCCAAGAGGTGTACAAAAGGTACAAAAGAGGTGACTCCTGCCTTCAATTTGTCTCCAAAGTGCCCTGCTCCAGGTTCTGGGTGGACAAAATTAGAATCCTGTGTTCTCTTCAAAAAGCCAGGGCATGTGCCACTGTGACACCTGGCTGCTTCACGGTGGATCCCAGGGGTCTGTTTTTAGAGGCTTTTGAAAACCCCACAGGTCCAAAACCTCTCCCATAGTCAGGCTCCCAAATGTCTGACCTTCCACCGCTGGAGAGTCCCTTGGTTGGTGTCCCTTGGTCCCCTTCATGCTGACTGCCCCAAATGCCATCCGGTGTGAAGGTGATGGTCAGGTTCTTTGCTAAGGAGTAGCCGAGAACCCGAAACTTCTAGGGTGAGGGTTGGGGGGAGGGGGCAGGTAGATGGAAGTCAGGAAACGGTAAGGACCAACTTCCCCTCTTGCCAATCACTCCATGAGCCGGTGTTGGTGGATGGACTCATGTCTCCTTGATCCCAGGACAGAACAACTCAGTGCCCAAGGACAGGCTTTACTGGCTCTGGCCAGTTTTCCAGATCAAATGGCAGGTTAAAGCTGGAGAGAGTTCTTGCTTCCACCCGATCTGGGATGCTAGCCCCATCAGGAACGGCCTCTCCACCTTGATGTAGGGGGTGTTCATGGGACCTCAGGCCGACTCCTGCCCCTGCCCCTTCTTTTCCGCGTGGCCCTGCCACTTGACCTCTCCAGGCCTCCACTTCCCCATCTATAGAATGGGAACCATCCCGCTCACCTCCAGGGGCTGAATTATATGCAGTAAGTCGGTACTTTATGAACCCTGAGGAAGACTCCTGAGCCATGCCATCCATTCATGCATCTGTCCATCCATCTATCCACTCATCTGTCCACCCATTTGACATTTTTTTTATGGGCACCTGCTGGGGGCCAGGTGTGTTCTATTGCTGGGACAGTGGTGAACAAGATGGACAGCGCCCCCTGCCCTCCTGGAGTTTATGTCCTGGTAGGGGGAAACTGACAAAAAGTAAGTACGTACATTAATAAGATCATTCTCAGAGAGTGCTAAGTACCACGAAGTAATAAAAAACGGCTAATATGGCCTTCATGGGGGTGGTGACATTTGAGCTGGCTCCTGTGTCACTCTAGACCTAGGTCAAGGTAGGTCGGAAACCTCCAGGGCAAAGAGGGAAGTTTGAATCACGTCCACTGTGTGATCTTGGTCACGCTACTTGATTCTTGGGCCTGTTTCCCGATCTGTAAAACGCAGACAAAAGCGTCTCTCCCATGGAGGAAGTGATTCTTGAAGAATTTGTTAATTCTATAAAAATCGGCAATACTAATCAAAGTACTACCGATGAAAGACATCTCAGAAGAACCACCTGGCTTAGCAAGGTGCCGTAGGATCGGAGGAGCTCGTGGCTGAGAAAGTGGATGCCTTGACACTGGCCTGTGAGAGGCATTCTTAATGTTTCGTGTTCGGGTTGCACTCCTGACACTGTGATGGTTCAGCCAGTGATTCCGAGGGTTCTCAGGACCGGCAGGAGAACCCTTCCCCTCTCCCACCTTGAGTCGATACCCAGGCCCCTACATCCAGGTCACCTGCCTTTCCTGGCCTCAGGGACTACTTGGGGACAGGAGAGAGTGGTGTCCACTTCCCGGGTCAAAGCCCAGAAAGGTGAGGAGCCCTCCACCTGGCGGGGGTCAGTGGCAGGTCATTTCCATGACGATAGCACGTGTTGGTTTGGGTGGTTTTTGTTTTTTCACTTTGTAATTTTTAAATACTTCTAGCTCTGTTGACGAGGTCTAACAATAGTACAGCGAGTTCCATATTCCCCTCGCCCGGTATCTCCTAATGCTAACGTTTTACATAACCACGTGCATTGAAGAAATTACACTGGGAGGTTCTTACAATATGTGCTTCATACTAAGCCTGGGGAGGGTGGGACGTACCTCAGGGGAGCCCCAGATACCTCTTGTGGCCTTTTTTTCTTTTTTAACATCTTTATTGGAGTATAATTGCTTTACAATGGTGTGTTAGTTTCTGCTTTAGAACAAAGTGAATCAGTTATACATATACATATGTTCCCATATCTCTTCCTTCTTGCATCTCCCTCCCTCCCACCCTCCCTATCCCACCCCTCTAGGTGGTCACAAAGCACCGAGCTGATCTCCTTGTGCTATGCGGCTGCTTCCCACTAGATATCTATTTCACGTTTGGTAGTGTATATATGTCCATGCCACTCTCTCACTTTGTCACAGCTTACCCTTCACCCTCCCCGTATCCTCAAGTCCATTCTCTAGTAGGTCTGTGTCTTTATTCCCGTCTTACCCCAGGTTCTTCATGACCTTTTTTTTTTTTTTTTTTTTTTTTTTGCGGTACGCGGGCCTCTCACTGTTGTGGCCTCTCCCGTCGTGGAGCACAGGCTCCGGACGCGCAGGCTCAGCGGCCATGGCTCACGGGCCCAGCCGCTCCGCGGCATGTGGGATCTTCCCGGACCGGGGCACGAACCCGTGTCCCCTGCATCGGCAGGCGGACTCTCAACCACTGCACCATCAGGGAAGCCCCCATGACCTTTTTTTTTTTTTTTCTTAGATTCCATGTATACGTGTTAGCATACGGTATTTGTTTTTCTCTTTCTGACTTACTTCACTCTGTATGACAGACTCTAGGTCCATCCACCTCACTACAAAGATCTCAATTTTGTTTCCTTTTATGGCTGAGTAATATTCCATTGTATATATGTGCCACATCTTCTTTATCCATTCATCCGATGATGGACACTTAGGTTGCTTCCATGTCCTGGCTATTGTAAATAGAGCTGCAGTGAACATTTTGGTACATGACTCTGCACATTCAGTTTTTCGTTTGTCTCTCACTAGGAATTGTTACCGCCCCCTTCCTTCACTGCACGGGCAGATGGGGGAGCAGATGCCCAGAGGGGGACCTTTCCCAGCAAACAGGGCCAGGCTGGGCCTCGAAGCCTAGCTCTTGATCCCCACCTGCGCTGTCCCCACATCACAACACTGCGTTTCCAGAGGCGATGGTGACTTACCTGACGCCCCCCAGTGTTTGGCAGACTGGGGACCTGGCATCTCCAGGAGAGGGTGGCAAGCTCCTTCTGTCCTCTCTTGTCCCCTGGAGAGAAAACAACAGAGAAGACTCTCCTAAAATAAATCTTCCAAATAAAGGTCTCCGAAGACCTGGCTAGTGAGCAACACCCCTTCTAACCAGCACACGAGGGCCCCGCAGTTGAGAGGACATGGAAGGGGGTGCAGAGGGGTTCCCAATGCGGGCTGAGGCCTCCTGTGCACCAGCACTTCTCTTCTGACTGTCTCTGGATCAAGAAGCAAAGCCGGGCTTCCCTGGTGGTGCAGTGGTTGAGAGTCCACCTGCCCATGCAGGGGACACGGGTTCGTGCCCCGGTCCGGGAAGATCCCACATGCCGCGGAGCGGCTGGGCCCGTGAGCCATGGCCGCTGAGCCTGCGCGTCCGGAGCCTGTGCTCCACAACGGGAGAGCCCACAACAGTGAGAGGCCTGCGTACCGCAAAAAAAAAAAAAAGAAGAAGCAGCAAAGCCGACTTTCCTTCCTTTTACGATGCTAGTGAGGCTCAGAGAGGCTAGGCGCCTTGTCTGAGGTCACACAGCCTGTCAAGGGAAGAGCCAGATTCGGGGGCCCAGGCCTCTTTAGCTGAGCTCGTCTTATCACACAAGAGGCCAGCCCAGCACGGCTATTGGGTCTTTCCTAAATACACCCCATTGCATCCCGCCCTCTGAGCCTTGACCCCTCCATCTGCTTTCTCCTATGGGAATCCTGCATCTGCTTACAGGCCTGTATCAGAAGCTACTCTTCCTCTGAAGGTTTTGCTGATCCCTTAAATAGAAGGCACCTCTTCTCCTGTGAATGGGAAGTCTCTGTGCCTCTCCCGTCTTTTCACAAACACATGTGGTCCCCTCGGTGTCAGCTGAGGAGCCAGGAGGTGGGATGGAGGGAACAAAGTGGGGGCTGCAGCCTTAGGGTCCAATGGGGGAGGCAGACAGCAAGCGAATAAGCAAGAATATACTCAGAAGTGTTTCGAGAGTGGTGAGTGCTGGGAATATAATAAATAATGATGAAAGCAAAGAGGGTCGCAGTAGGGGTGGGTCACTGCTTGTGCCAGAGTGGTCAGAGAAGGCCCCTTGAGGGGTGACGTTTAAGCTGAGACTAGGTAAGTGAGAAGGAGCTGGCTGTGAGACAGCCTGGAAAGTGTACCAGGCAGTGAGAACAGCAGGTGCAAATATGCTGGGGTGCGAATGCCATCGGCGTGCTTGAGATTCAGAGAAAAGGCCAGCAGCACAGAGCATTTCCTGATATCATCTTCTTCCAGAAGCTCCTGGGGTGCAGGACCAACTCTGGCTCCCCTGTGTCTCCCCTCACCTGGTTGGGACATCCCTTTGTTCATTTTTGTGGAGTTGGATTCAATAGAGGGACATCTGATCAACCCCTGGTGCTGACACCAGTCTCTGACCTCCTTAATTAATATTAAGGCTAAGCAGAGCAGATGGACACTGCTGGAGAGATGGGGGAGGGCCACTGTGGCTTGCAGGCGAGCCCACATAGAGGGGCCTGGACCCCAGAGCTTGAATCCTCAGCCACTTACAACCTGGACACTCTGAAAAGTCACTTCTCCTCCCTGGGCCTCAGTTTTCCCCTCTGTAAAATGGGGACAATCAGTCCCAGATCCCTGAGTGTTTGCAAAGATTAATGAGGAGACAGAGCCCAGCTCATTCTGAGCACCTGGATGCGGTCACCCCTCTGAGCTGAGGTCACGGGCTCCAGGGTCTGGCTCCGTCCCCCAGATGAGGAGGAACACACAGTGGTTCCTGGCTGCTCACCAGATCCCTTTCCCCGGACCTTCTAAGTCAGAAAGTTCAAGGCAAGGGGACTCTATATCTTCTTAGATCCCGCTGGTGACCCTCATGGGCTAAGACAAGTGGCTATGAAAGAGCTCAGGGTCCGAAGTCAGACACACCCGGGTCTGAAGCCTGGCTCTGCTTCTTACTAGTTGTGTGACGTCGTAGACATTGCTGGACTCTGAGCCTCAGTTTCCTCATTTGTGGAAGGGGAATAATGATAAAATGTACAATATGGGATTATTGTCAGAGTCAAATAAGACATTGTATATAAAGTACTTAGGAAAGGAACTGACATGATTAACCTTCAGAAAACTATCATCACCACTATTATTATAGTTATTATTACTAATAATTTGTGGGTGACATGGCATCGTGAAGCGAAAGATATGGTAGGCTCATCATTTCCCATCTCATTCATTCATTCATTCATCCCCACGCTCCCTTGCTCCATCACTTCAGCTTTCCCTTCTGCAGCAGATTCGAGAATCAAGAGAAAACACCAGTGTGGGGTGAGGGGGCCGCAGTCAGGTCCTGGCCAGTCTCTGCTGCACGGACCACCTCTGACTCACCTCTGTCATTTTCTTTTGCAGAATTCACTGCTCTGGTGGCTGAAAGCTAAGCGGCTCTGCCTGCCCAGGTCTCGTCCTTCTCTGCCCCAAACACCCGATCTCAGCCCCACTTGCTCCCCTCCTGCCTTTCTGTTCAGTTTGTTTATGTTATTTTTACTACCCCCGTCCCTTGTGGCCCTTGAAGGACACCATTCTTCTGGAAAATGATGGAGAATCAATAAAGGCTGTACCAATCAGATTCTGCTGCTTGAGAGGAACCAGGCCTGGTGGGGTGTGCCTCCTGCCTTGGCATTCCAGGCACACCTGCACGGGGATGGGGCAGGGTACAGACAGAAAAGATGAAATGGAAGGGAAATTTACTGAGCCCCTCCTTGGCCTTTGGCCCGTGGGTTGCCCATTCATCCTTGAAACCACCCATAAGGTAGGTGCTGAAACTCTTACAGGTGCAGAAACTGAGTCTTGCAGAAAGTGACGTGTCTAAGCCCACACAGCTAGGACTTGTGGATGGTTGGATGGATGGACGGACGGATGGACAGATGGCTACTCATTAATACTCTTTTTGTTGCAAATGATAGAAACCCAACTCAAAGTAACTTAAGAAAACAAGGAAGAAAAAACAAAGACTTGGTTATGTTCCTGAATAGTCCAGGGGTAGATCTTCAGGAACAGCTGGATCAAGGAACTTAAGTGATTTCATCAGGATTAAGTCCTTCTTTCCCCATCTCTGAGCACTGCTTTCCTTTGTGCTGGATTCATTATCAGGCAGGCTCTCCCTCCTGATGGCAAGATTCCTCCAGCCACTCAAGGTGTATATTCAGAATATCAGTTAAAAAAAAAAAAAAAGAGCTTCTCTTTCGCAATCACTCCATCAGAAGGCCCCAAATTTAATCCTATTAATACCAGTAGCTCAGGTTTACTGAGCACCTACTCTGCACCGAGCCCTTGTACATGATTCCATCTATACAACAACCCTATGAAGTGGGGACTATTATTCTCTCCATTGTATAGATGAGGAAACAGGCACGGGAAGTTACACATTCACCCAAGATCACATTGTGAGTAAGTGGTGGGACCAGGACCCCAACCCCGCAGCCACCTCCAGAGCCTGCATCCCTCCCTGGACCTGTCACGGCCACCTGAAGCATGGGAGCCCTGATTGGCCCATTCTGGAAGGTGCCCATCTAGGGACACAGGCAGGGTCAGTGACACAGAGAGCTCAAGTCTGGAGAAGAGTAGGGGAGAGGGGTCCCCGTGGACATCAGAAGAGGGGAGGGAAGCCGGGTGGGCAAGCATGGTAGCGGCCCTGCAGGATGGCTTCTGCTCTTCCCCACAACAGCCTTGGGGTGGGAACTGGAGCAGTGTTCTCCCCTCCCGTGCCATGTTTCCAGACCCCGTGCCCAGCGGTGTCTCTTGACCCTTCCCCTGGGCCCTGAGGTGTTGCCCTGGGTGGGGCTGTCAGGGAAGGTTCTCACTGAGGATGAGGCCTGGGCAGGCAACCCACCAGCATCCAGGTTGAGAGGGAGGGATGGGCCACCTTCCATGGTAGCAGCCGGACAGAGCCAGCACTCCCAGGCCTGGGAGGGGACTTGGGGCCAGAACCGGGAATTGGGCCAAAGCAGGTGCAAGCCCCGGAGGGCCGCCCTGCTGGGGATCAGCCTGGCACTAGGCCTCGGGGGCTGAGAAGGCAGAGGGTGAGCCAGAGGTCAAGTGGTTGGAAGTGGGCCTGCGGGAGCCTGAGCGTGTGAGTACGTGTGAGCAAGAGACGGTGTGTATGAGCTGGTGGGTGTGAGGGCACGTGTGTGCACACGCGCTCGTGACAGCAGTCAGGACCAGGGCCGACCTGGGTTTCCATATGAAGTCTAACGGGGCCCAATTTTGGACACTGAGGACAGGACAGATGAAAAGGGGCCGCCCTACACGTGGCCCATGTGGATTACAGGAGAGGGGCTGGGGAGACGGGGCGTCTCCCACAGAAACCAGTACAGGGCCCCGCGAGAAGGACACGGGTCAGGAACGGTGACAGCGGCCGCTGCTGCTGGTCTGGGGTGGCCTTCAGCGCGTCCCGCCCTACACGCAAACGACAGCCCCACACATCGCGATGCAGCCCCGGGGCAGCGCGTGGCACAATCACCAAGCGCGTTTGTTTGACCTCATAGGGGACCCGGGACGTTGGCTCCGGGGCTCTGTTTGGGAAAGGATTTGCCTAGAGCCTGGGAAGGACAAGGTAGGGGTACCTTGCGGGGGCGGGGGGAGCAGTGGTGCAGTCAGAGGAGGTGTCATGACAAGTAACACCGCGGTCATGACAGGTCCACCTCGTCCCTGGCGGCCACGCCTGACCGTGGGCTTGGTAGGGGCCCTACTCCACGGAGCCACGCGGCCTGGGTCTCACACTTGTGAAGAGCCTCCAATTAGCATTTTTGGCATCTCCTCCCGTGAGGTGATCCTGCCAGTCACTGTTGGTAACTCAGGTTTGGCACTTTTATAAACGGGGCAGTTTACTGTATGACTTGGCTTCAACCAGACTCTGAGAGACGCTGGTGGGAGCTGCCCCGGCCACTGGACCACTGCAGCGGCCTCCTACCCAGTCTGCTCGTCTCATCTCCCGCTCCCCGATCCATTCTCCACCCAGAGCCACCAAGGGCCCTTTCCAAAACAGACCAGGTCACATCATTCTGCTTGAAACTACCCAGTGACTGCCCCTTCTATAGAATAAAATAAACCTATTTTATTTATAATTCTGTAATATATTTATAATAAAGTACTCTATAGATCAGTTTATAAGATAAAAAGCCAAGCCCAGGGGCTTCCCTGGTGGCGCAGTGGTTGAGAGTCCACCTGCCGATGCAGGGGACACGGGTTCCTGCCCCAGTCCAGGAAGATCCCACATGCTGCGGAGCGGCTGGGCCCGTGAGCCACGGCCGCTGAGCCTGCACGTCCAGAGCCTGTGCTCCGCAACAGGAGAGGCCACAACAGTGAGAGGCCCGCGTACTGCAAAAGAAAAAAGAAACAAAAAAAAGCCAAGCCCAGCCTTCCCTGCCCCCAGGGACGGCCTGACCTCCCACTCCCCCACCCCATCCTCCATCTTTGCCTTCTCCCTCCAAGCTGGTCCCTCAGCCTGGACCATTCTACCCTCCCTGCCCTCCTCACCCCTCTTTCCCTGGCTCAGCCCTCTTCATCCTCAGGAAAGCCACCTGGACGATGCACCCAGCTGGCGTCAGAAACTCTCCCCATCACAGGTGAAAAGGAGGGGGAGTATGACCAGCTAATACACAGCCATGTGTCCCAGAGATCGTAAGATGCCGAGGGCATGTCTGTGGGGTTCCCTGCTGGATCCCAGGGCCTGGCACACAAAAAGGTGGCATGACGCAGATGTGGCCACAGAGGCCCAACGTGGCCAGTGAGTCACTCGAGGCCACGCAGAAGTGCAGAGCAGAACGGGGACTTGAACTTGTCTCCTGCCTTCCCACCCTGCCATCCAAAGGGTGCCTCATCCAAAGGGACCTTCTAACTCAGCAAGGAGGGAGGGGCACAGGGGAAGTCCTGCCTGCCCAGCATCCCCTGCTGTAGGCCGAGTGTCAGCCACCTCTGACCACCCAGCATCCATCGCCCCAACACCTCGTCACGCTCTGAGCCCCCTTCCTCGTTTGCTCATCAGCTGAACGCGACTCCTTTTCTTCATTGTTATGCTCAGAGGAGCCTCACTTGTGATCTCTGTCTCCCTTCTGTCTGGGACAGGCCGGGAGCAGGTAGGAGGGAGCTCGGGGCTGGGAGAGGAGCCGGCAAATGGGTTCCTGAGTGCCTTTTTTTTTTTTTTTTTTTCGCGGTACGCGGGCCTCTCACTGTTGTGGCCTCTCCCATTGCGGAGCACAGGCTCCGGACGCACAGGCTCAACCACTGTGCCACCAGGGAAGCCCTCCTGAGTGCCTTTTGATAAGAGCGGGAGCAGCCTGCACCTGGGCAGAGAGCTGAATGATGGACTGGATGGCCAAGAGCAGGGAAAGCATGCAGATGGTGGCGGGGTGGGGTGGGGGGAGCAAGGAAGGACCAGAGGTGGAGAAGGATGGATGGGGAAAGTTGGGCTTGGAGACGCTCTTCTCTTTCAGCCATGGACTTGGAGAATATGACTGTGCCAGGCTCCAGCTTTGGGGCTGGACAGAGCCTCCGTCCACATCTGCCTCTTGCTCCTTTGAGCACTTAATATGCGCCAGACATTTTGTACGTAATACACCACCTCTTAATCTACACAGTGACCCTCGAAGGAAGACAACAGGTGAAAAACACTAAGGTTCAGAGAGGTTAGGTAATTTGTCCAAACCACACTGCTAATAAAAATGAAAACAAAAAATGAAAATTGAAAACACTTATTCATCCATTCACCAAATGATTTTTGAATGATTACTTGTGCCCTGCACAGCTAAGCGCTTCAGAAGCATTACCTTGTTAAGTCATCACAGTAACTGCGAGAACTCTTCCCAAAATGTTCAGTCTCCTGGCCCTGTCTCCTACAGTAAAGATGCTGGAGCCCCAGTGCCCTGGCTGCCACTCTACGGGGACATCAGCCCACTCTACAGGGCTTATATAGGAATCAGGACGTCGTTTGGGAAGGGCTCTCCGTGAAGGGCAGAGTGGGACTCTCTGCCCATTCTGCACCTTTCTCCATTGGAGCAGCCAGCCTGGACACCAAACCGCATCACAACGGGCCCTCACCTGTATTGCCTCTGCTTCTGCTCTTCCTGTACCTTCTCGGGGAAGCAGTAGAAGATGTATCTGCACGTGGGGCTGTATGGGGATCAGCTCTGAGGCTCCCAAGGGCCGAGGGCAGGCTGCCGCATGCGTGGTGGCACCCGAGCCAGATGACCCTCATTATCCCTGTTTTGTAGATGAGGAGATGGAGGAAAGTATCTTGGCGTGGCAGTGAGCATCCTGTCATGAGAGGCATGCAAGTGGAGAGGAGGGAACAGGCTGAAAGAAGTCATGCATCAGCAGGAGAGTTCCCTAGACACAGCGTTCCTTCCAACTCTGAGATGCTGTGATCTAAGCCGACTTATGGGGCATTAAAAATCCTCTTAATCTCCTGCTGGCTGCTTGTTAAAGCAATCGTCCACTGGCTATCTATTGAGCACAGATGTCAGGAGGGTGGATCCAAAGAGGGTGCCATGTCCTAGAGAAGCAGAGAAGTTTCCAGGTTGCTCTTCTTATTTTCTCCCTCCTGACCTGACCCAGGGTTCAGAACGCCACCTCGGGAAGGTGACATGCCGATGTCGCCAGGTCCACTGCAGATTTCTGCTGTCCCTTTGGTGTGCCCACCACCTCCTGGCCCTGGTGCCGACTCCCACTAACAGCACTGCTGCCAGATACAGCTGTGCCTGATGCCACTCCACAGGGCTCGCCTTGGCCCCTCCCAGAATGCTCACATCCTGGCCCCTCTCTCCCTCGGCGCCAGGCCTTGGTGCAGAAAGGAGGCTGCTGCAACACCAGGAGGGACGAGGTTGAGAAAATTATGGGCCATCCACAAGCACGCTATAGTATGTCCTTTAAACTAGAAATTGTGGATTTTCCATAATAACATGGGGAGAGATCTGTGATGTGAATTTTAATTGCTTACGGGCAATATATTATATTATTTATATTATATTATATTATATTATATTATATTATATTATATTATATTATATTATACAGTAAGTCCCCTATATACAAATGAGTTTCGTTCCAAGAGTGCGTTCGTAAGTGCAATTTGTTCGTAAGTCCGACAAAGTTAGCCTAGGTGCCCAGCTAATACAATCGGCTATACAGTACTGTACTGTAATAGGTTTATAATACTTTTCACACAAATAATACATAAAAAACAAACACAAAAAATAAAGAAAACACTTAAAGTCTTACAGTACAGTACCTTGAAAAGGACAGTAGTACCAGCTACATCACCTTGGCTTTTACGTTTGCTTCTGGACTTCCTGGGCTTGAAATAAAGATACTGTATTACTGTACTCTATATAGTACTGTACAGGAAAGTACACAAAAGCACAACCACTTGTTGTCAGATGCGTGCACCTGACAATGTATGCCAGACACATGAACTAACTTACGTGACTGGACATGCGAACGCGCATCTTTGAAAGTTCGAAGCATCTTTGAAAGTTCAGAACTTGAAGGTTCATATATAGGGGACTTACTGTATCATATTATATTATATTATATTATACTATAATTTGCCTACTCATCATTATAGTTGCCTACTTTTCACTAATTCTCACCTCTTTCTTTCTATCACAATCCCATTTGGGGGCAGGACAGCAACGTACCCTGAGAAAAATACCTGACCTGGGGCCACGGTTTTTGTCTATGACAAATAAACAGACATCCCTGGGTGAGGCTTGCAGGGAAGCTTCCGGACAAGCAGATCCCCTTAACCTTTTGGCCTTTGCCTTCCTCCTTCACCCTGTCTAGGATGCAGTTTGGTGTCCAAACACAGAGCTGCGTTCTTACGACCATGGAGATTAAAGACGCAGCTGGTGACGGTGCCTTCAGAAAGCTAGGACTCTGGTCCCTCATGGCTCCTTGAAGCCATCGTACCAGCTGGAAGCTGTCAAGCCTGAGAGTGCTTGTGACAGGAAGAAAATAAACCCTTACTGGTTAAGTTGCTGTGGTTAGTACATGCAGCAAATATAACTCAAACCAGTGCAATCATAATTAAAGAAAATTTGTAAAATGTAGTGGGTTGCATGTCCACTTGGAACCACTGAATGTGCCCTTATTTGGCATAAAGGTCTTTGCAGATGTAATTAAGTTAAGGGTCTCGAGATGAGATCATCCTGGATTAGTGTGGGTCCTAAATCCAATGACAGGTGTCATTATAAGAGACAGAAAAGGAGAAGATACACAGGGAAGAGGCAGGCTGACGTGAAGACAGAGGCAGAGGATGGAGACCTCTGCCGTTCCTGGTTGCAGCCAACGATGCCAGCGGCCACCAGAAACTGGAAAAGGCAAGGAAGGATTCTCCCCTAGCCTTTGGAGGGAACGTGGCCCTGCTGACACCTTGATGTCAGACTTCTGGCCTCCAGAACTGAGAGAATAAATCCCTGCCATTTGAAGTCACCAAGTTTGTGGTCATTTGTTATGGCAGCCCCAGGATGCTAATACATACAGAAAAGGAGGTGCCATCGAAAATGGGACACCTAAGCTGGGCACTTGAAGGATAAATAGAAGTTCGTTGGTTAACAAAGAGGAGAAGGGCCTTCCAGAAGGACGGGCGGCAAACTCTAATGAGAATGGCAACAGTAGTGAGCACTTCCTCTGCTGCATGCTTTGCATCTCCTTTCCCTAGTCAGTATTGTTATCCGTTTTTAACAGATTGGGAGACTGAGGCAGAGACAGGTTAGAGGAGTGTGGGTGGGGGCAGTGGTCACAGCAGTTATTGCAGTGCCCTCACCTCTCACCCTGAAGACCCGAGACTCGCTGTCCAAGGGGTTTTGGTTCCTGGCTGTGGACGTCCAGCACCCGCACAGGGCAAGGCGGATGTGTGGAGGGTAACAGCTGTGCAGTTCCGACCAGTGCCGGACGGTGGGGTGGATAAGAACTCGCCAGGTCCCTCAGCCGAGCTGGGGTGACTGCAGGCATGCTCCACACAGCGTCCCTGAGTCCCCGGGGGGCTGAGCTGCCCACAGCGGCAGGTGGCTTAGTGCTGAGCCCTCCTGGTTCCTCTTCCCTCCCTGTCTCATGTCCCCACCCCCGGAGTGGTACTTCTGGGAATCTGTCCTTGGTCAGGGTCTGCTTCTGGGCAAACCCCAAACCAAAACAGTGTTGGAGTTGGGCTTCCCTGGTGGCGCAGTGGTCGAGAATCCACCTGCCAATGCAGGGGACACGGGTTCGAGCCCTGGTCTGGGAAGATCCCACATGCCGCGGAGTAACTAAGCCCGTGCGCCACAACTACTGAGCCTGCGCTCCAGAGCCCACGAGCCACGACTACTGAAGCCCATGAACCACAACTACTGAAGCCCACGCGCTTAGAGCTCGTGCTCTGCAACAAGAGAAGCCCCCGCAATGGGAAGCCTGCGCACCGCAATGAAGAGTAGCCCCCGCTCGCCACAACTAGAGAAAAGCCCGCCCACAGCAATGAAGACCCAACATAGCCAAAACACAAAACAAAACAAAACAAAAACCATCCCTGGTTTATCTGACCCCAGAGCCCCAGCTCAGATCCACTACAGTCCTCTGCCCTATGGGATAGATAAATGATGGGTGTCCCATATTTAGGGACACAAATTAAAAAGTAGCTGGCTACCTGCCACCAAGAGCAGGATGCAGCAGGGAAGCAGCAGCTAAGGGACCAGCGCGGAAGCTGCTCTGACTGCGGAGGCCCTTGAACATTCTAGCATTTTCTGTATTCACTGCGGTCCCCGCAGTGCCAACTTGGATGTGCTCCAGCGAGAAGCCGGCCCCTCTCTTACCACTCCAGCTTCTCCAGGTCCCGGGCCACTTGTCACCCTCTCCTCTAAATCTCACACCTGTTAACTCTTGAGAAATGAGCAGAGGGCAGTCAGTCGGGCAGAGCGCTTCAGAGACTATTCTGGGTTGGCTGTGAGACTTGCAGGGTGAGCCAGGGTCAGATGAGAAACTGCTACGCCGCAGTCTTGCAAAATTCAAAGCTTTTTGCTGGAGCGGAGGGTCAGTTATTGGAAGGCTTCCTGCATAATCATCACAAAAGGCCACCTTGTCAGCGTCGCTGGAGAGATCATCGCGGATGGTCTGCGCAGCAGGCCAGCCCTTTCTTGGCTTTGGGAAAGGTCCTTCAAGAAGGTGAATGACGTAGAGGAAATGAGGGCCAATTCTTCTGCCACCATACACGGCTTCAGTGGGCCTTTATTTCCATCTAAAGGAAATCGCCTTCGTTTTTTGGGTTTCTTGCCAGGGAAGCTTCCTAGGCCCGGGAGAGGGCAGAAGTACATTAAAGTCATTCATTCATTCATTCATTCATAAGAGCAAGTCCTAAAGTAGTGATAACTGCCGGTATTTGTTGGGTGTGTACGCTGTGGCTGCGTCAAGTGGTTTACGTTATCCTGTTTAATCCTCACAGCTCTCTGAGGTAGGTCATTGGTCCCATTTTACAGATGATGAAACAGAGGCTCAGACGAGTTCCTGAGCTCTCCCAAGGCCAGTAAGCAGGGGAGCTGGATTGGGAGAGAGAAGGTATGAATTCTAATTCCACTCTCCCTTCTCACTAGCCATGCGGCGTCAGACACGTCTTTGAAATCATTTATTGAAGCCTCTGTTTCCTCCTCTGGAAAATGGACGCACTGACTGTTGAAGTTTGAGACGACAGGGCAGAGCTTTGAGCTTTGAAGCGCCAGCCCTTTGAAGGGCGACTCCACATGACTTGGTATCTATTGTTCATTTCAAATACCCCCAAACTGTTTCTCTCCTCATGAGATCTTAAAAATCTTTCCCAGCAAGCAAGGCGTCAGAACTACGTTTGGGAAAACTGAGGGTCGTCTCACTGAGAGGCGAGACCAGAGCCGTCTTTTTGTTCACATCAGACTCTGAATCCAGATCTGTTGACTTAAAAGTCCATCCCCCTGTCACTCCGGCACCATCAGGCACACAGCCCCTGGGCAGCATAAGGCAAGAGGCTCTGGGTGGCGCGTGTCCTGCCAGCTCCCTCTTCTAAAGCGAGGGATGCCTGTGTCTCCAGGCGATCACGCCTGTTTACAGCGACCAGAGGCTTGGCAGGTGGACGTGGAGGCCACCCCGTAGGGCAACACGCTCACCAGCCCATGTTTAGCCCCGTGGTTCCATGTAGAAAAGGCCCCTCAACGCTGAATTCTGAACGGCTGTCAGGTACTTCCAGTCTGTTCGAAGGCTGCCAGATGGCAACCCACGGATGCCACATTCGGGTGCTGACGACGTGTCCCGTGAACCCTTGGAGCAAGAGCTCAGGAATCGACCTCGGAAGGGAGCCAATCATGGTAAGAGTGACAGCCCTTAACTTTGTCCAGCACTTTACAGTTTGCCAAGCATGTCTGAGGCAACAGGCAGAGTCAGTTTTGAGTCGCACAGGAACCCTTTGAGAGCAAGGGTTGAGGAATCGTGACTCCAGGTCCAGCCACGTCATGTGGGCTGTGGTAGGAGTTAAGCCGTGGCCTGAGCACACTCTCCAGGGAGCGCCTGGAGGGCAGGCTGACAGCCCTGGGGGCCACCGTCTCGCTGCAGGGAGCAGAGCCTCCGCCAGTGCTTTGGAGAAAGACACTGGGGAGGCAGGTGGAGGGCCAGGAGAAGAGGTGTCACCAAGCAAGGCGGAGAGAGGGCCAGGAGGGAGGAGAGGCCTGCCAACCGGCAGAGGAGCCCTATCGCAGACAGCGGCCATGGCTCTTGGCACACGCCGGCCTGGGTTCGAAGCCGGCCCCGCTGTTTCAAGCGTGTGATCCTAGGCACGCTGCTCTACGTCCCTGTGCGTCGGTTTTCTCATCCTCACCTCACGTGGTACCATGAGGCCTGAGTGCTTATCGCGGGCCTGGCACATAGTAAGGGCACAGCGTCCCCCATTCCTGCAGCCTTGGCATTGCAGTGGACCACTCGGCCATGAGTGACCTTGGAGGGGAGGTGTGGACAACACAGGACTGAGGGATGGTCTCCTCTGGAGAGCTAGGAACGGCCTGAGCTTGTGTAGGCAGCATGGGGGGAGGCGGGTGGGGCAGAAGTGGGCAGAGGAAACAGAGGGCCCAGGAGAAAGAGGGTATAATTACCAGAGGGGACAGCAGGGGGCCCGAACCCAGGTGGAGGGACTGGCCACCTTCTCTCTCCAGGAGTCCAGACGTAGATCAGGACATGGGCTGCCAGGTTGGAGGAAGGAGCGGGTACTGGAGTTGGGTCTCGAAACCTGCCTAGAATTGAAACAGGCAGTGATGGATGGGAAGGGTACCCCTGAGCACAGCCCACACTCAGTCACAGAGACGGCCATCTCTGAGTGAAGGCAACGTTCTTTATAAACATTTATTGTTTCCTAGAAGGCTTCCTGGGTTTGACTCCTAGCTCTGCTCCTGTGTGACCTCTGGCAAGTTGCTAAACCTCTCTGTGCCTCAGTTTCCTCACCTGGAAAATAGGGCCAATGATGTTACCTACCTGTCAGGATTGTTGTAAAGAACAGATGAAATAATCTAAGGATGAGCCTGGCACCAGGGTCAACAACCGTTGGCTGTTATTATTAACTAGTATCACAAGAGGCGTGGTTCAAAAACTAGTGGGTTAAGACAACAATTCCTCCAGAGATTCCTTCTAATATGTAAATACGCCCAGTAGGTTTGGCCCATATTTCTACAATTCTTGCTCTGCACCAGGCACTGGGGTCTGACACCTGAGAAAGAGACACAGCCCTCACTGTCAGGGTTTGCATGCAGCAGGTGAAAGTGAAACAGAGCAGGACCCTATGGTCGTTGCCCCCCATGTCCTCCACCTGCCTTTTGTCTGTGGAAAAACTTTAGCTAAAAAATAAGTTTAATCAGAGAAGTGAGAAAATGCAGAAACAAAGGAAAACAGTCAAAGGAGACCAAATAATACTAGTTTAATCATTAAGCAAAGTCAAGGACCTTCAGTTTCTTCTCAAGGGCTATAGATAATATTATGAGCCATATCCTGTGAGCTGTCTTATAGATACTGAAACTCCCACCAGATGGAAGACGTTAACTGCATGATGACCAGACTGTAGCCATGACACAAGCTGCCACAATTCCGAGAACTGGCCTCAAAGAAATGGGAATAAACTGACCCTGGAACTGAAGATTAACTGTACCTAAAACAATCAAGATGAGTGTCAGAGCTGACTGCGCTGTTTCTGCACGTAGCCCCCTCCCTCCACCTATAAAAGTTCTTGCTCCCTGGTTGTCAGTGGGGGGGATGGGGGGCGTCGGCCTTTGGACAGGAGTCTGCCCTCCCCCTTCCCCCCAGCCCCTGGTTGGTGGCATCTGAAATAAAGCAAACTTTCCTTTCCACAAACCTTGCCTCTTTATTGGCTTTTGAGCTGTGAGCAGCTGGACCCCACTTTCAGTTACAAAAGAGATGTGCTGCAATCCTCACAGCTACGGAGTCTTGCTCTGTGCCTGCTCATCTAGTCATGGAATCCTCACCACAAAAGCCAGGACGAAGGATCTACTGCTCTCATTCCGCTTGTCAGAAAGGTGCGGTGAGCTGCCCAAGGTCACCCAGGCACAGAGCGGCTGAGCTGGGATTTGAACCTCTGGAGTATGGCCTTAGAGCCCATGACTTAATCACCATGCTACAGTGCCAATAACTACAGACAATGGTCACCACTGTAATGAAATGTACAGGACACATGGAGCAAGTGATGTTTGAGCTGAGAAAAACACAGTAGGAGTAAGCTAGGTTAGGAGGGGACAGCAGGGGCAAAGGTCCTGGGGCAGGAGAAGCGGGTCAGGTTTGAGGACAGAGAAAGCCAGCCTTCCCAGGGCACAGAAAGTGAGGTGAAGCTGGAGATAGGCAGTGGCTGCTCCCCAGGCTTGGCAGCTCTATGGGGGAAGCAGACTTTACCCACCCAGGACAGTAGGAAGCCTTTGAGGAGGTTGCAGTGGCGATACGACAAGATTTAGAAAACCACTTTCTGCAATTGAAGAGGACACCGCGATTAAAAAATAAAACAAGGGGCCCTGTGGGTACTGACACGGAACCTCTCCAAGGTATATGGTTAGATGGAAAAAAGCAAAGTGCAGAAGAGTGTGTGGCACTTCTATTTGCGGGGCAAAGGAGAAGAGAAAGGCTAAGAAAGAACGTTCATGCATATTTGCTGCAATGTACATAACATCTCTCTGAAAGGATGTACGAGGAACTGTTAAGAGTGGTAGCCCCTGGGGATGGTGACTGCAGGCCTATGGTCAAGGGTGGGAGGAAATGTTTTCTGTGTACTCTTTTCCATCTTTTAAATTTTAAAGTTAGGGAAGAGACTGTTCAAAATTTAAAAATTTTAAATATGACCCTGGCTGCTGGGTAGAAAATGCAATGGAACAGGTCAAGAGTGGACTCAGGGAAATGATGAGACAATGAGACTCTGGACTGCTGAGTTTCTGTGGTTGGGGCAGGATGGGGAACAAGGTAAGATGGCGCCTGAGCATAGGGTGCAGCTGCTTGGGGTGCTTTCTGGGAAGGGCATTGTGTCACTCAGATAAGGGGCAGGATGGGGTGCGGTGAGCAGAGGGCGAAAGGAAAATAGAACAACAGGAACCAGTTTAACTTTGTGCCTAGCACAGTTTGGCCTAGGTTCAGACTGAGCCATCTGGAAATGGACAGACACGCTAAATGTAGAATGTTCTCCAAAAGCAACTCTTGGCTCCCGCAGATAAACTACCATGAGCTGGTAAAGGAAACCTCGGGTGGCCCTGGAGGGATGATTTGCTCAACTTGGAATACCTGCAGCAGCGAAGTAAATCAAAACAGCGAGGCAGCCCCTGGGCGCCCTCCTGCAGCAGCGGGCATTTTCCCAGCTGCTGCTGCCCCCTGCTGACAGAATTGGGATATCGCAGCCTCTGTGCAATTGCGAGGCCACAGCTCAGGGCTCCACTTTGCATTCTGGGCACACAGAAGGTGAGTCAGTCACATTTCCTCTGCCCTTTGCCGAGATGGCCACCGCCGGGTACTGCATCAGCGGAGACATAAACCACCAGGCCCACGTGAACAGTGGAAAACTGAACAGCAAAGGTCATTACCATGAGAAAGCAGTGTACCAGAAGGCAGCTGCGACACAGTGCGTTATAGGGAATTGCCCAACAGATGCCACCGCTGCATTATAGGCCCCCCAGGGGGATTCATCAGCATCCCAATGGCTGTTAATAAGAGCAGGTGTTTACTGAATCTCATGACTTGTCAGGTGCCGGTCTAGAACCCTTACTTGTCATATGTTAACTCAGCTGATCCTCGTGGCACCCAGACGTGCAGCAATGAGGAAACTGAGCTTGAGAGGCAAAGCAGGATTCCAATGCAGAAAGACTGAATCCCAATCCTTTCAGATTTCAATTTTAAAATCAATATTCCCTACCCATTGAGTTCATACATCAGTGGTCCTCATCCATGGTTAATTTTTCCCCCCCAGGGGACATTTGGCAATATCTGGAGGCATTTTGGGGTGTCACAATGAGGGACCTGATTCTGGCATCTAATGGGTAGAGGCCAGAGATGCTGCCAAACACCCTATAATGCACAGGACGGCCCCTACACCCGAGAATTAGCCAATCCAAAATGTCAATAGTACCAAGATGAAGAAACCCTGATCCAAATATATAAAATTCCTACAAATCTACTAACCCTCTCTTTTGCACTGCCCTCTCACATGAGGGCATTAGAGCAAGTCTTCCTGAGGATTCAAGCCGGATAACTCTCAAGAGGCCTTTCCCCACTAATTTCTCCTAAAGCCTCTATGTCCCCAGTGGGATTGTTTTGCATCCAACAGTCCTGCTAATACTCTCTACAAGCATGGGGTTCTGAGGAGCAGCCCAGACAGCGCAGAAACCTCTGGAACCACGGCAGAGGGACTCGCACCTTGAAGTGGGCACGATCGGCCAGGGTGCCGTGCGTGGAATACTGCAGGTGTCCCTGGCACCGAGCCGCAGCTCAGATGCACGCTGCTTGTCAGGGCTGTCAGGAAGCATTCAACCCCAGGATGATTGAACATTCCCTGGAAATGACTTGTCAGGAGCTGCCTCTCTGCCTCCTTCTCACCCAAAGCCCTCGCTTCCCAATCAGCCCAAACAGCCTAGTCCCTGGCTTTGGGAAGCAGCGCTGTTAACCCCTCCTCCTCCACGGAGCCCTCAGGTCTGGAAGGTCTGGAAGGTCTGGAAGGTCTGGAGGTTCTACGGGTTGGGAGTTGGCTGTGCAGTGCGGGGGAGGTGGGGGTGTGGAAGACCCAGGCATCAGGCTGCCCCCGTCCAAATGGCCACGGCACTCCTTCCAACAGTAAGCCTATTACCTGCACAAGAGTTGGTTCTAGAATCGGTGCTTGTTGGATGAATGAATGAATGACCAAAGAGTAAATTCTATGAGATTCATTCATTCATTCAAAAATATTTCCTGAGCATCTCGCCATGCTGGGCACTGTCCCAGATGCTGGGAGGACAAAAGAGACCAAGTCGCTGTTCCCATGAAGCTTACCTTCTAGTGGAGGGAGACAGATACTAGATAAATAAACAAATTAATACGGAAAGTAATACCAGGTAGTGGTGGATACTATGAAGAGAGTAAAGTAAGACGAAGAGTTGAGTCTGACAGATTGGGGGCGATTCTTTCAACTGGATGCTTCGGAGGGCCTCTCCAAGGAGATGACATTTGAACAAAGAGCTGAAGGTCGTGAGAAAGTTGTGCAGTCATGGTGAGAACAGTAAGTGCAAAGGCCCTGAGGCAGGAAGGGTCTTGGGGAGTTTAAGAAATAGTAAAGCAACCAGAGAAAGTGGATAAAAGTGAGTCCTGGCAGGGACTTCCCTGGTGGTCCAGTGGTAAGAATCACCTTCCATGCAGGGTACACGGGTTCAATCCCTCCTTGTCGGGGAACGAAGATCCCACATGCCACGGGGCAGCCCGCGTGCCACAACTATTGAGCTGGTGAGCCTCAACTAGAGAGCCTGCGTGCCGCAAAGTACAGAGCCCATGCGCTCTGGAGCCCGCGTGCCACGACTAGAGAAGAGAAAACCCACACGACACAACTAGAGAGAAACCCGAGCGCCGCAACGAAGAGACCGCGTTCTGGAATGGAAGCATCCTGCGTGCCTCAACAAAGACCCCATGTGCAGCACCTAAGGCTCGACCCAACCAAAAAAAAAAAAAAAAGGAAAATAAATAAATTTTTTTTGGTTAAAAAAGTGGGTCCTGGCATGACCTAAGAGCAGTGGTTCCCAAACATGGGCATGCATCTGAATCACCAGAAAATCTTATAAAAACACAGATCATGAGTTCCACCCCCAGAGCTCAGTTGGTCTGGGTGGGACCTGGGAATGTGCATTTCTAACAACTCACTGTGTGGTCCAGGCACCACAGAATAGAATGTTTTTTCTTAATGCAACTAGTCATTTCCTACTCAACCCTGACCACAAGCAGTCATAGATCATCACTGCTTGATTACCTGCCTCCCCACTGGGTTGGATACTCCCTGAGAACAGCCACTATGATGGTTCAGCCCCTGGTACTTAGGAAGTGGTACTCAAGAAAATCCTTGTTGAATGAATCCCTCAAAGAAGGTTTTAGGCCTTGCCTCACTTTCTTTTGCCATTCCGCTGTATATTTGGCTTCGAGCAAAGGCCTGGGTCAGACCCATCTCTTACAGTCTCCCATTCACACCTAAGACAAGAGAGTCACCTGCCATTCTCCAAATGCTCAACTCACCCTGACAACTCCATGCCTTTGCACGTGCTGTTCCATGTGCCCAGGAAGTCCCTTCCCCTGTCTCTGCCTCATAAATTCCTACCCACTTTTCAAGGCTCTCCTTCCAGAATATCTTTCCCAGCTCCCTCCGCCTAACCAGGGTTACGGGTGCCCCTTGGGGTCTTGTATCGATCCTTGTCAGAGGATTTGTTCACACATTTGTGTTTCTTGACTACATGTCACAAACGGGCAGCCCCCAGAGTGAACAGGACAACAGACGTATTCTACGCAGCTGCGGTGTTTTAAATTGAAGTTCGTTGCCAAAATTTGAGAGGGGAATTCACACAAAAAAATCCAGATTCCTGGTTCCTCTAGAAAACGCAGGGTCCTGCGGCTCTGGGCCGGTACTCCCACGTGTCCATGGTCTGCCGGAGCTGCCTGGGGCTCTGTCACCTTCACTTCGTGGCTCCAGCGACTAGCTCAGGACCTGGCCTAGGGTAGGCACTCAAGGAAAGCTTATTAACGAAACAGGAAAGACTACATCAAGCAATGGAAAAAAAAACACCGGTTCCAAGATCAGGAGACCTGTGCTGGGTTCTGCTTCTAGCTGGCTTGTTGCACGAGCCTGGGCTCTCTGTGGGCCTCAGTTTCCCTACCTGTGAAATGAAAGGAATGACAGTTTCTACTTCCTAGAGTCATTGCATCCAACAAGAGAGAGGATGTGAAGGGTTTAGCACGTGCCTGGCATATCTAATGCTCAATCAGCAGGAGTTATTCGTGCAGTGAACTCAATAAATATTTACTCTCTAGGATGGGAAGAAGTGCGAGGGAATTAGAAGCAGGAGAGGTTCCTGTCAGGGGCAGGAGGTTGATAGTCTACCTGCGTTCAGTTCCCAGTTCTGCCCTTCACTAGCCTTGTGACCTTGGGCATTGGATTTCACCTCATTTGGGCCTCAGTCTCCCTGTTTATCAAACAGGGATGATGCAAGCCTCACGGGGGTTACTGTGACTATCAAATAAGCAGATGAATATTAAATTAATGAATTCTTTAAAGCAATCAGAATGAGACCAGCACTCGGTGTGTGCTCAGCAAACGCCAGCTGTGTTATAGCTGCTCAGGGAGGGGTGAGACTAGAATTTCTCAAGGGCCCTCAGGGCTCCCAAACTCTCTGATCACCTAAAACCCAGTGACAGTCATGCTGCTTTCGTTTCGTCATCAGTGGTGTATAGAAGGCCCTTGGGATGGTGGAGTGAGGTAGTAGAATTCATCGTATGGGGTTTACCACCTCTCTGGGAAGATCCAAAATGCTTACAGTGGTGCTGACCAAAGTCGCACACAGGAGCAGCAAGGAAAGGGCCCGAGCAGATGTGGTGCCGAGGAGGACAGCCCTAGGAGGGAGGTGCGATTATTACCACCCCCGCCCCTCGCAGATGAGGAAACTGAGGCTCCCAGATCTCAGCATCTGAGCCCCATGAGCTGCCTCAGGAGGGTGACTCACTCAAGAGGTCCTTTAAGGGATTGACAGGACAGAATGGAGGCGAAGGCAGGAAGACCAGGCAGAGACTTCGTGACTCACCGAGGCCTGGGGTGTCTGAGACAGACTTGCCCGATGTCTCCAAAGAAGACAAGTAGGTAAGGGAAATGCAGGCGACAGGTCTTAACCACACCACCAAGAATGACTGCCAAGGAAAGAAAATTCCAGACAACTCGCACTGTTTCACTCCCTATTCAAGGCTGAAGCATTCACAGCGATTTATAGAGCGTGTGTGTGTTCATTGCCCTGCACAAGGCTGGTAGCCAAATGAAAGGCATGTGATGGCGAATCCTGGGGGCAGGCGTCTTCCCTGAGGGGCTGCTCTTCCCTTCCAGCACCAGCCACCCCAGGGGAACCAGCGAGAGTGAGAAGAGGGGTGCATGCACCTGGCCAACATATGACAGTGACGGTAAACCCAATCTGTCCAGATAAATCTCTTCTCATTCATCCATTCGTCACCGTTGAGCTATGTCCCAGGCACCTACAGATGCTCTCTCTCTTCTAAGCCTCAGGACAACCTCAGAAGGTGGGTTCCACTAGCCCCTTTTAAAAATGAGGAACCAGGCTCAGGAGTGAGGTGACTTGTCCAGGTCAGGAAGACAGCAGTGACTGCAGACTGGGATTCCTGACCGCCAGCAAGAGGGGCCTCCCCGGAACGTCCACAGATATATCCGGAGCCTCCCTGTGGGATGGGAAGTGTCCTGGAGGCTCGCTTTCATTCCGTATGTGGTATGTGACACACTGTCCATTTTACAAGAGGGGCTGGACTCAGAGGAAAGTACAGCCTCCAGTTCCTGAGTCCAACGACTCCTGTACATCCCTCACTTGTCTTTGTTCCACAGACGTCACTTTTAACACTTTCATATTTTACATTTTAAAGCGCATAATATCCCTGGGCTTTAAAAATCAGATTCCCCTGCGAGATTGATGCACCGTACGGCCGCCCTCCCCGGAATCTGGGACTTGGGGGAGCGACAAGAACCTCGGCAAAGTCAAACCAGCTCAAAGCTCCGCCTGGGCAACAGCACCTTGTCCACGGGGCAAGCGACGCTCCAGCCTCCCGCGCTCCCGACCGGCCCACTTCGTGGGCGAACCCACCTCTAGAAGGGCAGGAGGATACGACGAGTCCCCATTCCTCCCGAAGATGGTCCAAGCCAGTCTCTGGCCAATCAGAAAGCTTCTTTTAACACCGCCTCTGGATACACGACGTTGGAACTGCTTTTCCGTGAACTTTCAGGCTGTGCGGGGGCGGGAGGCGAAGATGATTGACATCTCCTACAACTATTAGTCAAGCGAGATAAGCTTGAAGAGCAGATACTACTACGAATTATCCTGCGAGGAAATGTTGTTAGCCACGCCCCCTCCTCCCACTGGTCTCCGTGAGCCTTCGGGGTGGGAGCTTTTGATGGCAGCCAATCGACGGTCAACGAGGAGGAGGACGACGATGAGGAGGCGGGGCAGGCGGGTTATGGTTTCCTGGAGAGCGCATCTGTCTCCGTGCTTGCGGCTGGAGGGTTGCTGGGTCACTATTCCCGGACCGCACTGCCAGGGGCTGGGCCGAGTACGAGAGCCGCATCGCCTCGCCGGCACCTTCCAGGCTGCCTTCTGAGGCCTTGAACCTGGCCCCATCTGGCGCTCCTGTGAGCCCCGCTGCGACCCTAGCGCCCGATATCCTCCCCGCGGGCTGTCCGGAGGGTCCAGGCCCCATTGTCCTTGTCCCCACCGCGGTCACAGGCCCCTTGAGCGCTAGCCCTCCCCACTCCCCTTCCCAGGCAGGGCCACCAACGCCTCCAGCAGCTGCTCTTCTGTCTGGTCCGTGGAGGTGGTTGGTTACCATGGTGAAGCTGGCAGCCAAATGCATCCTGGCAGGTGAGTCTGAAAACTTGCGGGTGAATACAGTCTCCGGAGTCCAGAGACTTCATAAATTGTCGAGAGCTTTTGTTCACGTAAATCGTCTACCTTCTTTCCCTTTCTGTCTCGCAAAGGCGAGTTAATGCAATTACTGATAGAGTAAATTTCATTAGGCGTGGAAGAATTATCTTCCAGAGCACATTTGTAGCTCCAGGTGGCTTCCTTCACTCCCTATCATACTCTGAGACCACCGTCACCAATTAGAGCTGTACTCAGGACGAGTAGACTTGTTAAGAAAATGAGGCTAAGCACACCATAAGCGCTTCAACTAAACCAGGTGCTGTACCCCAAAGTTAGGCATCAGTGACTTTGGTGGTCTTTACTTATGGGATTTTTTTCCTGACCCCAGTCTTATGCAGACAGGGATAGGAGACAGTAATGTACAGTTGACCAGAGTTTACAAAAACCTATGTGTGTTGACTTTAAGATCCAAAGTTACAGTGCTGCCTCATGGTCAGGAAGACATAAGTGTTGAATCCCCCAAAAGTGGGAATGTTTGTTTTGCTGACTGATACATCCCAAGCACCCAGAACATATATGCAGAACATAGTAAGTGCTCAATAAATATTTGTCGAATGAATGCCTGTGTGGCATGCACACTGCTCATTTAGAAAAACATTTGCCTGCATTATGGACCTGGGACCACAGAGCACAGATGTACTTTCCTGAGTCCTTACTGCTTGTCAGGCTCGTGCATTTCATTTAATCCTGTCACAGTAGGTAGCACCCTGGGGTAAGTGCCGGATTGTTCTGACTTTACCGAGGCACTGAGGTGAAGTCTCTTGCTCAAGGTCACCCCCTAGCGAAGGAAGGTCATAGGCAGGATTTCAACCCCGAGATCGGCCTAAAATTCCTAACTTCCTACCTCCAAAATTCTTAACTTGTGTTACTGTGGAAACTTGTGACCTTTCTGGGTTTATCTGACCAGTTCAGGAAAGAAGCAGTGAGAAATTATGCAGAGGAAAAAGAGATCCCTTTTTCTGATTCCTCTCTTCCAGACCAAAAAGGATGGTATTTTTAATGACTTTTCCAATTTGGAAATAAAAGGGTCACGCAGAAAGTTGACTGACCATAGTCAATCGTATCATACTGAGCAAAAGAAATTAGTGGTTCTCAAGAGCAGTCTCTAGTTTCCAGTGGGGGCAGTATTGTGTAACAAAATTAATTCTGCTGTTCCTCAGATTGGCTGTGTCCTCTTGGACAAAGCACTTCTCTGAGCCTCAGTTTCCTCATGGATAAGGTGGGATCGTTTTTCTCTGAAGTTAGATTTTTTTTTTTTTTCTAAATGGGCCTCTCTCTCTGACTATTCTTTCTCCTATTTCTTTTTTAAATCAACTCCCATCACGAGACTGACTTACTGAGCACCATCTATGTGTCAGCACTGTGCTAGACCCTCACCACGGCTCATCTCAACAACCCTGTGTGGTCAGGATTATTGTCATTCTCCTCTACAGATGGGGCAGCTGAGACCCAGAGAGGTTAGGACACTTGCCCTGGGTCACACAGCTGGATTTGGCTGAGCTGGGATCTAGATTCAGGTGATATGATTTCCAGGGCTTTGTTCTTAGCCCCACACTCTACCATCCTCAGGCCTCAACTCGAGACTCCTTGCCCTTCTTTATACCCACACCCTCAGGTACTAGTTTTACCTGATTTCGTCCACTGCCTAGGAAGTCATTCCTGAACTCCAACCTAGCCCTCCATCTGAAGCCTCCTTTTGAGGCCCCAAGGGTATCTATCTCCTCTTGGAAGTTTTCAGGGGCCAAAAGACCTCAGCAGAATGAATCACTGCACACAGCCCTACCTCCACCACCCATCAAAACCTCGTTCTTCACCCCACCCTCACCACACAGACCCCCTCACCGGCCAACTCTTTATTTTATCTTATTTTTTAAAACAAACACCACATTTTAAAAAATATTTATTTAATTTATTTATTTGGTTGTGCCAGGTCTTAGTGGCAGCAGGTGTGCTCCTTAGTTGCGGCTTGTGGGCTCCTTAGTTGCGGCACGTGTGCTCCTTAGTTGTGGATCACCGGCTCCTTAGTTGTGGCATGTGAATTCTTGGTTGCGGCATGCACGTGGCATCTAGTTCCCTGACCAGGGATTGAACCCGGGCCCCCTGCATTGTGAGCGCAACTCTTAACCGCTGCGCCACCAGGGAAGTCCCCCGACTGTTTAAAATGGAGTCAATCTGCCTTTTTTCTCTCACATAACTAGTCACCGAGGGACCTGATAATTCAAGTGCTTATTCAGTCCACATAGTTACTGAGCACCTAGTATATGTGAGTTGCCACGCAAGGTGCACTGGGAGCACAAGGGTGAACCCAGCCAGCCCCCGCACTCAAGGAAGTGCTGAACTGTGCATAATAGCTTATAACGCAAGAAACAGGAATCGAATGCCCTTTGATCCCAGAGAAATACCTCAAGGCACAGCTGCTAGTTGTTCTGATTCAGATGGAGAGAAAACAACACTTAACATTTATCTATATTTTATGTGCTTCCAAATCACGTAAATATTACTTAATATATATCAGGCACTGTACATGTTAACTCATTAAATCCTCATAACAATTCTATGAGATAGAAGCTGTTATCCCCATCTTGTAGATGTGGCAGCTGAGGCCCAGAGAGATTACTGACCCAAGGTCATACAGCTCGTAAGCGATGGAGCTGTAGTCCGTGCCCTGAGTGCCATGCTGTGCTTACTGCCTCTTGACATACATGGAGATGATAAACCTGACTCCCTGGAGGGCTGCTCTGATGTCAAGTCTCATGCCACCAGCAGTGAGCTGCACTCGCCATGCAGGTAAAGACAAAGGAGCGAGAAACGACCTTCAGAGGCTGGGCAGGAAGGCCGTGTTGGAGCTTTGCCTGGCAGAGCCTGGGCAGGATTAGGATTTGGATTAGGGTGACCTGAAAGGAGGTTATCTTCGAGGAATTTTCAGGGATCAAGAGAACAGGACTGTAGAGCCCAGATTTTGTGTAAGGGATAGTCAGAGACAGAGTCGGAAGGTGGGGAGGGGCGTACGGCGGAAAGAATCCTTTGACAGGCTCTGTGTGAGAGCGTCACCGGAGGAAAGCACTGTTTTATGAAGATCTGTCTGTTGATGCCAAGCTCAGGGTGGGTTAGAGCAGGGAGAAAAACAAAAAGGAGAGAGGGCCAGTTGGGAGGTGTTTTAAGTCCAGACCTAGTCAAGAAAACAGAAAATACATTAGGCACTTCAACAGAGAGAGTTTAATATATGGAATTGGTTCAGCGTGTGTCAGAGAACTGAAAAAGCCAGAAGACAACGTTGTGATGACACAGAATTGGTGGGTGGCGGTCAGGTTGTCAGAAGCTTGAAGAAGAACCTCCCCCAACCCTGGGCTGGGATCCAGACCTCTGAGGAGGGGGCACTGCCTGGCTGGGGTGGTACCCAGTGTGTGATGCCAGCACGTGCCACCCATCACTAGGACCCATTGCCCACTGGCCAGGAGCTCAGCCCCGTGTTTAGGGTGAGAAACCGCCAAACCAATTCCAGACCATCCTGAGGGTCTGTGTCTTGAGGCCACTCCTGGTACCAAGTGCTACACGAGGCAGGGTCCAGGCAAAAAGCTGAAACTACACAGGTATCTCGACAGTGAGGATTTAGTGTGGGGTGTTCATTAAACAGGTGCTGGAGGACTGGAAAGACCAAAAGGGGACAGTAAGGCAGCACGGAGAGTAACTGCAGGAAGGAGCCTCATCCCAGGGCTGCGGGACGAGAGGGAAGAGGGCAGGTTGTCAGAACCTCAAAGCGCAGGAGGGTGCTGGGAGCTGAGCCGCAGATCTCTGAGAAGGGGACGCTGCCCGCTGACGCTGGTGTCTCTGAGGCTGGTCCAGAAGTGCAAAAACACAAAACCCAGTTGGAGGCAGCGGCTAACCTTTGCTGCAGGGTCAAGGCCATCAGTAGGATAACACTAAGAGAAACAGCAAAGCCGAGGGGAAGGAGCAAGTCCCCCCCCGCCGGCCCCCAGCCTTCCAGCCTTACTCTTGAACTCACATCGGCAGAGCCTGACGGGAAATCCTGGCAAAAGAGAAACGTGTGCAGAGTCCCAGCTCCAGCGTCACAAGGCAGAGCATGGATGGGTGGGTTCGGGGCTGAGACAGGAGCCCAGGTTGAAGTTTGAGGTAACTAGGGCAGTGTTGGTCATGACAACAAAGGAGATGCGGGCTGGAGACACAGAGAATGATGTAAGGAAAGAAGAGGCTGACTGGACTTGGGAGGAAGGAAAAGGAGCCTTCAGAGGTGACCGTGGGTGAAGTCTGGGGACATCGAGAGTGGTGAAGAGAACAAGTAAGATAAATGGGCGAGACTGCTCGGGACCCAGCCTGGCTGTGGGCACTGAGATCCGGTGGGAAGCCTGACGTTCCAGTGGAAACACCCATAGGGTGTGGGAAACACAAAGCTTGGGAGAGGGATCCTGGCACGAGAAGTGACGGTCGAGGTAACGAGAGTAAGTGGGACCGAGTAGATGGGAACAGAGGACCAAGGACAGGCCCACAGGAGTGTCCACATCTGGGAGGCAGGCAGAGCAGCCGGAGGACCAGGCCGGTGCAGGGTCCCCGGGGCCAGAGGGCTGCCGGGGGCGGGATGCTGCTTCAGAGGCATCGGGGAGCGTGAGAGCTGAGGAAAAACCCCTGGGCTTGGCGACTATGAGGTCGCAGGTGACCTCGCATCGTGCCCTTGCAGATGGTACCCTCTCCAGCAAGCAGAGCACCCCCCCCCGCCGTCACCCCTGGGCTCAGCCTCCTCCAGGGAAGTCCTCCCCGCTGACGAAAGCCCTCATCAGCTTCTCTCCTCCCCGCACCCTCAGACGCCTCGATTCTCAGCTTGTGCTCTTTGAATTTGCACTTGTCATCTTGTTGCCCTGCACATGTGTTTTATCAGTGGTCTCGCCTTCCTGGGCTCGCTCGGCTCCCTCCTCAGCCGACACAGGGGGTTTTCCAGAAGTGTGGGTGACTCTGACTGACAGTCGGAAGCAAGAGTTATGAAATTAGCCGGAACAAATCTGTAGGGAATTTCACAAGCGGGAAGAGCCAGTTTCCAACCGGATTCAGTGGCAAAATTGAAGTCGGGAGGGTGGATGCAGTCATCGCACAAGATGTGCTCTGTTTGCCCTGAGTTGGATGGGTACCCGGTGAAAGTCCAGCCCACGGTCCCCCCCGGTGTCCCGGAAGGCTGCGGGGATGAAGACCTGCAGGGGCAGTGTTAGAAATGGGTCAGAAGGGTCCCTGAGCTCTAGGAGAGGAGTGGGATCTGGCGGAGAGAGGGCCATGTTGGAATCCTAGGCAGGTTACCCAACTTCTCTAAGCCTCAATATCTTCATCTGTCAAATGAGGTTAATGATAGTCCCCGGGGGGGCAGGGGGTGAAGGCTGGGACCTGGGGGCTGGGAAGGAGCGAATGAGATTGTATGAATGGGTCCATGACAGAGGCAAAGAGAAAAGCAAGACCTGACTAGCTCACTCAGACCTGGAGGAGTTAACGTGAAATGAAATGCCACAAGTAGGCAAATAATTATCTCCCAAGAGAAAATTATAGGTGAGAAAAGTCAAAACTGAAAAGTGAACAGGGCGGCAGGCTATCGAGGAGTCAAGTAAAGAGGCGAGTTGAAGCCGCCTGTAAAACGGGGTGAAGGTGAGACGATTGCATCGAGGGACGCAAGGCAGAAGGATGCGAGCGTGGTGATTTTGCTGAGGATCAAGGGGGTGAGAAAGCAGCAGACAGGTGTTCTGCCAGGGCGCTGGGTGATGGAGGGAGAATCAGTGTGAGACTCTCAAGGTGGAAAAGGTCTTGTAGATGAACACAGTGTGGTATCAAAGGAAGCCACGCAGAGCCACCGGTGGGGACGTGGGGAGAGTGCAGGAGAATTAAGGATGGGCACGGAGAGCCTCCAGCACCCTTGGGGGCCCGGAGAGAACTCCAGAATAAATTGCCCCTGACCACCTTGTGAAAGGTCCAGGTCTCAGACTTGAAACTGTGACATAGATCTTTAGTTTCCAGGTACCAGTTTATGGGGCTCTCCAACAACAAAGGAAAGCCGAGAAGATGGAGCCGGTAGGTATGAGACGGGCTTAGAGGAACCAGTGGCTGTTGCCGATAGACTTAGAGGAGAGGCCCTGGGAAGATGGGCCTGCAGTGGTCGCAGATGGGTTACCAGGAGGTGGAGGTGGAAAATGTCACTTGGAAATGGGCTTCAGGATGGCAAATGTAGCCCCCGACGTTTTGTTTCTCCTAAATGTAGAAACCCACCCAACTCTCCCCCTCTCCCCCCCACCCCAGAAAAGTATGCAGGATTCTCAGGATGGACGCTGTAAACTCAAAGTGGTTCCAT
This sequence comes from Globicephala melas, assembly GCF_963455315.2. Lineage (NCBI taxonomy): Eukaryota > Metazoa > Chordata > Mammalia > Artiodactyla > Delphinidae > Globicephala > Globicephala melas. The sequence continues at coordinate 11,105,029 of NC_083323.1, forward strand.
TAGAGAACTGAACCTGTAAGTCTGTACCTGGTCACACACTTCCTTACCTTCAAGACTTCAAAGTAATTTCAAGTTTGAAAGGGACAGGTTTTCCCCGTCGGGTGTGTTTCAGTGGAAGAGTGTCAGTTCTATTTCCAATGCTCAGAAGCCCTCCTTCAGCTCTGTTACCTTCTGGGTGGGCTTCTGTAGATGAAAGGATTAGCCCGGAAGAAAAGAGACTGGCCATCATGGGTTTGGAAGATTGGTCTCACAGACCCGCTGCCCTGCCAGCGACCCCGGAGCAAGTTCCCTTGAGAATCAATCACCTTTTCCCTGAGAACTCATTGAGGTTTTCGGTTTCTAGACCAGTGTTCTGGAATGGGAGAGCCTCCAGTCAGCTTAGGATGAAAGCGGTGTTTTTCTTCTGCTCTGATCTCACAGGAGACCCAACCGTGGGCAAGACCGCCCTGGCCCAGATCTTCCGCAGCGACGGAGCCCATTTCCAGAAGAACTACACCCTGGTGAGATGTGGGCATCATAGGCCTGGCGGGGGCTTAAAGACAAGTGATCAGATAACCCTGGGGCAGCGACTTTCCAAATGTCCTTAAGAAGCCCTAAGAGGCCTGACCGTACGGCCATAAGCCACGGGGCACGGGGCAGTGTGTGGAGCAGACTGGCCGGTGGTTGGCTGGTCACCGTGTACAGTTCGCTCGTGGGCAGGGGGTTGGATGAGACTAGGGCGTCTCTGACTTCCACACCAGAAGTGAGTCCAGAGCACAGACACTGGAGCCGGAGACATGCATCCCCTTGGGACCCCTGACATGCGTGTTCTCCCTTTTCCTCCACAGACAACAGGGGTGGATCTGGTGGTGAAGACGGTGCCAGTCCCTGACACAGGGGACAGTGTGGTGAGTGGTGCCCTTGCCCCAAGGGGGCTCAGTGCTGCCCCAGCTGCGCCCGAGGGCTCCGTGGTCACGGAGCGAGGCAGTGCTGTCACCAGGGCAGTGATTTCCTCCGTTCTTGCCTTCTCAAGGGAGAGATTTCAGTCGAGAGACATAGAATGGTTTTAAGTACTAAGAGTTTTCTTAAGCAGAGCAAGAGTGCACTCCCAAGAACGAATGAGAGTGGGCTGTCTGGAAACCAGAAGCAGCCCGCAGTGGGGTAGGGTTGGGCTTTTGAGAGTGGTGGTCCCTCCCTGTGTCCTGCGTCATTTGACTGACAAGTTGATTGACAGCTTTAGGTCCCGTAACTTTTCTCCTAGTGCACAGGCGCTTGCGCACGAGCAGCCAAACCACAATGCTAATGAATTACAAATACGGCATAATGAACCCCAGGTTACCTTGAGGCACCTTTTAGGTCTTGGTGCACCTGCACCGACCTGTGCTGGTAGGTTTATCTTGCTTGGTCCTGATAAGGCTGGTGGTCCTTGACTAGAAGAGGGAGGATCTCTGGGTGGGTTCTGATCACTAGTGTCCAGGTTGGGGAGGGAAAGATGACCCCATCCACGATGGGGCAAGACCCACCCATGTCTGACTAGCTACCTAAAAGTGCCAGGACTTGGCCTAGACTTGTCTGAGCATTCAGGAACAGGCTGGGGGGAACACGGGAAGCATCGTATGGAAGGGATGAGGAAGAAGACGTGAGGAAGGCTGGGCTCTGGATCTTACCCTCAGAACTTACCGAGTATTGAGGTTCCTAACCTGGGTCCCTCTGTGGGAAGCGTCGACCCTTGAAATTGAATTGCAAGATGCTAGGTTTGCATGTGCTTTTCTGGAGAGAAGCCTTGAGAATTGCTAGATTCTTAAAGAGGTCCATGAGCAAAAAGCAATTTTAAGTACCCTGGATACAGTGAGAAGGGGTAAGATGAATGCACCGACGGCCAATGTGCAAAGCAGAGGAGGTCGCTGACCTTCAGACGGCATGAGCCAGAGGCCCGAGCCAGCAGGAAATTAACGGGGAACTTAGGGGAGACTTCCTGGAATGGCAGCATTGGGGAGGGGCTCTCACCTGGGCCGGTGAAGGTTCGGACACGGGCAGGAAGGGTCATCCTGCGCCCTCTGCTAGACTCACACCGCAGCCACCCAGAACCATGACAGACTGTCCTGCTTTAAATGCCTTCCCCAGGCCTCCTCGGTGACCTCCTTTAAAAAGGATCGTTTTAAGATGTGAAAATCAATTTCGTTAACAAAGTGCAGAATGCCCTTTTGGAAAACAGAGCACTTGTCAGCCTGTCTAGCATTCTGTTCTGCCAGGTGGGAAGTCGGCTTGTTCCTGGTATTTTTGCACTCGGGGTTAGGAGGGGTGAGATGCCGCCCAGAAAGAGCCAGTTGGGGTGGGAGACCGTTGCTCCTCCTCCCGCCGTCTTCCTCGTGCCTCGGACACAAGACAAATGTGTGTGCGCGTGCGCATGCGTGTGTCACCCCGAAGGTGCGCCGGGAGTCCTAGCGGGGATTTGCAGACGGGTTTCCCCACGTGCAGGCTTTCCTGGGACCTGTCTTTCTGATTCCAGGAACTCTTCATTCTTGACTCGGCCGGCAAGGAGCTGTTTTCTGAAATGCTGGATAAACTGGCGAGTAGGATTCAGTCTTTTTCCTATCACCACCACCTCCCGCCAAAGGTTTGCCCCTTAACAATGCCCTCACAGGAATTTCACTTCACTGCAGCCACCAGGAGAAGCTACCATGGCAACATCCTGTAAGGGGCGTTCCTCCCAGCCTTGGGGTCGGTGGCCCCTTGGCAGGTAGGAGCAGCTCTTGCATGTGATTCGTGATTGCTTCTCCCCCCCCCGGCCCTGGAATGGCTGACTCCCAATGCACCAGAGCTGTGCACCTCGGTCCTCGCAGCCCCCCACTCCGGGGCCTCCCTTCTCTGGAGCAACCCCCTCCTGGGGGTGTTCTTTCAGCCCTCCTCTGCCTCCTGGGTCTGGAGCAAAGATTTCCTTCCCCGCTAGGGGGTGCCCTAGAGGCCCCACAGTGAGGCTTACCTTCCCAGCCCACCCCCTGGGCCCACCTAGGATTGCTCTGGGACCTGCCCCTGCTGCCGCCCAGGCTCCTCCAGCCCTCCCAGCCTTCCTCTTAGGATCCAGCTTGCTGTACCTTCCAAGGTAACGGTTCTGCTAATGTGGGCCAGTGAGCTACTTAGAAGGTTTGAGGTCTCCAGGGCCCTCCCCTGCCTTTCCAAGAACAGCTACATTTTAATAGAAACTGTTTGCTGCCACCCTTTTTTTTCGCCTAAGAGAAATAGATCTAATGATGGTAATTTCACACAGGGCTGGCCTCACACATCAGTTCTTGGTGTTTTCCCACGCGGCTCCCTCGTACACTGTCCGGCGCTGCCCCGCGGAGGAGATGATGTGTCTAGACAAGTCAGGGTCACACGCTGCCCATGCTGGGTCCCCTCACTGGGGCCTGGAGGAAGGAGGTCTCTCCTGCGTGTGCACAGGGGTAGTCAGTGTGACTCTAGCTAGAGCTCTGTAGTCTGTGGAGTGAAGGTGTGAAGGGATCATCAGTTTAATCCAAGCTCCTCCCATCCTGGGCACGTCCAGGAGGGGAGGCAGTGTTGCCTCAGGGGCAGGAGGGTGAGGCCTCCAGAGCCAGTTCTGGGCTCGCCTTCCAAGGACAGCTGGAGGGAAAAGGATTCTCCCTCACACCCTGGGAGGTGACAACACCCCAGAGATGAACCAGCCTCTAATTGTGCAGGATGGGGGTCCCCAGAGACCGGGGCATCGCCAAGAGTCACACGCACCAGGACTAGCCTCACAGCCTATCAGGGCTGCCCCGCGGCCCCGTGCCAGGCAGCAGGATGGCCCAGGGGTCTGAGCAGCCCCTGAAGGCGCCAGCCCCTGAGAGCATAGCACTGCTTCTTCATTGGGACAGCGAACCCTGTGCAGTTGCTGGTCTGGTTTGGATTAGGGCTGATACGCTGCAGGAGAAGCAGAAAGTGCCCTTTGCCTTTTGAAAAGCCGGCCCTTATTAGGAAAATGTATGCAAACCAGCTTCCAGGGAGTGGCTAATGAAAAAAGGATGCTCTTTCAGGCCTGCAAAGCAGAAAACATATCACCTTGCGTAATAGTGGGCCCTCTATGAGAATGAGTAGAAGAATGAGTTGATGGAACTGGGGCAGGCAAAGCGTTTCTGGGTAGAGAAAAGCCTCAGCCCCACCCTGGTGTTTAAAGCCCGCGTGACTTGGGCAAGTCAGTTACCCTCGCTGAACTAAGTTTCTTCAGCTACACAGTAGGGGTCTTCAGACCAGCCCTGCAAAGCTGGGGGGTTTCACGATGATGCCCAGAAAACGCCTGGCACGGATGCGAGCTCTCACCCTCACCGTCGCCATCCCAGACCTAGGCCTTCCCCGCCACTTCGCCCAGCCCTCCCATTCATTCCTGTGGGTGAATCCTTTTCTTCTGTGGATGTGGCTCTGTTTTCTGATTCACATCCCCTTTAGAATTTTTCACTTCCCTCTGCCCACGTGTCCCTTCCCTTAGAAGGCCACATTTCCTCCCAGTCTAGAAGTCACTTTCGCTGTCAGTGACGTGTCCCCATCCTGTCCCCCTTGCACAGTGGGAGAGTCCCAACGTCTTGTGTCTCGTCTACGACGTGACCAACGAGCAGTCCTTCAGCAACTGCAGCAAGTGGCTGGAGAAGGCTCGGTCACAGATGCCAGGCGCCACCCTCCCAGGTACGAGCTGCAGGCATCCGGGGTTCCCAGCAGCACCTCTGACCTTCAAGTTCAAGAGCACAAGGTCACTGCAGAAATGGCTGTGGGTGCAGGAAAAGGGTGCCCTGGTCTTTTGAGTGTGACGATCTAGACCGTACCCTGACTCTGCCTCAGCAACCACGGAAACCTCAGTGAGTTGCCCCACCTCTGTGAGTCTATAAAATGGGCCTGCTGACGCCCCCCCGGCAGGGTTACGGGGTGACTCAGGATAACGAGGGGGAAGGTGCTGTGATAGGAATATGAGTTGTTATTTCCGGAAAGCTAACCCCAGGGAAGCAGTCCTCATTTTCTCCTGTATGTGGGGCACCAGTAAACATGCAAGGCCCGTTTTCACTTCTGAATGCTCTCAATCAGTTTATTTTTCATCCCTATGTGAGATCAACAAATTCTCCTCATTAGAGACCAGGGAAAGCGATCTCCAGAGACAGGCTCAAAAATTAGCCGCAGCGGATGCAGCTGGCAACAGAACCAAATTACCTCTGAATGCCTGACTCTGAGCCCAGCCCTCAGATTAGCGTTAATGACCGTTTTGAAAGTTTGCTCCATGTGCTAGAAGTGATCGCAAATGCTCACATCAGTTTGGTCCTCGCCTTCACGGTTTGCAGCCTGAGGGAGAGGAGGCGGACAGGTAGCCAGGAGGTCTAGCAGAGGGGCTGAGCGAAAGCTGCAGGTGCAAAGGGCCGGCCTCCCGCTCCGCTGCGGCCCTCGGGGGCCGGTGCGGGGTCTCCGGTCGTGCTCATCACCTCGGATCAGGGAGCCTCTCTCAGATGAGGTTTTACACACCTCAGAATTAGGCTGCTTGCTCTTTTCTCTCTCCAGCTGTCCTCCCAGACGGCCACGGTTAAATGCGACGCTCCGATTGTTTCTCTCGAGCAGGTGTACTGGTGGGGAACAAGACAGACCTGGCCAGCAGGCGAGTGGTGGAGTCGGCCCAGACCCGGGCATGGGCACTGGGCCAAGGCCTGGAATGTTTTGAAACATCCGTGGTAAGTATTTCCGCCTGCACCGTAGCCAAGTCTGGAGCAGACCTCGGCTGGAAGCGGTTTCTCACATGACCTCCCATGCATCGAGTTGTTAGTCCACCATATGCAGAGCCTGATTCGGAGCTGATGTTTACACCCTTAGCCCAAGATCTCTTCTCAGTATAGCAGGAGTCACTCGTGGGTTACGAACAAGCAGATCAGCCAGCCAGCCGGCCCTGGGAAAAGCTACATCTCAATTAGGAAGAAACACAAGTGTACTGTGTTCAGTTACAGAGACACTTGATGTTGGCATGAGACATCTTGGGTTACAGTGTTGTCGGCACACTATTTCATAGACTCTCAAAATCAGCCCCATGATCCAGGAGCTGGCCCCCATTGCCCACTTAGTGTCGGGGTGAAGTGACTGGCCCGTGAGTCACGCTGACTCACGAAGGGTTGAGCCAGGACTAGGATCCCTGACTTCTGGTTCCCGTGCTCCGTGCCCCCACCGTGCCGCAGCCCCAGTGTGACACCAGGCCACAGAGTGTCTCTGGTATATTCAGCAAGAGCCCTTGGGAAGGGGGACGGTCAGAGGGATTTGTTCCCGGCCCCTTCAGTACCCGATAATCATGATTTGGGCATGTTCAGAGTATTGTGGGAAGCTCCCTCCTATGTGGGGAGTTCTGAGGTCCCAGCCTCCCTGCAGCCAGGGTGCAGGCACGTGACCCAGGCTACACCAATCAGAAACACTCGTGTGCTACTATGGAAGGGGCGTGACCCAGGCTACACCAATCAGAAACACTCGTGTGCTACTATGGAAGGGGGTCAAGAGAATACACCTCCCCCTGCGGGAGCCGCCCAGAAACGCCCACTTCAGAGCCAGCAGGATCCAAGGTGCCAGCTGCAGTGCTCCTTCCTGGGGTCGCTGGGGAGACTTGCCATCGGCGCTGCCTGAAACGTCCATGGCGGTAACGTGGACTTCATTCCTGGCCTTGTGGCCTCCGGCCCCGACTGATTCCTTGGTCCTCCCAGAGAGTCAGTGGGCTACTTAACAAATAGCCCTGAGGTCGTTTTCTACTCAAACTCTCCTTAAGCTACAGGCACCCTTGTTGTCGCATCTGTGAAATTTGACAAATGCTGCTATTCAGTTGCCGTATGGACGTGAATTTCTTAAACCCCCTCAAAGCGGCATGCTTCCTTAGAGAAAGCAGCGAGTGCAGGCAGGTGCTCTGACCTCCGATGGTGAATAGCGGGACTAGCTGTGGGCCGCTCGTTGTGTTACTTAACCTGTTGGTGCTTCAGTTTCCTCACCTATAAAGTGGGAATAGTAAAATATATCCCTCATTGAGTAATAGATATGGGAATTAAGTCAGATGGTGAATATAAAAGCACTTAGCACGAGGTCTGAGGCATAGTAAATGCTCAGTCAATGTTAGCTTTTTTAAATATAAATATTCCCTCTAGTAATCTCATTTATGCTATTATTACTCACTAAATCCTTGTATTCCTAGATTGTGCAGAGATAAATGTCAGTTTTGCCTCTGGTCCAGTTGATCACAAATGCTAAATTAGTGAAGTTCCAATTAGCAGGCTTTTACTATATAGAGGGTTGCCCATCTCTTATGCAGGACACCTTTGAGCAAAGCAGTGAGCTGTACCACCCACAGCAAACATTATCTTCCTATTCCGTCCTCCTCCATTCACATTTATGAAGTTGCCTCCTTACCCCAATATCCACGTTCCCTGGAACTCTTGACGGAACTCAGAAATTAACACCCACTCCCAACACTTCCATCACCAAAGGCCACTGGGCTGCATGTTTAAACTCTGGTTAGGTGTTTGCCACTACACGATTGAAACGGGAGGGTATAAATGATGTCTGACGAGGCTGCAGTTAAGCACTTGGTATTAACTGTGCAGGTTAACTAGTCGCCCCCTGAGTTGATGGGGGCGACTAAGCACCACCCGGCAGCTCGGTTAAGAAAGCTGTAATTAAAAAGGAGATATAACCAAATGCCATTTGAAACGCAGCCAAGTCCTGACACCAAGCCCATCTCCTCCTCTCTTTCTAAATGCAGCCATAATTGTCCTGCAGACCTAAAGGAGGTACCTACATGGCCATTTGACTTTCTTTTTTCTTTATAATTCCGTCCCCAGAACATACTCATTTTTAAACTGGAGGTTTTGTACCCTTTGACCACTTTCACCCGTTTCTCCCACCCCCGTCCCCACCGCCCCTGGCAACCACCAGTCTACTCTCTGTTTCTGAGTTTGTTTTTTCTTAGATTCCACACATAAGTGAGAACATAACAATATTTATCTTTCTCGGCTGGCTTATTTCACTTAATATCCTCAGGGTTCATCCACGTCGTCACAAGTGGCAGGATTTCCATCTTTTTTATGGCTGAATAGTATTCATGTGTGTGTGTGTGTGTACCACATTGTCTCTATCCATTCATTCATCAGTGTACACTCAGATTGTTTCCATGTCTTGACTACTGTCATGACTATTCTCTTGGCAGTGAAGATGGGGATGCAGCTCTCTCTCCAAGGAAGTGACTTCGTTTCCTTTGGTTACACACTCAGAAGTGGGATTGCCGGATCATGTGGCAGCTCTATTTTTAATTTTTGAGGAACCTCCATACTGTTTTCCATAGTGGCTGCACCAATTTTCATACCCACCAACAGTGCACAAGGGTTCCCTTTTCTCCACATCCTTACCAACACTTACCTCTTGTCTTTTTGATGATCGCCATCCTCACAGGTGTGAGGTGACATCTCATTGTGGTTGATTTGCATTTCCCTGACGGTTAATAATTATGAGTACCTTTTCAGGTACTTGTTGGCCGTTCAAGTATCTTCTTTGTAAAAATATCTGTTATTCGTCCTTTGCCCATTTTTTAATCAGAGTATTTGTGTTTTTGCTGTTGAGTTGCACAAATTCCTTGTATGTTTTGGATATCAACCCCTTATCAGATGTGTGGTTTGCAAATATTTTCTCTCATTCTGCAGGTTGCCTTTTCATTTTGTTGATGGTTTCCCTTGCTGTGCAGAAGCTTTCTGGTTGGTGTAGTCCCACTTATTGATTTATGCTTTTGTTGCTTGTGCTTTTGTTGTCATATTCATAAAATTATTGCCAAAACTACTGACAAGGATCTTTTTCCCAGTGTTTTCTTCTAGGAGTTTTTTTGGTTTCAGGTCTTAAGTTCAACTGTTTAATCCATTTTGAGTTAATTTCTGGGAGGTGTAAAATAGGAATCCAGTGTCATCCTTTTGCATGTGAATATCCAGTTTTCCCAGCACCATTTATTGAAGAGATTATCTTTTCTCCATTGAGTATTCCTGACTCCACTGTCAAATATTAGATGACCGTATATGTGGGGCAATTATTTCTGGGCTCTCAATTCTGTTCCATCGGTCTTCGTGTCTGTTTTTATGCCAGGACCGTATTGTTTTGATTATTATAGCTTTGTAATAGGGTTTGAAATCAAAAAATGTGATGCCTCCAACTTTGTTCTCTTTCAGGATTACTTTGGCTATTCGAGGTCTTTGTGGTTTCTCTTTGACTTTCTAACACCCCTCAATATTTGGCATTTTCACACCAAAAAAATTTAAGAGCATTTCTTCAAACAGCAGTTAAAACGCATTGTTTATTACTGCAAGAAGTTGGACAGTATTAAATAAAAGCGAGTTCAGGGAAGATCCATAGGGATGGCTTCCCTTGCAGGAAGGTGAGGGGAAGGGAACTGAGGTTTGTTGAGCACCTACTGTGTGCTAAGTGTCTTGCACACATTATCTATTTAGGCTTCCAGCAGTCCTGCTGCTATCCGTATCTCACTGATGACAAACAGACTCAGACTGTGTTGCTTTCCCTGGTTGCCCAGCTAATGAGCAGTGGAACCAGAACTAGAACACAGGCCAGCCTGTCCAGCTTGATAACCTTCTAGAAGGGGCTCTGGCCTCCCACAGAGCCTACTTTGGGAGTCTCAGGGGCAGAATTCTAGGCCAGATTAAGCACTAGTCTGAGCCCGCTCTGAAGATTCTTCACGCAGAGCAGACCTACTCTACAGCTGTCAAACGATGTCAGCAAGATTATGATTCATCATTTAACAAAAGCATTCCTATCATTAGCAAGCCCTCCTAATGCATTTGGAAAACGGTTCTGTTTACATCTGCTATTTCAGGAGCACTCCATGTGTATAAAGAGACTTGCCTCCATTGAATTCCCTACTTCTTATGTTGCGTTCTCCGAAGATCTGGCTTTCAAGAGCTTTCAGACTCAGTTAGAAATCCTTGTGCATGTGCCTTGCAGTCCTCATTCTCTTCCCATTCAATGCTTAACTATACTTGCAACTGACGTAACGTTTTGCTATTTGACTTTGGCGTAGCCTAGGACGTTATGCTCTGTACAGTCAAAAATGTCTTGCAAATATAACTGAGTTATTCTTCTTACGTCCTGCTGAAGAGTGACAGCCTTCCGGTCCTTGGCAGTCATGAGTTGAGTATAGACACTCGTCTGGGCCACCAGCTGTCCTCTCATTTCTCAGCACCCTCTCAGCACTGCCGCCTCTGGTTCTGCTCTTGGTGACTTCTCTCCTCCACCCTGGGGACAGGAAGTCCGGTAACTTTCTGCAGGAACTGGTTTCCTTTTGCGCGCTTCTGTCACCCCAGCTGGCAGAGTGAAAAGGCTGCTCTTCTCAAATGTGGGGCATCTGAATTCTAGACTGGGCTCTGCGTAAAACAGCTGGGCCGCTGCACCCCTGGGCCCCAGACTGCTGTCTAGAAAACAAAGGCACTGAGCTTGACGACTTCCTTCCATCCTTTGGTTTGGAAATCCTTCCGTTTTGTTGGGGATACTTCATTACCTCTTATCAAGGCTGCACTTTTGCCGCCAGCTACGGATTGTTTGAAAATCCATACACACAGGCTCTTGTGCATTCATAGTTTGAGCTACTGTCTTGAAAGTAGTGGGTGCTTTCTTCTGCCAACTTATTTCTTTAAAAAAAATTGAAAATACCCGTGGATGCGCACATAGAGAGTGAGAAACGATAGCTAAGTGGAGAGGGTACCATTTTCTTTCTCCCAGAGCCTGTCAGGCTCACCCTATAGGGCTGGTTCTTCCTTCCAGATGAAGAAAACCTAGGGCAAGTTCCAGAACTTTTCTGATCTCTCTCAGATAATAAAAACATCCTTTGGTCACCTTTAGTCACAAAATTATTCATGATTTCACTTATTAAAATGCCCAGTGCTGAGTGACTGTCAGAATTCGTAAAGTCAGCTTCGCCTCCTGAGCCTGCTGTGGGAAGCAGGGCCAGGCTGCTGCATCTGTGTTTCTGGACCTGTGCTTCCCCACCAGCTCGCTTCTGCTGGGACCTGCTGTGGCCCCTCTGGACTTGCCAGGTGTCAGAGATGCCCTCCCTGCGCCCATCAGGGGCGCTTTCTCACCTGCGGCTTCCACCTCACAGGTGACACCTCCTCAGGCTAGGACACCTCCTCACCTTTCCTGTGACCTCAATTCCAGGCCGTCCATTCTTGTTGGGAGCCATCACCCTCCTGGAGGCTGTCCCCGCGGACTCCCTTTAAGACAGCTCCAGGCTGGGCTTCCGCTGGGCCCGCCGCTGGTCCAGGGAAGCGTTACTGCAGCCCCAGTTTGACAGAGGAGGCATTGCAGGCCATCCCCAGTCTGCACTCTCCTGCTTGGCCATCCAGACAGCCAACCCCAGCCTCACCCTGATGCTTCCCAGGCCCGGGTCCAGCACTGGCCTGAGTCCCCGGGCTGCAGGCTTCCTCTTGGGACCCTCCCACTGACCTCAGGATGAGGGAGAAGCACCCGCATCCTGGGGGAAATGCCACAGCGCTCCCCGACCTCCACCCTGTCTGCTCCTCCCTCCAGAGTGTGGAGGTCCTTGCCATCGGTTGTTTTGCTTTGACCTTTGGGGCCTCAGTCAAAACTAAGCAAGAAAGAGTCTCATTTTAACATCCTGTCACACACAGAGTGAGAGTGGCTAAAAGTACAGGCTCTGCAGGAACAGGTCTAGGTTCAGACCCAGCTCCATCACGGGCAAGTGTGTGGCTTTCGGCACGTGACCTCAACCTCTCCACGTCTCAGTTTCCTTCTTGTAAAACGGGACGAATGGTAGTAGCTGCCCTGAGTGGTGGGGGTGGTGGGAAGGAGAAGTTGGGGCAGAGGGCGGAGCACCTGGCAGGAGGGAAGAGCGGGCGATGCCAGCTCTCTGTGACAGTCCTAAAACCAACCAACTGACTTCTTCAATTTGTCTCTCCAGAAGGAGATGGAAAACTACAAAGCCCCCTTCCACTACCTGGCCAAGCAGTTTCACCACCTGTACCGGGAGAAGCTGGAGGTTTTCCAGGCGCTGGTGTGAGGGGCTGGCTGGACCATTCCCCGCGCTGGAACCTGGCCGCGGGCTCCGTCTCCTCGGGAGATGGGAGAAGATAGAGTGGCCTGAGCCCTTCCAATCTATCGTGACAGCTTTAAATAAAATGAGAAAAATGGAGAAGCAGCAGCTCATTCCGCTCTTGGTCGGGGCAGCCCTGGTGCCACTTTACACTTTGCCTGCTGCTTCCAGAGCAGCTTCCCGTGGTGGGAGCTGGTGCCTGTGACAGTGGGTGTCCTGCCCTCCCCGAAGGACCTCCCCGCAAGAGCCCACCCCATGCCGTAGTTGAGGTGCTCAGCTTGGAATCTGCCATGTGGCCAGGGGGCTGATGGCCCTCTCCTTATTCTAGCAGATTCGACTTTGCTGCCTGTCCCGCTGTCCACCTTGCTCCTCAGCCAGAGCTCCCTGGTGATGGCTACTGTCCCTGGCAAAAACAGTGCCCCCTGCCGGCTGCCCTGGGTGCCTCTTCTTGATAAAGACCCAGCCCCTCCCAGCTGCCGGGAACCCTGAGCTTGGCACCCAGGGAGCCAAGAACAAGGCCACTTTCCTTTAATGACCCTCCTCTCAGCAAGCCGGGAAGCGGTCATAATTCTTTGCACTGAGCTTGACTGTTTTCCATCCTGTCTCTGCTGCCAGATTAATCTTCCTAAAACACCACTTTCATCATTTCACTCCCCTGATTGAAGACCCATAGAAGTTCCTCGTCGCCCCTTACATCAGGGCTGCAGGCCGAGGTCTGGCATTGACTGTCACCCTCACCCGGGGGTCTCAGCTCCTTTCAGCTCCAGGGCCCCAGAGGGTCATCACCCTCTTTCAGTCGCCCTCTTGGTGGGAGTGGGGGTGCTGTGCAGGGTGCTGGCTTTGGCGGTAGGCAGATTCTGGGTCTGTCCCAGTGATAGCAGTCATAATGGAAATTAACTCTGGTTCCTGTTTATGACCTGCCATGTCTCTACATGAGCTGAGCACGTTACACGTATTAGCTAATTTAACCCTTACAACGTGGAGTCTCGCCGTCCCACTTTTACAACTGAGGAACCAGAGTCAGGATCATGGACGCCAGAGCCCGGCCCACAGCCGCCGCCTCCCTGCATCCGCCTGAGCTTGGCCGGGAGGAAGTGGAGGTGGTGGCTCGGTTGCCCCTCGAGGTCACTGTGAGAAGTGAGATAACACGTGAAGGGCATCGGCCACGTATCGACCACCTCAGGCCCCTGCCATCCCCCCTCCTGTTGCTTCTCAACACAAACTCACTGTAACCACAGCCATCTTCCCAGTGAGTCTTTTCTTTCGGAAGATAAGGGCCTGCAATTTGCCGGGCATTTTCCTAGGCACTGGTCACGTCAAGCTGTGGGTCTCTGGGCCCATGTTCTGGAAGGGAAGATCTACAGTAAACAACCAAGGAGACACGGAGGGGACATTTCCAGTTGCCCCAGAATTGGTTACTGGGACCCAAGGCTGTGGCCAAAGAGATGCTAAGAAACCCACTTCCTAAAGAGATCACAAAAGGCTGGGGCCAGACACCTTCCCCGGGGCATCCTGGAGCTGCCTCGCCTCTCCACTCCTTGCTCTTTGCTGTTTATATAAGAAGATCGAGTGGTCAAGAGGAGGGGGGAGTGAGGGTGGACAGTGTTGGTGGATGGGTACCACTCCCTCTCCGGCCCCACCCCCAGAACCAGGCACTGGAGACCCCAGGAGAATCCTCCTAAGACGAGACAGCCGAGAAGAGGAGGCTGGCACCTTGCTCCCCAGCTGCATGCTCGCAGAGCTGCAGGAGCCTGGTGCCAACTGCAGGGACAGGGTGTTGAGGGCGTCCTTGGGGGAGCTTGACACGCATCCCCTAGCCTTGTGCCTGGCTCCCTCCGGGGGGGGGTGCAGAAGCCTGCGCCACCAGCAGGGGGAGCAGGTGCTCCCACCTCCGCTGTTCATGGCCCCCAGGGGGCTAACGTGGGGACCCACACAGAGGGTGAGACGCTGAGGGCAAAGTGTCGGTCCCTGTTCTGGGAAATGGGGACTTGGAGAGTAAAACAAAAATCCCTACCCTCAGGGTGCTTACATTCTAATGGGGTGGGAAAGAGGTTCGCTTAGGGAAATCCAGGGGTCTGATGGATGGTAACAGAGCAGGGCGTGCAGAGGGTGTGCCAGGGAGGGGGTAGCAGTATGAAATAGGGAGGTTAGAAAGGATACCCCTGAGAAGGGGACATTTCAGCAAGATCTGAGAGGGCAGAATGTCTGGCCCCTCTCGGTGTGGTTGATTTCATAGGCCCCTCAGAAGTGGAAAGCCCGCCTTCCACTTTCTTTACCTGGCGGCTGGCACTGGGTCTGAGCTGCGTGCATGGACTTCTGGGGGATCTGGAGATGGATGGGACTCAGTCCCTGCCCTAGAATCACCTACAAGCCACAGAAGAGAAAGATGAGCCAACACTTCACTTCTAAACCCCAGTGGAGGGCTTCCCTGGTGGCACAGTGCTTGAGAGTCCACCTGCCGATGCAGGGGACACGGGTTCGCGCCCCGGTCCGGGAAGATCCCATATGTGGCGGAGCGGCTGGGCCCGTGAGCCATGGCCGCTGAGCCTGCGCGTCCAGAGCCTGTGCTCCGCAACGGGAGAGGCCACAACAGTGAGAGGCCCGCGTACCGCAAAAAAAAAAAAAAACCCCAGTGGAACCCCAAAAGCATAGGCGCCAGGGTCCCCCACTGCTGTGGACGAGCACAGGAGCTGAGCGCTTCTCCTGCTGTCTTTGGGACATTCCCTGTCCTCCACGGTTTCCTTCCTTCTGCGAGGAATGATCTGAGGCAGGGGCCTGGCCTCTTTCTGTTCACTCCCTGGCTCTGTGAAGCCGACCCTTCTGCGGTGCCTTTTGCTGCCTGCTGACATCACTTGGGTTCACCCACCAAGAGGGCAGAGAAGCCTGGGTGAGTGGGAGTGTGGGAACACAGCGGGGCCCATCGCATTTTGGAGCGGTCGCTTAGAAATATAGACCCCAGTTCCAACATGGGCCCTCAGGCACTTTACAGGCTGAGTTCTTTGTTGGGGTCCCACCCCAGAAGAGTTCCCCATTCAGGTGTGGATGGCATGTGAGGCAGCCCCAGGGGGGTGTCCTGGGCCCAGTGGTTCACCCTGACACCGTTTTTGCCATGAGCACCAGCCCTTAGTTTTCCATGACTGGGAAAGTTGCCTTGGTTAGATGGTCTCCTGCGAGGAGACTCAGAGAGCAGGAAGCTACCTGCTGTAGCTAAAACACATGCATTCTGGTGCTAAAATGTGCATTTTAAAATGGTATACTGCAAATTAAAAGTTTCCTGTCCCGAACTGGGATGGCAGTCAGAGCAGATTCAGCGGAGCCCAGGATGGGAGCTGAGAATCATGCTAACCCAGATCTCTTGGAGGAGTTTTTGATTTTGAGAGAAGCTTTTGGTTTTGCACCTGCCAATCCCATCCCTGGGTCCATCTCGGTGCGGGGGCCCTGCTGCATATCAGGATGGCTGAGGCTGTGCCGTCAAGGAGCTCAAGTCTCACAGGTAAGAAGGGTTTCCAGGGACCTCGCAGGGAAACACCCAGTGTCAACCAGGGAAAAGCATTCCAGACAAAGGGAACCACACGTGCAAAGGCCCTGAGGCATGAAGCAGGGTCCCCCTTGAGGAACTGTGCGTTGAGCACTGGGTGAGGAGTGAGGGGTACCCAGCTGGTGAGAGGTTGGAGAGAAGGCAAAACAAGAGCATGGAGGTTTGGGTACATAGACCAGAGAAGTTGGACTTTTTCCAGAAAGAAATGGGAAGCTTTAAGGGTTTTAACAGAGGCGACTCACCTGGATTTCCGCTTTAGAAAGATCAGCCTGGGGGGAAATCGGTGGAGGCAGTGGGAGAGGAGGTGCTTGGAGATTAAGGAGACGAGTTCAGAGACGTCCCAGTATTCTGGCTGAGAGCTGACGGGGAAGATGTGGAGACAAGGCTTCACCCATCTCCAGCATTAACAAAAACTTTGTATTTTCAGCCCAATTTAGAATTGTCTTCTCCCCCACCCCACCCTTTTCCTCAGAACACCAACTGATTTCTTTTTTTTAAACACGTTATCCTTTATTTACTTTAGAGACAGAGAAAACACAGAGAGAGGGACTTCTTTGGGTTGCAAATTGTTAGTGATGGAGCCGGGATGAAGACCTTGGGCTTGCCAGCCCTCGGTGGATTTTATGATATTTATGTATACGATGCCCGCTCACTCTTGCTCTGCCAGTAAACAGAGCTGATCAATATGAAGAGGACAGCCACGAAGAGCTCTTTCCATCCTAAAAAGGCAAGAGGACTGGGAAGATTCATCAGGAGAAAGTATCGAACAGCCAGTGTCTGAGTTTTACCTGTGATGTGACGGGGGAGAAAGTGCATTTTTGCGGAAGCCTTTACGTAACTGTCCTAGGGACAGAGGGGGTGACTCCAGAATGGAGCATGGTGGCAAGCGACCAGGAGAGCAAAGACAGTGTCGGTTCCTAGCAGGCAAGAACCACATCGGATACTCCTTATTGGCCCTCTAGAAGCATCTGGGGTTTAGTGGAAAAAGCAATGGTTTCACGTCAGAAGAATGGAATTAGAATTGCTGCTGTGTGTCTCCAGGCAAGGCACTCACCCTCTCTGATGGCCAGCATCAGCTTCCCTGTTATCAAATGGGGATGACAGCATCAACCTTACATATTATCGTGTGTAGATTGAGATGTGTAAAACCTCCTTCTACAAAGCATGGTGTATTAAAAAATCCAGGTGATTTCCAAAATTTCTTTACTGGCTTTTTTATGAGCATAAAAGTAATGTATGGTTATTGCCAAAATAAAGTCAGAACCTATTACAAAATATAAAGAAGAAAATGGAAATTACTCAACTCCTTCCATCCAGAAATAGCCACCATTAACATTCTGGTGTGTGTACTTCCGTCCTTTTTCCTCTGCATATAAAAATACATACATATTTTTTTTAACCAGAAATGTGATATTGCCATATATGCTGCTTGAAATGTTTCTCCTTTCGCTTAAAAATATCTTGCGGACATCATTTCAGACCAAAAAATACAGTTTTATGTGATCATTTTATTTCTTTTTAAATCATGAAAATTTTAAACATACACAAAAATAAAGAGAACAGTGTAACAGATGCTCCTTTGCCCATCAGCCAGATTCAGAACTTGTAAGCTTTTGCCTCCCTTGCTTCATCTTCTTCCCCCTTCCATTATTATTATCGTTATAACCGTTTAAACCTAATACTAACCCTCTTGCAGTGTGCCTCTAAACCTATCTCAAGGTTATTATTACACCTGACGAAATTAACAGTAATTCCTTAAGCGCACCGAATGCCCAGTCAGGATTCAAATTTCTCCGGTTAGCTTCAAAAGGTTCTTTTACAGTTGGTTTATCACATGATCCTTTTTAATGGCCCCCTGTGGATGGATACCAGCTTTGCAAGTTGCCACTCATGAAAAGCACGGAGGGCAACATCCTTCTGCACATATTCGCGGACCCCTGTCCAATTATTTCTACAGGACAAATTCCTAGAAGGGGACTTTCCAGGTCAAAGCCTATGCATTTTTTTTTAAGGCTTTTAATAGCATTTGACAAATTGCCCTCCAGAGAAATTGTACCAATTTACACTCCCACCAGCAGGGACTGGCACCCTGGACGGCTTTGGGTTGTTAATGAAAGGAAATTAAGAGGAGAGAAAGCAGGTGGGGAGGAAAAGGGGAAAGGAAGAGAGGCCTGGAGGGAGAGGATGCAGAGAGCTCCTCGGAGCTCTCGGTGGCCCCCAGGGACCAGCCCTCCCGCGCGCCTGAGAGCAGCTCGGAGAGGCAAGTGTCCCAGCCCACTGGTGACTGCACCAGATTAAGTCCTAAAACAACGATTCAATCGAGACGGAGAACAAAGCTCGAGCAAAGACTCTTCGATCCATTCTAATTAGGAGCTGCCTTTCCAGAGAAATCAGGAACAGGCTGCCACGGCTGAAGGTGGAAAGAAAAAAAAGCGAAGCTGCAGCCCAGCTGTGCTTGGAGCTTGTCTGTTTTCCGAAAATCCCAAGAAAGAGCTCCATCCATCGTGCACACAATCCAGGGACCCTGTTCTGAAGGTTATAGAATTCAGCTTGGGCCAAGGGTCTCCATCCCCAAAGGCTGTGCTGGGCAGGGGGTACTTTCTGTTCTCGCCCTTGCTAAGGGCATGGGGAGGAGGGCAAGGAAGTAGTAGGCACTTACCTTGTTTCTCCTTCATTTTTGCTGTAGCTTAAAACCTACAATCTATTTCAGATTTGAGAAGAGGAACTAAAATTAAGATACATTTGAGGCCTGGCTCTACATGCAAATACGGAGACCAGGCTGGTTCTGGTTCTGGCAGCCTGGGTGTACGTTGGAGTTTTGCTCGGTAGGTGGAGGTCATGATGCTTTGCTTGCCTTTGACTCTCCCCCTCCCGTTTGCACTATGCTCTTCCCATGTCGCCTACAAGCGCTCAAAGAAGGACTCGTCCAAGGGTCACCATTAGCCAAGCTTCAGTGACAAAGCCATTCCAACTGTAAGCACTGAGCATCCTAACATAAGGACTGCAGTGAGTTCATGGTCCAGAACTTCCTCGGGTGCTGTATCCTTTGTAAGACGGTATTTAAATTAAGAGCACGCAGGATCCAGGTCACGGTGGATTCTTGCTGATAGCGGAGGATGTTTTCAAGCAAAGATCAAGAAACAGCTTCCCGAACAACATATCGGCAATTCACTGTGAATCTCAAGATACATCTTGGGGAAGCTTGGGTCTCTCCCATCAGGCTTCCTTCAGCTGTTCTAACAGCTCCCTCTTCTAACAAGCAGAGGTGGTGACAACTCCAAGAAGCAGAGCGTGCAGCCGTGCGCCTGCACACGGCGTTCTGGGCTCTGGAGTCAAACAGCTCTGGGTTCAGGTGTCCACTCAGGCACTTTGTCACAGAGTGACCCTGGGCAAGTCACTTCACTGCTCCAGGCCCTGGAACATCACCTCCCTTGGATGGTTGCTAAAGATTAACAATAGGGCGGTACTTACAAAACGCTCAGCCCGTGTTGGAACAGTACCTGTTCAGGCTTTACGATCATTATTGCTGTGTGGTCCCCACCCTGGGTAATCCCAGGATGAAGAAGTTGAGCCTGCTGTCCCCCGACCCTTCATTCAAAGGAGCTCTGGGACTGGGAGGCCTGGGTCCCCTATGCGTGAACCCTGGGAAATGGCCGGCCATGGCCCGGAGAAGACTGGAGAGAGACTGGACCAGGGTGGGGGGGGCGCCAGGAGACCTGGGTTCAAGTCCACCTCTTCCCTGCACTGGACTTTGCCCCTGGGGTGTATGTGATGACAAGGTTGGACTGATGATCCCTAAGAGTATTCGCTGTTCTAACTTCGTTGGTTCTCCATGCCCAGCAGGCAGGCGAGAAGGGCTTAACAACTGCTCTGGGCACAGAGCTGATGCATCTCAGTCAGCCCTGGCCTTCTGAATGCCAACCATGTGCCAGGCCTTGCTCTCGGTGCAGGGTCTTCAAGGCTGAACAGGAGATGTTAGGCCCCTCTCCTTGCCCCATACAGTCTAGCGGGGGAGAGAGGCAATAGCACGTTTATAAACACGTGTATAACCAAGTTGTAAAAGCCGCTTAAAGGAAAAGACCAGAGCCCTCTGAACAAGACCACAAAGGAGGCCTACTTTAGGTTGGGGAGAAGGTTGTCCAGCGAAAGCCTCTCCACTGAAATATGAAGGGGTACGAGCTGGGCGTGAAACAGGGAAATTGTGTGTCAGCCAGAGGGAGCAGCATGTTCAAAGGTCCTGAGGCAGAGAGGAGCAGCAGCCCCAATCCCCAGCACATCTCACGGAGCTTACTTCTCGGCCCTCACTCTCCCAGGGTTTCCACATGGGGGGACTCTCACCCCCAAGAGAATCGAAGACACCAGATATGGAACAGATGCTCAGATATGGGCCTTGAGCTAAGGTGGCTGTACCCCCTCTTTCCTTTATGGCATGGGCAGCCCTGGGGCTCCACACAGGACTGACTCACCACCAGGCCCGTGCACAGGCTGCAAAATCAGGCCTGAGGGAGGACTCTGCTGAGCCTCAGAGGTGAGAGACAGAACCACGTGGAGCAGGGGAGGCTCCGAGACCCCCAGACTCTAATTGGGCGGGGTGGGGAGGCACCTTCATCGACCCAAAGCTCCCATTGCATAGATGGGAAGATAAGACCGGCTCCAGCTGCTCCAGCGCACAGCCCAGGCAGCTCACACACCACGTTGCCCTCCCTTCCCTCCCACCCTCCCTGTGAGAGGGCAGCGCATGCGCATTTGAGGGCCAAGGAAATCAAGGCCCCTGGGAGGTGAAGTGACTTGTCCCAGCCCCACAGCCAGCCAGGGGGAAGGCAGAGGAGCCCCCAGCCAGCCCCTCCTCTGTGCCCAGCATCTCACATCCTTTACCTCTCTTAATCCTCACAACCACCTTTCCAGGTGGGCGTGGTTTGGCTCATTTTACAGGTGAGGAAACTGAGGTTCAGAGAGATAAAGCCAGTGACTCAAGTTCAGCCAGAAAGTGGAACCCACAGAGAACCTGTGCTCTTTGTGTCACCAAGAAGCAGCCCCAGTAGGCGAGCAGGTACCCAGGAAGGACACCGCGGCTAGGGATGTTTGAGGACAGGCCGGCAGGGAAGCAGCTGTCCTGGAGAACTTGCGAGGAAAACCCACATAATAAACACTGGGAGCTCTGGGAGCTGGGGAAAGGCCCCCCAGGAAGGGCAGAGGTAGAGGGTATGAAGTGTTGGAGAGGGGCGGGTAAGGGACCAAGGTCACACTCACTGAGGACCGGGCGCACAGTAAGACCTCGGCAAACCTGAGTTCCCCGACCGCCCCAAGGGAGGTCCTGCTGCCACCACAAGCCACGCACTGAGGGTCACGCACTCCCTGAGGCATCTGTAGGGTGGCCCGCACCCCGCCCCTCCCCCCGCACTCTCCTGCCACCCTCCCCCACTCCAGTCCTGCGTCAGCTGCCCCAGAGCCCGTGGAACCCACCTCTCGAACACCCGGGACTGCTGGGCGTCTGGGCCATGTCTCATCACACCTCACCGTGCTGCGCGGTAGCCCTGGGCAGCCGAGCTTGTTGGCTTCTCCAGGACAGCAGCAAGGGCAGCGGAGCCCAGCAGAGGCAGAGACAGACAAGATGGGACCGGCAGACCCTCCTGACCCCGTTCAGACAACGCTCATTTCCAAGACCATCTGCTCAGCCAGGCGCAGGCCACGCAGGGCACTGGGGCAGAAAGAGCCGGCACCAGGCTGGCCATGTGCTGGCCTCCGGGGCCTGCCCAGTCAGGAGGCCCGGTTGGCCTTTCCTCTGCAGCTGCCAGCACTGGCCAGCCTGTAGGGGCGCCAGGCTCCAGCCCAGACCCTCCCTGACAGAGGCGCCAGGGGTGGGGGGCAAGGAGGGACTCTGTGACCTAAGAGTGTGGGACAGGGGCCTGGGGAGGGGTGGAGCTGAGGCACCAGGTGTGTGTCCCCCTGTGAGAGACGAACACTGCAGGCTGGGTGCAGAGAACAGAGGCCCTCTGATGCCCAGATACTCCCTCGCCTCCAGGGTAACCCCAGAGCTCCAGAGACCTATGAGCGCCGCCCGAATGACTGCCAGAGCCCCCACCCCTCCCCTTTCATCTGCTCCAGCCCCTCTAATCCTGGTTTGCCTTGGTCACCATGGTGACACTGTCCCGGCATCCATCAGAACACGTCACCCCATCTGCATAAAGCCCTTCAAAGGCCTCCTATGTCCCTAAGTTAATGACCCAGATCCTTGTCCTGGCCTGCACACCCATCTCACCTCGTCCCATCTTGTCCCATCTCAGACACACACACACACACACACACACACACACATCACTGTTGGTGTTTTAGTTTCAAAGACCTTTTTTCAATTCTATGTTTGCAACTCTTCCGTGCCTCAGTTTCTTCACCTATTAAATGGGGTACTTAATAGTGTCTTAGTTTTGGTTACTCCAAAAACAGCCCTGGAGACAAGTGTTCAGGAGCAAATAGTTATTTTCGAGGTGACCTCAGAAGCACAGTGTGGGGAGGGGGAGTGAGACAGGGTGGGAGAAAATCTGAGGAGGTGCACACTGATGGCGGTACCCCTGCGGCATGGGGCATCCAATCACCTGGGGCTTCTGAGAGGCAGTGTCAAGCTGCCTCAGAATCGCCCACTAATGGGGAGGAAGCCGGGATATTTATCCTCCCATTCCCATCAGTTATTGGCGAGGGCAGTCCTGGGGAGTGTAGACTCTCTGGTACCTCCAGCCAACAGAAGCTACCAGCAAATGTGAGAACTGTCCTTAGATGACCCCTGGGGTGGGCAGAAGGAATACAGGCAGGGCATTCGTGGCTTCTGCAACTGGGAATATCTCTCTCATAGCATTGTGCAGATTAACTGACATAATACTTATAAAGTGCTTAATACAGTGTCTGGCACATAGTAGGTACTCAGTCTGAGCTATAATAATATTAATGTCATTATTGTTGTTGTCACGACTGGCATAAAACTCTCTCAGACCTCAGGGCCTTTGTCCAGGCTGTTCCCCGTGCCTAGCACACTCTTCTCTGCTCATCCTCTCTCCACTTGGTTAACATCTGCCTTGCTTCAGGTCTCAGCCCAAATGTCACCTCCTCAGGGAAGCCCTCCCTGACCACTGGATTAGATCGGGTTCTCCCTTAGATGTGCTCAGAGCACCTACTCTGCCCCTTTCTTTCAGGGGATTTAATTATTGTTGTCACTTTAAATTTATTTGCACGACTGTTTGCGATTCTCTGATTCTCTGCTCATTGCTGGTCTCTTCCATTGGACTGCAAGCTCCCTGAGGACACAGGCTGGGTCTGTTTTGTTCACAGAGACCACCCCAGGGCCTAGCACAGGGTTCCTGCACAGGAGATGCCCCAAAACAAACTGGTGGAGTAGAGAGAGGAATCTGAGTGGGGAAACAGGCACAGAATGAGTAAAACACAATGATGTCAGTGCCAGAGCAGAGGTATTTACGAAGAGCTCTGGGAGCGTGCACGAAAGACAGATTCATTCCTTCTTCAGTAACTGTCTCTAGAACACCTATTCTGTGCTGAGCACAGGGCAGGCAGTGCTAAAGAAAACAGGCACTGTCCCGGCCCTCCGGGATCTTCCCATCCCATGGGGGTAGGGGGCATTCGTGCAGGGAGCAAAGCGGTGTAGGAAAGGTGTGGAGGGACAAGGCTGTGTGCCAAGCCAACCCTGCTTCATCTTCCTCCTGAGCACCAGAAAGACTACATTTCCCAGTTTCCTTGCAGCTCGGTGGGGTCATGTGACTAGCTGTCACCAGTGGAATGTGGGAGGAAGTGAGGTGCAGCACTTCCAGGCCTGGCCCATAGAAACCTCCCACCAGATCTTCCACACTCCCTTCATAGGCCTACAGAGCCCTAGAGCAAGGGTCAGCAAATGTTTCTGTGAAGGCCAGAGGGCAAACATTTTAAGTTTTGTGGGCCATCCAGTCTCTATGGCAGCTATGTAGCTAGTGGACGTGGCTGTGTCCCAATAAAACTTTATTTACAAAAACAGGTCCTCGTCTGCCAGCCTGTCTTAGAGGACGGTAGAGCCACTGGACAGAGGAACTGAACCCCCCCCCCCCATAGCTGCGTGGAACAGAGCTCACATACCTCACCCCAGCCAACTTTGACTCAACTGTGCTCTGAGTGAAAAATAAACTCTTGTGTGTTAACCACTGTGGTATTGGGGTATATTTGTAACACACAGCAAATACTAACGAACATGGAAGGCTTCACAGAGGAGGTGGCACTCATCTTTGTCTTTGACATGGGAGTAAGGCACTCTCCAGGCTGGCAAGATGTGGAAGGGAATTCTTAGGGAAGACGGGAACCCTGTGAGCCAACTCATTGAAGAGTGGAGTGTGGAGGATATCATAGGGCTTGTGCTGCAAAAGGGACATAAAAAAGTGGTCCCAAGGGTCCCTGGCGGTCCAGTTGTTAGAACTCCGCACTTTCACTGCTGAGGCCCGGGTTAAATCCCTGGTCAGGGAACTAAGATCCCACAAGCCACGCAGCACAGCCAAAATAAAATAAAATAAAATAAGAAGAACTTCTCTTTAAAAAAAAAAAAGAAAGAAAGAAAGAAAGAAAAGTGGTCCCAAAGGACTAAGAAGGAGGAACTGGATGTTTGGAGATAAAGCTAAGGGGAGAGGGATAGAAAGCAACCACACTCTTGGAGACTTGCTGTTCCCTCCACACTGTGTGTTTCCCCCATTTCTGTGCCTTTGTTCATGTGGTACCCCTGCCTCACATGCCCTTCCTTCTCCCACCTGCTTTGACCCCACCCTTCCTTTAGGACTTAATGAAGTCCCTGGGTGCCCCAGTGTTCAAAGCGGCAACAGAGTTTCTCAACAAGAGTGCAGGCTTTTAGAACAGAGAGTCCTGGGTGCAAATCCTGCCTCTGTCAATAAGAGAAGCCAAAGAACAGACTGTTCAATATAGAGGAGCCAGGACTTTCTGGGTTTCAAAACTTTTCTCATTCCCAATCTATCCACATGACAAATGATTCTCAAGAGAAGAAATGACACCCAGGCAAAGATCAAAGCCACTATCAGGAAAACGGTGTAAACATGAATCCAAGGTGTGACTATGAAGTCTTTTTTTAAGACCTGAGAAAAATTTCGAGTGCCTCATAGACCCTCTCAAAGCCACAAAGTCCTTCTGAGGATCTTAACAGCATATGCTGTAGACCCTTTCTGTTAAATAATCAAAATTTGAAGAATCTCAAGGGCAGCCTTGCCAGGAGCCCAAAGTAAAAAAGAAATTGGTGGGTGTGCCTTTTGTTAAATGGAATGAATTACAAATTGTTTCATAGGAAACCCACAAAACTTTGAAAGGAATTGTTTGGGCTATGAATGAGTGGGACAGAGAGAGCACCAAATGAAAAGAGAGCTCTTTAGACCCTCAAATCTCTATGGGTAGGAGGCAGGCTAAGAAAATTACTCAGCTGCAGACCCTGGTCATTTCTTAAGGAAATAACAAGAATGTCTCAGAGAAAAGAAGCAAGAACCTAGAGGGCAGCGTCAAGAACCACAAGAATCATTGGCAACATGTTCCCAGATGGATTTCAGAATTGCTATGGTCCAGTGACTGCTGTGTGCCTCCTGCAACCCTTCTTTTAGTGGGAGTGTCTATGATGGTTGTCCTATCACCTGTGTCACCTTTGTTTGCTGGCTGTGGGGCAGAGGGCAGAGAACTTGTTTCTTTAGCTCACAGATCTTCCTATTGAGAGGAGTGATGCTCAAGGATTTGTACCCAAGGAATTCCGCCTAAGGAGACATGTCCCTACCTGCACCTGATTTAGATGACAAGGTCTTGGGAGAGGAGAATAAATATCTTTTGCCTGTGGAGGTACGTATCAGTTTGCTATAGGGCTGCCATAACAAAGTCACAGACTGAGGGGCTTAAACAACAGAAATTTACTTCCTCACAGTTCTGGAGGCTAGAAGTCCAAGATCAAGATCTTCCGAGGGCCACGAGGGAAGGATCTGTTCCTGGCCTCTCTCCTTGGCTTATGGATAACAGTCTTGTCACTGTACGTCTTCACATTGTCTTCCTTCTGTATGGGTCTGTGTCCAAATTTCCTGTTCTTATAAGGACACCGGTCAAGTCCCATTGGATTAAGGCCCACCCTAATGACCTCATTTCAACATAATCATATCTTTAGAGACCCCATCTCCAAATAGTTACAGTCTGATGTACTGGGTGTTAGGATTTCAACATATGAATTTTCCAGGTGGGGTGACACAGCTCAACATAACACCGAGGGACGTGAGTTGTTATGAATCATTCTGGCCAGAGGGTACATGACGGCACATTGTATTTTCCAAAGATCCTCCCACATGATCTTCCTACAGGTGATCAGCCAATTCCCCTACCGAGAGGTGAGGGTCTGTGTCCCCGCCCCCTAAACCTAGATGGACTTGTGTGACTGCCTTAGACTATAACACTATTGCCAATAGAGTACAACATGAGTGACACTATGTGACTTCTGAAGCTAGGTTATTAAAGGCAAAACAACTTCTTAGAACCCAGTCACCATGCTGTGAGGAGGCCCAAGCCACGTGGAGAGGCCAAGTACAGGCATGCTGGCTGCCAGCTCCAGGTGAGGTCCCAGCCCCCAGCCATACGAGAGAGGAGGCCTATGGGAGGACTCCAGCCGCAACCCAGCCACCATTTGACTGTGACCCCATGAGACCCCAGGCGGGAACTACAAAGCCAAGCCCAGTCACCCCCAGAACCATGACAGATAATAATAATAATTAATGATTGTTTTTGTTTGACACACATCCCCCCACTAGATTTGGGGTGGTTTTTAATGCAGCAAAAATAACTGATGCAACTGGGGTGAATATAAGAATCAGGGCAGGGCTTCCCTGGTGGCACAGTGGTTAAGAATCCGCCTGCCAATGCAGGGGACACGGGTTCGAGCCCTCGTCCGGGAAGATCCCACATGCCACAGAGCAACTGAGCCTGTGTGCCACAACTGCTGAGCCTGCGCTCTAGAGCCCGCGAGCCACAACTACTGAGGCCTGTGCTACAACTACTGAAGCCCACACGCCTAGAGCCCACACTCCGCAACAAGAGAAGCCACTGCAATGAGAAGCCCGCACACCGCAACGAAGAGTAGCCCCCGCTCACCGCAACTGGAGAGAGCCCACACGCAGCAGTGGAGACCCAATGCAGCCAAAAATAAATAAATAAATTTATTTTTTAAAAAAAAAGAATCAGGGCAAAACAGAAGGGAAGAGGCAAAGATGGGAGGAAGGAAGAGGGAGAAAGAAGGAACTAGAAGTGCCACAGGGCAGGGATTTTGTGGGCCTCATTCACGGAAGAGGCCTGGCACAAACTAGGTGCTCAGTTAATACTCATCAACTAAATAAATGAAGGAGAAACTTCCCTGGTGGTCCAGCGCAACTAAAAGATCCTGCATGCCGCAACTAAAGATCCCACGTGCAGCAACGAAGATCCCGCGTGCTGCAACTAAGACCTGGCGTAGCCAAATAAATAAATTAAACAAATAAATTTTTTTAATAATAATAAATGAAGGAAAGGGAGAGAGAAGGACCATAACTCTGAGTGAGCTGCATTTTCTTATGCACATTTGGAGACAAACTCCAGCATGGACCCAGGAGAGACTATAAATTCCCAGACAGAGCCCTTTGGCTGCACAAGATCCAATGTGACCTGGGGCTCAGAGGGCAGATTGCACTTGGGCAACCAGCAGTAGGACCCCCTGGACTGATGACTTCGGGCAGGGTGGGGCAGGCATGGAGTCTGGGAAAGACCCCGTGGAGGAGCCAGACCTGCCCAGCTCTCAGAGGCTGGTCCACAGCATGGCCCAGATCTTAGAGGCTGGTCTACTCACTCTGCCTAAAGACCCCAACTGCCCCGGACCTGCTCGAACTTGCTTCCTGTCTTGTTGACCAGCCCTTCCTCCCCAACTCTCTAGCCTTGAGGTTTTGTATACTCTTGTTCTGTTTCATGTTCTCTATTTCCAACAAACAGCCGATCCTATCTTGTGGTCTATTTCATCCACTTTTCATTTCTTTGTCCCCTTCATCCTATTCTTCCTCTTCCAACAACTTTCTTCCAGGACTCTGTCTCTCCTCTATTCCATCCACTTACTGTTCTTTCTAGGACTTTCCTTTTGTTCTTTTCAACATTTTAGTCCCTCTAACCCTGTTGTCACCCTTGAATCTCTTTTGCTAATTTGTCTTCTCCCCCCTGTTTTGGCCCCTTTCTCGCCCATCCCTCTCATCTCATCCGCCCTCGCCCTTTCAAATGTGTGAGCATCTGTCTCACTCTCTCCCTGTCCCAGCTCCTCCCTGCATTTTCTCCTCTTTCTTCTCTTCCTCAAACTGGGTTGTGAATGCCATCTGCCTCGGAGCAGGACACGCTGTAAAGCCGAGGTTCCCGGAGGGCCAGGTTGTGATCATTTTATTTTTACAACGTCCTTGGATAGATCGAGGTGTTTCTGCAGGGTGGGGTCGCATGCTGGGTGGGAGGGGACCAAGACAGCGAATAGCACTTGAGATTAATATAGGTCACTTGCTGAGCAGTGTCCCAGTGGTCCCGGGGAGAGGAGAACCTCGTCATCTGGGGCCGGTTCTGCAGAGGTGGCCGCAGCGCCGCCTCCAGGAAGATGCAAGGAGGGCCTCCTCCGATGGCTGGCAGGCGAGGGAGCCAGCCTGATCTCACAGGAAACACAGAGAGCCCTTGTGCTCAGCTCTGCTGCTGTGTTCTTGGGCTAACTGCTTAACTCTTTTAGTCCTCAGCATTCTCGTCTGCAAAATAGAACTATCACCCCCAGAGCCATCAGGGACGTTTGTAAAATGGGGAAGAAGCAACATTTTATTTATGACTTCACTGTACCGGTACTTCCACACTTTGCCACATCTAACCTCCCAGCCAAAGAGGCAGCCCAAGTGACTCTCATTTTATAGATGATGAAATCAAGGTTTAAATGTCCTGAGGGCTGAGCTAAATGAGATTAGAGATCTGAAGAGAGCTCTAGAGCTACTCCTGGTTGACAACTGCGTGATTCCGTCTCCTCAGCTCTTTCCAGCACAGGACTGGAACGGGCAGTTTCGGGCATCTTCAGGAAACGGCAGGAAACATCTTCATTTGTTTAACTGATACTGTCGAGTGCCCATTGTGTGCCCGGCACCGAGCAGGGGGACAGGGATATGATGGTGGGCAGAGCAGACAAGATGCCTGTCCTCACGCAGTCTGTGGAGAGACTTCCAGAAAAAGCAAACCACATATACAAGTAAAAACACTGACAGATTATACAGGGTGAAGGAAACATACAGAGTGCCACGAGAGAGAAAAGTCAGGGGACCTAATTTAGAGAGAAGGCAGAAAGAATCATCCCTGAGAGAGTTTCTGTTGCAGTCAGAAGGAGGAGCTGGTGTTGCCCAGGTGACGAGCATAAGAAAAGTATGTTCCAGGTTGAGGGGTGAGCATGGGCAAAGGCCCTGTGGCAGGAAAGAGCATAATATGGTGAAAGAATCGAAACGTGTCCAGGGAGCTGAAGAGAGAGAGAGCTAAAGGCAGGGGCAGTGACAAGGGGTGGGCCCTGGGGGCACAGGAAGGGCCACGTCACACAGGGTACTGGGGAGGTATGTGAGCCTAGCTAAAGGTTTTAAGCAAGGACTTGACATGAACTGATTTCTGTTTCAAAAAAAAAAAAAATTCCTCTGGCTGCTGTGCAGAGAAGACGCTGCAGAGGAAGGAGTGAGAGCAAAAAAGAGAAGACCCCTAACAAACATCTAAGCAGGAGATGACAGCAGCTTAAATAAAGAAAATACTCAGACTTTTACAGTTTGTAAATCTCTTTCACTTGCCCTTGGGAGAGCGGCATTATTGTGCCCATTTGATGGATGAGAAAACTGAGTCTTCAAGAGGTTAAAATGGTTCGTACAACATGACTCTTCTAGTGAGTGCTGGACTCTGGACTGTAGGCCCAGGTATTCCCATACCATCCACACCCCTTCCCTTTCTATCGAAGAGTTAAACGTGTACCAAGTGAGAGTTCAAAAATCAGCTGTTGGGCCTTTGCAATGTGCAATCTTTGGGCACCCCCCCTTGTTCTTTTCATATGTTAAGCTTCCTAAGTCTTCCTAAATCTTGGTTTAACCTGTGAGATAGGGATGATGACCTGCCCTTCCTTCCAGGGCTCTTTTGAGAATTCAATGATAATGGATATAAAGCACTTAGGAGAAGGTCTGGCACACAGTAGGTGCTCAATCAATGTCAGATTGTCAGATCTCCTTTCCTTTGAAGAGGACGGAGGGTCCAGCCTGCCTGGCTTCAAGAGCCGGTGACACATGCCCACTGTCATGCCACTGACCCTGGGTGATGGATTTGACAGTCAGCCATGCCGCACGCCCAGCACAGGCTCTGAGCACCGGTGGGAAGGCTGAGTCAGTCCTCTGGGTGAGTCCCCATGCTCTGGCCATGAATTTATAGAGGAGGAGCCAGTCCTACAGCTGCCCTCCGCCCAGGATGTCCCTGCGCAGTCCCCAGCAGCAAGCCACCCATGGCTGGTTCCAGATCACATCTCCTCCTAACCACACGCCCAACTCCTGGGTTCAGCCAACTGTCAGGTCTTTCCCAGGCCCAAGAAATGTGAGCAGCATATGAGAACGGGAAGCCTGTCCTTGCCCGCAGCGGACTTCCTCGTCAGGACGCGAAGAGTCCACGCTTCTGCAGAGCCTCGCCACAGAGTCTACGGGGACAGGCTGGGTCAGGGGCTCAGAGCCTCCTGACGTGCCCTGCGCTCTACCTCACACTCCTCGCCCCCTGCCCAGAGGCACATCCTCCCCTCCCCGCCTGAACACAGAGCCAGGGTCAGTGACAGCCAAGTGAAAAGAGCCTGTGTCCCTGGATGACCAGAGGCAGCAGAGCCCGCCCCCCCTCGCTGCTGAATGGACTCTATGCAAGTAAAGCAAGTAAAACACGCTCTCTGCGCTAAGCCACTGAGGTTTGGGAGTTTATCTCTTTCTAGAATTACCCCCAGCGAATCCCACTAGCAACTGCCGTCAAAGGAATAGACAGCTGCTCAGGGAAAGTGGGGAGGTGAGCAGAGAGGGGGTCAGGGAGAGGGTACTGGGGAGCGCAGATGTTTACGGGATGTGCAGAGGATGAGCCGTCTGCAAGGGAGGCTGGGATGGAGAAAGCGAGAGGTAGAAGGAAACCTCGAGAGGGTGGTAGCACGTAAGCCGAGAGAAGCAAGGGGTTCTAGAATAGAAGAGACATCGAAAGGCCCAGTGCTACCCAGAGCGCCAGTGATGGAGGTCTGAAAGCCGTCCAGCGGAGTTGGTGACATAGGGGTAGCTGCTGTCCTGGCTGAGGGCAGCTTAGAGGAAGGATGAGGAAGTGAGTCTGGACGGAAACAAGCGTTGAAAGCCTGGCTTGAAAGTGGTAGCCGCACAGGGAGATAGAGTGGCGGGGGCTTGGGGGTGCTCTCGTTAAGACTGGGGCACGTTTACACACCAGCGAGGAAGAGGCAGTTGTAGGAAAGGGATGTGTCATTTGAGGTGCAGGCTTTGTTTTTGCCATATCTGTGCCTTTCATCTCAGGCTGCCTCAAATCCTACTTGAAAGTAGAGTATAAATAAATGATCAAATAATAAGACATTGTTCGTCCCCTGCCAGCTGGTGACCTTGAAAGGGTCTTCAGAACTGTTTTGTCCTCTCCTGGCTTGTGCCAGATTTGCTCCATCGTTCGCAGTAAACAAACACTGACCACGCCACCGCCACATGCCAGGCCCTGGGCCAGAGACACAGGACCAGAGCCCAGCCTCCACCCTCAAGGAGCACACGGTCTGATGGTGCAACGGACACGACCTCAGGAGACACCGCGACTCCCGCACTGAGAAATGCACTCGAGGTACAGAAGTCATTTGGAGGGAGGAAGGAGTCTCTCCGGACTTAGGGGGGTGGGAGAGTAATAAAGGACCTCAGGGAAGAGGTAACACCTAACCAGGACTTTGAATGACACCCAGGAGTTCACGGGGCAGAAAGAGGCACTGCATGTGCAAAGGCCCTGAGGTATGGTGGAGCAGGAGCCTACAAGGACTTTGACCTTGGAGGAGCCTAAAAGTGAAAACCAGAGAAGATGAGATGAGCCTGGAAGCGGGGGCAGGGGCCAGGTCATCAACCTTCCCTGCAGAATCACTTTGTTTCCTGGAGATTTTAACAATATCTTGTCCAGTGGAATGAACTTATGCTCTCCAGTCCCCGGTTTTAGGGAGAAAGTTGAGGATCAGAGGAAAACTATAGGGATTCATCATAGAGGGTCTACTCTGAGCCAAGCTGTGTTCCAGAAGCTTGTGGGTGAGTAAAACAGGCAAAGAACTTCACCCCTGAGGAGCTGACATGCTGGTCTCAGGAGTCAGACAATAAATGGCAATCTTAACTCACCTTAAGTAAATTGTGTAAGATGTCAGAAGGTGAGACTTGCAATGAAACCAAGAAAAAGTAGGACAGGGTGAGTGGGATTGAGATTTGAGGGTTGAGATGTGGGTGATGCGATCTTAGTGTGGCCAGGGAGGAAGGGGTTGTCCAGCAGAGATGCAAAAGAGGTGAGGGGTGAGCTATGTGTGTATCTGGGGCCAGTAAAACCAGCCAGTGCAAAGGCCTTAAGGCAGGAATGTGCCTAGTATGCTGGGGGACAGCAAAGGGACCCGTCTGGCTGAGCAGAGAGGACAGCGGGGGGACTATGAGATAGGAGGCCAGGTCAGTGGCCCTGGAGGCCACTTCAAACCTTTGATTTTATCCAGAGTGAAATGGGGAGTCACCACCCAGGCTCAGGCAGAGAGATGACACAGTCTGACTTAAGTCTTCAAAGGATCATTCCAGCTACTGTGTTGGGGACAGATGAAGGTAGAGCCAGGATGGAAAGATCAGTTAGGAAGGTAAAAGGATGATCCAAGCAGGAGAGGATGGTGGTTCAACCAGGGTGAAAGCAGAGAGAAGTGATCGATTCTGAATATAGGATTTCCTAATGGACTCGATACGGGGTCTAAGAGAGATTGGAGCCAGCGACGACTCCAGGGCTTATGGATGGAACACAAGAAGGCTGGAGACACCAGGAATCAGGTGGAGGGAGCTGCAGGAGAGGCAGGGCTGGGGATGGAGGAGACCCGGGGTTAGGATGTGTGGAGTTTGAGGTGTCTGCCAGATATCCCAGTGGCGAGGAGAAGCCTGTGGGAGGGAAGAGTCCAGAGTACAGGAGGGGGCTCCAACTGGAGGTAGCATCACCCATGGATAGAGGGCATTGGTGAGGGTAACGCCGTTTGTCCCCAAAGGATCCAGACGTAGTCCAGGGAGGAGGTGAGGTCCCCATTAGTATCTCAGAGTCAGGATAACTTTTTACAAGGAGCAGAATCAAAACTGTATTAATAGGAGGAGTGTGTATATTTCTCCTGTAGATCAAACTGTCATCTCTGGAAGGATCAAATACTTCTGTGTTTGCCTTGAAGGAAATCAGAAGAAGCCAGGTACAGTCACTGTTGAAGGAGCGACCCTGGGTGGAAACAAAGCACCTTCCACGTCTCCCCAGAAACATCCCTCAGCCTCAACTTACTCATCCAAAGTATGGGTGTACGTCTCCTCTTAGGAGTTCTGGGACAACATATGTTGCTGTTACTTTTATGACTAGGGCTGTCCTTACACTCCTAAAGGCACGTAGTAGGTGCACAGAAGAATCACGAGTGTCGCTCTTAATAACCACGCTGATGATGACGTTGGTGACGAGGAGAATGGTGAGTCTGGCCCTTCTCGACTGAGGCCCCGCCTGCCTATTTGTGAGAGCCCGCAGAACTGGGAGACAAGACGGTCGGCCCCCACCCTAAGGCCCCTGGAACACAGCAGCAGGGATGGCTTCCCACCAACACGCCCACCCGCCAAGCACCTGAGCCCACTGGCACGCCATAACATGGTCCATTAGTGCCAGCTGCGGTGAGTGGCCATCTGATGTGACACGAGCATCTGCCTGGTAGGAACTGAACCAAGATCTGTCAGTTCAGGTCTCGGGAGGCTCCCCAACAGCCCCGAGGCCTGGGAGGGCCAGGTGTGGCCACACACCCTGCTTGGATCCAGGATGTGAACCAGAGCCCAAGAGGAGAACAGTAATAATAATGGCAATGGTCATTCGCTGAGTGCCAGCCTGCACCAGGCCCCGTGTCCTGAGTGCTTTGTAAGTCAGAACGCACTGAGACACAGAAAATAGAGGGGTCCCATCAGGCAAAGAGCAAAACCCCCCAACACCACCACGCTTAGGGTACCAGACAGGATTATGGAAGCCAACTGTGGCTGAGTGCAGCAGATAAAATGAGGAGTCCTGCTGTATTTAAAATGGGTAACCAACAAGGACCTACTGTACAGCACAAGGAACTCTGCTCAGTATTCTGTAACAACCTAAATGGGAAAAGAATCTGAAAAAGAATAGATACATGTATATGTATAACTGAATCACTTTGCTGTACGTCTGAAACTAACACAACATTGTTCATCAACTACACTCCAATATAAAATAAAAAGTTTTCAGTAAGTCAGAAAGAGAAAGACAAATACTGTATGCTAACACATATATATGGAATCTAAGAAAAAAAAATGTCATGAAGAACCTTGGGGTAAGACAGGAATAAAGATATAGACCTACTAGAGCATGGACTTGAGGATATGGGGAGGGGGAAGGGTAAGCTGTGATAAAGCGAGAGAGAGGCATGGACATATATACACTACCAAACGTAAGGTAGATAGCTAGTGGGAAGCAGCTACATAGCACAGGGAGATCAGCTCGGTGCTTTGTGACCACCTAGAGGGGTGGGATAGGGAGGGTGGGAGGGAGGGAGACGCAAGAGGGAAGAGATATGGGGACATATGTAGATGTATAACTGATTCACTTTGTTCTAAAGCAGAAACTAACACACCATTGTAAAGCAATTATACTCCAATAAAGATGTTAAAAAAATAAAAATAAAATAAAAAGTTTTTTAAAAATGCGAGTGGAGGGGATTTAGTGGAAAGACGTTGGCTAGTTCGCTGAACTGTTAGGTGAACTAGGGTCTGGAAAAGGGCAGGAACTGCAAAGGTTCCATGACCCGGGAGGCCTGGGCTACTTAACAGCCCGTCAGACCGGGGTGAACGGGCGCCAGCTCCTCTTTATCATTTGTCTGTTGCTTTTTTTGGGGGGGGGGGGTTGGGGGATGTTTGTCTCTGCATCTCTCTGTTCTAGACTCAAGGCCTGGACAGAGGGTCCCATAGAGTTGAGT
This sequence comes from Globicephala melas, assembly GCF_963455315.2. Taxonomy (NCBI): domain Eukaryota; kingdom Metazoa; phylum Chordata; class Mammalia; order Artiodactyla; family Delphinidae; genus Globicephala; species Globicephala melas. Next base: position 11,139,925 of record NC_083323.1, read on the forward strand.
TTGGGTCGTGTATCTAAGGGGGGGTCAGGGGCAGCTGAATTGACAGTGCCCCCAAGACTGTACCCAATGGGGAAGAGCTAAGTGCCCCCAAAGAAACCAGGGTGCTGTGACCAGAGAATGGGGAATCGATTCTGTGTGGCCCCAAATAACCCACACCTACCACTTCTGGGCGTTGAAGACAGGCGGACCTGGATGCAAATATTGCTTCTGCCACACGCTGCCCATGCCAGTTTGGGCAAGCCATTTCATGTCTGACCTTGGTCTCCTCACCTGTAAAATGGGAATAATAAACCCACTGTGAGGGACGTGAGAAGCATCAAGAGATAATGTTTATCAAGTACCTGACAGTACCTGGTGCGGTCTGGGTGCTCAGTAAACAGGACTGCATGTAACAGATGCCACGAGTCTAGGGCTCCCCAACCCACATGGCCTCCCTCCAATGGGCTCCAAATGGACATTGTGACTAAATTCTAAAGGGCCATCTCAAAGAAGTTCTGATTCTTGGAGTCCTCAGACTTCCCGCAGCCCCAGGGGCAGGAGACACCAAGCTGATAAGACAGCGTTTCCCAGCGAGAACTGCAGGGGAGAAGTCTGGGGATGGAGTGAAGAGTGCAGGTACCGCTGCCTCTCGACAAGACCAGGAGTGCCTGAAACGGCCTCATCTGCCCCCCTCCCCAGGTAAGTAAGTCTCCTCCTCTGACTGTTCTGAGCCATTGAAACTGCAACGCATCCCATGCCTCCAGGTTTGACGACCCCCAAGTGTATGGAGAAAGGGACAGAGGAGATGGCAGGGCAGAGCAAAGGGTGCACACTGCTTGGTGTGGCAAAGACTCGTGGGCATCCAGTGGCTGGAATGGACATCAGGGTAGGTGGCAAGGATTTAAGTCAATGTGTTAGCCCATTCCCAAGATCAAGGGCCCTGGGAGTCAGAGCTCTGAGACGGACTCCTACTTGCCAGGGAGAACCGAGAAAAAGAGGGAGAGTCTGAGTCTGAGATACATCCGACCAGCACCTGCTCTCTAGAGAGCCTGCCCTTGGGTACCAGCCGCACAGCTACTGTGTATAGGACAGAAATACAGGCAAAACTATGGTTGGGGATGTATAGCAAACTCACCATCTCTGACACAGGGCTGTCTGCAGAGGGAGCAGTAGGTCTGAGCCACCCTGGTGGGCACAGCCCACTCACCAGATGCAATCACAGGACAAGGCAACTTTCTCCTGGACCTGACTCCAGACGATGCACACGTGCACATGCGCACACGCATGTGAACACACACATGCACAGTCATGCACACACACACGTGCACACACATGCAACCCCGGGGGGAGCACCGAGTTTCATATGAGATTGACAATTTAAAACGAACAGGATTGAGTCTTACTCACCAAAAGGAAATTGTTCTTTTTAATAAAAAAGAGATTGGAAAGTTATGGAAGCGGCCTGAGGTGTCCTGATGGAAACCAGCAAGAAAGATGAAGCTCAGTAGAGCAGAGTGGGAGCAGTTATTTGAAAAAAAATACAACTTTTTCAGTTGACCTGACAAACTGAATCTCCTCACACAAAGCGGCTTTATTAAGTACTATCATCGCCCCATTCAGGCTGGGAAACTTTCTTGCCATCCTCCCAGTACACAGAAGAAGCCTCCCTTAATTTGGGAAACTGATGTGTAAACCAAAAAATCGCTGATTGGGAGGCTTTCTCACTGCAGCCTAGTTGCTTTCATATCACAAAGTATGTTTACAGAAAAGTTCACCCGTCTGAAGGTCTAAAGAAATTTTATAACCAAGTTTCAATGCAGGGAGCACAGGTTCGATCCCTGGTCAGGGAAGTAGAACCCACATGCATGCTGCAACTAAGAGTTCACAAGCTGCAACTATGGAGCCTGTGAGCCACAACTACGAAGCCCTGGAGCCGCAACTAAGACCCGGTGCAATGAAAGAAAGAAAGAGAGAGAGAGGGAAAGAAAGAAAAGAAAGAGAGAATGGGAGAAAGGGAGAAAGGGAGAAAGGGAGAAAGAGAGAAAGAGAGAGAAAGAAAGAAAGAAAGAAAGAAAGAAAGAAAGAAAGAAAGAAAGAAAGAAAGAAAGAAAGAAAGAAAGAAAGAAAGAAAGAAAGAAAGAAAGAAAGAAAGAAAGAAAGAAGAAGGAAGGAAGGAAGGAAAGAAAGAAAGAAAGGAAGGAAGAAAGAAACTTGCAGATGTTTTTATTTTGCGATCCCCTATTTTGTGCCTGGCTCCTACCAGCTGTTTAGACACCCTGCTCTGGAGACCCCTGTGATAACAAATACTCCCACTTCATGAAGAAAGTCAGCAGTATTGCTCTAACAGCATCACTGGGATCTGAGCTCAGATCTGTCTGCCCTGAGTCCAGGAGCACTCCTCACCTCCCTGGTCCAGCTCCGGATGCTAACAGGCTGGCTGAGGTCTCCATTAGCATGACCTTCATCTCTCTGGAAGGGACTCTGCTGGAAGGATGTGCCGCTCGCATTTCCTCTGATTACTGCAGGATGAGCCTTCCCCATTCACGGATCCTCCTGACCATGAATCAAAGCTCATCTTTTTTATTTTTTTTCCTTTGCTACCAGCCTTGAGTTTCCGATTTCACCATTACCTCATTGAATGGTAGCAGCATTCCCGAACCTCATTCAGGAAGACACCATCTTCTGCAGGACACAGAGGGAGAGCAAGGAGGCAGAGCCCAGGGGACTGGAGTGGAGTCAGAATCAGACCACTCCCCCAGGGGCCACCCCAGAGGCAGGGCCCACGTGTGACTGGCTGAGCCTCCGTGAACTCATCTGTGTCGAGGGTCAGCATCCCTAAACCCCAGCAGACACTTCATGATGTATACATGTAAAGAACTAGAGGGGTGTGAGGGAGAGATATGTACCGTGTAGAATAAAGGACTTTGTACGCTGTGAAATGCTACACCTGTGCCAGCCATTAGTGCTCTGCAAACCCCAGGGAGCTACCGCATTGTACCTTTCATGATGTCAAGAAAATGCCCCCAAGTGTGGACCTGGCCTGTGAGGGCGAGAGAGAGGGATGACATAACTATTCCAAGTTTGAGATCAAAGACACCAAGGAGTGTCTTTGGGGTCCCTTGTATCCCCAGTTGTAAGAGTTGTTATTAAATGAGGTGATAATGATGATTATGATTACCATTTGCCCTGCTAAGTGCTATCTATGCTTTCTCTCATTCTATCCCTGCAACAACACCACTCTGAAGGAAAAGGCACAGTCCCCTCCATTTGACAGATGGGCAAACTGAGACCTGGTGAGTGATGCAACTTTGCCAAGGTCACACCACTTAGGGCATGCTGATCCCAGACCCAGATCGGCCTGCTTACTCCAAGGAAGCCCACTTAAGCTCTGGCTGGTGTGGGGGGAACAGCCCAGAGAATGTGGCTTCTCTACGTTTCCTGCACGGGGGGAAAGTGTATGGCTCAAGCGAAGGACATGAGTTTTGGAATCCTGACTCTGCTTCCCCTGGAGGTGGGCTTCAGACCAGGAACGGGGCTATGGCAGCCAGCAAGGCAGGGAGATGCCCGACAGATGGTGGCAGCAGGATGGAGAGGAAAATGTGTATTCGGGAGACGTTACGGAAGCCCCAGATGTTTCAACAAAAAGAGTCCTGTGGTCACATGACACTGACACCCACATTCCACATCCTTCTCTTGGAGAGCTTCAGGGGAAAGAGTCCTGCAGCCCTTGGAGCCTGTCCAGTGCCCTTTAATGCAGGTTCTTGAACTTGATCTGCCACAAAACCCTCCTGCTGTCATGTTCATTTTGACACCCTGGTTAACATCCGGTTCCACAGAATTCACTATGAGGAAGCGAAATATGGGAACAGACCGAGCAGAGTGAGTACATGGCCCCAGAGCGCATGCCCGGCACGTGGTAAGTGCTTATGTAAATGTTTGTTGCAGGGCTTCCCTGGTGGTCCAGTGGTTAGGACTCCGTGCTTCCACTGCAGGGGACGTAGGTTCGATCCCTGGTCAGGAGTTCCCACATGCCTCGCAGCATGGCCAAAAAAAAAATTTTTTTTTTAATGTTTGTGGATGGACGAATGAGCACAGATGAAGTCAGTGGCCACCTGCTGCTAAGGTCCAGGGCCCGATGAGAGGTTTTCTGCCACCCCCTCCCTCCTCCCCTCCAGACCGTTTTCACCATGGCATGCATGGGGATGCCATTAGAAGTCTGAATGAGAGAGCTAGAAAGCCATTTTTGCTCCTGGGCTCTATGTTCTGAGAGATGGGGAAACAGAAACCCAGAAGGCCCAGTGATTTGGCCAGAGTCGCAGGGCAGAGCCTACCAGGTTTCTCTCCCACTGAAATTCACTGTGATTTTCACTTCTAGGAATCTACCCTAAGACAAAACCCAGAAACCATTTATGCACTAAGATGTTCACCTCAGTGTTATTTATAATCATTTAAAATGGAGACATCCTTAATGGCAACAATAGGGAAATTGATCACATTTTTTTCCCAACCAGACATATCTTAGATTTGAGGTCATCAATCTGTTTTCTGGTTTTGGAAGGCTCCTTGCCATTTTCAGCCTCTATGTCTCTGCCTAACACCCGCTTCCTTTCATCTCTGTCTGTTAAGCTCCTATCCGCCCTGGCAGTCTAGGGGTTAAGACTCTGTGCTTCCACGGCAGGGGACACCAGTTTGATCCCTGGTTGGGGAACTAAGATCTCCACATGCTGCAATGGCACAGCCAAAACAAAAAACAAAAAACAAAAACACCGCAGCTTAAAATTACCCACAAAGATGAACAATTTATCTTTATATGTCTAGCACCTAGCTCAGACCTGGCAGACAGCACCACTCGCTCAATTATCTATTAAATGAAGGAAGGAACCATCTAGTGAAGCAAAGACAAATATGTAGGTCTCTTGACTCTCCATCTAGAGCTGTTTATTCCTTCTGGCTTTTTTGCCTAACACCCAAAACCAAAAGACAAATTTATAGTTTGTCACGACCTTTCACCAAATCTTTGGCCAATCTACCATCTTTTCAGAGCAGCTTCCCCTAGCATACTCTCCTTTGAGCCCTGCAGCCTTGTTAAAGCCGTGACCCATGTGGTCCAGGCCACAAAGAGGTGTTAGAGTCAAAGAATCAATCCAACAACCAAAAGCTCAAGAGGACTTAAACGCCTTGATTATGTTTCTCAAACACTATAAAGGGACACATCACCTGCAGGCATAGTTCATAAAATCCACCTTTCCATTCCCTTCCGCCTCCCTCATCCCTCCTGAAGTTCCTCCAACGTGCTTTCTTCCAACACCAGGAAAAATTCCCTCAGAGCTCCCAGCAGACAGCGCTTGTCCATTTCCCTCTCCGCCTTTCTTGTGGTAGGTGAAGGCTACACTACCAATGTGCTTGTATCGCCAGCCTTTGTTCAAGGGAAACACTGTGCTTGGGTGCATTTTATCTACAGAATCCATTGAACCTGACATTGTCAGATACCTACAAATACAAACTAGGAGGGACCATGCAAAATATTAAACACACACCACATGAGTCTGATGCAAGCAGTTTGATGAACCACCTGCGTCTTTGAGAATCTGCATTGTGGACGCTCCTCTGACACTTGGACCTTTGGACCATGGGTAAATTCAACTTATCAGAGGTCATCGATGCCTGGTCCACTCTGGTCCCCAGAAAACACAGAGTTTTCTGTCTACACTGGCTGTCAGAAGTCACTAACCACTTGCTTCCTCTGCTCCCAGTTGATTTGGCATTTTATAAGCAGCATAGATCAATTGGAAAAGTGAATTTTCCCCAGTTAGCGACTAATAATAAGATAATAATGTTATAACCATCCAAAAAAGTGTGTAGGAGCTGGAGAAAATGTGGCAAGAGCAGAATAAATTGAATCAAGTTATGCAAAAAAATATCAAAAATGGGTGACTTTGGGACAAGGCAAAGAGCGGTTAATTTGCCTTTGGAATTAAATTATTCCCCTGTTATAGATGAACTTAGCACGGCAAAATGTGGGAAAATGTATTTAAATGATCACTGAGCTAATAAATCCAATAAATCATTTTGATCTTACTGAGATATCTTAGTTCTTTTGTGTGAACCTGTAAACGTTGTTTTACTACCGTCTGCAGTAAGACCTGGTCCGCCACTTTGCTTATACGGCACTTGTCCTCATTGGGTGGGCTCCAGCCCCACCAACCTATTTTGATCTCAGAGTCTTTGCATTTGCCAGTCCCTCCGCTTGAACACCTGGCCCAGATCTCCACGCAGCCTCCCCATCTTCACCCTCACTGAAGGAGGTCCCCACCCCCTGTATCCTCAGTCCCACCTTCACCCACTAACGGTCTTTCTCTCCCCTACAATCCTATTTTATATCTTCTATAGCCCTTCCTGATGTATGAAATAATGATGTGTGTGTGTGTGTGTGTGTATGTGTGTGTGTGTGTGTGTGTGTGTGTATCTTTATTGCCCCAGATCAGAGCCCACTTTACACCCTGTCTCTCTCTCTCTCTGCATTGTGAGACCACAGTGAAAAGGTGGCCGTCTCCAAGACAGGGTTCTCACCAGGAACCAAATCTGCTGGCATCTTGATCTTGAACTTCGCAGCCTCCTGAATTTGTGAGAAATAAATGTCTGTTGTTTAAGCCACCCAGTTCATGGTATTTTGCTATAGCAGCTCAAGCTGATCTAAGACAGGGCTATTTTGAGGATGTGATGAATTAATAGACGTAAGGCAATTAGGACAATGCCTAAAACAATAAGTTCTGAATGCATTTTTAAAACTTTTTATTATGGAATATTTCAAATATAAATAAAAGTAGAGAGAATAGTATAATAAATCCTTATTAAACCATCACTGAGCTTCTATAATTATTAATTCACAGCCAATCTTGTTTCATCTATATTTCCATCCTTTTCTCCCACCCCTAGCTTACTTAGAAACAAACTCTAGACTTTATATAATTTTAACTGTAAATGTTTCAGTATTATCTCTAAAAGACCGGGACTCTTTAAGCATAACCACAATATCATGATCACACTGAAAAATAATGAACATAATACCATTGTCACACCTTAAAAATCAAGTTTGTCTTGGCTTTGGCCACCACTATATCCCCAAACCTAAAATAAGGTCTAGTATACAATAGGTGTTCAAGAAATCGGTGTTGAATACAGGAATGACTTACCTCTTTGCTTCAAGGGTCTCAAATATGACAACCTTCCGGTGTCTCAATATCTCTGAAGCTTTCTCTATTTAGTTATACTTGTCCACTCCGTACACATTTTCACGTTAACTACTCTTGGTCTGAATACTACTATTCGATACCTCTTCTAGTCCTGGCGGAAGAGAGATAGGACACATTAGGAAAGGAAAAGAACAGCAACAACATTCAACAAATACCTCCTTTCTCCAATTGAATGTTTGACTCCATGTAAGTTGCTGAGATCCAGTGGTGACTAAGACACCACTGAATAAAATAATTTCTAAGTTTGTGTAGAAGAATGAAGGCACAGCAATAACCAGATCATATGGAAGAGAAGAATATTGGGGAAGAACTTGGCTTACTAGAGATCAGAACATATTAAGGCCTCTACAATCAAATCCAAATGCTGCTGGCAAGGAAGCAATACACAGATCAGTGGAACAGAACAGCGAGATCAGAACTAGATCAACATAGCCGTGAGAATCCAATATGTGGCAGAGATGGCATTTCAGTGCAGTTGAAAAAGGAGTAATGGTTTAATTAATGAAACTTACACAACAGCTAGCTTTTATAAGAAAGTTGAAACCTGATTTTACGTTATATACATAAATAAACCCCAGGTGGATTAAAGAGTTAACAGCCAAATAATAATAATAAAAAATACCTTGAAAGAAAATGCAAAGATGACAAGAGCAGTCTCGAGCATTAAAAAAACAAGAAAATCATATTTAAAAAGAAAGACATTTTACTCCACAAAATTACTTTCATGGCAACAGACATCATTCACAAAGTCAACATAAAAACAAAAACTTTGATTATGAAATTATTTGCAACACAGATGTCAAAGAAAAGGTTAATATCTATCATATGCAAAGAGCTCTTACAAATGAATAACAATTGAATGAAGAGGATTGGAGTCAAGCAAAGGATAAGACTAGGCAGGACATGGTGCAAATCCAAATGGCCCAAGGATACGAGGAAAGTGCACAAGCTCACTAGTTGTAGAGGAACTTGAAATTAAAGTAACTATGAGATTTAATTTTATCCCCATCAAACTGTCAAAAACTAGAAATAATACTAACACCTATTGCTGGAGTAGATGTGGGGAAATAGTAGACTCATGAATTGTTGAAGAAAATGTGACTCGTTGCAGCATTTTTGGAAAGCCAACTGGCAACACTGACTGAAATTTAAAAATACATATACCCTTCAACTGAGCAATCTCACTCCTGGGGACCCAATCCATAGAAATAAAAATGCCATTGGAAAGGATGTATGTACAAGGATGTTTATTGCAGCACTGTTATAGTGGAAGCAGGGGTAGGACCAAGAAATAAAGTGAATGCCTGTCAGTAGAAGGCTGGATGAAGAAATAACAGTAATTATTCACTATGAAATATTATGCTGCCATTAAAAGAATGAATTAGAGCTATTGCAGCTGACTCAGAGGGAATCCCATGAGTGTTGTTATTTGAAGGATAAAGCAGAATGAAGCAAGGGTGCCTCACAGAGGAAAACAGGGGAGAATGGATAGCACAAGAGAGCATGGCTTGTCCAGAGAAAGAAAAGGAGTGTGGCTGGAACAGTGTGTATGTGGAGATGGGGAGAGCAGGACAGAGGAGTGGGAGAGGGTGAGACAATGGGTGAGATTGGAGGACCCAGGGCCTGGTCTCACAAACCGCGTGTAGATTCCGGTACAGGTTCTAACAGGGAGATGCTACGACCTCACACCTTTCCTGAGTATCTATGTACCCCACAGTCCTGGGTGCTCGATATAAATTAACCCATACTCTACTGAGGGCATCAATATTAATTTTCCCATTTCCCAGATGAAGAAATTGAGGCTCCGGGGGCGAAGCACCTTCCCCAGGGTCTCTGGGACTCTAACCCAGTCTTCTCACTCCAGACTCCACATTCTTTCCACTAACCATTCAGTTTGGCTTCCACAGCTAAATATAATCCCCTTGGTGGAGGGGGCGGGCCTAGGTGTGAGCCCCGAAGCCCCCTGTGGGAACAGAAAGAAGACAAGAGCTCAGTAGATCTCTATTTGTCACTGAGTCTCAAGCAGAAGGGAGAAGGCAGCTGACCCACAGAGACTCTCCCCACTCTGGGGTCCTGATTACCTACTGGCCGAGGCTGTGCAGGCAGGCAGAGCTGTGTGCAAACTGTGAACCTGCTGTTTGCTGGCTGTTTGGCTTGGCATGTTTAACCTCCCTGAGCCCCAGTTTCCCCAAGGTTTCTGCAGCATTAAAGGAGAGAGGGCCCTGGCACATGATAGGCAATCGGCCAATATGGGACTCTAGGGCATGAGAGCCTCAGGGCTGGAACTGACTTTGGCCCCTATGAGCTGTGCAGCCTGGGGCAGAGTGCTTAACCTCTCTGTGCCTTGGGTTCTCCATCTGTGAAATGAGAGCCGTGACAGAACTTCCCTCGAGGGCTTGCTGGGAGGATTACCTGAGTTCAGACGATGTGAAAGTTACCTGCAAATGTCACGGGGAGTGGGTGGCCGGCAGGAGTCCCGTCATTAAAACAAATATTGTGACTTTTTCTCCTCTTCCCTCTCGTTCCGCTCACTCCAGCCCATTTATCCATGAATGTGTATCGAGGGCCTGTTCTGTGCCAAGATGCGAAGGACACGACGAGGAACACGAGAGACAAGGACCCAGCCTCTCAGAACTCAGGGCTTATCAGGAAAGACACGAAACAACATTTGAGTCACAGGAGGGCGAGGCCCAAGGAAGGAGGTTGAGGGAGCCCAGTTAGTGCACCAAGCCTGGCTGGGTCTGGGGGCAGGGCTCCACTCAGGCCTTCGGAAGCCCCACATCCACCTGGGAGACACTGAATTCCAAGAAGTCCCTCGGGGCGGGCTGACCGGCTGGTGCCCAGTGAGTTACTAGGCTTGGATCATAGACAGTCCACAAAAGTGCAAGAGACTCCAACTGCCCCTGAGGGGTTATTCAGGCACCCACGGGCTGTTGAAGAGGAATCTATTTTAGGAGAAGAGGAACTTGGTATCCTGCAGAACCCATCAGGGGTCAGTAGACAGGGTCATCGTCCACCCTCATCAGGCCTGGCCAAAGCAGGGCACGGTGCTGGGCCCCATCCTGCAGATGCTCAGAACCTGGCTACCCGCCCCACCCACCACGGAGCCCCTTCAGCTGTTTTGACCGCTTCCGTAAGGAGCCGGGCCAGCCACATTTATGGAATTGGTGGTGTACTTAGCAGAACGTATTAACAAATCACTTGTAATGAAAACTTAAGAGAGGAGAGACTCCTCCACCCAACTCAGTCCTCGTGACTTCGACAGCCCCACGAAGCCACCATGACGCCCATTTTACAGATGAGTAAATGGAGGCACGGAGAGGTCAGTAACCTGTCCCGAGCTCACATAGCTTAGGAGGGAGGTGTGGAGCCAGGATTGCTAGAGCCCCTGGCCCCATGGTCAGCCTGTCGGTTCTTCCCACATTCTGGTCTTTGGGTCTATACCTCCATATGATGCCAACAGCTCCTTCACTTGCATCCCAGGCCTAGAGAAGGAACCCTGCCAGGCTCAGAACACTTTGCTATTGAGCCACCCTCGGGTACGACTAATGCCCCTTTAAGCCTGCAAGGTAGGGAAGGTTGAATCCTGAAAGCCAGGATGGTGAGCTTTGGGACTGCTATTCAATTGAAGAGGCAAAGGTCACTTCCTCCAGGAAGTCTTCCCTGCCTTCCCTGTCCATGCTGTGCTCCTGTCACACCACGGCCCTCCCTCTATCACTCCACATTCAGTCTTTGGTTCCTGCCAATAGCAGACTTGGTTTTGTTCATCTTTGTATCCATCGCACAGGGCTTGGCACACAGTAGCTACTGTGCCTGGTGCAAGGTCCTCCCTGACCTGCCCCACCTCCCTTTCCAGCCTGATCTCTGCCAGTTCCTCCAGGCACGTTGGCAAAACAGAATCACCTGTAGCTCCCAGAAGTGCACTGTGATTGCAATTAAACAATCAATTGTGTAATCAATGACTTGATGTCAGCCTCCCGTGCATGTGTGATCCTGGTGGCACTGGTTTTGTTCACTGATGTGCCTTGACACTTAATAGGTGCTCAACAAACTTTTGCTGAGTGAATGTTCACATCCCCTATCTTTGCATCTACTGTTCCCTCTGCCTAGAAAACCCTTCCTGGTCTTCTCTGCTCCTTGTCTTCTGCTTCTCCTTGAAGACCCAGCTCAGCTCTCACCACCTCCTGGAAGCCCTTGCTGAGTACCCGGAGGGCATTCCCTGCCCTCCCTCCACTTGCAGGCCTCTCTCCACTCTGCTGATTGCTTCTGAGCAACATCTTTTTCATTGTGCAGTTTATTCAAAACGCCTGACACTCAGTAGGAGCTCAACATGTCGCTAACATTTATTTAGGGCTTACTATGGTGGAGGCACACAAACGCTTTTTATTTCATTTCATTATCAGAACAGCATCTCGAGGCAAGCATGCTTCCCCATTTTCCAGACAGGCCGGCTGAGAACTGGGAATGTTTGGTCACTTGCCCGAAGCCACACTGCTAGGAGGCAGCAGAACTGGCACCTGATCCCCTGTGGCCCAACCCTGCCGCCTCAGCAATGCCTCCATCTGCCTGAAATCCACATGGAGAGGAGTGCCCTCCCTTTTCTTTCCTGTGGGTCACCTCCCCAGGTTCCACATCGCCCAGAAACCTCTGAAACGCCCCCTATTCTTCTCAGAAACCTCCAGCATCTTCTTCTGAAGATCCTGTCGACAACCCCGTGCAGAGTTCCAGGCCAGCTCTCCCAGGATGTCCCAATCAGATGGTCCCCATTTCCTTACTCCTCTAGCCTGCTTGAGCTTCCAGTTGCTCCCTACTGACCCAGGGATTTTTACTGTGCAGTCCGCACATATTTGGTGAGCACCTACTATGTGCCAGACCCCACGTGAGAGGCAGGGAATATAATGCAACACAACCAAGCCCCTACCTTTACACTATAAATAAGAAAATAAATACATATGTGAGGTGAGAGGTGCTGCAAAGGGTTAAGGAGAGAAATTATACAGGTAAGGAATGAGGATGATGGAAGAGGGGCAGGTGGGCTTTTATATCAGGTGGTCAGTTGAGCAGACCGCTGCGGAAATAAAGGATTGAACCAGCTGCCAGAAGATGAGCACCCCAGGCAGAGGAAGTGTTATGCAAAGGCACTGGGGTAGGCGTGGGGGCCACGGGATCCAGAATAGGAGTCTGACTGCAGGAGATGGAGGTAAGACGGGAGAGCATGGAAGAGGAGAGGCTAAGAGGTGGGTGAGCCTGGTCGAGTAGGACATTCAAGACCCATCCTCTGTCCCCTCCCAAACTCACTCACCCAAGTGCACTACCTCCCTCTCACTTTCTCCATCCCCCGTTGGATTCCTTCTCCCCTAAGTCACTGGAAATCACCTTTTCCCCCTGCCCTTTAACATTCTGTTTCTTGCTTCTCCTCTGCATCTTTATGTGACCGCTGTATTTTACTCTATTACTTTATTATCCATTTTCTATCATCATTTTCTTTGCTGTCCCTCAGTTCCTGGTGAAATCCCACACTAACCCCAGAGGTGGGAGGTGGGGGGGAAGAAGCATCAGACGGATTCAGAGCTCAGACTGGGGGTAGAAGTCCCAGTGGGAAGCTACCCCTCTGTGGGGATCCTTGTCACGGGCACCTCTACGCATGCATTTTCAGCTTCCGGTTCTCACCAGGCTCGGAACTAACCATGCAGCCGTGCTCCACTCTCCCAGCCCCTCCAGCAGCCGACACCGGGGGCTCCCTGAGGCTTCCTCAGCTGCTCTCAGCTCTGCAAGGAGTAAAACCTGCCTGCTATCTCCTAGCATCTCCTTTCCTCCCCATCCCAGAGCCTGACACCCCCATCAGGGCATCTCTGCAGCAGATGCCCCGGCGTGGGGCTGAACAGCGAGGCGGGCTGGAAGCTTCTGGTGATCCACAGCGGGCTGGATGTGCGGACAAGAGAGCAGAGCAGGCCCAGGAGGGGCAGCGTGGGGAAACCAGGCCAGTGCCGGCCTCCCAGGTCCGACTCTGGTACTGCCTTATCTCTTGTCTGCCCCCGGTCCTCCGATAACATCCTGGGGCACCTTCACCTTTCCCAGCCACGCCCCCACCTGCCAAGCTCCAGGGGCTTTTAGACACCTGCTCCTACTACTTTCCAAATGCTTATATCTTGTTTAATCCCCACAACCCTAACCTAATTCGTTCATTCAAAAACCATTCACTGGGCTTCCCTGGTGGCGCAGTGGTTGAGAGTCCGCCTGCCGATGCAGGGGACACGGGTTCGTGCCCTGGTCCGGGAGGATCCCACATACCGCGGGGCGGCTGGGCCCGTGAGCCATGGCCATTGAGCCTGCGCGTCCGGAGCCTGTGCTCCGCAACGGGAGAGGCCGCAGCAGTGAGAGGCCCTCGTACAGAAAAAAAAAAAAAAAAACCATTCACTGAGCACCTACAATATTCCAAGCACTTTCTGGGCATCGGGGATACTGCAATGAACGAGTATCATTTGAGTATCACACATGTGCTCCAACATCCCGGGGGGAAGTGGGCGGCTGGGGACAGGCTTCAGATAATAAATAAGAGAATGTCAAGTTGCAACAAGCACGGTGATGAAAACAAAACAGGTCAATGTCATATAGAGTGACATTTTAAATTGTGTGACCAGGAATGTCTCTCTGGGGGTGATATTTCAGCTAAGACTTGAATGATGTGCTAGGGGTCCAGCCTTCAGGGCGGACAGCATCCAACAGAGGGAGCAGCAAATGCAAAGGATTTAACTTCAGGTGGGAACAATCGAGACACCTATCACCCCATTTACAGGTGAGGAAGCTCAGAGGGGATAAGGTCACACAGAGAGTAAGCAGCAGAGCTGGGATTCAAACCCAGGTCCATCTGACTCCACGGCCTGTTCTCTTCCCACTTCATTGCTCCTGCCAGGCAAGGACAGTGATGCCAATGGATGGCTCGTTACCCCACACACAGCAGTTTCTCTGGATTCAGCCCCAGCCTCCCTGTCCATCCCCATCAGTCATTCCAGCCTCCTTGAGATTCCTCATCCTACTTCAGGTCTCTGCATTTGCACGTGCTGTTCCCCTGTTTTTGCAACGCCCTCCTCTCTTCCTTGACCAGTTGTGAGCTTTTCTCCTGGCCTTTGAGGGTGAGCTTGTCACCAAAGCCTTCTGGGACACTCCAAGACAGAAATAAATGCTTCCTACCCTGGGCTTTCACGGCACATGTCTTCATTTTGTTCATTTATTCCTCAGTTGTGTACTATGGGCCCACTGTGTGGCAGCCATTAAACAGAAATTCCAAACCCAGAGAGAAGTACCATGAGAGGAGAAGGGGAGCTGCAGGAGCGCACAGAAGGGAACGTCGGACACCCCAGGTCTTCCCGGGCCTGGGTCGCAGTGCCTTGGAATTAGCTGTCTGCTTGACGATCGCCCCGATTTGGGTATTTTCATCTCATCTGCCTCCCGAGCACCTTAGCACATCGCCTGGCACAGAGCAGGCCTGCCTTTGGATTTTTATATCCACAAAGTAGTTTGTTTGTACAGGGTGCCCGCTCTGTGCTAGGCACTAAGTGTTGGAAACACGAGAACACAGCAGACCAAAATCCCTGCCTTCGTGAGCCTTCATTCTAGCGAGCATAGAATGTAATTGAATGAATGATTGCCATTCCCGATTCATTCATTCACGTGCTGAGAAGACATAGAACGGGAGCAGGGAGTGAAGAAGCAGTAGCATGGAACAAAACTGTGCACGTGGCCAAAGCAGAATTGTCAGTTTCCCCCGCTCCCCGCAGCCCACTCATGCTGCAACCTGCTTCTTCCTCAGAGCGACGTATCTCAGCCATGGACACCAATATTCATCAGTTTTCTCCCCAATACCCCAAATCCCTCAATTTCTTTCCATCCCCATTGCCACATACTGGTCTAGCCCACCATTGTCTCTTGCTCGCCTCCCAGCCATAGCTACCTTACTGTCTCCATGCCTCCAGGTTTGCCTCTCACACTTCCTATCCCACCAGTCTCCTCCGCGTGGCTTCTTATGCTTCAGTCTCCCTTCCATGGCCTCCAGGCTCTTAGCCTAAAACACTCCCCAACATTATTTTTATTTTTTTATATTTATTATTTATTTTCCTTATTTTTTTGGCTGCGTCAGGTCTTAGTTGTGGCACGCGGGATATTTGGTTGTGGCGAGCAGTCTCTTCATTGTGGTCCTCGGGCTTCTCTCTAGTTGTGACGCGTTTTTTTGGGTTTTGGTTTTTGTTTTTTCTCTCTCTCTCTCTAGTTGTGGCGCATGGGCTCTGTAGTTTGTGACACGTTGGCTCTCTCATTGAGGTGCGCGAGCTCAGTAGTTGTGGCACGTGGGCTTAGTTGCCCTGCGGCATGTGGGATCTTAGTTCCCTGACTACGGATCGAACCCGTGTCCCCTGCCCTGGAAGATGGATTCTTTACCACTGGACCACCAGGGAAGTGCCCCCCTCATTATCTTTAAATTGCTTAGCATTTTTTCCCTAAAACTGGCCAATCCTCTTTTCCCTCCAGTGCACACTTCTGCACCTTTGCACAGTCTGTTCCCTCAGTCTGGAATGCCCTTCCTCTTCTCAGCTCCCCTCCACCCTCCCACCCCCATCTTAGCCTAGCTGAATCTGAGTTAATCTCAGTTTAAATGTCCTGTCCTCCAGGAGGATGTCCCTCACACCCTAGCTTGAGTTTAGTCTCCCTGATCCATGGCCCCACAGCATCCCTCACCTAACATTCTCCTTACTTTAATATGGCTCTTCCTCACCTGTCTCCTCCTTCTAATTGTCTTCAGATCCTTGGAGGAAGGGACCGTGTTTTTCCTACTCAACATCCCCAGGAAATCTACTATGTGTACCTGACACATAGCAGGTGCTTGATTTGTTGAACGACTAGATGAACAAATGAATAAACTATGAAACTTGGATCTAGTAGAACTTGATTACGCAATGCAAAATGTTCAATTCTCTGCTGTTCCACCTAACTTGATATATGACCTTGGGACTTGATTTATGACCTCTCTGACCCTCTGTTTCCTCACCTATAGGATAAGATAGTAATATGCATTTGCAGTGTTGTTGGAATGGTAAGTGTAAGAACCTGTGTGACAATTTGTATGGAAACACAAAAGACCCCGAATAGCCAAAGCAATCTTGAGAAAGAAAAACGGAGCTGAAGGAATCAGGCTCCCAGACTTCAGACTATACTACAAAGCTACAGTAATCAAGACAGTATGGTACTGGCACAAAAACAGAAATATTGATCAATGGAACAGGATAGAAAGCCCAGAGATAAGCCCACGCACATATGGTCACCTTATTTTGATAAAGGAGGCAAGAATATACAGTGGAGAAAAGACAGCCTCTTCAGTAAGTGGTGCTGGGAAAACTGGACAGCTACATGTAAAAGAATGAAATTAGAACACTCCCTAAGATGACACACAAAAATAAACTCCAAATGGATTAAAGACCTAAATGTAAGGCCAGACACTGTAAAACTCTTAGAGGAAAACATAGGCAGAACACTCTATGACATAAATCACAGCAAGATCCTTTTTGACCCACCTCCTAGAGAAATGGAAATAAAAACAAAAATAAACAATTGGGACCTAATGAAACTTAAAAGCTTTTGCACAGCAAAGGAAACCGTAAACAAGACCAAAAGACAACCCTCAGAATGGGAGAAAATATTTGCAAATGAAGCAACTGACAAAGGATTAATCTTCAAAATTTACAAGCAGCTCATGCAGCTCAATATCAAAAAAACAAACAAGCCAATCCAAAAATGGGCAGAAGACCTAAATAGACATTTCTCCAAAGAAGATATACAGATCGCCAACAAACACATGAAAGGATGCTCAACATCATTAATCATTAGAGAAATGCAAATCAAAACTACAATGAGATATCATCTCACACTGGTCAAAATGGCCATCATCAAAAAATCTACCAACAGTAAATGCTGGAGAGGGTGTGGAGAAAAGGGAACCCTCTCGTACTGTTGGTGGGAATGTAAATTGATACAGCCACTGTGGAAAACAGTATGCAGGTTCCTCAAAAAACTAAAAACAGAACTACCATACGACCCAGCAATCCCACTACGGGGCACATACCCTGAGAAAACCATAATTCAAAAAGAGTCATGTACCAAAATGTTCATTGCAGCTCTATTTACAATAGCCAGGACATGGAAGCAACCTAAGTCTCCATCAACAGATGCATGGATAAAAAGATGTGGCACATATATATAAAATGGAATATTACTCAGCCATAAAAAGAAACAAAATTGAATTATTTGTAGTGAAGTGGATGGACATAGAGTCTGTCATACAAAGTGAAGTAAGTCAGAAAGAGAAAAACAAATATCATATGCTAACACATATATATGGAATCTAAAAAAAAAAATTGTCATGAAGAACCTAGGGGCAAGACGGGAATAAAGACACAGACCTACTAGAGAATGGACTTGAGGATACGGGGAGGGGGAAGGGTAAGCTGGGACAAAGTGAGAGAATGGCATGGACATATATACACTACCAAACGTAAAATAGACAGCTAGTGGGAAGCAGCCGCAGAGCACAGGGAGATCAGCTCGGTGCTTTGTGACCACCTGGGGGGGGGGATAGGGAGGGTGGGAGGGAGGGAGACGTAAAAGGGAAGAGATATGGGGACATATGTATATGTATAACTGATTCACTTTGTTATACAGCAGAAACTAACACACCATTGTAAAGCAATTATACTCCAGTAAAGATGTTAAAAAAACAATCTGTGTGAAAATATGTGGAACCTAGAAGTTACTCCCTTAAATCCTTGCCAAATCTGTGGATGAGAAGCAAATAGCATTGGTGTGATCCTTATTCAGAAAGCTTCTATCTTGGGTCAAGGCACAGAGGTTAAGACCTAGGGCTGTTTGCTGGGCTTCTAGGCTAGAGCTCTGCCACTCACTCACTGTCACTCACAACCTTAGGCTAGATATTTAAACCATTATGTGACTCAGGTTCCTTATCTGTAAAATGGTTCCTCCCTCATAGGATTGTTGTGGGACTCAGCCTAGATCAGTGCCTGGCCTGTTAGCTATTGTCATGGTTATTTACACATAACACTGACAACCGCACTGTAAGGCTGTTGCCAGTGGCCCTCCTGACAGATGAAGAGAGATTTCCAGAGAGGTTAAGTGACTGCCCAAGGTCATACAATGAGGAAACGGCAGCCTTGTGCTCCAAGGCCAGGTCTGCTGTGCCCAAATCCCATGTTATTTCCACTCCATCAAAGAAGGAGCTCAAAATAGGCCTGTGGCATTTCAGCTAATTTCCTCTAAGCCTTTACCAAGTCGCCAACTGCAGACTCCCAAAGCTGCTCCCCTAAGAGCACCCATTCAGCAGCTGCTAAGTGTGTGTGCCTGGTGGCTCCAAAGCATCTAATGTGGTTTGCACCGAGCCAGGTCTTCCCAGGTAGCCTTGCCTGGTCTGCAGAAGGGACCGCAGGAGCAGAGCTAGGTTGGGGAGGGGAAGGGAAGTGGTACACGAGTTAGATGGAAGAAGAGGCTGGAAACCAATCTGGATGTAAATGGCGGGGAGGAGAAATGAGAGGCAAGCACATTTCCTGAGTGCCTACTACGTGCCAGGTACACCATCTAAAACTCACTAGAATCACTCAGCCTTTATTTATCAAGTATCTGTTATGTATCAAGCCCTGCACTAGCTCCCAAAGGTACAATGGTGAACAAGATACAGCTATTGACCTCAAAAGGCTCACAGGTCAGAGAGAGCTGACACAGGCACAAAATAAAGTGCTACGAAAGGGATGGTAGAATCTGAGCAGGGTGGCAGCTGTGAAAAGCAGGGAGCAACTGGGAACAACTTCAGAAAGGGGGAGGCAGTACTATGCGCTCATTTTACATGTGGTGAAACTGAGGCTCTAGGAAGCCGACTTGTTTGAATCCTGCAGTTACCAAGCAGCACAGAGGCAAGCTGTGTCCCCAGGCCTGTTCTGTCTCCAGAAGTGTCTGTTCTCTCCACACCGTCGACCTAAAGCTCTTACGTGCCCCCGCACCCACTTTCCTTTACTCAATGATTATCTGGCTAGAAGATTAATCAAATGCTGCTGAAGCTGCCGCCACTGTCAGTGGCTAAGATGTTAGCTGCTTCTGCAGTCAAACAGGAGCTTTTGAGCCTCTGTTACTGATTCTGTTAGAGCAAAAGATTCAGGGCTTGGTCTGAAAGGGATGGGGGGCTAAGAAGGAGGGTTCTATCTCCAGTCTGAAGGGACTTCTTGGACAGGTCAAAGGCAACCAAGGTGACAGGAGTAAGTGAGAGCAAGCTTCTCGGGCTCATGTGGCTGTGCCCAAACCTCTCTCGACTCTCCCCAAAAGTCCCGTTTAAGAAGGCTTCCTGCTTGCCCCTCACTGTTTTCTCAAGGAAGAGAGCCAAGAAAATCACTCATCTGAACCCCTGGCTGAACTTGCTAGGCTCCCTGCTGAGTGAGATCAGCATGTCAGTTCCTCTCCCATCCCAATTTCCATCCCCATCCTCAAAGGACAAGAAACCAAACAGGAGAAATCCTCAGTCCGCAAAAGTAGCTCTTGCTATATATACCCTAAACGTACCTTAGCAGAGGTTGCTGTAATCTTGGTCGCATTCTCCGGACACCAGGACCCTCTCCAAGGTGCCAGGAGCACAGCGATTACCCCTCTCAAGAGTCCTTCCTTTCTGAGAAGGGAAAAGGGAGCGAGAGAAGGAAGTTTCAAGGAGGGGAGAAACAGGTAGTTTTTCTACACCAAAAAAAAAAAAAAAAAATGTATTGACCATACCTTCAGACCAACTCTGAGCTAAGGGAAAGACGTTAGGCAATACCAAAGAAAGTCTGTTTTGAATTCAGTCACCTTTTATATACTCTTTGATAATCACCAGATCACTAAGAAATTGTCAAGCAAATTATCTCCAGACAAAAATGGAAGAAGAAAGTATAGAATAGCTGAGCTATGAAATTGAAACATCGCTAACCCCCAACTGACCCATCAGATTTACACGTCTCTCTAGGCTCCTCCCCCCACCCAAAATTAAAAACAGTGCACCTACCTCATGCCTCATGTGCTCTCCCTCACCTAACTAGGAAACTGATCAGAGAGAAATATAATCAGTAGCAGCAGGAATCTGATGGGGTTCTTTCTCCAGGGGTCGCATTAAGGAAAAGTTGCACATATAGAAACAAGAGGTGACACTGTAATTAACACAAGACAACCATTCTGCTGAGGAAAAGCGGAGAGTTATGATGTGTTTCCTTATTCACAGCAGGGAGATTTTTATCTCTTCCCATCCAGTTCACAAATGACATGGGAAACTTAGAAGGACTCACATTTCACTCACTTCCCCTCAAACATGTTTATCCTTGAGATGAAACTCATCGCCCAAGCCCCAGCCGCCAGTCACCCTTTTGCACCCTTTTCCATGAATAATCTTTCCAAAATGTCTGCTTGTAGGAGCAAGATTTGGGATTTCACGGAAAACTACAGAGACACACATACACACCCTGTCAGCTAGAAAGAGACAGAGACGAGACAGAAACGACCAAAAGGAGAACAGCTAACGTGCCAACAAAATAAAACAGATCCCCCAAACAGCAAAGTGCAAAAGATGATTTAAAAAACACATAGAGACCGTGTTTGTAATTACCCATCCAGGTTATATTTTCAGGGCTTCCAGGCAAAGAAACGGCTGGTCCAAGTTTTGTGCCCGTCTGATTGTGATGGGAGGGTTGTATTTGAAGCTCTGGGCACGTAGAGATGGAATGAGAAGGAGGCTGAGCTGGAAGAAACAGCGGGGGGGAAGGGAAGGGGAGAGAGTGAGAGAGAGAGAGAGAGGGAGAGGGAAAGGGAGAGGGAGCGGAGCTATCTCTAGCTACGCCTTCCTCTAAGCTCCGGGAGCCCAGGAGAGCGCTCATTTCAGGATCTGGGAGAGGGGTAAAAAGAGGAAAGGCAGCCCCCGCTCTGCCCTGGCCTTGCTGCCCCCGAGGGAAGGGAGGACTCTGGCCCGCGCCCCCCTCCTGGCGGGCCGCCGGGGGAGCCGGGGAGCGCGCGAAGCGGGCGGCGCAGGGAGCTGTCCAGTTCAGCACCACCCGGTAATGCAGTAGGTGGGAGCGCCTCCGCCGGGGGCCGAGCCGGCAGGGAGTGGGGTGGGAGGGGGCAGGCGGACGGCCCATCCTGCAGCAAGACGCCGGCTCCCTTGTTTCCAGGAGCTTTGCAGATAGGGGGAGGGAAACCCGCCTCGATTCTCTGGGAGAAACCCCCTCCCTCCCCCACTTCGCCAACACTACCACCGCCACCAACAACAATAACCGCCGCCGCTGCTCGTCCTGCCGCCGCCGCCGCCGCCGCCGCGCCTGCCCGCCCTGCTGCTGCAGCTGCCGCTGCCGGGGCACAACCATGGAAGGCGAGACCCCCGCACCTGTTCAGCTGAAATCAAGGGCTTACAGAATACTGGGAAGTCTGGTCTGAAACGAAAACGCCCGAGACCCCCCCAAGGAAGAGAACTGGCGAAGCAAAGGATTTTCATGGCGCAGGCCGCAGAGTCGAGAGCGAAGACGGAAGGTTGCATCTCGGCTTTTACAATCTCTAACTGTCTAGGTCCCGACCATGAGAGATTGTGTTGAGAATGCGGCTGATCCCTGGTTCACTGTGGAAGCCCTCTCCAAATTAGCTATCACATATGGAAACTGGAGACCAGAATTTTAGGAAAAGAGATTAAGGCATCTCACTTGGGGGGGTGGGGGGTGTCTTTTTATTTTTTCCTTTTTTTTTTTTTTTTAATCACTGCAACTGGAACAGTTTCTGATCTCAAAAGGCAAGCCTCTCTTCCCGTGTGATCTTTATAATTTACACTCTTTTCCGTGAGCTTTCTTACCTCCCTTTTTTTATATCCCTCCATATCCTCTATTAACACATATATCCATTATATTCGTAGTGGAATTATTTTTATTTTTTTGCTTTAGTACTCGCACCCTCACACACACTCTCCCGAGAACCAGAAGTCGGTTGGGTGTTTATATAATGAAGAATTATGGGGCTGTTTGATCGAGGTGTTCAAATGCTTTTAACCACCGTTGGTGCTTTCGCTGCCTTCAGTCTGATGACCATAGCTGTGGGAACCGACTATTGGCTCTACTCCAGAGGGGTTTGCAAGACCAAAAGTGTCAGTGAGAATGAAACCAGCAAAAAGAACGAGGAAGTTATGACCCATTCTGGATTATGGAGAACCTGCTGCCTAGAAGGTATTTGATTTCCCATCTCCTCCCCCTCTCCACCCCCCCTCCTCTTCTCACTCCCCCTCCCCACCCGCTTCCAAATAAGTTCCCTTTACATTCCACCATTTTCTTACTTCACTCCTTCCACCACAGATCAAGGTTGGTTGGGTTAGTTTCAGAGGAAAGAAAATCAATAAGCAAAAGCCATACTCAACTCTCCAGCCTCCACCACCCCCCTTCCTTCAAACCTCTTCATTGAAATCATCTATGATATGATGAAAACAACAAGAGATTGTCTTTAAAAGTCAAATGTGCTCCACCTGCTTTGGAATCATTAGGATTTGCCTTTTGATGTAGTATGGCCATCTATGAGGGGGTAGAGAATAACTGCCTCTCTCAACCCCGCTCCTCTTTTCGTAATGAAGAATTCCAAAATGCTTTTCCTTTCCCGTCCTCCTCCCCTTACTCCCCAAAAGTCCCAGACACCTCATCATCTGCAAATCTCCTTTTTTTTAAAAAAAAATCTGTTTTTTCTAAGAACCCTTATTTGGTAAATCCTAATTATTCCAGGATCGCAAGCTGAGTTCAAGAGCATTTCGTAATGTCTATGAGCCACACATATCGTTCGAGGCGACTGGCTGTGTGTGTATGTGTGTTTTAACGTTTACAAAGTCTAAAAACACGTAACGTCTCTCACAGGAAACAGACCCAAGTTCTAATAAACAGCAATTCACTTGCAGGTTAGGCTGAGAACCGATTCACTTCCACACAGAGTGACATGTCTATTATCCAGAAGCGTGTAGAATCAGCATTGCAGCCAGCTTGGGAATCAGACATTGTGCAGGGAGGCTGGGAGGGAGAGGAGGGCATGGGGAGGTTGAGGGGGAACAGTAGGGAGCAGTGGGTCAGGAGTGTCAGCTGTTTGTCTTGATCTTGCAGGGTCATTGGGACACGTGTGCCTGTGCATGTGCTGTGGGCAAAGCGGTCCCCACGGTGGAAAGGCTGGAAGATCAGGGTACGGGTGAAAGCATGTGCTTTGAGACACATTAATAAACACAGGGGGGAAAAACTCCTGCAGGTCATACAACCTGCATTTAGCAACAGACTTTAATATGAGGGGCTGCATTTGAGCGGCTACCTATGTCTGTGTGTACAAGCTACAGCCACCCATAGGAAGACATGCACAGAGAGATACATGTTTCTGGGTGGAAAGAAAAGCTTATGTGCTTTGCTTCTGCTATGAACCAATACGGAGGCCGTTTGAGGCGGCGTCGGGAAGCGGGGACCGCAGGATTGTTTGTTAAGCTCAACATGGGATGGTGATGCAGGGAGTTGAAGCCAGGAGATGGTGGAGAAGAGAAGGAAACAGACAGGGAGAGGGAGAAATGATGTGGCCTCAGAGTCTAACCCAAACTGAGCAAAAGCTGCTCTTTGGGAAATATTTATGTCTGGGAAAGAGCACCAATTCCATGCCCACCCACCCCCCCCCAACAATCTTGGTGCAAGTGGTTGAGTGACGGCTGAACATGTTTTGAATAGCTAAGTGACTTCATTGAGCGATGGTCTATTTGACGCATACTGCATTTGGTGCCCTTTCTCAATCCAAACCACTGCCTTGAACATGGTCTGCAGCGGAGCTCTATGCTGAATGCTATATGCTCTTCCCCAGCCGAAGAATCAATATCGGGAAATTAATAGGCACTGTTTTAAACACACCCCTCCTTTAAAAAAATGAAGAGGCTTTCATGCAGCTAGTCACTAACAGTGGAAAGACTTCCAGTTAATTAAACATTTATGGCATGCTTTTATTCCAAAAGAGAAGGAAAGCAAAGTGAATGAGGGTTGCTTTAGGGAAATGGTCATAGTAGCAATTTACCTTCCTTGGACTTTAGTTAGATGGATGAAGATATGCAGACAAGAGATGAGACGAAAGACAGGACATGGTTTTAGGAGAAATATTCCCAGCAATTGGTGAGTTGGTATAAATATACTTTATCAGGGTTTTATGTGCAAATTCTTAATACCATGATCTTTTAAACAGTTT
Source organism: Globicephala melas (assembly GCF_963455315.2). Classification (NCBI taxonomy): domain Eukaryota; kingdom Metazoa; phylum Chordata; class Mammalia; order Artiodactyla; family Delphinidae; genus Globicephala; species Globicephala melas. The sequence goes on from NC_083323.1 coordinate 11,164,440, forward strand.
CTAATTCCCTGAAGGGAAGAGGACTAGACTGTGGCTTTGGATCACTTATGCATTAAAAGGCTTAAGTATTTTCATTAAAATTCCATCTGTTTGGTGTCCACATCCCCAAATGTGCTGCCCGCCCCCTTCAGCTTTCTCTCCAAGCCGTACCCACACCTCCCTCCCTGAATCATCCCTAAAAGGGTTAGTATTGCAACACTTCCCAAGGATTGTGGGTTTGGCTCTTCTCCCCAGGACTGGGGCCTCCCGGCAGTCGCGGGTGGGGGGATGGTGGGGAAGGCTGGGCCGGGCTGCTTTAGGATTCTTGTGCCTTTTCCACTTGTAGCCAAGGTCCAGGCAGGAAGGGTGGGTACTCAGGGCCCCAGTTCAACCTGGCCTTTAATTTCCAAAGCCTCTGTCCATATGGAGTTTTGAAGGCCTCAGACTCCCCCTTAGGAAGTTGGGCCTTGGCCACTTAGGAAGTGGTTTGAAGGTTTTAAAGCCACATATTTTCAAAGACTGCACTGATTTCCAAAGATTATAAATGCATTTATTTCTGCAGGTTGACACAGATGGTTCTTGTGGGGCGTTCGTGTACTTGCTTTATTGAGCATTCAAAATAGGGTTGGCCTTTATGGAAATCAAGTTGCCAGGTTCCCCCAACCTGTGTTTTTTGTGAGAAACTGGACTTTCAGAAAAGATTTCCCATCACCCCTTTATTGTGTTTCCTGCCCGTATCCAAAAAGTTGCGAACAGATTTCCAATCTTCTCTCCAACATGCTGCTAATGACTCCACATGAAAAACAACCCTGTCTGCTTCCGATCTCTTTGGCTCTCCGGTTTGCATGAGGGCTTTTTATCTCCTGAGATGACTTTTTTGTGGCTGTTCACTTCTTGATGAAAATAAGAATCAGAAAACCTTTCTTTGCCTCTATGGCTCTTTGTGAAATGCATTCCTCTGTTGCGGAATGAGAAGAGAACAGGACCACTTGTTAGGGGTAGACACAGTGGGAAGGGGAGAGGAATCAAGAAGAAACCACAGCCTTTATTTTCTCCCTCTGCAGAGTGAAGAGTAGTGGTGTCTCTGGGTGTGAACTTGAAACCCCCAGCAAACTAGTGTCCTTCGTGGGATTTGAGGGCTTGGGGGACGGTCTGCCCGTGGATCCATGTAGATGGAAAGTGATAGGAAAAGTTCTTGAACTTTTCGGGAAAGCTGCTTTAAGAGCCTCCGAATGGAGAGATGAATTGGCCCTTTCAGAGAAGAATTCAGTAAAATCTACAACAGGACATTAAAACAGCTTGTTCCAAGCGTGCTGTCTCTGGGCCACGCGGTGACCTGCTGTTCCGTGTATTAACCTCTGTTGTCACCAAAAGGAATCATCGTCTCCAGGGGCAGCAAGAAATTCACTCTTTGTGTTTATTCTCTCCTGCACCTTCCTGCCCTCTGTCTGGGCTCCATGTCTCCCCCAGAGGATTCCCAGCCCTGCAGAGGAGGAGCCAGCAGCAGTACAACGTGGTCCAAGGCAGAAATGCACTCTCCCTTCTCTCTCCCTCTCTCGCCCTTTTCCTTGCTGTGAGGGAGAGCAAAAATCTTTCTCTCTGTCCAGATTGTTCAAATCCCTCTGCTGAATTTCTGAGCTCCTCTTCTTCCTGGCTTTTCCTCTCTTCTCCTCCACAACTTGCTTACTCACAGGGGCTCTGCCATCCATTCTCCATCCCTGTTCTCTTTGAGTAAGAGGTGTCTGGGTTTTCCTGAACTATCTTTTCCAAGTTCATAATTGCATAGCTTTTGCTTGGCCTGCAAGGTGCCCAGTGCCCCACGCGGGGTTCAGCCATGGCTCTCTTGTTCTGCAGAAGGAAAGTATATATCTTTTATTTTAGAAATGCGAACTGCCTTTCCCGGACACTCTTGTCTTTACGTGTGGAAGAGCTGAGTTTAGAAGTTACTGATGGGCCTTCATACTGTGTACCTATCGCTCCATAATTCCCAAGATAATTTGATTCTCTTTAGGTCCTTTGCACACAGTAGGTCCAGAAAAAATATCTATCAATGGATTGATTCAGAAATTCTTAAATTATTGAAATTAATTCAAAGATCATAAGGTCATGCAGCAAGCAAGTAATTGAGAGAGAGAGGGGGTGGGGGAGAGAGGGGGGGAAGGGGATGAGGAAATCAGGACGATTGGTTTGTTCTTCCCAGAATTTCTTTTTTATTTTTTTAATTTAATTTTTTATTTTGTATTGGAGCGTAGTTGATTTACAATGTTGTGTTAGTTTCAGGTGTACAGCAAATTGATTCAGTTATATATACACATAGATCCATTCTTTTTCAGATTCTTTTCCCATATAGGTTATGGAATTTCTTTTTTAAAAGAATGAGTCATGACTTCATTGTTGTAAAATGAGAAAATTCAAAAAGAGTCAGTCATTGGGTTGCACAGCTCCTAATGAGCTAAAGAAAAATTATCAGTACACTCAGTCTCTATGGGGAAGAAAAACATTAACCCACTGCTTTTCTTCCCTCTTCAGCTTTTAAAGGATGCCAAAATCTAGTTTGATCCTAATACTCACTAGAACAGACACTTTGGGCAGAGAGCAGGCATCATGGACCATCCCTACGTAGCTTCCCCAAAACCTGCCCCAGAATTCTTTACCAGACTTCCCCACCCAGTTCCCAGGACCTCGAGAACTTTGCCTAAGGTCGTAGGTACTGATCAGCAGTTTTCCGTGGAGCCAGGCCCCACTTTCCTAGCCCTTCTCACCTTGTAAGACAAACCTGATTCCTTTATTGAGGAACCAGCCCTGCAAATCGCAGCCCATTCACATTGCCCTCCTGCCCCTCCCTTTACAGGTGCCAGGTGTGACACCTCACACCAAGGCCACATGGGCAGAGGGTGGCAGAGGGAGAACTTGAATCCAGGCCTCTTGTTTCCACCCTGCAAACCTCCAGAGGGCTCTATGCATGAACCTGGCGTTCTGTGGTCTTGTGCTCAGATTCACTGCCAGCACTGGATTCTATTCTGTCTGCATCCCACCGAGTGTCCGTTCTGAGCGCCCAACCCAAGCACGTCAGGACACCTGAGTTCTGACCCACCAGACTCCCCCACATGCCACTCCCTCCAGCTGCCTGCACCTTGCCGGGTGACTCTGCCAGAAACTTCTCACTCCCACGAGCCCAAGGGAACAAATACTGAACTTCAGGCTGGACCCACCACACGCCTCTTCGTGTTTGCCCTTTCATTTTGGAAGTGTCCTCGATGTAAGCTCTCCGTGAGTTTTACGCTGGCAAGCAGTTTTCAAAGAATAACAAATTTATGTCCCCTGAAGTCGCAGGAGTTTTCAGATGCAGCTTTGTTGTATGTGGTGCCGTTGAAAGAGTTTTGCAGCCGCACAGACCTGGGTTCCCTTCAAGCACTGCAGCTTTACGAGCTGTGCGATTTGGGGCAAGTCATCTAACCTCTCCAAGCCTCCGTTTCCCTTTCCACAAAAAGGAGGTCTAACAGCCTTCTCACAGGGTGATTCGTTGGGATTAAACCAATGAGTGCCACCTTCTTTCCTGATCACCTGGTTTGAAATTACAGTCAAAAACCCCTACTCTGTACCCCTCATAAATCCTCCTGGCTCTGTTTTATTTATTTATATTTTTTTACAGAGTACATCCCACCTTCCAGCACGCTATGAAATTTACTCATGCCATTTGTTGTGTGTCTGCACCACTAGACTGTCAGCCCCAGGAAGGCAGGGATCTCTTTTCTGCCCATTGCTGTAGCCGCAGCAATTATGATAGTGCAAGAGTCAGCCCACCTTTGTTGGCAAATGAACAAAACCACCACTGCCCACTACAGGGTGGGCATCGAGAAATAATGATCCCTTCATATCGTCAAAGGATTGTTCCTTAAATTACAAACCGTGAGCAATGGTGGCAGAAGCATCTTTCTTTCTTTTTTTTTTTTTTCTGACATTCCAAAAAATAAATAATGGACTCAACACAGAGAGAAGAGAGAAGGGAAGGAGAGAGAGCGTTTCAACACACAAGGGACAATAACAAAGATAATAAGAAAGAAAGTGTTTGGAGAGAAAATAAATGCCTGAGAAGAAAGTGCTGGGGGGTGAACATCCTCTAAATAGATACTGGCCATGCTTTCCTCTCTCTACATCATCCACAGCGTCTGTCACAAAGATCCTCGGGGAGAGTTTCCCATGAGTGTTTGCTTTCAGGTCAGTGGGGGAGGAGGAGATATGTACCCAGACTGATAATGCAGGAGATTTTTAAATGGTTCAAAAATGCAATGGTTCCTTTTAGCCTTGACTATAAGTATTTTGGCCAAAAAACCATATTCAGATGAAATATGCACTTTAAGTTTCCAGGTTAGTTTACAGCCACAGATCAAGCAATTCCTTCACTCGTTTATTTTATTTGTTAAATCTTTGATGAGCCCCTGCAACGTGCCAGGTGCTGGGCCAAGTGTTGGGGTCATGGTGGGCAGCAACTCCCTTCAGGGTCACTGCTCTCAGAGCTTTCTGGAAGAGACAGACCTTACTTTAAAGACTCTCACTTAACATAGTTGTGAAGTAAGTTACAACTATGCTAAGTCCTCTCAAGGAGAGTCACACGAGACTGTGAGTTTATGATATTAAGATCGTTCTAATCAGAGGAGCCTTCCCTGAGGAGGTGAGATGTGAATGGCTATATGAAGGATGCATAGAAGTTAACTGGGTGAAGAAGAAACTTTCCAGGTTGGAGGGCACCAAGTGCAAAGATCAGTGAGGGAGAGAAGGAGCAAGTCCTGGGAGGAGGCCAGGGTGGCTGGAGGACCCAGAGGGAGGGGGGATGGGGAGGGGAGGTTGCTGGATGGTGTGGGGAGGGGGATGCAGAAATAGTTAGCACCCAAGGGTGCGGGGCCTTGCTAGTCTTGTTAAAGAATTTTGCTCTTTGACTTCTAGCTTCTTGCTTATAAGCTGTGTGACCTTGAGCTAGTTAATTCTATCTCTGTGCCTCCTTCACACCATCTATCTAATGGAGCTGACGATGCCTGCCCCTAAGGTTGTTGTGGGGGTTAGAGCACCCTTCCCTTCTCTTTGTCATGCTCTTCCTGATTCCACCCACATCTGAGTGCGGTGGTCTCTTTGGCCTCAAAACTCATGACAGCACAGAGAAGGGAAAAAATAGATTGATTCAACTCCAATCAACAAAATTCAAACTATGCTTAGTGGAGGTGTTGATGGTAGGTTCCAATCCTGCAGTAGACATTGGGAGGCAGAAGTGAACAAGACCCATCCTCCCTCAGGACCCTCCAGGTGAGTCCAAGCAGGGAATCCCAAAGAACAGGCATCTCACAGAATGACTCTGTCTCATGCAAGACATTTGACATAGCCTGCTGCCACCTCGCCTTATCACCCTCCCCCAAACTCAGAGAGATTCCTGGCATCTCTTACGATCAGTTACGATCTTTGAGGATTTGAGCTGGAATGGCAATGAGGCTCAGTTAAATCCGCCAGACTTTTTGAAAATAGGAATGAGAGTAGAGGGATGTGAACTGTGCTCCCCAATGCCAAGAAATGCATGTCAGCGTTGTGGGATCGTCGCTGAACTCTATGGCCTCACATCCCGGTCCTTTCTCCTGGGTACATAAAGGGCTGTAATCTCCCAGCTCCATCTTCCCTCAGTTCTGATGCCATTGATTATAAAAATGAACTATCAAAAAAAATAAATAAATAAATAAAAAATAAAAATGAACTAGCTACTTAAACAGCTTTCGGGACAGGGGCAAACAAATTTCATGTACATATCAGTTGTAAAACATACTCTAATTTCAGAAACCTTAAAACTTAAAATTTGTGTCTTGGAATCAAAGGGAGATGGAAAACTATCTTGCTGGCAGAGAGAAATGCAGACAGGGTGTTGAGAGAGCCCGAGGGATTTCTCCCACTTGCCCTTAGTGCCTGTCCCGTGACTCAGGAAACAATGTGGGGGAAGTGTGTGGTCTTACGAGAACCTTTCTTGACAAAGAAAAGGGTGATAGTTGATCTTTGTTCCACAGCTTTCCGAGTCCTTGCCAGGTGCCGTGTGAGAGTCTAGGACAGAGGCAAAGTCTCCATCTGCCCTCAAGGAACTTCTAATCTAGTAGAAGACAAACCAGTGAACAGATGATGCTGATGACACAGTGGGAAGCATAAGCCCGGGGAATTCTGGGAGCAGAGAGACTGGGGAGGAGGGGATGCCAGGCAAGACAGGGTTCTGAGGATGCGTAAGGGTGAGCAAGCTGGGGAGATGAAGCGCACCTCAGACAGAAGGAACGGCATGTGCGGAAACACAGATGCCCAAGCAGTCATGCCGATGGTCCAGTGAGGCTGGAAGGTAGAAGGCAGGGAGGGGGAGTTTGGGAGGCAGTGGAGATGGGATCCCAAAGGGACAGAAATGGCTCTCACAGAGCAGTTAGTGTTTCGGCGTGGGAGAAAAGGGGGGTCCAGAGAGGTGGGAAGCAAGGGAGGGGCGCACCTGGCTTTGTCCGTTAGTGAGATCACTGGCTGTTCGGACTCTGACGGATGGGAGCTGGGGTCGCCAGAGCTGGTGTGATTTAACTGGGAAGAGGTGAGCACAGGAGACTGTGGCAGTGACCAGGTGACTCGCCCTAAGTCAATTGTAGTGAACAGAGAGTAAGAGGGGGAAGGAAGAAGACTGTAAGTGATATACAGTAGAGGTGCTTCAAGGCGCTCCCTCCCCAGCAGAACAAGCCTTTATTGGCCACACACAGTGGGCTGGGCGCTGGGGTGACGAGGATGAAGACAAGTCTCTGCTCAGTACCACCGTCTCGAGGAGCCTTCCTGACTGCCCCATCTAAAGGAGCTCCCTGTCAAGTCACTCGATTTTATTTCCTTTTTTAACATCTTAACATTGACTTTTTTTTCTTTTGAGCATTTATTTGCTTATGGTCTGTGTGCCCCTAGGAGACTGTGAGCCATGTGAGGGCAGGGGCCTGTCAGCCTTGGCACAAACAGCGTGCTCAGGAGCTAAATGTGGAGCGAATGAGGAAGGCAACGCTGCCTGGCCTCAAGGAGCTCCCATCAGGGGAGGGAGGTGGGCTCTTAAAAACTCCCTCCTCTTGCCCAGTCATCCCTCCAAGGTTTGGCTGGAACCGCATCTGAAAGATCCTTGAGAACAGGCAAGGGTTTCCCTTGCACCCCGCAACCTGGGATGCTGATTAGCCCCCGTGAGCCTGTTCCCTCCTGGGCAGCTGGTACCTTTTCTCTCAATCCAAACCCTCATACGTGATCGCCTGGCTCAGAGGTACTGACTTGGCAGCCGTGAGTCGGCCTCTGAGGAGCCGCCTCCCCTTTCTCCTTGTTGACACTATATTTATTCATTTTTCCCTGAACTTCCTCAACCTTGGGTAGTCTTCCAGCTGCTAACAAGCAGGCCACAGATTAGGTATGGGATCCTAGGTGCACGGTTGCCGTAGCTTCATTGAGTGGGGAATTGGTACCTTGCTTTGCTACACCATCCACCGTGCAATTTACATGCCCCAGTGCCAGCCTCTCTCTGGCCTTGTCATCAGACAAAATTCACTGGTGGCCAGTGCTTGCTGATCCCTAGACCTTGCTTTGCTTTTTTTTAACTGTTTATTTTATATTGGAGTATAGCCGATTAACAATGTTGTGATAGTTTCAGGTGTACAGCAAAGCAACTCAACCATACATATACTTGTATCCATCCCTAGACCTTTCTTTATCCCAGTTTTGCCCCAGGCTGTCTTTTCTCACTTTCTCTGCATAAAGGATCATTCATTCATTTCTGCCACCTTTTCCCCTCAACCTGGATCTCTGTCTGCACAAGTCTTATTCTTTATCCTTCTTGAATTTTCCCTATGGTTGAGAACTCTCCTCCCCAATTCTCCTCCAACGTATTTTGCAAAGAAAGCAACCCTAAAAATGACTATTCTGCCATCATTTTAACACTAATAATACGATAATAATAACTAATCATTCATTGAGTGCTTCCTTTGTGCTGAGCACTGTTTAGATGCTTTCCAGGGGTTAACTCTTATTTAGTCTTTACAATTCTAAAGGTATATGCTATGATATCCACTATCTCCATCATAAGAGGCTCAGAGAAGTTAAGTGACTTGCCCAAGGTCACACAGCAAGTAGCAGAGCTGGAGTTCTAACCCAAGCCTGTCCAACCCCAAAACCTGTGCACAGCCTTCTATTACATGAATTATATTTACAATTTTCCCCTGGCCCCAAAATCTATACATAAATTTCTTTGAGAATTTGAAGGCAAAGCTAAGCAGAAATTGCTGTTTGTGCTCCACGTTTGATGAAGTTTTTAAAACTTTGAAGCTTCAGTTAGGATATGCTCCTTACCCAGAGAAGAGTAGGGAAAAGTGGAGGGGCTACCAGGTTTTCCCACAGCTCTGAATACAAAAGGATGCCTCAAAACGCATAGACATCCCTCTCTGTAGTTTGTGGAGGGGGAGGAGGTGAATACATACATATATTCCCTCTCCCCAGCCCTCTGCCTAGAGGGCCATTTCCAACCACATTCCACTTGTCTTCAGGACTCAGTTGAATTGTCACTTCCCCCAACAGCTCTGCCCCCTCCTACCCTGCTCCCACCTGGCTCACGTTCCCTCCCTCTTTCCTTCCACAGCATCTCTGCATGTCTCCGACGCAGCATCTTCCATCTTTTTTGTTGCCTGCTTCCATTTCTGTCTCCACCTCCAGACCATGAGTCCCCCTGTCCATTTCTTCAACAAAATGTACTCAGTCACTGCCATGTACCAGTTACCATCCTAGGCTCTGAGTTTACAAAGGCGAAAAGACACAGCCCCTGCCCTCAAGGAACTTATGCCCCACTGGGGGATTGGAGGACCCATGCAAGCACACCTAGGGGTGGAGAGATTCTTCCAGGAAGACGTGTGAGAGGGTGTGGGATGTTTGGGGGACCACACAAGTTTCTAGTATTGCTGGAGGATCAGGTGCAGGAAGGGAGGCTGGGGAAGGTGTTAGTCCTGAGGGATGAGGTTAGACAAAGACCACGTCATGAAGGGATGGTTCACGTGTAAAGAGTCTAAAGAGGAGAATTTTGAGAAGGAAATGATATGATCAGATTTGCATTTTAGGAGGATGGCTCAGGAAGCCATGTGAAGTAGAAATGGGAAGAAGGGGAGGACAGAGAAGGGAGTCCAGGGAGGAGATGGTTGCCCAGCCCAGCAACTGAGGAAGCAGCTGACCCAGGGCACGGGACAGGGGGGCTGTCGAGCAAGGGAACAGAATCAGAGGATCCAGGACTGTCACTTGTGTTGAGCAAGGCGTGACAGTGAGTGACCTTCACTGAGACAGGGGAAACAGGAGAAATTTGCAGGAGGAAGATGGTACCTTTAACCTCGGGTAGAGTGATTCCACACCTGTGTTTCCAGGGCCTGGCAAGTAGTAGCTGCTCAGTCAGTGTTGAATGAATGAATAAAGAAAAAAAGCTTTACATTTGAGATTATGATGCGTATCGAATCTCAGATTCTCCCCAGCATCATCATAACGAAAGAATGCGTTATGCTCTAGCCAGGCCTGTAGTTCGTGTCAGCTCTGGCATCTGACAGCCTGGGTTCAAATTCCAACCTTATCACTTACCCGTTTTGTGACCTTGGACAAGGAATGTCACCTCTCTAAGCTGGTTTTCTCGTGTCTAAGTGGGGAAAATTGCATCTCACGCATGGGTTGATTGTGAAAGTTTAGTAAGATGCCCCATGCAAAGTGTTTAACAAGATGCTGGTACATAGTAAACACTCTCTAAATGCCAGATGCTCTTATCACTGGCGTGTTTATTATCGATTATACCAACAGTTGCAAACAGTGACCTGTGAGCTGTCACTGTTTGGCAACTCAAAATATTCTACAAATCGAGAAATTTCCTATTTAAAAAAGCCCTGTGTTTGGCTTCCTTTGGGGGAAAAAATCAGATTTTTGTAACCCTGAGCCCCCCTCCTGCTTGGCAACATCGGAGCAGGGCAGCCGATGTCCCTTCAGGTATGGGACAGGGACATCCTGTATGGCAGGTATGGCAGGTTCTCTGCAGTTCCCCAAAGTCCCCACCGCTCCCAAGGCTGCTGGGCTGCTTTGGCCTTCCTCTGGCCTCTGTAGGCATCCGAGTTTGCAAACGCTTCTCTCTGCCAATGACAAATTACAGGTGGAGTCTTTGTCTTCCAAGGGCTGAAAACGTAAGCAAAACACCACCAGCCCAGGCAGAGTGTAGCAGCTAACAGAGTGAATAAAGCCATGCATCTGGAAATAAATGCATAAACATCCAACATTCCCAAGCAGTGCTCGCTGATAAGACTCAGGTGGAAGGCAAGCTAATCTACTCCTTTTTACTCGGCAGCTCTAGGGTAAGTTGTTGCTTTTAAAAAGAGAGACTCTCACCCATTTTATGCTACCTTCAGAGCTTCTCTTTTAGAAGCTGACATTTTCTGACCTTGACCCCAGTTCGGGGAAATGCACCCTGTCGTGCTGACCACGTGGTGTGCTTTATTCAATAACTAAATGGCAGACGCCAGGGAGATGGTCCGCGTCGTCGGTGCTGGATGAAGAGAGAGAGAGGCAGGGTATGCGCTGGAGAATGGGGGATTCTCTGCTTTAGATTTTTACCTCGGAGGACTTCACAGAGAAGAGGGGAATTTCAGGAGTTTCTTGGTAGGAAAAAAATTGCCTAGCAATTGCTCGGAAAGGACATGAACTTAAAGACATGCAGTTTGATCTGGGAGAATGGTCAGATCTGATCCAATCTGACAGTTTTTGAATGTTTGCTATGTCAGGCTCTATGCTAATTTGTGGGGGCACAGAAACAAGTCAGCTCCTAAGGGGGCTGGTCTGCTCTGATCCCCCCAGCTGACAGCAACCATCCTCTTCCCAGTCTCTCTTTTCTTCATTTCGTGTTCTCCTAATTTGTCTACAGTGTTTATTCTTTCTTTCCCAACCAGAATATAAGCTCTGAGAAACCAGGATCTTTTCTGTCCTATTTACTACGATAGCCCCAGGACTGAGATCAGACCTGGCACCTAGTAGGGTGCTTAGTCAGTTTCAATGTTATTTGGATGACAGAAGACATACCATTGCTCCAAAGGAGATCAAGGCCTAGAAGAAGAGATAGGCATGTACCGAGACTATTACCAGTGAGCTCGGGCACTGTGAAGGCCTGTGTAAGGGTCAGACAAAAGAACAACTCTACGTGGGGAGGTCCGGAAGAGGTCCTATGGAAGTGCCCTCTGAAGTGGGTTTTGGAGGATGAAGAGGAGTTTGCCAAGTAGAACAGAGGGGAAAGGCGAAACACAGATGAAGAAAATGATACCACTGGAGGCTGCCTCCCAAAGAATAAGGTCAAGGAGAGGACAGAGCACTACTGGGTCTAGAGCAGAACTTCTCAAACTTGGATGTGTACCCTAACAAACCGGGGATCTTGTTGAACTGCAGATGCTGATGTGGGGTCCAGGTGGGGGCTGAGCCTGTGTTTCTAGCTCCCAGGTGAGGCTGATACCACACTTTGAGAAGCAACCTTTTGCAGCATGGCCAGTGGGCTCTGGTGAACATGGGTCTAAATCCTACCTCTGCCACTGGCAGACTGGGCCTGCTTTCTCACCTCTAAAATGGTGATGACAACTTTCCTCCCAGGCACCGAATAAATTCAGAGTGCCTGAATTTGGTAAAGCCATCGGTTCAGTCCTGAGCACTTCATATCAATATGTTTCAGCTACTATTGTCATTAACGGCTAAAGGCGATTGTATAGAGGTGTGAGAGAAAGGGATGACTTTCCCTGAGAGCTAACGTTGTTTGAGGGTCTCCTGTGTGTTGAGCCCTGTCCTATGGACCACTCAGATGTCACCTTCCTTAAACCACACAGCACTCTATAACATAGGTGTTATATGATTCTCACTTTGCCAGTAAGAAACCAGAGGCAATGTGTTCATTTCCCATTGCTGCCGTAACAAATGACCATCAATTTAATGGCTTAAAACGACACAGACTTATGGTCTTACCCTTTTGTAGGTCTGAAGTCTGAAGTTGGTCTCAGTGGGCTAAAATAAAGGTGTCAGCAGGACTGTGTTCCTTCTGGAGACTCTAAGGGAAAATCTGTTTCCATGCCTTTTCCAGCTTCTAGAGACTGTCCACATTCCTTGGCCAGTGGCCCCTTCCTGCATCTTCAAAGCCAGCAGCATCAGACAGAGTCCTTCTCATGGCGCAACTCTGTAATGCTAATTCTTCTGCCTCCCTCCTCCATTTCTAACGATGTTTGTGACGACATTGCCCGTGCCTGGATAATCAAGGATAATCTCTCTATCTTAAGGTCAGCTGATTAGCAACCTTAATTCCATCTGCAACTTTAATTGGCCTTTGCCATAACATGTGAAACATATTCGCAGGTTACAGGAATGGGGCTGTAGACGTCTTTGGCAGGTTATTATTCTGCCTAGCACAGGGAGTGAGTGCTTAAAGAATTCCCCTAATATCACAAGCTCAGAATCGTTCCCCTGGAAGGGATTTTAGAGCTTGTATCAGGAAGGATTAGATTTGACAACAAGCAACAGAAAAAGAAAATTAACAGTGGCTTAATAAGCCAAAAAGTTTATCCTTTCTCAAGGAAACCAATCTGGAGACATGAAATACAAGGCTGGTCTTGAGACTCCACAAACTGGTTAGCAAATGCAGGCTCCTACCAGCTCCCTGCCCCACCATCCGTAGAGTATGGCCTTTAACCTCACATCTCCAGTGTGACTGCCAGAGCTCCCGCCACTGCCTTCACATTCCAGGCATCAAGGTGGAGGATGGCACAAAGAAACAAAGGCAAAAGGCACCTGTCACATGGCTCTGAAGGAGGTTTCCTGGAAGACACCACACAGCATTTTTGCTTTGGTCTCATTGGCCAGAAGTTTGTCATGTGACCACACATTAACTATAAAGAAGTCTGGAAAATATAATCTTATTCCCAAGTGGCCACAGGCATGGTGAAAAATTAGGGCTTCTGTTGCTACAAGGAAAGGAAAGAAGGAAGGCAAGTAGCAGTGTATCCAGGGAGCTCACCTAGTCCAGACCCTCACCTTATGACCCAAGAGCTTGAGGTCCAGAGAAGGAAGGGACCTGGTGGCATGGAGCCAGCTAGCAACAATGCTGGGACTAGGACCCACGCACCCCGGTCCCAGTCCAACATTTAGCCTCAAGCACCTAGCACAGTGCCTGGCACATAGTAGGATGCTGGTGGAACTGAAGAGAGTTTGCCATTCCACTGCACCAGACGGTCCCGTCTGGACCACACACTCGGCTGCTCATGCTTTAGGGCAGATGAGATCCCACCTTTAGGAGGCCCGGCCGACTGCAAGCCTGGGTCTCTTTATCCTCCTTCCTCCCAGCTTACATCCCTGCTCGTACCCTCGGATAAGCTCTGGGCTTCTCTACCTGTCCCGCAAAGTCCCATGAAAGGGCAGTAGGATTTGGCAAACGAGAGGCCTCAGGTAGCACTGAGAAATGGACGGTTTTCTCCTCTTTGGGATTTTCTCTGTGAGGGAGACGCCTGCTTAGAGATGGGGCTTTACATCTGGGGTGAATTGTGACAAGAAACCATTTCTACTGTCTTGGCGTTTCACAGTTTTCGTTTTGACACAGCGACAGGAGGGATATGGGGACTGATCAAAGCCAGAAGCCACGTGGCAACTCTCAACTTTTTCCCACGGGCTGCAAACGCCAGAGGAGCTCCACTGTCGGGCATTTTTCTCTCCGCCCAGTTCAGACGTACAAGATCTGGGCACTCTCTTGTACTTTGTTCTCAAATCTTTGTCCTTCCAACGGGGCAGTAAGGGTCTTGAGACAGGAGGTGTCGGGTTTGCCTCTGTGCCCCTTGCCCGGCATGGTGTCCGGCACGTGGCAGGCACTTGGTTAAGAAACGGGGGATTGGTCGATGCGTCAAAATGAAGCAGCCAAGGCAGTGTCTGGCATGTGGTGGGCTCTCAGCAAAATTTTTCAGGGAAAGAAGGAAAAGAAAAAAGGAAAGAAGGACAGATGGAGGAAGGGAGGGAGAAAGAAATTGGTTTGAGTCTTGGCTGGCCGTGGAAGCTGCAGCTCCCCGGCTCTCCCGGCCTCAGTTCTGGAATAGCGAGCGAATCCCTCCCCGCCGAGTTCACAGGCGAACCGGAGACCCTGGCCCGGAAGTTCTGTTTCAAAGGGCTTCCCCTCCAGCTTGAGAGCACTGTGCCTTTCAGGCTTCCCAATGGGCCTCCGTGGCCACGGTACCTGGCGCCAGGGTTACAGGGATGTGGCCAGAGGCAGAATTGGTGGGGTGGCTGGTGTGAGGGAAAGCGGGGTGCAGAGGGAAAGGAACTCACCCCCATCCCACATCGAAGAGAGAAGGAGACAGGGATGGGAAGGAAGACGGGAGGCAGATGCTCAGCATAATGAGGTTAGCGCGGTGCGCGAAAGCATAGAAGGGATGGGCAGAGGCTGCCTGAGCACGGGGGCTGCCCCCTCTCGGAGCAGACGGAACTCGAGGGCCAGAGGGTCCATGACAGTTGGTGGGAGGGAAGAGGACCGGCAGCAGAAATCAGGGAGGGGCCTGCCTCCTGCCCCGCCCCCCAGGCAGGAACAGACACGCCTTCCAGCCCCAGAAACACTGCTGAAGGAGAACTCAATGAGGACCTGGAGATCAAAGAGAACTACCCGGCAGGGGAGTAAATGCTTGTGGCCTGAGCGAGGAAACCGCAGAGCCTGTGGCCAGGACTCAGGCTAAAATTACAGGCCAGATGACAGGACCACACACCGGGGCAGCCTAGGACCATAGATTTTCCCTAGAACCCAACCACTGCCTGCCCTAGTTTCTTCTGGATTGATTGGGCAGCAGGATCCAGGAGAAGGAGCCCCTTTTGGACATCAGACGGGCTTGGGTTTGAAGACCGACTAGCTCTACAACCTCAGGCAGGGTGGTTAATCTCACTGAACCGCCGTTTCTTGCCTGCAACAGGAATAATATTGCTTATCAAGCAATGTGTTATAAAAATTAAAGTAATCTGTATAGGGGCTTCCCTGGTGGCGCAGTGGTTGAGAGTCCGCCTGCCGTTGCAGCGGACACGGGTTCGTGTCCCGGTCCGGGAAGATCCCACATGCCGCGGAGCGGCTGGGCCCGTGAGCCATGGCCGCTGAGCCTGCGCGTCCGGAGCCTGTGCTCCGCAACGGGAGAGGCCACAACAGTGAGAGGCCCACGTACCGCCAAAAAAAATCTGTAAAAAGTATTTGAACACAGAATAGGGACTCAGAAGCTGGCGGGTGTTGTTTTAATCAAGGTTTCCCATCCTCCAGTATTTGGGGTATCACCTGCATTATTTTTGCCATATCCAGGGACCACCTACATTGTTATTAATCAAACACATATCTTTAAATTGATCCCATTTTAGCCTCATGCTAAGCAATAATATCTAAGGAATCACTGGTTTAATGCACTGGTTAAATTTTTGACACTCATTAATAATACTCAGCTTAAATTTGTTTAAACATTCATCCCTCTACCAACTAAATTCACCTCAGATACTACAAAAACCCATCATTTACTTTGCAAAAGCACCATCGTGACTAATAAACCAACCACTGGGTTTGAGAGAGACGCAGAGACTGGTGTCCCTCCATCCCCATCACTCATCAGCTTTTTTCTTTAGATGATAAAGGGGCAGTGGGATGGAAAGTGAAGAGAAGGTCAGAGCCCAATCCAGAGAAATTGCGTGGACTCCAAGAGCCGTTCTGCGGCCTCAGGAACTCTCAGCTCTTGGTTATAATTTGACAGATTCTTCCATCTAGAAAGGACAATGGTGTGGACTACAGCCCAAGGAAAGAGGTAGTGAAAGCGACTCCCTTGTTGACATGCTGGCTTGAGTTGGAGGGTTTTCCCTTTGTCTTCCTGCAGGGTCTTCAGGAGATGCCCCTTCCCAAGACCACCATAGTGAGAGCAATTAGCTCTTTCCACTGCATCTACAAAAGGGGAAGGGATTTCTTTCTCTGTGTTAGAGTCTTTCAGACATAGGATTTGCCTGTAGCGTGAAGAGGTACTATGAGATTTCTCAGCAATGAATGTGCCCCGGCGGGCGTGGGGGGGGGGCAGAGGGGACGTGAAAAGTCAGCCTTTTAATAATAGTAATGACTATATCTCCCAGGACAGTAATGGCAGAAAGGATTGGGGGAAATATAAGAACAGTTTGAAATAAGGTGACACACAAGCCCAAGAGTCTCAAGGGTTAGGAATCCCGGCGTTGGGTCCGAGCAGAGGAACACAGGTATTACTTTCCCTACCTTTGTTCCTGACTCAGTCACCTCGTTTCGTGGGCTTCGGTCCCCTCAGCTATAAAGCATGCTCTGAACTTGCAGTGTTGATCTTCACCTCAAGGCTGTTCATCGTGAAGACCCAGCACCGTCTCGTTAGAGCCTAAACCGCTGAGAAGAGACAGTTATTCCTTAAACAGTTGAATGAATCAACACATTATTGAGATATAAACTAATTTCTGTGTATTAACGTGAGGGGTTGGAAATGAATCACAGGGTCTGTGCAGCTGTGAATGGAGAGGCCAGGAAAGAAAGGCAGGATGCCTCAAAGGAAGAGTCAGGAGCAGCACACCTTCCTTTGGAGGACCCTGAGGTATCATGAACTCGTTGGCTCCGGAACCCCCTTTGGGATGGCAGGCATGGGGGAAGTAAGCGTTCTCGCAATGATGCTGATGGGATTTTAACAGCCAGACAGATGGTCTGAGAAAAAAAGGAAGATTTTTTTTCAAATGAGGGAAAACACTTCCATTGCTTCCCTTTAATTAAAACAAAGTGAGAGCCCTTCGTGTTGGGAAGATGTATCGCCATTAGTAGCATTGTCAGTTTGGAGGTCTTCTTTTTAATAATTGAATGATCGAGCGTCAATAATAAGTTGGGTAGTATTTTCAAACAAATTAGAGGGTGTATCTGTCCACCGACTTTCAATGCAATTATTATTACTTTGGTTTCATTTGCTATCACAGTTTAATAATGAACCCCAATAATTGTGTCGTGCTTATTTACGCAATCAAACGTGTATCGCTTAATGGATTTTTTTAGTGGCCATTCTCCTAACGACTGCAGGTTCCATGCAAGCCACTCACGAGCACCCAGCATTTCTCAAAATCTGTATCATGAAACCCGGGAGGAAAGGGAAATACATAGAAAAGGAAATCTTCAAAAAGAAAGGGGATAGAGAGGGAAGGAAAAGGAGAAAAAACAGCATCTATTGAGCACCATCGTGGGCGCCAAATGTTTTTATTTTATCCTCAGAGCAACATGCAGAAGCTGCTTTAGGATCCCCATGTAGCTGCTGAGGAAACTAAGGAGGTGAGAGATTAATACCTTGCCCAAAGTCACAAAGCTAACAGGTGCAGAGGTACGAGTCAGGTTCACAACTCCCTCTTTGCCCTCCACTCCGGCACGGGGCTTCCATCTTTAAGTATCAGCAGGCTGTGCAAACCTGTGGAGATGGGCCGCCTCCTATGGCTCCTGCAGTGAGTAAAGGGACATCAAATTCACATGGGAACTCTGCCTCCTGGTCTGCCTATGTCACACTTCCCTCATCCAATTATCAGATTTGCCTAATGGCTGAGCATTGTAAAGATAAGCTGATGATAGAGGGAGAGCTGATCCCCAAGAGCATGCAACCCAGTCATCCTTTGGCTGTACCAGAAATGGACACCACAGAGAGAAGAGGAAACAATATTCCACATGAAATGTACAGGTACCGAGCACACACCTACCGTGCACTGAACACACTGGGAGCTACCGTATAGACCTTATTGCATTCCACTTCCACAACGTTTCCTGTATGGCAGTGACTACCATTGCACAGATGAGAAAACTAAGAACTTCTTTTGAAGTTAAATGATTTTTTTCAGGCTAATCATTTGTGGACTTGGAATTTAAACCCTAGTCCACCCAATGGATTCCAAACACTAATGGTTAATTTTACTTTAGCATCTGGGTCATGAATTTTGGTAAAAGACAAAAGGAAGAAGTGGGAGAGACTAGGGATATGACCTGAAAATAAAGGATTATGACTGAGAATAAAGTGGCCCAAGAGACAATGGATTTAATTCCCTTCCTGTCCAAAAGCTGACACTGAAATTCAATTCAACAAGCCTTCACGGGATGTCACCAATGTGCACACCATGGTGCTAAAGTACCAGGGGCTCATCAAAGGTTTGGATTTACTGCCTTCTTCCATTTTAGAAACCTCTTCTCTGAATAAAGAGTTGTACTCTTTTTCCCACAAAAAGGTAACGTAATTTAGTTGCTCTTCACCATGCTGTTTCTAAACATGAACAGTCTGGTATCTCTACTAGGGCGTAGGGAAGCATTTTCTGTATTTTCAGGCGCTGTGTCAATTACTTTAGGCTCTGAGATCTAAACCAACTGCAAGCGATGGTGGAGGAATGAAGAAAAAGAAAAAAGGAATAATCACAGAAATACCACCAAATATAGAAAGAAAATGATTAGATAGATGATAGATACATAGATACATAGAGAGATAGAGGCAGGTCTTGAGCTTCTAACTTACTCATGAATAAAACAGATAAAAATTCTTAAAATAAAATAATAGAAAATAGGAAATGATTTTTCATTCTTATTCTTTATAAAGGATAAACTTATAAATAACAAGTCTGACAGGAGAAAAGAATTTAAGAGGTAAAGACCAGGATCGGAGTTGTTTAGTTACAGTGGTGGTGATCATGGTGGTGACAATGAAGGTTGTGATGAAGATGGTGGTGGTGATGGTGGCGGTGGTGGTGGTATTGGTGGTGATGACAAAGGTGATTATAATTGTGAGGAAGCTGGTGGTGATGAAGTTGGTGGTGATGATGGTGACAGTGATGAAGAGGTAATGATAAAGATGGCGGTAATGAAGGTGGTGATAACTGTGATGGGGATGGGGATTGACATCATAACAATGACTAATTTGGAACATTCTTCAAGTATCCGAAGTCTTTCCACTTGCATTACTTCATTTTAGAAGAAAAACTCTGTTCACAACAAGATGCTAGATTTTTCAAAACAACGACTATTTCTAATCCTAGTTCCACCCCGAGTGTCATCCCAACTCAACCGAGTTCAGAGAAAAAGGAGTGCAGTGGGCTCTTTCCCCGTCAAACATAAGTGGACAGTTAGACAAGGATGAACGGACAGTTATGGAAACTAGGGCAATGCCACAAAAGCCCTCTCCAGTCTTCCCTCAACCAATTGCTCCTGCCCCAAGGTTATTCATCCAAATTAGTGCCCAAAATTAATAGTACGTAATGCCCTTGTCACCTGAGAGCTGTTTTGTAGCTTTTATAAAATGCATAAATGATTGTGGTCTGGTTCCAGTGGATAAATAAAAATCATTTGTGATAATTGAAACATATTTACTTTTTAATTAGGTAGCAGCAGAGAATGAGGAGTCCGTGGAGAGCCAACTCCTATAACCTCTTAAGGAGCCCTAATCACATAGCGAGAGGGGTGCTTGGTAGTTGATGCATTTATTTGTTCTTTTCCACATTTTCCTACAAAGGCCTTTAGCCCTTGACTGTCGGTCCACTCCACTTCACCGGAACTGGTCACACATCATAGTTTTTTAAAAAAGAAAATTGAAAATGCTGACAGATATGCTGTCGACAAAATAATTTCTTTAAAAATAACCTAATAACGAATATCAGGTAAAGGCACAGGCAGCTGTGCAGTTTCCTCTGGCCATGCCAGGTGCCACAGTGATTGCCTGCTCTGGGCTGTGCCGCAGACTTTCATGGGGAATGTTGACTCTGTCAGAGGGCTGAACATTCTGGCAATGACACAGACACAGTGTCCTTGGGAAGAGGGGGTGCGAGGAGATGGGTGACCTGCGTAGGGTGTGAGGAGTGGGAGAATCAGGTCACATCACATCCCTGCACGTATACCTGAGGGGAGAAAATGTTGCTGTGCAGAAGTTGAAGCTGTGTCTTCAGTATTTTTAGAGAAGGAGCTGGTGGCCCGTGTGCAGGAGGAGAATGTAACGGTTCTGGCTCCGGTCCGTTTGGGGTGGAGGGTGGGGAACAGGTGTGAATGACTAGCATGGAGGTGGAAATTAGGTCAGATCTGTAGTGTGGGGAGGTGTAGGGGGAATGTTATCGCATGTGCATGGGGAAGGATAGAGGCAAATTGGGTCACGTCTTTGTGGAAATGATGAGAGAATTGGGTCAGAACTGTGGGGGAGAAGGCTCGAGAATTGGGTCGAGTCTTTGGATAGAAGGGGGAACTGGGTCAAGTGTGAATGTGTGTGGAGCGGAGGTAGTAGAAGGTGATATAGAGAGTGGGCTGATTCTCTGAGATCGGAGGGGGAGGGAAATGAGGAAGCAGCTTGGACCCACATAGGGGTTAAAACTTGAACTTCTCTGCCTTATGGTCATTGCCTCTCAATTCCATTGACTTGCAGTCTTCCTTCATGTAACGTTAGATAAAGTAAGGCTTTCCTACTCCTATCCCAAATTGGGTGTCCTAAGTCTCCTCCAAGACAGGGTATAACTCATTCTTCAGCACTTTGCTAGCCAGCCCAGATTGGCATTTGGGGAAGTAACAGTTCCATAACTTGATGTGGCCTCATTTTACCCGGGACGTAAGCCCGGTGAGCAACTGCCCTCCCTTTGGGTTTCTGCTCATCAACAAAGTCAACACCAATTCTCTCTTTTTCCCAACCACTGGCATCACTTCATGATCACCACATGACGTGGAGCCTCAAAATATATTTTGTAAATAAAAGCTGAGTAATACGTTCATTTGAGCCGTCTTCACACTGGCTTTGTTCAAATCTCTGGTATTATGAGGCCATCAAACCACAGCAATACTCAAAATTGTACTTAAAAGGAAGGTACTTTTATTAATTAACTGTGCTCCCATTGGCTACTCGGTTGAACAGAACCATTCTCAAAGCCAAAACAGAATGTGCAATTCACCGCTCTGTCTGCTGTGACACTCTACAGAGAAAATTGATTAAATCCACAGAAGTTTATGACGATTGAACAGAGCCACAGGGCCAGCGCACACCAGTATATATTTCTCTGGTAGTTTCAGCTTCATTTATGCCCATGTGGGTTAAGAAGAGGTTCTGCTGAAGCACACAGTACACCCATGACTTGCCATGTCCTCTGGAGACGTACGTAAGGAGTTATAATGAATCTACTCAGGGCCACCTTGGTTAAATCTGCATCTCGGCTTCTTCTGAGAATTCCCTTCTATTGATACGGATCACGGTGATTAATGGGATAAGCTTGTAATAGGCTTCTGGACCACACTGACCCATCCCAGAGGGAGATGCACGTGTAGGCAGTACAGTGGTGAGGAGACCATATCGTTCCCCATGGACCAGAGAAAGCTTCAAGGAGAGACTACAACATCAGTGCTTCCTCTTCTTAAGACGACATTGGTGGTGTTTGGGAATTACCAGTATAGATACCTAACAAATACATTTTTAGATCAAATGATTTGACTCTGGTTTTTCTTGACTCTTGGAATCTTTGGATGTAGAAGGATCTTGCAGATTCTGAAAGCCTTTGCCAGGAAACGAAGAGAAAGAAGAACTAAAAGGGAGTCATTCCCTCTGCAATTCAAATCAGACCTTCAGTTTCTTCAGCAGAGTTATTTTAAGTCATTCATTATTATTTTTGCTCTGAAGCGGAGGCTGTCTGATATTGTTAGATTTACCAGAGAGGGTAAAGAGGACACTGAAGTATTATTCCTGCCGCAATTTCAAATGAATTTGGTGCTGACAAAAGATTTTTTAAATACACATATGCAAGCGTTTGTGCACACACGCACACACTTCATGTTAAAAGAAGCAGAAAGAGAAACAAGTCTTGCAACAGGCAGCTGAGGGAAATGAGGTTCCTGCCATTTTTCCAGGGTACTCACCAAGGCTGGCCCAGCAGATGTTCCCAGCAATGGGGTAGAAGAAGTGGCACTGGATGTGAAGGCAGAGAATCTGGGCTAGAGGCGGGTACGTCTTCCACTTCTGAGCACAATGACCTTGATTAAGTCTCTTCACCTCTCCAATCACCCATTTCTTCCTCTGCATAACAGAGGAAGTGGATAACACCTAACGTTTCAGGAGTAAGTCACAGCTTCCAAAGCCCCTTTCCAGGGAGCCCCTCACGTCAAGCCCCACCGGAGCCCCATGAGGAAGCGGGTGTCGACACAATACTCTAAGACCTGGGTGGGTCTGAGAATCGAATGACTTAAAATAGGAGCCAGATGATGACCTTAGGCCAGTGGTTTAGCCCCTCTGAGCCTCACATTCCTCGTTTGCAAAATGAGCGCTGTTGCAGTTTCATGAGACCCTGTGGCACACAGTAGGGACACATAAATGGCAGCCGTGTGCATTAGTTACAGATGGCAAATACCCTTCTACAGAGAGGGTCATGGTCCCAACCAGAGAAGGATCTGCTGCTGCCAAACAAGATTTGGGTTTGGAGGGACTTCCAAGACAGTCATAATTAAAGGTCAAAGTGCAGCTCCAGGGAAGGCAAGAACACCTGTGTCTGTGAAAATGCACATGGGGCAGCAAATATTCTGTCTAGCCTTCCCAAGAGGTAACGTGGGATAGAAGGTTGGAACCACCCAGTGGCCTTGATGTCCCACAGGCCAGGTATGACTCGCAAGCATCCACCACTGCCCGGCCCTGTGGACACAAATCCACTTCACCTCTCTGTGCCTTCTAAAATTAGGGGTGTGGCCACACCAACCTCCTAGGGTGGTTGCAAAGATTCAGCTTGATCTTGCCAGTGGCCACTTCCGTAAAGATAGTGGCTGCTCCGATCGCCCTGTTATAATTGTTGACAGTCACTGTTGTTAGTGGTAGTAACAGACTGTTACAACCAGTTTTTCTTTTCTTCCTTCTCTGTCTTTCTCAAATATCTCCCTACGGAGAGAGAAAAGGAGGAAGAGGCTGCTATAATAACAGGGAACTAGGTGGAAGGCAAGAGAGAGGCACAGCGGTACAGGAGCCATAAACTGGGCACCTCAGAACCCTGGCACTGCTGTGACAGCCATGCCTTCCACTGGCAGGGTGACGTCAGAACTTTAAGGTAGCCCAAAAGTCCCATGGTTGTTTGATGAGACGTAATTCCTACAACCATTATCCACACAATGAGACTCACCATCTTGGAAGTACTCCCAGCTCTTTGAAAAAAGTCAACATAAAAAAGTGGAGTGTGTGTCATAGGATGAAATTCACTCCTGCCTGGATTTAGCATCGGATCAGAGCTTACCTGTTGGTTCAGAGAAGAAGGACAGGGGAAAGGGCTATTAATTTTTGATCACCCACCTCATAAATTTATTCCATCCTCCCTCCAAGCCTATGAATAATAAGAGTGAGAATTTATTGAGCACATACTATATTCCAGATACAGTTCTAAAGGACTTATTTGTGGGACCTCATTTTATTTCTCAGAATGACTTTTTAAGACAGTTATTATAATTAAACTTGTTCTACAGATAAGGAAACTGAGGCTCAGGAAGATGAAGTAACTTGCTCAAGGCCACACAGCCAATTAGCAGAGAGCTGGGATTCAAGTCTGGATCCAGAGCGCCCACTCGGAGCCTCTGTGACCCCCCTCCCCTGCAGCACGGCACAGCGGGTCAGAGCATGGTCTAAGGACTCAAACCTCCTGCGTTCAAACCAGCTCTTTAGGTGGCCTGCGCTAGTGTCCCCATCACAGGCGTGATTTAAGAATTAAATGAGAATGAGTGAGTGTATTGCAGATTTCTCCTGAGGAAGCAGGTGCTGGAGGAGGTGAAGTAGCTTTCCCACAGTCACCCTTCCCCCTGCTCAGAGGTGGCAGAGCCAGGAACACAGCCTGGCCTGAGCCTACCACGTGGCACCGTCAACCAGGACCAACATTAGCCCGCAGCCGTCAGCCACAGTGTGGGGACCAATCTCTTCTATCTCTTCTATCACCAGGGCAGACTCAGCCAAGCCACGGGTACCACCAGGCCTGTTTCCTATTTGATCATGAAGGAGGGACAGCCACCAGCTGCCCCAAGCCCCATGACCCACCAGCCATCAAATGCAATCTGCAAAGATTCACATGGGACCCCATTACCGATCATCCTGTCCCCCTTACTCACAAGCGTGTCCATCCTCTGGATGTGTCTCCAGATGCTGCCACTTGTCCCACTTGCCTGAGTGTTTTCACCTCCTGGAAATGAAAAGCAGAGAGGATATGTGACAGCTCCATAAATTGTAAGGTGCACTGCTCATGCATGGTCTCGGTACGGAGGCTGGCAGCCCTGGATGGAGTCCATGCACTTCTTCCCCTACCTGCACTCACCTTTCTCCAGTCTTTCAGCAACAGTGCAGCAGAAAGGTGACCAGCTCTAATCTTCCCTCTTCCTGGACTTGGGGCCCAAACTTCTCTCCCCGCTCCTGCCTCTACATCTGCCTATCCTGCTCTGGACTGTTCTTTCCACTGCAATGACCTCTCCACGGAGATGCGTTTTCACAGCATTTAAGAATTTGTAAAGGAGATCAGTATGTGCGTCCTGCAAGATGTCTTTCTCATAGGCAGGCTACCATCCACATAAAAGTTTTACCACTGGTTCTGACATTATTAGAGTTCAGAGAATCCGGCCACCAGCCTTCTCTCTCTTCTCCTAATCCCTGCAGGGTACTCAAATTGATTGATCGCCTTCTTTCCTTCCCCTGGACCACCTTCCCCGCCCCCATCGCCTTTGCTTCTACAGAGATTCATGAGGTCACTCCTTCAGTGTGTATCTATTAAGGTCCCATTAAGTGTCCAGCCTTGCGCTTCAGAATCAGAACAGTCAGCAAGGTAGACGCTGCTGAACCCACGCACCAAGCTCAAGTTTGCCTCTCAGACTTCAATGTGCGCGAATCACCTGGGGTCCAGTTCAAACGCAGATTCAGGTTCAGTGGGTCTGGGGCGGGGCCCTGCTGTAGGGAACCCAATGATGTACGTTGGCAGTGATGATGCGGGAAGCAGAGGGTTTGCTGGGAGGCTGGGGAAGGAGGACTGATCGTGTGAACTGAGAACTGAAAGGGAACTGAAATTGCTCCCAGGTTCAAGGTCACCCGAACAAGCTGGGGAATCGGACATCTTAAGACCCAGCTAATTCGAGTGGCTGCTATCCCCACCAAGCCTGGCTGAAGCCAGCCTGTGGAAGAAGCCACATTACTTGCGGTTTCTCAGCCTCCTCCCACCCTATTCAGAATGTAGCCCCACCTCGTGCCCCTTGCTGTCTTCCCTTCCACGCTTTCCCAACAGGTGTAGCTTCGAGGCCTGTGTTCACCTTCTCTCTCTTACCTTAGGTCCGAGGAAATGTCTCTTCCCTTTCTGAGAACTAGGTCTGTTTCTTTCTTCCCAACATTGCTTAGTGCCCCTCCTCATTCTTTTCTAGAAGTTGAAGTTACCACTGTCTTACCCCTCCTAGCCCCTCCCCCCATCCCTAACCTCTTACCTCCAGGAAAATACCTCTTTTCTCTTCTCTTCAAAAAGCCTGGCCACTTTGCCCAAAGGGGAAATTTCTATCCCTGACAAGTGGCTGGGAGAAACTGGAGTCCCCCTCCTTAACTGCAGAAGGTCTGAGTCGTAGTGAGCCTCGAAAGGTGACAGAAGCTCTGAACTAAAGGACGAGAAGGCAGGGGTTCCATGTAGACCCTTGGAACAAGCAGCTCCAGCCAAATCTGTAACTTAGAGCACAGATGTCTCCAGGGGTCCCAGGAAACATGGTCAACCCTCTCCCTTGGGTCACAGGAAGGCTGAGGATACACATATGTTCAGAATATCCAAAAATTGCTTTACAGAAGGGTGAGATCCTAACAGAGATTTGCCTTAAGATGCTGGGGGAGGTGCCAGTTTGCGCCTCTTTCTGGAACATGTCAGCCTGTAATCTCCCATCAGTCAGAGCCCTCATCAAGCAAATGCCAACTCCAAACAACAGGTCTCACGAAAGGCTACGAATTATTTAAACCAATCAGCCGTCAATGAGTGGAACAATTATGGGGGTCGAATCCAAGGGGAACAGAGTGGTATTTTTCAGCCTGCTTGGAGATTGTCGGATTAATTTTCACTTATTTATTTCTGGCCTTACAGAAAATGTATTACTGCAAGGTCAAACTATCTCTCTATGTCTATAATTTTAGAACTCAGAAGTAGAGAGAATATAGATTTTGGACCTAGCCTGCAAATCCGGCTACCCTGCCCCTTGGGCAAATGATGTAAACTTGCTGAGCCTCTGTTTTTCCTTCAGAGTAATGGGTATGAGGAGGCCTGCCCTGGGAGGGTGTTCTGGACATTAAACACAGTGTAAGTAAAGCCTATTTTAAAAGCTCAATTATATAGCTATTATGATAATTATTCTTTCATCACAGCCCAGCAAGATTGTCCTGTTATAAAGATACATACTTAAAAATAGATCCCTCCAGACAAGCCAGCTAGTCAGAAGATGCTAAGCTATATAATCTATATGTCTATTTCATATTTAATTTTATTTGTAACTGACAGCATCATTTGGTGTGTTAGGTCAAATTTGAGATTGTGGACCTTTGGGTTTCAAAAATTGCACAGGCACTAATCTATTGGATTTTCCTTAATTCCCTTTTCACATCACTCATCAACAGTCAATCACAGTCTAGTCCAGCACCCCAGTGCAGGTTGTGGTGTCTAGTATACAGCAGGTGTTTAATAAATGTTTGCTGTTGATTTTTTTAATGAATGAAATCTATAAGGAGAATCTTACAGTGAGATCAGTGTTCAATTGAACACTGATCTGTGTTCAATTGAAGCTGAGAGGCAGAGAGAGACTCGATCCCTACATCCATAAAGTTTATAATCTCAACATGGAGAGAAAGTGATCCCACAGGCATGCACACACTTGCACATACATGCCCACTCAGGCACGCACAAGCATGCACACCACCCCTGGACCACCAAACGTTAAAGCAGGTGGTTTGGAACCCAAGTGCAACAGGAGTACAGAAAGTACTTTCTGGCGGAGTCTAGACAAAAGCCATGCCTTGGAGGATGCGTGGCGGGGTACAGACTGGAGACAGTCGGGCTTCCTGGGGCAGGCGGGCGAGAGCATAGGGAGGCAGGGACCCCAGATCACCATCACCCTGGAGCTTGGGCTCATACCTGGGAAGCCACATGCCCCGCATGACCAGCATGAGGAGTGAGGGGAGGGCCTGGGAAACAAGAATGGGGAGGGAGAGGGGGTCTGAGAGCCACGCAGAGGTGCCAAATGCCCCGGACCAGTGAGCCTCCGTCCCCTGCCTGTAACCTGGTGATAATAGTATCACCTGCCTCCTAGACTGTGCAGGGATCTGAGGAGTCCATGGGCCACTTAGAACGGCGCCCAGCACCAGGCTGGAGTTGGTGCGCTTGCTGTCTAGTGGCGTGGTTACCATCATCCTTGAAGGTCTTGAGAAGTAATGGTGTGGATGAACTGTTTCAGGAAGCCAAGTCCGGCAAAGCAAAAAACCAAGATAATTACCGGATACTTAGGCCAGGAGAGAACTGATTAGCATAGCTCTGTAAGGCACACTTAACAACACCCAGTGACCTAATTTCTCGAAGGAGAAACACCAACCTTCGCTTTATTCCTCCCAGTTCCGGAGGCGATGTGCCCACAAAGGCAGCCCTCCCTCCCCCGGCTCTTCGTCTCAAGGGGTTTTAACCAGGGAAATAATCTGAGCAGCTTTCAAGGTTCTGCGTGGACTTAACATTTCCCCATCACTAGGCATGTACTTACTTTGTAATAATAACAGGTCACGGAGGCCCTTCTGGCCTGCACTTTCTCCTTTTTTAACAGCCAAATTCATATTCTGCAGCTGCTGACTAAGGCACAGTGCTAAGAACTGAGCAGAACAGGGAGTTCAGATTCGGCCGAGCCTGGGCCCTAACTGTGGAGTGGTGGAGGCGGTCATGTGAACAGCTCAGAACAATGAAATCATGAGGGGACCGGGCCAGAACCTTGGAAGGGCTCAGTACAGGCACAAGGGTGGGAGCAGTGAATTCCAGGGTGGACGAAAGGGTCAGAAAGTTCTCTCCAAGGTGGGAGCTGAGTCTTAAAGCTGACTCGTGTTGCATATGGGAAGTTGGGGGGGGGGGCGGGGGGCGGAGCGGGGGTGTGGTCCCTGCAGAGGAAGAAGTACCAGCAAGGCCCAGAGGGGGAAAGAGCAAGGTGCTGGCAGGAGCTGCTGGTCACTGAGTCCTGTGGGAAGGCAGGGATGGACAGAGGGAGCTGTGATACAGAAAACTAGACGGGCCAGCAGAGGCCAGATCTCAAAAAGCCTCAAATGCCAGGGTTTCCTCTGAGGGCAACCCATGGTTTTTAGAAAGGTTGTACTATATGTAGATTTAAAACAAAGACCGCACCTCACTTTAATTGAGCACCTACTACATGCCGGACACTATTCTAAGTACTTCGTGCACCTTGTTTCATTCCATTTTCATGACAACCATGAGTCTAGCACTACTTCAACCCTCACTTAGAGATGAGGAAATGGGTGCCCAGAATGGGCAAGTAATCTGCCCAGGTTCACACAACATCAGAAGGGACACAGTGGGCTTCAGAACTAAGCAGCCTGGCTCCAGGGTTCACATGCTCAGCACCAGGATCTACTGTTGACAGAAAAATCACTCTGCTGCCTGTGAAGGTGGACACTGGGAGAACAAGCAGGAGACTTAGAGAGGGTCGAGCAGGTGTTTGAACTAAATCCAGCGGGTCACCCAGATCTTCACTATCGCGTGCCTCCACAAACTCTCCTGCCTTTTAACAATTCTCTTCCCATCAGCCTCTCTGTTCCATCCTGATATCCTTACAGTGGGACCTCCCATCCTTGGCATCTCCCTCCAGGCACCAGCCTGGTCTTCCGTGGCCTGCCAGCCTCTCAGGGCACCTGGCACCCCCTCATCTGTGCTGAGTTGTATAATCAGGCATCGATTTCTTCTGGGTCTATTCTCTTTACATTTCGGCCTAAAACACATGCTTTCTCCCTGGAAATTCCAATCTTAATTTTGCTTTCTTGTTCTGTACACATTAGGAGATGAAGCTTATGAGAGAACTCCGTTTTATTACATTGCAGTCTAGCAAACATAATCGAATTAGGAGATGCCTTATTTGAGCACACTTCAGCCGCATTCTTCCTCCCAGATGGCACAGTCCCTCTCAGCTCAGTTTTCTTAGTCGGCTTTGAGCAATGAGTAGAAAGAGAAGGGGTCCAGAATCTAGAATCAGATTCCAGGTCCACAAACTCGGACAAGCTGACCTCCCTGAGCTTAGATCCCTTGTCCAGAAAGTGGGGATTCAGGTGGTGTCCACACCCATTGCGTGATAATGTGGCTTTAGTGACATTAACTCTGTGACATCCTGGCTCCTGGAGAAACTCTCCCACGAGAACACTGAAATGAGTTTAAGTTCTAGGGCAACAAGAACCTTAGCGGTCCTGTGCACTGCTGGATCCCCAGTGTCCAAAACAGTGCTTATCACCGAGTGGATGATCAATAAGTATTTTTGAACAAATGAATGTCAAAATATGCCTCTCCGTTTCTCAGTGTGTGTGTGTGTGTACGCGCGCGCACGCGTGCGCGCGCGCCTGACCCTGCAACATTCTTGGCTCCTGAGTCATTACTGTAAAACTTTTCAGTCCTGTTGTGCTTTCTTGAAACTATCTTGCAATTCCTGACTCACTAAGTCAGTGGAATGAGGTCTGCATGATATCAAGTTACAGATTTTTTTGGCCACCCTCCTGCCATGGCCAGCCACAGGGAAGGAGGCGTGGGCAGAAGCGTTTAGCCAGGCAGCGAAGAGCAGAGCTGTGGGTGGAGATGAGGGTGCTGGTGACTGGGTGCGCTCCTTACTGAACTCAGGTGTGACCCCTCCTAGGCATGATTTGTGTTTGTCCCTGCAATGAACAGCCTGGTTCCTTCTAAGCCTCTTCGGGACATCTGTGCCCTTGGTTAGAAGCGGGCCCATGTGACTGAAGCCTGTGTCCTGAATTTCTCTTGTCTTCCAGCCCCCCCACAGATGGGAGCTGGGTTAGAGCTGCCTTGTTCTTGGCCAGGACACAGCGGGTCCCCGTGACGTGGCCCTGCTAGACTCTGAACAGTATCAGACAGTCATCTAAGGCACCCGGGGATGCGGAGGACTGCAAGCGATGCAAACTCTTTGGATGTCTGCTTCCCACGGCTTGCGGGAGAGGCCCCCTCGCGATACATTAATAAAGATTAAAGGTTCCTCTTGTCCCTGTGATCTTCACCATGTCAAAGCGAAAGAGTCATTTTTCTAGGCTTCTCTCTGTCATTTATTAATATTGCAGGGTTTTGCTCTAAAAAGGAAAAACTCAGGATGTCTGGAGAAGATGGGTATTCTGAGCGCTGTAACTTTCATACCGCTTTGTCATTTCATTTCTTGCTTATGAAATGCAGCAGTCATCATAACTCTGATTTCTCTGACTTTGGGGAGAGTAGGGATTGCTCTTTCCTCTACGTATCCCTTGGCATAAGCCAAAGGTTGCTGGACTCGGGGGCCTCACAGTAGACTGGATCCACAGACAGCAGAACCGTCTAAGATTTCACGCATGAGGGAGAAATGCACCTAATTCTCAACTCCGTATTTCCCGAGCACTTCCCCCCGAGCATCTGCCCTTCCAGGGCTTACGCTCCTAATAACTTGTCTTAAAGCAGCGAGGAGGCTAGGAACAGGGGCTACTTAACTGAGATCTGCTTTTTAAAATAACTATGATTATTCCAGAAACACATCGTGAGTGTTCAGCATTCATTCAGTAACTGTTGTTTGAGTCCCTACGTCTCTACGTGGCATCTCACAAAGACATCTGCAAGAGGGATATTGTTATGCCCATTTTCCAGACAAACAAACTGAGGCTCGGAAAAGTTAAGGGTCTTGTCTGAGGCCCCACAGGGAGTGAGGGCAGAAACACTGTTCAAATTCAGTCAGTCCAAGTCCCAAGCCCATCAGGCCACTTTGAATCCAGTCCCAGAAGTTTCATCCTCCAATAAGTTCTGGACCAGGTCCTCCCAACCTAGGGGACCATCAATTTTGGTGTCCCTTTCATTTGGTGGCGTAAAGTGGAGCTAGTTCCAAAACAGCTCTGCCTTCCACCGGGGATGCCACAGCCCTTCGCGCGGGAGAACTCCAGGGCCTCGGGATGACAGCATCACTGGTTAAGGGGCTGCTCTTAGGAACAGAACTCGGTTTTAAATTCCACACCCCAGGCTCCATGCTAAGCCTCTGACACACAAGACCACACCAAACCCTCCCAACTCCCTGAGTGTAGGTGCAATTATCAACTTGATTCACAGACGAGGACGTAGGCACAAGAGACGTTGAGTCCCCTGTCCCAACTAACTCAGCTCAGAGGTGGCAGAGGTGCAGTGCCAAGGCAACATTTTCCCTCTTCATCGTATAATATCCAGTTGAGTAGGCAATATGCTTCCAAATGAAATATGTTCTCAGGAACCCAGCATTTAAAGTTTCCTCGCTACCTACATGGAAGGACAGGAGAGAACCACACCTAGGCCAGTCCACATGTCAGCCCAGCCCCTCATGCCATTCCTCGACACTGGAGACTTCATCCAATTTGCTCTCAAACTGTGTACCTGGGAGGGTCTGAGCACAAGGATGATTGATTTCACGGCCATGGGGCTTATGGCCAAGGAACATAGTGCCCTGCGAAGCACTGAGCTCAGAGAGCACTTGTTAAGGCTGGTACAGGACCTCAGCATCACAGCCAACAGCTCCTGAACATTCACTGTCTACCAAGCCCTGTGCAGAGATGTCACTTGATCTCTTTATTTTGCGGGGGGTGCGGGGGGAGTATGAGGACATTCATTATGGCTTTATTTAAAAATGAAAAAAATGGAATAGTATTCTTTTAAAATCATATTGTTAACATTTAAAGATATGGAAAACGGGATCTATATAAGTGGGAAAAAAGTTTACAATACAGCATCTATAGTATTGTTGCAAAGTACGTAAGCTATATATATGCATACATTTTAAGACTATCAGATATAAAACAAGTATTAAGAGTGGTTATCCCTGGGTTAAAGGTTGACATATTTTATTTCTTTATACTTCCTGTATTTCCCAATTTTCTCAATAAACATGCATTAATGTTATACTCAGAAAAAAATTAATGTTATACATTTTTTGAATTGACATTTTATTTTATATTTACGGTAATTTGCAATCACATTACATTATAAATGTACATTACAATCCATTTCCATTCTTTCCTTTTGGTCAAGTAAAGTAACTTTTTGGCACCATCCTACCATCATGTTAACCATATCTCATTTAATCCTCATAACCATCCCGTGTTGTGACACCTCCATTTTCCAGATGGAGAAACAGAGGCACAGAGAGAGTAGGTTATTTACCCCAAGTCACACAGCAAATCAGAAACTAGAAGGATGCCTGATTTAGAAAACCACGGGCGAGGGGGCATGAGTAGGGATTGGGATGTGGTGACTGACAGGATTATTCCCACTGGGCAACTCACATCCATGTTTATTTCACAGCCCACAGCTCCCGACCCTGGGTGCACCCACCATGGGGCACCATGTGGGTGAGAACTGGGCCATCCAGGCACACA
Source organism: Globicephala melas (assembly GCF_963455315.2). Taxonomy (NCBI): domain Eukaryota; kingdom Metazoa; phylum Chordata; class Mammalia; order Artiodactyla; family Delphinidae; genus Globicephala; species Globicephala melas. The sequence continues at coordinate 11,197,088 of NC_083323.1, forward strand.
CGCTGCCCCCTCTCTTCTGGGCAAGGCCGGAGGCCCAGGCTGGCAGAGGGAAAGAGGCCACCGAGCTGGAAGTGGCAAAGTCTTTGTTTGTGCAGGAACTAGGGGTCATGTGCTCGATTCTGCCTGAATCACGTTGGCAAGAATTCCAGGAGCAGTGTGGAGTTTCCTTGTGATTTTCCAAGACAGAAAGTGAGAATGGGCTGGAATAAAACCAGCAATCGAAAGCATCAGAAGGAAAACAATGCTGAAATGTAGCAGATGCCTATGCGCGCTTTGCATGCAGGGCTGCTGCATCCATTGTAGCGAGCGCAGCTCACAGACTCGGCGATCACGGGACTGTCTCCACCGGGATCATCCCCAGGCAAGGGTGGGGGCGGTTTCCTGTTCGATTCAGAAGGGAATTCAACAAATATTTGCTGAGCAGCCCCTACATTGTGCCAGGTCCTGTTGTGGGCACTGGGGACAGGAGATGACTCAGGCGCATCTCTGCCCTGCAAGAGCTCACAGCCTAATGAGGGGGACACGTTCACATACAACCACATAGAATAAAGCGGTACAGGTGTGTGTTGGCGATGAGAGGCGACCTGGGAGGCTGAGGCTTCTGCAGGTACCAGGATCAGAGTAGTGATGGGATTGTCCTGGTCTGTCCCCCAGAGGAGGCTGGGCAGTAAGACCAGGCTGGGGAGGCACGGGGCCACCGGGCCACTGTCCTCCCTGCAACTCCAGTGGCAGGGAGCCAAGGTGAATGAGTCAGGCTCTGCTGGGGGACTGCTTACTCAGGCCGCCAGAGGCAAGAGAAGCTGTAAGGGCCTCCTGGGGGGGGGGAGGGGCGGGTGGCAGGCTGGGGGAGGGGCAGCGGGGGAGTTGGGATCTTCAAGGTGCTCCCTTTAGCTGCTAGATTCTAGCAAATGGCATAGGGGCAATTTGAACACAGGTCTCTCTGATTCCAAAAACAAAGCCCACCCCAGCACACCAGAGTTGTCCACCACCCCCTGCCCCCCCCCAGAATGACCCCCAGGTCCTTCTCCTCTGGTCTTGTCCCTCCCCAGCCCAGCTGATCCGCTGCCCCCCAGCCTGGTTCACAGGGAAGAACATGGGTTTGGAGTCAGGAAGACATGCACACCCTTAGTAGCTGAGTGAGCTCGGGCAAGTTACTTTAACCTCTCTGAGCCTCAGATTCCCCATGTGTAAGAGAGAGACAGAGAACCCTCTAGGAAGTGAGGCACGTGAAACAAGTAACACAATGTTCAGGGCAGAGAAGCTTTGGCCGGCGTAACCTCCCTCCCCCTCTCCTTTTCTTGTCCCTGAGAAATGCCATCGGGATCTCCATGGTAGGTGGGCTCCCAGCCACACGTGGCCCCCCAGCCTCTACCCACCCCCTCGTGGTTCCACCCCAGCCTCGTCTCCGATTTGGGGTCAGAGCTCGTGCTGTGGGAAGACAGGTTACCATCCAGGACCTCTCCCTCCAAAGGGTGGAGCCCCTGTTTCTGTGGCCTTAGTAATGCGCTAGGAAGCTCTCAGTGGCGCTGTGTCTACACTTACAGGAAAACAGTCGGTGTTTTCCCCCCGCACCGTCCCTTACATTTCCAGAGGCCACAGGTTTCCTACCCACTGTATAAAGCGGTATTTCCTCTTCTGACTGGACTCCCTCTTGTGAAGCCACCTGCTAGCATGAGGAGTGCACGCGTTATGGAGAAACACCTTCAGACCCTCTCCTCCCTCTGCTCGCTCCTCTGCCGCCTCCCAGGTGTTCTCTTGGCTCCTATGACATAAAACGCCCTTCCCTCCCATCACTGCACCCTGTTATCCCTTCACAGCACTGTCACAATCTGTGATTGTCTCACCGGGTTGTTACTTTGTTCACTGTCGACATCTCCTCCATGGATTGGAAGCTCCATGAGGGTAGAAACATTCCTGCCTGGGCCACCGCTAGCTACCCAGTATCTGAGCAGGACCTGGCACCAAGAGGGCATTGGATATGAATGTATCAGAGGAAGGAAGGAATTAAAGAAGAGATGGAAGAGAAAGACAGGCTTAGGTGCGAATCCCAGACTAACATTTAGAAGCCATGAGACCGTCAGTAAACTAGTTTCTGAACTTCATTGTCCTCATCTGTGAAATGGGAATAATAATAAGCATTTCAGGATTTTTAAGGTGCTCTCATTTGTGAAATGCTTAGTCTGTAGTGAGTGCTACTATCTGCTCATCTTCCCTCCCCCAGATCCCTTAACAGCCTCCATCAGTCTGTCCACTGGTACCTGTCACTCCCTTGCCCTTTTTGGTGAGGCAGCACCACGTTCCCTTAACGTCAAGGGAAGCATCTGCCCTGATCTTGATTCTTGTCCTGGTTTGAAATTCACAGCCCATCTTTCTCCCAATCAAGGTTAGACTGTTCTCCCTTTATCCCTGCCTGCACTTGGGTTCACTGGCCAGTTTTTCCTTACTCCTGTGGCAATGTGAGATCTTTGTCCATAAATATTGCCCCTGTATTTTTTCAAACAACTTAAGGATTCCCATGGACCACGCTGGCAGCCCTACTGCAAACCAGTACATGCTGTAATTCTCCAGGGTAATACGCTTATATCTGACAATCCAGAGGAATGTGCTGGACGGCCCTCTAGAAATACCAAGTCTATAGGCTCATTTCCCGAAACGCAAAGTCCCTGCTGGCCCACTGTCTCAGTAAAGCTCTCTAGGGCCTCTGCACTCACTGCAGTTGGAAGTGAACAAGGATTCGAGAACTGCTTTGAGCCCCCAGGCGCCAGAACCACACCAGGATGTTACCGCCTGCTTGGTTCACTAGGGCCCCAGAGCCCTCTGTGCTGCTTGGCATTCTGCAATCAGAAGCTTCCAGTCCCCGGGTCATGGCAGAGGAAACGCACAAACCTCAGGACGTCCTTCCTCATGATAGCACTGCCCATTCACAGGCCAATCTATGTCCAGCAAAATAAATGTTTTAAGATTTATAAAAATGAAAACTTTGTACAGGTAAAAAAAAATTATAGGCAGAGTGTAAATCCAGGGTCCAGCCCCATCTGATTTAGGAAACAGAATCTTCTAAAGATAAACTACTCAATCCAGGGAACATTCGTCCAAGTAAAGGCAATTCCAGCCGAAGGGTCCCACAGCCTGACTTCTAGAGCAGCTTTCACACCCCTTCTCCTCCCAGGCAGAGGCTTCCTGAGCCCAGGCCAGGCTTCTCTGTCCTTGACATGTGAGCCACATGTGTCTTCCAGGGATGGTGGCTCTTTTCCTCTGAGGCTGGGTTCTGTATACCCCCAAGTCTAACCACAAAGCATAACCTTCCCTGGTTTCCATCTCCTATTGAACTAAAGATGTGGACACCTGAGTTCCCTTTTGCTCAGCTCTCCTTGCAGGCCCAGAGCCACTTGATCTCTCCTGAAGAAAGCACAAAGGCAAGAATTAAACATTCATCCACAATAATTAAGCCACAGGCATTTCACACATATACACAATCATCTCTGCATGATCGTGGCAAACCTCAGAAACCAAGGCACATGCCACACGGAAGCGACCACCCGTTGCCGGTGAGAGCTCTTGGCGTTTCTTTCACAGACACAGTCGGGCACTCTTATGTGCCAGGCGCCATGCCAGGTGCTGGGACGCAAGAGTGGACAGAGCAAACGAAAGTCCTTACCCTCATGAAGGGCCCTCGTTCTACTGAAGATAGACAGTCAATAAACAAATCAAAACGCCAAATGTAGGTCAGATGGAAGTAAGTGCTATGGGGAAGAATTCTACAGGGAAGGGGGCCAGGGAGGGTGGGCGAACGACCTGCACTTTGTAGGCCAGGGAAGGAAGGGAGGGAAAGAGCCACAGTGATGTCTGGGCCTCGAGTAGCAGGAGAATAAAGCATGTGCTCAGCGTATCTGAAAGGTGCAAGGAGGCCAGTGTCCCTGGAGCTGGGGAGGTCGGGGAGGCAGCAGGGGCGAGACAGAAAAGACTTTCTTTGGCTTTTCTTCTGAGCATGTTGGAAGCCATTGGAGGGCTTTGAGTGGAGAGGGTCATGATCTGGTTGGTGGGTGGGGAACAGACCCCAGGGGCCAGAGTGCAGATCGGGAGGCCACTTAGGAGGCCTTTACAATAGTCTGGCTGAGCAAGGATGTGGCCTCGGTTGGGAGGGTTGGGAGGAGGTGATGAGAAGTGGGTGGATTCTGGCTACGTGTTGAAGGTAAGGCCCACAGGATTTGTTAGGGACTGAATGTGGGTTAGGAGAGGAAGACAGGAGTCAAGGATGAGTCTAAGTTTGGGACCAACTTAGTATCACTGGCAAACTCACGACTGCATAGTCTCTACTTTCCCTGAATCATTTTTTTTAAACATCTTTATTGGAATATAATTGCTTTACAATGGTGTGTTAGTTTCTGCTTTAGAACAAAGTGAATCAGCTATACGTATACATATACATATGTTCCCATATCTCCTCCCTCTTGCGTCTTCCCCCCACCCTCCCTATCCCATCCCTCCAGGTGGTCACAAAGCACCGAGCTGATCTCCCTATGCTATGTGGCTGCTTCCCACTACCTATCTATTTTACATTTGGTAGTATATGTAAGTCCATGCCACTCTCTCACTTCATCCCAGCTTACCCTTCCCCCTCCCCATGTCCTCTATGTCTGCATCTTTATTCCTGTCCTGCCCAGAACCTTTTTTTCCAGTTTTTTTAAGATTCCATACATATGTGTTAGCATACGGTATTTGTTTTTATCTTTCTGACTTACTTCACTCTGTATGACAGACTCTAGGTCCATCCACCTCACTACAAATAACTCAATTTTGTTTCTTTTTATGACAGAGTAATATTCCATTGTATATATGTGCCACATCTTCTTTACCCATTCATCTGTCAATGGACACTTAGGTTGCTTCCATGTCCTAGCTATTGTAAACAGAGCTGCAATGAACATTGTGTTACATGACTCTTTTTTTTTTTTTTAACATCTTTATTGGGGTATAATTGCTTTACAATGGTGTGTTAGTTTCTGCTTTATAACAAAGTGAATCAGTCATACATAAACATATGTTCCCATATGTCTTCCCTCTTGCGTCTCCCTCCCTCCCACCCTCCCTATCCCACCCCTCCAGGCTGTCACAAAGCACCGAGCCAATATCCCTGTGCCATGCGGCTGCTTCCCACTAGCTATCTACCTTACTACGTTTGTTAGTGTGTATATGCCCATGACTCTCTCTCGCCCTGTCACAGCTCACCCTTCCCCCTCCCCATAACCTCAAGTCCATTCTCTAGGAGGTCTGCGTCTTTATTCCTGCTTTACCCCTCGGTTCTTCATGACATTTTTTTTCTTAAATTCCATATATATGTGTTAGCATACGGTATTTGTCTTTTTCTTTCTGACTTACTTCACTCTGTATGACAGACTCTAGGTCTATCCACCTCATTACCAATAGCTCAATTTCGTTTCTTTTTATGGCTGAGTAATATTCCATTGTATATATGTGCCACATCTTCTTTATCCATTCATCCGATGATGGGCACTTAGGTTGTCTCCATCTCCGGGCTATTGTAAATAGAGCTGCAATGAACATTTTGGTACTTGACTCTTTTTGAATTATGGTTTTCTCAGGATATATGCCCAGTAGTGGGATTGCTGGGTCATATGGTAGTTCTATTTTTAGTTCTTTAAGGAACCTCCATACTGTTCTCCATAGTGGCTGTATCAATTTACATTCCCACCAACAGTGCAAAAGGGTTCCCTTTTCTCCACACCCTCTCCAGCATTTATTGTTGGTAGATTTTGATGATGGCTATTCTCACTGGTGTGAGGTGATACCTCATTGTAGTTTTGATTTGCATTTCTCTAATGATTAGTGATGTTGAGCATCTCTTCATGTGTTTGTTGGCAATCTGTGTATCTTCTTTGAAGAAATGTGTATTTAGGTCTTCTGCCCAGTTTTGGATTGGCTTGTTTGTTTTTTTGATATTGAGCTGCATGAGCTGCTTGTAAATTTTGGAGATTAATCCTTTGTCAGTTACTTCATTTGCAAACATTTTCTCCCATTCTGAGGGTTGTCTTTTGGTCTTGTTTATGGTTTCCTTTGCTGTGCAAAAGCTGTTAAGTTTCATTAGGACCCAATTGTTTATTTTTGTTTTTATTTCCATTTCTCTAGGAGGTGGGTCAAAAAGGATCTTGCTGTGATTTATGTCATAGAGTGTTCTGCCTATGTTTTCCTCTAAGAGTTTTACAGTGTCTGGCCTTACATTTAGGTCTTTAATCCATTTTGAGTTTATTTTTGTGTATCATCTTAGGGAGTGTTCTAATTTCATTCTTTTACATGTAGCTGTCCAGTTTTCCCAGCACCACTTACTGAAGAGGCTGTCTTTTCTCCACTGTATATTCTTGCCTCCTTTATCAAAATAAGGTGACCATATGTGCGTGGGCTTATCTCTGGGCTTTCTATCCTGTTCCATTGATCAATATTTCTGTTTTTGTGCCAGTACCATACTGTCTTGATTACTGTAGCTTTGTAGTATAGTCTGAAGTCTGGGAGCCTGATTCCTCCTGCTCTGTTTTTCTTTCTCAAGATTGCTTTGGCTATTCGGGGTCTTTTGTGTTTCCATACAAATTGTGAAATTTTTTGTTCTAGTTCTGTGAAAAATGCCATTGGTAGTTTGATAGGGATTGCATTGAATCTGTAGATTGCTTTGGGTAGTATAGTCATTTTCACAATGTTGATTCTTCCAATCCAAGAACATGGTATATCTCTCCACTTGTTTGTATCTTCTTTAATTTCTTTCATCAGTGTCTTATAGCTTTCTGCATACAGGTATTTTGTCTCCTTTGGTAGGTTTATTCCTAGGTATTTTATTCTTTTTGTTACAATGGTAAATGGGAGTGTTTCTCTTTCAGATTTTTCATCATTAGCGTATAGGAATGCAAGAGATTTCTGTGCATTAATTTTGTATCCTGCTACTTTACCAAATTCATTGACTAGCTCTGGTAGTTTTCTGGTAGCATCTTTAGGATTCTCTATGTATAGTATCATGTCATCAGCAAACAGTGACAGCTTTACTTCTTCTTTTCCAATTTGGATTCCATTTATTTCTTTTTCTTCTCTGATTGCTGTGGCTAAAACTTCCAAAACTATGTTGGATAATAGTGGTGAGAGTGGACAACCTTGTCTTGTTCCTGATCTTAGTAGAAATGCTTTCAGTTTTTCACCATTGAGAACGATGTTGGCTGTGGGTTTGTCATATATGGCCTTTATTATGTTGAGGTAAGTTCCCTCTTTGCCTACTTTGTTGAGGGTTTTTTTCATAAATGTGTGTTGAATTTTGTTGAAAGACTTTTCTGCGTCTATGGAGATGATCATATGGTTTTGCTCCTTCAATTTGTTAATATGGTGTATCACATTGATTGATTTGCATATATTGAAGAATCTTTCCATCCTGAGTTAAACCCCACTTGATCATGGTGTATGATCCTTTTAATGTGTTGTTGGATTCTGCTTGCTAGTATTTTGTTGAGGAGTTTTGCATCTATGTTCATCAGTGATATTGGCCTGTAGTTTTCTTTCTTTGTGACATCTTTGTCTGGTTTTGGTATCAGGGTGATGGTGGCCTCATAGAATGAGTTTGGGAGTGTTCCTCCCTCTGCTGTATTTTGGAAGCGTTGGACAAGGATAGCTATTAGCTCTTCTCTAAGTGTTTGATAGAATTTGCCTGTGAAGCCATCTGGTCCTGGGCTTTTGTTTGTTGGAAGATTTTTAATCACAGTTTCAACTTCAGTATTTGTGATTGGTCTGTTTATATTTTCTATTTCTTCCTAGTTCAGTCTCAGAACATTGTACTTTTCTAAGAATTTGTCCATTTCTTCCAGGTTGTCCATTTTATTGGCATATAGTTGCTTGTAGTAATCTCTCATGATCCTTTGTATTTCTGCAGCATCACTTGTTACTGCTCCTTTTTCCTTTCTAATTCTATTGATTTGAGTTTTCTCCCTTTTTTTATGGATGAGTCTGGCTAATGGTTTATCAATTTTGTTTATCTTCTCAAAGAACCAGCTTTTAGTTTTATTGATCTTTGCTATCATTTCCTTCATTTCTTTTTCATTTATTTCTGATCTGACCTTTATGATTTCTTTCCTTCTGCTAACTTTGAGGGGTTTTTGTTCTTCCTTCTCTAATTGCTTTGGGTGTAAGGTTAGGCTGTTTATTTGAGATGTTTCTTGAGGTAGGATTGTATTGCTATAAACTTTCCTCTTAGAACTGCTTTTGCTGCATCCCATAGGTTTTGGGTCATCGTTTTTTCATTGTCATTTGTTTCTAGGTATTTTTTTATTTCCTATTTGATTTCTTCAGTGATCTCTTGGTTATTAAGTAGTGTATTGTTTAGCCTCCATGTGTTTGTATTTTTTATAGATTTTTTCCTGTAATTGATATCTAGTCTCATAGCTTTGTTGTTTGAAAAGATACTTGATATGATTTAAGTTTTCTTAAATTTACCAAGGCTTGATTTGTGACCCAAGATATGATCTATCCTGGAGAATGCTCCATGAGCACTTGAGAAGAAAGTGTATTCTGTTGTTTTTGGATGGAATGTCCTGTAATATCAATTCAGTCCATCTTGTTTAATGTGTCATTTAAAGCTTGTGTTTCCTTATTTATTTTCATTTTGGATGATCTGTCCATTGGTGAAAATGGGGTGTTAAATTCCCCTGGTGTGATTGTGTTATTGTCGATTTCCCCTTTATGTCTGTTAGCATTTGCCTTATGTATCGAAGTGCTCCTAGGTTGGGTGCATAAATATTTACAATTGTTATATATTCTTCTTGGATTGACCCCTTGATCATTATGTAGTGTCCTCTTTGTCTCTTGTAATAGTCTTTATTTTAAAGTCTATTTTGTCTGATATGAGAATTGCTACTCCAGCTTTCTTTTGATTTCCATTTGCATGGAATATCTTTTTCTATCTCCTCACTTTCAGTCTGTATGTGTCCCTAGGTCTGAAGTGGGTCTCTTGTAGACAGCATATATACGAGTCCTGTTTTTGTATCCATTCAGCCAGTCTATGTCTTTTGGTTGGAACATTTAATCCATTTACATTTAAGGTAATTATCGATATGTATGTTCCTATTACCATTTTCTTAATTGTTTTGGGTTTGTTATTGTAGGTCTTTTCCTTCTCTTGTGTTTCCTGCCTAGAGAACTTCATTTAGCATTTGTTGTAAAGCTGGTTTTGTGGTGCTGAATTCTCTTAGCTTTTGCTTGTCTGTAAAGGTTGTAATTTCTCCATCGAATCTGAATGAGATCCTTGCTGGGTAGAGTAATCTTGGTTGTAGGTTTTTCCATTTCTTCACTTTAAATATGTCCTGCCACTCCCTTCTGGCTTGCAGAGTTTCTGCTGAAAGATCAGCTGTTAAACTTATGGGGATTTCCTTGTATGTTATTTGTTGCTTTTCCCTTGCTGCTCTTAATATTTTTTCTTTGCATTTAATTTTTGATAGTTTGATTAATATGTGCCTTGGCATGTTTCTCCTTGGATTTATCCTGTATGGAACTCTCTGCACTTCCTGGACTTGATTGACTATTTCCTTTCCCATATTAGGGAAGTTTTCAACTGTAATCTCTTCAAATATTTTCTCAGTCCCTTTCTTTTTCTCTTCTTCTTCTGGGACCCCTATAATTCGAATGTTGGTGCATTTAATGTTGTCCTAAGATTGTCCTCAATTCTTTTCATTCTTCTTTCTTTATTCTGCCCTGTGGTAGTTATTTCCATTATTTTATCTTCCAGGTCACTTATCTGTTCTTCTGCCTCAGTTATTCTGCTATTGATTCCTTCTAGAGAATTTTAATTTCATTTATTGTGTTGTTCATCATGGTTTGTTTGCTCTTTAGTTCTTCTAGGTCCTTGTTAAACATTTGTTGTATTTTCTCCATTCTCTTTCCAAGATTTTGGATCACCTTTACTATCATTACTCTGAATTCTTTTTCAGGTAGACTGCCTGTTTCCTCTTCATTTGTTTCATCTGGTGGGTTTTTACCTTGCTCCTTCATCTTCTGTGTGTTTTTCTGTCTTCTCATTTTGCTTAACTTACTGCATTTGGGTTCTCCTTTTCTCAGGCTGCAGGTTCAACAATTTGTTAACTCTCACATTTCTATTTCCAAGATTTTGGATCATCTTTACTATCATTATTCTGAATTCTTTTTCAGGTAGACTGCCTATTTCCTCTTCATTTGTTAGGTCTGGTGGGTTTTTATCTTGCTCCTTCATCTGCTGTGTGTTTTTCTGTCTTCTCATTTTGCTTATCTTACTGTGTTTGGGGTCTACTTTTTGCAGGCTGCAGGTTCGTAGTTCCCATTGTTTTCAGTGTCTGTCCCCAGTGGCTAAGGTTGGTTCAGTGGGTTGTGTGGGCTTCCTGGTGGAGGGGCCTGGTGCCTGTGTTCTTGCGGATGAGGCCGGATCTTGTCTTTCTGGTGGGCAGGACCGCATCCAGTGGTGTGTTTTGGGGTGTCTGTGAACATTTTATGATTTTAGGCAGCCTCCCTGCTAATAGGTGGCGTTGTGTCCCTGTCTTGCTAGTTGTTTGGCATAGGGTGTCCAGCACTGGAGCTTGCTGGTCGTTGAGTGGAGCTGGGTCTTAGCATTGAGGTGGAGATCTCTGGGAGATCTTTTGCCATTTGATATTACATGGAGCCTGGAGGTCTCTGGTGCACCAGTGTCCTGAGCTCGGCTCTCCCACCTTAGAGGCACAAGCCTGACACCCGGCCAGAGCACCCAGCCCCTGTCAGCCCACGGCCAGGTACGTGGGGACTTTCTTGCCTTTTGGGAAGTCTGAGGTCTTCTGCCAGTGTTCAGTAGGTGTTCTGTAGGAGTTGTTCCACATGTAGATGTATTTGTGGGGAGGAAGATGATCTCCACATATTACTCCTCTGCCCTCTTGAAGGTCTCTCCCTCCCCTGAATCATTTATAAGAAACAAAATTAAAGGGCCCGACACTGTTTCCTGGGAACACATTTCCTAATTTAAATCAGCTCCCAGAAGTAATCAATTAGGGTCTATTCATCAGACCACTCCATCCTTTGCTGCCTGAATATTTTCAGTAGCCCTTGATATGAACCTAGTTAAAGAGATTTGAGAGGCTTAAGATTTGAGAGGCTTAAGTCAATCACATCCATTGGGAGCCTCATTCATTTGTTCAACAAACATTTACTGAGTGCCTTGTATGTGTCAGCAACTGTGGTCTTAGCTATGGGCTGAATCCATAAAGAGCAATAAAACATAGTTAGTGTCTGTTTTCCAGAGTCTTATGGCCAAGGAAGGGAAACAAACATGTAAATTGATAAGTTGCCATACAGGGGAAGAGGAATTGAACACTAGAATAGAACCAAAAACAAACTGGTGTGGGGGTGTCAAGAAATTAGCTAACTGCAGAGGAAGAGAGGAACGCTTCACTTGATCCAGACTTTTGTCACTTAACTAAGACCTCAGGTAGAAGAGTTGATATTCTCCTTACAGACACTATATTGCCATAAACCCACTAACCTAAACTTGTGTAACCCTAACAAATAATAAAGCTCCAAGTGGCTCAGCTCTGCAAAGAGTTGCTATCAAGAAACCAGCCAAAGAGTAATTGAAAAAGAATGTCAATCCAACTTCTACTCATAATCCCTAAAGAACATTAAAGAGGATCCAATTCAGAGACTTCCCTGGTGGAGCAGTGGCTAAGACTCTGCGCTCCCAATGCAGGGGGCCCGGGTTCGATCCCTGGTCAGGGAACTAAATCCCACTTGCATGCTGCAACTAAAGAGTTTGCATGCTGCAACTAAGAAACCCACATGCTGCAGCTAAGACCCAGCGCAGCCAAAATAAATAAATATTTTTTTTAAAAGAGGATCCAGTTCATGACCCACAGAAGCATTTCTCACTTCTAGAGCCTCCTACACCAAATGCCAAAATCTTCCAGCCCCAGACCCAGCCTTCTATTCTCTGCTCTCCCAATCACCTTTAGTTGGGATGACCTTGGGCTTCCTCGCTAATCCTGTCCCCTTTCTGTCTGCCTCTCTGATTCTCTCAACACTTTTTCTCATTCTGCATCACAAAGACTCAGACCCCAGTTTAGCAAAAACTAAGTTGGGATGGGGAAGAGGAGGAATATGTCCCATCACATTTGTGTAAGGAGGTTGAGATCCTCCCTTGATAACCAGACTGCCCAACATGGAGAAGAAACTCAAGCATCTGAAGTTCTAAGAGGTCCTTCTGAAATTCTTCTAAATGAAGGTCACTCTGACACTATAACAGGTCTGAATTAAACTAGAACATTTTTATAATGCTAAAGTTAAGACGGCACTTCTTAATGGACGGTTACATCTGGTTTTTGACTTTTGATTTTTGAAGGGCTTGGCTTTTTCCAGTCTCTCCAAATACATGTAACAATGAGCAGTGTCCTAACGCAGACTTCTTCTAAGTATGGGTTTTAAAAATCACAAGAAGAGGGACTTCCCCAGTGGCTCAGTGGTTAAGAATCCGCCTGCCAATGCAGGGCACATGGGTTCAAGCCCTGGTCTGGGAAGATCCCACATGCCGCGGAGCAACTAAGCCCGTGCTGCTCTCTAGAGCCCATGAGCTGCAACTACTGAGCCCAAGTGCTACAACTACTGAAGCCCTCGCACCTAGAGCCCGTCCGTGGTCCGCAACAAGAGAAGCCACTGCGATGAGAAGCCTGCGCACCGCAGCAAGAGTAGCTCCCGCTCGCCACAACTAGAGAAAGCCCACACGCAGCAATGAAGACCCAACGCAGCCAAAAAGAAAATTAAAAAAATAAAATAATATTTTTTTTAAATCACAAGAAGAAATGGGAACATGCAGAGTAATGCAAATGCAAATTCACTTCTTAATACGAATAGATGGAAGAAGAAATGAAAAACGCTCCTGAAAGAGAAAGGTTAACTCTCTTCTGAGAATACAGGAACCATCATTTATATGAGGCAGGTATGAGTTTGGCCCACAGCTTTTGCATGTAAAAAAGCTGCATTACTATATTTGTTCTAAAACAATTAAATGCAACTCTCAACACATGCAAACACACTTTTCTTGGAGCAACCAAAAAAAAAAAAATTCTGACATCTGCCACATTTTTGAAAGGCCTCTTTTCTTTCCCTGTCATCAGGTAAGAATCCTTGAGGTCTTATACCATCAAGAACCTCTAAGAAATGGCCTGTAGTCTTCAGGTCATCTCCTTGTCTGGGTCCTCCTGGTCCTGAAGGTGGGCAGCTCCATTGCTTCCACAAGCTTGGATACAGGGGACTGGCCCAAGCTGGAAGTTCAGTGCCAGGGTCCCCCACAAAGCCCAGAGCCTTTAGAGTCTACGAATACCTCTGGCCTCTCCAGGTTGTGTCTCCATGACCTCACACAGCCCTTGGAGCCCTTCTCATTTTAGATAATGCAGCTCTGTGGTCTCCATAAGCCAAGGCTGGATGCTACCACCTCCAGGACTCAGAAAGGCCAGGTGGGGAGCCTAATGGAGGAAGCATTCCAGGTGGGGACTGCGGGCAGCTGCGACATACAGGCCCCAGCCAAAGCAGCCCCAAGTCAGCTCCAGTCAGCTGACGTACTGCAGGCCCAAAGTTGCTGGATTTTTCAGAAGAAGCCAAATATTCAAATTTTTATGCTAAACCTCTCAGCTTCTCGACGCTAGCAACCCGTCCAAATTTTTTGGAAGGAAGGAAAGACCATGTGGGCCAACTCTGTGCTTGCCAAACAAGGCATCTCTGCATCTCAGCCCAGGCCCTCCAACATGGGGGCAACATTGCATCTTGGCCCTACAGCCTAATGCCATTGCCCTCGCCCTGAGGTGTTTCTGCCTTCTTGGGATGGAGTGTGAAAACCAACTACGCAATGAAGATTCAACCTAAATTAATTGCTCAGCAGGGCATCCTGCCACACGTCACTTGCCCAAGAGCCATTGGAGGGTTTGGAGTGGAAGCATGGCCTAAGCTGACCTGTGTTTTAACATCATGACTCCAGACTCTGAGTTGAGAATTTAAGGAAGGGAGATGATGCCAGTGGGACAGAGGACAAGTAGAGAAACAGAAAGACAAGCTGGGAGGCTGTCCCCATCATCCAGGCAAGAGTTGGAGGTGGCTTGCACCAGGGTGGTCCCAGGAGAAGCTGTGAGAAGTGGCCAGATTTGGGGCACATTCTGAAAGCGAAGTTGACAGGACTTACTGGTTCATTGGAAACAGGGTGTGAATTAGAGAGAGAAGTAGAGGTGACTCCAAGTTTCCTGGCCTGAGCAACCGGAGGGATGGAGCTGCCGTTTCCTGAGAGGCAGAAAGCTGGGAGAGGAACAGATGTGGGGCTGGAGGGGATCAGAAGCTCAGTTGAAGACATGTCAAGTTTGAGAACCCTGAAGTGAGGATGTTGAGTTGGGAAGGCCCTGAGGTGGGGACAGCAGTAAAATAAGACAAGAACCAACTCACATAGGGCTTGGGAGGTCACAGAGGGGAGCCTGAATATTTTTCTTAGTGAAATCGGAAACCATAGAAGAGTTTTAAGTACCATCTAATTTACTTTCAGAAGATTATGCTGACCACTGAGGTGAGGTGGAGGCAAGAAGGCTCATTGGGAAATCTCTGCAGAGAGGATGGTGATTACTATTAGTACAATAGAATTGGAGAAAAGGAACAGATTTGGGACAGATTTGGGTTCACTGATGAATGGGATGTGACTGCTCTTGGAGAGAGGAGAAAGAAGTAAAGGTGAATCCCAGAGGTCCGTCTTGAGCAAATGTCGGGGTAGATGGGGCCATTTACTGAGATGGAAAAGGGGAAATTAAAACTTCAGTTTTATGCGGAAATGTTGGATAAGGTGTTACTTGGGCAAGGAAATGATAAAAGGATGTTCACCCAGGGGATCCTGGACATGGAAGCGTGAAGAGGAAGGAGGGAAAAGGCCAGACGGTTTGAGGCCAAGGGAACCACGTGTTTCCAGTGTGGACTTGTTTGGGGCACTCTGAACAAGGCTGTGCTACAATGTAAGATATGAACAGTGGATGGCAAGACAAGCTAGAAATGCCAGCAGGAGCCTAGTGAAGGAGAGTCGTTTATTTCATGTTACCCAGAGCTATGGGTCACGAGGACACTCTATATCAATGGATCATTTGTTACCTATTTCACCAATAAAAAAAAATCATCATTGTTCTAATATATGGTACTATATTTTTCTGTTGCTTGATTTGGAAATCATATGGTCTTTTCAAATTTTTTATTTTCATTTCATTATGGGCCTCTTGGACACTTGCCACGACTTGGAATCGTTTTATAAAGGGCTGGGAAAAGAATTGCATCATTTCTCAGGTTGAAACCAAGGACTTGCTGATAGTAGAGCTGGGTGATGGTGTTACCTGGGTGATGTACACCTTCCCGGCAATTGGAAAATAGACTTTTAGAGCATATAGATTTCTCCTCTGGATTTTGCTTTATTAGATAAAGATCTTAAATTTAACCCAGAGTTATTCATTCATTCATTCAACAAAATTTTGTAAAACCCAACTTTGTTCCAGGGGAGCCTGACCTCTGGGGATAGAGTGAGGAGTGAACAACTGAGCCGGTTCTTAATCTCATGAAGCTTAGACATACACACACACACACACACACACACACACACACACACACATCCCTACAAACTGTGCTAAGTGTTATGAAGGAAATGTACTGGGAGTTAGGAGAGTGTGTAACCAGAGATTTAGCTAGCTTTAAGGGATGACATGGTAATTAGATGAAAGGTGAGGAAGAAAAGAAAGTTTTAGGCAGAAGTAACAGCATCTGCAAAGATCCTGAGGCAGGAGAGCAAACTGAGACAAAGACCAAGAAGGAAGGCAGAAGGGCTAAAGCAAAAAGTAAAGCAAGACTTGTAGAAGGCAAAACCCAGGCAGATGTTTATTTTTATCCTTAGAGCAATGGGAACCACTGAAAGGTCTTAAGATACTGAGGATTGATGTGATAAGCTTTGCATTTTAAATGATCCCTCTGGGTACAGTGCAGATGAAGAGATAAGAAGGAGCAAGAATGAATGAGGGCAGACCTGTGACGAGGCCACTGCAGCTGTGCGGGTGAGGGATGATGGTGGCCTGGACTAGGATGGTGAGTAGAGAGGGAGAAAAGTGGAACGATTTGAGAGGTAAATCAATAAGACTGAATGCAGTTAGGTAAGTGACAGCATCCATGGGAATTTAAAATGAAGATATGCCAGAATCGGGGCTTCCCTGGTGGCACAGTGGTTGAAAGTCTGCCTGCCGATGCAGGGGACGCGGGTTCGTGTCTCGGTCTGGGAAGATCCCACGTGCCGCGGAGCAGCTGGGCCCGTGAGCCATGGCCGCTGAGCCTGCGCGTCCGGAGCCTGTGCTCCGCAACGGGAGAGGCCACAACAGTGAGAGGCCCGCGTACCGCAAAAAAAAAAAAAAAAAGATATGCCAGAATCATTTGACTTATTGATCATTTGCAATAAGGCTAATTCACTAGGAACAAAAGCTTTCTGGAGCTATTGTGAGCCGATAGTGACTGGATGGTTTGAATAAACAGCATCATTGCCTGCCCCCCGCAATCAGACCACCATACCAAAGGCTATAGAAAATATAAAATGAAGACCCCCCCCCTACCTCGTGAAGTAACACCCAGCTCATCTGTTCATTTTTTCTTTTGTTTACTATGATTGTGAGAAATCTCATAAGATATAAAAGATTATGGAAGCCCAGAGGAAAGAACACCAAGGTCTGGAGCTGGGAAGGTTGCGGCAGGGGGAAGGAAAAAGTAGGGAAAGCTGATGAGAATCCCAAGCGGAATAAAAAGTCATAACACTGGGAAATCTAGGAGGTGTGGGGTGTGACTGGAGCTCAAACTGTTGAGGAATAAGAAAACGGCCATTACTCTAGATATGGGTTTTACATTTTATTCATAGAAAAGAGGTAATTATTTGCTCCATTTTATGGACTAAAATAGGCTTCTTAGATTTTATGGGAGTTTACAAAGCAAATATAGCTGATTGCAAATCAATTTTTGTGAGGCTGTGGATAAACTTGGCCGAGGAGCTGCTAATAGCAGCAATGATAGCATTCCTATCTGATTCGGATTTCATCACCACTTGAACAGCTCCCAGACAAAGTCTTATGTTCTTCCCCTGTGTAGTGCTAAATTTTACTTGCAGTGAATTTTCTTTTTGCAGTACACCAGGATTGCTGTCATTATCTCAAACTTGAGTTAGGAAACAGATACCTTAAAGTAAATGGATACGTTTCATCTAACAGTGGCCAACCATACTCATAAAATAAGTATTTCCCTATAAGACAGAGGGAAATAGATAATAAAGAAAAAAGAAATGCACGTATCACCATAGAAAGATCTTTCTGAGATGTGAGCTTGCTATTAGTCATTTCACACTTTTTTTTAATAAAATCAAGCCCAAGCCAAGATTTTTTATTATTTTTAGGATAAGAAGCCCAACACATAATTTTAATCGATGTTTATGTCTATCCTTAATTCCTTTGTTTCTGCTTTATATTTCTATTTCAACTTAACATTGCTCCAACTTTAGCATAAATTAATGGGAAGGGTGTTCTATTCAGAAAACACTGACTCTATACAGGAAATTTTATGTCCAAACATGTATTTGGGCTTCTTAGGTTTGGTTACACGTGGTTGCTTCTTATAATGTTTCTTTTCACATTTGTTTTACTGTGGAAATAGGAGTTGAATGAGGGGGAGGGTGCAAAAGGGAAAGAAGAAATGCTTTATGTATACTTCCCATTATGAGATTCCTGTAACTCTAGAGATACAATGTTTCCATAAAGTGAGTTAACATCCATAAATGCCAGTCGACAGAACATTATCCACTGCTATCAAGGAAAAAATACATTCTCCCTCTCTCCCTACCCAGTAAGTAAATGTTGAAAACAATTACAAGTACCTGTAATGATAACACAGCAACTTGCATTTCTATAGCAACTTTCACTAGAGGATTTCTCAGTGTTTTGCAAACAGAAATTAATTAGACCCCCTAACATCCCCATGAGGGAGCCAAGATATGTGGGTACGCGTTAAACAACGCCCGACGCGGACTCGCTGTCATCTCTGGGGTGGGTGAACAGCTGTTGTTTAAAAACTGTATAGCAAACAGAATTCAACATTTTAGAAAATTATTGGAGTCAGAATTCCAAGATGCAACATAAAATTGGAGTTGGTGCATGATTTTTGTCTTGTGTAAACGTGATAAGAGGCATGAGAGCAAGATATTGTTTTCTATGTCATCTGCCGTCACTGCATCCCCTAAGGCTAGATTTACCTCTTGGCATGAAGTAGCTCTGCCAGGTTTATCATCGCAGAGATGACCCCATTACCAAGCAATTTTGCCTTAAGGAATGTAACAGACTTTCTTAACAAACACATATACAGAACTTTTTTTTTTTTTTTTTTTTTTGGCCAGGCACTCTTCTAAGTGCTTAGTAACTTATAACTCATTTGATCCTCACAGCAGCTCTTTGGGAGATAGTTATTGTTGTTACCATTTTACAGATGAGGAAACTGAGGCATATGACCCAAAGTCACTCAGCCAGTGAATAACAGAGCCAACATAGTCTGGTTCCAGAATCCTTTACGCTACCTCTCAGGGTTGACATCACTTGAAATAAACTTGAACTCTTGAAAACAGGCACATTTTCTTAACTTGGTCATGCAGGTTGTATCTTTTTTCAAGGAGTTTTTTTGTTTGTTTGGTTGGTTTTTTCCCCCAGTCATATGGTTACCAGTAGTAGTGATTCAGAGGCAAGAACCCAATCTGAGAAAATAAGCTCAGCTTGCTTCAGCACCCTGGAGAGCGCCTTCCGAGTGTTTCCCCTCCAATACAGCAGCTCTTGGAGGCCTAATGAGGTTCCATGATAACAGGGTGAGCCTGAGTATAGGCAGGTGCCAAGCTAACGGGGATTTTTTTTACTCCTTTTTCTTACTAAGATCATCCCTTTAAGACAACAGAAAATAGGTACAGGATTGTCAGGCCAGTTTAGCCCCGGTCATTTCGAGCCTGGGACCTGACAGCTCTGGTTTTCCCATTCATGGACTATTGGGGTGTCTTGGGCCTAAAAGCTGATGAATTTCATACGTAACATCCAATTTTCCCACTGCATATGGATTTGCTTCTCTCTCTCTCTCTCTTTTTTTTTTCCTTTTTTCCTCCCAGATCCCTGGCAGGAGACTATCTCCCCCGGCAAATAGGCTTTTGCTCAAGGACCATTGATGTACTTTTTCAGATTACCCTGCAGGAAAGGCAGTGAAGTATATGGTTAAGAGTACAGGCTCTGAATTTAAACTGCCCAGAAATTTACTTCAGCCCTGCCACTTTCCCGTTGTGACTTTGGGCAACATCCTTAACTTTTTCAAGTCCCAGTTTTTACATCTGTAAAATGGGGCTAATAATGGTCACTGAGCCACAAGTTTGTTCTAAGGCTTACATAAAGTAACATGATTTGATAACAGATTTCATTATGTGAAGAAATAGGGAAAGTAGTGATGTCTCTTTCTGAACAATGAGATTCATGTCACTGACATACTTTCCCACTCTGCCCTGGTATCAGGGAGCTCTGGGCCAAAGTCCCCACTTGGCACTGGCAACCTTTTAGGACCCTATGGACTGCCCATTGGCATTTCTTTTCTTCTCCTCTTTTGCTGACCTTCCCCTCTGACTGACCTATTCTTTGATCCTGATTCTTGTTGTGATTTTATTGTTGGTGTCATTTCAGGTCACTGCATAAGATGGATAGATAGATGTAGATCATTAGACTATAAGCCCCAAGTGAGCAACGAGTTTTGCCTGCTTTGTTTGTTGCTATACTTGCAAAAGACTAGGACAGTACAAGGTAATCACACCTGCCTATAACTGATGCTTAGAGTAATCTTTTTACTTGGATTTCTACAATCACTAACCCAATAGCTTTGCAGTGGTGCTGGGTTAGCTGGCTGATACAACTTCACTAATTATCCATGACTCCAAGAGCCCTTGCCTAGCACACAAGCTGCAGGGGACATTTCGGTGAAGATGCTATCCACAGTACAGTCTATCTTTCCCCTGTTGTTTAAGGACATAAAATGAGGAAGCAGAGTAGGAGGCTTGTTATGGAAATTCCTGTTTATCAAGGTAACTAATACTGAGATCTCAGCTGATGCAGGCCCCTTCCCTAAAAAGCTAACAGGATTTAATCAATGCAATAGAAACAACAGTAGTAAAATCAGTCACAGCAAAAACTTGCCCTTCTGTCTCAAGAGACCCAGTGTGTGGGCCGAGATGTGCCTTATCTGTGATGGGGAGATTCCCCCAGGAAGCGCTGGATCCTTCCTTGTGACACAGCCAAAGTCTTCAACACTGTTGCTATTTGGGACAGATTATTAGGCAACATGAATGTACAGAGGGCCTGAGAGGGGAGAGACGTGGTCAAATTCCCATCCACATCACAGCAGCTAACACAGCCTCCAAACCCTCACAAGCTAAATTCAATTCCAATTCAATTGATGTTTCCTGAGTGCTTACTATGTGCCAGGCCAGGGAACTGCTGGATGCCGCAAATTTCCAGGCATTTGGTTTGAACAGTAAGAACTGGAAAAGATGCTCACACATTCCCCTCTCTCCTCCACTTCCTCCCCTTTGTCTGTCAGCCTTGGTCTTAAGATATTAACACACTTCCAAGTTGGAATCAGCTTCCCTTCTGAGTTTTGGAAGGAATCCAGTCTACCCTCTTCTCTCTCTCAGCAGGTATTATACACACAGCAATTCCAACCAGGCAGGGAATGCTTTTCTTTCTCCCCCTTCAGGAAATCTTCCAGTTCTGGTCTTATTACAAGAATCTTGCATTTGAAGTCGCCCTGGGAATAAACACACATTTCTGATAACTCTAAAGATTAAGCCAATGAAATAAAAATTCATTTTTGAAACATAAACTGTAAATGACCAGGATTTTTCACAGAAATATTGGCACTTTGGTAGAGGCACGGCGGCCCTCAAGTTGACAGTAATTTGCTGCAATGTGCTAGGCAGTCCTGAAGTCGTTCAATAGAAAAGACATCATCAAATACCACATCTGAATTCTGTTCATATTATTAGAATGAAAAGGGTAATGCAATTCAATTGCCTGGAGAATCATTGTACACACAGACATAAACAGAGCTGGCCAGAGGCAAAACTGCTTAGCGAGTGAAGTTCGTGGAGCCCCTGGCTTGCCTTCCTTTGCCCTCCCAACTCAGGCCTCCCTTTTACAGGAATCCCATGTGAATTTAAATCAATGTGCTGCTCCTCCCACGGGTATTTGTTTTTTTAATGTTCTTTCTAGTTTGATAACGAGGGGATTAAAAACTCTCGTTTATCAAACACCTACTATGGACCAGGCACATTTTCACAAACAATGTTAACTCTGGTTGCATATTATGCAATTGTTCATTCAGAAAATACTTACTATTTACACCGAGCCAGACATGCAGTTGGGTACTGGAGATCCAGCAGAGGTAGAAAAGTCAGACCCTCCCCTCATGGGCTCTACACCCTAATGGGAAGAAAGAAGTAATAAAATAACAAATACATAAACATTTGTCAGGGGATGATAAGTGTTATGCAGAAAAATAAAGAAGCGTAGAGGATTTTGACAGAAAGGGAATGCTATACGAGACAGGGTGGCTCTGGAAGGCCTCTCAGAGGAGGTGACACTTGAGCAGAGCCCTCAAAGGAGATGAGTGAATGAGCCATGTTGATATCGGGGCCAAGCACCTTCCAGGTTGAGGGAATGGCAAGTCCAAAGACCCTGAGATGCTCAGCATTTCCAAATGGAGGCAAATGGAAGAGAGCAGAGTAAATAAGGGAAAAATGGAGGGAAGTGGGACAGAAAAGAAGTGGAGGCCGGACATGGAGGTGCTTGTAGGCTAGGATGAGGATTTCACACTGAAGGACATTGGAGGCCACTGGAGGGTCTAAGGAAAGGAGCGACATTCCTTGTCTTGGGTTTTCAGAAGCTCACTCTGGTTGCTGGGTGAAACATAGCTTGTGTGGGAACAAGTGTGGAAACAGAGGCCAATTCAGATAAAGTTGCAGTAACTAAAGCAAGAAATGAAGGCAGCCTGGACAGGAGTGAAGCAGGGAGGTGATGCTTATCAGTCAGACCTTACCCTCTGATGTGGGGAGAATGGTCCCCATCCTGCAGGTAAGGAGACTGAGGTACAGAAAAAGTAGGCAATTACTCATGGCCAGTTGGTTACTAGCCAGACCAAGTCCTACAGGCTGCCCAGCTGCAGAGGCCTGACTCCCTTTAGTCTGCCACAAGCTTCTCTGTTACCAGGCGATGAAAGGCAAGTCTCCTTTGGTGAATAAACTTTATTCAATATAGAGCAGGAAGTAGCAGGATTTGGGGAAGCTGAGGATTTTTCTGGGCCCTTGTAATCTCACTCTAGCCCTTGCTTTAAAAGGGCTCCTCCAAGAGTCAATAATAATACTCAACACTTACCAGGCTATTACTATGGACTCAGCAGTGCTCTATGTGCTTCTCGCTTGTTACTGCACCTATTTCTCACAGCAGCTGCCATAGAGGAACTCTCTTCATTCCCATTTTACAGATGAGGAAATGGAGACACAGCTATGTTAACTGATCCGAGGTGATAGAGTGCGGATGTGGACCCTGGCAGTCTGGTTCCCGGGGCCCCCGCTCTTGAACATCATACTATTTCTTCCTTGAAGAGGTGTTTACTTTTCAGTACTTTTGTACTGAATTTGGGACTCGGAGACTAAAATTCACGCTACTGATACACATTTGAGCTGACGTCCATTGACATGAGCTCGGGGGTCATTGGAAAGTGTCCAGGCAGGGGTTGATGCCCCTCCTCAAGAGTGCTGCCAGGGGCTTCCCATCCAGGGTGAAAGCTGGATGAGGCGGCCTCGAGGCCCCCATCCATCTCCAAGTTGTTGACAAATCTCTCCTCGTGGGTCACTGGCTTGTCCATCCCGGGGCACAAATCTTCCAGATGTTGGGAGAGAAGAATTGAGTAGTCGTTAATAAAACCACAGCTGCCAACTCCCAATTTTATTTGATGGATGACAGACATGTTTCCAACCCTTCTTTCTTCTCAGTTTTAAGAGGAAAGGGGTAACTAGAGGTACAGGCTAGTACAGGGAGGACAAAGATGGGAACAGGGTTGAGAGTCAGGGAGGAGGAATGGATGGGGGGGAGGGATTCCCAAAAGACAAACTGAACTATTCTGGGAAGGAGAGAGGGAGAGGGAGAAACGGGGGAATGCTGATTCTCAAAATACCACAATCCCAGACTCCCCCAGAATTACCTCTTTTGCTCTCACTCCAAAAACATTTCCTTCTTTATCTACCTTCCCTCAAGAGCACTTACTCATTCATCAGAGCCTCCTTAATCACCCTCCTTAGGTAGAACTGACCAAACTCCTCTTTATGCCACATCCAAGTGATAAAAACAAACAATAATAACAACACCACTTTCTCTTTATTGAGCTTTGCTTTTACATGCTTTGTCTCATTCAATTTAGCGTCAAAACAGCCCTGCAAGATGCATGTGGTTATCTCCATTGTACAACGAGACACTCAGAGCTCAGAGATGTGCCGTCACTTGCCCAAGGTCACACAGTCAACGAGCTGAAGTACCAGTGATGCAAACCTGGAGCAACTTGACTCAGGCCTTTGCCCTCCCATGTTTCCACATCTACCCTAGTCCACCCCCAACTGAGTTACTGGAGGGATGACACTTTTTCTCATTCCCTTTTGTATCCTCAGCGCCCAGTTGGTACTAAGTAAATACTGATGGAGATGACGCACAGATGAATAAATGGATGAAAACGGAGTTACAGTGAACTGGCTTCTAAAATATGCTCATATGTACTTACATTGTCAGAGACAATGACAACTGTTTTTGAGAACCATTTATTCATTCAACAAATTTGAAAAGTGCTTATTGGAAATCTACTGCATACTGGGCTGATGAGATTGTGGGGAACAGAACCAGCCAGGTCCGTAATGTTGAGCTTCTCATAAAGTAAAGTGGGAGAAAGACCAAAGACAAGCTAACAGCCAATGATGTCACAAAGGAAAAAATACTTGCAAATTGATAAAGGGAGAGTACAGGATACTAAGGACAGGGTTATGGTTAGACAGGGACATTCTCTGAGTAAGAAATACTTAAGGTTGAGTAAAAGTCATCCAGGACATACTTGAAGGTCCTAAGGCAGGACTAAGAGATTAAAGCCTTCCAGAAAGTACAGGAAGACCAGTGTGGATAGAGCCAAGAGTAGAGGAGATAGAAGGAGACAGAGAGAAAGAGACACAGGCAGGGCCTTGTTGGCCTCATTAAATATCTTGGATTCCAGCAAAAGCGATGGGAACCCTTTCAGGGGTGTGAAGCAAAGACGTGACATTTTCAAATCTGATCCTGCTATGTGGGCGTGGAAACCAGAGAAGAAAGAAGAGAGACTGGTTAAAAGTCTATTTTAGGGGCTTCCCTGGTGGCGCAGTGGTTGAGAGTCCGCCTGCCGATGCGGGGGACACGGGTTCGTGCCCCGGTCCGGGAAGATCCCACATGCCGCGGAGCGGCTGCGCTCGTGAGCCATGGCCGCTGAGCCTGCGCGTCCGGAGCCTGTGCTCCACGACGGGAGAGGTCGCAGTGGTGAGAGGCCCGCGTACCGCAGAGAAAAAAAAAAAAGGCTATTTTAGGCATGCAGATAGGAACCACTGGGGCCAGGCGTAGTGAAGAGAAATGGATGGATTGGAGATCTCCTTTGGAAGCAGGATATTGAGCACACAAGAAAATATTTACACAACTTGGTCACTTCTACGACGTAGTAAAGGACCCATGGTGTACTAAAGGCAGTGTGGACTTAGGAAACAGACGAGATTCTAATCCACCATCTATCTTTTATGGTTATGTGGTTGTAGGCAGGGCATTGAACCTCTTGGACCCTCAGTTTCCCCAACTGGAAAATGAGGATATTCCGGAGAAAACTCTAATTCAAAAAGATACATGCACCCCAATGTTCATAGAAGCACTAGTGACAATAGCCAAGAATGGAAACAACCTAAATGTCCATCGACAGATGAATGGATAAAGAAGATGTGGTATATATATACTGGAATACTACTCAGCCATAAAAAGGAATGAAATAATGCCATTTGCAGCAACATGGATGGACCTAGAGATTATCATACTAAGTGAAGTAAGTCAGACAGAGAAAGACACGTATCATATGATATCACTTATATGTGGAATGTAAAAAAAAAGATACAAATGAATTTATTTGCAAAACAGAAACAGATTCACAGGCATAGAAAATAAGCTTATGGTTACCAAAGGGGAAGGGGGAAGGGATAAATTAGGAGTTTGGGATTAACATATACACACTACTATATATAAAATAGATAACCAACAAGACCTACTGCATAGCACAGAGAACTACACTCAGTATCTTGTAATAACAAATAATGAAAAAGAATAGATTTCTTAACTCTTTTTGATTTTTTAACGATTTATTTACTATTTTTTTATTTTTGGCTGCCTTGGGTCTTAGTTGTGGCACATGGGATCTTTGTTGAGGCATGTGGGATCTTTCGTTGAGGCGCACGGGCTTCTCTCTAGTTGTGGCGTGCGGGTTTTCTCTTCTCTAGTTTTGGCGCACAGGCTCCAGGGCGCGTGGGCTCATGTAGTTTGTGGCACGTGGGCTCTCTATTTGAGGAGCGCGAGCTCAGTATTTGTGGCGCGCAGGCTTAGTTGCCCCGCGGCATGTGGGATCTTAGGTCCCTGACCAGGGATCAAACCCATGTCCCCTGCATTGTAAGGCGGATTCTTTACCACTAGACCACCAAGGAAGTCCCTAGATTTTTATATATATATATATAAAACTGAATCACTTTGTTGTACACCAGACACTAACACAACATTGTAAATCAACTACACTTCAATTAAAAATAGAAAGAAAGAAAATGAGGATAAGAGAACGAGCATCCGGAGAATGCTGTCATTAAATGAGACATGTGACAGTGCAGAATGTGGTGACCCTCCCCCAACAAACAAGCATCCCTTTGCCCCCTCCAGATACTGGTAGTCTGATTTCCCAACTGCCCTCCTTGATTATTGGGCTCTACTGCCGCAGTAAATCTTTTTAAAGAAAGAATTAATCCCTGTATACTCCATGCCAAAGAGAAAATGCAGGGTGGCCTTGCATCAGCCTGCCAACCTCATGCCACTAATACTTGTCCCTGACCACAGCCTCTCATTGCCTTCGCGGTAACTAAATTACCAGTCCCTGGGCACCTTCAGGCACAAAGCCTCTCCCGTGGGTCCTCATTGTTTTCCTGAGAAGCCCAGGACACAAGTCAATTTCTTGGCCCTAATGAGAGCTTTTCAACACCTGACAGTAGCTATTGAGCATGTGCTAAGTGCAGCCTTAAGGCCACCCAGGCTGCCTCGCAAGATGGAGGTCCTGGCCAGCCAGGGGGTGTGCAACAGGGGCTCTGGCATCAGAGCCTCACACAGCAGATGTTGACACCTTCAGTGGTGACCCAATTATGATGTTAGCGCCCTGGACATTAATCCCTGGGTCCTTGCCAGCCAGGACCTGCTCAGCTCTCTGGTTTAATAACACAAGTCCTTTGTGGGGATCAAGGAAGGGTCTTGGGAAAGCCATGCTTTCAACTGCTCAGATTCAAAGCCCCATTTCTCCTCTGCAGCATATTCAAGGCCTGAGTCAATGCCCAAGGATTTCAGCAGCGTGAATGCCAGCCCCAGCCACCACAGGGCAGTCAGCAAGGATCGTTATTGCAACGGAGACCCAGAAAATTAAATATCTTACTCAAGGAAATAAAACACATTCGCAGGAGTTCCCTGAATACAAATTTGCTTTCCCAATACTGGGTGTTTGAAATGTGTTAAGTAAGTGGTAAGTTCCACAGAGTAGGGGAAATAGCAGAGGGTCTGGCACATCATAAATATTTTTGGCATAAATGACCAGCCCTGATTCAAGTTCAATATCAGAATTATGCTCTACGGCTTGACACTGAGTTGTATAAAGGTGGAATATCCACTCTGTATTATCAATGATGAGTGGTTTTTTTTTTAATTTCTGGCTCCTTACCACCCAGAACTCCCTGAGCCACCTTTTCTTTTGCCCATATAAGCTACGAAGCAGGTCCCAAAGGAACCTGACCTAGATGCAGGACCATGGACAGCATTTTTGAAGTCATTGAGTCTATGAGATCTGGAAGATATGTAGATATGAACCCGGCAAGGGTGCATTTGGAGGCAGAGGAGTGGGTTTGGAAAGTGAATTCTGAGCAGAGAGAACAGCTGTCCCATATCCTGTGGCTAGACTGTGGAGAAGGAGGTAGAGAAGAGTAGAAAGGGTGGAGAGACAGGCAAGGCTCAGACAATGAGGTTATCAGTGGGCCGTATGAAGAACATTGGTCTTTATTCTAAAAGCAGTGGGAAGTCATTGTGGAGTTTGGGGAGGTGGGGGTGAGGAGCAGCAGAAGTGACATGATCAGATGTGACCTTGAACAGACTGAAAAGGAACCTAGTTTGCCGATGGGAAGCTAAGCCACAGTCCAGGTGAAAGGAGATGGCAGCTTTGACCAAGGAGGTAACAGCAGAGATGAAGAGAAGAATATGGATTTAAAGGATATTTAGGACCTAATAGATTAGATAGGAGACGAGAGAGAGAAAGATCAAGGATGATTCCCAGAATCCTGACTCTCACTACCAGAGATGGTGAGGCAGGAGATGCTGGAAGAGGGGTGGGGAAGGGGTGTGAATCATAAGCTCAGGTCTGGGAACACTGAGTATGAGATGTCTTTGAGACATCCAAATAAATACAGCCTGTGGGCAGCTAGAGACATCGGACTGGAGTTTGGAGAAATCAGGGCCAAAGTCATAATGCAGTGGTCATTCTGTGCAGGTGGTAGTTTAAACTGTGGACTCTGATGAGATGTCCTAGGGACAGGTTACATCTAAAGAGTGTGCCCTGGTTTACTTAAGCATTCTCCCCGTATTGAACATTTGGGTTGTTTCTGATCATTTGACATTATAAGTGTCTTAGTAATGAGCATCCTTGTCCTAATTTATAGCTTTCTCCATATTCTAGGTCAATTTTCTAAATAGCCTTCCTTGCTAACATGGTTAACAATGGATAACTGCTAAAAGAATGAATATATCATGTGTTCAAAATGAAACAGAAATTCTTTTCTGATTGCTCACTATTTGTGGCAACCTATGTAACTGCTCTCTTCTGATATTGATGATTTATTGTCTTCCCTAACTAGCCCAACCAAAGGGACCTTCTTTCTCTGAATTCTAATGATTAATACTAGAGACACTCCCTCCATTCTTGTCCTTCAGAGGCTCCATATTTTAGGATACAGATACACATGAAGGGTAATTGTCTTCCCCATCGTAGGTATCTGGAACTAGAGATCTGGGACTATAATTTACACTCCTTATATCTCCTTGGGGTCTAGCAAAACCCTCACAGGGTCGATGTGTGATGACTATCGTAGATTAACTAGGCAAGAGGATGGTAAGAACGAATAGCTATTAAACCCCTGCTACATACCAAGACATTCTGGGAGCTTTAAACAAAATATATATCAACCCCCCCAAAAAAATCTTTATCCCCATTTTACAAAGGTATTAGGGTAATGGTATCTGATATAACAACTAAACACTCAAATCCCAGTGGCTTAATACATGGAAGTCTATTTCTCACTTGCATTTGTTTTTCACTCTGAAAGTCCAAAACAGACAGCTCTCCTCCAAGCACTGATTCAGAGACATATGCCTTTCCACCTGTGGTTCCACCATTTTCAGCACACGGCTTCTGAAGGCACCAGGCTCCTCTGCCTCAAACCAGAAGGGGAAGGAGCATGGCAGATGGCCCAGGAGAGGTTCTTATGGTCTAGGCTTGGAAGTGACACGCATCACATTTGTCACATCCTACTGGCCAGAGCTCAGCCATGGGATCGTGCCTAACTGCAAGGAGGGCTGAGAATCGCAGTCAGGCTGAGTGCTAGACTACAGGCAAAACAGATTTGGGTGATCATAGCAGTCTCTGCCATGTGAGGATAGAAACCAAAGTCCAGAGATGCTAAAGTAACTTACCTGATGATACTCAGTCTATACACAAGACAGCTAGGTTTCAAACCCCAGTCTGTATAACTCCAAAGTTCATGCTTTCTCTACCATGTCCTACTGATTGACAGCAACAATTGGGGTGCTGTCCTTCCAGGGCCTCTAAGATGCGTCTATTTGACTCACCTTGGCAATTGTTTGATTTCACATAAAACCCAAATTCAAATGGCAGTGAGAGTGACAGATTCACCCTAAACCCAATCTTCAGGGGTATTTTGCAGATTCAACTTCTGTTACTTCCAAATGTGTTACTGGTGTCCTCCTTCAGCAGTCAGTCAACTCGCTGACATGCTCTCACATTAGATAGGAATATATTCCCGTTCCGAAGCCTTTGCCTTATAAACTTGACATATTCAGACGCTACGGCTCTTATCGTGAGTAAATTAAAGCTCTTAAAGTGTCAGAATGTTTTTGTTTCATTTGACATTCACCATAGGTCAAAATGTCTCCAAAACAGACGTGCCTAAATGGCTGTCTAACCGTATCGCTCAGGATGGCTTTTCGGGAAGTCTAGGACATCCAGGAGCGTGGTGATCTGAGGCTCCGTAGCATCAGTAATTCTGTGTGGATCTTTTCCCAGTAAGCAAATTACAGAGCATCCACTGGGCTTCAGATCCTGGGCTAGGGAAACCGAAAGGGATCTTGGGAAGTCACCGGCTCTCCCTCTTGCTTTAAACCGTAGAATCTTAAAGTTGGGAAAAATAATGACATTAGTAATAACAGTAGCTGTAACCCTCAATGAATGCATTCATTCAATAAATATCTATTGAGAGCTCACTTTGTGCTAAACACAGTTGTAGAAACTGGAGATAGAACTGTGGATAAAACAAGATCCCTGTTCTACTGGTGTAAATGCACAAATAAATATATAATGCACTGAATGGTACTGAGTGCTATGGAGATAGATTAAGGAGAGAGGATGAAAACTGATAAGGTGTGGGTGTTCTGGGGTTATACGGGGTGGCTAGGGACAGTTTCTCTGAAACAATGACATTTGAACAAAGACCTGAAAGAAGTAGGGTTGTGAGACTCTAGGTAGAGGGGATAGTAAGTGAAGAGGCTTGAAGGGAGAGTGTACTTGGCATTTTCCAGGAACAGTAAGGAGACCAGGTGACCTGGGAGAGTGGTAGGAGAGGTGCCAGATAAGATTGGGGAGGGGGAAAGATTGGGTAAAGGCTTATAGCCCATGATAACGATGTTGGGCTTTCTACTTGAACTGGGATAAGGAGACCTGAGGCACTCCATGGTTCAGGGAAGAGGGGAAGAAGCAGCAAAGATCCCGAGAAGGAGTAGCCAGTGAGGTAGGAAGACAGCCAAGCAAGGGAGTGCCCGAAGGCAGTGAAGAAATTCAAGGAGAGAGTTGTCAACCAGATCAAACGCCACTGATTGGTCAAGTAAGGTAGGACAGAGAATAACCATCAGATCCGACAAGCAGAGGTTGCTGGAGATGAAGGTTTGATGGGGGAGAGATGAAGAGAGAATAGAAGAAAGAAGCTCTCTCTCTCTCTCTCTCCCTCCCTTCTTCCCTTCCTTTCTTACCCGTACCATTTTCTGGGCACAGTACAGGATTTTTATGAGTTTCCCAATTTCATTCACAGGACCACTTTTTTTTTCTCCATTTTACTAATGAGACTCGGGGAGACAATGCGGCTCCGAAGTGTGAAAGCTGGACTTGACCTTCATGTGTGCCAGACCCCACAGCTCCCGTCTTTGTCCTCTGGGCTTAGCCAAATCCCTTAGAGGTCGTCTGGGACAACCACCGCAACATGAATGCCCACTTTTTAAAAATCTCAGAAAATAGGTCATTCAGCTTCTTTCTGAACAGTGTCTGAATCATTTTAATGATTAGCATCTCTTTTGGATTTTTAATAAAAGAGGTTCCATAATCCACCTCTCTACACTACCACACCATGGAATGTGTTCTTCAAGTACATTCTTCCTTTCATTACTCCACCTCCTTCTTTGTTTTAAAAAAAATAAATAAAACAGTCTTATTTGGGTAGGAAAACCGTCCTATTAATACCAACTCTCAGAACAGTGTGAGCGTTAGAGTTCTTTGTCTATCTCAGACCACAGCCTGATCTCCAGGTCTAGACAGAAAGCCCATGTGCCTGCTGGAAATCTCCACTTGGATGTCCCACTGCCCCTTGTATCAGTTTAGATGCTCTGAGCCGCAAGTAAGAGAAAACACAACTCAAACTGGCTTCACAATATGGAAATGGGCTGCTCACATAACTGGGTTGCTCCAACCCATTTGCCTGTTTCTTTCAATATCCTCAGGGTGATAGTGAGACAGCTACAGTGATTTAGGGCTACACATCCTCAAAGGACAACACCCAGAGGACCAAAGAGAGTCACTTTCAGGTGCTTTCAGGGTAAAAGCAAGGAAGTTGCTTTCCCAGAAGCACCCAGAAAACCTCTCCTCCTATCTCAGTGGTCCAAGTCAGTCACATGACTGCTCTCATGTTAATCATTGGCCAGTGGTGGGTTACCTACCTAAACACAAGAACCATCCCTGGAGCTGAGGGTGTGGTCAGCTTCCCCTGAAGGATATGACTGTACCGAGGAAGGGGAGGGAGGCAGTTGTGAACAAAGTCAGCATTCAGTGAGGAAGGAGGAAGGGCCGATACTAGGGGAGCAGATCACTGTTTCGATTACACTGGAGTCCATAACTGCACTCTCCTCCTCCTCAACCTTCCCCATGCTCTACTCTGCATTGCAGTGAATGGAGACACCATCTGTGAACTTAGAAACCTAGAAAATAAGACTTCACCCTCTCCCTCATCTCACACATGTAATGAGTCACTACGTCCTGCATCTTCCACCCACTACATAGCTCAAGAATCTGCCCATGTCTATCCAGTCCATCTTACTTCAGGCTATCAACTCTGCCTGGGCTGTTACAACAGCATCTTAACTGGTCTCTCTGCTTCTGCCACATCCTTCCAAACAAACATCTACACTGGAAGCTCATCTTTCAAAAGACAATGTTGCCCTACTTTGTAAAGGCCTTCATTGACACCTGAGGCTTCAGTGTTGCATCTGAGCCTCTCACGGGGCCAACAGGATCCTTCTTGACCATGCCCTGCCCCTCCAGCTATCACGTGCCCCTTTCTGTAAACTTATGCCATACTGAACCATCTGTAGATCCTAAAATGTTTGTTATCCACCCCCATCAAAATCCAAACAAGACAAAACAAAGTTTCTCTTGCCCACCCCTGTAAATGGCCACCATCTACCTGCTGCTCAGGCAAAAACCCTAGGCGTTATCCTCGATTCCCCTGTTTCCCTCTCCCATCCCATCTGATCCTTCCATGGATAATGTTGATTCTACCTCCTGAACAGAATCCCAAACTGTCATCTTCCGTCCATGTCCACAGCTACCACCCTGGCCCAGGCCGCCATGACTTCTCACTGGTTCTATCACAGTAGCTGAGCAACTGTTCTACCTACCCACTCCCACCCCTTACAAACAATTCTTAAATTCCTCATCAGGGCCCACAGGCATTCCATGATCTGACCCCTGCTCACCTCTTTGACCACATCACCTCCTTCCACCGTCCCCCTCACTCACAGCCCTATCTTGTGATCCTTGACGACACCAAGCTTATTCCTATCCAAAAGCCCTTACGCTTGCTGTGTTCTCCACCTGGAGTGTTCTTCCCCAGGTCTTTGCATTGCTGACTCAGTGTTGCATCTGACCCTCTCACGGGGCCAACAGGATCCTTGGAAGGTGACCTTCCATGGCATGGAAGGTCATCTCTCTGAGATGACTTCTCTGGCCCCCTACATGCCCACTGTGCCCTAAGGTCACCTTATACTTTCTTATATTCGTCACAACCCATCACTATTTGAAAGCCTCTTCTTGGTTGATTTGTTCGCTTACTTGTTCATTGCCTGTTCCCCTAGAATATAAGCTCTCTGAAGGCAGAGACATCATCTCTCTTGTTCACTTAGTTCTTGGGACAGTGCCTGGAACACAGTAAGAGCTCAATATACGTGTTGAATGAATGAATGAACACACGGTTATTCTACCTGTCTGGCTTATATGCTTATCACCCGGCCCCCTTTACCTGCCTAACTCCTTCACATCCTTCAGACTCAGCGCTGCCAATCATCAGCTTGCGTGCAGGCACACGCGCACACACACGCACGTGTGCACACACACACATACATACACAGAGTTGCCTCTCTTCCATCTCCCACAATAATAGGCAGCATTTGCCCCTATCACTGTATAGCTGATATATAGCTGAATTATAGCTACGGCTCCTCCCCCAGCACTCCAGGCTCCTTGGGGATGGGCCCTTCCACTCTGCATCTCCATCACCCAGTTCACAGCCGTCACAGAGACGGCACTCAGTGACTATCTAGTAAATGAGTGAAAGAATGTATTCTTCACTGATAGTTAGGGCTTTGATTATTCCTTAAGAGATAAAATTAGACCCGTATTACTCATTTCTCTCAATCAGCCTCCAAGTTTGAGATTTGGGAGGCATCCTAAATTCCCTCCCGATGTCCCTTTAAGTCTATACTCTTGCTGTAACAGGCTAACACTTCTCTGAACTATTTGGGAACTGAAGCCTCCCTCGACATTGTATTTCTGATTGGCTGCTATTTGTTTTGACAGCTTTCGGAATTTTTTATTTAGACCAAGCTCTCTCTGGGGTTTAGTTTACTGGATCCTCTCAATTTAACACTTAGAAAGAAGAAAAAATGACTTAACTGTAGATCGTTTTTTATTGAACATGTACCATAAAACAGACCTTCTTTCACCTCTCCACTCTCTCCTGAGACTTAAGGATCCTTGGTTTTTATTGTCGTCTTTACCACTCATTTGGAAAGGACAGAGCAGTGGGAGGATGGAGAGGAATATTAGCTCCACCCGGGAGGGACTGGGGCTCCCAATCTCCCTGCCAGCGGACCCAAACAGAGGCAGCTTTCAAGGGAGTTCTTGACAGTTTCTTACCAGAAACATATACCAAGCTGGGGGAATGTACTATATGACACACATCCACAGAGCCAAAATTACAGGCCATTTTCTCCTACCTGTCTCTTCTGTTTGATTTCCGGCAGATGTCCATGGGCAAAACCATCCGTTTCCAATGGGAAACTGCAGTGTCTACAGAAAGAAACTTTAAAAAAATTTTTTTCTTTACTTTTAAAATTTTTTGGCTGCTCTGCCTGGCATGCGGGATCTAAGTTCCCGGACCAGGGATCAAACCTGCGCCCCCTGCAGTGGAAGTGCAGAGTTTTAATCACTGGACCGCCAGGGAAATCACGAGAGAAACTTTTTCTTGCTCATTTTAACTGGTGTTTCCACTCATAAGAGGTGGTGCAGAGTTGAGGCATTTGCCGGAAAGAAATATTTCGCAAACTCAAATATTCTCTCTGCCAGTTCCTCCACCCCAGCCCCCAATATCCATCCAGACTAGAACGTTGATTAAGGTCAATGGGAAATTGCTTAATACTCAGCTTCATTTTGTCTCCGCACATACAAGTCACTGTGTATTTCGAAAATATCTCGGTCCCAAACATCTATCTTTTTTAAAATAACATGTATTATTCTTTGTCGAAGCAAAACATGTTCATTACAAAACTTTAGTAAATACAGAAAAATATAAAGAAGACAATTAAAATAATTCACCCAGAAATAAACATTGATAACATTTCAGGAAAAATACTGAATTTCTATGTCTTTTTTTCTGTGAATGAGATATCTCCTTTTATTAAGGTATAATGGATGTACAATATTATATAAGTTTCAGGTGTACAACATAGTACTTCACAATTTTTGAAGGTTATATTCCATTATAGTTATTATCACACGTTGGCTGTATTCCCTGCATTGTACAATACATCCTTGTAGCTCATTTATTTTATACATAGTAGTTTGTACCTCTTAATTCCTACCCCTATCTTGCCCCTCCCCACTTCCCTCTCCCCACTGGTAACCACTAGTTTGTTCTCTACTGTAGATACGTATCTTAAGCAAGACTCAGATCACAACGGATACATAATCTTATGTTCTCTCTTTTTTTAATATCATATCAAAACTTTTCCCATCTCCTTAATCTTTGAAAACATGACTTTTAATGGGCTAATTTTCTTTTGTTAGCTTTACAATTCTTCTTAGATAAAATAAACCCAAAGAAGTTATCAGGTGACAACAACCTGGCTATCCCAAAGTGACAAGTGAGTTTAAAAGTTGAAAATCAGAGTTATTCATGGTAACTGTTTTCTGGAGGCCTCCCTGGCAACTCACCAATAGGCAAGACCAAGGTGAGTTTAAGGTAGCTAAACCTGGGAATGTAGAACTCCAAGTCCAGCCGTGGGTCACAGTTACCTCCAGATTTGGGGATAATAGGCTGTTTTCACTTTCTTTTTTATTCCTTTCTGTACAGACTAAATTTGCTACCACAAGCATGCCTTGCTTTTAAAATCAGAAATAAACCATAATGCTATTTTCATTTTGGAAATAGACAACACCTAATTATATATTTACCCTGGTTCTCTCATCCTCATTCTCTCTCTCTACACAAACACACACACACACACACACACACACACACACACACACACACAAGCACAGCCAGGAGCCCCATTCCCATCTCCCACTTTCCAGGTGCACAACCTCAAGCCCTACTTATCCCTCTTCCCTCCTCCCTCTCCCCTGCCCATCCAGGATCCTGGGCGGGCAGGAATGGGAGCAGGGGGCTTTCACCTGATCCCTCAGTCTTGTCCTGTCTGGCTCCAATCCACTCATCTGGAGCCTGATGCCAGGAGCCAGCATTGCTCAGCAGAAAGGAGACAAACTTTGATGGAAATAAGCTTTTGATGTCAGAAGGGCTGTGCCACTTCCTGTCTGTATGACCCTGACCAAGTCACTTAACCTCTCTGAACATCAGTTTCCTCATCTGTAAAGTGAGGATGATATCTAGTTTGCAGGATTATACCACAATTAAACAATATAATCTCTTTATCATACTAAGTGAAGTAAGTCAGACAGAGAAAGACAAATGGCATATGTTGTCACTTATATGTGAAATCTAAAATATGACACAAATGAGCTTACCTATGAAACAGAAACAGACTCACAGACATAGAGAACAGACTTGCAGTTGTCAAGAGGGAGGAGTTGTAGGGAGGGATGGAGTGGGAGTTTGGGGTTAACAGAGGCAAACTAGTATATATAGGATGGATAAATAAGGTCCTACTGTATAACACAGGGAACTCTATTCGATATCCTGGGAAAAACCATAATGGAAAAGAATATAAAAAAGAATGTATGAATATGTATAACTGAATCACTCTGCTGTACGGCAGAAATTAACACAACACTGTAAATCAACTATACTTCAATTTCAAAAATCTCTGAAAAAGCTTGCACCAAATAAATGCTTTCCTCATAGGCTCGCTGACCATCTCTGGGGCCTTAGTTTTACTCTGAACTTGTCCATCCTTCCTCAGGCCAAGGCCAAGCCCAAGATCTCCTTAATCAGCCAGGACTTTTCTGCTTGGATAAAGGGATACATTTTAACATTGGAGCTGGAACTCTCACAAAGGGCTGGGAATCTGGTTTTAAAAGCCAAACATTGAGTAGATGAGAACCAAACTATCACTCGACTCTGAAGAATGCTCTCTCCCGGTTGCCTGAGGTTCTCAGCTTGCCTTTGCAGGGAAATCCACAAAGCTCTTCCTTAAATACTGCCTTCATTGATAAAGAAAGGGAACAGACCGACAAAACCCTGACAGTTTCTCTTTTCTAATCCCACATTTCATCCAATCGAAAAATAAGAAAGAAGAGGCAGGGTAAAGGAGGAGAAAGAGGAAGGAAGAAGAGGGGAAAATGGGGAAGAGCGATATGGATTCGATGAACCTTTAAAAGACAAAAAAGTGGGGATGGGGAGAGAAAGAAACAGCGCATAAGAAGAAAGTAGGTCGGTGCCGTCAGCTTTTGCCAGAAGAGCAAACTGGGTCTGAGCATTTAAATGACTCGTTCAGAGGCTAAAACAAGTCAGGATGAGAAATAGCATTAGAATTTGGAGCTCTTAGTTGGTCTGCAAGTGACACTAATTTTAAGGTTGTCCATGAAAATGTATAACCAGGTTTTAAGACGGCCAACTCACTCTGCTCCATTTTTCCTCTCTGTACCTTTAAATTTCCAAGCAGCATTGCCTGTAACTGCGTAGCACTTGTTTTCATTGTTTGTTTTCCTCCAAGAAAAATGACTAGAGGTAGAAAACCCCAGATTGTCAAATTACTTTCAGAAGGTTTTATTAGAAATTATTTTTTTAAACTGTAGTTAAAGATAAACACAATGTCTCCAAAGCTGAGCTGTTTTATCAAGTCAGACAAAAGAGAATACAGTTCCTTTTTAAGAACCCAGGTTAGCTGCTATCGTGGATGATTATCTGGATGTAATACGTTACCATGTGCAGAATGGTACAGCCTACTAGATACATTTGAGGCATCATTCATTCATTCTACGGTACTGACTGAACACTGAATTTATGAGAAGTGCTGTCTGGACCCTGGAAACACTGACCAAGGCAAAGGAGGGGTACTGGTGCCCTTCTGGAAGGACCCTGCCTTCCAGCAAGGGGGTGGGCAGGTACACAAGCATTTGGAAGGCAGAATGTGATCTCCAAATTGTAGAACCAAGAAGGATCATCTCATCCAACCCTCGTTTAAAATGAGTCCCAGAGAGGGGAAGGGACTTGCCCAAGGTCATACACAGAGAGTTACTGGGGGAGCAAGAGGGAGTTTTCATACTCCATATCCGGTGCTTTTCCACTGTATAAAGAATAGAGTTGAGTTTAATTTTTGAAATGGGCTACAGTCCCACACCTGGGATTGTGCAAAGCCTAAGGGAGCTGCCGAGATTCCCCTGTTAACACATTTTAGGACCCTAGCCTCAAAGAATGTTAGATCCAGAAGGGACCCCAAGGATCATCTGACCTTGTGGCTCATAATCAAGAGGACACATCACCCCAGAGCTACCAAACCACAGTCTGGCGGTTGGATGTCTTCACTGCTTCTTAATGCCTTGAAGGTGCTTATCAGATCTTCCCTGGGACACTAAGAGCAGGTTTGGAGAGAGGCCAGCCGAGTGAAGGGACAACTAGGAATCCGGGGAAAGTGGAAGAAATAAACACGGAGAGACAGTTTAGGGTGGTGGTCACTAATATGGGCTTGGGACACAGGCAAGCCGGGGTTCAAATCCTGGCTCTGACCCTCGAGCCAGGTGGCTTTGGGTGAGCAGCCTGACCTCTCCAGACCTGTTTTCTCATCTGTAAAAGGGACACTTCGTATGTCCCTCCATCATGGGCTCGCTACACAGGCTCAGGGAGCCCGGGGGATGTCGTGTGGCATCTGGCAGGCAGGCAGCGCCACATAAAGAAGGGCCCTGACTTCCACCACCGGGTGGGTAAGAGAAGGTGCCTGAAACCGCTGTCTGGTTCACAGCTTCACCTCAGGCCATCCCGCCACCTCCCACACAGAGGCCCAGAAGTCAAAAGTCCTGCGTGGGGGCTTCCCTGCTGGCGCAGTGGTGGAGAGTCCGCCTGCCGATGCAGGGGACGCGGGTTCGCGCCCCGGTCCGGGAAGATCCCGCATGACGCGGAGCGGCTGGGCCCATGAGCTATGGCCGCGGAGCCCGCGCGTCCGGAGCCTGTGCTCCGCAACGGGAGAGGCCACAGCAGTGAGAGGCCCGCGTACAGAAAAAAAAAAAAAAAGTCGTGCATGGTTTGGGAACGATTCGTGAGGTGTCTAGAATTCCAAATCACGAGTTCCAGGGCGCTTGGTCCTTTGACACCTGAAGCTCGAGGGAGAGGAGCTCTCGGCTCTGGGGATCCCAAGGCTTTAAGAACGGATGTGTCTTAATGATACGGGATATGAGGAGCCACCAGGTAGGAGCAGCACAGCCCTTAGAGAACATTGAGGCCAGCCACACCTTGGAGGCCCAGAGAGGTCAGGCGACTCACCCAAGGTCACACAGAGTATTAATGAGGCCAGGTAGGGACTCAGACTCTCCCTCCTGAGAGCAGAGGTAATAACTGGGATTACTGAGAGGACACAGTGAAATTTTGCAGTAAAGCATTTTGCACATGGCTGGCCCACAAATGTCTCAATGAGCAATACAAGTATCTATTATTATTATTATTATCATCATCATCATTATCATCAGTATTATTACCATGGGTTTTTAAGTAGTTCCCCAGACTCTCAGTCCAGTTCCCTTTCTGTGGCTTGAACTTCACTCTTCCAGTCTTTCTGTGCTAACTAACCATTAACAAAGTCATTGACAAACTTCGGGCTAGGCACTGCTGTTCTAACTCACTCGACCCTCACAGTGAACATTTACAAGGTAGGTCCTCCTGTCACCCCATTTCTCAGACAAGGAAACAGGGCACAAGGCAATTACATCCGGTGCCCAAGATGTCATGACCAGGAAGGGGCACAGCTGTGACTTTTACTGAGCTGGTCTGGCCCCAGCATATGAATGTCAAATGTTCTATACTGTTAACACTTCAAAATCTTCTCCAAAGTTATGCCTCTGTTACTTCTCCGAGTTCTGAAGACTGAATAAGGAAGATGTCTTGCCTTTGAAGTAGGTTAGTGTCAGAGCGGGGCTGGCATATAAGAAGGGGCTAAAAATTGTTCATTCTTCCCACTTGAGTTCCAGAGCTGAATTTCTGTTCTCACTGGACAATTTTTGGCCCCGGTCCAGCCCATCGATAGCTTGTGTCTACATACATTGCTAGTATCGCTTTTCCTATTCTAAGAGTGAGGGAGAAAGATTTAGACCAATGGTTCTCAGAGTGCATCCCCAGACTGCCAGCACCTGGGAGCTTGTTAGAAAGGCAGATTTTCTGGCTTCACCCCAAACTCACTCAATCAGAAACTCTTGGACTGGGGTCCAACAGCCTGTATTTTGACAAGCCCTCCAGGACATTCTGGGGCACACTGACAATTGAGAGCTACTGATGAAGTGATTTGTACCACACCTAGACTGTGCCCAGTGCATAGTGGGGACTTGGGAAACAGAGTCTGAGCCAACTGGCCAGGTCTGAATCCCTCACCTCCACTGACTAGCTAGGCAACCTTGGGCAAGTCACTTCACCTATGTCTGTTTCCCGGTTTCTAAACAGCGGGTGATAGTAGCGCCTGCTTTATAATCATGTTTGGAGGGTTAAATGAGATCATAGGTATAAAGCATTGAGTAGAGAGAGCAGCAGATATCAAGTCCTCAGTAAATGTCACCCGCTGTTTAAGTGCTGTTGTCGTTGGCAAATACATGAACCAACATGCATATTTAACAAGATGGAAAACACTGAGGCTTGTCTTGCAAACCTGCAAGTTTGTCTTAAATGGCTGGAGCACCAGTTGTCTTTTTAATTCAGCTCCATTCAAGAAATATTTACTGGGACTCCCCTGATGGCACAGTGGTTAAGAATCCACCTGCCAATGCAGGGAACACGGGTTCGATCCCTGGTCCGGGAAGATCCCACATGCCGCGGAGCAACTAAGCCCGTGCGCCACAAATACTGAGCCTGCGTTCTAGAGCCCGTGTGCCACAGCTACTGAGCCTGCGCCTAGAGCCCATGCTCCACGACAAGAGAAGCCACCGCAATGAGAAGCCTGCATGCCACAACGAAGCGTAGCCCCTGCTCGCCGAAACTAGAGAAAAGCCCGCGCACAGCAACGAAGAGCCAACGTAGCCCAAAAAATTAATTTAATTAATTAATTAATTTAATTATTTTTTAAAAAAGAAATATTTACTGAGCATCTATTATTTGCCAGTACCTTTTCGATTCTGTGATGCCAGGATGAATAAGACACTGTCCCAGGAGACAAATGCAGCTGTACTGTGGGGAAAGGAGGGGGACAGGCATGTGTCCCAGCACCTGTGGGTGTGTGGAGCAAAAAGGGAAAGCTCCTGGAGGGGCGGGGTGGTGCGCACACATGCACGCACGTGCACAAACTCTATTCAACCTTTGATTTTTTTAGTAAAAAGCACATATGGGCACTAGGGATGGAATTCATTCTGTTCTTATGACTTCTTTTTCAATTTCAAGAATGATTTCAATACCTATGCCATATCATTATTAATCATTAGGCTGAAGCCAAAAACAAAATCATCCTTGCCCTCAAAATGCTCCCATCTCATAAGGTGAAAGATTCTTAAAGATAAAATATGTCACCAGAATAAACAAACTTGGACTGGGTGGCAAATCCAGCAGCCAGGAGTGGGCTTGGTGAAGACAGCTCTCGCTCCGAGCTTCCGGAAGTGGGGAAGGCTTCCCAGAGGAGGTGAAACACAACTTAGCCATCTTGAAGGATAAGGACTTGAATAGTAAATACTGTATTCCTTCTTTTTGGAGCTCTTACTGGTCTCTGGCCAGATACAAGGTGGTGAATAATGCAGATGTGATCTTGCACTGGCTCGTGGACTCAATGATACAAAACCACACACTGAGTATTTAATATGCATGCCTCATGTGAGCTCCATAACAAACCTGGTAGGTGGCCACACATTACTATCAGCAGCATTTTACAGATGAGCAAAAATAGGCACAGAAAGGTTAAGTAACTTGCCCAAGGTAACACAGCCAGTAAACAGCGTTGTTGGCATTCAAATCCGGGACACCTCACTCATAAGTCTATACTCTCAAACACTCCACGACATCATAGAACAAATGAACTGGCAGAAGGAACCTGAGGAGATTTTGTAGGTAGCAATTGTTTAGTTGAAGGAAAAGAGAGAAAATTTTAGAATCCTTTTCCTCCAAGTGCATCCTTGTGAACACATTCCTTTCCATACTATAAGCCTCACTCTGCAGTGAGAATTGTGCTATCACTTGGCTGAGAAGAATTCAGTTGCCTCCAAGAGGACCACCTGCCTTAAGTTCTCCTGCCAGTAAGGGAATGCTTCTCTGAGCCACTTGCTCTCTGCAAACAGACTGGGAAGATTTCTGCTGAAAGGTGAATGTCCCATCACTTGTCTTTGCTAGTCTAATCTGAGCGCAGTCACAGGGGGCAGGGGAGGATTTCCCAGAGTGAAGTCCTTCCTAGACTCACGGTCCAGGCTCTGTGTGTGTGTACGCCCACACTCGTATGCATTTTCTAGCTGATGATAATCTTTTAAAATCCACTTATGCATAACTGGCTTATA
The DNA here is from genome assembly GCF_963455315.2 of Globicephala melas. Classification (NCBI taxonomy): domain Eukaryota; kingdom Metazoa; phylum Chordata; class Mammalia; order Artiodactyla; family Delphinidae; genus Globicephala; species Globicephala melas. The sequence goes on from NC_083323.1 coordinate 11,239,454, forward strand.
CGGTTCTTAAGAGACCCCTTTGAACACCATTTCAGCGCTGGAGCTTGCCTTTGTGTTCACACAAAGCAACCACCCCAAGTGACAGCATTTAACTTTTAACAGGTTGATAAACATGTCCAGCTGCCACTAGAGTGGCAGGTATGTCCAACTTTCAAGCGACAACAATCGGCTGTCAGGTTGAAATCTTTTACGTTACAAAGACTGAACTTCTCTCTTGCTGTGGTCTGTGGCGACGGCAAGTCAGACTCGTAGAGCATCGCTTTCACCTCTTAAATTATTTGATAAATTTAATTTTACATCACAAAAATAGCATCACTGGGCAGGAAATTTACTGCCTTAATTGTCACAGACTAAGGAGAAAAGAACAGAAGCAACGTGGATGACAGGCTCCTATGGACTGAGGTGACATGATGGTGGTCTTTCTTTTTTAAAAGTATAGTTGATTTACAATGTTGTCTTAGTTTCAGATGTACACCAAAGTGATTCAGATATATATATATATATTCTTTTTTAGTTGGTGGTGATATTTACATGTTAGGGTCTTGAGTTAATTCACAGTGAAAACACTGGTAGATAAACAGAGTAATCACTTGGCGCGTACTGGCCAAGGCATAATGAACTCAAAAGAGACTCCAGCAAAATGACATCATTCATCACATTAAATCAGTGTTGTTCATTTGAATTCAATTAGTACAGCACCTCTGTATTTCCTTGGTAATTTTGTTTATGGTTTAAAATTGTATAAGAGCTCTAAGCTTGTATGCTGTGAGCATAAGAAATTGGTTTTTACATTATAAACATCAGAATTTGTTTTAATCTGTCATCTTACAGAGCCATAAGAATGATATTCACTTAATACACCCCTGCGATACTCAAGTTTGAGAAATCCTGATGCAGTGGGATGAGCATAGAATTGGGAGGTGGACAGAACTGAGTTTAAATCCTGGCTCTGGCCCACGGCTGCTGTGTGAGCTTGGGCAATCCCTCATCAACATTTCTGGTTCTCAGTTTCCTCATCTGAGTGGTTGGCTGTGAGAATTTTAAAAGATCTTTTATGGAAAGTACCAGGCATGTCGTAGGCACTCACTAAAAGTGAATTTCCTGGCCTTTTCTCTAAGTTTTATCTCCATCTGCATGCCATTCTGTCGTTTGACTCCTTTCAAAACTGGAGGAGTGTCCTAGGAGAGCAGCCGCGTACACTGACAGTGACACCTCTTGCTTAATCACGCCCATTTCATTCCTTCTGGTTTGCCAGGAGCAGGAAGGAGCAGGCAAGCCTCCGTGGCCATCAGGATGACAGAGAGGTGGAGGGGGACCAAGAGCACATAGCTGCCACCTGCCTCCCCAGGAAGGGGAAAGCCAGTCACTCGTGTGAGGCCAGAGAGCAGACCTGGCAGCAAGTCGGGGCAGCCTCTGCAGCCTGGGATGTGACAGAGGAGCAGCTGCCTCAGAGGGGCCCCTGCAGGCACACTTGGCTGCTTTCCTCTGGGTTCCACCCAGGTTCCAGCCCAAATGAAGTCATGGCCATATGGCAGCGGGCTCCTCTTCGGGAAGAAAGAGGAGGAAGAAAGAGGAGGTCAGTGCTTCCAAGACCCAAGGGAGCAAAGTCACAGAGGAGAGATTGGCAGAGTCCCAGACCCGAGTCCTGGGACCCATCCAGAAATCACCAGGTGTCACCAGCACACAACTCAGAATTCACCACCCACCCCCCCACTTCTGCCCCCTGCCTCTGCCTAGGACGGAGTGTAGCCACATAAAGTCAGAGACAGTCGTTCAACACATGTTAACTCATCAGCTACTATGGCCAGACAGACACTACAAGGTCTTCATGTTTATACTCTTGGCAAACAGCTAAAACATGTCAGGCTTCTAAGTTTTAGACTGATGACTAACAGAGTTACCAGACCCTAGAACGGGATAGGTGTTCAACATAGATTATCCTGATGAATCTTCTCAGAAATCCTCAAAAGCAGAAGCTACTAATCCATTCTATAGGTGAACAAACAGGCTCAGAGAGGCGATGAACACAGAGTTCAATCCTTGTCTGATTCCCAAGCCCATCTCCATCCCACCACACCATATTGCCTTTTGAACTGAAGAGGGACAAGAGACTGATTTTTTGTTGAATACCTTCTAGGTGCCAGGGATAGGGATTTTACATAGATTTCCTCCTTTTATCTTCGTAATAAGCCTATGAGGTAGATATGATTATACATCTATTTTTTTTGCTGGGGGGGGCGGAGATGAGGAAACTGAGACTCAAATGGGTTAAGTAAGTGACAAAGCCAAGGTTCACACCAGGTGTGTCCACTTCCAAAAGCCCGTGAACTTCCCCTCCCTCGGGTCCAATCTCTGAGCAACTTCCAGATTACAACCTTTTCAACATGACTAGATTGACATAATAATCCTACCCATCACCAGCTAACTTACCTACTTTGCTTTCAGCGCTATGCTAGGCTCCATAATTTTTTTTTTTTTTTTTTTTTTTTGTGGTACGCGGGCCTCTCACTGTTGTGATCTCTCCCGTTGCGGAGCACAGGCTCCGGACGCGCAGGCTCAGCGGCCGTGGCTTACGGGCCCAGCCGCTCCGCGGCATATGGGATCTTCCCGGACCGGGGCACGAACCTGTGTCCCCTGCATCGGCAGGCAGGCTCTCAGCCACTGCGCCACCAGGGAAGCCCCGTAATAATTTTTTAAAAAATAGTTTCTGCTCCTAGTCCCCAAGGAACATCCATCCTGGTAGGTAGATAAGACATGAAGCCTGAAGAGTGATAAATACACCAGTGCTCTAACACACTTGATGATGGGGAAATATCAGTGTCCCCTTTCCCTGCTCTCTGCCCAGCTAGTTCCTGGTCATCCTTCAGGTCTCCACGTCAACACAGATTCCTCAAGGAGGACTTCATTGAACACCCAGACTGGGTCATGTCCTAGTTACACATCTCTAGGATTCTCAGAACTTCTCTTTCCCTATACCCCCCACATGTACCATCACTCAGTGGATATCTCTGTGCCCCTCCCCTGTGTATGTCGTGAGCACAGGGATGGTCCCTGATTCATTCTCTCTGCCCCAGTGCCTTGCATCCCCAATGCCTAGCACAATGCCCAACACAGAGTAGAAAATAAACCATGATCGAACAAGTGAATAATGGATTCATCAGGAAAGACTTCATGAAGGAGGAGGGATTTTAGTTGTGCCTTGAAGAACGTGGAGGACTCAACTAGATCATGAGAAAGGAGATGCCAATCCAGGCAGGGAGTACCTTATGAGCCAAATAAGCAGGACTGTGCCAATTGGATACTCAAATGGGGGACCAAACGTATCTCAACCCCTACCTCGCGCCACATAGAAAAAAAATCAATTCCTAGCAAATTGCATATGTAAATGAGAAAGGGAAAACTGTAAACTTCATCCAGGTCTCTATTAGCCATACTCTATATTCTTCAGGGATTTACATTCTCATTGGGAAGACAGAGCAACAAGAACAACTGGAAACAATAAAATCCAATGCACCTTAAAGCCCTGCTCAATAGGGGTGCAGCCTCACGAGGACAGAGCTCAAAAGTAAAAGACAACTGTTGAATAGAAACCTTACCTACAATACAACTGCGTGAAAAATACATCCGAAACTCAAGGATAGAATTTTAATAAGGGGGAATTTCAATTAAAATTCAGTGTGAAAATGGCCCAATAATAATAACTAACACTTAAAGAGTTCTTGGAATGTGCCAGACACTTCCCTAAGCACTGAACCAAATTAACTCCTTCACAGCAACTCAATGAGGCATTTACTTTCCTTATCCCTGTATCACAGATAAGGAAACCAAGACAAGGAGAGGTTAAGTAATTCGAGGACATTGTCATTCAAGGGATATCAGGTTTGGAATCTTCGGGGCAAATGACTTTATTTTTCTGAGCCCTGGGTTAGAAAAATAGGAACTGAAAATTCCCCCTACCTCCTAAGTAGTTGTGAGGAATAAATGAGGGGATGAACATAAACACACTTTCTTATCTTTCAGTGCAGTTTGCCAGTTAAGGTCTTGTTTTCTTTTACCTGATACCCACTATGACATTATTTCTTTAGAAAGAAGAAGGCTAAATCAAAGCAGGCCAGAGATTGATTCAAGTAACCCGTCAGTATTTGTCAAGCACCGTCTATGTGGCAGGCACTGATTTAAACACTGGGGCTGCAAATCAAAGCCTTGCCCTTGTGAATCTTCTATTCTAACAAGAGAGACAAATTAAAATGTGATGAGACATCAGCTAGTGGTTAAATAAGAAGCAAAAAGAAATCCTGCTAAGGGGACATAGGATGGTCGTCGGACGATTTTTGTTCAGAGACCTGAATGAAGTGAGAGAGGCAGCCACGTAGATGCTGGACAAGAGGGTGGGTGGGAGTCCCAAGTGCAAAGGTCTCGAGGGGGAAGCCTGCCTGGTGTGTTTCAAGACAAACTAGGAATCTTATGTGGCTAGAGCTGAGTGAATGGGGGAGGGTGGCAGCTAAGTGTAGCAGTCATTGCAGACTAAACCAAGCCTGGTACCTATGAGATATACAAAATGTGTCCACTGGGCAGCAGCTCGTGCAGTTTGCTCGCTGGTCTTCTGTGTACGAGACTCCAGCCGATCACTACAAACCTTGTGCGCGCACTGTTCCTCCTACGCAATCCGATGGAGGCTTATATGCTGTAGCGGTCACATGGCTGCAAACACATTCCTTAAATTCATTCATTCTGCAGAGCACCTGCTATAAGCCAAGGCCCTCGCTGGGCATTGGGAATACATTGTGAATAAAACCTCTACAGTCCCTGCTCCAATGCTGGGCATCCTCTTGTGAGGGAACCAGGAAGTAAACCAAGTCATGGTGCCTGGTGACAAAGACCCTTGCTGCCAGTCTGGCATTGCTCAGGGGGTGAGGGAAGGCACAAGAGAAGCTGGGAGAGGAGAAGTCAATTCTGCCTCCAGGCTCCAGAGCCCCTCCCCCCTGTGCAGCAAGTCGCAGTGCTGTCAGTTCCACATCACAGCTGGTAACGGGCAGATGGATTGTTGCAAACCGCAGAAAATCCCCAAACCTCATTTAAGTCAAAAGTTGCAATCTCTTCCCTCCACAAGCCTTTCGCTAGCTACACTAACACAGGAAAAGTGATTGTGGCATCCCCACTAGCTAGTCCCCACTGCCTGCTGCTCCCTGGCAAGGGCTGAGATGTTGCGTGGGCACATCTGGAGACACGAGGAGGTGGGCAGGCTGCCTTTTGCCTAAAGACATGATGGTACACCCAGCAGCTCTCTAAGTGGCAAGGAAACAGGCCATCTCAAGGTGGTGTGGGAAGTGTTACCAAATGGGAGAGCATGGAGGGCTGTGGGAAGAAGAAGAGGGGTCCGCCCATTCTTTGGGGTGATGTGGAGGCAGGAGCAGACTTCAAGGTAGCCTTCCTAGAGGAACTGATGAGTAAACTGAGAACTGAAGCACCAGTAGGAGGCATGGGGGCAGGGGGGGCAGAGAGGAGGGAGTGGTAGGGAAGAGGGAAAGGAAATACATGCAGAAAGGATGTGGGAAAGTTCGAGGTAGGAGCAGGCACGTGGAGTGGCTCATGGGAGTCGAGGCAGCTCAGGGTGGCTGGGGCGTGGCTTCTGGAGAAGGATGAGGCTAGAGACTGGAGAGGCAGTCAAATTGTGCTGAGTCCTGGAGGCCTTGCCAAAGAGCCCTATCCTGTAGGAATGGGGAGCCACTGAAGGTCTTTAAGCAGAGAAGAGGCAGCCCAGATTTCACCTTTTGCAAATCACAGTGGCTGCAGGGTGGAGGGTAGATTGGAAGTGGGTAAGAGGAGAGCAAGGAAGCCAGCTGGGTGGTGGAGGGTATTGTAGTAATGCACAGAAAGTGGATAGTAGTCTGCACTGAGGCATGAATGATTCAAGACGTGTTAAAGAATTGGCAATTAGACAAGAGTGAGGATGGAGAGGTAGAAATCAAGGATGACTCCGAGATTTGCAGCTTGGGAAACCGGCTGGATGAAGGTATGGTTTATTCAGAAAGAGCCTCTGGGAAGAGGGTCTATGTAGACAGTGGGCAGTAAGTTCAGGCTGAGGTGCAGATATCTGTGAGATGTGTGTGAGGGGAAGCCAGCGCACCATAAAGTCAAAGGCAAAAAGACAGGTTTGGGTTGGACATAGAGACTCGCGGGTGATCAGTATGTAGATGAAAATTGAAGCCATGAGATGAGATTCTGGGAGGAACTTACATAAAATGAAAAGAGAAGAAGGTCAAGGGGAGAGCCCCAAGGACACCAAATGAACAAGATAATCAGAGGAAGAGGAGCTGCACAGGAGTCTAAAATGAGCAGGGAGAAAACTAGGCAACCGTGTGGTCCCAGGCATGACGGGAAGAGGGTGCCTCAGGAGGGAGGAGTGCTTGGCTGGGTCAAATGGTGCCAACAGGGCAGAGCGGAAGCGGGCAGATGTAGGGACATGTGTAAAAACACCTCCCGTGCTAGCACTCAAGGAAAAAAAGGTGTTGGAAACCTCTGTACTCTATACTTTTTCATTACCCTCTGCTCTGCATGAAGGCACAGGTGTAAAATCCAAGATTCATTTAGTGCAATGTCTCCCAAAGGACAATCTAAAGAATCTGCCCCATGATATGAAACACACACACACACACACACACACACACACACACATCTACTGAAATGAATTTTTGGAAGGGTTGTGCACTATGTTCCCAAAGGTGATTTTGAGAATGCAATTAGCAGAGTAAAGCCTCAGAAAGCCCTACAGTAAGGAAATGTATTTAACCTCATTTAACCCAGCATTGCCTCAACTTAAAGGAACCCCATCATGATGTATCTCTTACTAGCATCTCTTGGGCTGGCAACAGCAAAACACACTTTGGAAATCACAGTATTCATGGGAAAGGGCATGTCTCACTGATGAAATGTCTGCAGCTGGTAAACCACTGGTTAAAAACATCCTCTCCCAAGTTTAGGATGAAAGGCTTCCTTGATCCGAATTCCCTCGTTATTCATTGATTTTAAACGTATTGGTTGCCTGCTAAGTAGCATCGTAGCCTGGAGGGTGATGGACATGCTACTTTCAGGGGAACAGGATTGAGGAGACCCGGGGGAGGGCATTCTTTGGACCTGTATGCTTGTGTTCATTATGTCACGAGCCAAATAACCTGGCAGATGCTGGCCAGTTGGGAGGGATGAGGGAAGAAGCGTCACCATGAGATGGTCTTCTCTCTTCTAAGAAGTTATGAGGTTTGGGGGACCAAAAGCAGTGCAAAACATTGATGCAGGCGGTGAAGAATACTGGTAAGGACCATCCTCAAAAGTGGTTGTTACCACGTATTAAGCATTTATTCTATGCCAGACATTTACATAATATAAATATAGTAACATGTACTGAATTCCTACTCTGCACCAAATGCTCTCCTAAGCCCATTAGCTCATCTACCCTTCCAACAATAGATATTTACGATCTCATTTGCCAGATAAGGAAACTCACTGAGAGGTGACATTTCTTGCCCAAGACTGTGGCTAGTAAATGGCAGAGCTGAGATTTGAACCTAGACAGTCTGCTCCAGACGTTATACTCTTAAACTATACATTCTACACCCTTTAAAAACATCCCACTGATACTTGAACTTGGATTTCTGGAGTATGAATCTGAAGTGCTAACCATTACACCCAGGAACCACCTACATTATTTATGTTCTTTGATTTTTGCAGCAATGTTTGGACGTAGGTGTTATTAACCCCCTTCACAGAGAAGGCTCAGAGAACTAACACAGCTCATAGGCAGCGGTGCTGTAGCTCTTGAATTCAGTGGGGTCTGACCCCGAAGCTCCCACTACTAGGTCTATAACCTCTTGCCACCCAGACTGCTGTCACTTTTAAGGCTGGAACTGGGGCGATAGCATTTTGCATGACTGCTGAGATCTAGACCCTGACCAGGCAGAACGGAGGCTGGCCATGGTGCTGGAGAAGCATCTTGGAGGCACCTGCCTTGGGCTCCAACACTTTAGTAGCTGGTTGGGGGAACAGTCCAGGAGATCCTAAAGGGGGGCCAGTGTGGCCAGGCAAGTGGAGAGAAGGGGGATTTGGGGGTGTTTGGACAGCATTCTCGTCACTAAGCCACATATGACAACCACTATAGTTGTATCAGTACATATCTGCAAAACGTCAGCCCTGGCTAGGATCGAAAACAGGATTGTTTACCAGTGTCCAGCAGCCTGGACCTTCTCTGCCCCTGGGGTCAGGGCCAAGTGGGCTTGAAGACAGTTCCTCAGTGCAAGGAGTCCTCACCCGACCTGGGGTCATGGCCCTGAACCTCACATAGGTTAGGGTTCATTTGCGTCATTCTACGGTGACTGCTGCAGCCCCAACCCTAGCAAATGCAGGTTTCCACACAGAGTGGGCCGGAACCCTGCATTCCCTCTACTACAGCTGCAGAAAGCAGTGCCCTTGAACTAGAATCTGCGAATGGCAGACCTCAGACTCGGAAGCGCCACGCCAGCCCGTGCAGTACCTCAGTGGCGCTGGAGATTCATCAGACCAGACCCCGAAATAGGTCCTAATTGAAGGGCCTGAAAAACCCTCCATGCTTTGTTGATCTAATTAAGTTCTGACATTCTATCAAACTGAATCCTTTTATTAAACATTTATCTTCAAATTCCAGAGTGTCACAACACCACATTGTTTTAAGTGACAGAAATGCAAATGGCATTTGCATTTCCAATAGCAACCAAAGTGCTGCTCTTAGCAGCCAACTGCAGTCGGAGGCACTGGCGGAGCAGATCTTCCCAGAGCCCACCCTTCTTCAGCGGGGTGGCAGAGGCTCTGGCGGTCCACCCCCTTCAAGAGCCTCCCTCCATCTCTTCCACACACACCCGGCAACTGGTTCACCCAGCCCCGCCTGCCGCCTGATCCTCGTCCCAGCTGAGCTGTCTGGGTCAGCTGCAACTTCTCTCAGTAATTTTCCTCATCCCTCAAGAACTCCTTTCCTCTTGCAGACTGTGGTGAAAAGGCAGAAGGCGGGCAGCCTGGCTGTCCTGTTTGCACCTCTCTGAGTACAGGCTGGCTCTGTGGGGCTGAGGCTCACTGGGTCCACCCCTCCCCCAGACTACGAAGGCTTCAGAGAGAAGATTCTGCTTTTTTCATCCCTATGTGCTCCGCTAGCAGAGTGCCTAGCACAGGGAAGTCTGCCAACATGTTTTTGATCAATCAATGAATCAATAACTGAAGACCGAGTCTTGCCCGCAGCTTTGTAGTTTTTGTTTTGTTTTAGATTTAGTTTTTTAATTCTAGAAATAGTTGTTCAGGGTTTTTTTTTAAAGTATTTATTTATTTGGCTGTGCCAGGTCTTAGTTGCGGCACGTGGGATCTTTAGTTGCGGCATGTGGGGTTTAGCTCCCTTGACCAGGGATTGAACCCAGGCCCCCCCACCGCCCCGCATTGGGAGCTCGGAGTCTTAGCCACCGGACCACCAGGGAAGTCCCAGCTTCGTAGGCTTGAAAACTCTTTTGGCAATTTCCCCAGCGGTAATCAAGTTCCGGGGGATGGATTCCTGCCAATTAGACTCATGAGATACTCACGTTTCCATTTCTACAAATGGCTTCTGGGCAGGATTCTCTCTCCCGGAGAGAGGGACAATTCTGAGAAAATCACAAGCTCTGACAGTGAATGGCCCTGTCTTCCCACCTGGATGACTGGTCCAGATTTATTTAAACTCCGGGAAATACTAAGACTCGCATTCTGATCATTGTTTTTTCTAGATATGACAAGGCTCACGACTCCTTTGATAACAATGACAATAGAAACTAATAACAGGTGATATGTGCTGAAGGCTCATGGCATGCACTGTCCGAAGAGTTTGACATGCATGTTAACTTATTCAACCCTCACAAGAACCTGTGAAATTGGTGATGTTATTGTCGGTTTTGTTTTTTTTTTTTTTTATTCCTGCGGCATGTGGGATCTCTGTTCTCCGACCAGGGATAACTTAGTTCTCCGAACCCGTGTCCCCTGCATTGGAAGCACAGAGTCTTAACCACCAAACCACCAGGGAAGTCCGTATTATCCCATTTTCTAGTGAGGAAACCGAGGCCAAAATCACTTAAGCAATTTGCTGGAGGCTGCATACCCAGGCAGCCGGATAGCATCAGTCCCGAGTTTCTATTAAAAAGAGTAGCTGATATTAATCAAGCTCTATGAGCCTCCAGTTTCTCATCTGTAGAATGGGCATTAACAGAACCTACCCAAGGGGTTGATGTGATAATTGAATCAAGTGAGGTGTAAAGTATCGGCACAGAGAAGATTTTTAATAAACATTAGAGAGGCTCCCTCACCCACTGAGAGAGAGAACAGAAAGCGTACAGTTCAATCCTTTTCCTCAATGCATGTGGAACGCTATTAGGAAAATGACACGTACACTTGTGAAATTTGAAATGACAAGACGGCAATACAAGAGCCGTCATGAGGCAGCCTGTGGTTAATTGCCAGATGAGTGATCCTGGAGGTGAAAGCACAGTTGAAAGAAAGGAGAGGCAGCTCTGAGCTGTGGGATTAGGGAGGGCTCCGTAAATCTTAGCTTCCGGAGGATGGAAGACCTAAGAAGCACCTACTCCACCTCCCAGCTAGTATAGAAATGACCTCTTCAGCATCCCTAAGAGGCAGCTGACCACCTTCTGCTTGAACCCCTCCAGTGACAGGGAGCTCACTACCGTGGGAGTTCTGAAAACCACAACACCCACCCAGGTGCTGATCTGACTTCTCCCCTTCATTGGGCCAGGCTAGGACAAGCTGCAGAATTGAAGGAGGTGCTCACTGCACCTGCACGACCCTGAGGATGAGTGCCTCCTTAAATTGGACCCCAGGCACCTGACCCTAGTCCCGGTCCTGCATGTACATTCCTACCCTCTGGAGTGAAACGGGCATTGTTTCAGATGGAGAAGAGGAGAGAGTCTGATTCAGCAGGGAAGGAAAGTGTATGCAATGGTGAGGAAAGGGGAAAGGCAAACGTTCTCCGGAGTCCAGCATAGCTGGGAGACAAGAGTCAGAGCAGATAAGGTGGCAAGCTTTGGGTCCAACTGGACACGGCTGAGAATCTGGCTCTGCCGTGATGTCTGCCCTTTGTGCTTCAGGTAATGGGAGACTTGAAGATTTCTGAGCATGTTTGGTTTGGAAACAAGAGTGTGGTTAGATGGGCATCCCCAGGCCTGTGGATCCTCATCTCATGAAACATTTCCATCCGCGTGGGCCAGTGGTTTCCATGGCATTTGACCACTTTGGCCTGGATCTCTGCCATGAAATTGAAGACACCTGAGCAGACGAAAATGAATCAAAGAGGGTTGGGGGAATTGGTGGTCAAAAAAATCAAGGGAGAGTATGCAAAGCGGGAAAGGTCATTGGCATTTTCTCATTCCATGGAGACATCTGGGCAACATGTTGAAGACCTTCACAAGATGCTGGCAGGAAGGAGGGTCCCTCAGATGACAGTGCCTGTGGGACGCATCCTGGCAGCCAGGCCCTGTGATCTTCGTACACAGAGTAGTGGAAGAGACGCTAGCTCTGGAAAGATCTTTATTTCCTAACGCTTTCTATGTGGCAGGCATAGTGTCAAGTACTCTTCACCTTATCTTATTCATTTTTACAACATAAACACTTTTACAAAGGAGAAGATAGAAGTTGAGAGGAGGGGACGTGACTTACCCAAGGTGGCACAACTAGTGGGTTTTAGAGCAGCAGTTTGTCCGGGGACTAGGAGGTATATATATGGAGGGAGAGTTGTTTGGCCCCATCACATTCGCTGAAGGATAACTGTGGTAATCAGCCTGCACCTCTGCAGAGAGTTTTGCAAGTTACCAAGTGGGTTTATTAGCTCTCAATTTCACCTCATTTCATCTCTTCAATTACACCCTCAGGAAAGTAGGACTGGCCCATTTCCCCATTTTACAGATAAATAAATCTCAACTGACTTCATATCCACCCACATCTCTCTATCGCCACTGTCCTGACCCTGCCTGAGCCACCTCCATCTCTCACCTGGACCACTTCCATCGCACTGGTCCAGGCAAGAGATGCTGGTGGCTTGGACTGGGCTCATGGTTTCCAGGCTTGTCCCTCCAGTCCACTCCCCGTGCGGCCACCAGGCCCATCATCCTAAAGCACAAGTCTGGTCACATTAACCACCTGCTTAAAAGCAGGCGGCTCCCCACTGCTGCTAAGTCCATACTCTGCGTGGCTTATTAGGTCCCAAATAATCTGACCACAGCTACTATCTCTCTGGACTGGTTACACACACACACATACACACACACACACACACACACAGGCTTATATCCAGCCCAACCATCTGTCCTTCAGACAGACCAAAGCTCTCGGCTGCAGGATCCCATCTTCCCTTTTTGGTTAACCCTCGCTCTTCCTCCCAGCACCTCCCCACCCTCCCACTCCTCTGCCAATTTCTACTTATCCTTCGTGGCTCATCTGAGATGGAGCTTCTTCCAGGAAGCCTTCCTGACAGCCCACCACCACCCAGACGGAGCCAGGCACCCTCCCGCCCACCCTCCACCTTCCCATGCTCTGCTGTAACAATGTCACCTAGTGGTCACTAGAACCCCGCTGCCTGGGGTCAAATCCCAGCTCCTTCGCTCACACTGTGAATCCTTCAGTGCGTGTCTTCACCTCTCTGTGCCTCTATTTCCACACCTTTAAAGTGGAGACAATAATAAAAGGGGTTTTTTAGGATTAAGTGTAAAGTGCTTAGCCCAGCACCTAGCTCGTGGCGGCTTCTCCAAGGGACCAAAACCGTGACCATCCCCACCCTTGCTGTTGTTTTCACTCTGGGTCAGATAAGTTGATTTTTTGTCTCAGTGTCTCCTAGACACCATTCTTGGGGATGGCCACTCCTGCTGTACCGATCCCCTCTCTACCACGGCGCCCAGCTCAACCACCATAGCTAGTGGGCACTCAGGAGAAGTTTGAGGACCAGCTGAAATATTGAATAAATCCCAAAGTGAATGACTTGCCCAAGATCACACGGCTAAGACGTGGCAGAAAGAGGGCTCAAGCACCAGCTTCTCTCACTATGTGGCCCAGCCACCTTTCCACTATGCCACCAGCCTCTCAAGATGAATTAGAGCTGTTGGCACATGGCAGTATTTATTCATTATCCGCCTACTCCTGGGGCTCTGGGGTTGACAGTGTCCTTTGACCAGTCCTGTTCCAGAGGATCTATGCCTGTCGGGCTCCCGTACTCCCTGGGCCTGCCTCCACCTGGGAGCAGTCTTGACATCGGAATGTAATCACTAGTCTGTGAGCTTCTTGAAAGCAGAGACTGTGTGTAACCCCTCTGTACCCCACGCACGGGGCCCAGGCAGTAGCACCTGACTGGTGCTACTATATTGAGCACCTCCTGGATGCCAGGCACTGTGCTAAGCCCTCTCAATTCAGTGTGTCATGCAATGCTCACAGCCCTATGAGATAGGTCTACTGTCTGCCCATTTTACAGATGAAAAGACTGAGGTTCAGAGAGGTTCAGTGGCATAACTGGGATATGAACCCAGGTTGCCCGCCTCCAGACTCTGAGGTTAACCACTGACCTTCGCTATCTCTCTAGCAGCAGGAGTTGAACTTATAGAATTGTGTTTGGGAGAGGTTTCCTCACGGCTTATGACAACATCCAAACCTACAGGCCTATTTTATAGAGTACATTTTAGGTTGACTTGTTACCTCTGTGGAGTGTCCTTAACCTCATCGGGAACAGGCTTTCAATCACATTGTGGTGATTGTGGGTCTGAGGTTTTCCTGCCCCCGGGAGCCTGCTCCAGTGTCAGCACTATGGGGTAGGGGGGACAGAGCTGCAAGGCTGTGATGAAGGGGGCTTGAAGTTCAGAACCCAGATCGTTCCAAGTTCTCAGTCTTCATCAGGCTTATATTGATCCACCAGCCCGTGAGGGCACCCCTGCCTGTGACACCCAGAGCCCCCAGTGTAAGGCCCTGACCAACATCTCTGGGGCCTCGTCCACAACCTCTAAGCACCGACGATCCTCGTTCACTTATCTTCACCGGGATCCACTCCCTCTTCCTGTCTGAAGTCAAACCCACTGTCTTGCACCTCCTTCCTGGCTCCCTTGTCTAAGTTGACTTTCTCCCTTGCACACTCATTCTCAGCAACGCCCCTGCCCACCTCTTCCCTTATTTACAGGCACAGCCAGCACTGAACCGGAGCAAAGTTTATCCTGAACAAAGGGGTTGTGAGGAACATTGAGATAATTTTTAATTCATTCTTTTGCTCAATTGTCCTGTAGATATGTAGTGAGCACCTGCTCTATGCAGGCACTGAGGGTTCTTTAAAATGTATCTAATATTAAATACATACAGAAGACTATTTTAATACGTATGATTACATTGATTATGATTAGGTTTGGCAACAAGGGTTGTTGCTTTTAACTAAAATTAAAAAGATAGTTTATTTCTCTCCCATCACCTGACTCTGGAGACACAATGTTCAGGAGATAAGACACTCCATGGCGGCATGGCCCAGATGTCTGTATTTGATTCTTCCATCATGCAGCTCTCCATCCTCAAGGTTGTGTCATGGTCCAAGATGGCAACTGGAGCTCCCTACTCCACGTGCCTAGAGGAAAGGGTCATCGAGAAGGGCACATGCCATCCCCCGAAGGACATTTCTCAGAAGTTTCTCCCTCCACTTCCACTTACACCCCATTGATCAGAGCTTGGTCACATGGCCACCGCCAGCTGCAAGAGAGGCTGGGAACTAAAGTCTATATTCTGGGAAGCCATCTGTCCCGGCAAAATGTGGGAAGACGGCAAGAACGAGACATTAGGAAACAGCCAGCAGCCTCTGCCATAGCGAAGCATAGAGAATAACAATAAAATGAGGGCCTGCGCACTGACCACCAGGTTAAGAAATGGCGCCTCCCGGTGCGCTGAAGCTGACCTGTCCTCTCTCTGCCACCACAACCACTCTCCCCCATCTCGGAGCAATGCCCTCTTGAATTCCGTGTTTAACACTGCTTGCTTGACTTTACAGTTTCACCACAAACGTATTTCTAAACAATCTATCGTCCAGTTCAGTTGTCCACGTTTAACTATGTGAAAATGGAATCATATCATATGTATTTTTCCGTGGCTTGATTTTTACGTTCAGTATTTTGTTTTTATTTTTACTGAAATACAGTTGACTTACAATGTTGTGTTCATTTCAGGTGTACAGCAAAGTGATTCAGTTTTATATATATATATATATGTTCTTTTTTTACATTCTTTTCTATTATAGGTTATTACAAGACATTGCATATAATTCCCTGTGCTATACAGTAGATCCTTGTTGGTAATCCATTTTAAAAAATTTTTTTTATAGATTTATTTATTTTTGGCTGTGTTGGGTCTTCGTTGCTGCGCGCGGGCTTTCTCTAGTTGCAGCGAGCGGGGGCTACTCTTCGTTGTGGTGCACAGGCTTCTCATTGCAGTGGATTCTCTTGTTGCGGAGCACAGGCTCTAGGTTCACGGGCTTCAGTAGTTGTGGCACGCGGGCTCAGTTGTTGTGGCGCACGGGCTTAGTTGCTCCACGGCAAGTGGGATCTTCCCAGACCAGGGCTCAAACCCACGTCCCCTGCTTTGGCAGGTGGATTCTTAACCACTGTGCCACCAGGGAAGTCCCTGGTAATCTATTTTATGTATAGTAACATGTATATTTTAATCCCAAATTCCTAACTTATCCCTCCCCCCTTTCCCCTTTGGTAACCATAAGTTCATGTTTTATGCCTGTGAGTCTATTTCTGTTCTGTTCTGTTCAGTATTATGTGTGTAGAACTCAACCGTGTTGACATGTGTAGCTGTAATCTACTCTCTTTCAATGCCGTGTAATATCCCATTATATTAATGTACTCCAAGATATTATCATTCCTCTGACAATAGAAATGTGAGTTGTTTCCAGTGTTTTGTTGTTTCAAGTAATGCTGTTAGGAACATTCTCGTACACATCTTCTCATGCATACATGCAAGGGTTTCCCAAGGCAAATTTCTAAGAGAAATTGCTGGGGTTTGGGTTATACACATATTTTGATATTGTCAAATAAGTTTTTAATAAGAGAGGTACAAAAGATCCTGGTGCCCCAGGAATTCTAATAGTGTCATAATGTTCATCTGTTCAGGAGAATGGAAACGTATAGAACACTCTCTGCCCACACAGACACACACACACACAAATACACACAGATTCGTTTGTTTATTTGTCCATTTGTTCAATAAACACTTGTTGTGTAGCCATTATCATTAATTATGAGACACACCATCAAAGTAATAATGATTTTTCAGGAGAAAAGAGACACACAGCAGTAAATGAACCCATCAATTATAAGACATAACCCAATTTCACTGAAATGTGCATGTGAGCATCTTGGAATCAAGGGAAATGTGGTATGTTCAGGAAACTCTCTAGAAGAAATTCTGTCCTTGAGAAACTTACAGATTTGCAGCCATTTGTTCCTAAACAATGATACCAGAACACAAAATATGATCAAAGCAGATACAAAGTACTCGAAAACCACCCCGAAGTGTGGTCCTCCAGGGACCGTGCAGCATCAGTCTCACCTGGGAACTTGTGAGAAATGCAGTCTCAGTCCCCAGGCCAGACCCATCGAGTCAGAATCTGGTTTAACATGATCCCCCAGTGACTCCTATGCCCATTAAAATCTAGAAGCACTTCACAGAGGCATAGAGGAGGGAGAGAGTTTTTCCAACTAAGGGCAATCAAGAAAGGCTTCCTGAAAGAGGCATCATTTGAAGAAGAAAGAGAAAGAAGGATTACATTTGTTGAGTGCCTGCTCTGGGTTAGGAACTGCACAAGGGGCCTTCACTTCTGTTATCTCCTTGAGTCCTCAGAATCTCCCCACGGGGCAGAGATTAATATCCCCCTTTGACAGCTAAGGAAACAGGCACAGGGAGGTCACATGGCTTGCTCAGGGCCACACAGCTCATAGCGAGCAGAGCCAGGCTTAGAAGCTGGAACTCTCTGAGTCTGGGGTCCAATCTCTCCCCCACATCACACTGAAAGGACTAAAGAAGGAGCTGACAAGAATCAGGACAGGATATACTTCCAGAGGTTGTGTGGGCAAGTGCTCAGGGCTGTGCCCAGGGCTTCTGGAAGGTGAGAGCTCAGGACACAAGATAGGGCAGAATCGAGGAAGGCAGGCAGGCAGGACATCCTTCTTACCCCACGTAACCCGGCCCGGTGCCTGCATGGGACCTAGCACATAGCAGGCATTCAAAACAGTTAAGCGAATGAATGAACGGGGAACGAGTGGACTTATCACAGCCACAAAGGCTGTCGTTTCACACCTTCCAGCAGCAGCCCGTGCCAGCGCTGTTTGGGGCCAGGGGTTCCCGAGAGGGACGAGCCAGGACTCGCCCACCTGCCCCAAGGTGTCCTTAATCCCTGCGGTCAGGGAGGGCCCTTGCCAGCAAAGCAAACAGCCAGGAGCAGAAAAGGTCTAAAACGCAGCACAAGCAGCTCCCACCAAGCCCTTCCTTTGCTTCACTTAAAATATCGCTTAGCCGATCTCCTCCCCGTGCATCAGCCGGCCCCCTCCGCGCACCCTCCCGGCTCCGAGCTGCTCTTTCAGACTCTCGTGAATACGTGGAAAATAAAACAGTGTCTGTTCAACCCTTAATGACCAGGTTTATGAGAGTTTATTGCATCTCAAATAAATGAGACAGCAGTGGGTGCCGTGAGATATTAATGTGCTTTTTACAAAGCGGATGAAACCTCCTTTTAAACTACTTAATACCTGCAAGCTGAAATTTTCAATCTGAAGTGGGAAATTCCTGGAGGCAGAGTTGTAGCTGCCTCAGGCACAGCCCGTGGCCTTCCCACCTCAGCTTGGCCTGAAGTCCCTGGGCTCTGGGGTTGACGTGGCATCGCTGGCCCTTCTGGGGTGGAGGTTCAGTAGACATTTCGCGGTGATTAGAATAATCCTTTATATAGTTCATGGTGGGAGAGTCCCCCCACCTCTTCATCCTCCAAAAGCTCAAAGCCAATGCTTGTAGGGGGAGTGGACGCTGAGATGCCCCCTCCTCAGTTCAGCCTGGACCACAAGCCCCTGCGGGACCTGGCCCCTGCCCCTCCCCAGCTATCTCCTGCCCTCACACTGACCCATCCAGCCCTCCCAATGGGACCAATCTTTCTGTAAATCTCCAATCCCACGAAGATGTCACGTCTTTGCACCAGCCAAGCCCTCATACGGGATTGCCCTTCATGCAAGTGTGTCCTGGTAAATGTTTAACAGCTGGCTCTGGGCAGGGAAAGGGGACCTTGATTTGTAGTGCTTGCCGATTCCCGTGGTGCAAACACTACCACCATGGCTGATTTCAAGCTACTCATGTGAGTTAGGAAGAGACACTAACAATCAGCTCCCCTGATGTAAGCCGGCTCCAGCACACCACTGCTTCCAGGCTTCCCTGTTACCCACAACTCTGCCCTGGAGGACCTGCCTGACCCCTGAGACACTCTGCTCCCTCCTGTGTGCCCAGCAGGTCCCTGACTTTGCTCTTGCCGGCCCTTCTTCCTAGAATCCCTTCTCATCCTCCACCGCTTCCTCACATGCCCCAACACACACACACACACACACACACACACACATCCCTACCTACCTGCTTCACCTGGCTAACTCCTCCACCTTCCAAGTCAGGAGGCCTGTGTCAACACCTGCACACTCACACACCTGGATCTGCAGCCCTCTGTGTGCTCCCAGACACGCCCTGCTTTGTCACAACACACATCCTGCTACCCCACAGCCTCTGTTCTCTGTCTCCCATAGATGGCATGCTCTGTGGGAGAAAGTATATTTTTTTCCTTTGTGTCCTCAGCAGATCGCACAAGCATGGCATACAGTTGGTGCTACACAAATGTCAGCTGAAAAACTATGCTCCCATAAGGCCTTATACATCCCTCTAATGACGTGAGACATTACATTCTAATAAATTCTGTGCTTTCTGTCTTTCCCCCAAGACTGCGTGCCCCTGAAGAGCAAGAATCAGGTCAGGTTTCCCTCCACCACACCAGGCCCAAGCACTTAGTCAGCCCTTAGTCTCTACCCTGGGGAGAGAGGAAGGATGATCAGAGATGGTGAGAGACACCAGATTTTTGAGCACCTGGATCCATCTATGCCTGAAGATGTGTCAACTCCTGGGCTTGATGACCACCAACCAGAAAGAAATAGAGCAGAACTCTAGGCTGGCATCAGGAAAACAAGATGACACCCCTCTTCGCTGTCGGTAGTAATGTCTGTGACACAGATGTTCTACCAAACTTAAATTCCACCAAAAGTGATGGGATGCTACTGGTAGCACCACCTTAGTCAGACTGAGTCCTGGGCCACAGAGCCCCGAGTGCTCCTGGAGACCCCTTATGCTTCCAGCTGACGCTCACAGCCTCATCATCACCGTCAACCTAGAGACCACTGGGACCAATCCTGCCATAGCCTGAGTTCCAGGTTATCTGGGTCTTTCCTCACTACCAACCATTCATCCCTCAGAGTTCTAACCCAATCACCAACTCCCCCAGCCCCACAAATCCTTGCTCTGGGATTTCTGGAATTTTGTCCTGATGTCGGCAAAAATCCCCCATGTTCTCAATCTCTTCTCTTCTTGCTCTGATGGAAACCTGTCCTCCCCTGAGGACACCACCCCCTGCCATCCCCCACACGGGGGTGTTTTATCACCCACAGCCCTGGGCCTGAGGGTGGTGGGACCCTCCCTGCTGTTTCCATCTCCCGGCCTCTCTCCTAAAATCCTTTCTCCCTGAAATTCATCCCAGCCTTCTCTACCCTGACTCCCCCTCACCTCTATTCTTTGCCTCCCGGGCATTCCCCCCACCCATTCTTTGAGACACTTGCTGCCTCATTCCCTAGTGCTACTTCTGTGGTCCTCTGGGAGATTTCACAAGCAGGCAGAGAGTCCTCGCAGTACCTGGCCTCTCCCCCTCGCTCAGCCAGCCCTTACAAGTCCTGCATCATTGCTTGTTTAATACTGAAACCCCACAGCATCAATCAGCCCCACCAAGTATGGGGAAGAGGGCTGAGCAGGGTTGTGACAGGCAGAGAAGGAAGGGGCTGGGACTGAGGCCCATGGCCTCTCCCCACTCCCCAAGGATGGATGGAGGGTGAGCTCTGTGCCTCTACAGGCCCCGGTACATCTGGCTCTGCAGGGGGTATGCAAGGACCCAAGAAGAACAGAACCTTCGAAGGATCCTGAGTGGCAGGACCGGGCTGTGCTCACCCCACTGCCCACAAGAGCACTGCCTCTTGAGGTTTCCGTCCTTCTCACCTCCACCACCACGCCCACTCTACCACTCCCAGCTCTGCCACTTTCCAGGACAGAGGGCTATTTTCTCAGAGAAGTCCCCAACTGAACTGCATCAGGCGGGTTAGGAGAAAATTCTATATCACAGAGACAGGATGACTCTTCCTCTAACAGAGAAGGGCCAGAAGCATCTGGTATGGTTCCCTGTGTCAAATCTCGGTCCAGACAAGGCCATCATTTAGCTTGTAAGAGTCTCATCATCAAAAGATCACACCAATAATTTCTAAAAACCAACCACTGAGTTGGGGTTCATTAGAATAATTTGATGAATCATTTGCACGTCAACATTTAACTTGGTAAGCAGTTTTATAATATGTAATTGATGTATGTAGGAAATAAAAGCAAACATTTAGTTTTATTTTATGTACAAAAGTTATTTCGTTTTGTCTTCTATATTAATTTGTATGAGCTTTGCTAAATACTTTGAATGGCATCCCTACCTCCACCCGACTTGAGCCACCCGGTTCATGGTCTTATCATTGACCCTGACGTTACCAATAAACACGCCCCTTCCACAATCTCAGTCTTTTGCATCTGACTCCCATGCCCCACCCTTCCAGCTCACTCCCGCCACCATCCCTTGACCCTCACCTTACGTTTCCAGTACATTGATCCCACCACCTTTTCACTGTCCCCTTTACCAGCTTAGGGCCTGATCCATCTTCAGAATCACTGCCTTTCTCCCCTCACCTTCTTGCGTTCATCTCACTGACTCTCATCCTGGTTAAAGGCAACTCTCCAGCTAGACTGCAGCCACATACTAAATGTATTCAGAGAAACCACAGAATCTCAAGAGGGACCTTCAAGCCACCAACACCCACACTTCATGTCTCAAGCCTGGCCCATTCCCTCTCCCACTCTCATGGAGAAAAATTTCACTTTCCACTTCCCTCAAATCTCCAACCCTTCCTCCCCTTCATCATCCTCAGTTGATGAGTATGCTTCCCATTTCATCAAGAAAAGCAACCAGAAGAGAAGTGTCACAAGCTCCCACCATGCCTACTCATCCCCTGCATCTGTACCCACAGATGCCCCTTCCCTCCCGGTGCGGTGGACACACCATCGTCCATATAAGGCCAACCTTGCACTTGTGTCCCAGACCTCATCCCCTCTCACATTGCTCCTGCATTGCCCCATCCCCTCCCTCGGTTATCAATTCTTCCCTCTCTACCAGAACATTCCCACCGGCATCATTCATGCCTTAACACCTCCCTCCAACACAGAGCAGCCAGCATAGTGGCAGACACCCCACTAGCACAGTGCAGGAGGGCCAAAGAAGGTTGAGAGAGGGACGGCAAAGGATATGATGGGGGCACAGGAAGGTAGACCAGCGTGTGCAACGGCCCTGTGGTAGGAGCAAGCATGGCAGGAAGAACAGCAGAGATGACACATGCACCAAGAGGGAGGTGAGACCAGACAGAAGTCCGGGTCAGACCCTGTTAAAGATGTTGAGCTTTTCCCTAAGAGCATCGAGAAGCTGTTGAGTGTTTCAAACTGGATGTGGCTTGAACAGATTTGCATTTTCAAAGGTTCACTATGATTACTCTGTAGAGACGGATAACAGTGGGTACAAAATGACCAGTGGGGAGGCTACCGCAGTCATCCAGGGAAGCAAGCACCCACCTGGCCGTGGGTGTCACTATTGTTGGAAAGGAATCGATGGGTTTGAGAGATACTGAGAGCAAATACAGACAGGACGTCGTGATGAATGGAGCCTGCAGGGAATAGGAGGAGATGTCGGCGATGATGGCTAGGCTCAGTTTTCACAAGGGAGCGATGAAGAGGCATTGGCTGACCTAGCTGGTGCCTCCAGAAGACCAGGCTTGAGGGACAGATCATGAGTTCCAGTCTGGACCTGCTGAGTGTACGGTGCTTTTAAAACATCCACCAGGAGACATCAAACAAGCAGCTGGATTCCCAGGTCCGGAGAGGTCTGGCTGCTGATTATTTGACACAGTCTCTCAACAAGCATCTCTGGAGTGCGTCTCCTGCGCTAGGCATCATGCTGGGACTCAACGGTCCAAGGCTGACGGAGGCACGGGCTGGGGCAGCGGGACAGCCAGGCTGCGTGGGGAGAAGGTGCAGGTGTGGTCCCCCAGCCTGAAGGGTGGGGCCCTTAGAAGACAGACGTGGGGGCTCCACCTGTGATCCCTTGGTTGGGGGTTGAACACTGACCCCAATTTTTTAGGAGTCTCGGGGCACGTCAGTACCGTTCTCCGCACCTCCCCTCCCGTACGGATTCCTCGTAAAGACGCCTGGCACCAAGTTGGCACTGACGAAATATTTGCCAGACTGAATTGAGAGAAAATGAAAGTGCTCTGCAAAGTGCTTTGTAAATACACTGATTTCTACTTTTAACAATGGGGAGGCTATGTTATCCTCTTAGCAGCGGGTACAAAGACTCTTCTCAGGAGAGAAGAGTGTGTGGCTGGACGGAGGATGAGCTAGTAGGGGGCGCGCGAGGCCTCCGGTTAATGCAGCAAGATGCCGAGAGCAGCGTGGGACGTGGTCAGGACAACAGAGGAGGGGGAGACAGCAAGGTATGGGGTGGGGAGGGTGCTGAGCAAGAGAAGAGACTGCCCACCACACTTAGAAGACGGCTGCCCTGATGGGAGCATCTGGAATGAAACGCTGTGCTCTTCGGATCCTAAAAAGCTGCAGTGAAGCTACCCGAAGTTCCGTTATGCTCTGGGGAATTGTTTTTCTTGCAAAAGTTGGGAAAGGAAGCGAATTTGGTTCAGAGACAGTTGGGGGGGGGGGGTTGGAGAGTAAGGATCAACCATCTTCTCTGTAATATGTAGTATAGAATTACCTACGTAACATGATAACAGCAAGAAATACCTAAAGTACTTAGTTATATAAGCACACCTGTATCCTATGTATACAGCTATATGTGGTATGCACAGGTCTGTGTACTAATGCCTTAAAATTCCTAAATAATTTCTATAGTACATGATAAAACCTACTCCATGGGTTACAAAGGCTCAGGATCCTATAAGAAAAGAAACTGCTCCTTCGGGTGAGGGCGGGGGCGTTAAGATCCGCGCCAGAGGGCTGGAAGTCGATCCTGAAAATGAGAGGTCTGTGGCTTTCGGGCACTCTGGAGAGGAACTTCCCTGGAGGCGCAGTGGTTAAGAATCCGCCTGCCAATGCAGGGAACATGGGTTCGAGCCCTGGTCCAGGAAGATCCCACGTGCCGCGGAGCAACTAAGCCCGTGAGCCACAACTACTGAGCCCGCGAGCCACAGCTACTGAAGCCCGCGCACCTAGAGCCCATGCTCCACAACAAGAGAAGCCACCACAATGAGAAGCCCGCTCGCCGCAACGAGAGAAAGCCTGCACGCAGCAACGAAGACCCAACGTAGCCAAAAATAAATAAATAAATAAAATTGAAAATAATAATAATAAAACTTCTTTATACAATGGAATACTACTCAGCCATAAAAAAGAATGAAATAATGCCATTTGCAGCAACATGGATGGACCGAGAGATTATCATACTAAGTGAAGGAAGTCAAAAAGAAAGCCAAATGCCATATGATATCACTTATATGTGGAATCTAAAATATCACATAAATGAACTTATCCACAAAGTAGAAACAGACTCACAGACACAGAGAACAGATTTGTGGTTGCCAAGGGGGAGGGTGTATGGGGGAGGGATGGAATTAGCAGATGCAATTATATATAGAATGGATAAACAACAAGGTCTGTATAGCACATGGAACTATATTCAATATCCTGTAATAAGAAAAGAAATTGCTAACACGTATTGGGGACTGTATTAATTAGGTTACATTAGCTACCGTCACAGGAAAATCCTGAATGTCAGGGGCTAAATGTAGTCAAGGTTCATACCTCTCTCACGTCAATACCCCCAGTACATTTACTAACGTGCCAGGTACCGCCCTGAGCGCTTTCGACATGTCAACTCGTGTAATCCCCATGACAATTGTGAAGGAAGAATTGCTCTGATCTCCACTTTCCTCTGAGAAAACTGAGGTGTGGCGTCTCTGTGAAGCTGAGTCAGACCCAAGGCCAGGGCAGTCCAGCCGCAAAGCCTGCCTCTCACCCGCGGTTGCCGTATCTCCCTGCACAGCTTCGAGGGTTCAGTCATTCAGAGAAATTTAAGTGTCTATGCTGGTGTTGGGGATACAACGCAAATAAAACAGACAAAGTCTCTGGTGTCATGAAGCAGCCGTGCTTGTAATTCTAGTCTCCACATGAGTTTTTATGAAGATCGCATTCAATAGTTCACTCATTCATTTAGGGATCACTGCTGGGGGCCCGCTGGACACTGGGCTAGGGGTTTTCATCTGAGCCAGCTCTCACTTTCTCAGCAATCACCAAGGAGATGTTTAGCACCGAAAGGTCTTTGTTTGAGCCCTTATTCCATCATTTCCTGGCCATGAGTACTTATTCAGTCGTTTAGCCTCCCTGAGCTTCAGTTTCTTCATCTGTGAAATGGGGATGCTAATACCCCTCTCACAGGTTGGGTCCTAGTCCAAGAGCCTGGTAGAGGGCCCAGCCCCCTTGGGGGGCTCAACCCTAGGGGTATTTCAGAACTTTCAGGGGCTTCATATAGTGAATTCTATGTAACTGCCAGTGAGAAAATGCTTTGCAATCTCATCTAAAGGTCTGTGGGAATGTTCTCCAGCCCCGTCTGGGGTCGGCCTTCTTTGGAAAGCGATCTGCTTTCTCGCGTGTAAGACGTGAGGTGACTCCCAGCCGGGCTGGGGCACAGAGGCAGGTGTATTGACATTCACCAGCTTCCTCCGTGGCAGTCCCCAGCACAGATTCAAACCTCCACTGCCCGCCACGCCTCAGCTAATCCTCAGAAGCCTCGATGCAGAGATGGAAGGCTGGGTTTTGAAGTCTTAAGCCTTAGATCCTCTCCACAGCACCGCGGGTGTGTGTGTTTTGATTCACCAGACAGATGTCCAAACAGACAAAGCGATACCTTCCTCCGGGGATGAGGGAGAGGGCTGAGCCAGTTTCAGAAGAGCGAGAAGTCTGGAAGAGGCCGGTGGGCTCTGAATCCCCGGAGCCTAGGATGTCTTACGAGCTCTTTCTTCCCTTGTTTTCCAGGGAACTTCAAAGGTCTCTGCAAGCAAATTGATCACTTCCCAGAGGATGCAGATTACGAAGCTGACACAGCAGAATATTTCCTCCGTGAGTGCATGCAATTTTTTTTTATCTCCTTCCTCGTGGTGGGTCCTGCCCTTCCATCCTTCGAGAGTCAAAGGCCAGGACTATCTAGAGGTCCCTGTCACCACAGAGGGCAGGAAAAAGCTAAGCCTCCCTCCTCCCCTCCTGCCCAGTGGCCAAATCTTCATGCATGCCGTTTCCCTCTGCCTGCAACGCCCTTCTCTCCCCTCTTTGTCGGAAAGTTCCTACTCATCTTCCAGGTTTCAGCTGAAACATCACCTCCTCCAAGAAGTCCTCCATGCCCTTGAAGGGGTTCCCAGAGCCTAGCACCTTTATCACGCTGTGGGGTCCTTGTCTATTTGAGCAACCAGCTCCCTCGCAGTGCTGCCAACTCCACTAGGACTCTGATAGACTCTACCTATCTCGTTCATGATTGTATTCCCAGCCCAGGGCCCAGCATGTAGAAAGCACTCAGTAGCTATTTCTTGAATAACCCAATGAAGAAACTTATCAGGTGGTGCCAGACTGGAACTTCTACTGAAACAATGAGATTTTTTTCTTTCCCCACAAGTCAAGTCAAAGTTAAATCCTGATGTAATAGCTGTGATCTTAAATCCACCTGAGACATATTATCAAGAGAAAGTATTTTGAGACCCAAAGGAAATCTCTCAAGAATCAGCAAAAACTAACAAGGCAAAATGTTCTGGGAGAAAAGGATTTCCAGGAGATGGGCTAAGGGTCCTTGATACCTGGTACAGCAAAGCCGCCCCGAGCAGACGAGGTTGAAAGCTCTGCTCCAGGCTCTCAGGCAGCACTTCCTGAGGGAGTTTACTCTCCTCCCAGGAGCATTGCCCGTCCCCTTCTGCTCCCAGGTGCCCTTCCTGGGCCAAAGCCTCCCTCCCATCCCCCCACAGCATCGGTTAGTATTACCCTTGGATCACTTTTATGAAAAATATAGGGGGCATTTTATTATATGGATCACCCCTGTCGCTTTCAATAATTACCCCTCACATCAAACCCAGCTCTCAGATCAGCCTGAAATCTGGGTTTCACTGCAAGCCCATGGAGCACGAAGCCAGCCAGGCAGCTGGGAAGAGAAGGGAAAGAAACATCACGTCATTTATAGCTTTCTTTTTAAAGGGGGGAAATATCTTACAAAGCTCATCCTTTCCCCTTATGAATTCCTGCATAGATGCTGCTCTTAGATGGAATTCCTAAAGGGTCATTAGGTCGTCATCCCCATTACCGGGTCTGGGGCTCTCAAAGGAGCCTGGTGGTGGCATTAAGGCAGACTGAGCACCTTCTGTATGTCAGAGGCCGTACTCAGCGCTGTGGCGATCCAGAGGAATGAGTAAGACACAGTCCGTGGCTGCAGGTAGAGCACAGCCTGGCGGGAGGACCCTCTGAGAACAGCTGGACTTGGGATGCGGGGGCTGGCAGAGACACACCCGAGGGCAGAGGTGGAAGGAGGGACACAGCAGAGCCAGCACCCAAAGCTGCACTGGCTGGACACAGTGAGGGTGTGATGCTTTACCATCCAGATGCCAAGCGCTTGTTGGGACAGGACCCTTGTCTCATTCTTTGCTCTGTCTGGAACAGCTCTTGGAATATAGTAGGTTCTCAATAAATGCTATTTGTTAAACAAAAGAAAGATATAGGATTCTTCAATGGCTATTTCTACCTATCCTATACCTCCATTTCCCTAATTTTAAAGAGAGAATTGCTTAGAGTGTTTGGTTCATTTTGGTGTCTCTGGACAGAAGACTTGAACGTACATTAGCAGCGCAGGTTTCCGAGGGTCTGACTTGAATTGACTTAATCCAACCATATTTTTTGAGCATCTGTAACAGAGATTGGCACACTTTTTCTGTAAAGGGACAGATAGTAAATATGCCAGGCTTTGTGGGCCATACAGTCTCTGTCCCAACTACTCATAGCTGACCTTGCAGCACAAAAGCAAATACAGTAGCACACGAGCGCGGCTGTGCTTGCTCCATTGAAACTTAACTTCATTTACAAAAACAGGCAGCAGGCCTCACCTGGCAGAGTTTGCTGACCCTTGATCTGTAATATGCCAGTCTGGGGCTAGACAACAAAAGTGACTTTTTAAAGTCGGAAGATGTGAGTTCCCATCATCCTCCATTAAGCTGTAACCTGATTGGCTAGAGAAGCTAGAAGACAGAGGTCGTTCTTCTAGGAGGATCGCTGGCCCAATGAGGTGGGCGGAGCTTCTCCTGGAGATGGGCGTGCCTTTGGCCCAGGGAGGTGGGTGGAGCTGCACCCGGGTGGGCGGGGCCTGAGTCAGCTTCCAGTTCTGGCCTGTTAAACCTACAGCACACCTGCCACGAAGGCTGGACAGACCCATGAACCTAACAGAGACGCCTCAGGCAGGGATAGAAGGCAGTGTGGGGTGCTGAGGGAGCCTGGCCCCAACCCAGACTGGAGGCGATCATTCCAGAAGGGTTCCCTAAGGAAGGTGGCACCAATGCAGAGACTTGGACTCTAGAAGCATTCATTCATTCATTCATTCACTCAGGAGACATTCACTACCACTCACCATGTACAGGACACTGTTGATGGTATGGGGACCCAAAGGTGAACAAAACAAAGAAAGTCAGAGCCTTTGTGAGGGTTACATTCTGGTGAAGGAAAGAAGCAAAAAGCAAGGAACCTGTTACAATCATCCAGACAAGAGACGACAGCAGGTTGAACCAAGGTGGTGGCAGTGAAGGAGGTGGGAAGGGGTCAGAGCCTGAAAGTATTCCCAAGGGTATGCATACAGGATTTTCTGAAAGGCGGCATGTGGATTTCCAGGGACAGGAAGGAATCAAGGATGACTCCAAGGTGTGTGTCCGTGGAGGGGGCAGGTTGGGATGGGGAAGGATGGAAGCTCAGGACCGGCCACATTAAGTTACAGAGGCCCACGGGGAGGTGTCCTGGCCCGAGACAGGAGTCTAAGAGCTGTCAGCATGGGGATGATATTTCGAGGCGTGAGACTCGATGAAGGCCCCAAGGGAGTGGTGCAGAGAGAGAAGAGGTGCAGGAACTGAGCCTCAGACTCCAAGGCTTAGAGGCAGAGGAGGAGGCCCCAGGGAGGAAGATGAGGAGGGGTGGCCAGCGAGGGGGCCTGGTTAACCCCTGCCATCCACGATCCACCAGCTGGATGCGGGATCTGGAGCAGAGAGGGAGGAGGGAGAATGCTAGGAGGGCGTGGCTGGCCAGGAGCGCAGAGCTTATCTCCTGGGCTGGCAGAGAAAGTGGGGCTCACTTGCTCTCAAGCCAGCAGGCCAAGCTTCAGGCAAGTCCAGTGCCTCTTGGAGGATGGGGCAGAAGGAAGGCGCCGAATTAACATCTGATGGGACAAATGAATGACTGAATGAACGCATGCACGCTCTTACTCCCCAGTCTCCATGAGTATTTGAGGAGGTCCACAGCTTCTCCTGAGCTGCAGTGTCCAGGGAGGAACAGCTCTAGCCGGTTCCAGTCATCACTCCGGGCCACTGGACCTCTGGCCCCAAGAAGATGTGGCCGATACAAGCCTTGCCCACCTATTGCTACCTTACCCACAAAGGAAAGGTGACCAGCCTGTTTTCCCCAGGCAGCTCTGCAGGGCCAGCGGCTGGGTCTGCGGTGTGTGGTTCCTCCCTAGCCCCCTCCCTCCTTACCAAAGCTCCTTACCTCAAGCTGGTGAAGCGCAGAGGCAGTGGTGACCAGGGTGTGACTTCCTATGACGCTCAGGGTGTGTCGGTGTGTCTGTGTCTTGTGCACAAGAGCATGAGTCTGTACTGTGTTCCGTGTGTTTTGATGCCTGCACGTCCATGCGTGAGTGGCTATCAATCTAAATGTAAGCGCCTGTGTGGTTGCATGTGTCTACTTGTGTGCGCATGGGTCTCTTCGTGGTGTGTGTGTGTGTGTGTGTGGTATTTCCCAGCTGTCCCAATGTGGTGTGGAGTGGGGAAGAAGATTCAGAAGAATTCAGTTTCCTTCCACAATCATGTCTTAAGCACCTACTGTGTGCAAGACCTCAAAATCCCTGTAGTGTGGCCCCTAACTGCAGGGTGGGGTGAAGCTCTCCCAGCAACGGCTGCTGTCCCTGACACACTCTGCCCAGGGGGAGGAGAGGGGTTGGCCCCCATAGGTCGCACGCTCATGTACACACACACACACACACACACACACACACCCCAGAGCTGTAGTATCAGGGCCCTGCCATGCCAACTACTCTTTTTCCAAAGCCAGAAGTGGACAGAAGGGGGAAGGGAGGGAGGGCTCTGGACAGGGCCTATTCCTCCCCCTCAGGAGACATCTCACCTGATTACGCTTGAACTGGGAGCTGACATCTTCCCAGAGTCACTGACCCCCTGAGATCAAGAACAGGCAGGAGGAGAGTTCCCTGGGGGCAGCCGTGGGTCAGGGGCGGACACCTGTAAGGGAGACAGAGGGGCCATTTGTAAGGGAGGTGGAAAGCGGCCCAGGCAGGTAGGACCCTGAGGATTATTTGGGGGTAAATTTACAGAACTTTACCACCAGTAGGAGACAGGAGAATGTGACGGCGGGCTTTAGCACACACTGCCTGGGTTCAAATCCAGCTCTGCCACTTCTCAATTAACTCCCCCGGTACTCAGACTCCTCCCGATGGGATGTTCATCCGTATGCTCGCAGGGTTGTAATGAGGCTTGAGTGAGTCAGTGTAAGACAGCTCTTCCCTCCAGCCCAGAGCACAGTAAGCATTCAGGAGGCGTTAGCCATTATTGTCGGTATGTTACACAGTGAAAAGTAGGAAGGATAAAGATTAAGGAGAGAGGGAGTGCGAGAGTTTTCAGTACAGTGGTCAGAGAGGTCCACTGGGGAGGTAACGTTTGAACAGAGACCTGAAGGCAGTGAGGGAGCGTGTCTGGTCCTGCAGATGCCCTGAGAAGAGGGTTCCAGGCAGAGGGAACAGCCAGTACAAAGTGTCTGAGGCTGGCATGCGGCGAGGCAGAGGGTGTGAGCAGTGGGTGGGAAGCCAGGCCAGGACTTGTGGGTGTCGGCTTTACTCTGAGACTGGAGCACGAAAAGGTTCTGAGCAGAGAGGCGAGGACTGACATCCACGCTAACAGCACCGCTCTGCTTCTGCTGTAGAACTGACTATGGGGTCCCAGCAGAAACAGAGAGACCAGTAGGAGGTTACGGCCAGAATCCAGGCTCGAAACACAGGTGCTCAGACCAGGGTGGAAGTCGGGGAGGTAGATGAGAAGGGGGCGGGTTGTGAGGCCGGCAGGTGTTACTGACAGCCTGCGTGGGGGGAGGTGAGAGAAAGAGGACGCAAGATGACATCTAGGGGGGCTTCCCTGGTGGCGCAGTGGTTGAGAGTCCGCCTACCGATGCAGGGGACACGGGTTCGTGCCCCAGTCTGGGAGGATCCCACATGCCGCAGAGCGGCTGGGCCCGTGAGCCATGGCCGCTGAGCCTGCGCGTCCGGAGCCTGTGCTCCGCAACGGGGGAGGCCACAACAGTGAGAGGCCCGTGTACCAAAAAAAAAAAAAAAAAAAGATGACATCTAGGCATCCTGCCTGGGAGACAGTGGGCAGTGCTACCCTTCTCTGAGGCTGGGAATGTCGAGAAGGCTGGGTCGCAGGGAGGCGACCGCTCTGTTTTCCAGCCTGCGTGTTACGACTTCTGTTACAGACTCTTCTTTCCCACTGGGTGGTGAACAGCTTGAGGACACTGCAGGGAGTAGCTGCAGATAGGGAGTCTGCTCCCACCCCGGCCAGCACAGGGCCTGCCCCCAGTCAGGCTCGGGAGATGTTTGCTGAGTCAGAGTGAGGGACCACCCTCACTAGAGCCACCTGGAACGTTCACCCTCTCCCCAGAATGAGGACTGAGGCGGATGCAGGGTCTCAAGCTGAACCAAAGCCACCCTTCCCAGCCTCAGAGAACCCCCTCCTCCCTGTTCCCCCTTCTCCACTCCCCTCTGCCAGTACCACCAGGCACACAGCGGGTTCCTAGGTGGGAGGTGAGAGGGATACCAGGAGTCAAGGTCTGAGCTTGGGACTTGGAGTGAAAGGTCCTGAATCCGAGGTGAGCTCTGCTCTGTGGCCTTGGATCAGTTACTCAACTTCTCTGAGCCTCGATGAATACCAGTCCCCCAGGGGGCTCTGAGGATACACTGAGACAAGGGTTAGGGAGGTGCTTTGTTAGGGCTCCCCAGCTGCCCCAGGGGAGCACTGAGGGAAGTCCACCACCCCCTCCTTCCCACTAGAGTTTAGAAGTTCAGGGAGACATCCTTGCAGCTCCGGAAATACTGGAGATAGACATGCCCCGAGGGTCACCCAGCCCCATCCTCCCATTTTACAGATGAGGAAAAAACCGAGATCCAGAGAGGGAAAGTGACTTACCCCAGCCCAGCACACTTTCTGGGATGCCATCTGCCTCCGTGATGGTTTTCCAGGCTGCGTGCTCCTGTCCTCTGCCCCGGACCTGAAGCCCCTTCCAGCAAAACTGTCGTGAGGGACATTCCTTCCAGAGATCACCACAGTGGGTGTGACCACATCCTGCAGTCAGGGAACATCTAAGCTATAAATCGTACTAACTCACATCCATGCAACCAGAGCGAACGCTTCTCGAACGGCGCCTCCCCTTCGCGCCCTCCGCCCGCAGAGACAGTTTCTCTTCTGTCCTGGTCCATTTATTTAAGTGCTGGATCCAGCAACCACCACGCTGACTCCGCAACCTGCACTTTAGTAAACCTCAGTGGAGGTAACCCCAGGCCCATGAGAAGCAGCAATGATACGCTCTGCTGTGTGAGAACTAACTTCTCCTGTTGCTAGTGGGTACCAGGCACTGTTCTAATAGCCTCAGATGCATTGACTCAACACCCCTCATTGCTGCCCTGGGAGCTGGGTGTGCTGGTCGTTGCCCTGCCGCAGAGGAGAGCACTGAGGCTCAGGGGGGTGGCGGGCAATGCAGCAAGTGAGATGCGCTCAGGCCGTCTCTCCTGAGCACATGCAGCTGATCACCCACCCCAGAGACCACAGGAAGTGGGAAAGCATCCGGCACCTGCACAGGTGGTGCTCCCAGAGGAAGCTTGCTGGACTCCAAAATCCCTTTCCTGTGTCAATAGATATCACAAACGTTCATGGGACACTTGACTATGTGTGTGCCTGGCCTGACACTTGATACGTCACCTTCATTCATCTCACAACACCCCTAGGAGGTGGGTATTGTTGGTGTCCCCATTATACAGATGAGAAAGGAGAGGCACAGAGGCCACACAGCCAGTGGGGGAACCAGCATGGGACCGTAAGTGGTGCACATCAGGAGCCCACGCTCCTAACCACCACTCTGGGCAGCTCTGCCTCCCTCCCTCTCTCCCTCCCCCTGCCTTTCCCCTCCTCTCCTCCTCTCTCTCCCATCACTCTCTCTCACACTCACACTTTCTCACACTCACTCTTGCATGCATTTACGGCAGTCTATCCCTTTTCACAGCATTCAGGAGGAGAGGGCGAGAGACACCCCAGAGCCCAGAAGCTCCTCCCAACCCCAGCACATCTGCGATTCTATCCCATTAGAATGGATCAAATTCCAAATGGAATAACAGGCATGAAGTTAAATGTGCCCAGAAAATAAGGAGCCTGCCTTCTGTATACCTGATCATGGCAACTATTTTGATCAAAGGCATGACCAGCACCTGGCCAGCCTGGCTGAGTGGTTCCTAAGCAGAGGTCTGGGGGGCACAGGACCACGAGGGATGGATGCAACCTTAGGCGTCATCTGGTCCAACCTCATCTGAGCCAGACCTGAGATCCAAAGAAGGGAAAGCCCACACTCAGGCCCCAGGACGGGCCAGGCAAAGAGTGGGCCCCAGGAAGAGGTCTGCCCACCTCTCTCCACCCCCGCCAGACTGAGTGAGGAAGCGGGGCCCCCGTGTGCAGCTGTCTGCCTGTCCTCCAGCTGTGCCCACCACAGCAGGACACCATAGGGGCCAGGCCCACAGGGCACTGGATCACGAAATGATTTGTCTACAGAATTTGGCTGTAGTGTGTGAGCAGTGGGTGGGATGACTTGTGTCACCACTAAACACTGGGGCTCCCCAAGCCTCACGGTGAACCCTTGTACCCTTCCAAGCTCAAACACTGCTGTGCTCACGTCTGTGTCTGTGACACCCCTGATTACAGCTTCAGCCCAGAGTGCACCTCCACTTCCCAATCTCACACATTCGACTGTCCCTCCGCACAACACCTCAGACTCCGCGTGCCCCAAACCACACCTTGATTTCCCTCCCCTCACCCCTTAGGCTTGATCCTCTCCCAGTTGCATAAGTGGCTGTATCCAGCCAGCCAGCAGACCTGAGACCCAGAAGTTATCCTCAACACCACCCTCTTCTCCACCCATATCCACTCATCACTCCTAAACATCCCTCAAACCCAGCCACCTCTGCCCACACCCTTTGTACCCACCTGGTCCAAGTACCACCATCGCCTGGTCAGCAGCAATAACCTCCTCCTGGTGCCCTGTGGCTACCCTGGACCACTTCTTAATTCATTTGCTTTGTTTGTTTTAATTTTTATTGGAGTAGAGTTGATTTACAATGTTGCGTTAGTGTCAGATGTACAGCAAAGTGAATCTGTTATATATATACATATAGCCACTCTTTTTCAGATCCTTTTCCCAGATAGGCCATTACAGAGTATTGAGTAGAGTTCCCTGTTCTATACAGTAGGTCCTTATTAGTTATCTATTCTAATACTGAGTGAAGTAAGTCAGAGAAAGACAAACCTCATATGATATCGCTTATATGTGGAATCTAAAAAAAGGGTACAGATGAACTTATCTACAAAACAGAAATAGAGTTACAGATGTAGAGAACAAACTTATGGTTTCCAGGGGGTAAGGAAGGTGGATAAATTGAGAGATTGGGATTGACATATTCATTTGCTTATTAAAATGCACATCAGATCATGACAGCCCTGTCGGCTTTAAGGCCTTTATAAATGTATGTATGTATTTATTTATTTATTCATGTATGGCTGCACTGGGTCTTCGTTGCTGTGTGCGGGCTTTTCTCTAGTTGCAGTGAGCGGGGGCTACTCTTCGTTGCAGTGCGTGGGCTTCTCACTGCGGTGGCTTCTCTTGTTGCGGAGCACGGGCTCTAGGCATGCGGGCTTCAGGAGTTGTGGCACGTGGGCTCAGTAGTTGTGGTTCGCGGGCTCTAGAGTGCAGGGTCAGTAGTTGTGGGGCACAGGCTTAGTTGCTTCCCGGACCAGGGCTCAAACCCGTGTCTCCTGCATTGGCAGGCGGATCCTTTAAAGACAACCCGTGAGTTCCTGTGTGGCCTGGCCCCAGTCTGCCTCATCTTCCTCAGAGCTCCCCAAGGCCCCGCACTAACTCTTTGTGATCAGCCCTTTCAAGTCCCCAGACGAGCCATGCTTCCCCCAGCCCTTGCTCATGCCACATCCTCCCTAGAACACCCTGCCTCTATTCTGCCAGTTAGCTTCTCTTATCCATCCATCTCAGCACCAACATCCCCCTCTCGGGGAAACCCTCCCTGTTGCCCATGTGAGTTCAGAGGATGCTCTGAGAGCCGGGGGTGCAGTGGTTAGGCACCCAGAGCCTAGAGTCAGAATCCCTGGGTTCACAAACCCAGCTCCTCCATTTCCTTGCTGTGTGGCCTTGAGCGAAGGCTTAACCTCTCTGAGCCTCAGCTTTAGCCTGTGTGTGATGGGGGTAATTAACTGCGTGGAGTTGTAAATGAAAGCAATGGGTTCATATATGTACACAGTCCCGCCACACTCTGATGCCTCAGGCAACATCGGCCATCGACGGGTGACATTAGCCTGTCACTTGCCTGCACAGTGCCAAATGGGCCCCTTTCTTCCTCAGCACTTCATCCTGGTTGGTAATTTCGTGTTCATCTGTGCTGTATCTCCTTCATGAGAATGTAAGCCCTATAAAGGCATATGGGCCAGGCCTGGTTTTGCACCCCTATGCCTCCTGTGCCCAGCCTGGAACAAGGCATGGTGACGGCCACTCAGTCAAGAGCAAAGCTTCTCCCCACTCTGAACCGCACAGCTTTTCCCCAGTACAGTGTATTATGCTTTCGGCCCGGGGTGGCCAAATTGCAACGGTTAGGCCAACTCTGGCCTACAAACTGCTTCTATAAATAAAGCTTTATTGGAACACATCCACACTCATTTGTTCACATACTGCCCACGGCTGTTCTCAGGCTGTAAGGGCAGAGTTGAGGAATTGCAACAGAGACCATACGGCCAGCAAAGCCAGAAACATTGACGATGTGTCCCTTTACGGAAGAAGTTTACCAGTGCCTGCTTTAGGTATTTGTAACCTCCTTTGAGCCAAGGCCCATGGCTCATGGGGTTGGTAGGAGGTTTAAGTGGGTTCATCCATGGAAGGCACTTAGCACAGGGCCTGGCACATAGGAAGCCCCAGAAATGTCAGTAGGTGTTACGTAGTTCCATACGCTTGCTCATAGGGATCGATAAATATTTGTGCATTGAATAAATGAGCTATTTTCTGCCCCTCACGATAGATTTTTAGCGGTAAGACCACCCCAGCCTTAGCGGGAAGTCAGGACAATTCGTGGCGAAGTTGTGTCTGGCATGAAGGGGAAAGGACATTAGAAATAACAAAACTTGCTACCTTTTACTGCCCGCCTAGCATCAGAAACAATACAGAAATTATCCAATTTAATCCTTACAATAGTGCATCTCAAACTTTCAGACACATACAAGTCTTGTTACCAGGATCTTGTTAAAATGCAGATTCTTCTTTTTTCAATTTTATTGAAGTATAGTTGATTTACAACGTTGTATTAATTTCTTGACCAAGGTCACACAGTTAGTAAGTGACAAAGCCAGGATCTCAAGTTAGGTGTGACTTAACTCCAAAATCCCCATTCTGTCTGTGACATTGCCCAGCCAGAAAGACCTCTTTCGAGAGATTGTTTCAGTGGAGGGGTCCCTGCCTGCTCCAAACCAGCTTCCTGCCAGCCTGAATCTGGGTCCTGCGGACTTCGGCCTTCCTAGGCTTGGCGCTGTTTACCAGCTTCCCCTGTCACCTTTTTTCTGGGCAAAGAGGCGTCTTCCAAGGGAGGCTAGTGTCTGGGTTGGCTCTGCCGGAATGAAGAGGCTTCTGTTCGTGTTGCCTGCTTGTCGCCATATCATAAGCTGCTTTGCTACCTTGTGAAGTGGTCCTGTTTTCTCCACATTGCTCTCTGCTGGCTGAAATACAACAGACCTCTCCCTCCAGCCTCCCGGCTCTTTATCTCACACACACACACACACACACACACACACACACACACACACACACACACACACACACACAAACACACACACACACACACACAGTTTCTCATCTCCCTCCACAGCTGGCGCTCCCTTTCTCTGCCAGCAGGAAGGCTGAGTTGGGACATCCAGGCTCCCACAGCAGACCAGACTGAACTGGAAACGTCAGGCCCAGGGCTGCTGTGAGGCATGAGCTCTGAGGATGCAGTCCCAGTCTGCCAAATGCAGCATACTGTGGGCAGGAAGAACCTGCTTTCTTGGAGGGAGAAGGTCAGAGAACTTCATCTGCCTCGCTCATCTGAGCGGCCACCACTGCCCCTTGGAAGTCACACCAGTCTCTCTTTCTTTCTTTGTGCTGTCGTCCCCCTTTCCAGTTCAGTCAGAAATCATATCCACGTGGAGAGGGCAAAAGCATTAGAAATCGGCTAACAGTCCACACCCATTTTACACATGGGGAAACCAGAGAGGGCAAGGTACTTATCTCAGCCCCACAGCAAGTGAGTGGCAGAGCTGAGACCAGAACCCCAATTTCTGGACCCTGCATGCTTCCCAGGCTCTTTGAAAGCCCCAGAGGGAGAGTCCAGGGTAGTCCAAGAGTTGGGCTGATCTGGGCTTGAATCCTGACTTACTAGCTGGGTGGCTTTGAGCAGGTTACTTCACTTCTCTGAAACTCGGTTTTCTCATCTGTAAATTGTGGCAAAAAATACACCCTGCAGGGGTGTTACAAGGATTAAATTATAACGTGCACATCAGACCCAACATGGTGTGGGTGCTTCACCAATACTATCTCTTGTGCTCTGGGTCTTCAATACGTTCTTACCGTCTCCGCGTGCTTATGACATCCAGGTAGCTATGAGTGTGCACGTCTGAGCATGCGTGTCTGTGCGGGGGTGTGTGGGCTGGGGGATCAGGTTGGGGATACAGCTTGTTATCTCAGAAATGACTTGCAGGAAGAGAACATCCACTCGGGTCTGGGAAGGAGGCAGCACCGTCCTCGCCTGCAGTGGGAGAGGGGTACTAGATTGCCGAGTAACACAGCTGTCCTCCACCCTCTCGCCACTGCTTCTATATGGGCAGCTCAGGTCCCCCCTGCCGGATACAGAACTCCACCCTTCTGCAAGGCCCCCCAAAGCAATCCACTCATCCAGGAGCATCACTTGCAGGGTAGCCTTACTGAAGAAGATCCAGGGGGGAGAGAAGGGTCTTACATCACACGTCACCGCAAACTGCCTGAAACTCTTAGAAAAATTCTTCAAGTGCTATATAGAAAAATTCTCTTCTTCACATATCCTTCGTGGCCACACTGCCACCAAAAGGAACAGGGGTGGGGCACTGGGAGGGGCACTTCCCCTCCAAAACACAGACCCTCAGCCAACCTCTGGGCCGAGCCAAAGGGCCCTCTGTCTAAAAGGACTCAACTTCCTAGGTTACCATTCAAGCCACCCAAACATGTCAAGAAAGCATCCCTTTCCTTACACTAGCCTCCAGACACCTCTGTCTCCTGCCTGTCCATAGCTCCTAGGACAGGGAGTCAGGAGCCCTGAGATCACTCTCTGCCTATTTGAATCTGGATAGAAAAAAATATTTTACTTTCCAAACACACTTTGTAGAGGACTCCACCCCTCTGGGTCCCCTTTCAGACACTGTCCCCCCACTATACACCCCCTGCCGCCTTCCCTTTGCCCTCAGCCGTCTGTGCCCCTCTGCACTCTCATCCTCCCACACGCAGGAGTAAAATATTCATTAAAATATTTTCTTCTCCTGCCTGTTAGCCCTTCCTTCTTAACTTATCCTGAAGGGTTTTTTAATTTGCTTTTGCTTTTGCTTTTCTTTTTTCTTTGCAATGTGTCAGCTTCTTCCTCTTCCTGGACCACCTCTCCGTGTTTATTCACAAGGCGAGCTTGTATCAGAGGCTTACTGTGTCTTTGGCTTTGAACTAGGTGGTGGGGACAGAACAAATGAAGAGAGAGAACTGAAAAAACAGCTACATCCTGGCTCTCATGGGAACCCACGACCTATGGTGGACACATATATATATAAGCAAATATTTACTATAATAACTATCATTTATCAAATGTTTACTATGTTCCTTCAGAGACTTATCTAAGTACTTTATCAGAATTAACTCATTTAATCCTCACAGCAATCTTAGGAGGCAGGCACTATCACCATCCCCATTTTACAGGTGAGGAAATTAAGGCACAAAGGTGAGATGACTTACCCAAACTTATCCAGCTAATAAACACTAAAGCCAGCATCCAACCACTAAAACACACTGCCTTTCCATGTGCCCCAAGTGCCCCAACGTGCAGAGGAGAGAGCTAATAACTTTGCCTAAGGAAGTCAGAAAATGCTTTGTGTGTGTGGGGGGGGTACTTTTGAACTGGGTTTTGATGGATGAATAGAAGTTTGCTGAGTGAAAAAGAGCAGGAAAGACATTCTAGGAAGAAAGCTCAGTATGTCAAAAGTAAGAAACGTGCATTAATGAGTCATGGGAAGTTTGCCATGGCTGGATGAGAGGGAATGTGGGGATGGGCAGAGACCAAGTCCCACGGGGCCCTGTGGGGCTCACAAAGCGCTGGGGTTTGATCCTTGAGGAAGTGGAGCATCCCTGAAGGGCTGTGAGCTAGACAGTGTATTGCTCCCTCTCCCTCCCTCTCTAGGACTGCGAAACAACCTCCACCCTGGTCCTGTGTCCATAACCCACCCCCCAGCCGGCTCCTGTAGACTGCTCTCTCTCCTCCCTCCTGTGTCCTCCCCCCCAACCCCTGTGTCATAGCCTTGCTGTTCTCTCTCCCCCACCCTCCGTGTTCTCCAGGGGCTGTGAGGGCCTCGAGCATCTTCCCCATCCTGAGTGTGATTCTGCTCTTCATGGGTGGACTCTGCATCGCAGCCAGCGAGTTCTACAAGACTCGACACAACATCATCCTGAGTGCCGGCATCTTCTTTGTGTCTGCAGGTAACAGCTGCTGAGCCAGGTGGGCCAGAGTCCAGGCCCACCAGTGGGGAGAAGGTTGAGGTTGGGTGCCCAGTGGCTGGGAGGACCTGGCAGAGAGAGGAGGGGAGAGCAGAGAGGAATTTCCGGGCCTTGCAACAGGCTGAGTCGCAAGGAAGACAAGTTGTGCTGGGGCTCCCGCCCCAACGCAATGCCCGAGCCCCGCCACTGAGTCCTCCAGGACCATCCCCAGACTCTGTCCTTTAGCCCAACGATGCATCTTTCTCCCACCTCCTGGAAAAAGGCCCCAATCCCAGGATCCTCTCAGGACACTAGGCCTATCCTCACTTGCCCTCTCCCCTCACTGTCCTACCCAGGTGGGAGCAGGCAGGCACCCAAAACCACATTTCTCAACCCAGTTATGTGACAAGTCACATTGGCTTCAGATGCCAGTAAAAGAACATGGGCTGTAGTATGAGCCATTTAATAAGAACAACTAACGTTTAAGCAGCACCTACCACGTGCAGACTTAACAGCTTTCATGTCTATTAACTCACATGCATCAACTCACATGTATTCACATGTATTAATCCTCCCCATGACCCGACAGGAGTAAGTCCTATTATTTTTTTAATAGATCTTTATTGGAGTATAATTGCTTCACAGTACTGCATTAATTTCTATTGCACAACAAAGCAAATCAGTCATATGCACACACATGTCCCCATATCCCCTCCCTCTTGAGCCTCCCTGCCATCCTCCCTCTCCCACCCCTCTAGGTCATCGCAAAGCACCGAGCCGATTTCCCTGTGCTGTGCTGCTGCTTCCCACCAGCCAACTATTCTACATTCGGTAGTGTATATATGTCGATGCTACTCTCACCTCGCCCCAGCTTCGCCCTCCCAACCCGTGTCCTCAAGTCCATTCTCTATGTCTACCTCTTTATTCCTGCCCTGCAACTAGGTTCGTCAGTACAGATATGGAAATTCAGACCCCGGTTCCTCTGCCAGAGGCTTTGCATCCAGGCAGTCTGGCTCTAGGAGCCAGTCTTAACCCCCTGCTACACCAGCTTCAAATCCCTGTGCAGCCTTGAGCAAGTTACTTAACCTCTCTGCAATCTGTTTTCTCATCTGCAAACCCCTTGAAAAGCACTCAGCAGTGAAGGCAGGTAGTAAATGCTCAATAAACAATATTATTATTATTACTATTACTACTCAATACATTGTAGGATGCCCCTTGCTTCTTTCCCTTCTTCCCATAGCTCTGTTTCCATTAGCTCTTCCCTTTGCAGCTCTCTCCAAATGGAATAATAGGATAGTAAGGTGGTGCTTGCTTGCAACACGCTTCTAGACCGGCGCATCCGTTCTCCATGAAAACGCTGGACCAGGAAAAGACCCTCCAGCAATTCCCCGTCCCCTCATCCTGCCCGGGGCCTGGCATCCTCCTTGGAAACTAACGATCCTTCCCTCTGCTTCCCTCTCCGCCCGCGCCCACCCTCTGCCCGCAGGTCTGAGTAACATCATTGGCATCATAGTGTACATATCTGCCAATGCCGGAGACCCTTCCAAGAGCGACTCCAAAAAGAATAGCTACTCGTACGGCTGGTCCTTCTATTTCGGAGCCCTGTCCTTCATCATCGCTGAGATGGTCGGGGTGCTGGCCGTGCACATGTTTATCGACCGGCACAAACAGCTGCGGGCCACGGCCCGCGCCACGGACTACCTCCAGGCCTCCGCCATCACCCGCATCCCCAGTTACCGCTACCGCTACCAGCGCCGCAGCCGCTCCAGCTCCCGCTCCAGCGAGCCCTCTCACTCCAGGGACGCCTCCCCCGCGGGCATCAAGGGCTTCAACACCCTGCCGTCCACGGAGATCTCCATGTACACCCTCAGCAGGGACCCCCTGAAGGCCGCCACCACGCCCACCGCCACCTACAACTCCGACAGGGATAACAGCTTCCTCCAAGTTCACAACTGTATCCAGAAGGAGAACAAAGACTCTCTCCACTCCAACGCAGCCAACCGCCGGACCACCCCCGTATGAAGCTCCCGCGGGCCTCGCCTGCGCCGCCGCCGCCGCCGCCGCCGCCGTCGCCGTCGCCGTCGCCGCCGCCGCCGCCAGGGTCCCGGACAGAGCCGGGAGGCGGGGCGCGGCCTGCGGGGTGGGCCATGGGGTGGGGGGGTGAGGGGGAGGAAGCGAAACCATCCACGGGGGACAAACCTTCCAAAAGCAAAAACAACAAAAAAAGAGAAAAACATAAGTAAATTTAAAAAAAAAAAGAACAACATATAAGAGGAACAAAGAAGCAAAACAATAGAAAATGTGCAAAACTATAAACGAG
Organism: Globicephala melas; assembly: GCF_963455315.2. Taxonomy (NCBI): domain Eukaryota; kingdom Metazoa; phylum Chordata; class Mammalia; order Artiodactyla; family Delphinidae; genus Globicephala; species Globicephala melas. Next base: position 11,281,545 of record NC_083323.1, read on the forward strand.
GGAAGGAAAAACAAACTTTAAAAAAGCAAGAGAGGATAAAAATTAAAAATAGAAAATAAATCTAAAAGAAAATGCATGATTTCCCATGTACCATTATTTTAACGTTTAATAAAAACCAATTTAAATGAAAACATACAAGGGAACCAAGATAATATTAAAGCAAAAAAAAGGAGAAGGAACAGAAAGGAAGGGAAATGTTCTTTGCATTTATCAGGGGTTTATGTTACTTTTTTTTTCATGCGGAAGAGTTACTTTTCTGTTCCCTTTAACCCCAAGCTGGCTCTGCCTCCCTGGGTGAGTCGGGGGGTGGAGACTCAGGGGCCCCGGGGCCAGGTGAGCCTCCCGGTCACTGCCAGGTCCCTGGAGCTTCTGCATGGGTGCCCTAGGAACGCTAGGTGGCTTGCAAGCCGGCTCCACCCAGCATTGATGGGGCAATTGTAAGCCTCCAGGTGACCCAAGAGTCCCTGGTCCCTCCTGTCCGAAAGGTGCCTGGAGGGGGGTGCACCTGGGGCTTCTCCGGCCCCAGGGTTCCCAGTCCTTAATGGTCCTTAACCCACTGTGATGACTTCCTAGGCCTTGAGGGAAGGGAAGGAGAGGAGATGGCTGCTGGTGGCTTGCAGAGATGCCTGGAAAACCCCGGAATCCTCAGGGTGAGCTTCTTGGGGTCATTGCCCCAAGCTCCTGTCTTGGGGGCAGGAGATGCCCACCCCCCGGGGGATATAAAGCATCTCTCCCTCCTCACCCCTCACCTCAGGGCCATGCGATGACCCTGGGGCGATGGTGGACCCCCAGACTCATAAGCCCCCAGCCCCTTGGGAGGGGGGTTCACAGACCCTTTGGGGGTCCTTGGACTCACTGAAGCCCCCTCAGGGCCCAGCGGGTCCAACAATGACACTGCAAAAAGGTTTCTTTTTACAAAAGAAAAAGGAAAAACAAGTGGTGATTTTTTTTAATAAAAAAACCACAGACTATAAATAAATGTAAATATATAATAAGTGGATTTACTTGCAAGAAAATCAGATAGTATTTTTCTTTTAATTCTTTTCCAGCTTTAAACTGTGAAAACAAACAAAAAAATGGGGTGGGGTGGGGGACTTAAAATTTAGCAGGGAACTTGTAAAGAGAAAACAGAAAACAAATATACAAATCCATTTTAAGAAACAAACAAGCTGCTGTGAGAGATGAGAGCTGGGCTTCAAGCAGGAGGGAGAGGAGAAAGGCCCCAGGGAGCTGCATGGGGCTGATAGAAAAGATCTCCTCCTTACTCCAGGAAAGTGCTACTAAAGTGAAAGAGAGAGAATCGGTCTACACAAGTGAGATCGCACACCCCACTCTCTCACACACACACACACACACACACGCACACACACACACACGCATGCACAGTCCTCGAAGCCCAGCGCTGGAATCACTCATGGGGACACACACTCAGTCCATATCCTTCCATCCCCTTCCCCAACCAGAGGCAGGATTCAGAGAAGACTGACTCATGCCCACCAAAGCCATTGATAACAAAGCTCTATATTGGCCTTTATGCTTACGTGTGCACTCCCACCACACCACGGTCACACATGCACACGTGTGCACGCGCGCGCACACAAACACACACACACCGCTCGCATGCAAGGAAAGGGCACCAGTCTAGAATCCAGCTCTGGATTCTGGAATCCCTGGCTGTGTGGCTTCCCTGGGCCTCAGTTTCCCCCCGTGTAAGCATGTGGATTGACCCAGATGAAACTCCAAAGGCCCATTCTTCTTCTTGGTGTCGATGACTCTTAAGATCTGCCACCTGCCCAGAGGAAGATGCCAAGGGATGACCAAAATGGCTGCCATCCAGCCCCCAGACATCAAGAACATTCCCAAAACATCAGTCAGCCACTCAGACACACACACACACACACCACACACACCACACACCACACACACACACCACACACTACAAACACACCACACAAAACACACACACCACACACACACACACACCACAAACACACTACAAACACACCACACACACAACACGCACAACACACACACACACCACGCACACCACACACACATACCACACACAACACACACACATACCACACACACCACACACACTACAAACACACCACACACACACCACACACACACACACACCACGCACACACTACAAACACACCACACACAACACACACACACACAACACACACACACAACACACACACCACACACACTACACACACACCACACACACACCACACACACTACAAACACACCACACACACCACACACACTACAAACACACCACACACAACACACACACACCACACACACACACCACACACACCACACACCACACACACACCACACACACCACGCACACTACAAACACACCACACACAACACGCACACCACGCACACCACACACACATACCACACACACCACACACACATACCACACACACCACACACACTACAAACACACCACACACACAACACACACACACACACCACACACACCACACACACATACCACACACACCACACACACACACACCACACACACACATACACCACGCACACCACACACACACCACACACACACCACAAACACACCACACACACACACCACACACACTCACACATACACACACCATATGCCTCCTCACTGTGCTCCCAACCCTCTACCCCCGCATCCAGTGTCAAAGCAAAAATACACACATGTGAGCAAACGTCTTCTGCCATTCAGAGAGGGAAAGGTACCAGAAGTCCCCAAAGCCACTCTTGACTTTGTGTCCCCTTCCTTGAATGCCATAACCCGGTCACAGGGAGCAGAGGGGACTTCCTTGGGAGAAGATGAGCCACCAGGCTTCCCCCACTGTCTTTAGAGGTCAGGGAAAAGGAGGGTCCTCCAAGGTTTGCTGGGAGGGGTGAAGGCTGAGGGATGGAGAGCAGAGATTCACAAAGTTTGGTCCCAGCATGAGGACCAACCCCCAAAGTTAAACTTAGACCACGGACTCAAGTTTGGGGGCAGCCCATGTTGCTCCCCTTTCTTCCCAGAGCAGCAAGGCCACTTCAGAATGAAAGAAAGCCAATCACTTTCCCAAGCTCAGGTTTCAGCCCAGCCTGCCGGTCACTCTGCCGAAGGTGGGGCCCCTGCTGTCCCCAACAGCACGGCTTGGTTGGTCTCTTTCTTAACACTGGCCTGTCCTGAAGCTTCTTAGGTTGAGGTCTGGGGAGTTGGGGGGAGTGGCTGGAAAAGTTTTGGGGGCTTGCCCACTCTCAGCTGCCCTTTCCATCTCTTGTCTGGGAAAGGAAAGCTCTTTTCTCAGGTCAGTAGCAGCTGGGACCCTAAATCCAGCCTGAGCCACAAGACAGAACATCTGCCTGCCAGCCCAGAAGTGCACGGGGGTCCCGGAGCCCCAGGACAGAGCCATGGCGGCCAGTGCCAGGTGTGGTGGCCACTCAGTCTTTCTCAGTCTGGGCAGAAATCACAATCTCTCCCTCCCCACTTCAACCTTGCCCACTGCCCCCATCAGATCCCAAACCTGAAAGGATCAAGGACTAGAGAGAAGGGAGAAAGAAGGAAAACAGCAAACGCACGGGCATGGTCCAAAGAGGAAAATTGGTCCCAGTTCTCTGAGTTCCGGCAGAGTGTCTGGGATGGCAATCAGCGCTTCTTCCCAGGCCATGAGACCCGGGGCCTGGGTACCCTTGAAGAGGGCCAACCAGGTGTGGGGTGAAAGGGCTAGGGGGCCTGGAGGGAAGGAGCTGTGTTCAGGACTGCAAAGGCGCCGTTCTCCAGGGTGGACGATTGCTCATGTCCAGCTCAAACCAGTCCAAGAAACCAACCTCCATTTTATTTTGTTGGTGGGTCCTTTTTTTTTCAAACTGTTAACAGAAAAAAATTTTAAAAAGCTGAAAATTAAAAAAAGAAAAAAAAAAGAAAAAAATCCTGGTACATGAAATAAAGATTTTTTTTATAGCTTGGTCCTCACTTTGGTGGATTTCTTTCATTGCTTTCCCAACTTCTGACATCTCATTTAGAACCATCCTAAAGCCGAAATCTGAGAACTCACATTCTCAGATTTCAGTTGAGGGATGGGAGGCTTAGAAGCCAGGCAGTAGAATAACCCTAGTCCCCAGGTCATGAGTTTCCTCCTAAATATCCCTTACTGATATTTGCACACCTCCAGTGACAGGGGGCTCACTCCCTCCTTAGGCAGCCCCAGCCCGTGCAGGGTAGTGCTCATTGGTAAAAGTCTCCTCCCCTCAATGAATTTCAATCCACCTCTTCCTTTGACTCCAGCAACAATGAATGAATCCCTTCCCTTTTTAGCACAGCAGTCCCTCCGATATTTGAAAGCCATGAGCATGACATCCTTGAGTTTTCAGTTTTAGAATAGATCAGCCCCCATCAACATTCCGGTGACACTCCAGGGTTTCAGTTTTCCCTGTGAAAGTGTGCAGCCTGTAATGGACATGACCCTGCCGCTGTACTTAGAGGGCCCCCATACAGAGGTGCTCCTCGGAGGGGACTGTGCATTGGGAGACGAATGGGGAGGGTCTAGCAGGGGGCCTTGGGACTCTCCTAATGTGAAAGGCAAGATGAAACGTGGCTTAGTCTGCTCAAGCTGCTGTAACAAAGTACCACAGACTGGGTGGTTTAAACAACAGACTCTTGCTTCTCATTTATTTCTTAGACTTTCTTAGACTGGAAAGTCTAAGATCAAGGTGTCGGCAGATTCCATTCCTGGTGAAAACAATCTTCCTGCTTGCAGACGGCCACTTTCTCACTGTGTTCTCCTCACATGGCAGAGAGCGAGCTCTGGTCTTTCTTCTTTTATTATAAAGACACTAATCCCACCGTGGAAGCCCCACCCTCCTGACCTCATCTGAAACCTAATTACCTCCCCAGAGCCCTGCCTCCAAATACCATCACATTGTGGGTTAGGGTTTCAATATATGTATTTTGGGGGGACACAAACATTCAGCCTTTAAAGGCGGCTAACCTCTCAGGAGGATCTGACCCTTGACATGAGAGAAAGGCCCCATTTGAAGGCAGCTAAAGGACTAACCCACCAATATCCGGCCCTGTTCTGGGCAAACTGCCAGGGTCAGTTATTTGAAGGAAGGCCGTAGAAGAGATGGCACACAGAGCGGACCTGAGTGACACAGACCTAAGAGAAGGCCAGCCCTACACCCCGGAGCCCCCAGAAGACTCCCCTCTAGAATTGGCCAACATTCACAACTCCCTGCTCAATTCAGCCTTTGGGCCACACTGCCAAGCTTCCCATCAATCTCAAGCATCTCTTCCTCCAAGCTCACCCCTAACATGTGCTGGTCCCAGGACTTCCCTGGCAGTCCAGTGATTAAGACTCTATGCTTCCAATGCAGGAGGTGTGGGTTCGATCCCTGGTCATGGAACTAGGATCCCGCATGCCACATGGAGAGGCCATAAATAAATAAATAAATTTTTTTTAATTTGCTGGTCCAAGGGCAAGAGTCAAATGGGGCCCCCCATACCATCAATCTAAATATTTAACAGCTACAAATCAAACTAACTGACTTTAAAATATGTTCTATCCTGACAAATCTATCTCCTTATGACCTAAAATACGAGGTTTGAATTTAGAATTCTCACCCCCCTCTGAATTCTGTTCCCAAAAGTGGCACAGGGCAAGCCCACCCTGGCTTGGAGCCCACCGCCCAGCCCCCTTCCCTTCCCATCTCCAGCTCCACCCAGCACACGCGGGGCCTCTCCTGCAAAGGGGATGCCCATCCCAGCCTGCACATCCAAGTTCCAGCTACAGCCGCCTGAAACAGCGACTCCTCAGCCACTGTTCAGGCCAGTCCAACCTCAAGACAGATGGTGGCCAGCCCTGGAAGCTGGCTCAGGAGACTTTGGGCAGAAATTCTGAAAAGCAGGCGCCAGAGAGAAAGGGCTACAAGAGAGGTGTGGGCTCAGGGTGAGCACGTCGCGTTGGTCTGTGGACTCTTCCCCCCACAGGGAGGGGCATGGTGGGAGGAGGGCCAGAGCAAGGTCCCCTAAAGCCCAGGGCCCCTCTCGTCCATGTCTGGGGGCAGCTTATCCTCTCTCTGGCTTTTGAATATAGAACTCAGGGTACAATCCAAGGGCTTCTACTCCCGGAGGGTCAGATAAGGGGATGTAGAGCTCGGAAGACCTACCCCTTCATGGGAAAAAGGTACTATTTAGAGCCCAGAAAAGTCAAGCAACTTGCAAACCAGACTTGCAAAATGAATTGGCTTCAAGCAGGCTGCTGGTCCCAGAACCTGGCCTCCAGCATCCCCAGCCACCCCGTCTGATGAAGGTTTGAAGCTTTCCTTCCCCCTCCTCCGTTCATGCTCCAAGCTCCTCGCAGGAGTGCTGACCTCACCAAACTCCAAAAGCTCTGAGCGTGTCTGCCGGGGGTGAGAGAAGGCTGCTGTTTTGTTGAGTGTCTAGACCTGCCTAACAAGGAGCATCAGTTTGGACCGGCTTCCAAGCCGATGCTGAGAAAGCTGGCTGGTAGCCAACGACTGCCCCACTCCCCTGGTGCACAGGCTCTGGAAAGAACTGTCTGTGGGCCAGCTTGCAGCTTCCCCCAGGCCAGGCCAGAGGAACTTGGCCCTGCCTGCCCTCTCCGCCACTCTATCACAGACAGAAATCCAGCGTGTGCAAGGGCTGCCTCTTACAGGCTCACACGAACCCACCACCGTGCATCTCTTCTCCTCTCTGAGTTCAGTGACAACACACTGGCACCCTGAAATTGGCTGTGATGGGAGTGTTTACACCACAGAAATGGGCGAATGCTACAAATCAGGCAATTCTTTTTTAATAGAGAGCTGATTGTCAAACACCAACATATCACTGCATAAGGCTGTAGCTATGGTGTGTGCATATATGTTCACACATGCACACCTCTGAGGCACATTCATAGCCCCTAAAGTGGGTGTGCCTGTGAGCATGTGTGCATGTACATATTCTTACGTGCCTGCATGCCTGTGTGTGCCAGTGTGCACAAACACGCACTTATGGAATTAGATCCACTCACACAAACACATCCATTCAGTCTGTCAAATTTTCTTGACCACGTCCCCTCCACCAGGTCTTGATCTTGGTCCCAAGTGTACAGACGTGACAAGGACACAGACTTTCCTGCAGGAAGCACTCAGTAGAGACAGGACCATGGACAGGGAAACAGAGGCTTGCTGAGAAATGTGATAAGCTGCACAAAGGCGTGGCGAGAAGGGTGAACTACCATGGGTGGGCACAGAGAGCAGGCGGTGCTTCAGCATGACGTGCTGCGCGCCGCACGTAGTTCTCTACGTACTTAATCTACGTGCACCTGTAGACCCGTCTGTGCATTTACAGGCACAGGTAAGCACTCGCATCTATATGGACACATGTAGCATGTGTGTACGTTCGTGTGTCTATACGTGCTCAAAACATCGGTCAGAACAAAGGAACGCCACCCTAGGTGAGATGGCCCATTTTTGTCACCAGGAGTGCCCAGCCCTGAAGCAATAAACCCAGCCTCCCTCCTCCTCTCTCTTTCAGCCTCCCTCTCTCTCTTGCTCTGGCTCTCCTTCCCCAGGTCTCCCTTGCTTTCTCTCCCTCCTTCCTCTCCCACTGAGTTACCCGTCTGTCTCACCTCACCCACACTGTTATGCAAAGGATCCCAAGGGAATAAGAAGCAAATGGTAAGATCACCCCCAGGCACCTCTCTCCGCCTCTACTACTCAAAGAGGAGAAGGAAAGAGGCCCACAGATGTGCTCTCTGAGGCAGCCCTCTGAGATGAGCCCAACAGGAGCAAGAATGTCTGTCATGAGAGGGAGGGGAGTAGCCCTTCCCATCCAATTCAAGTCAGGAAGTCTGGGATGACCTGTCATGGCCCTTAAACAGTTCAAGATCTCATGGGGGTGATAAGACATAAGGATGTGAAATTCAGACAGCAACGCCAGGCAGGATGTCGTTAGCTGTCAGAGGGTGATTCCTGGGGGAGAGGAGGGAGGAAGCCAGGGGAGGGAAAGGGTAGGACTTGAGCTAAACCACTGCTTCTTTATGTCACTCCCTCACTCGAAAACCTTCAGTGGCTCCCCAGTGCCCTCACAGTAAAGGCTTTAATGCCCTCCCTGGCCAGACCCCTGGTTATCTGTCTTGCCACAGCAAACTGGAATTTGGGGGAGCCTACAATGTTCCAGGCACTACCAAACCACATACTATTATAGGTTAGCAAGCAAGTATTGTCACCCGCTTCACAGATGTGGAAACTGAGGCTCAGAGAGGCGGAAAGTTCTGGGGGTTAAGAGGGTGGGCTCTGGAGTCACATTGCCCAGGCTCAAACCAGGCTCTAGCCACTTACTAGCAGCACAACCTTGGGCAAGGTATCTATGCCTCAGTTTCCTCATCTGCAAAAGGGAAACAATAATAGCACCTAACACATAAGGTTAAATTATGTTAAGGTTAAGTTATGTTAGGAAGTTAATGAATAAAAAGCATTAGAACACGGCTTCCCTGGTGGCACAGTGGTTGGGAGTCTGCCCGGTCCGGGAGGATCCCACATGCCGCGGAGCGGCTGGGCCCGTGAGCCATGGCCGCTGAGCCTGCGCGTCCGGAGCCTGTGCTCCGCAATGGGAGAGGCCGCGGCGGTGAGAGGCCCGCGTACCGCAAAAAAAAAAAGAAAGACATGGTCCCAGCCTCCTGCAACTCATGTTCAAGCAGGGAAGAGGAAAAATTAGCAAGTTAAGAATCAAATAATTATATAATCACAAACCTCTCTGAGACACTGGCTTTCAGCTGAAATTTGAAGGGTAAAGAGGGAGGACCAGGAAAATGGGATGGAAGAGAGCGGGAGGTTCCAGGCAGAGGGAACAGCATGTGCAAATACTCGTTTCTTAAGGCAGGAAAGAACTTGGCCTGTGAGTAGATCTAAAAGATGATCCAATCTTTATCCTACGTGAGCAAGGGACAAGTGACACAGGAGGAGGTGCAAGAAGTGGGCAGGGGTTGGTCCTCATGGGGCAGGCCTTTGAATTTTATTCCAAGTACAAAGACAGCCCCTGACCCAGAAATGACATGAAAAATCACCACTGAGGTTTCCATGCAAAATTCACCAAGCCAGAGCCATGGCTAGACACAGTGGGAGGGACAGATATAAGTAAAACACATCCCTTTCCTGAAGTTCATCGTTTTGTTTGAGTTATTTACTTGTGATTTGTAATCTGCCCTTTTCCATTCAATTAATGTCTATTCATGAAAAGCTCCTCCCAAGGGTGAAAGAGCTTACAGCAAAAGAAACGTAAAGAAAAAGGATGTTAAAAGTAGAAACCCAAACCATGGAAAGGAGAAGGAAGCAATGTGACAACAGTACAAGCTTCCTGGCAAGCAAGGCAAAAAGAGAAACATCATAAATTCCGTAGCTTTCATGGTCAAAGTCAACACTTCAGTTGCTGTAGAAAAGAAAAATTTTTTCTTGATCTCACACTCTCTGGAAAAGAGAGAAAACACACATGAAACAATAATTAACAATCAAGGCTAAAAGTACGGAAGGCCAAAAGAGTGTCCCAAACAGAAACTGAGATGAAAGTCTTTGAATCCTGGCATCTGAGAGCACGCACCCCTTGAAAGGCAGCAGAAAAGGGCCGGCAGGAGAGCATGAGTAGAGTTAGAAAAGCCTATATTTGAAGCCCAGCTCCATCCTTAACCAGCTGTGTGACGTGAACAAGAAACAGCCTTGGACTTCCCTGGCTGTCCAGTGGTTAAGACTCCGCGCTTCCAACGCAGGGGATGCACGTTCGATCCCTGGTCGCGGAACTAAGATCCCCCAGGCCGAGCAGCACAACCAAAAAATAAAAAAATTAAAATTAAAAAAATTAAAAATAAACAGCCTCCCTGAACCTTCATTTCCTCATCTGCAAATGGGTTCAATGATTTCCATGTAGGATTAGTGGCTGGGATGCTCTGAGGAGGCACTGAATGTGAAAGCTCCTAGCACAGTGCCCTGATGTAGCTGGTACTCAACAAAGAGTGATAATAATCATAGCTAGAATCTGTTGAGCTTTCCCTTTGTGCCAGGCTTTAATTTAAGCATTTTCCATGATAACCATAACAGCCACATGATAAGCTAGATCCTATTATTATCTCCATTTTATAAATGAGGACATTGAAGCTCAGAGAGATTAAGATATGTGCCCTAGGACACACAGCAACAATACGGTAGAGTCTAGACAGTAAGCCCAGCAGTCCGTCGACTCCAGAGCTCATGTCTTCACCCCTACATGAACTTACTTCTCCAATAGTGATCTCCTCGCCCCCTTCTATTTACCTCCATCCCCCAGTACACAACCACTCTGTCTGCTAGATTGTTCACTACTGAATGGAAGCTCCTCCCTCCACGGACCCAAAATCCCTGCCCCACTGGCTCACCACACTCTTACCTCCTTCCCACACTTTGCCTCTCTCCTTGCCTTAGCTCTGTCCTGTGGAGTTTGTGAAAACCAGACTAAACTTTCTTCCACAGAACAGCCCTTTAGAGTCAATTGCTTCCGCTTAGGGGACTGGCAAAGTGTTAACAGAAGTGAGACACAAAGCTGGCCATGACGGATGAGGAGGCCTCTGCCCTGGGCTCCTTGACAGCAGAGACATGACTCACTTTTCACTTGCTTGGCACATGGCAAGACCTAGGAATCTTATGAACTGAATAAAGGTGAGCCGAATTGAACTGAGCTGAGTTGAACTGAACTGGACTGAACTAAATTGCAAGGTTGAATGGATGGAGGGTGGGTGGTGGGTGGATAGCTGGCTGGCTGGATGGATAGATTCATGGATAGGTGGAAAGATGGATGATGGAATGGATTGTTGGATGATGGAGAGCTGGTTTGAGAAGTGGAAAAATGGATAGATTTTTTTAGATATTAAAATAATGGATGGATGGATGGATGGATGGAAAGTAAACTCAGTGACCATAGCTGGTAGGGAAAGCTGGTAACTGAAGGTACAGAGGTAGGAATGTCCCAGGTATGTTTGGAAAACACTGAATAAATCATTGTGACTGGGGCAGAGGGCTCATGCCAACTAGAAAAAGAGTAAACACCCACATTCTGCCTCCTACAGGGACAGATGGAGGCACTGACGAGGGTGCTGTGCAGGTTGTGTGCTTGGTGGCTGCTGGGAAAGGAGGAGTTAACAGCAGGATGGCTCCCCAGCCAGCTGCGACCAGGGTGACACTGACAGATTACAGCGTGTCCTCCGCACTAATAACACTGCGGCGTTCTCCTGCCGCTCCCCGGCCAGCTTCAGCCCCAGTGGATCAATACCAAAAGGCACGTATTGAAAATCCTCAGCCAGCTCCCTCCAAGGCATGGATGCTTTAAAGGACTGAACTGCAGAGTAGGAGGGACCCTCAAGTCCAGCTCATTCCCTGGACTGGGCACTCCTTGGGCCAGGGGTGATGTCCCATTCACCTTGGCATCCCCTGTCCCATTATAGGGCCGGACAAGGACAGCCCTCTCCAGAAGTTTGCTGAGTGGATGAATCAACCTCCTGGCCAATGCAGGAGTCCTCACAGAAATATCTCTATGGCGCACGGTCGCTCAGCCTCTATTTGCACACCTCTGGTGACAGGAGGCTCTCCACCTCCCCCAAGCAATGAGAGCCTTCTTTGTTGGACAGATTTGACAATGAATCATCTTCCCTATTCTGAGCTAACCTTCCCTCCTCTTTATTTGTCCATGGACTTCTATTTCCCATCTCCTCCTCTTTCCTAGCCTCCCCTCTTCCCCTCTCCCAGACCGTCCAGTAATCCAGTCCTCATTTCCTGGGCTGCTGAAGTCACGTGATTGAGGAAGGGAATCTGCATCCACTGAGCACGTGCTCTAGGCGAGATAAGTCAGACATCTACACGTGTCATCCCATGTAATCCCCCTGGACGTCCTGCGAGGTAGGTGCTATTATCCCCACGTCACAGACGAGGACCCCGAGGCTCAGAGAAGTTAAGTAATGCATGCAGAGTCACTCAGACACATGGCAGCAGAGCTAGGGCTTGAATCTAGGTCCGTGGGCTTCCACAGTGCCACTGCCGCCCAAAGGCACACAGTGTGAATATTTCCCACGTCTTGTTCTCGGCCTCAGTCGAGTCTGGGAAAGGACTTAACTGGTCTTCTAATCCCCCACCCCAGGGGGAGCGGGAGGGACTTGTTCAGAGCTAAGGGGCTGCCCAGATCAGAGGCTCTTCCCCCCAGAACTTGCCACTTCCCTCCGTCTCTCCCCCCGGGGCCGTAGCCCCCAAAGAGTACTCCTCACGGGAGGGAACCAGGGCTCCTTGGAGAAAAGGCTGATTCCAGGACTGGGGAAGGGAAAGCACAAGATGAGTCGGGAACATCTTGTTCTTCCAGAAAGCCAGCGAGTTACCAGAGACTCCTGAGGGCTGGGTCACAAGGCTCAGTATCCAACTAGATGGGGCTCCAGAAGAGGAGAGGTGATGATCAAACAAAATAAAATCCACGTGCATTACACGTTATTAACATATTACATACACATTAGCATAACATGTAATATTCTACCTATAGGTAGGCTTCCTACCCTGCCTAGGAGAGCTCTAGGCACTGTGGACACTCATTCAGATGCAGCCTGGAAACTTCCAGAACAGGATCCTGAGCCCACAGCCTATCCCAGGCTGAGCCTCTCCCAAACTCTTCTACTCCCCATCCCCAAGCCCACCTTTCCCTCCATAGTGAAAAACAGTAGGGGAGATAAACTTCTGTGAGGCGCTCACTGGCACTGACTCCTGGGGAGGGAAAGGATTTGCCCAGATTCCCCCGTGGGCCACTTGGGCCAGACCTCCAGGCTCCAGAGCCCACGGCCTCCCTGTCAGTCCACTGCGAGCATCTCAGCTCTGGTGCATGGCCTGATGAGCTGGAACTGTTCCAGGAGTTCACATGAGGCCTCAGACATGGACTGTCCCGGCCCCAGGGGCCATCTCTGTCCCTCTTAGCGTACCTCCAGCCCTGCCAGACACCTGCCTGGCATGACAACCCCTCTGTAGCCTCTGTTCCCTGCTCGGCCCCCATTCCGTCTCTCTCCAGGTCCCACGGTCCTCCCTCCCTCATCTCCATCCCATCACCACACCGTCCCCCCAAGTCCAACCCGGCACCGTCACACACACAAACAACCTGGCACCCCCTGCCCACCCTCCAAGCCCTCCTGTCCCCCTGCTCAAATAATGATAACACTCTTAAAGCTCAGACAAGAAAGTCAGGATTCAGCCCCCTGCAGGCTGTTCCCAAAGCCCACGCTTGTGACTCACATGCACTTGTCTTTTCTTACCTTTTGTGCTTGAGTCTGGATAGAACATCTCTAGAAGGAAACACCAGAATCTAGTAAGAGTGGTCACCTCTGGGGAGGGAGAGCCGGAAGCAGGGATGTAAGCGAAAGCAACTTCACTGGGCATCTTTTGAATTTGGAACCATATACATAAAAAAATCTATATAACATGAATGAATTAACGTTAGTAAAGGTGACCATTCAAAGGCCAAAATGACAAGCCTTGACTCCACCATGACTAGTTCTCTGACCTTGGACAACTGTACTTAAGTACTCCAAGCCTCAGTTTACTCATCTGTAAAATGGGGGTGATCACAGTATCTACCTTGCAAGGTAGGTGATAAATCAGTGCTCAGGAAGCACTTAGCGCCATGCATGGCAAACAGTCAGGGCTCGGGAAACATGAGTGATGGTTTTCTCTTTGTTCACCTTCTCCATGAAACGCTGAGCTCCTTTTTTTTTTGGCTGCACAGCGCAGCTCGTGGGATCTTAGTTCCCCGACCAGGGAGACGGTGAGAACCACAATGTTCCACTTTGGATCCCAGCGTTTAGCACAGCTCCTGGCATGATGATTAAAACTCTTGAAACATTCCCTGACGTTGACGAGACACATTTCACTGTCCTGAGGATGGCTTTCATGGCCCCTCTCTGGCTGCCCCCCTGTCTTTCGGCTGCACCTCCTACCCATCCTCAAATGCCCGATGGCCTTTGACAGCACTTGTTTCCGTGCACTTGCCATCACCCCTGACTCTTTCCTTCCCTCCACCTTTGCACTCCCTTTGCCTGGTAATCTGCAAACTCATCTCATCCTTCAGGATCTTGCAAAAGTTCCCTCCTCTGTGTAGCCTGTCCTCCTGCCCCTGGTGGACTCAGTCACCCCCATGGCACTTAGAACAGACCTCTGAGCAACACCTATCAATCTGTATTGTTCACTATTTACCCTCTGTCTCCCCTGCTGCTCTGAAAGCTCCAAGAGGACAGGGGCTGTGTTTTTCACTTCAAATGTATGGATACATTTTCTGTATCCCTCGTGTTTAGCAGGGTCTTAGGAAATGTTTGTTGAATGAATAAATGAGTGAATGAACGAATGAGCAATTCCTGTCCCCTCGGCCACCTGGCAGCCGTCAGGGGTCAAATTATGGTGAGTCACTCATGCCCTGCCCATGCCTTGTGGTGAAAGCAGTGACCTCTCTTTGCAGTGTCTTCCACCAGCTCCAAGCCAGAGGCTGCATCTCTCAGCCTGAGCGCACCCAGAGAGCCTTCCAGGCCTGGCCTGGGAGCTGCAGTTGGCTGACTGTTCAGCACTGCGGCTTCAGGGAGACTGAGCAACCTGCAGGGAGCCCCCTGCTTCCCCTCTCCCTGCTGCAGAGTTCTTCTGAAGCCCTCGACCAGGCACCGGCCTAGGATTGGGGCTGAAAGGCAGATAAGACAGTCCCTGCCCGCCCAGACAAATAATGGCATGGAAAAGATGGTTGCCGGGTCCACCCCATTCAATCCACCACCTATGATTCATCGAGTGCCTGCCATGTGTCACTCTGTGCCTTTATGCAAGGCCTGTCACCTCTCTGTGCCTCAGTCTCCTCCCCAAGTGGGGGTGAGGAGACCTACCTCACCTAAGATATCAGGATTATTTGGCAAAAGGAACGTATGAGAATTGCTCAATGAACTATGAAAATCTGTACCAATGTTATTATTACTGTTGTTGTTATTTACATAGCTTATGATGACATTAATAAATAACTGAAGCCCTCTCCTCAGCAGCCACAGTGATTTGCACATAGTAGGTGTTTAATTGATAGTCAAGGCATTGAAATGCAGTCAAAGCGCTGGTTAGGACTCTTCATGCCTTGGGGAGCAGCGCCATCGTGTGGCCAGAACTCAGAACACATGGACCTCCCGGTGGTCAACAGGGATCAGGCTGGGTAGGGATGGCTGGGAACCCATGGAGGTCGTTTTAGGACAAATGCAAGGAAAAATCAGTCTGACAACACAGAACATGGAGAAATTTCTTCACCCTCAGAAGTGGTACAGGTTCAGAGTATAAACAGGGGCAACGAGGGTCTGAAGCAACACTGGATTATTTCCCTGTGAAGAGGTCATTGGGAAAATTGGTGTGCCCAAGGAGCAGCCCGGCCACCTTTGCAGGTGGACTGGCCTGGCGCTGTGAACAACACTGTCATTCCTTCATCTGAGAAGACTTAAACTTGGCTCTGTCACTCATAAGCTGTGTGACCTTGAGCAGACTGCTGCCCTCTCTGGGCTCCAGTTTTCTCATCTGTGCAGTGAGGTCATAATCCCTACACTGGCCACCTCAAAGAGTTCTTGTGAAGATCAAATGGGATAAGAAAAGCACAACTAGTTCATAAATGGTAAAATCATGTACAAACATGATAGTTATTATTATTTCCAATAATATTGGCACTTATTGAACTTCTCACTGTGCTTAACCCTTTATGGTATAATCTCATTTAATTCCACAACACTCTATAAGATAGGTACTTTTACAAATCCCATTTTGGGATGCAACGAGAGATTATCATACTAAGTGAAGTACGTCAGGAAGAGAAAGACAAATGCCATATGATATCACTTATATGTGGAATCTAAAATATGACACACATGAATCTATCTACGAAACAGAAACAGACTCACAGACAGAGAGAACAGACTGGTGGTTGCTAAGGTGGAGGGGGTTGGGGAAGGGCTGGAGTGGGAGGCTGGGGTTAGCAGATGTAAGGTTTTATACAGAGAATGGATAAACAACAAGGTCCTACTGTATAGCACAGGGAACTATATTCAATATCCTATGATAAACCATAATGGAAAAGGATATTTTAAAAAGAATGTATATATATATATATATATAACTGAATCACTTTGCTGTACACTAGAAATTAACACATTATAAATCAACTATACTTCAATAAAAATAAATAAAAAGAATCCCATTTTGCAGGTGAGAACACTGAGGTTTAGACATGTTTACAATTTTGCCAAAACACACACTCAACTAGTAAGGAGGAAAGCCAAGATTTGACCTCAGGACAAGGTGACCCCCAAATCGAGATAGTCAACCACAACGCTATACTACCTCAATAGTTTCAGCCACTGACAAGGGGTTTCAAGGTAGCCCCTGATATGCAGGGGTAGGGGTCTTGAAGAAGATTAAGGAATTATTTATATTTCTCCTCTTTTTCCCAGGAAATTCTGCTTCCTTCCCATCTCTAGCTCAGCACCTCTTTTGACCTTGGAGGAGGGGAGCCCTTGGGCTCTGCACCCAGAGTCCTGCTCACAGCCAAGGTAAGAGAATCCCAAAACATCCCCTTCCTGGGTCCACACCGGGAAAAAGGCCATGCCTGCTCCCACAAGGCACTGGCAAAGGCAGATGGGGGGCAGGTCCCCTTCAAGGTCTCTGTCGAAGAGATGGTGACAAATCTGTCAGGGGAAGGTGGCTAATTTGCAACAATTATAATGACCCTCACGTGTCGAGAGCCCTCTTGAGTTTATGAGTGTCCCCCTATCCATTTTCTCATTATTTGGCCCTCAGGATGCTCCTTTGAGGTCAGAATCCTTAGAGCTTTTTACAGATGAAGAAAACGAGGTTTCAGGAGGTAAAACAACTTATCCAGGGTCATGCTGCAAGTAAGTGGCAGAGACAGGCCTCAAATTCAAGACTCCAGAGTACATAATGGACAATATCAAAACACTGGCAAGGCATGAGAGAAGGGTGAAACTTCTACACTGGTAGTGAGATTTTTTAAATAATGCAGCCACTTTGGAAAACGTCGGCAGTTTCTCAAAAACTTAAACATAGAGTTACCATATGACCCAGCAATTCCATTCCTAGGCATATAACTAAGAAACCGTATGTCCACACAAAAGCCTGTACGTGAATGTTCATAGTAGCATTTTTCATAAGAACCAAAGAACAGAAACAACCTGAAAACACACAATTGTTTAAATTTTTCTATTAACTACTGTATCAGTTCAGGGCCTACTATAAACAAATGTAAAAAAAAAAAAAAAAAAAGATTCCAGAGTACAAATTCTCCTGATACCCAAGGCCCCCAGCTATTTCTGGTTGACAGTCCTGGTTCTAGCCCTAGCCGTGCCATCCTCAGCCAGGCCACTTAGCTTTGGTTATGTCAGAGATCCCTGCCAGCTCTGCCTTTGTGTCCTCTATTAGTGTCCTTGAGCCATAAAGATGAGGGTGTTCAGCGGCTTCTGCAGGTTTTAGAGAGAAGCAGCTGTGACTTCGCCTCCCTTGAGGAGCTCTTCCTGACTGCCCAAGGCTGAATTATTATCCCTCATCCTGTTCCCACAGCACTCACAGCATTGCATTGTAATTTATCTGCAAATTCCCAGGGGGCCAGGCAGCACACATTCATGAACATGAAGTGGGTCAAACACGATGCAATAAGGAATAGTGGGGACTGTGGTAGAGAGCCCCTGGTCTGTGGGCAGCCCGTATGCAGTGCCAGCTTCTTATCCTCAGGCAGAAAAGCCAACCCAGTGTTGTTCAATCTTAAGAGAAGCCAAAATTCTGGATTTTTATGTGAAATCTGCTTTTTAAAGGTAGTTCAAAATCTATTTCATTAGGCACTTCATAGGTATTGCAGCCCCTGGATTAGTCACACCTACTTTCCCACTAGACTTTGGGCTACCTGAGAGCACAACTGGGTCTCTCTCTCTGAACTCTGAGTGAGCAGCCCAGGAACTGGCTCCCTACAAGCGACAAGAGATTGCTTTTGAAATGCTGTAATATCTTGCCCCAGTCAAAACCCTACAGGTTTCTGGTGACCATGCCAATCCAGCTGGCATGGATTAAGGGTTTACTGCACACCAAACACTGTTTAAGCACTTTACATATTATCTGACTTAATTCCCATTACTTACCTACTATGATTCTGTCCATTTTACAGATGAGGATGCCGAGGCCCAGTCGCACAACTTGCCCAAGGTCACGTGGCTACTGATAACCTAGGATGCAAATTCAGGCAGTCTGTCTCCACAAATTTCTGCTTGCATTGCTGTGATACCATACTGCCCCATGAGACGCCCCCCGCTTAAATATCACCTGCAGTCACTTAGCCCCGATAAAGCTCTCTGGGAAGCTGCCAGGTACGGTTTCCAGTCTTAAGGACAGTGGGAGCCAGGGCATGTGGCAGAAACAGAGAACAACGCATGCACTGCAGAAAGTGGACCTGAGGTTCAGAGAGGGGTATGTACTAGTCCAAGACTATACAGCTAGATCAAGCCAAAGTCAGTGTTTACCGTTTACCCCAGAGCAACAAACCCCAGCTTCTAACAAAGGAAAATGTATAGGGCAGAGAGGAGGGGCCAGGAGAAGCCTGGTTCTCGCTCATCCCATTGAAACAGTCAAGCACTCTCTAAACTAGCTAAATGGTTCCGAAGGAAATGGGAGTCTATTTTGTCTCCTGTCACCAGGGCTGCAAATCCTGATATATCTCAGGCCACAGCAGAGAAGTGGATGGCTCAGCATTTGGAGAGATGCCCGCACCAGACAGGAAGTGGGGTGGATGATTCAACAGGTACCTCTCTATTCTGAGAACTGATCCTGTGATGGGTGAGTGTACATCCAGCTGAGATAAAAAATAAATTTGAATGCCAAACATCGGAACCTACAGCAAGCCTCCCTTTCTTCCATGGGACTTAAAGCATCCTTTGGGATGCTTTAATCCTTCCAGGTTTTCTATTTTTAAAATTTTGCTGGGGCAACAAGGCCCTTAGGAGGCTGGAGTGGGCTGGTGATTCAAAGGCTTCCCTTCCTCCCGGCGCACCCTCCTACAGGATGATAAAATGCTGCGGTTCCACAGAGTTGGCCTGGGCACCACTTCCCCCACAGTCAGTCTTTCTCGACTGTAAAATGGAGGTAGTGCCCTTTGCATCGCTGAGACAGAAAAGTTTGGTACAAGTCCACGATTCCTTACCTGAAACACGTGGGGCTCAGTGTGTTTGCTAACGGAATTCTTTGGATTTCAGAAAGGTTTTATGGTGGGCCTACTGTATATTACACAACATGCCCAGCAATCTCTGGGGCAGTGCTCCATAAACCCTTTCATACACAGCGTAAGCTCTTCAATATTCCTATACAGCAAAATGCATACATATTCATGCTAAGTGGGGTAAAAGAAAGACTATAAATAACCTCACGTCCAATTCACAACAGGTTTGTCATCAAATGCTTGCCCCAACCTCATGAGAAAGCTTTCGGTTTTCAGAGCTTTCTCGGACCTTGGAATTGCATACGAGTGCCAGCTTTGGTTTCAGGCACACCTGGTTTCCATTCCAATTGCACCTTTAGCAGCTGGCTGACCTTGAGCAAGACATTCCTCTTGACTGCGCACCTCTGTTTTCAAATCTATAAAATGGGATGGTAATCCCTGTGTTGGTTCCTAGAAGGCACACAAGGTTGCTGCACTGGAAGGGGGTGGCCACACTGACAGGTCCCCAGAGGAGGCCTTGGCGAGTCCATTGCAGTTTGGGGTAAGTCTGCACACAAGGCAGGGGCTTGCAAGGCTGACGCATAAACAGATGCTCCATCTATTAATAGAGAGCACAAGAAATACAGCCGCCAGCAGGACCCGGCGCTTTTGTTGGCCTGCCCAGCACATACCCCCCTTCAGTAAAAGCTCTGTGAGGATTCACGGTCGTGATAGGAGGGAGTCAGAACAAGTGGCAGTGTTATTCTGAAGAAGCATTCATCAGCAGAGGGAGCTTGAGGGGACCTTCTTGCCCAGGAAATGGGGGTGACACTCCAGCCCCCTCGACAGGGCCCGCTCTGGCTCCAGGACCCTCCCCCTTCTGCATCTCCAGTCCCTCCTCCATCCCTGTGATCAGGTTCCCTTGATAAACCATTCCAGGACTCCTTCCAGCCAGACTCGCTCAGAAACCCTGGCATTTGATGTGCCCCCAACTCTGCAGCCACACGTTTGCAGACAACCAACTGGTGACTCTTACAAAAGGCCAGTTTACATCCGCGGCAGATTTTCTGCTCCTACCAAGGCCACGATAGCATCTCCCACTCCACGTTCTCTTCTAGAACCTTGTGCCTTGACTATGGGCAGGCTTGTGACTCGCTGGTAACCCAGGGAAGGGGTGGAATTGATGCTGTGTTACCTCTGAGGCCAGACCGTAGAAGGCCATGTAGCTCCCAGATTACTGGTCAGAACACTTCCTCTGGAAGCCTTCAGCCCCCATATAAGTAGTCTGACTGTCCTGAGACCACCACGTGGTGAGGAAGCCCAAACTCTCCATGTGGACTCGCCACATAGAGAGACCCTGAGACGAAATGGAGAGAGAGAAAGAGAGAATGGTCTGGCCAGCCTCCAGCTACTCCAGCTCCCCCCACATCTAACTACCATTGGCTGAGAGACCCCAGGTCAGAACCACCCAGCCAAGCCCTTCCCAAATTCCTGACCCACAGAAACCAAGAGAGAGAATAAACAGATTGTTGTAAACCACCAAGTTCTGGAGAGATGTCACACAGCAACAGATGACCAGAACAGAGGCCAATTTTATTTCCTTTCTGCCTAGGGTGACCATACCTCCCAATTTGCGAGGAACAGTCCCCATTTACACCTTTTGTCTGGCATAATTATTGATACTGACCCCTTCTCTCCCAAAAAGTGCCCCAATTTGGATGGTAAATTATATGGTCACCCTGAATTTGGCCAAGTTCTCAGAGCATACTACAGATGCTGGCAACAACCTTCCGCCTCACAGTCTAGAATATCAAAATACATGAGATGCCACACACATAGAAAGCCTTCGAGAGATCGGTGCTGTTCTCTCATCCCTTCCCCTTCTCCCAGTTCTGTCCTGTCTGGATGCTCAGCAGTTCTGCCAGGAGACGGCTGAAGGAGCAGGCTCAGCCCCCTCACAATCTCCAGAGCGCCTTCCCCAAATAAACACACAACCCCAGTGAAAGCAGGACATCTGCTATGCAAACACAGCTTCAAGACAAGCCCGGGGCTCCCCCTTTCCACCAGATTGCTCTCACTATGCCCTTCCCATGGGGAAATTCTGGAGCTGCCACTGATATCCAGCATAAGAAGGGTTTGAGTAAATCAGAGAGCAGAGGCAAGAGACAGAAGAGTGGCGAGAAAAAGAAAACCCAAACCTCAGGAAAGCCCTTCTCCACCACCGTGGATGGGAGCTTTTTTTTTTTTTTTTTTTGCGGTACAGGGGCCTCTCACTGTTGTGGCCTCTCCCGTTGCAGAGCACAGGCTCCGGACACGCAGGCTCAGCGGCCATGGCTCACGGGCCCAGCCGCTCCGTGGCACGTGGGATCTTCCCGGACCGGGGCACGAACCCGTGTCCCCTGCATCGGCAGGCGGACTCTCAACCACTGCGCCACCAGGGAGCTTTTAAGGGCACAAAACTGCTCTCATATCCTAGTGCAGCCACTTACTCACTGGGCCAAGTACCCAACCGCGCTGAGCCTGTTTCTCCCTCCTGCATGAATGTCTCAGAGAACTCTCAGAAAGAATTGAAGAGATGACGATTTATGTAAAGCACTAGCACAGCACCTGGCATATAGTACGCACTCAATAAATGCTAGTTCCCTTTTTAAAACATTGGAGGTTCCTATTAGAAAATGCATTTGTTTTATCTGGAAGGGACAGGACAGAACAGAACAGCACAAAGAGCTGATCAGAAAACAGCAGTAATGGTGCCTCTTGCTTCTAGACACAACATAAGGGTATGAATATGGAGGGCCTGGCGGGCACCTATCGGTCTCCCCTTTTTAGTTTAGAAAATGCTTTTGCAGTCACTCCCTCGGCTAGAACAGAAGCTCTTTGAAGGCAAGACTCTCACTATTGATCATTATATACACAGGATCCTGCTGCAAAAGTGGTGGCTCTTATAATGCAAGCTGAACAAATGAGCTCACACCAATTTTGATCCCTTTATTCATTGATTTAGTCAACAAATGCTTACTGGTCACCTGCTCTATGTCAGACACTGTTCTAGCAACTGAGAACACAGGCCCTACCCCCCACCCCCTCAGGGTGCTCCATGTGATAGAAGAAACATGCATGAACCCAGATTTACTCACGGCTGGCCTGGTCCCATCATCCCTGTGTCTGCTCAAGAGTTATCTCCTCAATGAGATCTTCGACCACCACTCCTAAAACAGCTGCTTCTCTCTCCACCCCTCCTCGCCCTCCGACTCTGCTTCATTTCTTCATCGTTCTCCTCATGCTCTGAAATATTTTTGTTTCCTTGTTTAGGCTCCATCTCTGCTTCTAGAGTGTCAGCTCTGTGAGGTAGAGGCTTTGCTGTCTCACCTAGAACAGTGCCTGGTGACACATATTTGGGGAATTGATGAATGAATGGATGGGGTTTTGTGAGAATTAAATGAGAAAATGAATTTAGCACATTACCCTGGGCACATAAATAGGGACTCAATTAATGATAATGTACTCAATATCAATAGTAAGTTGTAACATGTGCTAAAATATAGGGGGAGATGTACTCTAGCTGAATTGCTCGGATCATGTCTTTTGTTTTTTGGTGTTTTTTTTTTTTTTTTTTTTTTTTGCTGTGGGCCCACAGGCCATCTGCTGCAGTCTCTCTCTTGTGTCAAAGTTTCATCGTCTTTTCCATTTTGGCTGTGACGTCTCTGCCCACCCCAGATGGAGAAGGATTTGGAGTGTATGTCTCATTCTCAATTATGGGCCCCTGGGCTTGGGTGGAAGATCTTTCCTCCATTCCTTTCTCAAGACGCCTCTGCTGCCTCTTTCTGCCCATCCAGTCTCCACAGGATGACCCTCCTTTACATTAGGGCATGACCTCCCTCCCTCCCCACTTCAAAATCCTTCAGCAGCTTACCTTTATCCTGAGGATAAAATCCCATACTCTGCTCTGTGGCCTGCACATTTCTACGTGGCCACTTCCTCTTTCTGGGTCATACCCAGGCTCCTTCCTGCCTTGAGACCCTGTCACCTGCTGTTCCCTGGTGCCGGGAATACATCTCCCCTAGATCTTCATTAGCCTGTGTCCTCAACCAACCACCCCTCTGAGTAGACTTGCCCTGTCCTCATTCACTCTTGCTCACCATGTGCCTGGTACCATTCCAAGAACTTACATTAACTCATTTAATTCTCACCACAGCCCTGTGGCATAAAAAGAAAAGCATGATTGGGAACTCCCTAGTGGTCCAGCGGTTAGGACACAGCACCTTCACTTCCGAGGCCCAAATTTGATGCCTGTTCAGCGAACTATCCTGCAAGCCATGCAGTGCGGCCAAAAATAAGCATGATAGCTTGCGGAGAGTGAGTATAAAATGGCAGGATATAAAGAGGATAGGTAGCCAAGACCAGACAGTCCACAGGAAGACATTTGTATTTTACTCCAGTACGTAATGGGAAGCTGCTAGAAGGTTGTGAATAGATTACTTTGATCATCATGCAGAGAAGGAACCCTAGAAGGACAAGAGTGGACACTGGGAGTCCAAGCATGAGGCTGAAGATGGTGGGGGAAAAGTGGTGGCATTCACGATGGGTTTTTTTTTTGGGGGGGGGCACGCCTTGAGGCTTGTGGGATCTTAGTTCCCCGACCAGGGATCAAACCCTTGCCCCCTGTAGTGAAATGAAAGCACAGAGTCCTAACCACTGGACAACCAGGGAATTTCCTCAAGACGTCTTGTTGTTGTTGTTGTTGTTGTTGTTTTTGCGGTACGCGGGCCTCTCCCTGTTGTGGCCTCTCCCGTTTCGGAGCACAGGCTCCGGATGCGCAGGCTCAGCGGCCATGGCTCACGGGCCTAGCCGATCCGCGGCATGTAGGATCTTCCTGGACTGAGGCACGAACCCGTGTTCCCTGCATCGGCAAGCGGACTCTCAACCACTGCGCCACCAGGGAAGCCCTCAAGACGTCTTTTGAAAGAAGAATAAAGAGGAGTTACTGAAGGATTGAATGTGGTGGAAAAGGGAAAAGGAGCTACCAATACTGACTACAAGGTTTTGCAATGAGCACCACTCACTGGATAGCATGAACAAAAAGTAGGAAAACTGGAAGATGAGCGGATTAGGAGAGTACTTATGGAAACAGATGCTGCTGTTAACATTTTCATTTTACAAATGAATAAGGTTTCAGAGAGATCGAATAACCTGTCTAAGTTTGCCCAACTGGTAAGTGGGATTCCTGAGTATTTTCACATACATTTATCTTTACCCTCACGGCACCCCCTTTTTATCTTCTCCAATTTACAGATAAGGAAACTGAGGTCCAGGGAGGTGAAGGCTACACAGCTAGAAAGTGGCAGAGCCAAGAACAGATATCTGATCTAACAGAAAATATATTTCCCAATAAAGGAGACACGCTGGGAGGCTGATAAGGAAACCTAAGAAGCCAGGTAGAAAAGAATCTGAGGTTTGAACAAAAATCGCGCGCTCAGATTCTCTTTCGATGTTTTGAAATTCCCCAGTAAGACTCGAGGACAAACTCCGTAGGCTGGGTTTCGAAAAGGACAGCACAATTGCCATCGTAGGAAAGTGCTTCCTGGTCGCCACTTCAGAATCACAGCTGCTCATTAAAATGCAGATTCTGGGCTCCAGCTAAGACATGCTGGTATAACAATCTATGGAAAGGAGACGCGGAATCTGCATTTTTCAAATTAGCGCTCCAAAAATCTGTCAAATAATAAAGTTTGAGAACTGTGGAGGTATGGTTTGAACCCTGGCAACCACCCACTACACTAGTAGTCTGATCTACGCAGGTCACTTTGCACCTCCTGGCCTCAGTTTCCGAAAAACAGCGCGTCGCGACGACATACGCCTGAAACACTCAAACCTTCCCCTAGCAGTGAGAATCGAACAACACGATCGCTTAAAGAAGGCAGGAGCCGCGGGGCACTGTGGGATACAGAGGTGCCGAAGCGGCCCGCAAGGCATTGTGGGACACGGGGGGCTGTTAGCCACTCTCGGCCTCCAGCTTCGACTGCAGAGCCGCCTCGTTTCAAGAAACTTGAAAACCCTCTCGGAGCGTCGCCGGGTGTCCCATGACGTAACTGTAAACATCCTCCGGTGTCTTGCAGGCTAATCGGAACAGCTCGAAAAGAACAGTGACGAACTTCCGGGTTGCCTTTGCTTTACGACTCGTGCGTTCTGCCGCCGAACCGGAAGGAAGCTGGGGAGCAGTTTACGACAGCGCCGGTTGTGTTTACGGCGCCGGCCGCTGCGCGCGCGTTTTTCCTGTTTTCCCAGGTCTTCGGTCCACAGGCGGTGGTGCGGTCTCCGGCCTGGACAATCTGTCGCCATCCGGCCCGTCTAAGGCCGTTGCAGGTGAGCAGTGTGTTTCGTAGCGTTTCGCGGACCTCCGGAGCCGAGTTGGGCGGCTCCTGGCCTTTGGGGGCCTACCGGAAGAAACCTCCGTACACCCCCACCTGCCGCCGCTGTCCCTCTGCTGGGCGGGGCAGGACTCTGCCTTCGGGGTCCCAGGTCCGACCCAGTGCGGGGCAGAGCCTTGTGGCTGAGGTCTCTGGCCCTAGACTCCGTTTAGCGGCCACGGGCTGGGCGAATGTGATCATGTCACTTAACCCAGCTGGGTCTCAGGGTCTTTTTAAAGCGGCCCACGGCTCCCTGAGCTGCTATGAGAGAGGTATTGGGGGTTCCAAGCTGAGCGGTGTTCGGTCCTCTCTGAGGAGTTCACGGTCCAAGTGTTTCCTTCCCTTTTCTGTGAAATGGGAGGCCAGAATGGAGTTGATTGATCTCTGATCTGAAACTCTACTCCCCAGGAATTGATGGGGAACGGCCTGCAGTGGCTGCCGTAACATAGCCAGTACCGTGGCCTGCCAGCCGGAAGGCCCCTTCTGACTGCCCTGTTGGTGCCTCCTCATCCTGCCCCTGTAGCCAGTACAGCTGTCACTACGTTTTAACTGAAAGGTTTAGTTTCTCCTGTTGGTTCCATTGTGCTCACTCTTATTTCACCTGCGTTGAAACCAGGTGACTTCCTCCCGCCCCCCCCCCCCGCCCAGAGAAATGCATGTCAAGCCTTGAGCCCGTTTGCCTCCAGCTCTGATAAAACAAGTCGATTTTTTTAAGTGTGTTTGGAGATATCTTACTGTGTTGTCAGTAGGGGCTGAAACCCCAGATCTTTTCAGGCCGCTGCCCAGCTTATAAAATAATAGGAAGAGTGTTGGACTTAGGGCAGACGACCCTGGAAACCAAACCTGTTTTGAAATGATGGGCAAGTCAACTGCTTGATCTGGCTGAACTGCACATTTTTATCTCTAAAATGGGGGCGGAGTGGGAGGGTTAGTGGTGTTGCATCTGACACGTGTAGGAGCCTGATAAATATTTAATGTGAATTGTTTCGAGACCACCACCGCTTCCCTCAGTCCGCTTCCTGTAGTGTAACTTAAGTTCAAGCTGCAGGATGGAGCTCCCAGGTCATTCCCTGTTGCTGTCACCCAAGTGTCCCCTCTGTAGGAAGCCTTAATCTCCCTATTGTTGAACGATTAAGAGAGTTTTCTAAATTTAGTACCCTGCACTCTGATTGCTGTCTGGACTCCAGAAGTGTTTGTGTAATGAATTTTCCCCTGGGAACTCAGCTTCTGAGCATTTGCAGGGGATTACAGTGGATGATAAATGCGTACGTTTTTGATAGGACCTGTCAGGTGAACATCTGTCTGGAGCCAGTTTGCCTGGGTTCAAATTTTTCGTCCATTAGTGTTGTGACTTCGGGCAATTTCTTGATTTCTCTGTGCCTCAGTTTTTTTATCTGGAAAGTGGGGCTAATACTGGTCCTACCTTGGGATTGTTGGGAGGAGTTAATGAATTTATGTGTGGTAAGCACTAAGAACATGCCTGGTACTCATAATGTTTATGAACATTGGCTGTATGGCCACTTTTATGAACTAAGGTTTCTGGTGGCTTCCTCAGCCTTCTGGCGGGCCTTTTACCTGACCCTGTGTCTACTTGCTCTGCATAAGGATTTTCATTGACAGAAAATCAGAAGAACAACAAAGGAAAGTTACATTTCAGGATATATTCACGGACCCTTGTTTTCTTCTCAGCACTGTGTGTAAATGTATTTTTGCAAGACTCAGGAGTAATTGTGCAGCGTTTTACAATGGAATCATTTCCAAATACGTTAATTAATACATACGGCTTTCACAATGATTCTCTGATAGAAATAAAACAAGGATCTTATGTATTTGACAGATGAAGAGACTGAGGCTTAGGGATTAAATATCGTATGCCTGGTGAAGGTGAGAATGAGAACTACAACATACTTATTACACTTGAAAAAAAGTTACTACGTTTCGTCAAATATGTGAGGTACCACTCATTTTAAGAAGCACAATTATTTCATGTAACACCAAGAAAGAAAAACTGCCAATTACGATATGACACCCCATCAAGCAGAAGGTGCAGACTCATTTCAGAGGTGGTACAGTGAAGAAAAAAATCAATGAAATATGATACCTCAATTTTGTTAGCAGTCTTCTGAGTTTTAAGTATTCACAACATTATTTACAAGAAGACATTGAATGGGGAGTAGCTCACCAGTTGAGGGTTCTGTTTTGCATTTTTAATTTTGTCATTCATGTCTTAGCTTAACTCAAATGCAAGGCTTTTTTTTTAGTTTGAGGCTTTTCTTCATGGAGCTGCTTATATTATTTGTATTTTTAAGGTTTTAGAAGATGGCAAAGTTCATGACACCCGTGATCCAGGACAACCCCTCAGGCTGGGGTCCCTGTGCGGTTCCCGAGCAGTTTCGGGATATGCCCTACCAGCCATTCAGCAAAGGAGATCGGCTAGGAAAGGTACTTTCCTGTCAGCAGGGGTCTGAATCTTTTATCCTGTGGCTGCTCCTCCAAGTTCGTTTCAATTTTATTCTCTCAAAAGCATCGGGGTTATAAGTATCCGTTATATAGTATATATAGTATCCATCTGGATACTTCCAGTGGTCATAGGAGAGATGGGCTCTTAAAAAGCCATCCTGAGCCAGTCCTGACACACTGTGTCCTCACTTTGGGGGGTTTCTGAGTGAACAGAAACCCACCTGGCTGACCCGTGCTCCATGTCTTCCCTTGTTGCTCTCACTAGGTTGCAGACTGGACGGGGGCCACGTACCAAGATAAGAGGTACACAAGTAAGTGTTCTCCGCCTGACTGCCCGGATCAGGGCCTTGGGGGATTGTTAGTTTTTCTAGTAACCTCCACCTGAAAGCATTCTAGGATGGGAACAAAAGGCTGATAATAATTCATAGTATTTCAGGGCATATTCTGGACTGTGGAAACAATCCACATTTTTTTGGAAATATCCTCAACTTAGACTGTTCATTAAAGAGGTTCGGCCTATTATAGTGGGTTCCCCCCCCACACTTTTGGGGAGCCACGGCCCCTTTTACAAATCTGGTGAACATGTTCCCATTTTTCATTTCACTGCAATTTATTGAACCTACGAGGCCAGTCAATGGATCCCAGTTTTAAAACTCCGGGTTTTAAGATCCTGGTACAGTAAATTGGTTTCTTCCCTCTGTGCCAGTTGAGAGAGCTGGAAGTGGCTCCCTGGAATACCGAGTTAAGATTATCTGCGTCTGAGGTCAGCAAGAAAGTCAGTCGTAGCCCATTAGCCACGTCTGCCTTGGGCACCTGATGATGACAGTGACGATACTTAGACCGCATACTTGCCTCTCCTGAGAGTAGATTTTAACTCATATTCTTACAGACTAAGGCAGAGAGTGAAATGCGCTTGACTTAAGTTCCTCAGACTCTGTCTTGACTTAGAAAGTTCTTTGGACCAGAGCTTTTCGAACTTGAATGTGCGTATGAATCAGCTGGGGATCTTATTAAAATGCTGATTCTGATTCCGTGGGTCTGGGGTGAGGCTGTGAGTCTGTACATCTGAGATGATCCCAGCCGATGGGGCAGGTCCTGGGACCACACTGTAAATAGCAGGCCTTTAGACCACCATGTATTTGTAAAATCTGTAGGCAGTGTTGTTACACGCCGTCACCTTTGCCTCCAGATAAGTACTCCTCTCAGTTTGGAGGTGGGAGTCAGTACGCTTACTTCCATGAGGAGGATGAAACTAGTTTCCAGCTGGTGGATACCGCACGCACACAGAAGACCGCCTACCAGCGGAATCGGATGCGGTTTGCACAGGTAGGCCAAGAGCCAGCAATCTGACCGTCTTGGGGCTGTCACGTGCTGCTAAAAATGCTACCGTGCAGTGCTGCTGAGAGGAGAGCATGTTATTGTGGGTCTTTAGTGAATTCCAAGTAGCTATTCAGTGACAGTTGTGCTAAAATAAATGGGTACTAAGTCCAGGGATGCATTTAAATAGTTTAGCTTTCTGTTGACCAGTAGCAAGGACATCTGTGCTAAGGATGGATGTTAGCGCTGGATTAACAAGGTGATCTGTCTGTTGCCTCACTTCATTAC
This sequence comes from Globicephala melas, assembly GCF_963455315.2. Classification (NCBI taxonomy): domain Eukaryota; kingdom Metazoa; phylum Chordata; class Mammalia; order Artiodactyla; family Delphinidae; genus Globicephala; species Globicephala melas. Next base: position 11,311,269 of record NC_083323.1, read on the forward strand.
TATGTCCAGGATTTATTAAGTAGATCGTCCAGTTGGGCTGCATCTTCTTACATAAAGAGACAAACTCAACAACTCTAATAAGAGCCAGTAAACCTACTTCAGTAAAAACTGCATGTGGATATAAATCTAATTCCAAGTACAAACATACGTCATTTTATTGTGCTTCGCAGATTTTTTTTTTTTTTTTAACAAATGGAAGGTTTGTGGCAACCCTGAATCGAGCAAGTCTTTTGGCGCCTTTTTTTCCAACAGCATTTGGCTCACTTCATGTCTCTGTGTCACATTTAGTAATTCTCACGATATTTCAAACTTTTTCGTTACTATTACATTTGTTATGGTGATCTATGATCCGTGATGGCTAATGTTACTACTCACTGAAGGCTCAGATGGTGGTTAACGTTTGTTAGCAATAAAGTGTTTTTTTAATTAAGGTGTATACATTGTTTTTTTTTAGAAATAGTGGTATCGCACACTAATAGTCTGCAGTGTAGTGTAAACTATACGTATAGCATAACTTTTACATGCACTGGTAAAGCAAAAGCTTTGTGTGACCCGCTTTATTGTGATACTTTATTGTGGAGGTCTGGAACCAAACCCAGAATATCTCTGAGGTATGCCTGTGCATACTTGTAACCCCCCGGATGTTGATTCTATAAAAGCAGAGTAAAATGTGCGATTTGGGTTTGCATCCTAAACTAACTCTAATGGCCTCCCATTAGGCACTGGCAGTTGTAAGCCAGATCTCCAAGATTTTAACATGGATGTTTTTTCCTGCTTCCCAGCGGAACCTCCGCAGAGACAAGGATCGACGGAACATGTTGCAGTTCAACCTGCAGACCTTGCCTAAGAGCGCCAAGCAGAAAGAGAGGTGAGGTGCCCATCCTGCCAGAACAAGATATTCTTCCAGGACCGACTGCACTCTGACGGCGGGAGGCCAGAGCAGAATAGTCGTCTTCCCCACCGTTGCAGGAAAACCAGAAAGTCTTCCCAGGGCCAGTTAAGCCACTGTCTCAGCCCTGGGGTCGTTCTCGAAGAGCTGTTAACAGCAGAGAGCATGGGCAGGAAACTTGCAGAGGATGTGACTACTGAAGGGAAGCAAAGGCAGATAGGAGGCAACTTTGGAGCTTACCTAGGCTTGGGTCTGCTGTGGCACAGCTCCGGGGAGCCCCATTCACGCTGGGGCCTGTGAGTCCCTGGAGCTGTGTAGGATAGTAGCCCTGCCCAAGCTGGGGCTGCCAGTGGACAGGTGGATAGATGGAGTAAAATATATGCATAATACTGGTCAGTAGTGGGGGCAGTATGCCTCTCTAGCATGTCTAGCGTGCGCCCTGTTGGTCTGTTCTTTTTTTTAAGCCCCTGTTTGCCTTAAAAATCTGCACTGAAAGCACAGTTTTCCTGTCTTTCCAGAGAACGCATACGACTGCAGAAAAAATTCCAGAAACAATTTGGAGTGAGGCAGAAATGGGACCAGAAATCACAGGTAGTGTATCCATATCAGAATTCTGTCCAGGAATTTGATTTTGTTTATTGTTTGTTTGGTTTTATAACAGCTTTAGTGAGGTATAGTGCACACACTATGCACGTCACCCATTTAAAGTGTGCATTTCGGTGATTTGTAGTGTATTGACAGAGTGCTGCAACCGTTATTACAGTCCACGTCAGAAGGTTTTCATCACTCTGAAAAGAAGCCCGGTACCCTGTGCCAGTCAGCCTCTCTCCTCCCCAGCCCTAGGCTGCCCCTTATCTATTTTCTGTCTCCAGATTTGCCTGCCCCAGACATTTCATATGAATGAATCACAGCGGAATGACCTTTTGTGACGGGCTCCTTTCACCAAGCATCATGTTCTCAAGGCTAATCCATGATGTAGCACATGTCAGCACTTCATTCCTTTTTATCGCCACGTTCCGTCAGATGGATAGACCACATTTTGTTTATCCGTTCACCACTGATGGGCACTGGGGCGGTTTTACTCCGGGGCATATTAGGAATGATGCCCCTGTGGGCATTCCTGTACAAGTGTTTGTGTGGGCGTGGTGAGAGTAGAAGACATGTAAGCAAGCGTGAAGGTCCAACTGTGGAAGTTACATGTTGCTGGACATGGTGCTTGCTGTAACAGCAAGAATAAATAGCTGACGCCCTGAGAGAAATATAAGGAGCTGTTACAGCCCCTGTGTAAATGTAGGGAATAGAAGAGCCGGTGTCCCCAGGGCGGCATCGCTACCGAGGGGTAGAATTCCCATTTGTTTCTGAGCTCTTGTCCCTTCGGTCCTCTTCTAGATTGTAAGCTCCTAGGAGTCAGGGACGCTGCTGGAAGACAGCCAGCACGTAGTAAATGTTCTGGATATATTTATTGAGTAAAAGCCTTCGTACTGTTAACCTGCCTTTTGCTTACGTTTTGCACTGGCTGTCATTTTTCCCCTCCAATGGTTTCCCCCAACAGAAGCCCCGAGACTCCTCGGTGGAAGTCCGCAGTGACTGGGAGGTGAAGGAGGAGATGGACTTTCCTCAGTTAATGAAGATGCGCTACTTGGAAGTGTCAGAGCCCCAGGACATGTAGGTGATGTCTTTTACTACTGTCCACCACACTCGTGTGCGCCAGCTGGTGGCGACCGTCGGCCTAAGCCCTAGTATGTCCAAAGGTGTTGCGTAAGACTGACAGACAGGTTTTCAAAAGCAATGCCGGGGGGGCAGAAGGGAGCTGACTGACACTAGACCTTCACCTCGGGGACTCCCGGCGGCCCAGTGGCTAGGACTCCGCACTTTGACTGCCAAGGGCACGGGTTCAATCCCTAGTCGGGGGACTAGAATCCCACAGGCTGTACGGCACGGCCAAAAAGAAAAAAACTTCAGCTCTCTTTGAACTTCCTGGCATTGTGAGCAAAAGAAGAATTAAGTGGGCTTCCCTGGTGGCGCAGTGGTTGAGAATCTGCCTGCCAAGGCAGGGGGCACGGGTTCCAGCCCTGGTCTGGGAAGGTCCCACTTGCCGCGGAGCAACTGGGCCCGTGAGCCACAACTACTGAGCCTGCGCATCTGGAGCCTGTGCTCCGCAGCAGGAGAGGCCGCGATAGTGAGAGGCCCGCGCACCGCGATGAAGAGTGGCCCCCGCTCACCGCAACTAGAGAAAGCCCTCGCACAGAAACGAAGACCCAACACGGCCATAAATAAATAAATGTATAAAAAGAAGAATTAAGTTACAGAACTCTTGTTGGCAGAAAGAAATTTGCTGTTAAACTCCAGATTTCTTTCCACTTCCTGAAATCCTGAGCAAAAGGCAAAAGTAAGTTCTATAGCTTTGAGGGCAGAAAGAGAAAGATAGCAGTTCTTCAAGAGTCATGAAGCTTTTGCTTACATTTCAAAGAGCTCCTTACCTCAAAGGGCCAGTAGATGGAAATAACTTAGCGGGGACCTGGGGCACCAGACCGAGTCAGCGTGCCTGCCGCGGGCTCTGTAACTGCCGCTCTCCCTGTCTTGGCCTCGGCCTCCCTGTCTTTAAAATGGGGAGGCAGAGCAGAATCAGTTGTGTCCTCACTGTTCTGTGGAGCCACATGAGGAGCTGAGGGGGCAGGGCCCTGAGCCGAGTCAGAGAATGTTTTCATCTCTCATACTCTAGACTTTGGATCCGTGGCTTAACAGAAAAGAAGTAGGTGGTCTTCTTCCCCTTCACTTAGCGCGTGTTGCCTGCTCTCCCCTCAGCGAGTGCTGCGGGGCCCTGGAATACTACGACAAAGCCTTCGACCGCATCACCACGAGGAGCGAGAAGCCGCTGCGGAGCATCAAGCGCATCTTCCACACTGTCACCACCACGGACGACCCCGTCATCCGGAAGGTGGGCGCCCCCTGCCCCGCACCTGCCCGCCCACGGGGAGTGTGGAGGCCTCAGGACAGAGATGCGGGGATGCGTGTGAATCGGTTGGGCCTCGGAAGCCCCTGTAGATAAGACTCTTCTGAATCGACTTAGGATTAGATGAAAATAAGAGCACTTTGCTGGCCAGACCATAAGTGTTGATGTTAGGTGAAGCTGGGCCCGGGTCCCAGCTCTGCCGCGCTTCCTGGCTTCACCTCTCTGAGGCCTTAGCTTTCTTACCTGTAAATCGGGGTAAATGTACTTACCACGGGCCGCTGGGGTGAGGAGGGCAGCATCGGGCAGTGCTCTCCTGGGATACAGCCGGTGCTCAGGGAGCTGCAGTTCCTTGGACCCCAGGACACAAGTTTGCTGGCTGGCTTGCTGCGGCCTTGCTCAGACAAGGGTGTGGGTGTGAACGCGCCTTACAGAGGAGTCCTTCCCCTGCTGTGAATGGCCAGTTCAACCCTGAAGTAGCCTCATCTCTCTTCTGTCCTCTGCAGCTGGCAAAAACTCAGGGGAACGTGTTTGCCACCGATGCCATTCTGGCCACACTGATGAGCTGCACCCGCTCCGTGTATTCCTGGGACATCGTCGTCCAGAGAGTCGGGTCCAAGCTCTTCTTTGACAAGAGGGACAACTCTGACTTTGGTAAGAAGCCTGTTTGGGAACAACACACACGTGCTGAGTGTCCTTGTTGGTTCAGAGCCATTCCGTGGTCTAGCGAATGGATAGAAGAGGGTCTGTCTCCTCACAGGCGTCAACAGCCATGTCAGAATCCCACTCAGCCTCCTCAGCGACAGGGGAAGGGACTGTCACCGCAGTCCCTCTTGGGGCGTCAGCCTTCGGAGGCCTCTTGGTGCCCAAATACCGTGCTTCTAGTTTTTACTCCTTTGAATAGCACTTTCCTGACTTCTGTCATCTCTCTATACCACCTTTAGTACATACTTAATGTTTTTCTTTAGATTGATGCCTTTTTTACTTCAGCATATTTATGAAGGAAAAAATACGTACGCATGTATCTTACACCATACGTGTGTGTATGTGCACACACACAATGAATGAAAACCACTCAGAAATAGCAGAGTGAAGCCAAACGTGATTATGTTGCTTCTCCTTGTTGAAAAACTAATAAAATCAAACATTCTCTTGAGGAATCCAAAAAGAAGGAAAAGGTATGGCTTTCTTCCACGTGATCGTGACTGAATTTAACGTTAGTGTCTCAAGTTATCCAGAAGCGCACCCTGCTCCTCCCCAGTGTGTCCCACACTCAGGGGACCCACGTTAGCAGGTGGCGGTTCTTTGGAGGAAGGGTGTGTGTCTGGATCGCCACTGCTCCCCAGAGGGCCATGCACCTCTTCGGTGACTCTGTTTCGTGAGTGGTTGGCTGTGTCACGCTCTTGCAGACCTCCTGACGGTGAGTGAGACAGCCAACGAGCCCCCACAAGATGAAGGCAACTCCTTCAACTCACCCCGCAACCTGGCCATGGAAGCGACCTACATCAACCACAACTTCTCCCAGCAGTGCTTGAGGATGGTGAGGCCCTGGGAGCACCTGGGCGCCCATTTCTAGCTTGTCGACTCCAGCTGCTGTCGATTGAGCATCTGCCGGGTCGTCAGCCCCGGGGTGGTGGGATTGGTGAGGATAGACGGGGTCCCTGCCTGTCACAGAGGAGAGCCGAGCTTGGGCTTTAAGATCAGACAGCCTGACTTTGAACCCTAGATCCACCTGTTTCTAGCTTTGTGGTGCTGGGCATGTCTCTTCTCTGTAAAATTAGAATACCAATAGCACTTGTTTCACGTAGCTACATTGTGACCTTTTCTTCAAATATCTGTGTACAAGTGCACTCACTGTTTCCCAGCTGGGGATGCAGCAACCAGCCAAAGCTGCAACCCTTCAGAAGCTTTGTTACAACAGAGGAGGAAAGACAGTAAACCCTGGGTACACATGTGTTGTGACAAGTGGCTGTGTGTGCCATGGAGAAAAACAAAACAGGAGGGACGAGATTGCTATTTAAATGAGACACCTAAAGCGCATGGGCGACAGACATAAGCGCGGGGTGAACGCGAGCTGTTACATCTGTTGTGGTCCGCGGGCTGCTTGCTTGCGCTCGGAAGGGGTAAAGGGATGCACAGCACGTAGTGATCCCAGAGCCCCCTCGGGAGCTAGGGACCTAGTCAGGGCTGTGACAAAGCAGAGGTGCAGGGTCTGGCTGATTGCCTTGGTGACAGGTTGCTGCCGTCTCGTGACACCTCTGTCATCCTTGCAGGGGAAGGAAAGATACAACTTCCCCAACCCAAACCCGTTTGTGGAGGATGACATGGATAAGAATGAGATTGCCTCTGTGGCCTACCGGTATGTCACCTCCCTGGTGCCCGTGCCCTGTGTGGGTGGTGCGTCTGAAATCCAGGGTCTCAGCTGACCGAAGGAGCTCCTCCTTCCTTGCAGTTACCGCAGGTGGAAGCTCGGAGACGACATTGACCTCATCGTCCGCTGTGAGCACGACGGCGTCATGACTGGCGCCAACGGGGAGGTGTCGTTCATCAACATCAAGACCCTCAACGAGTGGGACTCCAGGGTGAGTACCATCCTGTGTCTGTCTGCCCCTCGCCTCACTTAGAGAGCTCCCGAGATTTTTTTTGTCTTCTGAGTTTTTCCCCTACTTACTGAGAAAGAGATCATGTGTTTGAGGTAATTACCTTCTTCCAGTGCTTTCTGTCCCTCTGTTCCATTCCCACTTCCTGTTGATTTCTGCTCTTTGCAAGCGTGATTTTGATCTTTCCTTATGAGCCGGGCTGGCAGGTTTCCTGTACGCCGCGCAGCTCTTCTTTTTGACCTGTTCTTTTGCTTACTGCAGCCCCTACCTGGTCTTCAACCTTCGGACGCCCTTTTTCCAACTCCTTCACTTCCTGAAGTCAGAGATTCTCAGATAAGCCCAGATTTCGCTCTTCAGGGGGCATCTTGAAAGAATCACATGTACTTCGCTTTTCCTCCTCTTTCTGTTCTCTCTCAGGCTGGTGCGCTATGATTATTGGGTTGTCATCCTTTCTGAAAGTACCTGGGCTACGTGCCTGAATTTGAAATGGGTGGCAGAGCTCCTCGGTGCTGCTGTGTAGAATAAAGGATTCTTGGTGCAAGGACAGGAAGGCCGGGCCTGTGTTCAACGAGGGTCCAGTGAGATGGAGTTTGGGGGCCGTTGTGCTCTGCTTTCATTAGAGCCAAGGGATTAGCATTCCGGGCTGCTGAGTCTCACCCCCAGATGCTCCTCAGCCTCCAGCACCTGCTGAGAGCACACCGGAAGGTTTGCTGCGAACTTAGCTCTGGGCCAGTGACCTTTTCTTAGACTTTCCACCATGCCCTCCCTGTAGCATATGGTGTCGTTGTATTTGTATGGCTGTTCCCTCTGTGTTAGTACCTTAATCTAGTCTTACACGTTTTTCAACTTCACGTGTTTCCTTTGCTGGTTCCCCTCCTTTTTGACCCCCAGTGGAGCCTTCTCTTAGGGTCAGTCCCCTTTGCAAGTCATTTTGCCATAATCACTTCTTTATATAGCATGTATTCATCTTCTTTGGCTCCATAGCAAAGTAACAGAAACTTGGAGGCTTAAAATGACATCCATTAGCTCATAGTTTGGTAGGTCAGAAGTCTAGCATCGTGTGGCTTGGTTCTCTGCTCAGAATATCCAAGAACTAAAGTTAAGGTTTCAGCAGAACTGAGTTCTCAGCTAGAGTTTCTGGAAGAAAATCCACTTCCAAGCTCATTTTAGTTGGCAGAATTCAGTTCCTTGCAGTTGTCAGATTGAGGTCCCCCATTCTCTTGCCAGATGTCAGCTGGGGCCGCTCAGCTCCTAGAGGCCACCCACATTTCTTTCCATGTGGTCCCCTCCACCTTCAAACCAGCAACATAAGATTCTTTTCGTGCTTGAAATCTCTGGCTTCCTCTGTGTCCGACCTCTACACCCAGATTTAAGAGACTCGCATGGTTAGGTGAGGCCCACCCAGATGGTCTTCCTGTCTTAAGGGACCTTAACTCCATCTGCAGAATCCCTTTTGACATGAGATAGCGTGGTCGCGGGTATTTCATCATACTCACACATTCCATCCAGACTCCATGGTAGCAGATTCTGCAAGAGCAGGGTCACCGGGGGTCATCTTAGAATTCTGCCTACCCCGAGCCTCATCCTTGAACTCTAAAAATGATTCCCGAAATCTATTCTGACTCCCATTCCATTGTTGGTTTTTTTCTTTTTTCTAAAATACCTTGTCCTTGCAACGTCCTTGTTTGTCGCACCCTCTGGCTTGGCCGTCCGTCAGCTTTGTCTCTCCTGCTCTCTTCGGCTCAGAGCCTCAAACGTCTCCTCCTTTGCACTCCTGAATTCTGCTGTCAGGTGCAGTCTGTCTTCTTGCTCAGCTCTGGTCTCACTGACATCATCCCCCTAGTTTAGGGCCCTCCTCTCCGTGATGCCTATTGTTAGCTGACCTCCCTGACTCACTCCTCCCTCCCTTCAGTATCTCTGCCAGTTAATTGTCCGAAACACTGCTTCCTTCAGGAAGCACAGATTTGAGGAAAGGCCCTTAAAATGCCACAGCAAACTCACAAGGCTGCTGCAGGATAGTTTTAATTTTTGAAGAAAGCCCAGAGACATCTGTCAGAATACTGCCCCTAAGTGGTTTGCACCTAACTACTTAATAAAAGGAACTCTTTAGTATTTCTTCTGGCCTAGGGTTGCCAGGAACCAAGAAAGTTTAGGAGTCTCTGCCGTGTGCCCTTCAGCCGTCACTTCACTCTGAGGCCAGGTTCCCACATCTGCAGAAGAGGTGGTTGGAGAAGGTGGTCTCCGGGGTCTCTCTGCTTTTTGTCTGTCTCTGTGTGTGTGCACAGCACCAGACCCTGACGTCGCTCTCTGCGGGCCTCCACGCCCACCGGGGCTAAACCGGCCTGTCTCTCCCCGCATCCCTCTCAGATCACTCCACCTCCAGCTTCTACCAATATCCTCCATGGGGGAGCTGCGAGGCTCCCATGCAAAACCCTTCCTCTCCGCCCAGCATGTGATAAACACGTGCCCTCACCACTTGTGTGGCGCTTGTTGTTTTAACTTGTGTGCGTGCGTGTCCTGGTCTGGATGAGCTCTTGTGAAGGGAGGAGTTGCGCTCTGTTGAGCACCTGCTGCGCAAGGGAGGGACCGAGGCCCTGTCTCTTAAAAGATAAGCCTGACCTCTGCTTTACCTGTGGGCTCGCCCCTCCCCAGTCAGGCCCACTAAGGAGTTGCTTCTCTGCCAGAAGTGGCAGCAGGCCATGGGCAGTGGGAGCCCGCCTTGGCCCCTGTAACCGGGGCTCCCCTCCTGCAGCACTGTAATGGCGTTGACTGGCGTCAGAAGCTGGATTCTCAGCGAGGGGCCGTCATTGCCACCGAGCTGAAGAACAACAGCTACAAGTTGGCCCGCTGGACCTGCTGTGCTTTGCTGGCCGGATCCGAGTACCTCAAGCTTGGGTGAGATTCCTGTCCGGGAGCTCATCTTTGGGAGGGGGGGTCTGCAGGTTGGGAGACGAGGGCTGGCCTTTTCTCCTTTTTCTTGGGAAAAGCATCAGGCCAGGTGTCACCATTTAACTGATACTCGACCCCAGGCGTCGCTGTGTCTCTGTGCCCGCCTGCCCCCCCCCCATAATACTCCTCTTCCCCTCAATAGTTACGTGTCCCGGTACCACGTGAAAGACTCCTCACGCCACGTCATCCTGGGCACCCAGCAGTTCAAGCCCAATGAGTTTGCCAGCCAGATCAACCTGAGCGTGGAGAACGCCTGGGGCATCCTGCGCTGCGTCATCGACATCTGCATGAAGCTGGAGGAGGGCAAGTACCTCATCCTCAAGGACCCCAACAAGCAGGTCATCCGCGTCTATAGCCTGCCCGACGGCACCTTCAGCTCGGATGAGGACGACGAGGAGGAGGAGGAGGAAGAGGAGGAAGAAGAAGGTTTGTAGCAAGCCTCCCTCCGAAGTCTGGCGTGAGCATGTGCCGGCTGGGGCCCAAGCTCTGTACGCACAGTCTTAACCTCGATGGAAACCTCTGGGAATTCCCTGAGATGTCACTTGGAGTAGCAGTCAGTCTGGCTCCAGAAGCTGCTTCCAGAGCCTTTAGATCACGAGACGGGGTCAGGGAGGAGAGTGGTCTTTTAGAGGCTAGGGCAAGGAAGAAGCATCTAGAGGAAGGCACCGGAAGCCCCTGATGTTAGCCAGTGGTCTGAGGGAGGAAAGATGCCCCAGGTGAGTTACATGGGCTTTAAGCTCTCTCACCTGCTTCACCAGTAGGTGACTGAAGGAAATGTGAGGATCTGAAAGGTTTCGCTTCTGAGTGAAGGGGATGAAAATCATAAGCAGTTCACCAGTTTGATGTGGCTTTTGTATCTTTCAGAGGAAGAAACCTAAACCAGACAGTGATGTGGGGCTGGACTCTGTGATTCTGCCGAGCCTAGGAGGGCCTTGGATACCTGGTGGAATGTTTGTCTGATTGTTGCTCTCTGCAGCTTGACAGCTGGAGTAAAGTATACGTCTGTCTAGTCTCTTACCTTCATCGCGTGCCTATGTTATGATTGACAGCCCTTCTCCAAGTAGCCCTTGGGAGAGGGAGGGTGAGGTACAGCAGAGTCTCTCCGGAGTTCATAATCTGGGTTCCATCCTTTGTTCTTGAGCATTAGTAGTTTTACATTCCTGTTAGGAGGTGAATGCCCTGAATTTTTTTGTTCTTGAAACCCCTTGAAATTATCCTTTCCTGGGGAGTGTTGTCCATTGTGAGGTCCCCGTAGGAAGTCCATTTCCACAAGCACGAGTGCCTGCTGGCTGCGTGCCAGACCCAGCTGCTGCCTTCAGAGAGACACATCACTGGTGAAACATGAAGCAGGGCAGCCTTTGAAGGTTGAGGTGGGATGGCTGCAGGTGCGGGAGGCTGTGGTGATCGTAACGGTTCGTAAATTGTTTTCAAGCTTGCCGTGGGCTGGTGACGGGATCTCAAGCTGGGACCCTCAAAGAACTGTGTCGTGAACAAATCAGAGCAGAGCTACAGATGTTTAGTACTTGTAAACTTTTTATAAGCGGACGGTGTTCTGTCCAGTGTACAGAACACTATGAAGTAATACACCGTGCCACGTGTTATACTGCATGTTCTATAAATATCTCATCAGACCCTGACACAGAACTGTAATGCTGGTGGAAGTCATACCATTATACAGATGAGAAAGAGAAAACTGGCTCAGCTTTTGGGTAACGGTCCTAAAGTTAACAATTTCAATCAAAATAATTGAGCCTCAGAAAGCAAAAACTTGCTGGACTGTGTTGTCAGAGTTACTAGGAAAATAGAGCATAAGATGTGCTTCTTGGGGACCTTTCATTGTAGGTGGAGCGTTATAAAATTCACTTTAAAGTAGTGTGACAAGTGTCACGGGGTTTCAAGTTCGGGCTGGTACTTCCCGAGCTGCCTCCTGCAGACCCATGATGCAACCCAGCAGGATTGGCTGGAGCAAGTGGGCAGGTGGAAGTTAATTTCAGTCTCATTCTCTAAAAACATCTTATATCAGCCTCCACATGCCTCATGTCTTTCATCTATCCCCTACTTCCATCTGGTCTTGCTTGGGGCCACCAAGTTGACTGCTGTAAATAGTCCTGACTCTAAACTTTCAATCGCATCCTGCGGCCTACAATCCAGGCTCAGCCTAATCTGAAGGCCCTGCCGTATTTTATCAGTCCTAATTTCCCAATACAAAATCCAACCAGCAGCTGTTTTAAGTACTTAATTAATTGCCCACACCCATTCTCATAATCTTCACAACTATTAAGTAGACCTCCCTAACTTTCATTTTTGGTCTGTCTGGTTTCAATGTTTATTCAACAGATTATTAAGGGCCTCCTGTATGTCAGATGCTGATGGAAGCTGTGAGGTCACTATAGTGAATAAGATCATTTCTGCTCTAATGGAGCTTTTCTCTGATGCTGATATAGGCTAGGAAAAAAATAGATAAATGGCATTCCTTAGGGGGTACTTAGGTGTGAGAGCTCAAGGAAGACTTTTCTAGAGAAGTCCCAGTGATGACTTTGAATGAGAAGAAGCTCCAGCCATGCAAAGCTGGAAGATCACAGGGTTTTTCCACACTAGGCACGGCTGCCTTCCCACCAGAACCCTCAGCCCCATCTCACAGGACTACTTTAACACCCGCTTGAGGTTTCCTGTACTTGCGCTGTGTTCCACCCATGTAAATCTCATGCAGGATCCACATCCCACCTCTGGAAAGCCAGCCCTGGTCATCCAGTTCACTTGAATGGCAGTTCAGGGTCATCCTGTCATCCTCCATGTTGCCTCCACTTTGGCCACCATTGCTGGGCATGAGCAGTGGATTTGTGTTTCAGTGTCTTTACACTGAACTGTCGTAGGCCACTTTGTTTACATTACCAATGATGAAATAAAAATTCACATTTTAAGGCAAGACAAGAAAAATTTCAACATAAAACCTTTTCTCTTTCAACCTCCTGCTCCCCTCTAGTGTGATTGTGCACCCACATTATGCATTGACCACATCTCCCCTGCGGCAGAAATGCCTGCTCAACCGTAAGATCAAGTTTTCTTCTGGTGCCAGCAACTCCTTGGAAGAAAACATTCATTTCTCAATCCTGTAAGGGGTCACAGTGACCCTCCACTCGCCCTGTACTCGCAGACATCTTTGGTGAACTTTATGTACAATGCCAATATGCAGTTTCCCTTAAAGGCAGTGATGGGGGCAGAACAGACTGGTCAGGTGACCTGGGGAGATAACGGCCTGCACCTAATGAAAGTTCTTAGCTTAAATACTTACTTATGACCATATTCATGTTGCTAGCTATATTACACATATTCTGCCTATTTTGTAAGAGTATTGTTTCTTGCACTACCAAATGTGTGACAGAGCCTCCAATAAAAATAATGATGACTAGGCGACTTGAAACAATTACAAACATACAGTTCTATAAGATCAATGATTGTAATAGTCTAACTCTAGATATGGGAAGAAACAACAGGTGGGAACCATTTCCTGAACCATAACAGACTAGTAAGACAGGTGGTCCGGAGGCTTTTGGCTACTGTTAACAGGGCCTGGTCCAGCAGCAGCACGTGGAGTGACCTATCAGTAAATTTTGCCTGGCCTGGGAATGAGCATTCCTAGCACCAGGTGACAAATCAGTCACAGAATGCCTCCCAAACCTTGGTCGAAATTAAGACTGAAAGGGAAGCAATTGTCAAATAAAGAATGTAACCTACCGCCCAGTCCTACAAGAATCAAGTCATTAGCCACTGCAGTTGCTGACCTACAATATACCCTGAAGGAACTGAGGATGAGGAGGTGCTTTTTGCTCTAAAAGTGGCAGAACCAGCCTTCAGACGTATTTTCAAGAGAAAGTCTTCTGAACCCAGTTTCTTGCGTTTTCCCATACTTAGAGAAGAACTAAAACCATCAACTAAGCTGTTAATTCCTTGTGAACAGCAACCTTCTACCAAGATGTGTGCTTGACTGCACATCCCCTTCATCAAAATCACAGCTATGCTGGCCTCCCCTACCGCTTCGTTACAGTCCTCGAGCCTTCTGGAAGAGCTCATAATTTGGAGTATAATGGGGGGTTTTCATGTCACACTCCACTTCTTAACTGTGTGACCTTAAGCAAATCACCCCTAAATTCCATTTGGCCAGTCAGCTATTTACATTATATTGGAAACAATCCCTGGCCTTCCTCTTCTGGTGGAAGGTCCAGTCAGTCCTGTTTCTTAGTAAACAACAGACTGAATTTGTAGCGAACACACCAGTTAATTTGTTTTTCCGTCCTGACTTCATCAACCTGGTTTCCGGTCCCAGAGTACTGAGTACCCAACTAGTCTTTGGCTACAGTAATGGAGTGGAACAGCTGCGATTATCTCCAAAAGTCGTCTGCTCCCGTGCCTCCCTTACACGTGGAAAGACACAGCTTTAAAGAGCCCCAAGCCACGTGCCAGATTTGATCTTCAGTCGGGCCACCACGCGCCGGCACGCGCCGGCCGGCGGAGCAGCACGTGCGCGGCTCTCGCGAGCGACCCGGAGCCCAGAACCCGACAGCCCAGCCCCTCATGACGCGCGCCGCCACGTGACCCCGCCCCCTGCCATGGGCGGGGCCGCCGCGGTGGCGCGGGCAGGCCGAGCGCGGGCTGACTTGGCTGCGGGCTGTCTACGGAGCGGCTGGGAGGTTCGAGCTCTGTGCGGGGGGGTGGACTGGCGGGCCGGGGAGGCGGGAGCTGCGGGCGTGGGCACCAAGCACGCGTGGGGAGCGGCTCCCGTATTCAGCGCGCCCGAAGGAGGGCGGCCTCGCGCTGCTCCGCGGGCAGGTGTGCTGGGGCTTCCCTGTCACGTGGCCGAAGAGACCCGGGTGTGGGACGGGGGCCTGCAGACCACACCTCCTTCAGGCTGGAGGCTGGAGCGCGGGGGCGTGGCCAAAAAGACGTGACCCTCGAGGGTCTGGCCTTGGAAGGCCCTAGGGGGGTGTTGGGCATCCCTGGAATTAGGGGAAAGTGGAGAAAACACCCAGCCTCTTATTACCATGGCAATAAGGAGTCTGGCGCCCTTGGGAACTAAGGTCCTGAGGGAGATGGAGGGGCTCGGGACTCCTAGGAGGAGCCCAGATCCGAGCTTGAAACGATGGAGTCGGGGCAAATGAGTTCAGAGGTCCTTGGGTTCTGGTCCTGGCTGCACCCCTAGTCGCAGTGAGCGCTCCGGCAAGCCCCTTCCTTTCTGGGCCCCCAGTTCCTGGCTCACCTCCGCGGGCGTCAAGGGGCCTTCGTGGTCCGAGGCCTCACCTCTCTGGTCTGCCGTAGGATGGGTCTCTCCGTCGCGGCCCTGCTGTGGGGCCTCCCAGGGCTTCTCCTGACCATCGCCCTGCACCCGGCTCTCTCCCCGTGCCCCGCCCAGGCCTCCGTGCCCGCGCACCGGGACTACTGTGTCCTGGGTGCCGGGCCCGCGGGGCTGCAGATGGCCTACTTCCTGCAGCGGGCCGGCAGGGACTACGCCGTGTTCGAACGCGCCCCGAGACCGGGCAGCTTCTTCACGCGCTACCCGCGGCACCGCAAGCTCATCAGCATCAACAAGCGGTACACAGGCAAGGCCAACGCCGAGTTCAACCTCCGCCATGACTGGAACTCTCTGCTCAGCCACGACCCCCGGCTGCTCTTCAGACACTACTCCAACGCCTACTTCCCCGATGCCGGCGACATGGTGCGCTACCTGGGCGACTTCGCAGACCGGCTGGGGCTTCACGTGCTGTACAACACAACCATTGCCCACGTCACTCTGAACAAGGATCAGCGGGCCTGGAATGGCCATTACTTCATCCTGACCGACCAGAAGGGCCAGGCATACCAGTGTAGGTAAGGAACCGGGCTCCAGGGCTCACCTGCTGAAGCCAGTGCCTTCCCTGGAAGAAGGAAACCCATTGGTTGGCCCGTAGATGTGGGAGAAAAGAGGCATCTCTGCCCATCCTTGCTCCCACTGAAATCCAGTGCTAAGAGGTTCAGTTCAGCCATCATTTCCGAAGTGTTTCCTAGAAATGTATGTACTCAAAGATTCTTGAAAAT
Organism: Globicephala melas; assembly: GCF_963455315.2. Lineage (NCBI taxonomy): Eukaryota > Metazoa > Chordata > Mammalia > Artiodactyla > Delphinidae > Globicephala > Globicephala melas. The sequence continues at coordinate 11,326,726 of NC_083323.1, forward strand.
TCTGACCATTTCTTTCCTCCAGGATTTTTCAGACTTCAGTGTCTTCACATTCACTGAAGGACTCCAGCATTGGGTGTTGAGCATTGTCTGAGCTTATGCACCCACAAAACCCTTTTTGTAGAGCATCTCCTAGAACTTGTGTTCCCCAAAATACATTCTGAGAAATACTGGCAAGTGTCCAGCAAGTGTTAGACAGGCTCAGTAGGATTTCTGAACTGAATGAGAGGGAGGGCCAATAGGCAGTGCTGCCAGGACTCAGTTTTAGCTCGCTTTGACTTGGGAGAAAGCTTAGCATAGTCTAGAGAACCCAAATTCAGAGTTATATGTTATACCGTGCTTGTCTAATCCTCACAAGGATCCTTTGAGGGAGGTTCACTGATGCCCATTTTACGGATGAAAAACTGAGGCTCAGAGAAGTTAAGTAACCGGTGCCGTGTCACACGGCTAATAAGGGGTGCAGCTGCCACTTGAGCTCACATCTTCCTGACTCCGAAGCCTGTGTTCTTAACGCTGTGCCCGACTGCCTCTCCGTTCCCGGCCGTCAGCCTAGCACCTGGCTCCAGGCAGGTGCTCGATCACGGTTCATTTTCTCATGCCTTTTGCCAGAGGCTCAGCCTTGCTCCTTGCTTGTTAGAGCCCAAGGAGAGAAGGGTTGGGCCAATTTGGACCCTCGCATCTTAGGCAGCAGTGCTACAGTGTAGGGGATTCAGATGTGAGCAAATGGACAGGCCAAAAAGCAAGGGGCCACAGAGGCTGCCCAGGCCCCTTCTCCAGGCCACCCGGTCCTGTTTTCTAAACTACCTTGTGATCAAACCATTCCTCTGCAGGCCGGCAGGGTCCGGCTCCCAGCCTGTCCACCACGGGATTGTAATCCCCACCAGTGGAACGAGCAGGACTCTGGAATTAGGTTGACCTGTGGTCGGATTCTGGGTCTGCTGTCTAAGGAGCTATGGAGTTCGTGGGCCCACGTGGAGCCTGCATCTCCTCACCTGTAGAGCAGGCGGAGTAACACCAATGCAAAGCTGCTTTGAGCCGTAAGATGAGGCAGAAAGCACTTAGTACAGGGCCTCACACAGAATCACCACTCAGCAGATTCTGCATCTGCCACGCAAGTAAGAAAGGGGGAAGCAGAACGTCTAGTTTCTTTTTCATGACTAGGGTGGTACTTGGTGAGGCTGCCATGTTCAAAACTAAGTGAATTAATCCATTTCTCATGGCGTCACCCTCTCCAAAGTCAGAAAGTAGAACTAATTCTCACGTTTGGTATAATCCCAGGAAGGTGTAAAGGAAACTGCACCCACTGGATCACTCAGTGAGAGGCCAGGGTAAGGTCTCAGATGCACTAGGACAGGTCAGGAGGTGGGTGAATAAATGAACAACCTGCTTTCTTTTAGGAGCCAGCAGTCTGGGTGAGGCGGGCGAGCCAGGCGGCAGGTCCAAAGCGGGATTTTTCACTTCGTGGTCTCATAGCTAAGAGGCTAAGCCATCCTCCCTCTGTCCCCCACCTGCAGCGTCCTTCTCGTGGCCACTGGCTTGTCAGTGCCCAACCAGGTGGACTTCCCTGGCTCCGAATACCTGGATGGCTATGAGTCCGTGTCCGTGGATCCCGAGGACTTCGTGGGTCAGAATGTGCTGATCCTGGGCCGGGGGAACTCGGCCTTTGAGACGGCGGAGAACATCTTGGGTGTCACCAACTTCATCCACATGCTGAGCCGCTCCCGGGTCCGGCTCTCCTGGGCCACCCACTACGTCGGCGACCTCAGGTATGCTGGGCAGGTACTGTGTGTGCTGTGCTGCCAGCCCCTGACCCCCGCCCGACTAACCACCCTGGCCCCTGAGGCTTCCTTACCCGGCACAGACTTCTTTCTCTCTCCTGACATTCCCCTTGGGCCCCAGGGCCATCAACAATGGCCTGCTGGACACCTACCAGCTGAAGTCCCTGGACGGGCTGCTCGAGTCTGACCTGACGGATCTGGCCATTGTGAAGGACCTCGAGGGCAAATTCCACGTCACCCTGAAGTTCTTCCTGGAGGAAGGCAACCAGAGTGCCGACGCCATCCCCCTCCCCCAGGATGATAACGACAACTTCGCCTTGCGCGTGGGCTACGACCGGGTCATCCGCTGCCTGGGCTGGAACTTCGACTTCTCCATTTTCAGCAAGTGAGTCCGAACAGAGGGGAGGAGCTGGATCTCTCAGCAAAGCCCTCTGGTCAAGGCCCAGGTGGACAAGGAGACGCCAGAGGGCTTGAACAGATCCTCCTGTGCCATCAGGTCACACAGGGACCCAGAGCCTGGCCTCCAGTGCGGCTTGAATCCTGGCTCTGTCCCTGACCCACCACGTCTTTAACGCGAACCTCAGTTACTCTGTCTGTTAAATGGACATCATCATACCTGCCTCCTAGGGTCACGGTGTGATTTAAATTTGAACAGGAATGTAAGCACTTAGCTCAGTGCCAAGCCTGTAAAAAGTGTTTCATACATAGCAGCGATTTTTATTCACAGCCCTTTCCACTCACAGGTCCCTCCGACTCTCTGCAGGGGGTGAGCTCAGCAAGAAGTACCCCCTGGTGAAAGCCAGCTATGAGTCCAAAGGGAGCCGGGGCCTCTTTGTCCTGGGCACTGCCAGCCACTCCGTGGATTACCGGAAATCTGCTGGGGGCTTCATCCATGGATTCCGATACACAGGTGAGCCCGGGAGAGAGGGCCGCTGTCCCCAGGGTCTGTAAAGAGACGCCTGATTCCCTTAAAGCAGCCTTAACAGCAGTTGATTGTCATAAATTCCCTGTGGGGCAGGCAGCAGTGGGTTTTCGTGGTCTGAGGACACATCTAGAGAAGTACCAGTTAAGGTGTAAAAGTAAGTACATCTTGGGGTGGCGTGTTACCCGCATCACCGTGATTGGCAAGGACTGCTAACCTGGGGAAGCAGCTGCGTGGTCTCAGGGGTGAGGCTTCATAACCTCCCCAAGCCTCTGTTGGCTCTCCCAGATGTCAGAGTTGTAAATGAGGTGAATTCTTCATCCCATAGAGCTGTTGTAAGGACTAAATAAGGTAATATCTGGAGACCGTGGAGCTGTGAAGTATTACGTACACATAGACTCTTTGGGTACCAACAAATTTCAATAAAAGTTGCAACTAGATTATATCAGCTCTTTTTCAAAACTCTCAGTACTAAGGGCACCAATTTTCTGCGCTCTGGGTAGCCCATTGGATGGGTGCTTTATTGCATGACGAGTGTTACATGGGCCAGTTAATTTGACCATAAAAACACCATAAGGGGGCTTCCCTGGTGGCACAGTGGTTCAGAGTCCGCCTGCCGATGCAGGGGACGCGGGTTCGTGCCCCAGTCCGGGAAGATCCCACATGCCACGGAGCGGCTGGGCCCGTGAGCCATGGCCGCTGAGCCTGCGCGTCCGGAGCTTGTGCTCCGCAACGGGAGAGGCCACAACAGTGAGAGGCCCGCGTACCGCAAAAAAAAAAAAAAAAAAAAAAAAACACTATAAGGATCCTTCATCCTTATAGTCACATGTGAGGTGACAGTGGCAGGACTTCCATATGCAGATGGCCTAAAGCAGAAGTGGGCAGTCTCGGGCCTGGGGGACCAAATCCAGCCGTGCCCGTTCATTTCGCGGTCCTCTATGACTGCTTTCCCACCAGAGGCAGAATTGAGTCAAGTGAGAGAGACCGTCTGGGCTGCAAAGCCAGAAACACTTCCCATCCAGCCCCTTTCAGAACACACGTGAGGACCCTGCTCTAAAGGCACCTTCTTGGAGCCGTGCAATACAAGCGTGTCCAGAGTGCAGAGCTGCTGGGGCTCTGCGTCCCTCCCCCCCACCCCCGCCCCGGAGGTGAAAGGTAACATCTTAAGGGCAGCGTGCCATTCCTCCCTCTGGCCATTTCAGTGCGTGCCATCCACCGGCTGCTGGAGCAGCGTCATCACGGCGTCACCTGGCCCTCCACCAAGCACCCCATCACACAGCTGGCCAGTGCCATCATCCGGCGCGTCAACGAGGCTTCTGGGCTCTACCAGATGTTCAGTGTGCTGGCCGATGTGGTCCTGTTGGAGGAGTGAGTAGTCAGGCCTCGCCTTCCCACTGCCCCTCCCCCTCCCACGCCGTCGTGCTCTTCTCTTCCTGTTGCATGTGTGGAAGAGCCCAGTGGTTCTTTCCTGAGATGAAGATGGCTGGTGGGGTGGGCAGGGCGGCTGGGGATCAGTCTGTTCTGGGGAAACCAGTGACATCAACACCACAAGCTCTGTTGACAGACAGACAAGACGTGAGTGTGACTGCAGCTTTGCCACTTTCCACCAGTGTGATCTGGGGCAAGTTACTTAGCCTCTCTGAGCCTTTCTCTCATCTGCAATATAGAGCTAATGATACCTACCTCGCAGGACTGTAGGAAGGAGTAAAGGTAACTGGTAGAAAAGCATCTGGTACCAAACAGATGAGCAGTGAACTGACAGTGATGAGGGATCACCACCTGCGTGGATTTAAGAGCTCCTTGGGCCAGACCATGTCGGCTCCTTGTCAATCAAGTGATGAGCAGCAGATCACAGAGGACGCTCCCTGAGGAAGGAACCACGCAGAGCAGGGAAGGGAGAAGAGCTGGGGGCGGTGAGCAGTGGGGCTGGTTCTGAAAGGACACGGGGCAGGTGAGACGCCTCAGAGGGAACAGTCTGCTCCAAAGCCAGTGAGTGCAGCAGCACATCGAGTTCAGGGACCTGCAGGAAACTCAGCGGTGCTCAGAGCAAAACCCCCATCACCCTTGACTCCTCTCTCTTTCATACCCATTCACAGCATCCGCAGGTCCCATCAGCTCTACCTTCAAACTGTGTCTAGAATCTGCCTCTCACTAGCCCCCCACTGCCACCTTGGTCTGGTCCATGAGCATCTCTCACCTGCACTAATACAGCAGCCTCTCACCTTTGACCTCATGGTCTGCTCTCAACATGGTGGCCGGAGTGATTGTTTTTTTTTTTTTTTGGCTGCTGGTGCGTGCGGGCTTTTTCTAGTTGCGGCGAGTTGGGGCTACTCTTTGTTGCAGAGCACAGGCTCTCGGCTTGCAGGCTTCAGTACTTGTGGCATGCAGGCTCAGTAGTTGTGGCTCATGGGCTCTAGAGCACAGGCTCGGTAGTTGTGGCTCATGGGCTTAGTTGCTCCGTGGCATGTGGAGTCTTCCTGGACCAGGGCTCGAACCCGTGTCCTCTGCACTGGCAGGTGGATTCTTAACCACTGCGCCACCAGGGAAGATCCAGAGTGATTCTTTTAAAACTTGAATCACTAGAATTCAGTTCTGTTCACTATCTTCCCAAGGCCCGCAGCTTCCCTTCCCAGCCCGGATGACACCCGACATTCCCCTCGTGGCACACATGGCCCTCCTTGACCTGCCCCCACCGACTTCCCCTCCCCTCCCCCTCGCTCCACTCCAGCCACACTAGCCTTCTTCCTGTCCCTTGAACATGCCAAGGTGTTCACTCACTCCTAGGGCTTCTCCATCACTGGTCTCTCAGCCTGGCTCACCCTCTCCCTAGATACCCACTCAGGTTACTCAGCGTCTTCTGTCTTCTCTCCCCAGTGTAAGTCAGGGCTCCGCTGTAACAGTAATATTCAAGGGAGACGCGCAGGCCTGATCCGTGTCTGTACGCTGTTTGACGGGCGCTTCTAGGCAGGAAAGGCAGGCGCACGCACACACCACACGCACGCACGCCCACGCCTGGCACCTCTGCCGCAGCACTGAGGGGCTTACCCACGCCGTGTTGCCCCTGTCCCCAGGAATGCCACTGCTTTTGAGTACCTGGAGGAGTTCCCCATGCAGGCGCTGGCCCAGCTGGAGGCAATCACGGGAAGAAGGGCAAGGCACGGGCTCTTCGTCATCAATATGGAGTACGGCCGGAATTTCTCTGGGCCCGACAAGGACGTCTTCTTTTATGACCGCTCTGTGGGGCACACGGAAGACGCCTGGCTGTCGAACTTCCTCCATCCTGTCATCTACTACTACAGGCACCTCCCCACCGGTGAGCTGGGTCTCCGCTCTCCCCCGAGCGAGGGCAATCCTCGGACCCCAGCGCCATTAAGCTGTCACGCAGCACCCTCAGCTGACAGAAGGGGGGCCTCTAGGGGCTCTGCCTAGAGCCTAAATGGCGCAGATGGTCCAAGAACGATAAATGCTATTCCCAGATCCTGGCCCACACATCGACCTGGGTAGGCCACGTGTGGAGCGGCCTGATCACCTCCAGGCACCACATCGTCAGAAGGACACTGTTGTTGCCGTCTCCAAAGGAGGCTGACCGTGGAGTGGGGAGCGGGGATCTGGGGACTGACTCTTAGAAGGAACAGGAAAGGGAAGGGGAACTGGTTAGCACAGGAGGGGAGTGGGAGAGCTGGGCAGTGTTCCCAGGGCTGTCCTTTCCTCGCTGTGGGACCTTGGACCATTACTTAACCCCGCGGAGCCTCCGCTTGCTTGGATGTGAAATGGGGGTGGCCGTGGTACCCTCCTTGTAGGATGAGGGTTAATGAGATGATACAGCACAACGCCAGCACGGCGCCCAGCACGGAGTAGCTACCGAATGATGACCAACCTGAGGAACACGACTCCTGCTTCCAAACTTGAAGGGATGTCCCCTGGAAGAGGATGATCTAAAACTAGAGGTCGTTCCAAAGGGCGGAGGTAGCGTCAACAGGTGGAAATGACAGGAGCGCAGGTTGACGTTCACCCTAAAGGAGCAGCGCATCGTGAAGGCTGCCGGGGGGGGGATGGGCCACCTCCCAGAGTCTCCCGATGCAGGGATGGCCGTGGCTTGGTGCCCTGTGGCAGGGACACACAGCAGGGCACCCACCAGGTAGGAAACTGGGCTAGAGGGGCCCGAAGACCCCTTGGATGCAGGACGCCGAGTCTCCTCACAGAAAGGCCAGTTTCAAAGCAGCCACAATAGACCTCAGCTCACGTAAGTCTTAGAAGCAAACCAAGTTCGAGTGACTGGTCCTAGTTCTGCCCGCTGACAGTGCAGGGGATGAGTCTAGTCTAGTCCCTCTCCCTCACGTCCACCCTCCAGACATTTGGAAGGACAGCTGAACAGGCTGACCATGGCCCATGCAGAGGTGCATCAGGAAGGCCGAGCGCGAGGGGCTGGGGGGCAGGCACCTGGGATGTGGCCCTGGGAATGGAAGCCCCGCGCTCGGCTCTGACATGGCGCCCTTTCTCCTCCCCACAGAGCAGGAGGTGAGGTTCCGCCCTGCAGGCTGGCCTCTGCCGCGGCCCACGGCCATCCACCACATTGTGGAAGATTTCCTGACGGACTGGACGGCCCCGGTGGGGCACATTCTGCCCCTGAGGCGCTTCCTGGAGAACTGCTTAGACACCGATCTCCGGAGCTTCTATGCAGGTAACTTAAGTTTCCCGAAGGACAAAGGGGCTGAGCTGGAGGGTGAAGAAGACCAGGTAGATCTGTGCCCTGCGGAACTTTAGGATGTGCGTCTAGAAACCCAGACCCAAGACTTCCCTCTCCTACGACGGGAGGACTCGGTGTTCACAGAAACCCCCTCCCAGTACAGCACACCTGCAAACACTGAATAAAATGTCTTTTTTAAAAAACCGGCAGGAAAATAAGGGAACTCCCCAGAGGCTAAACACCAAGAAAAGCACAAACCCACCCCTGGATGAGAGATACCTGCTGGTTGTCAGTGGCCTAGAGCCCGGGTAACTGACCAGCACCTGGAGCTGGGAAGACGAGGCTGGAGCAGGGTAGGACGTCTGTACAGAGACGTCCTTTAAATAGAGCTGGGATCTCAGTAGGTAAAGGAGAAGGCAGAAAGCACTCCCGAGAGAGAGAGAGAGGAGACTCACGCTTTCTGGCTCTGGGTAGAGTGGGGGGGATATCTCCCCTGAGAATTTCCATCCACTAGGCCTCACTCATGTGAGTTTGGGGCCAAAGTTCACACTACCGTTGTGGTGCAGAAATCACAGAAGTCAATGTGAGTCTTCTGTGAGGACACATACCTTAAAACTAGGCCTCAAAGAATTCCCCCAGATAAAGTTCCCGGGAACATGAACTCCCAAGCAGAAATCACTTCACACATAAGGATACAAACTACCATGAGGGAGTGTCAGCAGAAGCAACACACTGTAGGATGAAACCTACAAAGACTGTGGGAAATGGAATGGTCAGAGAGAGGATGTAAAGTATGTCCAAGATCTGTAAGTAAATAAAAGAGAGATTACTGAAAATAGAATGAAAGGGCAGGACTACCAGAATTGACTGGGCAGATTTGAGAAAGGTCCAAATAGAACTTCTGGAAATGAAAATATAAATTTGTAATTGGAAACTCAATGTCAGGGTTAGTAGCACATTAGACAGAGATGAAGGGAAAATTGGTGAACTGGATGGAAGATGGCTCTGACAGTCAAACCCAGAGAGGGACTTGGGGAGAGAGAAGTCTCACGATCCCCAGGAAGAACTGAGCAAAACAAGCCAAGTTTTTGTCTTTTTTTTTAACCCCCTGAATTACCAGGATACCCACTCCTTTTTTCTGTCCAGCAAACATCTGTTGAACAGTGATTGTATTTCACACACTATTCGTATCAAACCAGGTTAGAGACGGTCAGTCCTCGGCCTACGGGTCAGAGAGCAAGTGTCCTTCTTTCATCCCTCAGTCTACCTTGAAATAAAAATGTATATATTAAGGGGGATGGCTTAAAACAATACTTCAAGTTAATAATCTAAATGCGTGTAGATGCTCAAACAGGGGTAGTTCATAGAGCAGAGCTAAGCAGCTTTGAAGTACTAGCATTCTGCAGACATAAACTCTGACCATACACTTACACATGAAATTACCCACTATAGATCTGGAGACCTCAGCTGCAAAACCTCTGTCTGTTTCTCGAGGTTTCAGGAGTACACGGAGATGCCAGTGCCTGTTAGGGAGTGTATTCCTACCCTGAGTTACGGCTCCTGCCGACCCATCGTCACAGGCCCTGCAGCCTCCTGGCTCCTACTCCCTAGATAGACTCAACAGTACAGGCCACTGAGTGTCACTGCCTTGAACTTGAAGGAATCCTCCCCACAAAGGGCCAGCTGGCAGAGGGTGGGCTTTCCCTCCACCCGGTTAGTGGGTGTGCAGCCGCTAGTTCTGGACCCAGATCTGCTGGGCTTCTCCACCCCTGGCCCCTGCAGAAGGGGTGACGTATGTCATAGGAGGAGGTGCTTGCCGAAAGGCCACCTCACTGCCCCTCTCCATCCTCTCCCACATCTGCTGCCGTCCCTGCTCAGAGAGGATGGTCATGGACCATTCTGGCAGGGGCCCTCTGTACTACAAGTCAGAGGTAAGGTAGGAAATAGTTTTCCTGTAGCACCTCACAGCCTGATCACTCGTGTGAGCCTTACAGCGTCCTTTGGTAATGTGCCCATTCACTGAGGCAAGAGACTCAGGTTGGTTTTCTGACACTCACTCCATCTTCCCATCCTGTCTCTAAATCCCTTAGAAGATTGAGCCCACCTCTGTTTCATCCTTTCTATTCTTTGAGTCGAAGTTATATAAGTACTTGGCTAACAGGCTTTTTCACCCACTTCCGTTCCCATTCCCCAGAAGGAATGACTTGTAGCTCTTCTGGTTGTCTCTTAATATTTCTAAATAACACGCATCCACAGCTCTTTCTTCATTGATCAGATTTGACCTACACACCAGCCTTCTGCTGTGGCGCAGACGAGGGTCTAGCAGTTTTATCTTTACGTCCCCCACCGCGCTTAGAATCGCGCTTTACGTACAGTATCTGCAGCTCAGACATTGTTGAGGGGATAAATCTTTGCAGGGAACTCTGAGCTCAAAATGGAACTGACCACCAAGTTCCCAGCCCCCGGGGGTGGCTCCTGGAAGAGAAAGCTGAGGGGCTGCTCCTGGGTGGCCAAGCTCCCACCCCGCTAGCGCCATGCACAGCAGCATGCGGGCCTCCCACCTCTGGGAGCTGAGCCGTCTCTTTGGTTTGCTTTCCTTTGGAGCCTTGTTTTTCCAAAATGTTGAGGCAGCCTCCCAGTCTTGGAGCCTCAGGGAGGGATGAGATCCACGGCTACCCAGGTCAGATGTGAGATACCCAGAAAAGTCAGCTCCCAGGCTCAGGGGATGGAGGGAACCGGGTGAGGCCCCTGGGGCATTGGCACCCCCTCCCCTTGCACCTCTCCCCACACCTCTCAGCCCGGTCTCCTCTTGCTTTTGTGCAGAGTCCTGTTTCCTATTTGCCCTAACACGCCAGAAGCTGCCACCCTTTTGCCAGCAGGGGTACCTGAGAACACAGGGGCTCGTGGGAACTGAGAGCCTCCGCCAGCACGGCGTGGAGAGCGGGCTCCTGTGGGACTATGCCACTGTGGGCCGGGGGCACAGCGGCCAGCAACCTGGCGACCACGGGCCAGGACAGCACCCTCTGGCTCCAGGGCCTCCGGTCTCGCCCTTCGACAGCAACAAAGAGGAGCTCTGATGGCCAGGCTTCTCCCGCCCAGGCCCACAGTCGGCCCTGCCCTTTCCCCAGGGTTCAGTGCTCCCACCGACGTGATTGCCAGAGACACCTCAGATCATCGCAGTGACCGCACCAAAGCCACACAGAGGGCACGGAAGGGCTGAAGGGCGGCCACTCGGTGGTCTCCCCTCCTGTTCGGTTCAGAGGTGCCTGGGAAGTGGGGACCAGAGAAAGCATCTTCTGCCAGATGGAAGGGAGCTGGCTCCCACACCGGACTTGTCTGCAAATGAGCTGTCACGGAGCACCAGGCTGGCCTCACTTCTGTCCCCATTAAGTGCCCAGTGGTTCCTTTTCCTTCCAGTTGTCGACTTAAAAAATATTCACAACCTAAAAGTTGAGAGTTATGTTTTATTCAGCGGGAATTCTTAAGACTTCAAACCCAGCAGGCAGCATCTCAAATAACCCTGAAAGAACTGCTCCGACGAGGTGAGCGGGGAGCCAGGTTATACAGAAGTTTTGCAACCAAGAGCAGGTGGTCTGAACATCAAAAGATTATTGTTAATTAAAGAAAACCAGATATCCCAAGTTTAGGAACTTAGTGCCTTTCTGTGTATGGGAAGATGCAAGAGTCTGGGCTCACTGAAATCTTTCCTTTGATATGCACCTCAGCTGTCTGGGGCCAATATCCTATGTTTTCACATCCTGAGTTTCCTCAGGGCTCACCGTGGGGAGTGGCTGCAGTCTGATGGCTGCTCAAAGGCAGGTATTCTTTCCTTCCTGAGCTCCCTCAGGGCTCACCAGCTCACATCAGTGGTGGCTGCAATCACTGATGAGTGTGGCATCCTTTGTTTACTGATGTAGCGAGAAATACTGCATTTCTCAGATCCTCCTCTTGGTTGGAAATTTGACCAATATTTGGGAGACATTTCATGACCAAATTTTGTCCCACGGCACTGGGAGGCGCATCCCAGATCGGGTGAACATTTTTGTTGATGTGTCACTCCAGGTGCTAGTTTCCAGATTAGGCCCTGTTGATAACTAAAGATTCTCTGGATCTTCTGTCTTACTAGTCTACTATGATCCAGGAAATGTTTTCCCTTTTTGCTCCTTCCCATACCTAGAATCACAGTATTACAGTTATTCTGTAAGAGTCATAAATGTGATCTGTTTCCTCAAGATGTTTAGCCATCATCAATTTTGTTGGAGGCCTGGTTACACACTGGGTACTGTAAGAGACAACAATCTTATAAAATAGACAGGATATAAGTAATGCAGCTAGTAATATTGACAAAGTCTTAGTGCAGCAGGGAGACACGAAGTACAAACAATTTGGAAACAAAGAACAAATTAAAACAATTATTAGTATAACTAGTTGTAATCCAGTTGCAATAAACCATCAAGTCCACAGGAGGGCCAGCTGGAGACGCCAAATTTTGGCAGGAACAGGTAGAGAGAAAAAGATAACTGTTTCATCTTTGTTTACAAAGGTATACCTTATCAACTTGTTGTACATCATAGCATAAGAGAAAAGGTTTTTTTTTGAAAAACAAAGATTAAAGCTAGTATATTTCCCAAAGTCATAAAGTTATAAATAATATTCATCAGTTCCTTCAGTCCCATGTAATTGATTCCTGTTGATCTGGATGAAGTAATCAGGTTTTGAGTTTTGTCATTTGTTACAGAGTTCAGTGGTATTATCTAAAGGCAATCAGAAACATATTTGGGGACTTCCCTCCCTGGTGGCGCAGTGGTTAAGAATACGCCTGCCAATGCCGGGGACATGGGTTCGAAGCCTGGTCCAGGAAGATCCCACATGCTGCAGAGCAGCTAAGCCCATGCACCACAACTACTGAGCCTGTGCTCTAGAGCCCGCGAGCCACAACTACTGAGCCTACGTGCCACCAACTACTGAAGCCTGTGCACCTAGAGCCCATGCTCTGCAACAAGAGAAGCCACTGCAATGAGAAGCCTGCGTACCGCAACGAAGAGTAGCCCCTGCTCGCCATAACTAGAGAAACCCACGTGCAGCAACGAAGACCCAATGCAACCAAAAATAAATTAATTTTTAAAAAAAAGAAACTTGTATTTGTTTTTTATGAGTCTTCTTAAAAATCTTCATTTTGTAAAAGCATCAGGACAAAACTTAAAATAGCATGGTTAAAGATCTGAGTACAATGCAATGGGCAGGAAACTTGGATATTTCTGTGACATAACATTTTAGGATAATAACTAGAATTATGACTGATAACATTATATCAGGGCATATCAGATGTTAGGGATTCCATATAAATTTTGGAATATCTATATTAATGACATTTATCCATACACTGTAAGCTAAGGTTCATCTCCAATCACTTGACAATGTCTCTGAAGTAATTAAACATACCCGATAAACTTAATTAGTTTAACATTCATCTCTGAGATGTCTCAGGATGTTCCTTCAAAGCATCCCAGAGTCAGCTGTAGGCTAAAAGAGCTTTGGTTGGATTTTAATATTGGGGAAGTTTGTTAAAAATATCAAAACTGTTTTAAAACATAACAGGATCACAGGTCACTGTGAATCAGTACTTACTTATTTAACCAAAGTCACAAAAAGATTAAAAACAAATACAGATCACTTAAGCCAGGTAGCCAGTTGTCTAGGTTTATCCAACTAGGTTTTAACCTTTGATGTGGTATTAACACATAAACCAAAGCAGTTGTCACCGTTAACAATTTTAGTGTTTTTCTAGGTATGAGAAGATGCAAGAATTTGGGCTCATGAAAATTTTTCTGAAAATATCTATCTGAAGGCCCGCTCTGCCAGTTTTTCCCAGAGCACAGAGGGCTTCATTCCTGATCTCCACCCTGAACTGCTTTCAGGGGGTGTTGAAGGTCACCAGCTGCAGTGGCCATGATTTAATCTTTGTAGAGGTAGGTGGCAAGTGCTAGTTTCTAGTCAGCAGGGCCCCTTCATGGTAATAAACTTGACCATGGTTTTGGGGCAGCATTTCATGACCATTTCATCCCACGGTGCTAGGAATGCTCATTCCCAGGTCTGGCGAAGATTTTTCTGATAGGCCACTCGATGTGCTATCACGGGACTAGGCCTTTACTAGCATCCCAAAGTCTCTGGACCACCTGTCTTCATAGTCTCTTATGGTCCAGGACAATATTCCCTCTTGTAGCTTCTTCCCATATCTAGAGTCACACTATTTCAATCATTAATCTCATATGGAACTATATATCATCGTTTTTTTGTTTTGTTTTGTTTTTTGCGGTATGCGGGCCTCTCACTGTTGCGGCCTCTCCCGTTGTGGAGCACAGGCTCTGGACGCACAGGCCCAGCCTCTCCGCACGCATGTGGGATCCTCCCGGACCGGGGCAGGAACCCACGTCCCCTGCATCGGCAGGCGGACTCTCAACCACTGGGCCACCAGGGAAGCCCTGGTCTGTCTACTCCGATTGTCATCTTTTCATCCTGGTGTGAGTACAGTTTCCTCGTTTGAGCATTGTTTTAAGGTGATTTTGAGATCAGGCATCCTCTCTAAAGGTCAGTCCAGTACAGGGGTACTTTGTGAGTGAAAATTAATCCAAGAGTTAATTCCCTTTAGTTACACTGTGAATGAGCTAGTTAAGACTACCTGATAAGGGTCCTTCCATCCAGGTTGGAGATAGTCCTTTAAATTATGTCTTTTCCAGGGCTTCCCTGGTGGCGTAGTGGTTGAGAGTCCACCTGCCGATGCAGGGGACATGGGTTCGTGCCCTCGTCTGGGAGGATCCCGCATGCCGCGGAGCGTCTGAGCCCGTGAGCCATGGCCACTGGGCCTGCGCGTCTGGAGCCTGTGCTCCGCAACGGGAGAGGCCACAGCAGTGACAGGCCCACATACCGCAAAAAAAAAAAAAAAAAATTATGTCTTTTCCAATATGCATAATCCCCTGGTTATAGGTCTGGGGCATCTGATCTTCATCCAAAGATAGATTACTGAGATAAGCTTTAGAAACAAACTTAGAGTGTCCTTTAACAATTCTATCACACTTCTTAGCAGTATAACATAACAGCAAGGAACTATCAGAAAGTGAGTCTTGGTAAACACAGACCTTAATTAACAAAACTAGAATTTAATCTTCATTGAAGCATAATTTTTTTGTTTCCATTGTGAGGGCATTAACCCTGCAGCCAGGGAAGGCTTTAACCCATCACATAAAAATGAGGTTTGTCATGGAGCTGGAAAAAGCCAAGCAGCCGTCTTGGATTTTCCATAGCCCTGACTCTGATTTACAGCAATTTTTAACTCATTTTAAATTCTCTGACTTAGGAGTAGACCATCGCCATGTTACAAAGACATCAGGATAGCAAAAGTCTGACAATGGGGGGTTAATTTTTGTAGAAGCAGGATGAACTTTATCTACATGTGCCAAAATCTTCATAGATCATTGTGAAATAATACTTATTTACTTTACCAAAGTAACGAAAGATTTTAAAAGCAAATACAAATCACTTAAAGGCAAAGAAATTTACATAGTCTGTTATTAAAAGCAGCATTCCAAGAACATTTTTTTCTCTTAACAGAGAGAGAGAATCAAATTTCAGTCTACTCTCAATTAACATGGCCTGATGGTTTATATAATTGTAATCGATCATACAGTCTTTTTGCTCACTGAAATTTTTATAAGGAGTCTCAGACTGAACTTTTAAAAGACCTCTCAGGACCAGGAAAGTCACACCAAGGGCCTGTCACAGATTTCGCTTACCAGATCTAGGTGAATTCCTTCCTTTTCAAGGTCCCCAAAATAACTTGAGATTTCTGTACCTGTTAGTGATGTAGCCTTCCTAATTTATCTGATAAAGCTGTTGGGAACCTAAGAGTTTCCAATCTCTGGAGGGAGCAGGCAGAGAGAAAAGATAAATGTTTCAATTCTGCTTATAAAAGTATAATTTACCAAATTACTGTAAGCCATAATTTGCTTGATGGGAAGGTTTTCCTCACACCTGGAAAACATAGATTCAAACCAGTAATTTTTCAGATAGAAACCATAAAATTATAACCATATTCACCGGTTCATTTTGTTCTTTTGTTAACTTTTTATGAAGCCATCAGGTTTTTTCTAGAATTCTCCAATTTCTTACCCAGTTCAGTACAAGTCAGAAACTTGTATTTATCAAAAGTCCTTTCTATAAATCTTCTTGAAGAGGAAGTGTTTTTGCAAAGGCATCAGAATAAAACCATAACTGTCTATAATGATAAAAGACTTAAGAAGACACATTGAAAATCTGATTACAATGTAATGTAATTTGACAAAGTAACTTGGCTACTGCTGTGACATACAACACCTTAAGATAATAACTGGATTTATGACTGATAACATTTTACCAGGACATATCAGAACTTTAGGAATCCCATATAATTTCTAGAGTATCTATATTAGTAACATTTACCGTACAATATAACCTAAGAAGATTTATTACTCATTTGACAATACTTCCCGTGTAATTTAACATACCCAATGAACCTAATTAGTTTAATATCTCTCCTTGGGATGTTTTAGTATCTTATTTTATTTGGAAATGGCCTAGTTATTCAATAAACTTCCATCATTTAACTTAATTTAGCACAATTCTAAATTTTCAAGTTGTCGAGCATCTGGAAGGATTATTCTTAAGTTGACATTCCTAAAACATACTTATTCCTAAAAAGTTTACCCAGAGCTCTTACCTCATTTGTGTTTTCTTGTCTTAAAAATTTCTTCACATCAAGTTACTTTCATTGCTGACAAATTTGCAACAGATATAATAGGATCTTATTTAGTTCATATTAAACCTAGGCACTATAAAACTATTATACTTGATGACTCTAAAGACATGTCTATATTAATTGGATCAAGAAACATTAACACCAGGTATTAATTAAATACTGAATATTTCCCAGTTCACGAGAATCTAGAATTCGGTTAGCTTAATTTCTCTTGTATTTAGAACTGTTTGATTTGTAAGCACTTACTTTTCTTTTAAGTCAATGAAATCGAGCTCATTTACAAATTAACGTCAGCAGTATTATCCAAAGACAAAGACACATACTGAGATATACACATGTATCAAGACAAACACAGATCTCTTAGTTTTCCACTTGGGGCTTAAAATGTCTCTGCCCCTTTCTTTCCCCTCGCTTGAAGTTCTACTAATTAACCCAAAGCTGAAGTCTCAGGCAAACTGGGCTGTGTTTGTATCTCAAGGACATGATAAGAATTCACTTCAAGCTTTCTCCTAGGCATATTTGTGTTCTCTCAGGGTCAGGATTCTGAAAAAAAAAAAAAATTTCAACAAGCTAGCTTTTTCTCATTGCACATGCAAAAAGAACTGGTTTTGCAATTTCAAAAAAAGTTTATTTTAACCAATTTTCTCTGGAGTCTAAAGAATATTGTGGCCAAACTGTCAGAAATCATCTTTCTCTTTCTGTAGTCATAGTTTCATAGCTAAAATATAGACCAAATAGTGCTCAAATTGACCCTAATAACAGGGGCAGACTGGCTGATTAAATGTCCTAGCAGGGCTTGTCTCTCTGGGGAGGTGGGGTCTTAGTTTGATGAGAAGATTCTGGAGGAGTGAGGGAACTTGGAGGAGCTGGGGAAGCTTCGTTCCCTCCTGAGAGCTGGTTGAGTTGGAAGGGGATCATTTAGAACGTTAGGAGAGATTTTTTTTGATCCCTCAGGCTTTTGATTGTGGAGCCTCCTAGAGCAGGATTATAATAAAGGGAAAAAGTCCTGAACATAAGGGAACCTCAGTCCATTTTCCCCACCCTGTGGCAATAAAGATCTAATTATAAGAGACCCATTTTTTTTCCCCCATTGGATCATAGCTATAGGTCGACCAGTCATTTAAACTTTTCTCCAAGTGTTCCCAGGTGGGTGTGGAACCTTAGAGGAAGCGCTTCCCATTTTAGCTCAAAAAGTTAGTAACAGATGTCTGTGCGCTCAAACCAAAGTAAACAAACCAAACCAAAACCTCGCCAGCGGGAAGTCACAAAGTGAAACAAAGAGCAAAGGGACACCCCAAAAGGATGGCAAAGAGATGCCCAGAAATCAAAAGCCAAACGGCAAAATGCCCCAAACGTGACTTCCACGTGACGTTTGTCCAAAACGGTGCCTTACAAACAGAATTTCCCTTCACAGCGAGAATTCCCCAAATTGGAACCAAAGTTCCCCACATGCACAGAGTCAAAAGGCCTCAGTTGTGCGCCCTGGGGCACTTACCAAAGTGCTGGCGGGTGTGTCGCGACATAACAAAATTGCGAGAATCTTCCTGATCCTCCGAGAGGATCAAAGTCTTCTCGGAGTAGAAGTCCGGGCTGGCGGTAGCGGGGAAGGGAAGAGAAGGTGTCCTTAAGGCCAAAAAAAAAAAAAAAAAAGCCTCTGCAGCTGCTAGGGCAACGTCCCCTGTTCTCCGCCACAGCTTTGGAGATCTGCAGCCTTGCCGGCGGATCGGGTGAGGTGGGACACGGCCCTGCAGCAGGGAGTCCCTGGCGATCTGGCCTCAGAGAAACCCCCGGCCGTCTGCTCTCCTGAAGGAGGCTGGCAGGCTGGCATGGAGAGAGATCCCCGAGCATCCAATCAGGCCAAGGGGCCCTGCGGGGCTGCCTGCCCGCGAGCATATCCTGGATGAGCCCCCAAATTTTGTTGCCAAAAAAACCACCTTGGCTCTCTGCACCAGTGCCGAACAGAAATACAGAGACAGAGTTTATGGAAGAAAAAGAAAGATCGCTTTAATTCTTTGCCAGGCAAAGGGGAAAACACAGCAGGCTAGTGCCTCCAGAACTGTGCCCCCCTTCTCTGGGGAATAGGGCAAGGCTGTAGCGCTGGGACTCGTGGTCTGAGGCAGGTGATAAGGCTCAAAGTAATTAAGGTTTTGCATTTCTTTCTTTTTTTCTGCAAATTTACAGCCAAAGCTGGCGTCAGGCGGCTCAGCAACCGGGTCTGGTGTCCCTGAGGTTATCTGCCCGTGACCTTTCTGAAATGAAGAATGTTACAAGGAAGAGTAGAGGGACAAGAATGCCAGGCGTGGAGTGTAATTCATACGGAGTAATTAGCTTTGCGAAGGACAAGTCTAGCTACAAGTGTTTCTTAGTCTAACAGCTAAAAAATAACCAAGATTGCTTAACTCTTTCAGGCCTGTTTAAGTTGCTTCCCTAGCCTGTTCATTGTTCCCTTGTTTTCTCTGTTTATCAGAAAAGAAAACTCTCATTTCTATTTTTGCTGCTACAAGGGTCCCAGCCAGGAGTCCCCATCCGGGTAGCCCTAAAGCCTGTCCGGCTTCACCACACTGCCTCTCCCCGCCCCCATCTCTGCTTTCAGAATCCCAGTGAGGCAGCCGGGTTGTCCTAGGCCCTCGGGCTGTTGTCAGGCCGAGATAGGACAGCTCCCTGCAGGGCTGTCTTATCTAATCAGGTCTCTCGCAAGCTGCTGTCTCCCCAGGACTGCCCTCCCTCACTTGCCTTCCACCTGTGTTCTCTTCTCTTTCATCCTACTCCCCTTTCCTCTGGCATCCTGCACAGCGCCTCGCCTCTGCCCTGCCCAATCAAGTTTTGTAAAATTGTCACTGTGCTGTCTTTCAGTGGGGGATTCTTTCGGAGGTGATTCACGCCACTGTTCCGTACGGAGCCCGGCTCAGCATGTATAAGGAACCATTTATAAATGCAGTTGTAAGATAACAGTGATGAATTTAGTTTCTGGTTCCCTGAGTTGTTCTGGCTCTTTTATTGTCCTTCCTCACCAGCAATCTGTCCCTTCTTACTCTCCCATCTGACTTTTTAGTCCCACTGATGAGTAAGCCATGGGAAAGCAGTTGTACATAAAATAATCATGGTGGTTTTTCAAAGCCCAGGATCACAGGTGATTGCTTTCTCACTGGTCCTTTTTTTTTTGAGCTGTGTGTTGGCTCTTCCTTGCTGCGGGCATTTCTCTCGTTGCAGCGAGTGCGGGCTACTTTTTGTTGCGGTGTGCGGGCTTCTCATTGCAGTGGCTTCTCTTGTTGCGGAGCACGGGCTCCAGGCGCACGGGCTTCAGTACTTGTGGCTCTTCGGCTCAGAGAAAGCCCGCGTGCAGCAACGAACACCCAACACAGCCAAAATTAAAATAAATAAAATTTTAAAAATAAATAAATCTCTTAATTAGGACCATACCCATAATATCAAACCCTGTTACACACATCTCACCTACCCAGTTACTGAAGGCTGGCTGACCCCCTGGTTCCAATAAACTTTCGAGGTGCTGTAACAAATAGTTTACTGACGCCTAACCACGTGACATCTGCTGCTTTCCCCGTCATGTGCCAGATTGTTACTTCCATTAACATATCACCAGCCTTATTGTGCTTAATAAGACATGACTCAGCTCTTGCCCAGCTGATGAGAGATACACATTCCCTGGTATTCTTCCTGCAAATGAATAGTTGGCGTCAAACAAAGAACTACTTTTCCTGTGAAGACCGCTGCTGCATTTGCTGGAGTCCTGTCCTGTCTAGAGCTTCCCTTCTAGCAACTGCCCCACCCCCGGCCTCTTTCGTAAATCCTGGCCCCCTGCGGTGGCCTTACACATGCCATCTTTGGTGTCTGCTGTCTCCCCACTGTGTTGTATGAACTCACATTTCCTACTTCATTGCCTCAGTTCCTTTTCTTGTCAAGTCAGGACAGCCTTCTAGCAGATCTAGCTGTTTCCAGCCAGAACAAGTTCTTCTTCTAGCCAAGGCTTGACTTCATTCATTCCTTCTTTTTTCAATATTATAAAGCTACTCATGCAAAACAGACAAATCAGTGAAACAATAGGCCAGAAGTAGAACCTATTCTAAGTAAGATGGAGGTGATTTTAAAAGGGAATCACAGGACTGCCCTGGTGGCGCAGTGGTTAAGAATTGCCTGCCAGTGCAGGAGACGCGGGTTTGAGCCCTGGTCCGGGAAGATCCCACATGCCGTGGAGCAACTAAGCCTGTGCACCACAACAACTGAGCCTGTGCTCTACAGCCTGGGAGCCACGACTACTGAGCCCACGTCCCACAGCTACTGAAGCCTGCGTGCCTAGAGCTCTTGCTCCACAACAAGAGAAGCCACCGCAATGAGAAGCCCGTGCACTGCAACAAAGAGTAGCCCCCACTCACCGCAACTAGAGAAAGCCCGCACGCAGCAACGAAGATCCAACACAGCCAAAAATAAATACATAAATAAATTAATTTTTTAAAAAAAGAGTGATGTAAAAAAATTTTAAAGTTTAAAAAAGGGAATCACAAACCAGTAGGAAAGATTGTACAGGACCGTGCAATAAGTGATGTTGGACCAATGGGTTAGTAATTGTGGGAAAGAAAATAATCTCATTTTAGACCCCTATTTCATACTATACGTCAACATTAATTCCAGGTGAATTTTTCAAAGCTATATAGAAACTGGAGGTGAAGAGGGGGTGTTAGAAAAAAAAAAAAAGAAAGGGCTTTCCAAGTTTAGAAGCAACAGAGTAATTCCCCAGGAGAAAAGTTTTAATATTTCTAGGTACACCATCTAGCCTGTACCAAATTAATGACTAATGTGTCTATTTTTTTAAAAATGGTAAAAATTAAAAGGTAAAATAATTATGGCAGAATACAACACACATAAAAATAATAAATAAGCAAATATCTATTATATTAAGAACTGATTGAAATAAATGAGAAAAATGGAGAATAGTTAAGTAAACTATGGTACATTCAGCCAGTGAATATTATACAGCCCTCAAGAACTCTAAAAAGTGGTAAAGGACTGTATAATACAAATACATGTGTGACAGTTAAGTGAAAACAGTCAGGATATAAAATTGTAGTTGCAACTGCTTATAACTATATAAAAATGGAAAATCATATACAAGGGAAACTGAAAAGAGAATATCATAAAATGTGGTAGTATTAGGTTTGTAGGGGTCTTTTTTTTTTTCCTTTTTCCTCTTTTGCCTGAATTTGGGTTTATGCTCTATGGTGAAATAAATTCCTTTATTTTTAAAAATCATCTGTTTTTGGAATGTAAAGTCACTGGGGGCAAGAGGGCCTGGGAGCCCTTCCCAGAGGGTACGCTCTGCCCCCTTGGTTCAGGTGGTCCCCGTGGCATCGTCCGTTGGCCCCAGTTGGGGAGACACTGCACTGAGTGTCAGGGGAGAAAATGTGCTTGATTCTGAGAAGTGAATTTTTTAAGTAGTGTGTGTTCCTCTCCTAGACTCTTTGGACTGACAGACCCAGTACAACAGAGATCTCCGGAAGAGTTTTCCCTCCCAAGTGACAAGAAAATGAATGTCATCTCAGGGTTAATATGAGCCCCAAATTCCTCTTGCTTGATAAAAGTGGGGTGTCCCTAAAGTCTGCCTGGAAATCAACTCACCAAGATGTGAATTTGTCTGCTAAGCTCATCGTAACATCTAATCATTGATTGAGTATCTACTACGTGCCCAGAACTGTGCTGTGGTGGTTTTAAAGATATGTCCACAAATTCTTGGATACCTCTCCCACAAAGAGGTGGAGCTTAATCCCCCTCCTGTTAGGTGTGGGTTGGACTTAGTGATTCACTTCTAGCAAATAAAATACGGCAGAAGTGACAGGATGTCATTTTCAAGATTAGGGTATAAAAAAGACTGTGGCATTCCTCTATCAAGAGGCTGTGCTTTCCCTCTCTCTCTCTCTGGAGTCCCTCACTCTGGGGGAGGCCACCTGTCATGTTGAATTTGAAAAGACATCCAGTATGGAGAGGCCCACATGGCAAGGAACTAAGCCCTGCCACCAGCCACGGGAGTGAGCCTGGAAGGAGATTGTATTCCAGTCCAGCCTTTGAATAACTGCAGCTCTGGTCACCACCTCACACACAGCCTCATGAGAAACCCTGAGCCAGAGCCACCCAGCAAAGCAGCTCCCTGATTCATGATCCACAGAAACTTCGAGATAAATTTGTTGTTTCGAGCTGCTGAATTTGGGGGGTTATTTGTTACACAGCAATAGATAACTAATACATGCATGAAATATCTTGCCTACATGAATTATCACCACAACCCTAAGAGGTACTAGATATTACTCTCCCCATTTTACAGATGAGGAACCTGAGGCTGAAAACGATGACACAGCAAGTCAGTGGTGTGGTGTTTTGAAAATCCACCTCCTCTGAGCCATCCTCTAAATATTAAACCATTAAAGCAACCATCTCCTCACCACCATCCCTATGAATTTCCTTCATGTGAACACTGGGTTACAAGAAATTAAGAGACCAAGCAATTGCCAAACCTAAGAAAGTGTGTGGTTCCCACAGGAAGGCAGAGAAGCGTTGAGATGCTGATTCCACAAAAGGTACCCTCAAAAAGAGTATTAATCCACTCCACCAGACCAGATGTCTTGTGATACAGGTAGGGTGGGATGACTCAAGATGAGAAGAGGAAAGCTCTGGAGTCTAGAGTACCAGCCCTGATGAGGCTTCAGCCTCAATCAGGATCCTCAGTTCTCTGACCAATTACAACATCATCCCCAAAAGCCAAGTTAGATTCTTCCCTAGAAAAGCAACCAGAGCCTGCATCATTTCACTGCAAACACTTATATTTTTAAATAGGGTAAAAATGCTGACTGGGGAAAGATTTTTGTTAGGCTGTAGGCTTTAAAAAAGCATTGAAGTCAATCCGGCATCCCAGACGGAATGTAAATCTGCTACAAAGTGAAGTTGATGGACAAATATATGAGGTGCTTTCGCCCAAGTATTTAATCCAAGGACATCATAAAACCGATCCATCAACCCTGAAATAAAAACTAGCATGCAACAGATGTATTTAAGCAGGGAAGAAAGGACCACAGACTGTCTCACTCCTCTCTCAATTCTGCATGAATAAGACGGATTTGCCCACCCTTCTGGAGAAAGCCTCAAGCTTAGAGGCCAACTACAAAATCTTTCAAAAGTCTGTCACCTGCTTTTTCATTCTTTTTGAGATATTCCATCTCAGACCAGTCTCTCAAGGCATTCCAAATCATGTAAATTAATTGGATGCAAAGAGTCCCACCAACAGAAAAAAAAAAAAAATGGCCAGGCAGTATCAAAATATTCAGTGTGCCATAATCCACCACTGCAGTTTAGAAGTAAAGCAACTACAAAAACGCATGAGATGAGCCCCTTAACACCAGCCATGTTTAAGTTTTAAATAAGTCAGTCTGTCAGGAGAAGAGGTGCCCAGCAGCCTCCGCTGTGAGACACCGTGGTAGAATAAAGATGACCAAAAATTCTACAAAACTCCTATCAAGATATGAGGTCCGGGGGACTGGCGGTCCATTGGTTAGAGCTTGGCGCTTTCACTGCTGCACCCCAGTTCAATCCCTGGTCAGGGAAGTAAGACCCCACAAGACATGCGATGCGGCCAAAAAAAAAAAGAAAAAAGTGAGGTCTGTGTCACCTCCCCTTGAATTAGCGTGGCCTCTGGGACTGCTTTGAGCAAAAGAACATGGTGGAAGTGATGTCACACCAGTTTCTGTGTACAGAACAGTAACAGTAAAGCGTCTGTGCTGGGCATCTGGAGGCTAAAATGGAGAATAAGAGAATCAGAATCTCTTTCCTCCTGGAGCTTCCAGTCCAGTAGAGAAGATAGACATTAGACAAGCAATAAGTCCTCAGGACATAGAGAGGAGAAGTGTTGAGGGATCATGTCCTGGTCCACTCCCCTCTATTCCCACCTGTGAGGTTGTGATTTATAATAAAAATATATAGATATTGGTCTTCATCCCTGTTTCTAGCACAGAGTGCCCAAAACCCTGGGAATTTCCTAAGAGAGAAGAGTGAAAAGGTGTCTGTATTAAGAACCAAACAAGCCAACTTCTTTTCCTCCTGCGTGTCTTCTTTACTACTCACACCGAACCCTTCACCCCACCAAGCAATCCTCCACGACCCCAGGTGGTGTCCTACAATTTAACCCAATTCTGACACTATCTGCCTGGAGACGGCGTCAGATCTCACGGGTTGAAGGCTCAGTCCCGCAAGACTGCTCCCGCCCCACTTTAGAGGCCAAGCACAAGGCCAGGCTATCACCTGTGCTTCTGACCAATTGGCTGTCAATCAGAGTCCCCAGGACTTCTCCTCAGATTTGATTAATTTGCTAGAGTGGCTCACAGATCTCAGGAAAACTGTGACTTACACTTACCAGGGTTTTTTTTGTTCGTTTGTTTTTTAATTTATTTTTGCTGTGTGTTGGGTCTTCGTTTCTGCGCGAGGGCCCCCTCTAGTTGTGGCAACCGGGGGCCACTCTTCATCGCGGTGCGTGGGCCTCCCACTATCGCGGCCTCTCTTGCTGTGGAGCACAGGCTCCAGACGCGCAGGCTCAGTACCTGTGGCTCACGGTCCCAGTTGCTCCACGGCATGTGGGATCCTCCCAGACCAGCGCTCAAACCTGTGTCCCCTGTATTAGCAGGCAGACTCTCCCAACCACTGCGCCACCAGGGAAGCCCCATTTACCGGTTTTTAAAGGATGTGATAAAGGATACAGATGAACAGCCAGATGGAGAGAAACAAAGGACAAGGTATGTGGGGAGGATGTGGAGCTTCCATGCTCTCTCTGAGCACCCCAATCTCCCAGCATTTCCACGCATTCACCAACCTGGAAGATGAACACATAGATGAATTCACTTGTATTGTCTTGTTTATATATGCACAAGGCATAGCTATTAAATTTTACTAAATAAATTTAAAAAGCTCTTTCAATAAGCATAAAATAAAAATTGTGATAAAAAAATTGTGTCATAGTGTAATCATTGACAGTTTTTGTTATCCTAAGTTCCATCAGAAAAACAGAAGCCACACGACATATTTCAAACGAGGAAATTTAACGTAAAGAATTTGTTATACAGGTATTGGAGGACTTAAAAGGCACAGGGGATGCTGAGATAACTCAGAGATAATAAATGCAAAATCCAGCAGCACCCCTAGGATGGTGCGGAATGTTGAGAGTGGCTGGGACCCAGACTTTGCAGAGGAGGCATTGCTTTGCTGGTGCTGGTACCTCTTGAGGGGTATGATGAATCTGGTTCTGGAGGGTGGAATCAACAGCTGCTGCCCGGTTGAGGAGCCCTTGCTTCTGGACAGTCGTAAGAACAAATAGGAAGCAAACAGGAAGGAGCAAGGCCCTTCTCCTTCCTCCTGCCTACTGGTCTCCTTCGAATGACCCTTATTGGCAGAACCTAGCCAGCAGGCAGAGGCCAAGTGCAGTTCACAGATTTCTAGCCCTGTTATCGTAAAGCGGAATATAGAAGAGTGGACCTGGGGCTGAGAAACAAGAGCTCAATAACTAGCACAGCAGTGTTTTTATTTCTTAGTGACACGGAAAATAACAGTGCAACTTGTATTTGATGGTCTTGTAGGTTCTGTGAAATATGGCTGCTGTGACAATGCCCAAAATACTAGTGACTTATACGAGATATGTTTAGTCCTCTCCCATGGACCAGTCTGGGCACAAGCGGTCTGAGGCGGGTATGCGGCTCCACAGGGTCAGGGACTCAAACTTCTACCTTATTCCTCTGCCATTTTCAACTCTGTGATCCAAAATAGTTACTCCAGTTCCAGCCAACACATCACATTCCAGCTAGAGGGAAAGGGATGGTATTCTCCAACCTTTTAAGGCAGAGGCAGGCACACTACCACCCAGGGACCAAATTTTAAAGCAGCTATTATAAATATCCAAAAAGGCATAAAGGAGGATATGCACATAATGAATAAATGAATCGAAAATCTCAATAGAGAAATAGAAACTATAAAAAAGAACCAAATGGAAATTCTAGAACTGAAAAAGTGCAATATCTGAAATTAAAAGTTCACTAAATGGGAAAAAAAGTTCACTAGATGGGTTTAACAGCATATTGGAGATGACACAGGAAGGTATCAATGAATTTCAAGAGAGCTCAGTAGAAAGCATTCAATCTGAAGAACACAGAATAAAAGAATTGGAAAATCAAAGAGCCTAAGTGATCTATGAGACAATATGAAGAGCTCTAATATATGTGTAATTGGAGTTTCAAAAGAAGAGATAAGAGTAATGGAACAGGAAAAAAATTTTTGAATTTTCCCAAATGTGGCCAAAGACATAAATTTAGAGTCCAGAGTCTCAGTGATCCCCAAGCAAGATAAATACAAAGAGAATCACACCCTAGCACATCATATAAAATCTGAAAACCAAAGATAGGGGAAAAAAAAATCTTGAAAGTAACTTAGAGAAAAACAACACTTTGCACACATGTAACGACAAAACAGATAACTGCATACATCTCATTGGAAACAATGGAAACCAGAAGACAGTGAAAGGATGCCTTTAAATTGCTAACACAAATGGAAAAAAAAAACCCTATCACTCATAGTGCCATATCTAATTAATTATTCTTCAAGAATTAAAGCAAATAAAGACATTTTTAGATCAACTAAAATGCAGAGAACTGATTTCCAGCATATATAAACTATAACAAAGGCTAAAATAAGTTATTCAGGCTGAAAGGAAATGATATCAGATGAAAACCTGGGTCTCTTCAAGAACTGAAGAGCACCGGAAAGGGCAAATATATGGGTAAATATTAAAGATTGTATTTTCATCATAATTTCTTTAAAATATATATATGACAGTTTAAAGCAAAAACATCAATATTATATTATAGGGTTCTTAGCCTGTAGATGTAGCACATATGAGAAAACAGCATAAAAGACAGGAAAGGATGGTAAATGGGCCAATCTAGTTGCAAGGTTCTTACATTATTTTATGTGTACAATATTAACTATGGAAAATTGAGGATGTACACTATAATCCCTAGAGTAGCTGCTAAATATCATGCAAAGAGGTATAGCTAAAAAAACCAATGGATAAATTAAAATGGAATTCTAAAAATACATATTCAATTAACGCAAACAAACTGTGGAAAGGAAGACCAGAAGAACAAAAGACACACAGAACAAACAGAAAACGCAAATACTTGAAAACTAATAGTTGACCTAAATCAAAACATATCAATAATTATGTTAATTGTAAGCAAACTAAACATTCCATTTAAAAGGTGGAGATTGTCAAGATGTGTAAAAACGCCAGACCCAACTATATGCTGTCTATAAGAGATGCACTTATATATATAATCACAGGTAGGCTGACAGTAAAAAGATTGAAAAAGATATATCAGACAAACAGCAATCACAAGAAAGTTGGAATGGTTCTATAAATAGCAGATAAAGTAAACTTCAAGACAAAAGAGTATTGCCAGAGTTAAAGAGAGACATTTCAAGATGAAAACATGGTCAATACATTAGGAAGATAAACAATCATGAAGGTGTAGGAGCCTAATAACAAAGCTTCAAAATAGATGAAGCAAAAATGGACAGACTTAAAAGGAAAGTTAAAAGCAGACAGACTTAAAGGGAGAAATAAATTCACAGTCATACTGGATTTTAACAGCCCTCTCTCAACAACTGATAGGATAGCTAGACTGAAAAATCAATAAAGACACAGAGAATCTAAACAACATCTGTCAACCACCTTGACCTCACTGACATTTAGAGAACATGCCACAGAGCAACTATAGAATAGCTATTCTTTTCAAGTGCCCATGGTACATTCACAGACACACTGCAGGGTGGGCCATAAAGCAAGCCTCAATAAATTTCAAGACTGAAATCTAAGAGCGCTTACTATGAGCTCTTTACTTGCACTACCCCATTTAATTCTTCACAATAACCCTAGGATATTGGTAAGTATTATTATAAGTCCAATGATACATAAAGAAGCAAAGGCTCAGGAAACTAAGTCACTTTTATTCACTGGACTTCACTGTAACTTTTGGCAGTGACACTTTCACAAACTAAAGACAAATACACTTAACATCAGACCTAGCCCCACCACATCCTTGTAGGTCAGTGGGAAAAACTTAGGACCTGTGGTCAGATGATCTGAGATGGGCCTGCCCTTGCCTCTAACTAGCCATGTGCCCTTGGTAAGTCGCTTTTCTCAAACTTGATTTGCACATTTATAAACGACATCTGAGGTACATACTGCAAGCCCCATTTTACAGATGAGAAGACCAAGCCTTAGATGGGTTACATCATACTGCATGTGAGTGGCAGAGCCAAGATGCCGATCCAGGTCCATCTGACTCCAAAGCCCATGTGTTCACCAATCTGGGCTCCACCAATCTAATGCCAACACACCTGAGACATGTCTTCCCAGCACAAGTCTGAGATTTGCACCACCAGGTGAAGCCTATAATAAGACCAAATATTTACAGGGAATTCCCTGGCGGTCCAGTGGTTAGGACTCGGCATTCTCTGCCTGGACTGCCTGGGGTCCAGGTTTGATCCCTGGTCGGAGAACTAAGATCCCGCAGGCCACGTGGTGTGGCCAAAAAAAAAAAAAAAAAAAAGACCAAATATTTACATTAAAGGGTAACCTTTTCAAAGAGTATTTACACATTAATTTTTATTTAAAGATAATATGAAAGACATAGTAGAGCTAAGTTGTTAAGCATACATACACCTCCTGGGGCCAGTCTGCCTGGGTGAGTCTCGGCCCTGCCACCTGCTTGATTCATGATCTAGGGTAAGTTATTTATCCTTTCATGACCTCAGCTTCTCTCAGGTAAAATGTAAAATGCAAGTGCAACAGTATTTTGCTGTAAAATGTGACTAATGACAGTATTTTGCTTACTGTGAGGATACGATGAGTTGAAATGGGAAAAGTGCTAGAACATTCGGGAGGCATGTGTTCAGGACCACAGATGTGCTGGCCGTGATTTCATTATTACGAAAGTTCTTAATCCTTCTGCAGAGTAAGCACTGTTGGAGCCTCATACAGCTAAGGAACAATGCAAGAAGGGTGGACAGATGTGCTCAAGGGCACTCAGTGGGTTAGGGGCAGAGCTAGTGAGGAAGTATATAGTTCCAGTTCTGGACCAGGGCTCATTTTTCTACCCCATATCTGCCCCTATTCAAGGATGGGAGCAGGAGAGCTCCGAAGGGTGAGGGAGGTAAAGGCATTTGGCCAAGAGGAAAGGCCCTTCTGTGGATACCTCCGCCAGCCTCTCGCAGCTGCGAGGCTTTGCCCAGCAGAATCTGAGCCACCAGGACCCAACCAGGTGGGGACACGTGAGGAGCCTCACCCCAACAGGGGGCGGGACCCGGAATGAGCCCCGGTGCCCTGGTGCCCCGGCCCGCATGTGTCTACTGAGGGCACTGGCGGGGGCCAGGGAGGTGACAGCATATGCCCCCCTACGTCACAGCCATGACACTCGGATCTACCGTCCCAGGAGGGAGCAGCTGCCAATCTAGGAGTCGAGGGTCACGTCACTGTTCCAGTGCCAAGTCTTTATGTTCAGAAAGGGGTGAGGGGACATTGTGTAATTGCTGGAAACACGGCGAACACATTGTGCAATTGCTGGAAACACGGCGGAACATGAAACACAGGAAAACAGCTTCTTGAATTGCACAAGGTAAATCATGGTTCCAATTGTCCTGCAACAGTGTTTCAAAACAAACCACAAAAAGCAGCAATTGCTATCAAGATGGGAACTGAAAACAAAGATACTCCGGGACAGCGCTCTCCAACCTTTTTGGCACCAGGGACCGGTTTCGTGGAGGACAGTTTTTCCACGGACGGGGGTGGGGGTGGGGGTGGGGAGAAGGGGGAGATGGGGAGCGGCAGGTGAAGCTTCGCTCCTTGCCCGCCGCTCACCTCCTGCTATGCGGCCCCGTCCCTAACAGGCCCCCTGCTCTAGGAGCATTACCTCTTGAAGAGAAACTCACTGTCAGCTTACACGTGGCCCACCATCTCTCTCTCTCGTTTTTTTTTTTTTTTTTTTTTTTTTTTGCGGTACACGGGCCGCTCACTGTTGTGGCCTCTCCCGTTGCAGAGCACAGGCTCCGGACGCGCAGGCTCAGCGGCCATGTCTCACGGGCCCAGCCGCTCCGCGGCATGTGGGAATCTTCCCGGACCAGGACACGAACCCGTGTCCCCTGCATCGGCAGGCGGACTCTCAACCACTGCGCCACCAGGGAAGCCCTTGTTTTTGTTTTTTAATGGCCGCCCCCACATGGCTTAGTGGGATCTTAGTTTCCTGACCAGGGATCAAACCCGGGCCCTCAGCAGTGAAAGCACAGAGTCTTAACCACTGGACCGCCAGGGAATTCTGTGTTGTTGTTGTTTTTTAACTTTTCATGTTTATATTTACTCTCAATTACATTTTTTAAAATAAAATTTTAAATGAATTTACCTACTTTTGGCTGCGTTGGGTCTTCGTTGCTGCACACGGGCTTTCTCTAGTTGCGGAGAGCGGGGGCTCGGGGGCTACTCTCGTTGTGGCGTGCGGGCTTCTCACTGCAGTGGCTTCTCTTGTTGCAGAGCACGGGCTCTAGGCGCACGGGCTCAGTAGTTGTGGCACGTGGGCTCAGTAGTTGTGGCTCACGGGCTCTACAGCGCAGGCTCAGTAGTTGTGGCACACGGGCTTAGTTGCTCCGCAGCATGTGGGTTCTTCCCAGACCAGGGCTCGAAGCCATGTCCCCTGCATTGGCAGGTGGATTCTTAACCACTGCGCCACCAGGGAAGCCCCCCTCTGGGTTTTTTGAAGGTGCCTTCCTCCAGCCGTGAAATCCTCAGACACATGGTCACTGAAATGTACCCATCCCACAGCCCTGTCCCCTGCAGACTTGAGGGAGCTGGGATCCCAGGACTGTGCCCAGCTAGTGGCCTGGCTTGCCCTGGAGGAGGCTGTGAGACCACACTGCCACCATGTGGGCACCTCCGCTTACAGCCACAGCTGAAAATCGCTGCTGCCTGCCCCGCCACCAGCTGCAAGGGTATGAGCCCCACATTGCCCTCTGGTGGCCTAGATCGGCTGGCTGGCCCTAGAGGTTGGTGGGAAAACGGCAGCAGCCTAGGGTCAAATCAGATCCTTGCTCGGGGATCTAAAGTACAACTTTAAGCTTCCACCTCCTACTATCTGGGTGACCCTGGACAAGCTACTTATCCTCTATGTGTCTCAGTTTCTCTATCCATAAGATGGGGGCTGTAACAGTAACAACCTCACAGCGTTGTAGGATTAAATGAGTTAATACATCGGGTGTTCGGAACAGTGTCAGATGTCTGGTAACTCTTCAGTAGATCAGTAGCTTTCAAACCCTTTGACCATGATCCACAGTAAGAAATACATTCTTTATCACAACCTAGGACACACAGCTATATATATACATAACACTAACAAATATTTCACAAAATAATACTTATAACATGCAACATACTCTGACAATTCTGATTATTTCTTTAAAAGCTGATCATAACTCAGTAAATTGATTTCTCAAACCCACTGGTGGCTCACGTCACGCAGGCTGAAAAACACTGCAATAAATAAGTAAGTAAGAGGTAGCAGAAGCTTTACCCTAGCTCAGGCTGCCAGTCCTGGCTTCCTTCCCTCCCCTCGCACCTGTGCCCTGAGCCTGCCTTGTAACTGAGCCGGAGCCAGGCCAGGTCAGCTCTGGCTGGGCAGATGAGCCACCATAGAGCTGAGGAGACCCTCTGCGGCCTACTGTGCAGCCTTCTCGCAGGTTCTCGCCCTGCAGGTGGGAAGGATATGCCTTCACTCTCATCAGGCACTAACAACATGGCAGGCCCTGTGCTCCATCCTTCCTGCAACCTCACAGCCCTCTATGAGGAAGGCGTCATTCTTCCCATTTCTCAGCTGAGAAGCCTGAGGTCAGCAGAGGTGAAGTGACTATGGACTATGGATAAACAGGACTGGTCCTCCTCTGGAATTTGGAATGTGAATTAATCAGGGAAATCGGCCTTCCAAAAAATGCTGTGAAAATGCTAAACAGGGTTAATCGGAGGCTCTGAAAGAGAAAGCACTGGAGACACAGGAAAACCGAAATGGAAAGAGGCAGGGTGGGAGTGCCCCTGCCACATGGCATCTGGCATTAGCAGGAACAGCTGCACCAAAGGACACCGACCTCAGGAGAGGCAGGGGCACCGGTGTCCCACTGTGGATCACCACTGTTGGCTCCAGTCCTAGGCCGGGGCATTGGCAAAAGGAAGAGGTCAGACAAGGTGGAGGAGACCATGCCTGCCCACGCCCTCCCCTGGTCTCCTGTCTGTGATGGATGAGGAACTCTATTTAGCGGAAGGCTGAGCACGGGATGTGAACCTGTTCCAAGGAGTCCATCACCCCATTCCAGAGGAAGGTCCCTGCACAGCTGTGGCTGTGGCCCTGCCTGCCTGGGGAGTGAGGCAGTGAACCTGCCAGTTGGACAGAGGACAAATAACAGCACGATGTGGCCAAGATGAGCTGGAGAAAAACATGGCAATGATTTTGGAAGGGCACAATGGGCCCATGCACTGTGGTGGGGGAAGTAGGATTTGGAGTCAAAGATGTGATTTGGGTC
This sequence comes from Globicephala melas, assembly GCF_963455315.2. Taxonomy (NCBI): domain Eukaryota; kingdom Metazoa; phylum Chordata; class Mammalia; order Artiodactyla; family Delphinidae; genus Globicephala; species Globicephala melas. The sequence continues at coordinate 11,359,557 of NC_083323.1, forward strand.
CCTGCTCTTTGTTCACGGAACAAATAATCACTGAGCACCTATTACGATGCTCCAAGCCCCAAAGTAAGCATTGACGCTCTGGTGATAGAGTGGTGAGCATAGCTGCCTCCCAAGTAAGCAATGGAGAGACACAGACCCCCAGGTGCTTATAGTGAGTGAGGAATAAAGAAACTGTAACAATCCAGGGTACTGAGTCTGGTGATTGATAGACACACAGCGGCTGTGGAAGCTCAGTGGACGGAATCTACCCCTGCTCGAGGAGGATCAGGTTTGTGTCTCCAGAGACGATGCCTCATCTGGTAACTGGTAGCATTTTCTCAGATGGACAGTAGAGGGAAAAGCCTTCCAGTTGTAGGGAGTAGCAAGTGCAAAGCACAGGGATGGGAGAGACATTTAGGTGAACTATGGTTCTGTGATTCCCACTGGCTGGAGGGGAGGTGTGAGATAGGGCTCTGCCAATTTACCTGCCTCATGACCCTGGACAAGTCCTGTAACCTCTCAGACTATAAACTGCTCCCTGGGATATCAAAAGATACTTGGTTTAATAAGCATCTATGGAACATCCTCTGTGAGCCAGGCACTGTATCAGGTTGGTGCTGGGCATATGGAGATGTGTCAAAGCTACAAATCCTTACTCACAGGAAGCACATGGTCTCGTGGAAGAGACAGACACTGCACTGTGTTACTAAGAACCATGAACAAAGCACCGGAGAGAAGGAGGCAATTAACGCTGCTCAAAGAAGAGGTGATGAGTAAGTGCTCTACCAAGTGGACAGAGAAAAAAGCATTTCAAATTAAGCAAAGGCAAGGAGGAAGGAAAAGGCATTGATGTATTCATAGAACAGGTCAGGAATGGTTGTAAGGTAAGGTACAGGGTGCAGGGAAGACAAGGGGTGACTGTGACACCAGCCTGGGACACACAGGTGTCTGGACCCCTGTTGTCTATGGCAGTGACAATGGGTGTGAAAGCAAGGCCCAGGCCCAAGCAGGTTCACAGGTCACCACACTTTCTGTGGGGCCTCAAAGGCAGGCCCTCCAAGTACTACCACCATCTGGCAACTTGTCCGGGCCCAGCTCCCCAGCACTCCAAAGAGACAAGCTTGAGGAGCCTGGGTGGAGGACAAGCCCAGCCATTTATGTCACGTATTGGGAAAGAGAAGCCCCCAAGGGCATGGTGACTTGCCCGAAACCGCGAGGTTATACAGTCGCAAGTGATAGACAATGGCCACAAAGCGTCCTCTTGTTGCTCCGAAGCCGCACTGAGACAATGAGACAAAGGGGTGCGATGCTGGCTGACATATACCGCAACAAGAGTTTGCAAACTCCAGAACCAGCCATCCCTCCCGCCCTTCTTCTCCAACTAGTACCTCCCTGTCGCTCCCTCCTCCTTCACCTCCTCTTCCGGACCCTCCTCTGGGGCCCGCCTGCCTCTTCCGGTCCCTCTCCCTGAGGACCCGCCCCTCTCGCCGGTCCCTTCCCTAAGGGCCCGCCCCTCTTCCGGTCTCTCCCTCCAACAGCCCTTCTCTTCCGATTCCTAACTGAGGCTTCGCCCCCGCCTCCCGTCACGTTGCAGAAAGGCTTGCTCTAGGTAGCCTGTGCCCGGAAGTGACGCTTAAGGCCCTCCCCTGAGGAAGTGACAACAGGAGTGCCCTTGACCGGTGGGGAGGGCCGCGCTGTGCATGCCTCTGCTCTCGCTGCAGGGAGGTAGGAGGCCCGTGGGGGTGGCGCGAGGTGGTGTCAAGGCGGCTGAGGCACTCTGCTGGCGCGCTCCTGTGCGGGCCGGCGGCCGAGCGGACAGAGACCTTGGGCTGGGGGAACTTGCTATCCGGGGAGCCGGGGTCCCTGGTGGCGTCCAGTTCCTTCCACACACACGTTCCTCCTTTTTTAGTTCCCCCCTCCTACCCCGTGCCTCTTCGTTCCTCCTTGAATTGTTGCGGTTCCTCTTTCCTGATCCTTTGACAGCCACCCCCTTTGTCCTAAATTTCCCATTAAAACACTTTGAAAAAAAGTAATCGATAGAGTAAGGACTTCTCAGACCGCCGTGGGTTCCAACGTTGATTCTCATTTAATAATTGGGTTATTTTGGACATGTCACGATTTACCTGAGCCTCGGAGTTTCCCGTATACCTCTCTTTTAATGGTGTATTGACTGCCCCTACTCTTCCTGCCTCTTCCCCTCACAGATGGCTCAGCGGCTTCTCCTGAGGAGGTTCCTGGCCTCCGTCATCTGCAGGGAGCCCTCTCAGAGTCGGTGGGCACCCCGTGCGTCCAGGGCCCTGCAGACCCCACAGCGCAGTCCCAGTAACCTGACAGTAACACCCAGCCAAGCCCGGTCAATACACACCACCAGAGTCTGTACAACGACCTTTAACATCCAGGATGGACCAGACTTTCAAGACCGAGTTGTCAACAGTGAGACACCAGTGGTTGTGGATTTCCATGCACAGTGAGTCCTGGGAGTTGGCAGAAGACTGGGGTATCACTCGTTCAGGTATTTGTTTATTGAGAGCCTGCTGTGTCTCAGTGCTACATTGGATTCTTCTCATTCCAAAGATTGATGAGACCCAATCCCTTCTCTCAAAGATTAAGTATAGTTTGGCAGGAGACAAACTAGTAAACAATCTTCAGAACTCACTGTGATCGGTGCTGCGAAACACTTATGTTGTGTATCTCACTGCCCGAATGGCCCCGGTCATCTTCAGCTTGGACCAAAGCAGGAAAAATATGACTCCAGCATCATCTGACTTGTGGTGTATCCCAGTTCCTGGCCCATTAGAGAGTTGATTTTATTTTAACATCTTGCCACCTAACCTGGGAAGGGCTGGCAAAAAGTTATCAGTGCCACCGCAGTGGTGCCCAGGCATGCAGGGGATGGGCAGGAGTTTCTTTCCAGTGCTGTGTGAGTTTGTTTTAGGGATATTTAAATGTCTGTGGCCTTCTGATTGTTGGCCTGGCCTTCTTCATTTCCGGACCTTTGAGGCCTGGCTAGACGCCTGACTCCAAAACTACTGGACAAACCCCTCAGAATGGGGCATCCTGAAAGAAGCCAGAGTTAGAAGTTGGAAGGCCTTTTGCGCAAACCAAACCACTGACAGATTCTTTTGCTTTCTTTCCCATTCTTTCTCTGACTCACTGTGTTGCCTTGGGCGGGCCATGTGGTGTCCTTCTGCCTCCCTCTCTTCACTTTGATAGGAGATAAGGTCTTGCAGACTGGGTTTTTAGGTGTTGTGAGTTCATTAAAATCTCTGAATGCAAAGGGTTTAAAGGCTGAGAATAAAATAGGAGTCACCAGTCGGGGGTTCATGAAAGGCAGAGCTGTCCTGCCCTCCTGGTCTGATGAGCATACCGGAGAAGGCTTCTAAAATGGATGAAAAGTGGGGTGATGCCTTATCTTCTTCCCCATAAAGGAGGCAGGGGGTGAGTTTGTTCATTCAGTGCCAGGCACTGCCCTTAGTGGCACGTACTTAGAGATGACAGTCTAGGCTTACCATCTAGAGGGGAACACCTGTGTTAGTGCAGTGACGGCAGTTGACAGAGGGCCTGGGGGATCACAGGGTAACCTGGGGCTAAAAGAAGACACTTGGAACACAACCTTGGATGCAGTCCCAGACCTTGCACAAGTCTCGTAACTTGTTTGGGCCTCAGTTTCTTAGGAAGACGTTTTCTTTTCCTTTGCAGGGTTGAGGGTTCTGTGTAGTAAAAGCTGAGAAGGTCCTGGCACAGTGGCTGGCAGTCGTAGATACTCCCTAGCTACTGGTTTCAGTTCCCTTAGTTCCGAGTCCGTGAGGTGTTTGAAGTAACTCTGCAGCTTACAAAGCATGTTTATCCACGTTGTCTTAATTGATTTCTCATCATAGCTTCTAGATCCAGAGTCTCGCTTTCAAATGAGGAAACTGAAGCTTCAGAACAATCAGCTGGTTGGCAGGAGCCTGTCTTTGAACCTAAACCTTTTAACTTCAAATCCCGCTTTCATCTATATGACAGTGTATTTCTTTTAGATATAGTGAAATACGTGAAATGACCTTTCTAAGAGTCTTAGGATGAGGCCCGTGTTTTAGAAATCCAGGACCTGTAAAAAGTTCCCAATTGCAGAGTCTCCTGGAGTTACCTGGCATGTCAGCATTACAGGTTAATATCCAAACACTGTAAGCAGAGGTGATGAGGCCAGACAGTCCCTCGGAAAGATGTGGGTCAAGGGAAGGTCCTGGGAAACCGTAGACTGACTGGCGAGCGCTTTTGTGACGGGATGCTTCTCCTTCCCCTTCCGAGGTGGTGTGGTCCCTGCAAGATCCTGGGGCCAAGGTTAGAGAAGGTGGTGGCCAAGCAGCATGGAAAGGTGGTGATGGCCAAGGTGGATATTGACGACCACACAGACCTCGCCATAGAGTATGAGGTATGTTTCGGCAGGGGATGGCCACGGGGCAACTGGTGTGGGGATGCTTGGGGCCACAGGGTAGCTGGAGACGTCTTGGGGGCCGCCAGGAAGCCAGTAAGGGGGTGTCTTGATTCTTTCTAGAGATCTCAGGGGTTCAGAGCACTTCAGATGTGACTCCCTTGGTCCTCTGAGCCTCCTGTCTCTCTTCACCACCTTTAGGCAGTGGGATGTGTGACCCCAAACACCAGATTTTTCTCGGAATCTTGGGAAGTTGATGCCCTCCCTCATTCATGGATTCATCCATCCATCTGTGAGCCCTACGGCGTGCCAGGGGTACATGATTCTGGCGCAACTAAGATGAGCTCCTTGTCCCCGGGGTTGGGGTGGGGGAGTAAAGGGGATGGGGAATGTGTCACGGTAGAGGGACCCTCTGAGCAGAGCCGTGAAGGATGGGAGAAGAAGGCAGGGCCGAGAGCACAGCAAACACAGACATGAGCTGTTCTGTGCCTGACTGGTTTGTGCGTTCCTTCAGCAGACACGTGTTCAGAGTCCCTTTGAAGCCAGGGCTGTTACTTGGTGGTGAGGATGTGGCAGTGAACAGAGCTGACGGAATCCCTGCCTTTGTGGAGCCTGCATGCTAGTATTTTAGATTGGGCATCCACAAACTTGTTCTCTAAAGGACGAGGTGGTACACGTTTGAGGCTTTGCAGGGCATTGGTCTCTGTTGCAATACTCACCTGTCGTGTAGCACGAGAGCAGCCACAGAAAGTATCTAAACAAATGGGCGTGGCCGCGTGCGGGTAAAACTTCATTTACGAAAACAGGCAGCGGGCAGCAGGTTTGGCTCGTGGGCCACCGTTCGCTGATCCCTGCTTTAGATAATAAGTGCCGTGGAGAAAAAGAAATCAGGAGCGGGGGTGGGAGTGCCGGGCACAGGGCTGGGGAGGGTTTCCTTTTTTAAAGGGTGGGCTCGGGAAGGCCTCGCTGAGAACAGCTGAGCGAAGACCTGGAGGGAGTAAGGACCGAACCAGGCCGCTCTTCGGAAGCACGATCCAGTGGAGCAGACATCCTTTGCAAAGGCCCTGAGGTCAGGGCCGCACGCGTGTGCGCACAGAACATCAGGGCCTGTGTGCCTGGAGCAGGGCTTGCCAGAGGAAGAGGGGCAGGAGATGCATGGGATGCGGAGCGTCCTCTGGGCCTCGGAGGCCACTTTGTAGTTGGAGAAAGGGGAGCGGTCCCTTGTGGCTGGATGGCCACGGTGAAGGGCCGAGCAAGCGGTGAGAGGACAGCCAGCTGGGAAGGCCGACTGCCGCCCAATTGGAAGGGGCCTGGATGGCATTATTCCGGAGCCAGGGTCGCCCCTGGTGGCCTGTGGGCCACATCTGGCTCACTAGCTTGATTGGTCTGGCCCTCAAAGTGTTTTTGTTTTTTTTTTTTAAATGCTGAATCAGATGCTGTTATTTAAAACTCAGAAGATTTTACAGGAACATCCAGATTTCTGGTTCTCTTGAAACATCTAGATCTGGCCAGAGTGAACTACGTCCCTCCCTGGTAATAAGTGACGGAAAGAGGTGGCATCTCTCTTTCTCAGAGTTTGGAAGTCCAGGTTCGGCTCTCCAGACCAGGCGAAGTAGAGATGCCCACCCTCCAGCCAGTCCCTGTGGCAGGAAAGGGATGGGGGTGGGGGTGAGAATAGGCTGGCTGCCCGTGGAGCTGGGGCTGGGGTGGTCACTCAAAGGAAAAGCCAGCTTCGCTGACCAGAGGCAAAGGAAAAAGATGCTGGGCAGGCAGAGCCACAGATGACGGCTGCAGATGGTTGGGGGGATATTACCAAAGTAAGACTATCCATGGCACTGGGTGACCGGGGGCCGCTTACAAGGGCTCCAGGGAAGCAATGAATTGTACTTTTTTTGTTTTTGTTTTCAAAAGCTCTCCCACTGATTGCCCAGTCAAGAGGGTACTTGTCTGACCATTTAGGGGCCCCTAGCTTTCACTGCTTGCCCCTCCCTCCCCCAGAGACCCACGGCAGCTGTGGGAGTGAGGGTGTGGTCTTCTGGTGTGAGCTTAGGGCTGGAGCTTCTGGGCACCCCAGGGTGATGGGCAGGCTCCAGGCTCCCTCCCTCCTGAGCTTCAGCTTCAGGCAGTGGAACTTAGGCCAACATCCTGAGCCCCGACCGTGTCTCAGCAACTGTAGTAGCTGTAAGGATACAGAAAAGAATCACCCAGTTCCTCCAGCTGTGGCCACACGGGTGGCGAGAATCCCCAAGACCACCCCACCTGCATTCCAGGGAGCCTGCATTCCAGGTGATGTACGGCCGGGCCCTGAAGCCCTGTGGTTAAGCCTGGGAAGTGTGTGGTGGGGGAGAGGTCCTCTTGTAGGGTCTTCTCCCTCCGTCCACTGTCCGCATAGTACGGCGTCATATAGAAATTCCTCAAGGCTGCTGGGCCCACGTCCCCTGGACCCGGCCTCCTGGTTTTGCCAGGTCCTGGGCTGATGTCATTGCAGGGTTTAGGAAGCTCCAGTGGGGATTCTTCCTGACCCCTCCCCGACCCCTTTCCTTCCTTCCTTCCTTCCTTCACACCTGTTGTTTTGAAGAGAGTCTGAGGAAGAAGTTTCAGCTAAGAGGTCCATAGTGCCTCCTGGGACAGCTTCCTCCGAAGCCTGAAGGCCTTTTCCGAATGGTGGGTGGACTTGGAGAGACTGCTTTCAGTTATTCAGGGAATATAATTCTTCCCAAGCTCTCCTGCCACCCCCAAGCCCAGCACACACCCTCTTCCCCTCCCTCCACACTCTATGCTTCAGTCAACTGTCCACCCTAGAATTTCACCATCTCCCAAAGGAGAGGGAAGGGAAAGTGGCCCGGGGCCTTGGGGTGCCCCCCCCCTGCACCGCTTGGCTTGGCGGAGTGAAGAGCTCTCTGCTCCCCGTCGCCTCAGGTCCTCTGCTGGGTGCCCCCCAGTCGTTCAGACCCTGGGGAGAGAGCGGATCGGGCTGCAGACCTACATGCTTTCTTCTGGGGCTTCTGCTGCTCGCCTCACACTTGGAGTTTCATCCTTTTATTTCTCATCTTACAGAGAATGCCCTTTAAAAACATTATAAAAACAACCAAGTAGCAATAATCTTAGCATAGAAACAAACTACTGTCAATATTTGGGGTACCTCGTTTGAATTTTTTATTTGAATTTTTAATGGTCCACATATCCTCATAGACAGTTCATTGAATAGTATTTCAGTATTAGTGAAATAACGCATAGCTGGAATGCACAGTACTTCCGTCATTACCATATTCCCTTATTTTGAAAGTTTTCTAAATCAGCACTTTCAAACATGAGTATGACCTGGGATATTGTTAAAAAGCAGATTATGATACAGTGGGTCCGAGAAGGGTCCAAGATTCTGCATTTCTAACAAGCTTCCAGGTGATGCCACTGCCGGGAGTCCAGGACCCAACATCGAGGAGCAAAAACCCTGAAGCTCTGGGCCGGCCTTCTAGGGGAGGTGCCGTCAGCGAGTGGGTTTGGACAAGTGGATAATGACACGTATCCACCATTACCGTCTCACACAGAAGAGTTTCACCATCCTAAAATCCTCTCTGATTGACCTTTTCCTCCCCTTTCCGCCTGAACTCCTGGCAGCCACTGATCTTCTTACTATCTCCGTAGTTTTGCCTTCTCCAGGATGTTATATAGTTGGATTCGATTCTTTCAGTAATAGTTTTTCCAAGAACCCTCCTGTATCCAAAAGCATTTGGCCTTTCTCTTTTGAAGCATGAGATCCTTTTAATGTTTCCCCACACATCCCTCCCTGCCCTGCTGGGACTCAATGTTTTTATCTCTAATCCCTTGCTCTTGGGCCGAGGTACAACGTAGTTTGATGTCACGACAGCAACGTCACACAGATCTTGTTTCAAATTCCAGCCCTATCGCTTAGTCACTCAGCCTTTGAGCCTCAGTCTTCTCATCTGTAAAATGAGCCCACGTTGAGGCAGGAGTTGATGAGCCAGCACACACAAATGGTCCGGGTTGTCCCTGACACGTAAAAAGCACCAGTATGTGGCTGCCGGGGTGACAGTGACCTTTTCCTTTGTGTTCTGCAATTGGCCGAGGAGGAGGTCACCAGTCTCCTGTGACAACTAGCACTGTGCCCGTCCACCTGTCCCTCGGGAGGTCCTTTGCATTTCACAAATGGAGGAAATTGGGGTGAGACGGGAGAAGACCAGGCAGGGACACCAAGCTCAGTGGCAATGTGGGCTGGGGGGCTGCAGGTTGGTGGGAAGACACACACGCACACCCCTACGCCTCCTGAGTTCCCGGGGCCTTCAGCCAAGCATGGAAGCCTCCAGGTGGCTTCACGAGCAGGAGCTCAGCGCATCTTAGCGCATCTTTTCATCTCTTCTCCGGCCTCTTGGTTCCCTCAGTGGCACGAGAATTGAGAGGGGAGCTGAATTCTCGCTCCACCGCGATCCCCTTACACTTACATTGCCTTTCCAGAAGAATGTGCCAGGGACCTGTGCACTTCCATTTAAGGCAGTCTTTACAGGCACCAGCCCTTCCAGATTTGTGAACCAGACTCAGGGTCAGCAAAGCCACATCCTACTCCTTGGGGGTGAGGGAAGTCCAGTCACAGCCCAGGTATCCCTGAAGTGTCCTAGAAAATCCAGCTTCTCGCAGGCCCATGACTGTGTGTGTGTGTGTGTGTGTGTGTGTGTGTGTGTGTGTGTGTGTGTGTGTGTGTGTGTGTGTGTGTGTGTGTGTGTGTGTGTGTGTGTGTGTGTGTGTGTGTGTGTGTGTGTGTGTGTGTGTGTGTGTGTGTGTGTGTGTGTGTAGGCTCAAACCTCAAAGAACTCCCTTGATCAGTAATGACTAGATTTTGGTTGTCATGAAAATACAGTTGCAGTGTGTCTGCTGTACACCCAACTACAGCATGGTCTGTGCGTGTGTAAGCACACGTGTGAGTTTACACAAATGCGATTGTAAAGGGAATCATCTAGAATTCTGGAGAAGAACTGAGTCTACTCCAAGCCACCTCAGTGAGCACAGCGTCCTGCTCAGAGGGAGGACGGTAAAAACAATTAGACCACTGCTCAGACACTGAGATACAGTTTTACCTCAGTTAAAGAAGCACAGGACAGCATGGGATCCAGCATGGGCGAAGTGGAGCAGTTCGTGCCTGAGCCTTGGGCCTCAGTTCAGAGCTGCCGGATGTGAGGCCGCTGCCTCCACAGACCAGTAGAGGGCGCAGGAGACTGCATGTGCGGGCCCGGGGCGCCTCCAGGGACTGCATCCTGGAAGGACCCCTTCTGGGCCTGCAGACGGGGCAGCCATGTGCTCAGCCTTGCACTTCGTGCTATCACACGTGCCAGGGGCGCGAAGGACGGAGCCAGTGGTGGCGCCATGAGCAGGGGCACGTGTGGTGGTCAGCCCACCACCAGGTGGGTCTGCCTGCACATTGCCTCTGGGAAGCGTGTCAGCTGCCACCAACAGCAGCCCCAGGACAGCCTTGAGGGCACCTGAAGGCACTAACAGGGACAGGGACTCTTGTCATCTTACCTGTTGTGTTTGTCCCCAAAGCCCGTTAGAAGAGAGGCACAGCCTGCCACATACTGAGACTGGGCCGGTCAGGCCCGCGCTTCTGTTTTGTAACTGACATATGCACAGTCAGAACGTTCCAAATCTTAGGCCTGGCTTCCCAGGGTGACTCATGGGCAGGACAGCACTCAGGACACGTGAAGAACTGGTACGTTTGTAGAAATCGCTACAAATGTAACTGTAAATGTAACTACTTTGTAGTTACAAAGTAACTACAAGTTACTTTGTAGTTAACTTGTGTGTTAGAAAAGTTTGTGTTTATTTTGTTCTGTTTATATAGTTTTTTCAAATGCCATCAATGCCAGGTGGGGAGCCCAGGCAGCAGAATGCGCGATGCCAGAGCAGGTCTTGGGCCTCATTTACATACCACGTGATCTGTACAGGTCACCTGGGGGAGCTTGAGAAAATGCTTCACAGGCCAAGAATGTCCAACCCCCCTAATAAATAAATTTAGGTTCACAAGGCTGAGCCCCTCCTCCCACACTGCCCAGTGTGAGTCATTGAATTTCTGGAGCCTGTTAACCATCGTGGCGTGGAGCTGAAAGAGGTTGCGCGGGACCCTGGGTTTTCCTTTTGTGACGTGCCCTCTGTGGCCTTCATTTGTTGAGTGCCCACTGTGTGCCGGGCACCGTGCCGAGTGCAGGGCGCTGTGCTGAGACTTTGCAGAGATTAGCCGGCTCAGCCCCTATGCCCGCTAATATAAGCCCCAGTAGTATCTCCATTTGCTGATGAGAACACGGACACTTCGAGTGATGAAATGGCTCGCCCAGAACGGCCTGAGATTGGCTCAGCCGGCCCCAGAGCGTGAGTTCCTGACTACGCAGCTTTATATCCAAATCTTTAATCCCTGTCCTAGACCTGCACCATAGAAACTCATCCCCATTTCACAGAAGAGGGCGCCGAGGCTCTGAAGTTGGCGTGACCCGGCCAAGGCGCCCAGCTGATGAGTGGCAAGGCCAGGATTCCAATTCTCCTGGTCCCCGTGTGCCAGGTCGCCCCTCGGGGCGGTTCTCTTAGCCCCTCAGCTCCTCCCTGCCCACAGCTCTGGCCTGCAGCTGCACGGTTTATTTTAATCTCTCCTGTCATTCCAGCCAAACCACTGGGACAGTGAGTCAGGCACACATTTGGGGGAGGAAGGGTACTGCTGGGAGCCCACAGTGGAAAAGTTTCTCCGGGAGCGGACCTGCAGGCCCTGCCGTACCCTGCGCAAAGGGAAGGGGGCCCACCCGTGGCTTTGGGCAGCCACTGCCCTGCATGAACCACCAGCCCTCTCCCCACAGCTTGGGAATAACGGTCAAGAGGAGCTCACCTCTGAGTGACTCGGCCTCCTTTGTCCCCTCCACCTAGGTGTCAGCTGTGCCCACCGTGCTGGCCATCAAGAATGGAGACGTGGTGGACAAGTTTGTGGGCATCAAGGATGAGGACCAGCTGGAGGCGTTCCTGAAGAAGCTGATTGGCTGACAAGCAGGGAAGCGTCCTGACTGCCCCTGCCCGCCTGGGCCCCGTGTTCCCGGGGGACCCCGATAGCACTCACAGCCCTTCTGTGCTGGCCCTTCCCGCCTCCTCCCTCTGTCTGGACCCCGTGGGCCCGTGCTTTGGAGACCAGGCCTCCAAACACAGGAGCCTCAAGTGCTCCCAACCCGGCTGACCGCCAGGGTGGCTGCCCAAGGAGCAGTGCCGCCGCCGAGCTGGGACAGACGTCTCCCCACCCATTCTCTGTCTGCTCCCTCTAGGGCTGGTCGCCATGCTTCCAGGTTGCAGGGACAGAGTCCCGGGGCCAGCCTGCAGTAACGGCTTGGTCTCCCTGCTCCCTTCTGATCTGAACCCCGGTGCCTGGCTCATCTGCCTCCTGCATTTTTCTTTCCTGCTGCTGTTTTGTAAAAAGAAGAAGAAGGAAAAAAGAAACCCAAACAAGTGAGAGTAATATACATAATTCCCTCATTTTTTTGTAGGTCTGTAATAAAGAACTTTATGTGGTCCCGTCTACCTCCCGCTGTGAAGAACAGACCCTGGGCCCTGCACTAGCTTACCATGTCCACCCCCCACCCCCACCCCCCAAAGAGCCACCTCCCTCTTTCCTCCCAGGCGCTGGGGCAGCGGACGTGTGTTGGGCTGGGGGCATCCTGCAAACCCTTGCCTCTGAAAGGCTCGAGACACTACCCTCCTTTACCATCATCTGGCCCTTCAGTTCTCCGAGCAGGAGACTTCACGGAAAGAACTGGACCAATAAAACTAGGGTTTGCACTGTCGACGGCTTCCATTCTGTCTGGGCCCTGGGAGCACCGTGGCCCCTTCCCAGGCTCTGCCCCTGTTTTCTCCTCTGACTCCCACAACCCTCTTGCCCTCGACCAGCCCCTCCTGTGACTAATACTGGTTTCAGTGGTGGCCACTGTTCTGAAGATGCCTTTACATACAAGTAAGGCAGAGGGGTGTCTGTTGTCCCCATTATGCAGATGAGGACACAGAGGCTGTCAGGGTACAGAGCCCAGGTTTCTACCCAGAGCTGGTTGCCTCTGCAGCCTGAGCTCTTATAACTGATCCTCAGGGGGGCCTCTTCTGCTGACAGGCCCACACTCCTGCAGAAGCCTAGCCTGCCCCTCTCCCCACCCCAGCCCATTGGGAGGTGGGCTGTCCTTCCTGTGTGTGTGCGCACAGGAACTCCGAGGCCTCAGGGCCAGGCTCTCTGCCCCTTCTTGTTCCCAGCCCCGCCTTGGCCCGTGAAGGAGGGTGTCAGGCACACCAGGCTTACCAGCTGGGAAAGCCCACCCTTCTTCCTCATGTGGCCAAGCTGCCCTTTGGCTCACTTGCCCAGCTCAGATGCCCGCTCACTGGGTGCCAGGCGGCAGGGGTATCCCGGCACCCTTCCCTTTGGCCCTGGGGTGCTGTGTGCACTCTTCTCAGTGTCCTTGGTGTCCCTATTGGAACTGCCTGTGTTACCGCAGGGTCTTTGAGGGGGCGGCCCCAGGACTGCCTTGGGAAGGCTGCTGTGACTGGCGCCAGAGGGCGGAGTTGGCTCAGAAGCAGGGCCTGTGGCCTCTGGAAGGCCGCAGGCCTGGGCTCTGTCACAGGCATGTGGAAGGGGAGTAAACCAGCAGCTGGCATTCGTGGAGAAAGGCCAAGAGCCGTGTGTAAGATAAATAAGAACAGCCAGTACGTAGAGGGTACTTCCTGGGTGCCAGGCTCTGTTCTAAGCACCACCCCCCGCCGGCAGCCCCACAAGGCAAGCACTGATCATCGCTCCCGTTCACGCACGACACCCACTCAGGGAGGGTGGGGACGTTGTCCAAGACAGGAAGTCCACAGGCACCTGGGCTGGCCCTGCGCCTGCACCTCCCCCGCCGCCCTACGGAAGGTAGCGTGTGATCCTAATCTCACCGCGGGCTGACAAGGCAGGCAGCTTCAGCTCATGCTATAGAAAAGGCACTGATGCAGAGTTGGGTAACTCAGAGACGCCCAGCGGGTAAGGGTTGGGACGAGAATTCAGAGCCGGGCCGCCTGACTCCCGAGCCCTGCCGTTCCCGCTGTCCTCTGCCGCTCCTTCACAGCTGCCCACTGCCAAGCGCTTTGCATACACGCTGCCCCTTTAGTTCCTCTCTTCTCTTGCGAGGCAAGAATTATTTCCACGTTACAAGTGAAGGCACCGGTTCCAGGAACTTGACTTGCCCAAGGTCACGTCTGAAACGTGCCAATGCCGGATTTGAACCCGGGTGGGGGTCTGGCCCCTGTACCCGCCCCGGGCAGGTGTGGAGAAGGGCTGGCAAAGGCCTCTGAGCTGCCCGGAGCGCCCTCTCCTTAAAAGGTGTGCTGCGGGGCGAGGTGCGATGGTGCCGCCTCAGCTGGCTTCTCCGCCTGTGAGGCTGGACGCGGCATGAGTCACTGGCTGTGAGTGCAGGATCCTCAGGGTGATCCCGGCTGACTAATTCCACGGCGCTGATCTCACCAGGACACCGCTGCCTCTGCATCGTCGGCCCCACCGTTGCCCTCTGGGTGCCTTGGGCTCCTGGGCCTGTGGAAGAGGGGTTGGCAGTGCAGCTGTGGGGCCTGGCAGCTCTGCTGGGGTCAAGGGGACACCCCCCTCCCCTCTGAAGCACAGATATGTGCAAAGCCCAGGAAAGGGGGCACAGCCACGGGCTCCCCCTCAGCCCCGAGACGTCCTGGGGTGTGGCTTCTGTATGCTTATTCTCGTAATACCAAGTCTATCCAGTTGATCCGGAGGCGGGGGGGTGGGGGGTGGGGAGCAGAGGTGGAAGCTTCAGTTTGTAGAGTTTATGTTCTCTCCTGTGACCCCTACAGCTCCCCTGCCAGGCAGTTCTCCCCATTACACAGATGAGGAAACAGCGCTGAGTGACATCAGCGGAATGGCCGAGACCCTGTTCCGGATGGGAATGCTCACTACCAAAGAGCCTTAGCAGTTCTTAGAAACAATTGGATGGAAGAACGGTGGTCACTACTGTGGGTTCCCTCTACGCCGATGAACATGGGAGGGAAACTGACCACAGCCCCAAGAAGCTCACGCTCTAAGACAACAGAGCAAAGGGCAGCAGGTCACCCTAAACGAATGTCAGAGTGCGAGGGGGCCTGGGGTAACTTCTAGGCTCTCAGAAGGGCACAGGGAGGCGGAGGCTTGCCCAGGTTGCAGAATGTTTGTGACGAGGACCTAAAGCCGAGTGCCCTGACTTCAGCCAACCCTGAAATGAAGACGAGTCACGGCCTTTTCTTCCCTGGGCTCCAGGAGCGGGAGCGAGGAGGGCAGCCGTGTCTCTGAGAAGGGCAGTCTCCGGGGTCAGGACCTGAGGTCAAGGGCATGTTATTGGGGCCGTGCCAGTGCCCTTCCCAGCACGCCCTGCCTGGGGCTCGGGGCTCGGGGCCAGCTCAGCCCCTACCCCAGCTGTCTGGCGAAGGCTTCTCTGGAAAGTGAAGGTAGTTTGGCCAGGCTGCCGGAAACCCCTAATGTTCAGCCCCTGGGCTGAGAGGGTCCAGAGAACAATGTCGGCGGAAGGCAGGATGCTGCGGACAAGCCAGGCTTCCAGGCATGCTGCCGCAGTTCCTCTCCGCTGCCTGGAACACCGGCTGCAGGCGTGACCCTGAACCCCAGTCCCCAGGCTGGCTTCCATGTCTCTGCCGGAAATCTGGGAGCCTCCCCTCTTCAGCCACCTCCTGACAGCCTTTTGGAAGCTGGGGGCCACCATCAGTCAGTCCACAGTGGTGTAAGTAGGGCCAGAAGAATCATATCTGGGTTCAGACCCTGAACTTGCCACCCACCAGTGGTGGGCATCACCATTCTGAGGCTCAGTTGTCACATCAGCAAAATGGGGATGATGGTGGCTGGCGCTCGCTGAGTGTGTTTCACCTGTGCCATCTCACCGAGCCCTCACAGCCACCCAAGGAGGTAGGGGCTATCATTATCACCATTTTACAGATGAGGAAACTGAGGCCAAGAGAGCTTAAGTAACTCGGCATGAACAGGTGTCAGAGCTCAGACCTGAACTCAGATGTGTTTGATTCCAAAGTCTCTGTGTTCTTACCCATTAGCTGTACCATTTTGTCTTTGGGGCAAAGTTTTCCACCATTTTGAGCCCCGATTGCACGATCTGCAAAGTGGGACTAATAACAGTCACCACGGAATGAGGTCATCCTGAGGATTAGACCTGCTGCTATACCCAGCAGGCTCTTGAGAAATGTCCTTTGCTTTGCTTTTCCCCTCCCCCCAGCTTCCGCCAACTCTAAGCTACATCTTAAACAGGAAACACCAGATTTCCCGAGATAAGAACGCCAGCACCTCACAATGGGAGGGGCCGGTCGCGGTGCCAGGCTGTGGGTCTTGTATTTATTTGGCTCTGTGTCCTGGCTCTGACCCCCACCTCCACCCCCTCCTGCTCTAGAGCTCGGCTCAGTGGTGCCTGTGGCTCCGGCAGCCTGGGGAGCTAGGTGGTGACCTCACCCTTGGAGAATGCCCACTGGAATTCACCCTGAGTCTGGTCCCCTGTTCTCCATGCCTCCCGGCCACGTCTGACTGGCCTCTCGCTCAGCCTCTGAGCCAGCTGTCCCCACACAGCCACGGATGGGAGCACCTTTTGTGAGCAAGGGTGCCACTGTTACACAGTTGCTGATTTCTGACTGAGCTGGTTCCCCACCTTTAGCCGGCATCCCGGCTGCCCACAGGCAAGTAGCTGTCCGTCTGTGGTCCGCTGCGTGTCTCAGCATCCGGCAAGCAGGCAATCCGGCATCGGTTCCTTTGTGTCCCACCCTGCCAGCTGTGCCACCCACATCTAAGCCCCCAGCGCCCACCTGAGGTAGCAACTCTTGTTACCATTTCACATATGAGGAAACTGAGGCCCAGAGAGGTGGTGTGATGTGCCCAGGACACACCCTGGGAAAGGAGGGTGCGGTGGCCCGACCCAACCCCTCTACCTCTCCCTTTGCCACTGTGCTACCCCCAGGGGGGGTCATAGGACCCCTGTTCTCATGCCAAGAGTGGGGACTTTGGGCGTCTCTTTCATCTACCTCCCCCACCCAGTCCCCGGGCAGGAGGCGGAAGATTGCTTTGCTTAGGATCTACTGCTAAGGCTGGAATATTCTCTCCAGTCCCAGCATGGCAGCTCCACCCCCTAACCTCAGCCAGCCAGTGTGTGTGGATGCCTCTCTGGGCTGCCTGGTGCTAGGAGTTAGAAGTCAAAGCAGAGGAGGACACAGCCCCCGCCCTCAAGAAGCTAACAGCAAGCACATGGTTACAATGTAGCCCCTGCCCTCAAGAAGCTTACAGCAAGCACAGGGATACAATGTAGCCAACCCCCCCCCCAAGAAGCTTACAGCAAGCATATGGATACAATGTAGCCCCCGCCCTCAAGAAGCTTACAGCAAGCACATGGATACAATGTAAAGTAGAAACGCCACAGTAGAAACAAGTAACATATACCGTCTCCAAGATAAAGCACAGAATGATTGGAAGCCCTGAAAAGGAGCAAATCTGCAGGGCTGTCAGGTAAAGCATTGAGAGGAAGTGAGGTTCAAGAAAGGTTTTGTTGGGACTTCCCTGGTGGTCCAGTGGGTCAGACTCTGTGTTTCCAATGCAGGGGGCCTGGGTTCGATCCCTGGTCAGGGAACTAGAGCCCGCATGCATGCCACAACTAAGATTCCACATGCAACAACTAAGAGTCTGCATGCCACAACTAAAGGTCCCACATGCCACAACTACAGATCCCGCATGCTGCAATGAAGATCCCACATGCAGCAACTAAGACCTGGAGCAGCCTAAGTAAATGAATAAATAAATAAATGGTTTTGTTTAGGAGAATTGAATAGGAGTTAGCCCGAGAGGCAAGCAGTAGGAAGAGCATTCCAGGCAGAGGGAACAGCATGTGCAAAGGCACAGAGGTGGGAAAGTACATGATCTATCTGTCCAAGGAGGAAAGCTGGGGATGGAAGGGGCTGAGTGGGGCCCCACCAAGGGGGATGGAGCCAGGCTTTGAATGGGGTCTTGGAGTCACATAGACCTGGTTCCAATCCTAGCCCTCCCCCTCACTAGCCAAGCCTCAGTTTTCTTCATCTCTGAAATGGGAGGATAGTACATAACCTCCTCATGGTTGAGAGACTGACATGCGATAATAAATGTAATGTTAGAACATAGAGCTGTTACGTGGTAAGTATCATGTTAAAATTTTCTAGGCATGTGCATTAGTGTGCTAGGGCTGCCTAACAAAGTACCACAGACTGGGTAGATTAAACAACATAAACTTATTTCTCACAGTTCTGGAGGTGAGAAGTCCAAGATCAAGGTGTCAGCAGGGTTGTTTCCTGGGGCCTCTCTCCTTGGCTTGCAGACGGCTGCCTTCTCACTCTGTCCTCCCAAGGTCTTTCTTCTGTGTGTGCATCCCTCATGTCTGTTTGTCTATCCCAATTTTCTTTTCTTATAAGGCTACCAGTCATATTGGATCAGATCATTTTAACGTAATTACCTCTATAAAGGCTGCATCTCCAACTACAGTCACATTCTTTTTTTTTTTTCCTGTGC
Organism: Globicephala melas; assembly: GCF_963455315.2. Lineage (NCBI taxonomy): Eukaryota > Metazoa > Chordata > Mammalia > Artiodactyla > Delphinidae > Globicephala > Globicephala melas. The sequence continues at coordinate 11,377,532 of NC_083323.1, forward strand.
TAGAGAAAGTCACATCCTAAGGTCCTGGGAGTTAGGGCCTCAACAGATGAATTTGGGGAGACACAACTCAGCCCATAACAGCCTGTTTTACGTAGTTTAACAGTAGTGACTAACAACGAGGGGTTCTAGACACTGTTGCAAACACTCTGTGTATTAACTCCTTCAGTGCTCGCATAATCCTAGGAGGTAGGTCCTATTATGAGCTCTAGTTTATGGACGAGGAAACTGAAGCACAGAGGGCTTCAGTTACAGCCTCAGGTCACACAGCTGGGAAGGGGCAGAACCAGGATGTAAACCAGACAATCTGACTCCCGTGTCCCTTGCTCTCCTCCTGTACAGCCTTCCCACCACCCCACAGCTGCGGCTCTCTGCATTCCCATGACCACCCTTTAGTGTATCCCCAGCCAGGGGACGTCACTCAGCGAGGGTCACACCCTTAACCTTTCCCCCATGGTCCAATATTTAGGGAGTTTTCAGTTAATTTTTTTATCCATTATAAATAAGGCCAGAATGAACATGTTTGGACACAGAGCTCATTTCTTCCTTTAAATTTTATAGATGTGGGACTCCCAGGTCAAAGGGAGCATTTTATGGTGGCTGGGAGCTGGGAAGGAGTGTCCCCAGGCCTGTAACCTGAGCTGGAGCCCTCCACCGGCACCTCCCACCTGCTGGTTTACTTTGGGGGAGGGGAGGCCGAGCAGCAAGAATGTCATCAGACCTGACCCACCTCCAGCCACCTTTTAGTCTCTGCCACCTTTGTCTTAGAAAGTTCCAAGCCCTGGAACTTCCCTGGTGGCGCATTGGTTAGGAATCCGCCTGCCATTGTAGGGGACACGGGTTCAATCCCTGGTTTGGGAAGATGCCTCAGGCCATGGAGCAACTAAGCCTATGCCCACAACTACTGAGCCTGCTCTCTAGAGCCCGCGAGCCACAACTACTGAGCCTGCGAGCCACAACTACTGAAGCCCGTGCACCTAGAGCCCGTGCTCCACAACAAGAGAAGCCACTGCAGTGAGAAGCCCTCGAACCACAACAGAGTAGCCCCTGCTCGCCGCAACTAGAGGAAGCCCACACGCAGCAACAAACACAGCCAAAAATAATAAATAAATAAGTTTATTAAAAAGAAAAATTTCCATGTCCCAAATTCTGACATTTCTGAGATGCCCCAAGTCCAGAGCAACCTTTTTCTTTTTTTGGTCATGCTGTGCAGTGTGTGGGATCTTAGTTCCTTGGCCAGGGATCGAACCCGTGCCCCCTGCAATGGGAGTGTGGAGTCTTAACCATTGGACTGCCAGGGAAGTCCCCAAAGCAACCATTTTTATAAGGATCTGGTGATGGTCATGGGTCTGGGGTAGGACCTAGGAATGTGCATTTTTAAAGCCCTAGTGATTTAGATGCAGAGGATTGTGGACTAGGCTTTGAGAAAACGCAGCTGCAAAGATCACAGCCCTAAGTCCCTCCTGGTTCAGCTCTTTGGGCTGCCTTCCCTGCCCACACCCTTCCCATGGGGCCAGGCACAGAAGAGGACTCTCCCAAGATGAATGAATGAAGCAACGGATGAAGCGTGTCACCTACTAGGGAGCTGCTCCATGCCAGGCCCTGTGGCTGGTCTGGCCCTCATCGTCATCCCACCACCCAGACTCTATTACAAAGGACCCTCTCTCCTCACCTAGGAGGCCTGGCTGGGCTCCAGCACCTCTGCCACTTCCCATGTGACTTTGGGCACCTCTGTGTCCTTGGGCCACCGAGTACTCCCTCCCCATGAAACAGATGTATTTGTTCCTCTCATGTTATTTCCTGGATTAATCGTTCCCATCTCACAGGGACCCTGTGATGTTGAAATAAGGGAAGGAATCTACTGAGGCTGGACCAGGAGAGGGAGAGGGAGCCAGAGAGGATGGGGGCCTTGCCTGGGGTCAACCAGCAAGAGGAGAGAATCCAGAGCTGGCTCTGGGTTCCCACTGCCAGCTTTTTTTTTTAATTAATTAATTTATTTATTTATTTTTGGCTGCGTTGGGTCTTCGTTGCGGTGCGCGGATTTCTCATTGCGGTGGCTTCTCTTGTTGGGAGCACGGGCTCTAGGCACACAGGCTTCAGTAGCTGTGGCACGTGGGCTCAGTAGTTGTGGCTCACGGGCTCAGTAGTTGTGGCTCGCGGGCTCTAGAGCGCAGGCTCCGTAGTTGTGGCACACGGGCTGAGTTGCTCCACAGCATGTGGGATCTTCCCGGACCAGGGCTCGAAGCCGTGTCCCCTGCATTGGCAGGCGGACCCTCAACCACTGTGCCACCAGGGAAGCCCCCCACTGCCAGTTTTGAGGTTGTTCTTGACTGAGGTTGGCAGGGAGGTTGATGGGGAGAGTATTTCTACAGGAAGGGAGCGGGAAAGAGTCCCCCTGGGGGTGCCTTCTCCCTGCCAAGTCCCCCCCAAAAGGCCTTGCCTTCCATGTCCGCATTTGCTGGCCCTGCTGAGTACCACGTGGCCCGGGGGGTAGGGGGGCTTCACGGTGGCTACAGGCGGGGGACCAGCTGCCCAGAGGGCCTGGTGTTCGCTCAGCCTTTGGCCCTGACCACCCAGCCATAGCCAGGCCAACGTCAGGGATGCGCGTCTCAAGCCACAAGAGTGGGCGTCTCCTCCTCAGCAAGGGGAAGGAGGGCAGGCTGTGTTGAGCCAGCCCTGGCCCTCTGTGTCCCGGCGCTGGCCCCGGGGCCTCTGGGGAACCAGCGGAGAAGCAGCTGCCCTGGACAGTGGCCCAGGAGGATGAGGCCAGCGGGGCGGGAGCTGGGTCTGCTCGGGCTGGGGCAGCCTGGGAAGATGAGTTTCTTTGCACATGTGAGGCCCTGGCCGTGCCGCCACTTGCTCAAGAGGGCTTGACCTCTTCTGGCTCCTCTCTGGGGGCTGCATTTCCCAGCACTCTGCTGGCCCCAAGTCTAACTTCAGGGCGGGAAGGCCCTCAGAGACCAGCTCCCTTCCCCTGCTTAATAGAGGAAACCGGGCCCAGCGAGGGGAGGGGAGGAAGATGGCGTGGGAGCCAGAGGCCAGTTGGGGAGGGGCCAGGTCAGGAGGTTGCCCTTCAGAGACCCTTCTCCAGCTGGCCAGCCACCAGACTGATGCCACAGGTCCACACGTCCCTCTCCCCCACCAGCCTGAGAGCCCTGAGGAACCTCCTTCTCCAGTCACGGGAGTGGCCATGAGGCTGTCAAAGTGAGCTGAACTCCTAGCCCCAAGTCTGCGCCCTTCTCTTCCCCCCCACCCCAGTTGTGCTGTGAGTTTGAATTTTGGAGAGAGTAAGAAAGAGTAAGAGGGAGACTGATTTTTTTAGCGGCCCAGGCCCTCTGGGCTGGAAGGCGTTGTCTCCTCTTCAGGAAACTCACTAAAAATCTTGGAGACAATGACACAGGCCCAGAGGAGGGCGGAGGTGGGGTTCCTCACAGACTAGGGTTTGGAACTTGATCTGGAATGACCAGCCATCCTGGTTTGCCTGAGACTTAAGGGGGTCCCCGGGACACAGGACTTTGAGTGCTAAAAGGGGACGAGTCTTGACTCTGCCTCTCACTGTGTAATTTCACCTCCGCATGCCTCAGAGGTTCACCTGGACACAAGGGGATCAAGAGCCATCCTACATCCCTCCCGGGGTGCCCTGACGCTCCCTGGGGAGGCTGTGGAGGGCAAGTCAGAAGATGCTACATCCCAGCAGATGCGTGGTCTACTTTTTCAACGTGAGTGGTGGCCATTCCGGTGAGGGACCACATCCACCCCTCCCCCCACCACCTGAAATTCACTCATTCACCCCCGAGAACAAAACATCGGCACCTGTGCCAGGCGAAGGATATGCACGGTGGAGAGAGAAGAGCCCAGCTCTCATGGAACTCGGAGCATGAGCATGGGTGAACATAGTCAGATGAATTTGTTCAACACACTGTCTTGAGCGTGGTACGGACATTAACTCATTGGACCCTCACAATAACATAGTGAGGTGAGCATTAATTTTTTAATTAATTAATTAATCCTCATTTTGCAGATGAAGAAGTTGAAGCTCAGAAAGATTAAGTAATCAGTAGAGAAGTTGGGGGAGGACATTAAGAGGTACCTTTTTGAAGGATAAGCATATGTCTGAGTGTGTGCAAAGGAAGGGTTTTCTTGGAGGGAAGCACGGAACAGCAATGATGCCTCCAGGGAAATGCATTGACATAAGACAGATTAACAGGAGAAAAACGAACAAAAGCTTAGTAACATGTATACCTTCTGTATACATGGGAGATTCCCAGGAAACTGAGTAACTCTTCTGGCCGGACAGACTGACGACTGGCTGCAACACGGGAGGTGCGTGGCAGGGATGGCGCTGGTGCGGGCCTGGAAGCAGATGCCCTGGTTCTACTACCAGTAGCTGCCGGTCATGGCACTGTACATGCTGGAGCCCTGGGAGCGGACTGTGTTCAATTCCATGCTGGATTCCATGTGGGGATGGCACTATACATGGGATATGTCTTCACGCCTCAGCACATCATGGCGATACTGCACTACTTTGAAATTGTACGGTGACCAAGATGTGACCGAAACCAAGAGGTTCCTTAGAGAAGAGCCGCCATCTGAAATTGGAATGAGACTGTGTCAGATGTCATAAGAAACTCTACTAGATGTCAACATAATCAACCCTATGAATATAAAGACTCAGATTCTTTTTTTTTTTTTTTTTTTGCGGTACGCGGCCCTCTCACTGTTGTGGCCTCTCCCGTTGCGGAGCACAGGCTCCGGACGCGCAGGCTCAGTGGCCACGGCTCACGGGCCCAGCCGCTCCGCGGCATGTGGTATCCTCCCAGACCGGGACACGAACCCGCGTCCCCTGCATCGGCAGGCGGACTCTCAACTACTGCGCCACCAGGGAGGCCCAAGACTCAGATTCTTGAGTAGAACAGGAAAAGAGTCCTTACTCGTGTGTGTGTTGTGTTCTTTATTTTTCATTTTAAAAGAGCCTCTGGTATAGTAGTTTTTGTCTATTTTAACATTGTAATCATTTGCACTTTGATATCAGTATTTTCGTAACCTCTGTGACTGTTTCTATATTACCCAGTGAAAGCTTTTCTTAATGTAACTTTGAGTACATTTTAATTGCTTTCTATTTCTAAAACTCAAACTCATTTGTTGGGCTTTACCATTCTTGTATGGCATATACATCTGCCTGGTTATATTTCTACTCTTGACCAAAGTTTTGTAAGAAAAGATTCAAGATTAGAGGCAAGGGGCTGGGGAGAGAGAATATTTCATTGAGAACTATTTACAAAAGACGTATGTGTAAGTTTGAACTCAGGATTACAGTTTTAGCTATCTGGACTCTACTCTTAACAGCTTTTGCTTTAAAACTCTTCAAGTGTTTCTTAACAATGAAAAAGAAAGATCTTGCTAAAGTTAGAATAAGGAACATTTCACCTTTTAAATATTTAATTTTTTGTGGGCTCATTTCCAGAAAACTTTGGTGATGGTTCTTGTGAAAAATAGTGGTTAAGTAGCATTACCGTGTAATGCTTATACACTGTAGAGTTTTTAATAGAAGGTAAATCAGTTTCCTCTGAGGGCCATTAGTAACAATGTACTTCCTTAAATTTAGTTTCATGATTGTAATGGGTGCTGCAAATGCATTTGCACATTGCAATATGATGAGATGAATTGTTAAAAACCATAGCAAAAAGAAACGTAAACTTGGTTAAAATCCCCTTACTCTCTGTATTGGTTTTTTTTTTTTAATTTTTATTCCTTAAATGTAAAATGACCCCCTAATTTTTTGATGTAAACTCATTAAATTAAAAAAAAAAATGTTGGGGCTGAGAGTCAGTTATGGGAGGTGACCAGGAAAAGCACAGTAAAGGCGGGTAAGGTTGTTATGCAGATTTAAGTCCTTACCTTCTCCTTGGATAAGAGTTTCTAGAGATTAAGAGCCATCCTACTCTCCCTGGTACAGAGAGGGAGACACCCTTACAAATAGAGATTTCCCTTATAAATGTAAATTTTTCTTCCAAAAAGGTAACTTACACTCAGTTTTCAGAGCTTCTCTCATGTTTCATATACCGTATTTTGGGGTGGTATATTTTGCTCCCCTTTCAACACAGCCTGTGGGCGCCTGGGCGTCTGTGAAGGGCTGTAAAGAGCAATTGGACAGATTAGGGTGGTAAAATGATCTGGGCAGTGAGGAGCAGGTGGAGGGAGAAGACAGGAGGTCAGGGAACCAGTGGGCTGACTGATGCTGGACACTTCCTCTTAGGTTTGGAGTCTTGTCCCACCAGGAAGGGCTCAATCAACCAAACACTTCCGATGAATCAATGGCTAATGTTTAGCCAGGCCCTAGGCTGAGCCCGGGGTTACAGAGACTTCCTTAGTGCGAGTTAGGAAAGGCATCCACTTGGGACAGACCCGGCCGGGAAGGCGCACCGTCTGACTCTAAGACCCGGTGAGTGAGCGCTCCAAGATGCGGTCACTAAAGCTACCCCCGTCGCCCCCCAGGTACCCCAGTAAGGACCTGCGACCGCGTTGAGGTGAAGAAGCCCGCCCACAATCACAAAGGGAGTCAGTCAAGTTCAGCCCGTGTGAGACGGGGCCGGCGCGGGTCTCAGCCTGGAGACGGGCGCGGGGGCAGTCCTGAAAGGGACTCTGGGCACCAGGGGGCATCACCGCATGGGCCCACCCTTGCAGGAAAGTTTCCCGCAGAGGTTCTTTTGACTTAGGGGCGGGGCCCGCAGGGTAGGACGCCCCGCCCCGCCCGCGCCGTCCCGGCCCCGCCCGCGCCGCGCCGCGCCTGCCCATATAAGGTGAGCACGGGTCGAGCGCCCAGTGGCAGGAGCTGTCGTCACCTGCGTTCGTCTGCTGGCCTCTCGTTGCAGCCCGACCGCCGGGGGCAACCTTCCAAGGCCGCGCCCCTCAGCGCCTTCCTCCCGGGAAGCGTCGTCCCTCCTCGCCTCGCCTTGCCGCCGGGGGCGGCTGCCCTGGGGCGCCGGCTCCCTTTGGGGCGCGCACAAACCCCGGCCACACCCGGCCCAGGCCCGGGTCCCGAGCACCTGCACCGGCTCCGTCCCGCTCGCCGGAGTCTTGGACCCGCGGAGCGAGCGGGCAGGAGTGGTTGAGGCAGACAGTTGGGGAAGAGGGTAGTGCTGGGCTACCTGAAAGCCCGCGTGGGGTGGGAGGGAATCAGCCCCCTTTCAAGGACGGCCCAGCACACCGGGCGCCTGTTGAGTGCCTGGCATGGAACTCAACTTTTAAAAAGTCAGTGGCCTCCGCCAATTTGCATGGAATGGCTCAGTAAGAGCCAACACTCAAGAACCACACGACTTGGGTTCGAATATAGCTACATTGCTTACTGGCTTCGCGTCCCCGAGGGTCGCAGGTAACCCGAACCCCAGTGTCTGCGATTCTGAGTTCAGCCTTAGCCCTTGGACTTGTTTGCCAGAGTTAGGGAGTGTGGGTGCAGTTTTTAAAAACAACGCGGTGCTTATTTTTCACGTTGCAGTAAATCCTGGTTAGCGTCAAGGAGGGTTTTGCCAGATTTCTCTAACACTTTAGCAATCTCTTTTTAGCAAAGGAAAGACAGGTCTCAGACTGGGAGCCTTGGGCAAGAGATAGGTAAATTTAAACACATGACTTGTGTATGTATGTGTGTGTGTGATGATGATTTAAGAGTTTCCATTGAGAGTTTAGAATGACACTTGGCTTTCCATATGTACATGGTGGTGACATATTTGCTTAATGTTTTTAGTATGAAAATGTTCACACATACAGGGGCATAGAGAATAATAGTACAACAATCCTTCATACATTCATCTAATGTTCACTTTAAAAATCCATGCATGTGGTCTTCCCTGGTGGCTCAGTGGTTAAGAATTCGCCTGCCATTGTAGGGGACACGGGTTCGAGCCCTGGTCCGGGAAGATCCCACATGCCGCGGAGCAACTAAGCCCATGCGCCACAACTACTGAGCCTACGCTCTAGAGCCCGCGGGCCACAACTACTGAAGCCCGCGGGCCTAGAGCCGGTGCTCCGCAGTAAGAGAAGCCACCGCAATGAGAAGCCCGCGCACCACAAGGAAGAGTAGCTCCCGCTCCGCTCGCCGCAGCTAGAGAAAGCCCGCGTGCAGCAACGAAGACCCAACGCAGGCCAAAAAAAAAAAAAAAGAATTAATTAATTAAAAAAATACATGCATGTGTTAAAACGTGAACTGACTTTTTAAAAGAGAAAAATAAGATGAAAGTATAAAGAGTGCAGAGGCAAAACTGAGCGTGCTAACTGCCTGAGGTTGGACCTGGACCGCCTGCCGCTGCGCTGAGCCTGGCGGAGTGGAGGAGGCCTTCTCCTGCCCATGTGCAGCGGGTAGAGGGGAGGCGTGAGCCGCTGATCCCCCCTAGGGAGCCCAGATTGGCCTTGGCCTTGGCTGCGCACCGCCTGCAGCATGCAAATTCCTCCGCGCCAGAGCGCCCCACTCGGCTGCCTCTAGACTCAAGCCACCCCGCCTGGGTTATTTCTCCATTCGTCTTTTTGCCTGCCCACCTGGGTCCCAGGAACGCATTCCACACACTGGGGCCAGAGGAATTTTCTTTTTTCTTCCTTTCTTTTTTTTTTTTTTTTTTAGTATTTATTTATTTATTTGGCAGTGCCGGGTCTTAGTTGCAGCCTGCGGGCTCTTTTTTAGTTGTGGCATGAGGGCTCTTAGTTGCGGCATGCCTGCGGGATCTAGGTCCCGGCCAGGGGCCCCTGCATTGGGAGCACGGAGTCTTAACCACTGGACCACCATGGAAGTCCCTAGAGGAATTTTCTAAACCCTGAATCTTACTACCTGTCTCCGTTATAAACCCCTCCACGGGGCTCCCTTGTGCCTGCAGGAAAAAGACCCAGCCCTTAGCAGGGCAGCCTTCCCGTGGTCTGGGGGCCCACAGACCCCTCAGCCCCTTTTCCTACCACTTCCTCTCAGGTCAACCTGAGCCATTTGCAGTTTCCTGAATGTTCATTCAGCAACTATTTAATTCACTAGGATGCAGCACCAGAAATGGTGCTCAGCAGTGGTGAGCGGCACAGCAAGGCAGCGGCCAAGCCCCCTCTCCTGGAGCGTAATGTATAGTGGAGGAGTTCAATAAATCAGTGTTTAAAAAATTATTTTAAAATGTCAGGTGCTATAAAGAATCTACAAAGTAGCAGGAGAGTTTTTGCCTTTTGCCTGGAAGACCCCCATCCCACCCTGACTGCTTTAGTCCTTTCCCTGGTGGCTCTTGTCATCCTGTTAGATGCTGGTACATAGTCATCAGCTCCATGGGGTCCCTTTGCATGTGTCTTTACTGGGGCTGTTATCACACTGGGATGGTGATTGACATGCCTGTCTCTCACATTGGACCATGAATTCCTCAAGGAAAGTCGCCTTACTCCGGTTGGTCTAGTGTCCCCAGTAGCTTGTACGGTGCATGGCGCTTAGTAGGTGCACAGCAATTGTTGGATGACTATTAAAAGCAGTAAACCTTTGCACCAGGACCCCCAGACCCAGAGCAATTCAACCTTCAGTCAATATACCCTTACTTATTTTAAAGGAAACATTTCATTCATTCATTAAATCAGAGTGTGCTAAGCTCTCTCACCCCCCACCCCGCCTGGCTCCGCTCCCCCTCCCCAATATGGACCAGTTGATTTACAGAGGGTGAGTGCTGTGCTGGGGCAAATCATGGGGCTGCCAACAATGAAGGGGTTATCCTGCCCAGTGGAGTGTCATGTGAACTGTGAACAGGGCCTCCTTGGGTGAAGCCAGGATTGGGCGTCAGGCTGAGAGAAAGGGGAATTTGAAGGAGGCAAAGACGTGTGAATGAATGCAGCTGCTGGGGTGGGGTCCCCAGTGGGGTGTGTCCAGAACATGAGCTCTCCTGGGTGAGCCAGGAGCTGAGGCAGGTAGGTTGGGGCCAGATGGGAAGGGCCCTGCATGCCAGCTCACTTTCTCCTGCTGGTGAGCAAAGGGTTAGACATGGAACCTAAGGCAGTGGCTTTTCAAGGTTTCTTGACTGTGACCAGGAGTAAGATGTACATTACATCACAACCTGGCACGACACCCAAAATTGAAACAAGAATCTCATGAGACAATTTACTCTTACTCTGATATTTTCTCTTCTATTTTGTTATCGGTGTGATCATTATTATTATTAAATTCCGAGTGCAGGGACTTCCCTGGTGGTCCATTGGTTAAGAATCTGCCTTCCAATGCAGGGGACACGGGTTCGATCTCTGGTCGGGGAAGATCCCACATGCCGCGGAGCAACTAAGCCCACGCACCCCAACTACCGAGCCCACGTGCTCTGGAGCCTGCACACCACAACTAGAGAGAAGCCCGCATGCCGAGAAGCCCATGCACTGCAACTAGAGAAGCCCGCGTATGGCAGCGAAGGATCCCTCATGCTGTAACGAAGATCATGCTGTAACGAAGTTGGGCCGCAACTAGGACCCAACACAGCCAAATAAATTAAAAAAATCTAAGTGTGACTCACTAAATTAATTTCAAGATCCACCAGTGCGTCACAACCTGCAGTTTGAAAAACATTGACCCAAGAGTTCCTCTCCAGCCTCAAACCTAAGGGTCTATGCTGTGAGGCTCCTGAGTCATAAAGAATTTTAACTTGTAGGATCCTGAGAGGTGGCCCTTCGCTTCACAGATACTTTAACTAGTAAAGCAGCCTAAGAGGGTGGGGCAGTTCCACCAGCCTCCTCCGGATCCGTGTGCCCATCCCCCATCACCAGGACCCCATGGAGGCAGGGTGCTCCCAGACGGAGCTCCCAGGTGGGTCTGAGATCCAAACAAGAGCAGAGCAGCCTCGGGACATTTCCCCCTGCCTTACCCCTCCCCAGCCCCCCAGCCCCCCCACCTTTGCTCTGAGAAGTCTCTACTTGGCACCCAATTCCCTTGCCAGGCTTTGAATGCCGTGGGTCCTGGATTGCTGGGGTAGGATAAGGAGAAGTGGGTCGTTGAGGCCACATCTGGGCTTTGACCTCTGTGCCATCCCCAGGGGCCAGCTCTCCCCTGTGCTCTTGCCTGTGCCAACCACCCACAGGCTAGCACTTTGGCTTAGTAGAAGGTGACTGTAGGGGCCACAGTCCCTCCACCCGTCCAAGCCTCTGTCCAAATTGCTCTTCCATGTGCCCTCGTACACTGTCGGTGGGAATGTAAATTGGTGAGCCACTGTGGAAAACCGTGTGGAGGTTTCTTAGAAAACCAGAAATGGAACTACCGTATGACCAAGCAAGTCTATTCCTGGGTATATATCCAAAAGAACCAAAAACATGAATTCAAAAAGATACCTGCACCCCAATATGTTCATAGCAGCTGTATTTACAATTGCCAAAACATGGAAGCAACCTAAGTGTCCATCAACAGACGAATGGATAAAGAAGGTGTGGTACACACATGCAATGGAATACTACTCAGCTGTAAAAAGAAATAACATCTTTCCATTTGCAGCAACATGGATGGACTTGGAGAGCCTTATGCTAAGTGAAATAAGTCAGACAGGGAAAGACCAATACTGTATGATATCACTCATATGTGAAATCTAAAAAAATACAACAAACTAGTGAATATAACAGAAAAGAAGCAGACTCACAGATACAGAGAACAAACTGGTGGTTACCAGTGGGGAGAGGGAAGCGGGGAGGGGCGAGATGGGGTGGGGGATTCAGAGATACAAACTGTTAGGTATAAAATAAGCTACAAAGGATATATTGTACAACACAGGGAATATAGCTAATATTTTAAAATAATTATAAATGGAGTACAACCTTTAAAAATTGTGAATCACTATACTGTATACCTATAACATATAAGATCGTACATCAACTATACTTCAATTTAAAAAAAAGTTCCTCTTCCATCTCAGAGGATCTGAGGCCTCTGGAGAGATGGGGGAAAGCTGGGCTAGAGGTGACTGCAACTCATCATCCTTGGCTCTCAGAACATTGGAGCTAGAGGGGACCTTGGAAATGGAGCCCAACTCCCTGGTCTGATCGATGTGGAAATGGAGGCCCAGAGAGGGGAGAGAACTCACCCAAGATTACGTGGGAGTTAGTCTCAGAGTGAGTCTGGAGACTCAGGTCCCTGGCTCTTAATCCAGTGCTCTTTCTTTTCATTGTTACATCTTGGTGGAACGGGGGAAAGGGCTTGGAGAAATGTCCTGTCTGGGAGAAGTTGGGTTGTGTGCTCGCCAGAACCCCAACCCGGGCGACCTGTGTCCTGGCTGCACTCGGCCACCTTCTTTCTGTGGACCCTGCTGGAGACACTGCACCCTCTGGGCTGCGGAACGAGGGGGCGGGACCAGGTGAGTCCTGTAACCCATCAGCTCTGAACCTGAGCTGCCCTGCCCTTTCCTCGTGTGTGTGTGTGTGTGTGTGTGTGTGTGTGTGTGTGTGTGTGAGCCCTCCCTCACCCCAAGATAAGAGGAGACCCCTCTCCCTCCTCTCCCCCGCCACACTCAAGCCTGAGCCACCTGGAGGAGTCACAGGGGAGGATAAAGCCTGTGGGAACCTGTTTTACCCAGGAACTTGCTGCTTCCCTGTGGGCCTCAGGATTAGGGTGGTGGCTTCTAGTCCTTTTTTTCTGGAGACACTGGATATGGCCTGAAATCCAGGCAGAGGGGCTCTCCCTGAGTCTTCCTGGCCCTCGTCACAGGCTTTGCCTTCTCAGTTCACTTACCTTTTCCATGTAGGTGTCTTGTCTCCAATGGGACTCACAGCTTCTTGGGGCTTTGAGACCCTTCTGTGGGTTTGAGACCCTGTGTCTGCAATCGGGGGATCTTACAGCGGGGAGGGATTGGAGCCTCTCCCCAGGAGAGGCAGGGCGAGTCCTGGATAAGATCTGGGGCTTTCAATGAAGAGTACCTGGGTTCGAGCCCAGCCCCCTGCTGGCCTGCTGGGTGGCCTTGAGGAAAGCAGATTTAACCTCCCTGGGCTCAGAGCCCTCATCTGTGGACTGAGGCTAGTCGTTACCACTGTGAAGAGTAAATGAAGGGATACAGGTCACACTCTCAGTGCGGTGCCGGCATACGGCAGGCAGGCGCTAATTGTGCTGCACGGAAGAAGGGATATTCATCTGGTGTGACTACACGTGGTGTACACCCTGGAGAAGGGAGAAGCCTCAACTGTGCTGAGTGCATCTCCCAGTTATCCTCACAGAGATCCTGTGAGATAAACGTGTTCATCGCCTCATTTCACAGACACGGAGGCTCAGAGAGGGAAGGGACTTGCCTAAAGGCCACAGCCAGAAGGGAGGGAATCTAACCCATGGCTCACTGCCTAAGGGGCTCTCGACCCTCCCTCCCATTTCCCAACTGATGCAATGACATTCCCACCAAATGGACCCGCAGTCCCTGTGTCGTAGTCAGCGCCACCCGTGATACCAGTACACCACAGGCTGGGGGGCTTAAACAGCAGACATTTATTCCTCGCAGATCTGGAGACTGGACATCCAAGATCAGGGTGGCAGCATGGGCAGGTTCTCGGTGAAGGCCCTCTTCCTGGTTCACAGACAGCTGTCTTCTCGTTGTATCCTCGCAAAATGGAGAGAGAGAAGGTTAGCTCTCTCCCTCTTCTTTGAAGGGCACTAATCTCATCATGGGGGTGTCCCTACCAAAGTCCCCACCTCCAATCCCGTTAGGGCTTCAACATAGGAATTTGAGGAGTCACAAACATTCAGTCCGCTATACCCTCTTTTCTCAAGTCCCACCCAACTACAGAGCTTCTCCAAAGTTGAACAGTTCTGATTACTGGCCGGCTCCTCCTTCTAGAGAGACTGTATAATATTGATTGGGGTTCTTCGGTTTCAAGCCACAGAAAAGAACTCTGAATAACTGAGCAGAAAACAATGGGGGTGGCAGTGTTTACTGGAACACAACCAGCCTGGCTGCTGGAATGCAGGGAGGGTCAGATGCCTGAACCTCCCCAGGACGCTTCTTTTCCCGGTGGTTTCTGTACTTTTGGCTGTTGGTTCTGAAAGAGATGACTTTAACGTTAGGAGTGTCTGAGCTCCATCTCAGGAGTCCCACAGAAGTGGACTCTACCACTTCCTCTTCCATGGCTGAGTTTGGGGACCACCTCTCCAGTCTCTCTCCCGAGTGCCTCTCATCAAGGTTCAGCTTCTGGGAACTAAAGTTGAGTTGCCGGGTTTAGTCACAGGCCTGCCCCAGGACCTTGTGATTGGCAGTCCTGCCATAACCAAATGGAATGAGGGGGAGGGGTGGATCTCCAAAGGAAAGGATTGCTGTGATCAGAACAAGAACGTAAGAGATGCTGGGGAGGCAAATCAGCAGCTTTCCAGCCAGGAATTCTACCTATTGGCCCTAGACCTGGCCTCCCTGAACATAAATTTCTTTCCCTACTTTCTCTCTCCTTTCTGACCTCTTTCCCTCCTTCCCTCAAATATTTATTGAGTGCTTGCTCTGTTTCAGGCACACTGCTGGGCCCTGGGCATAAAAAGATGAATCAAACTCAGGGCCAGCTCCAGGGAACTCATCCAATCCAGATCAGCATACGCTGCTGCTCAGCCTTGGCAAGACATTGCCAGTCGACCACAGAGCAATTTCCCTGGGAGCCTGGGCTTGGCCTCAAGATCCTGCTCAGCACAGAGCTCCAGGCAGCCAGTGCTCATCAATTAGCGTTGATTCAAAATATGGAAACTCTTTGCTGTGCCCAGCCAAAAACATTCCTCTTTCCCATAACATTTCTGACATTTAAAAACAGCAGAATTGGGGCTTCCCTGGTGGCGCAGTGGTTGAGAGTCCGCCTGCCGATTCAGGGGACACGGGTTCGTGCCCCGGTGTGGGAAGATCCCACGTGCCGCGGAGCGGCTGGGCCCGTGAGCCATGGCCGCTGAGCCTGCGCGTCCAGAGCCTGTGCTCCACAACGGGAGAGGCCACAACAGTGAGAGGCCTGCGTACAGCAAAAAAACAAACAAACAACAACAACAACAACAAAACAGCAGAATTCCCCTAGGCTCACCACCAGGGTCATTTCTTCTCCTTAAGGACAATGGCATTGGTGCCTTCAACTTCTGACTCTGGTCGGCTGTTGAGTCAACGTCGCGGTTGGGAGCCTGAGCGCAGTTCCTGCGGACAGAAGGACTACATCTGAGTCCCATACCTACCACGGCAGCCTTCTGAGCATCCCTGGGTTTTGGATGAATCGTCTACGACTCCTGTAAGAAAGTACCACACGCTTAGTGGCTTAAAATAAGACAGATGTATTAACTGACAATTAATTCTGGAGGTCAGAAGTCCAAAATGACTCTTATGGGGCTAATATCAAGGTGTCAGCAGGGTTGTATTCTTTCTCTCCAGGTAAGAATCTGTTTCCTTGCCTTTTCTGGCTTCCAGAAGCTGTACAGACTCCTTGGCTGATAGCCCCACCCGCCATCTTCAAATCACATGGCTCCAACCTCTGCTTCCTTTTTTTTTTTTTTTGCGGTACATGGGCCTCTCACTGTTGTGGCCTCTCCCGTTGCGGAGCACAGGCTCCGGACGCGCAGGCTC
This sequence comes from Globicephala melas, assembly GCF_963455315.2. NCBI lineage: Eukaryota > Metazoa > Chordata > Mammalia > Artiodactyla > Delphinidae > Globicephala > Globicephala melas. Next base: position 11,393,053 of record NC_083323.1, read on the forward strand.
AGTGGCCATGGCTCACTGGCCCAGCCACTCCGCGGCACGTGGGACCCTCCCGGACCGGGGCACGAACCCGTGTCCCCTGCATCGGCAGACGGACTCTCAACCACTGCGCCACCAGGGAAGCCCAAGTTTCTTCGTCTTTAAACGGGATAATAAAGCCTTCGTCTTCTGGGCTTGTGTGAGGCTCGGGGGGGGGGGGGGGCGGGCGGGGATTAGGTATGCGAGAGCATTTTGCAAGTTGTAAAGAGTGGTCCAGATGTAAGAGCTCGTCCTCATCATTTTCCCAGGAGCCATCTGCAAAGGGCTCCTTGTGAATCTCAGAGGTGAGTCACTGAGGTGATGTACTAGCAAGCGCTCCATAGACGGTCACTGTCCTATAGACCCAGCAACACTCCAGGTGCGCAGGGGTCGCGTTATCTGAGGCTGCAGGTGAGCCTCAGGGTCTGCATCAGGACAGGGACGTATTGACCCCCGGCCCGGCGCGTCCCACACACCTGCCCCCACCACTTCGGGAGTAACCTGAGCAAGTCGCCCTCCATCTGCCCCCAGGCCTGATGCGGGTCATCGTCAAACCTTACTGCTAGGAGGGCTTTAGAGGTCGGCTGAGCCTGTGGTTTTTCTTTTTCTTTTTTCTGCGTTTTTTCAACGTATGTATCAGCAGCAAACTGTTTCTCCAAAGGACACCCTACCTGGAAACCCAATAGATGGGACATGTGAGTGTGGAAACTCTGAGTCCCCTGCTGACCTCTCCAGCCTCCTGTCTCCTTGGGCCCCCACCCCAGACTCACCAACCAGAGGCCTCACAGCCTTGGGAGGTAGAGCTTGTTCAATCTTGCTCCCCTTCCAGACCTTTCCTTCTCCTCTCTCCCCTGAGGCAATGTGCCTAGTGCTTAAAAGTGGGGACTCTGAAGTCCCAGGACTGGCCCCTGCACTTACCTGCTGTGTGCCTTTGGACAAGTTACTTACCCTCTCTGGGCTTCATCCCTCTCATCTGAGTTATGGGTATGTGACGATAGTCCAGTGGTAGGGTTTTACGAGGAGGAAATGCAAGTCCACACAGCTGGCCTGCAGCCGCTCCTGACTCCCGGGGCACACTCCCCAAGCTCACTATTGACACAGGTGCAGCGCCTCACAGACACCCCAGGTCTCACCTGCCCTGCTCTTGTTTACCCATCAATAAATTCATCTGGGGCATCTCCTCAGTGCCAGGCTGGGCGGGGTCTCACTGGGAGACCCGCAGGAATCAGGCAGGGCCCTCCTCTGGGCAGCTCTGAAGACAGGAGCTGTCTCTCTAACATTCTAGGGCTGTGCGCTGGCAGCCAAAGGATCTGGAGAGCCTGGGAGGGGTGTCAGGGTTCAGACTTAATTTTGCATCTCAGGCTCTGTCCCTGGGCTGAGCAAGAATGGCCTCTGGCCCCTTGACTCGGGAATGCAGAGAATTTCTTACCACCACTAAGAAGGAAGGGGCCAGGCCTCCCAGCTCTAGAAGGATCCAGTTGTTTGCTAAAACCACAGCCTAGGAGAGGTCGGGGGAAAACGAGGTCTGGGGTGTGGGCGGCAGAGATCCTGGCTCTGATTACCCTGTGGGGGAGGAGAGGTCTGTCCCTAAAAAGGAAATTGATCCACAGTGTGGATGGATGGAGAGCAGGCAGGAAGGGAACTGTCCCTCCCACAGTGGCTCCAGCTCTGGCTCCCGGCTACCGGGGCGTGGGGAGGGCTGGTCCTTCGGCCTCTAGGCACCCCACCTCCCAGTCCAGGGCCCTTCTCATCCCAGCTCCCTGTTCCATCCTTTTCTCTATTCCCAGGACTTCATGTCAAATGCCTCATTTTAGGGTCTCTATGGACACAGCCTCGTCTCAGGCAATGTGTTCAGTAACTATTTATTGTGTGCCAGGCACCGCACTTACTGGGCAACCCGGGGAGGGGACAGTATGACCCATGAGGGCAGCGGCTGCCCCCTATCTTCTGCTGGGTCCCCAGGGCCCAGCTCGGCCACACAGCTGGTCAGATGGGCAGGATTTGGTCCAGCTTTACCAGTACCTCTAGGCACTCTCTCTTCCCCAGAGACCTCTCCCAGCATCCAGGGGCTCCAGGCCTTACCCCCTCCCCTCCCCCATTCCCCAGCTCTGCTGCCTGCCATCCCCCACTCCTGGGTTTGCTCAGCTGCCTGTGGGATCTGTACTCCACCTCCACCTCTCCCACGGCCAAGGTCAGCGGACCAGCCTCCATGGAGACCCGGGCCCCACGTAGACCCCAGCCGAGGGGCACATGATGTCCTAGACTGTTCCTAGGCTGGCTCCCCTCTGCCCACCAGGACCCCATTCTGAGTGGTCTCCCAGATGGAGACCTCAGAGGCCAATTTCCCTTGCCCCATGCATCGTTCAGGATTCAACAAAAGAAACAGAACCAGTAGGCTACATACATGCTGTGGACAAAAAAAAAGGTCACCTACCACTTCAGCGAACAATGAAGATTGCCTGCCATCAGGCCATCAGCCCCTGCAGCTACTTCCAAAGGTGCACGCTGAGGGGATTCAGGATGGAGGAAAACAGGCCACTGGCCCTAGATAGTGAAGATGTACATCAAAGGAATAATTCCAGTTATTCCAGATGCTTGCATCTTCCCATACACAGAAAAGAACTATCATTAACTTGAGATGTCTGGGTTTTTTGTGGTTAGCAGTAATCTTTTGATGTTCGACTACATGTGTTTTTTGTTGTTCGTTTGTTGTTCGTTTGTTTTCAGCAAAAACTCCTATATCCTGGCTCCTCCTTTACTTCTTTGCAATAGTCCCTCAGAGCTACCCGAGAGGCTGCCTCCCGGGCTGTGGTCTAAGTAAGGTCACAGAATATAACATAATTCTCACCTTTCAGGGTGTGCTCTTTTTCAGTGGACAGTACTGAGTGATGGATGGACCGATGGTAAGGACCTGGGTCCTGCAGCTGTGGGAGCTGTCCAGACGGGTCTGAAATCGGCAAGGCAGGCCATCAGGAAGGGCCTGCAGAACGTTCAGGCCCAGGCTGAAGCTGTGGTCCGCAGCGGAATTTCTTCCCATCACTGCATCTTTAACTTAAACACACCCGCAAGGTTCCTTTTGCCTTATAAGGCAGCATATTTGCAGGTTTCCCGGATTAGGATGGGAACACCTCTGGGAGGCTGACCACAGCCCCCGAGAGGCCGCCACCCTTCCCGTTCATTCATTCATTCATTCTCTCATCTCTCCCCCGCATGGTCCACCTAAGCGCTAGGCCTGTGCTGAGGGCCGGGGCACAATGGGAGGCAGTCTGCAGCCCCGCCCTCGAGGGAGGCCACTGTGGAGGCCGAGGCAGCCAGAGAAACAAATGACCGTGATGCACAGTGGAGGTCGGGGTTCAGAGGACTTTGGTGACGTGGTGCGGGGTAAGATCTGGGAAGAGAGGAAGGAAAGGCTGGCTTGTATGGAGGGAGGAGAGTGTCTGTGGGACAGGGGCTGTGCCAGGGCGTGAGGGATGCCACGGCTAGAAAGGAATGGTACCCTCTCTGCAGTCAGGTTTATTCCCACCCTTCGTGGCAGGAGGGGAAGGAATCGGGTTCTAGGAAAACCAACACTGAGGTACTAGGGAGTGGAAAGCAAAATTCCCAAGGTTTCTGAAGAAAACAATGGAGACCCGAAGGGACTGTCGAGGGGACCTCTGGTTAGTCCTTGAGCCGCGGCCCCCTCCTTCCTCCCCTCCCCGCGCCCTCCCGCTCCTTTTACATCAGGTGCTGCTGGTTTGAGAAGCGCTGGCAGGTGGAGAGTCCAGGCGGGACCAGCGAGACTGGGGGCGTTTGCTCTGCCCTTCATCCCACAGAGAGTGGCAGGAGAGAGGCCCAGCCAGGCCTTCCCTGCCGAGGGGCACACCTGAGGCTGGGGCACTGCCAAGGGCCGCTGGGCTGGGCCTCGCTGCGGGGTGAGGCCTGTGACGGCCTCTCCTTTCACCGCCTTCTCTGAGGGCCCCCGGCCTCGCCTCCTCCAACTGCTAAGTGCTAGGGACGCAAGGGAGAGCCAGGGTGGCCTGTAAAAGGGGAATTCAGGCTCCCACCACTTGCAGCTGAGTGAATGGGGTGGGAGGTGGGGGAGGGCGGATTGGGAAGGTCTCCTTTCCTCTGCTGTCACATTGGGGTAATTCCCCACCCTCATTCCTGGCCCAAGGTCATCGGCTCCGCTGCGGGGGTGGGGGGTGGGGGTGGGGGTGGGGGCGAATCCTGCCCACGGTTGCAAAGCCCCAGTTACTTCACCGCCTGCTGCCATTAACCACATCCGCAGCCCATTCGAGAAAAATCTCCAGCGAAGCAGCGTGTTCACCACACTATCCACTGTGTCTCCCTCAGTGTCACGCTGGGGGCACAATAAATACTCCTCTTCCTTCCCTCCTTCCTTCAAATATCGCACATTAATTAGTCTATAGTGTGGCAGGCGCTAGGCTGAGACGTAGGCTTTAGACCTTTCTTCACTTTACAGCTGAGGAAAGGGAGACTCAGAGGGGTGAAGTGACTTGCCCAAGGTCACACAGCAGGTAACACAACGGATATTTGGACCTAGTTCTTCTACCTGACTTTTTCCACGTGACCCAAAGTGTCCCAGCAGGGAAGTGTGGAGGCAAGGAAGTGGGTGGCCTGTTAGGGTGGCAGCCAGAACATCAGGAGATGAGCTGGGACAGGTGGGCTGAGGCAGGGTCACGATGAGCATCAAAGGTCAAGGGAGGAACCCGTGAGGGTTTGGCCTTCATCTTGTGGGCCACAGGGACCGGAAGTTTTTTCCTGCTTTGGGCCCTTGTACACCGAAAGTAGTCTCAGGCAGAGGGTTTGTCCCAAGCATTCAGTTTTCTCATCTGAAAAATGGCACGAATATATGGATAAGTGTTGATAATCCCAGTGGAAAGTTTGAGCGAAACACACCTGGGTTAAAATCCCAGCGCTGCCCCTTCATGGTTGGAGGATGTTCACAAATGATGAAATTATTTACCTTTCCTGCGCCTCACTGTCCAGCAGGGGGAAATGGGCCTGATGACACTCTTCTTGCAGGGCCCTTGTGAGGCTCAAAAGGGACAAGTCATGTAAGCACCCAACAGTGTAAGCATCTGACAGTGGTAGCTGCCACTATTATTGTTATTACCATTAGTCAGGTCTTCTGGGTGGGTCATACCTAGCACCAAATTCGCCAGCCAGGGAGCTCCCAGGTGTTCTGTGGGTCCTCCTCCCCTCACAGAACTTGAAGCCCTTTGTTTTTGGCTTCCTGTCTGTTCCTGTGCACAGAAGCTCAGACTTAGAATAGCTGCTGTTTATCCCCATGATTATCCTACTGAGAAGAGTGAGAAAAAGACTGGCAGGGAGACGGGAGACCCAGGGCCTAGCCCCAGCTCTGCCCTGACTTGCTGTGTGATCTTGCGTGAGTCATTTCCCTCTCTGGGCCTCATACAAGGGAGGTAGACTGGACGACTCTGAGAACCTTTCATTTCTTACCTTGGTAACTGCGGCCTGGAGATAGAAACCCTTTGCTGTGCCCCAACCCTGCTATGTGCAGAGTCCAGTTCAGAATCAGGCCTGGGAATGGATGCCCACCAAGTTCAGGTGCCCAATTCGTGAAGCCCCCAAGGACTTGATTATAAGGAGTTCCCGTAATAGAGCGAGGGGGGCTAGATTCAGCAGGTTAAAATAGCTCTTTATGGACCAATATGAAATGCTTGCAAAGACATGTTAAGGGAAAAAGGAAAGTAAAGGACAGCATGGGGTAACATGCATCCTGTATTAAAGAGGGGAGATGGGGGCTTCCCTGGTGGCGCAGTGGTTAGGAGTCCGCCTGCCGATGCAGGGGACACGGGTTCGTGCCCCGGTCCGGGAAGATCCCACATGCCGTGGAGCGGCTGGGCCCGTGAGCCCTGGCCGCTGAGCCTGCGCGTCTGGAGCCTGTGCTCCGCAACAGCAGAGGCCACAACAGTGAGAGGCCCGCGTACAGCAAAAAAAAAAAAAAAAAAAAAAAAGGTGGAGAAAAGGAGAGGAAGGATGTCTGTAGAAGCAACTGGAAACACAGGCTGCCTCTGGGGAGCGGGCCTGGGTGGCAGGAATGGGAGAGTGGGAGACTTTTCATGGTGCCTTCTTTGTACCTTTTGAATTTTGTACCACGTGAATATTTTATCCAGGCAAACAAATTAAATAAGTAACATAATCAGGCAGTTTTGCCCTGACCCAGCTTTGTCCTGACCCAGCTCCCCGCACGCCTAACCGCCTGCATTCTGGAAATACTCCAGGGCTTGTGTTGTCCTTATCAAAATTCCTTTAGGCCTTTGACTCCTGTCTCAGCCTGACTGCAGCATCCACCAGCCTGTGGGAGTGGGGTGAGTCACAGACACCCTCGGCCAGCTGTTTGCCATCTGCAGGCCTTCCTGGAAAAGAGCCCCTTCCAGCTGTGGCCCCCATCTCTGGAAAGCCGCTGGTACCCCTTTCATCTCTCTTTCTCTTATCTCTCCTGATTGACTGGAATTCAAATGAATTCAACCCCCATTTATTGGGTGTGCCAGGCACTGTGCTAAGAGCAATGAAAACCTCCCGACAGATCTGAAAGGGGGGGATTACTAGAGCAAGGAAAGAAGTGTGGGGGTGGGGTGGGGGAGGTCATTCTATATGTATGTCTGCAGGGAGGTACTTCTGAGTACTTTTCTTTTGTGGTACCACCTCCTCCAGGAAGCCTTCCCTGATGACTCCTCCCTGCAGACATTAAGGGCCCTGACTCCCAGCCCAGGGCTCGCCTGGAGCTCAGACCAGCAACACAAAAGGCTTCCAGAAGCAGGGACTGCCAGGCACTCAGACCCTGGGCAGTCCTTTGGCAGGTGGTACAGATGGGTGGCACTAAGTGCTGTCCCAGAAAGGGACCTGCCTACTTTATAACATGGGGTGACTCTGCCCTGATTGGGCTCTGCTCACAGCAGCCTGCCAGGGCAATCCGGGGAGGGCAGGGCCACCTGATAAAGCCTATCTCATGGACCCTCCTAAGGCAACCAGATAGGAATACTGCCTGTTTACAGGTAAGCAAATGAAGGTTTAGGGAAATGAAGTGGCTTGCCCCAGGCTTCTAGGCAGAGATGACCCTGCTGTGGCAGGGCCTGTACTGTTTCCACGACACCATTGACACCATTCTGCCTGTGCTTGGAGGTCCACAGCCCTCCCACAAAAACACACACGCGTTCCTGACAAGGAGCCTGGAACCCTGCCATGAGCTCTCTTTCTTCCTGGTTACCATGAACAGCCCCTAAAAAGCAGCAGGCACCCCTGAAGGAATTATCAGCCATTTCTACTTGAGTGTAAATTAGTTATCAGACCCTGAGACTGGAGCCGAATGCAGGGCCCTGCACCAAGTGACACATGGCAGGTGAAGAGGGAGAGGTCCCTGGGCAGGGCAGTGCCCTGGGAGTGGCTGGGTGGAACTTCCCTGGAAGCACCTGTGCCCTGGGTCCTGTGAAGTGTCCAGGGCTGGAGGTGCAGGGCGACGTGGAAAGAGCACTGACTTTTCTCGGTTCCAGCCTGAGCTCTAGCACCTCTTACCTGCGTGGCCTTGGGTGAGCCAGTCACCTCCCTGAGCCTTACAACCTCACCTGTGCCACGGGGATACTATTAGCATATCTACCTTGCAGGTGGGGGTCCATCCCAGGGTTCTCAAATTGACTGAACATTGGAAGCCCCTGCAGGGCTCCTTAGAACCTAGGGTCCCCACCCCAGAGTTTCTGCTTTAGTTAGTCTGGGGAGGGGCCTAACTAACTAACTAACTAACAAGTGCCCTAACAAGTTCCCAGGTGGTTCTGGTGCTGCTTGTGCTGGGACCACTCCTCTACAAAAGATCTCTATGAGAACAGACTTGTGGTTGTCAAGGGGAGAGGGAGGTGGGGTGGGGGAGGGATGGAGGGGGAGGTTGGGATTAGCAGATGCAAACTGTGATACAGAGAATGGATAAAGAACAAGGTCCTACTGTACAGCACAGAGAACTGTGTTCACTATCCTGTGATAAACCGTAATGGAAAAGAGTACGAAAAAGAATCTATGTATGAATATCTACATATATAAAACAGTCACTTTGCTGTACAGCAGAAATTAACACAACATTGTAAATCACTGTACTTCAATAACATAAATTTTTAAAAAAGATCTCTATGAAACTAGGAGATCAGGAAGGGGGGCAGGTGCAGAGCAGAGCCTATAAAAGACGCTAAATACACACTTGACATTTTGCAGGGATTTCACGCCCCGTCACCACAGTTGGACAGAGGGTACCCAGGAGGCAAAGAAGAGGTGGCTACGGGGCCGAGGTTCAAGGGTCAGGGCTCTGAGCTCTCTCCAATAACCCCTCCTTTAATCCCCCCATCTACTCTGTAACACTGCAGTGAGCAGGTCTTTTGCACCTACTTCATACATGAAGAAAGAGGCTGGGAGAGGTCATGGGACATGTCCAAGGTCATGCAGGCAGCAAGGTGGAAATTGAATCGGAAGCCAGACCTCTGACTCTGACCCCTAGACGTTTTCTAACCACCACACCGTCTCTCCTAAGGGTCATCCAGCGGATGTAAAAATATATTAAGAGCAGCGCAAACCCGTGCGGGTGGTTCTTCCCCCCCTGGATGGCCCGGAAGCCCCAGCTCTGCAGAGACCGCTCTTTGCCCCCAGGCTTTGGTTCGTGCCACCCCGCCCCCCAGTTCCTTGCCCTTATGGGTCCTTCTGTCTTCCTGGAAAGGGACTGTAGCCATCGATGCTCCCCCCGCCCCCAGGCCCTGATGCAGTGCCAACACCCAGGAGGTGCTCAGTGAACTTGGGCTTCTCCTCCCCCCCTCCCCCGGCCCCAGCCCAGCTCCCTGCTCTCCACGCTCCTGGGAAAGGCGGTCCTCAGAGCCCCTCAAAAGTGAGATCCTCCCTCCTGAGCCCCGGGAGCCTGCACAGGCTGCCTGAGTGGAGCGGGAGGGAGGCATGCTGCAGCCCCCCAGGCCAGCTGACAGGGTCAGAGGGGAAACTGCATTTCCTGCTGGGCCCCTGGGGAGCCTTGTCTCTCGGAGAGGCCGGCTGGGTCTCTGCACAGGAGCTCCTGGGGAGAGGGGGCAGGGATGGGGGAGGAAGTAGGGAGAAAGAGGAGAAGGGGAGAGAGAGGAAGGCAGGCATGGAGAAGAGGAAGGACAGGGCAAAGGGGAAGGGAGGCAAAGGGGAAGGGAGGCAGAGGGGGTTGCGAGAGAAAGAGAAAAAGAGGCAGAGGCGAGAACCAGAGACAGAGGGTGACAGAAGATTGGAGAGCATGAGATGCAGAGAGGAAGAGGCAGGAGAAAAGCGTCAGAGAAACAGGAGAGGGAGAGCACGTTAGAGACGAAGTAGAAAGAGGTGTGAGAAAAAGACAGAGAGGCTTAGACAAAGGCCAACAGACAGGCAGAAACCTCCTGAGACCAGGCAGACGAGGCCCCGAGGAAACACTTGAATTTCCCACACGTCGCAGATTTTCTTTGGGGTTTTCTTTGTGTCTGTGCTGTGAGGCTTCAGGCCTGGGGCCAGCACCACATCGAATTGACCAATAAACATCACCGTCATGGCCACTGATGGCCTGATGGGTAACGGCCCAGCCGTAGAATTTGGAGGGAGCTGGCTGGGCCCGGGGCGGGGGGTGGGAAGTGGTCAGCTCCCTACAAGCCATGGGGAAGAGTCTCCCTGGGGCCCTGACTTGTAACAGACTCTTGGGAAAAGCCCCTGCCCACTCTCCCCCAAGCACATCCAGAAATTCTTTTTTTTTCTTTTCTATTATAGTTTATTATAAGATATTGAATATAGTTCCCTGTGCTATACAGTAAGACCTTGTGGTTTATGTCATTTATGTATAGTAGTGTGTATCTGCTAATCCCAAACTCCTAATTTATCCCTCCCCGCCCTTTTCCCCTTTGGTAATTGTAAATTTGTTTTCTATGTCCTGAGTCTGTTTCTGTTTTGTAAGTAAGTTCATTTGTATCATTTTTTAGACTCTTTAGGGTCTCAATTTATGCCTCTGGGACAAGGACATTTCTCAAGGGGGCATGGAACACTTTAAACCAACCATTCAGTGGATAAAGAAGATGTGGTACATAGATACAATGGAATACTACTCAGCCACTAAAAAAATGAAATAATGCCATTGGCAGCAACATATGGACCTAGAGATTATCATACTAAGTGAAGTAAGTCAGACAGAGAAGGACAAATATATGATATCACTTATATGTGGAATCTAAAATATGACACAAATGAACTTATTTACAAAACAGAAACAGACTCACAGACATAGAGAACAGACTTGTGGTTGCCAAGGGAGAGGGGGGTGGGAGAGGGTTAGATTGGGAATTTGGGGTTAGCAGATGCAAACCATTATATATAGAATGGATACACAACAAGGTCCTACTGTATAGCACAGGGAACTATATTCCATACCCTGTGATAAACCGTACTGGAAAAGAACTTTAAAAAAGAATGTATACGGAAACCCACCATTCAGGCTTCCTAGTGGAAAGAGTCTGGGCTTTGAGGGCAGGCCAAGCTGAATTCAAATCCAGACTCTAATATCTACTTGCTGGGTGACCTCAGGCAAATGACTGCCCCTCTCGGAAGATTCCATCTCCCGAATGTGACTGAGCCCGCTGAGGAGCTATTGCTCTCATCCCTGTGCTCACCTGGCAGGAGCTTTCAGGGGTTCCAGGCCTCCTTCCACAGGCAAAACAACTCCATGAGACTTTAGTGAGTCATGTGGGGCTGTGAAGGAGGGTTACAGTGCACAGGAGGCAGGAAATTGAACAAAAGTGCCCATTAGTCCCCTTGATTCTCCGTGTACAGTCCGCTCTGGGCAGTAATAGCTCTCTCTCTCTCCCCCTTTCCTTAGGCAGCCACTCTAGTCTCCCTGGCTCTGACATTTAGCCTTTTCACTACTTTTCTTTCTCTATGTAGCACGAGTTCTTGGAGTCTTTTAGCCTTTTTACCCCAGGAAGGAGTTGAGCATCGCTGCTAAGAGCAAATCTCCAGAGTCAGACAAGCTGGGTTCACCTCTCAGTTCTAATTCCTATTACAAGTGTGGCCTCGGATAAGCGGCCTCGCCTCTACATGCCTCAATTTCTTCATCTGTTAAATGGGTGACTAATAACAATGTCTACCAGAAAGAGCTGTCTTGAGGATTAAATACGTTAATATCTATAAAGCATTTAACAACAAAGCCTGGCACAGAATAAACACCAGATAAATGTTAGTGATGATTATTATTACCTCCTAAGTAGACAAAGGACCCTGCTTAAGATCTACCCTCTTTCAATGGCAGGGAGGGACTGTAAATAACAATTTTCCCCATCACAATTTTTCCTGATATACATAAAGTAGGCACACTAAATCCATGTTCATCGGGCTCTGTGGCTGCCTGACATTTTTGAAAACCCTTCCTATGTTTGGGAACATTTTCACATTATGATTCGTACCTCCTTTTCCTGCCTCTTTTGCAGCTGGGAAGCAGGCACGAGACTCAGGCTCTGCCAGTTAGAAGTGACACATGCAGGAGACTTGGGTTGCAGGCACCAGGCTGGGGATGATGGGTTGGGGTTGGTGACATGCCAAGTCCATTTTCTAGCAAGAGCGATGAATGGTGGGGTGGTAGGTGCCCAGCACCTCAGGTCAGTGGGCAACCTTCAGGTGGGCCTTCCCTGGAGCTGTCCCATCGTGTGGTTTGGTTTGCTTCTTGCTGTGTAGCCTCTATGCCTGACTCTCGGTTTCCCTTACTGCTTCTATAACGTTCTTTTTTTTTTTTATTGAAGTATATTTGTTGTACAATATTATGTAATTTACAGGTGTACAGTATAGTGATTCACAATTTTTAAAGGTTATACTCCATTTATAGTTTTTATAAAATATTGACTTTTTTAACAAAATATTTCCACATGTTATAAAACATATCATTTCATATGTAGCTTATTTTATACCTAACAGTTTGCACCTCTTAATCCTCCACCCCCATATTGCCCCTCCCCCTTCCCTCTCCCCACTGATAACCACTAGTTTGTTCTCCATATCTGTGAGTCTGCTTCTTTTTTGTTATATTCACTAGTTTGTTGTAATTTTTAAATTAATTAATTAACTTATTTATTTTTGGCTGTGTTGGGTCTTCGTTGCTGCATGCGGGCTTTCTCTAGTCGTGGCGAGCGGGGGCTACTCTTTGTGGTGGTGCGCAGGCTTCTTACCGCAGTGGCTTCTCTTGTTGCGGACCATGGGTTGTAAGTGGGTGGGCTTCAGTAGTTGCAGCACGCAAGCTCAGTAGTTGTGGCTCGCGGGCTCGCGAGCACAGGCTCAGTTGTGGCCCATGGGCTTAGTTTCTCCATGGCATGTGGGATCTTCCTGGACCAGGGCTCGAACCAGTGTCCCCTGCATTGGCAGGCGGATTCTTAAGCACTGCGCCACCAGGGAAGTACTTGTTGTATTTTTTTTAGATTCCACATATAAGTGGTATGGTACAGTATTTGTCTTTCTCTGACTTATTTCACTTACCATAATGTAACCTTCTTAATAGCATTTAGTCCAGTGGTTCTCAAAGTGCAGTCCCAAGACCTGCAGTTAGAAACTTGTTAGCAGTACTGGGAGCTTGTTAGAAACACAAATTCTTTGGTCCACTTCAGACCTCCTGAACCAGAAACTGTGAGGGTGGGGCCCCGCAGTCTGTATTCAACAAGCCCTCCGGGGGATTCTGCTGCTGGCTCAAGTTTGGGAATCACTGTTCTAGTTAATTCCCGTTCTCGTTTCAAGGCAGCATGGATTCCACTGTTTGCCGCTGCGTGCCCTGACGGAACTGATGTCTCTAAATCTCTGGAGAGTTACTAGTGCAGCCTATTCAAAAGTTCTGGACATACTTTAGTGCCCAGTCTGCCTCATAGTCACATCATCATGTACATCCTGTCACCTTTGCCACATTCAGTTGGTTAGAAGCAAATCATGGTCCCACCGACACTCAAGGGGAGGGGATTCCACAAGGATGCGACCACCTGGAGGTGGGCTCATGGGTCTGCTCTAGGGCTCAGCCACCACAAGCAGCCTGAGCAGCTCCTAGAGTCGAAATTCAAGTTAAATGAGAAGAGGACATGAGACCCATACAGGAAAGTTGTTCCCATCTTTTCTTTTCTTTTTTTTTTTTTTGCGCTGTGAGTCTTGTGGGATGTTAGTTCCCCGACCGGGGATCGAACCTGGGCCCTCAAGCACAGAGTCCTAACCACTGGACTGCCAGGGAATCCCCTGTTCCCATCTTATGCCATGATCTCTTGAGAGTAAGAAATCTCATCTTGGGCTTCCCTGGTTGTGCAGTGGTTAAGAATCCGCCCGCCAATACAGAGGACACGGGTTTGAACCCTGGTCCGGGAAGATCCCACATGCCGTGGAGCAAGTAAGCCCGTGCGCCACGACTACTGAGCCTGTGCTGTAGAGCCCGAGAACCACAACTACTGAGCCCGCGCGCCTAGAGCCCATGCTCCGCAACAAGAGAAGCCACCACAATGAGAAGCCCGTGCACTGCAATGAAGAGCAGCCCCTGCTCGCTACAACTAGAGAAAGCCCGTGGGCAGCAACAAAGACCCAACACAGCCAAAAATAAAATAAAAAATAAAACAAACAAAAAAAAGAAATCTCATTCGTTATTTGTGATTTTCTTCAGTCCCCAGCCCGGCTCCTGGCACATAGTCGGCCCTTAGCAATACCGTGTTGGATTGAATTGTTAAACTAGGTGACAGGGCTTCCCTGGTGGCGCAGTGGTTGAGAATCTGCCTGCCAATGCAGGGGACACGGGTTTGAGCCCTGGTCCAGGAAGATCCCACATGCTGCGGAGCAAACTAAGCCTGTGCACCACAATTACTGAGCCTGTGCTCTAGAGCCAGCGAGCCACAACTACTGAGCCCGCATGACACAACTACTGAAGCCCACATGCCTAGAGCCTGTGCTCTGCAACAAGAGAAGCCACCACAATGAGAAGCCCACTCACCGCAATGAAGACCCAACACAGCCAAAATTAAATAAATAAAATAAATAAATTTATTTTAAAAAAACAACCAGAAAAAACCTAGGTGACACATTCAAGCTCTCATTCATTCAGCAAGCATTCACTGAGCCCCTCCGGGGCGTCAGGCCCTGTGCCAGGTGCCGGGACACCGGGTGGAGTAAGGCCAGGGCTTTGTGCTCCCTGGGATGGTAACTTGCAGCTGAAGCGTATGACAGTTTCTGGTCTCTGAAGCCCTCTCGTGTACGCGCTGTGTGACCCTGAAGTGTGGGTGCTGTTGGAGAGACGGAGGTTCGGAAGCATAGACTCTTGGGTGGGGCCACTCTACAAGTCAGCAGCGGAACTCTCTTCCCCGTGCTCTCTCCCAGGACTGCCTGGCCCGGCACACGTTGGACCCCAACCTCAGGGCACCACCTGGGGCTCCTTCTCCGGCTCAGTGTTTTTTGTGGGTGCCCTGTGGTGACCCCCAGCGGAGCTGGGATGTCCTCCTTGGAGAAGGCGCCTGGGGCCCTGGGAGCTGGGGAAGGGTCTGATGTGTGTGCCCTCTGCCTCCACCGCAGGCCCGATAAGAAAGTGACCACAGTCCTTTTTGGGTCACTTTCTTGGTCAAAAGAGGAACATAGTTTTGAGTGAAAAGGGAAGATATAGCGAGAACTGCCCCTGAGTGACTTGGTCAGTGCAGAGGATGGGACAGCAAGTTATCATCACAGGGCCCCGCCTCCTACCGCCCTGGTCCTGGGGTGCCTGTGCTTTCCTGTTTACTACCTTCCTTTTCAAAACGTATTTCTCTCGCTCAAGATCCAGGGTTGAACCTGAAAACAACCCTGTGAGTCCCATTTTGGAGGTGGAAAAAGTGAGGCTCCAACAGAGCTGGAAGGGACAGAGAGGGGAAGATGCATGGGGTGGGTGGCTTCCTCTGCTCCATTGGACGTTTGTGTTTTCCCTCATCATAACCTCATCACTCTGTCCCATGTCTGCAGGCCCCTTGAAGGGTGGGGGGAGAGGGGGTGTCTGGTTTGTCACTGTGTTCTCAGTGCTCCTGTGGGATTTTGCTGACTGAAGGAGTGAGGGTATGCAGATACATAAGTCACAGGAGGGGGCCTACAGGAGCCAAAAAAGTGAGGCCATAGGGAGGCCAGGCTGCTTGCCTCTTACCGTGTTCCTGGCCCTCATTAGTGCCAAGCCTGAGCCTTCGAGAAGTTTTCCAAAGCCAGCATTCACTCCAGGCTTACTACAAGCTGGGCAATAAGGTAGGTGCCATTATTGTACCCACTTCACAGATGAGGAAATTAAGGCTTCTAGCAGAAAAGCATCTCCTAGACCTCTGACAGGATAGTCAGTGGTTCTGTGCAGGCCCCACTGGGAGACTTTTGGTCCAAGTAGTTCAGAGGCATGTGACTTCTGTTTTATCCCAAATTAAAAAAAACACTCATAATAACACACGAGAAAGGTCCATGTGGTCCAACCACCCAGCAGCAAACCTTCTGTTTTCCTTCGACATTCAAGTCTGTCTGTGGAGATTGTGCCTGGCGGCTCCTGCCAGAGTCTTCTGGGATCTCAGCAGAACTCATGTTTTCTACATGAATACAAACGCCAGTCTCCGCACCCCCTGGCTTTTCTTTGGCTCTGTGGGAATGTTCACTCCTTTGCATTCCTCCAGCTGTGTATGGGAGTCCCTAAGGAATTTCCTCTTGACCAGTGACCTCTGAGACTTTAGTAAGCAGATCTTCCTGTTTGGCTCACTCACTCCTCTCCCCTCCCCAGGAGTCAAGCTTGAACTCAGGAGGGCTGCTTGTGGGAGTAATCCATTCATCCGTTCAAAGGTATAAATGGAAGCACCTCATACACGGCAGGCACTGATCAGAATGCTAGGGATATAGATGTACCTTCTGTGTGGGCCTGCCACCCTCACTGATTTACAATCCAGCAGGGAAGACAGATGTTAAGTTAACACTGATTAAAACAGTGAGATATCACTTCACACCCATCACAGATCAGAAAGGTCAATACTCTCAAGTGTTGGTGACAATGTGGGGAGACGGGAGGCCCCAAGTACTGCTGTGGACATGTGAATTGGTGCAGCCATTCTGGAAAAACCTGGCAGTATTTGGCAAAGTTAAATCTGGGAATACCTTGTCACCCAGACATCTTATTTCTGGGTAATCATCCCATAAACATAATCATCTCTTAAAACTCCCTGAGGCAACTTGGGCAGAGATGTTCACTGCAACGTTGCTAGTGGCAGAATGTAGCAGATCCGTGCTAGGGAAGCTGGAGCAGCATCAAGAAACAACATACAGGGGCTTCCCTGGTGGCGCAGTGGTTGCGAGTCCGCCTGCCGATGCAGGGGACACGGGTTCGTGCCCCGGTCCGGGAGGATCCCACATGCCGCGGAGCGGCTGGGCCCGTGAGCCATGGCCGCTGAGCCTGCGTGTCCGGAGCCTGTGTTCCACGATGGGAGAGGCCACGACAGTGAGAGGCCCGCGTACCACAAAAAAATAAAAAATAAGAAACAACATACAATGTCTATACAACAATGAGGAGAGGTAGATCACGAAGTATCAATAGTAAAGAGAGCAAAATTTCATTTTTGAAAATTAAAATGCATGCAAGAAGTCCTTAAAAGGAAATTTACAAGATTCATGCGTATTTGGGGAAAGTGAATAGGAGTGGGGATCAGGGAAGCAGGAAAACATAAAATGAATAAGAACGTGGTCTTATATAAACCACCAAAATGAACTGCTATACCCTGAAAGAACGTCAACTCAACTCTATGTAGCTGGTGGTCCATAGCTGCTAAATAAAAACAAATAACTAAGCCTAGTAGAGATCATCTGAGGGTCACATCCCGGGCTACTCTGTGTCCCTAATTCTCCCTTCTGGCCTTGGCCCGGTGCCCTGAAACCAGCCTTCCATGTTTGGACTCTCTTTTACCTTCCAGTGAGTTTTCTTTCCCAGAACTCTCCTGGACCCCATGCAGATAGGACCATGTTGGATACCCCAGAACCTCCAGTCTTACCTGAATCACAGGTGAACTTGACTTAGGTCTCAAGTGGAGATTCCAGCTGCACCTGAACCACGGACCCATTCACCCCCACCCCGTTCCGTAATCATTTACTGGGTGCCTGCTTGCTGTCAGGAACAGGCAGCATAAAGACGACTGGCAATGACGAGAAGCACTTCTCTTTTGCGTGCAGCGTGGCAGGCTCTATCCTAGTGCTTCATTTATATCAACCCCCTCAAATCCATTTAAACTTGTAGACACTTGTGGCATTGGTTAGTTGATCACCATGTCCCTAGAAAACAATGGTTGGGCGGTCTACTAAACTTTACTTGATCAGTGTAAGTGGCAGAATTCCAGCTCAAGCGAACAGAGCCTAACTTGAGTCACCAAAACAATCACTGCCCTTGACCAGCTCCCAGACTTGAACCAGTTTACAGACCCAGACAACTTGAATGAGGAGGGTGCTGGTTCCCCTTGAGGAGGGACCCCGCTACACCGTCAGAAAGTTACCGTCTTTATCCTTCTCCCAGCCTTCCCCAAAGGGACTTCCAGCCATATACCTGGGTGACAGTGTATTAGGGAGAAGAAGATAATCAGACTTTTCTGGCTCTGAATTGACCCTAATTCCAGGAGACCCAAAACGTCGTTGTGGTCCACCACCAGAGTAAGGGCTTATGGAAGTCGGGTGATCAATGGAGTTTTTACTCAGTTCTGTCCCACACTTGGCTAAGTGGGTCCCCGTAACCCATCCTGTGGTTATTTCTCCAGTTCTAGAATGCATAACTGGAACAGACCTACTCAGCAATTGGCAGAATCCCTATAAGGCAGACACTGTCATTATCATCCCCATTTTACAGAGGGAAATACTGAGGCTTAGGAGGTTAAATTACATATCCAAGGTCACACAGCTGGGAAGCTGGGATTCAAGCCATGGCAGTTTGGCTCCAAGTCCACATCCTTAGTCATCATCCTATACTACCCTTAAGTGCTTGCCGCTTCGTAGAGGAGACAAGCAAGTACACAAATAACTGCAATGCATTGCAGAATGGCTGTGACAGAGATGAGCGTAGGGGTTATGTGGGTCTGGGTGGTGGGATGGGGTCAACCAAGGGTTGCCAGCAGAGGTGGTGTCTACACACAGTGGTAAAGGATGAGCTGCAGTTAGTGGGACTAAGGTGGGTGGAGTGGGCAGAGGGGTCCTACAGAGGAGAGGGGTGGTGGCAGGAACAGCGAGGGGGCAGCATGAGTGTCCATGTGGGTGGCCCAGGCTGTGTGGGCTCAGGTGCAAGAGATCACGAACTCCTGGACGTGAAGGTGCCAGGGTGCCTGGGAGGGCTGCACGGGCCGAGTCCTGGTCCTGCCTCTGAGGCCCAGCCCAGCTATTCAGACCCAGGCTCACACTGCTGCAGCCTGTGACATTCCAGAGCACCCCAGCATGGAGTTTCTGTACATCAGGCCTTGTGGGTAGTATTGAGCAATGCACTCTCATCCCAAAATAAACATGTTTTGGGCTTTATTTTTGCTCCTTCTTTATTTATCTCCCTGGGCATCTCCCTGACCCCCATCCGAGGCCCTGGAGGGAGGGAGAAGGCTCTTCTGCAGCCCTTGGAGGGTGGGTGGCCTTTTGTTAACGTCTCTCATTCCAGTCACGTGGCCTGAAGCGGCCGTCCTTGGAGACAACAGTTCTCTGGTCCTTTACAAACCAGCGGCAGCCTGGGAAGTGAGGGGACACACTGCCCCAACCCCCCAGGCCCCACCCCTGCCATGGATCCAGGAAGAAGGGAGGGATGGACATGTGTGGGGTGGTCCATTCTTTCTCTTAACCCTTGCTTCACCTGTGAGATAGGCAGTAGTTTAACCATTTCATAGAGGAGAAAAATCTGGCACAGAGAGGTCAATGAACCAGCCCAAAGTCGCACAGTAGCACATGGAGGGGCTGGGTTGAATCACCCTGCTGACTGGCTATGACACTCATCTTTTCCACTAGCCCACCCTGTGGCTTGAAGCATGGACAGTCCAATGTCTTTAGGCTGGTGGAACCTGGAGGAAGAGACACAGAACATACAGAAGAAAGAATCATCATTTTTCTTCTCTCATTTAGTCTTGGTCCGAAGTGACTGTATGAAAATAACAATAACTAACTTATTGAGTGCTTACTTAGTTCCAGGCACTGGAACTAAGAACTAAGTTCTGAGGACTTTATTGGTATGAAGTCCTTTAAACCTCACCACAGTTCTGTTGAGCTAGGTGCTATTGTGATCCTCATTTGATAAGTGAGGAAACTGAGGCACAGAGATGGAAAGCAACTTGCCCAAGGTCACACAGCTCATGAGTGGCAGAGCTGGGATTTGAGAGCAGGCTGTCTCTGGAAACTACTCTTTTTTCTCCTTAATTAATTATTAATTGGGGTAAAAAACTAATATAAAATTTACCATTTTAACCATCTTTAAGCATATAGTTCTGTGGCATTAAGTACATTCACATTGTTGTGCCACCATCCATCTCCAGAACTTTCTTTCACTTGCAAAACTGAAACTCTGTATTCATTGAACAATAACTCCCTATTTGCCTTTCCCCTCAACCTTTGGCAAGCAGCATTTTACTTTCTGTCTGTATGACACTGACTGCTCCAGGTACCTCTTATAAGTGGAATCATACAGTATTTGTCCTTTTGTGTCTGGCTGATTTCACAAAGGAGAATGCCTTCATCCATGTTGCAGCATGTCTCAGAATTTCCTTCTTTTTAAGGCTGAATGATATTCCATGATATGTAAATATCAGATTTTATTTATCCAGTCATCTGTTAATGGATACTGTGTTGCTTCCACCTTTTGACTACTGTGAATAATGCTGTTATAGATGTCGATGTACAAATGTCTCTTTGAGACCCTGCTTTCAATTCTTTTGAATGCATAGGAGTCCGGAGCCCACTCTTAACCCCACACTTCCTGCCTCTTAGCAGAATCCCCATGGGGCTTGTCTGTGGCCTTCCAGTAGTGAGTCTGGCCAGGGGCCGTTTCAGGGAAGTCAATGTGATCAGAGAAGATGCCCTTGTCCATCCTCCCCCACTCCCACCTCCCCAGATTGGTTTCTAATCAGCCATTCTCATGAAGGTGACAAGAAGCTGGGGAGCCATCTGCCTAGATGTGGTGGACCAAGGAGTGTGCGTGAACTTCCAGCCACAGAGAGCTCAGAAGCCGGACTCCCTGGGCCACAATCCAACCTTGATGCTGCCTGGCTTTGTGACCTTGACTAAGTTCCCGACTTCCCTTATTTGTTCAACTGTGTGATGGTGTCATCATCGCCGGCATCATACCCACCAGTATCTTTTTTTTTTAATAATAATGAGATTGATATTATTTATTTATTTATTATTTATTAATTAATTAATTTTTGGCTGCGTTGGGTCTTCGTTGCTGCACATGGGCTTTCCTTTGTTGTGGCGAGTAGGGGCTACTCTTCGTTGCAGTGCCTGGACTTCTCCCTGCAGTGGCTTCTCTTGTTGTGGAGCACAGGCTTTACGCACGTGCGCTTCAGTAGTTGCGGCACATGGGCTCAGCAGTTGTGATGCACGGGCTTAGTTGCTCTGCAGTATGTGGGATCTTCCCGGACCAGGGCTCGAACCTGTGTCCCCTGCATTGGCAGGCGGATTCTTAACCACTGCGCCACCAGGGGAGTCCATACCCGCCAGTATCTTATTGTATGGACCACATGAGCAAAACATGGCAAGCGCTCACAACAGTGTCTGGCTGTAATTACAGGTAGAGCAGAACCCAGTGGAGCGCCAAGCCCTCCAGCTGAGAGTTGGAACACCTAAGCCTCAGCTCTGCCACTTCTTGTGTGACCTTGGGCAAGCGACCTCATCTCTCTGAGCTTCGGTTTCCTCATCGTTTAGAGATGATTATACTTCCCCTGCTTCACTCCTGGGGAGGAGATCAGATGAGACCCTGGATGTCTGTGATGCTGATCTAGTCACCTCACTGTCTTAGGCACCCTTGTTGCCTGTGTGTTGGTCCCGTGTTCCAGTGTGTGAGGGGAAGGGGCAGGGCCTCACACTTGACACCTCCCTCATTAACTGGATGGGGTGCTTCTGGACCCCAGAGCTCTGTCCCCAGCCATTTGTAGTTGCACGGGCAGAGCCCCAACCTCAGGGAACTGAAAGGGAATCTGCTGGCTCACACAGGGAAAAGTCCAGGTAGAGCTGGATGCAAGCGTCTGATGAGGCTCTCAGGACCCTTCTCTATCTCTTAGCTCTGCTTCCCTCCATTCAGGGCTTATTTCCAGGCAGGCTGTCTCTACATGATGGCAAAGACAGTGAGCTGCTCCAGGCTCACAGCGAACCAGTGAGCAACCTCAGTGGAAAGAGAGTTTCTTTCTTTAAATAGTTCCAGCAAACATCCTGGGGCTGCCTCCCACTTTCTGAACTTAATCTCAGACCATCTCAGAACATATCCTGGGATTCTGATTGGTTAGTTCCATGTCATGTACCCACTCCAGACTTGGGTGGTTCAGCCCCACTTGAACCCTGGAAACTTGAGCCATGACCCGTGTCTCCCCAAAAGAGAACTGAAGTGCTATTATCAGAAGCAGGGCGGGCAGAGACTACAGGTGACGAATACAGGTGTTAAGAGCCATGGTCAGGAAGCCTAGTTTCTGGTCTAAGCTTGATCACTTATCCCTGTGTGGCTTGGAGAAAGTCACTGTCCTTCCCAGCCTCAGTTTCCTCATCTATAAAAGGGGGTTTGACTCCATCATTGGGTCCCCAGCCTGACTGCTGCTGGAATCTCCTGGTGAGCTTTTTTTTTTAATTAATTAATTTATTTATTTATTTTTGGCTGTGTTGGGTCTTCATTGCTGCGCGCAGGCTTTTCTCTAGTTGCGGAGAGTGGGGGCTACTCTTCGTTGCAGCGCGCGGGCTTCTCATGGTGGTGGCTTCTCTTATTGCGGAGCCCGGGCTCTAGAGCACAGGCTCAGTAGTTGTGGCGCACGGGCTTAGTTGCTCCGTGGCATGTGGGATCTTCCCGGATCAGGGCTCGAACCCGTGTCTCCTGCATTGGCAGGCGGATTCTTAACCGCTGCGCCACCAGGGAAGTCCCTCCTGGTGAGCTTTTAAAAATGTAGATTCCAGGGAGTTCCCTGGTGACCTAGTGGTTAGGATTTAGGCTTTCACTGCTGTGGCCCGGGTTCTATCCCTGGTCGAGGAACTGAGATTCCCCCAAGCCCTGCAGGTCATGCGGCCAAAAAATAAAAAATAAAATAAAATAATACTAAAAATGTAGCTCCCTGGCCCCATCCTAGACTGTTCTGATTCAGCAGGCCTGGGGTAGGACCAAGGACTCTGCATTTTGGACAAAAACCTCACAGGGTTCCGATTTGCTTTTGGATGAGATGAGTCCCAAGATCTCTCGCATTCTTATGTCCTCTGATTTTAGAGTCAATTAATATTGGCTAAAAGGCTGAGCAGGCAGACACAGCAATGTCCCCCAGATACTCCACTCACTCCCCAGCACTGGCCTGCACCCTTTCACTTGGGCAGGGCCTGTGACTAGTTCTGGCCAACGAGATGTGTGAAAGTGACATGTGTCACTTTCGGGTTACGGCAGTTAAAGCCGAGGCCCCAGATGTCAGGCTCTCTCCTGTCTGCCTTGATCATTTGTGAAGCAGAACCTGAACTGCTAGGTCACTGCCACACACAGCAAAGATGTGACAGTAGACACAGGGGTTTCTGCCCTGTGGGCTTGGGCCTTGAGGTTCTAACTGCCCTCCTTTCTCAGCTGAATGGGCGCCTCCAGTGTAGAGCAGTGGTGGCCCCAGGGGAGGAAGCAGGAAGGCTGTCCAAGGCCAGAGGCTTCGTAGGACATTGGAGAAGTCTGGGTGTGGATTGGCTGGGTGGCCCAGAGCTAGCTGATATTCATGTAAGGCATTAGGGTCTGGGGAGAGCTATTGCTCCCAGATGAGGTGTTCAACCTTATCCAGGTTGGAGGAAAAGCCCCGCAGGGAGGAGTGAGTCACCCAGAGTCCTGAATACCCCTGATGCCAAGGAAAATCTATCCAGAGGGCTTCCAGATCGAGGTCATTTCCTTCCATAGAGCATGACTTCAAGTGGCTTTGAGAATGTTTACACCAACGGATGGTCAGTCCCTTCAGAGGTGACCCTTTGTTGGATTTGGCAATTTTCCCTGGGATCTTAGAAAAAAACATGACTCTGCTGTTCCGTGGTACATTCTGGCCTGTGTGGGTACCAGGTTATACTTTGCATTTGGGGATCTTCTTACTGCAGAGAAGGCCTCTACCCATGAGATTAAAATTTAGCTTTAAATTATTACATTTTGATTGTTATTATTTATTACAGACACAATGCATTATATTTCCATTTTAAATTTAAATTTTATTTATTTTAAAAAAATAATACATTCCCATAATATAAATCAAAAGATACAGAAGGATGTACAATGAGAAGCAAGTTGTGTTTTCAATCCTGTCTCTCAGTCTCTCAGTTCCAGAAACAGAATCCAGGGAAATTTAAAGAAAAACTTGCTAGTAATATTAGAGACCGTTTATTAAAATTTGTTGTGTACTGGGTGTATAGCAGGCATTTTCCATACACCATTTTACCAATGTCCACAATGGCCCTATAAAGGTGGTATATTGCAGAAGAGGAAACTGACCCTTTGACAGGGGAAATCACTTGTCCAAGGTCGCACAGAGAATAAAAGGCAGAGCCAGGGCCAACATCATGCTTTTTCCCAATGTGCTGGCTGCCTTGCATTATCACTAATTAACATTGGTGTAATGTTTTTAAACTGTGTCACAAGATATTTAGGCCTCATAACAATCCTTTGAGGCATATGGGGAAGACATTCTGGTTGTATCCTGAAGACAGATGAGGAAACTGAGGGTCCGGGAGGTCCCATGTTTGTTTCTAGCCACCACACGTGTCTTGGCCCTGTGCCAAGGGCCTTATTAAACCTTAACGCATTTAATCCTGAAAACAGCCCTTAGACTTTTTGACTTTAGAATTGAATAAAGCGAGAGTCAGAGTGGCAAAGGTGACTTTCCTAAGGCGGGTATCACAAATAACTGGGGAAACCAGAATTTAAACCCTGGTGGGTCTAACCTCACTGTGATACACGCGGGCCTCTCACTGCTGTGGCCTCTCCTGTGGTGGAGCACAGGCTCCGGACGCGCAGACTCAGCGGCTATGGCTCACGGGCCCAGCCGCTCCGCGGCATGTGGGATCTTCCCGGACTGGGGCACAAACCCGTGTCTCCTGCATGGGCAGGCAGACTCTCAACCACTGCGCCACCAGGGAAGCCCTCACAGTGATACTTTTAAAATCATCAAGCACTATGACTTGCAGAGATGGAAACCCCTTGCGTTTTCCATTTGACTAGCCCATTGATCCTCACATCAAAGCCAGGAGGGTAGTGTTATTAATCCCAACTTCCAGGTGAGGAAACTGAGGCGTAGGGAGCTGAGGCGGAGTGCCCAGTCACACAGCTAAGAAATAACAGCGGCAGGATTTGAGCCTGCTTCTGACCCTCTGCGGGGCTTTCCCCCACACCCACTCCCAGATCTGGGACCTGCTCCTTCTGATGAAGCCGCGTCCTTTTTTCACGTCTGCGGGTAGTGATTTCACCGGACCGTGTGAGCACCTGTCAGGAGTCACGCGGAGGGAGGGAGTCAGTCCAGAGGTCAGACGAAATGACCTCTAGCAACCCTTCAAGCCTCAGTTTCTGTGATTCAATGCCGTCAGTCTCACCTTGGCATTCCATTTATGCCCCAGTCCTCATTTCTCCAGCTCCTGAAGTTTCTAAACTCTTTTTACCCTTGGCAGAAATTTTACAGACTACTCCGAGCTCGGTCAGAACGGGAAGCTGGCGGACCTGTTGCACCTCAGCAACCATTGGTTGTCGTGGGGGTGGGGTGGGGGCGGGGCGGAGAATCGATCTAATTTACATAAATGTGCTCATTGGTTCATGAGACAGAAGTGGGCAGGCTCAATCAATCCACCTGGCAGAGGGTGGAGCGCCCAGGACTTCCGGGCAGGAGGGGTGGAAGGACCACCGCACCCGGTGAAACAGGCCCGGCTGCGTTTGTGGGTCAGAGGTGCCAACCGCCTGCACTCGGTTTACAGCCTTTCCGCCCAAGTGCGGCCTCGCTGTAAATGTGAATCTGCTGGGGCAAGACACAAAACACAGTAACAGGACTTCCCTGGTGGTGCAGTGGTTAAGAATCCTCCTGCCAATGCAAGGGACACGGGTTGGAGCCCTGGTCCCAGAAGATCCCACATGCCGCAGAGCAACTAAGCCCGTGCGCCACAACTATTGAGCCCGTGTGCCATAACTACTGAAGCTCGCGTGCCTAGAGCCCGTGCTCCGCAACAAGAGAAGCCACTGCAATGAGAAGCCCACGCACCGCAACGAAGAGTAGCCCCCGCTCGCAGCAACTAGAGAAAGACCGCGTGCAGCACCGGAGATACAACGCAGCCAAAAATAAAATAACTAGAAAATAAATAAAAACACAGTAACATTAGGGAAGGGCAGGAGTGGGAGGGAGATTTTTATTGTAAAACCTTGTATGCCCAAACTGTGAACCTTGGAAGCTTATCAAAACATATATACACATATTTAGTAAAAATAAAATATAAATTAAAAATATAGGGGCTTCGCTGGTGGCGCAGTGGTTGAGAGTCCGCCTGCCGATGCAGGGGACACGGGTTCGTGCCCCGGTCCGGGAAGATCCCACATGCTGGGGAGCGGCTGGGCCCGTGAGCCATGGCCGCTGAGGCTGTGCGTCCGGAGCCTGTGGTCCGCAACGGGAAAGGCCACAGCAGTGAGAGGCCCGCGTACCGCAAAACAAACCAACAAAACCATACATGTGTGTATGTGTAATTTTTGTATGTATAATTTTAATTTTATATTTAATTTTATTTTAAATATATACATTTTTAAAATTTATGTTATTAGGCTCCCATGGTATTTGTGTATATGTATTCCACATATGTGTGTGCAGATCGTTAGAAATCGATATGCCTTTAGATATAGATAATAGATAATAGATGAATAGATCATCTTAAGACACTACCAGAGACTTATAAACTCCAAACTTCTTAGCCTGGCATTCAAAGCCCTCTGCAACCCACCCTAGCCATCTTCCCACCTGCCCATCAAACCTGAACACAAAGCTACAGCCCGTGGATTGTTCTGTGTGCCCGATCCACCTTTCTGCCCCTGCATCTTTGCCCTTGCCTCTCCCTCCACATGGATGCTCTCTCTCTACTTACAGCTCCATCTTTGCCGTTCCACCCAGCTTCAGGGATCACTCAGAGGCCTCCTCCTCCTTGACCCACAGTCACAATTGATCTCTGCTTCCTCTGTGACCCGAGGGCACTTGGTTTGTACTTAGAATGTCCACCAGAATGGCTCGCCATGGTCCCCACTGGTTCATTAGCCCAGCGCCGCAGTCTGGGCCCAGTGTCATTGATTGATTCAACAAACATTTATTGAGCACCTCCTCTGTGCCAGCCACTGTTCTAAGCCCTGAGAATAGAGCAGAGAACCAGCCCTATAAGTTCCTGCTCTCCTGGAGTTTATGTTTTAGTGAAGATAAGTGTTAATGGATAAACTAAGGCAGTGTTCATTTGTCAGGCTGAAACACACTCATGAAGAAAGCTACAGCAGGAGAAAGGGGCTGCCCTGGACAGGGGGTGCTGGTTCTCATTCAGATTAGGGGTGTAAAGATGGTTGTATGGAGGTGACATTTTAGGGGCGACCTGAATGAGGTAGGGAGGGCAGCATCAGTAGTGTTCCAGGCTGAGAGAGGGAATGGCCATGTGTCCAGTCAGTGCCCAGCAAATAGACATTGAATTGAACTGGACAATGGAGTAGGGGGAGAGAAGACAGTCACAGACCCAGGAGAGAGTAGGGGCAGCTTCTTATCGTCTCCAGGAGAAGCGAACTTGGTCTCGACCCAAGTGACTAAGCTGTAACCAGTAGCACAAACTTTGGAAGCCACACCAAACAAGTTAAACTTCTCTAGGAAGGCAGCGTGGAACTGCTGGAAAGAGCCTGATTCTCAGCTCAGTCCTGGTTTTGGCCCTTGTCTATGTGACCTTAGGAGCCACTTAATCTCCTTAAGCCTCATTTTCTACCCTATCTGTAGGGTGATAACACCCATCTTGCTGACATAGGGACCATTTCTTCATCCCTAACCGTGAACCAGGTCCTGTGTTAAACTGTTCCCATACCTTACCTCACTTACTACTCACAACAACATTTCAGTAACTTGCCAAATTCTGCAGCAGGATTCCGTTGACGTGCCATGAAGGTAATGTCATGACTGGTACTCTCAAAACTGAAAGAGATTAGAAAATATCAGAGTACTGGGGGGTACCTGTTTCATTTATGTAAGAGTATTTGTATTATGAAATATATTTCTTCCAGTGGGTTGGGGGTAAAAAACAAAAACTCTAAAACAGCCTTGGGTAAAATGCCTGCTGTAGCATTTGGCATGTAGGATTTGCTCCATGCAGGGTTGCTATGGGAATGTAATGAGTTAGGCAGCACACCTGGAATTGCTCAGTGACCCTGGGTCCTAGGACCTCCATGCTGGACCGATGCTAACAGCAGGACTGCTGGATTCATAGTTCTTATTACGCCTGCATGATGATGATGATGATGAAGGCCCTAGAAGACCATACCCAGCCTGATCCCTCTGTTGAGGACTCTCAGGCCAGCCTCTACCCACTGTCTCCATCTCCAGACTAAAAAGCAGTAGAAGTGAAAATTATGTTCACAGAAAAACCTGCACATGGATGTTCATAGCAGCTTCATTCATAATTGCCAACACTTGGAAGCAACCACAATGTTCTTCAGTAGGTGAACAGATAAATAAACTGTGGTACCTCCAGGCAATGGAATATTATTCAGCACTAAAAAAAAAAAAAAAAGAGCTATCAAGCCATGAACAGTCATGGAGGAACCTTAAATGAATTATTACTAAGCAAAAGAAGCCAATCTGAAAAGGCTACATTCTGTATGATTCCAGCTGTATGACATTCTGGGAAAAGCAAACTATGGGGACAGTAAAAAGATCAGCGGTTGCCAGGATTTGGGGAAAGTGTGGGGGAGAGGGATGAATTGGTGGAGCACAGGGGATTTTTAGGGCAGTGAAAAAACTATATGATACTATAATGAAGGATACGTGTCATCCTACGTTTGTCTAAATCCACAGAAAGTACACCACCAAGAGGAAACCCTGATGCGAACGGTGGATTTGGTGATTATGACGTATCAGTGTGGGTTCATCAGTTGTAACAAATGTACCACCAAAAAGGGTTCTAGTTATCAATTCCTCTGTGTGTGTGTGTGTGTGTGTGTGTGTGTGTGTCCCCACACCAAGAAGCACTGCTCTGGATACCAGCTGGGTGCCCTACAGTTCAACTCAATTCTGGCACTATTTACCTGAAGATGGTGTCAGATCCCACAGGTTAAGGGCTCCGTCTTACAAGACCATTCCCTTCTCCCACTTTAGATGCCAACCACAACTCCAGGTTGTCCCCTGTGCTTCTGACCAACTGCTCGGAGGTTCCAATGACTTCCTCACTGGCTTCAATTAATTTTGAACCCAGGAAACCCATTTACTCACTAGACCACTGATTTGTTATGAAAGGACGTAAGTCAGGAACGGCCAGATGGAAGAGCTGCATAGGGCTGGATATGGGGAGAGGGGGCGTAACTCCCATGCTTTCTCTGAGTGCACCACCGTCCACGTGTCTCCCAGCCTGGAAGCTCTCTGAACCCTGTCCGTTTTGGGTTTTTATGGAGGCTTCATTACAAAGGCTTGCTTGATTAACTCACTGGCCATTGGTGGCCTGATTCAACCTCCAGCCCCTCTCCCCTCCCTGGAGGTCAGGGGGCTGGGAGAGAAAGTTCCAACCCTGACACAAGGATGACTCCCCTGACAACCAGTCCCATCCTTAAGTGGGGTCCGAAAGTCATGACAAAAGACACCCTTTTTGCTCTCTTCACTTAGGAAATTCCAAGGGTTCTAAGATCTGTGAGCCAAGAACTGTGGATGAAGGCCAAATATATATATGAAAAATATATTTTGGTTATCTGAATGACCAAATACATGTTTCTTGTAAACCACAATGTCTCAACCGCTCTGGTGGGGGACATTGATAACGGGGAGGCTATGCATATATGGAGGCAAAGGGTATACGGGAAATCTCTGTACCTTCCCCTCAATTTTTCTGTGAACTTAATTGTGCTCTAAAAAGTAAAGTCGGGACTTCCCTGGTGGCGCAGTGGTTAAGAATCCACCTGCCAATTCAGGGGACATGGGTTCGAGCCCTGGTCCAGGAAGATCCCACATGCCCTGGAGCAACTAAGCCCGTGCGCCACAACTACTGAGCCGGCATGCCACAACTACTGAAGCCCACATACCTAGAGCCCGTGCTCCGCAACAGGAGAAGCCCGCAATGAGAAGCCCACAGACCGCAAGGAAGAGTAGCCCCTGCTCACTGCAACTAGAGAAAGCCCGTGCACAGCAACGAAGACCCAACGCAGCCAAAAGTAAATAAATAAATGTATTTTTAAATTTTTTAAATAAAGTCAGTTTAAAAAAGGTCAGGAGGGGCTTCCCTGGTGGCGCAGTGGTTGGGAGTCCGCCTGCCGATGCAGGGGACGTGGGTTCGGGCCCTGGTCCGGGAGGATCCCACATGCCACGGGGCGGCTGGGCCTGCGCGTCCGGAGCCTCTGCTCCGCAACGGGAGAGGCCGCAGCAGTGACAGGCCCGCGTACCGCAAAAAAAAAAAAAAGGGCAGGAGAAGGGTTGCTAAGAACTGGGCCCCTGGAGTCAGGCATCCTGGGCTGGAAGTCTGGCTCCATCACTATTAGCTCTGTGAAACTGAGCAAGTTACTCAATCTCGCTGTGCTTCAGTGGCCTCATTTGTAACGTGCGGAATGTGAAGAGACCTACCTCGTAGCGCTGTTGCGAGGATCACAGGAGGGAACATAAGAAACGTTCTCAGAAAGTGCCCGGCACATATAAACATCACCTGTTACTGTCCTCTTAAAGGCCACGGGAAGCCACCGATGGAGGGACTACAAGCAAGGAGGGAATTTCCAGCCCCCTGGAGACCACCTTAAAGCCAGACACTGCCATTCACAGCACCTGCCCCCCGCACGGGTGCTTCTAGCAGCGTGAAAACTTTGCCACCTGTCTACCAGGAGGCACCAGCTGTGAGCCTCCATCTCACGTGCCTTTGATGGCATCTCCCTGTCTTGCCCAAGCACTTTGTGGTTTTGTCTCCATTTCCTTTGGTTACATGTCTTTGAGGTACAGAGGCTTCTCTTGGGCAAGAGCAGTGCTTCCTCAATCGGTCTTCTCTGCTTGCCAGGGTCTTTGGCCCTGGCTGCCTCAGCCGTGCTCCAAACCCTCTCTTATCTCCAGAATCTAGCAAGTCACCCTGTCTCCACTTTGGCCGAGACAACCATGTCCGCACTTAGGCCTCTCGAGTTTGTAAAGCACTTTTCCACATATTTTATCAGAGGAGCCTCATGCAAACAATCTTGTTAGATAGACAAGACATGGAAACACTGAGGCCCAGTATAGTCAAGTGACTAGCTTAAGACCACACAGCGAGGAGGTGGCAGAGTCGGGACCAGTCCAGCCCTCTTTTCTATGTAACAATAAACCACCATAATCAGCGTGTGTGGCACCTATGGTGTGCCAGGCACTGTGGCAGGGTCTTACCTGCATAATC
This sequence comes from Globicephala melas, assembly GCF_963455315.2. Classification (NCBI taxonomy): domain Eukaryota; kingdom Metazoa; phylum Chordata; class Mammalia; order Artiodactyla; family Delphinidae; genus Globicephala; species Globicephala melas. The sequence goes on from NC_083323.1 coordinate 11,423,845, forward strand.
TCATTTAATTCTCACCAGTGCTTCTTAAACTTTACCATGTATCCGAATCCCCTGGTCGTGATGTTTAGATGAAGATTCGGATCCAACAGGTCAGGGGTGGGGCCTGAGATTCTGCATTTCTAACAAGCTCCCAGGGGATACTGAAGCTGCTGGGTTAAGTGGAATTCCAATTTGAATAGCTGGGGTCCTCTCAGTGTCCTCAGACCTAGGGATCACCCCCCTCATTCTTTCAGGTGAGCAAATGTTGGCTCCAGGTGGTTAAGAGACTGCTCCGGACCACCCAGCTAGCAGGTGGTGGAGCTGAGATTCAAACCCGGGCATTCAGGTTCCCGATCCAGGGTGCCTGCCTTTATATCCCAGCTGCTTCACACGGGGGGTCAAATCGTTGGCTCCAGATCGCTGACACCCTATGACGTCACCTGACTGTCATCACCCAGCTGGGCTGGGCGGCTACCTATCATGGCTTCCCCATCTGGGAATGGATACGTTATGACCGTAAAGTCCTTTGCCACACAGAAGACCCAATGTTAAGGGTGCACCCTCAAGGGGAAGAGAGGCTAAGAGACACTCCCACACCAAATCAAAGAGGCCACGCTTGGTTGTGGGTGCCGTGCTGGGCCCAGTGAGTGGACGCCATGCTCTGTCACAGCATGGGCGTGGGACCAGGGCACCTTCAAATACCTGCTTCCATGGGACTGGAAAAGGCAGAGATCATTTTTATTCTTTTTCCTTTTATACCAACTTTATATATATAATTCACATACCATAAAATCCGCCCTTTTAAAGTGTACAATTCAGTGGTTTTTACTGTAGTCACAGAGTTGTGCAACCGTCACCACTATCTAATTCCAGAACATTTTCGTCATCCCCTGAAGAAACCCCATCCCCGTGAGCAGTAACTCCTCTTTCCCTCCCCACCTCAGCCCCCGGCAACCACTAATCTACTTTCCGACCCCGTACATCTGCCTATTCTGGACATTTCAGAGAAGTAGAATCATACAATATGTGACCCTTTGTGTCTGGATTCTTTCACTGAGCATCACGTTCCCAAGGTTCATCCATGTTGTAACACGTACCAGAACCTCATTCTTTTTCATTGTCAGATAACACCGCGTTGTACGGAATGCCACATTTTATTTATCCATTTCTCAGTCCGTGGACATCTGAGTTGCTTCCTTTCCTTGGCTATTATGAATAATGCTGCTATCAACATGCATGCACATTCATGTACAAGTTTCTGTGTGAACATATGTTTCATTTTTCTTAGGTGCATACCTAGGGGTGGAATTTCTAGGTCAGGTGGTAACTTCATTTTAGGACTTTGAGGCACTGCCACACTGTTTTCCAAAGTGACTGTACCATTTTACGATACCAGTGATGCATGAGGGTTCCAATTTCTCTGGTATTTGGATTTATTCATTTCCTTGTAAAGCTTCTCAGTGGGAACTGAGACTTTCATTTGGGCGATGCAATGTGGAATAAACACCCAGCAACTGTGCTGTGCTGAAGCAAGTTTGCCCTTGGAAACAAGCAGGTTTGGCCTTGAGGGCTGGTCCTCCCACTGAGCTGTGTGTTTTGGATTGTCACTTAACCTCTCTGAGCTGATTTTCTCTCTTGAGACCTGAAGTGGGATCTAGTAGTAGAGATCACAGGTAAGTAGAGTTTGAGGAGCTTTGGGCAACCTTGTCCTTTACTTATTTATTTATATTTATATTTTTAAAATATCACTTGAATATTTTATTTCATTTTTAATTGAAGTATACTTGATTTACAATGTTGAAACTTATTCTTTTTTAAAAAAAATCATCTACTCCCAAAGGCCTGATTCTAAAGTCACCCTTGCCCTAAGAGGGACCCACTGGTGGTAAAGAGCAGCCTATTGGAAGACAAATGGGTCTAGATTTAAATCCCCACTTTGTCTCTTACAGTCTAGGAGGCCTTGGGCTTGTAAACTTTACCTTTCTGACTCGCCAATTCTTCTTCTGTGAAAAGGAGATTAGACACCACATCCCAGGGTTGTTGTCAGGATAAAACGTCTTGTGGTCAGCATGCAGTAGATGACAGACACTATTTTTAAATTAATCAATTAATTGTTTTCGGCCACGCCACACGGCTTGCAGGATCTTACCCCAACCAGGGACTGAATCAAGGCCATGGCGGTGAAAGCTCTGAGTCCTAAGCACTTGCCCACCAGGGAATTCCTGATAGGCACTATTACTAAAACACGGAAGACCCATTCATTCCACTAGCATTGACCCAGATCCTATTGTCAGTTGCTGTGATATTAAGGTGATTTTCAGGTCTGCGCTCACAGGTTTGGGGGACCAGACAAATAAACAAAGAACTGTGTGACAGTGTGACCAGGGCTATCAAGAGGCGTGTTTAAAGTTCTCTGTGACTGGAGAGGAAGGGGCGTGGCAGGCAGGCGGAGTGGCCACAGGAAGGTCTGGGTGGCGCTGGGGCCGGTGGGGGAGGCCGCTTTCTACAGGGTGGATGGTGGGGTAATATACTCCCAGAACTTGGTCTCCTCTCAGCTAACACCCCTCCCCCTCCGCTGCCCCCATCCAGGAGCCAGAAGTGGCCTGTCTACACTGAGGCTGTAAACAGGGCAGACCTTTGGCTTATAAATCCAGATCAGATAAAGGCTCAACACCCTTCCTGAGCATACATCCAAACCTCTGTGTATCCAAGGCCCGGTAGCCATAGGGCACTGTGGACACCATGAAAAGTGGATTTATAAAGGGAAAAGGGAGATGTGACATAAACTGGATTGGGGAGGGAGGCAGAATGGCACAGAGAAAAGGGCTTCAGATTATGACTCTGCTGTTTAATAGCCTGTGATCTCTGGCAAGTCAAAACTGCTCATTCTAGCCTCAGTTTACTCACCTGCAAAATGGGGATAAACACAACCTTCCTCAAACAGTAAATGTCAAGATGAAGCGAGGCAGCATGAGAATGCAGATGCAAAAGCTAAACGCTGTAAACCTGCATGAAAGTTGGTTATTGTCATCTGATGAGTGGATAAGCAAAATGTGGTGTAGCCATACAACGGAATATCTTTCAGCAATAGAAGGAATGAAGTACCGATACATGGTCCTGCGTAAATGAACCTGGAACACTCATGCTAAGTGAAAGAAGCCAGACACCAAGGACCATATATTGTATGATTCCATTTACATAAGCTGTCCAGAATAGGCACATCTATAGAGACAGGCAGTAGATTAGTGGTTGCCTAGGGCAGGGGGAGGAGGTTGGGGGGAAATGGGGATTGACTGCTAATAGATATGGGGTTTCTTTGGAGTGATGACGAAAATGTTCTGGAATTAAATAGTGGTCATGGTTGCCCAACTCCATGACTATACTCAAAATCACTGAATTGTACACTTTACATGGGTGAAAGGTATGTGAATTATATCTCAAAAAAGTTCTTAAGAAAAATAGAGGCATGGTTATTTATTCTCCAGCACCCATCTGTGGAAAGACACCATGCAACAAACACAAATGAATAATTGTATTATCTAACATTGATGTCATGCTTTCACATCTATTCTTTTTTAAAAAGTTTTTATTGAAATATAGTTGATTAACAATGTTGTGTTTGTTTCAGGTGTACAGCAAAGTGATTCAGTTATATATATATATATATTCTTTTTTTAGATTCTTTTCCGTTATAGGTTATTATAAGATATTGAATATAGTTCCCAACAGTAGTTCCTTGGTTATCTACCCCCTATATGGTAGTGTGTCTATTTTAACTTTTATTAGGTTATTTATTTGTTCATTCGCTTTACAAACATTTAACTGTGCCGGGTCATGGGGATACAGGCACAAACAAAGCAGTGATCTGTGCAGAGGAAGCTCCTGGCTCCTTGTTCGGAAGCAGGCAGGCTGATAGTACAAGGATGCTATGACAGAAACAAGCCCAGTGTGTTATGGGAAGAGGACCTCCGTACCAGGTAGGAAGATCTGAGAGGCCTCCTGAAGGAGTCAACACACTCAGAGGCTGAAGAGGAATGGGGAGAAGTGTGTGTGCATCTTTGAGTGACGGCAGGGAGACCAGGGTGGACCCTAGACAGAAAAAGGTAAATTGGGCTTGGGAGCCCATGCACCAGATTCCTGGCATGATGTTTGTTGAGTGTGTGCTAAGAGAGAGGCCCTGAGTACTATTCCAGGAAAGGAGAAGGCATGGTCCTGTGCTCAGTAATCTTTTTTTTTTAAGATGTGATATATTTTATTTAATTAATTAATTAATTAATTATTTTTTGGCCATGCCGTGCGGCATGCGGGATCTTAGTTCCCTGACCAGGGATTGAACCCGTGCCCCCTCCAGTGGAAGCCTGGAGTCTTAACCACTGGACCGCCAGGGAAGTCCCAGTAATCATTTGTTGAATGAATAACAAATTTATAAAATAAGGACCCTCAGGACCCACCACCTCGGATACTGACTGGATGCAAATCTCCCCAGAGATTCCAACGTCCACTGGAGTGGAAGCTCCTCTGTAGGACCGCAGGTCACCTGATTAAGCCCAGTGTTTGCCCCACTTAAAGACGATGCAAAGCACCTGGAGGGCTTGTTAACATGCAGATTTGGATTCCGTGGGTCTGGGCTGGGTCCTGAGACTCCGGGCTTCTAACCAGCTCCCAGGTGAGGCTGGTGCCGCTACGCTGCTGGTCCGGAGACCCGAGTTTCTGCAGCAGGTCCTCGTCCTTTCCTACCCCTCCTGCCTCCTTGACACTTCCCACCCAGGCACCGAGCTGCTGAGTCCTGCACAGTCTGTGTCTTCTCCCCACTGGGGCTTGCACTCAGTTTTCCTGCCTGGAATAAGCTGCTCCTCCCGCTTCCCCTAGATGTCCTCCTTCTGCCCCCACACACCCCTCAAGTGCTTATTCTTTGCAGCCCTTACCAGGCTGTTCTGTTAGCACCAGCATCAGAGCAGAGACTGAAGCTTGTCCGTCACCAAATCCTGGCATCTGGCACAGGGGCTGGCAAATAACCCACCCTCAGGAAATACTTGGGGATAGCACTTACTCCGCCCTGACTCCTGTGGGTGTTTGACGTACATGATGTCGTTTCATCCTCACAACCACCCAGCTCTGTAAGGAGTTATCATCATCCCCATTTTCCAAATGAGGATACTGAGGCACAGTAGGTGCTGGAGTCTGGATTGTGACCCAGGAGGCAAAAGACAGGACACGATGGAAGGGGAAACGTGTGGTCAGAGGATGCTCTATGTCAGGAGGAGGGAGGGGTCTCTTGCTAGAGGGGGATCGGGGTCTGGACGGATGGGTTGGGGCCAGCGGGCAGAATCGCCAGAGAAGGTATGAAAGCAGTGGTGGGACAGTGGCCAATTCGTAGAATGGGCAGGTTCAGTGAGCTGCTGCTGCTTGCGGGGTGAGTCCCTGCAGAGGACCAGAGGGTGACAGGTCTTATCAGGAGATTGGAGATAATCGCATGCAGCCCAGGAAACCAGGCTAGGAGTTTGGGCTTCACAAGGAAAGCACTGCAAAGGTTATTGGCCGGAGAAGGGCAGAACGTAATCTAGGCTCTTTGAGGGCCAGAGCAGAGTCTACGAAGACAGAGCATCAAAATGAGAGGTTTTGGATTTTGTGCAGTGAGCACACCTGGGTTCAAATCTCAGCCTCACCACCTATTAGCTGAACAACCTTGATCAAGTCACTTAACGATCTGTGCTTATTTTCTTCTCTGTAAAATGAGGAGCAAAAGTCATGATGATTGGGTCGTTGAGAGTAATGAACCAATAATAATCCTAAAGTTGTTATCAGAACGTGAGCGATCTAGTATAATCTTGGACAAATTACTTAACTCCTCTGAGCCTCGGTTTCCTCATCTGTGAAATGGGGGAGAATAATAGTACCCACATCAAAAGACTGAGATGAGGATGTAATAAGGCAATGGATGTGCCAAGTGCTTAGCTCCATGCCTGACACATAGTAAGAGTTCAGTAAGTCTGTGCTGAGCTGATGCTCATAGCTGGGCTCCAGGACATCAATCTTGGGATGTGGAAAATACCAGTGGAAATGGGAAGAGACAGTGGGGGAGAGCCCTGCTGGGAAGCTCAGGTCACGGTCTGGAGGGGAGGAGGGGAGGGCAAGTGCCCGAGAGCAAGGAGATGCTGGGGAGAAGGAAAGGAAGACTGGGTGAGGTGGGGGTAAGGGGAGTGAGGAGTGAAGTCAGGGAGTCAGGGAGGAGAAAGGACAGGGGAGCGAGAGAGGCCTCTGGGCTTGGGTCTGGTTGGCATGGAGAGGCTGGCAACGTGAGTAGAGCTGGGAGTCAGGTGTGCAGACAGGTTTGGCGAGAACCTCATCATCACACAACCGAACAATAGGGAAATGCACCAAGAATCTTGGGTAAAACTGTAGGTGATTTAGATGTTTTTCTTTATGCTTAAAATTGTTTTCTAGGTTTAAAAAATGAGAATGTATTATTTTATACCTATATTTTAATTTGTAGCGTATCTTTTTATATTTAAATTTGATTTATTTAAATAGATAATACATTCATATGAGTCTCAATTTAAGAGAGAGAAAGGTTTTTTTCAGTGAAAATTCTCCTACTCCTGTTTCCCCATCAGCCAGCTCTTCTAAGAACAGCCAGTGTTACTTCTTGTATATCCTTCCCAAGATACTCTATGTTTAGTCCAAAATGTATTATCTTAGCATAAAAAATTATGTGGATTAAAAAAGACTGAAGGGCACGTGCAACAAAAGAAAAAAATAGGCAAATTGAACTTCATGAAAAAAAATTCTGTGCATCAGAAAACACTATCAACAGAGGGCTTCCCTGGTGGCGCAGTGGTTAAGAATCCACCTGCCACTGCAGGGAACTTGGGTTCGAGTCCTGATCCGGGAAGATCCCACATGCCGCAGAGCAACTAAGCCCGTGCGCCACAACCACTGAAGCCTGCACGCCTAGAGCCCACACCACAAGAAGACAAGCCACCGCAATGAGAAGCCCACACACCGCAACGAAGAGTAGCCCCTGCTCTCCGCAACTGGAGAAAGCCCGCACGCAACAACGAAGATCCAATGCAGCCAAAAAAAAAACAAAACAAAAAACAGTATCAACAGAGTAAAAAGGCAACCCAGAGATTAGGAGGAAATACTTGCAAATTATATATCTGATAAGGGATTAATATTCAGAGTATACAGAGAACTCCTAAAATTCATCAACAAAAAATCCCAACAGTCTGATTCCAAAATGGGCAAAGGACTTGAATAGACATTTCTCCAAAGAAGATATACAAACGGCCAATAAGCGCACGAAAAGATGCTCAACATCGCTAATCATCAGGGAAATGCAAATCAAAACCACAATGAGATACCATCTCACAGCCATTAAAACGGCTACTACCAAGAAAAAATTTTTTCATCTATTTTCCTGTTGCATATATCGTCTTTGTTGACAGTACTTAAAAAACAATTTATTATTACAGAAAATAAGCAGAAGGGAGGATGTGGACAAATTGGAATCCTTGTGCACTCTTGGTAGGAAGGTAAAATATATAGCTGCTGTGAAAAACAGTATGGTATTCCTAAAAAAATTAAAAATAGAATTACCAAATGATTCAGCAATTCTACTTTTGAGCATATACCAAAGAACTGAAAACAGAAGCGATATCTGTGCATTCATGTTCACAGCAGTATTAGTCACAATAGCTAAAATGTGGAAGCTACCCAAGTATCCATCAATGGTTAAAAGGATAAGCAAAATATGGGATGTACATGCAATAGAATATTACTCAGCATTAGAAAAGAAGGAATTCTGACATATGCTACAACATGGATGAAAGTTGAGGACATTATGCTATGTGAAGTAAGCCAGTCACAAAAAGGCAAATACTGTTGATTCCACTTACCAGGAGTGACAGACCTAGAGTCAGACTCATAGGGACAGGGCTTCCCTGGTGGCGCAGTGGTTGGGAGTCCGCCTGCCGATGCAGGGGACATGGGTTCGCGCCCCGGTCTGGGAAGATCCTACATGCCGCGGAGCGGCTGGGCCCGTGAGCCATGGCCGCTGAGCCTGCGCGTCCGGAGCGTGTGCTCCGCAACGGGAGAGGCCACAGCAGTGAGAGGCCCGCGTACCGCAAAAAAAAAAAAAAAAAACTCATAGGGACAGAAAGTAGAATAGTGGTTTCCCAGGAGGTGGGGGCAGAGCAAGAGAGGAGGATGGGGAGTTACTAGTTACTGGGTATAGGGTTTCAGTTTTGCAAGATCAGAAGAGTTTTGGAGCAGGATGGTGGTGACGGTTTCACAACAATATGAGTGTCCTTAATGCCACAGAACCGTACACTTAAACCTGATTAAGATGGTAAATTTTACGTTATGTATGTATTTTAACCACAATAAAAACAAATTAAAAAATAGAGACTGGGGCTTCCCTGGTGGCGCAGTGGTTGAGAGTCCGCCTGCCGATGCAGGGGACGCAGGTTCGTGCCCCGATCTGGGAAGATCCCACATGCCGCAGAGCGGCTGGGCCCGTGAGCCATGGCCGCTGAGCCTGCGCGTCCGGAGCCTGTGCTCCGCAACGGGAGAGGCCGCAACAGTGAGAGGCCCGCGTACCGCAAAAAAAAAAAAAAAAAAGGGAGACTGAACATCAGGAAGAGGCTGGTGTTGGAGATACGGATTTGCAAGTCATTCACATGGCTATAATATTTAAAAGTGGGGGAGTGGGTTAGAAGCCCAGCTCTAGGACAGAGGAGAAGAGGGGAGAAGAGAGCTGGAAATAGGGGGAACCTCAGTATAGTATGTGGCACATATGCTCTGAAGCTGCGCTGACATGGGCCGAACTCTGATCCCACCACTGTGTGAACTTGGCAAGTCACTTAAGTTCTCTGAGCCTCCTCTTCCTCATCTGTAAAATGGAGATAATATTCATCTCTAACCTCACAGTATCCTTGCGAGGATTAAATGAGATGATATTTAAACAAGGCATTTAGCACCGTGCCTGTCACATGGTAAATCACTCAATAAATGTCAGCCTCTGGCAGAGGCGCTATTAAAAGTATTTAAGGACAGATACAACCCAGGTACCAACCAATTGGAAGAAATACCACCTTCAAAAAACAGATGCAGGGGTTTCCCTGGTGGCACAGTGGTTGAGAGTCCACCTGCCGATGCAGGGCACACAGGTTCGTGCCCCGGTCTGGGAGGATCCCACATGCCATGGAGCGACTGGGCCCGTGAGCCATGGCCACTGAGCCTGCGCGTCCGGAGCCTGTGCTCCGTGACGGGAGGGGCCACAGCGGTGAGAGGCCCGCGTACCGCAAAAAAATAATAAAATAAAAATTAAAAAAACCCAAAAAACAGATGCAGCGCAAACATGTGCATTCCAGCAATCATGGAAGAGAGAAAAGGGAAGGTGACCAGTCCTTCTGGGGAGTTTCTAGAAAGTCTGTGCTGGGAGGAGGGGATGTCGAGCACCTTCAAAATCCATCCAGGAAGGCAAGACCTGAGTGAGGCATTGGGTTGTGGACCACGGACGGGCAGTTTTCGGAGAGAGGGAGGGGCCCAAGGTGAATGAGAGCAAGGTGAGGTATCAGGGAACCTCATGCAGATGCTGCGATTTAAGGCTCGCTTTCTGGAGAAGTCTGCTGATGAGAAGGAGGGGAGAACGAGGAATGTATCGCCCATTAGAGTATTTTCACTGCCCTAAAAATCCTCTGTGCTCTGCCCTGTTTGGCCCTCCCTCTTCCCACAACCCCTCGACAACCACTGATCTTTTCATTTTCTCCATAGCTTTGCCTTTTTCAGAATGTCATGTAGTTGGAATCATATAGCAGGCAGTTTTTTTCATATTGGTATCTTTCACTTAATAATATGTGTTTAAACTTCCTCCACGTCTTTTCATGGCTCCAGAGTTCATTTATTTTTAGTGCTAATATTTCATTGTCTGGATGTACAACAGTTTATCCATTCACCTACAGAAGGACATGTTGGTTGCTTCCAAGCTTGTGCAATTATGAATAAAGCTACTATAATCATCTGTGTGCAGGATTTTGGGTATATGTAAGTTTTCAACTCCTCTGGGTAAACACCAAGGAGCACAATTGCTGGATCATACGGTAAGAGTACATTTAGTTTTGTAAGAAACCACCACACCGGCTTCCAAAGTGGCTTTGCATGCCCACCAGCAATCAACGAGAGTTCCAGTTGCTCCACATCCTCAGCAGCATTTGGTGTTGTTAGTGTTTTGGATTTTGGCCATTCTAATGGGTGTGTATCGGTGGCTCATTGTTGTTTAAAATTGCATTTCTCTGACAACATATGATGTGGAGCATCTTTTCATATGCTTATCTGCCCTCTGTATATCTTTTTCTGTTAAGGTCTTTGTCTTTTTTTTTTTTTTTGCGGTACGCGGGCCTCTCACTGTTGTGGCCTCTCCCGTTGCGGAGCACAGGCTCCGGACGCGCAGGCTCAGCGGCCATGGCTCACGGGCCCAGCCGCCCCACGGCATGTGGGATCTTCCTGGACCGGGGCACGAACCCGCGTCCCCTGCATCGGCAGGCAGCCTCTCAACCACTGCGCCACCAGGGAAGCCCGTTTTTTTTAAAAATAAATTTATTTATTTATTTTATTTTTGGCTGCCTTGTGTCTTTGTTGCTGCGCGCGGGCTTTTCTCTAGTTACAGCGAGCGGGGGCTACTCTTCGTTGCGGTGCGCGGGCTTCTCATTGGGTGGCTTCTCTTGTTGCAGAGCACAGGCTCTAGGCGCGCGGGCTTCAGTAGTTATGGCACTCGGGCTCAGTAGTTGTAGCTCACGGGCTCTAGAGCGCAGGCTCAGTAGTTGTGGCGCACAGGCTTAGTTGCTCCGCAGCACGTGGGATCTTCCCCGACCAGGGCTCGAACCCGTGTCCCCTGCATTGGCAGGTGGATTCTTAACCACTGCACCACCAGGGAAGCCCCATTGTACTGTTGATAGCCTTTTCTCTTCCTAGTTTTTGGCTGTGTTAAGCTGCTATGAACATTTCCTTCTTTTAAATTTTATTCATTTATTTATTTTTGGCGGCAGTGGGTCTTCGTTGCTGCACGCGAGCTTTCTCTATTTGCGGTGAGCAGTGCGCGGGCTTCTCATTGCGGTGGTTTCTCTTGTTGCAGAGCATGGGCTCTAGAGCACAGGCTCAGTACTTGTGGCACACGGGCTTAGTTGCTCCCCGGCATGTGGGATCTTCCCCGACCAGGGCTCGAACCCGTGTCCCCTGCATCGGCAGGTGGACTCTCAACCACTGCGCCACCAGGGAAGCCCTAACTTGCATTTTATAACTAATGATGTTTAGCACCTTTTCATTTGCTTACTGGCTAGTTATTTTTTTATGTAGTACTCATTCAAGTCTGCCCATTAAAAAAAATTGGGTTGTCTGTCTTTTTCTTAACATAGATGTTCTTGATAAATTCTGGATACACACCCTTGGTTATATATAATGTACTGTAAATATTTTCTCCTAGTCTGTGGTCTGATTTTTCACTCTCTTAAATGTATCTTTTGATGAATGAAAGTGCTTAATTTTAATGAAGTTCTAGTTAACAATTTTTCCTATGGTTCCTATTCATAATTTTTGTGTCTTAAAATCTTTTTGCCTACTTCAAGGTCATGAAGAACTTTTTTCTAGAAGTTTTATTGTTTAGTTTTCACATTTAGGTCTTGGATTCAGCCTAAACTATTTCTCTCAAAAGTATAAGACAAGGGGTAAAGATTCATGTTTCCATGTGCAGATAGGTGATTGACCTAGAACCAGTTATTAAAAAGACCATCTTTTCCCCATTTATTTTGCAGTGGCACCTTTGTAATAAATCAGATGACCATATATATATGTGGATCTCTCAATTTTATTTTAAATATGTGTGTGTATAAAGATTTGAAGGAAATAAGATTTGTTAACAGTTGCTACAGTGTGGTGGTAAGGTTGTGGGTGGTTTTGATTTGTCTTCTTTTTGATGTTTTTCTACACCAACCGTAATACTATTTTAATACTCAGACAAAAGAGATAAAATATTTTTCTAAAATATTACGAGGGTAGACACCATTGAGGGTGCAGGTTCTGGGAGATAGAGGAAGGGTTAGGCTGGACAGTAAGTAGGAGGGCTTCCTGCTTTAGGGAAGAATCCAGGCTAGTAGATGGGGAGGAGAGAATTCAGAGTTTATCTGACAGGTTATCTTCTGAGTGACCTCAGTTTCCAGGAAAGGGTGGTGTAGGAGACTGAGGGTGAGGAAAATGGAAATGATCATTTTCCATAATGTTGTGTTGTAAGTACACATTGTTAGCGGTTTATAAAACACTTATAAGCCTGCTTCTGTGTTCCTCCCAACAGTTCTGCGGACTGGGCAAGCCCCCGTGATTACATCCATTTTATTTATTTAAATTTATTTATTTTTATTTTATTTATTGTTGGCTGTGTTGGGTCTTCATTGCTGCACGCGGGCTTTCTCTAATTGCCGCGAGCGGGGGCTACTCTTCGTTGAGGTGCGCGGGCTTCTCATTGTGGTGGCTTCTCTTGCTGTGGAGCACAGGCTCTAGGCGCTTGGGCTTCAGTAATTGTGGCACACGGGCTCAGTAGTTGTGGCTCGCGGGCTCTACAGCGCAGGCTCAGTGGTTGTGCATGGGCTTAGTTGCTCCGTAGCATGTGGGATCTTCCCGGACCAGGGCTCAAACCCATGTCCCCTGCATTGGCAGGCAGATTCTTAACCACCGCGCCACCAGGGAAGTCCCTACAACCATTTTACAGATAAGGAAACAGATGCTCTCTGATTCCTCTTCAAGCATCCACTAAGGACCATTTTATGCCAAGCCTTGTGTCAGTTCTGGGTCCACAAATAAGTCATACTTCCTATCTGCCCTCAGGCAGCTCTTAGCAGAGAAAACAGTTAAGTACATGGACAATTAAAATCTAGTGTGTAAAAAAAAAAAAAAAATCTAGTGTGTAAATACTATGAGAGATAAATTCAAGATGATGTAGGGGTGGACTTCCCTGGTGGTGCAGTGGTTAAGAACCCTCCTGCCAATGCAGGGGACATGGGTTTGAGGCCTCGTCCGGGAAGATCTCACATGCCACAGGGTAACTAAGCCCGTGCACCACAACTACTGAGCCTGTGCTATAGAGCCCGTGAGCCACAACTACTGAGCCCGCATGCCACAACTACTGAGCCTGCGTGCCACAACTACTGAAGCCCACACGCCTAGAGCCTGTGCTCCGCAACAAGAGAAGCCACTGCATGAGAAGCCCACGCGCTGCAGCACAGAGTAGCTGCTGCTCGCTGCAACCAGAGAAAGCCGGTGCAAAGCAATGAAGACCCAACACAGCCAAAAATAAATTAATAAAAATAAATTAATAAAAATAAATTAATTAAAAATAAAGATGACGTGGGGGTGAGTCTTTTTCTCCCAGTTTTGAAAAAATTATGCAAGTGATATATGTGTTAGAAATACAGATAAGAAAAAGAAAAAAATCAGTCACAGTCCTTCTGCCAAGACATAACCCCTACTTACACTTTGATATAATGCCTTTTAAACCTCGTTCTCTCTCTGAGACATACATACATGTACACACATAACACACACACAAACATTATGAAAAAATAAATGAAATCCTGCTATCATAGCATTCTATAATTTGCTCTTCCTCACTTAGTATATTTTAAGTCAGTAAATACAAATCTAGATACAATTTTTGATGACTTTCTGGGTAGTATTCAACATGTGGATGTATTAAAATTTATTCAACCTTTTACATTGTACATTTATTTCTAATATTTAATGACTATAAACAATGTTGTAAAGAACTTTTAAACCCATCTTGGTGCACTTTTCCAGTTATTATTTTATGATTAATTATCAGAGAAAATTGATCAATTTATTTTCCCACCTGTATCTCTAAACCTGGCTAACAGTGGACATTTTTATTTATTTATTTTTTTAATTTGATAGGTGGAAAATGGCATCCCGTGTAGTTTTGTTTGTATTTCAGATGACTAATTTTTTCATAATTACGGGCCATTTATATTTCTTCTCTCTTTTTTTTTTTTTTTTTTTTTGCGGTACGCGGGCCTCTCACTGTTGTGGCCTCTCCCGTTGCGGAGCACAGGCTCCGGACGCGCAGGCTCAGCGGCCATGGCTCACGGGCCTAGCCGCTCGGCGGCATGTGGGATCTTCCCGGACCGGGGAACGAACCCGTGTCCCCTGCATCGGCAGGCGGACTCCCAACCACTGCGCCACCAGGGAAGCCTTATATTTCTTCTCTTTTAATAGCCTGTTCCTTTTTGGGCTATTTTTATTTTGGAGTATTGGGGGTTTTTCTTATGGAAGCAGAAGAGCTCTTTACATATTGTTGATAATAATTCTTTGTCACAGAGTTGCAAAATCTTTTTTCCAGTTTTCTCTTGCCTTTAGATCATACTTTTTTTGAAGCTCATTTGGGAGAATAGTCATGATAGGAAGAACATTCCAAAAGGAAATAGTAATGAGAAATTTGCCCTCTTAGATATAAAATGTATTATAAAGCTACCATCCTTAAAGTATTGTGGAACTGGCACAGGAACACACAGAAAGGTCACTGGATACAACTCAGAAACAGATCCAAGAATATATGAGTTCGGTAGGTGATGGTGGTGTGTGGATAGCTGGCTATTACAAAAATTATATTCGATTTCTTTCCCACTCCAGAATTCAAATGAATTCCAGATGGATTAAAAATGTAAAAAAATCTTAAAAAAACAAAATTAATCCTCTTGTGTGGGCAGTAACCAGGGGAAAAAAATGCGCTTTGCCTACCTAAAAAAACCCCCAAAAACATTTTGCAACAAATACCCGAAAGGAAGTGTGCGAGTTAACCACGTGGAGGTAAAGAGAGGCTCGGAAGGGCACTCCAGGCTCAGGGAACCCGTTCGTGCAAAGGTCTGGAGGCTGAAAGACGGCAGCATGCCCACTCCAAAGAGCGGGTCAGAAATCGAACTCAGGGAGCACAAAACGGATCCGGGGCTGAGTCCAGGTCCGCCCCCACAGGCCTTCTTAATTGTAAAATAGCACTTTTCCCATATATGGTACTTAATGTCTGTTCTGGTAGAATGACATGGGTCAGGGAAAACAGCTCGCGGGGCGGGGTGTCAGAAACCCGGACTTCCCCAGTCTGCTCCCGCCTGGCCTCGCCCTGGGTCAGGCAATGCGCCAAAATCCCGGCCGGGAGGCCTCTGAGAGTCTAATCCTCCTGATTGGACTCTCTCTGTGTCAATCCTCCTCCTGGAACCTGGTTGTCTGTTGGGCCCGCCCTAGGGGGCGGGGCTCCCGCCTAGGAAGCGCGGGGGAAGGTGGAGAGGGTGGAGGTGGGGGCGAATGGGGAGAATGAATTCCCACCCCTCTGTTCCCATAGGCTCCGCCCGCTGCCTTCCCACAGGTCAATATGTCTGTCCATCATGACCAGAAGCGGGCTGGAGTGGGTGAGACAACTCGGGAGGCGGATTCATCCCGCCAGGCTCCGCCCCGCAGCCGGCGCCCCGCTCGGAATGGGCCCGCGCGGAGAGGGCGGGGCGGGAAGGAGGCGAGGAGCAGAGCAGGGTGCGGTGAGGCGCGCATATCACCGCGGTTCCTGAGCAGGGTACCGAAGGCTGAGCGAGGCTGACCTGCTGCAGCTCCCGCCTCAGGCGCTCGTCCCATCCCGTAGTCGCCCGAGCGCTCGAGAAAGACCTCTCGGGAGAAGCAGCGCTTGTTCCCCGGGGCAGATCCAGGTTCAGGTGAGCGAGCCCCACCGGCGGGTCCCGCCCCAAGCAGGCGAGCGGCTACGGGACGCGCGGCGTCTGGGGCAAGCGGGCCGATGTGTGGTTCTTGGCCTCCGCGCAGCCGGCGACCGGCGCGGGCGGGCGCGAAAACTGCGGGGCCGGTCCGGGGCACCGCATCCTTCGCTCCGGGAGGGTCTCCGGGACCTCTGCGCGGACGCTCCGGGAAGGCGCCGTTGGAAGCGAGGCCTCGTGGAGCAGAGGAAGGCTTCGGGGCCGAGCGCTCCCCGGAAACCCTCCGTTCCACCCGCCCCCTCCCGCTGGCGCACTCCGCCAGCCGGGCACCCGGGAGCCTCGACCTCCCCCTGCTGTCGGGGCAGGCGCCCCGCCCTCGCCTCGCCCAGTGCCCAAGTTGGGCAAACTTTTTAACCCCTTCTGGGGAGCCTCTGTCCCTTGGACCCAGCCGCACGGGTGAGGGTAAGGTGGGAGGCTCGGGGAGGGGGTTCCTTTGGAAGTTGCCGGGCGTTTTCGAAACGGAGGTAACGGGTAGGCGGGGACCGTTTGGCAACTGTCAGGGCGTCTTCCTGAGTCAGAATCGGAGAATCCTGCTGCAGACATTGCGCTCTGCTGTTTCACCCCTCCGCTCCAGACTTCCTCATTCGGCCGGCTGCGATCGGCTGGGCGGAGGAGGGGAACCGGGAGAGGTGCGGGTGGGTGCATGGGAAGGGGTACCCGGCGGAGACCGCGGCTCGAGGCAGGAAAGACTCCCCTCCTCCCCCACAGATCCTCATCCGTTGACTTTTGACTTCTGCTCCCCGGGAGAGGAAGGCCCGCACCAATGTCCGCGGCCCGGCGCGCACCTGATTCCAGCGCACCTGCGGGCCGCCCCAGCAGGGCGGGGGCGGGGAGAGCTGGGCCCTGCTCCTCTAGGATCCGGCCTGGGCTATTGCATCGTTCCCGTTTGGGCCAGATCCGGGGTTTTCTACTTACCTCCCACCCCCACCCCGCCCCATTTGTCCCTGTGCAGGGTCCTCACCCCATGCTATCCTCGGGCCACGCCGAGGGCGGGACTGCATCCCCCCCATCGCATGCCTCCCGAGAACCCCGGTGTCTCAAACAGGCCAGGTACCCTCCTGGACCAGGTTGTCGGCTGTCTTGAGGCGGGGGCAGGGCGAGCGTCGGGGCTGCTGTCTGCGGCCCCACCCAGCCGGTGTGGGGAGAAGGTTCCCGGGAAGTCCCAGGTCCTGGGGACGGGCGGTTCTCTCCGCTGGGCACTTGAGAGGCCCAGTCGCTTCTCGGTTCAGTGCACCCTTTCCTGGGTTTAACAGGATCGCAAAGTAACGAGTAACTGTCGAAGGGGAAGAGCCTTAGAGCCTTCCTGCAACACTGTGGCCATTTCTGACTATCTGAGCCTGTAACCTCACCGGGTGCTTTATTCCCTTTTTGGTAGGGAGGGAGGCTGCCTTAAGGCCTATTTAGACAGTCACTTGATTAATATTAGTCCATCTACGTACAAGGCTGCTAGGGGTGGGGGGCGGGTACACAGATGTGTAACTGAGCAAATATTTAACTGGCTTCTCTGTGCCAGGGACTCTGCCAGGTGGTAGGGGGGTGAGGTTGAGCAAGACCTGGCCCCTGCCCTGGGGCATCTAGGGGAGAGCTGAAACAAATCTTCAGATGACTCTAATGTGAGGCAGAGATGACAGAGACTCTAGAAGGGTGCTGTGAGTCATGGGGATTGGGAGAAGGGAGCCAGCCTATCCGTGGGGGAACCCAGAGGCCTCTGCCCAGGGGCAGTTGACAGTCCTCAGGGGGAAATAGTGGCCCAGTGACTGAAATACAAAAGCAGCCTGTGATGAGTGTCCCAAGCAGGCCGCAGACAAAGGACTCGAGGAATTCTGAGAGGGGGCCACTACTGTCTGGGATGAGGAGGGAAGCCGCCCCCAGGAAGGAGGACGTTGCAGGTTTGGCAAACCAGGCAAGCATTCAGTGTCGGGAAAGTGAGGACTCATTTAGTGGATAATTGAGGGGTAATTAAAAACATCAAGAGATTGCTCCATGTAATTTGAGAGCCGCTGTGCCCCCAGATGGCTGCAGGGTGACACTGAAAAGCTCTACTCTTCACATTCAGCAAGTCCCGGCAGTGCCCGTGGGCAGATCCAGGTGCTGGGATTGGCAGGCTCTGTTTGGGGAAGGGCAGCCCAAGAGGTGCATTCTGTGGGGCTCCTAGTCTGAAGGGCATTTGAGGGTAGAGGAAAGAGAGGGGCAGGGCTTTCTGGTTTTTATTTTTTATTATTTTTTTATTTTTATTTATTTATTTTTTTGTGGTACGCGGGCCTCTCACCGTTGTGGCCTCTCCCGCAGCGGAGCACAGGCTCCGGACGCGCAGGCTCAGCGACCATGGCTCACGGGCCCAGCCGCTCCGCGGTTTGTGGGATCTTCCCGGACCGGGGCACGAACCTGTTTCCCCTGCATCGGCAGGCGGACCCCCAACCACTGCGCCACCAGGGAAGCCCTATTTTTTATTTTTAAACTTTTTAACCTAAGGGGTTGGAGATGGGACCACTTCCCTCTTACAGGATGAAGGACGCATGTTAATCACAGCCTGCCTCTTGCCCGTTTTTGCTCCAGAAAAAAACAAAACAAGGATCTGTTGAGGGCTTTTTAAAGGGAGAAAAGCGCACTCAAAAATGCTGCATTGTTGTGTTGCCTGGTGGAGGGTATTGCTAGAAGCCAGGCTAGCTGTGCTTTCTTCACTTCCTCTTCCAGCTAATCCTTCCATAAAGTACTTAAGACAGCCTTTACCAGCTTGACATCCTTATTTCAAAGGGAGAGGAGGGCTTGGCTGTTGTTTTCCTGTGAGCCTGGCCCTACCCTTCTCTTGGAGGGGGAGAAAGAGAAACCCAAGGCAAAGGGAAAAAAGAAAAAAAAAAAATCCGTGCCTTGACAGCTTCCTCCCAAGCATCATGTTCCAAAAATATTTAGAATAACAAAATCTGTGTGTCTTCTTAATTAAACAAACGTCCTAATTTGCTGAGCATAATACAGCATCTCTGCCCGCAGGGGCAGGAAGTGCATTTTCCCTTTGTGCAGCCTCAGAGAGTCACTGCCTCTCGGCTTTAACCCTTGGTGTGCTGAGCCCCTGGGCTTAAGCCCTCTGGTGACAATGGCGTGGAACCCCGGCTGCCCCCTGGGAAGCGGTGAGCCTGTGACTTATGGAATCCCGTTCTTGAGAGCTGGGAAGAGTGGGGTCGTGAGCTTTGGCACTAGGCAGAGTTCAGCTCCCGACGCTGCCACTTTATGACTGTAAGCAAGTCATGTCACCTCCCTGAGCCTCAGTGTCCTCATCTGTAATATGGGAATCATGGTGCTTCTCCTGCAGGGTTAGATGTAAGAACTAAAAGAAATAAAGGATATAAAGGGCCTGATATATAGTGACTATGTACGTTTTTAACTTAACTCCTGGGGTGTCCGGTGAGGAAACGGGAGGCGGGGTAGATGGATTTCCCGGCTTTTAGCGCAGTGCTGTTTGTACTTCTAAAAATGGTGCGCTTGTGTGTGTGCAGTGCTCATTGACCACAAAGCCCGAGTGGTGAAAACACAGGTGCTTCCGGGTCCCATCTGCTGATGCTTTTGGATGCTCTTGGTGATGAGCTTGTGCTCACTAGCCTTGTTGCAGGGCCCTGGCCCAGGCAGAAGGTACACAAACTCACTGCGATTTTAGTTCTCAAACACGGTTTCCGTGATCTAGGAGAGAGCCAAGGGGTGACATGCAGAGAGCACTGGACTTAGTGTCTGGAGGCCTGGCTTCTGGCTCTGGCTCCGGTTGGGGGAACATTTGATTTTGGTAGGAGGTGCCGTATCGCTCCGTAAAGGCATCATACCAGTTTATGTGTCCACCAATTATACCTGAAACATGCACTTTAATTTCTCCAAGATTAATTTTAATTTCTCCAAGATGCCCCAGTTTCTTAGGCACTCTCATGCCCTGTTGGTGGGAGTCTAAGTTGTAACAACTCTCTTTTGAGGAGGTAGTTTGGCAATATTTGTCAAAGCATTGTCTTTCTGACTGATTTCTAGGAACTCACCCGGCAGATAAACTCAAACGTGCAAAAGGAAATGTCCGAGGACATTCTTCGCAGCATCGTCATAGAAAAAGACAGGAAACAAGCTAACTGTCCATTAAGAGGGTCAAATAAATCATGGCACAGCTGTACAGCGGGAATCCTTGCAGCCCTTGAAAAAATGAGGCTGACCTATAGGTACCGATAGGCCATACTCTTCAAGATACATTGTAAGTGGATAAAACTAGAAGCAAAGTAGGATACGTGTTGCTCCCTTTTGGGTGAAACAGGGTGTGTCGCCTGGGCTCTATGCACGGAAAGCTACAGAAACCCGGGTAATAGTGGTTGTCTCTAGATAGGGCCCAGGAAGCCGGAGTCCGGGGTGAGCGTTACTTTTTTCACTAAATGCCTTTTCACATGCGTTGCCCTTAAATAGTCAAAAATTCAAAATTTTCTTAGTTTTATTATCTATACAAATAAGTGGTCGGCTGGCCAGTCTCAGAGGTCTCCGCTTTAAAATGCATTTTGCTCAGGATTCCAGATTGCACACTGAGTGCCTATTGTATGCAGGGAGGGAGGAAGGGTCTTAAAAATGGGCTGAATTGCTCTGTGGTTGGACCATTTTCGGGCCTGTTTTCTTCTCCATGATGTCATATTATCACCAGAGTAACCCCTTTAGACAAATGTCTACTCTGATCCACTCCCTCGTGTTCTGGAAGATGGTAGATGGTTGCTTTTTCTCTGCAGTATGAGAAAAGGAAGCCTGCAAGATGTGTCTGGAAAGTATTTCAGGATGCCCCTTTGCCAGCTTTCCCACAATCCCCCTGGCTCCAAACGGTCCTCTTGTCCTTGCCTGGGGAGACCACCCTGACCAGAAGACCAGACCTTTATTCTCTTGGGTCCTCCTCATTTGGAAACTTGGGGTCATTGCAACCCACCCCGTCTCCGGTTGTCCCTCACACATCTGGCCTGTGGTTTTTATGTATTAATAACATTGGAAAAGCCCAAATTCTTGAGAAGATGTGATCAGAGGGGTGTTTTGAATTGGAGGGCCCCGATCCCCCTCTCAAGGAGGACTGCCTTAGTCTTGCATGATGTGGGCCCCCGAGAAGACGTAGGCTCTGCTCACCACCGAGTTGGTGCTTTCAGCCGGTGGAAGACCCCTTCAGGGTCTCGGGCAGGGCTGTGTCCCTCCCAGGCAGCCTGTAGGCCTCCTGGAAAGTGGCGTGAGTCACACAGGAGCACCCAGAATGAGCCTGCGTCTAAAATGGGCCTGCCAGCCCGTGGGCGGGCGGTTTGAAGTCTGGATGCCAGCCTGTATCTGCCCCCTCTGCCCGCACCTGCCCCTCAGGCTTTGAGGGGCACCAGATATTTGGGGAGCTGCCCCCTTGCGTCTGATGCGGGTCTCTTTAAAAAGTAACTGAGGCAGGCAGGCTGCAGTTGGACTTTCTCAGGCCCTCATTCTGCCGACTGGTTTCTCCAGCCTGAGGTGATTCAGTACCCAGGATGGGACACAGCACACCCGGGCCTGGGCAGGTGGGCCCAGAGAAGGCTCCTGGCCGACCTTTGGCTGAGGGCGAGGCCGTGTAGGGAGTTTCTTTGCAGCCTGACTCTCAGGTTCTCACCGTGGTGTCTTCAGCAGCTGTCTTCGTCTCTAGCCTGGGTGCGGAAGCCTCCCGCTGTGGCTGGAGGGAACCTTGCAGGGCCTTCTGGAAGTTGCCACTGAAGGGTATGGCTTCCTGCCTGGGCAGGTTGGGCTGTGGCCTGCAGGGAAGTCGAAGGTGCAACCGACCTTCCCCCCGCCTGCAGGTCACTTCCTTAGGGCCTCTCAGAGGTCCTTGGTCCTTATGGTCCTTACCGTGTTGCCCAGAGGACCAGGGGTCCTCCAGGGGAGGTCCCTCTCTCACCTCCATGGATGTTATTTTAGGAACTTCCATCTCAGGTTTTCTTTTCCTTTCATTTAACTCTAATCCTGAATGATGCCCCGCTTAAAAGGAAAATCAACAGCGACAGGACAGTCCTCCCTACTGAATTTGCTTAGGATTATAGAATGTCTGAGCTGGAAGGGGTCTTAGGGATAGTGTAATTTTTGCCGCCTCCCCCCGCAGTTAGAGGAGTGAGTCGCCCAAGCTCATTCTGTGAGTTGGTAGAAGAACGCCCTGGCCCCTGGTTTCCCTTAACCCCAGTGCCTTTCTCTCAAAATCACGTGGCCTCGCTTAAAAGTGGTTTTGAGCTGTTATCATGCCTTTCCTCAACTTTATGCACTGTTTAGCCCAGCAACACGTACTTAGCTCCTTTAATCTTCCCTCAAGAGTCTGTTTTTCCACACCCTTAATCTTTTTCTTTTGGGGGGTGGGGGGGAGGGGCCCAAGGGTTAAGAAATGGGGTGGGAAGTGTTTCGGGTTTCTCTGAACTTCTTCCAGTTGGACAGTTCCACTTGGGCTGGAAGTTCCTGCAGCTCAAAAATCAATATTTCACATGGGGCAGCGCCAGGCAGCGAGCGGGTGGGCCACTCAGAGAACCACACCAGCTCTCCACGGTCCTTCAGCCAGTCCTGGTTTCTAGTAATTTTAGACGTCACTTAACGTCTTGGGTGATCGCTGTGTTGTATCTTTGATACAAAACCCACGTAGAGGGAACCAAACCAGAGCTTTGGGATCTGGTGGAGCTAGGACCAGACCCTTGCCTTTCCTCCCACTGCTAGGCTGGAGCCTCAGTTTCCTCATCTACCACATGGAGATGTCGCTTTTGTAGGCTTGTTGTAATTTATATATAAACATACGCCAAGTGGGCCAGTTCTTTCCTCCTCCTCTTCCTCCCTTTTGCAGGTCGTCGCCAACATCCTCTGTCCTCCGGTGTTTGGAGATGTATGTTCAGGTTTTAAAGATTCTGAATTTGCGCAACAAGCCCGTCCCTCGATAACGTGGTGCGGAGGGATGACTGAGGAACCTGCGAAAGTTTCCCTGGGCTTGGAGGCTGAGGTTTTCCAGGCCTGCAGCCTTTGCATTCTTCTCCGCAGACCGTACAGTTCAACTGGTGACTGATCTGAGTCGGTTTAAGCATTTTAAAAAAGCGATTATAAAGCTGCCAGGGCACCTTTTTTTTGAGTTGTCTATGTTCAAAAGCCGCCACATTTCCTGTGTTTTGCATTAAGTCACAGGGCTGGAGAAGGCAGCTTCCTGTCTGATAAACATAAAGACGAGAGGCATTTGGAACCATTTGGGTGACTTAATCTAACTGGGCTGGAATGGGGGAGAAGGTTTTAGACCCCACTGAACTGAGAGGTCAGAGGTGGGGTCTTCTTTCATCTCTCCATCCCCAGTTTCTCGCCAGCGCCGGGCATGGACTTGACCTCTCGTCCTTGTTGCACGAGTGGAGTTCAGGTCTCACTGGTACCTGTGCCTGTAAGCCTGGGGACGCGGGGGGCCAGGCAGCCAGAGCTCTAGATTGCCGTTTAGTGATCTCTCCATTTCATAAAAGGCGGATGCTCGGTACTTGTCTGGAAGTCTCTGGGATAAGAAAGTTGGTGGCAGGGAGCTTTTTTAAGTTTTAAAGTTTTAAAGTTTTTGTCTGTTTTTTAATATTGAAGAGCCAACTGTTGGGTATTGATCCCAAATTTCTTGGCCAAGTCAGTCGTCAGAGATGCCTTGGGCTCCTGCTGTGTGGCCTGCCCTGTGCTGGGCCTGCTGGGGCTTCAGTGGGGACAAGGGCAGAGAGCCCATCCCTGGCCTCAGGAGCCCTACCCTTTATTAGGGAGTTGGGACACTGGGACGGAGACTTGGGACGTGAGGCAGCCCGTGCCACCCTGAGTGAGCAGGGATTTCTGGGCATCTCGAGCCAGCTTCCTGGAGGCTAGGATCATCTGGGAGGAGGAGGGAAGATGAGGAAGGTGGGCAAGGAAGGAAGGAAGAGGCTCTGGTGGAGGGACGCTGGCCTGGTAATCAGGATATCTAGGTTGAAGTCCCAGCCCTGCCCGTAATAGTAATAACAATAAGAGATAAATTTTATTGAGCACTTGCTAGGTGCCAGGTGCTGTGCTAGTGCTTTTACATGAATTCTCTCATTCAATTCATTCCCAGGAGGTAGGAAGTTGATCCCCATTTTACAGATGAGACTGAGCAGGGATTCAGACTCAGGCGCCCTGACCCCTGTGTGTCCCTACAGATGCCCTTCCCTCCTGGGCTTGCCTGTTCTCACTTGGCAGTGAAGGGTCAGACTGGTCCCTGAGTCCTCCTTCCTCGCCAGTGGCCGAGAATTAATGAAAAGAGTAGGGCTTTGGGCCGGGGCAGGATGGGGCACCTCACCCCTAGTGCAGTTAGCTGTTTGGAGCGAGGTTGCCAGTTCGATAGTGTTGCCTTGGCTACTGACTTCACCTTTAACCTCAACCGACCATTTTTCAAATGTGTGTGTGTTTTGTCCTAAGGGAGGGCAGCGTAAATCCCGGCTGCCGTGCCTGCCTGCTGTTGGCGGGGACCTGGCTGGTCCTCACTGGGAGCCAGCCAGCCAGAGGGCCCGCCACCATCTCCATAGTGGGCTCTTCTTGACATCAGCCCACTTGCAGACTTGCATTCCTTCCTGCTTCCTTTGTCCATCTGTCTATCATCATTCAGTAACCACTCCTCAGAGCTTTACAGTGTATGCTGGGTGCTTGCCTGGGTGCTGGGAATAAGGAGGGGAAGGAATCAGGGGCCCTTGTTTCCAGGAGCTGTTGGTGTCCCACCAGAGTGCTGGGGGCCCAGGGGGATCTGAGAAGGCTTCCTGGAGGAGGTAGCATCTGAGCTGATTGCAAGGTAGGGATGTGGCACAGCGCATCCAGGGAACAGGGCTGGGACCTTGTTCATTCACTCAGACTTCGGTGGAGCTTTGTAAGCGTGATGCAGGTGGCCAAGGCCCTCTGAGTCACCCTGGGCTAGTAAAAGATTTCTTCTCCTTAGTGGCTCCAGGCCCCGGCCCCATCTCAAAGCCCCTTAAGCAGCCCAAATGGCCCATTAAGGTCTGCTTCCTTGTGCCATTTCCTGGGCAATGTGGCGGTCCGGGATTCCACTCCCAGGCCCTTAACCTCTGGGTGGCTGCTGGGAATTCTGCCTGTGCCCTCTGGTTATGTGGTCAGCAAGGACACTGTTCCCAGCTGAAGGATTTGGGATGACATTTTTCATGGAGTGTTGAGAGAGACAGTTGTTCCTGGAATAGGTTCCCTTTTTCTTTTTTTAATTAATTAATTTTTTATTTTATTTTATTTATTTTTGGCTGCGTTGGGTCTTCGTTGTGTGCGGGCTTTCTCTAGTTGTGGCGAGCGGGGCTACTCTTCGTTGCAATGTGCAGTCTTCTCATTGCTGTAGCTTCTCTTGTGGAGCACGGGCTCTAGGAGCACGGGCTTCAGTAGTTGTGGCATGTGGGCTTCAGTAGTTGTGGCACGCGGGCTCCAGAGCGCAGGCTCAGTAGTCGTGGTGCACGGGCTTAGTTGCTCTGCAGCATGTGGGATCTTCCCGGACCAGGGCTTGAACTCGTGTCCCCTGCATTGGCAGGCGGATTCTTAACCACTGTGCCACCAGGGAAGCCCCTCGTTTCCCTTTTTAAAGTAAAAGAAAAGCAAGGAGGGGAGGTTTGTTTATAGCACAAATGATATAATAACAAACCTGGCAAGAAGCAAATTTGCCCCTCACTCCATCCACTGTTTGCATTTTTCTGGGTTTCCTGTCCATATACTTGCATATTTTACAAAATTAAATGCTAAAATTAAATTAGATACTGTCGTGTGTTGTGACTACTCAGTGCTGTAATATAAAGTTTCCTATGTTGCAGCAGTCTCCACAGTTATTATTTTAATCGCTATGTTATGGTCCACGGTGGGAAAGAACCATTATTGACTTTGCCAGAAAGTTCCATGGGTTTTATTGAGTCTTTTGGAAATTCATTAATGCAGCAAATACAGAAACTGTTGGGTGGTTAGGGTGTAGATGAATGAGACATCCCAGATCCTGCCCTCAGGGGGCTCACAGTCTATACCCAGGGAAGAATCACTTCACTTGGGTGTCGTTGGTTGTGATGGTGGTGAGCCCTGGAGAAAGTGGCAGCTTAGATGCCCTGGTAGAGTTGATGGAAAAGGTAAAACCACTTTGTCATCAGTGGTGAGAAAGCGCAGGAACGTGGACCTGGGAGATCTTTCTGGGCTCATTGGAGGAAGATCTTTATGCTCTCCCTCCCCGAGTGGTTGGTTCACGCAGGTCTGGACCAGAAAACGCCTGGGGTGGGGTGGCGGTGGGCGGTAGTGAGGGACAGCAGCTCCGAGGGACCATGTCAGTGGGGGGGGGGTTCTGGCCCTCTGAGGGAGGCCCCTTGGTGACCACGGTGGGAGGCGGCCAAGGGTGGGGACATCTGAGAACCGTCCAAAGCCAGGCAGGCCACTTGGGCTGTGCTGTGGCTCCTGCCTCTGGGGAAGGAACCAACTGTGGCAACAAGTTGCAACAGCGTAGTTTTGTTGTAAAGAGGAAGTTGCAGAATCTTAGTGGCTGCTTTTAAGCAGACAGACCTTTACAACAGTAAAGGAGTTTTGGGGGGCGGGGCTGGGTGTGAGGGGAGAAGGCGGGTGGTCAAGGGCCTAGAAACTGGGCTACAGTGTCTTTGTTCTGGTGTTTTCTTTCGTTCCAGATTAATGGCTTCCTTGCCAAGGCTTCTTGCCTCTTTCCAGCTGCCCACTGCCCCTGTCCCCCAGCCCCAGCTTCTGGCTCAAGGGAGCCTGGCCTGAATGCTGCAGTCTTCCTAGAGCGCAGGAGAGAAGCCAGCCCCATCCCCGTACCCACACCCCGAGGGAGTGAGGGGGGATGAGAGGGCCAGGGCGGGCCGTCGTCACTGGGACACCTCCGTGGTGCTGTCTGTTTCAGGTTTTGCCGACCTCATCGGGTCCCCTCTCCAGGCTGCAGCGGCGTTTTGGATCAGTACCAGGTCCGCAGGGTTGAGGTTTCAGTAGGAGAGCTCTGTCGTCCTCAGTGTGCTCCCCTCTCCATCAAATACACACTCAGAAAACCAAAAACAAACCCTAAACCTCACCTAACCTTATTTTTTACATATTGACTTTAAATTAGTAATGAGAATAAACCATTAGCTGGGGATTTCAGCACTTAGATCATAATGTTCCCTGGTGGTCAAGGTGAGGTCCAGTGTGTATCTTTTTTTTTTTTTTTTTGCGGTACGCGGGCCTCTCACTGTTGTGGTCTCTCCCGTTGCGGAGCACAGGCTCCGGACGCGCAGGCTCAGCGGCCATGGCTCACGGGCCCAGCCGCTCCGCGGCATGTGGGATCTTCCCGGACCGGGGCACGAACCTGCGTCCCCTGCATCGGCAGGCGGACTCTCAACCACTGCGCCACCAGGGAAGCCCCAGTGTGTATCTTTTTTAAATCTCCTGTCACCTTATTTACACTACTGTTTGGCGGTGATGATAGACTAGAGATTATCTTTGAATTTATACGATTTAAAATTATTTACCAGCTTTTATATTGGAGGAGTAGAGGTGGGGCAGGAATAGAGAATTAGATAAAGCGGAAGGAGGCAGCGGGGCGTGGAGAAGGGAGTGGGTGACTCTAGAAGTGGCAGCTGGGTTTAAATCCCATTTTTACTCAGTTTATTTATTCATTAAATATGTATCAAATGCTGGCTGTCTGCTAGAGTCTGTTTCAGTGCTGGGGATACATGACTGGGTAAAAGTAACCGAAGTCTGTGGTTGACGTTCCAGTGGGGAGGAGCAGACAGCAGACAGCCAAACAGGCTCACCGTGGCAGGTCAGGGTGGCGGTCATGCTGTAGAGAATGATGGTCAGGTGAAGGCATGTACAGAGCACCAAAGGCTGGGCTGCTTAAACAACAGAAATTTATTTCTCACCGTTCTGGAGGCTGGAAGTCCAAGATCACAGTGTCTGCAGGGTTGGTTTCTGCTGAGGTCTCTCTCCTTGGCTTGCAGATGGCCTCCCTCTTGCAGCCTCTTCACTCAGTCTTCCCTCTTTGCACACATCCCTGCTGTGTCCAAAGCCCCTCCTTTTACTAGGACACCAGTCAGATTGGATTAGGGCCCACCCTCATGGTCTCATTTTCACCTAAAGACTTCTTTAAAGACCCTCTCTCCAAATACAATCACATTCTGAGGTACCGGGGGTGAAGGCTGCAGTATGTGAATTTGGGGGGCAGGGTGCAGACCATAAGAGGGGAGAGGGGAGTGGGTATGTGTCAGTGTCAGAGGAGGCCTCTCTAACCCAGGGACACTCTAACGGTCCCTCTAGGACTTCTCCCTACTTCACCAGTTGTTCCTTTAACTGCTTCGAGCCCCAGTTTGCTCACCTGTAAAATCTGGTTAATAAAACACATCTTGTGGTGTCCTTTGGGCAGCTAAAGTGTGGAAGTCACTCCGTGCACTGTCTGGTTCATGGGGGACCCCCAGTAAATGTGTCTCCATACCCTCTTCTGCCCCCCGCCCGCCCTTGGTTCACAGAGCGCCTTTGCCTTCTGTCTTCTTTCATCCTCTCTGCTCCTGAGTTCCACTCCTCGACATCAAAGTGCCGCAGTAACCAGGCCCCCAGAATGGACCAGGGGTGGACAGTTCTTAGGTCGCTCTGCCTTCCTTACAGGGGTGATGGCATCCTCCGCCCATTCTTGTGGAGCAAGTGTTCTTGGAGATGACTTCTCCTCTCTGAGGAGCCATAAACACTGCTTTTACGTGAGCAAGAGGAAACGCTTGCGGAAAACTCTGCAGGATTAGAAAATCCCAGTTGCTGGCCGAAGTGTTGGGTGGCTGCCTGCCAGGGAGAGCTTCCCTTGCTCTGTCAGCACCCACGCCCCCCACTGGTTTCTGTCTTAGCCCTTCTCGACCCTACTTGCTGGTGTCCCTGCCCTATTAGAGGACTTGCCACTGGAACCCTTGCACTGTATGTGGCCCACTGTAAGCACTTAATACATGCTTCAGAGAGGAGTGAATATATTCATACTGGAGCGTGAACCAAACAGACCTGGTTCAGCATGAGCACTGTCACTTAGCTCTGTGTGACCTTGGGTAGATGGCTTTATTTCTTTGGGGTCTGAGGTTTAACCACTGTGCCATGGTTCTGTCTGGTACTTGTGTACATAGGCAGGGGACTTGGAGTCAGACCCTCTGTCCTAATTCGGATTCTCCCCTGTGCCAGCTCTTGGGGGAGTCATGCATCGTTCCTGTGCATATGTTTCCTTGTCTGTGGAATGGGGAAAATAACTACCATGAGCGTTTTGGTGCTCAATAAAGTTTAGCTTTATTGTTTATTTGTTTTATTAACATACAGTTTCTCCAGCCCAGTGCCAGGCTGTCTATTATAAATATATCTATTTTATCCATTTTTAACAAACCGATCTTCATGTACTTTTTCTATCACTGTGAAGTTTGAAGTCACACTCAGGTTACTGCAGTTGAAGTCTCCCACTCCCACGAGGGTGGCGGTATCGATGTTCCCATTTTAGAGCTAGGAAAATCGAGGCTCAAAGAACCTAAGTGCCTCACCCCAGGTAGTACGGGAGAGATCTCAGGTCCTCTCCCCGCTCCTCTAATTTTCAGGCCAGTGATTGTCCATATCTGCTTCCGTTGCCTCTCTTGCCCTCTCATCCCACTTAACCCTTTAAGTAGATAGTGTCTGTGAAGCTGGGGGCTTGTAGACTTTCACGCTTTTGTACACAACCTTAATGCAGTGGTTGTCGGCCCGGTGCCTCCCTGGCTTATGGTGCCAGGTGTGAAATACAGCCTTCCCTGCTCCACTGGAGACACACATCCGTGGGCGGCAGGTGCGGGTGGGCGGCCAGGTGTGTGAGATGGGCTCAGCATGGCTCCTACAGGGAATCTTAGCTGTTCCCCCTCAGCCTTCCAGCACTGCTCCTGCCTCCTAGCTGCCTCCTGGCCGCCTCCTAGCCCACCAGCCTGCCTTCTGCCCAGAGCTGGGCCCGCTGCCCCCCAACCATCTCCTGCGCCTGCCAGGGTGTGGAGGAAGTGGCTGTGTTGCCCCGAGCGCTCATGAAAAATGCCTCATCACGGGATACATCACTGGCCGCCGAGCCCGGTGGAATTCCCAAGGCCCCGTCCGCACTGTGGCTTCTCACCTCCCTCCAGACCTCCCTGGAGTTGGTTCTGCCCACTTGCTGGCTGGCATTTGAAACCTCACATCAGTGAGGAAGGAACAGACAGTGGCCTCCAAGGCCGAGACTGAAGATGCAGCATGGCAACGTCCCTCCCAGCCTCTTACCAGCCACGTGCCCTGGAGCCCGGTTGTCCTCAAAGTGCGGACACGCTGGGGACACTGGGCCGAGGGCTCTTCCGGGTTGCAAACCCCCGTGTGCAGATCTCCACAGTCTACACACCTAGGGCAGACCAGTGTGACAGAGGCTGAAAAAGGATGGCTCTCTTCCCCTTTAAGACAAGTCTCAGGCTTTAGTTATCCTTAGGTTGAAGTAGCCAAGCCCCCGTCCCCTCCTGGCTTTCAGACAAGAATCTGAAGAATGTGATACTCCACTGAGGACCTGAGCAAAGATGGGGGCTGGGGCAGGATTCTGGGCCCTTCGGGGACTTTCGCCTGCCGCCTTTGTGCTCCTGGACCTGGACATTCCAAACTGGTTGTGGTCGGGAGTGTGAACCACAGGCCTGTTAAATTCCTGCCTCCTCAGTGGGATCCGCAGGGGACAGCTGGGAGGGGCGGGGAGGGAAACCTTCCCCTTCTGACAAGCACATCTGAGAGAAATCGGGTTAAAGGAGTTTGCAGGTGAAACTTGCCTGATGCGAGGGGGCTTGCGTCGGCCGCTTGGGTGCTGGGTGGCAGGGAAGGTTGTGGGCCGTCCCCTTCCTGACCCATTGCTGACGGCCGGCCACCAGGTCTTCTCACCAGCCTTGCCTACTGCTCTGTGCCTCTGCTGCCTCTCTGCATGTTCAGAGCCTGCTGGGTAGGCGCAGACTCCGCGGTACAGGCAACAGCAGCTACTTCTTGCACCCTGGGCTTTGGTTTCCTCATCTGCAAAGCAGGACGCTAACAGAACCTACCTCTGCGTTGTCGTGTGCAGTAGTGAGGTCTCATGTGAGAAGCACCCAGAACTAAGTGTCAGCATGGTCCTGTACTAGGGGCTTTGTGATTCCTGAGATGAAGAAAGGGAGGTGCAGAATGCTTAAATTATGTTCCCAGGACTTTCCTGGTGGTGCAGTGGTTAAGAATCCACCTGCCAAAGCAGGGGACATGGGTTCGAGCCCTGGTCCAGGAAGATCCCACATGCCGCGGAGCAACTAAGCCCGTGCGCCACAACTACAGAGCCAGCGCTCTAGAGCCCGCAAACCACAACTACTGAAGCCCACGCACTTAGAGCCTGTGCCCTGCAAAAAGAGAAGCCACTGCATGAGAAGCCTGCGCACCACAACGAAGCGTAGCCTCTGCTCGCCGCAACTAGAGAAAGCCCGCGTGCAGCAACGAAGACCCAACATAGCCAAAAATAAATTAAAAAAAAAAATTATGTTCCCAGAATCCCTCAGCCAGTGAATGGAGACTCCAGTGCCCACATCCAGGTTGGCCGGATGTGTCCCATCCTGCGCTGATCCCACAGCCTCTGTGGGGTGTGTGTGCACACGTCTGCGTGTGCACGTCTGTGTGTGGGGGAGGGGAGGCTCCGCCCAGGGCAGGCTGGTATGGCCGCATCTGGCCACTCCCTAAGGCAGGGTCCACCACGGTTTCTCTCACACAGCTTCAGCCTTGGCCCCTCTGGGACCAGCCTGTGGCCCGGGCAAAGGAATGATTCTCAGCGGGTGGTTAAACAAGCGGCGGCCAGGTTTCTGGTGACAGATGTGGTGAGGTCATCCCTGCGACCAGGCTCCCTGCTCAAGGACAGCTGGGCTGGCCGACCTTTCAGACACGGGTGCTAGCACACTATGCTCTAGGAGCTGTCATTCAATTTTTGTGTCAAGTGTGAAATAAGTGGGTTTTATCTTCACCCCGTGTGTGGCTCGTATTTGGGTCACTTTCTCCCGGGAGGGCGAAGGCTCTGGGATGCCGCTTGTGCAGACTGGCTTCTCTGGAGGGCTTGTCTCTGCCCGCCCTCCAGCCTGTGTGCCCAGGGCTGGCTCCCTGCTGGCTCAGTGGTGAACAGGCCCAAGGGATGGAAACGAAAGGGAGACGGTTTGCCGTCCAGTTTTGGATGTTTTGTTTCTGCCGTCCAGAGTGATCAGAGCAGCCCAGGGGACATGGCCTCCTGCTGTCACCATCCCGGGTCCTCTGCTTCCCAGGCAAACTCTCACTATTGGGCCATCCCGACCGCAGCCCCTCTGGAGATGATGAAGGAAGAAAACCCTCTGAAGTCAGTTCACGTTGCCTTGGTGGAGAAGGAGGCCACTCCAGTGCCCCTTTGCCTTTGAGCTGGTAACCAGGGGGCTGGTAAAAGTCCGTGGACTGTACTTGAGGGTCTCTGTGACCCCCTAAGTTGATACACAAAGGGTTCACAGCCTCCAACCAATTCTCAAAGGGGTCTTTGATGGCTGGAAGTGTTAAAAACCACTGATCAAGAGAAATGGGGACTTTGGGTTTCCTGTTTATAGAGTGTGTGTGTATGTGTGTGTGTGTCTGTGTATAAACAGATGTGCAGAGGCATATCTGTTTATACACAGACACAGACACACACACACACAGGCTATTATCGGCAGCAAGGTCTGTTCATTATAGGGTTAGGTGACATTGTCCCCAGGATATAAATGCGAGGAGAGTACCCTTCCTGGGGCAGTGGGCTTTTCCTCTCCCATCTCATCTGTATGAAGCCTTTTATATAGCACTTCTGGGCATCTCTTCAGTGTGGGGCTCTGCCTGGAGCTTTGAGTGGTGATGTTTTGATAGTAGTGGATTTGATCTGTTGTTACTCTGCATACAGAAGAAACTGGGCTCTTCTTTCTTTCTGTCCTTGTGATTTTCCACCTGGGCTCCAGGTCCTCAAAAGATGTTTCCTAAACCCCAGGTCCCCACAGGTCACTTCACCTCCCTGAGCATCGGTCTCCCTCTTTTTTAAGGGGGACGGTGGGGAGCAGGGAATGGGGCAGGGGCCGTAGGATACCTGCCATGGCTTTACTGAGGGTGTCGGGATCAAATGATGGGAGCGGCAGGGGACCAGCAGTCCAGCCCATGTCAGGTGACTGGGCTGCTACAGCTGCCACCTTACAGGCTGGAGGTTTGACACCGCCCCCCCGCCCCGCCCCAGCCTTGCTTTGGCTTTGGACTCAACTTTTGCTTGTGAACTTCACTGTTATCTTGGGCAAGTCGCTGGCCTAGTCTGAGCCTCACATACCCAGTGAAGGCTGAGGGCAGATGGGTGTTTCTCAGGCTGTCAGTTGAGACTCGCTGGTGGGTTGTGAGATTACCGGTGGCAACCAGTAGTGTTAGGAATTAAATAGACTCGAGTGCATAGCGTGCACATATCATTTTGCAAAGCTTTTGTTTGACACATTTGCGTATTCGCGATAAAAAGCTTTTAAATCTTTTTTTTCTACTGCGACTTGAGAGTTTAAAAAAAATGTTGGCGCCCCCAGGATGAGATGCTTCTTGCGGGGGGCTGGGTGAGGTGGGGTCTTTCAGCCCTGACTTGTGTGGTTCCTGCCCACAGGTCTGAGCTGAACTGGGTCTCCTCCACCCCTGCAGCTGAGCCCGTAAATGGAGCTCCCTGCAGGATCAAACTCTTTAACTAAAGTTCTTCACAAAATTCTGGGAAGTGAGCTGCATTCCTGGGGTGGAATAAATCATGCTGAGTGAGGCTAGGCAGGATGTGACTTCAAACCCCCCGAGTGGGCTTTGTGAGGGCAGCATTTGTGACTGACTCATTATGAGCTAGCTCAGCAGCGACACAAACTCCTTGAGAGAAGAGGCAAGACTGTCCGGGAGGGGCACCGGCGGGCCCGGGGCGCCGCCAAGCACCGCTCCTCCCTTAGCTCATTTTGGTCCCCACAATAGTCCTGTGAGTTGAGCCATGCTCTGACCGCATTGCAGAGATGGGGCTGTCAGCTCTCCGCTGGGGGCTGCACAGCTCCACGCCCTCCTGTCCTCCCAGCTGACCCGGGGAGTGGGGGGGCAGCTGGTAGTATCTCCAGTTGATGCATGGAGAAACCGAGGCCTAGGGGCCCAGTCAACCTGGCCCAGTTTGTTCTGTTAGTAAAGTGACGGGTCTGCAATCCCCCAGCCAGTCTTGGCTGTCTCCTGAGTCTGATTTTCTAAGACGCCTTCCATAAAGGTCATGAATTAAGTTATCACCATTTGGAAGGTCTCTCTCCTCTCAGGGCTGCCTTACTTAAATGACTGCCTGATCAATACAGGAAGATCGTTGTTGACCTCTAGCCAGTCGTGTGTCAGTTAGAAACAAAACAGAGATTAGTGTACATCAGATTTAGCTGGAAGGGCGGTGGAGAAGAATGAGGCTGCTGATACGATCCTGAATGGCCACAGAGAAGGCTCAGCCCATTCTGGGCCTTTACTGCCTTGTCTACTAAAGAGAACCACTGAGGTTTGGAAAATAAGATGCAGGATTACTGGGCTTATCCTCAGGCACTTTAAGAATGGGTGGCAGAGAATCGGTTGGGCTTGGTCCTTGGAGTTTGGACCTTTCGGGAGACTGGAACCTTCCCCATTTCTAAAGTTCATTAGGGATTACTCAGCACCTACGCAGGTCCGTCCTCAGGGACCTGGTGGTGACTGGGATCCACCGTGGCCCTAGAGCTCTCAGCCCAGCAGAATGGGATCGGGATGGCTATTGGTGGCAGCGGCTACGATATTCAGGGATTTTGTTTGTTTTTTGTGTCATTTGAACATCACTCAGAATAACAAGCTGCCAAAGACCTGGTGGGCCCTGGACTGAGGGGTCTTCAAACTTGTCTTTCGTTTCTGACCTCAAGTTGGGCTTCTCAGCCATCGTGATGTGGACTCAGGAAACCCGCGTGCTGCATTTTCCCATTGAGACTGCGGCCGTATAATTAAATCTTCTCAGTATGGTTATTTTTCTGTGTTGGGCTTCAGCAAACTGTGCTTGCGTGCTTGGGGAAAGAAAAACCGTCCTATCAGCAGAACCAAAGGGAAGGAATAACTTGACTGCAGGGATCTGAAGGTTTGTGTCGCCCCTGTGCGAGTGTGGGAAGCTCTTGAGGGTTCAGGAGATGCGATCTGCGGGAGGACAGGGTGGTGTGTCCGTGCACAGTTCCTGATGAGAAGTCAGCCAAGCTATTCTGTCAAACCCGGGGGTGCATCTGGGAGGATAATGGGCACCTTGCTCTTTGGGGGGGACCCCACCACCACGTCTGAAACGACTTGCTTCTCTACAGTTTCTCCTGGGCAGCCGAGTGGAAGGAAGCTCATTACCGAGTAGGTGAGGCACCTGTGTGATCTCACTACACAAATATTGAACCAGTTAAAAGCAAAGTCAACATCCAGTGCAGACAACTTACCCGCAGACCTGCTGGCAGCTGCTCGCCCAGCTTCTTCCCATTGAGTGAGAGCTGCATTGCTGCTGTGCCTGTCCTGTCCTTTGACACCAGACAGGAGGGGTTAGGAGGGAATGGTGATTCTGCTGGACAGCCAGGTTCCAGAAGACACAACGTGAGCTGTTAACCCGAGCATTCTGAATAGGCGAGTTCACGTCCACAGGCACCGACTGACTGAGGACCTTCTCTCTGAACCCTGGGCTCAGTCAGCACCTGAAGGAGTTCCGGGGACTATGGAGACAGGCAGAGAGGTTCTGGTGGTTCTGGTATAAGGCAGACTGTGCTGGAGCAGGCCTGGGGAGAGGAGAGAGAAAGAGGAATAATATACCGGCTGTTAGGAAAGGCTGCCTGGGTGAGTGGAGAATTGTGATGAAGCGAAGACTGTCTTCTGGGGAGTTGTATGTTTTTTTTGTTTGTTTGTTTGATAAATTTATTTCTTTATTTATTTTTGGCTGTGTTGGGTCTTCGTTGTTGCACGCAAGTTTTCTCTAGTTGCAGCGAGCGGGGCCTACTCTTTGTTGTGGTGCATGGGCTTCACATTGCGGTGGCTTCTCTTGTTGCGGAGCACGGGCTCTAGGCACGCGGCCTTCAGTAGTTGTGGCATGCGGGCTCAGTAGTTGTGGCTCACGGGCTCTAGAGCGCAGGCTGAGTGGTTGTGGCCCACGGGCTTAGTTGCTCCGCAGCATGTGGGATCTTCCCGGACCAGGGATCGAACCCGTGTCCCCTGCATTGCCAGGTGGAGTCTTAACCACTGCGCCACCAGGGAAGTCCTGGTTTGAATGAGAGTGTCTGGCAGGGGACAGGAGAGATGGGGCTGGAAAGGTAGTTGGAGGCACTGGTTGCGGGAATTGGTTGGGCTCTAAAGGCCATAGGGATCTTTCTCTTTAGGTGGGAAAGGTCGTCATTCTGAATGGTGGATTTCTTAAATAGCAGAGCTGTTTTCAAGCTCTGCTTCCTGCCCTGATTAATTGCTTGATTCATTCATTAAAAATGTACCTTGTGGGGCTTCCCTGGTGGCGCAGTGGTTGAGAGTCCGCCTGCCGATGCAGGGGACACGGGTTCGTGCCCCGGTCCTGGAAGATCCCACATGCCGCGGGGCGGCTCGGCCCGTGAGCCATGGCTGCTGAGCCTGCGCATCCGGAGCCTGTGCTCCGCAACAGGAGAGACCACAACCGTGAGAGGCCCGCGGACCGCAAAAAAAAAAAAAAAAAAAAAAAAAATGTACCTTGTGGCCCCTGAGGACAGGATGGTATCTTAGTGGAGGAGACTCAGTTGGGCACTTTGGTCTCTGACACATGATGCAGGAGATCTATGCCCAGGACACTTTGGTGCCACTGGCCAGAGAGTTCCTGGGATGCTGGGTCACTTCTCACTTAGGAGGAAGTGACCGCAGTGGGCATGGACTGCCAGGGTTCTCCTTGCCTGGGTTCTCCCTGAGCTGGGCTGTTCGGAGTGGTAGCTCAGAGGGTGAAGTCTGCCTCCATTTGCCCCCCCTCGTGTGGCACGTGATCTCTTTCTCCCCAGCCTTATCAAGGAACTCTTTCTCCTCTCAGGTTGGAAGCCCCCTCCTGGCTGGTGCATGGTACTTTCCAGCTGCTGACTTCTCTCATTGCCCTCTTAAACTGAGGTCAGGGAGGGTGATCTCTTTATTTCATTTATTTATTTATTTATTTATTTATTTATCCCCCCCCCCCCCCCCCCCCCCGCAGCGAGGAGGGTGATCTCTTTAAAATACAAATCCAGGGCTTCCCTGGT
The DNA here is from genome assembly GCF_963455315.2 of Globicephala melas. Classification (NCBI taxonomy): domain Eukaryota; kingdom Metazoa; phylum Chordata; class Mammalia; order Artiodactyla; family Delphinidae; genus Globicephala; species Globicephala melas. The sequence goes on from NC_083323.1 coordinate 11,460,866, forward strand.
GGCGCAGTGGTTGAGAGTCCGCCTGCCCATGCAGGGGACACGGGTTTGTGCCCTGGTCCGCGAGATCCCACATGCCTCGGAGCTGCTGGGCCTGTGGGCCATGGCCCCTGGGCCTGTGCGTCTGGAGCCTGTTGCTCCGTAACGGGAGGGGCCACGGTGGGAGGGGCCATGGTGGTGAGAGCCTACCGCAAAAACAAACAAACAAACAAAAAAAACAAATCCAGTGATGTCACCCTCCCCCACTTCCCCTTGTCCCTAGAGTAAAGTCCACATTCCTCAACTTGGCTGATAAGATACTGGGTGAGCAGCTGTGCACCCTCCTCCTCCACCCCCAGTCTCCAGCTACTCCCTCCCACGCCCCCTGCCCCTCCCCCCGTGCCTCACTAGGAGGAGGGAATCTGCATACTCAAGTCTGGTGTCACTTTTGATGGCCTGGGTTCCTTGGGTGCAGGCCGTGTATCTCGGCGTTCCCTGGGGAACTCAGGAGTCCTGGGAAGCCCCTCCAGATGGCCTCTGAGGAGGGAAGGGTGAAGGGGATGGGATCTGGGGCTCTGGTGCTAAATTCCTCTCTGGCCTGTCTCTGGTCTGGTTTTCTTATCTGCTAAGCATCAGTACGGGCTTGGGTTGGAATACTGCTCATGGAAACAAGTCCCAGCTTCTTCTGTAAGCAAACAACATTCCTGAGGTGGGGAGGGGAGGGGCCCATCCGCCATTCTCCCATTCCTCAGCAGCTTCTGGGCTCTGGGCTGCTGGGGGGCCCCTCCCCCCTTCATAGCCTGGGGAGAGTGAGCACCTCGGGGTGGGGGCTGCTGTGAGGTTGGCCCTGGGTGACTCAGTGGCTGAACAGCCCCCGTGCTTATGCAGGAAGGCTTCTGTGTCTATTATCTTGTTTGAGCCTGACAACAGCTGCCCAGCAAGGGTCACCCAGCTGGTCAGTGCCAAGCCGGACTCAACCCCTGCTCCTCTGCCACAGACCTCCTGCACACATCCCACCAGACCAGCATTTCCCAGGCCAGCATCAAGAAATATTTTTCATGAAGGATATTTCTGGGCGTTAAGCCTGAATGGGCAAAATGAAGTGGGTTTCCTTACTGCAGGCTTCTGAGAACCTTCTGTGTGCCTCTCGGCTCAGCAGAAGGGCCATGGGATGCAGCATTTCCAACCTTCCTTGGCCAGAAAACCCTCTCCCCTTGGGCAAATCACTTAGGAGGCTAAGGTGGCTAAGAGTCACGGGATTGTACCGCCTTGTTCTCTGTGGAGTAGCGCAACCTGGAGAAAGTCACCAAGCTTCTGGAAGGTTTTTTCGTAAGTCCCAGGTATCATTCCAGGAAGGGTTAGGATTAATCAGGTCAGGAGGACAAGACAGAGGAGTTGGGAGGCAGTTCCTAGTAAATGTCGGATTCTTTGCTGGGAAGTTGAGTTACAGCTCCTCCAATGGTTGACGGTCCATACTTTTTTCTCTTTCTAAAGCTAGGAAATTGAGGTGTTCCCAGTTTGAAGATCACAGGAATCCTGAACTGGGGATCAAACCCAGGGCCGTCCAACTCCAAATTCGTGCCCATTCCATTCCTTTCCATCATGGTGCATTACAAACATTTTATCTTGGGATCTGCAGAGTCGGTGCCCCACCAGGCAGTGGTTTCTCCAAGTCCTGTCTGTCTCTTTGTTCTGAATTGATACCAGAGAACGTGCCTGAGGCACTTGCTCAGCAGATGCAGACCAAGGACAGGAGAGGCAGGAAGCATGGCCCAGGGCTTTTCCTGGCTCCCAATGAGGGCAGAGGCCTCGCCACCGCAGCTGAGGTCCTTTCTGCTATGTCTGGTGGTAGATGGCAGGCACCTCCATCTTGGTTAATCAGGGGGCGCTAGATGGTTCCAGAAAACTGAGATGGTTTATTCAGCCTTATGCAGAGCTTCTTGGGGTCCAGTAAGTTATCTTTAGTACTATTTCTCTTTGTGGGTTGAAAGCCCCAATATGCTTTATTTCCCTTTTTGCTTGGGGGATATAAAAATTAGTCCACAAATGGCTCGGGTTTTGTAACAAAGAAGACAGATAAGGTGGCTACGACCCTGGTGTGTGCTTTCAGCTCTGCTCTCCCTGTCACTTCAGCTCTTATACTCTCTGGCTTCTTTGCATAGCGCTTCGAAAACCTTCCCCATTACTCCTCCTGCCTCCTCTTCATCTTGTTCCTTATTCATTCATTCAGGAAACTTTAACTGAGCACCTGCTCCAAGTCGGGCATTGCCCTAGACGTTTGAAGACGAATGAGAGCTGGTCCCTGTCCTCAGATAAAACTGCACATCATGACAATCCAGCTGCTGGATTACTGCAGTGGATACAGGACAGAGCCCAGAGGGGAGGGACGTGAGGGAAGTCTTTTCACAGCTATCAGAGGACGGAGTGTGGAGCTATTTGAGAGAGGGTTCCTGGTGCAGAGGACACCTCTTCTTCGAAGGCCCGGAGGCGTAAGCAGAGTGGGATGTGAAGGAATTGTTTATGAGGATCTGGGAAAGGCTTAGGCTGCACCACAAAGGGAGGGCAGGGGGAAAGGAAGAGCTAGGAGCACAGAGGAGATCAATGGGTAGGGTCACAAGGGCCTACTCACCGTGCAGAGATGATTTGATTTTATTTGGGGGAAGTCGCAGAGCCCTTGAACTGTTGGATGGGCTAGGAATACCAATAAAATAGAAAGTAGCATGCCTAGAAATGGAGCTGCTGAGTCATCCTGAAGGCAGTGAGGAGGCTGGATTTGAAGGAGGTGGAAGATGCAGGGCTTCGAAGAAGAACCAGCAAGGAGTAGCTGTAACAACCCAGAAAGGACTGGAGGCAGGCCTGGTATGGAAGGGGTGCTGGCCATGAGGTTGGTGGAGGGCTTGCTAATCCACCGGGGAGGAATTGACAGTGACTGTCTTGGGTGAAGAGAAGGACAGTGTCTTAGCTGGAGATGGAGACCTAGAAGAGGGTGCAAGTTTGGGGAGAGGAGGGTGGGGGGAGTTCAGGTGTGATGATGCTTGTGGGTCCACCAGGTGGAGACGTCCCTCTGGTAGGTGGGAAACATTCACCTGGGTATCATCCCTGGAACTAATCCTTTTTCTTTTTACTTTTTATCTTTTTTTTTTTTTTTTTAATTTTTGGCCATGGGCTTCCCTGGTGGTGTGGGGGTTGAGAGTCCGCCTGCCGACGCAGGGGACACGGGTTCGTGCCCCGGTCCGGGAGGATCCCACGTGCCGCGGAGCGGCTGGGCCCGTGAGCCATGGCCGCTGAGGCTGCGCGTCTGGAGCCTGTGCTCCGCAATGGGAGAGGCCACAGCAGTAAGAGGCCCGCGTACCGCAAAAAAAAAAAAATTTTTTTTGGCCATGCCGCTCGGCTTGTAGGATCTTAGTTCCCTGACCAGGGATGGAACCCGTGCCCTCGGCAATGAGAGTGCAGAGTCCTAACTACTGAACTGCCAGGGAATTCCCTCCCTGGGACTAATTCTGATTTGCCAAAACCATCCAGTAAATAGCATTTGATGGATTTCTCAGGACTATGGGGTGAGCTGGCCCAGCCATGGACGCGCTCCCCCCTGCCCTGCCCGCAATGTGGCTGCTTTCTGTCTTCCATTAATCAGGGCCTCTTTTTTTTTTTTAATTAATGAATTTATTTATTTTGGTCTTTGCTGCTGCACGTGGGCTTTCTCTAGTTGTGGCAAGCGGGGGCTACTCTTCGTTGCGGTGCACAGGCCTCACATTGCGCTGGCTTCTCTCGTTGTGGAGCATGGGCTCTAGGTGTGCAGGCTTCAGTAGTTGCAGCACGTGGGCTCAGTAGTTGTGGCACACGGGCTTAGTTGCTCCTCGGCATGTGGGATCTTCCCAGACCAGGGATCAAACCCATGTCTCCTGCATTGGCAGGCGGATTCTTAACCACTGCGCCACGAGGGAAGCCTGTCACCGGGGCCTCTTGATGCTGGTGAACTTTGCTTATGAATCACTGCCTGAGCTGCCGTGTTGGAGGCTCTGAGGGAGATTCATGTCCTGTCTGGGGAAGTACATCAGCCTCCTTTGCCTGATTTATTTTTTTTAACTGGGCATTTAGGAATCTTTAAAGTACAGTCCAGTAGTGGTCGTATCCCTTAAAATACAGTGTATTACAAGGGACAGTCCTTCCTCGGTGACAGCACCATCCATGATGGTCATTGTTTGGGTCCTGGGAATGATTTCACTCTGAGGACTTCTGTTTTGAGAGTTGGCTTGTGCCCTTGAGAGTTGGGAGAGGATTTACTAAGGAGAGGTCTGGGTCCCTGATGCAATATTTGTTCATACTAATCCCTTAAATCAGTGGTTCTCAACTGGGTGCAGTTTCCCCCCACTCCCCACCTTTGGCAATGTCTGAAGACAATCTTGGTTGTCAAAACTGGGGACCAAGTGCCCCTGTCATCCAGTGGATAGAGGTCAGAGATGCTGCTAAACATCTTCCAATGCACAGGACAGGCCCCACAGCAAAGAATTATCTGGTCCCCAATGTTCACAGTGCTGAGGCTGAGAAACCTTGCCATAACTGATCACATAATTTTGTAGTTCATGAAAAACTATACCTTCTCCCTTGGCCTGGAATACTTTTTGATCATCCTTCTCCTCCCCCATCAGTATTCTACCCATCTTCCGGGACCCAGCTTAAATGTCATCTCCTCCATGAAACTCTGCCTTGAGTTTCCAAGTTTTCCATTGAATCACCCCTTTCTCTGTTCCTACAAGCAAGTTGCTTGTTCCTCTGTTTTCCTTCATGGAGTCTTGATCCGTGGTTGGTGGCATCTGCGGATTTGAAGGGCCAGCAGTACTTCTTCTTCATCCATACAGCCAACCTATCTGTTGGGCCCCCACCATATCTGGTGCTGGGTGCAGCTGTGAAAGGGAGAGGAGACCAAGGAGCTTGCTTTCTGTCCACTCTGTACTCTCTATAAAGTCCCAGATTGGCACTGTCACTAGTGGTATGTGTCTATCCTGTCATCTCACTACATTACAAGCTCCTTGGGTCCTCTGCACCTTTGTCACAGTATTTTTGCACGTAGAGCCTCAGTATGTATTAGTTGATTGAATAAGTAAATCTCATGAGTTTGAAAATTTCTATATTACTTCAGCAGGTGCTTTCATAGGCTCTTTTTTTTATTAAAAATTTTAATTTTTATTTTATTTATTTATTTTGTGGCTGTGTTGGGTCTTCGTTGCTGCACGCGGTTGCAGTACGATGGGGTGAGCTGGCCCAGCCATGGACGCGCTCCCCCCTGCCCTGCCCTCAGCGTGGCTGCTTTCTGTCTTCCATTAATCACCTGGGCCTTTTTGTTTTTTAAAATTAATTAATTAATTAATTTTGGTCTTTGCTGCTGCGTGCGGGCTTTCTCTAGTTGTAGCAAGCGGGGGTTACTCTTCGTTGCAGTGCACAGGCTTCTCATTGCGGTGGCTTCTCTGTGTTGCCGAGCATGGGCCCGAGGCACGTGGCCTTAAGTAGTTACGCACACGGGCTCAGTAGTTGTGGCTTGTGGTCTCTAGAGCGCAGGCTCAGTAGTTGCGGCGCACGGGCTTAGTTGCTCCGCGGCATGTGGCATCTTCCCAGACCAGGGATCGAACCTGTGTCCCCTGCGTTGGCAGGCAGATTCTTATCTACTGCGCCACCAGGGAAGCCCAGCTCTTTTTTTTTTAACTTTTTATTTTATATTGGAGTATAGTTGATTAACAATGTTGTGTTAGTTTCAGGTGTACAGCAAAGTGATTCAGTTATACATATACATGTATCTATTCTTTTTCAAATTCTTTTCCTTAACAATGGAACTCAGGCACCTCGATAGTTTAATTTCACTCAAAAGCAATGACTATAAGGAGAAAGAGAAGGGGCCTGTTTACCTGTGCTCTCTGGGATGGGGGTGGGGATTAAAAAAAAAAATTAAAGGGGCCTGCTTGCGTACATCAGTGACTGAGCTGAAACAGGGCTCTGCTGTCTGGGTTGAGGCAGCCTGGGTCTCTGAACTGGAACCTTGGCTCAGAGAACTTGAATGGCTCCCCCAAGGTCACGGCCCTCACCTTACTTTTAGCTCCGCCGATTTAAGGTGGAAATGTGAAGAGTCCCTTGTACAAACCAGCACAAGGGGATGGGGTTTGCAGCCTCGAGCTGGCATAATTAGAGCTGGCATAATTAATGTCCGTTTCACTGGTTTGCTTCCCCAGCGGGGTTCTAGGGTTGTGTTCTCCCCATGGCCGCGGAGAGCTCGCGGGAAGGCAGTCTCAAGTGGAAACTGAGCAGGGCCTTGCAGCCGAGTGGCTCTGAGTTTGAACCTGGCTCTTGTGACTTGTCTGAGCCTCATTTCCCCCACCTGTCATATGCATATGATGACATACCCCTTATGAAATGATTGTGAGGACTGAGTGAGAAAACGGAGAGCTCAGTAGCAGGCTCTCATTACTTTAAGATGAGTTAAGATGGTAGCTTTAAGATGAGTTGTGATGACTTTGAAAGCTCCAAGCCTAGAAGTTGGCCCGTGGAAGGCTACATAAATCCTACCGTCTAGGAATGGAAAAGCTCACAGTGTCTGGACCACTGATTTGTCCTAGTACAATAAATTATGTCTCTAAGGGGCTCGCAGATTCTTTTCCAAACAAGCACACAAGCAAGTACAAAGAGAACCAACCAAGGGGAGGGAGGGAAGGAAGGAGGGAGGGGGAGGGAGAGGATGCCTTCGGAAAACAGGAAGGAGCAAAAGATCCAAATGGATCTTTGGGGGGGAGGGGAGAAGGCAAAGAATCGAGGAATGACATTTTGTGTTAAAAGCAGAGGTTTTTGGTCAACCTATCTACTTTCAGTTTCATCATTTCCTGAGAATCCTAATTTAGCCTCTGGTTGTGTCCTCTCGATTATGGCCTAAAAAGGCAACGACTTGGGTTTCTTGGAGTTGGACTGGCACCCACAGGAAGCCGGCATGGAAAGGGCTGGCTTTAGCCTGATCTGATCTCCAATGGGCCAGAGCCGCCTCCTTTCTCCTTAACCCGTTGCTGGCCTGCTGAGTCCCACAACTTCCCAGGACTTCTGAGGTTCCCTGATCTGAGCCACGAGCTCTTTCCTGCAGACGGTTTTCTTAGTGCTGGTGTCGTTGCTGCCACGTGGGTACCCTGCCCAAGCGGCCGTGCACACCAGTGTACCCTCGGGGGCCAGAAAAACACCCGGACAGATGTTCCTTTGCTCCCATAACTCCACTTGAGAACTTATGTCAAGGTGGTCCATTAGATAAGAGGAAAAGAGCTAGTAAGCGGTATTTTTTTTTTAAATCACTTTGGAATATCATGCAGCCATTAAAAGTGATCACTAACGAGGCTTTGGGGTCAGGGGTCCTGGGTTCGAGTCCTCCTCGCCCCCAGCTGTGTCAACAACAGGTTACTTTCCTCTCAGAGCCTCTGCTTTGTCCCCTGTAACAATGAAGCATTTGGATAAAAACCATCAAGAAGCAGACTAAGAAGCAGACTATGGCCCTGTGGGGAAGTGGTCAGAGTGAGGAGAGAAAATACAAAATGTGAAACTCCCTGCCTGAGATAGTTAAAAATCAAGTGTTTCTATGAGCTGGGACTAGAAGGGACCATTAAAAAAAAAGAGAGAGAAAACTAATTTTTGTGGGGAGAGTGTCAGGAATTTGGTGGTGCGTCTTTTTCTTTCATCTTGTAAACTGTTCTATTACACGCAGTTTTAAAAAAATTTCAGAGGCCGTTTAGCATGGTCCCAAGACAGAGCGGGGAGAAGTGGCGGGTGCTGGCGGCCGCAATCAGGCAGCCGCCTCCCTGGTGTCCTTTCTATAAAGCCCCTTCCTTCACTGCTCACAGCTCTGGACGGTGGCGGCTTGCTCCACCTGCATCCTTAGAGGTGAGAGTTAACCTGTGTGCTGGCTTCCCCGCCAGGGACACAAGAGTCAGCAGCCACTGGGGCCCAGGAGCCTCTACCTGACACAGGTGGAAACAGGAGCTCCGTTGCTGCCCTGTGGCCCCCAAATCCTTGAATGTGGATGTTCCTGTCCAGGCCTGGTGAGAAGACTCTTGAATAGAAACTCCATTGTTTATCGTGACCTCTGCAGCTCTCCCCACCGGTCTAGCCCCATGTATTGATCTGGGCACATCATTCCGGCAGAGTCGCTGAAACCAAAGGGCTCTGTCCTTGGCCTGGTCAAGCAGCCGTGTTTAATGAAAAGTCCTGCTCAGAGAGGGGTGCTGAGGCCAGTCGGGACTCCTCAAACCCACTGTCCAGGGGTGGCTTGGCCTCGCTGGAGGCAGAGGGCTGCAGCCCGATTCAGCTCTGAGGGGGTGGGGTGTACCCCTCCCTCTTATAGGAAGTATGGCTTGGCCTGCAAATCTCAGATAGCTATCAGAGGTAGACCGTGCTGGCCTGTACCTGCCCCCTGCCCCCCCACTGAGGCCTGAAGGTAGGGTAGAACCAGGAGCTGAAGGTGGGGGGTTGGGTGGAGTCTTCCCTGCTACCTGCTGCAATGTTCATGGCCTCCAGTGCAGGCTCACTGATGAAAGGGCCTGGCAGTTCACCCAGATTCCCAGGGTAGGCCAAAGGCCAAACGCCCAGGGCCTGCAACCTGGAGGTAGCCCGCATACTCTTTGCTCTAGGTTCCCCCGGGGTTGGAGTTGCTGGGGTGAACTGGAGTTTGATGAGGACCAGAAGTCATTCTGCCATCACTGAGGGATCACTCACTGTTGACGGTCTCAGGCCGAGGGAGTGAGAATGTTGGATTTCACCCTGCTCTGCTTTTTTTTTTTTTTTTTTTTTTTTGTGGTACGCGGGCCTCTCACTGTTGTGGCCTCTCCCGTTGTGGAGCACAGGCTCCGGACGCGCAGGCTCAGCAGCCATGGCTCACGGGCCCAGCCGCTCCGCGGCATGTGGGATCTTCCCGGATCGGGGCACGAACCCACGTCCCCTGCATCGGCAGGCGGACTCTCAACCACTGCGCCACCAGGGAAGCCCTGCTCTGCTTTTTGACAGGCCACATGGTCCATACAAGGAAGGCTCATTCTCAGCCTCCCTGGCTGCCTGATGATGCCCAGTGAATATCTGCTGAATGTTGTGGGATGCATTCCCCTGTACCGCCCGTGCTCCCCTCAGCTTACTGACAGTTTCAGCCCAGCCCCAATGTTGGCCTGACTTCTTTTGCAAGACCCCAGGCACAAGTATGCTGGGAAGAGGCCAGGCCTGGGGACCAGGCAGATCTGGGTTAGCCCATAACTGGGCCGGGCAACTCTGGACAAGCGACTTGCCCTCTCTGGACTGTTTCCTCATTTGTAAACTGGGGAAAATAAGAGCTTTTTTTTCCCAGGGTGACTGATGGTTAGGTGAGGTTGGGAATAAACCGAACTTGATGTTGGTAGGTAGGTACTTAATGATTGGCCCCTTCCCCCCTTCTCTTGGAGTGATCTTGTAAAGGGTGCCTTCACCGGACTGGGTTGGTGGAACTCCTAACGAGCAGTGGACTTGGGGTTTTGGGGGACAGGGTTGACGTGAATCCCTTTTTGCATATCGATGGGAGATCGTCCTCTCCTTTCCGGGTTTCAAGTCTGAGGAACCAGCAGCCAGGGAGGCTCTGTGCTCACTGATTGTTGCGAGCTCTCGAGCACGGTGGTGACGTGACTGGGGAGATCGGTTTGGGGACCCTGGGTGCTAGGACTTTGCAGAGGGCGACTGGCCCGTGGTCAGATGGACGGCAGAGAGGCAGAAGACAACTGGTATTTACTCTGGCACAGAGAAGCCTTTGATCTGTTTGAACGGACTGGCCAGTGTGGAGGTGAGGACGGCTGGATTTGGGCCTGTCTAGCCTCCAGACCCACCCGGAAGATGAGGCCGGCCAGGTGGTCTGCAGCCATCCCATTCCTGCCTTGTTTGCTGCTGCCTGACTCCGGGCCCTGCCTGCTGCTTCTGGGGGTGGTCCTCGCAGGTGGATGGCGCCCCTTGGTCCCCCCAGAGGGGCTGCCAGGGTTTGCTTGTGCTGCGAACGTAAACAAAGCCCCTGGCTGAGCTCGCTGGGGAGGCTGCCAGGCCCTGCCGCTTGGCTTTGCCTTCCCTTGTGGTGGGTGGGAGCTGGCAGACTTCCTAGAAAACAGCCTCTCCTGGAGTGAGTCCAGGGGAGCCCCTCAGCCTTGATCTGGAAACCATTTAATGAGCCCAGATAAGAAGGCCTGGGCAGCCCAGACTTTCGCTTTTGTTCTCTGCCTCCCAAGCCTTCAGCCTCCTTGGCATCCAAATTCCTGTTGGGATCAGGAAGCATGAAAGACTGTGAGACTCTGGGTTTGGATCTGGGGTCCTCCTGGCTTCCTGGGCCTGGGGAGGGAGCCTTGATCTCACAAGGGAAAAGCTTCCCGGTGTCATGAGCTAGTCAGTGAGCTTCTGGGTTGTTCCTCTGGTGGCTGTGGGCTGGCTCTGTCCTAGACCAGGGTTTCTTTTTCTTTTATTAATTTAATTTAATTATTTATTTATTTTTTGGCTGCGTTGGGTCTTCGCTACTGCGTGCAGGCTTTCCCTAGTTGCAGCAAGCAGGGGCTACTCTTTGTTGTGGTGCACAGGCTTCTCATTGTGGTGGCTTCTCTTGTTGTGGAGCACGGACTCTAGGCAAGCAGGCTTCAGTAGTTGTGGCATGCGGGCTCAGTAGTTATGGCTCACGGGCTCTAGAGCACAGGCTCAGTAGTTGTGGCGCACGGGCTTAGTTGTTCTGCGGCATGTGGGATCTTCCCAGACCAGGGCTCGAACCCGTGTCCCCTGCATTGGCAGGTGGATTCTTAATCACTGCGCCACCAGGGAAGCCCCTAGACCAGGGTTTCTTAGTCCTGCTTTTGGTTCACTCAAAGCAGCTGTCCTCCCCGCTGATCCCAGCCTGAGCCTGTGAGCAGGAATAAGTACTGTGGTTAGACTGTGGGAGACCACAGAGACCAGGAGTCCTTCTTAGGTAACTCTGGACTAAACCCCTTACCTCCAGAGAGCTTCTGTTTCCTCATCTGTAAAATGGGATGATAACACGTACTTTACCCACTTTACAGAGTTGTTAGGAGGAGGATCTTCTGAGACAGTGAAGTGTGTGTGATAGTATTTCATAAACTATAAAACCACTCAGATAAGAGGGATCATTATTTTATCTTTCTTTTGCAAATCAGCTTCAAAAAAGGCAAACACACATGGACTTATGTTCTCCTCGCCCATAAATTATGAGCGTTGCCTTTTTACATTAGTGCCTCAGAAGGGAAGCACTCATTACTCTCCACGATGTGTCCTGGAGCCTGACTTCTTTTCTTCTCGCCTTATTTCTTCGGCGATGGAATTAAAATCTGTTGGCAACATATTGGTGTTGCGTTTTCTTCTCTTGGTTGACTCCGTGAAGTAAGAAAAAGTTTTTTAAACTGGAGCCTTCCACTCTGTGCACTTGTAGTCAGTTGCCTTTTTTGGGTTAACTAGAAATGCGTTCTTGTTGGAAGTCCTCTTAAACTGTGTGCTCACTTTCCTGCCTTAGCAGGTGTGGCTTAGTGTGACTCTAATTACATCTGTCTGAGACTTATTATGCATATCATTTGGCACAATCGTTGTTTATAGATTTGTTTGTGCATCAGTCCTGGGATACGACTTACCGTTAATTCCTTACTGAATCTCTGATATCAACTTGTTTTTTCAGTGATGTACACCTTTCTCCCGAAAGTAGAGGGCAAGAAAATTTTGACAAATTGTACGATCTGGTTATATATAATTTTACTTATCATAATGCTGTACAGTTTGCACACACATGACGCGAGTGATCTCTCTGTGGCTGGTATAGTTGTAGCTAACGTTGTATCCTTTTTTTCTCCCGGTCCTGGCTCTAAGTCACCATGGCGCAGCAAGCTGCCGATAAGTATCTCTATGTGGATAAAAACTTCATCAATAACCCGCTGGCCCAGGCTGACTGGGCCGCCAAGAAGCTGGTATGGGTGCCTTCAGACAAGAGTGGCTTTGAGCCCGCCAGTCTCAAGGAAGAGATGGGTGAGGAGGCCATCGTGGAGCTGGTGGAGAACGGGAAGAAGGTGAAGGTGAACAAGGATGATATCCAGAAGATGAACCCACCCAAGTTCTCCAAGGTGGAGGACATGGCGGAGCTCACGTGCCTCAACGAAGCCTCGGTGCTGCACAACCTCAAGGAGCGCTACTACTCAGGGCTCATCTACGTAAGTGAGCGGGGCTCTGCACGGGTGGGAGGTTCCAGGGCTCATCTACATAAAGTGGGCGGGCTCTGCACGGGAGGGAGGCTCCAGGGCTTATTTACATAAGTGAGTGGGGCTGTAGGCGGGAGGGAGGACCTAACGAGAAGGAGATACACTGACTGGTGTTAAGTGGAAAAGTCCTCCTTTATAGACCAGCTTCTCCCAGGCTTCTGATATGGCAGGTGGGAAGGATTGAGGCCCAGAGAGGGCAAGGGACTTATGCAGAGTCACACGGCCAGGTACTGGCAGGCCTGAGACTGGAACTCGGGTTTCAGTATCTCTGTCTTTCTTGATGAAAATATTGTATGGACCAAATTAAAAGCCCCTGTCCCTTGGGGTATTAACCACTTAAATTCAGCATTAGTGACCTGCAGAAAAACAAACAGCCTTAAAGGAAGCATTGCTTGTCTGTGGAGGGGAGATGGGAGCTAAGTGCTCTTGTCTGGGAGGGGGACTCTCCCCTTGGCATCCTCAACTGCTTACGTTAGAACCACTCCGCTGGCTCTAAGAAATGGGTCCTGCTCAGCAAAGCAGAGTGATTCAGGTCATGGGAATTGGAGCCTCCAGGATCTGATTCCAGTCTTGGCCCTTCCTGACCATTTGACATGGCTACGTGGGGCCTCACTTCCTCATCTATGAGGAGTCGTGAAAGCATTGTGAAGCACCAGCCAGCCCTGGGCTCGCGGAGAGCCTCGGCTCTGTAGCTGCTCCCTTTTGTCGTAGGTGAAGGTAATTCCGACCCTCTGCTCGGCCTTTTATGGGTGTCGCTGTTCAGCCTGGGTCCTGTTAGAGCATTGCTGAGTGTGAAACAAGTCGGTGGCCTGCACTTGCCTATCAGCTGGCTGCAAACAGAAATATTAGGAAAGTGCATTTGACGTTAGTTGCTTCATCTCTCAGAGCGTGGGTTTTACTCTAGGCAGGCATGGACCTGCGCCTACAACTCGTGGGCAGGACCAGAGCCTTTTCTCCAGAACTCCTCAGCTGGAGGCGTTAGGCCTTAACTCCCGTTTTTGCTTCTTTGCTGGCATCTCCCGTGCGCAGATCCTCCTGCTTCAGTCCAGCCTCCTCCTTGGCATCCTCACCAAAAGGAAGTCGATTGTCTGTGCAGTTGCCCTAATGGAGACCCCCAGCAGGTGCAGAGCTGCGGGGAGATCAGAGCCGCTCGATGGGGCTGCCTGGGCAGGGGGCGCTGCCTCATTCACAGGCCCTCTCTCTGCACACGCTGTTCCAAATTGCGACCCCGGGAGCCTTTGTGCGGTGTGTCTGCCTGGCGTTGTGGGGAGCGTGGCTAATTCTGCGCCACAGCTGCTCTGTCTGTTTCTTTGGTGGGGGGAGGCCCGGGGGCAGGGGGCAGTCGGGCACAAAGAGCTTCTGTGGCCCGTGAATGGAGCAGCTCCCTGGTGTGGCCATGTGGGAGCAGAGCCACTTGTTCGGTGTCTGCGCCTCCACGGGCCTCCAGCAGGATGAGCTCACAGTACAGCCCCTTCCTCCCACCTGAGCTGCAGTGCTCATTCCCCGGGGCTTAGTTTCATCATCCACTGATTTGATGGGATTAGCCCAGAGAACTTTGAGGTCCTCTTGAACCCCCCCCATGGGACCATCTGCCCACCCAGCTGTCAGAAAGGCTTGTCCTAGTAAAACCCAGGCCCCTTCTGCCGTCACCACCAGCTGCTTCCAAACATCTGGCCCCGTGGCACGCCCTAAACGTGTGGCCACGTTGTCCTTGGCTTCGTCGGGCTGGAGTTCCTAGAGTGGGGGTTTTCTCAAACCCCAGGAACAAAGCTCACTTGTTTCTGAGCCCCTGGGATGACCTCGCTGCTCCCTGGCCTGCTGTGTCAGCCCCACCCGACAGTCATGGAGGGAAAACCAGAGGCTTCCCGCCGTGCTCCCGTCTTCCCATAATACCCGAGCTGCAGGCTGCCAACACCTCGTGCAGACTTCTTCGCTTCAGAGCTTTCCTGGTACCTCCTGAAGAGAGTAGTTGGAGGGAGAACAATTGACTGATTATCCCAGGAAGAAGGAAACTCAGGGCCCTGCGTCCCGTCCTCCACGCAGAAGAGGCAGTCAGGCACCCTTGTTCATTTCCAAGGTCATCTGCTCTTTTGCACGGGGGCCGGTGCGTGGTTGGTGGGTCCTTCCCGAGTTCTGCTTTCAGCCTGACTTCTGCTTGAAAAGTCCAAGACCTGTAGCCCCTGGCCAGTGCTGGGAAGGGCCTCTGTGCTCCCGACTGGTTCCTGTGTGGACCCTGTCTTTGGATTCAGCCACAAGATCCACCCTCAGTTTTGGCGAGACTGGAGTGGGCAGGGTGGAAGGGACTGGATTGACACACACCCAGCCCCTCAGATGTTGCCTGCTGTTGGATCGGGGGGCAACACTGTGGACAGTGAGGGTCGAGGCCACCTGTAGCAAGGGAAACAAAAAGATGTGAGGAGTTTGGAGAACCAGCTTCCATGACCAAGGAGGTCTGCACTGGGGGGATTGTGGAACCTAGGTCTGCTCCCAGCTCTGCCAGGAACTGCCTCGTGGCCTTCAGCCATCACTCAACAGTCGGGGCTGCAGGTGTGAGTCACAGCTTATGGGCCTTGCTTCGCCTGGCTTCTGGGCCTGTGGCCTGTTTCCCTAGGGAGAAGGTGCTTGGGTTGCTCCAGCTACCTAAAGAAAGCTGTCCCCCCACAATGAGCACCCGTCACCTGGGTGGTCTCAGGGGGTCTCGTCCAGCTATTAAGAGTCTGTCTTTTTTTTCTTGTCGGGGAGAAGGATCTTGAAAAAAAAAAAATAGCGGGAAAATTATTAGAAAAAGAGGACACTGAAGAAAGGCAGATCTGCCTAGACTGTTGCCACCGGAAACTGCTTTCTTGACCTACTCTGAGCCTCTCTCCACGGCTGTGCTGGGTGCTGTGATCCGCATAACCACTCAGTGAGGATCAACTAGTCTGCGTGTGCCCATTTTACAGATTGAGAAATGGAGGGAGAGGGAGGTTAAGAAACTTGCCCTTGCTGAGGTTTGACTCTGGGGTCTGATTTTTTTTTGGGGGGGGGGTCTGATTTTAACCTGGTCATCTCAGACTTGGGGTATCGGGTATATTCTCGGGAGCCTCACGAGGAGTGTTGACGAATTGGGTTCCCCTTCAAGAGGAGACCTGAGTCTTGGAGAAGGCTCACAGGGGACATGAAGGTGGTCTTTAAGTTTGTTTTTTGGTTTTTTTAAAAATTAATTTATTTTTATTTTATCTTCTTTTATTTTTGGCTGCGTTGGGTCTTTGTTTCCGCGCACGGGCTTTCTCTAGCTGCGGTGAGCGGGGGCTACTCTTCGTTGCAGTGTGCAGGCTTCTCATTGAAGTGGCTTCTCTTGTTGCGGAGCAGGCTCTAGGTGCGCGGGCTTCAGTAGTTACGGCTCGCGGGCTCTAGAACACAGGCTCAGTAGTTGTGGTGCACGGGCTTAGTTGCTCTGCGGCATGTGGGATCTTCCCGGACCAGGGCTCGAACCCGTGTCCCCTGCACTGGCAGGTGGATTCTTAACCACTGCACCACCAGGGAAGCCCCCCCGGTCTTTAAGTTTTTTAGAGATTTTCATGTGAGTGTCTCTGGAAGGTTCCAGGGAGAGAGGTATCTGTCAGCGATCTGTCATCCCACAAAGCATCCTAGATGGTTGAGGAGTGCCATGAGTCTTTCCCCGTGCTGGGAAAGTTTAGGCTTGGATATCTCAGCGGGTCCTTAAGGGTAGAATAATTTGTATTTCCACACCGTTTGCTTGCTGCAGCCGAATCCTTTTCCCTTTGTGCATCTCTCACGATGCCAAACACATCTTTATCGTCCTTGGATCTGAGCTTCGTAACTGGACTCCTACTGTCCACGAAGCTTGCCCCAGATCTCGCCCGCTGCACACGCTTGTCAGCGTGCACAGCTGGCAGCAGTCTTGCAGTCGAGGGAGGCTCCCCTCAACTGAAAGAGCAGAGATGGTGCTGGTGCCCCAGCGCCTCGGCAGGTCTGCCGGAGTGGGGCCCGGAGAACCGGGGGCTCCAGGGGGGGCTTTCACATCAGGCTGACTCGGGGTCCTTAGGGGCAGCAGGCATTTTGCCACAAAGGGTGCACGACGTTGAGAATCAGACTTGCTAACCCATTCCTATTTGCCGCTCTTTTCTTTCAGACCTACTCAGGCCTGTTCTGTGTGGTCATCAACCCTTATAAGAACCTGCCCATCTACTCCGAAGAGATCGTGGAAATGTATAAGGGCAAGAAGAGGCATGAGATGCCTCCCCACATCTACGCCATCACAGACACCGCCTACAGGAGTATGATGCAAGGTGAGCGCCGTGGCCTTCCCAGGGCTGAGTCTTTACCTCTAGCCTTGTTGGCGTCTTTGCAGGTGCTCCTTCACGGTGATCTTGTGGCTGCATTGGTGTTGATGGCACTGGTGAGGGGGCCGTGCATTGTGGAGGTCTGTAAGCCATTGCGTGAGAGTCAAGACCAGCGGCTATCAAAGGAGATGTTTGTTTGTTGATAGAATGTTCAAGAAGCTTTAAAAAATGCATTTCCTAATTATTTTCCCAATTTCTCATTCTTGTCAGGAGCTCCTGTGCCAGTGCTCTGACTTTCAGGCCCCCTTTTCCACCAGTTACTTCCTTTCCTTCATTCTTTTCACCTCTTCTCTTCTACACAGTTTGGAAACATGCTTGAGTTTTCACATCTTTAAAAAAAAAAAACACACAAAGTCTCTCCTGGATTCTGTGCCCTACTGTAGGTTGTCTCTGCTCTCTCTCCCCCGTCATAGTGGAGCTTTTTAGAGGAAGTATCCGTGCTTACCACCTCTGTTCACTACCTCTCAGCCACGCTCCTTGCCCTGCACGTCATGCCCCCCATTCTGTGTGACAAAGGCCACCCTCCCTTCTGTGGAGCTCTGAGCTCTTATCTTACTTAACCTCTCCCAGGATTGGACAGTCTTACCCACTTCCTTTTGAAAGCGCTTCCTTCCTGTGACTCTCTGGTTCCCCTAATCTCTGCCTTGCCCATCTGCATGCTTCTCCCCCGTTACACCTGGTGCTTCTCGAGGTCTCGTCCTCTGGACCATGGCCCATCCACTCGAGTGGTTTCGCCATCACTTTCCAGCTGAGGGCCGGCTCTGTTAGCTGATTGCTGCCAGCCACTTGCTCCCAGCTGCCATTTCTCCATCCACCCAGTCACCTAAGCCTGGAACCTGGCTCACCTTACACTGTCCCCTTTCTCTCTCACCCCTTTTTCCAAGCCAGTCAGCGCTCTCTATAGATTTTCTCTCTTTTAACATTTCTGACCTCCTTCCCCCTCTTGTCTCTGTGGCCCTGGCCTTAGTTCAGGCCTCTACAATTTTTTGCCTGTACTATTGCTGTGCCTCTTAACCTTTGCTCTTAATAGAGCCCTCTCTCTGTGCTTCTATCAGAGAGTCGTCTTTCTGGAATGCAAATCTGACCAAACCCCTGATTTGAACTCTTGAAAAGTCTCCTCAATTGCCCCAGAGATAACCCTTAAACCCTCCAGCAGCATACGGTGCCCTTTGTAATTGGCCTGCTGCCTACCTCTCCAACTTGCTGGCTACGTGGAACTCCTTACATTTCTCCAGTAGGCCTCTCTGCCTGAAGCCGCCACGCCTGTTCCATCTGCCCTGCAATAGCTGCCAAGTCTCCAGTCTTTTGTTAAAGGCACGACTGAAGCATTACTGCCAGCCTGGGAGGATGTCTGGGCTAGCCCTAGTAATACTTTGACTTAGGTGTGGACTGGGCCCAGGTTGCCTTTATATTCTCAGAGCTTAGTCAACTCCCTAGCACAGGGCTATGTTCTCATATCTTGTATGGATAGTGGTTTTTCACGTCCTATTACATGGGCATCCTTTTTTTTTTTTTCCTTTAAACTTTGTAGTCAATCTAGGCTGTGGTGGTGATGAGTCTTATCGTATTAACAACTTCGTCCCTGGTTTAGTGGTTTAAAATGGCAACGTGTGGGTCCGTCTTGTACCATCCACACAGTGCTGTGGAAGGTGTTTCCTTGCCAAGCTTGGTGAATTACGTAGGTTGTACACGTTTGGCCTACCCTTTGCCTCATGTTCACGTCTATCAAAATTCGTTGAAGAAGTCAGCCCTTTAGTTTTAAAGTAGGATGTCTGTTTCAGAGTGCTAACTAGAACAGTCTGGTAGGAGAACATTCTGTGGGATTCCGGAAGAGCCTGAGTCTGTCTCTAGAGGTTATGAGTCAGTTTTCTCCTTGTTCTCATAATTGGCCTCATGCAGGAAGTGCACCCTGGAGTATTCTTGAGCTCCACACGACTGAGTTAGGGCATGTTCCCACACTTGGATCCCAGACCTGAAAGGTTTTCTAGCAAGTGGGATTTTTCACTTCTTCCCAAGCCATTATGATAAGAATAATGTGGTGATGTACAGCATGGTGCCAGGAGTCGGAGTCTCTGGAACTGAACTGCCAGCCTTTTTTCTGACAATCTGTGGGACTTCTTCCCAAAGAGATTTCGCCCAATTATTGTGTGTTCAACAACCACAAAGAATTTTGAGGGGCAAAAGTCAGCGCTATAGGTTGGATATAATTGTGGAAAAAAAAAAAAAAGGAGCTTGCAGAGGACTGGAGCGTTCCTGTGTGTTGATCAGGAAGTCTTGGCCATAATGCAATGGCCTTGATGGGAACTGAGGAGCCACCCCAAGTTATGAGGGTGAATGGGTGGGTGTTTTCATCTTTTGGACATCTGTAGGCACAGGAAATCTAAGGTCTTGTTGCTTTTTTAAAATTACCTGTGTGGGTGCTGGGTCCGTGTACTTTCTAAACCTCAGTCTGAGAAGTTTTTGCCCGTTTCTGCTTCATGTTAGACCCGGTGCAGCTCTTCAGCCCCCATGTTGACCGAGGACGTTTCCAAGTTCCCTCTTGTCACACACAGTTGACCCGCAAAGCAATCAGCAACAGATTTCTTGTTCTTGGGACAGGGAGGAAGTTAATTAACAGAAGTTGCCCCTGTTAGGACAAGATGGTTCACCAGTAAAGTAAAGGAAGGTCTCGAGCGGAGCCTTTGGTGCCTGCCCTGAGTCAGGTATGGACAGTGGAGCCTTGGGGTCTGCAGGCTATTAGAATCAGTGCCTCCCTTTTGGAGAGCGTGTCTTACTTATTAGCACATGCTGCCCCTCTGGCTTAGGGGAACACAGGTCTGTTCTCTGACACTTCCATCCTAAAAGCCACAGCCAGACAGTTCCTTTTCTGCTTTTTCTTTAAACAGGAACTAGAAAAAGATTTCCTCCCTGAGCTGGCCGTGGCTTATGACATACTAGCATTTATTCTGCCAAATAGGGGAGTTGGTGACTTTGTCTGGAGACGTTTATGAGATGAGCTCTTTGACTTCTCCCAGGGACCTCCCTCCGTCTTACATCTCTTAAATGCTCTGGTTTGCCTGTAAGTCCTGATTTACGCCTGCCGTCTTGCAGTTAGTACTAACACTGCCCTCTCTCCCTTTCAGAAGCGCTCCCGTTTAGATGATGAATTATATGGTTACTTTACCTGTTTGTCGGACGAAGCCAGGGTTTGGGGCTGGATATCCATTCTCTGTTTTTTTTTTGGGGGGGGTGGGGAGTTTGTCCCGAGCATTATGGGATGCTTCACAGCATCTGGGCCTCTACGCACTCGATGCCAGCAGCACCCTCCCTCTGCAGTTGTGACAACCAAAAAGGCCCCTAGACATTGTTACCAAATGTTCCCTGGGGGGCAAAATTGTCCCCACTGCAGAACCACTGGACTAAGCATTGCAGATTGGTTTTATTCTAAGTGTCAGCTCCTGTCAGTAGTGCCTTGCCTAACCCTGTGCTGACAAAGGATCTGAGACTCAGTGCCAAGGAATGCTGGGGTAGATTAGTGCTGTCTGCCGTGGGCACAGGTTGGGGCATGGCAGCATATGGTAGCCTGGATTAGGCCACGGAGGTAGGAGATTGGAAAGTGCCTGAATACTGAGAGGTTGAGTACATTGCTCTGGCACCGGAGGCGACGGCAATCCAGGTGGAGAGACAGACATGTTTGTACACAGGGATCTGTGGCCAAAGCTGTCTAACAGGACGAGTTGCCACCTCCACCTGGTGCCAGTGTGACTGCAGCAGGTGTCGGCTGTCTTGGGAATTCAGAGGAAGGTGTGGCCGCCGAGGCCTAGGGTGGTCGGAATGGCACCCTGGAGGTCGGCTCCTGTGGAAAGGCTGGCAGGTATATGTCAGTAAATGGTTGCAGCACAGCCCAGACGTGCCCGGCCCAGTCTTGTTTGTTTTAATCCTCAGCCTTGGGTTTAATTAAAGTTGCGGTGACCTGGTAGGTTCACCCTCCCAACCCTGGCTTTCCCGTTCGGTTAATTTGTTGTCCTGGGCATTACTGGGTCTTCCTACCTTGTGGTTGAACCGTTCCTCAGGATTCTGTAAAGCGCGGAAGGCTGGGAAAATGAGAGAGCGGGAGGCAGACGTCTGCCCTGCGGGGACAGGGTACCCAGGGCTGCCCGGGTAATTCGGGAGAAGCAGCATCGTCCGCCCTGCGGGGACAGGGTACCCAGGGCTGCCCGGGGAATTCGGGAGAAGCAGCACGTGGTCTGTCAGACGCACGGCTGGGTGGGGAAAGGGCGCTTCTGACTTCCACCCTCCGTGGGAAAGAGTGTGTGTGTTCTCACAGGAGAACCGGCCAGTTGAAGAATTTGAGCTCAGTTATCTCCCCAGGAATAGAAGAAAAAGACCCTCTTCTTTGTTAATTAGTTAGAATGCCAGGTTTGGTTCACTTTCGGTGACTTTATGGTATTTTAATGAGCTCCCAGCATTTCTGGGGGAGTGGCAGCAGGGTTTGCTCTCATTCCCGACCTAAACTAATCCAAGAACTATTTAACCCTTCGCTCTGCACTAATCCCACCTCTGCTTCTCAGCGGAAGCTGCCCCAGGAGTGGTTGGTCACCAAGGGCCTGGTGAGTGTCCACGTGCCTCTTGGTGCTTGACTAACCTTTTCGGGTAAACAAGGAAGGGCAGAATTTGAGCGTTCTCTTCACGTCTGAGGACGATCCTCCTGCATCACAGGTAAAGGGACAGGCCCAGAAACATTAACTAACTTTGCCCAAAGGCCCACAGAGAGCCAGCCCCAGAAACCCGGTCCCCCGACTCCCGCCCTGGTGCCCATCCTCCAGGGCGCCGTGGGTCCTCCTTCCCCCTGGCTGGTGTTTGGAGGAATGCCCCCGTCCTGCTGGCTGGTTAGGGCCGGAGGGGCCCTCCTGCCCCTCTCTCGTCGTTCTCCCGGCCCTGCTGCCTGTTGCCCCCGTGAAGCTGTCTGCCCTCCAAGGTCTTTCTGAGGAAAAGCTCCATGTTGGGGAGGTGCTAGGAAGTGCTTCGAGGGTCCAGCAAACCATGCCTTTGAGCAGACTCACCGGGACAGGCCGCCGAGGAAGCCGCGGATGTGATGATTCCACCTAAGCAGGAATGTGCCGGCCAGGAGGCTAAGGCCCTGCCAGGGAGCCCTGCCAGCCGGCGGCACACAAAGGCCCCGCTGTCTGAGGGAGGCCTGGAGGCAGCAGCTCACCCCGAGGGCTGCGCTCTGTCACCCCTGCCACACGGTTACCCCTGCCGGCCGGCCATGCTGGACGCAGCCCCTCTGGGGCCTGCTGGGGGCGGGGGCGGCCTGGGAGGCAGGCAGGTACACTGCAGCAGGAGCGTGAGGGTCCAGCACCTGGGGGCCCACCTATCTCGGGGGCCGCCTTGACAAATGACACAGCGCTTCTGGAGTAGGTCAGCAGAAGGCGTCTGCCAGGTCTCTCTCGGCCTTAGCTTGAGGGAGAAGCTTGCCTTGTGACCAAGAAGTGTGCAGAAAAGAGAGCGTGGGGTTCAAACTGGTCAGCGTCCGGCTCCGTCACGTCCTGACCGACTGGGGTCCACTTTGGGCCTTCATTGTCTCATCTGCCTCTTGGCCGGATAAACGTACTTGGCAGGTTTACTGTCAGGATCAAACAAGGGGCCGTGCGTACGGTTCCTGGCCTGTGACAGGTGCCCATTAGAAGGTAGCAGTGGGACCTGGAGATGCAGTGTCTTGACTAAACAGTCCCTGCCTTCCGCAAGACCTGCACACGGCATATCCCGTCCATCCACGCTCCCATTTGCGTGATGAAAGTGGTGACCAAGTGCTTCCTCAGGTGGCTTCTTAATCTCCTCGGTGAGCATCCTCCCAGAGGCCAGGCTCTGGGTACCAGCACGTACAGGAAGTGGCTTGTTGTAGCTGATTCCCTGTAGTGCCCGTGTGATACACAGGTGTGCAGTGGCAGACGCAGCCTCTAGCTTGTCTGATGTGGTCCATGGGCCTCAGCTGGCAGCACGAGGCCTTGGGGTCGACGTGGCCTCGGGGGTCTTCAGGAGAATGTTGTGCACGCGAGAGACGGTTCCTCCGTGGCACTGGAGTCGTCCTCTGTTGATGTGCTGGTGGGCTACCAGAGGGGCGTCGTGACAGGCAGCCCTTGGCCCCCTGCCCCCACACCGAAGCCCGGACAAGGAGGCTGCTTGGTCAGGCCCCCCCAGAAGGGAAGTCGGCCCGCGGAATGAGGCTACTTAATTGTGGTCACGCCTGTCAGTCTCATTTCTATATAACGGTCTTTCTAGAAGAGGAATCTGTGGTTAATGGGTCCTTTTCAAGGATTCAGCTTTCGGCTTGTTTTTTTTTGTTTCGTTTTTAATCCAACCCAACAGGGCGGCTCTGTGTTGCTCTGGGCCGGCTGAAGTGGGAAAGGAGATAGAAGTGACCTCTCGGAACCTGAAACTGTGGCGGTGGTCGAGAGCTTGGGCCCATGTCTCTGTTACTGTAACCCCCCTCGCCCCAACAAACAAACAAACAACAAAAACTCACCTGCATCGTCTCTAATGGCTGAGCTGCTCTTTGCTTTTTTTTTTTTTTTGCAGTTCGCAGGCCTCTCACTGCTGTGGCCTCTCCCGTTGCGGAGCACAGGCTCCGGACGCGCAGGCTCAGCGGCCATGGCTCACGGGCCCAGCCTCTCCGCGGCATGTGGGATCTTCCCGGACCGGGGCACGAACCCGTGTCCCCTGCATCGGCAGGCGGACTCTCAACCACTGCGCCGCCAGGGAAGCCCTGCTTTTTGCTTTTAACTTCCCTGGCCTAGTTCCTCTCTCACTACCTGCTGAACACTGCCTAGCAGCTCGTTTTTCCTGTTTACCCAAGTTCTGGCCCTGAGACCCCAGGAGAGCATGTCCTGGTATGTCAGGGCTGAACATTGGTGCATTTGGAGAAACGGGTTGCTTTCTTCCCCTGTCTGATTTCTGGAATTAAGCTATCAGAGGAGAACAAAGTAAATTCCCTAAAACTAAAGAGATAAAGAGAGCTGAGAGTCTGCAGGCCTAAAAGTCAGGATAATGTAAGTGGCTTCTGTAAAATCCCTTTAGTCTTGACCAAGGCTAATGGCCCAGTATCGACCTTTGTAATAAATTCCGTTCTTCTGGCAAACGGCGCTGACTGGGGCTCGGGGTGCCATTCCAGCTGGGCTTCCTGACTCTTGTCGAAGAGCTGGTCTCTCCAACACGAGCTGGACTGCAGACGCAAATAGGGCAGAGCTCTAAGCTGAAAGCTAAGAACAGAAGCCCTGTTCCAGGAGCAAAATCTGGCCCAACAGTTACCAGCCCATCTTTTATTTCATTTGAGCGCCCTTCTCAAGGCGACCGGAGCCACTGGCTTCTGCAGGGAGCATCTTCACGTGCCACTGTGGTTCGTCTCCTAGCATTTGTGTTCCTGGTTCTCCAGGTTTGACCGAACCTGGGAATGGGGCATTCGCAAAGCCTGCTGTCCTCCTTGGAGAGCTGTTTGTGCTCCGACTTGGAGCCAGGTTTGTCCTGAGCTTTGCCTGGCGGTGTCCATCTCATTTCCTGCTCGTGTCCCTTTGTTCTTCCTTCCTGTCCTCCCCCGAGAGCCCAGCCCTCTGCAGAGCTGTGACCTGTGGCTTAGTGCTCTCTGTACCAGACTCAGCCAGGGCCTCCTCCTGCCTGTCTTTTCTTTTCCCCGAGGGATTGTTTCAGAGCAGGGCAGAACTGGCCTTGGGGGTTTTCAGGTCCCCCCGGTGTCCTCGTGGCCTTTGCAGTGGGCCGTCTACACTCACACGTGGCTTTGGAATCTCCCTCCATCCTGGAAGGCTCATCCTCGGCAGCAACCCCACATGAAGTTTTTGCTCCGGCCCTGCCCGCAGGAAGGTGGATAAACAACGAGCAGTGGTTTGGGCAGGTTTGCCTGTGCGCTGGGAGCCCACCTGTGTGAGCCGCCGGGTGCATTTTGGCCAAGAGAGGGCTTGTCGGGGGCCTCGCTTGCCCCCAAACAGAATGAAAGAGCAGTCCCTTGGGCTTCTTCCTAATTGTCAGGGGTGCTGGTTGGGGAGGGCTGCCCAATCTCTGTCTCCTGTACCTGGGTTTCAAACCCCGACCCTACCCGGGGGAGCATGTGGGTGGAGGCAGTGGTTGGGGCCAGCTGGCTTCTGGCCTGGAAGCTGCTGACTGAGCGTCTGCTTGGTCCGGGCCCACCCTTGTACCTGGCAAGAACGTCGCTGGTGCCCACGCCGTGTGCTTGGGAGCCGCTGGCGGGCTTTCCTCCTCGCTGGCTGACCGCGGGGCAGGCAGGCAGGCAGGCTGCCAGGGCTCCGCGACACGAGGCCGCTGAGGCGTGGCACCAACCCGCAGCCTCTGCTAGCAGGAAGCATTATTTTGCACCTGCTTTTCCTCACCTCTCCGTTTGCTTCCCAAGCGCTTGTAACCCAAGCTCGTGAGTTGGGCTGGCTTTGGAGAAAGTGGCAGACAGCTCGCGAGGCCGGTGTGACACATCGTGAGTGGGGATGGCCCGTTCCGCGCAGCACTGAGGCTGGGCTGCCCGTGGCACAGAGGGCCCTGCCCTGTGGGAGCAAAGTGGGGAACTAGGCAGGCATCTGGAGGCCTGGGTTCTTAGCCCAGCTTACGTGACTTTGACCAAGTCATTGGGTTTCTCGGGACTTGGTGTCCTGACCTCTAGATGCAGGTGATTGGACTGCATGCTCTCTAGAGCCTTCCCAGCCTCCAGGGTCTGAGCTCAAACCCACAGGTCTCTCCATGTTTTACACCTGGCGAAGTGCTTTGCATTTTGGCCCATTGGGACCAAAATGCTGCCCCGGAGTTTGCCCCAGCAGCCCGGGGCTCCCATCCCAGGTGACACGGAGCAGGGGTCCCACAGGGGTCTGCTGTGCAGTTTTCGCAAGACAACCCCCTTGGTGGTGGACAGTCTGAGGGCCGCTGGCCATGGGTCGCGCCGTCTCTCACCCCACGCAGGTGTGTTGTCCAACCTGTAGCTGCCCTTGCATTCGTTTTTGCTTGGCCCGTATGCACGGCTGTCAGTTCTCGAGAAACCCGGCTGACCTGAAGACAGGTCCCGCGGGCAGGACCCTCTTCCAGGTGCCCCCAGAGAGCAGCCCCGCGGCAGCTCGGCGGGCGTTATCTTAGTGAGCGCTCTAGTGAGTCAGCCCCGGGCAGCCGCTGTCGGTGAACCGGGCCCGTTCCCTTCCTCCTGTACTTCCTGTCGGGGCTGATGTCACATCGCGGCTGAGCAAGCCTCGTGGCCTTTTATGGACAAGAATCGGCAGCTCCTCTCACAGAGGAAGTGAGCCAGAAGGCCCCTCGCATAAGCCCGTACCTGGGCCAAAATACCTGCGGTCAGGGCTCCCCTCCGCCCACCTGCGCCGGGGCCTTCTGAGCCGGCTGGAAACACCTGTCTGTTTGGACATCGGAATCGGCTCCAAAAGGCCTCAGGGCTTTTGGGGTTTAAAATAAAATCAGGGGAGGGAATGACCTCATCACCGAATATGTAACTTAAAAGCTATCTCGCTGTCGTCATTCCAAGGAGGCTGCGCAGTGGGGGAGCTGGGAGGTGCAAAGGGCTGGGGGTCATTAAGGACAGTTTCCAAGCGCCTGCACTGTGCCTCGCGCTTCAGGCACCCGCATCATTCGGTCCTTGGAGCGGCCCTGCCCTCTGATTCCCCAGAGGCCAAGGGGCCAGGCATCCCGAGGGGCCGTGCAGAGCGAGGATCGTGCCCCGGGCTCTAGGGTGCGCAGCCACTGGCTTTCTTCTCTCTGCCGCTGCTCCAGACACATGGACTGGTGGTTGTAAAGTGTGCTCTCAGGAACCCCATCTCCATTGCCCAAGCAACTCTGATTTTTATCTCCTGCTCTTCATATTAGGGACTCAGGAAGACTTTTATCCTGAGGAAAGGCTGCTGCTGCTTTTAAAAGAGTTGAAAAGCCCTGAAGAGATTCGTATTCTGTCTCTACCCCGTCCCTGTCAAGTCAGTACTAGGGCAGGAGGGGTTCAGGGGCCTAAGTCAGGCTAACGTCTTCATTCTGCGGGGAGCCTGTTTCCCAGAACAGGGCTGTCTTTGGTGGGCGCACTCCCCTGGTTCTGGGCTGTCGGGTTCCTGTCTGTCTGTCTGTCTCCTCTGTTGTGGAGGAAGGAAGGGTGTTTTCAAATAAGCCTTCGGTCCACGTAGACCCAAATAAGGACTTGAGCGAACAATGGAGAGGTCTGGACTCTCGAGGTCCGTGTCCTGAGAGCTGAGCATGTGGGGAGTGAGCATTAAGGAGGGTCCCAGCCGGAATGCACCGGGGCTCTGGCAGAGTGAACTG
The DNA here is from genome assembly GCF_963455315.2 of Globicephala melas. Classification (NCBI taxonomy): domain Eukaryota; kingdom Metazoa; phylum Chordata; class Mammalia; order Artiodactyla; family Delphinidae; genus Globicephala; species Globicephala melas. The sequence goes on from NC_083323.1 coordinate 11,487,750, forward strand.
AGCCAGGCGGAGAGCCGGCTGGCTGCTGAGAATTCCCTCCACCCCCTACCCAGAAGAGATGCTTCTGAGCTCAGGAACCGAGCAGAAGTGTGGTGACACAGGCTTGGGCAGACCAGGGACAGCGCCTGCCTCACCTACCTCCTAAGAGATTACAGACCCAAACCCACTGTAAAAACTGCGAAGAGCGACGCTGGGGGCCACAGTGTCATTCGTGGTGGGCAGGTGGATTCGGGGCAGAGTTGAGGAAATCAGAAAGGCCTCCCATCACTTTTCCTCTGTGAAAGCATTTGCCCAAATGAATGTTCTGGCAAAGCAAATTAAGGCTTCTTTAAAGTGTAACATGCAAGGATTGGAGGGTTTCCTTTCACGCTGTGTTGACAGTGGTCACTTGGCTTCAGGAATTGGAGGTGGAAGGTCAGAGGGGAGGGAGAGCTGGAGACGGTGGGGTGGATGGAGGTTACATGAGGAGTTCGGGTCTGAAATTGGGATTTGCAGCGTGTGCAGGCCTGTGTGTATGTGCGTGTATGTGCGTCTCTGTATGCCGTGCACCTGTGTGTGCACCCACAGGCGTGTGTGTGTGTACATGTGCCTGTGTGCATACACACGTGTCTGTACATGCTCCTAAGCATGCCTGCATCCGTGTACATGCACTGTGTGCACGCGTGTCCACGTCCCTGCATGTGCGCACGTGGGTCTGTGTGTGTGCACCCACATGTGTGTGTTTGGGGGCTCTGCTTCCTGTTGTTCAGCAGTTCAGCATCCGACTCCTTCTCACACAATCAGAGGAATTCCAGCCATCCCGGGGACCAGGCCTGGGCAGCCCTGGGAAAACAGTTCTTTCTGGGAGGGATGGGAACGTTTCCTTTTATGGTAGTGGCAGCCGCCTGCCACCCGCCCGGCCCGTACAGGTACATTCTTGCCACTCTCCCAGCGGGGACGGAACACGCCCGCTGCTGGGCCTCTGCCTGCCGCTGGGCCTCTGCCGACATGCAGTGGGGGAGGTGCAGCCCCGTCGTAGCTGTTTTGGTTCCAGACTCATCAAGGTGGGGTGGGTGCTGGAAGCTGCCACGGCTTCCCCAGCCTTTAGCACCGCTCCCGCCGTGCCTCCCCGCCCCCCGCCTTCCCTGCTGCCTTATCGGGACCCTGCCGGGTCTATGAGACTCTGCCCTGCTGTGCAGCCTCGCAGGACCTGGTCCTGTGGGAAAGTCCAGAGGGTGCAGCAAGGTCACCCTCTGGGTCTGCTCTGAGCCCTTGCCCGGTGCGGGGCAGGGTGTGGGCTGTGTCTGTGTGAGTGGCCGGGTTCCCTCCGCACCCCGCCCCCCACTGTTGATATTTCCAGGGGCTGGAGGGAGGGCGGGGGCAGCTGCAGCTTGTGTTGGATGAGCGGTTTCTTTTTACTTCTCCCTGGCCGGACTTCCTCTCTCCCTCCCGAGACAGGAGAAGAGGTGGTCATAAATGCCCACCCGTGCAGGCTGCTGGGATCAGTGCGCTGGAGGCTTCCCTCACGGAGAGGCTGGTGGCCTCGCTGCACAGTGTCTCTACTGGTGCCGAACAGCTAAGTCCGTCTCCCGAGGCCATACACACAGGCAGCCCTGAGTCACCCTCCCGACGCCCTGCAGGTTCCTGGCTGGGCAGTTGAGCCGGTGTGGGTGTCCTTCCAGATCACCGACATCGGTGTCTATCCAGCACTGACACCACTGACAGCTACCAGAACCCTTGCTAGTTCTCAACTAGTTCTCCCGCTGCCCTGACCAAGCCGTCGCCACCCGTCACAGCGACTTCATGATGGGGAAGTGGACAGACAGCAGCCGCCTGTGGGGTTCACTCTGTCTACAGGGCTCCGGGCTGGGTCCTTTTCATGTTCTTTCTGTTTTTCAAACTAATCCTGCCAGAGAGTTAGTAGCATGTTTACTTTATGGATAAGGAAACCGAGACTCGGGAATTACTGACCTCGCTGCAGCCCAGTGTTGGTCAGTAGCCTGGTCCTGGGTTCAGGCTGATTTGACCTCCAGGAGGTGGGGGTCTCCCAGGCGATGGGATAAAATGAGTTTATATTTTCAGCTGTTGCTTAAAATTGCACACTCGGTCCTGAGCCAGGTCAGCCCTAATATCTTAAAGCGTTTCTGCGAAACTTCTCTTTCAAAGCCTGGCATCACCGTTCCTCCTGCCTTCCAGGGGAGTGCACTGTTTATATCCATACTTGCTGACGGGTTCACAGAGCTGGGAGAGTTGCTGAAAGTTCCTGCCCCCGGGCCTGGAGACCACAGGGCTCACAGCAACTGGTCAGAAGCTGATTCTGATGAGCCGCCGTTCTTTCCGAGCTGCCTCCAAACTCCCATTCCTGAGAGTTTTCCCCGTGCCAGACCCCACACTGGTGCTTTCACGTGTGTGACTTCCACGCATACCATCCTCCCCCAGGGCTCCAGGAAGGCCGTGCCGAGACAGCATCTTAGCCCAGGCCTGTCCCACGGCAAAGCCAGCCTTGACCTCACCGCTCAGCCCACGTCTTACCTGTGCCTCTTACCCAGATGGGGACAGTGTTTAAAACACCTGCCATGGCCCTCGTTTCTAACAGCGTCAACCTCCAGTTAGAAACACGCGGGGCAGGAAAGTGGACTTCCAGGGAGCTCTCCAGAGGTTGGCTTTCTCGGGGGAGCAACAGAACTCTTTCAGTGTCACGGGGCCAGGTGGGCGGTCAGGGCGGGCAGTTTGAGCTCCCGGAGGAGGGAGCAGCTGCCCCATGTCGCTGCCACCCAGGAGTGTCCCTCCTCCCTGTGACGGTGGCATGGAGGGCCAGCGTCCCAGGCCTCACGCTCCTGGGAAGTGGGCAGGGCGATGGGCGGCTCTTCAGAAGCCGGAGCGGGAGGCTTTTCATGTCTGCTGGAGGTTAACCTGATGTCTCTTTTGTTTCAGACCGAGAGGACCAGTCCATTTTGTGCACGTAAGTGTTTCTGTCTGGGTGGCAGGTCCTGCGTCACCCTGATCTGCTCTCACTCTTGAAGGCCCCTACCAAAACCTAGGTCGATGAGATCCATGCCCAATTCAAGCCCCTGCCGCTTGCCCAAGGGCCAGGCTTCATGTTGCTCCTTAGTAGTCCTGCAGCGTGGATGGGCTTGATTTCACGGCCAGAGATTTAATCTCCTTCCTCAGAGGAGGCGGTGGGGATGAGGGTGGCAGTGCGGAGAGGAAAAGCAAGCATCTTCTCAACAAGACAGGGCTGGGAGCTGCTTGGGCCCCCAGGACACATTCACTCTGGTGCCGAACCACGGCTTTCTTTATCTGGGCTTCTCACCTCCGTCCTCTGAACCTAACGAGGAGCTGATAAATAAACCCGTAGCCAAGGAGATTAACGGCACGAAACATTCCTTCGAGTGAAGTTTCGAGGGGACATGTATACATGCCTTTGACCCCTGAGTCGACAGCCGCCTAAAACTGACTCCTAAGACATTTGGAAGCAAAGGCTGCTAAGTGACCAGGGCAGGCAGCGGACAGATGTTTACTCTGGTCAGGGCTGCGGAGGGCCATGGGAAATGGCCCGAGTGAGGATTTCAGAGCTTACCATTTGTTTGCCCGTCCCCTTTCCTGCTCCTGGCTGTTGGGTCCCTCACTGGCACCCCACAGAATGGGAGACAGTAGAGCTCGTAGTGGGAAAGGGGCAGACGCCGAGGGTTTGGCCACCTCTCCCCTGAGAACTTCCTTGGCTGTCCCGGCAGGGGCGAGTCTGGAGCTGGCAAGACGGAGAACACCAAGAAAGTCATTCAGTACCTGGCTCACGTGGCATCTTCCCACAAGAGCAAGAAGGACCAGGTGAGTGCAGGCCTTCCTCCCCGAGGAAGAGAACTCAAGGATTCGTGGTTTGGCTCAAAATGAGAGTATTTGCGGGGCTGAAGCAGAGGCCAGGCCTGCTTTCACTGAGGCTGGGAGTAGGTCTGGTGGTAGCCCGCCCGTTTCTCCCTTGACCTGCTAACTTTGAGTCGGTATGGAAACCGGAGACCGCCCGAGGTTCGCAGCTAATGCTGCGTGGCCCCCACCTCTGAGGTCGGAAGAGAGGTTCTGAAACTTGGCTCTCAAGTTGATGGAGACGTGCAGGATCTCGGGCAGGCCTGCACTGGAACCCCTGCTTCTGTTGCCTGCTGTTGAAGTGCCTCTGGGTGGACAGCCCCCAGCGAAGAGAGAACGGGCAGCTGGAAAGACATCTCACTTCCCTTTTTTTCCCCTCTCCCTCTTGGTGGATTGTGGTCGAACCCAGCAGTGTCCTCGCTAGGTGAGCTGCACGTTTACTGCACGTTCTACACCAGGAATGCGTGTTCTGTCCATCGTGTGCCCTTGAATTACGATTTTTTTTTCTAAGCAGCTTTTCACCCCACACCATTGTCACTCTCTGCGTCTAGACCTCTTCTTGTAGGCTCGGCTCACTGACTGTCTTGGGAGGAGGGGCTGGGTTGTGACACACGGTGACCTCGCGTGCACTCTGAAATGACAGCTCCTGCAGAATGGGGACAGGCCTCACCACCTAGCTGTTCTCAGATGCTCCAGTCAGGCCCAGAGTTCCCACGGGCACACGGCATGGAAGGCCCCGTGCAGAACCCTGACCGAGGCACAGCGGAGTGGTCATCTGCCCTCCTGGACCCTCACACGCTCAGTGTTCTGGACCAGATGGAGATGGGTGGCTCCCGCCTGCCACCACAGTGCCAGCCCGAAGCAGTGCTGGGAAGGCCGCGCACAAGGCTTCCCCAGAGTGAGGTGTGGTCAGTCGGAAGCATGCCCGTGTGGTGCTCTCTTTCTCTCAAGCACACACTCTTAAACTTCCCCGTGAAATCTAAGTGCCAGTGGTGTCCCCTCAAGCCATCAGGGGGAACTGTGCCGTCTGGGTGCCCCCCGCTTCCTGGGGCGCCGTGCGCAGCCTGTATAAGTAAGTAGTGGTGTGTGTCTCTTTGCATGTGGATCTGGGGTGTGTCCTGCAGAATGTCCTAGAGCACAGTCTTCTGGAATCGAACCAAAAGTAACTTTTCATGTGTCCAACTTCGCAAGGCATTCTGAATCTTTCTCCAAGAGTTATATTTAGAAACGAATCAAGTTTTCTTTTGCTCCCTCTCTCTACCCACCTCCCTCCCCCATTTTCCATTCTTTTTAGGGGACCTATTTTTAAAACAGGGCTGTGAGGTTAGGAGTTCTCTAGCTGTGGTTTTCCATCTCTGGATTTGCAGTAAAATCCATTTCCCAACTATTCATTGAATGCCTAGTATGTGCCTGGATTTCTGGAGGGTGGCCTTGGAGTCCCTGCCCTGCGGGATGGGAGGCGGTACCACAGTTAGAGAGCAGGGCTCCATGCGCCTTCCGTCATGGGCTGCTCCAGCTGCAGGGGGGAAGGCAGGCCCCCAGCACTCAGGACGGCAGGTGAGGGCTGTGACATGCAGGGGCACACTTGTCACGTCCCCTTTCTCAGGTCACTTTTTGTGGCGGGCACCCTGTCTCCGGCTCCAAGTTCAACTCGAGCGATCGAATAGGCTGCCCTTGGCTTCCCGTGACTGCTCAGGTCCTCAGTTGTGAAGGCCATTGACCAGTGTGGTTGATTTCCTTGCCTGAAGCTGTGAAGGGATTGCCCACACACAGCTGGGCCACGAGGCACTCTTGAACTTGGTCTGCGCCCTTGTGTTCTGGGCCTGTCGCAGCATACTCTGGGGGCGTGCGCTCCCCTCCGTGACCCAGGTGCTCATCCCAAGACCGCCCGTCGGGACACCCCACACCTTACCTTGTGGGGGACCGGGCTTTGGCCAGACGGCAGGTTGGCAAAGCAGAGCTTGGTGAAGGGACTCTCCAGGTGGGCTTCCAGAGGCTGAACAGTGGCCTTTCACGCTCTTCCTCTTCCTCGCTCTGTTTTCTGTGTGCTAGTTAGAGCCCCGGGCAGAAACTCCACCCAGTGAAGCCCTTCAGGAACCGGGTGGGTAATTCCAAACCTCGTGAGCACACACTGCCTACCTTGTAATTTCACAGTATGTGGATTTCATTGAAAAATAAAGGTCTCTTCTGTTCTCAATGAAGAGAAACCCATAGGTTAGCTGCCACCATTGTCAGCAGAGAGCTCGGCTTGGGAATCCGAGGTGGTCGCTCCTGGGTTGGCCTGGTGGTCCCACGTTCCACGGTAGCAGCCCGTGTCCCCGACAGAGGCCTTAGCTTTGCGTCCAGGCTGGCGGCAGGCTCCGGTAGGGGCCAAGCTCCCATCTGACTGCGGGAACGGGAGTGGCTCGGCCAGCCTGGCAGCCTGGCCTGTGCTTTGAGAGGATGTTGTAGCGGGTGGGTGAGCAGAGCGCATCCAAATCTGGCTCCATGGGCTGCCTTGGCCGCCTTCCCAGGCCCGCCTGAGCCCGGGGGATGGAGGCCCAGTGTCCTATGACCGCTGGTGCCAAGCACTCCCGTAGAGCCCGCCTGTGGCTCCACTGACCCTCCTCCACTTAATCTGTGCGATCCGAAAACAAGACTCCCCAGCCCTGGGAGGAGCCCTGACCGGGGCTGGCTGTGGGAAGAGGAGCGTCTGCCGGGGCCCCTTCTGGTCTCTGGTGGGCTCGGCCCGACCCCAGAGCATCCTGGGTGCTCTGCCGACAGGTCTCGTCTGCGGCAGGTGTGCCTGGGAGGCTGTAGTTCACGGCTCTCCCGGGAGCCCCGGCTACTACCCGTTCTGCCCTTCGTCACAAATTACAGGCAGCCTTTATTTCCGGAAAGTCCTGGCTTGACTCCAGCCCCGCTGATAAATATAAAACCCCACCTGGCCCTTGCGTGGTGTCCTCTCTCCCTAGAGGGTGCCCGGCTATGCAGGTGAACAAGAGCCGTATTTTCCTTAGGCAGTGTTAGTTATTACCTGGCCTGCTGGCAGGATGAAAGCCCTGCCCACCTGACAGGGTAGAGCCCCCAGGTGGGGCCGGGGATGCAGGGGAGACAGGGCAGTGACTGACAGGTGTGAGGTAGAAACCTTGAATTCGATGACCTACTTTGCTGGTTGATGGCTGGATGACCTTGGGCAAATCATTCCCCCTCCCTCAACCTCTGTCTTCTCTTCTCTGAAATGGGGCTATTCTGTCTTTCCTACCCTAAGTATCGTGAGAATCCAGGGTTAAGAAGGCATAAATAAGGGGGCATGTTGTCAACCACCAGGTGTCATGAGACCCCAAGTCGGGTTTACTGGTGTTCTCGACAAGTGATTCAGAGCGCAACGTGGGCCTTGTTGATCCCATGCTCAGATGCCTGAGCTGCTGGGAGCAGGTTTCGGGGCGGGGGGAGTGGAGGACAGGGGACCGGCAAGGGGAATGCAGAGTTTATTCGGACACGGACGAGACGAGCTGGTGTCTTCTGTGGATCTGGTTCCCTCTCTCCTTGTCCTGTGGGAAAAAAAAATTTTTTTGCGGTCTGTCAGGTGGGGCTTAGAGGCAAGGAAGACAGAGGGAGGCCAGCCTACCTGGGAAGGAAACTGTCCAGGGGAAGGAATGGCGCCTTCGTGTCTCTTTTTGGCTCACGTGCTACTTCGCGACGCATCCTCCAGGGTTGATCCAGGCCACTGGGCCAGGTCCCCAGAGCTAGCTGGGTGAGCCGCCTGCTTTCCTTTTCGATCCCTGGGAAGTAAGCCCAGGGAAGTAAGTTCAAACCAAGCAGGGTTTCCAGATGCCTGGCGGGAAGGTCACTCTGGAGTGACACGGGGACTGCCAAGACCGGTGTGGCCAGAGCCCATCCGGAAGCCCCAGTCCCTGGCAGGTCGGATGTGTGGACACAGCTCTGCCACCTCCCCTCCACCTGGCGGGGCAGGTCTGCCAGCCCACGCCGCTGCCTGGCCCTCACTGCCCCTCTGGGTTCCTTTCCAGGGCGAGCTGGAGCGACAGCTGCTGCAGGCCAACCCCATCCTGGAGGCCTTCGGGAACGCCAAGACGGTCAAGAACGACAACTCCTCTCGATTTGTGAGTGCTGGCGCTCACGGGCGCCTTCCCACCGGCCGCTCGCGCCCCAGACGCGGAGGAGGGTCGGACTTGGCGCTTCCCGGCCGGCCTGTCGCGTGCAGTAGGCTGGGTCACGCACCTGTATAAGGAGGCTGCTCGGCTCAGGTGGTAAAGCCAGCGAGGCAGTGGGGAGTCCCTGCCGGTGCCCTGCTTGTCCTGCTGTAACCGGCAGCCGGTTAGAACGCAGGGCCAGACCAGGGAGGAGGAACACCTCCAGATGACTTCTTCCCTCCTCCCCTCTTCCCCTCTGTGGCGGAACTTGGGCCCGGCTCAGGCTTAGCCGTGTGGCCCTTCTGAGTCCCGAGCACCCATGCAGTTGGGGTGCGGGGCCCCTGGCCGGGGACACAGGCTCAGTCTCTTGGCTTTCTGCCTCCAGGCTGTACCACTGGAGGTGGGACTGGAGGATGGGGCCTCTGATCTCTTCATCCGTCTTTCCTTAGGGCAAGTTCATTCGCATCAACTTTGATGTCAATGGCTACATTGTGGGAGCCAACATTGAGACTTGTATCCTTGTGGTTAATTGTAACAAGTGTTCTGGGTCTGGGGGGGGAGAGATGTGACCTTGATGGAGAAGAAGCTGCTTCCTGATTCCAGCAGTTTCCCCTCTCCGGGCCTGTTATGACACCTTGTCTGTGCCGCCCGGAAGAGGACCGGGATTAAGCTCACTGAGAACTCAGCTCAGAGCTCAGGTTTCTCTTTACGGGCGGGAAAAAGTTCAGCTTAGAATGGGATGGAACCACGGAAGATCATCCAGTGTGGGTCCCAGAGAGTGGAACTGGGTGGACGCTACTTTATCTCTCCCTGGTGTTAGAGCCTGTGCTGGTGAGAGTGTTCTGAGCTCTGTTCTCTTGTGAGAAGGGGGCCCTTTAAACAGATAAGGCTCCCAAGTGTGAGGGCTGCTGCCGCACAGGCTACACCCGTGGAGGGTAGGGCCAAGGTAGTTGGCCTTTGTCTTGTTTTGCCACTTTCTGCTGGTGAAGTTCCGTGGCTTTGGACAGGGCTGGGGGCATGTGGAGGGCTGGCTGCCCCCTCTCCAGCGAGCACGATTCCTTAATGTTTGCAAAGACCTCCTGGAGAAATCTCGTGCCATCCGCCAAGCCAAGGAAGAGCGGACCTTCCACATCTTCTACTACCTGCTGTCTGGGGCTGGGGAGCATCTCAAGAGTGAGTGGTGGGCCCACAGCCTGACACGGGGGCTCCCCCTGCTGTCGGGCCACACACTGCAGTTAGGAAATGAAATCTCGGCCTTTGGGTGGGCCAGAGGGGCGTGACTTCCGTCCCTGGGCCGGCTGACGGCTTGGCCTCTGTTTCCGACCACGCCAGAGGAAAGCCTGGCAGGTCCCTGTGCAGCTGCGGACCTCGGGGCCCCAGTGCTCTCAGGCGGGGGGGGGTCTACGTGCGTGCCCCTCTCACACGCTGGGGAGAGTCGGCCTTTCCAGCCACTCCGCGGTTTCTGGGGTATTTCAGGGCGCTCCCCGGTCTCCCACACCTTTGAGGTCACGGTGTTGACTGGAGCCTCTGGTTCCAGCACCTCCTGACCTTCACGAAACCTTGCCCTCTGCCCCCCACAGCTGATCTCCTGCTGGAGCCGTACAGCAAATACCGCTTCCTGTCCAACGGGCACGTCACCATCCCCGGGCAGCAGGACAAGGACATGTTCCAGGAGACCATGGAGGCCATGCGGATTATGGGCATCCCAGAGGAGGAGCAGATGGGTGAGGGCCGCTCCTCCCGGGGCAGCCTGGGGAGCACTTCCTGCTGGCGCCGGCCCTTAGGGAGTCTGTAACGGCCGGGAGGAGGGCCCTGAGTGTGTGGTAGACGGTCCCTCAGATTGGAGGCTCAGGATTATTTCTCCCGGTCGTATTGCCTGGGGACATAGGGGAACAGAGGACAGGCTACTAAGTGCCCAGGGTCTGGGTCCACCACTCGTGCTCTTGCCATTTGCTAAAAGTGGGCTAGTCCTGCTTTGTCCAGGGTGAGCATGGAAGGGGCTTGGCTGGGGTCTCCGCGCTGGCGGAGCTCAGAGTGAACACAGTGTGCGGCTTGCCTGTGTCTTCTCGTTTCTCTAGAGGGAGGGTGAGGAGGGCCTGAAGGCTTTATTTTAGGAAGATTGGGAGACTTCCATTCTCTAGCGTTAGGGTCAGTCACCTTAGCTCCACAGATAGCATGTGAATGGATGGGCGTGGCTGTGTCCCAATAAAACTTTATAAAAATAGACCACGTGCCCCTGGGTAGAGGCGCATCCTTGGTCCGGACTTGGAGATGTTGGGAATGTTAACAGAGCTTGTATCTAAGCTGAGGTCAGCCAGAGGCCCTGGAGACATGCTTTAGGCCGAGGCCTGGCGCCCCCCACGTGGCTCGTCTTGCCTGAGGGCCTCTGGGGGGAGACACCCCACTCAGGGGCTTATTCCACCCCCCGCCTGGTTCTGACCTGCCTTCGATTGCACCTGAAGGCTTGCTGCGGGTCATCTCGGGGGTCCTCCAGCTCGGCAACATCGTCTTCAAGAAGGAGCGTAACACCGACCAGGCATCCATGCCCGACAACACAGGTGACCGCATGGGCCCCTCACCTGAGGTAGAGGGGCAGGTGCCTGGGCTTGCACTGGCTTAGGAGAAAGAGTCTTGGAGAAATTGCACACACTCCTGTCTTTTCTGTTGCGTGTGTGTTTGTGGCTGCCCGTCACTCTGTACTTTTTGTGAAACACACACGAACACGACCCTGCTGCTTCACAGAGTAAGCATCAGAATGAGTTCGAAAACCCATGATCCTATGGCCCAGCATTTCCCCTCATTTGTTCTGAGACCAGACCGGTTGTCTCTGTAAAACAGTCATTTCTGCTGTCACTTGCCTTGCACGTGTACTCGCAAGGACATGAAGCAAAGTCGTCACCCCAGCTCCTCGGTCACTGCTAGTCCCTTGGGTCGTTGCAGCTGACTCGCTTATGTTAGCCTTCACATGCGCTTCTTAGGGGCTTACGTTACCCTTAGCTTCTTAGGGGCTCTTGAAAAAATTTGACCCACGCGCGTGTGGATTGCCCTGTTCCGTCCCCTGTGTCTGGGGCAGCGCTGCCTCAAGTCAGTCCTGTTTGTGGGTAGGACCCTCTTTCACACTCAGGACATGGCCAGGGGTGTGCGGAGGTATGGACGCCAGGCCCCCGGTTAGGACCCGTGCTGCCGGCCTGTCCGAGGGGAGAGCTGGCTGTTCCGTGTGCCGTGGGGGAAGGGCCGGGGCCCGGGCTGGTTGTCCGGTAACGATCGCCCAGTAACCACAACTTTCCCAGGGTGAGCAGAGGGACCCATTCTCTTGGGTTTAATTCAAGCCTTTTACCCGTTCCCTCCTTACCCTTTGAAAATCATCAGCTGCCCAAAAAGTGTCCCACCTGTTGGGTATCAACGTGACCGATTTCACCAGAGGAATCCTCACCCCTCGCATCAAGGTGGGACGGGATTACGTCCAGAAGGCTCAGACGAAGGAGCAGGTAAGCCCTCTGGCTGGGGTCGGGCCGCCTCCTTTGCAAGGGCCGCTGCAGTGGCCAGGTTGAGGCCTGCGCTGCAGCATCCTCGGTGTTCGGTACTGTCGCCTGGGTTCCTCACTGGGTCCTCGCAGCACCTCGGAGAGCAGGTGGTGTTACCCCCACTGAGAGCACAAGGAAGCTGGGCCCAGGGTCCAGGAACATGGCCAAGGCCCCCGCCTAGGAAGCGCCGCCCTCGGTGGGAACTCTGGGCTGCCATGTGCCTGTTCCCTGGAGTCGATGTTGAGCTGATGGGTGGGCGAGGATGCAGGGGTATCCTGTTCCAGGATAAAGCGAGGCAAGCCCAGAGCGTTCCTGTAGCACAACTCATCCTGGTGCCAGGGCGGCGGCACCCGCCATTCTTGGAGCCCAGGCCTCAGGGCTGTCTGTCCCCCACGTGCTGTCCTGCTGCACGTGGCGAGAGCCGGGCAGGGGTCTGTGCTGCTCGCATGTGCCCGCCGCCCAGGACCCGAGTCCCTGCCCGCAGGGCCTCTGTGGGTGGTTTCTAGTTTCTCTCTGCCCTGGCGCTGGGTGGTTTTAGGCCGCTGCTCCTCCCGTCTCTCAAAATTACTTTGAATTCACGTTGATGAGTTCTTTTTCCAAAGGGTGCCGTCCACGGGGCCTCCCGCTGGTGGCTGACAGCTGGTTCTGGGCAAAGCCCTCCCTCCAAAGCTGTTTTCAGAAGGCAGCGGGCATGATTATGACCAACTGTTCATTTCCCTGATAATTAAAGAAGCTTAATTTTTTCATTATGAAAATACTACGTGAACACTTAAGATTCAGAAAAATCAAAGAAGTCTAGAGATGGAAAAAAATTGCCCCAGTCCTACCCAGTGATGCTTACTGGGCAGCTTTTTCCTTCCTGCAAGGCTTTTTCCTTCCTGCAAGGCCTTTTCCTTCCTTCTTTTTTTTTAAACTACTCTTTTTTAAAAAAAATTTACTTATTTATTTATTTTTTGGCTGCATTGGGTCTTCATTGCTGTGCGCGGGCTTTCTCTAGATGCGTCGAGCGGGGGCTACTCTTCGTTTCGCGCGCGGGCTTCTCATTGCGGTGGCTTCTCTTGTTGCAGAGCACTGGCTCTAGCTACGCGGGCTTCAGTAGTTGTGGCTCACGGGCCGTAGAGCACAGGCTCAGTAGTTGTGGCGCACAGGCTTAGTTGCTCCGTGGTGTATAGGATCTTCCCGGACCAGGGCTCAAACCCGTGTCCCCTGCATTGGCAGGCGGATTCGTAACCACTGTGCCACCAGGGAAGCCCCCTTTTTTTCCTTTTTAAACGTAGTTGTCACCTTGGCTTTTCATTACGGAACTTCTTGAACATTTGCACAGTAAAGTGGAGAATAGCGCAGGGAGCCCATGTGCCCATCACACAGGCGTCTTCAGGAGTCACTGACTCAAGGCCAAGCTTGGTTCCTGGTTCATCTGGTCGCCCTGCACCCCTAACTGTGTAACTTGAAGCAAATCTCGGACATCTTGTCATTTCTTCTGTAGATACTTCAGTTCGTCTCCGTTTATTTTAAAAAGGTCTTTGCAGATGTCTAAGTTCACTCTGCCTGTATTGTTGGATATTTAGGTTACTGCAGCTTCCTTCATTGTAGACACCACCACAGTGAACGTATTTGTGCATGAAGCTTTTTTTCCATCCTTAGGGCTGTTTCTCTTGGTGGGGGGGGGCGGTCCACAGGGGACATTACTGGGGCAGAGGGAATGAGGACTTGAAGGCTTCCTGTATCTGACTCCCCGCCCCCCCGGGTGTCCCCTGCACCAGGCTGACTTTGCCATTGAGGCCTTGGCCAAGGCCACCTACGAGCGCATGTTCCGCTGGCTGGTCCTGCGCATCAACAAGGCTCTGGACAAGACCAAGAGGCAGGGCGCCTCGTTCATCGGGATCCTGGACATCGCCGGCTTCGAGATCTTCGATGTGAGCTTCTCCCTTTTGCCCCCTCCCGCCTCCTGAGCCTCTGGGCTGCCTTCTCCTGGGACTGGGGTCCTTTCTCCCATAGCCCCACAGCAATGCGAGCTGGCCACCTCCTTGCTTGTGTGGAGACACAAGACGCCGGTTGGGTGTATTTTTAGCTTAAACAAGATGCCCTGTGGGGTGAATTGGGAGATTGGGATTGACATATATACACTAATATGTATAAAGTGGATAACTAATAAGAACCTGCTGTATAAAAAAATAAAATAAAATTCAAAACTTAAAAAAAAAAAAAGAAAAGATGCCCTTTGCCAACCAGAAATGCTGGCAAGAATGATACCTTCTGGATGGGGTTCCAGGAGGCCTCATGGACAGGGGCTTTCTGTTGATTCATTGTTTATGTATTCTCAAATATTATGAGCGTTGTGACAAGATATGGTCCCTGCCCATAAAGACATCAGGTAGGAAAAACTGATAAAGTAGATCAGCAGAGGTTCTTATCCTGGGGTCCATGGCAGATTTCAGAGGAACCATGAACGTGGGTGGGGAAAAAAAATCACCTCTTTATTTTTACTAACTTTTCATTGAAATGATGCAGTGTTTTGAATTGTGGCTTGAACAGAGTGTGCAGACCTCAGTTGCATTAACAGTGGTTGGATGTGTCACCACTAGAAATCAGACGTTTTCACGTCACAGCAGTCATTGAAGAGATATAATATCAGTTACGTTCGTCTCCTTCAATATTCTGGAAGTTGTTAAGCCCGTGGCTCGTGCCTTTTAATGAAGGAGCACCGTGTATTCCTGTCACAATATTTTGATGATTACATTTCAGCATAACTTCTTTCTTTTAGAATCTATTTTATGCGTTTAAAAACTTTATCCTGAGATAAGGGACTTTACAGGCTGCTGGCGAGGTCCGTGGGCCCCAGGAGGTTCTTGCCAAGGGACTTGCAGGCCGTGTAGCGGGAGGGTGGCACGTCCGTGACCCTGTCTCCCTCTTGCAGCTGAACTCCTTCGAGCAGCTGTGCATCAACTACACCAACGAGAAGCTGCAGCAGCTCTTCAACCACACGATGTTCATCCTGGAGCAGGAGGAGTACCAGCGCGAGGGCATCGAGTGGAACTTCATCGACTTTGGCCTCGACCTGCAGCCCTGCATCGACCTCATCGAGAAGCCAGTAAGAGCCACACCTGGGGGGGCTTCACCCCCGCCCTCTTCGCTCTGCCCTTCTGGGGCTGGAACTACCCAGAATTCTGACATGAAACGATTTGCTTTTGCGATGAGTTTTTTTTTCATCAGTTGCATTTTCTAACAAACAAGAACCCATGTGGCTCCCAGGCCTGTCAGCCAGTCCCCACGATGTCCGAGTCTGCTCTCTTGTTTTATAAACTCAGTGTACGGAAGGCTTTTGGGGCTCTGGGGTGCTTCCTCCTCCTCGGGGGGCTTGTCCTAAGTGTCACCTGTCACCATGTAGCTGTGTGGATATGGAGGGCGGGGGAGGGGATGCGGAGGGACTCGGGGAACGGGGCATCTGCTGGGGGCAGCCTCTGGACGTGGGCCGGGGGTCTGCTTGGCCCATCAAGCCCGCCAAGGGATTTCCAGTGCACTCATTGGAGAGCCCTTCTGATGCAGCTGTAGCCTAGACCCCAGCAGTTTCTTTTGAGCTAGAGCTCTTAAATTGAGTGCTTTCGGCAGTGCTGCTGCTTCTTCTTCCTCTTCTTCTTCTTCTTCTGTTTTTTTTTCCTCCCTGCGGGGAAGCACTGCCTACCTTCTGGAGAGATTCTGGGCTTGGGCTTCTTACGAGGGCAGGAATGGGTGGGTTTCCAGGTCGAGCTCACCCGTGCGACGCTGTGCTTCCTCCAGGCAGGCCCCCCAGGCATCCTGGCCCTGCTGGACGAGGAGTGCTGGTTCCCCAAAGCCACGGACAAGAGTTTCGTGGAGAAGGTGGTGCAGGAGCAGGGCACCCACCCCAAGTTCCAGAAGCCCAAGCAGCTGAAGGACAAAGCGGATTTCTGCATCATCCACTACGCTGGCAAGGTGAGGCTCACACGCACAGGAAGGTGTCGGCCGGACCTGCGTAGGAGACTTAGAGGCGATTCTAAGACCGGGAGCCCCGAGGTGTGGGGCGGGGCGCAGTATCCTTGTCCCGTGACTCGTCCGATAATGTGCCTGGTGCCTTCAGCATTCACGGGACTCCCCCACCTCGCCAAGCACCATCACGTGTTCCGTTTTGTTAGAAGCTTGCAGCAATCCTGTGAGGTGCTCAGGCTGGTGTCCTGTTGTGTGTTATCATTAGGTGCATTTTCCAGGCGCGGAAATGAGATTTGTGCTAAAGACACAGGCCGTGGAGTCTGTGTTAGAGCTCTGCCCCTGTGTGACTTTGGGCTGGTTCCCTCACTTCTCTGAGCCTTGGTTGAGTCACATGGAAAGTGGGGGTGACCACCACTGAACTGGGTAACAGGGATTAAAGGAGCTTGTGAGCCCAGAGTCGGCGGTCGGTGCTCTGGGGCAGGGCCTCTCAGCCTCCACACTGCCCACTCGGGGGCCGGGTCAGTCTGTGGTCGGGGCCCGTCCTGTGTGTTATAGGATGTTTGTCAGTGTCTCTGGCTTCTCCCCACCAGAGGTCAGCAGCACCCTCCCTACTTGCCAAACCAGAAATGTCTCCAGACATCCCAGAACATCTGCCACATGGGGGTGGCACAGTCCTCTGGGTGAGACACACCCATAGATGATGGCTTTGTTATTGCCAAGGCCACCGGCCAGTAAGTGGCAGAGCTGCCTTCACACCAGCTGGCTTGTTCCTGGGGCTTGAACCTAACTGAACAGGGATGTCCCGAGTCTGCAGAGGTCCGTGCTTAGACTAAAGCTGGGTTTTCTCAGCAAACTGTGTTGCTTGCATGGAGTATCTAACTATTGGTTACACTCGGGTGTGTGATGAGATTTATTTATTTTGGGGGGCTGTGCCGTGCGGCTTGCAGGATCTAAATTCACCAACCAGGGATCGAACCCGGGCCCACAGCAGCGAAAGTGCCGAGTCCTAACCAGTGGACCACCAGGGAATTCCCACAAACTCCCTGTTTAAAAAACCTCTGTTTTCTCGTTACCTAAGGTAATGGCACCTAAAGCCCCATTTCCACTTCCACCCCTGTTAGAAATGTAGCAGGGCTTTTGTTGCACTGTTGTCTGTGATGCGGAAACTGGGAACACCCAAAAGCCCCCGAGGGGCCTGAACGGTGAGACTGACCGTGTGCATCCTCGCCTGCGCTGCACCACAGCAGCTAAAAGGACAAGGATGCTGCCTGTGCCCGGGGGACAGATGGCCGAGACACTCAGCTCCAGGGTTTGTCGTCTCCCAGGAGGTAACTCTGTCCCTAGGGAGAAAGAAGCCACCATCCTCTACCTTGTCATCAATAGCAGTACGTGTGCGGAAACCTGTCGAGAGGGGCCAGGAGGGGACCACCGGCTGAGAGCGGCGGTTACTGCTATGTGGTTTAGGGCGGGAGTTGCAGCAGCTTCCCGCTCTGTTTGTATTGTTAGAATACATAATGTTGTACCACTCTTGTTATTAAGGACATATTTCAAAAAAGATAAGAATAGGGGGCTTCCCTGGTGGCACAGTGGTTAAGAATCCGCCTGCCAATGCAGGGAACACGGGTTCGAGCCCTGATCTGGGAATATCCCACATGCTGCAGAGCAGCTAAGCCCGTGCGCCACAACTACTGAGCCCGGGAGCCACAACTACTGAGCCCACGTGCTGCAACTACTGAAGCCCGCGTGCCTAGAGCCCGTGCCCCGCAACAAGAGAAGCCACCGCAATGAGAAGCTGGTGCGCCGCAACTAGAGAAAGCCCGCGCACAGCAACAAAGACCCAACTCAGCCAAAACTAAAATAAATTAATTAAAACAGAAAAAAAGATAAGAATAACACATATCCAGGAAAACCTGGGTATCCTGAAATGACAAAGAAAAAGTAAAACTTACTTGCCTGTTACTAAAAAGAAATATTACCACATTTTGGTTAACGTCCTTTCAGGATTTTTTCTTTATGTTCACGTTACCTTAAAAAAATTAAAAACAGAACATTCCGTGGTGTAACTATAACCATTTGCTTGGGGTTCGCGTGGCTTAAATTTTTTGCTTTCTGCGTGATTCCGCAGAGAACATCTCATGGAGGCTCCGCCCTGGCCACTCATCATTTCCTTCTTGGGGATGCAAATGCCGGGCCGGGGGTTCACAGTTTTTAATGTTTCCGCCTGTGGGGTCGGCTGGTCATCGGAGAGGCTGCGCGCGCCGAAGTCCCCCAAGCAGCCCGTAACCTGGGGTCCCGTCTTGCAGGTGGATTACAAAGCTGACGAGTGGCTGATGAAGAATATGGACCCGCTGAACGACAACATCGCCACGCTGCTGCACCAGTCCTCCGACAAGTTCGTCTCAGAGCTGTGGAAGGATGGTACGCCCTTGGCCCTCACCCCGCCTCCCGGTGCCCCCGGCTGGGCCTCTTCCCTCCACGGCAGCGGGCCGAGCCCAGGACGTGGACCGCTTAGCACCCGGGAGCCTGGGATCCTCCGACCCTTACGGTCACCCTGTCCTTGAGCCCCGAGCATCCTTGAACATGCTGCGCAGCCACTTGCTCTTGGGCAGAGGCTTCCCTGGGCTCCGCGGCCACAGACAAGCCCTTTCTAGCGCGGGGGGTGGGGGGGGTCGCGTGATGGCCCGGCGCCCAGGTTCCCGTCCCACTCCTTACTGCCTCCCTGCCTCTCCCCGGTAGCTGGTAGCTCCGGAAGTCGTTCTTTTCCTTGTCTCTGCTGGTCTCTCCTCCCTTCTGCCTGGGTGTTGCTTTAACCTCTCTGTTGCAGAGACGCAGAGCACCCAGAGAGCCCATTTCTATCAGCGCTTTCCTACCCTCCTCCTCCTAGAACCAGGTGACTGGCTGCCCGGTGCGGCGTCCGTCCGTGTGTGGTGCACCCAGGGCTGCGTGACGAGCGCTTCTGCTCAGCGTTCTCTGCCGTGGCTGCTGCTGCCTGACTGTGCCCCTTCCCTGGTCTCGGCCCCGGGCTTGTGGGGAGGGCCCTTCCCCCTCCCCATCGCCTCCAGGCCTCCAGTGGAAAACCAGGCACATCAGGGCCGTGTTTTGATATTGACACTTCTTGTTAGATCTTAAAAGGAAAAAAAATCATTTTACAATCTATATCCCCTTCAGAACTCCCGCCCGTGAAGGCGGCGTCTCATTGATTGCATGGCTGCCGTGTCTCAGCACGAGGTGCTGTGCGCACTGCTGTTACACGTTCGTGTGTCTGTGCGTGCGTGCACCTGTGTGTGTACGCAGCAGTCACCTGCTCCTCCCGGGCCAGGCCTTCCGGGGGCAGGGCACACTTACATGAAACGGCGAGTTGTTACGGGGCGTGTTTGACCTCACGCTGGGCAACCTGAGTGGCCGTCACAAGCCACCCACTCCCAGGACACCTTTGGTGGCCAGAGGGGCCCTGCGGTGGCTGCATGAGGTCCAGATGCCTCCCGTTTTAATTGAGAGGGTTCATCGGGTCCATCCTCACTCCCAGCTTCCCTCTTGAGCAACAGTCCTTTGTGTTGCCTTCAAAAAAATAAGAGATCTGGCCGCAGAGGAATAGGAAACCGACTTTGTCACAGAATTCTTAACTTTTGTAGCCAGCAATGGAAGCTTTCAAATTTAACATTGGCTCTTGCTTAAGACTGGCCTCAAATTGCCGGCCACTTAGGTTGGGTTTGTTCGTTGTTTTGTTTCCGCCTGGGAGGAAGCAGTTCATTTCATTGTTCTGGGTGGGAGCCATGGTGATGAGGGCTTCTTCCTTGGAGGGTGGGCTTAGATGATAAAGACCCCTGAGCTTGGAGACCAGGGGAGACGAGAGGGAGAAGGGGTCGTCACTGGCAGAAGTGGTTGTCTGGAACTCTCTGCTCCGACACCATTCCTGCTGCGCTAGGTCCCTGATGTAGAGAGCCCTGCGTGGGGCCGCTGCAGACAGAGAGGGGCTCGTCCAGAATCCTGCAGGCGACGGCAGAGTCGCTTTAGAGCTCCTGCCTTCTGACTCCTAGCCCAGTGCTCTCAGGTAAAGGTCAACGTGAATTCAGGGTGCTGAGTTTTTCATTTCATCTGGGATCCGAGGACTACAGGGTTCCTGTAAGTCAAGTTGAACACCTCCTCGGAGCCAGGCAAGTGGACGAGCTTGGCTCGCCGCTCCAAAATGCGTTATTAGGTCTGTTTTCTTTTTACAGTTATTCTCATAGCAAAGGGTTGTTATTTACCAGCCATCACAACACTCACCAAAAGGCTACACAGCTCCTATCAACTTATCTGAATCGCAGCTAGTGTGAAAGGGGATTCTGTTTTGTTTTGTTTTGTTTTGTTTTGGAGTATAATTGCTTTACAATGTTGTGTTAGTTTCTGCTGTACAATGAAGTGAATTAGCTATATGTACACCTATATGTCCTCCCTCCCACCCCCATCCTCCACCCTCAACACACACACATCCCCGCCATCTAGGTCGTCACAGAGCACTGAGCTGAACTTCCTGTGCTTCCAGGTTCCCACTAGCTATCTGTTTTACACATGGTAGTGTATAAACGTCAATCCTAATCTCCCAGTGTTAGCTCTGTTGTGTCTCTGGGTTAGGAGCTTTCCAGGGTGGCTGAGATGAGCGCCGTGGATGTGGAGTTAGCCTTCACAGGTGCGCTGCTCCCCTCAGTGGCTCTGCACCCTTTCCAAAGAGTGCTTCCTGCTTTCTGCTCCTTGCTCACAAGGCCACCTTCGCTCAACATTTGGAGATGACTTTAGCCTGCTGTGTAGACTCCAAGTAGAAACAGTCTGCTGTTCCGTAGTCTCCTCTCTTTCTGTCCAGATTGTCTGTCTGTCTTTCCCACCCCTCCGCCCTCACCTGGACCGCCGGGTACTCAAGTGCTTCTGCGTGCTCTCTGCAGTGGACCGCATCATCGGCCTGGACCAGGTGGCTGGCATGTCGGAGACGGCGCTGCCAGGGGCCTTCAAGACACGCAAGGGCATGTTTCGCACGGTGGGACAGCTGTACAAGGAGCAGCTGGTCAAGCTCATGGCCACGCTGAGGAACACCAACCCCAACTTCGTCCGCTGCATCATCCCCAACCACGAGAAGAAGGTGTGGGCGGGCACACATGCGGGCCACTCCACTCTTGTCTGTCTCCCTGTGCAGAAGCTCTGTCCCCCGCCGCACACAGTGGCCTCGGTTAAGTTCCCCGGCGGGGTGGCTCAGGCACCCTTAGGGGCTAAGCTGCCTTCGTAGCCTGTGTTTCTGCCTCTCCCGGACCTGGATCACGTAATTAACTGGGCTGTCAAAACCTGTGGGCGGCAGCGACTCCCAACTCCCTTGGGGGCTTTTGCCCTGTTTCATGCAGAGGGGGCTGCCCCTCTCTCCATCAGTTCCTGGGTGCAGAAGTAAGAGCAGGTGCGTGTATTTTCCTCCCTAGGCTGGCAAGCTGGACCCCCATCTGGTGCTGGACCAGCTGCGCTGCAACGGGGTTCTCGAGGGCATCCGAATCTGCCGCCAGGGCTTCCCCAACCGCGTGGTCTTCCAGGAGTTCCGGCAGAGGTGAGCAGGGCCCAGGGCCGGCTGCATCCCAGCAGGGGCCTCCGGTAGGGGAGCCGTTTCCTCGTCCACATGGAGTTGAGTTCCGGCCGGCTCCTCACACGGTTCTCTGTGCCACCGTCTGCGGGAGGAGGGATTTCTCTGTTTTGTTTCTGAAACAAAAGTTATCTCATTGGCTTTCACTCCTAGTCACTTTGGGAGCCTGGCGCTGTTTGCTACAGTTAGAGGAGCTCTGGAAAGAAATTAAAGGAGGATCAGCTGGAGCCTTGGGTATTAAAGGAACTTGATGGAAATGGAAGTCTGCTATGTGTGCAGAGGGGGACAGTAGTGACACCGGCTTCTTTGCTTAATGACTGTGTTTAGCGCCAGTTGCCGTCTTGATGCAGCCCTGGGTTTAATTTCTTGGACCACCCCGTTGATTGGTGGTTCCCTGCAGCGTCTCAGTGAAGAGGTGGGCGTGGCCTTCTGGGGTTACAGATGCGGATGCTGGGTGATTAGCAGTTAGTAAGCCCACTGCAAAACTCACCCTTGAGTGAATGAAACAGCCCGACATGAGTTTCCATTCGCTTTCTGGAAAGCACCAGGCCTTCCTCGTGCCATTTGGCCTAAGGAAAGAGCAGGGCGGGGTTCACCAAATATCCCCTTTCCTTAGGAGACTCTGTGGAAAGAATTCTACATCTGCTACACCACAGGGACGACCCTAATCTCTCACGTATGTTCCAGGCCACGTGGAATCCAAGCGAGGGCTAACCTGACCTGGCTGTCCTTCTCTTCCTCAGATACGAGATCCTGACACCAAATTCCATTCCTAAGGGCTTCATGGATGGGAAGCAGGCGTGTGTGCTCATGGTGAGTCGAGCTGCTGGCCCCGCCTCCTGTGTTGGGTGACCCGTGGCCTGCTGGGCATCCGTGTGGCCAGCGCCCCTGTGACTGGACAGGGTCCTTTGCATCCATTGGCACCGTGCTCTCTTGTTCCTCCAACAAGCCGGTTCTGACTCTGCCAGGTGCCCTGAGCGGCAGCCCCCTTAGCCCTTGGTGGGGTCAGGACAGCGTGTGGGAGCCAGGTGGGAGGGAGGAGGCCAGAGCCGCGGCGTGGCAAGGCTGTGGTGTGAGACGGCCTCTTCCTTTTGGGCACGTTCTGGTTCTTTCTTGCGCACGTCTCCTCCGGTCTTCACATGCGGTGTGGTCGGCGGGGCAGCTTGCCACCAGGGCGCCACGACCAGCCCAAAGCTGCCGGTGTCTGAGTTTCTGGACCTTTCCTCTCTTTCCCCCAGCTCTGAACCAGTGCCTGACGGGCAGTGGGCACTGGATTCTGCATAGCGAATGAAGGCCCTGTGGTGACCCAGTGGCCGCGCTGAGGCTGTACCCACTCAGTCGTTTTTCTGCTTTGCAGGCAGGCGTCCCGCTGGGCCTGACGTGTCCAGAGTCAGTAGCCACCACCTCCTGCTTGCTTTACTTCGCGTTCTTTCCAAAGAGTCAGCCGAGGATAGGCCGGGCTTGGGGGTGGGGGAGGAAAGAGAAGAGGGAAGAAAAATTCAACACCTGCTCTGTGCAAAGCAGCACATTAAGGGACAGGGAGATGGGGGCTAGAAAAGGAGGGAGAAGACACAGCTCCCTGCTCTCCGATGCTTGTCACCTGGCAGAGAGGAGGCGTGAAGGAAGAAGGGTGTGCCTCCAGCTCGTGTCTGGGCCGCTGTTTCTCCGGAGGCTGAGTTAGCTGCTGGCCAGTGAGGGGTGTCCCCACTTCTGGCATAAGCAGGTCCCCTCCGTCCAGCCCTGCAGGGAAGATGGGCAGCTTGGGCTCTTCATGCCGGGAGGGAGGTGGGGCGCGTGGCCGGGGGATGCCCTCAGTGGCTCCACCTGCCCTGGGCTTCCCTCTTCACAGGGCCTCTGCCGGGTCGTTCGTGGACACCAAGGCCCCCCGATCCCACTTACCCTATTCAAGGCTCTGCCTCTTGGAGCTTGTTCTAAATCTCTTCTCTCCCAGGCAGACAGTTGGACAGACAGACCCTTGCCCGTGGGCTTAGTAAAAGAGCCTGGTTCCTGAACCAGAACAGCCCGGTAATGGTAATGACGGCTGAAGCCCGTTCGGCACTGGTCACACGCTTGACCCTGTGCTAGGTGCTTTCTGTGCGTTCTCTTGTTTGACTCCCACGGCTCTCCTAGAAAGGAGGTGCTATTATTTGCTTTGTCTGTTAACTTTTCTTTTAATTAAAGAAACCGTTATTCCCATTTTACAGCTGAGGAAATATGGGCTCACGGAGGTCAAGGCCTAGGGTCATCTAGTTAGTATTTGATCCTGGCCTGAGCTGGAGTCTCTGCTGGGCTTGGACCAAACAATGATGTTTGGCCACCTCTGCTTGGAGGGAGACTTGACTGGGCATTTGTAGAGCGTGACTGCAGTGTGCAGGGCGGCACGGGGAAGGAAGAGGAGACCTCCAGGCTCCCTTCAGGGCCGAGATTCTGTGCTTCTCTGCAAGTCTGACTCGTTACCTGCCCCATGCCGGCCCCCACCTGCCTGCTCCCCAGCGTGCCCCCGGCCGCGCTTTCCCTGCACCAGGAGAAGGCTGCCCACAGAGCAGGCCTGACCCAGGCTCCAGGCCCCTCCCCCGTCCTTGGCCTTGCTCCAGGGCTCCGCAGGGGTGGCAAGGGGTAAGTGGCCAACTCGCCTCCGTCTAGATCAAAGCCCTGGAGCTCGACAGCAACCTGTACCGCATCGGCCAGAGCAAGGTCTTCTTCCGGGCCGGCGTGCTGGCTCACCTGGAGGAGGAACGGGACCTGAAGATCACGGACGTCATCATCGGCTTCCAGGCCTGCTGCAGGGGCTACCTGGCCAGAAAGTGAGTCCTGGGACGCCCACCCCACCCAGCCTGCCCCGCGCTCGGGCCCTCCCAGCTCTCCTGTAGCGGAGGACACTGAGGAAGCGGTGGCCTGGGCGCCCTAGTGCCAGTCAGGTGTCGCCCCGGGAGGCCCCCGTGGCCTTCCCTGCCCCCCTACTTCCTGGATTTCTGCCTGAGGTTTAAAGTGAGCTGGTGGGAGGGGTGACTGCGCTTGGATTTGCTCGTCACGAAAGCTCCTACCACCGCTATTCCTTCCTGTGTCCCTCACGTAAGGATGACACCCAGAGCTGGCTGTCCCCAGAGGACGCCGTGCTCCCAGAGGAGGAGGCCAGCCTTGAGTCCCGAGCAGCTCCTGTGGGGGTCAGGGGCTGACTTGCTGCGGGAAGGTGGATGGGGCAGCTGCACATCTGTCCCCTGAGCCCTCCGTGTCTGTGCTCAGGGGTGTCTGTTCCAGCCTGAGATCTGAGCGCTGGGGAACGCAGCATGAGTTTGTGGAGTTTGGACAAATGGACCTGTGTAGGTCATCAGCTGCGGACGTTCTCCCTCTAAACCAAAGCCACAAGATCGTGGGTGGTACCAGGGTGGGGAGCTGCGGTCGATAGACGGACTTGATGACCAGGGCTCACACTTGACTCGGATCTGTGGTGACCTCGGCCCCAGGCACCCTCTGTGAGGTCACCCACAGGATTCTACCCGAAGCCGACCTCCTTCCCGCCACGTCTGTTTCGTGGTGCCCCCGGCAGGGGTCGGTCCCTCCGGAAAAGCCTCCACAAGTGAGGTCAGGACTGTCGGGAGGGAGGTGTGCCGTCCCCCACCTGGAGGGCTGACTGTGACCCTCGCCCCACAGGGCCTTCGCCAAGAGGCAGCAGCAGCTGACGGCCATGAAAGTCCTGCAGAGGAACTGTGCCGCCTACCTCAAGCTGCGCAACTGGCAGTGGTGGCGGCTCTTCACCAAGGTGGGTCTGGAAGGGCCTCCGCGTGACACGGGGGACGGGCAGGCCTCACGCTGGCCTCCTGCAGGGCTCAGGCCCTGGGGCTGGTACTTTGCCTTTGCGTCCCTGTGCTCGGCACAGGAGCCCTGGATGATCCTGCCCATGGGGTCTAGAGGGATGTGAGCCGGGGCACGTGTCCGGCGTGGACGGCCACGGTGCTATCGGGCTGGGCTAGGGCGGCTCCTGGGATGTCAGGGCCCAGCCCGCCCACCACGGCTCCACGTGGAGACAGAGCTGCCCACCCAGAAGCCACGGGCAGGTCAGAATCTGCGCCCGCTGGATGGGTCCTCCCTAGCCTTTACAAAAAATTCGTTAATTAGTAAAGTTGTTCAGGCTGCTTTTGTTTATGATAAGTAATCTGTGGTAATTGCGAAAAGTTAGACTAACCACAAGGGTAAACAAGAAAATAAAAATTCACCTATAATCCCTTCATCCTTGTGCCAACGTCAATATTGAATAGATGTTTCCATGTTTAGTCTGCTTTTAAAAAATTTTTTTTTCACTCCCAGTAAATCTCTGCTGTGTAAACCACACACGTTCTTACGTAGCTGAGCTTTGACTTGTATAAACAGTCATGTACTTTGCATTTTGCATCTAAAATTCCTTCATGAGCATCATTTTTTAAAAGTCAGCATACTGTTCCCTAGAGCTGTTTCATAATTTATCTGACTATTTTTCCAGCAGTGGATGTTTATCTCTCTGAAATTTTCACTGTTATAAACAACGCTGTCCTGAACATCTTCACGTACACATAGGGGTAGTTTCCCCGAAACGTAGTTAGTGGGTCAGAGGCCTATGGCACGCAGTACCAAATTGATTTCCAGAAAGATTGTACCCATTTGCACCTCCTCTGCCCTGCGTCCTACCTGCCCCTCACTCTCATGAGCTTGCGCTTCCACAGGTGAGGGGAAGGCGCCACGGCTCTCAGCCTGGACAGGCATCTTCCCCTGAGCACGTTTCCTCCTCAATCTCCTCTCCTAGGTCAAGCCGCTGCTGCAGGTGAGCCGGCAGGAGGAGGAGATGATGGCCAAGGAGGAGGAGCTGGTGAAGGTGCGGGAGAAGCAGCTGGCCGCTGAGAGCAGGCTCTCAGAGATGGAGACCCTCCAGTCCCAGGTAGGTGTCTGCAGGCTCTGCCCAGGCAGTGCTGCCACCTGCTGGCAACCAGTAGGCGAGGCATGCCTGGTTAATTTCTCTGCCGACCCTGTTCGGGGTTTCGTGATGTAGGAAGGCTACCCCATGGGATGGGAAGCTCATGAGTGTTGGGTTCAAGGCCCAGCCCCTCTCTGACCCTGTTTCCTCAGGATCTTGACGTACAGCTCACGGAGCGGTGGTGAGGGACGGTGGACGTGATGTTTAAACATGCAGGGCAGCTTAAGCGTCCTCAGATGGGAGCTGCTCTCATCAGCAGGGTTCTCCCTGCAGGAGCCTGCACTGGAGACCAGTTCTCCTGTGGGTACAAGTGGCCCGAGGCGGCCGTAAGCGCTCACATTTCCCACGTGTTCTCGCAGCTCATGGCTGAGAAGTTGCAGCTGCAGGAGCAGCTCCAGGCAGAAACGGAACTGTGTGCTGAGGCCGAGGAGCTCCGGGCCCGCCTGACCGCCAAGAAGCAGGAGCTCGAAGAGATCTGCCATGACCTGGAGGCCAGGGTGGAGGAGGAGGAAGACCGCTGCCAGCACCTGCAGGCTGAGAAGAGGAAGATGCAGCAGAACATCCAGGTGCCCAGAGGAGGGGCAGGGCCGGACCTCAGGCATGGGGCGGGGGGTGGGCTGCGTGGGGAGCAGGGGTGCCACGAGTGCCATGGGAGGACAGCCTTTGTCCCGGGGGCAGCCTTGGAGACGTGTTCTCTTTGGGGATTTTTTTTTTTTTTTTTTTACGGCCGTGCCGCGCGGCTTGTAGGATCTTAGTTCCCTGACCGGGGATTGAACCCGGGCCCATCGGCAGTGAGAGCTCAGAGTCTGAACCACTGGAGCACCTGGGAATTCCCTGGGTGGTTATTTCTGACGTGTCAGATGCCTGCCCCACTGAGCGTCGAAGCCAATTTAATTCCCCTCCTCCGTCCTGGCTCTGGCTGGTCTGAGGAGCGGAGGGCGGATGCTTGCTGGACGAGGCCCCTCGGAACACGTGATCCCGCGATTGGACTGGGGTTCTTGTCCCCGCACCCTGGTTTTAAATACATGACCGCACACGTGGGGGCCGGGCCGCATCCAAGTTGCTCAGGCGTCGCCCCGGCTTCCCGTTAGGAACTGGAGGAACAGCTGGAGGAAGAGGAGAGCGCCCGGCAGAAGCTTCAGCTGGAGAAGGTGACCACTGAGGCCAAGCTGAAGAAGCTGGAGGAGGGCCAGATCATCCTGGAGGACCAGAACTGCAAGCTGGCCAAGGTGGGGCGGCAGCCCGGCAGCCGGGGCACGGGGGCGAGCGGCTGGGGCAGCGGCTCCAGGCTCGGGGCTGCGGCTGGGTCCCTGTCAGCGTCCGCCTGGCGACAGATAACAGCTGGGAATCAAGTTAGAGGAGAAGGAGGGACAAGGTCAGGATGCTGACCTCCATCTCCAGAGGATGGGGGTGGCCAGGTTGACAGGGCAGGGCGGCTGCCCGGGACCCTGTGATGTGGGGAGTTACGCTGGCTGTGTGGCCGCCACTGTGGGATTAGGACTCCACTGGTGGCCACACAGAGCAGAAAGTGAGAAGGGCAGGGGCACTTTGGGGGGTGAGGATGGGGGAGGTCGAAGGCATGCAGGAGGTGGCGTCATCCCGCCTGCCCTGAATTCCCTCGCTGACGCTCACTGTCACCTGACGGCTCTTCTCACCTGAGCAGAAAGGGGTGACGCAGGCCCAGCTATTGCAGGGGAGCTAGTGACCTTTCCGAAGGACTCCTTTGATCCAGGAAATCCTAATGAACTTGACCAGGTGTTTAAGGCCCTGCCCCGCCATTCAGTCCTCAGTGTCGGGGTGAGCCGTGCCTTGAGGAGAGCTGACGTGTTCTGCGCTCAACTGACTTTAAGCTCTGACTCACCCTCGCCCCCCAGGAGAAGAAGCTGCTGGAAGACAGAATAGCCGAGTTCACCACCAACCTCACGGAAGAGGAGGAGAAATCTAAGAGCCTGGCCAAGCTCAAGAACAAGCACGAGGCGATGATCACCGACCTGGAGGGTAAGGGGGTGGCGGCAGCAATGGTCGGACTCGGGATCGCTCGAGTGTCCCCTGCTCGGGGGCCCAGGCTGGGCCTCGCTGCCAGGAGCTGGAGTGCCGGCCGGGTCTCCCGCTCGCTGTGTGTGGGCGAGGCTGGGGTCTGTGGTATCCGGCCACTGCCCTCGAGACATGGGGGTCAGCGCCCGCTCCCTGTGGAGTCTGGACCTCCAGGCACTGGTTGGGAGGGACGCTCCCCCAAGTGACGAGTGTTGAGAATTGAGCTCTGGCGTTTCTCTCATGTCGCGCACTTTGCGTTTCCCAAGCTTCTGAGACTTCCTAGGAGCGTCTAGGTTTGACTGCGACTCTGCCACTTACTAGCTGTGTCACCTTGTACCTATTAATCTCCGTGAGCTTGAGTTTCTCTTACCTCTAAGGGGACACAGCGAAAGGGTGAGTGTGAGGAATGAACTAAATAATGCGCATGGATGTGCTGTGTGTGTTGTAAGATGCCGGGCAGGTATCGCGAGAGGCCGTTGCTCCACGTGGGGCAGGGAGACAAGTCATGCCTCCGTCTCCCTGTGCCCTGGGATCCGTGGTGGCTCGGAGGTTGGCACAAGCCCAGGTCTGTGCTGTCTGGGGACCCCTTGTCCCCCTGCCCCTTGAGAGGAGTGGTACAGGGGGCAAGGGGAGCCCAGACCACCGGGGGGGCTCTGAGCTCCAGCCAGAAACCACTGCTCCCTCTGGAGAGACGTGGGGCAGCCCGGTGCGCAGGGCGGTTGTCAGTGCCCAGTGGACGTAGGGCTGAAACCATCTGGGCTGGTCGCTAGGAGAATTTTCCCAGCTTGGTTTCTTGGCCCCTCCTGGGTGAAGGTGTTCAGACCATCAAGGGGAAGAGACGTCCTGACACAGAGATCTCTTCACCTGGGAATAGTCTGAAAGACTCCATCATCCAGGAGGTCCTGGAGCAGCAGGCCCTGGATTGGCAGACGTGAAAGTTTGACGCTAACAAGTCTTGCCAAAGATGTAGAACAGTCAGAACACACACACGCTGCCAGTGGGAGTATAACTTGGTAGACAGTTTCGGAGGACAGTCTGCCAGTGCCTAGTGAGGTTGAAGCTTTGCCTGCAACCCATCCCTCTTGTCCATGTGCCTTGGGAGTCATGGGCAAGAATGCTCACGGCTTCGTGGCTCAGGAGGGCACACAGCTGTAGGCTGTGCCCATCCTACAAGTGCCCATCAGCTGTAGGATAGACAGGTAAGTTGTGGTGTGTTCACATGGTGGAACACACAGACAGAAGTCCAAATGGGTCGATTACAGTGACACTTAAGTTGCTAAATGTCAAGATTTTAATGTTGAGCGACCAAGGTAAGACGAGGAATAAGAGTCGCCAGCCCTTACTGCGCACTCTATGGGCAGGCACGGTTCCAGGTGCTTTCAGATACCAACGCATCTGAGCCTCCCAGCAGCCTAAGGAAGTAGCTTGTCTTATAGCCTTACTACTCAGATGAGGCACAGAAAGTTAAGGACATCACCTAGGTGACGTCATAACAGGAGTCGTAAAGCCCATTGGACTCTGGTCCCGCTGTACCGTCTCCATAGAATTTATATAGGACAGATCCCTAATGTAAGTTCAGATTCATGCAGACATGGTGGAGCCTCAAAGGGAAACGAGGGAACTGTAAACATGAACTTTGGGGGAATAGTTCCCTTGGTGGGAAGGGTCAGTGGGTGGGGTTGGAGAGACAAGGACTTGGAAGCTTATGGTGACGTTCTTGCCCTTCATCCAGGAATTGGGTACGAGTGTGAATCATGATCATTTAAACAGCACGGATGTTTTGTAACAAATATTTGGCATTTTATGTAAGATTTGAAGACAAAGACAGATCTGTAGCCACTGAGGGGTCTGTTCGCATCTCTCCATTCTTCCTTCTCAGAGCGCCTGCGAAGAGAGGAGAAGCAGCGTCAGGAGCTGGAGAAGACCCGCCGGAAGCTAGAAGGAGACTCCACGGACCTCAGTGACCAGATCGCCGAGCTGCAGGCTCAGATTGCTGAGCTCAAGATGCAGCTGGCCAAGAAAGAGGAGGAGCTCCAGGCTGCCCTGGCCAGGTGAGGGCCAGAGCATCAGCCAGTGCCCGCACTCTCAGCGTGCTCCCTGCTGTGGCTCTCGGTGCACCAGTGAACTGCGGGCACGCGCTCCACTGTTGTCTTGGAAGCCAATTAATGACAAAACATTTTCTGTTCACTAAAAGTGCAGTCTAAGGCTTCTCTGTCATTTGTAATCCCCCCAAAAATTCATCCACAACCCTAGTCATCCAATCATAGTAATTCTTTCCTTTCCTTTTTAAAATTTCATGGCTACAGGCATGCTTTTAAAAAATAGATTTTATTTTTCCAGGCATATTTAGATTCATAACAAAATTGAGCAGAAGTTACAGCGAATTCCCAAGTCCCCACGTGAACAGCCTCCCTCATTAGCAACCTCCCCCGCAAGAGTGATACATTTGTTACAATTCATGAATGTGCACTGACACATCATTATCCCCCAAAGTCGGAGCACGTTTGTATTTCTACTTAGTTGCTGTAATCATGGACTGTAGCATTTTATTTCCTTTTTTTTTTTCAGTTAACATTTCATTTTTTTTTAATGTTTAAAGGACTGAATCTTAATTTGGAAAATGAAATGATTCTTCTGTAGGTTTTTGAATTCTCAAAGTGGAATAGCGCTAAGTCTTCTGGATGCGTCAGATGTTTTCGCTGAGAAGAGCTCCTAAGGGCCATGATTATGACTGCCAGAAGTGGCTTTGGCTGCACCTCTCTGAAGCCTTTTCTGCAGACTCTGCTCTCCGTAGGTGACAGTGACCTCGTCCTGATGTTGTTGCTCTCTTTGGCAGAGTGGAAGAAGAAGCCGCCCAGAAGAACATGGCCCTAAAGAAGATCCGGGAGCTGGAATCTCAGATTTCCGAACTCCAAGAAGACCTGGAGTCTGAGCGTGCTGCTAGGAATAAAGCTGAGAAGCAGAAACGGGACCTCGGGGAAGAGCTGGAGGCTCTAAAAACGGAGTTGGAGGACACTCTGGACTCCACGGCTGCCCAGCAGGAGCTCAGGTGTGTCTTGGGACCGACCGCCCCAGTCGCTGAGGGATAGGGGTGGTGGTGCAGGGAAGGGGAGGCTGTGGCCTGGGAGGGGTGGACCCCAAGTCTCTGCATACATACAGTGGCCTATTGTCATGGAGCAGAGAGCTCGGAAGCTGATGGTTCCTCAGCAGCTTCTCCCTAGAGTAGAAGAACTTGGCTTGGAGTTGGGGTGAGGCAAGGGTGGGCTTTAAAGCTGAAAGGCTACAGATGCCTCTACAAAGTGTGTCTGTGGGGAATTCCCTTGCAGTCCGGTGGTTGGGACGCTGCGCTCCCACTGCAGGGGGCACGAGTTCCATCCCTGGTTGGGAAGCGAAGATCCTGCATGCCGCGGCCAAATAAATAAATTAATTAATTTAATTAATCTGCTTATAACTCACTCCTGGCTCCTTGTATTTAGAATAAAATCCAATTCCTTACATAAAAGGCCTACAGTACATTTAAAAAAAAAAAAAAAGTGTGTCTGTGAGCCTGGGCTGTAGGATGCATGGCCATGGAGAGAGGCCAGCGGGCAGAAAGCTTCCTGGGGTGGCCAGTGCCCCTTGCCGGGTGCTCTCTGCTGCCACAGAAGAGCCCCAGGGCAGCACCGCTCCTGGATCCCTGGCCTCCCTCCTGAGGGCGTTTCTCTGTCCAGGTCCAAACGTGAACAGGAAGTGAACATCCTGAAGAAGACCCTCGAGGAGGAGGCAAAGACCCACGAGGCCCAGATCCAGGAGATGAGACAGAAGCACTCGCAGGCCGTGGAGGAGCTGGCAGAGCAGCTGGAGCAGACGAAGCGGGTGCGTGGGCCTCCCCAGGACTGGCTCCGTGAGGCTCTGCCACGGTCAGGGGGCCCTTGCAGGGTCTAGGCTCCAGCCCCTCGTGGCTGTGTGACTTGGGGATGTAGGTCCCTCTGTGCCTCAGTTTCCCCATCTGTAAGGGAGGCTGATGATAGCCCGTCTCCTACAATTAATGTGAGAGTTGGAGTTGGTAACATGTGAGGCACTTGGATAGTAAGGGCTCGGTAAGTTGTTCAAGAATCATTTATTCTCATTATTATCTTGTTCATCAACCTGCCAGACCAGAACATTTCATGGAATTGGAGTGACTCTGAGTTTCAGAGGGCCATCGGGGTCCCCTTTTCTGAAGCCCATCCCTTCTCTAGAACACCCCCAACAGGTGGTCAGTTGGAGTCTTCGTGGGAGAACCCTGGGGATGTTGACCCCAGATGGTTTCTCGGCTGTGGCCGGGCAGTTCCTGAACAAGGCCAGTCCTGCATCCGGTGGCCTCCAGCTCACGGCCACCCTTGGTGGCAGCCCGAGAAGGCAGAGGCTCTTCCACACGGCAACCTGTGCAATATTTTCAGAAACCTGCCTTGTCTACCTGTCTACCTTCAATTTCCACCTGGTTCTGGGCAGGTTGAAACCTTGCCTGGTCCTTTAGCTGTTTTCACCCAAAGTGACTTTGCATTCACGCTGGGTCCGGTTTACCCTTGAACTTGCCCGTGATGCTGTGGCTGGCTCGGTACGGACTAGATTGGGATTGTCGTGTTTATTCTGTAAACTCGGCTTTTATGTTGTTTGGAAGAACATCACTGTGTTACTTTGAACATCAGATTTTCAAGAGGCTTTTCTGGAAGTCTACCTACGAACAATTATAATTTCCATCACCCTATAATAACAGCTAAAATCTTAACATCTGCACTGATGGCATCTTGCCCTTGGACGCTCCCTGAAGCCGGTGCAGGAGGCCGGGCAGGGATGGTGTGAGAGCTGGGGGAGCCCACGTGCCGGGTGTCCGGCCCCAGCTGGGTGCTGAGTTCACATCAGGCCCAAGCCTTCCGAGTCTGGGACCCTTGCCAGCTCGTCATCCCCCAGACTTGCCCAGTGTCGTTTTTGCTGCAAAGGCAGCCAATTCTGGGTCTGGACCCGCCGGATCTTCAATGATGTTAGAAAGACCAGCCTCACATCACAGGTGCCCCCTTTCACGTCTTCGCTTTTCTCCCCGCTGCCAGGTGAAAGCCAACCTCGAGAAGGCCAAGCAGACCCTGGAGAATGAGCGAGGGGAGCTGGCCAACGAGGTGAAGGTGCTACTTCAGGGCAAGGGGGACTCCGAGCACAAGCGCAAGAAGGTGGAGGCCCAGCTTCAGGAGCTGCAGGTCAAGTTCACCGAGGGGGAGCGCGTGCGCACGGAGCTGGCCGACAAGGTCTCCAAGCTGCAGGTGAGGCCTCCGCCGGACCTCCTGGGTCCTGGCCCACATCGCCAGGGCTCCCGCTCTTGTCTCTCTCTCTCTCTCTCTCTCTCTCTGTCTCTGCAACCTGGCTCAATCT
Source organism: Globicephala melas (assembly GCF_963455315.2). Lineage (NCBI taxonomy): Eukaryota > Metazoa > Chordata > Mammalia > Artiodactyla > Delphinidae > Globicephala > Globicephala melas. The sequence continues at coordinate 11,521,152 of NC_083323.1, forward strand.
GCGAGGCCTCTGGGGTTCAGCCTGTGACTCAGGTCCAGCATGGCCGAGAGAGCCGAGGTGGGGCCCAAGCAGTCGTGGTCGAGCTCACGGGGCTTTGTCTCCCATCCGTGCGCAGGTCGAGCTGGACAATGTGACGGGTCTTCTCACCCAGTCGGACAGCAAGTCCAGCAAGCTCACCAAGGACTTCTCCACTCTGGAGTCACAGCTGCAGGACACGCAGGTAAGGGCGGGACGGCTCCTGTGCCCGCACGGCATTAGCTGTCAGGCTTCTGGGTCTTTGTCTCAGAGCGTCCTCCCCTGCATCCGCGGCTCTCTGCGTCCTCCCCTGCATCCGCGGCTCTCTGCGTCCTTCCCTGCATCCGCGGCTCTCTGCGTCCTCCCCTGCATCTGCGGCTCTCTGCGTCCTCCCCTGCATCCGCGGGCTCTCTGCGTCCTCCCGGCTCCTTGCCAGGTCTCTGCTGGCCGCCCCCTGAATCCGAGGGACTGCTCCCCTCTTCCACCAAGGGTATGGGGACCGCGAGGCCCTGACGCTGCGGGTCCTGAGCCCCTGCCCTCCTTGTTCTCGGAGTAGGAGCTCCTGCAGGAGGAGAACCGGCAGAAGCTGAGTCTGAGCACCAAGCTGAAGCAGGTGGAGGACGAGAAGAACTCCTTAAAGGAGCAGCTGGAGGAGGAGGAGGAGGCCAAGCGGAACCTCGAGAAGCAGATCGCCACCCTCCACGCCCAGGTCCGGAGCTGGCTCCCTGCAAGACACCCCTGGGAACTGTGGGCTGGAGCCTGCAGGCTGGGGAGCTTCTGGCGGGGCGCCCACCTGGACTCCAGGGCACAGCCCTGCCGCTGGGTCCACCCAGGCCTCCCCGAGCTGGACACCTTCCCCTGGGGGAGCTCCTGCCCTCCCCAGACCAGGGCTCATGCCTGGGGTCCCCAAGGAGAATTTAGGAACCCATGAACTTGGGTGGAGGAGACGTACATCGTCATTTCACCAATCTCCAGCTGGCCTTCGGCGTTTTCTTCTGTTACGAATGTAGGCAACAAGCCGTGGCCCTCGCAGTGCCGGTGGCCTGTTCAGTAGAAACCACTGGTCATCGTGTCCGAGCTGAGGGCAGGCCTTGGGAAGGTCATCGTGCTCCTAGCCACTCAGGAGCCTGCTCTCTGCTGTGCTGATAAAGAAGCACGATGGTTACTGAACCACAGTCTTAAAAAATACCCGACACCTGCACTTTTCTATATTGGTTTCTTGGTAATCCTGCGTATTTTGCTTTATGCACGTTCAAACCTCGTTATGAGAAGGAGGTCAGAGTCTTCTCTAGACTCTGAAAGGGTCCGGGGCCAAAGATAGACCAAGGGCCCTCTTCCGGATCCTGTCTTAGGACTTAAACGTGCCAGAAGATCTGCACCAGGTCGGGGAGGGTACAGGGTACCTGGATGGCGGTAGGGAGTGTGCGCACGGTGGCAGCTGTGTGTCCAGATGCGAGGAGGGGGCTGCGAGACGGACGCCTGCAGGCAGGGGGCACTAGGCTGCTGCCTGGGGGAGGGGAGGAGGCTTCCCACTGTAGGCCTCCGTCTTGGTACGAGCGGCTGGTGCGGGTCACGACTGAGAGGCCTTGCCGAGCTGACCTGTGGTGTCCGCCTCCCCCGGGCTCTGTGCGCTAGGCACCGGCCCTCTGCAGAACCTCCATTCCCCTGGCCCCAGAGGGAGCGGGAAGTGGCTGGGGGAGCCGTCTCCGTAACTGGGTTGGTGCCCCATTCCTCCGCTGGCGGGTGGCAGGCCAGCTCCCAGCTGTCCCAGGTGTGGCCACGTTACCCGAGCAGGTGCCGTGCTGGGTGCCTCCTGACCCCTTGCTCCCGCCCAGGTCACCGACATGAGGAAGAAGGTGGAGGACGGCGTGGGGTGCCTGGAGACGGCCGAGGAGGCCAAGAGGAAGCTCCAGAAGGACCTGGAGGGGCTGAGCCAGCGCTACGAGGAGAAGGTGGCCGCTTACGACAAGCTGGAGAAGACTAAGACGCGGCTGCAGCAGGAGCTGGACGACCTGCTCGTGGACCTGGACCACCAGCGGCAGAGCGTCTCCAACCTGGAGAAGAAGCAGAAGAAGTTCGACCAGGTGGGTGCTGTTGGTGCTGCCACCGCCTCATGTCCTCCCCTCTGCAGACACCCTGCCTCGGGCAGGGACCTCTGTCCGTCAGCCCAGCCCGGGGTCACCGTCACCAGCTCGGGAGGAGGCCCTGAGGGGCAGGCGCTCAGAGGGCCCTCCCAGATTCCAGCTTGTTGAGGCGCCTGGAAAGAAAGCGCTCACGATAGGTTTGGGAGCAACTTTTCCCCTTTCCTGGTTTTTTATGTTTTTCGAATCTTCTCTAATTAGAATTTTTCTTTATACGTTCATAGCTCTTGCTTACTCCAGGAGATCTGAGGCAGCTTACCGAGACGCAGGCAGTGGGGTGGGATAGAAAAATGGAATCGTGCAGTCTAAAGCGTTTCCCATCTGTCCCATTTAAGAAATAAGTCCATGGAATAAAGAGGTGCTGCAACAAAGGGAAGGGGGAGGGGGGAAAATAAGATGATACGGTCAGGGTGGGCCAGCGCAGGGAAAAGATGCCGCACGTCCTTGGAGGGGGGCCACAAGGGATTCGCGCCTCCGCGCAGCCAGATTCGCTTTCTTTTCAAGGTAAACACCAACCAGTCATTCAGGAAAACCAGGGGCTTTCCGGGTCCTGAGGGTGAAATATTTACTGCCTGTGGGTTCTCCCGGAAGGGGCACTGAGTGTCATAAAGAACCTCGGTTACTAAGTGATAAAAGTTACACAGACTCCAGTGGGTTGTGGCAGAGGCCATCTCCACCTCCGTCTGCTTATGAGGACACGCTGCACAGCACGTGTCACAATCGGAAGCAGCGGCTCGCTGCTCTCCTTGGTCCCCCTCCCCCCAGTCCTGGCCCCTGGGACCCTCCTTCCCCAGGGAGTTCGGGCCCAGATGCTTTACCTGCCAGAGGCCAGCAGGCCCTAAGCTCTTTCTGAGAGCCGGTTGCTCGAGCCTCATGGTGCCCTTCTGTCTCCCAGCTCCTGGCCGAGGAGAAGACCATCTCCGCCAAGTACGCAGAGGAGCGCGACCGGGCAGAGGCCGAGGCCCGGGAGAAGGAGACCAAGGCGCTGTCTCTGGCCCGGGCTCTGGAGGAGGCCGTGGAGCAGAAGGCGGAGCTGGAGCGGCTCAACAAGCAATTCCGTGCGGAGATGGAGGACCTCATGAGCTCCAAGGACGACGTCGGCAAGAGCGTGAGTCCCCGAGCCCACGGCCGGCACTGGGGCGGGGGTGGGGGGGGAGGGAGATGGCCTCAGGACGCGAAGGATTAGGGGCTCACGGACACTGAGGCTGGGGACTGGGGGCCTTGCGCCCCTCTGTTCCTGACCGCATCCCCTCGGCGGCAGGTCCACGAGCTGGAGAAGTCCAAGCGGGCCCTGGAGCAGCAGGTGGAGGAGATGAAGACCCAGCTCGAGGAGCTGGAGGACGAGCTGCAGGCCACCGAGGACGCCAAGCTGCGGCTGGAGGTGAACCTGCAGGCCATGAAGGCCCAGTTCGAGCGGGACCTGCAGGGCCGCGACGAGCAGAGCGAGGAGAAGAAGAAGCAGCTGGTCAGACAGGTGCGGACGGCCCTCCCACTCCCCTGGGCAGAGGCGGGCAGGGAGCCCCGGGTTCTGGGGGCTCCTTTCTCCTTCCGCTGGGACTGGGGGAGTCCCCTGATTACACCCTCCACGTCCTCACATTCCAATCCTCTGTCTGGAGGTCAGTGACCCCCTCTACTAGGGTTTTATGGTCAGGAGTCCTCCCTGTCCCTGGACGCCCCGTGGACGCCACGGGACTGGACCAAGCCCACCCGGGCCGTGAGCTGAGGCAGGGTCTGTGGGTACGTCCGGTTTCCTGAGCCGTTGGCATCGCCCCAGGTGCGGGAGATGGAAACTGAGCTGGAGGATGAGAGGAAGCAGCGCTCGATGGCCGTAGCTGCTCGGAAGAAGCTGGAGATGGACCTGAAGGACCTGGAGGCCCACATCGACTCGGCCAACAAGAACCGGGACGAAGCCATCAAACAGCTGCGGAAGCTGCAGGTGAGCTCAGGCTGGACCCAACCAGATCCGGCCGCACATGGCAGCGCTGGGCTCAGCACGGGGCTGGGACACTAGTGGGGTGGCCGGTGAATGCTGGGAAGTGCCACGTTGCCCTCCCCGAGGAAGGTCTTGGGTGCCTTTAGCTCCATCTCCCAGATGGAGACCCAGAAGCTGAGCAGAAACAAACTAGTCAGAAGCAAACTTGCAGTAAGATTGTTGTCTTTGAGTGAAACAAACAAGTGTAAACCTAGAAATGCAATGGCGTTATAGTCACTTAGTGGCAGATTTCTAGAATAAACCAGACGTGGCCCATCCCAGCCTTAACGGACAATGGTGGAAGTTTCCAAGCTGATGGTTCAGAGAAGCAGCTCGGAGCACAGAACACATACTTGGCCTCATCAGTAATGAAAGAATAATAAGTTTAAAAAACCAGCTCTGAGATGCCACATCATATCCAGCAAACCGGCAACAATAAGAACGAGTGTAAACGCTGGTGTTTGCGAGGTCGTAGGGCATAGGTGCTCTCATTGCGGTGGCCACTCTACCTGGTACCACTTGGCCTTGCCCAGCAAGGGTTGTATCCTTTGGCCTGGGGAATCCCAATTTGGGATTTATCTCCAAAAGGGAAAAAAACACAACTATTTCCCAAGATCTTCAGAGTTAAAACGAATCACCAGTGAACAAAGGACACGTGACTGCGCCATGTTGCCGGGACTAACCTGGCAGGTGGCCGTTGACCTGGAGCAGTGGGGATGGCCCCAGAGCGCGGGATCCAAGTCAACAGGAGGCGGTAGAAAGTAAACAAAAACATAGCTGGACTAATACCCACCCGGGGACTAACGCTGCCGCAGGTGTGCTTTGTAGATCCTGACAGTTAAAAGCGTGTAAAGATGGTATAGAATAAAGGGAAGCTGTGTCTTTCCTCTTTTGCCCTTTTATAGCCATGTTGGTTGAATGTGGCCACAGGCTGAGGCCCAGCCGTCGGTCCCTGTCGGCGGGCACTGTGTGGGCACACGGGAGCGGTGGGACAGTGGCACCAAGTCTCTCCTCCCCGCCCTCAGGCCCAGATGAAGGACTGCGTGCGGGAGCTGGAGGACACGCGCGCCTCCCGCGAGGAGATCCTGGCGCAGGCCAAGGAGAACGAGAAGAAGCTGAAGAGCATGGAGGCCGAGATGATCCAGCTGCAGGAGGTGGGCCGGGCCGGAGCAGGGCGCTCGGGGCCTCCACCCACCTGCCGGGGCCACCCGGGCAGACCTGGAAGAACGGCCAAGCTCCAGCGATGGGCTGGTGTGGTTCTTGCTTTCTGAAAGAATTGCCCCTCGGGGTTTCATGAAGTAGCAAGGCTCCCTGGTGTGATTAGAACGTGTGTGTGTGTGTGTGTGTGTGTGTGTGTGTGAATTAACTCGTCACCTCCTGGGGCCGGCTCCCTCGCGTGAATCACCACCACCTGTGGTGACTTCCTGCCTGGCGAGGAGGGGTCCCTCCCAGAGGCTTACGGCGCCTTGTCCTCACACGAGGCAGGTCGGGAAAGCGTCCCCAGGCTCTAGGCAGCCTTCTGCCTTGATGATGCTGGCTACCCAGTTGCTCCTAGCTGGGCCAGACATCCAGGCTCTCCTCGTCTGCCCTGACCAGACCGGCTGTGCCCTCCTGCACACGTGGGTCTCTGGTGAGGCCGCCTCACCCTCAGGGTGAAGCTCTTGCCCCCGCCGGCTTTCAGAGCCCCACACTGTGGCCTTAACTCACGTCTTTGTCCTGTCGCCCCTGCTTCCTGTCTGCCTGGAAGGTAGAGGGACCAGCATCCCGTCAGGCCAGGATGATTTCCTGTTTATTGCAACATCCCCGGCACCTGGCTTAGTTTTAATTTTATTTATTTATTTATTTATTTATTTTTATTTTTGGCTGCGTTGGGTCTTTGTGGCTGTGCGCAGGCGTTTCTCTAGTTGCGGCGAGCTGGGGCTACTCCTCGTTGCGGTGCACGGGCTTCTCATTGCGGTGGCTTCTCGTTGCAAAGCACGGGCTCTAGGTGCGCGGGCTTCAGTAGTTGCGGCACGCGGACTCAGTAGTTGCGGCGCACGGGCTCAGTAGTTGTGGCTCGCGGGCTCTTGAATGCAGGCTCAGTACCTGTGGCGCACGGGCTTACCTGCTCCGCGGCATGTGGGATCCTCGCAGACCAGGGCTCGAACCCGTGTCCCCTGCATTGGCAGGCGGATTCTTAACCACTGCGCCACCAGGGAAGCCCTGGCTTAGTTCTTAGCGCTTAGGTATGGGGCTGTGTGATCATACGGCGCCTCAGCTGTGGCCTCAGAGGGGCTCCTGGGAACGGGCTTCGTGGAGGAGGCAGGCCTGGGAAGGGGTTTGGGAAGAGGGGGCCAGGGGCTCAGAGTGCCGGGAACAGAGGAGGGCTGTTGGCTGCGGGCGGCCCCGGCGGGTCACATTCGGGTTCCCGTGGCAGGACCTGGCAGCTGCCGAGCGCGCCAAGCGCCAGGCCCAGCAGGAGCGGGACGAGCTGGCCGACGAGATGGCCAACAGCAGCGGCAAAGGGTGAGCCGGCGCGAGTGTGAGCGGGTGCGGGGTTCCCCGCTCTGGTTCGGCCCCTCTCACCTCCCCCCCCCCCACTCCCCAGTGCCCTGGCGCTGGAGGAGAAGCGGCGCCTGGAGGCCCGCATCGCACAGCTGGAGGAGGAGCTGGAGGAGGAGCAGGGCAACACAGAGCTGGTGAACGACAGGCTGAAGAAGGCCAACCTGCAGGTGAGCGGCGGGGCTCTCTGCACACCAGGGCACCCTCAGTGACGCAGGTGGGCCTCCCCAGTGGCAGAGGCAGAGGCGGCCGCCCCCTGATGCTTAGGGGACAATGTCCTGGTGCCTGCACTGGCTCCTTGGTTCCTCTCTCTCTCGGGCACTGAGCTGCTTCTGGACCCTTTATGCTGGGCAGCTCCCTCTTGTGGGAAGGCCTAGTGATCAGGGGCCCTGCAGGGTCCAGCTGCCCCTCCTCTGCCCCCGGCCGGGATCCCCGCCTTCCTCAAGGTCACCAGCCCTTCTCCCACAGATCGACCAGATCAACACCGACCTGAACCTGGAGCGCAGTCACGCCCAGAAGAACGAGAACGCGCGGCAGCAGCTGGAGCGCCAGAACAAGGAGCTCAAGGTCAAGCTGCAGGAGATGGAGGGCACTGTCAAGTCCAAGTACAAGGCCTCCATCACCGCCCTCGAGGCCAAGATCGCACAGCTAGAGGAGCAGCTGGACAACGAGACCAAGTGGGTGCCCCTCGCCCGTCACCGGCTCCTCTGTGTGCCCATCCCTGAGACTGTTTCCCCCCATCCTGACGGGGCTCTCATCCCTTTCCCTGGGCCTTTTGCTGGGGCTTGTGGAGTTTGAATAGGACCCACAGCCCACTTCTAAAGTTGGGGAGCCTGATGACTCTCTGAGGGCTGAATCCGAGAGGTGGGGTTCCCACCCACCTGGGCAGCCCATCTGTGGGCTCAACAAGACTGAGACTTCTTTGGGGGTAATGGGGGTCAGTCTTCCTTTTTGCTTTTTCTTTGGCTGCACTGGGCAGCATGTGCGATCTTAGTTCCCTTGACCAGGGATTGAACCCGTGCCCCCTGCACTGGAAGTGCAGAGTCTTTAACCACTGGATCGCCAGGGAAGTCCTCTTTTTCCTCGCTTTATATGTGCTCTCTGAGATGTGTCAGTTCCCTTCCCTGAACCTCAGTTTCCTTATCTGTGAAATGGGGCTAATCCCAGTGCCTTCATAAGAGTGTTCAGTAAAGGCGGTCTACCTTAGCAGCAGGGGAAGTACCAGTGAGGCCCGGGAATGGGTGGCCCGGCCTGTGGATTTGTCGGCCAGACCTTCCGAAAGAGGGTGCCCCCCTGAGCCTCTGTGTTCATGCCTTTCAGGGAGCGCCAGGCGGCTTCCAAGCAGGTGCGTCGGGCCGAGAAGAAGCTGAAGGATGTGTTGCTGCAGGTGGATGATGAGCGGAGAAGCGCCGAGCAGTACAAGGACCAGGTGTGTTGGCGGCGGAGCGGGGCCCTGCCCCTTGGCGGCTGAGGGCGGGGAGGGCCACAGGCATGTGGGGTCGTGACCGGGGCCCCTGGCCACGCGTCTCCGCAGGCGGACAAGGCGTCTACCCGCCTGAAGCAGCTCAAGCGGCAGCTGGAGGAGGCCGAGGAAGAGGCCCAGCGGGCTAATGCCTCCCGCCGGAAACTGCAGCGTGAGCTGGAGGATGCCACGGAGACCGCGGATGCCATGAACCGCGAGGTCAGCTCCCTCAAGAACAAGCTCAGGTGAGCCCCGCCGGCCCCACCCGCCCCTTCACAGGACCCTTTCTCCTTCAAAAAGTTAGTTTGTCCTGAAGAGCAGAATTTGGAAAATGAGGCTCCTATAAACTCAGTCACCTTTCTCAGCTAGATGTCAACGAGCGAGGCGCTTAATGACGCCGAGAAAGTGCCGGTCAGAGAGCCCTTCCTCGTTCTCCTTGCCTCCTGGGCTGTAGCCCGGCCTTTTTTTTTTTTTTCTTAAACTTACTTATTTATTTATTTATCGCCGTGCCGGGTCTTTGTTGCTGTGCGCGGGCTTTCTCTAGTTGTGGTGCGTGGGCTTTTCATTGCGGTGGCTTCTCTTGTTGCAGAGCACGGGCTCTAGGCACGTGGGCTTTAGTAGTTGTGGCACGTGGGCTCAGTAGTTGTGGCGCATGGGCTTAGTTGCTCCGTGGCCTATGGGATCTTCCCGGACCAGGGATCGAACCCGTGTCCCCTACATTGGTAGGTGGATTCTCAACCCCTGTGCCACCAGGGAGGTCCTAGCCCTGCCTTTTAAATAAACTCTCCGGGTGATTTCTTCCCGTCCTGCCTGAAGAGTCTGTTCCTGTCGCAGCGCTAAACCTGATGAGAACGTTTTCAGGTTTTGTCAACTGCAAGTTGCTTGAGGCAACCGGCCGGTCCCTGGCGCAGCTTCAGGCGCCGGGTGAATACGGGCATCTTCTAGCTCTGAACCAATGGAAAGGGCTGCTTGGCAATTCTCAAAGGAACGTCACATTCAGGCAGCATGAAATGGTTGAGGCAGAGGGTCTTCTTGGTCGAGATTCTCACTGCTTCCCTCCTTTTCCCAGGGATCGTTTTTTAAAGCATGAAAGCAACAAGAGCAGACAGTCTGGTCAGTGTGTGATACCGCTTTTCTTAGCGGGGACCGGAAGGAGACGCCTGTCTCTGTGCGCTGTACACAGTCATTGTGTGTCTCTTGGTTTCGCCTGTTTGGTGCTGAGTGTGGTCAGAGGGTGGCATTTTGCAGGGGCAGCTTCGTCTGCTCTTGTGCCTCCCCGCTTTGAATCAGCCCCCATTACCTGACGGATTTTTGCTAGTGTTTTGGGTGAAAGTGGGAAGCTTCAGGCCGGGGGGGCAGGAGGGGACAGCCCTCCTGTCCCCGCTGGAGGCTGTGTCCCCGGAGGCCCCCCTCCCACCGTTGCTTCTCCCCGTGGGATGTCAGGAGCTAGTTTCCTCTAAAGATCACTTTGAAACACATGAGCTGTACTGCGGCCGCCTGGCCAGCACTGCTGACCGCTGCCTCTGCCCCCAGGCGTGGGGACCTGCCGTTCGTCGTGCCCCGCCGAATGGCCCGGAAAGGTGCCGGCGACTGCTCGGACGAGGAGGTGGACGGCAAAGCCGACGCGGCTGAGGCCAAAGCTGCCGAGTAACAACCTCTTCTTCTTCTGCTGCCCGAGACGGACGACAGCACCGACTCCACTTCCCCTTCCCAGCCCTGCAGCACCCCTCCTCCCTCCTGGGACTGCTGTGACCGTGACCCCACCTCGTCCCCCCAGGCCAGGGGACCTCAGGCCTCACCTCCCCGCCCATCCCGCCAGGCCTCCTTGAAGGGCTTCCGGCTTCCTCCGCTGCAGCCTGCTCCCCTCCCCCCTCCCCCCCCCCGCCCCCCGGAATCTAATACCAAAGAGTCAGGGTCCTGGGCCCTGGCCCGGGAACAGAGTGACCAGCAGTATCCCCCCCACCCCTTCCCTTGCCGAAAAGCACAAGATGGTGAGGTGAGGAGGGCGGGCCTCCGGGGATGGGCAAGAGAGTTTTCTACGAATCTATTTTTCTTCAGACTAAGGAGTTTTGCTAGCCCGACGCCCCAGAAGAGTTGTCACCTTCCCCCGCCTCCGCCACCCTCTCCCTTCTTTGCTGTTGGCAATCACACGCGGTGACCTCACACCCTCTGCCCCAGCGGCCCCCCACTCCCGTGGGCTCTGGGTGGTCCGGCATGAGCAGGCCCAGGGGGTCCACTTCTGTGCAGGGCACGGGAAGCTGGCGCAGGGAAGGAGGGGCGTTCCTCCCCACCCCTGCCGGGCAGCGCCACCACCACCTTCCTGATTCTGAAATGTCTCAAGTGCAATGATGACCCCTTTCCCTCCTTTGCCGAGGGCAGCCCACCCCTGCTGCAGCAGGGCTTCTGGGCTGAGAAGACAGGGCCCAGGGGCCAAGCTGGAGAGGCCAGCCGTGGCCTCTTCCAACACTCTTGGGGACCAAATATATTTAATGGTTAAGGGACTTGTCCCGAGCCTGACAGCCAGAGCAGTGGAAAGGGCCAGGTGATCTCGAACCTACTCCAGGACTGGAGCCCGAGGGTAGCTGACCTGCACCGTTGACTCAGTATAATTCAAGACTCTGCCATCTGCACAGATATTTTTAAAAGAAAAAAACAGTTGTCTTTTCTCCCTCTAACTGTAATAAATGGTAAAATTCCAAGTCTTTATCACTGCCTTTCCTTTGGAACCACGTCTAGAAGAGAGTAGCTTGTCCTACACTGGTCTACACTGGTGGCTGATCCCCGTATTCCTAACTGTTCTGTATATGCTGCATTTAGACTTACTTATGGCAAAAAAGGCATTTTTTTTTTTTTAAGGAAACAAACTCTCAAGAAATCATGAAGATATATAAAAGCTACATATGCCTAAAAAGCTCTGAATTCAGGTCCCAGTTGCTGTCACAAAGGAGTGAACAGAACTCCCACCCCTGCCCTTTTTTTATATAATGGAAGTGCCTTAGCATGGTTGCAGCCGCCACCACTACAGTGAGCTGGTTTACAGATGTTTTCCACTGAGCATCACAATAAAGACAACCTTGTGCTACGAGCCATGTGTCTGGGGGTGTCTCTGCGCCGGAGCAGGTGGCCTAGAAGGGACTGTACCTGGGCCACCTAGAAGGGACTGTACCTGGGCCACCTAGAAGGGACTGTACCTGGACCACCTAGAAGGGACTGTGCTTTGCTTCTGCAGCAGGCACCTACTTTGTGCAATTTCTGGAAGCTTCCAGGAATGCAGCTCAGCTGGGGCACAGGCTCCAGTAGGGAGTGACAGTCACGCAGAAAGGCAGGCTGGCCAGATTCAAGGATGCTAAGAGTGTCTCATAAATCTTGGTTCCTTTCAGTTCCTGAGTACCTACTATGTGATGGACACTGAGCTGGCCTGGGGGATAGAGATACAAGGCCCAGGCGCTGACTTCCAGAAGCTTTCTTAGTCATCAGACGATGCAAAGCCTGCCCTATGGAGGTTCATCCCAGGTACCATAGAAGGGGGAATGAGGGAGTCGGTGCTGAGGCCTGTGGGTACTGGGGCAGGGGCTCTTCACAAGACCGTCAGAGCCTTTGTTCCTTCCTTCTTCATGCTTTGAACAAAGGCTGAGCATAGACCAGGCCCCTTGCCAAGCGCTGGGAGTGCGAGGGCAGGGGAGACAGATGTCCCTGCAGTTGCAGGCAGGACGGGGGGCAGGCAAAGGCTCTCCTTAGAGAAGGGGTTTGGTGCCCACTTGATCCAAGGTGTGGACTCAGGCAGCAGGTCTGCATGCGGGCCCTCGGGGCCACTGTGTGGCTGGCCCGATTGCTAAGGAGAGCTGCAGACTCCTAGACAGGGCACCCACCAGGCCTCCAGCAGCCGACCCATCCAGCCTCCGAGGAGGTGCACTTTCGGGCCCTGGGAAGGGAGCTGCAGGAGGTGATGGGAGAGGCGGGTGGGCGCCATCGCTGGAGCCTGGGGTGCCGCTTCCCTTAGAGGTTCTGGGCGGGGGCCTTCCTCGCCGCTCCCAGCTTGCGGTGTCTCCAGCCTTCCTTGGCTCGTGGCCGCATCACTCCAGTCTCTGCCTCTGTCTCTTCGTGGCCTTCTCCCCTACGCTGCTCTCTCTGTGTGTCTCTTATAAGGATGCTAGTCGTTGGATTTAGTGCCCACTTAGATAATCATTGTTGATCTCAAGATGTTTAACTTAAAGGATTTCCAAACACCCTTTTCCACATAAGGTCACATTCACAGGTTGCAGAGATGAGGTCACGGACATACATTTTTTTGGAGGGGGAGCACCCATTGAACCCACTACAGGACCCAACAAATATCGGTTCTCCCCCCTTAAGGTCCTCTGGCTTGACTGTTCACCTTGTGCAGGGGAAGTACTGGACCAGGTGCCAACCTCTGCCCACCAAGGGGGTGCAGCCCCAGGGTGACCTGACCGCCCACCATGCATGAGCATGAGAGCCCAGGGGCTACTGATTCCAAAGGCCCCTGTGGAAGGGAGGGGTCTTTGCTCCGTCTCCAGCTGTCCACGTGCTCTCTGTGGAGGCTAAAGCTTGCTAATGCCCCTCCTCCTCCCAGCCTCTCTCTCATTACTCTTGGTCATCCCTCCTCTCTGCTGGGCCCTGAGGTGGACCGTTCACCCTGGTCCCAGCATGTTCTCACTTCTCCATTTGCGTCCACTGTGCTGTCAACTTTCCCACTGGTCTTCGACTGGTGGCATTAGAGACCTCCTCATCCCTAATTCTGACCAGTTGATTATTTTTGCAAACAATTCCAAATCTTCCACCCAGCCTATGGTTATGAACACAAAAGCTGGCTTCTGCACATGGCCGGCCAGTGTCTGGCACAGTGGTTCTGTGCTGAGAACGTTAATCCTATGTGGTCAGTGCCAGGTCATTGCACAGGGCCATGTATAGGCAAGTGAAACTAGACTAATCACAAAAGAAGAGGGTAGAACTTATCACCTAGATTCCATCTTATTTCTCCTGGGGACCCCAGTGGGCTTTGCCAGTGACACCACTTTGACTTTTGGTATTGGAAGAGTCGGGTTTTGGGGGTTTTTTTTGCAGTCCGCGGGCTTCTCACTGTTGTGGCCTCTCCCGTTGCGGAGCACAGGCTCCAGATGCGCAGGCTCAGCGGCCATGGCTCACGGGCCCAGCCGCTCCACGGCATGTGGGATTTTCCCGGACCGGGGCACGAGCCCGCGTCCCCTGCATTGGCAGGCGGACTCTCAACCACTGCGCCACCAGGGAAGCCTGGAAGAGTCAGTTTTTTTAAATTAGTTTATCAGTTAAATCTTGATTACTAATGGAAATGAAAGGGCGGGCATATGGATAATTAAAAATCGATGAACCGATGGAAGGGAGACAAGGTGGTGAAATAGAACGACCTTGAGCTCACTTCGCCTCATGAGCACACCAAAAATCACAACTAACTGCTGAACAACTATCAATAAAAAAGACTGGGATCTACCAAAAAAAGATATTATACATCCAAAGACATAAAGGAGAAACCACAATGAGACAGTAGAAGGGGTGCACTTGAGATATAATCAAATCCCATCTCACCCAGGTGGGTGACTCACAAACTGGAGAATAATTATGTTGCAGAAGTTCTCCCACAGGAGCGAGAGCTCTGAGCCCCATGCCAGGCTCCCCAGCACAGGGGCCTGTCATTGGGAGGAGGAGCCCCTAGGTAGTTTGGCTTTGAAGGCCAGTGGGGCTTGACTGCAGGAGCTCCACTGGACTGAGGGAAACAGTCTCCACTCTTGGAGGGTGCCCACAAGGTCTGGTGTGCACTGGGACTCAAGGCAAAGACAGTGACTCCATAGGAGCCTGGGCCAGACCTACCTGCTGGTCTTGGAGGGTCTCCTGGGGAGGCGGGGGCAGCTGTGGTTCTCTCTGGGGTCATAAAATCTGGTGGCGGACATAGCAGGGAGTGTTCACCTACATGAACTCTGGCTGGAGGCAGACATCTTGGGTCCTTGGCCCCGAGACCTGGCCTCACCCCAGTGCTGGGATGCCTTAGGCCAAACAGCAGACAGGGCAGAAATACAGAACCACCTTGTCTTTAGACGGGCTACCTAAGGAATTCCTGAGCCCACAGGCCTCTCTAGACACACCCCTTGATACAGCCCTGCTCACCAGAGGTCCAAGACCCAGCTCCACTCACCAGTGGGCAGGTACCAGCCCCTCCCACCAGGAAGCCTGCACAAGGATCTAGACGAGCCTCACCCACCCAGGGGCAGACACCAGAAGCAAGAAACTACAGTCCTGCAGCCTGTGGAACTGAGTGCACATACACACTCGGAACCTACCCTAGGACCAGCTGGTTCCTGGCCCTTGGGTGATGAGAGGGGAGTATACTGCTGGGACACAGAGGGCATCCCCTATAGAGGGCCACTTCTCCAAGGTCAAGAAACATAACTCACCCACTACATACATAAAAATATAAACAGAAATTTAAACAAAATGAGACAGCAAAGAAATATCTTCCAGATGAAGGAAGAAGATAAAATCCCAGAAGAACTAAGTGACGTGGAGATAGGCAATCTACCCAAGAAAGAGTTCAGAGTGATGATCGTATAGATGATCCAAGAACTTGGGAAAAGAATGGATGAGCAGAGCGAGAAGTTACAAGGAATTTTTAGGAACGATAAAGAACAACCAGAGTTGAAGAATACCATAACTGAAATGAAAAATACACTAGAAGGAATCAATAGCAGAATAAATGAGGCAAAAGAACGAATTGGTAATCTGGAAGACAGAGTGGTAGAAATCACTTCTGTGGAACAGAATAAAGGAAAAAGAATGAAAAGAAATGAGGACCGTTTAAGAGACCTCTGGGACAATGTCAGAGGCACCAACACTTGCATTAGAGGGGTCCCAGAAGGAGAAGAGAGAGAAAGGGCCTCAGAAAATATTTGACGAGATAATAGCTGAAAACTTCCCTAACGTGGGAAAGAAAAGAGTCACCCAAGTTCAGGAAGTGCATAGAGTCCCATACAGGGTTAACCCAGGGAGGAAAACGCTGAGACATGTAGTAATCAAATTGACAAAAATGAAAGACAAAGAGAAAATATTAAAAGCAACAAGGGATAAGCAACAAATAATATACAAGGGAATCCCCATAAGGTTATCAGCTGATTTTTCAGCAGAAACTCTGCAGGCCAGATGGGAGTGGCACAATATATTTAAAGTGATGAAAGGGAAAAACCTACAACCAAGAATACTCTTCCTAGCAAGACTCTCGTTTGGATTTGATGGAGAAATAAAAAGCTTTACAGACAAGCAAAAGCTAAAAGAATTCAGCACCAACAATCCATCTTTACAACAAATGCTAAAGGAACTTTTCTAAGGGAAGAGAAAAGACCACAACTAGAAACAAGAAAATTATGAATGGAAAAGCTCACCAGTAAAGGCAAACATATATTAAAGGTAGGAAATCATTCACGTACAAATATGATATCAAAGCCAGTAATTGTGATAGGAGGAGAGTACAAATGCAGGATATTTAAAATGCATTTGAAATTAAGAGCTCAGCAACTTAAAATGATTTTATGCTATACCAAAACCTCAGGGTAACGACAAACCAAAAATCTATAATAGATATGCACACAAAAAAGGAATCCAAACACGACACTAAAGATAGTTATCAAATCATAAGAGAACAAAAGAGGGAAGAGGAAAAGAAAGACCTATAAAAACAAATCCAAAACAATTAACAAAATGGCAATGAGAACATACATATTGATAGTTACCTTAAATGTAAACAGATTAATTGCTCCAACCAATAGACGTAGACTGGCTGAATGGATACAAAAACAAGACCCATATATATGCTGTCTAAAAGAGACCCACTTCAGATCTAGAGACATACAGACTGAAAATGAGGGGATGGAAAAAGGTATTCCATGCAAATGGAAATCAAAAGAAAGCTGGAGTAGCAATACTTATATCAGACAAAATAGACTTTATTTTATTTTTTTTAATTTTATTTATTTATTGATTGGCTGTGTCGGGTTTTAGTTGTGGCACACGGGATCTTCGTTGCAGCATGTGGGATCTTTTGTTGTGGTGCATGGGCTCTTCGTTGTGGCATACAGGCTTCTCTCTAGTTGTGGCACGCGGGCTTAGTTGCACTGCGGCATGTGGGATCTTAGTTTCTCAACCAGGGATCGAACCCACATCCCCTGCATTGGAAGGCAGATACTTAACCACTGGACCACCAGGGAAGTCCCAAAATAGACTTTAAAATAAAGACTGTTACAAGAGACAAAGAAGGACACTACATATGATCAAGGGATCAATGCAAGAAGAAGATATAACAATGGTAAATTTATATGCACCCAAGATAGCAGCACCTCAATACATAAGGCAAATGTTATCAGACATAAAAGGAGACATTGACGGTAACACAGTAATAGTGGGGGACTTTGAGTCCCCAGTTATGCCAATGGACAGATCATCCAGTGACAGAAAATTCATAAGGAAGCACAGGCCTTAAATGACACATTAGTCCAGACGGACTTAACTGATATTTATAGAGCATTCCATCTGAAAGCAGCAGAATACACATTCTTTTTTTTTTTTTTTTTTTGCTGTACGTGGGCCTCTCACTGTTGCGGCCTCTCCCACTGCGGAGCACAGGCTCTGGACACACAGGTCCAGCAGCCACGGTTCATGGGCCCAGCCACTCTGCGGCACGTGGGATCCTCCCAGACCGGGGCATGAACCCGTGTCCCCTGCATCGGCAGGCGGACTCTCAACCACTGCGCCACCAGGGAAGCCCAGAACACACATTCTTTTCAGGTGTTCATGCAACTTTCTCCAGGATAGATCACATGCTGGGTCACAAAGCAAGCCTCAGTAAATTTTAGAAAACTGAAATCATATCAAGCATCTTTTCCAACCACAATGCTGTGATATTAGAAATCAACTACAAGAAATAAACTGCAAAAAACACAAACATCTGGAAGCTAAACAATATGCTATTAAACAACCAGTGGATCATTGAGGACATCAAAGAGGAAATCAAAAAATACCTAGAGACAAATGAAAGTGAAAACACAATGATCCAAAACCTAAGGACACAGCAAAACAGTTCTCAGAGGGAAGTTTATAGCAATACAAATTTACCTCAGGAAACAAGAGACGTCTTAAATAAATAACCTTACACCTAAAGCAGCTACAGAGAGAAGAACAAACAAAACTCAAAGTTAGTAAAAGGAAAGAAATCATAAAGATCGGAGCAGAAATAAATGAAATAGATACTAAAAAAACAATAGAAAAGTTCAGTGAAACTAAAACCTGGTTCTTGGAAAAGATAAAGAAAATTGATAACCCTTTAGCCAGACTCATCAAGAAAAAAAGGGAGATCAATCAAATCAAAATCAAATTAATAAAGTCAGAAATGAAAAAGGAGAAGTTACAACCAACACCACAGAAATACAAAGGACCATAAGAGACTACTACAAGCAACTATATGCCAATAAAATGGACAACCAAGAAGAAATGGACAATTCTTAGAAAGGTATAATCTCCCAAGACTGAACTGGGAAGAAATAGAAAATATGAACAGACCAATTACGAGAACTGAAATTTAATCACTAATTTAAAAATTCCCAACAAACAAAAGTCCAGGACCAGATGGCTTCACAGGTAAATTCTACCAAACATTTAGAGGCACCATAACACCTATCCTTCTGAAACTATTCCAAAAAATTGCAGAGGAAGGAACACTTCCAAACTCACTTTATGAGGCTACCATCATCCTGGAAGCAGACAAAGATAGCACCAAAAAAGAAAATTACAGGTCAATATCACTGATGAACATAGATGCAAAAATCCTCAACAAAAGACTAGCAAATCCAATGATACATTAGAAGGATCATACACCATGATCAAGTGGGATTTATCCCAGGCATGCAAGGATTTTTCAATATCTTCAAATCAATCAGTGTGCTATACCACGTCAACAAATTGAAGAATAAAAACCATATGATCATCTCAATAGATGCAGGAAAAGCTTTTGATAAAATTCAACATCCATGTATGATAAAAACTCTTCAGAAAGTGGGCATAAAGGGAAGCTACCTCAACATAATAAAGGCCATATATGACAAACCCACAGCTAACATCATACTCAATGGTAAAAAGCTGAAAGCGTTTCCTCTAAGATCCAGTCTTAAATGTAAGACCGATACTAGAAAAGTTCTAGATGAAAACATAGGCAGAACAACTCAGACATAAATTGCAGCAATATTTTTTGGTTCTGTCTCCTAGAGTAAAGGAAATAAAAACAAAAATAAACAAATGGGACATAATTAAACTTAAAAGATTTTGCACAGCAAAGGAAACCATAAATAAAACAAAAAGACAACCTACAAAATGGGAGAAAATATTTGCAAACGATGGGACCAACAAGGGATTAATTTCCAAAATGTACAAGCAGGTAATACAACTCAATACAAAAAAAAACAAAGAACACAATCAAAAAATGGGCAGAGGATCTAGACATTTCTCCAAAGAAGAAATACAGATGGCCAACAGGCACATGAAAAGATGCTCAACATCACTAATCATCAGAGAAATCAAATCAAAACTACAATGAGGTATCACCTCACACCAGTCAGAATGTCTATCATCAAAAAATCTACAAATAATAAATGCTTGAGGGGGTGTGGAGGTAAAAGAACCCTCCTACACAGTTGGTGGAAATGTAAATTGGTACAGCCACTATGGAGAACAATATGGAGGTTCCTTAAAAAACTAAAAATAGAGTTACCGTATGATCCTGCAATACCCCTCCTGGGCATATATCTGGAGAAAACTCTAATTTGAAAAGATACATGCACCCCAGTGTTCATTGCAGCACTATTTACAACAGCCAAGACATGGAAGCAACCTAGATGTCCATCGACAGATGAATGGATAAAGATGTGGTATTTATATATGCAATGGAGTATTACTCAGCCATGAAAAAGAATGAAATAATGCCATTTGCATTATTTCATGGATGGACCTAGAGATTATCATACTAAGTGAAGTAAGCCAGACAGAGAAAGAGAAATATCATAGGATATCACTTGTATGTGGAATCTAAAAAAAAAGAGAGAGAGAGACAAATGAACTTATTTACAAACCAGAAAGAGTCTCACAGACATAGAAAACAAATTTCTGGTTACCAAAGGGGGAGGGGTGTGGAGGGATAAATTAGGAGTTTGGGATTAGCAGATACACACTACTGTACATAAAAGACATAAACAACAAGGTCTTACTGTATAGCACAGGGAACTATATTCAATATCTTGTAATAAACTATAATAGAAAAGAAAACAAAAGAATTTTTGGATGTGCTTGGGGGAGAGTGGGCAGGGGCTTTCCCAAGAGTCTGTTTCAAGACAGGGACCCAGGGGGACTCTTCCCCATGGCTTGTGGGGAGCTGACCACTTCCCCACCGGGCCCAGCCAGCTTCCTCCAAATTCTACGGCTGGGCCATTACCCATCAGGCCATCAGTGGCCATGACGGTGATGTTTATTGGTCAATTCGATGTGGTGCTGGCCCCAGGCCTGAAGCCTCACAGCACAGACGCAAAGAAAACCCAAAAGAAAATCTGCCACGTGTGGGAAATTCAAGTGTTTCCTCGGGGCCTCGTCTGCCTGGTCTCAGGAGGTTTCTGCCTGTCTGTTGGCCTTTGTCTAAGCCTCTCTGTCTTTTTCTCACACCTCTTTCTACTTCGTCTCTAACGTGCTCTCCCTCTCCTGCTTCTCTGAATGCTTTTCTCCTGCCTCTTCCTCTCTGCATCTCATGCTCTCCAATCTTCTGTCACCCTCTGTCTCTGGTTCTCACCTCTGCCTCTTTTTCTTTCTCTCACAACCCCCTCTGCCTCCCTTCCCCTTTGCCTCCCTTCCCCTTTTCCCTGTCCTTCCTCTTCTCCATGCCTGCCTTCCTCTCTCTCCCCTTCTCCTCTTCCTCCCTCCTTCCTCCCGCATCCCTGCCCCCTCTCCCCAGGAGCTCCTGTGCAGAGACCCAGCCGGCCTCTCTGAGAGACAAGGCTCCCCAGGGGCCCAGCAGGAAATGCAGTTTCCCCTCTGACCCTGTCAGCTGGCCTGGGGGGCTGCAGCATGCCTCCCTCCCGCTCCACTCAGGCAGCCTGTGCAGGCTCCCGGGGCTCAGGAGGGAGGATCTCACTTTTGAGGGGCTCTGAGGACCGCCTTTCCCAGGAGCGTGGAGAGCAGGGAGCTGGGCTGGGGCCGGGGGAGGGGGGGAGGAGAAGCCCAAGTTCACTGAGCACCTCCTGGGTGTTGGCACTGCATCAGGGCCTGGGGGCGGGGGGAGCATCGATGGCTACAGTCCCTTTCCAGGAAGACAGAAGGACCCATAAGGGCAAGGAACTGGGGGGCGGAGTGGCACGAACCAAAGCCTAGGGGCAAAGAGCAGTCTCTGCAGAGCTGGGGCTTCCGGGCCAGCCAGGGGGGGAAGAACCACCCGCACGGGTTTGCGCTGTTCTTAATATATTTTTACATCCGCTATATGACCCTTAGGAGAGGCGGTATGGTGGTTAGAAAACGTCCAGGGGTCAGAGTCAGAGGTCTGGCTTCCGATTCAATTTCCACCTTGCTGCCTGCATGACCTTGGACATGTCCCATGACCTCTCCCAGCCTGTTTCTTCATGTATGAAGTAGGTGCAAAAGACCTGCTCACTGCAGTGTTACAGAGTAGATGGGGGGATTAAAGGAGGGGTTATTGGAGAGAGCTCAGAGCCCTGACCCTTGAACCTCGGCCCCGTAGCCACCTCTTCTTTGCCTCCTGGGTACCCTCTGTCCAACTGTGGTGACAGGGGCGTGAAATCCCTGCAAAACATCAAGCTTGTATTTCGTGTCTTTTAGAGGCTCTGCTCTGCACCTGCCCCCCTTCCTGATCTCCTAGTTTCATAGAGATCTTTTTTAAAAATTTATTTTATTGAAGTACAGTGACTTACAATGTTGTGTTAATTTCTGCTGTACAGCAAAGTGACTGTTTTATATATGTAGATATTCATACATAGATTCTTTTTCGTACTCTTTTCCATTATGGTTTATCACAGGATAGTGAACACAGTTCTCTGTGCTGTACAGTAGGACCTTGTTCTTTATCCATTCTCTGTATCACAGTTTGCATCTGCTAATCCCAACCTCCCCCTCCATCCCTCCCCCACCCCCCCTCCCCCTCCCCTTGACAACCACAAGTCTGTTCTCATAGAGATCTTTTGTAGAGGAGTGGTCCCAGCACAAGCGGCACCAGAACCACCTGGGAACTTGTTAGGGCACTTGTTAGTTAGTTAGTTAGTTAGGCCCCTCCCCAGACTAACTAAAGCAGAAACTCTGGGGTGGGGACCCTAGGTTCTAATGAGCCCTGCAGGGGCTTCCAATGTTCAGTCAATTTGAGAACCCTGGGATGGACCCCCACCTGCAAGGTAGATACGCTAATAGTATCCCCGTGGCACAGGTGAGGTTGTGAGGCTCAGGGAGGTGACTGGCTCACCCAAGGCCACGCAGGTAAGAGGTGCTAGAGCTCAGGCTGGAACCGAGAAAAGTAGTGCTCTTTCCACGTCGCCCTGCACCTCCAGCCCTGGACACTTCACAGGGCCCAGGGCACAGGTGCTTCCAGGGAAGTTCCACCCAGCCACTCCCAGGGCACTGCCCTGCCCAGGGACCTCTCCCTCTTCACCTGCCATGTGTCACTTGGTGCAGGGCCCTGCATTCGGCTCCAGTCTCAGGGTCTGATAACTAATTTACACTCAAGTAGAAATGGCTGATAATTCCTTCAGGGGTGCCTGCTGCTTTTTAGGGGCTGTTCATGGTAACCAGGAAGAAAGAGAGCTCATGGCAGGGTTCCAGGCTCCTTGTCAGGAACGCGTGTGTGTTTTTGTGGGAGGGCTGTGGACCTCCAAGCACAGGCAGAATGGTGTCAATGGTGTCGTGGAAACAGTACAGGCCCTGCCACAGCAGGGTCATCCCTGCCTAGGAGCCTGGGCAAGCCACTTCATTTCCCTAAACCTTCATTTGCTTACCTGTAAACAGGCAGGATTCCTATCTGGTTGCCTTAGGAGGGTCCATGAGATAGGCTTTATCAGGTGGCCCTGCCCTCCCCGGATTGCCCTGGCAGGCTGCTGTGAGCAGAGCCCAATCAGGGCAGAGTCACCCCATGTTATAAAGTAGGCAGGTCCCTTTCTGGGACAGCACTTAGTGCCACCCATCTGTGCCAGCTGCCAAAGGACTGCCCAGGGTCTGAGTGCCTGGCAGTCCCTGCTTCTGGAAGCCTTTTGTGTTGCTGGTCTGAGCTCCAGGCGAGCCCTGGGCTGGGAGTCAGGGCCCTTAATGTCTGCAGGGAGGAGTCATCAGGGAAGGCTTCCTGGAGGAGGTGGTACCGCAAAAGAAAAGTACTCAGAAGTACCTCCCTGCAGACATACATATAGAATGACCCCCCACCCCACCCCCACACTTCTTTCCTTGCTCTAGTAATCCCCCCCTTTCAGATCTGTCGGGAGGTTTTCATTGCTCCTAGCACAGTGCCTGGCACACCCAATAAATGGGGGTTGAATTCATTTGAAGTCCAGTCAATCAGGAGAGGTAAGAGAAAGAGAGATGAAAGGGGTACCAGCGGCTTTCCAGAGATGGGGGCCACAGCTGGAAGGGGCTCTTTTCCAGGAAGGCCTGCAGATGGCAAACAGCTGGCCGAGGGTGTCTGTGACTCACCCCACTCCCACAGGCTGGTGGATGCTGCAGTCAGGCTGAGACAGGAGTCAAAGGCCGAAAGGAATTTGGATAAGGACAACACAAGGCCTGGAGTATTTCCAGAATGCAGGCGGTTAGGCGTGCGGGGAGCTGGGTCAGGACAAAGCTGGGTCAGGGCAAAACTGCCTGATTATGTTACTTATTTAATTTGTTTGCCTGGATAAAATATTCACGTGGTACAAAATTCAAAAGGTACAAAGAAGGCATCATGAAAAGTCTCCCACTCTCCCATTCCTGTCACCCAGGCCCGCTCCCCAGAGGCAGCCTGTGTTTCCAGTTGCTTCTACAGACATCCTTCCTCTCCTTTTCTCCACTTTTTTTTTTTTTTTTTTTTTTTTGCTGTACGCGGGCCTCTCACTGTTGTGGCCTCTCCCGTTGCGGAGCACAGGCTCCGGACGCGCAGGCTCAGCGGCCATGGCTCACGGGCCCAGCCGCTCTGCGGCATGTGGGATCTTCCTGGACCGGGGCACGAACCCATGTCCCCTGCATTGGCAGGAGGACTCCCAACCACTGCGCCACCAGGGAAGCCCTGTGTCATTTTTCAGATGAGAAAACTGAATGCTTGTGACAAACCCTCTGCCTGAGACTACTTTCAGTGTACAAGGGCCCAAAGTAGGAACAAACTTCCGGTCCCTCTGCCCCACAAGATGAAGGTCAAACCCTCACGGGTTCCTCCCTTGACCTTTTTTTTTTTTTTTTTGCAGTACACGGGCCTCCCTCTGTTGTGGCCTCTCCCGCTGCGGAGCACAGGCTCCGGATGCGCAGGCTCAGCGGTCATGGCTCACTGGCCCAGCCGCTCCGCGGCATGTGGGATCTTCCCGGACCAGGGCAAGAACCCATGTCCCCTACATCGGCAGGCGGACTCTCAACCACTGCGATACCAGGGAAGCCCCCTCCCTTGACCTTTGATGCTCATTGTGACCCTGCCTCAGCCCACCTGTCCCAGCTCATCTCCTGATGTTCTGGCCGCCACCCTAACAGGCCACCCACTTCCTTGCCTCCACACTTCCCTGCTGGGACACTTTGGGTCACGTGGAAAAAGTCAGGTAGAAGAACTAGGTCCAAATATCCGTTGTGTTACCTGCTGTGTGACCTTGGGCAAGTCACTTCACCCCTCTGAGTCTCCCTTTCCTCAGCTGTAAAGTGAAGAAAGGTCTAAAGCCTACGTCTCAGCCTAGCGCCTGCCACACTATAGACTAATTAATGTGCGATATTTGAAGGAAGGAGGGAAGGAAGAGGAGTATTTATTGTGCCCCCAGCGTGACACTGAGGGAGACACAGTGGATAGTGTGGTGAACACGCTGCTTCGCTGGAGATTTTTCTCGAATGGGCTGCGGATGTGGTTAATGGCAGCAGGCGGTGAAGTAACTGGGGCTTTGCAACCGTGGGCAGGATTCGCCCCCACCCCCACCCCCACCCCCCACCCCAGCAGCGGAGCCGATGACCTTGGGCCAGGAATGAGGGTGGGGAATTACCCCAATGTGACAGCAGAGGAAAGGAGACCTTCCCAATCCGCCCTCCCCCACCTCCCACCCCATTCACTCAGCTGCAAGTGGTGGGAGCCTGAATTCCCCTTTTACAGGCCACCCTGGCTCTCCCTTGCGTCCCTAGCACTTAGCAGTTGGAGGAGGCGAGGCCGGGGGCCCTCAGAGAAGGCGGTGAAAGGAGAGGCCGTCACAGGCCTCACCCCGCAGCGAGGCCCAGCCCAGCGGCCCTTGGCAGTGCCCCAGCCTCAGGTGTGCCCCTCGGCAGGGAAGGCCTGGCTGGGCCTCTCTCCTGCCACTCTCTGTGGGATGAAGGGCAGAGCAAACGCGCCCCAGTCTCGCTGGTCCCGCCTGGACTCTCCACCTGCCAGCGCTTCTCAAACCAGCAGCACCTGATGTAAAAGGAGCGGGAGGGCGCGGGGAGGGGAGGAAGGAGGGGACCGCGGCTCAAGGACTAACCAGAGGTCCCCTCGACAGTCCCTTCGGGTCTCCATTGTTTTCTTCAGAAACCTTGGGAATTTTGCTTTCCACTCCCTAGTACCTCAGTGTTGGTTTTCCTAGAACCCGATTCCTTCCCCTCCTGCCACGAAGGGTGGGAATAAACCTGACTGCAGAGAGGGTACCATTCCTTTCTAGCCGTGGCATCCCTCACGCCCTGGCACAGCCCCTGTCCCACAGACACCCTCCTCCCTCCATACAAGCCAGCCTTTCCTTCCTCTCTTCCCAGATCTTACCCCGCACCGCGTCACCAGAGTCCTCTGAACCCTGACCTCCACTGTGCATCACGGTCATTTGTTTCTCTGGCTGCCTCGGCCTCCACAGTGGCCTCCCTCGAGGGCGGGGCTGCAGACTGCCTCCCTTTGTGCCCCCAGCCCTCAGCACAGGCCTAGCGCTTAGGTGGACCATGCGGGGGAGAGATGAGAGAATGAATGAATGAATGAACGGGAAGGGTTCTCGGGGCCTCTCGGGGGCTGTGGTCGGCCTCCCAGAGGTGTTCCCATCCTAATCTGGAAAACCTGCAAATATGCTGCCTTATAAGGCAAAAGGAACCTTGCGGGTGTGTTTAAGTTAAAGATGCAGCGATGGGAACAAATTCCGCTGCGGACCACAGCTTCAGCCTGGGCCTGAACGTTCTGCAGGCCCTTCCTGATGGCCTGCCTTGCCGATTTCAGACCCGTCTGGACAGCTCCCACAGCTGCAGGACCCAGGTCCTTACCATCGGTCCATCCATCACTCAGTACTGTCCACTGAAAAAGAGCACACCCTGAAAGGTGAGAATTCTGTTATATTCTGTGACCTTACTGAGACCACAGCCCGGGAGGCAGCCTCTCGGGTAGCTCTGAGGGACTATTGCAAAGAAGTAAGGGAGGAGCCAGGATATAGGAGTTTTTGCTGAAAACAAATGAACAACAAACGAACAACAAAAAACACATGTAGTCGAACATCAAAAGATTACTGCTAACCAGAAACATGGTTTCCAAAGGGGAAGGGGCATGGAGGGATAGGCTAGGAGTTTGGGATTAACATATACCCACTACTATATATAAAATAAATAATCAACAAGGACCTACAGTATAGCACATGGAACTGTACTCAGTATTTTGTAATAAACTATAAGGGAAAAGAATCTGAAAAAGAATATATATATATATTCTTTTTATATATGTAAATGATCACTGTGCTGTATTCCTGAAACACTATATATATATTATATTTTTTTATTTATTTGTTTGCACCAGGTCTTAGTTGTGGCACGCAAACTCTTAGTTGTGGCATGCATGTAGGATCTAGTTCCATGACCAGGGATCGAACCCAGGCCCCCTGCACTGGGGAGCACAGAGTCTTATCCACTGCGGCACCAGGGAAGTCCCACTGACACAATGTTGTAAATCAACTCTAATAAAAAAATCCATGGGGCTTCCCTGGTGGCGCAGTGGTTGAGAGTCCGCCTGCCGATGCAGGGGACACGGGTTCGTGCCCCGGTCCGGGAGGATCCCACATGCCGGGGAGCGGCTGGGTCCGTGAGCCATGGCCGCTGAGCCTGCGCGTCCGGAGCCTGTGCTCCGCAACGGGAGAGGCCACAACAGTGAGAGGCCCGCGTACAGCTAAAAAAAAAAAAAAAAAAAATCCATGAACACAAAAGCCAGAAATTTCTATGTTCGCTTTCTGGCTGTGGTCCCCTTGGGGTGATGGAGGCCTTTGGTGAAATGCTCCGAGGGGCAACATGGAGGGATAAAGAAATATAAGAGCAAGAGAGATCACATCTGATGGTATGTCACAGCATCTCCCATCTACACACCAACAACAGGCATTTAGAGGGACAGAGGATGAGGTCAGGGCTGGGTCAATAAACTTGGCTCCCTGATCATGGGATTGTTGGGCAAATAAAAAGGTTTTAGTTTCCTATTAAGGTTTTTAAAAACTACTGCAGTGGAAATTGATCTAGAGAGATGAACACAAAAGGTGACATTTATTCTGTGATTTTTTGAAATAATTTTTGAACAGGTGTACTTGAGGTTTTGTAACTCAACTCGAGCCAAGAGGGAGAATTTAGGGATGAAAATTACAGGGTTTGAATACAAGAGGGTTTAAGGATTTCTCTTCCGCTAGGAAAATAGCATAGTCCAGCCAACAGACCAAAACAAGAGTCAGAGAGAACAGCCCAGCTTCCCCACTTTTATCTTTTTATCTCACTCTCTTTTTCCCTCTAACAAGGTGCCTCCGCACCTTGGCCCTGCACGTGTCCCTGGTCCCTGCACAGCTCGGGGGGTGGGGAGGTGGAGTCCAGCCCTACTGCAGACTCTCATAGATGTTGGTGAGCTCCTCCAACTTCTTCTCCAGCTCCTGGGCCTTCTGCCTCAGTCTTTCAGCCGGCTCCGTCTTTGCCCCCTCATGCAAGTGCTTTGCCTCTTTCACCAGGAAGGCCACTTCCATCAGAAGGGAGAGACCTGCACTGGCCACACCCTGAATCCGGGCCTTTTGGGTCATTGCCAGAGCCGTGCCTCCAAAGGCTTTCTGCACCTGCTTGCCACGTTTTGCTGAGACTTGCCCCGTGGTCGTGAAGCGCTTAGCACTGGCTGCTAAACCAGGGTTGCCTTTGGCCACCTTGATAGCACGGACGTTGTTCTCAATGCCTTGCATGGCTTGGAAGACTTTCTCTACAGAGGAAGTAAACTGGGCTGTGCTGTTAGATACAACCCCCTCAAACACCTCCTCTTTGCTGTCGGCCGTTGACGTATAGCGACTGGCTTCGGTTTCTAATGCCAACGTGCTTACACGTTCCACGATGGTGGTGGATACATCGGTCACAGCAGCCGCTGCTCCCAGCCCTAACCCAGTGGCTAAGAGTGCCAGACTGGCCCCCATTGTCACGGGTGCCAGAGACAGACCAAGGATGGTCAGGACACCAGACACAGTGCCAGCAGAGTGGGCTGCCACATGGGAGATGGTGCAGTCCCTGTGGAGCTTGTCAGCCTTCTCTGCGAGAGCATAGAGCTTTGTTATGCCCTCCTCCAGCTCCTCCTTCATCCGAGGATACTCCTCCAAAAATCTCTCCCTGTCCAGCTGGTCTTCTATGACTGTGTCTTGATCGCCCATGGCCAAGTCTGTTTTCAGCTCATTCAGATATTCACGTAGTGTATCTGCCTCTTCTCTGTAACAATGAAGGTCAAGGGATTAGAAAGATAGATTGCTCGTCCATAAAATAGGCTCAACAAGATCTATCCTACATAAATTATAGAGATTTTATTATAAATCAAATAGAAAAGAATTTTACAAATGTAAATTTTTTTTCAACATTAAACATGTTTTGTACCTTGTAGGTGCTCCGTATACTTATTCAATCATGGAATAAATAAAAAAAGGTCATCTTAGGACACTCTCTTTTTTCTTTCTATCCTTATCTTTATTTAAAATTTTTTTTAACATTTTTATTGAAGTATAATTGCTTTACAGTGTTGTGTTAGTTTCTGCTGTATAACAAAGTGAATCAGCTATATGCATACGTATATCCCCATATCCCCTCCCTCCTGCATCTTCCTTCAACCCTCCCTGTCCCACCCCTCTAGGTGGTCACAAAGCACCGAGCTGATCTCCCTGTGCTATGCGGCTGCTTCCCACTAGCTATCTATTTTACATTTGGTAGTGTATATATGTCCATGCCACTCTCTCACTTCATCCCCACTTACCCTTCCCACTCCCCGTATTCTCAAGTCCATTCTCTACGTCTGCGTCTTTATTCCTGTCCTGCCCCTAGGTTCATCAGAACCTTTTTTTTTTTTTTAGATTCCATAAATATGTGTTAGCATACGGTATTTGTTTTTCTCTTTCTGACTTATTTCACTCTGTATGACAGTCTCTAGGTCCATCCACCTCACTACAAATAACTCACTTTTGTTTCTTTTCATGGCTGAGTAATATTCCATTGTGTATATGTGCCACATCTTCTTTATCCATTCATCTGTGGACAAGGACAGTCTTAAGATAGGGATTTGATAAAGACGCCTCAGAGGCAGGTCAACACAATCACTTCCAAAGAGTAGGCAGAGTGGGAACTCCACAGAGAAGCACAGAGACGTGGGATTGGAGCAGAAAAACCTTCATTCAGAGAAACTTAGTGTGTAGTGAGGAGTCAGCCTGCTCTTTGCCCTTGGCCACTGGGAAGTGGTCCCTGAGCCCCTAGAATATTCTGGCTGATAGGAGTGTCCTCGTCTGCCTGGGCCTTTGGCCACTGGACAGGCTAACAGGGTGACATGTGATGGGGCCTCTGGGTCACGTGGTATCACATCTGACCTCTGGAGGAGCTGGACACTAGGGCATTAGTCTGACCTCCGGGAGGGCAGGAGACAACCGCTCAGCTGTGCAGGCAGCAAGTGACTGAGCCCAAATAAAACTCCATACGCTGAGGGTCCTGTTGAAAAAGGTTCACTCCTCGGCCAAGTTTCAGTCAGGCTCTTCTGAGCCCTCTTCGCCAATAGGCCTCAACCTCCGCCCTTTGCGTCCTGTTCTTGACGGCCTGTATTGCCCAGTCCCAGCAAAACTTCGTCCAAGTCAGTTTAGTGAGAAGCCTTCCCACTGTTTAGATCTTATCATGTTTGATATCTGATCAAACTCCTCATCTCCCACCTTTGATGCATACGTCCTTTACTTGCTTTTAGCAAGAATCCTGTCAGCAAATTTCAACAAGAACCCCTCTGCCCTCGATGTCTCCTCTCAGTGATTTTCCATCCCACGCCCCTCACTCTGATCATTGGCTACCAATCCCCACTCATCTTTGCTGTGTTCGGACGTGCGCCCATCTGTCTCCTCTGCTGCGATGGTCTTCACGCCTATCACGATAGTCCTGAAGAGATTCTCCCTTATCGTTTTAACAAGAGTCAGAATATATTTCTTTAAACAGGGTGAACGTCCCTGGCGGGCAGTGCTCCGTGTGCCCTGCCACACACTGAATCCAGGACAGGGACACGTCCTGAGGACAATGGAAGCTTCCTGTGTGAAACCCGCCCAGACTCTGCCCTGTGGCTGATGGGAACCAGCATCCTTCCCTGTAATAAACCGTAACTGGGATCGTGACAGTTTTCAGGGAGTTCTGTGCCTCCTTCTAGGGAATTC
The DNA here is from genome assembly GCF_963455315.2 of Globicephala melas. NCBI lineage: Eukaryota > Metazoa > Chordata > Mammalia > Artiodactyla > Delphinidae > Globicephala > Globicephala melas. Next base: position 11,551,167 of record NC_083323.1, read on the forward strand.
TCACACCTGATGGTAGCTTTGGGGATCTCCCAAATTTGCCATTGGGGTCAAATGTAAGGACAGTCCTGGGGACCGTGCCTCAGACTTTGAGGAACGGCTAGCTCTGCGTACTTAGAATTAAAAAAAAAACAAAACCCAAACTCAGAGATAAAAGTGACCTTAACGATCATTTTGCCTGGCATCTGCTGTCTTCCAAGCCTGATGCCCTTGGCCTTCCCAGCTGAAGGTCACTAGGTCCCTCTGCTGCCCCAGTTGACTGGGAAGCAGGTGATATGCTATTAACCCTCGTTCCCCTTGGACTCTCCAGCCCGCCTCACTGATTCCTGACCCATCGCCCAGCACCCCCGACCTCTCAGGGGTCACCAGCCTAACTCATACCTTAGCTGGTGACAACCACACATGCCTGCACACCAAGGCCATGTGCGACTTTATGGAACCTCTCAAAGATTCAAGAGACTTTAGGAAACATCCACATGAACTGCTAAGCCTGGAGAGACCTGCATTCGCACAAGCTGGTGGAGGAAGACTTTTCCTCTTTGGTGGGGACTTGTGAAGTCTCGTCAGAATCCCTCAGATGACACAAAATCGGCAGCCACTCATGGTGATGCTGGAGGTCTCACTAAGCCACACGGCCTTCCCACTGGTCAGGGCTACTCTATGTAGATTGGAAGAGGGTCCCAGATGGCAATGGAGAACCCCAGGCCCCAGGCAGGGTGTGGAGGACACAGTCACCCAGGGCCCTCTATGCTCAGCATGAGGGGATCGAGTCAGGGAGGGAAGAAATGTCCCCTCTCCCACTCACAGGACCTCTGCTAGGGTCACAGCCCCTTCAGTTTTGTGTCCTAGGGACCCACTCGCCTCACTCTAGTCCTGGCTCTGCTGCCCAAGCCTTCCTACTAGTCCTCCAACCTGGACCCCTCTGCTCCATCCTGACCCCTGGGTCCGACCCTGGTCCAGGCCTCCCTGGGCCTTTGGACGAGATGATTGCACTCGGTTCCCTGCCTCTGACCCTGCAGTTCACTCTAAGACCATCAGATTGAATTGCTATTCCCACTGGACACATGACAAATCTGAGACTCCAACTCTTAAGCTCAGAGTCCCAGAGCTGGGCAGGGGTAGAGTCAGGATCCAACCCAGCTCCATGCAATTCCACTCCAGCCTCTCTGCCTTACGGGCCAGCAGGATCCTGCAGTGTTGGTACACTTCCTAAGATGGAGATGAAAAGGGCTCCAGCCAGAATCCCTGGGAACGCAAACTGATGGTGTCAGGATTTTCTGACTTGTCCTAAATAGAGTCCTGCTTGGGCCTCATCTCTAGGAAAAAGGCTCTTTGGCCCCATCTCTTCCCAACAAGCTTTTTAAAAGTTAATATTAATTGAGCACCTACTATGTGTCAGCCATCATGCTAAGCACTTTGCATACATTTTCTCAATTTCCTCACAATAAAATTGAACAGATGAAGAAACTAAGGCAGAGAGTAGTTCAGTAACTTGTCCAAGGTCGTACCATGCCCCTTCCTTGCAGGTTTCATCTCTTCTCAACCTGAGGCTGTTCACTGCCAGCAAATGACAAGGAGGAAACTTTACCCACGGAAACTTGAGAAGGAACATCCTCGACCCCAATCACAGGATCCTGCCTGGAAGAGGTGTGTCTGCCAGGAGGAAACGAGCCTGGGGCATGGGGCTGTGGGTGACATTTCTGCTGCATCCCTGCAGGTTACCTGGGCAAATCAGCCTCGGCCACAAATCTCTTCCAGCCTTCGTCTTCAGTGAGCAAGTGTTGCAGTTTTTCCCTGCTCACTCTCTCCCGGAAATAATTAATGACATCTTTTTCTTTTTCCTGCTTCACTGAGGGAGAAAGGAACCCAGGGCTTACATGGAGGGAATCCACAGCACTAACTTTGCAGGCAGTTGGATAGAGCCCGGGTCTTGTTGCTGAGATGAGGACCTCAGGGAGGCCTCACTCCGATTAATATTCCCTGGGGTCTGAGATTCTCTGTTAGTCCAGCAGTTTGTACTCGGAGGTCCCACCACAGGAGCTCAGACCCGACCTCCGGCCTGGGAACCAAGATCTCACAAGCTTTGCGGTATGGTAAAAAAAAAAGAAAGAAAAGAAAAGAAGAAAGGAGTAGTACAATGTCAAAGAATCAAAAACAAAATAAAAATAGAAAGATAAAAAATACATTAGGAAAAATAAAACTATAATTGAAACAACTGCAACAAGGTAAAATAAAACCACAACAGAAAAAAGAAAAAAAAAAGGGGGCGGGGGAAACAAGCCCAAAGGAGAGAACAATAACAAAGTATAAAGAATAAAATTAGAAAAATAAAAGCTTTATTAGGAAAAATAAAAATATAAAAGAATCATCAACAATGAATCAACAAGGTAAAACAGGACCCTAATCTAATAGAGGAAAGGAAAAAAAGTCTTGGCTATGGGGGCGGAGTTTAGGCAGGGGTGGAACTTAGGCAGGGGCGGGGTTTAGGGTGGGTCGGGAAGTAGGGGGGGTGACGTTTGAGCGTGGGGCGGGGCCTAGTGGGAGGGGATATAGGGATATACTATGCATATAGCTGATTCACTTTGTTATACAGCAGAAATTAACACAACATTGTAAATCAATTATACTCCAAAAAAGATGTTAAAGGAAAAAAAGAAAAAAAAAGAAAACAGTATTTAAAACATCACAAAAATGTAAACCCTCTGATTTTTTTAAAAAATCTAAAGTAAATTCATTTATGTGCAAGTCCTGGCTTTCCAATTTTGATTATTTTGGAGACTTTTTAAAATTGAAGTACAGCTCATATGCAATATTAAATAATTGATAGGTGTAAAATACAGTGATTCAAAAATTTTTAAGTTTGTATTTCATTTATAGTCATTATAAAATAATTTTTATCTTTTAAAATAAAACACTTTAAATATGAGAAGTAAATGTACTTGTTAACCAATATAAAAATTAAATTACACTGCTAGAAGTTGAGAGGTGAAGTCACTGAGGGGAGGGGGAGGATTAATACTTCATTTTTCAAAGTGGGGAGTCAAGAAGAACAGGCTCGGGCTTCCCTGGTGGCGCAGTGGTTGAGAGTCCGCCTGCCGATGCAGGGGACACGGGTTCGTGCCCCGGTCCGGGAGGATCCCACATGCCGCGCAGCGGCTGGGCCTGTGAGCCCTGGCCGCTGAGCCTGTGCGTCCGGCGCAACAGGAGAGGCCACAACAGTGAGAGGCCCGCGTACTGCAAAAAAAAAAAAAAGTACTGGCTCCATTTGAGGGCCTAAGAAATGAAGGTGTAAATAAAGTGCTTACAACTACAAAGTTTTCTATTAGAGGATATAAAACTAGTGATATAATGATACTAGGAGAAGGTAGGGAGAGATATAAGAAAAAGTAGGAAAATGAATGAAATCATTATCTTTCCTGGTAAAGTAAACAAATAATATCAAAATTTTTAAACCAAGAAAAAGAAAAAGACAATCCCTAATATCTATTAGCTATTGTGGTTGATGACTCCCCACTTTGTACCAGGCACCATTCTAAGTGCCTGGTATGCCTTCACTCACTTTTAGTTCTCACAACGACCCTGTAAGCAAGGAAACGGAAGCTCAGAGAGGTTAAGTAATTTACTCAAAGCACCCAGCTTGCGCTAGGGCAGGAATTCAAGTCCAGGTTCCTGTCTCCAGAGCACACACTCACACTACTCTCTCTCCCAATGTAATAATATCATTTAGAGAGATCGATTAACTGTCTAAAGAAAAAGGTTTTCCTTGGGAGGTAATGAGCAGAGCCCTCTGTATGAATTGGTTTGTTTTAACCATATGCACTTATTACTTTGTATTTTTTTAACTTTAAGAAAGCAGAAGTCACTTTAGTAAGTAAGCCACAAGAAGGGGTTGGTTTCAGGCACCACCACCTTAAGGATGATGGAAGCAGTTGGATCAAGTGCCAATAAGAAATGAGCCTGATGTGTCCTGATGTGACAACGGTCAGTATAGGAGACACGTTCGTGTTGATGAAACCAAGCTCTCTAAGAAAAGTAGGGATAAGAACAGGGGTTCAAGCAGAATATCAGAGTGAACTGTCACCTTAAACAGATACATTTTCCAGCTGCATCTTGCCCACCCACATAGGCACCCATGGGCTTCTGTCCACTCAGGGAAGCAAGACTCCTTGCAGGGGAAGTGAATTCCACGGGCCGGCATACCTGCTACTCCAAAGGCAAGGATGCTCTCGAAGATGTTCGGAGCAGCGTTTAGAAGGGGCACCCACGTATAATAATAATAATAATAATAGATAATGATTACTATGATCATGCTTTTAGGCTAGGTTGAGTCTGTGAAAGGCCATGAGATCATAATAATATTCAAATGAGAAGAGTTTAGATAAAGTGTGTCCAAAGAGGGAGATATAAAGTCAAAAAAGGTAGCTATGCTCCAAAGAGGTGAGTATAACGGGAAATATTTCACTGTTAATTGAATTTAATAAGAAGAGGAGTTTTAAAGTGTATGGGGATATTCCCTTCTGTTTATTTACATGACTATTTATAAAGGATTGAGGAAGAAAACAAAGAAACAGCCTCTGACATCCCAGGCTGGCCTGGTATCACAACAGGGTGATGCTGTTCTCCGGTTGGATGTACAGACTCTCAGAGAACACCAACCTCAGACCACGGTACCCTGAGAGCATGAGGAAATGGGACAGCAAACACCCATCACTGCGCTGCCCCCAACACAGCACTCCCTCCCTTGGCTGGAAAGCGTGACTGTCCTTCTTTACCGATTAGACCTTTCTCCTCACTCGTCTCCCCTCTCCATAGATGGATTTACTGGGACACCTTCAGTGTGAACTGCCCCCCATTCTCTGCAGCACCCGATCTACAGAGGCCCCATTTCCTTAGAGCCTCCCCCAAATGACCTGACCTAAGCCCCAATCCTAGAATCTTTCTTTCCAACGCCTTCTTTCTGCGATGCCCAGGGTTCTCCCTCAGGAAGAGTAACAAACAGCTTGTCCACTATGGGAGTGTGCCTGAGGCTGCAGGCACTGACAGTGTGGGTGGAGGGAATACACACAGGCAGGCCGCCAGGGGTAAGGTTGCCTAAAGCAGGTTCCTTTCGCTTTCCAAGCCGCCCTTGCTCTGCTCACTCCCCGGCTGGTCCCTTTCCCGCTCCTGTGCTTTGTTCTCAGACTTGATCTTAACAACACAGTGTTCCTGTGTCCTTGGATGCTTTCCTGCCCACCTGCTCTCCTGCAGTTCCACTTCCTCCAAAGCCATTCGCCTCCCCCCTTGACCCTTCTGCCTCCCGTCTCAGGGCCTGGACATCAGGTATGTGTTGCTGGGCCCCTCTGCGGTGAGCGGTGACCGTATGACCCAGTCCTGGCTAACAAGGCACAGAAGAACTCAGCAGAGGGGGGCCTGGAGGCTCCCTGCTGTAAGGGACAGGTGGGAGAGGAGAGCTGGCTCGTCCCCTGCCTCCTTCTCTGCCTCGAAGCTGCACGAGCCCGGGAGCCAGGGCAGCCAGTTGAAATCTTGAAACACAGGAACCAGGAGGCAAGGAGGGGGCGGAGGAGGGCTCGGGCAGAAAGCCTGGATCCTGGATGACTCCAAACACCTGTAAACGGGGCTGCGCCCTCGACCTCCTCCTTCGGTCCTTCTCTGCCGCTCCCGGCCTGGCCCTGACCCTCGTGTGCACCCCCAGCTGGGTGTGCATGCTGGACGGTGCTCCCTCCTGCTGGATTACTCTACGTGGCGTCCTCCTCCGTTAGCCTCTGGTCGATAACTTCCGGGAACAGTTGTTGGTGGGAGAAGCCTGTCCCCACCCAACTGCATAGCCAGACACGCCCTCCCCTCCCTGGGAGCCGACAGAGATTCTCACCAAGCACCTCCCTGCATGTAGCCGCAGGGCATCCTGCTTGGTCAGGGAAAGGAGGGGTTAAGACAGGATCAAGTTCAGAGTCCTTAGCCCAGCCTCCAGGCCCTCCTACTGCTCTAGTTCCGGTCTTCCCACCACTTCCTGCTTCCCTGGGCCTGGTCCAGGTGCCTGGAGGACTCCCAGCTGCCTGGCCTCGGATTTCCCCCCCAGCCTCCGGGCGTTTGCTCGGACTGTTCCTCCCCCTGCAATGCCTTTCCCCACCTGCTTCACCAGGTGAAATGTTACTGTTCTTGGAGGCCCAGCGCCAAAGCCTCCTGCCGCTTCTTCCTTCCCCCAATTCCTCCACCGGCTCCCCGGGAATGTTGTACTTTCCTGGTCGTGGTTCTATTTGTGTGGAGTTTCTTCAGCTCTGAGCACCCCTCAGGGGCCCTGTCTATTCTCTGCTGCACCTTCTGCTCTAGGGCCTCCGGGGCACCCTCCGCCCTCCCGGGCACAGCCTGGCTAAAATAGGAGGTGTGGGACCATTATTGGGATTTGAAACAACCAGCTTCTCGATGACACAGCACAACCCCAGTTCCACCCGCGTGAAATTAGAAAGAAAGGGAGGGGGAAGGGGGAATAGAAAGAGGAAGAGGTGGAGGAGAAAAAAAAAGCTTCTAATCAATGAAGGATTTAATCCCAAAGGGATCTGATTTAACCAGAAAGAAAAAACTACAAAGGTACTAAAAGAACTATTGAAAATAATGTTGATTTATGGAAACCTTTCTAATTCACACAGAAATCCCACAAGCTATAAAAGAACTTCTGATCTATTTGACCTCTTGAGAATTAAAAATTGTAAAGGACACCGTAAACCAGGTCAGAAAACAATCAGAGACCAGCAGGCACTGTTTGCAATACTTACAGTAGACAAAGTCAATATCCCCAACACACAGAGAGCCTACAAGTCCACAGGAAAAGGCTGAAACCAGTTTTTAAAAAATGGGTAAGAGATACGAACAAACAATTCCAGGGGAGGTGACTTGCCCAGGGTCACAGAGCTCTCAGTAGGCAGAGTGGAGGCCAACAGCAGACCTTGTGACACAGGTATGTCAGGCATGGGGATGTGATTTTAATAACCCAAAAGTTTCTAGGTGTGTCTCTGCCTGTATACACGCATAGATCTAAGTTCACGCCCTACCCCCCCCCCCCGTTACAGTCACATGTGATAAAAGAATTTTCACATATTGAGATATAGGGAGGTGATTCTGGCTTTTACATGAGTTTAATTGACTTTATGCTAACTAAAACATTTGTTTTTGGCCTATCAAACATACACCATACATCGATTTTAGTTATTAAAGAAGACGGCGCATTGACCAGAAGTAAAGAATGTCCCCGCTAAAAATAAAGATGAAATGCCTCCCTTCCTGGGAAGCCAGTGCAGTGTTCCTTCCATGTTAGGATTTCCTTCCTAGGTACCAAGGCCATACTGACTCGCTGTGTACATGCTGTTCTGTATTTTGTGAAACCTTGAAGAAAACTATCCCTGACTCGTCTGACGGTCTTTGTTTTGACAAGACGTAAACCTGTGCTGAAAGCCATGCTTCTCCAGAGCGGTGTCTCACAGTTATCTGAGAGGCTGTCTTCTGGGCTAGAGGCCTCAGTTAGTTCAAAGAAAACCCTTTTCTACTCCTATTAAACATTTTTTATTGATTATTTTCTTTGACACAGGTGTACAGTTTGACTTTTCATCTCAAGATTGCACAACAGCAAACACAGTGCAGGTCTCTGCAGCCAGGTCATCCCACTTCCTCAGCGGGGCCATCTTCCCCGCACAGGGCCACCCATCACCCACATCTTGAGCAGTAGGCCCGGTGAGCACCTGAAGACAGAGCCCTGCATCCCCTTGCTTGGTCTCCTGGCCCTCCCCTCTCAGGCCTCAGTATCTCCCCAGGGCCTGGTACCGAGCAGGCGCACAGCAACAGGGTGGGTGAACAAACCTTGATTCCTTGTATCTCCAAATAAATCCTTGACCCCTTCAGCGTCACCACAGCGCCCTGGGGGCTGCTTCAAGGTGGCCAGGCCACAGGAGGAGAGGTTCTGACATTCATACCCTCCTCCACCCACTCTGCTTCCTCCAAATTTCCCGAAGGACCGAGTAACCCCCAACACCCACCTTGCTCCTGGGGTCACCACTCATGTCTCAGGAGTCTGCATTTCGAGCTGAGCTCACCTGAGCAGGTGTCGCCCTCCCTCTGCACTGTTTAGGGGCCCAGGGGGCGGGAGGAAGCTGTCAGACAAACCTGCCTTCAAATCCAGGCTCTGCCCCTGCTTCACCTGCCACCTCGGGCCCATGACCTCACCTCTCTGAGCTTTGATCTCCCTTCTTCTGTAAGTCAGTGACAGTCATACTTTTCTCAGACAGTTGTCCCGAGGATGGGGAGATGGGTGGGGATCCTACACGCCCCTGCTTACCCAGGAATCTTCCTCTGGCCGAGTGTGAACAAGATCCAGTTGTTCTCAGCTATGCAGATGCAGCCACTAGCTGTGCGTCTCTGCAATAACCACACGCACCCGCTGGGCCCAGATATACCTGGAGAAGCAAAAAAGAAAGTGAAAGCCCTCACCGCTAAGTCACTCAGGTCAAACAAACACTCTACCCACTAGGCCTCACCCTGGGCTATTCTCACCCTGATGCTGACCCCCATAGAGAAACAAGTCCAGCCCTGACATTCCAGGTCCTACTGGGCTCAGCACATCTTGCCTTGGGCTCCTTGAAGGAAGACCTTCCACCAACAGACTGTGAGGCCCTTGGCAAATCACTCCCCCCACACCATGGGCTTCTTCCACGCTCCCTCTGCCCTCTGCACCCGCCCACACTCGCCAGCCTGCCTGCCTTATCTACCTTCACGCCTCCAGCACTCGATACGGTGCCAGGACGTACCAGACGCTCACTGCATACTGGATATATTGCTGCTGCTGTGTGCCACGCCCACACGGGTTCTAGGCATTTGCTCACCCAGGAACTTCCGTCAGGGACACTTGCTCCTACCAACTTGAAAAATCATGCTCATCTTCCAAAGCCTAAATCTGGCATCACCTCCTCTGAGAAGCCCTCCAGGACCCTCCCCTGCAGAGTCCACTGTGCCCTGCTCTGCTCCCATGGTACCCTAGAGAGGGGCCTAAGTTCACCCCTCAGCCACTCTGGCCACAACCCCCCTGCTCCTTTCGATCAAGTCTCTAGACGTGGCCCTGATGACAGGAACAGCACCAGTGCCTCTGGGTCCTAGTGACCCACACGAGGAGGCCCAGCCTTGGTGGTCAAGGCCATTTGGATGGATGTAAAGTTTGTGGGAAGGGCTGAGAGCACGATGCTCTTTTCTCCCCTGGCTTATTTGCATTTGACAACAGATCTCTCCTCTCCAAACGGAAGACTTTTACAGGAAGGCCAGTGACCTGGCAACTCAGGAAAGTCTACAACAGAAAGCCAGTCCTGTTTTCTGTTTGGTTCCTGAGCAAAGAGCCACCGTGGATGGAGGGCTGAGTGTGTGTGTCAGGTGCTGTGCTGGTACCATCCACACAGTTCCTGTTTAATCTCCCATTAGCTCTAAGAAGTGTTGGCTCCATTTTACAGGGAAAGAAATGGAGAAGAAAAGGTCCCACAGCCTGTAAGTGGTGCAGCTGGACTGCTGGTGGACTTTTCTGCTTTGCCCCAAGCAGAAGTGGCTGGAGTGGGCCTCCTATCAGGGCTGCTTCGTCCTAGGAAATGTCCCTGGGGCATCGTGGCCAGCTCCTCCCAGCTTTTGAGAGAGGGACAGAGGAGTGATGGGTGTTATCCCATGAGGACCACACACACTGTAAGTCTGGTCTTACAATCACCCGTAACATATGCCAGGTATATAATGTGATTTTGCAGATAAGGAATCCGAGGGGAGGGGAGAGGCTGGAACTTTCTTCCACCAAATCAGGGGAGGGCCAAAGACTCAAACCGAGGTTGACATTTGACATTTGACACTTGCAAACACTGCTCCTTGCTTAATGTTATTTTTTGTCATTGTTTTCTGTAAACTTCCTTCCTCCGGATTCTTTTCCCTTTCTCTAGCATGACTTTAGCCAAACAAAACCACTGTGAGATGCAGAACTGGATTAAACATCCACGTGAGCTGTAGCCAGGTTGACATAAATGTCCTCAATGCAGAATCTTCGCCGAACATGAGTGACCTCCATAAAGACAGGCTCATGGCAGAGCCGCTAGACAGGGGCTGTAGACTCAGACCGAGGTGAGGATTAAGCATCTCTTCACTCCAGGGTCATAAGCTGAGACCACCCCATGTGGAGACCCTGAAGATCTAGTGACTATAAAATCGGCCTCAGTGTGACCCCCAACATCACAAGAGAAGTCCCCCAGGATGGCTACAGCATGTGACCATGGGGGCTTTTGGGTCCTCCGAGTGGCTGGCAGAGACGGGCACCAGGCGCAGAGCACAGGGGATCACACTCCACGCAGACAGCATCTGGTGACCTCAGGGGAACTGGTCTAGGCCACTGGCTGCCAGGCCGCCAGCATCGTCCACTGGACAATCCTACTGGTCTTTCCTCGGGTGGGAAAATTGGGCCCTGAGGGAATTCACAGCTGTCAGCCTCTGGAAGGTTTAGAACTAAGTATAAAGAGGACCAATACAATCAAGCCCACCCGGGCTTCCCTGGTGGCGCAGTGGTTGAGAGTCGGCCTGCCGATGCAGGGGACACGGGTTCGTGCCCCGGTCCGGGATGATCCCACATGCCGCGGAGCGCCTGGGCCCGTGAGCTATGGCCGCTGAGCCTGCGCGTCCGGAGCCTGTGCTCCGCAACGGGAGAGGCCACAACAGTGAGAGGCCCGCGTACCGCAAAAAAAAAAAAAAAAAAATACGTGCTCGATTGCATGGACTCCCCCTTCACCAAGATCACATATATGCTGACCTTCCCCCCGCCTCTTTGGAGCAGTTTCTCAGAGCTCTCTGAAACGCTGTCTCCTGGGCTGCAGTCCTCATTTCGCCCCGGATGAAACCTAACTCACAGGTCTCACGTTGTGCCTTTTTTTCAGCCGACAGTATAATGTTTAAGAGAATTGGACACATTCTCAGAGTTCACAACAGAGTTTGGATCCTAATTTAATACAGGTAATTGAGTAATTGATTTGGATTAGACGTTTGAAGTTGAAAGGCACTCTGCTAAGTGTCAACACTAAGTACTTTGCAGACAACCTTTACCTGGAGAGAGGAAATAGCCTCACGTTCAGCAGATCCCAAAACAGGAGGGGCGAGGAGTGGCGTGTGAGCGTGGAGGCGGGGCTGTGATGGAGGCGGGGCTGTGAGAGCCACACCACCAGACATCCTGGGGCATGTGCCACGCGGCACCACCAACCTCTATCCTCCTGGCAGTCAGACAACCAGGGAGATCCTGGTCTGGTCTCACTGTTGTGCTAAAATATGGCCTTAAAAATAACAGCATCTAGCCGCTGTGGAAAACAGTATGAGTATGACGGTGCCTCAGAAACTTAAATGTAAAATTACCACGTGATCGGCCATTCCACTTCCGGCTATAGACCAAAACTAATTGAAAGCAGAGTCTAGAAGACATATTGGTACATTCCTGTTCATAGCAACATTATTCACAATAGCCCAAAGGTGAAGCCACCCGAGCTTCCATCAGTGTATGATAGGATAAGAAAAATGTGGTGTATACCTACAATGGAATAGTACTGACATTAAAAAAGGACATTCGGACACGTGCTATAACATGATGAAATTTGAGGACATCATGCTAAGTGAAATAAGTCAGTCACAAAAAGATAAGCACCATATGATTCTGCTTCTATGAGGCACCTAGAGAAGTCAAATTCATAGAGACAGAAAGTAAAATGCTGGTTGCCAGGGGCTGTGGGAGGGGGGAAGGGGAGTTAGAGTTTAATGGGTACAGAGTTTCAGTTTTGCCAGACGTAAAACGTTCTGCGATTTGGATGGTTATGCTGTTTGCACAACAATGTGAACGCACTTAATGCCATTGAACGGTACACTTAAAAATGTTTAAATGGTAAATTTTATGTTTTGTATATTTTATACCAATTAAACATTAAAAATAAAACATCCTTGGGACTTCCCTGGTGGCGCAGTGGTTGAGAATCCGCCTGCCAATGCAGGGGACACGGGTTCGAGCCCTGGTCCGGGAAGATCCCACATGCCGCGGAGCAACTAAGCCCGTGCACCACAACTACTGAGCCTGCGCTCTAGAGCCCGTGTGCTGCAACTCCTGAAGCCCATGCGCCCTGGAGCCCATGCTCTACAACAAGAGAAGCCACCGCAATGAGAAGCCCGTGCACCACAATGAAGAGTAGCCTCCTGCTCTCCGCAACTAGAGAAAGCCCGTGTGCAGCCAAAAATAAATAAATATATTTATTTAAAAAAATATATATATATCATGTCTCCTTACTCCAGCCATTTTATATATATATATATATATCATGATGGCTGGAGTAAGGGGACATGAGGAAATACAGGTGTTTCCTGCTACCTGAACATAGAGTGTTTCTACGAAACCTTTAGCAAACCAAGATGCCATAGATGCGGATGTAGGCCTTCCATCAAAGTTTACTGGCCGAGGATGATCTTTTGGAAAGCAAGGGATGCCCGTAAACAGAAACGTTCAGAAATGTGACAGCACTACCTATCCGAAAGAGCTTTTCGTAGAGATAGACTAGGAAAACAAATGGAATTACTCGACCGCAGGTGAAACAGGGGTTGTGCTGTGTCATCGAGAAGCTGGTTGTTTCATATCCCCCTAACGGGTCCCACACCTCGTATTTTAGCCAGGCTGTGCCCGGGAGGCAGAGGGTACCCTGGAGGCCCTGAAGCAGAAGGTGCAGCAGAGAATAGACAGGGCCCCTGAGGGGTGCTCAGAGCTGAAGAAACTCCACACAAATAGAACCACGACCAGGAAAGTACAACATTCCCGGGGAGCCGGTGGAGGAATTGGGGGAAGGAAGAAGCGGCAGGAGGCTTTGGCGCTGGGCCTCCAAGAACAGTAACATTTCACCTGGTGAAGCAGGTGGGGAAAGGCATTGCAGGGGGAGGAACAGTCCGAGCAAACGCCCGGAGGCTGGGGGGGAATCCGAGGCTAGGCAGCTGGGAGTCCTCCAGGCACCTGGACCAGGCCCAGGGAAGCAGGAAGTGGTGGGAAGACCGGAACTAGAGCAGTAGGAGGGCCTGGAGGCTGGGCTAAGGACTCTGAACTTGATCCTGTCTTAACCCCTCCTTTCCCTGACCAAGCAGGATGCCCTGCGGCTACATGCAGGGAGGTGCTTGGTGAGAATCTCTGTCGGCTCCCAGGGAGGGGAGGGCGTGTCTGGCTATGCAGTTCGGTGGGGACAGGCTTCTCCCACCAACAACTATTCCGGGAAGTTATCGACCAGAGGCTAACGGAGGAGGACGCCACGTAGAGTAATCCAGCAGGAGGAGCACCGTCCAGCATGCACACCCAGCTGGGGGTGCACACGAGGGGTCAGGGCCAGGCCGGGAGCGGCAGAGAAGGACCGAAGGAGGAGGTCGAGGGCGCAGCCCCGTTTACAGGTGTTTGGAGTCATCCAGGATCCAGGCTTTCTGCCCGAGCCCTCCTCCGCCCCCTCCTTGCCTCCTGGTTCCTGTGTTTCAAGATTTCAACTGGCTGCCCTGGCTCCCGGGCTCGTGCAGCTTCGAGGCAGAGAAGGAGGCAGGGGACGAGCCAGCTCTCCTCTCCCACCTGTCCCTTACAGCAGGGAGCCTCCAGGCCCCCCTCTGCTGAGTTCTTCTGTGCCTTGTTAGCCAGGACTGGGTCATACGGTCACCGCTCACCGCAGAGGGGCCCAGCAACACATACCTGATGTCCAGGCCCTGAGACGGGAGGCAGAAGGGTCGAGGGGGGAGGCGAATGGCTTTGGAGGAAGTGGAACTGCAGGAGAGCAGGTGGGCAGGAAAGCATCCAAGGACACAGGAACACTGTGTTGTTAAGATCAAGTCTGAGAACAAAGCACAGGAGCGGGAAAGGGACCAGCCGGGGAGTGAGCAGAGCAAGGGCGGCTTGGAAAGCGAAAGGAACCTGCTTTAGGCAACCTTACCCCTGGCGGCCTGCCTGTGTGTATTCCCTCCACCCACACTGTCAGTGCCTGCAGCCTCAGGCACACTCCCATAGTGGACAAGCTGTTTGTTACTCTTCCTGAGGGAGAACCCTGGGCATCGCAGAAAGAAGGCGTTAGAAAGAAAGATTCTAGGATTGGGGCTTAGGTCAGGTCATTTGGGGGAGGCTCTAAGGAAATGGGGCCTCTGTAGATCGGGTGCTGCAGAGAATGGGGCAGTTCACACTGAAGGTGTCTCAGTAAATCCATCTATGGAGAGGGGAGACGGAGTGAGGAGAAAGGTCTAATCGGTAAAGAAGGACAGTCACGCTTTCCAGCCAAGGGAGGGAGTGCTGTGTTGGGGGCAGCACAGTGATGAGTGTTTGCTGTCCCATTTCCTCATGCTCTCAGGGTACCGTGGTCTGAGGTTGGTGTTCTCTGAGAGTCTGTACATCCAACCGGAGAACAGCATCACCCTGTTGTGATACCAGGCCAGCCTGGGATGTCAGAGGCTGTTTCTTTGTTTTCTTCCTCAATCCTTTATAAATAGTCATGTAAATAAACAGAAGGGAATATCCCCATACACTTTAAAACTCCTCTTCTTACTAAATTCAATTAACAGTGAAATATTTCCCGTTATACTCACCTCTTTGGAGCATAGCTACCTTTTTTGACTTTATATCTCCCTCTTTGGACACACTTTATCTAAACTCTTCTCATTTGAATATTATTATGATCTCATGGCCTTTCACAGACTCAACCTAGCCTAAAAGCATGATCATAGTAATCATTATCTATTATTATTATTATTATTATACGTGGGTGCCCCTTCTAAACGCTACTCCGAACATCTTCGAGAGCATCCTTGCCTTTGGAGTAGCAGGTATGCCGGCCCGTGGAATTCACTTCCCCTGCAAGGAGTCTTGCTTCCCTGAGTGGACAGAAGCCCATGGGTGCCTATGTGGGTGGGCAAGATGCAGCTGGAAAATGTATCTGTTTAAGGTGACAGTTCACTCTGATATTCTGCTTGAACCCCTGTTCTTATCCCTACTTTTCTTAGAGAGCTTGGTTTCATCAACACGAACGTGTCTCCTATACTGACCGTTGTCACATCAGGACACATCAGGCTCATTTCTTATTGGCACTTGATGCAACTGCTTCCATCATCCTTAAGGTGGTGGGTTACCAACTACTCTAAAGGGACTTCTGCTGTCCTAGAGTTAAAACAATCCAAAATAATAAGTGCATATCTTTAAAACAAATTGATTCACACAGTAGGTTCTGCTCAGCCCTTCCCAGGGAAAACCACTTTAAGTTTTTTGCTTTTTCTTTAGGCAGTTAATCAATGTGTTAAAATAACTTCTTCCATTGGGAGAGAGAATAGTGTGAGAGTGCACTGGAGACAGGAACCTGGACTTGAATTCTGGCTCTGCCACTAGCTGGGTGCTTTGAGTAAATTACTTAACCTCTCTGAGCTCCAGTTTCCTTGCTTACAGGGTCATTGTGAGAACTAAAAGTGAGTGAATGAATACCAGGCTCTTAGAATAGTGCCTGATGCAAAGTGGCGAGTCTTCAACCACAATAGCTAATAAACATTAGGTACTCCATGTTTGATATTATTTATTTACTTCCTTCCAGGAGAGATAATAATTTCACTTACTTTTATACTTCTTCTTATACCGCTCCCCACCTTCTCCTAATACCATTGCATCACTAGGGCCGAACAAAGTTTCAGGAGCCCTGCACGTCACTGACACTGGATCGTTATTAATTGTTACCCATTAGTAAACACTAGTGCTCGCAGCCTCACGTAATTTCTAGAGTATTCCCTTCTTAGCTTTTTTTCTGTATTTGGTTTTATTGCTTCACTTCTATAACTATAACAGCAGATGGCTGTCTCCCGTCTGATTATCTTCTCCTTGTGCCGCAACAGGAGAGCAGGACTCTGACTGGGCTTGGAGGCAGCTGACGGGAGCTGAGTAACTTTCCTTAACTAGCGGCCAGCAGAGCCCAGGAGACAGAGAACCTCTCTGGGTTAAGTTCACTGTGGCACTGGTGGCCGTCCCAGGGGAACCCACCAGAGAACTCGCCCCTCGCTGTTCCCTGCAGCCACTGCTCACTCACGATCAAGCCCATAGTCTGTTTTCTCTTTCCCAAGGGTGAAGCGACACCTCCTTCCAGCCTGCCACAGGCGGGCGAGCTGAAGGGAAGACTCTGAGACCCCAGCTGCTGCCACCATGAGCACAGTAACCTGCTACTTAGGTAGTCAGCTGCCTCTTCTCTGGCAGCTTCCTACTTGTGACCTAGAATTGAGGGTGGTGTCCCCAGGCTGAGTTAACCAACAGAGGAATCAAGAACCAAGAACGGGATGGATAAGCATCCTCGAGCCCCCACGAGGGGCCAAGAGGAGCTCCCCAAACCCAGGGGTCTGTCCCCACAGGCTTCTTCCTGCCCCGCCCCCCACCCCCCAGGGAGCCAGGACCAAGATGCTCACTTCCTCACCCCCTAGTCCTGCACTGCCATCCAGCAAGTGACTCAGAAGTGAGGACAGGACAGCCCATGGGGGGGGGGGGGCAGCAGATGGGAATCCCGGAGGCCGGGCCAGGTGGGGAGAGGAGGTCTGCCAGCATCCCTGGAGGCTTCTCCTGGCCTCTCCCTTTGTCCCAGCAACGCCCCTGCTCCTAGACCCTGAGGCGGTTCCACAGAGCCTGTTGCCTTCAGCTCTCGCCCTGCTGCCAGCCCAGCCGCTCTGTGAGGCTCAGTGGACCCTGAACTGAGCCCCAGCCTGGCCTTTGCCACCTCCCACCTGTGTGACCTGGAGCACCTTACCTGACCTTAATTGTAAAATGAGAATAATATTTCCCTATGTTGTTTTCAGGATCAAATGTAATGTGTGTTCGTGGCGTGGGCCAACGCCTGCCACACAGCAGGTCCTGCCTAAGTGTGGTTGCTGTCCCCTCTACCTGGAATTTGTTAGTTTCAGGTTGAAACCTCCCCTCCCCCAGACTTCTCACCCCCTCCGCACCCCCCCCCACCCCCGCAACTGCCTGCAGCTCTGTCAGGGCACCTGCTTGCCAGGTGTAACTGCCTCAGGCAGGTACTGGCTCTATGGATCTCAATACCCCTGCAGAGACGCGGGTGCTCAGTTAGTTCCCCCATCCACCCCCATCCAATCAATGCACGATTTAGTGCTGTGGGTTCCCTCCATGTAAGCCCTGGGTTCCCTTCTCCCTTAGGGAAGGGGGAAGACGCACCCACATGAGCACTGCGTTTTCTTGAGTCTCGTTTCCTCAGGATTGCTCCTCCCCCATCACTGCATTGCTCAGCGACCAAATCACGTCCTCCCTGGAGCTGCCCTGAGAGCAAATTAGTCAAGCTGAAGGGTAAGGGAGGGGAGAGCAGATTAGAAGCCAGGAGCCGCCATCCCAGCAGACTGGGATCCTTGAGGGGGGGCTGGGCTGGTGAATTCCTGAGGCTCAACTCTCCTCCGGAACCAGGTGATCTCCTGTTTATCAACAGTTCAGCTTGGGTCCAGTGGAGCCAGTGGGGAGCTGGGTCCCCTGGGGCCAGCCTGGAGAAGAGAGAGGTGATGGGGATTGATCATAGGATCAGAGCCAGGGGTCCCACCCCTCCCCCACCTGAGAATCGCCCTCTGCTGCCCAGCCTGGAGTGTCTGTGATTAGCAGGAGGAATCCTCTCCCTCCCATGGTAGTTTTACACAATGACGTGTGGTCTGAAACTTTGTTTTTTTTTTTTTTTAAACAGCTTTTTGGTTGGTTTTTTTTTTTTGGAAACCCTTTTTTTTAAATTAATTTATTTATTTTTGGTTGTGTTGGGTCTTCGTTGCTGTGCAAGGGCTTTCTCTAGTTGTGGCGAGCGGGAGCTACTCTTCATCGCGGTGCACGAGCCTCTCACTATCGCGGCCTCTCTTGTTGCGGAGCATGGACTCCAGACGCGCAGGCTCAGTAGTGGTGGCGCACGGGCTTAGTTGCTCCGCGGCATGTGGGATCTTTCCAGAACAGGGCTCGAACCTGTGTCCCCTGCATTGGCAGGCAGATTCTCAACCACTGCGCCACCAGGGAAGCACTGAAACTTTGTTTTTAATTGAGGTAACATCGGGTTATAACGTTCTATAAGTTTCGTGTATACAACATTATATTTCTACTTCTGTATACACTACAGAAATTAGTTGCAAAGAAGCCCCATAGTATACGACAGAGTAGAATGAAGAAATCACAATTTTTTAAATACAAGGAGACTTCAAAGAATTGTCTTGATGGTTGGCCTTGGATTCAACCTCTGACCTTTCTGCTTGCGGGCCTTGGGTGGTCCCTTATCCTGTCTGAGTCTCACTTTCTTCTTCTGTGATACAAGAATAATACCTCTTTGTGTGGATATAGAGGGAGATCGATTTTACATCAAGTCCCAGCCCACACATAGAGACACACTGGTCGCCAGTCTCTTATCAGCAATTCTATCACCTCCAACTTTCTGAAACACACACAGGTGTTTGGTAACTCATCTGGACAGTAACCTTGCCCTGTGCTGACCTGAGCTTCTTTATAGTCATTACAGACTTTTTCCCATTTAATGTGAATGTTTGTTTGTTTCACTTCCAAAACGTGAGAACATGCATTTATCGGGTGCTTTCCAGACTCTGCTGGAAGTGGTCAGGCTCTCCTGGAAATGGGGTGTCACGCCCTTTTGATCCTTTTTTGGTCTGCATCTTCCGGTCATGGTCATCCGTAGGTGTGTCATCTAGTAGCTAATGTAGTAAAATCAGCCTAGAATGAGACTGAGGGTCTGGTGAGGTCAGATACCTTGCCACTTTGGTTCCAGCTGGTTCTATCCGGTTTTGGTTTGTCTCTTCCTATAGCTTTCTCCGTTTTTCTCCGGACCCTGTGACTCCAACACGTTCACCTCCAAATGGAAAAATCCTTTCCCTGCGTGAATAAAGGTGGCCATTGAGGTGCAGCGTATTCTATTTCAGGGAACCTGAGCATCCAACACTGCGCCACCACTATTTAGACAACTGCTTTGAAAAACAGTGTCTACAGGGAATTTCCTGGTGGTTTAGTGGTTAGGATTCGGAGCTTTCCCACTGTGGCCCAGGTTCCTAATGCTAACTCTCAAAAGCTGTTGGGAAGAGACAGGAGTCAAGGGTCTTCTTCCTGTAGATGAGGCCCAAGCAGGACTCTATTTAGGACAAGTCAGAAAATCCTGACACCATCAGTTTGCGTTCCCGGGGATTCTGGCTGGAGCCCTTTTCATCTCCATCTTAGGAAGTGTATCAACACTGCAGGATCCTGCTGGCCCGTAAGGCAGAGAGGCTGGAGTGGAATTGCATGGAGCTGGGTTGGATCCTGACTCTACCCCTGCCCAGCTCTGGGACTCTGAGCTTAAGAGTTGGAGTCTCAGATTTGTCATGTGTCCAGTGGGAATAGCAATTCAATCTGATGGTCTTAGAGTGAACTGCAGGGTCAGAGGCGGGGAACCAAGTGCAATCATCTCGTCCAAAGGCCCAGGGAGGCCTGGACCAGGGTCACACCCAGGGGTCAGGATGGAGCAGAGGGGTCCAGGTTGGAGGACTAGTAGGAAGGCTTGGGCAGCAGAGCCAGGACTAGAGTGAGGCGAGTGGGTCCCTAGGACACAAAACTGAAGGGGCTGTGACCCTAGCAGAGGTCCTGTGAGTGGGAGAGGGGACATTTCTTCCCTCCCTGACTCGATCCCCTCATGCTGAGCATAGAGGGCCCTGGGTGACTGTGTCCTCCACACCCTGCCTGGGGCCTGGGGTTCTCCATTGCCATCTGGGACCCTCTTCCAATCTACATAGAGTAGCCCTGACCAGTGGGAAGGCCGTGTGGCTTAGTGAGACCTCCAGCGTCACCATGAGTGGCTGCCGATTTTGTGTCATCTGAGGGATTCTGACGAGACTTCACAAGTCCCCACCAAAGAGGAAAAGTCTTCCTCCACCAGCTTGTGCGAATGCAGGTCTCTCCAGGCTTAGCAGTTCATGTGGATGTTTCCTAAAGTCTCTTGAATCTTTGAGAGGTTCCATAAAGTCGCACATGGCCTTGGTGTGCAGGCATGTGTGGTTGTCACCAGCTAAGGTATGAGTTAGGCTGGTGACCCCTGAGAGGTCGGGGGTGCTGGGCGATGGGTCAGGAATCAGTGAGGCGGGTTGGAGAGTCCAAGGGGAACGAGGGTTAATAGCATATCACCTGCTTCCCAGTCAACTGGGGCAGCAGAGGGACCTAGTGACCTTCAGCTGGGAAGGCCAAGGGCATCAGGCTTGGAAGACAGCAGATGCCAGGCAAAATGATCGTTAAGGTTCCTTCTAGCTCTGATTTTAGGTTTAAAAAACCTCTAAGTACGCAGAATTAGCCAGTCTGCAGAGGCTGAGGGCACAGTCCCCAGGACTGTCCTTACATTTGACCCCAATGGCAAATTTGGGAGATCCCCAAAGCTACCATCAGGTGTGAGAATTCCCTAGAAGGAGGCACAGGACTCCCTGAAAACTGTCACGATCCCAGTTATGGTTTATTATAGGGAAGGATGCCGGTTCCCATCAGCCGCAGGGCAGAGTCTGGGCGGGTTTCACACAGGAAGCTTCCATTGTCCTCAGGACGTGTCCCTGTCCTGGATTCAGTGTGTGGCAGGGCACACGGAGCACTGCCCGCCAGGGACGTTCACCCTGTTTAAAGAAATATATTCTGACTCTTGTTAAAACGATAAGGGAGAGTCTCTTCAGGACTATCGTGATAGGTGTGAAGACCATCGCAGCAGAGGAGACAGATGGGCGCACGTCCGAACACAGCAAAGATGAGTGGGGATTGGTAGCCAATGATCAGAGTGAGGGGCGTGGGATGGAAAATCACTGAGAGGAGACATCGAGGGCAGAGGGGTTCTTGTTGAAATTTGCTGACAGGATTCTTGCTAAAAGCAAGTAAAGGACGTATGCATCAAAGGTGGGAGATGAGGAGTTTGATCAGATATCAAACATGATAAGATCTAAACAGTGGGAAGGCTTCTCACTAAACTGACTTGGACGAAGTTTTGCTGGGACTGGGCAATACAGGCCGTCAAGAACAGGACACAAAGGGCGGAGGTTGAGGCCTATTGGAGAAGAGGGCTCAGAAGAGCCTGACTGAAACTTGACCGAGGAGTGAACCTTTTTCAACAGGACCCTCAGCGTATGGAGTTTTATTTGGGCTCAGTCACTTGCTGCCCGCACAGCTGAGCGGTTGTCTCCTGCCCTCCCGGAGGTCAGACTAATGCCCTAGTGTCCAGCTCCTCCAGAGGTCAGATGTGATACCACGTGACCCAGAGGCCCCATCACATGTCACCCTGTTAGCCTGTCCAGTGGCCAAAGGCCCAGGCAGACGAGGACACTCCTATCAGCCAGAATATTCTAGGGGCTCAGGGACCACCTCCCAGCAGCCAAGGGCAAAGAGCAGGCTGACTCCTCACTACACACTAAGGTTCTCTGAATGAAGGTTTTTCTGCTCCAATCCCACTTCTCTGTGCTTCTCTGTGGAGTCCCCACTCTGCCTACTCTTTGGAAGTAATTGTGTTGACCTGCCTCTGAGGCGTCTTTATCCAATACCATTTTTTTTTTTGGCCGTGCCACATAACTTGTGGGATCCTACTTCCCCAACCAGGGATCGAACCTGTGCCCCCTGCAGTGGGAGCACAAAGTCCTAACCACTGGACCTCCAGGGAATTCCCTCAAATACCTATGTTAAGTTAAAAGTATCCTAAGATGACTTTTGCTTATTTATTCCATGATTGAATAAGTATATGGAGCATCTATAAGATACAAAAATATGTGTTTAATGTTGAAAGAGAAAAATTTACATTTGTGAAATTCTTTTCTATTTGATTTATAACAAAATCTCTGTGATTTACAGAATAGATCTTGTTGAGCCTAGTTTATGGACAAGCAAACTGTCTTTCTCATCCCTTGACCTTCATTGTTACAGGGAAGACCCAGATGCACTGCATCAATATCTGAGTGAGCTAAAAACAGACTTGGCCGTGGAGTACCAAGTCACGCTCCGAAAAGACCAGCTGGACAGGAAGAGGTTTTTGAACAGGTTCCCTCTGGTAAAATGAGAGCTAGAGGAGCTCATAGGAAAGTTCCACGCGTTCGCAGACAAGGTTGACAAGGTCCACAGGGACTGCACCATCTCCAACATTGCGGCCATCTCCACTGGCGCTGTGTCTGGTGTCCTGACCATACTTGGCCTGGCTTTGGCACCCATGACAGCGGGGGCGAGTCTGGCACTCTCGGCCACTGGGTTAGGGCTGGGAGCAGCGGCTGCTGTGACCAGTGTGTCCACCAGCATTGTGGAACACGTCAGCACGTTGTCAGCAAAAACCGGAGTTAGTCGCCTGATGTCAACTGGCGTTCCTGGAGGCACTTAAGATCAGCCCCCGAACTGTTGGCACAACAAAGAAATTCACAGAAGCTGTGCAACGCATTGGAATGAATATCCGTGCCATGGAGACGGTCAAAAGCAACCCTGGCTTAGCAGCCGACGCAAACGTCTTCATCAGCAGTGGGATAATCTCAGTCCAAAGCAGCCAGCAGGAAGAGGTTACTTTCAAAGGCAGGGCTCTGGCAATGACCAAAGGAGCCCGGATTGTGGGTGCGGGCACTGCAGGTCTCTCCCTTCTGATGGAAGTGGCCTTCCTGGTGAAAGAGGCAAAGCACTTGCACGAGGGGGCAAAGACGGAGCCGGCTGAAAGGCTGAGGCAGCAGGCCCGGGAGCTGGAGAAGAAGTTGGAGGTGCTCACCGGCATCTATGAGCGTCTGCAGTAGGGCTGGACTCCGCCCCCCCACCCCCCCCGAGCTGTGCAGGGACCAGGGACACTTGCGGGGCCAAGGCACGGAGGCACCTTGTTAGAGGGGAAAGGAGGGCGAGATAACATAGATGTAGCTAGGTGTTAGGAATTTGGCATTTCTGTAGCTGAGCACAGCAGGGGAGGGATAAATGCAGGTGGCAGGTGGGGGAGAGAGAAGGAAGGAGCATGGAGCCTGGACGAAGGGAGGAGAGGGGCCTAGAGAGTGCGGGGAGGAGAGAAGCCACTTATTTTGGACTAAAGAAGACACTGGGGGCAGAATAAAGGGAGAGGGAGGGGGAACTAGCAACAAGAGGCCAGGAATGTGAAAGGGTTGAACATGGGAAAAAGCCCAGGAGTTAGGATTGCTGGGCTCCAGGAGAAGTAGCAGGGGCTCCTCTCTCACCCCTCCCCAGGGTTTGATGTCTCTGGTGGTCTCTAGCCCTACTTTTCCAGTATCAACTCACCTTTGATTCCAGCAGCTTTATCTTAATTAGGCAGTGATTTCTTTTTGTTTGTTTGTTTTGCGGTAAGCGGGCCTCTCACTGTTGTGGCCTCTCCCGTTGCGGAGCACAGGCTCCGGACGTGCAGGCTCAGCGGCCATGGCTCACGGGCCCAGCCACTCCGCGGCATGTGGGATCCTCCTGGACCGGGGCACGAACCCGCGTCCCCTGCATGCAGACTCTCAACCACTGCGCCACCAGGGAAGCCCCTTGCATCCATTTTATACTTTCTTTTAATCCTAGTGTTAATACCAGTAACTAGTCTCATTGAAAACAAGTTCCTAAAATGAAGAGTCTTTGTAGTATAACACAATACCCTGGTCTTGTAAACCGGAAAAGGAGAACAACATATCTGTCCGAGACACTTGGAAGAAGCACTAAACTTCACCGCCAGCACCCAAAGCTGAAATTCTATATAAACGATTCCCCGAAAAAAATATATTATAAGACATTCATAAAACGACAGTGCTATGTCAGTACTAAAAATAATTCATTCTACTACATACGTGCTATGTGTATTGTGCATGTCTGTTACCGCCACATAACCGCTGTAATGTCTCTTTCCCGTGTATATATGCACGTACATTGTATGTATAATCGTGCGTTGCATTATTTACCACATGCCTAATAAGCATGTACATTATATCGTTAATATTACATAGTACATATACATTATTGGTCGTACACAGCACATTGAGTTAAATGGGTCCAAGCCAACATGTTTGGAATCCTGTCCATTAGATCACGAGCTTAATCGCCAGGCCGCGTGAAACCATCAGCCCGCTGAGCAGGTGTCCCTCCTCTCGCTCCAGGCCCATGGCTTGTGAGGGTTTCCATTGACGAACTCTAGCAGACATCTGGTTCTCACTTCAGGGCCATCTCTCCTAAAATCACCCACTCTTTCCCATTAAATAAGACATCTCGATGGGTTAATGACTAATCAGCCCATGCTCACACATAACTGTGACTTCATACATTTGGTATTTTTTATTTTTGTGGGGGAAAGTGCTTAGACTCAGCTCTGACTTTAAAAGGTCTTAACACAGTCAAGCAAATTGTAGCTGGACTTGGATGTATTTGTTATTTGGCAAGAGCCAATCAGTTAATGGTTACAGGACATAGCGCTTTACTATTCCCCCCACGGCTTAGAACAGTTAGATATCCCAGTGAATCAACCTCAACCCCCTTCCTATCATACAGATGAGCTACTTAGATATCCACCACCCATAGAGACAGACATCCCCCTAGATTCGCCAACCATTTTATCAAAAATCTAATACTAAATCTGACATAAGCCACGTAATACAACCATACGAGCATCACCTCTGTGCAGCAAGTTAAAGTTGCTCGAACATCTCATAAAGCAAGACACTGAAAGTGTCTACATGGGCCCACTAGCCCCATGAACGTAAAGGCTTGGTCCCAGCCTTTCTATTCGTTTTTAATAGAATTACACATGCAGGTATCCTCACCCCGGTGAGAATGCCCCCGAAATCACTATGGAATTTAAGAAAAAAAAATGTCATGAAGAACCTAGGGGTAAGACAGGAATAAAGACACAGACCTACTAGAGAATGGACTTGAGGGCACGGGCAGGGGCAAGGGTAAGCTGTGACAAAGCGAGTGAGAGGCATGGACATATATACACTACCAAAAGTAAGATAGATAGCTAGTGGGAAGCAGCCGCATAGCACAGGGAGATCAGCTCGGTGCTTTGTGACCGCCTGGAGGGGTGGGATAGGGAGGGTGGGAGGGAGGGAGACGCAAGAGGGAAGAGATATGGGAACATGTGTCTATGTATAACTGATTCACTTTGTTATAAAACAGAAACTAACACACCATTGTAAAGCAATTATACTCCAATATAGATGTAAAAATAAATTAAAAACAAAAAAACAAAAGGAGCAGGTGTCAAGCACGCCACACCAGCAGCTCACAATGCCTTGCTTAGCCACGCCCCCACGGGAGACAGCAGTGATAAAAACTGAGCCATAAACGAAAGTGTGACTAAGCCATGTTAATTAGGCTGGTAAATGTCTGTGCCAGCCACCGCGGTCACATGATTGACCCGAATTAATAGAACTACGGCGTAAAGCGTGTTAAAGAACCATACAAGATAAAGTTAAACCTTAATTAAGCTGTAAAAAGCCGTAATTGAAACAAAAGTAAACTACAAAAGTGACTTTATTAATATATTCTGATCACACGATAGCTAAGACCCAAACTGGGATTAGATAACCCGCTATGCTTAGCCCTAAACCCAAACGGTCATAAGAACTAGACTATTCACCAGAGCACTACTGGCAACAGCTTAAAACTCAAAGTCACGCCCCTCTAGAGGAGCCTGTTCTATAATCCATGAACCCCGACCAACCTCACCAACCCTCGCTACTCCAGTCTATACACCTCATCTTCAGCAAACCCTAAAAAGGAGCAAAAGTAAGCATAATTATAACACATAGAAAAGTTAGGTTAAGGTGTAACCTAGGGGGTGGGAAGAGAGGGGCTACATTTTCTACACCAAGAACACCCTTTATCCACACGAAAGTTTTTATGAAACCTAAAAACTAAAGGAGGATTTAGTAGTAAATTAAGAGTAGAGCGCTTAATTGAATAAGGCCATGAAGCATGAACACACAGCCCGTCAGGTGCCACGACAAAGCCACAGTCCATCAACACATGCTGAACAATTATATGAGAGGAGGTAAGTCGTAACGAGGTGAGC
Organism: Globicephala melas; assembly: GCF_963455315.2. NCBI lineage: Eukaryota > Metazoa > Chordata > Mammalia > Artiodactyla > Delphinidae > Globicephala > Globicephala melas. The sequence continues at coordinate 11,577,209 of NC_083323.1, forward strand.
ATACTGGCAAGTGTGCTTGGATAAAACAAGACATAGCTTAAATAAAGCGCCTAGTTTACACCTAGATTTCATGATCTATGTATGTCTAGAACTAAACCTAGCCCACACCTTTCCCACCATACTGACACAAGCTAGTCAAATAACACATTCACCAGACATCTAAAGTATAGGAGATAGAAATTTAAACATTGATGGCGCTGTAGAGAAAGTAAGGGAATGATAAAAGAAATATTAAAAGTAATAAAAAGCAAAGCTTACCCCTCGTCCCTGTTGCATAATGACTTAACTAGTAACAGCTTAACAAAGAGAACTTAAGCTAAACTACCCTAAATCAGATGAGCTATTTATGAACAGTTACTAGAACAAACTCATCTACGGGACAAAATAGGGAGAAGATTTATAAGTAGAGGGGACAAGCCTAACGAGCCTGGTGATAGCTGGTTGTCCAGGAAAAGAATTTCAGTTCAACGTTAAATAATACTAAAAACCATAATAAGCTTCAACGTATATTTAAATGTTAGTCTGAAAAGGTACAGTCTTTTAGAAATGGATACGACCTTAACTAGAGAGTAAAAACAAACTATACCATAGTTGGCTTAAAAGCAGCCATCAATGAAGAAAGCATTAAAGCCCAACAACAAAACACATTTCAATTCCAATATTAAGTAAATCAACTCCTAGCCTTAGTACTGGGCTAATCTATGACTACAGGAGCAATACTGTTAACATGAGTAACAAGAAATATTTCTCCTTGCACAAGCTTACCTCAGCAACTAATAACGTACTGATAATCAACAGTAAGTAAATACAATCCAACACTAAATCATCTATTAAAAACACTGTTAACCCAACACAGGGGTGCACTCAGGGAAAGATTTAAAAAAGTAAAAGGAACTCGGCAAACACAAACCCCACCTGTTTACCGAAAACATCACCTCTAGCAACACCAGTATTAGAGGCACCACCTGCCCAGTGACAATCGTTAAACGGCCGCGGTATCCTGACTGTGCAAAGGTAGCATAATCATTTGTTCTCTAAATAAGGACTTGTATGAATGGCCACACGAGGGTTTTACTGTCTCTTACTATTCATCAGTGAAAATGACCTCCCCTTGAAGAGGTGGGGAAAACAAAATATAGACGAGAAGACCCTGTGGAGATTCAATTAATCAACCCAAAAACCATAATCTTAAACCACCAAGGAATAACAACATTTCACATGGGTTGACAGTTTCGTTGGGGTGACCTTGGAGCACAAAAATCCCTCTGAGTGATTAAAACCTAGACCTACTAGCTAAAGCATAATATCACTTACTGATCCAAAAAATTGATCAACGGAACAGGTTACCCTAGGGATCACAGCGCAATCCTATTCTAGAGTCCATATCGACAACAGCGTTTAGGACCTCGATGTTGGATCAGGACATCCTAATGGTGGAACTGCTGTTAAGGGTTCATTTGTTCAAAGGTTAAAGTCCTACGTGATCTGAGTTCAGACCGGAGCAATCCAGGTCGGTTTCTATCTATTATGCATTTCTCCCAGTACGAAAAGATAAGAGAAATAAGGCCCACTTTAAATAAGCACCTTCTAAACAATTAATGATCTAATCTCAACCTCATAAGCACAGACTAACCACCCAAGGCCAGGGTTTTGTTGAGGTGGCAGAGCCCGGTCATTGCGTAAAACTTAAACCTTTATATCCAGAGGTTCAAACCCTCTTCCTAACAAAAGGTTTATAATTAACAGTTTAATGTTCATCATTCCTAGCCATAGCATTCCTGACACTAGTAGAACGTAAAGTCCTAGGCTATATACAACTCCCAACTCCGAAAAGGACCAAACGTTGTAGGCCTTCACGGTCTACTCCAACCCTTTGCCGATGCAATCAAACTATTCGCTAAGGAACCCCTGCGACCAGCTACATCTTCCACCTCCATATTTATCATCGTACCCATCTTAGCCCTAACCCTAGCTCTCACAATATGAATCCCTCTACCCATACCATAACCCCTCATCAACATAAACCTGGGAGTATTATTCACACTGGAAATAGCAAGTCTAGCCATATACTCCATTCTATGATCTGGCTGGGCCTCCAGCTCAAAATACGCATTAATTGGAGCCCTACGAGCAGTAGCCCAAACAATCTCATATGAAGTAACGCTAACAATCATCCTCTTAGCAGTGCTCTTAATAAATGGAGCCTTTACCCTATCAACCCTAACCGCAGCACAAGAACAACTATGGGGCTTCCCTGCTGGCGCAGTGGTTGAGAGTCCGCCTGCCGATGCAGGGGACACAGGTTCGTGCCCCGGTCCGGGAGGATCCCACGTGCCGCGGAGCGGCTGGGCCCGTGAGCCATGGCCGCTGAGCCTGCGCGTCTGGAGCCTGTGCTCCGCAACGGGAGAGGCCACAACAGTGAGAGGCCCGCGTACCGAAAAAAAAAAAAGAGGAACCAGATTTAGTGCTTTCTGGATACACACGTGCACTCTTCTCAGACAAAGAAAAATGACTCTCCTTACCCTGTTCTGGATCCAGTCAACCCATATACAACAGTAAATGAACTCCCCACTTCCCCTGTTGTAGACAAATGCGAATAATCTACTGCATCTTGCAGGTGTCACGAGGCCAGTGATTCTCTTGCTCTGTTGGGCTCCTTTCTCGATATTTTGCATATATATTATAAATACGTAGGCAGCAAGGAGGTGCAGTAGAGACCACGGCCACCATGAGCATCGCTCCACTGATACAAGTCTTTAACTGGGGATCCCACTCAGTGTTCCTCTTACCTGTGGGAAATTTCATTCCTGTGAACCCTGAACCCTCTGATGGTCCTGGTTCAGTAAGGCTGTGAAATTCTCTCTTACCCTTTGTTATCTGCTATGGTCGTCCAAGAAGGATTCCTACAAGAGGTCCATGAGTAGAAGAGATCCCTTGAGTTCCACTCATGTTCTTTCTGCCCTCCTGTGCGGCAACAGTATGCATTTCTCTTGATAATCAAGGTCCGTTACCACATCCAACCCATAACCTCGTTGTTATCCACAAATCAAGGAGCATGAGGAATAATATATGGCCACTCGATGAAACCGATTTTTTGTCTGCCTTCAGGGAGGTATTCCCCTCTTAAATACTAAAACCTCTAGTCCAGAAGGTCCCAGAGACATGGGTATTGAAAACAAAAATTTTGAAATTGACCTATTATGAGTAATCATGAGATCTATCACCTTCATCTTAACTTCTTAATTCCTAGATCCATAAAATATGGTTTGGGAGCAAATGCACTAAACACTGGCTGTGGATTCAGAGGATAACACATTTCACGAGACAACAACTCAACCTCTCAAGGTATTTTCTCCCAGTTGACATGGTGCTGAGTCCCCCTCAGGACGGTTCAGTGGTATCTCAGGCCATCACTTCTGGGGGTGAAGTTCATTAGGCGTCAAGTCAGCCTTGATGAGGGACAGTCCGTATTGTGTGGTTAGACGTAGCTCCCTACCAGCAGCCATTTTGTTACAGAGCCCATTTTGAAAGCATTAGGCTGCCTGGGGAAGGATTCTCTTATATTCTTTGGGGTTCACAGAACTGCTTCTTTTTTTGGCCTCTCTCCGCACGGCTTGCAGGATCTTAGTTCCCCGTCCAGGGGTCGAAACTGTGCCCTCGGCAGTAGAAGAACAGAGTCTAACTACTGGACCGCCAGGGAATTCCCTCACAGAACTTCTTGAATATGTAAATTTAGCTCTTTCACCAGATTTGAAAAGTTTTCAGCCATTATTTCTTCAGATATTTTTGTCCCACTCCATTTGCCCTTCTCTTCTCCTGAGATCCCAATTCTTCAATTACCCATTACCTTTAGACCGTTTGATATTTTCCTACAGGACCATGAGGTTTTATTTTTTTGAACGTGTTTCTATTGTTTCCTTAGATTGGGTATTTTCTTTAAAAAATCTGTGTTTAAGGTCACTCTTCCTCTGCCATCCCCATTCTGCTATTAAGTGCAAACATTTCATTTTAAATTTTCAGATACTGTATATTTCAGTTCTAAAATTTTCTTTGCTTCTTTTTCTTTTTCTTTTTTTTTTTTTTTTTGGTATTTTCTGTTCCTCTGCTGAGATTTCTATCTTTTCATACACATGTATTTTTTCCTTATCTCATCAAGCATAGTTATAATAAATGCCTTTAAAAGTGTGTTTATTAATTCCCACATCTGGATCATTTAGGGTTGACCTCCGTTGATTGTCTTTCTTTTTGAGAATGGGATACATTTTCCTTGTTCTATGTCAAGTAATTTTTTAAAATATCCTGGACATTATGAATGTTATGTTGAAGAGACTACGGATTCTTTTTTTTTTTATTTTTATTTATTTATTTTTGGCTGCATCAGGTCTTTGTTGCTGCACGCGGGCTTTCTTTAGTTGCGGCGAGCGGGGGCTACTCTTTGTTGCGGTGCGCGGGCTTCTCATTACGGTGGCTTCTCTTGTTGCGGAGCTCGGGCTCTAGGCGCGCGGGCTTCAGTAGTTGTGGCACGCAGGCTCAGTAGTTGTGGCTCACGGGCTCTAGAGTGCAGGCTCAGTAGTTGTGGCGCACGGGCTTAGTTGCTCCACAGCATGTGGGATCTTCCTGGACCAGGGCTCGAACCCATGTCCCTTTGCATTGGCAGGTGGATTCTTAACCACTGTGCCACCAGGGAAGTCCCACTATGGATTCTTTTACAATATATTCCTCCAAAGATGATTTTTTTTCCCTTTGGCAGGCAATTCACTGGGTTAGACTTAAATTGCAAATCTGTCTTACCTGTGAAGAGAGGCAACTACCATCTCATTTCAGACTTCTTTTAGTCTGCTTCATGCATACGTGGTTCAGGACCAGTCAGACACTGGGGTTGAGATTATGCACAGAATTTGGAGTTTCCCTTCTTTGGCTCTCTCCTTTAACCCTTTCTCCTGTCTCTCCAAGAGTCATGGTTGCCCTGGGCTCTGTCCTCTGGTTTTTTTCAGGCCAGAAAGATGGCAGGTTTTCTATCAGAGTTTCAGTCATCTCTATGTGTGCCAGACTGCAGCTGCCTTACATAATGGCAAACTCATTCTCTGCCCATCGTTTAATCCATGTTTCGACTCCCCTCAAAATCTTCCTGCTTCTGTTCCTTTTCCTGAATGCTGAAGTAGTTGTTTTGTACTTTGTCTGGAGTGTGTGGTTGTTATCTGCAGGAGAGTCTGTTTGTTAGGAACTTAACTGAAATAATTTCTGAGCCTTAGTTCTTTTGCTGACTTGCTCTGTGATCTTGAACAAGCCACATCCCTGCCTTTGCCTCTGTTCCCCTACCTACATAATAAAATAATAATTCTGAAGTACATGATAAAAAAAGTAAATGAATTGCAAATTGCAGAGTGCTCTTCTGATAGAATCATACCCGTCCCTCCTTCTGTCCCTCTACAGGCTATCAAGGGTCCAGGATGCCCCATGACATTTATCCTAGGGAAGAGGCCCTTATGGAGAGGGTGAACCTGGACCCCTGTATTCCAGCCCTACTCCCATCCCCTTCCCCTGGGAGGTAAATCAGAATGGTTAAGATCACTGATTTTGGAATCAGGCCTGGGTTTCTCTTTTTATTTATATCTCTGAGATCTCTGGTAAGTTGTTTCCCTCTCTGAGCCTTGATTTCTTGTTCCCTCCTGGAGTGGATGTGAAAATCGAGTTTGTAACTGCTTGTGAAGACCTCAGCAGGACTTCCCTGGCGGTCCGGCGGTTAAGACGTCATGCTTCCAATTCAGGGGCACAGGTTCAGTCATTGGTCAGGGAACTAAGGTCCTAGGTGCTGCACGGAGTGGCCAGAAAAAAAAAAGACCTCAGCATCGCAAGCCTTCAACAGTGACTTGCTGTTCTCCACAACCACCAGGCAGGAAACAGGATTTGCTCTCCTCCCTCAGTCCCTTCTGAGTTGAATGCTTGCCACTCCCTCAGCTTCCTGTTTCCTGAGAAAGGATGTGTAGTCAAGCAAAGATAAGCTGCTGCAGAAAAATCCAGGTTTCCTGTAAACAGGCTCCCACAGCCTCTGTGTCCATCCGAACATCACTCTCCACCAACCCCTGCTTTTTACTTTCTACTTTAATTTAAAACGCAATTCACCTCTGCTCACTTGAGCCTAGGTTTTGCACAGGACACTGGGGACATAGATGCACTTGGGGAAGCCTCAGTCTAGTCAGCAGAGTCCAGTAGAAGGAGACAGACCAGGAAAGAGGACACGCGGCTAGGTTTAAGCACCCTCGGGCACCACTGGAGCACCAAGCTGGTGACAGTCAACCCTGTCGGGGAGGACTCTGGAAGGTTTCTTTAAGGAGATTTTGCCTTCTTTGGGCCTTGGAGGAGGACCTAGATCTTTCCAGATAATGGCAGTGTTCCTCGTAGAGAGCATTAGCAAGAGCAAACACCTGGATGCACTCAGGTAGGTAAACGGCATTCAACACAACTATCAGTACAGCTGTTTCTGATCTGACACCCCATGTGTGTTCCTGCACCACAACTAATAGGGCTTATGAGAAAGATGAGCTGGGAAAGACCCCTCGAAACCTATGAAATTTCGTAACTAGCACATGAACCAGAACAGTAACGATCCTGATAAAAATTCCTCCCTGGTTAAACCTCCACCAACTCGTGTATCTGGTGTCAGAGCCCGTCAATGCTTTGCAGACTTCAGTCCTCGGGTTCCTTCCGGATGTAAGTACTGGTGAGTTTTGCTTTGCGTAGAGACTATGTTTGCCAAAATAAAAATCAGATCCCGGGTGTAGCCTTCTGGATTAACCCATCCAGCAGGAAATGACTTCACAGCTTCCCAACGTGCACTCACAGCCTCACCGAGAGTTCAAGCCGTGGAAACCTCAGAGGTTCTGGAGCTGCTCCGCCAGCCACGACTTGCACAGAACGGGGCAGCCGGGAGCGATTCAGGTCTGCAGAGGTGACAGGAGGAGAAGGTGGTCCTGTGTGTCCTGCGGATCGTCACCTTTGGCCAAGTGTTTCTGTTTGATTGTAAGAAAACTGGCCCCAGATTGGTTTCAAAACTTAAATGTGCTGGGAAACCTGCTTTATACCGACATCATTCTACTAGAAGTATTTGAGAGGAAAAGAACAAAACAAAAGCCAAACAGCAAAAGTCACATACTGTAGCACTGAGCACCTCCCGGGCTGTGTGCTGGGGATGCAGTGGGTTTGGGGTTGGAGAAGGAGGGGCAGGTGACAAGCCCAGAGTGGAGAAGTAACTAAGGCCACACAGCCACGAAGTGCCAGGGCCTGTGCGACTGCAGCAGGTCTGAACCTAGTCTGAACAGTGGCTCTGGACCCAGGCTGTCCTCTGAGTTGGCCAGCTGAGGAGTGGGCTGACGCTGAGGGTGGTGCCCGGGGACTTATTTCTGTGTGATCTAAGTTTTCCTTTCGGGTGTATCTTGGATGCTGGAGAGAGGGTTTGGTTATAACTCAGTAACCTGCAGCCTCAGACTGGGGACTGGGATTTACAGAGGTGATAACAGCTAGGCCTCATTGGTCAGTGATCCTGTGGGCGTGGGGACAGGGGGAGGAGGAACATGGCCTTCCTCTCGCCTCATCCTCAAAATAACCTTTTGAAAACAGGATTATTGTCCCCATTTGACAAATGGAGAAACTGAGGCACAGGAAGTTTAGGTAACTGGTCCAAGGTAGCAGAGCCTGGATTCAAACCTCGTCCGACTGCTCTTTCCACGTCCCTGTGCCTCTGAAGGGTAAAGGAGGCAGGGGTGATGACTGAGAGATATCTGGGCTCTGCACGGGTTCCCGGACCACTTGGGGCGTGGCCAGCTGACCCCAGAAGGCAGTAGCCATGGAACATGTGCTTTCCCCCAAGCACCAGTATTCCCTAGTAAGGATGGACCCTAATTTACCTACCTACACCTGAATGTGTGTATTGTAACTCAGTTTCCTCAATTTTTAAAAATGTAGGGATAATGCTGATTGACAATTAGCTTTTGGGGGATCGTGGGCCTCTTGGGAAACTGCCCTGCCCAGAGCATTGGGTTTGCCTTCCCTGGCCTCCAGGGAGGGCCAGATCCCCATTGACAAGAAAACATCTGCTCTCCTTGATACAAGGAAGGTGTGAGTCATCCGTGGCAAACAGAGAGCAAAAAAGGTTCCTTTCCTAGCCACTCAGGTCAACACATCCATTTATCTACATGAGTGCATTGGGGCGAACTAGAAACACACAGCAGCTTCTCACCGAGGCCAACGCACCTGACAGGCCTGCATCTCTCCCCAAAGATTGCAAAGGATGTGTGAGCAACTTGCTTCCGGCGAGGCATCAATTCTCATGAGGAATATGGAGAATTTGTTTGCTGTTTGGAGATGCTTTCGGGTGCATTTGGGTGTCTCAAATGCTGTTGGGTGTCTCTTCTTTTGCACCCTCTGTTATTACCTGCCAATCCAACATTAAGGGGAAAGATCTTATATTGGGGGACTTCACTTCGTTTGGGAAATCAAGGAAGGCTTCCATGAAGAAGTGGCATTTGAACTCACATTTGAAGATGAGCAAGGGTTGAGGAGGCTGGAAAGGAAAGTGGTGGTAAGAGATTTCAAGGCGTAGGCCCTGGACCTGCTAAGGTCAAAAGAAGACCCGAGGTCCAGAATCCGGAAGGTGGCCAGCGTGGGTCAGAAAGGAAACTGATGGGGCTACCGTGTCGGCCACTCCAGCTTCCCTGTGCCAGGATTCATGCTGAATCCTCTGCAAGGGCTGCAGGGGGAGCTCGGGGACACTGTGAGCACCGGACATTGCCAGCAGCCTCTGAAGGGACGGGAGGTGGCACTGTTGGCACAGACATCGCTGCAGTTGGAACTACACGTCTGCAGCCCCAGGGGACCTCGGAGGACAAAGCCAGCAGAGCAGCTGCTTTTGACGTCAAGCAGTTACAAAAGAGGCAGAGCAGGCAGGAGCCCAGGGCTGGTACCCGGAAGGAGCCGGGCCGGGGGGGGGGGGGGGGAGGATGGTGGCGCACCAGAGGCATTGCCTGGGGGCTCCCCAGACCCTTAGAAGAATCCGACAGGCCCTGGGATCCAGCAAAGCAGGAGGGGTGGAGCTAGAGAAATACTGCTTTGTGACTCTGTTTTGCCCACAAACTGGAGTACCAGGGAAACAGATTACGCACAGCTTTAGTATCCATGCGAGTGTGTGGGACTCTCACCTCCTAGCCGGGCTAGCTTGTTTGCCGCCAGATCAGAACGGGCCAGGTTCTGTTTGGGTTGGGTCCAGATGAGAAAGGCACCCAGAGCTCTCTGGCTTCGGTCCTGCCCGTTGACCTGGGGTTGCCCCCCCAGGTGGGGCCCATCTCTATATCCCTCCTTCCCCCCCCCACCCCCGGCTCCTGCCTCCCTCTCCTGTCCAGCCGTCCCTCTGGGCAGGGCAGTGCTTCTCAAAAGCATCGTGGCTGTCAGTGGGGCTGTTGGCTGCATTTTTGTGATTTCCCCCCTTGCCTTCCAGACACAAGGTAGGATTAGACTTCCTGTCCTCCTTATGGTGAGGCAGGAATGTGTAACCAGTTCTGACCAATGAGTTTTGAAGGCAAATGTTATGTGTCATTTCTAAGCCATAGCATTTAATGCTGATTAAAAGATGCTTTTCCTCTACCATGATATCCAGTAATTTTCCAGCAAATGGCTGCTCCCTTATCCTGGGTTCAGGAGGGAAGACTATAGGAGCAGAATTGCACCTGACCCACAGTGGACATGTAGTATGAGCAAGAAGTGATGAAGTGAGAGAGTGGCATTGACATATATACACTATCAAATGTAACATAGATGGCTAGTGGGAAGCAGCCGCATAGCACAGGGAGATCAGCTCGGTGCTTTGTGACCACCTAGAGGGGTGGGATAGGGAGGGCGGGAGGGAGACGCAAGAGGGAGGGGATATGGGGGTATATGTATACGTACAGCTGATTCACTTTGTTATACAGCAGAAACTAACACAACATTATAAAGCAATTATACTCCAATGAAGATGTTAAAAAAAAAAAAAGAAGAAATAAATGTTGTTGCTGTAAACGACTGAGATTTGAGGGTTGTTTGTTAACTGCAGCATAACCTTAAGTATCCCGGCTGATACAAGCAAACCCCCTAGAAATCATAGCACTATTTGTAAAACACTGTGAAAGGTGCCTATCTTTTATTTTTTACATAAAGTAGAATTATCAGCAGTAATAATGAGTATCATTTATTGAGTGCTTACTACGTGTCAGGCGTTATACTAGGTTCTTTGGCAAATGTTTCCTCTTTAATTCCCACCATGGATTCAGTATTGCCGCCTCATTTAGTATAATTACTCTTATCATAGAGATCAAGGGATGGGGGCTCAGGGAGAATAAAGGTCAAGACCATAGCTAGTAAGTAAGAATTGAGATTCAGATACAGGGTCCTCTGACCCCCAAATCCTCACTCTTTCCACCGCTCAGCTGCTATTACATGTAAAGTAGAACTAGCCTAACAAGAAAAAAACCCATGCATTTAAAAAAGAAATGATCTCAACAGGAACAACATTAACATCTGCCTTTTTACTAAACTGAACGTGAAAGATGATCTTGACAGGCTGAACAAAGACGCTTGCTCTCTGGTGCGATGTTTGACGAGGGAATCTTTGCTCGTTTTCTCCCATGATTGGGTTCTACTGGATAAGCAACAGTGGTCACCCAATGTTGAAGAAGAAACTTAAGGCAATAATTTTGTCCGTCGCTTAACACTCGTACGTACAAGGTGGGAAATAGCCTGCATTCAGCATGTTGGCCATGGGATGGTCTGAGATCTTGCGGGCCACCAGGGGGACTTTGGGGAAAGAAGACCCAGGCGCCCTGCTTGTTCTTGCTATCCTGTGTGCCTCGGACGCCCTTCCTCTCACCTCTGAGCTGCTGATGTGAGAACTCAGCTCCACTGTTGCTGCACTGGAAGTCCTCGCTGGCCTGCCACGTCACCCCACCGCGATGTACGGAAGTGACCTGGGCACATGAGGTGGGGTCTCGTTCCCTACGCAGGAGCTCCTTGCAGGCGGGAGTGCACTCATTCTTTTTTTTAAATGAAACTTTATTTTGCATCTGTACCCTTTACCCAGTTTCCCTCAATGGTAACATCTTGCAAAATTTTTAAATGTTGGCAAATAAACATTTAAATGCTATATTTGCAAACACACACACACACACACACACACACAGGTTTAGTACACACCCAGCCGGTTCTCCAGTTTAGCCTTTGGGGCTAAAGGCTGCTAACTGTATTTTGTTGTACAAAATGCTACTTATTTTGCTTCCTCTTTGATGTCACAGCCAGGATACTGACATTGATGGAGTCAAGGTATACAGTCTTTCCATCACCCCGAGGATCCCTCATGTTGGCCTTTTATAGCCACGCCTACTTTTTTTTTTTTTTTTTTTTTTTTTTTGCAGTACGCAGGCCTCTCACTGTTGTGGCCTCTCCCGTTGCGGAGCACAGGCTCCGGACGCACAGGCTCAGTGGCCATGGCTCACGGGCCCAGCTGCTCCACGGCATGTGGGATCTTCCCACATGCTACACTCGAGCAATATTTATTGTGCTCCTACTGTATGCATGCCATGCACTGATCTAGGTGCGAAGAATGCAGCATTGAATAAAACAGATAACCCCTGTCCTTATGACAGGTAATAACGTAAAAGAGGAAGCCCTTCTCGACCTCACCATGGATTAGGACACATGGACGTGACTTACTCAGAAAGAGGGAGCAAGACCACACAGTGGGTAGACCCAGGAGAATGTGGCCGTGCCCTCTTGCTGTAGCTTTAAAGAAATAAAATTGGTTCTCATCGTCCTGGCTCGCTCAGGTGTGGTCTGCTTGCAGGCAGGGGGACGCACTTTTTTTAAACATCTGGTCCTCTCCCCACCCCTACCCCACATACTCCCTGCTTTGTCATGTGACTGGGGGACACTACGCTGCTGTCACAAAAGGTAACTGGACCTGGGCTCCAGAGCAGCTTTGCTCTCCTCACCTCCTCCTGAGCCCAAGCCCAGCGACCGGTGGGAGAGGGGCAGTCCAGCTGCAGTCCGGCCACGGGTTCCTCCCAAGAGCCGTTAACTGGCCCATGACCTTGGCCTCATTAGCTCCGCGTTCTCCACCTGAGCTGCCTGGATCCGGGCCAGCCAGGGAAATTAGCTCAGACCCACAGGCCCCTGGGAGAGGTGTCAGGCAAAAATAGACCAGAGAAAGCCAGAGAATCCTTGAGCAGGAGGCCCCGTGGAGGTCACCGGCTCCAGCACCATCCTAACTCTACAGATGGAGGCTGAGGGCAGGGAGGGGAAGGGGCCCGGCCAAGGTCATCCTGAAGTTCGTGCAGAGCTGGGGAGAGAATGGGGGTCACCTGACTCCCAAAGTCACGTTCTTCCCTCACCTGTGCCTCCCATCAGGCTGCGGCCAGGGAGGGATGGAAGGAACCAACAGACAATAAGAATTACAGATAAAGAAACAATTCATCAGAGGTCATTTGTTGTTTCTGGTAGGGGTGTCAATTGCACAGCAAGAGTAAGAAGAACCGCGAACGCCTACTTGCTCCACTGGGCCCTCGCCCCAAAAGGAATCTGTGTTTACAATTCCTCATGGATCCTTACAGGAGATAACCCATGCATACACAAGCACGCACACGTGTGTGTGTGTGTGTGTATGTGTGTGTACCCATGTATGTTGAGCAATAGCCTTGCAAGTATGGCATTAGAGCGTCCTGCTTCACACAGGTTCTGTACCTTGTCTCACCCAATTCCTAACATATCTGAACATCTTTTTTATCATCTGGTTCAGGTGTATCCCCTTCTTTTTAATGACAACATGGTATTCCATTCTATGGATGGGCCGTAATGTGTCTAACCAGACCCCAAGAGTAGATGGTTGCAGCACGTGGGCATGGTTCAGCTGAAATGGAGAAAGTTACAGGAAATCAGGTCACAAAAGCAGGTTGTGGGAAAATTGCCATGGGCTTCATTATCAGCTATGCAGCTTCACGTAAGTGATAGATTTCACTCATGTATTGAGTATCAACTGTTTGCCTCATTATCTGTAGGCCTTACAATGACTTGCTCGGGTAGATTGCCATTAGAATCCCACTTACAGTGAAGCCAAGAGATGAAGTTAGTTCCCCCAGGTCACATGACCAGCAGGGCCAAGGAGTGTGGCCCAGAGCCCATGTTCTGTGCCCACGTGCTGTGGGAGGTCTGGGCTTCCTTCTGTTCGGAGTGATGAGCCCCCTCCCACTACTGCCTTCTCTAAAGGCCCCTTCTCAGCGATCAGATCCTTCTCTCCCAGCAGCATTGCCCCAGGGCCGGGAGCTCCAAGCGGCATGGATGAGCTCAGACCCAGGGCAAGGTGGGGGAGTGTTGTTAAGACCAAGGCCTGTTAGTCCAGTAGTGCCCAGCTGGGGCAGGAGCAGGGGCGGGCAGTAGGGGGCTGGGGTCTCTGCTCAGACCCCAGTCACTGTCCAGCCTGACTCCTGGCCGCCTTTGGAAAGCAGCTCAATTCACCAACTATATTGAGTGTCTAAGAGGCCACTGTGGAGCCACCACGGTTACTGAAACTATATTCCCTCTTGTCTGGATCTTCCATTCTTCACTAAGGTCCTCCTCCCTCCCTGCAGCCTCACCTAGGGACCACCTCTGGCTTAGTCAAACCTACTGTCTTTGTGTGGGGTGGGAAGATTCCTCCATTAGCTTTTGCATCAGGACCACTTCTGATATACCTCTCCTCCCACAGCTCGTTGCTGGAGCCCTGTGTCCCGGCCTGCCCTGGCTTGGTTTCTCCAGCATGAGACTATTTCCCAGCACGTCGGCAAACAAGGGGTGAGTATGCAAAGAAAGAAAATGAAAATAGATCCCTCCCTCACACCATATCAAAATCAGTTCCAAATGTATGTGAAAGGCAAAACTTTAAGACTTTTAGAAGAAAAATACATAATATTTCTATGACCTTGGGGCAGGGAAGGATTTCTGAAGACATAAAAAGCACAACTCATTCAAGAAAAAAGATCAATAAGTTTGACTACATAAAAATTCATCAAAAGATGAATTTCCCACCATAAAGGGAGGGGGGAAAACAAACTAATAGCAAACTAGATGAAGATATTTTCAACACCTAAGTGACATAGGATTAATATCTAGAATATATAAAGCATTACTCAGATCATTAAGAAAAAGACAAACTAATGGAAAGACAGACAAAAGGCATGAGCAGGCATTCAGAGACAATGGCCAATAAACATCATTGGAAAGTGGGAAACATCGTAACCATGATATGACCCTGTACTGCCTGGGCCTTGTCTCTCACTGCTGCCCCCTGGTGGCTGTCAGGGACCTGGAGATGGATTTAATGAAAAAAGTTTCAGCACTGGGAGGGCATGCGTCTGAGATGGTCCACACCCCATACCCTTCCTGGAATGTTGAGATGAGCAGCCACTCCTGTTCTTCATTGCCTGGACTCAGCTTTCCTGGCTTCCTAAGTCAGCCCTTGCTTTTTCCCCCAAATTTTCATTTGGAAAAAAGAACACTTGGGTTAAAATCATCATAAGTTAACATTTGTTATTAATTATCATTAATTTTATTATTGTGATTAATATTTTTGCTGAATCATTTGAGAGTACATCATAGGCATTTTGACCCTTTGGCCCTTAATGTTTCCATGTGTGTTTCCTGGGAAGATAGATGTTCTCTTGGGTAACTCAGATGCTATTATCCAATTCAGGAGATTTTATATTATGTAATAATATTACATAATGTCAAGGGTTGCTTGATTTAGTAAATTAAATTTACAGTATACCAAGTTAAACGTGGATCTCACATAAACAACAAATAATTTTAAGTATGTCCCAAAATATTACATGGGATATACTAAAAAATTATTTATTTATCTGAGATCTGCATTTAACTGGGCATCCTGTATTTCATCTGGCAATCTTATATTATTATCTAATATGCAGTCCCTATTTGGGTTTCACTGTTTATCTTAATGCCATTTACAGCAACCTTTTCTCCAATCCAGGATCACACATTGTGTTTAGTTGTTGTGTTTCTCCTAAGCCAGCTTTTGATACCCGTACTGACCCTTTTGCTTTTGCTTTCCCACCCAGACCCCCTATGTCTAGGATTATGAAGACTCAGCTACTGTTGTCTGAGATAATCCTGCCTGGGTGGGATAACCAGGAACCATTGCATAATGAGGTCGAAGGTAGGGGTAGAGTAAGGGGGTGGTGCTGGAGCCCTGTGTCCCAGCCTTTCACATACATCTGGAACTGATTTTGATACGGTGTGAGGGAGGGATCTATTTTCATTTTTTTCTTTGCGTACTCACCCCTTGTTTGCAGACGTACTGGGAAATAGTCTCATGCTGGAGAAACCAAGCCAGGGCAGGCTGGGACAGAGGGCTCCAGCACCATCAGCCCTTTGGGAGGGGTGGTGCTGGCGAGGGTTTGTCTCCAAGGGAGCACTACCCGCAATGAATGTGAGTTCCACCTTCCACACCTGGGAGGCCTTCAAGCACTGAAGGGGAAACTGACCATTAGCAGAGAGAGAAATGCCCTCAAAGAGCAGTAGGCAGTCATGCGAGGTGGGGTGGCCACGGTACTGTGGCTCTGAGCAGCCTGCACCCCACCCCCCCAGCCATCCTCGACTGGAGAGGGAAGAAGTGTCCTCTCGCGCAGGTCAAGGACTCCCTCCGACGTCGGGCTGTGGTTCTTACCGGCAGTGACCGTGGCTGCAGGGGAGCGAGTAGGGCCATCTTCCAAGGCCCTATTGGAGGGACGGCAGAGAGAGCCCCAAGGGTGGCTCCAGAGCTGGGAAGGGGTGTCCAGCACAGCCTTCTCCTCGGGCCGTCCTCTGTCTCCTCCTCCCCTCCCACTGGAGACTGTACAGTTCGTGTCCATCTCCTCTGGACCTGTCTCAGAAATGTTGGTAACTGGAGATTCTGAACCTGCCTCCAAAAACAGTCCCCCATCCCCCCAGCAGAAAAATTCCAAGCCAAAGCAATTTCCCAACCTGGCAGGAAACTGCCTGCCTGGGTAGAGGTGGGAGGACAGCTTGGACCCAGAGAAGGGTCCAGAGGCTCTCCAACACACATGGGGCCCTGACCCTCATCTCTCACCCCCTGGGCCTGCCCTACCTCCCCTCCCTTCCAAACTTCCCTTGGCTCCCAGCCACTGGGGGGAGGGGTGCTTCTGTTGGCTTAACCCTTTCCTCCCCAGGCTCCCAGTCCCCCTATCTGCTCTGGGTGGTGAACAGCTCCCTGAGGTTCCTCTTCTCCTCTCGACAATCCTGCAGGGTGACTATTACATTCTTCAGTCTGGGCTCCCCCATTTCAGAACCGGGGAAGCCCAGACTAAAGAAGTCAGAGGCTTTACCGGGTCACATCACTAGGAAGCTGGCTAGCCAGGGTTCCACGCTAGAGACAGCAGGAGTCTGTCCTGTAGGGCAGCACAGCCCCATCTCCTTGTACCCCACAGGCCCCTGCGAACCGCTGCTTCACGCATTGGCGAAATTAGAGTCATGAGGTGCAAATGTGCCTCCCTGGTCAATGGCAAGGTCATCAAGAACAAGGACCAGGTGTTATTCACCTTCACCTCCCCAGGGCCAGGCAAGGAGGGACACTCAGAAAACGCTAGCTGAAGGGACCTTCCCGTGTGGTCAGAAGGGACATGGGGCCGGGAGACTGCTTGGTCCCCAGGGGCCTGGCTCAAGCAGCGCTGGGGACTAGCCTCCCTGCCCCCATCCTTTTACAGGATCCTGTCCCATGGCCAAGTGGAAACAGAGGGCCAAGGTGAGCTCTGGGTGCTGGCTTTCTGGCTCCAGGGGGGCTGCAGGTCACGATTTCTTTTTCCAACAACATTTCTGTGAAGACACAAGCCTCCTGCGGTGTGTTTAAAATGTCAAGGTGGGCCCTTGCGTTGCTCTGCACCACGCCGCCTCCCTCTTCCCCTCCCACCTACCCAAACGCCAGGTAATCGGAAAAAGATGTAGAGCATGTTGGAACTATCTGATGAGCTGGAACGGAAGTTCCTCCTGCATCGTGGAAGTAAAGACTGTCTCCTGGTTTCCGGCTCCCTTTCCTTCGCCGCCTTCTGCCGGGTCCCTGCCAGACTAGGGTTGTTTGGAGAGGGGTGGGCAGCTGCCTGGGCAGGAGTGACTTGTCTTGAAGGGGTAGAGGAGGAAATCCTTCCCCTGTGTAACCCTAACCAAAAATACTACTGGTTCTTTCCCAGAAGACAAACAGTAGGTATATTAATAGCAACAGCATGTTTTGTAACTTCAGAGAATCAGTTAAATATTGCATAAGCCCTGACTGGCATCTTGTATCTCCACTCAGCAGCTTATGCTCCAGTTAGTTATTTGTGCCCAAAGTCAGGAAGCTCTAGTGTTCAAGTGCCTGCTCCTCCGTTTATGGGTTCTGTGACCTTGAACGCGTCACTTAACCTCTCAGACTTTCATCTGTAAAATGTCAAGAGCGATGATCTCCTTGAATCCCCACTCCAAGTATTGTTATCAGGGTCAAGAGAAATGTGAAAGGAGCATGTGCATATGCTTTGTAAACTCTACAATATACATGTCATATGTCACATGTTACTGTTCTGCTGTATACCCCACCTTCCAAACTATTTTTCATTTGTCTCCCATTAGCACCAATGCTAATTCTCCAGTTCTGCTCTCTTGTTCTCCCCCTGTCCCCTGAACATATCCCACTTGTTTTTAAATCTCTGGGCTTTTACTGTTTGACAAGGGGTGAGATGTAGCAATGCCTCTGAAAGTCATTATCGTTAAAAGCAAGAGCAAGATTGCCCAGGTTAGAATCTCAGCTCCATGTATCAACTGCTGTGAGTCCTCAAGCAAGTTACTTCCCGTCTCTGTGTCTTGATTTCCCCATCTGAAAAGTGGGACAAATAACAGTCCTTATCCCATAGGACAGCTGCGAGATGGGAATACATTAACCCACACAAAGGGCTTAGAACACTGCTGGGCACATGGGCGGGCTCCTGATACACCTTCCACCTCCTTGCCTCTTGGCTCCGATTATCCTGATCGGGAGGATGAATACAGAACACGTGGGAAAGCACAGAGGCCAATGTGAAGTGGCCTGAAGAAAGAGCTGAGGAGTGGGAGAAAGAAAAATGGAGCTGGAGAGGGAGGAAGGGAAAGAGAGGGAAAAAGCCAGGAGGCTGAGTTTTGGGAAGGTGTTTAGAGCAGTTTAGATGGGGAAAGAGTGGCTGACAGCAGAGGGATGCAATACTCTGTGAAATGAGAGAGAGATTGATTTTGTTAAAGCTCAGTGAATATTTATTGATTATGTACAAGATATGATCCTTATTATTGAAAGTTTATAATCCAGGCAGGAAGGCCAAGCAAACTCATGAATAGTGAAGCTGCAGTGCAAGAGGGGGAGGGTTTGCTGTGGCCGTATATGCGATGTCTCAAGGTGGCGCATGATTAAATGTCAGGTTGGCGATACGGGAAATTAAAAAGGAGAATTCAGAGGAAGGCGAGACCTCTGGGGTCCAGCGGGGGCACCTGGCACATGGAGACAGGAACTGAGCAGGGTCCTCGGGAGTGGTGAGGTCTCAGCTGCTTGCCTTCTGCACCACAAACTTTGCTCTCTGATTCACTTTTTCTTTTGATTGAAAGTGACGCTGGATCCAGGCTCTGGCATGTTTCTAAATATATTTATTTTCCCCCCTCTTATAAATGATTTTTGGCCAGGCAGAGGATTCTAAGTTCCAAATACTTTCAGCAGAACTTTGAAGGGACTGTTCCATGGTCTTTCAGCATTCAGTGGTACTGATGCAATTTCTGGCCCTATCAAAACATGGTTCTTTGTAGGTAACCTGCTTTTTTATCTTTAAAAGCTTTTAGGACTCTCTTTTACCCTTGGGGTTTGCAAATTTCATCAGGATGAGTTGTTCTCTGTTTGTAGCCCATTCAATGTGAAGATTTGTGGGTTTTTTCAGCCTGGGGAGATTTTCTTCTATTATTTCCTGGATTATTTTTCTTTTGAATTATTTCTGTTCTTTTAGACAGGTATAGGAATCTCTGAATCTATCATCCATGTCACTTAACTTTTCTTTCTTATTTTCCATATTCTGCTAATTCTTTATCCATCTATGCTCATTATGTTATTCAGTCCATCTACCTACTTTCTTTTTTTTTTAACATCTTTATTGGAGTATAATTGCTTTACAATGGTGTGTTTGTTTCTGCTGTATAACAAAATGAATCAGCTATAGATATACATATATCCCCATATCTCCTCCCTGTTGCATCTCCCTCCCACCCTCCCTATCCCACCCCTCTAGGTGGTCACAAAGCACCGAGCTGATCTCCCTGCGCTATGCGGCTACTAGCTATCTATTTTACATTTGGTAGTGTATATATGTCCACGCCACTCTCTCACTTCGTCCCAGCTTACCCTTCCCCCTCCCCGTGTCCTCAAGTCCATTCTCTATGTCTGCGTCTTTTTTCCTGTCCTGTCCCTAGGTTCTTCAGAACCTTTTTTTTTTTTAAGATTCCATACATATGTGTTAGCATACGGTATTTGTCTTTCTCTTTCTGACTTACTTCACTCTGTATGACAGTCTCTAGGTCCAACCACCTCACTACAAACAGCTCAGTTTCGTTTCTTTTTATGGCTGAGTAATATTCCATTGTATATATGTGCCACGTCTTCTTTATCCATTCATCTGTCGATGGACGCTTAGGTTGCTTCCACGTCTTGGCTACTGTAAATAGAGCTGCAGTGAACATTGTGAATCTACCCATTTTCTTTTTCATAATTGCCTGTTTCTTGGGCTTAGTTTGGGTTCTCCAATAAGCAACTCTTTAAAAAATTATTTCAGTTCAAGTGGCTTACTTGGGAGGTGATACCGGGAACTATAAGTAGGGAAGTGGGGAATGAGATGTGATACCAGGAACTACAAGTAGGGAAGTGGGGAATGAGATGAAGGGAAGGTAGCCAATGGAGGGTGCGTTATCAAGCCAGTTGCCAAAGTTAATCATGCTGGGCACCCTGGAAGCCAGTGTGGCACACATGAGTCAGAGTTATTCCACCCAAGGGGTGAGGGAGCTGGGGTATTTATACCACTCCCACTGGCCATTGGCTGAGGGCTCCTTCCAGCATAGGGGTGTCAATTCCTTAGCACCTCAAGCCTGCCACATAGTTGGCAAAGAGGACTCTGGAGGCAAGTAGGGGAAAACAAAATCAAAAAAATGACAAAGAGGGCTTCCCTGGTGGCACAGTGGTTGAGCGTCCGCCTGCCGATGCAGGGGACACGGGTTCATGCCCCGGTCCGGGAAGATCCCACATGCCGTGGAGCGGCTGCGCCCGAGAGCCATGGCCGCTGAGCCTGCGCGTCCGGAGCCTGTGCTCCGCAGCAGGAGAGGCCACAACAGTGAGAGGCCCGCGTACCGCAAAAAAAAAAAAAAAAAAAGGACAAAGAAATGCAGTGCTGGCAGTTGGGATCAGTTCACTGTGAACCTAAGTGGGAGGGGTGAGGGGACATCTGGCAGGGCATCTATTATGTCTTGTTTCATGGGTGCGTTATTCATCTCATATTCCTCTGAGGACACTGAACAACTTCTACTAAACTTCCTTCTATTTCCTTAAATGCTGGTCCGTCTTCTGTAGAGCTTGGTGCTTCTCTTTAATGATTTTGCCTTGATTTATTAGGAAATTTGTTGCATGACTGGGGCCAATGGTGAGGAAGAGAAAAAGTGTGGGAGTAGGTTCTAGAAGCCGTCTTTTGGGAGTAGGGGCCCTCAGATTATTCCTGGGTTCTCTTGCTTTTCCTACACAAATCCTGGGCACATTGCTCTGGTCTGAGGTCAAGTGCCTTTATTACCTGGTGTTTGGCAAATTTGGGAAAAGAAGAGGTCAACCTCCCTGCTGAGCTAGATGTCAGTTCTCAGACAACCACCCTGATGATGACCCGAAGACCTCATCCTGCAACTCAGATCCATTTCCTCTGATTTGGAAAACTCCCAGAAAAACTCCCACTATTCACAGCCTTCCTCTTCTGCACATATTTTGAGCTGCGGTTCCTCCAACAAATAGATTCTATATGCTTTCTGTCCTGAGATTCCTCAACTTCAGTGGTCCACTGAGGCCACTGAGTCTTCCAGCCCTATTATGAGTCTATTGTTTTAAAATATTTCTTTTCTGTCATTGCTAGGGATTGAGAATGAAAGTAGTAGTGAAAGCATGTGCTCAGTCTACCATTTTGATACAATCCCCAAGAAAGATAATTTAAAGAAATGTTGCTAAGTGTTATACAATTAAGCACCCCCCCGCCCCTGCCCACCCTTGACATGTTATCAAGAGCCCACAGTAAAGATTTAGATGTCAATGAAAAACCTAGGGGTGAAACAGCAATAAAGACACAGACTTACTAGAGAATGGACTTGAGGCTATGGGGAGGGGGAAGAGTAAACTGTGACAAAGCGAGAGAGAGGCATGGACATATGTACACTACCAAACGTAAGGTAGATAGCTAGTGGGAAGCAGCCGCATAGCACAGGGAGATCAGCTCCGTGCCGCCTGGAGGGGTGGGATAGGGAGGGTGAGAGGGAGGGAGATGCAAGCGGGAAGAGATATGGGAACCTATGTATATATATAACTGATTCATTTTGTTGTGAAGCTGAAACTAACATACCATTGTAAAGCAATTATACTCCAATAAAGATGTTAAAATGAAAAAAAAAAAAGATTTAGATGTCAGACTAGTGTTTCCTAACGATGTGACAAGTTGATGAGATGTGTTGAGGCAGGTTGTATTTTCCAACAATGACTGGAACAATATCGGTCATCCTGCACCATTTATGTAACCTTAACACTCCTCCCATTGAGTGGTAGGGTCTATGTCTTCTCCTCTTGGGCCAGGGCAGACATTGTGACTACGCCGTAGCAGAACTCACTATGTAACTTCTGAGGCTGGATTTTAAAAGTGCTGTGCACGTCTACCCTGCTCTCTTGGGACACTCACTCTTGAAACCCAGCCACCATGTTCTGAGGAAGCCCAAGTTACCCCACTTAAAGAGACACATGGAGAGGCCACGTGCAGCCCATCTGACATCACAGATGACGGGCAGTATCAGCTGTCGTATGTGTGAGTGAAGTCATATCTGGATGATTCCAGACCTTACTTGCCACTCACTCCCAGCTTTTGAGTCTTCCCAGCTGAGGCCCCAAACACTGTGGGACAGAGAAAACTGTCCCTGCTGTGCCCTGTCCATTCCTGACCCACAGAACCCACGCACATAATAAAATTGTTGTTTCACACTTCTATATTTCAAGGTAAAGCAACCCAGAATAGTAACTGGGACATGAGCCACATAGGGTTCAGCTTTTTTTTTTTTGTGGTACACGGGCCTCTCACAGTTGTGGCCTCTCCCGTTGAGGAGCACAGGCTCCGGACGCGCAGGCTCAGCAGCCATGGCTCACGGGCCCAGCCGCTCCGCGGCATGTGGGATCTTCCCGGACCGGGGCACGAACCTGTGTCCCCTGCATCGGCAGGTGGACTCTCAACCACTGTGCCACCAGGGAAGCCCTCAGCTTTTTTTTTTTAACATCGTTATTGGGGTATAATTGCTTTACAATGGTGTGTTAGTTTCTGCTTTATAACAAAGTGAATCAGTTATACATATACATATGTTCCTATATCTCTTCCCTCTTGTGTCTCCCTCCCTCCCACCCTCCCTAGGGTTCAGCTTTCTTTTTTCTTGGCCAGGGCTGAGTCTCACACTCCACCCCCAGGAGCGGTGGGAGGAAGAGTCCCACTCAAAGTACCCAGTGGGAATGTGGGGAAGAAATAGTTCACCAGAGGAGATCCGGATACTCTTTCCAGAAGAAACCAGAATGAATGTCTCTGGACAGGCAGAAGCAACAAATATCTGCTAGAGCGTCCTCCCACGTAGATAGATGAGTGACTGATGGTAGGTTGATAGATATTTAGATAGATAGATAGACAGCTAGCTAGATAGGGCTGGAACTGGATACAGATGCAGAGATAGAATAAATACATCTGTATATATACACAGAAGTATCTTTATTTTACAACAATATAACATTCTGTAACCTACTTTGTTTCCCTCAACAACATATTGAGGACATATTGATATATGTCTGATGACTCTACTGCTCCTTTACCACTACACACAGATCTACCTCATTTGAAAAAAAAATACATCTGTACTGTTGCATTGTTTAACTGTATCTTGATTTAGTTAATCCTTCTACTAACAGACATTTAGGTTGCCTCCAGTTGTTCGTGATCACAAACACCACGGCTGTGAACGTTCTTGCTTGTGCATTTCGGCAAGTATGTGCAGGAGGATTTCAGTAGGATGGATTCCTAGAAACAAAATTTCTGGGTTAAAGGGCATATTCCTTTTTAACTTTGGTAATCTTCCTGGGCTCTTTATACTAATCCCGTCCACCTCTTCCTCTTCTACACCTCTCTAGAGCTTCTAGAGGAGACCAGACTCCAGGGTACAGGAGGCAGATTGGGCTGTCAGGAGATTCCTTCTTCTACTGGGGATTCCAGTTTTCCATTGCTGTGCAACCAACTACCTCAGAACTTATCAGCTTAAAGGAAAAACCATTTTGCTAGAGTTAATAGTTTGGGTCAGGAATTTGGGCAGGGCTCAGTCAGGTGATTCTTCCACTTCACATGGCATCAACAGTGGTCCCTTGGTGGTATTCAGCTGGTGGCTGGGCTGGGCTGGAGTCTAACATGCCTTCATTCACATGTCTGGTGCCTTGACGGGGATATCTGTGTGGCTGGGCTCAGCTGAGGCCCTTTTCCTCTCTGTGTGGTCTCAGGGCCTCTTCATGTGGTCCCTCTAGCAGGATAATCAGACTTCCACATGGTAACTTGGACTCCAAGGGACCAAGGCAGAGCTGCAAGTCCTCATAAAGGCATTATCACTTCTGCCATACTCTAATGGCCAAAACAGTCCTAGGCCAGCCCAGATTCAAGGCGAGGGGGGAAAAAAGCCTACTTCTGAATGGGAGAGGCAGGAAGTACACACAGGGGAGGGAGGAATTTATCCCACCCAGTGTGAAGTCATTTGTTTTGATAGCCATGTGTTATAATTACTTCCTATGGAATACATGGTGTATATACACTATGTTACCCTCCTACAAACGGAAACATCCTGAATTTGGAAGCGCATTTGGCCCCTAATGTGCCTAGGGCTTTAGAGAAAAGGTTATAGGTCCATATTATTATCCCCAGTTTACAGATTAGGAAATGGAGGCTCAGATTAGGAAAAGAAGAGGTAAAGTGAGTTGCTCAACATTAGTTAACTTTTGGGACTTTAAGAGGAATGTCTCATTAGCATTATTCATATCACAGTACCTAGCAGGGAATCTAGTAGCCAAGTAACAGATTAGTGAATGACTTCAGATTAAGTGTCACCCAGCCGGAATGTAGTAGAGCCAGGACTCAGATCCAGGTCTCAGACTCCAGGTCCAGTGCTCTTTCCACCCCAGTGCCTCTGCAGAGTGTCCAGAATCAGCTGACGGCCCACCTGGCTAGGTCTGTGTGCACCCTCTGAGGAGCCTCTGATTGGCTCAATTTGTACCCGAATGGGCAGGGCAGTGAGTTTCCTCCTGGGATGCAACCTTCAAGACCAGAAAGGAACATCACGTAGCAGGCTCCGTCGAAGACCGACATGGTCAGCTGGAAGTTAAACCTGTCTAAGGGTAGTGAGAGAAAGCACTCTCCCCTACCTCTCCTCCTGCCCTCTCACCCCTACCACGATTCTGCTTTAAGACCAAAGCTTTTTCCGTAAATCACACCAAATGTTTCTGGGGTGAGAGTCTAAGTTCTAAGGAGGGGTCCACTAAAAAGGCCCCAAAACATATAATCACCTGGAAAGAGGGATTTCTGTTTTAAAAACAGTAGCCCATTAAACTTCAAAATACCCTTGATTCTCCATAGGAGCAGGCTTGTACTTCACGGGCCCTTCATGGAGTTGCAGTCACACGCCATGTTGTACTTCCCCTGCGCAAACAAGGCCTTTTGCCAGATTTACCAAAAAACAAACCAAACCAAAAACAACCAAAACTCAGGATGCCCAGCTAAGTTTGAATTTCAGATAGACAACAAATAACTTTTTAGTATTAATGTGTCCTATACAATATTTAGGACCTATTATTTTAATTTATTATTTAACATGTCATACATTGCACCTATAAAGAAGTGAAAAGAGGGACAGAGTCCTGATCTTCAAAGACTGATGATTCCCTTGGCAGAGGTCCTTTTCAGGATTCTGGTTTGTTTTATTCAAAGAAAGATCACCTGCAGGTCCCTAGCACCTAATGCCTGGCACAGAGAGGGAGAACAGTAAATATTTACAGAATGACCATCACTCTCCAAGTCCTACTGGGCGCCTCCCACCACAGACTGGAAGGTGGAATCATGGGCTGTGATAGGGGACAGAAGGGATGACAGAGGCTATGTTACCTGGGGTCTAGGTGGAGGGGTCAGGAAAGGCTTGCAGAATGATGTAAGATCTGACAAGAGTAGAATGGAAACAGAGGAAAAGCTTAAGCAAAGGCAGGTAGTGAGGCCGGCAGGAGCCAGTCTTGCCAGGAGAAGCAATAGCTCAATCCAAATATAGGAATTTTGGGGTTATTTTTTCATATGCTCCCCCTTTCCAAGACGGCCCGCAGAGATAGCTATACACACATCCTTGTCTTGCACCAAACCAGAGCAGCAAATACCCAGTGTGGTAGCAGCTGCCACCTAGTGGTGAAGTTTATAAAGACATCCTCAAGGAAAATCGTACCTTTGATAACTAGTTTTGTTATTGCCACAGTGATGAGGATGAAGATGATCATGATGATTAGATATCATTTATTGAACTCCTACAGTGTTACAATCTGTAGGATACATTCCTTCATTTAATCCTTGCAATTGTTTTTTTTCTGCTGGGAAATGACCCATCTCTCATCTTGGAAAGATGAGCAGTGTCCCCCCTGCATGGGGGCGTCTGTGTGCAGAACTTTTTCGTGAAAAGTAGCTCCAGCTTCCAGAGAGGAGGAGAAAGCAAGCAGCCAGGCTTCAGTTGGCAACTAAGTGTGATCTAATCTAGGGAGGTTTGAAGAAAATGCTTTGCGGTTGCCTTCCTCGACCCCATGCAGGCTGTGCCCCTGGGTGTGACAGGCAGGGGTGGGGGTAGGATGCACCAGCTTTAGTCCGATGTTTAAATCCCACTAGACCCCTTACCATTGCCTTGGGCAAGTCATTTCCCTTTCTGAGCTTCCATTTTCCATCTTTAATTCTGTAGTCTTTAGTTTTCTCATTTGTAAATGTAAATAACACTATCTATTTGAGAGGGTTATTTTGAGGATTAATGTCTGAATAGAAATGGTTAAATATGTTAAGTGAAAGAAGTCTGTTATGAAATAACATGATCTCAGGGAATTCCCTAGCAGTCCAGTGGTTAAGATTCTGTGCTTTGGGGACTTCCCTGGTGGCGCAGTGGTTAAGAGTCCACCTGCCAAATTCAGAGGACACGGGTTCGAGCCCTGGTCTGGAGAGATCCCACATGCCTTGGAGCAACTAAGCTCGTGCACCACAACTACTGAGCCTGCACTCTAGAACCCGCGAGCCACAACTACTGAGCCCGCATGCCACAACTACTGAAGCCGGCGCACCTAGAGCCCGTGCTCCACAACAAGAGAAGCCACCGCAATGAGAAGCCCGCGCACTGCAACGAAGAGTAGCCCCTGCTCACTGCAACTAGAGAAAGCCCGCGTGCAGCAACAAAGACCCAACGCAGCCAAAAATTTAAAAAAAAAAAAGACTATGCTTTCACTGCCGTGGGCACGGGTTAGATCCCTGGTCAGGGAACTAAGATCCCACAAGCCACGCGGTGTAGCCCAAAAAAAATTTTTTTAAATAAAAATAAAATAAAAAACAAAATAACATGATCTTGATTTTATTAAAAATAAATATACATGTGCATTTCAAATGTTACTGCCCAGAAAAAAACCTAAACCACCTATAACAGGTTCAGGGAAACAGTTTAGGCTGGTGGTGAAAACAAACTCTAGAACAGACAGGGTGTAAATCCCAGTTCCTCCCCTTCCTAGCTGTGCAGATGTAAGTCAATCACCTAACTTCTCTGCCTTTCAGTTTTCACAACTGGGAATTGGCAATAATAATAAACACATACCTACTGAATATGGTTACTGAGGAAGTATGTGTAATACACACAACGCCCAACACGCAGTAGGCCCTCGATGAGGGACATGCTAGTACTGCTGTCTGCGGGCGGAGCTCATGGATGGTTTTCAGACTTTTATTAGGCTTTTGTGAAGTTTCCCGAAGTTTCTACATCAATTACTTATTACTTCCACATCTCTGGGGGAGAAATGTTATACAAACAACAGCATATGACAAGTGCCGGGCACAAAGTGACCTCTTGAGAAATGGGTGCCCTGCCCCACGTCCCACCCGGCAAGCTCCTTCCCTCCCTGATGTCCTGTGAGAAGGGCACCGAGGGTCTCGTCTGGGGTCATTACAGCAAGTCACGGACATTCATAGGGCCAGAGAGATGACTACAAGCAGAGAAAGGAGTTAGGGGTAAGCGGGGGATGCATGAGGGATAAGAACAGTGGGGAAAACTGACTGAATCTCACGCTGTGTCCTCAGGGAGCTGTGTTTGGGGGGCTTTCTGCCTCCGTGGTCACCAGGGAAACAAGCTGAAGAGAACTGGGTGGAATCTGCCAGGTGGGTCTATGATTGCTCAGTGTAAAATGGATTCAATTCTGGTGCTGTTTGAAAATTTTCTTAATAAGATATTGGAAAACTTATTAGCAATCTGTTGAGTGAGGGGAGAGGGAGAGAGAACAAGAGTGAACAGGGTCTGAGGGTGACCACAGAGATGATCTCAGGCCTTTCACACCGTTCAGAGCAGCAAAGTCACTTGCATGTCACATAAGCCATCCTTCTTGCTTTCCAGATGAGAAAACCTCCATTGGCTGAAGATCACCCAGCCAGGACCAGTGGCCACGCTCCTGTCAAGTACCAAGCTGCCTAGTGTTTTGGATGAAAACACCCGAGGATTTTTCCCAAGGCTGCCTCCTCATGCAGGAAGTTCTGTAGGCCTCTGACTCAGCCAGATGGGAAAAGGCTGGGGCAGGCGGGGCTGTAAGTGCCATGGTGGGGAGTCGGCTGCTCAAAAAGCCTAAAATGGGCGGCTGGCCACAAGGGATGGGCCTGTTCTGAACAGGCCTGATGTGTGGAAACCATCCTTGCAGAGGGGTTTATTAGAAAGACTCTCCAGAAACACCTGAGCCAGTTTTTGCCAGGATTGTCATATTTTAGCCCATCACATTCTCAGAATCCCCCTCCCTGACCAAACCACAACGCATTATGAAAATAACCCGGTGTGAAGTAACAGTCAGAGAGCCAGGCACCAGAGCCCTGGGCACACCCAGCTTCCACCTCCGCTCTGCTCCTGATAAGCCGGTGACGTCAGACATGACACTTGGATTCTCAGCTCTTCACTGCCCTCATCTGTCAAATGGCGAATTACCCCACCAGCCTTTTGGGACACGAACTAAGATAATACACACACAGGCTTACTGCAGTGTCTTACATGTGGAAAGCACACAGTAAATGATACACAATATTGCTGTTTTTGTTGGGGTAGTGTGTTGTTTATTTTATTTGTGAATTCTTAATGACTCACCCACTTAACAGCTTTCCCATGGTGTAAGTAACATCCTCTCTAAAACTCAGTTTCCTCCTCTGGAAAATAAGTAACTCCCAGCTCAGAGGTTGTTGTGAGAACTTGGGGTTAAGGACGTAAAGAACCTGGCTCATAGCCAGAAAGGGCAGATTGTTAGCTACACCAGGTCCTATCCTGCACCCGGGGCAGACATTACGAATTGAGCCTGGAGGCTGCCGTGGCATTCTTGTCAATGCATGAGTGAAGTTGAGGGTGGAGATGAATTCTATTTGCCATTCTTAGCATGTGCTCAATGAATTTCAATTCCCATGATCCTTCTCTATCACCTTTCCTTCCCAAATAACTAACCTCCAGGGGCTGACCTGGTTTGGTGAGTGTAGGGTCCCATGAATTATATCAGGCTCCAAAGACATGTTGACTCTGTGTCCCCTACTGTCTAGAAATTCTTGGGTTTCCCAGAAAAAAAATGTTCTAGCTAGGAAAAGGCCTAGGGAAAGGGCCAGAGTTTCCCATAAATATAGGTATGGGGATTCAGGTTCCAGGGGATCTGAGTCCCTCCTGTCCACAGTCAGTGACTGAAATTTCCCCTTCAAAGCTTTATACCTTGATCTTTACACATTTTGAAAATGACAACACCCTAGGAAGAATAACTCCATAAGCTCTTTCAGTTCTTTATTATGTTTTCAGGAGCTGAGACCTGACTTTGAAAGGCCCGAGTATACCAAGGATTAGAGTAAACTGTGAGGAATGGCATTAGTTCTGAAAATAAAATTTGACATTGTTTATGGGGGGAGCCCCTATAAACATTCTAGGACAAGTGCTGAACACTAAGGCAGGAAGAACTTAGTTCAAATCCAAGTCAGACCACAATTAGATGTGTGACCTTGGCCAAGTCCCTTAACCTCTCCGAGTTCAAGTTTTCTTCTATGTATTGAGTTGACAATAATATTCACTATTTTTTTTTATTATTAAAGCTCTCTCTTCCTTACTTTAAAGCCCACTATCAAATAAGATAATGGATAGAAAAGCGCTTCGTAGTAAATTTCCCACTAGGGATTGGGTGGTTTATTACAAAGACTCAGTTATGATAGAAATCCAACTCCCGGTAGCTGCAGCTGTATAAAGGAACTTATTGGCTCATGTAATTAAAAACCAGAGATGGAATGACTTCAGGCTTACCTGGATCCAGAAGATGAAACCGTATTTTCCTGGCTGTCTCACCATCTCTCATCTCTGCTTCACTCTAGGCTGACCTAATTTTCTCCCACTGCATATAGTGTTTTCATGCGGCCAGGGAAGATAGCCACCAGCTGAAATAAATAAATTTCCTTCCAGATTAACAACTCCAGGGCAAAAGAGAGCTTCTCCACCCACACATACATCATCATATCAATCCCAAGGACTTGGGTCATGGACCCCCCTGGATCAACCACTCTTGTTGGGAAATGGGATACAATGGTTGATCCAGTCTGAGTTATTTATCTACCCCATAACTAGGGGTTGGTAGGGTGGGTGATTTTTATGACTGACAGCCCCATGAGACCTACATGTCTGGGGGAGGGGAAGGAGGGGTGTAAAGTTTTTGGACAGTCAAAAACCAGAGCTGGCCAGGCTGTGTCTCTGCTTGCAGAAGTCCCAAGCTGCCTCATGAGAATGATAATGTCAGGGACTTCCCTGGCGGTCCAGTGGTTAAGACTTCGCCTTCCAATGTAGGGGGTGGGGGTTTGATCCCTGGTCGGGGAGTTAAGATCCCATATGCCTCGCGGCCAAAAAACCAAAACATAAAACAGAAACAATATTGTAACAAATTCAATAAAGACTTTTAAAAGACAGAAGAGGGCTTCCCTGGTGGCGCGGTGGTTGAGGGTCCGCCTGCCGATGCAGGGGACACAGGTTCGTGCCCCGGTCTGGGAAGATCCCACATGCCGCGGAGCGGCTGGGCCCCTGAGCCATGGCCGCTGGGCCTGCGCATCCGGAGCCTGTGCTCCGCAGCGGGAGAGGCCACAGCTGTGAGAGGCCCGCGTACCGCAAAAAAAAAAAAAAAAGAAGAAGAAAAGAAAGATAATGTCAAATGAGCTAGGGCTGCTGCATGGTCCTTTAAACAGTTCAGGAATAATAAACACTGTGTCTGCTGTTTGTCATGTTTTCTGTATGCCTGCCACATTTTCAACACCTTGCTATACTTGAGAAATTTCCAGCCTTATGAGCCCCATCTCTCCATGGTGGGACCCAGAAATGTTGGCTTCCCAGCCTTCCTTGCAGCTAAGGCACAGACATGTGACCCAGTTTCACCAATCAGACTCACCCGGGTAGACGAGGAGAAGGAAGTGAGAACTCGAGGAAGGATGCTCTGTGTGGTGAGTGGCTCCAGACGCTTTAGGGAGAAGTCCTGGCGCAGAAACGTCCTCGAGGAGCTGCAATGGTGGCGTTTCGCTCATCCAGCTGTTTCTATGGCCATTTAAGGGCCTCGATCCTTGAAGCTTAGCCTCCAGCCAGGTCCGTCAGCCCCTCAACCAATTTTTTTTTTTTTTTTGCTCTTTCAGCCATTTCTTTTAATTTACAGTTTGTGTTTAATGCAAATCAATTCCATTAACATGAGAAGTTACTCTGAATCAAAGCATAAATGCACAAACACAATATACAATCCAAAAGAGATGTATAGCATTCAGGTATAAAACAAAAGGGAATGTTCACACACAGTAGCTTGAGATCTGTTGGATACGGTTGTTCCAGTGTAGGTTTCTAAAGATGGAAAAAAAATGACTTTGGTAATCAAGACTACTGTGGCCATTTTAGATTTTGGATCACCTAAGCATCAGTGTGTGACCATGCGAACAAAAGACTTTAGGGAGTGTCTATTTTTAAAAAGGTTTCTGTGCATCAGGCAGTTGTGAAAAGATTTACTTTCCAAAATCAAGCCCACTTTAGGCTTAGGACCAGGTTCTGACTATCTAAAAAGATTGAATGATACAGAAAGTGTTCCAAATGGGGCTATTCTGATTCAGTTTAAAAAGAAGTATTTACAGAAAAGCGTATAAAAGTTTTTCTGATTCTAAGGTAAGCGAGCTTCCAGTCTTCACTTCCCAAATATTTGATTTACAGTCCGGCTCCTTCACATATTTGCCTTTTTAATTTCAAGACTTGTCAATTTTACCTTCCAAACAGAAACTCTTAAAAGTATTTGACATATGCAGAAGAAAAAAGCATTTTGAAATGAGTTGAGATCCATGTAATTTTACTCTTTGTTATCTGTTTCGCTAAAAGAATCTAGTGCTCTTTTTGAATAACAAGAGTGGATAAGTATATAAGCAAAATGTACTCATTATGCTTGGATTTGGGGTAGGTTCCAATCCATTATTGCCCTGGTACATATCAATGACTATATAAAAATTCAAATGCAATGTCAAACCCAAACCCCAGAGGACAGAGTTCAGTTTCCAAGAGAACAGTGGCAGCTTAACATAAAATTTTATCCAGAGGGCTTCCCTGGTGGTGCAGTGGTTGAGAGTCCGCCTGCCGACGCAGGGGACGCGGGTTCATGCCCAGGTCCGGGAAAATCCCACGTGCCGCGGAGCGGCTGGGCCCGTGAGCCGTGGCCGCTGAGCCTGCGCGTCCGGAGCCGGTGCTCCGCAGCGGGAGAGGCCACAGCAGTGAGAGGCCCGCGTACCGCAAAAAAAAAAAATAATAATAATTTTATCCAGAGTACATCAGCATTAAGTTAGTACCGCTGAAATAACACATTGAGGATTTACAGTAACAGCTGGAAGTTCCTTCTAATGTACATATAAGTAGAATCGTGGAAGCTTTCTGTTCTACCTCATTGTTTCATGGCCTTATAAGTTTAAGGAACCAAATAAAAACTGAATCCCTGCTCCACATCCCCTTCTTTATCTCTAAGTAAGATAAACTCTATCCTCACTTTCAAGGTAGAGTTTTATGTGTACGTACTTCTTAAGCCACATTTAAGGAAATCATCTCTTAACTAATTTTGGATGTTGTCTCTCTTCATCTTGTACAGGAAATGCCAGCAGATTTAATATTGACATTCATCATCTAGTCAAACCAATCAAATGTGGGATCCTCAACAGTTTCTGTCAATAAAATGTGTGGAATTAGCAGATTCATTCAATGAAGACCTGTTTGTTTTTTTTTGCGGTACGCGGGCCTCTCACTGTTGTGGCCTCTCCCGTTGCGGAGCACAGGCTCCGGACGCGCAGGCTCAGCGGCCATGGCTCACGGGCCCAGCCGCTCCGCGGCATGTGGGATCTTCCCGGACCGGGGCACGAACCCGCGTCCCCTGCATCGGCAGGCGGACTCTCAGCCACTGCGCCACCAGGGAAGCCGACCTGGGTTTTTTTTGTTTTTTTCCTTGTTACGCTGGATGTCTGGATGCCATTTGAATTAGGTTGAGAGGATGAGGCAGTATAGATGTTCCTTGGCTTGAGTCTCTTAACAGTAGAGATGTAGAAGGGAGACAGAGATCACGAAGAGACTGGCTCTTGACTGCAGAGTACCATCTCTTGCCTCGGTGGTAGCATTCTCTGGATTGGGGGCGGCTGAGGTATGCCGGGAGAAGTATTTGAAGGTGTTACAACCGTTGTTTGATTCGAATAAATCTGCATAGGTAAGAGCAGTGCCAGAAGCAGCAGCCCCAGTCCAAGCCTGGCTACCATCGCTCTGCCCATGTCCACTCGGTCGGCACGCAGCATGTCTCACTGGATGTGGGGTTCGTGGAGGATCGCTGGCTCGGGGTGGGCGCAGGCAAAGTCTCAACCAATTCTTTTAATAAGCTCCTTTTCTGCTTAATCAGCCAGTGTGTGTTCCTGTCACTTGCAGTGAGGAGCCCAGACTAATAGGTACTCTAATCCCCGTGGCAGGCACCAGGTGGGAGAGGTCCCCTGAAGGGGCAGTTTTCCCCACTTGCCAGGGAAGACACAGTGGGGACCAGAGGGCAGGGGACCTTAAGGCCGAGCAGGGCTATGCTGCTAGGCCAGCCCCAGCCCAGGATCTTGTACCAAGGATGGCTGACATGAAGACAAAAGTAAGTCAGATGAAAGAGTGATATAACTGGATATACACAGGGGACCTGGCATTACTTATTTATTTCTGTGTGTATGTATTTTTATTGAGGCAAAATTCACACAATATAAAATGAGCCATTTTTAGAATGTACAATTCAGTGGCATTTAGTACAATCACAATGTTGTGCAACCCTCATCTCTATCTAGTTCCAAAACATTTTCATCACCTCTAAAGGACACCTTGTAACCATTACGCAATCACTCCCTGTGTTCCCCTCCTGCCAGTATCTAGCAATCGTTAGTCTGCATTCTTTCTCTATAGATGTATGTATTCTGGGTATTTCATATAAGTGGAATTGTACAGTATAGGACAGTTGGCATCTGGCTTCTTTCACTAGGCATCATGTTTTTGAGGTTCATCCGTGTTGTAGCATGTATCAGTCCTTCGTGCCTTTTTATGGTTGAATAATATGGATAGATCACATTTTTATTCATCCGTTCATCAGTTGATGGACATCTGGGTTTTCTTCATACTTTGGCTATTGTGAATAGTGCTGCTAGCCAAGAAGAAGATGATGGGAGAGTAAGATTATTGGAACAGCAGCATGAACCCAGTCCTTAGGCAATGACACAAACAATATCTTCAGTCCAGAGCAGAGAAACTGAGTCTGGGAGCTTCCTAGTGGGGACGATCAAAGGACAAGGACAGATGCCAGGAGGGAGAAAAAGAGGTCTCTTGTGGTAGCTGAGGAGCACCTGTAAGTCTCTGGGAGCTCTGAAGGAGAAGTGGTAGGTCCGAAGGGGGAATACCAGTCATTTGTGTCAGAGACCAGTATAACATAGGAGTTAAAGTACAACTTTGGAGGTAAACAGGTGAGGTCTTGAATCCTGACTCACTCACCAGCCATGGAACATTGGGGCAATCATTTCATCTTTCTGGGTCTCAGTCCCTCTTTTGTAAATGGGGCCCATAACCATCCCTAGTTCACAAGATTGTCAGCATTAAGTTAGGTAATATAAGTAAAGCACAATACCGGACACCCGATAATCTCTTACTATAAGGTAGTTATTACTCTTAGTATTAAGGTCGGTTAGTGTTATTGTGTCTCTATTTTTCTGTCCCACCCTGAAGCAGGTCCAGGATGTTAAAATGGTGTAATAGGTGTGGATCTGCTTAGCCCATACACTTGGGAGTGCAAAAATGTCTCTTTCTTCATTTTGCAATATCTGAGCTAGATTTCTTATCTCATTCAATTTGGGATTTTCCAGCTCTCCCCAGAATGACAGCTAGCCATTGGAGGGGACTCACACTGAACCGAGTCCTAGGGAGGGGTGTCATCACCCGCCCCTTGCAGGCATCTGTCTGGTCTTCATTCATTGTATCAGTCAGTGTTCAACTGGAGAAACATGACCAGTAGGATATATTATGAGATTTATTTCAAGGAATTGGTTTATGCAATTGTGGGAGCTGGTAGGCAAATCCAGAATCTGTAGGACAGGTTGTCAGAAAGGCTGGAACTCTGAAACATGAGCTGAAACTGCTGTCCACAGGTGGAATTTCTTCAATGGAGTTTCAGGTCTGCTCTTAAAGCTTTTTGATTGGGGCTTCCCTGGTGGCACAGTGGTTAAGAATCCACCTGCCAATGCAGGGGACGCAGGTTCGAACCCTGGTCCGGGAAGATCCCACATGCCCAGAGCAACTAAGCCCGCGAGCCACAACTACTGAGCCTGCGTGCCACAACTACTGAAGCCCATGCACCTAGGGCCCATGCTCTGCAACAAGAGAAGCCACCGCAATGAGAAGCCCGTGCACCACAACGAAGAGTCGCCCCCACTCACCGCAACTAGAGAAAGTCCGCACGGCAACGGAGACCCAACGCAGCCAAAAATAAATGAATTTAAAAAGAAAGAAAGAAAACGTCACCTGAAAATATTAAAAAAAAAAAAAAGCTTTTAGATTGATTGACTCAGACTCACTCAGATTAAGATTATCTAGAATAATCTCCCTTACTTAAACTGATTATAGACTAATCACATCTCCAAAACAGCTTCACAGCAACACCTAGTGTTTGATTAACTGCGGACCATAGCCTCCCCTAACTACACACAAATCTGACCAACAGCATCATCATTTCTAATCTTGCTGTCCTCCCCACCAGCCTCCTGGGGTGTCTCAGGCCAGTGGGCCTCCTCACAACCCAGTACAGTGTGGCCTACAGCCCCAGCTAGTCTGGATTTGAATCCACCTCCGCCATCAGTAGCTGTGGGACACTGGGCAAGCAACTTAACCTTCCCAAGCCTGACTGTGAAATGGGGATAGTAATAGTATCTGTCTCATATGGTTGTTGTGACGATCAAAGGGGTAAGTACATGTAAAAAGTGCTTAGAACAGTGGTGGCCACTGAAGGTTCAGTAAATATTCTCTCCTCCTGCCCCCTCCTGCTGGATGCAGGAACTCGGGTCTTTCGGCGTG
This sequence comes from Globicephala melas, assembly GCF_963455315.2. NCBI lineage: Eukaryota > Metazoa > Chordata > Mammalia > Artiodactyla > Delphinidae > Globicephala > Globicephala melas. The sequence continues at coordinate 11,613,446 of NC_083323.1, forward strand.
ATTGAGATGGCTGCTCTCAGATCTCCAGCCTTAAGAGGGGGCTGCAGATTTCCCTGCCCTGAGCATACCTCAAGGTCAGCCCGGAGGCCTATAGAAGAGACAGTTGAGCATGTGAGCAGCTCACCCTCAATCAGGTCCTGGCAGCGCGCGCCCCCCAGAGGAAATAGGGGGAACTGATGGGAAAAAATCGTTTGGAACCCTGGCCGCTTTGCTGTGGGACAGGGGGTAACACAAAGGGAAGACGTTTTCTTCTCCCTCTCGCTTCAAAAGATACCTTTTGGAAGGTGCTTCCCGGGCCACCACGCGCTCTAAACAGAGGTGGAGCCCCAGCACATCTGTACACCGCGGGAGGGAGCTGGCAGCCGACTGCCTCTAGGGGGCGCTCCGCTCGCAGGCAGCGCGCGGCGCAGGACTCGGGCATGTATCCGTACCCCTGGAAAACCACGTTCTAGGAAAGCGCTGCATTTCCTGTAGTGAAATGAGTGGGGACGTCGAGAGCTTGTGATTCAGGGTATTACTGTGGCCGTGATTTCATTTGCACTGCCAGCCGGGGAGGGGGGCGGCGGCGACGGCGGCGGCGGCGGCGGCGGCGGCGGCGGACACCAGTCACGTGACCCTGTCTCGTTTCCCAACCGGGCTGTAAGTTTCTTGGAGCCAGGCTTGTTGGACCTCGGCCCCCCTTTCCCCCCCCACCCCGCCCTCACATTAGTCCCTCAATAACCACGTCTTCAGATTTGATTGTGCCTGTCTCCCTTTTCCCTGATGTAGGCGGGAGCTTCATTTAGCCTCTAGAGACCACTCTGATACACCTGATTGGAAAGCAACCCTTCTGAGTCCGCAGGGTCTGATGGTTTAAAGGACTCTGCTGTTAAATTACCTGGGGATCACCGAGCCTGACCTCTCTGCCTCTCTTAATTTACGTGGCAGTGACTGACACTGGCCAGAGCAGGCTGGAGGGATAGGAAAGGATCAGGAGGAAAAGAGACACCTCTTGGGACTTTGTTAAAAATTCTTTCCCCTTTACCAACTCCCCAGCCAGGGTTTCCGGACAGAGCTGGCGTTCTCAGACTCCAGCCCTGCCAGGGAGGTCAACAGGCAGCCCCTGTCCCCTGACCCTACAGGTCTTTCAGTGAGTTCATGAGAATCTTGCATGCAAATCAGGCCCCAGAGGCCACCTCTACGCTTGAAGAGAGGCATGCCAGGGTCAGGGAAGGAGCCTGAGTTTTAGAAACAAGCCGACCTGAAACCAGGGCTTCAGTCTTGTTTCTGTTTATACCCATGACCCTGGTTAGTTTTTTGTTTGTTTGTGTTGGCCATGCCACACAGCACGTGGGATTTTATTTGCCATGCAGCTTGCAGGATCTTTGTTCCCCAACCAGGGATTGAACCCGCGACCTCTGCAGTGAGGGCGTGGAGTCCTAACCCCTGGACTGCCAGGGAATTCCCCCTAATAAGTTCTTAAGTTCTATGAGCCTCAGTTTCCTCATCTGTAAGATAAGCTGGTCTGGATTGGGGGAAATCAAGAGTCTATTTTGGAGCAAATTAAGCTCGATGCCGGTTAGACCGGTCAGCCAAGACTAAAAGGAATGTAGATGAAAGTGATGCTTGCTGAGATAGGAGCAATGGTGGGGCAAGAGTGGGCAGATAGTCAACACGTCCTGACATGTCTACTTCTGGAATGTTCCTTGCAAAAATCCTTTCCTCTCTTATCCCCATTGCCACACCGATTCTCTCCTCATCACTTCTCACTCCCTGACTGGAGCACCTGCCTGCAACCTGGTTCCACTCTAACCTGGCTTCCACACTGCTTTTAGAAGGAGCTTTCTAGAACAAAATCTCTCCCCTTGTTCCAATCTGCCAGTGACTTATCTTGGCGTGCAGCAATGTCCTCAGACTTCTTGGTCTCAGGCTCTCTTTGCAGTCTTAAAAGTTGAGACCTCCAAAAAGCTTTCGTTTATGTGGGTTATATGGCTCAACAGTTACATACTAGAAATTAAAAGTGAGAATTTTTTATTTAATTAAATTAATTAATTGATTGATTTTCTGGCTGCATTGGCTCTTCAGTGCTGCACGCAGGCTTTCTCTAGTTGCAGTGAGCAGGGGCTACTCTTCGTTGTGGTGCATGGGCTTCTCATTGTGGTGGCTTCTCTTGTTGCAGAGCACAGGCTCTAGGCACACAGGCTTCCGTTGTTGTGGCTCACGGGCTCTAGAGCGCAGGCTCAGTAGTTGTGGCACACAGGCTTAGTTGCTCCGCGGCATGTGGGATCTTCCCGGACCAGGGCTCGAACCCGTGTCCCCTGCATTGGCAGGCAGGTTCTTAACCACTGCACTACCAGGGAAGCCCTTGTGTCATATTTTAGATTCCACGTAATAGTGATATCATATGGTAGTTGTCTTTCTCTTTCTGACTTACTTTGCTTAGTATGATCATCTCTAGGTCCATCCATGTTGCTGCAAATGGCATTATTTCATTCTTTTTTATGGTTGAGTAATATTCCATTGCATATATGTACCACATCTTCTTTATCCATTCATCTGTCTATGGGCATTTAGGTTGTTTCCATGTCTTGGCTATTGTAAATATGTTACTATGAATATAGGGGTGCATGTATCTTTTCAAATTATAGTTTTGTCTGGGTATATGCCCAGGAGTGGGTTTGCTGGATCATATGGTAACTCTATTTTTAGTTTTTTGAGGAACTTCCATACTGTTTTCCATAATGGCTGCACCAATTTACATTCCCACCAACAGTGCAAGAGTCCCTTTCCTTTCTGGGGAGCTCCTATTCATTCTTCAAGGTCCAACTCAAATATCGCCTCCTCTGTGAAGCCTTCCCCACTCCCTGCAGCCTGTATCCACAGTACTTTGTACACACTTCCTTTATAGAACTTAATACATTGTGGAGGGTCACAGGGCCATACCAACAACACAGAAATCCCCAAACTGAAAACTGGACTTGGTTTGTTAAATCATTTGCTTTTAAAACCTGTCCTGGATGGAAGTGAGACTATTTATAGTCCTTCTCCCCGCCTATTTAATGTGAATATCAGCACGTTTCACTGCTGCAATATACAGCAATACAAAGCAACACCTTTGATTCCCAGGTGTTGCTGCAGGCCCCACTGGGGTGCTAGGAGAATAATGAAATATGCCCCATATCATCTTTCTAAACTCTGATAAATTCTGAAATCCAAGATCCATTGGACCCCTAAGGGTTTGGGGTGAGGGATTGTGGACTAGTACTGCATTCCTGTGAGTATGTCTCTTCTGCGTAACTGATATCCATGAGGATGGTACCATGTCTTAAATACATCTGTATTCCCAGATTCCAGCAGAGTGTCTGGTGTGTGGCCACACATGGCAAAGTCTGCAGAATAAGTTGAATTTATGAATTTTCCATAACTATGGGGAACTCCCACACTGAATTTTAAGGGGCAGATTGGATCTCAGATTTCTAGGGTAGTGTTCAGGTTACAATGACAAATTGAATACGTGCCTCAAATTTTGCTCCTTCCTGAAACCCCGCTAGAATTTCCAGAAGAGGGATTTTTGAAAAAAATAAAAAAGAAGCCCACAATGTTGAGAAAACAGAAACTACAGCCACAAGAAGAGAAGGACAGTGGTAACTCATTGGGCAGGCCTGGGAGAGCCGAATTCAAAGCAGCCAAGGGGAGGGTGGAGCACAAAACTCATTGACACAGCAGAGTCAGCCCAAGACAAAGAAACTGGCTGTACCAGGTTTCTCTGTGAGTGAAGGGGCGGGGGAAGGGGGTGGGGCTAAAAATAGGAAGGACTGGGGGGTGGTATCTGGGGGGGTATCTGGGAAGCTATTAGATCCCAGGTACCCCCTCCACCCCCCAATTCCTGGCAACTGATTTCCCCCCACTCTGGAAGAAGCCTGTAAGATTATCCTCAGGAGAGGGTAAAGCACAGCTTTTCTGGATTGGGGGATGCCAGGCTCAGCTGACGATATGGGCCTTTTACAGAAAACAGGGATAAAGGAACCATATGCATTTTAATGCTGAATGTGGAAACAGCACACCCCCATGGCTCCAACCTTCACCCCTAAGCTTGGTTTCTAGAATTCTGAAACCAAACCCTTCCCTTCCGGGGAGGAGGTTGGAAAATGTCTAGCATAAAGGAAAGACTTAAAAAAACAGGGACATACTGGATTTCCCAACACCTAGGCCCCCAGATCAGCCTGCTGTGAAGGTCCAAGTGGACAGTCCCTCATGCACTCAAAGCTTAAAATTTTTTTTTTTTTTTAGTATTTCATTGTCAACAGACCCAAGAAATACCTCAAATCTGAGGAAAACCTTTAATGTGGAAGAAAGAGACCAAAACAAACAGGACAAAAGCAACCTGGAAGAAACAGACACTGTGCAGGGAGTTTTTAAAAACATATTTTGTTTTCAGAGAGATAAGAAAACATTTGTGTATCCCTGAACTGAAACAAAAACAGGATACCATCAGAAAACATTCCAAGATTTAGAAAGAGCTTTAGATATTAAAGATATGATCGTTGAAATTTTTTTTTAAAAATCAATAAAAGCATTGGAAAATCAAGTTAAGGAAACAACTTAGAAATTAGAGCAAAAAGACAGATTGAAAACAGGAAAGAAACAAAAATGGAAGTTGAGACGAAGAGACCCAACATCAGAATAATAGGGGTTCCACGGGTTGCAAGGCAGAAATAGAGACACAGATGTAGAGAACAATATATGGACACCACGTGGGGATAGAGGTGGGGGAGGTGAGATGAATTGGGAGATTGGAATTGACATCTATACACTAATATGTGTAAAATAGATAACTAATAAGAACCTGCCGTATAAAAAATAAATTTAAAAAGAGTTTTTAAAAGAATAATAGGGGTTCCAGAAGAAAGAGAACAGAGAAAATGGAAGGGATGAAACCATTCATGAAATACTCAAGAAATTCTGCAGAAAGCAAATTTCCAAACTGAAAGGGACAAGTGTTCATTATCATGGATGAAAAGACACTCAACTCAAGGCACGGTGCTGGAATTTCAGATCACCGGTATTAAAAAAAAAAGAAGATTCTATGATCTTCCAGAGAGAAAAAGAAAACAGAATTACAGCAGATTCAGACTGCTCATAGCAACCCTGAGGGCTAGAAGGTGACCCAATACCTTCAGCAGTCTGCAGGAAAGTAATCTTCAATCTAGAATTCTATTCTCAGTGAGGGTATCAGCCACATATGACGGTTTGACAAAAACATTTTCAAATAGCCATGATCCCCAAATACTTTCCCATGCAGCCTTTCTCAGCAAGCTACTGGAGGCTAAGTTCCACCAAAAGAGTGTAAATCACTAAACAAAAAGATGTGGGTTCAGTAAACCAGAGATCTACTGAGTGACGGTCATGCCCCAGACTCAGAAGGCAATCTGTTCAACCAGTCCAGAGGGAGTCCTGGGACTTAGCATATAGACAGATAGAGTTGGGGCATTATCCCCAAGATCCTAGCTGGAGGAAGAGAATGCCCAGATCAGCGGAGCTCTGATTCTTTTCTAGATCTTGCCTTGATTGGGTGTTGGTGGAGTCCCTGCCCTCCCAATGGTGCCTGCAGTTGTTTCAACTCCACATGTGTTCTGGTTTGACCCACTCCCGAGACCTAGAGTTAGGTCATGGAGCTGAAAAGCAAAAACAAAACAAAACAAAAAGTGGAATAGCCCTCTCCCTGGGAATGTATTTCTGCCAGACTGCAGTGCATGGCTCACCCTACAGGTGCTTGCAGATGCCCTGACGTTACCCACTGACTTCCCTGGGAGCAGCTCTTGTACACAACAAGAGCCACACTGTGATGCCTCGCTTGGTCCAGTTCATTTTCTCCGGGAAGACTTCATCTGTTAGCAGCAATATTGTTCTTTCCTTACAGTGGTTTGGGCTTGCTTCTTGGTTTTCCAAAATTAAACAATATATCATGTATTGCATATATCCTATATCCTTATGCAGATGGTAACACTGGCAAAAAGTATGAAAGAATACTTAACTCAAAAATCAGAAGAATATATATATGTATAACTGAATCACTTTGCTGTACACCAGAAACGAACACAACCTTGTAAATCAACTATACTTCAATTTAAAAAAAAAAACAGGATAGGGCTTATCTTGGTGAGGAGAGTGTTACTATTTTTGAGGGGCTCACAGTGGAATTTTAAAGGTACCCAAAGTACGCATTTCTTAAACAATTTCTTTAAATGATATGCACATAATTATAATCTTATATATTTATGATTCAATCCTCATTAAAATTTCTAAATTTAGGAGAAATGAAGGGATTTTAAATGGCAACTCAGAGATATCAAATGTTTGATTTGTTGATTTGTTTCTCAGGCCAGTTTGTATCACCCTATTTAACACCAGAAGCTGCCCCTTCCCACCCATCATCCCTTCCCTGCCTCCATCGCCTGCCCCTCCCTCCCATCCTCAGGCTCTTCCAGTTCCCCTTACCCTGCTCTACTTTTTCTTTCTTCCTTTTTTTTTTTTTTCTGGGTACATATTAGCTTCTTACAACCTCTAGAATAGTGGATCTCAAAATTTTGGGTTCCAAGATCCATTTTATGCTCTTAAATATTATTGAAAACTTCAAAAAACTCTTATGTGGGTTGTATCTGTTGATATTTACCATGTTTGAAATTAAAACTGAGAAATTTTCAAAACCCAAGAATCACAAGCACACATTCTATAAGCTGTCAGACATCAGGTAGCCTCTGGAAGACTCCACTGTACAGTCATGAGAAAATGAGCATGCAGAGGTAAATACATTTGGTATTGTTATGAAAATATTTTTGACCTTGAGGACCCCCCTGAAAGGGCCTCAGGGGCCCCCAGGAGTGCCAGGGACTCTACTTTGAGAACCACTGTTTAGCACAAAGCCCAGCACAGAGTAGGACTACTCAAATGTTATACTTAGTGTCTGTTACACAGAACACCCTCTGTTAAGTGCTACTGGGGATACAAAGCTAGGAAGGACCCAATCCCTCTCCTTGAATCACATCTGCCAGATGCCTTCTGGGCTTCTGATCGTAGAATATTTGCATTCAACCTAATTCTGTTTCTTGAGAAACCCTTTCAGGGCAGCAGTCCTGGGGTTAGTCCAAGAAGAGTCTACAGCCAGCGCACACGGTTAACCAGTCCGGAGGGCTTTATGACACATGTGTGTATTTCTCACAGAGACTGGTCACTGCGTTAGAAATGGGGAGAGGTGAATACATGTGGCTTCTTCTGAGCCAAGTCAAAGGAAGCAGGGAGAAGAGGGATGACTCAAGCCTAAGGAGCACATGACCTTGGGTGGGTAACTTTCCAAATCAGTTTCTTCCTCTGCTTATTGGAGCTCTGTGACTAGAGACTAGTCCCTAGGCGATGCTTCCAGTGTTAACATTTTACGGTCATACTAATGGCAAAGTAACATTTCTGGATCCTGAGCACTTAGTTATCAGTTGTCTCTCTGATTAGTGTGTGAACCCAGCTGAGCCACATGTGGAAATTAGCTTGCTTTGGAGATATTTGATCTGCCTAGAAAGCCCCAGGGCCACTGGAGTCATTTGGGATAGTGGAGCAATAAAGTAAACAAACTCCATCCCATCACATGATGTAACAAAGAAAACTAAGCCCACCCTACATTTCATCTGGAATCCAGTTTTGGCTAAGCTAGGTAATGACAATTTAAGTCTCAGATGGGCTCCCATGAGAAGAGCTGATCTGATTAATTCCCATAAAGTTTATTTTTTTTCATTTATTCATTCATTCAACACATATTATTAAGCAGATATTATTTGTCATCTGTGAGATACTGAGAATACCCTATGAATAAAATGCATCTATAATGCACTTAAAATGCACTCAAGAGCTCATTTGACTTTTCCAAATAATTAATTGCCAACATGTAAGTATCTGGAGATTTCACAGAAAGAATCTAAACTTCCAGAATTCCATGAAAGTGAGTTTGCCGTTGCCTTCCCTGCCAGGTCCCTGTGGACATTTGGGTCTGCTGCCCTTGATGTACAGCTAGAGGAGAAGTGAGACGGGTTAATAAGTAACCATGTGTTAGACTCACTGCAACTGTTGCCGAGTGCTAAGGGGAGCCGCTTAGCGCATTTTCTGTGTGTACTGCACATCCCAAAAGGCTAGAAAGGGGGATAGAGAGGGAGGGAGGGATTCCAGTTCCCTCAGTGCCCCTCGTCTAGGAAGGCGGCAAAGAGCTAGAGTAGAAGTCCAGTGCCCTGCCTGTGCCATGTGCTCCAGTGCCCTGGTGGAGTCTTTCTCTTTGTTTTGACGTGGACCTTTTTTTTTTTTTTTTTTTTTTGCGGTACGCGGGCCTCTCACTGTTGTGGCCTCTCCCGTCGCGGAGCACAGGCTCCGGACGCGCAGGCGCAGCGGCCATGGCTCACGGGCCCAGCCGCTTCGTGGCATGCGGGATCTTCCCGGACAGGAGCACGAACCCGTGTCCCCTGCATCGGTGGACTCTCAAACACTGTGCCACCAGGGAAGCCCTGACGTGGACCATTTTTAAAGTCCTTATTGAAGGAGCAATTCATTTCACCTAAGTTGGGAGTGGGACCAGATTCCAGATTCCAAGCAGTGTTGAGAGAGGATAAACTGAAACAGGTGGGGAAACGAGGAGGGGTTGGGAGGGAGATTAAGCTGGGAGTCCACCCTCTCTGTGTTGATTCTTCAAAGCACAGGACTCCAGTGTGGCTTGCCTCTGATAATCATATACCCGCTGAAGGCGAGTGTTATTATTTATTAACCCCCTCCTAGTTACGTCTCCTCAAGTCAGTACTCCCTTTAGGGCCTTCTCTTACGCTGCTCTCTCTGCGTGGGATGCTCTTCCCCATATCTTTCCATGGCTGGCACCTTCTTGTGATTCAGCTCTTGGCTTAAAAGTGACCCTCTTGGAAAAGCAGCCTTCTCTGGTCTCCCAGCAAAAACTAGCCACCCACTCTCCCTCAATCCCATCAGTCTGGTCTGATTCTCTGAGTAGCATTTACCACTATCTACCATTTCTATTGCTTATTTTCCCTCTCTCCTCACCAGAAAATAAGCCCTATGAGAGCAGAGACCTGGTCTGTCACCTTCACTGTCATATTCCCCGCGCCTGTAACACAACAATCCCGCCACTGAACTGTGTGTAAGGCATGATGACAGCTGCATAGGGACAGTTGAGAAATCCTAAATTACAGGCTGGAAAGAAAGAGAGGCACCAAGATGTCTAAGGCGGAGACCAGCTGACACCAGCCGAGATAGCTACAAAGTCAAAGTGGTTTGACGAGAAGCCAGAAGCCTCCCCACGAGTGCTGGGGGAGCTGGCCCTCCTCCCTGAGCCTCGGTTTCCTCATCCACAAAGTGGGGATGATCATGATACCAACCTCACATGGTTATTTTGAAACTTATATAGTGAGGCTCAATATGGAAAGTGCTTAGTATATAAAAGTTGTTTTTATTTTTTAATAAATAAATTTTCTCTTTGACGTCCTTGTATTTGGGATCATTTTTCTCCACACGTTTCAGGGAGCTATCTTGGCTTTTAGAGTGCTTAATATGCTCAATACATACACTAAGTCTCTTGGCAAGAATCTTGCCCTTAATTTGTTTGTTGACTATGGTGCCAACAGCGTGCTGGGGAACATGGTGGACCCTTCCCGTTTTGCCATGGGAACATTTGGGGGAATTTTTGAACAGTGCCCATCCCTTGATCATCACCTTTCTTGTGGATTGACATGTACGTGACCAAGGAACAGCTCCATACTTTCTAAAAGGCCTAGAGGACACAGAGGTGCTCCGTCTCTTTCTCTTTGTGTTGGTCATTTTGGTGAATTATTAGAAGATGGCAGTTCCAGCCAAAAGGAAGGTGTTAGTTACTGTGTAAGATTCGTTTTGCCCTCACACTCTTGTGCTGTGAATCTGAGTAGGCAGAAGAATAGCTGGGGAATGATGAGAGATTAGGACACAGGTCTTGACAGGAGAAACTTCCATCCCTGTTGTAGTTGGGTTTCTTCAAAACAGACCCCAACCCAGGGATCTGGGTGCAGTGGTTAACTGGGGTTGTGATCCCAGGAAGCACAGTGGGGGAGGAAGAAAGGGAAGGAAGAAAAGAGAGGAAAAGCTCTATTTATGACCCAGTTGCCACTGTGGGCAACTGGAGCTCACGCCCATTATGGATCCTCTGAGGACTGTGTAGAAATACCTTCCAACTGTACTACCAAGAGGTGAGGAAGATGGAGAATTTATACACCAACTTCTGTCCCTCCTTGGTTAATTGGTGCTTCTGGGAATTCTCCTGGGGCTCCTTCTGGAACACTTGGTTCCCTGGACCACATGGCTCCTGCAGCCAGAGAGAGCCCTTCTGGCAGGTGTCTGAGTTAGGAAGCAGGTGACATGCATGGCATGTGTGGGGACTGTCTGCAGAACCCAAGGTGACCTCCACGGGAGGCCAAGGGGATATGCGTGTGGCGACAACAGCATCTACTACTTTCTCCTCTGGCCTTGGGTGCAGATTGGGAAAAGTGAATCCCCTGGGGGAAAGAGGGTAGTAGATTGGTATTATTTAAACGTATTCATTGCCTCTCCCTTCAGGAGGATTAGACATCCCCTCGCCACTCCATTGAGGGCAGACGTGGCCATGTAACTTGCTTTGGCCAATGGAATAAGAGGAGAACATAGGTGGGTCCCTTCCATCATGTGATCCACCACTGTCCCCCTTTTTCCCTCTGCCACAGACCAGTAATGACCAAGATATGGACCAGTCCATCAGCCTGGGTCCCAGAGTAAAGATGATATACGTATAGCCAACCCATAATGGATATACGAACAAGAGATCCTGGTAATTCTAAGCCACTTGGAATTTGGAGGAGTTTGTTTCTGCCACGTGTCTTAGCTAAAGCCAGCTGCACAGAGGGAGTGATTTATCCGATTAGTGATTTGAGAAGAAGAACTGGACACAGCTTGGCTCAGCAACTTCCTTACTCTTCAAATTTGCTTGAGTCTGAGAGGGTCAAGCCATGCAGTAAGGAGCCTGTCCCTGTTGGGGGCAGCTGGTGGCTTTCCAGCGATGCCAGTGGCTTGCTGGTTGAGTCTGTCTAATTCAAGGGTGGAGGTTCACAGCACATCCTAGGTTTGGCTGCACACTCAAACCTAGTGTTTATCAGTAATAAAGGTGTTGATTTCTTCTCTATGTTTCTCTGAATCAGGTCCTGACTTGATAGGGAAGAGGTGCTATTTATTGAGCCCTTTCAAAGCTCAAAAGCCTTTCTGCATGATTCCAAGTCTCAGGGATAGAATTTTTTTTTTCCCAATGTGTTGGCTTCTGCCTGCCTCTCACTGTGGTACTTGCCATTTTGTATGTTAACATCAATAATAAACAGGAATTGCAACCTTACTTTTGTGTGTTTGTGAGCATGAAGAGTGCAAACTTACAGGGAGTAAGCACTGTTTTAAGTCACAGAAGCGAGGATGAGGAAGGATGCTTGCCTTGTGGAAAATTATTTCCACCTCACCTTCTCACTATTCCCAACTTTTTTTCCCCTCTTCATCTGTTTTTTTATCTCTACCTCCTTTGCTCTTCCCTATAAAACTTAAAATAGTAAATGTCCCACATTTAAAGAGAGTTGACAGGTTAATGGATTTTTCATTCACTCAATCATTACTTATTAAGCATCTCAGTATGCCAGGTTTTATGCCTGGGTGGTTGAAAGAAGGGATTTGAGATATCATTCTTTTACTGTGGTATTAAAAAAATTTTTTTTTAATTGAAGTATAGTTGATTTGCAATGTTTCATATGTACAGCATAGTGGTTCAGTTATATATATATTATACATATATAATATATACACTATATATAATATAGTGTATATAAAATATACACTATGTAATATAATATATCGTATATAACATTCAGTATAGAATATAATTATATTATATATTATATATACTATATATACCATATATGCTATATACTATATATGCAACATATATAACATACAATTTATATATTATATATATACAATATGTATATTATATATTATGTCGTGTATTATATATAATATATGATAATATACTATATATAATATATATATTCTTTTTCAGATTCTTTTCCATTATAAGTTATTACAAATATTGAACATAGTTCCCTGTGCTATACAGTAGGTCCTTGTTATTAATCTATTTTATCAAGATATCATTCTTGTTTTCTTTCCCATCACTTCTCCTTCAATGTCTAGCTTTGTATATTGTCCAAAGATAATACTTAATATTTTATTAGAATTGGTGTCATTTTAAGTACCTTCGATATCATAGATTTTTTTTTTTTTTTTTTTTTTTTTTTTTTTGCAGTACGCGGGCCTCTCACTGTTGTGGCCTCTCCCGTTGTGGAGCGCAGGCTCCGGACGCGCAGGCTTAGCGGCCATGGCTCACGGGCACAGCCGCTCCGCGGCATGTGGGATCTTCCCGGACCGGGGCACAAACCCGCGTCCCCTGCATCCGCAGGCAGACTCTCAACCACTGCGCCACCAGGGAAGCCCCGATATCATAGATTTTAATCAAAATGGTCAAGATTCTGCTTCTCCACCACTGGCCTTTTTACACATTGATTATGAAGTAGAAAAATATTTAGTTATTTTGTTAGGGTAAGTAATGAAAGCTGCTGTAAAACACACACATACACACACACACACACACACACGTAACCGAAAGTGGGGTCTGGCTGCTCGCTGCTCAAAAGCCAATAAAGAGGCCAGGTTGGTGGAAAAGAAAGTTTGCTTTATTGTGGATGCCGGCAACTGGGGATGGGTGGGGTGGGTGGGTGTGGATGTCTGTCCCAAGGCCGACTCCCCGCCCCACCCCCCACACCCACCCCTGTCCTCTGCCCCTGACAATCAGGGGGCAAGAGCTTTTATACACAGAGGGAGGGGCGTACATGCAGAAACAATACAGTCAGCTCTGACAGTCATCTTGAAATTGGTCATTGGTGGTCTGATCAGCGTCATCTTGATTGTTTTAGGTACAGTTAATCTTCAGTTCCAGGTCCGGTTTGTTTCCATTTCTTTGAGGCCAATTCTCAGAATTGTGGCAGCTTGTGTCATGGCTACAGCCTGGTCATCATGTAGTTAACCTCTTCTACCACCTGGCGGGGGTTTCAGTATCTACAAGACAGCTCACAGGACATGGCTCAGAATATTGTCTACAGCCCTTAAGGAGGAACTAAAAGTCCTTGACTTTGCTTAGTGACTAAACTATTATTATTTGGTTTCCTTTGACGGTTTTCCTTTGTTTCTGCATTTTCCCACTTCTCTGATTAAACTTATTCTTTGGCTAAAGTTTTTCCACAGACGAAAGGCAGGCTGAGGACCAGTGTGGGGGGTGGAGCAAGGACCATAGGGTCCTGCTCCGTTTCACACACACACAGACACACACACACACAGAGACACACACACACACACACACAAACCTAAATAAACCTCAGTGTCTTAATATAATTAAGTTTCATTTCTGCTCACATCACAGTCTTCTACAGCTCTCCTCCAATTGATGACTCAGGCATCCAGGCTCCTTTTCCTCTTATGATGTTATCTCTTTAGCTCATGGCCTCCACCGCTGCTGTGGAGGGGAAAGAGGACTACAGGATAGACAGGGATATTTTCAGGGGCCAGGCTTGAAACTTCTACCCACATTCCATTGGCCAGAACATTGTCATATGTCCCCATCCTAACTGCAAAGGAGGCTGAGAACTGTATCTGTGTTCAGTGGACGATGAAACGGTGCAGACATTGTCTTTGCCACAGAAATATCAACTCATATTCTCTCTCCCCCCTCTCCCTGGTATCTTCTACTATTCCCACCCGCCCTTCCTTTCAGGAATAAAGCTGTTACAGTGGAAAGGAAAAGAGAAAGGAGAGTCAGGGCCAAGCTTTTGAATTTCAAAAGACTTTTGAAACATATAGCTTGCGAGAAAAGTCTCTGTGTTTTAAAAGCCTGGTCTTTTTAACTCCCAAAGTCTAAATCCTGCATGGCTCTGGTCATGAAATCTACACCCTGCAAAATCTAGAGGTTTTCTCCAGGATTGGAATCAGCCAGGACCAGTCTTTTGCCTTCACCCAGGAGAGGCAAATGTGGCAAGGGTTGAGGAGAGAAAGAGATGAGTCCAGAGGAGATCAGAGCTGGAGCCTCATGTAGGTCTCTGAGGATCCCTGCCTCTTCTGAGATGGAGCCTCAGGAGGAGACAGGGAGAAACAGAGCAGTATATGTGGTATCCTGCAGTATCTGGAAGGAGAGGAGGTCTGTGCCTCACCTCCTTTTCAGGGTTCCCCTCCAGCAAGGGTGTGAGAAGTAGGGATGCTTCCTCTGTGTCTACACAGCAGGGGCCCGAGCGGGGGGGGGGGGGGGGGGTGGGGGGGGTGGGGGGGGGTGGGGGGTGGGGGTGGGGTGGGGGCGGTGGGGTTTCCAATGCCCTTGACAGAGGTGTGAAGTTGATAGGACAGAGCCTTTCCTGGAGAAGCCCTGGGTAAGCTGCTCTCTGGGTGGATCAATAACTGAGGAGCAGGCAGGACAGCTCAGCAGAGGCCAGTCAGATGGATATTGACATCTAGACAGCGCCCCGGAGCAAGATCCTTGAGCAGGTGCCGGATACGACAAAGACCTAATGTCCTGATGCAACAAAGATCCAGGAGCTTATGCCCCAGGTGGAATGCAGGATCAAGATGGTCATGTTCTGTTTCAGAAAACAAAAAGTTATACTTTTCTTCCCGTCTTCCCTATGAGATTTGTATCTTCCCAATTTAAAACGCCCTAAAACGTCTGCAAAGACAAGCTGAGGCATGGAAGGGACGGTGGGCTTGGAGTAGGGGGACGGGAGTTCCTTTGTCAGTAACCATTCTGTATGACCTTGAGCTTGTCGTTTCACCTCTCTGGATCTCAGTTTTCTCATCTGTAAAATGAGATGTAGTACCACCTGTTTGGCGGACACGTTGTGAGGATTAAATGCGAAAAAGTCTCCTGCTTCAGGGTTTGGCATGTATTCGGGTCTCAGTGAATATCTGACCTTCCCTGCTTTTCTCATCTGAGGTCATTTCCAATTTTAAAACACCATAATTCTTTGCGGGAAAGATGCATATATCTGGCTATGTATACCAGGGCCTGGAAGATAAAATAAAACAAAATAAAATGTTTTCCCCACTCTGTAAGGAAGCAATAACAACCGAGAATGAGGCACAAAACAGACAATGAAAACCCAACTTGAGAGGAGGGCGGGGGTTAGGGGGCAGGGTGAGGGCGGTGACGGCACTAAATGAAAAACAACCACTCAATACCCTGCTATCATCCTTCATCAAACTACAGAAATAGAAACCAGACAAACACATTATGTGAAGGGCAAAAGGGTTGGCAAGGTTCTGGCCTATAGGAAAAACCCAGGTTCAATAATGCCACGAGCAGAGGGAGGTAGGGAAGTGAGGTCAAAGTCAATGGCCGAGTTTGTGTCTGGACGGCTGGTTTTACAGTCCTAATGAGGCTTAAACATCAGACATTCCTCCTTTGCTGAACTCAGTTTCTCATTAGGCTCTGTATCTGCTCCTGGATCAGCCAGCCACATGGCAGGAGTGGTTTCCCCTTCATCCGGCTGATGAATTATCAAGGGTATTCTCCGTCTTTCTTTTTTGGGAAAAGAAAGCTTTGGAGTAGAAAATGCTCTCTTCTATTTATATCTACTCTTCTCTCTCTGATTAAAGAGATAATACATTTTGGGGGAAGGATTTCAGGCCTCGAGCACTCTGCCTCTATTTAGAAGAGTCCATGATTAAGATAGCATTTCCAAGAGGCTCTGCTCTGCTCTGGGTCTTTATCTGGTCTTCCAGGGGATGTGAGATGAAGGTCTGTGTATTTGAATATCTTCAGGGTTGTTGGAATAGCCACATATTTTGTGTCAAGCTCTGTGCTCAGTGCTAGGTACACAGACATCAAGGAAGGGATTAAGAAAACACTCATGTTCTCAAAGAGCTTCTAAATACAGAGATTTACACCAACAGCTCATCTGATGGCTGTCAGTAACCAGAGTATAGGGTTAACAATAACGGGTGTTTGAATAGATCTTTCATACAATCTCTTGTCTGCTATGGGCCCACAAAGGCCCCGTGGCTAGGTGCTCTGGCACCCACTTACCTCTCCCAGTCACAGTTTGAAGACAACGGACTCCATTTCTGGTCCTCTGACCTGATCCAGGCACTATTATCACCTTATCAGAGTTTTCTCCTGGTGAGCAGTGCTGAATGCCTCCTAAGTCCTTGCAGGCACCCAAGAATGTGCTCACTTTTTATCAGCAACCATATTGTGGGAAACTCCTCCTCATTTTTAAAGACCCAGATCAAGCATAACATTCTTGGTGAAGCTTGTCCTGTCTCCCCCAGGCAAGGGGAGTTACATCTTCCTATACACTCCTATAGCTGTTGGCACATATACTCATCATATTAATAAGGACAACAGGAGTGATAAGGGTAGTAAAAAGGTCTAAGTTACCATTTATTGAGTGTGTCCATGAGCCAGGTGTCATGCTAAGTGCTTTACATGCATTATTTAATACTCAAAAGAATACGGGGTGGGGGGAGGTACTATTATTATCCTCAGTTTACAGATTATATCAGTGAGGAGTCAAGTTTGGCTGCATGTAGAAACCTGTACACAGTGGCTTAAGCAAATGGGAACTTATTTTGCTCAAATAACGATAAATTAGAGGTGGATGGGCTAGGGCTGCTATGGTGGCTGCATAGTACCATTCCTAGCCTGTAGTTTTTGTTACTGTGGACACAAGAGGGCTGTCATTTTTCCCATCTGTGTTTCGGGCGGGAGGAAGGATAAATGACAAAAAGCAAAAGATGAAGGGTTTTGTCTTATGTTTGTCTTTGCCTTATGGTTTTGTCTTATTAGTTGGGAAGGGATGCTATCCCCTACCTACCTCTCTCTCTGGCCAGAACTGTGCAACGTGGCCACCCTCACCTGCCAGGGAGCTTGAGAATTCTTTCTAGTTTTTCTTTTTAAAGCTGGGAAGATTTCTGCCCTGAACAAAATTGAGGTTCTGCTAGTAAAGAATAAGAGGAGAATGAAGATTGGGTTGTTATCAGTGCTTGTCACACAAATGAAAAAACTGGGCCTTAGAGATGCGAAGGATCTTTCTTGTCCAAGATCAGAGAGATGGCCATGCCAGATTCAAACCCATGTCTGTTTGACACGAGTCCGTGTGCTTGACCACTGTGAGTGGTGACCTCCTTATCGTGATGCGTTACAATTGTGTTTTTATTTGCTCATCCCTTCTTCCCTAGACTGTGAGCTCCTTACTCATTTTGGTATCCTAGACTCCTGCCCATAGTTTGCTGAGTGGATAAATGAATAAATGTTAGGACTTCCATAGTTTCTGCAGCTCAAAATTCTTTCTAGGAAAATATTTTAAAATTGTCCTCTTCCTCTGTAATGTTTTATAACCACTTGTTCCCAAACAGGTAGCTGCAGATATATATGAGAGAAATGATCCTGGTCTTTGTGCCGTCATGGGTGCATTTGGCCTCTTCCACTATTTATAGGCTTCTATTCTCTCCCTCCCTAGTTGCTTAATGTGTGTTTACAAGGCAGGGTCCAATTTCTCTTTGTTCTGCCTGGTCATTCAAACATTCCCATACCACATCGCTCTATTTCTTAGGGGACATGTATGCTACTTGGATAACAATAATTTGAGTCACAAGCAGCCCTGATCCCAAATCTTATTTCTTGCTGGGTCATGGAGCAGCCCAGGAAGGACCTAGCATCATTTAGATTCCAGTATTTTGGCAAGATAGGTGGGGAAGGGAAAAGAATTCTTAAGATACCAGTCTAGAAAGTAAACTTTTTGGAAAATCGAACACTGATATACCTAGGTTAAAAAAAAAATAACCATTGTTGTTCCACAGTCCATCAGGAAACATCCCAGTTTTTCTTTAAATACATAATGCTTGGTTGGACAGGATCAGGCTCCGTCTGCTGTGGAGTACCGGCTGCTTTAGGTTGGAGCTCAAGAACAAGCTTGCAGGTACTTGCACTCCCAACCCAGAGGCCCAAATAGCGGTATTAAGAGATGTCTAAGCTTCTCTTTCCAGCCCCATGGGTCCCTAGCCAGTAGCTTACTGTCACTAAACAAATTACATGATAAATATTTACCATTTATTAAGCAGTTACTATATGTTAGGCGCTGTGCTAAGTACTTTATTTTGTCTCGTTTATTCCTTAGAACAACACTGTGACAATTATTGCCATCTTACAGACAAGGAATTGAAGGCTTGGTGAAAATACTTGATTTGCCCAACAGTGGTTGTACTAAAGGTTGACTTGGGGAGCTTTGTCTGACCATCTTAATCTCTAGCAGCTTCACAAAGCCACCTTATGTAATCTAAAAAACACAGTGGTAGTGATAATGATACATTCTTATCATTTATTGAGTGCTTCCCATAGGCCAATCTGTTCAAAGTTCTTAATGTGTGATAAGTCATGTAAACTCTCACAATAATCCTTTCAGAAAGGTACTATTATTATCCTAGTTTTCAGATGAAGAAACTGAGGCATAGAAAGGCTAAGTAGCTTTCACAGGGCACCATGACTTGTAAGTGACAGAGCTAAAACGTGACTATTTTTATTGGTCCATAACATAGCCTAGTTAAAACAATGTGCCTGCTATGAAAACTCAGCTTTAAGACAAGTCCTCCAGTCTTCCCTTGCACCCAGTCTGCAGGCCCTAATCCCCTTCAATATAGAAATTCTTAAGTCATCAGTGGTTCAACATCACATGGGCAGTAGGTGGTAAAGCCTGGATTCAAACCTGGGTTGGTCTGACTCCAAGCAGGAATCTTTATCACTGGACTGTTCCAGCATTAGTCAGGTTAAACCCAAGTTCAAAGGATAAATCATAGGCCTATCTGGAAATGACCTGAGAAATCATCTAACCCGGGGTTTCTAAACCTCAGCACTATTGACATTTTGGGCTGGATAACTGTTGTGGGAACTGTCCTGTTCACTGTATGATGTTGAGCAACTTTCCCAGTCGATCCTGGTCTCTATCCACCAGCAGCACCCCTTTCCCCAACCCACGCCAGGTGTAACAACCAAAAATATCTCCAGATGTTGACAGATATCCTGGGGGAGAGGGGTAGGTGCAAAATCGTCCCTGCTTTCAAACCAATGATCTAAATCATCTCATCATTTTGCAATCGATGGAACAGGGGTGGGCACGACATGGAACCCAGAGAAAGTGGATGCTGCCTTAGCCCTTACAGTCGGTAAGAAAGAGAAGCTATTGCACAAATATCTCTAATTGCACGAAGTTGATAAGCAATAAAGTGTTAGGCAGCAAGGTGCAAAGAAAGAGAATATGATCTGTTTTCCTGAGATATGGATCTGCCAGTTTTTATCTGCAGGACTTAACCAAGGTTCAGGTTCACCATCAATGAAACAGAGATCATGGTATCTACTCTGCTTATACCACCGTCTCCAGAACGGGTCTGTGAATCCATTGTGCAAACTGTGAAGGTCTTACAGACATCAGGTATTATTAAGATGACCACAAATGTGATAATAATTATGATTAGAGTAAAGGCGTTCAGGACTGGGGAGAGAGGCCTGTAGTGGTGGCTTCATTCCTGGACCTTCCAACTCGAGATCCCCATTCTCCTGCGGGAGAGGGAGCAAGCAAAGACCTCTCTCCCCCAGAGCGCCTCTTCTCTCGCCTGGAACCGACGCGGCCAGATGGGCGAATTCTCTGCACAACTCTGCACAGCGAGTCCCGCCAGAGGGAGATGCTACGCGGCCTCGGGCCTCTCAAGCTCCGCCCTTTCTAGGCTGTGGCCCCGCCCTTAGGGAAACAGACTCCGCCCCCTCCGCCCTGCAACTCCAGCCGCGCGGTACCTCCAGGACAATCCCTCGACCGCGCCGTAAATCCCCGAGCTCCCCCGATCTCTTCCCGGCCTCCCTCGGGCGCCCGGAGCGGAGGCGGCGGAGATTGCCGAGGGGCGCTGGCCCCGCCCCCTCCGCGGGCTCGGCCGCCGCCCCCCTCCCTCCTCCCCCGCCGCCCCGGCCTCCCGCGCGGGCTGGAGTCCCAGATCCCGGGCCCTCCCTCCTTCTTTCTCTCTCCCCGCCTTCCCGGGGCTGCCACAGTGGCGGGTCGGAGGATCCCAGCCAGTCAGCTCGTTCCGGCCTCGAGCCCCACCTCACGGCAAATAAACACCCCTCCCCACGCCTAGGGAGCCCGGACCGCCCCCTTCCTCCCTCGGCCCGGCGTGTGGCGAGGGCCAGTGTAAGGGAACGAGCGCGGGCTGGCGGGCTAGCTTCGTGAGTCCGCGAGGCGGGGCGCGTGGCGGGCCGGGCCGGGCCGGAGATCGTGTGTGCGCGTAGGGGCGCGAACGAGTGCCCGTCGCGACCCGCCGGCTGCCCCGAGTCGGGAAGCCGGCCTGCCAGCGACCAGCGGCGACCGCCCGCCACCGGCGAGGGGGAGCCGGGCCCGCGCGCGCACGCACGTACGCACGCGTGGGCGGGGGCAGGCGCGCGCCCGCCTGTCGCGACAGTCGGGGCCGAGGCCCAGGGGGAGGTGGCCTGTGGCGGGTCGCCGGGCTCCCGGAGGCGAGGGGGGCGCGGGCGGATGGCGGAAGGCGCCCAGCCGCAGCAGCCGCCTCAGCTCGGGCCCGGCGCCGCTGCCCGGGGGATGAAGCGGGAGTCGGAGCTGGAGCTGCCGGTGCCCGGAGGGGGAGGAGACGGAGCCGAACCCGGCCTGAGCAAGCGGCCGCGCACCGAGGAGGCGGCGGCCGACGGCGGCGGGATGCAGGTGACCATGCGGGGCGGGTGCCCAGTTACCGCGGGGGTGCGGCGCGGGGGCCGCGGGGCGGCTCGGGGCTCCCGGGCTTGGAGCGGGGAGGGCTGCCCGGGGTCCCGGCTTGGAGGTGGGAGGGGGCCGGTCGGGGCCTGCTTGGAAGGTGGGGCGAGCCCCGGCTTGGACGCGAAGGGTGCAGGTGGAACCTGGTGTGCCCCGGAGGGTCCTGATCCCTGAGGGGACGGGGGGCCACGTCGCATGAATAGGTGTTGGGAGGAAATTGAACATGCTTGAGATGGATTCCATTTCTTCAAACCCTTCCTTAGTTCCTTGGGGTGGGGTGGAAGCCAAGAGATCCTGGGTCTGGTGTCCAGAGAGCCGGAGACCCAGTCAAGGACGGGGAGAGAGTGGTGGAAAACCTTCCGCAAAGAGGGAGTACCTTTTTGTCAGCCCCTCGACACGCAACTGGGATGGAGAAGGGGAGCGACATAGAAAGGAGAGGAGTGAAAAGCGAGAAACCTCCTCGAGAGCCCAAAGGGGATGTGGCTTAGATTGTGGGTTAAATCAGTTCCACAAGGAGTGTGAGAAGTACGAGCAGTTGGGTAGTGTTAGGGGACGCCGTGGTGCTCGAGCTCATTAACTTTGTGGAGCTACTGAGTCTGGCGACACAGGACCTGCCCCTCCTGTACTTTGCCAGTTGCATTTTATATAGCTGGGGCACCTACTAGTTCTTTAATGTCCTGGGGTATAAAAGAAAATTTATAGGGTTGTTAGAAGACTGGATTCTGAGTTGTGGACTCAGGGAGAAGCTGGTTGATTTGGATAGGGACTGGCAAATGTAGTGACGATGTCAGTTGACTTCGTAATTGGAGGAAGATCGTGAAACCTTCCCAGGTTTTAGGATTTGGTCTCTGTTCAGAACATACTTACTATGAAAGGGTGAGGCTTACCTACCAGCAGTCGTTTAGACTTCTGCCTAATTCTCTTAGAATCACAGAATGTTAGAGATAGAAGGGACCAGAGACATCATCTTTGACTGGAGTTCTTAACCTGGATAGACTTGGAAGATTCTTATGCAAAATAGAACTCTTTGGTGGGAGAAAGTCAACAGTTTTCATCTTTTTTTATTCAAGTCCCAAAATGTTTTAACTACCTCATTGTACAGATGGGGAATCAAAAATCCAGAGCAGACTAGTGACTTGCCTAGGGCCACTCACTTAGCTGGTAGTAAAACTAGAGCTAGAAGCCTAGTCTTCTAATTCCTATTCCTGTGCTCTCTCCATTACAGCACTCTTGGAAATCTCTGCAGTGCTAAAAGACTTCCTGTGCTCTTCTCTCTCTGCTTTTCAAGGCTCTGTCTGACTTCCTGTGTTAGAGACGGAGCTGTATTTAAGCCTGGCATGTTTGCTGTGCGCTTCTTGGTTTCCCTTGCAGAGACCGCTCTATTACTTGTGTTGACTTGGGTAAAGTGACCCTCTTGGTGTTTATTTTTGAATTCTTTTGTTTCGTTTGCCTCCTTTTGTTCTCCATTTGAACTCCCTCAGGCAGAGGGCTTGTGAGAAGTAAAAGCTCGGGCCATGGAGAAAATATAGAGGAATATGGGGAGACTTAAGGTGAGGTGGGTTAACACTGGATGACGAGGAGAGAAGATTGGATGTGGGTGCTGGTGAGCATGTTCTGCTTGGTGTGTGCATAGATCTGTGTCTGTCTGTATTCATTTATCGTTTCTGTCAATCGTGGTTAATAGTGAGACTCCCACTGCCTTCCCCACCTTTCCTTCTGGGGCCCATTGTTTGCTGGTTGCCTTCAAATTGGCCGAGGATAGTAGTATTTGGAAATGGAGCAGTGTATAGGGACTTTGGAGTATGCAGAGGAAGCAGTGGATTAGGTCCTTTGGGTACAGATGGGCAACTTAGAATTATCCCACAGAGAATCCTTTTTTCACTCTGTGTACTTGTGGATCTTTATTTATTTTTCAGTTTATGCATTCTCATTGTTGTAGTTCCAATATACCATGTGACACAGGTATTCAGATCATCCTTGATTTAGCCCCCTACCTTCAACTACCTGTATGGTTCTGGGAAAATCCCTTTGGGGGCCTCTGTTTCCTTGGTTGTAAAATACAGTGTTGGTACAGGATGATTTCTAAGTTATCTCTAAAAAAATATGTCAAGTTCCCTGACCTTAAGGTACTTGGTGTCTGCAATCTAGGTGGGGAGCCAAAATGGGTGAAAAGTTATAAAAAAAGAAAAAAGTACACGTGTGTGGGTACGTATATGTATGTGTATCATACATAGGTATGTATGCATATCATATATATATGTAGATATATATGTATATATATATATGTGAATTTTTTTGGTAAGTTCCAGAGGAATGGAAGTAGAGATACCACAGGGTAGATGTGTGTCGCAAGACATTGCAAAATTTAGAGCCAAAGCATGCAGAGGATTTGTGCCACTGGGGCCAGAAGAAAGAGGTGGTCATTCTTGCCAAAATGGTCAAGGAAAGTTTTATGGGGAGGTTGAAATTTGAAGTATAATTGGGAGTAAAGGAAAAATAATGTTCATGAAAAGATAAAATTTAAGCCTAGGTCACCTACATCCCTGGGACCTTCCTATCATTCTGATAAGAAGGATAGGATATTTAATATTCATTTAACTGATGTTTATTGAACAGCTGCTAAGTGCCAGGCCCTGTTTTAGAGCCCAGGAAATATGGTAGTAAACAAAACAAAGACTCCGCTCTCATGGAACTAATATTCTAATTGAAAGGGACAGACAGTAAAGAAATCAACTATTATTTGGTGGTCCTAAGTGCTAAGAAGAAAAATAAAACAGGGGAAGGGGTAGAGAGTGGTGAGGAGGATGGTTAGGGCGTCTCTGATAGATGACCTTTGGATGACCTGAGGGAATGGTCCTGTTCAGATATTTAAGGGAAGAGCGTTCAGGCAGAGAACTGTGGGTACAGAGGCATTGACGGAGGAGTGCGCTTGATGTGTTTGAGAACAAGAAACCAGTGTAGCTGGAGGAGAACGAGCAGGGGTGAGGCAGTTTTAGGAAATATCAGCGGTGTAGACATGCCTATAGGCCCACGTAAACATACACATAAAAAATCTAGAGTAACTTGCTTTTTGGTATATGGGTTTGTCTTAAAGCACATGTTTTTTTTCTTATATCTTAACACAAATGGAGTTTCTCGGAGGTCATAGCTCTTCTGGGACGCCTTCCCTGACAGCTTAGTTCACACCAGTCAGACCCTCCTCTTGCCTCCTGTTTGTGTTGATGCTAAATTATGCATCATCTTGTATTGTCCTTTCATTGTTTTATTCTTGCTTCCCTAGTGATGCTGTAAGCTTCTAGAAGACAGGAACTATATTTTCTTCGTAGTTATCCTTTGTAATACCTCACAGTTTTGGGCACATAGTAAGTGCTCAATGCCTGTTAGGTTGAAGTTGAAATTTTACCTTTTTTAAATAATTAAGGGATAGAAAAAAATCATGAAATTTAGGGGTGAAAGTTCTTTCCAGAAATTCCCCAATCTTTTGAGTGTCAAAGGATTAACCCTTTTTTTTTTTTTTTTTTTTTAACAGGAGTTAATTTCCCAAGACTATGGCTTAGAGCTACAGCTCTAAGCTGCAGATTCCAACCCTGTTGAGTTACAGCCACTAAACTTTTGGGATAAATCATTACTTCCCCAAGTGGAGCACCAGGGACACAAGAGAGTCTGTGGTGCTTCTGTTATAATCCTTATGCTAAGAAGGAACCCTAGAGAGGAGAGGACGGCTCACTCCTTTTCAAGGCCAGTATCCAGAAGCTTTATGTGGATGGCAGAGGAGTTCACACAGCCCTGGAAACAGTTTAGAATTAGAGAACCCTGCACTGTAGAGTAGGAGGGAAGAGACAAATTCAACCTGAAAACTGAAACACAGCTTGAGAGATGTAGTTAGTTGTTAAAGGGGGTATTTGGAAATATTGTACTCTAACCTGGTAGAAAGTTAAGTGAGTTATATATATAGATATTAGAGGTTTGTTTCACTTTAAGCACGTCTGATATATGTGAAAAATTTGGGCTTTATTAAACATACCGGGGAATAAATTCTTTTGTTCAGCTCTTCTAGTGAATATAAACAATTTGATGAGCAAAAATTCAATTTTTGTGCAACTTTCTAGGAACTTAGCTGCTTCATAAGGCAAGGTGCACCTTATTATTTATAGCTTTCAGCAAAATTCTTTATGGTAGTGAAATGTTGGAATGTGATTGTTACATGGCTAACTAACTGCTTCTGACCATAGAGTCATAAATCCATTGTAGCTAAGTGAGTTCAGAAGTTGTTCATGTTAGTGGTGAATCAGCCACTAGTAGCAGGAAGACTTTCTGGTCTCAGGGAAGGGCTTCCAGGTAGCCTGTAATTGCTCTGTAGATACTGTATTTCTTGAAGTACTTTATCTTCCCATTTGCTTGGTTCTGGGTTTCTTTCCTCCTAGGTGGATGTCTCTTTGGACTTCGAGCGTTTGGTGCTGAAACTGAACGTGGTGCTACCATTTGGGTAGAGTTATAAAAACGATGTGCTTTCCTTCAAAGTGATTTTTTGAACTATATCTCACTAAAATTATTGAATTTTTCATTTCTACATGTCTTAATCTGCTTAGGCACCCTAACAAAATACCATAGACTGGGTGGCTTAAACAACAGAAATTTGTTTCTCACAGTTCCGGAGGCTGGAAGTCCAAGATCAAGGTGCTGGCAGATTTGGTGTCTGGTGAGGGCTCTCTTCCTGGCTTGCAGCCAGCTGCCTTCTTGCTCTGTGTGCTCTGTGCTCACATGGCCTTTTCCCCATGTATGCTAGTGGACACACACACACAGAGATCTCTTCCTCTTCTTATAAGGGTCCTAATCCCAACATGGGGGTCCTACCCACATGACCTAATCACCTCCCAACAGCCCCACCTCCAAATGCCATCATACTGTGGGCTAGGGCTTCAAGATATTAGTTTGGGAGGGGACACAGACATTCATCCCATAATACTACCAGAGTGGTAAATATTGTAGTTGGAGAAATTGAGGCACAGTCATGTAAAAATTACTAATTTCTTTCAAGCCTCACAAGGAAGCTTGTGATTGTGAAACTGGGAATGTCTTTGAGAAGGAGAAAGATCTGAATTCAAAGTAGAATTATTCTTCATGGCAACTCAAGAGATTAGCCTGAGTTGAATTTGTCTCCTAACTTCCTCTCCCGTTTTTCTAGCCACGTTGTCATTTTTTTTTCTCTATCATACTGACATGTGAACACAACAAAAAGCTAACTAGAGATTTAACTTTCATTTTGATATAAAGCAGACTGATGCAGACAGGCCTCAAGATTACAGGGCTGGGAAAGAAATTCAATGTACTACTTGGTGTAAACAAGAATGTTGCTAGTGAATCTCTGGTTTGGCATCTCTCAGGCCATCAGTTTGATATCAGGCTTTAATAATTTGTGGAAAAAATAAAGATGGTCATTTTAGTGAATGGACTTGTTTGAACTGTTTTTTGATATGCATTTGTAAAGCGTGGTAAACATCTTTTTCTGGGGCAAATGTGTACTTCCTTCAGAGACAGAAGGGAAGAGCATGCGAGACGGTGGAAAGGAAATGGCAGTAATTGGAGCGTGAGCAAACAGATGGAGGAGGGATGGCCAGTGCATGTGGTGTTTAGGTGGCCCCTAGGAGTATTGAGTTTCCTATTCTCCCCCACAGCCCCAATACAAGCAGGCAGCTTACATGGCTAAGGTTTCATTATCTAATCCATCACAGATCAGCCTGAATAAACCCATTGGCTGGCGCTGATCTAGTTAGGAGGGTAGTGCAAAGCTGCTTGAGCCAGGATTGGGGCAAATCGGATCAGAACTGCCATGTGAATCCTGGACATATTTCTGTAATTTGGGTGGTAAAGTAGTTTGAGAAATCATTTAAGAGAGCGCAGCAAGAGCAAGCAATCAGCCATGAGTGTTTTCAGATGTTGTCTAAGAGACCCTGAGGGGAAGGGTATGGAGGATTTGATATATTTCACTGGAGTATAGTCAGGTTGCTTTGATTATTTGAGTCTGAACAGTTTTTGGCCACTAATGCTCAGGAGTGACCTTTTTGGAGCATTTGAAGATTCCAGTTGTCATCACTCATTTGTGTCTTCTCTGAGTGATCCCTTCATCTGAGACTGTATAATGTGCTTCCCCTCTCAATTTTTAAAGGGGAGATACTGTTGCTATTATTATTACCAACCTTAATAATATGTCATTATGTTTGTTATCCATACATACTTGAAGTATGGTGTAGTGAAAGAAACACTATTTAGAATTTCTCATATTGGGGTTTGAATCCTGGTTCCTCCACCTACCAACCAACTGAATGACCTTTGGTAAGATATTTAACATCTGAGCTCCTGTTTACACATCTGTGAACTGGGGGAATTACTGCATACGCTGATGAGCTGCTATAATGAGAAACTGAGATTATTTAAAGTTCTCATCATGGAGCTCTGCAGTAAATGTTTATTTCTTGCCTCCCTTATAACCTGCTACACAGCACTCAACGAGTTCCTGCTTACTGCTCAATCAGCATGGAGTGGTTAATGTGCTTCTGATTTATTAAGTGCCGGAGTTGGGAGTTACCTGAGATGAGCATTGTGTGAAACCGGGAAATCTAATTGGTTTGACATCCACGTGGAGGAGGCGAATGGACCTGGTCATGGTGGTCTCTCCAATGAGAGGAAGAGGAGACATTCTCTTCTTTGCTAAGGACTAAAAGGACTCCTGAAATGTCACTGTCCCTGCATTGGGCATGTGGACATTTCAGGAAGCTGTGGGATCTCTCCTGGGAGTGTGGGTGACAGAGGCACTGGCTGTTTTGGTGGTACTTGGGATGCAGGAGTGGCGAAAATGTCATTTTGTTCCAAATTTTGTAAGGTTTGTTGGTTAAATGTATTGCATCCAATAGATGGCACGTTTTGTTCTCATTTTTGTTTGTGGAAATTGGGCTGGGATGCATTTGTCTCTTGTGGTCTCTTTCTGGACTCTTCAAACCCACCTTCCTGACTACTAACAGATTCATCCATCTAAAAGAGCTCAAAATGATTTGATAGCTTATCTTTGACTTGTGGATAAAGTCCATTCCGTTTGGCCTACCAGGTCCTTCTGGCCTGACTTGTGCCTGCCTTTCCAGCTTCTTTCTACACTCCACCTCCAAGTCCATGGCAAGGGACTTGCAGCTTCCTGAGCACGCTGTGCTGCCCAGGCTCATTCATACCTCTGTGCTTTTGTTTCTGTTCCACCTGAAATTCCTGCCTCACATCTCTCTCTCATTTGTAAGGCTCAATCTTCAAGAATAAGTTGGGATACTGATTCCTCCTGGATGCCTTTTGTCACTGCTCCCATCCCTCCCACATTCTTGCTGCTTTCCAGAACATCATGTCCAGACCTCTGTTTTAGGACTTTTAGATTAACATTTGTTCAACTGTCTGCCCCTCTACCCCCCCCAGACTGTGAGATCAGGGGAGCCTTTGGGATCCATAGGATCTCGCACTGTGCCTGGGCCGGAGTAAGAAACTGTCGTTCTTGTTGAAGTGAACTTTGTCTTCCTGCTCCTCGGTTGGGGCCAGCAGATGGCTTTAATTGTTTTTCCAGATTTTCCCTGGGGGGTCTAGTCCTTGGTCTGCTTTCCAGCTCCTCTGAAGACTAGGTGTTGTGGGATTTGTGAATGGTACCTGATCTTCCCATTGATATCAGGGTTAAAGGTGAGAGAGGGGTCTTTGAAAACCGGAGCTGGGGTGGAACTTAACTGCCGAATGTGTCGGGTGGGCATGGCAACCTGATGTTTCATTTCCTGTGCTCAGATATTAATTGAGAGCACGTGCATATGTATAAAAAGTGCCTTTGTGATGGGGTGGCTGAGGAAAGTAGAGGAACCACACGATTAAGGGGCAATTAGAGCTAACCTGTTCCAGTTCATTGGAGCAGGCTGTTGACCTACCTTTTACGGTGCTGCTGAGAGATTCTGGAGTGTTGCAGTTCAGATGTATTACCACCATTTGGGAGTAAACCCATTTGATCGACTGTGGACTTTAGCCTTTCCGTTCCCAACCAGTGAATTTCATAAGCTATTATAGCTTGTTTTTATGGATGCAGGAAAAATACCCAACTGAGACACCTCACGGAATATATGCTATTTTTCAGATCATTCTTTGGCTATGTTTGAAAATGAGGATAATTGATGCGTTCTTTTATTTTTATTTTTTTGGTCTGCGTAGGGTCTTAGTTGCTGTGTGCAGGCTTTCTCTAGTTGTGGCGAGCCAGGGCTACTGTTTGTTGCAGTGCACAGGCTTCTCATGCAGTGGCTTCTCTTGTTGCAGAGCACGGGCTCTAGGCGTGTGGGCTTATGTAGTTGCAGCAGGCGGGCTCAGTAGTTGTGGCTCGCGGGCTCTAGAGCGCAGGCTCAGTAGTTGTGGCACACAGGCTTAGTTGCTCTGCGGCATGTGGGATCTTCCCAGACCAGGGCTCGAAACTGTGTCCCCTGCACTGGCAGACAGATTCTTAACCACTGTGCCACCAGGGAAGTCCCTGATATAGATCTTTTAAATCTCAGCTTTGGAGACAGATTCATAGAAGTATTTTACGGGAATCTTCTCTCCCTGGCCCTTGCTATCCCCACCTCCTTCCCTTTCAGCTTCTGATTTGTGCTCCTATGTAATCCTCGCCTGTTTTCCAGCCTTGAGACTTCCCTTGCTAGTTTAGTTGGGGCCTCTTTAAAGGCAAATGGGCATACTTTATAGTGCCTCTGGCTTTTTGGATTCTGAGTGAATAAAGCAGGTTCTAAAAAGGGAATGAGAGAGACCAGTTATATCACTTCCTTCTGACGTGTTCTGCACATACGTGGCATCTAGAAATTTCAGCTGAGGATTCAAGGCACAGCACACATGATAAGTACCACTTATGAAGTAGATGACAATTTTGAATAACCAAATGAT
Source organism: Globicephala melas (assembly GCF_963455315.2). Taxonomy (NCBI): domain Eukaryota; kingdom Metazoa; phylum Chordata; class Mammalia; order Artiodactyla; family Delphinidae; genus Globicephala; species Globicephala melas. The sequence continues at coordinate 11,643,280 of NC_083323.1, forward strand.
AATGGTTGAGTAACTGCTTAGAAACCTATTTTCCCAAGGGTGGAAACCGAGCCTTTGAAATTTAGACTTCCACATGGGTGTGTTCAACCATAATACTCGGATTTTTTAGGGACCTAAGTCCCTAGATAATACCCTGGTATGTGGGACTTTTCCTATATAGGGCCTGGTTCCCTGGTTTCTGCTTTGCCGAGGAAAAGAGGTTTTGCACTGAGTATTGGATATTTTATTCCAAGCATATGGTTTTTGAGGAGGCATACTGTTTATTTTTCTTTGGGGCTGCATTGATTTAGCTGGATCCTAAATTGTTAATACCACAAGCAAAGCATGATTTCTTGTGAGGGATGGGCGGGGGAAGCTGTGGGAGTCTCTCAGCTTTGGGGTTCGGGGTGGGGAGCAGGAGCCACGCTGGTAGAACGAGAGGAGCTGCACACGTGGTCTCGGGGCGCCGTGGGGTTTGCATGTGGGCTCCAGCGCATGCTGGAGTTGGAACACTTTTGGAACTGAGGCTCATGGGAAGTTCTTACAGTTGCTTTATTTTGAGCAGCTTTTTCCTCTGCAGATCGGCAGCTGTTTGGAGGAGGGGGCATTCGTTGCTGTCAGCCAGGATGATTTCCAGAGCAGACCTGTATGGATTTCATTTAGGGATTTATTTCAGGGGTATGTGGCCTGTCGTGAGTCAAGAGGACTTTGGTTCCATTTTCCTGGAAGTTGGTGGGCTTCTGTGAGCCTGCTCTATTTATCTTGGACGGTTAGGCGAGTAAAAAAGCAGCTGCATAGTTAGCCCTTGTTGCAGGGAGCTTAGTTTCATAGGTCATCCTCTCGGGGATTTTTGTACAGTCACATTTACAGCCTTGAGTTTTCTTTGCCTTTTTTCCCCGTCTCTTTTTCCTTCTGAAGTTCAGTGCTCCATAAAAATTCTGAGGAAGGTGGGTAATAATTTGGGGTAGAAGACAGGAATTGTTTAGTTTCCTCCCCACCCCCATTTCTTGCCCAGCCTTCCCCCACCCCCATCCTTTGCAAAAGAATCTGCAAATGAGGTCGCTTATCCCCTTGTCAGACTGGCTTGTCCCCTGATCTGTCTGAATATGTGGCTTTGACAGCTTTTACCTGCTATTTCTTGGTTTCTAGGGGAGGGGATAGTAAGATCGTGTGATTTCAAAGCAAGAACTGGCGAAATTGGGAGACGTCTTGTGGTGGCTCCCAGCACCCACAAAGCTGAGCTCATTGGCTTGCACCTCATACAGACTTCCAGGAACTCTGTCACTGTTGGTGGCTGGCACGATGGTCTTGAGGACTTTGTTGGCACTTCAGGAAGTCTCCACAGTGGCTGCCTCTCACAGTGGGAGCGCTGACAAAGCTTATGGGGAGTCGGTAGCACTTGTTTTGAAAGTATGACTCTGGTCTTAGGCTGCACATCTCTGTGAGGGGTCAGAGGTGGCCTTTTGTGAAGAATGGAGAGTAGTGCTCTACACCTGTCACTTAGGTGGCCCATTTCTTATTTGTCTGTGTTTGCTATCCTCACATACAAATTTTATGGTGTGTTTTGTATGTTGTGTTCACACTTGAAGCCATAGCCTGATTTGTGACTTTTAGTAAGGTAATTTGGCTAATCTTGGTATCATCCTGGACTTTGAAGTGATGCTGGTCATATTTAAAAGGTCTGTGTCAGGGCTTAGAAGTTGATATTTCTGTTGATGGCCTCCTCCCCTCCCCAGCTGCCGCTCATTATTCATTAGATACACATCTTTTGTCCGCTTACTTTGTGTTACAGGTCTTTAGCTGCTGTTGTGACACTAAGTAGATATTTTTGCTGCAACATTTTGGCTCTGAGCTGGCTGTGTTTTACAGTGTTGCAGATTAGTTGGTTAACTTTGGCATGTGGCGTCCACAGAGCAGAAGCCTTTCAGAGAGGTGCTTATCACGGACCATTAGTGATTTTTGTCAGCTGTATAAAAATGCTGTGATTAACCAATACCCAGGTATCCATGTAGATGAACAGTTTTCCTTTATGCTTACTTGGCACTTCTCTCTCTAGGAGTAGTCGGGAGTAAGTGTTCCCTGGTAGGCTTTGTGTTTTAATCCTGGGAAGCCTGTTTTAAGAAACCTTTATATTTGATTTTCTTGAGGTTGGTGTAGGGATCATTTACCCTTACTGAATTTTAGCTTCACTATGAATTGTTTTCTGCAGTGTTAATTTTAGGCAAATAATAAATACTTCTTTGGTTTAACGGTATCCCAGAGTTTGAAGAAACCTACAAAAATTGATTGGTCCAGCATCTTGTTTTAAGCAAGGAAATGGTCTAATTCATGTTATCCCAAGCCGTTTTTTGTTGACTGCTCCTTGTGAAATGATAATAGGTGTCATTCTGACACACACACACACACACACACACACACACACACACAGAGTCAAATAACTTTGGAATAGGGTTAAACAGAATTTAAACTATCTCATTTTACTTTTCATAAGCAGATGTTGTGACGCTATATTTATAAAAACATATTTAGTGAAGCATCTTCCTCTCTTCCCTGTTCTCCACCTGCCCTGTTAGTTTCTTGTTATTCCTCCCCCTTTCTTTTTACACAAACACTAGCATACTCCACACATTGTTTTTGCACCTTGCTTTTTTCATTTACTGTATCAGGTTACTTTTTTAATGTAACAGGGTCTGTTAATATTTTCATTAATGATTTCTGCTTTTTTTGTGTGTGTGTGTGATGCTTAGAAAAGTTTTTCCCACTCTAAGATTATAAAAAACAGAATGGGCTTACAGACAGACAGACCTGACTTGGACCCCTAGCTTTTCCACATCACAGCTGTGTGATCTTGGTTAAGTTACGTAACTTTTCTAAGGCTCAGCTTCTTCCCTTATAAAATATGTTATAGGATTGGTATAAGAATTAAAAGAGATAATGTATGTAATGTGCTTAGTTCAGAGCCTGACACGTAGTAGGTGTTCAGTATACAATAGCTGTTTTTATTATAATTACCAAGCCCTGTTTTCTTATATCCCAGTGCTTTTTGACTTCCTTAAAGGCAGGAACAGTCTCTTAATCTTTGTATCCTTGGTTCCTCCATCAGTGCCAGGGATAACTAATAATAATAAGTCGGTAAACGTTTGTTGAAAAAATAAATCAACCTTTATACAATCTTTTTTTTTTAAATTTAATTTATTTATTTAGTTTTGTCTGCGTCGGGTCTTAGTTGTGGCATGCGGGCTCTTCGTTGCAGCGTGCGGACTTCTCTCAAGTTGAGGTGCTCGGGCTCAGCAGTTGCAGCACGCGGGCTTAGTTTCCCCGCAGCATGTGGGATCTTGGTTCCCTGACCAGGGATCGAACCTGTGTCCCCTGCATTGGAAGGCGGATTCTTAACCGTGGGACCACCAGGGAAGTCCCCAATCTATTTTTTAAAATGTCCTTAATAATTGTTGTTGCTTTTTTTGTAATCATCATGTCTGGATGTACCTAATCCTCAATAATTATAATTATACTTATATGATGTTTTATAGTTTATAAAGTGCTTTGACACAAGTCTTAACTTATTCCCTGTAACAAGCCCAGAAGGTAGGTGATTCTCCCCATTTTTCAGATGGTGAAAATATACATCTCTAAGCCTCAAGACAGGGAAGTGGCAAAACTGATGCTTGTACCCAGATATTATGGCTTTTTATCCAGTAACTTTTTTGCTGAGCCTCATGTCTCTTGGACCAAAGGGTATGATTGATAAGGAATGGAGTGAATATGTGCTTCATTGTATGCCACATGTTTAATATTGAAAACATTTTACTCATTACCTGACAGTGGATTCATGTAGCACTTGAAGTCAACACTGAACCCCAGTTTTATTCTTCAATAATTTGGATCTAGCCAGTGTTTTGAATTGGGATTTTGCTCAAATTTATCATGTACTTGTATGTGCCAAACATTGTGGGAGAGACTTTATGTGTTTATCTCACTTTCCTGTAGTACATATTGGGAGGAGTTAGATGGGATAGTTGGTTGCTGTATGTATGGTAGTTTGTTATTGTTGTTTGTTTTTTGCCTTAAAGTTATCAGTCTCTAATTTTATTATCAATCAAGTAATGGGTCAACAATAGCTAAGTCAATGGATTGATAATGGTGGGTAGTGTAAAATCATGAGAGCTGAGGGCATCTCAAAGTTACCTGGACCAGCTCTCTTGTTTCAGTCAGGTGAAGTAGATGCTGTGCCCATTTTTATGGAGAAGTTATGTCAGGCTCAGAGGAGGTATGAGAGAGCAAGCAATAAGCTTTAGAACTAAATAAAATCTTTCATTTTTTATTCTTTTTTTGTAAAATTTATTTATTTATTCATTTATTTAATTTTTGGCTGCATTGGGTCTTTGCTGCTGCACGCGGGTTTTCTCTAGTTGCTGAGAGCGGGGGCTGCTCTTTGTTACGGTGCATGGGCTTCTCATTGCAGTGGCTTCTTTTGTTGCAGAGCACGGGTTCTAGCATGTGGGCTTTAGTAGTTGTGGCACGCGGGCTCTAGAGCGCAGGCTCAGTTGTTGTGGCCACGGGCTTAGTTGCTTCGCGGCAAGTGGGATCTTCCCCGACCAGGGCTCGAACCCGTGTCCCCTGCATTAGCAGGCGGATTCTTAACCACTGTGCCACCAGGGAAGCCCCTCATTTCTTATTCTTTTCTACTTTTTGGGTGTGATTTCTCTGGGAGTTTCTTATATGGAGTTTTTTTTTCACCTTTTACATTTATTTTTTAAACATGTAATGTATGTTCACGTGGTTAATGATTCAAACTATGCAAGAGATTGAAGAGTAAAAAGTCTCTGCCTTTTCCCAGCTACCTAGTTTCTCTCCTCGGAAGTAACCAGTATGGTTGGTTATCTGGGTATCTGTCCAGAGATAGTATCTACGTAATATTTTCTCCACCCCCTTTTAAAAACTCAAATGGTAGTATTAATATTCATATGCTTTTCTTTTCTCTATAGTATTTGGAGATCATTTTATATCAGCTTGTAAACTTTTTTTCTCTATTTGTTAGGTTTCTGGAATTAGGATTATTCTGTTCTGCTCTACTGAGATAACTACATCTAAATGGCTCTGGGAAGGATGACTCTGATTAGTACAGGATCTCATAAAGTAAGAGTCTATGTTTTTATGGAATCATGGAATCACAGGGTCAGAGACCTAATCTGCATCTCTCTTCTCTCATGTGAATATCCATAAATCCCTGACTGATGATACCTTTTAAAGTTGCTTGAGTACAATGTAGGCATCTTCAACTCTCCACCTGCTCCAGTCAGCTGCTCCTGGTCCTGTCTTTTTGTGGTAGTAGGGCCCATTTGGGGTCAGATATTCCATTTGTCATTGAGTTAGTAATGATACTCCGGATCTGCCTTGAGTCATTGCATATTGAATCTTAACTGCAGTGTGATTTTATTCCGTGTGACATCTTCTATACCAGACATATCCAGAATGCCTAAGTTTATCCTGATTGAATGTTATTGCTGTCAGGAGGCTGTTCAGTGAACCAAGTTTGGTGCTGAATTGTGAGAAAGAAAGGTTTGGTTCCTAGTAGGTGTTTGCATCTCAGCAGCCATAATTGCTGTTAGTTTCACTTTACTCCTGTGTTTGTGGAAAGCCCAGGATTGAGTGAATGCTCTTCATCCCTGGAATATGACCAGTCTGTGACTGAGACTCGATGGGAAGTAAATAGATATGGTTCAACAAACAGGGAATATTTTTCTTTTGTTTTGTGGACAATAGTGGATTCTAATTCAGACATAGAATTAAGGATTTCAAGCTTAGGCTTTGATTCTAGCTCAGTGAACCTTTACACACTTCTGCATTTAAAGACGTGAACTAAAACAGTGCTTTTCAGAGTTGGCTTCTGCAATGGACCTTTGTCTTCACAAAAATATTATAGAGGAGGTAACATTCCAGCTGTTTGGAGAATGAGGCCAGTGGGGATGTGTCTTGCATTCTGGATGAATGTTGACCTCCATTGTGTGGTGATGCTAATCTCACACATACAATCTTTCTGGTCACAAGGCTTTGCAGGGAGTGAATTAGGCCCACTCCGTCTCCATGACCCCACACAGTGAATGGAAGCAGGCAGGGCACCAGATGCTGTGTTGCTTCCCCTGTTGCGTCTTCTTCACACTCGGTGTAAGGTTTCCAGGCATTTGTGCAACCTGAGAGCAGAAAGTGCCTGTCTTAGCAGTCGAGAGATGGGTTGGCAGGTGGCTCAAGTTACTCCATGTTCCTGATAAGAGCCACTGATGCAGGCTGGTGGCTCCTGTGGGGTGGGAGCTGTATTGCCAGTGCCCTGCCCAGCAGGAATGGTGGTTTGGGTCTCTGGTGTTCTAGGACTCCAAGGATGTACCCAAAGGCAGTTTGAGAGGTCTGGCCAGCATCTCTAAGGAAGTAGCACAATTTAGGAAGCACATCTTGCTTTAAAGGATATGGGTCTTAGGAAATGGTGGCACACAGAGGAAGAAGCATCAACATTGAAAATATGAAGTGCAAACCCGAGGAATAGAAATGGAATTTTATTATTCCACCTCTTAACCTAAAACCCAGTTGTAGAATTTATTGAGTCAGGTAGTGCTGGGCACAGTGATGACTAAGACTTGGACTTGCAGTGGGAAAGTGGATGTATACACAGATAATTTTAATACAATGTGATCATTCCTCTGAGGCTTACACTGAGCATATGTCAAAGCCTGGTGCTCTGGTAACATATATTCTGTGTGCCACTCTATCAGAGCAGTTATCACACTGTATTAAAATATTGGGGTAAGAGGTGCCATTCCGCCTAGGTTCAAATTCTGTCTCTCCACCTACTTAGCTGTGTGTCCTTTGGGCAAGTCACTTATCTCCTCTGTGCTTCAGTTTTTCATCTGTAAAATGGGGATAATAATAGTTTCTCACAAGGTTGTTGTGAGTATTAGATGAGTTCATAGAGTAAATATAATATGCTTAGAAGAGTACCAGGTCCACGGTAAGCGTATATAAGTGCTATCCGTTGTTACTGTGGTTGTTACAGTACCAAACAGGGGCACTGGAGACCATGGCAGACCCACGACCAGTGGTGGTACAGAGGTCACCACTGTATTCACTTACTGTATTCACCGAAATATGTTATTCTGTATTCATAATACTGTATTCATTACTGTATTCACCGAAAGATTTTTTGCGGTGACTATGCCAGGTACTGCACGGAAGCAAATGAATGAAATGTTAACCGGCTATGTGACTGTGTACAATACGTGATGAGAGTCAATTATTTGGCAAGTGTGTAAGTAAGAGGAATATTGATGTGAGAGGCTTCAGTATCCCATGGCAGTTTCAGAGAAGGGATCTTGCTGTTGCTTTGGAGGCCTTTTAGCTTTCTTGACATTCTGAGTATAGGTTATGTATCTTACTTTAAGGTAGGACAGTACTTGACTATTTCAGATAGGTAGGTATCTTTCCTGTTTTTTAAAAACCTCTAGGAGAAGGCATGTTAGATCAGAATCCATCCATCAATCCATCTATCAGTCCTTTCTTACTTTCCTCTCTCTCTCCTTCTCTACAAGGGAAAAATTGCTAATATTTAAATCACTTCCCTTGTTCTTTATATTAAAAGTAAACTTCTCATGTTGTACAAAAGGCCTTACCCTTTTGCTCAGTCATTCATTCATTTAATAACATTTGAATGTTTATGACATGCTAGATGCCAGGATTATGGAGATAAAGGAGGTTCTTATGGAACCTGGGAGGCTTATTGGGGGAGGTTTCTGGAACAACTATACAGTAAAAGAAAAACTTGGTAGCACAGTGTATTATAAGGGTGTAGGTAGAGAAATAGGTACTTACATTGCTGGTGGGGTGAAAAGTCGCATAACTTCCACAAAGAGCTATTTAGCAATGTCTGTTAAAATGTAAAATACATATATTCTTTGACCCAGCAGCTCCATCTCTAGGAATTAATTCTACAGATACTATTGTGTCTGTGTGTAAGAATACACAGTACAGAATTATTTGAAATAGCAAAAGGTTGAAAAAAATCCAAATGCTCTTTAACAGGAAATCTGTGAATTAAAATAAGGTGCATTCTTAAAATGGAATATCATGCAGACATTAAAAAGAATTAGACAGCTCTATATAAATGCATTTAGAAGACACTAAAATACATTAAGTGTGAAAAGTCACGGTGCTGAAAAAAGTGTATAGTTTGTTACTATTTGTGTAATGAAAAAAGTATATATCCGTATACTTAGTATCCATATACTTAGTACACATAGACTCTCTTTGCCAGGAAATGCAAGATTCTGGTAACATTGGTTGCCTCTTGGGAGGGGTATTGAGTGATGAAGGAATGGGTTGTAGGTGAAGATTTAATTTTCACTGTATACCTTTTGTGCCTTTTGAATTTTGTATTACATGCATGTATTGTTTTTAAAATAAAATAGTTTATTAAAATTACATAGGAGGGACTTCCTTGGTGGTACAGTGGTTAAGAATCCGCCTGCCAGTGCAGGGGACACGGGTTCAAGCCCTGGTCCGGGAAGATCCCACGTGCCACGGAGCAACTAAGCCCGTGCGCCACAACTACTGAGCCCATGCTCCACACCTACTGAAGCCCGCCCGCCTAGAGCCTGTGCTCCACAACAAGAGAAGCCACCGCAAGGAGAAGCCGGTGCACTGCAAAGAAGAGTAGCCCTGCTCGCCACAACTAGGGAAAGCCTGTGCGCAGCAGTGAAGACCCAACGCAACCAAAAAAATAAAATTAAAAAAGAAAAAAATTACATAGGAATAAGTACAGGAGCTACTTATGATCCTTGAACTTGCTAATTTTCATAGAAAAATGAATAAAGTTACGTGTTAGAGCAAAAGTGCGAATTCTGCTTACCACAAGCAAAGAAAAAGTAGTACTGGTGGTGGTACATGGTCATTTAAATTTTGTCTGTCACACTGTTTATTGGTATATAGGATGTTTCCAGTGCTTTTAACTATGTCTTATTATATTTATTTATTTTTTTGCGGTACACGGGCCTCTCACTGTTGTGGCCTCTCCCGCTGCGGAGCACAGGCTCAGCAGCCATGGCTTACGGGCCCAGCCGCTCCGTGGCATGTGGAATCTTCCCGGACCTGGGCACGAACCCGTGTCCCCTGCACCGGCAGGTGGACTCTCAACCACTGCGCCACCAGGGAAGCCCTATTATATTTATTTTTAACGGTCTTATTCAGTAAGGATAAAACCTGATTATAACGAAAATGCTGATATGAAAAGGTGGATAAATGTAGAGATGAATAAAAATGGAGGTGATGTTAGAAAATGGTAAATGTTGTATATGTGTACGGGATGATTCATTCAACAACAGATGATAATAAAGGGCCAAGTGCAAATCAACATGAGTTGACAAGAAGCAAAACAAGTCAGAACCACTACCATAAGCCTCTCTAGTTTTCTTAAGAAATGTCCCCTCACTAGAGGTGCACCCATGGGTTCCTTGGATTTTTTTCACGTTGGAATTTTATGAACTAATGGACTTAGGAGCAGCCTTTCATTCCAGACATAACCTGATGGTAAATAAAGGAGCTTCTGTACCCTGATAGGAGTGAGTACAGGGTTTCTATGGCAGCATAATAGAGGAATTCTTAGCCAGCCAGGCTGGGATGGGGGCAGAGAGAGCATTCTGCATAAGCCAGTGGTGAGTACTAAGTGAGTGAGCAGGGCTTAGGCAGGTAAAGGAGAGGGAGGCTCAGGCCATCTGGGCAGGAGAGGCAGAATGTCCAGGGATCAGGTATGAGAGGAACTTCACTGGGTCCGTGGGGAGGGCAGAGGATTTTCCCAAACTGCCTTTGGTAGTTAGTCCCTCCTCAGACAGCCATCCCCTTGCAGTCATGTACCATTATTCACGAAGCTGACTAGATGATGGTGATTGGATTATCCTACCACTCTCGGAGCATAACCTCATAGTGGTAGGGGAGTAGACACACTGTCTTAGTTCATCCAAAAGAAAAAAAAAGTAAGAGAGAGCAAAGAAAACCTGTATTTGATTATGTTGTATATATGTAGATGTGCCTTCTAGCGGAATTACTTTTTTTTTTTCCCTTGTCTTCATCCTAGAAGAAGCTTTACTCTATTTGGAATCACAGTTTGAGTGCTGCATGGACACAACTTGAACCTTATGTTCCGTTTCATTATATTTAAATTTATGTGAAGCACTTTCTACCACTTAGGCATGCATCTTGCTCTTCATAGCATGGAATGCTGTAACAAAATGTTTTGTCCATCAGAGGCTTTCTCAACATTTTACGAGCGTTTAAGTGCTTAATCTCCACAGTGTGCAGGGTAGGTGGCAGGTAGTCAAGTGATATTTTTTTCACGTATCTTGCATATTCGCGTGTTTTGGTTGTTCATGCCTCTTAAGGAGAAAGTTTCCCCTTTGAAGCTGAAATACCCTATGCTTTGAATCCAGTCAAAGACAAATTATTCTGGAAAGCTTGAACCAAACCTGGTCAGATGCTTCTGAGTTATGAGAGAGGGATTGAAATAAACTTTTTCAGCTAAAAATAATTTTGCTCACAAGTTACCAAAAATGGCCGACTAGAAATGCTTTTAAGATACTTGTCTAAGCTACCATAAGCCAAAGGTCAAGAAAAAAGTTTAGAACACATTTTGAGAAATGATTGGCTCTATTTTGCCAAAGCTTTTGCCAAGCTTCTTATTCCATAATTGCCCTGGGAGACAGAAACTGGTGGAAAGTGTTATGCCTGAGATTCACTGGGGACCTAGACGTTCTTCAAGTGGAACACGTAGGCTGCCTGTTTCTTCTGACAGTAAACTCATACTTCTGGGAGGCATTAGGGTTAGATGAAAATGAGACCCTTAATTCTAAAGATATTGTACAGTTACCTATGCTAATTAATTATTTAAAACCTATCTTCTGTTGCAGAGCAGTTCTTACTCTCAGGGAATATTTGTTAGTCTTCACAGAGAGCCAAGTGCTGGGTCTTTAGCACGTGGTACTGCCATTGATGCTCTGTTGTTCTGTTAAGGTACTTCTCTGCATCTCACTGAATAGTGGAATTAAGAATCACTCACAGTTATGGGCAGCACTTTCTATGTGCAGTATGATCAGTTGTCACTGGAGTTTATATTTATGCTTCATTCTAAAACTTCAGTGTACCTTACTGATTATGCAGAGGGTCCCTTTGCAGCAGCAGTTCGCACCACTGATTGCTGGTGGTAGCCTTGAGAAGGCATGTTGACTCTCCTTAAGGTTGCTTGGTATTGTAGAATAAAGTCTTGATTTAGAATAAAATTTAGAGCTTTTTTCCTTATAAAAATTGTTCTTTTAAATAGAGCTAATATAAAGCCATGATGTTTTTCCTTCCTAAATTTAACACGTATTTATTGAGCCTCTAATGTGTATGAGGTAATGAGAAGGGAAATTGACCGAGCTCATGTCAGAGGATCTCTGTCTTCCTTCAGTTAGAGAAGAACAGTAGCCTGTAGGCAGGGATGGTAATGACACTCTGAGATGGTGGAGAAATTTTAGAGGTAGGTGTTGTTCCAGTGTAATAAGCATTCATTAAAAAGTAGAATAGGGCTTCCCTGGTGGCGCAGTGGTTAAGAATCCGCCTGCCAATGCAGGGGACATGGGTTGGAGCCCTGGTCCGGGAAGATCCCACATGCCGCGGAGCAGCTAAGCCCGTGAGCCACAACTACTGAAGCCCATGCGCCTAGAGCCTGTGCTCCGCAACAAGAAGCCACTGCAATGAGAAGCCAGCACACTGCAGTGAAGAGTAGCCCCCGCTCGCTGCAACTTGAGAAAGCTGGGTGCAGCAACAAAGACCCAACGCAGCCAAAGATAAATAAAAAAATAAAAACAAGTACAATAAAAGGATTGCTAAGTCTCAGTTAAGTGCCAGCTTGGATTGAGGTGGTCTTGGTGATTTCTTAACTTTATCAGACAGTACTCAGAAGCCCACAAGTGTAGCTAAGTGCACGTTACCCTGGGCTGAGCGTCAGTAAACTGGGACAGACAGCTTCAGGTGGAGGAAAGGGGTGGGAGAAGACAAAGGATAGGGAGCTTGTGACACGAGTTTGAGATCTTGATGTTAGAAGAGTTTAGGTAGTGATTATTCCTAAGGAATGGTGATCAACTGGATGATTGTGATAGAGGTCAAGTCCCCTGGAAATAAGTAGGTTGAAGAACTTGGAGGCTTTGGAAGGGTTGTCAACTGGAGGTTGAGGAAGTAGAATGATGTGTAAGCATTAACTCAGTAGTTCTCGACGGGGAGAGGTTTTGCCCCCCAGGGGATGTTTGGCAATGTCTGGAGACATTTTTGCCTCTCCTAACTGGAGTTGCTGCTGGCTTCTAGTGGGTAGAAGCCTGGGATGCTGCTTTAACACTTGAAAATGCATGGGGCAGCTCCCTACAATGAAGGATGATCTGGCCCAGAATGTCAATAGCGCTGAGGTTGAGAAACCCTGCATTAACTTTAAGAGTTGTTGAGTAAAGGCAACAGAATATGATTATTTCTCTCCCCTTCCTCTCTGTTTCTTAAAACAGGGACCAGCTGTTAGGTAGAACTTTTTGACTTATTATAGGTGGCATACAGTTGTTACCCAATAAATGTTTGCTGAGTGACGAATGATATGAATTGATAGAAAAGCAGCAATGGGGAGCAGAAAGAATGCCAACTCCTAGCAACGGCCTTTAGGCTTTGGAAGACTGTGAGGTATACATATGGAAAAAATGAATTAATATTAGGATGCAGGAGAAGTATTGAGAGAGTGAAGAAGAAATCAAAGTTGTAGAGGTGTGGAAAGGGGAGCTACCAAGGGGTCCAGTTGAGCTGGTCGAAAGGCAAAGAAGGGGGTGAGAAGGAGCAAAGATTTTCATTGTATGTAGGGTTCAAGAGTTCCAGGAGAGGTAGTTGGAGATGGGTCTTTTTTTTAAAAATACATTTATTTATTTATTTATTTATGGCTGTGCTGGGTCTTTGTTGCTGTGTGCGGGCTTTCTCAGTTGCGGCGAGTGGGGACTACTCTTCGTTGTGGTGCCCGGGCTTCTCATTGCGGTGGCTTCTCTTGTTACGGAGCATGGGCTCTAGGTGCACGGGTTTCAGTAGTTGTGGCATGTGGGCTCAGTAGTTGTGTTGCATGGACTTAGTTGCTCTGTGGCATGTGGGATCTTCCCGGACCAGGGCTCGAACCCGTGTCCCCTGCATTGGCAGATGGATTCTTAACCACTGTGCCACCAGGGAAGTCCCAGGATGAGTTTTCCGAGGAAAGTTATTGCAGGTTAGCAATCAGGAAGAACTTACTAATGTAGGAGCTTCTTAGAACTAGAAGAGTCCTAAAGTTCCTTTTGGAATGTTGGTGTGATAGAAACCTTAGTAGTTTCTGTTATGTTCTGGGAAAATTCTATACATGTGTATACATATAGATGTACATACATCTTTGTATACCTAAAGTCTCTTCGTTGCTTTTCCCTGAACAGAACATCTTGCAGGATATTTTGTTTCAGTTTGTACAGAGCAACCTCATTCTTCTGAAATGACCACATAGTATTCCATAGTAAGTTTTTTTGTTGTTGTTGTTGTTGATGTTTTAAAATCATGATTTGTTTAAAAATTTCCTATTGCTGGACATTTAGGTTGTTTCCAGTCTTTTGTTAGTAGAAGCAGTGCTGCTTATATATATGTTCTTGTGTCTGTAGGTAAGTATATGGGGACAGATTCTGAGAAGTGGAATTGTTGGGTCTCTAAGGGTATGTTCATTTAAACTTCTGATAGGTATTGCCAAGCAGCCTCCAAAAGTGTATACTTCTATGAACAACGAAGTAGAGTGACTTTTTCCTATCAGCTTGGCAAACTATATGTTACCATACTTTGATTTTCACCAGTCCAATAAGTGAAAACTGGTACAGTGATTTTTTGTATTTTTGAAAAAGGATCTGTTTTTTAAAAAATATGTTTAAAAATTACTTGTGTTTCTTTGTCATGAACTGAGTTTTGAAAGAATTTTTTTTTTGGTCAGTAAGAACTTTTAAAAATTAAGGAAATTAGCTCTTGTCATTCATGTTACAAAATTTCTCAGTTTGTCATTTGTCTTTTGAGTTTGTTTATAGTATATAAATGTATGTATACGTGTTTGTGTTTTAGAGCCAGATAAAAACATTTTAATGTAATCAAATATATAAGGTATTTATTTTTAAGCTTTTGGATCTTGTTTCTTTCTGAGAAAGGCCTTGTATACTGAGATTTAAAAATAATGTTCTGTGCTTTCTTTTAGTGCTTTAACAGGAAAAGCTGGATTTTAGTTTTGGTTCTATCATTTATTACTTTTGTGACATTGGGCAAATTATGTAACCTCCCAGAGCCTCAGTTTCCTAAACTGGAACGGTTTGATCAGATGATTTGTAACATTGTAAAGAATGTTGTAAAATTTCTTGTTTGCTTTTGAGTGGGGTTTACTTTTGTGTTGTGTGGGGATAGGGAGTTGAGGCAAGCAAAGGGAAAGATGAAAAGAGGCGGGCAGGCGGACATGGAAGGAAGATGGGCAGAAGTAAAAAGGAGGACGGAGAGAAACCAGGAGTGCCAATGAGAAACAAAAAACCCGGAGATGATAACAAAGGAAAACAGACACAAGGAAGGTAGATACCGAGAACCCTAGTGGGATGCATTTTTCCTGTCACAGGAGGTCTAAGGCATTTTGGGCACTATTGTTCATTCACTCTCCCTTCTTCCCTCCCTCCCTTTTTCCCCTTTCTTCCTCCTATCCCTGCCTTTTTCCCTTCTTTCCTTTCTTTTTTTTTTTTTTAATGGTTGAAAAAAATTTCATTTTAAATTTTACTTATTTCTTGGCTGCATTGGGTCTTCGTTGCTGTGCGCGGGCTTTCCCTAGTTGCGGCGAGCGGGGCTACTCTTCGTTGTGGTGCGGTGACTTCTCTTGTTGCGGAGCATGGGCTCTAGGCATGTGGGCTTCAGTAGTTGTGGTGCGTGGGCTTAGTTGCACCGCGGCATGTGGGATCTTCCCTGGCCAGTGATCAAACCCATGTCCCCTGCATTGTCAGGCGGATTCTTAACCATGGTGCCACCAGGGAAGTCCCCCTTCCTTTCTTTTTCTTTGAATAAGAAGTGTAATACAGAGGTTATAAATTAGCACAAATCATAAAGTACAAAAGTTAAGGCTTCAAAGTCTTACTCATGCTGCACGTATATAGCATTTTTTTTTTAGATGTTGGGGGTAGGAGTTTATTAATTAATTAATTTATTTTTGCTGTGTTGCATCTTCGTTTCTGTGTGAGGGCTTTCTCTAGTTGTGGCAAGCGGGGGCCACTCTCCATCGCGGTGCGTGGGCCTCTCACCATCGCGACCTCTCTTGTTGCGGAGCACAGGCTCCAGACGCTCAGGCTCAGTAGTTGTGGCTCACGGGCCTAGTTGCTCCGCGGCATGTGGGATCCTCCCAGACCAGGGCTCGAACCTGTGTCCCCTGCATTAGCAGGCAGATTCTCAACCACTGCGCCACCAGGGAAGCCCCGTATATAGCATTTAAAGCCAAGTGCTTTGAACTTCTTGGACATAAGTTTCTGTTGGAATTGCTATTATACCGATTTATTGTCTAGCAATCCCTTCCAGCTCTAAAATTCTGTTTTTAAATATAGTGTATGTATTTTAACATTGTTACAAGAACTATAACTTTTGCATTTCCTGTTCTTAGATCTTAAATATGTAAAATTAATAATGCATTCCCACATGTTTTATATTTCATGTGTGAGAAGTTCTTCCCATAATTTATGCCTTTAAGAAATCGAGTTTCTGTCTTTGGACACCTGTCTTCTGTGAAACCTTGAGCTGAGATGTTTAACTTCTTCCCTGTCTGCTAAGTATGGGTAATTGTACCCATCCAACAATAAATAGTTAACCAAAATTCTTAAATGACAGATTCCTCCAAAGTATAGTGTTCAGTTATTTCCATCACTTATTTATTTATTTATTTTTTTGCGGTACGCAGGCCTCTCACTGTTGTGGCCTCTCCCGTTGCGGAGCACAGGCTCCGGACGCGCAGGCTCAGCGGCCATGGCTCACGGGCCCAGCCGCTCCGCGGCATGTGGGATCTTCCCGGACCGGGGCACGAACCCGCGTCCCCTGCATCGGCAGGCGGACTCTCAACCACTGAGCCACCAGGGAAGCCCCTCACTTATTTTTAAAAAATCAATTCATACTTTGCCCTTAGACCCTAAGTGTGATTCTATTTTCCTTGTTGCTTTGGTTGGGGGAAAAAAAATCCTGTGGTTACTACCATGCACCCATTTGAGTTGAATACACTCTTACCTTTTAGATGATGGTGATCTTCTCACAAACTCCTTTTTACCTTTTCAACCTCATGAACCTCCCAGAGCTGGCCTGGGACATGCTTATCTGTTGGCTTTTTCAGGTTACCCTGGAAAACAGATGACTAGACTTATTAAAATCATGCCTGACTCTCATGGCAGTGGCTGTCACCGTGGGCTACTTGGAAAGGAAGTTATTGTGGTGATCAGAAATACATACCGAAGGAGAAGGGGTTGAAAATGTAAGTGGCTTTGGTTGCTTAGTTGTGTTACTGGTAGCTTGGCTTTCGGGGGATACAGAGGTCTCGATGTCATCTTTCGGATTTGATCAAAAGCTTTCTTCTTTTCCACTTCTGGAGGATGGCTTCTTTGGGAAAGAATCACCTTCGTTGATTCCTCACTTTGTGCGTTTTAGATCCAGTCTCTCCATTTCATCCCCAGACTCATTTTATGTAAAGTGAAACCTAATCAAGAGGTGTCGTTTGAGGTTCTGCTCTTTGTGAGGTAGTGTGGGCAGGAAGAGGAAGATCCAGGGGGTGTTCTGTAAAGGGTTTCAATTCAGTTGTGTAGATGATGTATAAACTCAGCCAAAATTAAATAACAGGTGAAGTTGATGGTGTCAAATATGGTAAAGGGTCATGTACCTTGCTAATTTGTTGGTGAGAAAGACTATATTTATTATAAAATTGTACCACAGTTGTTTTTATGGATTTGCTGTACACTTGGAAAGATAAAAATATAAAGGAGAATAAAAGGGGATCCAGAATGTAAGCTATGGCAACTGAAAAAGTTTTTATGACTTTTACATTTTTTAAATGAAGTTGTCATACTAATTATTTTAATTTTAAACCTGGGAGACCAAGGAAAAAGTTTCCTTTGGTCCTGGAAGCTGACTCAGACTTTACACTCCCTCCCCATCTCAGTTCCTTCCAATATTTACAGGATCTCCAATAGCTGGCTTCAGAAATTAGTTGCAAGAGGTCCTATGCATGATGTAATGTAGTAAATACTTAAACAAATATTTGTGGAAGAAATAACTAAAGTTCTGTGGGGAGCCCGGAGAATGTATAGAGATATTTTGAGTCTTTGTAGCTACTTTAGAAACAGTGTTGCTGCTGGCAGGTGGGTAGCTGGGAGAGTTGAAGGGACTTTGCATTGGCTTTTAAAAATCTCTTGAGGCACTTCCCTGGTGACGCAGTGGTTACGAATCCGCCTGCCAATGCAGGGGACACGGGTTCGAGCCCTGGTCCGGGAAGATCCCACATGCCGTGGAACAACTAAGCCTGTGTGCCACAACTACTGAACCCGTGTGCCACAGCTACTGAAGCCCGCATGCCTAGAGCTCATGCTCTGCAACAAGAGAAGCCACCACAATGAGGAGCCTGTGCACCGCAATGAAGGGTAGCCCGCACTCGCCGCAACTAGAGAGAAGGCCCGCGTGCAGCAGCAAAAACCCAATGCAGCGAAAAATAAATTAAATAAATAAATTTAAAAAAATGTATCTTGAGACCTCTTCTGAAGGCAGCAGCTCTTCTGTTCTCATGGATGGTCTGCCTGGTGAGTTT
Source organism: Globicephala melas (assembly GCF_963455315.2). Classification (NCBI taxonomy): domain Eukaryota; kingdom Metazoa; phylum Chordata; class Mammalia; order Artiodactyla; family Delphinidae; genus Globicephala; species Globicephala melas. The sequence goes on from NC_083323.1 coordinate 11,661,158, forward strand.
GGACAACATGCAGTATTTCTACCATGTGAATGTCTAAAATGACTGAAGAATCCACGACTGACCACCCTGGAGTGTGTATTGATCAAAACCATTTGAGCTGTAGGCACAGGGGTTTGAAGGATGGCTGGATGTACAGAGACCAGGTAGAAGAGGATGCTCATGAGTTCCCTGTGTCTCATGACCAGAGCCAACTAATGATAGTTTAAATGTGTCAGATGCCAGTGATTCCCTATTGTTCCCTTACCTATTGAAGTCTGAGAAGTTCTCGTTTAGGAAAGGTATCTGTTGTTACACTGCTCATTTTAGGGCAGTATCTGGACCAGGGGTCAGCTGCCTTTTCTTCAGGACCTCAAGGACTAATGTGTGAAGACCTGCATCTTTTTGGCTAGCAGCAAAGTGGATTAGAAGTCTAGAAGCTGGTTGCCTTCTAGTTTTGGAGGTTGAAGATGATTCGTCAAGATGCCAGGAAAGCCAGAGTGATGGCCCAGAGTCAGTAGTCTTGTTGGTATCATTTCAGCCTTCTGAGATGAGTCCTTAATGGACACTGAGGCCTTATACCCAGCGTAAGTGCCTTTCTTTGGGCACTTTTTCATTTTTCCTTAATCAACAGTGTTTATAATGTCATGATCATGTGAGGAGAGTGGAACTCCTCTTTCCCTGGGGCTATTTTTCTGCCAGATTTCAGCAGGCTCATATTTCCTGGTGACATTTGTTTTTTTGAGTTTCCTTCAAGCCGGCAGTATTTTGCCTTTACAGCTACTCCCCTGATGGATTCTTGTTTACCCCATATTGTGGGAGACACGTGGTGGGGGTGGTATCCCACCCTGGATAATTGTCTCGGGGCTGGGAACCCGTTGCTGTTTCCTTCATTAGGAGGAGAAACGTAAGGAAGCAGGGAGAAGAAACTTTTTGTTTGGGAGAGAAAATAAAACCCAGCTTTTCTGAGGCCAGAATGGGATTGTGTGTAATAAACTATGAATTCATCCTCTTTTTTCCTCCTTCCCTCCCAGTTGCAGTTGATCTCACAACAGCTGTTTCCAGCTGTCCTCTGGATTTTGCCCAGGCCCCTTGGGATGGCTGCAGTGACTCACACAGCTGGGCTTTTTTCCATAATGGTCTCAGTCTGCTTCTCAAGACATAGGAGCAGGAGCAGGAGGAAGAGGGTGACTCTGGTTGCACTGGGGTAGATTTTCTTGTTGAGATTGCTGTCTGCTGAGGGCTCTGGGTGTGATTTGTCGTCCTTTAAAATTAAAGCAGTGGTTCTAGAAGCCAACACTGGTGATGGGGGGGAGGCAAATGCGTTAGCTGGAGAATGCTTTTGGAGAAAACCAGATGCTCTTCTACTTTGCCTTCCTCCTCCTGCTTCAAGACCTTCCATTTCAGAGCAAACTGTATCTTTCCTTTTCCAATGGATGTAGGGTAGTGTGTGTAATGGGTAGACGAATGAATGATGAGGGAAACATCAGTTAAAAACGGGGATGATGTGCTCTGCACTCAGCCTGATTCTTGGTGTTGATATTTTGTCGGTGGAGTCAGTTTCTTTTCAGTTTCTCAAAGTGGTCCTTCCTTTTCTTAACAGTAAACACTGCCCTTCCTCTCCCTCTTTCCTTCCATGAAGGCCACTCCTTCCTAGCTTGGGAACCTATACGAATGAGATATCTCAGTAGAGAAAACAAAAAGAATCCTTTAGGTGTCTAAAAAAATTCTTACTTTTACCTCTTTGGGCTCCACACTCATGTTTCTAAAAGGGCAACAAGCTGCAGAAAAAATCCTCTAGACCTGCTGTGTCTTATACAGTAGGCACATGTGACTGTCGAGGGCTTGAAATGTGGCTAGTCCAAATTGAGATGCTCTGGAAGTATAAAATATACCTTAGATTTTAAAGACTCAGTCTAAAAAAAAAATTCATTGAGATTTTTAAAATGTCGACTATGTTTTTATATTGACATATTGAAATGCTAGTATTTTGGATATGTTAGGTTCAATAAAGTATATTATTAAAATTATTCTCACCTATTTCTTTTTACCCTTTTAAATGTGGCTACTAGAAAATTTTAAATTACATAAATGGCCCATATTTCTGGCTCTCAGGATATTTCTGTTAGATGTTGTGCTCGAAGAGAAGAGGAACTTACTGAAGTACAGGTGTGCTCCTCTCTGGTAGTGTCTGTTTCCAGAACCTTGGAGGAACGTTAATGACAGTTTGGGATTCACAACCTAGTGTGCTACAACATACCCACTATGTTAGTTATTTTTTGCTGTGTAGCAAATTGCCCCATACTTACTGACTTAAAACAACAAGTGTTTACTATCTCACATTTTCTGTGGGTGAGAAATTTGCGACCAACTTAACTGTGTGGTTCTGACTCAGAATTTCTCATGAGGTTTTAGTCCAGCTGTTGGCTGGACTGCTGCCATCATATGAAGGCTGGACTGGGGCTGGAGGAGCCACTTCCAAGAGGGCTCATCTCATGGCTGTTGGCATGTTGTCAACTCCTCACTGGCTATTGGCAGGAGGCATGGGTTCCCTCTGACATGATTGTCTCCTTTGGCTCTTTGAGTGTCTTCCTTACATGGCAGAACTTCCTCGGAGTGAGTGATCAAGTGAGAGATCAGATAAGAGAGAGAGCAGGTGAAGGGGTGCAGTGCCTTTTATGATCTAGTCCCTGAGGTATACACTGTCATTTCTGCTTTACTTATCTGTTAGAAGCAAATGTCTAAGTCTAGTTCCTCCCAAGGGATGGAGAATTAGGCTCCACCTCTTGAAGGGAGTAGTATCAAAGAATTTGTGGACACACTTTGGAACTACTCTACCTACCTGTTTTTCCGCTGTTTTCCCCTGTTAGCATACCTGTATTTCACTGACTGCCTCTGATGATGGTCAGAGTCCAGTGGCTGAAGTCCATTTTACCCTCAACTGCTACTTCAACAATATTATTTGGAACAATTCTGTTCATTTTGAGGATGCAAATTCTGACTTATAATCAAATTGGTCCTTTCGAGGGTGGGGGGCAAAGATGAGTTTAGCTTTGCTTGAGCTTTAAACACTGGTATGTACCTATGTTCATGTGTTATGTCTGTGCCTTAGTTGATTTTGAGTAGTGAAATAAGGCTGTTTGGATATTACATGGTAAATGTGTTATTATGTACTTGTATATCACACTTCTTACGTAAGATTCAGAGCACTTAAGAACCATTCCATAGCTCATTCTACCTCTGAGAGGTCTGAACATAAAGCAAGGTACCATTCTATTCCACAGGTAGGGGAATGGAGGTGAGTTCATTTACACGTGAGATTGAGTGAAGGCGTTGTGAGGGATGTAGAGGTGTACTAGGCAGAGACATTGACGGTGCTCTCAGGTAGCTTCAAATGTAGTATTGGAGTTAAGATATTATACAAATAAGTATGCTTAGAGCACGCTGCTGAGTTTCCAGAGGTGGGTTCATCCATTGCCTCTCCTCCTGATGGCTGTTTCATTTTTGGCTCAGCCTCAAACTTCTCAAATTTAGATTGAGGCAAGATGCAAGACTTATAGGATATAAATGACCCATTAGACGTAATCAGTGAAGGTCGAGTTTTGCCTGCTCTGGGTCAAAACAGAGCTTTAGTACATGGAAACTAAGTATACTAGCAGAAAATTGTTGGATTAGGATAGGTTTCAAGATTCAGGAGAGCAGGTATTTCAATCCACTTAACTTCATTTTTTTTTAGTGTCTTGGTATGATTTACTCAGATATTTCCTAAGGAATTAAACATTATATCCAACGTTTGAGAAGTCTGAAAGCTTAGATGAATGGGCTGTTAGAAAGTTTATTGCCTTGGACAGAGAATTAAAAATCTATTTAATCTAGCTATCTTTTAAACCCTTGTTATCATTATCATAATCTTGGTACTTAAGTAGTTTTGAATTGTTGTTTTCCTTTTCTTTTTGTACTTATCTCTCGTCTCTCTAACCAGACATAATTTTCTTGAGGGTCATGCCTTTTATTTCTTTGTATTCTCATTACTAATAACTATATTTTCAGTTGTGTATTCAAGAGGCTCCGTACTTAGATACACTGTCAGCATCCACTGGTGTGAGAGTCAGGCGTAGAGCTCATGGATAAGAGTCTTACTGGCTCTGCTGCTTAATAAATTTGTAACCTTGGGCAAGTTTCTTAATTTCTCTGAGGCTCGCTTCCTTCCTCTGTAAACTGTTAATAATAGTTTCTACCTCATAGACTTGTGAAAACTAATGAGCTGTTGCAAATAAAGCACTTAGCACAGGAGAGGCTACATATGTGAGATTTGTAAAAAGTTATTTGATTAGCTTATTAATTTTTTTTATTAGAAGCATCAAAATTCTTGACTCTCGAGCCTCTCATTATTTATTTTACATTATTTACTGGAGGTAACAGAAGCCTGAATCAGGTGCCTGTCCTTGTCAGCCTACATGGGTCCAGGTCATAACTGACTCCACTTAGAGAGTTTTCTTGTCTGCTGTGGCAAAGTAGATATTCCGCCCTCCTGGCAGGGCCTGAGGGCGCCCCCTCTCTCCCACCATCAGAGGCTGCCGGTTGTTTTTAATACACGGTATGTCACATGGGATTCAAAGAGCCCTCTTTTGGTCAGCAGCTTAGGGTCACTGAAACCTGGCTAATGCTGACGCCTATCAAAAGGCCCAAGTCCTTCTGCGCCCTCCAGTTTTCTATTAAGGAATTGTTGGGACTCTTTTTGTTTTTTGGTTTTTTTTTAGAAATCTTGCAGCAGCCAAACAGATCATTCCTTTCAACTCTGCACTCCTTGGTCAGCGTCCAGAATGTAAGCAACGATGGCCATCTGTGTATTCCTGTGATCTCGGGCCTGATTTGATGCTTTTTCTCTCCTGACCTGACCTTCCAGTGACTTCTTCCCTCATCGACTATCCCATTTTCCCTGTTGCATAGTAAACAAATTTCTTCACCCTCAGCCTTTTAACTGCACGTTATTTCTACCCCTTTCTCTTGACTGAATGTGGTTTCTTTCCGAGGCCATCACGTCCCCCTCCTCAAGGGTGGTTTTTGTTCCTCTTGGTGGGGGAGGTCAGTATCCCGTCCCCTCTCTCCCCTCTCCAGTGCTCCTATCTAATCTTCTACCTTTGGGCAAAATTCCCTGCCCCGTCTAAGCTCTAGTAATCTGGCTAATAATCTACCCTCTTCCCTTGCTCAGTGCTGTTGTTTATTGATTACCTTGCCTCCTTCCCTCATTTAAAAAACAAAAAACTTGGATCTTGAGCTTTCTTCCTGCCTTAAATAATGTTACTATTGTAGGAAATTCCAGTGTCTGTGCTGATGACAGACCCAGCACCTTAGCTAGTCCCCTGTCTCTTGGTTCTTTAATTAATCAGCTTCCCTCTTTGAGTTGCACTTTCACCACCTATTCTAAGGACACACTCTGGGTCTTGTCAGTGTGGAACTGCTCCATTTCTGAAAATTTAGACAGGCATCTCATTTTCTCATTAAGACTCTTCCAGTTCTCCCATTCATTTACTCCCACTGCATCTTTTCTCCAATGTCTCTGAGAAATCTGCTTCCTTGGCCCTCTCTCTCTGCTCTTGCCCTGTCTGTTGACTCCCCTGCCTTTGCTTCCTTCCCTGTCTTGTTTGGATTTCATGGTCCTTTGCTTAAACAGCTCTTTTGGCCAGTATCCTCTCTTTATTTTCATTTTGTTTTACCTACCAAGCAAAACCCCAGGCCTAGATCAATACAAATGTCTGCTGTCATGATTTCCAACCTTTCCTGGACCCTTGACTCCTGTCTGGAAGTCTTTCTGTGTTTGAGTGACCTGTCTTGGGGACTTGCCACTATGGCCGCTTCAGCTGTTCCTCATTGTCCTACCTTCACTTTCTCTTCACTTACAGCAAGAAATCTTGCCTCTTAATTTATAGATGGAATAGAAGCTATCAAATTGAATTCTTTTAACTTTCTGCCACCAAACCTACAAACTTCATCTGTTATAGTGAAAGATGTATCTTTCTTTCTTTCTGTGGTGAATTATACTTGGATCTCTTGCTTAGATTTAAAAATCTTTTCTTATCAACTTTATGCATGCTTATCTCATTAAAAATAAATAAAATCTAGCAAATTAGTCCTTCAGTCTCCTTCACCCTCCAGCTCCTTTTCATTCTTCTCCCTTCTATAAACTAACTTCTTAAAATAATTGACTATATCCTTTGAGCCCATTGTAGTCTGGTTTCTTACTCAACCACAATATTGATACTCCTTCCCCTGGTGTCACCAATAACTCCCTTGTGGCTAAATCCAATGAATATCCTTTTCTATCTTCTGTGTCCTTGAAACGCCTCTTTTCCCTTGGCTTCTCTGGCACCATCCTTAAAAAATGTTTCCCTCTCTCTGCCAGTCCCCTTTCTTCGTCTCTTCCTCAGCCCACCACTTAAAAGTTGCTGTTATGCAGGGTTCTCTAGGCGTATCCATTGCTGAGGCTTTATTGATCATCTAGGATTCTTTGGGCGTATCCATTGCTGAGGCTTTATTGATCATCTGTACGCTGACAACTTCCACATTGCTATCTCTAGCCATCTCCTTCCTGCACTTCAGATGTCTGTCTCCAGCTGCTTCGTGTGCATCTGCGCTTGGATGCCCCGCAGTTACTGCAAAGCCAGCATGTCTAAAACTGACTTCTCCTCATCTGCTCTTTCTGCAAAACTCTGCCCTTGTGAAAGTCAGAGACCAGTGCCGCCATTTACGCAGTGGTCTTTCTGCCTTTATTTTTGTCCCTTCCATCCCACATCACTGCATTGCAGCTATCTTTCTTAGAGTGATCCTTCTGAGACAGCTCTCACCATATCATTGCCTTTAGTCCCATTAAATGACACTGGGGTGATACAGCTCCTACCTCATCTCCCAAACCCTCGACCCACTCATGCATAGACCATGCACCCCTCTTTGAAGGTACCTCTATAAATTTCTCTTTCCACCTGTACTCGCCTACCCTCATCTCTGAAATCTTGGTTTAGAGGTCAGCTTTCTTTGGGAACCTTTTGTTGAATGTCTAAGATGGGGCTAGGAACTCTCCTGACTGCTGTTGTAGAACCTTATACTTTTCCCTTTCTAGCATTTATCTCACTGTATTGTAACTGCCTATTTACTTTGATCTGGTACCAAACTGTAAGTTCCTTGAGCGTAAGGACTATGCTTTCATCTTTTTTCTTTTTAAATGCCCATCTTATAGCATAGTACCCAATATATAGTAGGCCTAATATTTATTGGATGGTTAATGGTTGGATAGGTTATAGGATTTTAGAACTCAAAGAACCCTATCTGTGTAGAATATGTCCTGGATTTTCAGGGTGAATGATCACTGTGTGGCGTTTAGTTCTTTTGCTAGAGATAATGATTTCAAACAAAGTCGTATTCAAAGGCCAAAACCTCCTTCTAATGTGTTACCCTTGATTTCACTACTGAAGTAGCCCTAGGTAGTTCGTTTCCAAATTTAGGTAGACCCATGTTTCTCAGTCCTGGCTGCACATTAGCATCATCTGGGGAGCTTTAAAAAAAAAAGTTCCATTGCCCCAACCTCATCAAATAAGAGAATAAATTTTATTCTTATTCTGGTAAGATTGTCATCCATTTCCAGCTTATTAAAATTGGTCAACAGCAGCCTTACTACTCTTTGACAAAAGAAATGGCAGGTAAGACTTTGTATTACCTGATTTCTAGATGCACCAGTCGTTGAGCATTTGGAAATTAGGGGCCCTTTTCTGTCTGTGACCCTTGGCTCATGATCTGTAATATAGAATGTGAGCAAAAGGTTTCCATCTGGTGTAGTTGCCGGCTCCTCTGATAGGGTCTCTGGTTTGGGTCACTGCTGTTGTATCACATACCTCTTTATGATGGGCTCACAGACTAATTCCCAGGGGCTAACCTGATGTAAGTAGGAAAATTTGGTTATTATCCCCAGAAGGAGCAGGTTGTTATTTAATTACCTTTTTTTCCCTTTATTTTTGGCTGCGCTGGGTCTTCGTTGCTGTGCACGGGCTTTCTCTAGTTGCGGCAAGCGGGGGCTACTCTTTGTTGTGGTGCACAGGCTTCTCATTGTGGTGGCTTCTCTTGTTGCGCAGAACGGGCTGTAGGTGCGTGGGCTTCAGTAGTTGTGGCTCGTGGGCTCTAGAGCGCAGGCTCAGTAGTTGTGGCCCACGGGCTTAGTTGCTCCATGGCGTGTGGGATCTTCCTTGACCAGGGCTCGAACCCGTGTCCCCTGCATTAGCAGGCAGATTCTTAACCACTGTGCCACCAGGGAAGCCCTTAATTACTTTTTTTTTTTTTAAATTTTAAATGTTATTTCATCTTTGCTTTTAGGGCTGAAATATGTCCTGTTCAAATATTTGAATTTTGGAAAAGTTGCTGCTTTTGGTAACTCTGAGGAATCAGGCGAATTTTTAAAATGGTTCTTAGGCTTCCCTGGTGGCGCAGTGGTTAGGAATCCGCCTGCCAGTGCCGGGGACACGGGTTCGAGCCCTGGTCAGGGAAGATCCCACATGCCGCGGAGCAACTAAGCCCATGCACCACAACTACTGAGCCTGCGATTTAGAGCCTGCGAGTCACAACTACCGAAGCCCGCAAGCCACAACTACTGAAGCCTGTGTGCCACAACTACTGAAGCCCGTGCACCTAGAGCCTGTGCTCCACAACAAGAGAAGCCACCGCAATGAGAAGCCCGTGCACCGCAACAAAGAGTAGTCCCTGATCTCAGCAACTAGAGAAAAACCTGTGTGCAGCAGCAAAGACCCAATGCAGCCAAAAATTAAATAAAATGAATAAAATAATTTAAAAAAAAAAGGTTTTTAAAAGCGTGATCTCACTCTTGAGTGCACTTATTTGTGGTAGTAATTGCTTGATAAAATCTGTTTTCTGCTACTCAACTAGTTTAATATTTAAGATCCATTTATTGCAAAGAGTCTCTGTATCTTAACAGCCTTAGAAGGATTTGAGGAACCTCAAATTTGTTTTCTTCCCTTGGTTTTTATACCAATACGATGTTAGTACTGTGGTGTTCAGAAGTTAATACATTCTCGGCGTGTTGTTTACAATAACATTTCACCAGTGCAAGACTCAAAGAGTTACTTGCATCAGTGAGTATCATAGATCTGAGAGATTTAAATGTTGAAAGATTACAAATATTTTACCCTTGTCATTAAAAACCTGTCATAGAGACACATGAAAACAAGTTGGGCTGTTTACCATTCTTTTTTTCTTCCCTAGGTCATTTCTGTAGCAAACCTGTTTGTTTTTTAAATTTATTTATTTTTCAATTTTGGCTGCATCGGGTCTTCGTTGCTGGCTTTCTCTAGTTGCAGCGAGTGGGGGCTACTCTTCATTTGGTGCACGGGCTTCTCATTGCGGTGGCTTGTCTTGTTGTGGAGCACGGGCTCTAGGCGGGCGGGTTTCAGTAGTTGTGGCATGCGGGCTCAGTAGTTGTGGCTCGCGGGCTGTAGAGCACAGGCTCAATAGTCGTGGCGCACGGGCTTAGTTGCTCTACGGCATGTGGGATCCTCCCGCACCAGGGCTCGAACCCGTGTCCCCTGCATTGGCAGGCAGATTCTTAACCACTGCGCCACCAGGGAAGCCCTGTTTGTTTGTTTTTTAATCTGCAGTACAAAGCCCTGGTTTCCAACAAACTGAGATTTTGTGAAGACTGATTAATTCTCAGGATAGATCTGCATCTGTTTTCAGAATTGCTTGTGTCTAAAAATAATGTGGAACTTAGGTAAAGCAATTGATGAATAGTTCATAAATTGGTCATCATTGGTAGTTTAAAGGTAGTTAATGTTGGGAACTTTCTTCACTCTTGGAAGTGGGACAGTGGGGGTAGGGAAGGTGTCTGCATACTTTCAGCTATTCTGGCCGATACTTTTTTTCCTTTGCCTTCCCCATTATCTTGTTTCCATTGGCTTTCTGGTCTAATGAGGCCTCCTTAAAGAGGGTAGGCATACGGACTTCCCTGGTGGCGCAGTGGTTAAGAATCCGCCTGCCAATGCAGGGGACATGGGTTCGAGCTCTGGTCCGGGAAGATCCCACATGCTGTGGAGCAACTAAGCCCATGCGCCACAACTACTGGGCCTGCGCTCTAGAGCCCGCGAGCCACAACTACTGGGCCCATGTGCCACAGTTACTGAAGCCGAGGCGCCTAGAGCCCATGCTCCGCAACAAAGAAAAGCCATCGCAATGAGAAGCCCGTGCACTACACCGAAGAGTAGCCCCCACTCGCCGCAACTAGAGAAAGCCCGCACGCAGCAACGAAGACCCAACCCAGCCAAAAATAAAAAAATAATTTTAGAAAAAGAGGGTGGGCGTAAATAAAATATGCATGCTGTTTTTCCTTTGCTAATGACAGTGTGAGAACATTGTGCACTTTCAGGTTTGGTCTTTTATGATGAATTGGCGTTCAGAAAAAGAACGTGACTTATTCTAGTTGGAAGTCGGTCGTATCTTCCCTCTCCCACCTGTGAGCAGGCAGGGTTGGCTTTCCATTCAGACGCTGAGCTCGTGTTGCTTTCAGATGAGGGAGCTCAGCCTGTAAGCCCTGGGCCTCAGCTTGGGCCTGCAGCACTTGGTTAAGTGAATCAGGGAGTCTGAATTATTCATTCTCCTTCCTGATCCCGCCGTTCGTATCAAATTCCTGCTGTGTCTTTGGGGCATCTTGCCAGTCTTCAGCATAATTGATTTTCTTGCTTTGTGGGGTGTGTGTGTCTGTGTGCGTGCACATGAGTTGTGCCTCTTTAAGCATTCCTGACTGCTTAGGATAGGAATATTTATTAAGCACATGTGGGTAGCTTTTATAACCTAAAGGAGAGGTTGGAATTGGTCTTTTTATTGTCCAGGATACAAAATTTTCTTTCCAAGTAATAGGATTTATTGACTGATGAATTATGAAGAAGGCTCTTCTATGATCTGAGTACAACACAAGTAGAAACACTTGTTCTTTTCTCTTTTTGTCCTCTACTCCTGTTGTCCCTTCTTTCGTGTTTTTCTATGAGAAGATATTTCACTGCAGAGCCATGGACTGTTAGAACTAGGAAGGACCCAGGGGTGATCTAGTCTATAGGCTGTGCAAACTTTATGCCTATGGTCTGGCCCTTACACAAGGGGTTTTGTTTGGCTAACACAGTATTTTAAAGACATTTGGATGAAGCATTTAAACACCAGGAGAACTTACATGAAATCCAGGTTTCTGGCTTCTCTCGGCAGCCCTGGGCCTGCATTCCTGTGTGGGCCCCTCTGCTGGCGCTTGAGGAACGGCCTGCTAGCCCCACCACTACAAGGCTCTACCCGCATACTTCTCTCTTCTCTTACCTCTGGTGAGCGTTACAGTGCCAGTCTAATGCAGTCTACTTATTTTATGCAAGAGAGGAAGGAACTTGCCCCAAATCTTGTAGGTAGTGGGAGAAACTTAGGTGAGGGTTCCTGTCTCTTAACTCTTAGTTGATTATGATACTTCATTTTTCTTTTTAACTTCTACCTTTTTTCTCACCCTTATGTTTTTTATTCATTCAAAATATTTATTGTGTATGTACAAAGAGTGAATGCTGGGAGTGTAAAAAGAATATGGTAGAGCCCCTTGTTCTTGATGTGGTCTTGAGAGACCCAGTGAGTCTGCCTTTGGGGAAAGTTACCACCCACCATTACTCTGTCATGTTATTTTGTTTTATTTTCTTCATATCACTTAACCACCATCTGGAATTATTTTAATTTGTCTGCTTGTTTATTATCTGGCTTCCCAAGTAGAATATAAGCACTGTGAGACCAGTGACTATGTCTTGTTCAACGTTGTATCTCTAGTGCCTAGACAAATGCCCGATACTTAGTAGATTCTCAGTATTTTTTGACTGAATGACTAAAGGAGGCATTTGAACTGGGCTTTGAAGGATGAATAGGAGTTTTCCAAGCAGACAGTTATTGATATATGCCTAAGCATGGAGGCATGAAAATACATGACATACCTTGTGCTTTTTTGGGGTTGGCCACAGAAGGCTATTTTTGATACTGAAAGACCATCTGGATTTGAAGGACCTTGGATCCTTGGTAAAAAACCAGAAACTAAATGTGTTTGAGTCAGAAAACTCCAGTACAGCTTTTTTCCCCCTCTGTAGTCTTTTAGCAGGATCTGGCCATTTATCATCATTGATGATTTATAGAGCTTTACCGACATATTTACCAAAGCATTATCATATGACAGATGTGAATCAAGTGCATGGTTCTAATGTGCCTTCAGTCTAGCAACACGTGTGCCTGGCACAGGGCAGTCTAATATTTTGCAAGTCCAGAACAACTGGCAGTAGTTATTTTTAGAGTATACAGTGGACCGGGCAGCTAATTTCTGAGGGTATAGGGCAGAGGTTCTCAGTGTTAGCTAGCTGTGCATTAGAATCACCTAGGGAGCTTTTAAAAATATCATTCCTTGGCCATACCCAACCCAGGCCAATGAAATCAGGAACTCTGGGGGTTGGGCCCAGGAATCAGTAGTTTTGTAAAAAATTCCCCAGGTGATTGCAGTATGCAGTCAAAGTTGAGAACCACTGGCTTAAGGGGACAGACACGGGAGGTGAGACAGGTTGTGGTAAGTTGAGATAGGAGGAGGGATCCCAGAGAGCACAGTCATTAAGAAGATTAAGAGGACAGTTGAAGAGAATTATTAAGAAGAGTATCGAGTGGAAGATATTTTAGGAAACCAGTTTAGAAATGTATGACTTTTAGAGCAGTTGGAACATAAAGAGGTTGGAAATCTTATAAATGGTGTCAGAGATAAAGGGAGTGTACCTAGTGGTTGAGGAGGGAGAGAGCCTGAATTCCATGGGGTCTGCTGTGCACATAAATCCTCACCCATAGATTCTAGCTTTCTAGTCATGTATGATGAAAAAACAGTGTACTTGAAGTAAAACATCATGGGACATAGTCCTATGACTAATTAGTTGTGTTCGTTTGGTTCAGTTTGCCAGCCATGTTTCAAATGCTGAGCACTGCGTTGGACCCTGGAGATGAATTAGATACAACTCTTGCCATTTAGGATCTGACATTCTAGGGAATTCCTCTGTGTAACTGCAGTTCAGCAGTTCTTAACTTCTCTGAGCCTTTCTCCATCTGTGAAATGTGGGGATATGATGGGATTATTTCTGAGGTTGCGTTCACCTTGGACATTTTATTACAGTGATTCTAAGTAAAATCTAATAAGAATCAGCACCTCTCCAAGGTAATTTCTATAGTTTTTATTGGGCAGAGAAAAATCCAAGAAAAAGTGTGGTCACAGGGTTTAAACTGAAACAATCCCAGGACCTTATCAGATCCTTTTCCTGTCTTACCTTGTTAGCAGGTTCTGTTTGAATTTGACAAGTATAGTTGGTAAAGAGGATCCGAGAGCAGATGTCCCTAGGGAAGGAAGTGGCTGATGGATTAGAGCAAAAGAAGAGCCTGGAGCCGCAGGCAGATTGGGAAATGCTGCCAGAGCATGTTTTTGAGATCTTCCATCGTTTCCAGCACCTTGTTGAGGAGTTGCTGACTACATTCATCGCCCAGATGAAGTCTGCTATAATTGGGAACAAATTGCTTATCTTGCCAGCAGCCCTAAAGAAAAGCTTAGGAGAACTGGGGAGATGTATCTTTCTGAAGATTCTTGCGTATTGCAATACAGTCATTGTTTTCTTTGGTAGGTTGTAGAAGGAGGGGAGAGCGGAGAAGGTAAGGGGAAGCGGCGGGCAAAAAGTGCCCCCCCCAAAAAAAAGGAGCCCTGAAAAACAGTTTGTGCTGGGAACTGGGGCAGAGTGGTAGGGCTGTGGTAGTTTTTTTGTAGGCTGTGCTCTCTTGTTGCTGTTTTGCTTTGGGGGACATACACTAATAATTATGGTTAGTTTTTTTTTTTTAAATGATACTCTTAGTGTCATCTTTCGTTCTAGAGCTCTCTATTAGAGACTGTGAAAGGATGATTTTTTTAAATGTAAATTTTGCACTCAACATATCAGTCCAGTGTAAAGACTGTACCATGATGTCTATTCAGATATCCTGGATTCTCAGACCTCAGATTACTGTTCAACCATTTCCTTTTCCACTGCCCACTTCCCGTTTCATTCTGCAGTGTTTGTATGCACTCCACGAACCTAGGCAGGTTGAGAGACAGTCCCTGTCCTTGGGAGCTCTCAGTATAGTGGGGAGACTGACCCCAGACAGATCTGTAATGTGCTAAGTGCAGAGAGAGAGGTGAGTAAATGTTTTGTGTGGGGGAGGGTACCCAGTCCAGCTGGGGCAGGGTGAGTGTCAGGGAATGAGACCTGGGGGCTGTATCAGGAGCTACAAGTCTATGCTAGACAGTAGAAGAAATAGGGAGATCCTGCTTTAATGTGTAGAGCACAGAGTGGGGAGGTAGGACCCTTACTTTTTGGTCTTTTGTGTTCAGAAGTACAGCAGCTTCCTTTGCTTCCCACTCGTGGCAGCAGATTCTCTCTTCCTGTGGAATTATGTGGGGTAGAGAAGAATGGCAAGGAACTGGCCCACCTACACGGGGGGAGAGGGAGGCATTAGGGATGTGGGTGTTTAAAAGCTCTCGGCGTGACTGGCTGTAAGCACAGTTGGCTATTTGTGTTACAGTTACTGTAGCTGTTATGCCTGCATTCCCTTTGCTGTGCCTCTCTACAGGGATAATTGTGGGGTCCTAACTTATATCTCTTCCTGCTGCCAGATAAAATAGGTGCCAATGTGTGGTGCATTACAGAGTATACAGTGAATTCTGCGTGGGCTGTCTTCCTATTGCTGCCTTAAGTTTTTGAGGCCTCTGCAGCATAAGGGGAAAAATGTTTTGGTTTTTTTTTTGTATTGAAAGCCACATTGGTGAAAACATAAAAATGAGTATTCTAGATTTTACTGAGGGATTGACCTCTAAATGGAGCTAAAATCAACTTTGGTAACTGTGTTTCGAAAGTGTTAAATACCAAGGGTTGAATATCCATGGAAAAGGTGATTTGTCTGGGAATCCAAGGAACTAGTCACGTTCTGGTAAAACTCTCAGGAGAGTAGCCCAGAAAGAGGACGGGTTTTACAGCCGATCTGCCATTCATTTGTTGTGTGACCTTGTCCAATTGACCTAACTTTTCTCAAGCCTCAGTTTTCTCATTAGTAAACAGAAGCTAATATAACTACCATAGAATTGGTGTGATGATCAGATGTTTATCATTCCACTACTAAAAACCTTTCCCAGGCTTCTTCCTTCATATTTATGTCCCAGCAAGATGACATCACTTGCTATTTCTTTTTCCTTTTTGCTTTTGTACATATTTTTCTTGTATTACTTTTTACCTGCCCGGCCAGAAAATTCTCTACCAAATAAAACACATAAACACACAAACTTGGCAATTTTAGGTTAATGCTCTTTTGTTCCTTAGATCACATCTCAGTGTGCTCCCTTTTCAAGGAAGCCTTTCCTGATCCTGGTCCTGCTCCAACCTAGAAAGTGTTCTTTCTAGATGTTCCATAGTACTCTTTAAATTTATCTGAGTCCTCTGCTAAACGGTAGTTTTTCTGAGGGCAGTGCCTGTCCTGTGTACTGTTGTGTTACCAGTGCAGAGCCTGTGCCTTCCTCCTTCCCTTGACTTAAATGATGTATGGTCTGAGCCCAAAAGCTATTGCAAAACTCAGGACAATACAGAGAGGCACAGCAGGGCCCCCCCCCCCGCCCACCCCCCCCACCCCGCCCCTCCCGCTTGATTTACAACCAGAAAAGAAAACCACTTAATTTGCACATAATTGATGGTAAAACCCACTTCCTCTGGGGGCCTGGTGAACTTGATTCTTGTACTTTCGTAGAGATTCAGACTTCTGCTCTCTTTCGTACATAAGAGTTGTTTTTTGCTCTGAGTAGAAAACCACTGGAAAGCAAGGGTATGGCTTGGCAGTAATCTTGTCTCGTCATTGGGCGAAACAGCTCTAGTCCCACCACAGCCACTACTTTTTAGAAAAGGACCCCTTTAAACAGAATACCTCTGGGGATGATAAAAACCTAAAGGGAAGAATAGTCTGAGACTCCTTAAATATACTTGGATATCTGCTCCCCCTCCCCCCTTTTTTCTTTAGAGCAGTTCAGGCCTTGGAGGAGAGAGGGAGGGAAGGAGGAGTTGGGGGGGAGGGGGAGAGTGAGAGAGAGTGAGACTGTGTGTGTGTGTGTGTGTGTGTGTGTGTGTGTGTGTGTGTGTTGTGGTCAGGCAGGGACCTCTCACTTACGTGGCCTAAGCGTACCCGATGTGGCCATGTGGTCCTATACATCTCAAAAGTTACCTTCCACTCTCTAATGGGTCATATTGCATTTGTGGTAGAGTGAGTGTCAACATTCCCTGCAAAAGTAATGACAAACAGAGCACCTGTAACCCTTTACTACTTCACAAGTCTATCTATGTCTCTTAAACCAAATACCTTGAGGGAAGGGATGGTCTTACTCATTTCATGTCCTCAGTGATCTGTACAGATGTTGGCATGTCCCACAGTAAACAGTGGTTACCTGTTTGTGGAATGAGGCAGCATGGTGTGGTAGAAGATTGAAGGCTTTTAGAGTTTGTGGACCTCAGTTAGGATGGGTCCAGCCAGCACCTGTTAGCTGGAGGACCTTGGGCGAGGTTTTAACCTTCTGAGCTTCAGGATCAGCTTTTGTTGTGAAGATAAAAGATATGGTGCCCTGCACAGTTCCTGGCAGTAGATAGATGGCTATTACTTTTTCCCCGAATAGTTCATTTTGAAATAACTTCACAGTTAGAGAAAAGTTGCCAAAACAATTAAAAACTTAAAAATTCCTATATATGTTACTCAGATTCCCCAGTTGTTAATATTTTATTGCTTTTGCTTCATTGCTCACTCTCTTCGTGAGTGTGTGTGTGTGTGTGTGTGTATGTATACATACCCTTTATCATTATTCCTTTTCTGAACTTTTTTGAAGCAAATACTCCAGTGTGTGTGCCCCCAAATAGGACTTTGCTACATAACCAGTATACAACTCTCCGAGTCAGGAAGTCACTGCTGGTGTGTTAACCATCCATCCATAGACCCCATTAACATTTTGGCAGTTGCCCCTATAATGTCTCTTTTTCCTTTTGGGTCCAGGATCCTCTCTAGGAATATGTGTGACATTTAGTTACATGTCTCCTCAATCTTTCAAGTCCTATTTCAATCTGGAACAGTTCCTTAGTCTCTGCCTTTCCTTCATGTCCTTGACATTTTTGAAGTGTCTTGGCCTGGGTCTGTCTGGTTCTTCATGACAGTAGTCATGTCACTTTTGGTGGGAATGTCACAGAAATATGCTGTGCTCTTGCCAGTGCATCAGACCTGGAGGCAAATGATACGTACCCATCCCATGACCAGCAATATTAACCGTGATCGCCTGGTTTGGTTGGTGTTTGCCAGGTTTTTCCACATTAAGTTCATCATTTTTCCTTTTACGATTAATGATTATCTTACGGAAAAATATTCTGAGGTTATACTACTAGCCCGTTCCTCATCAGAGCCCCACCTGACATCCTGAACCAGCCACTTCTGTAATAGTTGCCAAGTGGTGATTCTCTGTCAGTCTGTCTGTGTTTATCGGTTGCCATTCTGCTGTAAGGAGAAGTTTTCCCTTATTTGTTTGTTTATTTCTGTCACTGTGGACTCCTGGATTCCTATTTTATTCTGTTGTTTGTAATCCATTTCTGTAATTGTTCTAATCCTCAAGCTGTTCCCAGTTCGGCCAGTAGGTCCCACTTTATGCTGCCTTCTTTGTTCTGTTGACCTGCCTCCATCATTCATGGGATGTCTCTTGACATTCTGGCACAAGAAGGTTTTCCAAGCTTATCTTGTTCTTTTCCTGCTCTAGCTCTGGAATCAGCTACTTCCAAGGAGTCCTGGTTCTGTTAAGTGGAGGAGAGTGATTAGAAACCAAAATCTGGGTGCTAGGTGTGTGCATTGCTACTGGGGTGTCATTGCCTCTAGGCTCTCTCAGAGCTAGAAAATATAGGTAAGTAAATATGTACACACAAATGCATATATACACACACACCATACATATGCCTCTGTAACTGTTTCTAGATTTCTTTATGTACATATATGTAGTATAGTATGTGCAGATGTATGATGTTTGTATGTGTGTATGTTATGTGTGTATATATTATGTATTTTATATTATGTATTTTATATTATAAAACCTTGAATTTTATATCATAAAAACCAGAGTTCATACCGATAACTCCATCTTAAATCTAGCCAACCTCTTTCCATTTTTGTAAATATATTTCCAAGTAGGGAGAAACTTGGGTTCTTCTTATCCTCGGTATATTTACTTATTTCATTTTATTTATTTGCTCAATGTAATCAGTTTCCCAACCACAGCAGACAGGTCCTCCATCCCTGTATCCCACTCCTCATGGCCTGGAATCCTCAGCCAGTGGGCCCTCAGGTCTGTCTTCCGTTTGGTCTCCCAGTGTCCCTCCAGTTCCCCCAGCCTTCCTTGTGGTTCCCCACCTCCCCCAGCCACTCTTGTCATTGGGGTCTGGGCCTGCTGGTCTGTGCCGCCTTATAATTCCTCGACTCCTTACCCCACCTGTATCCTTAGATGTTGCGCTAACTCCTCTATGATGGAAGCGAGCTATTATTATTTTCTGAGGGAGATTATATATTTTTTGTTCATTTATTGAGGTATAATTTATATGCAGTGAAATTCATCCTTTTGAGGTATACATTTCTATCAGTTTTGACAAATGTAATATAGCCATGTAGTGATGACCACAATCAAGATATGGAATGCTTTCATTAGCACAGAAGGTTCCCTTAGTTCCGTTTCCAGTCAGGGCTGCCGTCCGCCCCCAGCTGCTGGCAATCACTGATCTGATTTCTGTTCACTATGTAGTGTTTTGAGTCTGGCTTCTTTCACTTTGGGTTCTTTCAGGATTCGCCCATGCTATTTTTTTTTTTTTTTCCGGTAGGCGGGGCCTCTCACTGTTGTGGCCTCTCCCGTTGCGGAGCACAGGCTCCGGATGCGCAGGCTCAGCGTCCATGGCTCACCTGCCCAGCCGCTCCACGGCATGTGGGATCTTCCCGGACCGGGGAACGAACCTGCGTCCTCTGCATCGGCAGGCGGACTCTCAACCACTGAGCCACCAGGGAAGCCCCGACCATGCTATTTTATGGATTAGTAATTCATTCCTTTTTATTGTTGAGTGCTTATTTATTTATATCTGTACCACAATTTATTTTTCCATTCACCAGTTGATGGACACTTGGGTTGTTTCCAGCTTTTGATAACTATGAATTAGACTGCAATAAATATTTGTATATAGGTTTTTGTGTGGATATATGTCTTCATTTCTCATGCGTAAATACATAGGGATGGGATTGCTGGGTCATATGTTAAGTATATGTTTAACTGTATAAGAAACTGCTGAACTTTTTCCAGTGTGGCTTACCATTTTTGCATTCCCATCAGCAGTGAATGTATGAGAGAGTTCCAGTTGCTCCACATTCTTTGCAGTATCTGATATTGTCAGTTTTAAAAAAAACCTGAGTCATTCCAGTAGGTATGTAGTGGTATCTCTTGTGGTTTTAATTGGTACTTCCTTAAATTCTAATGGTGTTGAGCAGCTCTTCATTTGCATAGTTGCCATCCGCATTTCTTTGATGATGGGTCTGTTAAATCTTTTGCTCATTTTAAAAATCGAGTTGGTTGTTTTCTTTGGTGAGTTTTGAGAGTTCTTTATTCTTGTTACCAGTCCATTGTCAGATATGTGTTTGCAGATATTTTCTCCCTGTTATTTTAAATTATAAACATAGCTTCTTTAGGGTATCAGAATTTTGGATTGGATTCTTTGGGGCTTTCCATAGAGCCTCCGTGTTGTGAATACCCAAGAGAACTATACGTAAGAGGGTGAATCTAGGCGTGCGGGAGGGTGGAGATCTTGGAGGGTCAGGTGGAATTGCCTCTCCCCAGGGACTGAAGGGTACTTGTGAAAAGGAAGCAAGAACAGGGAAAAATAAGAAGAGTGGTAGTGGTGGCCAGGACTTTTGGTGGGAGAATTCAGTACAGCCAGTTCAGGGATGGGAGGATGGCTGTTAGAACTGTCTACAATAGAAGGGTAAGGAGCATGAGAGGAGCCAGGAGGTTAACGTGGAGTGTGTTGAATCTAAATGAAGTCAAACAGGGAGCTTCATTTGGTAGGTAAGAGAGAGGCTTAGAGAGGGGATGCAACTTACCTAAGAACTGGGCCTTAAATTCAGATCTTTAAGAACATTTGTGCAGAAGGGCAGCATATTGAGTTGGGGGCAGGAGGGGGAAAATGAGGGTGCTAAGCTGGGGTGACATGTTTTTGTTATTCTTTATATGCTTTACATAATTTATAAATACTCTTCTTGTATCTACTCAGTATTTAGTAAAACATAACAACAAAGCTGGAATGACCGCAGAATTGGTGATGGAGCTGGTAAGAGTTTTGACTGTAAGTCAATCTGGAATATATTTTGGGTTAAAAGAAAACATTAGAAATCTAATGGGAATGCATTTTTGGCACAACAAGAATGTTTGGTTCTTCCTGACACCGAAAGGGAAAGAGGATACTAAAGACAGTAAGAGGTCATAAGTTTGGCTTTTGCTAGTTACAGTTAGCCGTGAAACTACTAGCTCCCAAGGTTAGGATTTATTGGAATTGGAATTGCCTTTGGATTAAAAGAGGATGATGAAAGGAAATGTCTGGGAAAGCCTGATAATAGTAGTATTGGATTCCTGGTCTAATTCAGGCACTCCTGAGTACGCTCCTTGTCATTACATTTTCCTGATCCTTTCATAACTCTGCAGAAATTGAGATTGAGAAAAATTAAGTGATATGTCCAAAGTCATGTAACTAGTGGGTGGGATTCCTCCCTAGGACTGGGTGGCATCAGAGCTTGTTCTCTTTTCACTGTACCAGTGCTGATCATGGTGTCATTTGAACACTGGTGTCAGTCCACTGTTGGTTGCCAGCTCACTGCAAGATAGATACAGGACTTGATAGTGAGCATGTAGAAGCTTTTATAGTATTTTGATGGAGTAATTTTGTGAGTGTTGAATCTAATAATAAAACGTTTGGGGTTGTATTTTATATGTCTTTGTTTTTTTTAAATTTCATTTTTTCTAGTAGTTCATTTTATTGCATTTTACAAAAGTACCATTCCATGATGGATTGGGAATTAAAAAAAGAAAGGGGTTGCTACAGTTAGTTTGAGAAGCCCTGCACTGTGCGGTGCTGCCTCTCTCCATTTGTGATACTTGCATCAGTAGGCAGTTTGCTTTGGCATTTCAGCTGACTCTGAGTTCTGAATGGCAGCAGGGACAGGGTCAGTAGAAAGGGGAAGAGGCAGGAGGGAAGGTGAGGGTCTAGTGGAGACTCTGGGAGAAGGCTTCAAACTGCTCTCAAGTAACAGAAGGGTGAATCCCAGGTCTCCTAAGATGAAGGTGGATACCATGCTTCCTTTGGTCAAATGCAGTGTTTGGATTGTGGCCACCTTTCTGTAGAGTCCTTACCTGCTTTTTATTACTGTCTGCGGCAATGCTGGTGTTGTTATAGAGGAGAACAAATACAGGAAAAGGAATTTATAGAAATAAAGTTGACAGAAGGTAAGAATTCAGAAAATCTGAAACCTCCTTTTCCCTCTTCACAACTGCACATGAGCACTCACCTTGAAGTGTTTTCCCTTTAAGGGAAAGGCTGCAGTTTTTTGGCAGAGCTGAGAGTTTTGATTGGCCCCCTCTACTGCTGTTTGCCACGAAGAATCCTGACCAGTCCAGTTTTGTTCAGAGCTGGTTGGGGAGTCAGCTGAGCTGCCAAGTTCTCTGCACCCAATTCGAAATGTATTAGTGTTTAGGGAGTGGGCCAAGTCTCTCAGATGCGCCTCCTACAGTTCAACTTTCCATGTTCCAGGAGGAAATGTGACCCTCCTGTTTCTGGAACCCCAGGTCACAGATTCTTACTTCTCTCTGAATGCCTTTGAAGCCTTGCCAGTTTAGGGAAGCGGGGAGATTAACTCACTGAAGGGAGTATGTTTTTAGGGAGGTTACCCAGAATGGGATACCCTAATTAGTGGCCCAGGAAAAGGAGCCCACATCCTTCAGGTTACCTAGGATATGACGTTAAGGAAACAAGTATCAGTCTTATGGGATTCTTTTTATGAAATGGCAAAACAGGCCCTCTAATTTAGATCCTTGTTTGACCAATTTTAGTTATGATGAAACATCGATCACACTGATGTAGATAAAGGCAGGCAATATCGCATGGTACGTATCTCTTGCCAAAACCCTTACATGTGGTCTACAGTAAACTGCTGCCATTCTGGTTGTGGCCGAGGGCAGGACTGCGGACCTGTGACAGTTCTAATTGCAAACCTTGTACTTGCTTTGCTGGTTCTTAATCCCTAGAACCAAGCTAGGGTCAAGAATGGGTTCCTGATTGCCATGGGTATGACTGTTGAGATAGTTTTCAGTGCTCCTGTGCTGGTGACAGCTGTAGGTTGGGAGGTAGTTTATGTAGGTCTGCCCTTTTCTCTATGGGGATAAGCTACTTATTTAACATTTATTGAACCTGTGATAAGTATAGGCAGTTTATAATGCCAGCTTTTAAATTTCAAGGCAAAATAATTTTGATAATTTTCAAATTCATTAGAACCCTCTTAACATTTGAACAGAAGGTGGAAGATAAGAGAATGAGGCATGTGGAGGAAGCGGCATTCTGGGATCTGTCACAATACTTTATCCTTACCTCAGTGTCATCAAGTCTGGGAATAAAACTACGTCCGAACATCTCTGTGTCTCTTCTGTAGGTTATAAATTTCCTGAGGAGAGGGCAGTTTCTGATCCTGTTTTGTATTTCTCAGAGAGTCTGACCTTCTTGGTAGATTCAATAAATATTTGTTGAGATCAATTAAATAAATAAGCAGCTTCTAAAGTAAGCACAAAGGACAGAGTGCTAATTCAGTAGTTTATTTGTGAATTTAGTTCTCCAGGTCTTCATGCTGTACTTCTCTGATCAGGTTCCTGAGCCCAAATGACTCGCCTGGTACTTGGCCTTAAACTTTCTCCCCTCTGCCTTTGGTTATGCTCTCCCTAAGCAACGAGAAGACGGGGAATGAGGTTTATAGACGATTCAGACCAGCAGACACACTCCGCTCCTTCTCCCCCACCACACACCCAACTCCTTTCTGTATGGTCTTTGGGGACAATTAAAATTTTTTTTGCCGTAAAGGTATGATTCCTAGGTGAAGCTGGGAATTCCTAATTGTGTATGTACTCATATTTTTGTTAGGTGTGTGGAATTTGAGGGGGTAGCAGTGCTGGAAATAACCTTAGGGTCTCTTCCTCCCCACCACGTTTTACCAGTGACAAAATAGAGACCCAGAAAGGTTAAGCAGTTTATTCCTAGCCACATGGTGAATTAATCGTTCATCAAGACTGTTCTCCAGGTCTGCCAAGTCCTAGTTCTAGGCATTTACCGCACTACCAGAGAAGGCCTGTTTTTTATAGAAAGCATCAGTAAAACCTGACTTCTGGCAAAAACGAATATTGGCAATTTAACTTAGGAATGTGAGTGCAAAACCTTTTTCCCTTTTGAATGCTAGAACTATCCCAGAGTTTCTCTTTTTCTGCTTTTTGCATGATTTAGAAGACAGAACAAAAAGAGAAAAGTTGCATAAAGGATATGCTTCATTTAAATGCTTAAAGAAAAAAGTAGGGCACTTCAGATTCCTAAAAATAACATTTTTTTAAAAATCCCAAAATTGTGTAAAAAGGGATTTTAGTTGCACGAATTCTGTAATTTTCTGGGGTTGTCTGGGCCGGGGGAGGATGCTAGCTCTCCAAGTGCTTTATGTTATATTCCTCTTTTTTTTGTGGTGACCCCAGAACGGGAGATGGAGAAACGTTCTCTGAAGAGTGATCTGGGGGGAGGGATGAGAAAGTTGCAGGCGGGAAAGCTCAGCCTAGCGGTTTTAGAGAGGGTTGTTTTTTTTCTTTTTTAAAAAGGAAAGGTCTGCTAGGAGCCTGGTCCTAACTGATTCCAGATGGGCCTGCTCCAGTACAAAGGTTTTCAGTGTGTTTGGGATGGGACAGACCATGAGGGCCCCCTGAGCACTTCCTGTGCAGCTAGGCAATTGTACTCACCTAATCAGAAACAGCCGTCATTGCTGGGCCTCAAGAGCAGCCATCTTGGGCTGTCTTTGTGCCTCGTTCTGTGAAACTGCCCTCTTCTCCTGCCTGGTTCATCTCCCCATTCTAGTCTCCTTTCCTCTCTAATCTCTTCTCTGTTTGTTTTCAGGGGACATATATATTACTTATGGGGTGGGAGCAGTGGGGAGGAGGAGGAGGGGAAGGGAGAAATAGGAGGAGGGAGGAGGGTGAACAGCCAAATTAAAGACAGATGCTGAAAGGCTTTTTTTCCTGGACCTGGGAGATATTTGCTGGAAGTGGGTATTGGGAACATGAGAATGTGAAGCAGACAGGGGAAACCAAGCCAACTCTGTTTTTTAATTTCTTCAGTCCGGCATCCTTTCCAGAAGGGCTCAGAATAATACGTGGTTTGTTTACATTATAAACTGAGTATCACTGGCCCTTTCTGGCTGTATGCCACAGGGCGAGTTTGACAGTGACTTTAAGCCCAACAGAGATAGAAAGATGTTTTGTGCTCACATCCCATGGAGCATTGTTGCCAGGGGAGCATACCTTCCGTGCTCTGATGGAGGCTTGAATTTGGCCACCTTCTCAACTACTGCAGTGCATCTCAGGCACTCTGCACAGATGAAAAGAGGATTTTGTGGTGATGCTCAGCTGCAGGGACTATGAATCGTTCCCGTGGGCCCTCCACACTCCACCAAGGATATATTTTATGTATAAATTTGATTTTCTCTTTTGGCGCAGATACCTGTTAGACCATTTGGTTCAGATGTATGCTTGGTGTTTGAATCTCAGTTTTCTGGATCTAGCTGATGATTGCAGAAACTCTGTGGGCCCAGGGGTTCGTCTGGGTCCTTGCAGTTTCATCCTGATCCATTTGGCTGTCGTATTCATGTTATTGCATAAATGTGAATTTATTAGGATTGAATACGTAAAATTCTGTGTAGGAATAAAGTTCTCCGAGGCCTTGAGTCTTAAAAAGCTGCTTTTTATTTTTAATTGGAATTTTTTTGGGGGAAATTGTAGATTCACATGCAGTTGTACAAAAGCTGCTTCTGAAATGGCAGGAAAGCAGAGGTTCTGATTTAGAGGCGGATAGACACCTTTCCTTGTCTTCTGAAGCAGAGTGGAAGAAGATTGGATGAGGGGCCCTTGAGCCCTCCGCTCACCTTGTTGGCTCTCTGCTGTCTTTGGTGTACGCACTTGTCAAATACTAGAAGTGCTCTAGCACGAGAAGTACCCAGTTGCAGTCCCTAGTTCAGGCAGGCCATACCATGAAACCTTGCTGATGTGCTTGAGCAGAGACAATGCTCAGAATGTAGGGATAGATTGGGGGTGGAGACATTGTAGACCTTGGAAGAAGTGAGTTGGAATTGATAGGGTTGAATCAACCAGACATATTTGGTTGGGATCACTAGGATTACTCCGTTCATTGTTTTCCTATTAGCTTAGATGTCATCTTCCTAAAGAGGCCTTCTTTAACCTAAAGTACATTTATGCCAATTTTTTTTAACATTTATTGTGATTTGCAACTAAATATTTGCTTATTTACTTGGTAAAATATTTTTCCCTAATTTGACTATACTTCATGAAGGCAGGGACTGTCTGTTTTGCATACTGTATATGTGGTACCTAGACTAGTAGGTGTACATATCATAAAAGTTCGTTGAAT
Source organism: Globicephala melas (assembly GCF_963455315.2). Classification (NCBI taxonomy): domain Eukaryota; kingdom Metazoa; phylum Chordata; class Mammalia; order Artiodactyla; family Delphinidae; genus Globicephala; species Globicephala melas. The sequence continues at coordinate 11,686,996 of NC_083323.1, forward strand.
GAATATCATGGGAAATTATGGTTCCTGCTGAAAAGCTTAATTCTTAGTTGGCCAACCCTTTGCCTACTATTTTGGGTCAGAATAGAGACTTGGAAAATTTTCTAGATGAAAGAGTTTTAATCCCTTAGGCTTCTTCTCTTCTTGTAACAAATCAGTAAACTACCTTAGCTTGAGGTCATCACTTAAGCTCTACTAATAGATTCTTGCATCATTTCAGAAAATGTGTTTAAGGCCTAGAATCCCAGGCTCTGAAGCATCTGGTCCACCCTGACCTCTAAAATTAGTAGACTTATTCTTTTCCCTCCTGTTCTACGTGTTTAGAAGAGTAGCACAATTCTATTTTAATGCTTGTTACAAAATAGAATAAGGAAAACACGATGACTCTGGTTTAAAAACTCTCTGCTCATCTAAATTGGTTTAATGGCTAGTCTTTCCTTTTACCACTTCAGCTTCTCATCTTGGAAATGACCTTCCCTAGATTTATCTTTATAAAGGGGGTCACATATATATTAGATCCCTAACTCACTGGGACTCTTTCTTAGGCTTGGCATTTTGTTTGTTTGTTTCTAAGTAACTTTTCTCCCCAAGACCAGGAAGAAAAGGTTAAGTAATTATGGGCAAGAAAATTAGAAAACATATAGGAAAAAAATGTAGGGTTGTGTGGGTGTGTGAGAGTGTTTGTGTATGCATATATATATTGATATTTTCCCCTTCTCTGCCACATTCTTCTGTACCTAGAATGAGATTTTTTTATTCTGGGAAAAATTGCATAACTTCTGGTCTCGGCTGTTTCTTTTAGGTAGTTGAACTATAAAATACTGAATTTGTAGCTGTTACCTTATTAAGGTCTTTGGTCTACTCTTTTGAAAACTGGTAAATGATGTGGTTTTTAGATATGTGTATTGAAGCAGTACCAGTAATAAAGTATTGCCTTTGTCCTGCTGTTCCTTATTGAAGTCGAAATTTGCTTGGAGAGCTGAGAGTCATAGAGGATTGTTATTTTTGAGCTCTGAGGTCAAAATCCTCACAATTAATATTTAAGTGTTATGCTGTCAGCTAAGGTCAATATTCATTTAGGTCAGGGATCACCTCTTATATATCGCTTTTATCTCTTGTAGCACCTAACACAGTCCTGGGCACATGAGAGGTGCTCAGTGCAGTTAATTTAGTGTGATCTTGTGTAACTCACAGGTTGAGTTGGTTGATCTGTTTTTTGGAGGAAAACATCACTTGTGCATTTTATAGACACATACATGGTGTGCCTGGGAATTTTTAAATATGTATTTAAAATGCTACTTTATTCAAGTTTCTAGAGGAAAACATATGAGAATATCTTCAAGGTATTCTTTACTTGAACCAGGACATAAATAATAACTATAAAGGAAAAAAATGATAGATGGACTACATTAGCATTAGGGCTATCTTTTCATTAAAATGCACCATTAAGAAAATAAAAAGGCATGCCACAGAGTAGGAGAAGATATTTGCAATACACGTATCCGGCTGAGATCCAGAATACATAAATAACTCCTTCAAATCAGTATATAAAAGAAGTCCTGTAAATTAATCTTTGAACAAGCCAGAAAAAAAAAATGAGCAAAAGATTTGAATAGGTACTTCACAAAAGATGAGAAGTGGTCGACATCGTTAATCATCAGGTAAAACAAATAACCATAGTGAGATACTACTACACTAACTCCAGAAAGACTGAAATGGAAAGGGCACACGCTACCAGGTGTTAGTGAGGTTGTTCAGCATCAGGAACCCCCCTCAGGAGCCCTCATGCACTGCTGGTGGGGATGTAAGTTGGTACAACTTTGGAAAATCTGCAGTTGGCAGTATCTATCAAAGCTGAACATAAGTGTACCCTATAACCAGCACTTCTACTCATGCTTATATGCAACAGAAATGTGTACGTATGTGCACCAAAAGACATGCACAGGAATGTATGTAGCAGCATTTTTAGTAATAGCCCCAAGCTGGAAATAACACAGTTGCCTTTCAGCAGTACTGGAATATTTTCCAATAAATTATAGTTATAAAATGGAATACTTTACAGTAATAACAGTGAATGAACCATTGCTGTATTCAACAAATGAGTCAGTTTCACAAATGTAATGTGGAACGAAAGAAGCCAGCACAAAAGTACAGTATATAATGTGTGATTTCAGTTACATGAAGTTTAAAAACAGGCAGAATGAATCTATGGTGTTAAAGTCATTACTGTGAGCTGGTAGGAGTGACTTTGCAAACGCCCTAGATGGGCTTCCAGTATGCTGATAGTGTTCTCTCTCTCTCTCTCTCTCTCTCTCTCTCTCTCTCTCTCTCTCTCTTTCTCTCTCTTTTTTTACTTAGATGCTGCTTTACATGGGGGGTTCACTTTGTGGAAATTCATTGAGTTGTATACTTCTGATTTTTTCCCATTTCTGTATATATAGTCACTTCTGTAAAAAGTTTACTTAAAAATTAGATTTTCTTTTTCCTGTGAAAAGCCTATAGATAGCTTTTCCTCTGATGCATGTACTAATCCTTTGCCTGTCAAAGCTGGTAGGATGTGGGCGTGCATATACATTTATGTGTTTGTATATTAGAGATGTCGTATGGGCATGAAGATGCTTCTCTTATTAATGTAAATTTGCTTGTCAAGTATTCAACACACTAAGAGTTTCAGACAGCCATTGGAAAAGAAAAGTGATTAAAAAAAAACTCCACTGATCACTTTTTAAACTAGCTCTCTGAGAAGAATAAGGAAACTTTCACTCTGCCTCACTGCGTAGCAAATTTGGGGTTTGCTCTGCAGATAGAAAAACCTCTTCATTAAATGTTCTCCATCACTAAAGGCTTCATTTTCAGAAGAATGCACCTCCTTTTGACCTTTATTCTTTTTATAAAATTAAGATATAATTGAAATACAACATTACATTAGTTTTAGGTGTACAGCATGATTCAATATATGTATATATTGCAGATGGTCACCATAATATGTCTAGTTAACATCCATCACCACACGCAGTTACAGAGTTTTTTTCTTGTGGTAAGAATTTTTAAGATCTACTCTCTTAGCAACTTTCAAATATATGGTACAGTACTATTAACTGTAGTCACCATGCTGTCCATTACACCCCCATGTCTTATTTATTTTATAACTGGAAGTTTGTACCTTTTGACCACCTTCACCCATTACCCCACCCCAATCCCTACCTCTGGCCACCACCAATCTGTTCTCTGTTAGGGTTTGGGGTTTTTTTTTTTTTGTTTCTTTGTTTGTTGTTGTTGTTGTTTTTAATATTCCTCATATAAGTGAGATCTTACAGTATTTATCTTTCTCTGTCTGACTTATTTCACTTGGCCTAATGCCCTCAAGGTCCATCTGTGTTGTTGCAGATGGCAGGATTTCCTTCTTTTTATGGCCAAATAATATTCCATTGTATATATATACCACATTTTCTTTATCCATTCATTCATCAGTGGTTACTTAGGTTGTTTCCATGTCTTGGCTGTTGTAAATAATGCTGCAATGAACGTGGGCATGCAGGTATCTTTTCGAATTAGTATAGTGCTTTTGTTTCCTTCAGATAAATACCCAGAAGTGGAATTGCTGGATCGTATGGCAGTTCTATTTTTACTTTTTAAGGAACCTCCATACTGTTTTCCGTAGTGGCTTCACCAGTTTACATTCCCACCAACAGTGCACAAGGGGTCCCTTTCCTCCACATGCTCACCAGCACTTGTTATTTCTTGTCTTTTTGATAATAGTCATTCTAGCAGGTGTGAGGTGACATCTCATTGTGGTTTTGACTTGCATTTCCCTGATGATTAGTGATGTTGAGCACCTTTTCACGTACCTGTTGGCCATCTGCAGGTCTTCTTTGGAAAATGTCTATTCAGATCCCCTGCTCATTTTATAATCAGATTGTTTGTTGTTTTGTTATTGAGTTGTATGGGTTCTTTATGTATTTTGGATATTAACCCCTTATCAGATATATGATTTGCAAATATCTTCTCCCATTCAGTAGGTTGACTTTTCATTTTGTTGGTAGTTTCTTTTGTTGTGGAGAGGCTTTTTATTGACCTTTATTCTTATCATGGAAACTATAAAGAGAGGAACTCTTCACATGATACTAAAAAAATTTTCCCCCTTACTCTATGGAAATCTAACTCAAAGCAAGGCAGTTTAGGAAAACCTAACCTGGATGAGGTAGAAAATCATGTGGCCTTGACTTCTCTCAACTGGTCATATCTCTCAATTCTCAGTCTGGCCTTAGTAAAATTCTTGAAAGTCATCTTAAGATTGCCATGTTGTTTTCTGACCATACCTGCGTAAATCTTCGTTCTCTCTCCCTGGAAGGCCCTTACTTGCCTCATTTACCTCAGTAAACTCCTGGAGCTCATTCTCCACGATACCTTTGAGAGGTAGCCATTCCTCTTGTGTCTTCTCACTCTACCTGTATACTCTGCCATATCACAGACTACACATAACTGTGTTTATCTGGCCTCCAGTGCTCGCCTTTTGAGACATACCAGCTGGCATGTGGTAGGTATTCAAGAAATATTGAAAGAAAGTATGAATGATTTGGCATATTTTCTAAAAAACAATAGCTATTTTCTACGGATTAAAAGTCGATGATAATAGTTGATATTAGTAGATATATTCTAAATTTTTTCAGAAGTGATACTTTGTGTTAATTTCTCAGTAAACCCAGGAATGTATTTACAGCAGGGGGCGTATTGTGGCAGTAGGCAGGAGGGATGCTAACTGGTTTACATGGGTATCGGACATGAGCCCTTGGCCTCTTTAGCGTGGTCCTCTAATAGCTGATTTAATATTAGTGGAATCTCTGGAGAAATACTTTGAAATGCTCTCATTCTGTGTGCAGAATGTGAGATCATAAATAATCTAATGTACAGATCTTGACTGCACAGGGTTTATGGATTAAAATCAGCAGATGAGACTGTGTAGGCATTAGGACCTTATGACTGGGACAGTGTAGGCATTTTGACAGTGATAATTTTGTTCATCTCAAATATTATAAAATTTAATTCCAGAATATGCTATCTGAAGTTTTATCATTTCACTTCAGCATGTAATTTCTCAAGCCAATTTTAATTTTAAAAGATCTGAGTAGAATCATTGCCATTTGTCCAGAAGTTTAGACTAATAGGATTAGGATAATAAATTAATAAGTATTGAGTGCCTGCTCAGCGTTTAAAACTGTTAGTATACCTAAAAAGTATGACTTTGACCTTGATGTCAAGCAATCTGTATTTTATTTTATTTATTTTTAAATTTTTTTTTTGGCTGCATGGGCTCCTCATTGTGGCATGCGGGCTGGGTTCTCTAGCTGTGGCGTGCAGGCTCCAGAGCACATGGGCTCAGTAGTTGCTGCACATGGGCTTAGTAGCCCTGGGGCACGCGGGATCTTAGTTCCCCGACCAGGGATCGAACCCACATCCCCTGCAATGGAAGGCGGATTCTTGACCACTGTACCACCAGGGAAGTCCCGCAACCTGTATTTTATTGATGACATAAGAAATCACAGATACAAAGTGATTTCTGACTGTTTCTTTCCAACCCCAACTGTCTGTAAATGGGAGGCCAAGCAGAAAAAACACAGGCTTTGGAGTCCAAACACATCTGGGTTAGAATCTTAGCTTTTAAAAAAATTAAATAACAAATTATATAACCGTGGTCACATTGACATCTCTGGAACTGTTGTTTCTCTGTTTGCAAAGAGATGTAAGAATATATGCAAGTTGCAGTTTTTTGGTTTTATTTTTGAGAATTAATGACAACCCATATAAACCCCCTGGCACATAGTAAGTACACTTAATGTGTGTTTGAATGAAAGGAGTGGGTAAATAGAGCTTTATTTGCAGTAGTCCACGTAGTCCAGACCATTCTTGATAGATGTCATAATGATAACTAATGTAAGTCAAGCTGCATAATTGATTGGATGGGCAATCTTGGGAACTGTGCTTCAGTCTTCCCATTGTGGAATAAGGTGACTGACCTTCTGTTTGTTTAAGAATATTGAGGAGAACTTTTAGAATAGTGTTCATCTTAGTTAGCCTGTGGAACCGTCTGATTAGTGGTGTACACAGTAAAGCTTTCACACAAGGAGTGGCTTGTCACGAGTCCACGTGGAGTGAAATGAGGAAGTACAAACCTCAGAGATGGGCTAGTCATGCTGTGTTCCTCCTCCCCCTGACTGCCCCCCTCCATGTGAGTTTCCATTGTTTATTAGCAAATACCGCATCCTTTGCTGTGTTCTGTAGCAGTTCTGAAGCTTAGTCTGGATGCCTGTATGTTAACTGGTGGGGCATTTTGACTCTGCTGAATGTTCCATATTGTTTAAATTCTGTTTGGGGCAAATGACTATTTATCGTACAAAATTATTTTCCTTTCATGTCTATTTTTTCACTGGAGAGTTGGTGCCCTGGAGCTGAGTCTCTGCCCTGCAAACCCAAAATACAGTTTTCCTGGGTGTGTCTTATTTTAATCCACCCCCTTTCATACTGTAAGGCTCTGACCTGCTTGGAGCCTTTCCTACTTGGTTACAATTGATGCTTTGTCCTTTAGAGTCATATATGACTAGCCACTGGGTTGACTCAGTGTTCAGCTATCAAATATGGCTCTGACAAAAAATCATTTCCCTAGAAATGGGCAGCCAAGCTGGAAAATGAAACCCTGGTCCATATTGAGTCATTTAGGGAGAATGAGTAGCAGTTTCAAAATTAGAGTTAGGACTAAGCAAAGAAAAGATAGGGCCAGCTCCAAAATTGAGAACTAGTCAAAGATTAGCTGGATTTTACTAGAAGTAGACACCTTTGGGGGAACTATCTGTGGTTCAAGAAAGTATGCATACATTGTGCCGTATCTAATGAGTATGGAGGGATCATTTTCTAGAAGTTCATGTTCTTCCTCTGTGGATTATTGATTTCTGTTAATATCCACAGGAATTTCACTACTAATGATGTCAGCTTACTCTATTCAGTCCCTTTGGCCAAGGGACTTAAACTACTTTACATTAATTTTGTCAGTAATTCTTATAACATCCCTGTGTGGGAGCTGCTTTTGAGATGAGGGATGTCAGAACTTGCTCTAGTTTACATAGCAGGTCAGTCTCTGGGATGGAAAATTCGACCCAGGATTTGTGGTTCTAGGCTTAGCATGTTTGGTCACTGAAGTGTGCAGTCTTTCAACTTCACTTCTCTCCCCTTTTCCTCCTCCTTTTTTTCCTCTGCTGGAGGAAATAATATCAAGCAAATAGCGAGGGAATCCAGTCTTCTGAGTGGTTGGAGACTTAGGAATTCTGCCTTTAGGCATGGAGTTTCCAATCCTTGGCTTGAGATGGAAAGAAACAGCAGAAGACCGATGCTCAGCCCATAACATGTCCTAACTGGTTTTTTGACCAGTGCGTACTTTTATTTTTGTTCTTTTTTTTTTTTTTTCTTATTGGGAAGAGAGGAGGGTGTGAGAGTTTTCTGTGTGCCAGCCTTATATGTGGAACAGTCAGATGTTTTTAATGCTCAGCAGATACTGCTTTGGGTTGGGGGCCAGAGAGAAAGAGGTGAAGCAGCCACTTTAGGGTGGGGTTGAGAGAAGGGTGGAATGTAGGAAGGAGGACGTTTCTCTGTTTTCTTAGTCATAGGACTTTGAATCCCAAGTAGCTAAATTTAGCTCAGGTTCCTGTTGAAAGCATCATTTTTTGGGGGCGGGTGGTAAGGGGAGAACGGAAAACCTTTTTGTGTATCCTGCTCCATGAAGCCAATAGGGAAGCAGGAGGAGGTGAGGTTGCCATAGAGATGGTAGCTGTGTGCAAGGGGAGAGCAGCAGGGTTTAGAATTCCAGGAAGGAAGAGAGAGTGATGTCATCAGATTCCATGGACCAGCCCAGGAACCCCTGTGAGGTTGGTGGGGAGTTGGGTGTGCGTGGGGGGTGGTGGATGGGAGTTTGTGCAGGGGAATTGTGGCTTCAGTAAGGTGTGGGGAGTCCAGTTCAAGCACAGAGGTTGGTTGTGTGGAATCGTGCTGATCTGCGTTAATGCCTGCTTTTTAAAAATCTGTAAATCATTCTGAATTTGCAGAATATTTTCTTTGTTGAAAAGGATGTATTCATTTAACAAAGGAGCTAATCCAGATGTAGGAATATAATACCTGTCTAGAGTTATGTTCCCTGTAGTATTTGTGTGTGCCTTTATCCTCTGTACGTGAGGGTATTTGTGCACCTATTTTGGACATATAGTTGCCTTTGTAGGATGCCTTTTATGGTGCTGCATGCAGTTAAATGCTTTATTAATGCCTGATTATTATATTTATTTTTCTACGGATGGGTGTGTATAAATAAAGCACACTTTTTATTTTTAAAAAATCTGGAAGGAAATCAAAGCCATTGCTTTTGCAGCAGAAAGGAGAACTGCATGCTTCAGGACAGTTGTTCTGAACATATGCGTGCGTGCCCGTACTGATAGTGAAGGGCAAATGTGTTTCTTTTGGAATGAGTGAGGGGCTAATATTTTTAAAAACAAATATAACAGTCTGTGCATCCAGATGAGTATTGTCCTTCAAAATAGTCACTTTGACTCTGGTGATACAGCCACTGCGCAAAACATAAAGAACTCTCCTTTGGAATCAGCTTCAGAGATGAGTGATGAGGACAACATTTTTAATATCTAACATCACATTTTTTATTTAAAAAGAATACCTAGCTTGATCAGACACTGGATTTCTTTGAACTGGCTTTTCCTGATTTGGGGTTGTCAAAAAAATCAAATCTGTGTTCAAATGATGAGCTTTTGTCCCAGTTAAAGATATTTAAAGTCATAGGTTTAGGTTCTGAAGGCATTTTCATTTTCAGATCAAGAGCTCCTAGATTATGTAGTTTAGCAGTGGCTGCATGAATGATGGCAACATCTGAGGAATAAGAGCATAGCCTTCTCAGGGCACAGTCTTCTGAGGTGACCCATGTGGACTTACTTGTTCAACTGTGTTTGTTAAAATCAGTGACATTACCATTGGGTGATCGAAGCAGCATTTTGTGATGTGTCTGAGGGCACAGACTAAGGAACCAGATTGATTCAAGCGTGCACCCCTGTTCTGCTGCTCAGTGACTGACCTTGGACAAGTAGCAGTCTCTTGGTGCATTGGTTTCCTCGTGTCTAAAATGGGGATGATAGTGCTATAAGTACCAACCTTACAGTGTGGTGCTGAGGGAAAGTAAACTAATACAGAAAACACTTAGACATTTGGTATGTTCTCAATCAGTGTTTCCTTTGGCTATTGTCATTAATAATTAATTATACATTTCTTTGAATCACAGAATTATGAGGTAGAAGGTTTCAGACACCCTGAATGTCCAGGAGGGAGGGGCCTAGGAATCTATAATTTTTAAGTGATTCCCAGATGATTACGATGAACAGCCAGGTTTGGGAACCGCTGTGTGTAATCCGTTTTGAGTATGGCCCAAGCGCTAGAAGTGTCATCATTTCCTGAAATCTTATTAGAAGTGCAGAATCTCAGGTGCCATCCCAGACCCAATGAATCAGAATCTGCATTTTTAACAAGATACCCTGCAGTGACCTGTATGCATGTTAAAGTTTAAGGAACACTGCTTTTCTTCTACCAGTGGGAGTAATTGGGTGATAACTACAGGTTAAAGATGGATTATTTCTCAGTTATTCCCATTGGTAGAAGAGAAACAGTCAGGCTAAGCCAGTGTGTAGATGAGCCTGCACTTCCCTTCCCTGTTGCTTAGCCTATAGGGATAAGTGCTTTTCTGGACTAAGTCACTGTGTACCATTTAACGGAAAGAAGAGAGTTATAATTGTGCCTCTGCCTCTACCACTTACTAGTTGTTTGGCCTTGATCTAGTCATTCAACCTCTCTGAGTCTCAGTGGCCTCAGCTGATAACGGAAATAATACCCAGACCATGCAATAATGTGCATGAAGTATCTAGCACATTGCAGTGTCTGCACACATTAGTGCCTCCCCCCTCCCCCGCCCCCTTCCCCCTTTCAGTGATGATCTGTGTAGTAGTTCTGTTCCCTCAGAAAGGGCCACCAGTCGAGACCCAACACCATTCTCACTGGGTAGTTTCCTTGCCTCTTGCCCTTCTTTCAGCTATCTCGAGCATCTCATTGTACTACAGAAAACCGTACGTATAGTTTTCTTTGCCACTTTTTTCTGTTAAGTGCCTTTTACTTAATGGAGACTATCTAAGAGGGCTGGAAGAACTACAGGAGTTGAATAGTGGAGCTGGTATAGGAATTAGGTGTGATGAGATCTGATAGAGGCAGCCCTTTCATGAATTCTTAGTAAGCTGACCATATGTTTTAGAAAATTAATTTGTATTTTAAAAAAATTGCCGTTTTTAAAAAAAAACCCACCGTGAATTCATATGATTTCATTTAAAGTCTTCTAGACTAGTTGCAAGCAAGAATTAACATGGCATTTATCAGAAGATCCTTGAATTGTAATGAGCATTATCTTTTTTCTGACCAGGGAATTAATATGATAAGGGGAAGTTCAGGGACTTGCTCTGGGGACACCAGAAGTAGATGGCAGAGAGTTTAGGTCAGAGGATTGGCAATCGTAGCAAGTAGGGCATTGGAAGCAACAGCAGGAGTAGGAGATAGAAAGGCCCATTGTCACTCAGCCATATAAATCTTAGGGGACTGAGGGATAAGGCAGGATTGTGAACTCAAAGCGTATAATAAAAATTGTTATAATAATAGCTTTCCTCTCTATAAGGTGGGTACACTCCTAGGTGCTTTGTATATATTATGCGTAATCTTAACATCTCTGCAAGGTATAGGAATAATAGATCAGAGAGGTTGAGTAACTTGCCCTCAGTCACTCAGCTAATAGCAACAGAGCTCGTTTGAAATCATGTTGAATAGCAGTGTGAGTGATGAGACTGTTTTAAAAGCTAAATTGAAATAGCAAATATATGCCAGTTAAAGTAAAATTTATTTTGTCTGTATTGACCTTTATGGCTAAAGGGTTAACATGTTAGCCTATCTAGGAGGGATTTTTGGAATGTTGCAGAATTATCCTTTTGGGATATATTTCCTTTATACTCTGAGGCTAATAAAGAGGTATCTTTTTTTTTTTTAAAGTCTGCAGTTCAGTGAAAGAGCAGTTTCAACTGAATATCACGATACAAGGGTTGTTTGACCATGGGATTTTGACTATGACCCATGATAAGAGATCCATTTTATGTGACAACCTAGTGTATAGTTAGATGTTTATCTGTATATATGTGACCAAAACACGTTTCATGGAATAATTTTTACCCTTACTAAACGTGAGGTACTTGATTCTTTCTTTCTGTTTAAAAATTCTATTGTAGTCCAGTATAGTGATTCTTAAAAGTGTGGTCTATGGACCTCACTTCCCCCGCCCACAAAGGTACCCAAGAACCTTTTAGGGGGGTCTTCAAGGTCAAAACTCTTTTCATAACATTAAGATGTTTTTTGCCTTTCCTACTATGTTGACATTTGCACTGGTGTTGTGTTAGCAATGATGGGTCGTCCTAGAGTGAATCAAGGCACCGGCACAAAACTGTACTGGTAGTCATTATTTTTTTTACCGCCACACCCTTGTACTTAAAGGAGGGGCGAAAAAAGTCAGTTTCATTGATATTATATAATGAAATGTGTCAATATTGAGAAGATCTTTATGACTTAGTGAACCAGTATTTTATAAACAAACAATGCAAGATGTTACGTAATCATGATAGGTGAAAATTCATTCAAAATGCAGGACAGGCCAATGGGTCTTATGAAAAAAATTCATTGATATGGTTTCAGATGTCACACTGCAACTAACTTTTACAGAACTGTTACTTTTCAAGTTTTGGTATAATATTAAGGAAGAATATCCATAGATATGTGAAAAGACTATTAAAGTACTCCTACTTTTTCCAAATACATATCTGTGGAAGGCCAGATTTTCTTCATATACTTTCACCAAAATAACATATCACAACAGATTGAAGGCAGAAGCAGATATCTTAGCCATCTTCTGTTAAGTGGGATGTGAAAGATATTTGCAAAAACAAAATGTAAGACAATGGCACTGTTCTCACTAAATTTTTTGTTTTATAAAATATAGTTAATTTTCATAAAATGTTTTATGTTAGCATAGTGGTTTATTATTGGTATTTTAAAGTGAATTAACAAATATTTTAAAAATTACGCAGTTTCAGTTTTTAATAGGCAAATACTAATCCTTATTAACTCCCATAAACAAAAGTTCTTTGGGATCTCTAGTAATTTTTAAGAGGGTAAAGGGATTCTAAGACGCGAAAGTTTGAGAGCTGCTGCTCTCTTTTTTTTAATTTTTTAATAATGATTGAGATCTCTTAAATTAAATCAGTCATGAATGGGTCTTGACTCAGTTTGAAAATACACTGAGCCAGAGTTACAAGAATTGCGTTGTGAAGGCAGGTAGCACTTCGCTAGATTTTACTAAAGTTGAGTTGATGTGGGAGAACACCCTAAGATGCGAAGTAAATTGAGTGAAGTTTAGATCTGGAAATTAGCTATTTGCAGTTATCCTTCAAACCCCATCCAGATCTTGCCTCCCATGACTTGCCGTGTTTGTAATTTCTTCATGCCTTTCTCACTGCATTATCAACTTCGTACACTTGTTCCCTCTGGACCTTATATTTACATTTTATTGCATGATTCATGTTGTGCTTATTTACATGCCTGTCTCTCTTACTAGACTATGAGTTCCTGAAGAAAAGAATCAGTAACTTATTTGTCTTTCTATTTCTGCCATAGTGCCAGACACATGAATGTCCTTCAGTAAATATTTGTTGAAGGAATAAATAAATGGGGAGAAAAAGGGAATGACCAGGTGAGGCCAGATTTAGAGTGTTTGGAACTTGATCATGTAAGCAATGGAGTGCCATTAGCATGGGAGTGATATGAGTGGTGTTTGATGAATTACCCTGGCCTGGTAAGAAAATTGGGAAGAGGTGGATGGAGACTGCTGGACCAGCTAAGAAGCTATTATTCAGTTATTTAGGCTTGACTCAGATGACCCAGGCCTGGATTAAGGTGAATGCTTTTGCCAGAGGTAATGAAAGATATGTGTGCTGAAAAATATTTACAAAAACAGAAATATAATATTACCCCTATTACCTCATATTTATTGCATACTTATCCTGAATATAGTTTTAAGGGCTTTATGTGTATTATTTAATCTTCACAGCATCCTTGAGAAGGTACTGTTATTATTCCTAATTTTTGATGGTTAAGTGAAAACAATATGTATTCGTTGTTGAAAAATTAGAAAATACAGATAGGCAAAAGAAAAAAAAAATGTATGTCACTCTGTAAACCCAAACTCAACACCAAGACATAAACACTAAACATTTTGGGAAACATCCTTTTAGACTTAAGGGAAAAAAAGTTATGTGTATGTGCTATAAATGCCTGAATATGAGGAAACTCTGTATATAAGGCTTTAAGTTGTTTTCCATTGAAAGGACAAGCCATCCTAAATATATAAATTTTTAGGGATGTTGATGAAATAGGCAAATGTCTTTAAAATACTGATTTTATTTATGCATACATGCCTATTCAAAGTCTTATATAATAATTTAGAAACATTTTATTTTCTATGGTTTTGGGAAGAAAATTTATACATACTCTACGGCATCAGTATTTGTATCATTGCTTAGAACCACTGAGTCTTCAAATAGTTTTCCAGGGTATATACTGAGGTGTGGCACTTTTTTGAATCCGTATCTGTTGTAGTCACTGATGATTTTATTTCAAGCTACAAGAACCCATTCAAATAACATCATTATCACCATATTGTATACTGCATTGCTTTTCAAAAAATGTTTTTATTGAGATGAAATTCACATAACATATTATTAGTCTTTTAGAAGTGAACAATTTGGTGGTATTTAGTACATTCACAGTATTGTGCAGACACCACCCCTATCTAGTTGCAAACACTTTTCTCACCCCATACCTATTAAGCAGTCACCCTCCATTTCCCTTTCCTTCCATCTGCTTTCGGCCTCTATGAATTTACCTATTCTTGGTATTTCATATAAATGGAATTATACAATATGAGACCTTTTGTGTCTGGCTTTTTTCATGTACCATCATGTTTTCAAGGTCCATTCATGTTGTAGCATGTATCAGCACTTTGTTCCTTTTTAAAGTTGAATAATGTTCCTTTGTATGTGTATACAATTATTTATTCGTTCATTGATGGACATTTGTGTTATTTCCACATCTCAGCTATTTTGCATAGTGTGTACAAGTACTTATATGAGTACTTGTTTTTAATTCCTTGGGCAATATACCTAGCAGTGGAATTGCTGGGCCATGCGGTAGTTCGATATTTAACTTTTTGAGGAACCACCAGACTATTTTCTTTAGCAGCTGCACCATTTTATATTCCTACCAGCAGTGTACAAGAGTTGGTCAATTTATTTTTAATGAGGAACACAATATGATGGGGAAAGTAAAGAGAAAATATGTGTGGCCTTCGAGTTTATTAGAGCTTTGTATCTCAGATTTTGCTTGGTGGACTTATTAAATATTTAGCATCATTTCAGCGCCAAGAATGAAATTTAGCTTAGGGAGATGTATCTAATCTATTTTAAGTGGCAAACAGACTAAGAAGTGAAGATCAGAGAAGTGAAAGAAGGGAAATTTAAATAGACTGTAAAATTCCTTGAGGGCAAAGGCCCTATTCATCTTTGTATCCTCTGCATTTAATAAAATACTTGGCATGTGATAAGCAGTATTGGGGGGGCGTCCCCAAGACTACCCCAGCTCCAATGATTTGCTAGGATTTACAGAATTCATTGTATAGACATACTCATGGCTATGATTTATAACAGTGAAAGGATACAAAGCAAAATCACCAAGGGAAAATTTGCATGGGGTGAAGTCCAGAAGAAATCAGTCTCCAGCTTCCTAGAGTTCTCTTGCAGTTGAGTCACACAGGGTGTGCTTACTTCCTTCAGCCAGTGGTGGCAGTGTTGTCTACCAGGGAAGCTCATCAGGCTTAGCGCTGAAATTTTCTTTTTGGGGCACGGCTGGGAAGGGTTGTTCACGTAGGCACCCTGTACCTAGCACATGCTCAAATTCTAGACTCCCAGGAGGAAAGCAGTGTTCGGCATAAACCGTATTGTTTGCACAGTTTAGGCACAGTGAGCCACTCTTACCAGTTCTGGGAATAGAACCCTCCTGATATCTAAGTTCCCAGGCACCAGTCAAGGCCAACCAGCAAACTGCCCTTTCTAAGTATAGCAGCCAGGACTGCTTTGTTCATTCTTTTCCCGTACATAGATGTTGAGTTCTTTAAAAAGTGTTGCTAGGTTCTGTGAAGAAAAATAAATGCTATAGTAGGGAACCAGCAGGGACTTGAGTATCAGACCAACCTGGATTTGCATTATTGTAGACAAATTGCATCATTTTCTGAGCCTCAGTTTTCTTAATATTGAGAGATATATTACAGAGTTTTAGTGAGAATACAAAGTGATAACGTATAGAAAACATGAAGCACAATGACTGCCCTGTGTGAGATAAGTGGCTATTAGCATTTTGTTTCAGCTCATCTGTACCAATCTGGGTCCAATCAGGACAAAGAGACTATAAGTAATTTAGACAAGGAATTTAACATAAAGAATTGTTTACTATAACAGCAGATTGAATTAATAAGGGATTGGATTGTAAGAGGTAAAGAGAACTCTAAGGAATAGCAGATGTAATACAATAGATATAAAATAATGTAATAATATGATTGATAGATGATAATATATCATTAGTATAAAGTTAATTTGTAACAGCAGCTATCCTTAGGGCTGAGATAAAGCACCCCCAAAGTGAGCTGTCTCTTAAAAAAAAGATGGGGTATTTGGGGTGGAAGTGGTGAGTGTAACGAAGAGCTACTGTCTGTCAGTTTTCTTGGTGGGGAGGTGGGACGAATTACCCTATGTTTTATTTTATTCTACTGTAGTGTGAAAGTTTAGTCTACCAGTTACCCATTGCACCTTCTGTTGGGCCTGTGTTGTTAGATACTACCAGATTCATATCCCTTGTAAGCCCTCTTATCTTTGGGTACCTTGAACCCTGTATGGTTTGGATGCGGAATGATGTCCTGTGGTTGCTAAGCAGTCTCTCTTCCTGACCCTACTTGTTGCTAGGATTTGTTTTTGTACGTAATAGCATGGGAACTTAGGTACATCTTCAGTTCCTGTGGTGTTCCCTTCCATGTTCCTGTTCAAAAGTAGGCTTACTACTTGAAAAACAGTAACTTGGGCTGCAAAACAAGGTAATGAAATACCCTGGGAATTTGCTTTTGCTTTTTATTTTTTTTTATTTGATTTTTTTTTCCCCCTAGCCATTTTGGTCTAAATCAGTCTTTCCCTCCATTGCTAAATGTAAGGTAATGTGAAATTAATTTTCAGTTGGGAGTAAGTCAGTGAAAAATTTGGGCTTGTACCATTGCCCAAGCTTTGTTTGTTAGAGGACATCTTCATTCTTACTTTCCTTTGCTTCCTTTTACTTTCCTCTCCCCAAATTGCATGGTGGCAAGAATTTATTTTGTTCCATTCTCAGTATTTTTCTTCCCCTTCCATTTTGTGAAATGGGTTTGATTTTGTTAGACACAAAAGAAAAACAATAGGATGGGTTAAATTTTTTTTTCTAATTGCTTGGTGTAACTTCCTTGTGCATTTCCAGTTTTCTGCACCTGCTCCTAAACAACCCTCATCATTGATGGAAGCCAATAAGAAATACTTTTGTAATAAATCTCTGGACGCTGAACACATGACCTGTTAAGTAGGTGAAACCAAGGGAGACGGCAGAGGCTCCTAGGCTCCCTAGGCTCCTCAGTTAGTGTTTTATTGATATTGCTTAGGATTTATAGCTAGTATGTTATTTTTTTAAATTAATTAATTTTATTTTTGGCTGTGTTGGGTCTTCGTTGCTGCACGCGGCCTTTCTCTCGTTGCAGTGAGTGGGAACTACTCTTTGTTGCGGTGCGCGGTGCTCAGGCTTCTCATTGCAGTGGCTTCTCATGTTGTGGAGCGTGGGCTCTAGGCGCACGGGCTTCAGTAGTTGCCGCACGCGGGCTCAGTAGTTGTGGCTCGCGGGCTCTAGAGCGCAGGCTCAGTCGTTGTGGCTCATGGGCTTAGTTGCTCCGTGGCATGTGGCATCTTCCCGGACCAGGGATCGAACCTGTGTCCCCTGCAATGGCAGGCGGATTCTTAACCACTGTGCTGCCAGGGAAGTCCTGCTAGTATGTTATATCACTGCTATATTTCTGTACCGAAAGCAGGGCTTTTTTGATTTTCAGTGTTGTTAAGTCCTCTTAGTACCTCTCTTTTAACTGTATTTTTTAAATGCTTAAGGAAGCAGTTCTTTTCTATTGTACCTCCCAGGTGCAGTATTCTGGGTAATTTTCATTTGGAATGGGCAAATATATCGGCCCATTATGTATATCTAAATAATCATTTAGAAATGATGTTGATGATTTTCAGAATGCATTTAGAAAAGTGGCTTTAAAATCCATTGTGTCTTTTCAGCATGCATCAATCCATCACAGTGTGGAGGTCTTGTCCTCCAATAAGAGGTTAGAGGCTGTTAGCCACTCAACTCTCCCCCGCACCCCCAAATCCCATACACACTTTTCCAAAAGATCTTCTGGAGTCCCGTCGTTCTTCTTATAGATGTTAGTTATGATATCAATCACATTATTTTATAATTATTACGACTCACAGCTCCTCAAGGGCAGGGATACCAGCACTGCACTTGTCATAGAGCAGTTGTTCAATCCACTTTTACTGAATGAATGAAGATTCTTCTGCGTAAATGGATTTTTCAAACATAGGTGCAATGGGAGCTTCTAAGCAGCTAGTGAAGAATACAAATGTCAGGTAATATTTTTCTTCACTTCCTTCAGTGTCCGTTGTATGTGCACGATCCATCACAGTTGCTGTATTTTCTAGTTACTTAAGGATCCTTCTGTTACTCTTTCACACATTCACTTACCAGAAGCTTCTAAACAGGTTTCATTGCTATCTCTGTAGTAAAATTCTTACGGTTGGTATTTTATTTCTTATATATTATTTTTATTTTTGAGCAGCTTCTGTGCCTTGGCAGTCAGTTTCTAAGTCTTTCAGTCTTACTAGGTCAATAACTCTTGCTTATAGCAGCATAGCTGCCTTTCCTCTTTGGAGTTTAACACATCTGATTTCTGTCCCATCTGTTCCATTAGCTTGCCTTGTAATTCCATGTCTGCTTTAAATTTCAATTATTTATGTATAACTGAATCACTTTGCTGTACACCTGAAACTAATACAACATTGTTAATCAACTATACTCCAATATGAAATAAAAATTAAAAAAAATAATAACCTTCAGTTATTATTTCTACACTGATTAAAAACTCAGATCTGCATGTTTTTAGACAATCATAGTAATCTCTACCAGGACCAGTACTGGTTTGAACTAGTTGTCATGAAGTAGCAGAAGTACTGGGTATAGAGTTAAAAGACCTAAGTCTGAAGGCAGCTCAGCCACTATCATTAGCTATTTGGCCTTGAGCAAATCATTTAATCTTTCTGAAATTCAGCTTTGTCATCTGTAAAATGAGGGTTATAAAACCTATTTTCTGCATCTAAATAAGATTATGTGAAGGTGTTTTGTACATTATAAAACACTGGTAGTAGTGACTTCTTTGGTTCTTTTTTATGCTCTAAGTAATACATGAATTTTACATTTTGTAAATTCAAATAATTCAGATAAAGCATGCCCTCTCGACCTTCCACAGATCTTATTCTTCTCTCTAGAGGGAACCACTGTTAGAAGTTTGTTGTATATCCCTCTAGATCTTCTCTGTGCATTTATTTACTTTTCTATATGCATGTAGAAATACCTCTTTTTGTATTGTGACTTAAAGGGATAGCACACCGACTGTTCTGCTGTCATTTAATATGACTTGAGATAGTTCACTGAGATTTTACCTTTTAAAACACTTGCAGTTTAACAGAGGATGTTGAATAGTCAACAATATCAACAGTAGTTGATAACACTATTTCCCTATTATTGAGGTGCTTTTTAGTTTTTCAGTGTTGCAAACAGCACTGCATTGAAAAATCTTTGCACATGCTTCTTTGAGCATAAGTTCAGGTGATTCTCTAGAGTAGATAAAGAGATCAGAGATATGAAATTACAAGAAGGTATGAGTATTTAATATTTTAATAATTATTGTCAAATTGCTTTCCAAAAGAGTAGTCCCAATATGCTTATTTCCTACTATTAGATGTGAAGATATCTATTTACTCTTCTTCCTGCCAATTTGTCATATTTTCATTTTCATTTTTGTCAGTCTATGGGTGGAAAGTGATACCTCAACTCTAAAAGAATGTTCACAGGCAGCAGTGGTTTGTGAGTATAACTGGAATCAATTTAAATATCTATTAACAGGAAAACAAGAGGGGTTTAAATAAATTGTGACATAGTCATAAAATGGAATATTAAGCAGTAGTCAAAATTAGTGAATACAGTGACATGCATAAGTGGAGATAAATCTCATAAAATGAGAAAAAAGGAAATTGCTATACAATAGGATTCATTTCTATAAAATTCAAAAACACGCAAAGTTCATGCATTTTGAAGGGACAGATACATACGTGGTAAAATTAAAAACGAAAGCAAACCTTTGTCGTTAAGTATAGTCCACTTTGAGAGAGGCGGCTCGTGTCTGAGTGCTGGAGAGTTCTAGGTAGCCTCGGGTGAGCGATGGGGAAGAAAGGAGGACTACTTTGCTGAGCAGGTGGAGGGGGAAGTCCGTTTCCTCTGGCACATCTCTGTGTACCTGTTATATCTGTCTTTGCTGTTAAAGTTTTTGACAATACTTGCTTGTAGGAATGTACTTTTTTTTTTTCCTTAAAAAAAGTTTTCTGCATTGTTGAACTCAAGAATATAGTCTATACATGGGATAGTCTCTGGGAGTGACAAATCTTTGTTAGTGATGCTTTTGTGTTTTTTTTTTTTTTTTTTTTTGCGGTACGCGGGCCTCTCACTGTTGTGGCCTCTCCCGTTGCGGAGCAACAGGCTCCGGACGCGCAGGCTCAGCGGCCATGGCTCACGGGCACAGCTGCTCCGGGGCATGTGGGATCTTCCCGGACCGGGGCACGAACCCGTGTCCCCTGCATCGGCAGGTGGACTCTCAACCACTGCGCCACCAGGGAAGCCCCTTTTGGGTGTTTTTGATGACTTTCTTCATCCTATAATTCCTTCCTCAGACAATCTTGAAATTTACTGTAAAGGAATAATATGGAATGGTTATTAGAGAATTTGATAAAGCGGGAGGAACAGGGGCTTTGGAGTCCAACAGACCTGGGTTGAAAGTTTGACTTTTCCACCTTTTATCTGTGCTTTATTATCTCCTTCTCCTTGCCACTTTCTCTTACTCCTCCCCTCCATCCTGAAACCACGCGTGATTGGTTGCTCAGTATCTAGTGGTTATTACCACATTTATCATCATCATTGTTAAAATCTGTAGAGAGTGGTATTGAAGTAAATGTATAGACTCCAGAACAAACAAGGCACTTGGGGATTTTGGAAGGAGCCCTGTTCTTTTTGTTATGGTCTAAGCTGCATGTGTCTCCCCTGTAAAAATTTGTATGAAAATAGCCAGCCAACATTGCCTATTATTATTATTTTTAAATAACGGGTTTATTGACCTATAATTCATAGACCATAAATCTCACCCTTTTCAAGTGTTTTTAGTGTTTTGTGGTTTTAAGCAAAATCATAGAGTTGTGAGTCCATCATCACTATTACAGAACATTTTCATCACCAAAAGTAAAACCCAGTTCCCACTGGCAGTCGCTCCCTTTAGTCCCTGGAACTACTAATAGACTTTCTTTCTCCATGGATTTGCCCCTTCTGAATATCTCATATAAATGGAATCATATAATTTGTGGCCTATTGTCTCTGGCTTTTTTCACTTAGCATGATGTTTTTAAAATTCATCTTTGTTGTATCAGCACTTCATTCCTTTTATTGCCAAATAATATTCAGTTATAGATATATAGTCCTTTGCTTATCCACTTATCAGTTGATGGACATTTGGATTATTTCACCTTTTTAGCTATTGTGAAATAATTCTGCTATGAGCATTTGTGTACAAGGCTTTGTGTGGATGTATGTTTCCAGTTTTCTTGGTTATACCTAGTGTGGAATTGCTGGGTCACATGGTAACTCTTTTTTAACATTTTGAGGGACTTCCAAGCTATTTCCAAAGTGCCTGCACCATTTTATAGTCCCAACAGCAATGTGTGAGATTCCAGTCTCTCCACGTTGTTGTTATACTTGTTATTGTCTGACTTTTTGATTAGAGCCGTCCTAGTGGGTGTGAAGTGTCATCTCATTTGCATCTCATTTGATTTGCATTTGCATCTTCCTAATGACCAACAGTGTTGAGTATCTTTTTATGTGTTTATTGGCCATTTATATATCCTGTTGGGGGAACTTCCTGTTCGCACCTTTTGCCCACTTAAAAATTGGGGTTGCTTTCTAAGAGTTCTTTTATATTCTGACTACAAGCCCCTTATTGGACAAAGGATTTGCAAATATTTTCTCCTATTCTGTTGTCTTCTCACTTAGTTGATGGTGTCTTTTCCTCCCCAGCTTTATTGAGACATAATTGGCATTAACATGGTATAAGTTTAATGTGTACAACTTGTTGGTTTGATACATTTATATGTTGCAAAGTGATTACCACCATAGCTGTAACTAACACCTGCATCATGTCACATAATTACAATTTATTTTTTGTGGTGAGAACATTTACAATCTACTCTCTTAGCAACTTTCAAGTGTATCATTCAGTATTGTTAACTATAATCACTCTGTGTACATTAGATCCCCAGAATTGATGGTGTCCTTTGAAGCACAGAAGTTTTAAATTTTGATGAAGTCCACTTATCTATTTTTCGTCATTTGTGTCTTTGTAGTCATATTGAAGAAACCATTGCCTAACCAAAGGTCATGAAGGTTTAATCCTTTGTTTTCTTCTAAGAGTTTTATGATTTTAGGTCTGTGATCTATCTTGAGTTAATTTTGTATATAGTGTAAGATAGAGTTCCAACTTTATTCTTTGACATGGGATATCCAGTTGTCCCAGCACCATTTGTTGAAAAGGCTATTCTTTCTAACATTGCTTTTCTTGGCACCCTTTTTAAAACTCAGTTGATTGTAACTGCAAGGGTTTATTTCTGGACTCTCAGTTGTACTTCATTGGTCTGTACATCTGTTCTTAGGCAGTATTATACTGTCTTGATTACTGTAGCTTTGTAATGTGAGTCCTTCAACTTTGTTCTTTCTCGGGGTCATTTTGGCATCTATAATTTTTAAAGGCAGTTATCTTTGGTGTACTCTCTTTAGGGAGACTTAACTTATAAATGTCCAAAATAGAGATTTAGGAAAAAAAAGGAGAACTTGGGTTGTCTGTGACTGAGTCAGCAACTGAATGCCTAATAATTTCTGGTTATTGAACCTCATTTATTTATTTACACATTCTTCTGAATGTCCACCATGTGTTAGACACTGTGCTAGGTTGTGGGGAAACCATGATGAACAAGACATGGGGTCTGTGCAGGGAGCTTAAGTTGACACCTGGCTTTCATGTTTTTGAAAGGAGAATGGACTTTCGATGATCAACAAAGATATGGATGTAATGAAAGCAGATGTACCCTCAGGTGGCAGGTTTACTCTTGTCATAAACAAAGATCCTATCAAGGAAAATTCTTCTTAACTTACTCTTTTGCTAGTAGGAATGGAATAAGAGGATGCATATCTTTCAGATAGCTGTGTTGAGCACCTTGGAAAAGCTATGAAAGCACTATGTTCTCATTTACACCTTTGTGTGCATATGTATCTCCTCCCATTTAAAAGTTCCCTTGAAGGCGAGGGGCTTGTTTTACTGACTTACTCTGTCAGTCATCTAAACTACTTTGAAAATATTAGGTATTCAATATATGTTGACTGAATAATTGAATGAGTCAAGTAAGCCATAAGTGAGTGCTCATATTGTATGACATTGTATTAAATTAGGGTTTGTGTAGCTTTTATTTGCTATCATTCTTGCCCTCAAGGATCTTTTTTTTTTTTTTTTGCGGTACACGGGCCTCTCACTGTTGTGGCCTCTCCCGTTGCGGAGCACAGGCTCCGGACGCGCAGGCTCAGCAGCCATAGCTCACGGGCCCAGCCGCTCCGCGGCATGTGGGATCCTCCTGGACCGGGGCACGAACCCCTGTCCCCTGCATTGGCAGGCGGACCCCCAACCTCTGCACCACCAGGGAAGCCCCAGGGATCTTGATTTAATGGTTAATGTGAGGATGAGACACTCAGTATGAAACACCTTTACAAAAAGAAGATATATTAAATTATAAATAATATGAAAAGTAAATTGTACAAATAACCCAGTAAATTTTAACTTACTACACATATTAGGAGTCACCTGAGTTCATAAGATGATGTAGGATGGTAGAGGAAGTCCGGAACAGAGGTAGACTTTCATCTAGGTTTAAAAGAACTGAAGGAAAGCAGATTGATAGAGGGGAGGGACTAAAACTTCTCCAGGTCAAGAGACAGTTCTCAGTAGGGGTGGTACTGTCTCCTTCCTAACAAGGGGACTTTTGGAAATGTGTGGAAGTTTTTGGTTGTCCTAGTGTTCAGGACACTGAAAGCCTACTGACTTTTAGAAGTTAAGGGCCGGGCATACTAGAGTTCCACGGTGTGAAGTTAGGAATTGATCTGTCCCAAATCCCAGTAGCGCTCTGTTTGAGATACACGGAGAAGGAAACAGATTTAGCTGTACAAGGAGGAACATGGTGCTTATGAATAGTGCTCCTAAGCAAATACTGTTTCTTATTTGTTTTTTTGGTATCATGCGTGCTAAACTGAGAGATGTATATGGTTAGGTAGAACACCTTAGGAACTGGTGGAGGAATTTATGTCTGATCATTCTGGATGATTTTGATGATTCGCAACACTTTCTTTTGTCTTACGATTTTCTTCTCTTTCCTTTGTCTTAGAACGAGCCTCTGACCCCAGGTTATCATGGATTCCCAGCACGGGACAGCCAGGTTGGTATAAGCTGTTTATAACTCAGATAATGTGTGTGTGTGTGTGTGTGTGTGTGTGTGTGTGTGTGTGTGTGTGTGTGTGTGTGTGTTTTATCTAAGGATGCTATGATAGAGAGCATTTCCTGAAATTATTTATTTTGGAGAGTGATATGGTTAATTTCAGCAATGGATTTACATTTAAAGATATAATAAAATATATTTCTTAACCCTAAAAATATTATAATCACATTATTGAAATTGTGGATATTATGGGGGAAAGTCACTCAGGTACAGTCGTAATTGCTTTTGTTTTTTCTTCTCCAGGCTGTATGATAATTTTTTAACCTGGTTTTCTTGATGTCTCATAATTCTAAATGTTGGACTTGTCTCTTTATTCCCAGCCACTTAGCCCCTGCCTGCACAGATTTTTTGGGTCCCTGCAATAATCTGCAATAAGAAAATTCCATCCTCCTCCCTGGGGGAATTCAGCCTTATGGTTTTAATCAGGGAAGACTTTCTTGAGAGAGGGAAGTTTCTGCTGCCTTTCTTTGTTAGATAGGGAGGATGATTGGAAAAAGCCCAGGCTTTATTGTGGGTTAGAGCAAAACTGTTTCCTGCCAGGACACCCTCGGTATGGTTTAGATGAGTGTGTAAAATGCTTTCCCTATCCTTTTGCCATTTGGAGCAGGTGAGGCTGACAGAGAGTTAGGGTAGAACAGGCTTGGCTGCCTCAAAGAAATGGTGTGGCTTAAGACACCTAACCTCTTTGCTATTTGGGGATGTTGATCTTCTTCAGGAGATTTAAAATGGTAGCTCCTAGAAACATCTCTCAATTTCTAGCCATCATTTATATCTTTGAATGTCTATCTACCATTCCTTATAGGGTTGTCCAAAAAAAGCCACCATTATTAGGCTTGTCCAAGGGATATGTCATCAGAGTGCTAAACCAAAGGGTTGACATAGCTCCCCTTTCCAGAACTTAATTAAATCTCATCAAAACCCCGAAGCTGATCTTAAAAAACCAGGATGGCCCCATAATCAATAGTCACCTATTTGAGGGCCTTCCAGATTGAGAGTATTTGCCCAGTTCTGGTATTTTTGGTGTTGGCATCAGACTAGTCCCAGGTAGGGTATGGAGAAAAGGGGGGAGAGAAAATGCTGCTCATCTCTGTGTTCATCTCCCAGTGGGATCATCATTGTCGGAATTGAAGATTGTCCTATGGAAGCTCTTGGTGAAAGATACGGTCTTTTACCCCAAACCTAAAGAGAATATAGAGGGTCTTTATTTTATTTCTTTCTGCTTTGGATCTGCCCTAGATAGAGCTTCTGTAAGCTGTGAAGTTTATGTCCTTTGATAGTATTTCTATATCCTGGCCATATATCAGAAAAAATACTGTTGCCTGGAGATCTAGCCCCCAACAATTCTGATTGAGTGAGTCTAAGATTGGGCTTAGCCATTCAGATATTTAGAATTCCTATAGGTGATTTGTGTAGCCAAGGTCAAAAACTACAATCCTATGGGCTGCTTTAAAACAAGTGCTATTTTCTCTTTCATCGTGTACTTTCTACCTAGGACCCTTAAAACGTAAGGGACCATGGTCAGTCTCTGGATCTAGTTTTGTATATACTCATGCAGACATTTACTTATCAAATGTTGCTGATTTTGGATACAGGCTTATTTTAGATATAGGAAGGTAAAACTAATCAAAGTTAAGTATGGGAATAGACTTAATGAGTTTAAAAGAATCTGAAAAAGTACTGTATAATGCTGTGTCCTTCCTCTGGGGATTACAGATCAATAAGGAATTAAGCAAAAGGAATTAAGAGGAATTTGTTAAAGCATAAAAAAGTAGTCTCTGCTTGGAACTACTTTGTTTTTCCTTTCTTTTGCAGCCAGACCCACTTCTGTAGCCTGCACATTACTCATACTGTCTCTGCTGTAGGCCTATGCAGACCCTTTTGCTGTGCTTTATAGCCGCCTAATTTACATAGAGGCACATTCTGATGGTGACGGTTTATTTTAGTTTATTTTCTTGGGCTTTATTTTGTTTTTCTGTCTGGATCTTTGAATTAGAGACCTTAGCATAGTGCAAACAGGCGAATATTGAATAGCTGCTTGTTGCATTTGATGAATACAGAATCCAAATGAGTCCTGCTAATTAATGTGCCTGACCTTGTGAACTCTCACTTCATGCTCTGAGGTTTGGGAGGCATTTATCAGTGTGAAACACTGGTCACTGAGCAGCCCGAGTTGGGCAGAAACTGAACTTGTGATCTTTACATCTTCGCAGAGTGGTTTGGCTCGGCAAATCCAGGAACCAGAGACTGGGGTGAAGGAGAATTTGGAGTGTGTGAATCTTTATTTGCTTTTCCTTATTCTTTTATGTTTCTTTTCTAAATAGATAGGAACCATACGCAGAC
This sequence comes from Globicephala melas, assembly GCF_963455315.2. Lineage (NCBI taxonomy): Eukaryota > Metazoa > Chordata > Mammalia > Artiodactyla > Delphinidae > Globicephala > Globicephala melas. Next base: position 11,713,536 of record NC_083323.1, read on the forward strand.
AGGATTTCTATTAGCATCTAATGGTGATTTTAAAAGAGATAAAAATGATAATCTTTTGAGCACTGCAGAGAGCTTTCATCAAATATTTTCTCTTCTCATCCTCACCACCACCTCTTGAATGGGTAAGGCAAGTATTTCCTTGGGAAGGATAAGGAAACAGGCACACAGAGATTAAAGTGACTTATCCAAGGTAACAATACAGGTTAGCAGCTGAATAAGCACTGAAATCTGTCCTCTATTTGTTGAGGGTCCTCTATACCGGGGATTCTTGACTCACAAAGGGAAAATGGGGTCATGTGCAGTATGCCTGCTCACTCACTTTACTTATTTATCATTTGGTGGCTTCATAGATCCCTTGACATTGAACTTATGAATCTAGGAGTCCATGACCCTGGTTAAAAATTGTAACAACAAAGTTCCTTAGCACTAAGTGGGCCAGTATTTCACTGTTACGGTGGCCCTTTCCACCCTGTTACATACACCCCTGGTAACACATTTGAATTAAAAACCTGTGAAGGGGGCTTCCCTGGTGGCGCAGTGGTTAAGAATCCGCCTGCCAATGCAGGGGACATGGGTTCAAGCCCTGGTCCAGGAAGATCTCACATGCCGCGGAGCAATTAAGCCCATGCGCCACAACTACTGAGCCTGCGCTCTAGAGCCTGCGAGCCACAACTACTGAGCCCACATACCACAACTACTGAAGCCCACACACCTAGAGCCTGTGCTCTACAACAAGAGAAGCCACCGCAATGAGAAGCCTGCGCACCGCGATGAAGAGTAGCCCCTGCTTGCCGCAACTAGAAGAAAGCCCATGCGCAGCAACGAAGACCCAACACAGCCAAAAATAAATCAATAAAATAAAGGAAATAAAAGATTAAAAAAAAAGACCTGCGAAGGAAAGGAGGGGGAAAAGAAACCACCTGTCACCTTGTAGAGGTTTTCCTTTTTTATGCAAGGTCACCTCAGCCTTCTTTCCTAGTTAACAGGCTTTATGGGATGGCAATCCATTGCTTTTATAAAACACTCCAAGCCCGTCACTGTGCTTGCTAATGTGGTCTCTCCGTGCAAGTGGAGGAGACAAACATTGTTCCAGATTAGCAGAAGTGCACACCAGCTCAGAAAGGCTGCATGCTTTACTAAGGCCATGCAGGATTTTAGGTTGATGACACAATGTAGTGGTTTAGATTCCTAGCTGACCATCTCTTTGTGATCTGTGTGTGTGTACACATGCTTATGATAGAGTTCCCAAGTGTTGATTAAGGTTGGAATAGTTTGTGGTTTGTAACGTTCTCTAACTGAGAGAATGTTTGTGTGCATTAGCTCCAGAGCTTTTCTTTGGGAGGGACCTGGGAGCAGCAGTCTGCTTAGAAGGGGCCTTCGTTCTGCACAGCAAACTTACTGTCTCTGCTCATATTGTTCGTTGACTTGGAATGGCTTTCAGAGGGCTCTGGACAGTACAGGGGAGTCCTAAGGCTCGCCTCTTGTCTGTCACCTCTTGGTGCCACAACTTGTGTCTGCTGTAATTAAGGTGACTGTGTAGTTTATCATTCAAGTTGGGGCACTTTTGAGAGAGAAAAGGGATGCTGATCTGGAAGCAGTCCCAGGCAAACCTTGATGAATGGGATGTATGGTCATCCTAGCTATGATTAAAGAAATACGGTGAGTGTTCCCTTAACTGGAGTGATCAGGTTTGGGGCTATGGCACGGTGCATTTCCCACACTTGACCTGTGGACATGAAGCGTTGCCATTCACATTGGAGATGAGAGCACAGACTCTTGGTTGGGTTCAGGTGTTGCATCAGCTATGGAACCAGGAATGTTAGTAAATTATGAAAACTAATGTTGGTGAGGAATTTTGCAGTTTACAGTGTATGCTTCCATGTATCAGTATTGATCTTCACAATAGCTCTGCTAGAAAGGTCAGGCTTTATTATCCCTATTTGGTAGCTAAAAAAACCAAACCAGAGGCTTTTAAATGAATTTCCCCATGTCACAGAGTTAGTGGCACAGTGAGACTTGAGTCCTGGATTCTCAGCCTCCATGTCTTGTATTTCCGTCTTGTGTTCTTCTGTCAGTGTTCTCTCCTCGTTGAATGGGGATGTTCTCTTCCTCGTGTGGCAAGATAAGATACTATGGAATCTTTGGAGAATGTAACAGCTTGGAAAGTCTTCACATGAACTGGAGGCCCCTTGAATAACTTATTTCTATCAAGTTTCCTTCCTATTTTGTTTGTTAAAGTAGCTTGTGGTCTACAGTTTATCTTTTTGTATTTTATTCACTTATTTTGCTTGCCAGCAGCACTGTGGACTATGATTGTGATTTGCTCTTTAGATTGGAGAACACTGCTTTCCTGGGAGTGTCACGAAAAACAGGCCCATGAGGAGTGAAATAAACCTTCCTTTTATAATTTTGCATCTTTAATGTAAAGAAGATTAATGTCACAGTATTAGACTCTGATTTTTTAAATGCTAGTCAGTGGCTCCTTAAAAAGTTTTTTCCTTCGCTTTTCTAAAAGTATGTTGAAAACTATTATATACACATGCTCAAGTGATTCCCCCAGAATGGAAATATCAGAGGAGATGTTTAAGTTGACAGATGTGACTTGGATAATTAGGGATTTAAATTTGGAGTAGCAGCCTTACTTCTAATTTAGAGTATAGATTTTAAATGACCTAAGAGATTTTTTCCCCCAAAGTATTTTCTTTCTTCTTGAGAATTTTTAATTTCCCTTTTTCTAACGAGTTATCTTTGTTATCCCTGGAATGGACTTTATTTTATTTATTTATTTTTTTGCAGTACGCGGGCCTCTCACTGTTGTGGCCTCTCCCGTTGCGGAGCACAGGCTCCGGACGCGCAGGCTCAGCAGCCATGGCTCACGGGCCCAGCCGCCCCGCGGCATGTGGGATCTTCCCGGACCGGGGCACGAACCTGCGTCCCCTGCATCGGCAGGCGGACTCTCAACCACTGAGCCACCAGGGAAGCCCTGGACTTTATTTTCTGTCCAGTTTTTTGCAAATGTACTTTCAGGGCTTTTACTTATTCTGATTGGGATCCATGGGCAATAGCAAATGCATTTTCTGTCATACTCATTTGGTTTGGTGGCAAAGAAATGATGGCTACTTTTCTTTCCTTGGGGAGATTTCAAATGGAGGACATAGTGAGGGTGTTCAAGTTCTAGCTCAGTGATTTCAAGCTTAAAAAAAAAAGTGGCGGGCTTCCCTGGTGGCACAGTGGTTGAGGGTCCGCCTGCCGATGCAGGGGACACGGGTTCGTGCCCCGGTCCGGGAAGATCCCACATGCCGCGGAGGGGCTGGGCCCGTGAGCCATGGCCATTGAGCCTGCGCGTCCGGAGCCTGTGCTCCGCAACGGGAGAGGCCACAACAGTGAGAGGCCCACGTACTGAAAAAAAAAAAAAAGGTGGCAACCTCTAGTGAGTAATACCTTTTGAATTATGACCCAGTACACACACACACACACACACACACACACACACACACACACACACACACACACACACAAATACTTACCCTTACTACGTTCTCAGCGCTGTGATATTTTCCATTCTCTTCCATTCCACTAAAAAAAAAAAAAAACTGTTGATTATGACCAACAGTTGATTGACCAAAATTGATTTTCTGAACCCACTAATGGATTGCAGACTGTAGTTTTGAAAAACAAAATTCTAATAGTTGTCGTCCTTAAAAATGCCACCTTAAAGAAAACCCATACATAACCTTTAGTCGTCACTTCACCATTCCCCTGACGCCAGCCCTGAGCAACCTCTAATCTACTGTCCAGCTCTGTGGATTTGCCTATTCTGGACATTTCATAAAAACAGAATCATACAATATCTGGTCTTTTGTGACTGGCTTTTTTCACTTGGCATAATGTTTTCAAGGTTCATCCCTGCTGTAGCGTGTGTCAGTACTTTATTTCTTTTTTTGGTGGACCATAGCCCATTGTATGGATTTAGGAGTATTTCTATGTGCGCTTACTGTCTACCTCTGTAATTCATCTCCTCCCCCGTCTTACCACCAGCTTCAGCCTCACGGGGTGTTCTTTCCATTTTGAACTCCTTGAGCTTGATCTCAGCTTCAGGTCCGTGGAATTGCTGTCTTCTCTACCTTAGATCTGCAGTGCTCTTGACCCAGATATTCACCTTCTCATTCAGGTCACAGGGACAAAGTTTACCCCTCAGAGAAGCTTCCCTGACCACACCAATCTAAAGTTATCCACATACATACCCTGACCATTCAGTCTTATCTTCAGCTCTCTTATCATTATCTGAAATTATCTAGTGTGTGTACTTTATTGTCTGTCTCTCCCACTAAAATGTAAGTTCTGTGTAAGCTGTGACTTTGCTTAGAGCAGAGCCTGGCATGTAGGAGGAGATCAATAAGTATTTGTTGGATGAATAAATGAAAATTATTCTCAGTTTAATGTGAAGCTTTTCAAAGGTTTTAAGCAGGGAGCAACATGACCTATTGTACGTTTTTTAAAACAACATTGTGGTTGCTGTAAAGAAGGAATTTTTAGAGCTGCCCCCTCCCCCCTCCCCCCTGCAAAAGGCAACCTTAGAACTGTCTAGGCAACAGCTTTATCATTTGCTGTGTTTAATATCAGTTCCAGCTAGTACTTAATTGTTGAATGAGAAATTTTATCCCACTGCCCTCTCCCAGTTGGAGACTGGATTAAAATAATAGGTTCAGAAGTAAAATGTTCATACCTCTCTTATGTCTTACAATCCATAGCAGTTTTTTTTACTGGTCCTTTTTTTAACTAAAAATGCTTCTGCTTTGCTTTCAAATTACAAAAAGTATGAAATCGCTTTCTTTTCTTCCTACTAGGTTATCTAGAACCCCACTTTCAGCCTTTATGCAAGATTTATTCACATGGTTGCGTCTCTTCAGTATCTGTCATCGGGTCACCCATCAGTGGTTCAGGTCCTTCTGTGGTGTTGCCTTACACCCTCTAGTGGATGAAGGGCTAGTAGATGCTGCAGCATCAGCACTTTTCTCAAACCATTAATCAGCTTCAGACTTAGTGTTGCATTTTAGGTCATTCCATCCTGTAGATAGTTCAGAAGCTTTTCCCTCCTAGGAAAGGCCATTTTATTTATTTTGCTGCTTACAGCCATGTACCTAAATAACATGCTTATCCTGTTATTTCTTGATTTATCAATTTGAGGCTCTATCCTTTGGCTTCCTACTGTTAAGAGATGAGAAGGAAGGAATGTCTATAAAATTGCTAATTTTTCATTGATTTAACCAAGAAATGGTTAAATCAATGTGCATTACTGATTTATGTTTACATAATATCTACATTATTATGACTGAATATAGAGGAACCATAATATTATGATTACATTCCCTTATATACTTTTTTGTTTCCCCTGGAGTTATTTAAATATATACATACATATATATAGAAAATATATATATTTAATAATTACTTTTTAAAAAGCACTATTGAGATATAATATCCATACGATAAATTCACTCAGTGTAAGAGTACTTATTCAGGGATTTTATTAAATTTATAGAGTTGTGTCACCATCACCACAGTCCAGTTTTAGAACATTTTTGTCATCCCCCTAAGTTCTCGTGAATTCTCTTGCAGTCAGTCCTTGCACCCACCCCAGCCCCAGACAGCCACTGATCTGCTTCCTGACTCTATAAAATTATCTTCTCTGGACATTTCATGTAAATAGAATCATATATGTGTGTATGACTTCTTTCATTTTTCATAATGTTTTTGAGGTTCATCCATGTTGTAGTATGTATCACCATATCATTACTTTAAATTGCTGAATAGTATTCTATTGCCTGGATGTACCACATTTTGTTAATCCATTTACCAGTTGATAGATACTTGTATTATTTCCAGTTTGGCTATTATGAGTAATGCTGTTATGAGCATTCACAAGTCTTTGTATGGATATATGTTTTCATTTCTCTTGGGTAGATTTCTAGGAGCAGAATTGCTGGGTTTTATGGTAAATTTATGCTTAACTTTTTTTGGGGGGGTGTCACTGAACAGTTGCAATGGAAGTTATTTTTGAAAACTACTCAAGTAAACCATTATCCTTCTATTGCAAATCAAAATAATACCTAGAAAATTAAAGGATTAAATCCAATTTGAAAGGAAAATAAACTATAGGTTATTATTTGACTAAATCTTATAAAAATTTCAGTGTAGAAGTGTGATAGAAGAAATTATAAAAAGTATTATGCTTAACTTTTTAAGAAACTGCCAAACTGTTTTCCAGAGTGGCTTGGTTTTATCCACCTCTTCGATTATACTGAGTATATATTGGTATTTCATTGTGGTTTTAATTTGCATTTCCCTAATGGTTAACAATGTGGAGCACCTTTTCACGTGCTTATTAGCTGGTCATCTGTCTTCTTTGTTGAGATGTCTGTTCAAGTCTTTTGCCCACTTTTTATTTGGTTTTATTTAGTTACACAAATATTTGGTTCGTTTGTCCTCTTATTATTGAATTGTAAGAGGTCTTTATATATTCTGGATATAAGTTCTTTGTCATATTTACAATTTGCAAATATTTTTTCTCAGTTATGCAATTTTGTAAGACATATCTTCCCCCAATAAAACAAAACAAAACTGTGTTTTCATCCTTATGTGCTAAGTTTGGATAAACTCTGCATAACTATCATATGAAAGAGACTGTGAAAACAGGCATTTGATTATCTCTTTTCAGACCTGGTGATTGCTCCAAGGAAGATTGGCAGGTTTATAGTGGCTTTGTGTTTGGCTGACACAGCCTTTTCCACATCCTTAGTGGCAGGCATGTTTGGGCAAGAAAACCCTTAAGGTAGTGAAGGGAAATTATGCTGCTTTCTGCATGTCCTAAGGGATGTGATATGGTAAGGGATCAGCCAGGTTCATTGGCTTTCATGGAAATTCCTCTGTCGGTGTGCGCGCGCGCGCACACACACACACACACACCCGACTTTTGGTTTAAATATCAGCTCTGCCATTGCAGGCTATATGACTTTGGGAAGTTTTTCCTTGAGCCTTCTTTGCACTTCAATTTCTATAAAATAGGAATAGTATCTACTCTGAAAGGTTGTTGTAGGATTAGAGATAACATGTAAATTTCTTGGCATGTATTAGGGTCAGTAAATCACTTTTCTTGTTTATTTTATCGGAAAGAGGCCTTAGGAAAGCTTTATAAGGAAATGATTAGTTCTCACAGTCTCTGATTTAAGTCTGTTTTCTTATTTATTTATTTTATTTATTTATTTTTGGCTGCGTTTGGTCTTTGTTGCTGCACGTGGGCTTTCTCTAGTTGTGGCGAGCAGGGGCTACTCTTCCTTGCGGTGTGTGGGCTTCTCATTGTGGTGGCTTCTCTTGTTGTAGAGCATGGGCTCTAGGTGCACAGGCTTCAGTAGTTGTGGCACACGGGCTCAGTAGTTGTGGCTCGCGGGCTTTAGAGCGCAGGCTCAGTAGTTGTGGCGCACAGGCTTAGTTGCTCCGTGGCATGTGGGATCTTCCCGGACCAGGTCTCAAACCCGTGTCCCCTGCATTGGCAGGTGGATTCTTAACCACTGCGCCACCAGGGAAGCCCCTCATTTTCTTTTTGATTCTTAGTTATTCACCATGTGAAATGAGTTATATGTATAGATTTGAAATTTCTAGTGAAGGAATGTAGCTTTGCCATATTTCCAAGAAAAATATGTCTGTGTGAGGGAAATGACATCTGTGTAAGTTTATTTACCTAATTCATTACGGGTCTTGGCAGCATAAATATAAAGAGGGAGTTATTTTTGAGACTTCTATGACTTGAACAGAATCTGGTTCAAACTGAACCAGACACTCAAGGCTCTCTGCAGCCATCTTGTTCACTATCACCCTACCCACATGTTTCTTCTGCTGTGTGTGTCTCCTCAGAGTCCTTCAGCTACCTCCAGCAGAGGCTGGATATTGATTTCTTCCTAGTGCCTTGTGCTTGAAATGTTCCTCCTTTTTCCAGCAGAGTCCTAAATATCCTTCAAGATCCCTGGCCACAGCTTAACCTGTTTTATGAAATCTTTCCTAATTGCCTCTAATCATTTGAACTCAGTTAACACATCTACATGAACATTTCCATAAGGTTCTGATCAAGGGAGTTAGGGAAGTATTATGAAGATTGTGAGCAAATTATTTAACTTCTCTAAGGCTCAGTTTTCTCATCTGTGAAAGTGAGGCTAATAGTGCCTACTTCTGTAAGGTGGTTGTAAGGATTAAATTTTAAAAAACTTCCTAGGTCAGCAGTGTCTTATTGGTTGATGTTTACTAACCTCTACCTTTTTACTTCCCATGTAGTCTAGAAGAGCTCTTCTCATCTCTGGGCCCAACTTTCTTCTTTTTCCTTTAAGGTCTCTTCTGCCTATGTTGGGTTTGATTTTGTGGTTCTTGAGAGTGTCACGCTTCATTGTGGAAACTGTGGGAGCTTTTATCACTTAACGTCCCACCTCTGAATCTACAGGGTTGCGGTGGCTCTGTGGATAGCTGAGTGACTTGAGTCAGAAGAATGGACAGTGTGGCTGTCTTTCCTCTTCTTCCCTCTTCGGTACCTAGTTTCTTGGCACATCCTGTCTTTTATGCCAGAGTTTGACTTCTTCCCCCAGCTTTGCCTCTTTTTGCTCAGTTTGGGGTTGCTGTGATTTTAGGCTGTTAGACCAGTTTGTAGTCCACTGTTGACCCAATTGCTTATTAAGTATTTTGTAAATGGATGGATCATAACTTCACTGCTTGACTTTCTAGTAGATTGACCTAATACTATGTATACAGGCTGTTGATTTGTATTGTAATGAGAGCTCTAATGTGCCCATCAAAAAGAATTATATGACTAAAGATTATTAATCACTGGGACTGTTTATAAAAGGAAAATTAGAGAATTTCCTTTATTAGCAATTTTCAAAATTAGGAAATTCACCTGTCTAGAATTACTTAGGGCGGCCAAGTAGTTAGTAGGATCTCCTTGCTCTGGTGGTTAGTACCACCAAGCAACAGATAGTCTTCCCACAGCCAGCCCTAGCTACCATTTGGTGAGTTACTTTAAGAAGCTTGATAGCTTGATATGTCTCCTCAACCCATTGTTCTTTAACAGACAACAACCATGGCAGTGATTTAGAATGAAACCAACTAGTCAAGTATAAGGTAAGGCAAAAGGCTTTGTAGTTGGTGGACAATATAGTTGTGAGTTTCAGTTATAGATCAAATATTTTTATATTTTTAGTAGCATTAGCTGTATACCATTATACTGAGCTGATTTAAGGTTGACTTAGAGAGGCAGGGGAATACAACAGATGACTTACGGTCTTATGTTAGAAACTTTGGTGCCACCAGAAAATAATTTCAGCAAGTTCTGTATAATCATGCATTTAAAGGCACAACTCTGATTTCCCTGGGTCTCAGACTCTGCTTAGCTTTTATCTGCTGAAAACACTTTAGTGGTTACTCCAGGCCTTCCATGATCTGGCACCAGTCTTTTTCCTTTTGCATTGTGTTAAGGTAGTCTGTGTTTTAGCCACATTATGGGGTAGGATAATGTAGCTTTGAAATCAAATACAGGTTTTAATTCTAAGTTTTTTTTACTTATGGTGTTCTCTCTGTTTATACAGTTCATCCTTTAAATCCTACTTCAAGTGTTCCCCCCTCCATGAAGTGTTGCCTGATGCAATTATTTGGGTACAGACCCTTAATTAATGACCAACGAACCCCCAAGGCACATTTTTCCTACTTTGTAATAGCACTTTACCACTGCCTGTTATGTTATGGTGAACAGGTTGGATGACCCACACAGTCCTGTGAGAACAAGGACACTGTCCTACCTCTTGATATTCTTGAATCCTTTTACAAAATAAATGCCCAGTAAGAATTTGGTAAAGGGACAAATTAAAATAAACTCATCTTCAGCCTTATTGAAATAGAGAGACTACTGTATTGTGATTTTTTTTCCTGTGGACAAAGGAAAAAAAACTTTGTTCAGAATTTAACTAGGTTTTTTGCCTTTGCCTTGCCAAAGCAATATGAAAAATTAATACTTAAGAAGCTAGATATCTGATCCTCAGCAGGAGAGTGCCTCTTACAAGTTTAATGGGTTTGGTCAAGTGGATATTAAATGTAAATCTGTCATTTTATGGAGCCATAGAAGGCTCTTAAAACACTCAATAAATACCCTTATTGAATTAGTAGAGCATTTCAACAGGGGACTGCCTGTGTATCTCCTGTTATTAGTATCTTTCATTGTTCCTTTAGAGTGCCTTCAGCCTGTGCTCGCACAGCTTTGTGCTGTCATGTGGCTCATAGAATCATCTAAGGTAAAGATGCTTCTAGCTCCTTAATTCTATTATTTTGTTATGTTACAGGGAACCCATTTGTTAATTCTGGCAGGTGGGTCTTAATTTCACAGTAACAAATGGGAGGTCCCCATAAAAAGAGAGCTAACATGTATTGAATACTGACTCATTAGGTGCCAGGCCCTGTATAAAGCATTGAGCAAGTATTCAGTATTATTTTGTTTCATCCCATTTGCAGGTGAGGAAACCCAGGCTCAAAGAGATTTAAACCATCGCCCATGGCTATGTAGCTGTTAATTAGGGAATTTTTAAATGTGTTAGATTTCAAAGTTTATGATATTTCCACTCTGCATCATGTCTTTTACTTATTTACTTTTATTTGAATGTGTTTTTTTTTACATTTTACTTGCACGTTTGATTTTTCTTTGGTCGGCAGCAAATGTTAATTCCCTACTTGCTCCCCTCCCTGCCCTTTAGTGAGGGGATGATAATTCTGTATTATGTTTCTGTAGTCCTCTAGTTTACACATCGCTTCATATCTATTCTTGTTTGGTCTTGGTGAATGGCGGTCTGCATGCAGGGGGGCAGGGTTTTCATCGCCACTGGCAGCTGAGGAAATTAAGATTTCCAGTTTTGTGACAGATTTGCCAAAGGTGGTAATAATAAGTGGCGCCAGAATTAGCTTTTGTTGTTGTTGTTGTTAGCTTTTGTTTTGAAGAGGAACACTGATCTACAGACTAAATTTTTTAGCAGCAAATTCTCTTCTTCAGACAAACTACATGGACACAATATATAAAAATGTAAGTGGAGTGGTCCTAGTAGAAAAGATGTGGAAGGCCTGGGGCCCCACCCTCTGGGTTTCCTGTGCCCATGAGGCCTCTCAGCTGACCGGAGCACAATTTGAAAACCACTGGGGAATGAGCAAAGAACTCTGGTGCCAGACAGATCTGGATTCAATCTGTAGTTTGGGCTCTTAGGTTTGGTTCTTCATTTGTAAAATGGGTATGCTTTTCACAGGATTGCTGATAAATATTAACTAAAAAACAGACCAAGCCTAGCACAGTGCCCTTGGCTTCTGTAGAGGAGAGATCAAGTTGACAGGCAGCATAGGTTTGGCCACTTGCCCTGTGTGGTCCTCCTGCTAAACCTGGGGTGGTGGGAGGGAGCTCGCTGCTGAGGCTGGGCCTCCATAGGACTTATTACCCAGAACTTTGTACTTGACCGAAGGCTCAGACATCACATTTATCAATAGTTTAGAACAGGGATGGGCAAACATTTTCTGTAAAGGATCAGAGAGTAAATATTCCAAGCTTTGGGGCCATCTAGTCTCTGCTGCAGCTACTCAGTTCTGTTGCTGCAGCACAGATGCAACCGTAGACAATATGGAAACGACTGAGCATGGTTGTGTTCTAATAAAACTTTATTTGTGGGCACTGAATTTTGAATTTCATATAATTTTCATATATCACAAAATATGCTCTTGATTTCTTCAACCACTAAAAATGTAAAAACTTGTCTGAGCTCTTGGACTGTACGTGGGTTGTACGTAAACAAGTGACAGGCTGGATTTGGCCGGTGGGCCAAAGTTTGCTCACGCCCAGTTTAGACGTTGCTTGTTGGTAATCAATGCAGGTTTTTTTTTTTAAAAATAAATTTATTTGTTTATTTTTGGCTGTGTGGGGTCTTTGTTGCTGCGTGTGGGCTTTCTCTAGTTGCAGCGAGCGGGGGCTACTCTTTGTTGTGGTGCGCGGGCTTCTCTTGTTGCAGAGCACAGGCTTTAGGAGCATGGGCTTCAGTAGTTGCGGCACAGGCTCAGTAGTTGTGGCTCGCGGGCTATAGAGCACAGGCTCAGTAGTTGTAGCCCACGAGCTTAGTTGCTCTGCGGCCTGTGGGATCTTCCGGGACCAGGGCTCGAACCCGTGTTCCCTGCATTGGCAGGCAGATTCTTAACCACTGCCCCACCAGGGAAGCCTTCAATGCAGTTTTTGATCCTGTGAATTTAACTTAAAGTGATTGCTATTAAAGAAGTATTGATAGGGATTCCCTGGCGGTTCAGTGGTTAGGACTCTGTGCTTTTCACTGCCAAGGGTGCGGGTTCAGTCCCTAGTCTAGGAGCTACGATCCTACGAGCCGCATGGCGCAGTCAAAAAAAAAAGAAGTATTCATATTAGGAAAGGCTTAATTTTCACAATAAAAAAAGGTAGAATGTTTTCATCCCGTACCTTTCAGGAATCATTACATGTTCATTAGTTTCTTTACCCTCTATAAAGTGGTTAAAATGCAGTTATACTTGTCTTGGTGATGACTAAATGAATAAAGTTTCTAAATAAAGATGAAATAGTATAGTGGAAAGATCAGGAGTCATGAGGGAGTCAGGAAACTTGGCTTTGTCACTAATTTTGTGTCTTTATATATGTTACTTTACCTTTTGGGCCCTTCAGTTTCCTCATGGAAGTGAGGAAGCTGGCGATGATAGTATTAGAGACCTTTGCCAGCTCTAAAATTCTCTCATTCTACTTTTAGTTGTCTGTGATGGTGCTGTTGAACAATTTTCATCTATAGAAACTCTTAAGTACTTCATCAGTTAGTGTATTTTCAGAAATACCAACAGGGTTTCACAGTGTATTAGAGACTATTTACAACCGCAGTTTATTCCCACTGCTCGTGCTAGCCGTCTCTAGCAATTGTGCTTTAAATGCCACATACCATTACAATGAATGCCATGCTGCAACAGTTAACCTGTTTGGAGATGAGCTGCAGATACAAAGAGAAGGGGACTAGGAAAATTGGAAGAAGAAAAGACCTATCCTGACTACATATGGGCTTAGGCTATGTCGGTTTTTGTCAACAGGGGGCACCCAGAGCAAAGCAGGTGCTCTGTGACACACTGTACACTGCCCTTCTTCCCAGACAGGCACAGGGCAGCGAGCAGTGGATTCACACTGGTCTCCGTCCTGCACATTGCTTGATCCATGTCCACATTCGAAGACATTTTCTCCCATGCTGAAGTCAGATATTCTAAATGCAGTCCTAATAATTGTTATTTGCTTCCCTCTACAGTGGAAACCCAGTTCCCTCGCTGTCTTGGAGTGAATGATCCCAGGTTATAAAGTCTGGGCTTTTGGGTGAATGTGCAGTGTTAGGCTCTTATATAATTCAGTATCCAGTGAGCTTGTATTCCGGAAATATTGCTCTGAAAGAGCACTTAATATCTGTGTAACGTACTGTAAGAAGAGTTTGTACTTATTGCCTATTGCAGTGGTCCTTGAAGTGTGGTTCTCGGACCAGCAGCATCAGCATCACCTGGGAACTTATGCAAATTCATGGTATCCCCCTCCTCCCAGACCTACTGAATCAGAAACTCTGGGACTGGGGCCCAGCCACCTGTCTCAGCATGCTCTCCAGGTGATTCTGATGCACATTCAAGCTGAGGACCACTGCCAGAGAGGTGTACTGAAGATCAGGTGCCAGGCACTTTGCTAGGATGTTCATCTTCATTTTCCAGATGACACCACCAAGCCTAAAAGGTTCAGTGACTGCAAAGTCAGACTTCTAACAAGTGGTAGAGGAGGGATTTGAGTCCTGGTCTTTCTGACTCCAGATCTATGCTACAGTGGCTGCTAAAAAAATGCGAAGAGGTTCTGTATTGTTTAAATTCATATTTTTAAGTCATCTTTTTCTCAGAATTAATATACATTTATCAAAGAAAATATAGAAAATACAGCAGGCCAAAAGAATAAAAATTGCCTTAATATCTTAACTTTTTGTTTATTGTTCTAATTTTGTTTCTATGCAGCTCTTTTTGCATATACACACATTATAAAATGCCTTACAAAATCTCATCATATGGTACAGACTTTTGTAGTATGCTTGCAGCTCCTTCCTACTCCATTGTAAGTATCTTTTCATGTCATTAAATATTTCTGTAGTGTTGTTTTACATGGCTGCCTAGTATTCCGTTTTATGGTTCCATCATAATTCTTTCTAAACTCTGTCTTAAGTTGTTTTGATTCTGTGATAGGCTTTTTATTTATTTATTTATTTATTTATTTATTTATTTATTTATTTATTCGCGGTACGCGGGCCTCTCACTGCTGTGGCCTCTCCCGTTGCAGAGCACAGGCTCCGGACGTCCAGGCTCAGCGGCCATGGCTCACAGGGCCCAGCCGCTCCGCAGCACGTGGGACCCTCCCGGACCGGGGAACAAACCCGCGTCCCCTGCATCGGCAGGCGGACTCTCAACCACTGTGCCACCAGGGAAGCCCTGTGATAGGCTTTTAGGAGGAGTAGGATACTGAGTGCTGTGCTACTCTGGGTAAACAGTTTATTTACACTGAGTGGCTTAAAGTATTATAATTAAGGTGATAAATACAGATTAAGGTTGAGGAGGGAAAATGGAACTGGAGAGGCAATAATAAGCCTAATGCTTAGGTTAAATTGAGCCCAGAAATAGGAAAACAAATTGAAGTAAAAAACACAGAAGTATTAGGAATGGACTAGGGATCTGTGATTGAGATGAGTTAAAACAAATAGAAAAATGTTTGTGAACCATTTGATGGTGCCAGTGGCCTGCTTTTGTTACTGCCTTTTTTGACATAGAAGCTGATCTGCTGGATGACAGCTTGAAAAAACTGGGCATAAGGCTTTTATAAATAACGGTTATTATTTATTGAGTGCCTTCTGTGTGCCAGGCACCATATTAATCATTTATATAGACTTTACCATTTAATTTTTATAATAACAATGTGCATTCGATGCATTAGGTGGTGTTTTCCCCATTTTACAGAAGTGGAACCTGAGATTGAGACTTAAAGTAACTTTTTCAGATGCTTCAGTTGGAACTCAAATTTGATCTAATGCCCAAACCTGTGCTTTTATAGTATCATTTATCTTCATTCTTTTTTCATGGCATGGCAAGTCATCAACCCGTGCTGGGGGCTGGGGGGTAGTTTCACTATCTCTTCAGGGACAGAGGGAAACTAGATGTGGAAGGAAGGACACTAAAGTCATAACAGAGCAGGAGTAGACTTGAAGATCCAGCAAAGCTACCACCTGCCCAGTTATCTCAGGGAAGGTGTAACCCTGCGCCGGATACTGCAGCTGAGCAGGGACGGGACTAGCGAAATGAGCTGTTGGGAGGAAGGAGCAGCAGTGGTCAGGAGAGTCAGAGCTCCCTCATTAAATGTCCCTTCCTACAGGAGGTCATAATTCCTTTGCGGCATCTTTTAACAGCTTTAATGAGATATAATTAGATACTCTACCATTCACTCATTTAAAGTACACAATTCAGAGCCCTTTTTAGTGTATTCACAGAGTCTTCCTCACTCCAAAAAGAAACCGTGTACCTCTTAGTCATCATTGCCTGGTCCCCCTGTCTCCCTTGCCCCCCAAACTCTAGGCAACCACTAGTCTGCTTCCTGTCTCTACAGATTTTCCTGTCTAGGATATTTTCTATAAATTGACTCAATATAATAAAGTCCTTTGTTTCCAGCTCCTTTCACTTAGCATGATGCTTCCAAGGTTTCTCCATGTTGTAGCATACATCAGTACTTCATTCTTTTTTGTTACTAAATAATATTCCATCGTGTGGACACACCACTTCTTATTTATGTTTTTATGTTGGGAAGAGAAAGGTAAAGGGAATGAGACAAGGAAGAATTCTTCTTCTTAATTTAAAATGGATGGAAAAGGCAATACCATGAAAAGCAGACCTCTCAGGCCCTCTTGAGGAATTGTAACCAAAGGCAAAGGTAAACAGGACACTTGGCATCTGCTGCTTCAGGAGCCATTTGTAGCCCAGCGGCAGCTCTTCTGACCCGGACATGTGCAGCATTCAGGGAGCTCATTGTGTAAATCTTGTGTGTTGGCCGGTGTCATTGCCCCCTACAATATCTCGTGTGGAAACGGAGAGGCCTTTGCTGATCTAATCTGGATACATTTCCCTTGGTTACTGCAGCTCTGGGTCCCCAGAGAGTCCTCTCTAAAGAGCTGCCGGTTTGTTGAGTGCTGGCAGATGCAAGATTATTTCTGACTGTACGATTTGTTCGGTGGAGATTACACCCATCTTTCAGGTCCTGATCCATTGGCCAGAAATAGCAGCTGTCATTCCCATAGTTTTTGGAATGAATGCTTACCCTAAGGCCCCCTGTACGTCCTTCTCAGTCTAGTGTTTGGAGGGCCCTTTTAGCAAGCAAGCCGTGTGCCCTTCCCAGGTGCCAGGTAACTACTGTTGTCCCGTTGTTTTCTTTCCTGGTTTACCATCCAAGAAACAGAGTCCTGACCGTCGTAAAATGAATGGTCTGGGCCAGGACTGTAAGTTCCAAAACTTTTTATTTTGGATTTCAGAAAAGTTGTGGCTGACTTTTTACTGTCTGAACTTTCAGGATAGTTTAGAGAGTGACTTGTAATCACTTGTCTTAATACCCTGGCTCTTCTGTGGCATGTCTGCCCTAATGCAGAAATAAGAACCCAGGGTAGGGATCACCAGCTTGGCCCTTAGGTCCTTTGAATGTCAGAACGGGATTTCATCACATTGTCCTGGTGCTGCAGATGGAGAAACTGAGTCCCAGAGAGGTGAGATGACTTTCCCAAGGCTTATATTCTCAGAGCTCTTGCCAGTGCAGAGCTGCGTCTGTGATATGAGCCTTCACTCTCAGCTCAGTGCTTTTCCCCAGGGCCGTGTGCTCTCCTGACTAGGGCGGGGCCCAGTCCTGCTCCAGTGCACCAGTCGTGCAGGCTTTAAGGTATGTGCGAGAGTTTCGCAGGTGGGGACTGTGATGGTGAAAATCTGTAAGAGAGAGCAAGAGCACTGGTTAATGAGTTTGGGGGCCACTGATCCAAGGAGCCCAGCCCTTCCGGCCTTCCACTGTACACGCTGTCCAGTGAGTATACGTGTTTTTGATTACGCGGTTGTAATTCCTGAGAGCCCTATGTCTCTGCTAAAAACTGTCTCTGCTGCTGCACTAACCCAGCAACCAGTCATCTTGTAGTGCCTGCCTGAATTGTTGGCTTGTGACTGCCAGCTCCTTTTCTGGAATGACTTTTGCCTGGTATCACATGAAGAGAGAAGACCAAAACCCTTCTCCGCTGTCCTTCCCACTCCCCCCTCATCTCCCTCTTGGTGTGGAAGGGACCTCGCTTCCCAGCACCCCCTGCCCGGGACCCTGATAGAGCCAGTCAGCGGGACCCCAACTGCTGGGACCAGAAGTGAAAGCAGCCCCTTCACGGTTGAATGCAGAAGCTGAGTAGACGGTCCATGCTGAGACCCCCTTCAGAACTTTCCCTTCTTCCCCGTCACTTCCTCTCCGTCACGTCCTCCCTCAGCACCGTGAGCTGCTCCACAGGAGAGGTTGTGTCCTTCACTCTCTCCCCTTCATCTGGCACACTGCTCAGCAGATAGAAAATAATCTCTGGCATCCTCACGCTGTTGACCGCCCTCTGACGGATGGGTGAGGTGCAGGAATGCTAATACAGCTGACAGCTGGCAGCGTTATTTCTCTATAGAAGTTGTTTCCTAGTCCTCAGTAATAAGTTATAGCGACAGCTACTATTTATTGAATGCTTACTGTGCTCATTACTCACGTACGCACACACCCTCAATTCCTCGCTGTTCTCAACAACTCTCCCTGTAAGAAGATGGCAGAAGCCATATTTGACAGATGCAGAAACTGAGCTTTGGAGAGGTCTAGGTGACAGAGCTAGAAAGTGGTGGAACAGATATTGAAACCTAGGCCTGTCTGACACTGAAGCCTATGTTTTTAATAACCACGTAAAGCCTCCCTGAGTAGTTAATTTGCTGAACATTCCTGCGAAAGAGAGCTGAGTCACTTGTGCTCCCTGGGTTTTATAAATGAGGCGTCTGTGTAGCAAAGGGCATTCTTAGCACAGTTTAGATTAGACTTGGCTTTGGGATTACAGAGCAGGAACAAAGGGGAGACTTAAGGAGCCTCTGCCACTTCCTGAAGCTGGTTTGCTTTGGCCCAATGTTGAGGAATCCTTGCTCTTTGAGTCCACAATGGTTTCAGGTCATTCCTAGCCTGCGCAGTTCCTGAGAGATGGGGCTGCCCAGCAGCTCCAGATTGTTTGGGGTGGACCTAGCCCTGGTTCCACCTCGTTCCCCTAACTGGGGCCACACTAAGGTGGGCTCCAGTTGGTCCCTGGACTGATTTGGTTTCTTAAAGGTCCTCCTGTTTTAGTCATTCAGTAGGAGGCTTTCTCTTCAGTTTTACCTTAGTCCTGTGATGACCATCTCCCCCCCCGCCCCGCCCACCGTCAGTTACTGGGAATTGAGGATTTAGCTGTGGTTGTACCTAAGCACAAAGGGAATGCAGGTTTTGGCAGCTCTTAGTGATCAGTCCTGTGGAGTCCCGTAGCATATTGGGGTTGAGGGGCTGCCTCTCATTCTCTGCTCAGAACTTAAACGTTTTGTTTATATCCTTGAAATGGGAGAGAGAAACTTCTGAGGAGTAAAGAGTTGTCAGGGATAATAAGATTTTGAGGAGACAGCCCTTCCTGCATTCTCCCTTGGGGGAAGAATGCAGCCAGGACTGAAGGGCATTGCCTCAACCAATTCAGTTAAGTGGCCCCGTCCTGGCTTAATAACTCAGGCCGACTTCCCAGTGGATTCGGCAAGGTATTAGGTTTCTCTCTCCCCAGACCCTCCCTTCTCTCTGCTCTGCACACGTGTGCTAACACAACTACAGAGGGGTTGCCTCTTGCAATAAGATATCCTTTTTACAAAGGAGGGGGCTCCTCTTAAAGAGGAAGGAGAGGAATTCGGAGGAGGGAATTTGATGGTCAGAGTTTAAGTAGCAAGGAGCAGGCTGTGTTCTCTGTAAGGGCAGGCGCAGGAGGGAGGGTAGCTGGGTGATTAAGGGCACCTAGAGCATGAGCATTCGGCACTGTGGAAATCATACACCATCTTTCTGCATTTGTTCATCCAGATTGTATCACTAAGAATCTGGTCATTAAAGAACAAGAACCCTCTTGTTCTTGAAGGTCAGGGGTCCCAGTCTTCCGAGTGTGGTGGTCAACTGTTCAGAAATCCTTCACAGTTTTAGTTGAAAACCTGAGCAGATGCTCCTGCTGTTGTTTACCCTTGGGGATCGGGTGACATTCTTCTCCCTTTTCCTCTTCCCCACCCCTCTGGGAACCGACCAATCACGCCAGGGAATGGATTTCAGTGCCTCTCTGGCCTCCTCCCAGAAGGAGTGTGCCCAACCGCAGCTCTCTGGAGCCTTAGCCAGCGGAGTGTTTAACTCCTGGGTGTCTGAATCGCAGTGAGCTCCTGACATTGCAGTTAGCTTGTTCTGTTCGCCTTGACTCTGAGCCCATCTAATGTTAAGTTAGCTTGCCCCGTCCCCAAGGGAAGGCTCCTGATGAGGCAAGGTGCAATGCACTGAGCTTGAAGAAGCTGGTTTTTTAAGCCCTAATTCTGCCAGTAACCAGCAGCATGACCTTGGGAAAGTTACTTTCCCTACTTGGAATTGATCCCTTTTCTGCTAAGTTAGAAGGAAAGGAGAGGGACAGAACGAACATTTATGACATAGCTGTCTGTATCAGCCACCGGTCTTTACGTACAGCTAGCCTGAGGTCTGGGGGAAAGCATTTAACCCTGTGTTGCCTACCTATTCTGAAGCAGTTTGCTTTTTACAGTTTGCCCTCTGCAGGGCAAATGCTAATGCTGTTCACCCAATTTTATAGATGAGAAGAGTGAAGGCTAGAAAGGCTGTCCAACTTGCCTAAGGTCAAATAGCTAGGAAGGCCCATCTGGCTCTAATGCCCAGACTTTCTTCCATTCTACTGGCTTGGCTAGAAAGGCCCTAAAAGTCCTTCCAGCATTTTCATTCTAATACTCTGAAAGTTTTAACTCCTTAATTAGCTTCTAGCTCTGCCCTACAGAAGGACTACTGTCTCACTTTTCGCAGCCCTGTTACTAGAGCAGGTGAATGACTTAGACATTCCTGCCATCTCCTGAAAGCAGCAAAAGAAGATGGTGCAGCCATCAGTTTTCTCTTTGCATCATAGGAAAGTTCTCATCCTTTAGAGCCAGCATCCCCCTTTCCTCATACGGGTGCAGGTATTTCCTTTTCTCTTTGCCTTGTGTTTGTGATTGTCAGGTGAGTATCTCTAGTTTAAGGGAGGGGTGGAATTTTGAGGAGATTTTTAAAAATCTCTTTTATTCAAAGCTTTTCTATGAGCTAGAGACCACAATATTGGGTTTACCCCTACTTGGAATTGCTGTGATATCTATACCCCCTGTCAGAAGCTCCCTCTTTCTGAGAGCTTGGTTATTCACTATAGTATCTTATAAATTATCCTAGCTATCTGGTTTAGGGGCGTCTTGCCCCGTGGAACACTTTGTGTTTCTCTTCTGCAATTTTACTTTTGAATTCATAGAGGAAATAGCTTTCTTTAGGTGCCTTCCTATCGATATTGTATTGCTACCAATTTACAATAAATTATAGCAGTAGCCCTAAAATGTCAGATTTGTGAAGGAGTCTTTTTGTTGTGAGCTAAGAAAAATGACAATAAGCAAATCTATTAACAATTGTAAATTATTAAGCCAGGCACTGACCTGTGTGTTTTATGTACATTATTTCTAACTTTCATGATAAACTTGCTTTTATAGATGAAGAAACAGTTAAGAGAGGCTAAAGTACTTGCTCAAGGTCACAGCTAGTGAGTGTTTTGGCACTGCGGTTACAGGTCTGTTTTCACTTCCAAACCTGAGTTCTTTGTTCAGTACCATGCTGCTTCTGGAAAATGGTCTTGAGAGTTCACTTCAATCATCCACACCCATGCCTCAGCTCTGATCGCCCCAGAAAATCCATATGCCTTCTTTTAAAAAGGGAAATACCATTTTATATGGTAAATTTCACAGTTGGAAAAAAATTTAAGGGAAGTATTTTCTGGTCTTTGCCAACTTTTATTATCAGGTAACTTTTACTAGAGTTTAGTTTGAATTATTTTTGCTGAAATTTAAATCCATCCCTTCTTGTTATAAGTGAAAATGCTAAATTAGTGGCTGCTTGTCATCAGATTCCAGAGAGTTAAGGGTTTCACTGTGGTTTGGGGTGGGCAGGAAGAGGTAGACCTCAGAGGATGAGCTATATATAAGTAGATGGAGGAAAGCAGATAAAATTTTCTTGGGGTAGGGAACTGTTATCATCTGCTTCATCATTTGGTACATGCTGTGTTTACCGTCTCCTTGAGCACCTGAGGATGATGTTGAGAATCCAGTGGGAGGTGGGTTGGTGTTACTTAATGGCCTTTTGCTTCTCGCTCACTCTTTTCATGAATTGCTTGTGATTCCATTCTACCACAGTGATACTGGGCTTTCCTGATTGTGTGCAATGAGAGATTCACATAAGAGAAGTAAACTCACTACATCATCTCCGCCATCCAGATCAACTTAACAAGTATTTCAACAATGTTTACTTGTGTGCCTATTATATACCAATCGCTTGGCATGACACTGATTATTCTGAGATAAATAAGACATGGCCATTGCCCTTTAGGAGCTCATAATGGAGTGGAATTTGCAGTCTCATTTAGGAAACAAGACCTACAAACACAGAATTAATAACAAAAGCAGTATATGCTTAAGAACATTAAAAAATAAGTGAGCTAGGGACAGCAAATTTTACTGGGGTTCCGAGCTGAAAGGGGTTAGGATTTTGCCAGAGCAGTAAAGACAAGGTTCATTTACAGTTTCATCCAGGTATTCAGCAGGGCAGGGCAGGGGTGAGATGAGGTTTGGGTGTTGCCACTGCTAGTGACAGGAAACAGTGAAAATGTTTCACTGAATAAGGATAGGGTAAGTACCCCTCTAGAATTGTTGATGGAGTTGTAGCCAGAGACTGGGGAAGGAAGGTTCCACAGTTAGCATTTTAAGTGGGGAGTGTAAAGGTGCGAGCAGCTAATGTAAAACAACAACAACAGTTTAATCCCTGAGGAAATCACATTTTTAGGAAAAAATTTTTTTAATCTCTTGTATTTATCTTTTGGTTCCCTGGTTAACACCCCACCGCACCCCTGCCTTAGCTTTTGAGTATGGTATTCTCTATACTAGAAGTCCCTTGACATTTATTCTTGTTGGGGTTTTAAAAGATGGAAGACTTCAAGCTAAGTCATACACAGACAAAGACATCAGTAGGCCCATTTGCCGTGTGCGTGGCTCACTGTGGCAGTATCTTTGATGATTGCTGAATATTTATTTATGAGGTTCCTTCCTCAAAGCCCACCCAATGAAGAACTCCTCTTTTCTCTTTTTTAGATTCCTGAAACTTACCTAAAACTCTCAGGCAGGAGAAGGTTTAGGGAAAGGAGTTTCTTTCCTTCTCCCTTCCCCCCACTCCATAGTAGCTCAATTTAAGTACCCTGTGGAGATACAGATAAATGTGAGGAACTTCAGGATGAAAAGAACATTAGAGACCAGAGAAGTCAGGGGAGGTCATATCGGGCTTAAAGTGGAAACTATGTTACAACCTAAGCAAGGAGCAACTGATAGCTCTATAAATAGGATTTTATCTCCTCTTAGGACATTTTTGGCATGGTTGTAGCTTCCCATGTGGGGGACTATTATATTTACTAAAAATAAACTGTCTTTCAGAAGCGATTAGAGTAAGTCCCACTAAACTCATTTATGTTATTAAAAATGTAGTCATAGCCTGAAAAGAAGTTTATAGAGTTTGGTACATACTAACTTTTGGGAGAACTTGGATTTTGAAGCCATCAGTTAGATCTGGGACACAATGGTCTGGTCCAGTCTAGTGTGGGTTAGATAGATTGCCTTCTCAGAAGGTAATGTTATTTCCTTTTTCTTCTGCTGGTTCAGAAGACCCGCAACCCCTAGTTATACATTCAGACTCATAAATGGGCATAAACAGGTGATAAGTGTATCATCTAGGAGAGGTAGAATAGTTCTAATTCTTCAGAAATCTTACTGCTTAATTACATCTGCTTGGATATGGCCATTCACAGCAGAAGGATGTGTAAATCGGCCATACCTTGGTATCCCTTCTGGGGAACAAAAACCTTCAAGCTGTCTGAGTTTGTTTCTCACACTCTTGTTATCCTGATTGTAGCCCTTTAAATTGTGCAGCAAATTCTTGGCATGTATCTGCCTGTCAGCTAATCTCTGACACCCCTGGATAGCTTATTTTCTTCCTATGAGTATATTTGAAATTAGTAAGAAGCATCTATTAATTTTAGTATCCTGTTAGAAGACTAGGAAAAACTGAAATTCAACAAATAGTAAAATTGCTTAAAGCATATTTCTCCAAGTTATTTGACCATGGAATGCTTTTCAGAATCTAATGAATTGAACAACAGAGCACAGTGTGACTCATGTACGATGTGTTTGTGGGTTAAAGTAGTCACCAGAAATGGATTCATAGTTGAGTTAATGCCTTCAAAAGTGAAATCATTTGCTTTTTTTGACTTCAAAACCAATTTTGGAGAAGTTAAATCATTTTTAAGTGCAAAATGAAAGTGATTAAGCTATTTTTGTTTTAAATATACTGCCTATACCTTAGTGCACAGGTTAAAAATCTTCCTGCTTGGAGGACCCCACGTATTATCCTTATTTCTCAAAGACAGCATCTCACTCTTAAATGACGCTTTGTTGCATACTCAGTAGAAACTGTATACATGTGTTTAGTATTTTTCTTTTGAATGAATAAACTGAATAGAAATATTGCTAGCATCAATTTGTAAATGGTTGGACCACCTATTGACAGCCCGTGAAATGCTAAAAACATGGTTATATATTTCAGATACATCATATTCACTAATTGCTTTAAACCCTTTACTACTGTTCTTTTTCCCCCCTTATAGCCACTCAACTCCTTTCTTTTCCCCAGAAGGAAACTGAAGTTCCTGATGTAGTATTTTTTGGTAGATAACGAGATAAGAAAGTCGGTGAAAGAGGTTTGACAAGTTCATGGAATTCCTTGAGCCCCAGACCCAAAATCTGGCTAATTGGTTTCACCTAATTTTTCTTTTGTGCCTCACACTTACCAATCAGCTGTTATAGTGGTAATTGTAATGGTAATGATAGTGTATCATGCTCTGTTTACAGAATAGCTAACATACTCTATTGTATTGGGGTCTGAAGACATCCCTGTGTCATTACTTCCATTTTACAGATGATGAAAATGAGAGTTTATATATATGACTTTTTTCATTACTAAAATTCAGGAATCGTTAAGTTGAAACTTTATTTCTGTCATGTTGGTGTGGAATGGTCAGGGATAGCAGATTCGGGGGATAGACTAGCTGACTTTTTGGCCTAGGCTTCCAGCCTAGACATTTCAGGATTCTTTGACAGTCTCTGTCTTAGTCATGAGGGCTGTACACTATTTGTGTGTATAGAGCTTTCTGTGACATTGAATTTTGATTTGTAAAGTTACAGTAAAATAATTGACTCTTGAAAGTATCACTTAGGATTAAATTCACTACATGTAACAGAATCCATCCCCCCTCCCCTCCCCTTGCCTCAGAGTGGCTTAAACAAGGCCTCGTCTTTCATGGAAATGAAGTCTGGAAGTAGGCAGCCCAGGGCTGATGCAGTGCTCAGTGGTTATCAAGGATCCAGGATCCTTACTGCTCTTTGCTTCTCTGTGTGTAGGATGTGGCCCAGATGGTTGCTACAGCTCCAGCCATTATTTCCGCATTTGCACAGAGTGGTTTGGAGGAGGAAAAGAGGTCCCCTCCCCTACTTAGGAAGACTTCCAGGAAGTCCCACATAACATTTCTACTAATGTTTCATTGGCCAGAACTTAACGTATGGCCACATCTAGCTGCAATGGAGGTTGGGAGATAAAGTCCTTTCTTGGAGGGTGTGTATATTAATGTCCTAGAATGAAAACTGGGGTTTTGTTACTAAGGAAGAAGAAAGGATACTGGGAAACCACTAGCATTGTCAACCTCAGGGACCATCAGAATGACCTGACCTTGCCTCCCACGTGGTGCAGAAGACCATTTGTAGCTTCTTTGGGAGCTTTTCAACCAATCTTTGCTGTATTATCCAATAAAATGATTTTTTCTTGATGTATACACCTTTATGCAAACACCTCTTTTTTGGGGCGGGGGAGCGCCTCGCAGCTTGCGGGATGTTAATTCCCCTGCCAAGGATCGAACCTGCACCCTTGGCAGTGAAAGCCTGGAGTCCTAACCATTGGACTGCCGGGGAATCCCCCAAACACTTTTTTAAACAGTTAATACAAGATAATAAGGATCATTGCAATTTCCTTTTAAGATCAACTTGGGAGTTTTTCAAAATCAGTTTATTGGGATTTCAAATAGCATACAGTGAGCTTTTTAGTAAGAATAAAATATGTGTTAAATATTTAGGTGTCTAGTCATTGGTGAAGGAAAAAGTGTAATTTTTCCTTTGGATTTTTGAAGCCTGGTTAAGCTATTAGGTTATATGTTTCTTGGGTATAGGGAACTTGCTTTTTTTTTTAATTTAAGGTTTTATAGGTTTTTATTGGATAAATAGTACATTTACGTGATTCACTATTCAAAAGGTACCAAATGGTCATGTAGTGAACAGTTGCTCCCCAATTCCTGTCTTGAGTCCCCCAGTGTCTTTACCCTAGAAGCAATGGGTGCTTTCCTTTTTGTGTATAATTCTTCATTAAAAAAAAAAAAATTCAATGGCACTGTGCTATACATTGTTCTGAACCTTCCTTTTATCACTTGAAGAGCTTCCTCTTCCCCTCTCCACCCCCCAGGGCTATATGGTGCTCCATTGTCTGGATGAACTGTAATTCATTAACAGAAGAACCTTGTCTTATTCTCCTGTCTGTACTTGCTCTGCAAGCAGCATTCGTTCATATTGGTTAAACTGAACTCTTGGATTGAATTTGACTATGCAGAATATTTTAGGAATGAGTTATTTTTAGTGATCAAGTATTCCAACTAGCTGAGAGGATTTTCCCTTCTTTAAGCATCAAGATGTTTAAGATTTATTTATTTTGGAAGTAAGTCCTTCTAAAATGTGTTATTTAACTATACAGTTTATTTTCTTCTTACCAGTTATACTTTTCTTACTGGTTTAACACAGTTGTCAACATCAATTATTGTTTAGGACTAAAAAGGAGTGATTATTTCAGGAGCTTTTCCTGGTTTTGCCTTACAGAATGACCCCATTTTGATATCTTTCTGCTTTTTGATAACTTATCTGCTTCTTAGATTTTTTTTCTCTTGGTCTCTCGCATCTGATGCGGCTGCCTCTCACATAATATTCCTCTTTCCTCTGGTACTTATTCCCTACTGCTTTCTAGTTCCCTTTCCTTTTTTGCTTTTTAAAATTTCGGTGAGTAAGTAGCCAGATAACCAGGACAGAAATATTTCTAAAATAAAAATAAATCGATTCAAGAGAAGGCCTGGCGGAGCTTTCCTGCTGATGAAAATGCGTGAACATTCTGATATTCTGAGTGTTTAGAGGGCCTTTTGCTTCCTGCTTATTACCATGCTGTAGAACAGCTCTGTCTAGGAGATCTTTCTGTGACGATGGAGATGTTTTGTATCTGCTCTGTCCAGTATATAATAACTACTAGGCCCCTGTGGCTCTTGAGCACTTGAAATGTGGCAGGTGTGACTGAGGAACAGAAATTTTAATATTAACTCATTAAAATTAAATTCAAATAGCCACACATGACTCGTGGCTAGTGCGTTGGACGTATGGTTGTAGACTATAAATAATTAACAACTAGGGGCTTCCCTGGTGGCGCAGTGGTTGAGAGTCCGCCTGCCGATGCAGGGGACACGGGTTCGTGCCCCGGTCCGGGAAGATCCCACATGCCGCAGAACGGCTTGGGCCCGTGAGCCATGGCCGCTGAGCCTGCGCGTCCGGAGCCTGTGCTCCGCAACGGGAGAGGCCACAACAGTGAGAGGCCCCGCCTACCGCAAAAAAAAAAAAAAAATTAACAACGAGCTTGATTATAGTGAAGCTTGGATTGGGATGCTATAATTTTATTGTACTGAGCAAAATGCATGTATAGTATTGGAAAGAAGGCAGTTTGGAATGTAATACTCAAATTAGCTTAAAGTAAATGATTAAATTGGAATTGTTTTTTCATTAATATAATGGTTATTTCAAACTGTGACATTCTAAAGCCATGGGTGCTGGCATGTGTTTATGGTTTGTAGCTGTGATAAAACTTTGAGTCATTTTGGTAACTAGGGTGATATTAGTTGCGCTCTAACTTTATTTATAGGACTTGGTTAGACAGTTGCCTGAGTGCCAGAAACTCCTACAAATAACTTTGACCTTTCCTAGCAAAAAGTCAAAGGATAAACTGTCCCATAGTAGAAGATCTCAGTTGTATGTGATATACACAAAATATTACTCTCTAAAGGAGAAATGTATAACAAATAAGAAAACAAATGAATATGTTAACTAATTATAGATTTTAATAACTGTTAGGAAGAAAATAAACAGAGCACAGTATTCTAGAGAATAAGGGTTTGTGGGGAAGGACCTCCAACTAGAGAGAGTGGTCTGGAGAGCTTTAGTTGAGGAGGTGTTATTTAAGCTGAGATCTGAAAGATAAGGAGCCAGCCTTGCAGAGAATGAAGGAAGGATGAGGAGGGATTTCAAGAACAGGGGATAAAGGGGCTGAAAGGGTGCTGGGGAGAGGGATGGACTTGCTCTAGATGAGGCACTGACACAGGATCTGAGTGTTTAGAGCATAGTGATCGAAGGCGATATAATGATATGAAATGAAGTTGGAGAAGTGGGCACTTAGCAGATAGATCATATAGCACCTTAAAGGCCATTATAAGGACTTAAGATAGAAAAAGAATTTAAGTGTAATGTGAAGCTATAGAGTCAAAGGAGTGATATGATCTGATTAGAAAGTTCCTCTGGCTACTATGTGATGAGTGTTCTGAGGGGGAGCAGCAGTGGAAGGGGAAGAATTATTGCGATGTTCAGGAAAGAGGTGATGGTAGCTTGGGTTCAGGTGGTGGAGTGGAGATCAAGACAAGTCAGACACACAGGACGTGTGATGGGTTTGATGTGAGGGGTGAGGGGTAAGTGGAGCGTCTTTAACTTTTGTAATTGCCGGGTAATACCACTTATTGAGGTAGGGAACACCAAGGGTATACCAGTTTCAAGGGTGGTGGTGGTGGTGGTGGTGAATTAAGAGCTCAGTTTGAGGAGTGTTATGTTTGACATACTTGGGAGGCAGCTAAGTAGTCATACTGCAGGATGAGAAGAGGTTTAGGATAAGCATATAATTTGGTAATTATTAGCATGTTGATGGTATTTGAAGCAGTGGGATTGGTTGAGACAACTCAGAGAGAGAAGGGTGACTCAGGATTGAGCCCCAGGGAACACTTCCTTTTTTAGCAGTCTGTTAATGGAAAAGCCAAAAAAGACACTGAGAAGAAGTAATCAGTGATGCACAGGAAAAAACCAGGATTGTAGTATCTCAGAAGGTAGAAGGAGACAGTGTTTTAAGAAGGTTGCCAACTCTGTTGAATCCTCCTAAGAGGTCAGATAAGTTCAGGACAGCAAAATGTCCATTGGGTTGAATAGCATGGATGTAGTTGACATTGACCAGTTGGTTTAATGGAGTGGAGGGCTTGGAAACTTTATTTTGAGTAGACTGAAGAAGAAATGAGAGGTGAAGAAGTGGAAACGGGTATAGATTCTTTTTTTGAGAAGATTTACTGTGAAGTGGTGAGCAAGGAAATGGAGAGAGTGGCTGGAGGGAGGTGAGGTGTCCAAGGATGATTTTTTTTAAACCTTGATTCATTTAGTTACTTGCCTATTATTGGACATTTATGTTTTTAAGTTTTTGCTCTTACAGATTGCTACGGTGAACTTCCTTCTACACTTGTGGGGATTTTCTAAGATAGGTTCCTTGGAGGTAAATTGCTGAGCCACAGGCCATGCACGTTTCAGAATTTGATAGATGTGGCCAAACAGACTCCCAAAGTGGTGCTACCAACATACACTTTCCCCATCAGTGTGTGAGGGCAGAGGGGAGGTTTTCTGAAGATGGACATATGTTTATTGTTGGCCTGACAGTGATGAGTGGAGAGGGGAGAGAGTGATGAGGCAGGAGAGAGGGGGTGATGAACAGAGCAGCATGGTCCTTACACAGGCACCGGGGGTGGGGTGGGGTGTGAGCACAAGTAGTGAAATGGGCCTTTGATGCAAGGGATGCTTCCTTCATTGTAACAGAATGTGAGGAGGAGGAAGTGCATGCGTTTCTAGGTAGGGTTGTGGATTTGGTGCACAGAAGAGACTATCTGAATGCTTCTCTTTTAAAGTGAAGTACTTGGAGAGAGCAACAGCTGATGATTGGGTGGTGGGGAGAGAATGAGGCAGGTTTCAGGGAAAGGTAAGAAGTCGTCATTTTGGAGAGTGAGGAAGCTTCCAGGGGCAGCTTTGTTAGGATTGCTTGGCATTGCCAAGTGCCCAGTTGAGGCTTCTGATCATGAGTATATAGTGAAGCCAGTCAGCTTGGTCATGTGGCTTTTCTCCAGCAACATTTAGTGGGTTGGGAACAGGCACAGAGAGGGCAGATAATTGTACTTAACCAGGATTGGAGTTTTGCTAAACGCCAGTGATGGAAAGAACAAATGATTGAGGATATTTGCGAGGGAGGGATTATAATCATGGACCATGGAATCAGAGTTGGGCATAGGAGGGAGTGGAAGACAGGACTGGGGTAGGTAGGTGATGAGCAAGTGCTTGATGAGGTCAGAGCTTGTAGCGGAGGGGATACTGGAGCAAGTTAGTTAGAAGGATGGGAGGTTATTTGAGAATATGAAACATAATGAGGAAGAACACAGCTTTTAAGATAATACGTTTTCCTCTTTTAGGGATGATCGCCCTGGGTTCCCTAAAACTGGGGGTCAGAACTCTAACAAATCTATTTGCCTGTAGCTTTTCCGAGAGTTGAGCTTTGGGATGTACCCTTTTCTCTGTGTATTTGTCTAGAGCTCACTGTAGACATCGTAGAAGGTAACCACAGTTCATAAGAGGTTTCCAGAATCATTCTCTTAATGACGTCTGTCATAGCAGCAGTGCTTGACCAGAGCCACAGCCTTTGGAAACTCACGTACAATGTGTGTACACTGAGTTCCAAACCTCATCTCCATCATTTGTTGTTTGAAGTCTTAGTAACGGGCAGAGGTAGAGTGCAAGGTTATATCCAGCGGGAATTTTCCAGTGATCTTGGCAGTCTTGATTTGATTTTATCCGTGAAAAAGTGTGATGCAGGACCGATCTTGGAGTATTACAAATTTATGTTTCACTTGCGGCTCCTTTACTCACTAGCCGTCAGACCATGAGCAAAATGTTAAGCCACTTTGATCCCCAATTTTCTTCTATGTGTGAAAAAGCTAAAGTAGGGCCTCCCTTACAGAGATATTGTGAAGATGCAGTGAGATAATGCACGCAGAGTTGTGGCAGATAGTATGTTCTCAGTAAATAGTAGCTGGTGGTTGTGTTATATTGAAGTCATCACGCAGCGTGGGAATGCGCACTCTCTGGTTAGTGTTCCAGAGTGGTTTAGATGCCCAACTGGAAAGCTACAACAGCATCTACCCCTGTCTTGCATGAGTCTGTCCTGCTACGTGAGGACAGTGCTCTATCTAGACTAGCTTCTCAGACGTCAGTGTGCTGTGACCCATCTGTGGCTTTTGTCATAATGTGGATTTTAACTCTGTAAGTCTTGGATGGGGCCTGAGATTCTTCCTTATCTAGGAAGCTCCCGGTTGACGCTGCTGCGGCTGCTGCTGGTCCGTGGGTCACATTTTGAGGAGCAAGATTCTATTAGAGAACTGCCCTGTGGGAATCCTTGCTATTTTAAGCTGAGAGGAAATGAGG
The DNA here is from genome assembly GCF_963455315.2 of Globicephala melas. Classification (NCBI taxonomy): domain Eukaryota; kingdom Metazoa; phylum Chordata; class Mammalia; order Artiodactyla; family Delphinidae; genus Globicephala; species Globicephala melas. The sequence goes on from NC_083323.1 coordinate 11,744,697, forward strand.
TTAAAAGAGCCCCATTCTTTCAACTTTTTTTTTTCTTTTTGAGTCAAATTCAGTTGGACTTCATATGGTCCGTTTCTATAGCTCATTGCTGTGGTGAGTCTGTGTTGTCTCTAACAGTCCTGAAAGTGAAAGGAGTAGAAATTATGTAGAGAGGGTTGCTTCAATTTCTTTTGAAAAATTTGCAGTGCCTGATTTCTCAGGAATATTTTTGCAAAACTGTGTTGGTCCCCCAGATGTACAAACTTTCCCCACAAGCCTTTTACACCCACAGGGAAACTGGCATAAAACATGCAACCTCTTCAATTGTTAGACTTTGAGGCAGAGAATCAAAAATGTGGCTTCAAGCCCTTTCTGCCCACCAGACTCTTCACATTACAACATCCAGTGCTTTCAGAAGCAGGAATTCAGGATGCATTATCAGATTAGAATTACTGGCAGCACCCATATTTCTATCCCAGATAATCTGATTTTTCTTTCTCAGGAGTAAGCATGCAAGACTTCTTCTGTGGGCCCTCTTGAGAAGAGTTCCTTCTCTGATGCTCCAATTCACATGTTCCCTCCTCCGAACTAATATAGAGGCTGATAAGTTTCAAAGAACCATTAAGCAGCCTGGTAAAGTGTTCTCCTGATAGAAGGAAGCACGTGTGCGTCCTAATCCTGTGTGTAAGACTGGGATCTTATTCAGAGGGTCTTCCTCGAGTGCGTTTGTTATACCTTTGTGTCTCTTCATCTGGATCCTGCATAGCGACAAAGCAGAGCCTTCCTTATTTGACTTGATTTGAAAGAATTTTGTTTTCTCCTACCTCCTTGTTTCTTTTTCTTCCTTTCTTTTTTTTAAGGTTAGGGAAATGTGGACATGCAGGAGCATGAATTAAAAAGATCCACGTAGCTTGCCTGTGGGATTTTGAAGTTTTTCGTTTTTTAAGTGAAGAAAACATATAGAACAGACTGTTCACCCGATTCTTAAGATTATGATCAGAAAAGGGAAAGATGCGTTGACAATAGAAATTTATGAACTCCCTGTGGTTCCAAAGAAGTTTACAAAGATTCCACTCATGGGAGTTTTGGAGGTAGTTTTCAGAGTTTTTGTGACATATTTAAACTTTTTAAATTTCATTCTAAGGATCTCGTTTCTGTACGTGTTTTTCTCCTGCTTTGCTCCAGGAGAACAGTGGTATCATTATCCCATCCTAAATTTGATTAAAAGATAACACCATAAAGTGACAATATATGAAATTTTATTGCGGTTTTTTTTTTTTTGGTACTTGGTTAAGAATGAATGAGTATTGGGCTTCCCTGGTGGTGCAGTGGTTGAGAGTCCTCCTGCCGATGCAGGGGACACGGGTTCGTGCCCTGGTCCGGGAAGATCCCACATGCCGCGGAGCAGCTGGGCCCGTGAGCCATGGCCGCTGAGCCTGCGTGTCTGGAGCCTGTGCTCCGCAACGGGAGAGGCCACAACAGTGAGAGGCCCGCGTACCGCAAAAATAAAATAATGAATGAGTATTAACAATTTTGTGTCTCCTTCCCCCCCTCCTTCCTTGGCCACGCCACACAGCTTGTGGGATCTTAGTCCCCCGACCAGGGATCAAAGCCAGGCCCACGGGCCCATGGCACCATACAATTTTGTGTCTTCAAAGAGTTTGAAAGGACTGTAATCTCTTCACAGTGTGATTTTAATACGGTTGTTTAGAATGGAGTATAGGAAAGCCTGGTGATTTAAGATTTAGGGCGTGGACTATGAGACTAGAGGGGAAAGTTACATATAAAAATTGATTATATAACAGACGCGAAGTAACAGTTTATAGAAAGCCGAGATTTGTTTTCCCATTTTAGAAAAAAGGCTGTCTCCGTTTTAGACATGGAAGTTCTTACTCCTCTTTTGTACTGGAACTGAGGTAATCCTGACTTCAGACGAAGCAAAGAAGTTCTGCATAAAGAAAAAGAAAAGGTTTGGGTGAGGCTGAGAAGAATACTTGCCCCACCTCTCCGAGCGTAAACAAGTGGGGGTTTGAGGTGGGAGGAGGGCAGAGGTCGAAGCTCTCTCGCGGAAGGCACGTGTTTAGTGTGGAAGAAAAGGAAAAGTGACTTCCCTTCTACTCTGAGAGAAAAACACACCCCACCGTAGCAGGAGACAGAGCCCTCTCTACAGCTGCAAGTGTCAGGTAGGGAGAGGGAAGGTACCTCGTACCTGCGTCAGGCCTGCCTTGAATGTGAGACTCGCAGACCTTACTTGGATATTTTATGAGCAGGAGAGAGCTGTTTCAACATGTCTGAGGGGATCAGAACCCTGAGGCAGCTGGAAGGTGGAAGGCCTCTTGTTTTTGTTTTTATTTTGTTTTTCCTTTAACAAGTTAAAGGAATAAAATATTCCTCAAAACGCACAATCCTCTGAGAATGTATTGTGCACCTACTGTGTGCTAGGTACTGTGCAAAAGACTCCATGGCTCAAAAGAGATGAACCCTGCCCTGAAAAAATGTGAATAAATGGGGTAAGATTGGTAGGTACAGGTAAGTGCCTGTAACAGTAACTGGCAGGAGTGGTGAATGCCCCATTACAGACACCAGGCCTACAGAGGAGGGGAGAGCACTTACAGCTGGGGTGGGTTGTGGATTTGAACATGGAAAAATGGGTAGGGAAGTAAGGAAAGAGCATGGGGATTGGCATATGGAGGAGAAGTCAGTTATTTTCTGAATAAAAACCACTAGGACAGGGGCTTCCCTGGTGGCGCAGTGGTTGAGAGTCCGCCTGCTGATGCAGGGGACACGGGTTCGTGCCCCGGTCCGGGAGAATCCCACGTGCCGCGGAGCGGCTGGGCCCGTGAGCCATGGCCGCTGAGCCTGCGCGTCCGGAGCCTGTGCTCCGCAACGGGAGAGGCCACAACAGTGAGAGGTGCACGTACTGCAAAAAAACACACAAAAAAACACTAGGACAGATGATTAGATAATTCTTGTTGTTCACCATTGAACATAATGGACAAAAATATGCCTGGCATATAGGAGGAACTTAGTAAATGTTTGAACTGAACTAAATTAGAAATCATGGTCACCAGGGACATGGCAGATAGTTTACATAGTGATATCATTCGATCTAATTGCAGCAACTCCGAAAGGAGTGTTATACCCAGTTTTTGCTTGAGGAAACAGAGGCCTAGACAGATTAAATAACTTTCCCCAGGCCACGGTGATAGTAATTATAGACCCAGATTTCAAACCCAGGCTTCATACACTGCCCCATACCCGTGCCTAGTAAAGAATCTACAACGTGGTAGGGCTCAAAATCCACTTGATTCAAAACCCCTTGTTTTTTCCTCTCTTTAGAGGGGAGGCTCTATTGATTTGAACTAGGGTGGTAGTAATACAAAAGATGAAAACCTATTCAAGCTTATATATAATTTTTCCTATGTTTTAAAATCTTCTAAGATTCAGAATTATGATTGGTAGAATGTTAGTGAATTATAGAATAGTGGCATAAGGCTGACCTGGCAGGGAGGGAATGTAGGTGCCAAGCAGGTTCTCTGTTCACGCTTGGTTTCTGCAAGGGGCTCCAGAAGAACTGGGGCAGAGGGGAGTCTTGGCTCACTCCCCTTGATCTTGGAGGGCAGAGTTTTTTTGATTGCTTCACTCATATTTAAAGAACCCTTCTTACACTAGTTGAGGTCTAGCTACTAGAAGCTGGTGCCAGTGGTTTATTACTAACCCCGCCCATCCCTGCCTTTTGCAATAATCTCTGTGAGTGATGATTGTGTTTCTAGAAGTAGAATGACAGAGAGAGATTCCCTGAAGGCAAATACAGAGCGAGTGTGCTGTACACTCGGGTTCAGACACACGGGGCTGGGAACTCCCAGAGAGAGAGAGGGAGGGTGAGAGGGAGGAGAGAGAACAACAGAACAGTCAGCTGGAGAGGAGGGAGGAGGGGGGAGGAGACGGGTCGGTTTTAGATTTTTAAACTCAAGTGATTTGGGGGGGGTTCTCCCCACCCCAAACTTCGGCCCCCCCATTCTGGCACCTCCTTTCCTACAGTCCATTGAAGGGCCTTTTTGCAGTCCAGGATCAACTGACCGCTGAGTTTGAGCAGCCCGGTCTGACATGATGTACCTCTGGGTGAGTACAGAGTGCTGCGGGTGAGGGCTTGCACTTGCACATATAAGGAGTGGAAAGCTGCGAGATTCTGCTCCTGCACAAATGGCCTTCCCCACGGAGCACGGGCTGCCACAGCCCCTTCTCCTCACAGGTGTGAGGGTTTTAAAGCCTGGCCGTGATTGTGACATTGGGTTGTGTTTTTGTTTTGTTTTTTGTTTTTTTTTATAGAATGTTGTTTACCTTGTTAGACTTAGGCGCAAGGGCTGAGCTCCCAGTGCAGTGCCATCCCCCGGGCTTGGGAGGTTTGGAGAAGGCACATGGGGCAGGTGAAGTGAGCTGGTCATCCCAGGAGCTGCAGTCTTCCTGGTGGGTCAGGGCCTGGCTGTGTTTTGTTTGGGGGACACTGACCTTGATAGCAAAGCGTCTCTTTAGATATTGAGAGCCAGTAGGTGGTATGATTCTTAATTAGGAATTAGCCTTTGAAAGTTTTTATCTAATAATTTTTGTTGTCCTTCACAATAGTCTTGTGAAGTAGGTCGCTGTTGTTGTTAAAATTTTATGAGGGAAGTAATTAAGTCACAAATAGTGACTTGCCCATGGTTCGGAACCACGTCTGTAGCAGCTAGAATGGTAATTATAACCAACCATTATAAAGCAGCTAGAATGGTAATTATAACCAAGCATTATAAAGCATCTTATATTTGCCAGGAACTTAATACCGTACATTATTTTAATTTATTGTTAACTCTGGTGTTGTAATTTGGGATGGAGGGAAACATACTGGGACTAGAGAGACGTTTAAATTATGAAATGTGGTAACTTTTAGGAGAATGAGGGGGAAAATAATACAGGGGGGGAGAAAACCCCTGCAGTTAGTTGTGAAAACAACATCTGTAGTCCTTTGCAAAGATGGCAGTGTCTTCTCTTGAGAAGACAGTTGTTGTGTGTTGCTAAGGGAGCCTCCTAGATGTGATGCCCTTGGCTGCTAGCCAGCTTTTGAAGGTTTCACTTTGCCCTTTGCCCTTCAGCCTAGATGTCTGGAATCGCAGAAACCTACTTGGCTCAGGTGGACTAGATTTATAAATATCAGACGGCAGAATTTTAACTAGGTTTATGGAAATGGAGCTTGTGTGTGTGTAGGGGCTGCTTTTCCTGCTTCCCCTTTCATATCTGAATATGACCTTGAAATCTGATTTTCTCCCCTCTGTTGATTTATTTTTGTAGTATTTGGAAGAAGTCAAAGAACTTTTCTGACACACTTACGTCCTTTAAGTAGTTTCCATCTCTGAATGAGGCATCTGTGTCTAGGGTCTTTGCAGGCTCATTGGTGGGACTGATGAACTACCTGTTAACCAGAGGATGGGTTATTCTGTCTTTTGATTTGTTTGGAAGAGAAGTTATAAAAGGAAGCAAGTTGAATTAGTCTCATTTCCACTCATTTATGTTCGGTGAGAGCAGACAGTGACAGTCTCCTCAGTTATTTCCTTTGTGCTTATATTACAGTTATTTGTAAATTTGTCTCAATCCCCTTGGCTTGTTAGCCCCAGAACGGAGCTTTCCAGCCAGAGTACCACATGCTGGGTTGAGACACATGTATGCCAAGGTAACTGTTCCCCTCAACCCTGGGAGCAGCCAGGAGGGGCCCAGGATTCCCCAGGTCACTTGGTCCCTGTGTACTCTAGTTTGCCACTTTGTGCCATAAAAATACTACCATTTTCTACGTGTGCCGTGACACCTTAACGATGGGGCAGCACTGTGTAGAGGGAAAAAAACATGTCGGCTCTATCTCGTCACGATCTGCATCGTCGGGCCCAGGGCCTCAAACATTTGCTGGATTCAGTGAAAATGTCCAGAAAGAGCCATAGCTACATGACATCGAGGTCATTTCCTTAGAGAAGGAAATCAAAGTAGTCAAGCATTAAGGGGGAGGCACTGAGGGGCTACTGTGGAGAAAACTTACTGGGCGAGGAATAGGAGGTCAGAACTTTATCGAGGCCAGTACCCAGCCAGGTGACACTGGACAGTCATTTGAGTCTTCTGACCGCAGTTTCCGCAGCTATAAGATATCTATTCTAATTCTAAAGTTCTGGGAAGTGAATTTTGTGTAGCTGTGTGCCAGGAAGACACCCAGTTGTGCAGGAAAGGTTAGCGTCTGGAAAGCACGAGAGCTGTGAAGCATATATCACCTCCATTGCCTGCTTGGTTTGGTACCAGCAGTGACTTAAAGGTACTGTTCTAAGCATTCTAGAAAAGCTGCTGAACTGTATTTAGTTGTCAATACCTCTGAGCAGTGTGGACATTCTCAGAACCTGCAGAGCTGAAAAGTGGAAGTTACAGCTCATCCAGGTATTTGGGTTGTGTAGTTGGATGTGGCTCATTAATTTGCTTCTGTGCGTCTAGAGCTCTGAGATAGAATGCCGGTCTTGTGCTGTATACATGCCTTTTTTGTCAGATCTCCTCCCCACTTCCCTGTTGAGTCACCCTCCTTTATAGTGAAACTGCTAGCATTGGGGGCAGCATGATACGGTGCAAAAAATATGGGTTTTAGAGACTTTACTAGGTCTAAATCCCACCTCTTACTTCCAATTTTTTGGCCATGAACAAGTCACTTAACCTCTCTGAACCTCAGTTTCTTCATTCATCACATAGGGAAAATAATGCCTGTTACCCAGGATTGTTGTAAACATTTGAGATAATCTATGAAACATGCTTAACATGATGTATGGCACATAGTAGGTGCTCGGTAAATAGCCAGTGCGAGCCAGGTTTTTGATTTGAATGTTCAGCAGACCACTCACTACCCCAGAGCATTTTCTCTAGCATGTGAAGGATGCCTTTGAATTCATGCAGGGAGAACTTTGATAAATACAAACTAGTTTTACGTGAAATGTTTCCCGTTAATCAGTATTTTAAGTACTTGTGACTAGAGAACGCTCATTAAAGTTGCCTCCTGGTGGAGAACATCCCCATTATTTTTTCTAAACTTTTTCTTTGGAGGGGTGCAGTACTACTAAGCACTTGCTATGCCATTTATTCTCCCCATCTCCTCTTCCTTGTCCAAAACAGGGAGGGCGGCAGAGAGAGAGAGTGAGGGGCAGAGGCAGGGAAGACGGAGGGAGACATACGATTCTTGTACTTAGGGAACTTACTTGTTTGATAATTATACAGTTTATGTCCAGGAAACCAAATTATAAACCACTTATTTAAATTCCCAGAAGTCAAGATGTGTTCTCCCCGTCTGAGTTGATCTTAGCTAGACTGGTCTCAGGCTCTCTCTTACTCATATTCTATATGGATGAACTTCTGTATTTCACTTTGAACTGTTGTTTTGTCATATTTCAGTCCTGTCTTCTCAGTAAGTCAGTTCAGCCAACATTTAACGAATGCTTATAGTGGGCAGAGGTCTATGCTACTAGCTGTTACAAATACAAAGATGATTAAAGATCCTCATGCCCTTAAAGAGTTTATAACACAGTGGCAGTCAGTGTATGTACACAGATAATAATGATTTTTGCATGATGCTATCCGGTTAAGAAAGTGCTTTTATATGTCATCTTATTTCATCCTCACAGCAGTGCTAAGGGCCCGGAATCATTATCTGTATTGTACAAGTTAGGAAAGAGACCAAGAAAGAGTATATGATAATTAGTAAATGGCAGGGCTGGAAACTCAATTCCATGTTTTTTTTAAACTTTATGGCTCTTATTTATTTATTATTATTTTTTAACATCTTTATTGGAGTATAATATTTATTTTTTTACACTATGTTCTTTTGGGAGAAGCTGATATTTTTTATTTTGTTTCTTTTAAATTGTTTATTGAGTGATAACATATATGTTAGACATACACTTCAGTCCTCAACACATGTGAGAATTAGCTGTTATCTTCATTTTACAGAGGAGAAAGTAGAAACTTCAGTAACTTGCTAAAGTCACACAATTTAGAATTGGCAGAGGTAGGATTTGGTCTGGTCTGTCTGGCCTCAGAGCTTCCTACATCACACTTAACATCTTCTTTTATTTGTTCAGTAGTGTCTGGTTTATCACTGCTACCATTCAGCCTGATACAGGCTGGAGTAGAGAAATGAAAATAAGGTAACCTGAATTCTGTATCCATATCCATTAATTACTTGAGACACATTACTTAATTGTATGTACCTTGATTTTCCAGGTTGTGAAAAGGATGTGATAGTTCTTGAGAGCATTAATGGAGTAATCTTAGAAAAATGTGTATCAGCCATTTTAGAAACGAAGTAGTCAGTAAGTGATGGCTTTATCACGAAACATGGAAATCATGGACTGTGAGTCAAAAGACAACAGTTTTGGGTCTCAGTGGTGCCATTTGTCAGTGTATAACCTTTCCAGCATTGGTTTTCTAATCTTTAAAATGGACTACTAATACCTAACAGAGTATCGAAATAATCTACTTTTGGAAGCTGTTTTGTGCTAAGCAGATGTAACATAATGATAATAATAACAGCAGCTATTAAGGTTGTTATTGTTATTCAGGTTGTAGTCAGGCTACATGCTCACTTTTTTTTTTAATGCTCACTTTTTAATCCCTATTTTGTCATCCTAATTGGTTTATGCATTTAGAGAACTAGACTTAATAGTAAATTGAGTTATCACAAAATGTAGACATAGTTCAGTTCAGCTAACATTGGAGGCCAGATACTTGGCAGTGAAAAGCCATTTAAAGACTTTAAGTAGGATTGGGAGAAGGCTGAAGTGGAGTTTATAATTAGATTTGTTTTTAAAAAAAGATATCTACACAGATTAGAGAGGAGTAAGAGTACAGAGAGAAGTTAAGTGGTGGCTGAGTAATAGTCCAAGGGACAGAGAATGGTAGTGATAGCACGTGCCGAGGAAGCAGAACTGCCTGAGAGAGATGCTGAAGGTACAGTCGGCAGCATGGTGTTATGGTTTGGAAGAGGTCCAAGTGTTTTTGTAGGCGGGAAGAGGAAGGATATCATGAGTTTGGTTTTGGATTTAGTACTTTTAGGTAACTTTGAGATGTTCAAGGGGAAATACCGCTTAGATAGTTGACTACCTAGGTCTGGAAATACAAGGAAAGATAGAGGATTAAACTATAAATTTGTGAGAAACCTGCATACAATAATAATTGAAGCTGTGGGCACGTTTGATGATGTTGAAACTCAGTGGCTTAAGATGAGACTGGCCTAGGGAGAAAATGTAGAGCAAGGAGAGAAGTTGATACCTGCCTGGTAGAGGAGATGAACCTGCAAAGAAGGCAGGGAACAAGATTCCAGAGAGCTTGTTCTTCAGAAGGAAAACCAGGACATTAGGAAACTAAGATAAAAGAGTGGCAGGAAGAGAGAACTGAAATATCTCCACGGATTTAGCAACGTGGAGGTCACTGATGACCTTTGCAAGGGTTGTTTTGACGGACTAATGAAGGCAGAATCCTGGGAATGGAGTCAGTTCAGGAGTTTGGGGGCGGAGGGGGGATGGGAGAAGGAAATGGAGATAGAAATAGTGAGTGTAGACATTGTTGGAAAAGTTTGACTGACTCTGAAGGGATGTAGAGGGTAGCTAGAAGAGTATGTGTGGCATAGAAAGGTTTATTTGTTTTATTTTAAATAAAAGAGACTTGGTCATGTTTAAAAGCTAGCCGAGCAAATTCATTTGAGAAGGAGAAGTGGAGTATTTGAGAGAAGAGAAAGGATTGCTCTTATGCTTTGAGAAGATGGGATTAGCTTTAGGAGTACGGAGAATGCGCCTATTTAACAGGAGGCAAAGCAGATAGAGGACAGAAGAGCTTACAGCATCTAGGAGTTCAAAGGAGTCTTTACAGAGGAGGAGATAGACAGGCTGAGTGGGTGAGGCATGGAAAGGGTCATTGCTTTCCCAAAAAGGGATAGATTGGTGAGATAGTATATATGTTGTGAACCATATATAATTCCATGTGGCTTGTATGTGTTGGGTGAGTGGAATAGTGATGGATGAAAATTAAAAATTTTAGAGCCTAGATTATCTGAATAAAGATGTTTGTTTATTCCAACAAGGAGCTGTTGATTTTAAGCAGGATCAGGTGTGATCAAATTTGTATATAGAAAGATAACAAGAGGCTTCTATTATTATTGCAGAATTTATATTTATACTTTGAGTGAAATTGGTTTGATGCATATTTTTATAAATTTATTTATTTTAAAAAATTTATTTATTTTTGGCTGCGTTGGGTCTTCGTTGCTGCTTGCTCTCTAGTTGTGGCGAGCGGGGGCTACTCTTCGTTGTGGTGCGCAGGCTTCTCATTGCGGTGGCTTCTCTTGTTGCTGAGCATAGGCTCTAGGTGTGTGGGCTTCAGTAGTTGTGGCACACGGGCTCAGTAGTTGTGGCTCACAGGCTCTAGAGCGCAGGCTCAGTAGTTGTGGCACACGGGCTTAGTTGCTCTGCAGCATGTGGGATCTCCCCAGACCAGGACTCAAACCTGTGACCCCTGCATTGGCAGGCGGATTCTTAACCACTGCACCACCAGCGAAGTCCCTTATGCATATTTTTAAAGCTCAGGAAACTGTAAGGGGCTAAATAAATGATTATATTAATGAGACTCAAGAAGTTAACACATTTATTGATGACTACCGTGTGCTGATCACTTTCTAAGAGGTGAGGAAAGAGCACGAACAAGACAAAGTTCTTTTCCATAGAGTTTGTATTCTGTAACTGGAAAAAGAAAGTTGTAAACATGTAAGCAAACAAGATAAATTCAGAAACTAATAAGTGCTATAGAGAAAAGGTAATATGACCGTGAATGCTTTAGCTAGGGTGGAAAAGGCCTAAATGATAAGAAACACCATCTTGTCAAACTACGGGAGGAAAGCATTATAGAAGGAGTAGCAAATACAGAGTCCTCAGATAGGAATGAGTTTGGGCCATTCAAAGGACAGAAAGGGGGTAGTGTGGTTGGAGTGTAGAGAACAAAAAGAACGTAGGAAGATAAGACTGGTGAGGTAGGTGAGGATCAGATCATGTCCCATGGTAGAGATTTTGAATTTTGTTCTGGTTAAAAATGGGGAGGTATTGGGAGATTTTCAGCAGGAGAGTTGACTTGCTCTACGAAAAGTGATAAGGGAGGTCAAGAAACAAGAGGTGATGGCTTAGACTCTGGAGGGCAATTTGATAAGATTAAAGATGGCTTGTGTGTGTGGTGAGATGAAAGAGAAATCTGGCTTATTCAACTTTTGGTTTGAGGAATTAGGATGGAGGGGGCATTTCCTTGCAACAGGACAGAGAGTACACAGGAAAAAACAATATTTATGGTTTGGACTTGTTTAGTCTGAAACGTCTAATAGATATCCAAGTGGAGAAGTTCAGTGGCAATTTGATATGAGCCTGGAGCACAGAAGAGAGATGTGAGTTGAAGGTATAAGGTCGAGATTCATCAGTGCATATTTAAAGCCTTGGGAGAAAATGTAACTGGAGAATAAGCCTGAGGTAGAAGCCCCGAGGCTTCTCACTAGAGGTCTAAAGGATACTGGAATTGGGTAAGGTAGGAGGGAAACAAGGCAAGTATCTGATATCACAGACTCTGGGGAAGAAGTTGTTGGGTTTGGATTACTTAAGACCAAATAATTGGTCATTGGCCTTGGTAGGATGTTAGTCATTGGTGAACTCAGTAAGAGCTGTTTGAGTTGGAATGATGGGGATGAAAAAGCCAATTGGAATGGGTTGAGTTGTTAATTGGTAGGTGAAGATGTTGAGACAGTGAAATATTGTGTAGTTGTGGGGTGGAGCAAAGAATTGGGGCAGTTACTAAATGGGCATGTGTATTCAAGAGACAACTTTTAAAAGATAGGTGATATCAAGACATGTCTTTTGTCACTAGGAAAGATCCAGTAGGGGAAGAATTGAGGGTGCTGAAAAGAAAGAGGCTAATTGCAGAAGCAAAGTCTGCTATATCCAGCATACAGAGAGGGATTGGCCAGAAGCAGTTTTTTTTCTTTTTAATAGGAAGGAGGGCGGAGTGTGTGGGTTTAGAGCCAGATAGGCTGGTAGCATTGGTTTCAGGCAGAAGAGGGAGTTCTCTGCGCGTGTCTGCTTTCTTTATAACATGTAAGATAAACGTAGCTGAAAGTGTTAGTGCAGGGAGTGGAGAAGAAGTGTCGCAGATTTGAGGAGAGAGGACAAGGGGTGAAATAGTAGTCATCTCAAAAAAATGGGAAGTGTACTTACTGGAGAGGTGTAGGATGCTTAAAATCTGTGGTCATAAACTTGAGTGAGTGGTGGTAAGTCAGTTGTGTGATTTTTATCCAGCAATCTTCTGTTGTTTAGATGCAAGAGTTGGATTTAACCAGGAATTGAGATTTTACTAGGTAAGTTAGACTAAGGGAAAAGGGGGCAAAGGAACTAAGACTTTTCGAAAAGGATTACGTATAGTGTTGGACCCTAGAATCTAAACTGGCTTAGGAGGGAATTAAGAACATGAGGAGGAGAGGAGTAGGGTGGTCAAAAAGCAGTAGGGTCAACCTGTAGAGTAGAGATCTGAAGGAGGCTGGAGAAATGCTAGCGTGGGAAAACTCCTAGAGCAGGCAAACCTGATGGTGTGAGAGGAGAATGCTTGAGACGCTAGAGATTTTGGAGAAGGTGTGGTTATTGGTGATGACGGTGCTGGGATACAGTTCTAGGTCAGTGGCTTCAGTGAAAAAATATAGTTGGCACTTAAACACATTAGAACAGTACCAGCAACTAGGAGGCCAGAGTAGTTAATGAATCATCTGCGTGGATGTTGAGATCGTCAAAAATGACAAAACTAATAAAGGAGATGAAGACAGGGAGCGCTGTGCTAAGACTTGAGGAGGTAGGCAGACGACACCTGTTTCAAAGGATCTGCAGTTGGGACGGAGGGTAGAAGTAGTCTTGGAAAGCAAGGAGGATACCTGTGAGGTTCAACACGAGATGGTAGTGCGGAGTAGGGAGGATGCTTGCCACTGCCTGAGGTGTGTAATGGAAGGAGGAAAGCTCCTACTGAAGCAGCAGCAGTGTTCTCAGCAGCGGTCAGGTTTCCTTTAGAGCAAAAAAGGTGAAGGGAACATCGCAGAGAAGAGAGTGAGTATATAGAAGAGGTTACTGAGGGTAACTCATGACCGCGAGGGCTTAGGAGGGCGAGGGAGAGCCAGAGGCGGGACCAGAAGAGCGGCTGTGCAGAGCTGTACAGGGTGAGCCATCCAGAAGCCTTGGACTTCTGATGATGGTGGAGGTGAATGAGGATGTAAGCCAGGATGGAATCGTTCCAGAAATCTCTTGTAAAAGCAGGGTAATTACTTAAACTTGTAAGCCAGAGCAATAATTCTCAAACTCTATGGTGCATCAGAATGCACAGACTGCTGGGGCCCACCTCCAGAGTTTTAGATTCCTTAGATCTGAGTGTACCTGGGAGTTTACATTTCTAATACATTCCCAGGGCATGCTGATGCTACTGGGCCAGAGACTACCCTTTGAAAACCATTGGTCCAGAGAAACTAGTTGTGCTAAGTAAGCAGACTGTAGCCCCGGATGATATGTGGCCTGGGTGATAGCAGGCCTCTCTTTGATTTGGGCAGTTACAGGAGAAAGTGAGTGTATGATCATTTCTTTTGAGGGATAGTAATTTCTAGGTGATGCCATTTGATTATTAGTGAACATTTATCGAATATGTTTTATGCAGCAAAATGAGGATACCAAGAGTTATAAAGTATTTTCTTTCTCAAGGATAATGGGGCAAAATAGGGACATAGAAGTTAAATAGATAAATAACTGTACCTTGTAGCAAAGACGACATGCCAGTCGGTAGGTGGTATGGGCAGTTGTCGACAGGAGCTGGGAAAAGTGGGTAATCACTGAGGATGAGATTGGTTGGGAAAGGTTTCTTGAAGGAGATGTAATTTAAGCTAGATTCTGGGAGAACTAAATAGATACAAGTCAGATGGAGAACTGGCAGAAACAGAGATACAGTGTCAAGAATGACCATGAAACCTTAAAACTACTCCTGAGTCCCATTGCTTTCATCCTGGCCACGCCACCGCTACCTCTTGCCTGTATTATTATAATAATTTTCTAACTAGCCTCCCTGCTTCTCTTCTTCTCCAATCCCTTCTTTGAAGTCTGTTCTCAACACAGCAACCAGAGTGATCCTTTCAGATGTCACATTACATTGCTCCTCTGGCCAAAACTCTCCAGTGGCTTCATATCTCACTCAGCATAAAAGTCAAAGGCCCTGCACTGGCCTGTAAGGCCCTAAATGACTTGCTCCCCTGGCTGTCTTTGACCTCCTGTTCTTCTGTCCTCCTGCCCATTCTTTGAACATTTCAAACACACCCTTGCCTCAGGGCCTTAGCTTTTGCCCACCTCCTTGCTCTTTCTGGAGATATCTGCTTGACTTCCTTGTTTATGTGAAATCTCTACTCAGTTGTCACATTATCAGGAGCACCCTGTATAAACAGTAATTCCGTACCCCTTTATTCAACATTTCCCATCTTTATTTTTCTCCTTAGCACCTGCCACCATCTGACTTGCTGTGTATGTTTGCTTATTGCCTTTCTCCTTCAACCAGAATGTAAACTCCATGAAGGCACTGGCGTATTCTATGCGCCTAGAAAGGTGCCTGGCATAGAGTAGGCACTGATTGGACATTTGTGTAGCGAAAAGAAGGGAGGAAAGAAAGTTTGGAGGATAGTGAAGGGACCAGTATTACTGGAAGAGACAGGAATGGCAGAAAGAAATGGTTTGATGGATAACCTGGAGGATCTTGAATACTGGATCACTATTCTACAGAAAATAAGAAATTCTTAAATTTTTCAGTACAGCAATATTTACCCTTCTCAAAATAGCGCTTTGGTTTTAGGTTCTGTGGATAGAATAGTTTCGGGAGGGACTAGAAGCAGGGAGATCGATTACTAATGGGTAGTTGTTGGGTAACAACTATAGGGTTGCACAGGTATGAGGCAGAAGGCCTTGGGATCAGGGTTTGGAAGTGAGAATAACATTTTTAGGTAGAGATGACGGCCGGATACATGAATGCTGAGAGGTAAGCTCTTCCAGTTGTATAAGAAAGTTGCCTGTCTTAATATGTATGTTTTAATATTGTTCGTTTTAATGTGGCATTTACTCTTAAACAAGTATCTTGTCATTTTTCAAACCAGAATATGGAATTTTGTTGTTGTAAAATTTATAAATTAGGGAATAAAGTTGGAACCATTTAAGCAAACATTCATTTTTTAAGATTTTAATTGTACACTTGAAGGGGTAGAAAATCAGTGTGGTAAAGCACACATACTGGCTTGGGGATGGGGGTGTAGGGAAGTGAAGCCTGTAACTCCCAAAACACATTTTCTTTCATTTCTTTTTGCAATGAATAAAGTACACCTTAGGAGTTGTAGTCTTCCTTCGCTAGCTCCCTTTTCCCCATCTTGGTTCTGGAAATATGTTTCAATATGCTTTAAAAACTCGTGAGCAGGTTGCAGCGCAGCGTTCTTGTTCCTCCTCTGGAGGTGAGCTTGCTGCTCCTCTTCACAAGCGCTTTCTCAGCATCCTTCGCTATTATTAAATGAGGTAACGTGTAGTACCTGTCATATAAGGCCAGCATAGAACACACTCCACAAATATTAGTTAAAAGGTTAATTAGATATTCTTAGTATAATGAACTATCTGTGTAGCCTAAAATATTGGGTTTTGATTCCACTTAATTCATATCTGTAGGTTCTGTGCTACCTTATTTGTATATTAACTCACATGGTGTTTTATTTGCTTATTTGAATTCAGACCATTAATTTAGAGGTTAAATAATGAAAGCCTGCCTTTCATTCTTTAAAATAACTGTCAGTTATTTTTCCTGAGTGTGAGATGAATGCTTAATCACTGGCCGTTTTAGCCCGATCGCCATATCCATGAAAATCAAAAAGAACTGATTATAGCTTCATCGTGTATGATATCGTATGCTGGTTGCAGTTCTATTCTTGGTCAGTTGTTAACCTGCTGTGTTATTAAAACAAGTCCCATCATCTTTATGCTCTTGTGTCTCATCTGTAAAATGGGGATGATATTACTCCCCAGTGTTATTGTTGAATGCCGTATTCCTCAGATAAACTGACATCTAAATAAAAGCATCTAAATCATTCTTAATGATTTATTTATTCTCTTTATTGTACTTTTAGTTGCTAATTAGATAAAAAGTGATACGGTATTTTTTTGCCAAGATTGACATTACAATTTAAAAGCAGATGCCAGGATTGGGGTGGGGTGGGGGAGACAGTTGCTGTTGTGTGTATATTCCCGTCTGTTCTGTTTCATTGATTCCGGATCTTTCTTTTTATCCTTTTGTTTGATTTTATTAAGTTTATTAAAGATACATTTCTTGGACTCATTGAAAGTCAAAATAATATTTTTTCATGTTGTTCAATACCATGCTGCTCTGGTAGTGGGTGCTTACAGATTACATCTAATGCTGGGGAAATTCTCAAGATGGTTAAAGACAATTAGGATTGGAAGAGAAAAGGGGACAGGAATTCCCAAGTGCTTCCTGTGTATGAGGTCAGGTCCTTTCACAACTATTGTCTTATTTTATGATTCGTTTTTCATATTGTGATACAGAAGCAAGAGTCAAACCCAGTAGTTTTGCTTCAGAGTCAGTACTCTTTTTCTTAAAAAAAATAATATATTTATTTATTTATTTATTTTTGGCTGCATTGGGTCTTCATTGCTGCACGCGGGCTTTCTCTAGTTGTAGCGAGCGGGGGCTACTCTTCGTTGAGGTGCGCAGGCTTCTCTTGTTGCGGAGCACAGGTTCTAGGCGCACGAGCTTCAGGAGTTGTGGCATGCGGGCTCAGCAGTT
Source organism: Globicephala melas (assembly GCF_963455315.2). NCBI lineage: Eukaryota > Metazoa > Chordata > Mammalia > Artiodactyla > Delphinidae > Globicephala > Globicephala melas. The sequence goes on from NC_083323.1 coordinate 11,761,599, forward strand.
GCGGCTCATGGGCTCTAGAGCACAGGCTCAGTAGTTGTGGCACACGGGCTTAGTTGCTCCACGACATGTGGGATCTTCCCGGACCAGGGCTTGAACCCGTGTCCCCTGCATTGGCAGGCGGATTCTTAACCACTGCGCCACCCGGGAAGCCCGAGAGTCAGTACTCTTAACTGGCCTGCTGTAATGCTTTCCATCTAGTCTGTGATAGGCAGCCTCTAAGGTGGTCTCCAGTGATTCCTACCTCTTGGTATTCATGCTCTTGTGCAGTCTCTTGCCTTTGAGTATAGGCTGGACCTAGTGACTTACTTCGAACTAATAGAATGTGGCAAATATAATGGGATGTCACTGCCAAGATTTGGTGATAAGGAGACTGTGGCTGTCATCCTGGGTGCTTGCCCTCTTCAGCTCTCTCCCAAGCGCTTGCATGGTGAGAAGCAAACTGCCATGTTGTGAGTAGCGCTATGGCGAGTCCCACATGACAGAGAGATGATGTTTGAGGGCCCAGAGCAAGGTGAGTGAGCTTGGCAGTGGATCCTTGCCAGTCCAGCCTTGAAATTACTACAGGCCTAGCCAACACCTTGATCAAGGCAGCCTTGTGAGAGACCCTGAACCATAGGCACCCAGCTCAGCCTCGCCTGGCTTCCTGATCCACGTAAACTGTGGGATAATAAGTGATGTTTTAAGCTGTTGTTTGAGGATGACTTTTTAAAATAAATTTATTTATACATTTATTTATTATTTATATTTATTATTTTTATTATTTTATTTTATTTATTATATATTACATTATTATTTATTATAATTATTATATTATTTATTTTATTAATTATTTATTATTTTATTTAAATTTATTATTATTTATACATTTATTTATTTATTTTTGGCTGCGTTGGGTCTTCATTGCTGCGTGCAGGCTTTCTCTAGTTGCGGCGAGCGGGGGCTACTCTTCATTGCGGTGCACGGGCTTCTCATTGTGGTGTCTTCTCTTGTTGTGGAGCACAGGCTTTAGGTGCTCAGGCTTCAGTAGTTGTGGCACGCGGGCTCAGTAGTTGTGGCTTGTGGGCTCTGAAGCGCAGGCTCAGTAGTTGTGGTGCACCGACTAGTTGCTCCGTGGCATGTGGGATCTTCCCGGACCAGGGATTGAACCCACGTCCCCTGCGTTGGCAGGCGGATTCTTAACCACTGCGCCACCAGGGAAGTCCCCTGAGGATGATTTGTTATATAGAAATAGACAACTATAGATTTTGGTACCCAAAGTGGGGTGGTTCTACAACAGAAATCTATAATGCAGGAGTGACTTTGGAACTGGGTAGTGGCCTCTGAGGAGAGTGTTAGTGAAAAATCAGAGTACCTTGGGCATGTTGTTTCTAAAATTTGGGACTTTGAGGAGATCTCCATGAAGGCTCAGAGGAAAGGAAACTGGAGGAAAGGGGGATCCTTGTTATGTAGTGGCAGAAATTGTAGCATCACTATTGATTGTAGTTGCGTGAAAAGCAGAAAAGGTGCCTAATGAACTGGCAGATGTCCCTAAGTAAATTCCCAAGCAAAACATTGACGGTGCCCCCTGCTTTCTTCTTACTGCTTGAAGTAAAGTATGAGAAGAGAGAAATAAATTGAGGAAAGGACTGTTAAACAAAAAAAGTCAGTTCAAGGGCACTGCCTGGAGAATCCTGGTCTAAAGATGAAGCTGAGGGTGTGGCTTAAAACCTTTTGTTAAAACCTAAGAAAAACCTTAAGAGTCACACAGAAGACCTTTCAATCAAGGAATAGGTCTTACAACTGTTTTAGCACGAGAGAAGGTAGAGAAGGGCTTATCTTGAAGATATTTGTGGATATAGCTTTTGTCTAATGCAGTGAATCTCAGTGAGATTCACAGGAGGCCCACTGCAGCTACAGCTGAAAAGGAGAAGAGACAGTTCAAACTGAAAAGAAGCTGTTGAACCCCCAAAATTGTTCTGGCAGGAAGCAAGCTGAGAAAATTACTCAGCTGCTGACACGTGCTACTTGTCCTGAAAAAAGAAGGATGATTCAAAGGCAAGAGCCACAGAGAATCCTACCACAGCCTTGAGACCTAATCAAGGAACTCCCAACATTTATTTGCCCGGTGAGATTTCAGAATCACCGTGGACCAGTGACTCCTTTGTGTGTCCCCTGTCCTCCCAACTCCCCTTTGGAGAAGTTACGCCATTTGGAGATTACAAGAGTTTTCAGAGTAACAGAAACCAAAAGAGGGCAGGTGAGAAGGGTGCCCTGATACTATGCCATTTTAGGCCAGTCTCTGCAGAATGCATATGCATTGCTAAATCATCCCTTCTTTGGCTTTTGTCTGCAAATCTTCTAGTTACTAGAGTATTTGTGAGAAAGCTGAAGCAATCAGGAGGAAATTTCCCACCACCACACTTTACCCACCTTGTACCATCAGTGTCAGTGAACTTTCCCTCTCTCCCATTACTGTACACTAAGCAGTTGCCTTCCTTATAATGCCAGCCCCTCAGTTGTGTACTAGGTCCCATCTCTGCTAGCCTGTTTAGGACCTGGACCCAGCAATTCTCTTTCCTCTCTCTGGGATCATCAGGTTTTCTGTGTTTACTAGATTAGTTCCGCTAACATGCCATTAAGCTGTTCTTTCATCCACTTGAAAATATAATACTCAACCTCACTTTTCTGTCAGCTACTTTTCTTTTCTCTTAGAGCAAAACTCAGTAGAGTTGTCTCTGTTTGCTCATACCAGTTCTTCTCCTCTCACTCCCTCTTAAACTTGCTCAATTAGGTTTTTATTGCCACGGAAATGGCTCTTGTCAATATTTCCAGTAGCCTCCATGCTGCTGAGTCTAGTGGTTGGGTCTCAGTCCTCATGTTACCTGACCTGCCTGTAGAACATAATGTGGCTGATCATTCCTTCCTCTGTGATGCACTTTCTTGGGTACTTGACTTCCAGGACATCACACTCTCCTGGTTTTCTTCTTATCTTATTGGTGATTTCTTCTCAGTTTTAAAGTTGTCATACTCTGGGTCAAGTCTTTGAATCTCTTCTCTTGATTCTTTTACTTAGTGATTTCATCTAGTCTCATGGATTTAATTCTCAGTTAACCAGGACAAATAGCCAAAACTATTTGTCAGCTGGGCCCAGTGGGCTCTCTGATCTTTTTATCTTGGTTAACTCTTTTTTTTAAAAAATTATTTGTACAATAATTTATTGTACAAGTCGAGTATCACGTGATGAGTTGACGTTAGCTTCTTCAGGCCTGGGAACTTAATAGATGAGATACAGTTTAGAATCCGTTTATGTTGCTTTCACAGCTGGAGTTTTTTTAGACCTTAACTTGAAATATAAGACTATCAAAGCAATACCTCCGTACGTGGCCAGTACACAATTTATTCTCCCTGTGAAAGTGTTAAGAGTCGAAATATTTTTTGACACCAGTGGAATGTAATTGGGTATCAGTTTCCGGACCTGACATGATTTCAGTCTGTATCGTTCAGTGGCGGATTGTTGAACTCTTATGACTAATTTAAGAAATAAGAAATGGTAGTGAAGGACTTCCCTGGTGACGCAGTGGTTAAGAATCCGCCTGCCAATGCAGGGGACGTGGGTTCGATCCCTGGTCCGGGAAGAGCCCACATGGCGCGGAGCAACTAAGCCTGTGTGCCACAACTACTGAGCCTGAGCTCTAGGGCCCACGAGCCACAAGTACTGAGCCCGTGCGCCACAACTACTGAAGCCTGTGCACCCTAGAGCCCGTGCACCACAACGACTGACCCTACATGCCATAACTACTGAAGCTCGCATGCTCTAGGGCTGACGTGCCGCAACAAGAGAAGCCACCGCAGTGAGAAGCCCATGCACCACAACGAAGAGTAGCCCCCGCTCGCCACAACTAGAAAAAGCCCTCGCACAGCAACGAAGGCCCAACGCAGCCAAAAAATAAATAAAATTTTTAAATAAATAATTTTAAAAGTCTGCACCAAATCTGTAAAAAAAAAAAAGAAGAAAAATTATAGTGAAAAACAACTTTATTAGAAGTAAGAAAAAATGTATTCACGCAACTAACTACATATCTCTCCTATAGTGACTACAAGTCACATTTGAATACTATTCATGGTTTTTTTAAAAATCTTTTTTGCAGTACTTCATGTTTTCCTATCCTTTTTGTATCCTCTTTCTTCCTATTCTCCGAGACTCATGCTTGTGGTTGAGAGGGTAAACGTTCTCTTCCTAGTTCTGTATTTATTCTTGCAAGTTCATTTCCTGGCCATATGAGGAATTGTCTTATTAATTTGCGATCTTGTAATTGAACCAAATGAAAGCATTTGTTGTACTAATATCAATCATACTGAAGAAAATAGACATAGGCTATCTTCCAGCCATTCTTTTGCAAGCACAGATTTTAACTTTCTTATCATTGTATCTAAACCTTCTTTAGCCTTGTTAATAGTACAAGATCTTTTGGGGTATTTTTTTAAGAGGGATCTTTGAATCTATTAATAGTTGAGACTGCATTGAGCTGAGAAGAACATTAACAGTTTTTCTAAGGACAGAAAGAATCGTTTACTCTTTTTGAAATCTAAATAATGTGCTCTCGATTTCTCTTCCTTTTCCATCTGTGAAAATACATTCAAATTCAACCCTGTTCTTCCTAATAGCGCAACTAAAGCAAGTTTTTTGCTGAGTAGTACTCAAGCCAATCCCAAACTTGTTCTAAGATTGTCACAAGTTATATTTATGCTGTGAATTTTAGGTTCTGTGTCAGTATTTGTACTGTTTTTGACCATTTGTTCTGCTCCTGCTCCTTTTGTAGATCTCTACCTGTGTAGATGTGAATCTTCCAAATATATGATGTCTCACTGACATGTACTGTCCCAATTTTTATTCCCTGTATTTCTAGTTTGGGAAGCGTATACCTCAAAAAGCAGCCTCCTTTGAATGTAATTTAATTGCTTATGTCATTCATTAACCTGGAACACACCCGTCTTGTAAATTGTGATTTCAGATTCCAAATATGTCTCTAATAGGGTCCAGCTAATTACTGCTTCAGGTTCTTCTTCCTTCACTTACATAGTCTAAACACAATATTTAAAGATTTTTTTTAGAAATCCTTTGACAATACATAATTATGTTCAAAAGATGATCTTTTCATTTCTGTACCATCTGTTTCCTTCCAGTTACCTTTATATATGCATCTACCTTCAGCACTTGGCCATGTGTGAACTGTATCAAGAAAATTGTGTCATGTTCTAAGAAAAGAAAGAATACTGTTACATGTCCTTTTAGTGAAACAGGATAATCCCAATTCTCATAGCAAAATACTGCATGAGGACATTCTTTCTGTTGAACTGGATGAGACTACCATAGTTCCTTTTTGTTATTAGAAATATATTGTTTACTTACTGATTCTTGACTGTGGTCAAGCTTATATCCTAGATTAGAATGTAATCATCTGAAGAATCGTAGTCTCAAGATTTCACTTCTATATATCAGACTTCACCATCATCATTAGAGTTTAGAGTGCTGCTATCCGTGTTTGCATTCATCTTCGGATTCATCTAATAATTGTGAAACATTTTCCTCTGTTAGTTTTTCTTTGTTATTTTGGGTGAGAAGTGAAAAACTGTATTCAACGAAAACTGAACAAACGGTAAAAAAAACAGCATCTCTAATCTTCTTTAAAGCCTTGTTGAAAGATGATACAATACTTTGCACAATGCAGTAAGAAAACTGAAGGATGATGTGTTAGTGGTGATTTATTTCACTATTGTATCATTCTTCTAAGTGAGTATGCCATTGGTCTGTCATTTTATTACTTTGGTCATTTTTTAAAACATGGTTGGGAATAATTAATGAGTAAAGCTAATTGAAAAATCAGAATGTTTCAAGATATAGGGAAAATAAGATCCCTAAAATCTCATAATGCACCTTAGATTTATAAAAGCGTTCAGGGAACCCATAATGTTAATTGCAAGATAGAATGTGTTTGGTTTTTTTTTGATTTTTGCGGTACGCGGGCCTCTCACTGTTGTGGCCTCTCCCGTTGAGGAGCACAGGCTCCGGACACGCAGGCTCAGCGGCCATGGCTCACGGGCCCAGCCGCTCCGCGGCATGTGGGATCTTCCCGGACCGGGGCACGAACCCGTGTCCCCCGCATCGGCAGGCGGACTCCCAACCACTGCGCCACCAGGGAAGCCCTGTTATTATTTTTAAAGTAACATTTTCTTTGGGTTTTGGTGGGGGGGCAAGGATGGGAAATACCTCTGAGAAAGAATAAGTCATAAAATATAAATCCTTAAATATAGAACTGTTAAACAAAGAAAAGTTGGGCCCAGTGGACTCCGATGGTATACCAGGGGTTAAATACTGTCTGTATGCTGATGATTCTGAAATGTATACCTACAGGCCAGATCCCTCCCAGGAAGTTTACATCCAATTGTCTACTTGATATTTCCATACCTAATAGTTACCTCAAACTTAACTTGTCCAACTGGTCTCCACTTGCCTTCTTCCAGTCTCAAGACTGTGGGAACACCTACAGTTTTCCCCTTCTCAGATGACATCTTCCTGTTGCTTGGGCCAGGAAAAAACTTGGAGTCACCCTGGACTCTTCTTTCTCCCTCACGGCAGTGTTATTAATCAACAAATCCTTTAGGCTCTGCCTTTCAAAAATCACCTAAATCCAATCCCTTTTTACTAGCTCTGCTACTGCTCTCCTCGCTCAGTACCCCATCCTTTCTCACCTGTATTATTGCAATAGTCCTACCTGGTCTCCCTGCTTCCACCATTGACTCCAAATAATTTATTGTGAACACAGCATCTGACTTAGACCTGTAAAAATATAAATCTGATCATGCTCAAAAATCCACCCATGTGTTTCACTCGGAGGAAGAGCCAGAGTCCCTACAAGCCTCTGGTTGAGCTGGCTCCTGGGTGCCTCTTTGACTTCTGTATCCTCCTGTTCGTCCTCAGTCTTCTCCAGCCACACTGGCCGCCTTCTTGCCGTTCCTGAAGCTTGCCAGGCACTTTGCAGTACTTGTTTCCTCTGCTTGTCATGCCCTTCTCCAGATACCCTCATGTGTACTGCTTCAGCTCCTTCACATTTCTGCTGAAATGTTACCTTTTCATTTAGCTCTTTTTTTAGTCATTTTATTTTAAGTTCTCCATAGCCCTTACCATCTTCTAGTATACTGTAAAAATATCTTTTTTACTACTTTCCTCACCTGTAGAGATTTTTGTCTGGTTTGTTTATTGCTGTATCCCTAGTGTCTAGAACAGTGAATGATGCTCAATAAATATTTGTCAAATGGGTGCTGAATTCCAGAGGTTTTCTACTGGTTACTTTTTCATTAACAGGGGAATACTTAGTAACTATAGGAACTTACAATGCAGAACTCTTCTTTGTATTTGTCATCGTCATTTTCTCTGTCATTTTCCCTGTGTGTGTGATGGTTCTACTGTAGGGGCAGTAGTGCTTCGTGGTGCAGGCTTTGGAACCAAACTGACGAGGTTTCAAACCTGGCTCTCTGGCATTCTGTCTTAATGACATTGGGCATATTAATGTGCTTTCTCATCTATAAAATTAGAACAACAACAACAAAAATAGTAGCTATCTCAGAAGGTTGCTTTGAGCCTGTAAAAGCTCTCAGAACAGTCCTTGGTACATAATAAATGTTCAGTTTATGTTAGTTATCATGATTGTTTCCTGGCTAGACCCATCCCAGCTGTTCTGAGTCAGTGACCCTCCCGAGTGGCAGTACTGAGAACTCTCTGATTACCACCTATTTTCTTCCCCCTTTAAAAATAGTACGGGCATGTCCGGTCCTTCTTTCTCCTTTTTACCTCCGTCTTTCTCTTTTACTATTTAAACTTTAGTTATTTCCACTGTCAGCAGTCTTTTTAGACTGCTTTTTAGACTGCTTTTCTCCCTCCTCTCCTTTCAGCAAGTATTTATTAAGCACTTAACGATTCCGTTCTAAATCTTGCTATGTTTCCTTTTCCTTGTCTCCGTCTTTTTATCCCATTTACAAAATAAACAAATTACCTTCCTTATGATTGATTGACTAGAATTACATTTGTATCAGGGAAAATGGAAATGTTGTAGATGTGGAAATGAAATTTGTATTTTTTAAAGTTGCACCCCCCCCCCCAAAAAAAAATTGCACCAGTCACTAAAATGCTTGAAAGTACTCCTGCTCCTTCCTCGATGTCTCCACAGACGTCTCCACTTTCTTAGCGGATTAGATTTATCTTCTACTTCTAACCAATGTTCAAGATGAGTTGGAAAAAAACACATCATTTCTTATTTAATTACATTGGCATTATTTGTAATTTGCTGCTATTTTAACTATCTTGTCCTCTGTTTATTTTTATTTCAGATGTACGGTAGTTCAGGTCCATTACTGGTTCCGCGGACTCCTATGTTGTCTCCCCCCCACACCCCAACTCCCTGATTACATTCCTGGGCTCTTGTGGTCTGGTGTGGAAACCCAGTCAGCATTTATAAATATGTACGTGTGTGCGTCTGTGTGTATTCCTTTTAATGGGGAAATGTGATCAATTCCAAACAACTCTGAAATAAAAATGAATTTTTAGAATATGACCCATTTTGTAAATTTTAGACAGATTGTATATTGGCTGTAATATTCTTTTCAGAGCAGACAAGATGGACCCATTTAGGCATCCACTTAAAGAGGTGTTTGTTTGTTTGTTTGTTTGTTTTTGCGGTACGCGGGCCTCTCACTGTTGTGGCCTCTCCCGTTGCGGAGCACAGGCTCCGGATGCGCAGGCTCAGCGGCCATGACTCACGGGCCCAGCCGCTCTGCGGCATCTTCCCAGACCGTGGCACGAACCCGCGTCCCCTGCATCGGCAGGTGGACAGTCAACCACTGCGCCACCAGGGAAGCCCTTAAAGAGGTTTTATTTTGAGACTCTAAGGGGCTTTTATTTGTAAGATATGCTGTGGTATTACCTAATTTATGTTACAAGGAGAACAGTATTCTTTTTGCTGACTTTTCTTGGTATAATCTTTTTCTGGGCACATTTCATCAACAAATTTAAGACAATTGAAATGCTTATTAAAAGTGTCCCCACTCTGTATCTATAAACTCTAGGTTCTTTTTATTCTTTTTTCTTTTATATATTTAGCCCATTCATTCATCCATGCTAATTGGCAGCAACTGTTTTGGGAAAGTACTATAAGGCATAATGAAAACTGCTAGATTTCTACTTTTATATTTTGGTAATTTGCATTTTTTCAGTAACTTTTATTTTCCTTTGAACCCTTAAGATTTACCTCTTTTCACCAAGAAGTAAACTAATTTAAATAATTAAATTTAAAAAATTTATGTCCAAGTTGGACAATAAATCCTTTTATTTTTACTATTTCACCAGACAAAATATATTAGGCAGACTTCTTAAAATTTGATAATGAAAAATTCTATTTTGTTTTGTCAATAAAATGTAAACTTTTAAATGTCAAGGCATAAACTCCCAGGGGATAAGAAGGGGCTAGGAGAGTAGGCAAGTTGAAAAGGGGTGTTTGGGGCTTGGCCAGATTCTTAAAAAGGCGGTCTGCCTCTTTATGGTGTTGGCTGCAAAACAGAAACACATACTTTGAGCATTTGTTATTTACAGTTGGTGGTGCATAGTTTGGGGAATAGGTGAGGGATATGTTACTTTCGTAAGCACAGAATCAAGTTCTGACCACTCATTATTTGGCTGAAGGTTTATTGAGTTTCTACTATGTGTAGATATCTTGTAGTGTGCCTTTCAGAGTGTTACCTGGATTTTTGCTTAAACTAAAGCTAGCCAGTGGCCCCATTCTCATTCTTTAACAGAAAAAAAGAAAAAGAAAAAGGGGTAAGATGTGTGTATATTTTAGGTTTAATAAATTAAAGTTAAACTTTCCTTTTGAATACCTTGCCAAAGGACTTAAGTGCTTGTGGTCTTAGTTCGCTAGGGCGGCTGTAACAAATTTCCACAGACCGGTGGCTTAAACAATAGAAGTTTCTCTCACAGTTCTGGAGGCCTGGGAAGTCCCAGATCAAGGTGCCTGCAGGGTAGGTTTCCTCCTGAGGCCTCTTCTCTTGGCTTGTAGGCTGCTGCCATCTCCCCGTGTGCACACTTGACCTCCTTGTCATGCATGCGTTGGGGCGAGTAAGAGCAAGAAAGTGGATGCGAGTGTCAGCCGGCTCTCTGCTGGCTCTTCTTTTTTTTTTTTGCAGTTCGCGGGCCTCTCCCTGTTGTGGCCTCTCCCGTTGCGGAGCACAGGCTCTGGACGCGCAGGCTCATCGGCCATGGTTCACGGGCCCAGCCGCTCTGTGGCATGTGGGATCTTCCCGGACCGGGGCACGAACCCATGTCCCCTGCATCGGCAGGCGGACTCTCAACCACTGTGCCAGCCACCCTGCTGGCTCTTCTTATAAGGACACTACTCTTATCAGATTGGGGACCTCGAGGTCCTGTCTTCTAACACAGCCACACTCGGGGCTAGGACTTCACCACGTGAATTTTGCAGGGGAGGGACCCACAAACATGAAGACCATAACACTTGTCTTTTTAATTCATCCCAAATCTGAGTATTTACTGTGCACTAACCACCTTTCTAGTCCTGGCCCTCTCCAGCTTTGTAAACTCAAAGCAATGACTCAGCCTTACTAGGCCACAGTTTATCAGTAAAACAAAGGTGTTGAACCTGTCAGTAGCCATGATTCATTCTAGCTCCATGGATACTAGTTCCATTTTCATTTTCCTCTTATTTTCCTCTTTCCCTGGTACACTTAGGATTTTGTGTCAGGTTTCCTCTCTGTTTTTACTCTTCTTTTTCTCTCCTTTTGTTTCTTTGTATTTTTTATGCTCACGTTCTACCCTCTGTCTCCATCCTCCCCTTCCCTGAATTGGACATATTTTCTAAGAACTTATAAGTTTACTATATTTAGTAACTCTTTAAGGATTTAGCAAGTAGATGGAATGTCATATTTCTTTCTGTTAAACGTATTGCAAACCTCTCAACTAGATTGACTCTAAATTAAGTTGCTTTTTAGTCACTTCAGAACATATTTGGGTGGTTTTCCTATATGTGTTTCCTCACATCATTTTTCTTAAAATTTAGCCCGAGGGAGGTTAGGGATATTGTTTTTCATGTATGCTTTTAGTAAAGCATCTACTTCATTGTGGGGGATCAGTTAGTACGAATTGACCCTGATGACAGTGATGGACTTTTCACTCTTGAGGGAAGGAAAGACCTGTGCTATCCCTTCCAATCTCTCCCTTTTGATCTGTGACAAAAGGAAGTAGTTGTTCTACAGTCTCATGGCTTTTCTCCTTTTGTGAGTATTAGCAACAAACTATGAAGTCAGCTTCACAGGATTTAAAAATTGTGGGTAACGTGGGTGCAAGACTGCATTGCTGCTGACATTCCCATGACTGATGGAGAAAGTTTGCCAGAAACATTGTCACCTGGACTATTATAAGAACTAGATCATGAGTGAAGAGAGGTCTTACCCTAGTTGTAATATAAATCCTTAGTCTGATGGGCAGTCTGAAGAAACAAATCATTCCGAAACAAATTCTGCACATTTTAAAGCTGTTTCTTCTAGAATTAAAAAAATCTGTTAACTACAACATGGTAGTAGGTATTGTGATAATAATGGTGATTACAATTATAAGGATACAGATCAGCAGCTGCTGATTTTTGAGTGCCTCCCTCCTACTTGCCAGGCTTTCTACTAAACATTTTACAGTCATTAACACATTGAATCCTAACAGCAACCCTGTGTTAAGTGGTCACAGACGGGCCACTCTGGTTTTTCCTGTGAACTCTTTAAAGTCGGAGGTGAATTCTCTGTGTCCCCAGCACTTAGCTCAGGGCTGAATGTATATCAGATACGCGGTGGTAGATGTTGAACTGACTTGGACTCTGGCATACCATCTTGCTTAGAATTGTCGGTCTTTGCCTGCCCTTGCCCTGCCCAGCCATGGCCACAGAAAGCTTGCAAGTTCAGGTCTCTAAGTTAGAGAGTTTAGTCTGACCTTATATTAAGGAGCTACTTTCCCACTACTCAGCCACAGGCTTTAAATAATCTGATGCCTCATTACCCATGTGCCAGGGGTTAAACATGACCCTTATCAGATTGGCTCGTCTCCTCGCCTGGTCTTTTTGTTCTGGTACATGGTGATGCTCTAATTTTTCTTGGGGCCTGAGCCCAACACTGAACCCCAGTTCAGTGTACAAAGGACTCCCCTAACCAGTGCCTTTTTAAACTTATTGGATCCTGATTCCCTTTTTCTTGCTTTGAGTTTGATGGTATTCCTTCTCATGTGACTAGGAAAAGTGAGATTTGGCCTGTCCTCTCTCACTGCACCCCTTGAATGAGAACAGCTCTGATTAGGCTAGTTTGATAAACCGGAAGCCTTAATCAATTGGATCTTGACCTCTTTCTGTAGGATATCAGTCTTTTCCCCATTTTTACTGCTTTATTTCCATTAAATAATTCCTTGCCCCCAGGACTCAGCATTTCCATTGTTGCCTACTGATGTTACCCTCACTCTGAAGCCCTCTTAACTATTGTTCAGAACTCCTTTCCTTCTGCCCTGGGCCTTCAGCTTCCAACTGTTTTGTCTTCCTTTCTCTTACCTTCACATCTCTTTTGTCCCCCTCTCCTCCACCCATACAACACACATTACTTAGGGAAACCCAGTTATATTTCAGAGCGTGGGTCTTGAAATGTGTTTATGCATCGCCAAAGTTCAGTTTCCCTTCATCTTATCTCCGCAGGCAGTTAACACAAATGAAAATAGTGACCTTTTAGAATAGCTTTCAAGGGACGGAGCAACATACCAACTCCCCCAAGATGCTGCTGAGTGGGAGCCAAGTGGCGTGAAAAAGTAAGAGCACCAGGAGTAAACGTTTTAAGTGCACAGTTTCAAACTCTGGGACTAAATGGAAGCAAGAGAAGCAAGTGGAGAGGCGAAGTAGTGCCGACTGTAATGTGGAATAAGATCTGTTTAAAAGATAATAAAGGCAAAATCCAGAATACATGGAGAGCCCCAGCGAGTTGTTTTCTTGTTCATATTCTCTATAGCCATGTCCCTCGTTGCATTGGTAGCTAGACTAAGTCATGTTTCTTTACACATCTCTGAATGAAAGGTCAAAAGAGTATAGTTCATTAAACCCTTGTTGCCTCCAGACAAATCCTGAAAGTTCAAATAACTGGAAGTCAGTACCTAAAAACATAACATACCCTACTATTTTGGGAGGAAATTGAGACCTGCTTTTATCAGCCATTTATCCAGAAAAGTGTATGTTCTGTATAAATCCAGCCAAGTGTCCTGCACTGTCTGCATATTCTCTGTAATGCAGTGGATGTTCATAATGTGATCCAGATATTTTCAGTACAGTTCTGTGTTATTTCATTGATTCCCACATATGACAGTTCTCAGCCAGAAACTCCTGTTGTTTTTTTATTCAACTTTACTGTTTCTCTTAAGACACAGAAGTTGTTGAAAAGCCCTCTTCTGTTATCCTTTTGCATAGAGGTTACTATTTTGAACCTTTTGAAGGGACCTTGCCACAAAAGTCCATATTTACATTCTGTATGTTTAGAGCCATGATATCAGGCAGAAATTAGAAGGAAGTATAAAGCAGAATCTCAGGGCTGGAGTGAGAGAGACTATACAGTTCAAAAAAGAACATTTAAATCTCTAAGTTGTAAAGAACATTTCATGAAAGTAAGGCTGTATGCACTCTTCTGGGCTGATGGAGGAGGATTCAGAAGATAACGGTGAATAAATATTGTAGTACAGGGGTTTTTAAAGTGAGTAAGAAACACTTGTGTAGAATCTCTTAATTTTCCCAGAGTGACTAAAAGAATTTCCACTTTGGTAAGTCTGCAGTACAGTGTGTCATTATAGCTGGTTCACACCAAAAGATGTGGGATGGGGCTTCCCTGGTGGCGCAGTGGTTGAGAGTTCGCCTGCCGATGCAGGGGACACGGGTTCATGTCCCGGTCCGAGAAGATCCCACATGCCGCGGAGCGGCTGGGCCCGTGAGCCATGGCCGCTGAGCCTGCGCGTCCGGAGCCTGTGCTCTGCAGTGGCAGAGGCCACAACAGTGAGAGGTCCGCGTGCTGCCAAAAAAAAAAAAAAAAGATGTGGGATGGCTTGAGGAGAATTCAGGCATGACCAAAAAGGGGCAATAGATTCTTGACCCTAAATTTTCCCTTGAGGATTTGAAGCCAGATTGGCTTAAACAACTGTTTAATAGAAAACAAAACACACACACCACACACACACACACACACACACACACACACACACAAAGATTGGCTTAAACAACTGTTTAATAGAAAACACACACACACACCAAAGATTGGCTTAAACAACTGTTTAATAGAAAACAAAACACACACACACACCCAAAGATCTCTCTTACTGCTTTAGCCCCTTAGTAAGACAGTTGGAATGTTGGAGCTGGAATGTTTCTTGTCAGTTGGTCCCTGACTTGAAAGAATTACAGTGGGGCTAGTATTTGGGTCTCTGGCCTAGCCCTTAGAAGAGAAGGAGTTTGGGGTTTTTGTAAAGGAGTTGAGGGTTAGAAATGAAAGTAAAGGCCGTTTAATCAAAGGGAAACATCAGAGAGGTAGGATTAGGAAGTGAGCTTGGGGAAAATACCTAAATTAGAAATATGAGTTGTTCACCAAGGAAAAATAGGAGTGTTTGAATGGAGCAGCTTTTTAAAGAAGGAATTATCACAAAAGCATGTTAATTTTTCTGGCCTTCTGGTTCCTAATCTTTATTTTTCGTTTTGAACTTCTGAGAATCAAATGAAAGCTCTGGACCAGGTCCCCAGAACAATGTACATTTCTATAACATTTTGCACACAGTTTTTAGAGGATCATGGGCCCTGTGAAGCCCAACCATATTAAGAATATATTAAGTCTTCTGTCAGCTGCTACAGCCCAGACTTAGCCAAAATATAGTGAACTTGGTGCCACAGGAAGTATTTGGAGGCTGTAAGATGATTAACGTTGCTGGCACGTGGATGAAGAATGGATTAAATTCAACGTAAAAATGTATGTGTGCCTTAGACCTGTACTCTTGTGCCAGACAATAATAGAATCTGGATTTTAAAGAATTTAATTTCTTTTCATGTCTATTTAGTACTTTTTTTTTAAAAAATGAAGGTAATTGACTACAGCTGAAATATGAGGTATATATATTATTTAATGTGCTGGACATAAGATCCTGGAAAATTAGCCGCAGTCAGGCTTTGTCATTCACTGTGACACTGAATAAGGCATTTATCCTGTTGTATAAAAGAGTACATCTTAAAGAGATACCGAAAAGCAACATGTGCAGGATTGCTCCAAGGCACGTAACTTCCACGTTAAAACTGCAGGTATCCTAGAACTACAAGCCAGGGAATCAAGATGACAGAGGCTAATGTGAAATTGAATATTTCTGTATATGGCAGCTTATAGTTAAGGTGGCGAGAGCAGGCTGGGTCAAGGTGATAGATTTAGAGTGAGGTCCTATATGTGTAAGAAAACCAGAGCCATAGTGGGCTTACTCACTGGGGCTGAATAAGAACTGAAAAGTCAGGTGATATGGAAGATCCATGTGCCGAAGTCTAGAATACAAGGATGCTAGCTGAGGCAGATGAATTTTCATGCTGAAGCAAATGGCCCAGGCAGTATTTTAGAGATTGAACTCTTGAGTAAGGTACCTGAGCGCTAGGGATTCAAGGCCTCTTTAGTAAATAGGTTTTGGACATAATTTATTTCTTTATTTACTTTTTTTAAATTCAGCAAATACGTTGTGCACACCTGCTGTGGGCCAAGCACTCTGCCGGTGCTGGGAAGACGCAGCAGCCTTGATTTGGATGCTCAGTCAGTCAAAACATTGCCTCATCAAAGAGCTACTTTTGTATGTTTTTGGTGAAAGTAGGAATGAGTTCCTATACTCATTAGTCTAAAGCTTGGCAGAGTGTGGAGTGAGACAGTCTGGCTGGAATGAAAGGAAGGAGACAGCAAATAAAACAGTTATTCCTTCCTGCCCTCACAAATATTTTAGAACGTAGGGATCGATTTTCCTAGATTCTTTTGATTTGGGTGGTAAATAATATCATACTTCTGGATATTATTTTTTGGGAGTCTTATGGATGCTATCTTAGTTTTTTGTGTTGTTTTTTTTAAAATAAATTTATTTATTTATTTATTTATTTATTTTGGCTGCGTTGCGCCTTCATCGCTGGGCGTGGTCTTTCTCTAGTTGCGGCCAGCCGGCGCTACTCTTCGTTGCAGTGCGCGAGGTTCTCATCGCAGTGGCTTCTCTTGTTGCAGAGCACGGGCTCTAGGCACGCAGGCTTCAGTAGTTGTGGCATGCGGGCTCAGTAGCTGTGGCTCGTGGGCCCTAGAGCGCAGGCTCAGTAGTTATGGCGCATGGGCTTAGTTGCTCCGCGACACGTGGGATCTTCCCGGACCAGGGCTTGAACCCGTGTTCCCTCCACTGGCAGGCAGATTCTTAACCACTGCACCACCATGTTCTCGCTATCTTAGTTTTAAAAGGTGATTTCAAAGTATCTGTGATAGATCCTTTCCTGTTGTTGTCTTAAGTGGGAAGTAATGAGTACTGTAGTATGAACCCAGACTTTCTAGAAAGATTCTACATATTGGTCCTTAATTGATTTGAACCAGATCTTCTGTCTTAATCCTTCCTTCTTCCTCCTTCCCTTCATTTTTTTTTTTAATACATGCAGTCAGTGGAAGTATTTTATTTTATTTATTTATTTTTCTAAATTGGTTTTCTTTTTTTTAAAATTTCATTTCATTTATTTTTTTATACAGCAGGTTCCCCTTCAGTTTTAATAGTTTGTATAAGTAATATAAAAAAGTTTTTTGAAAAATGGTGTGATATATACAGTGTTGGATATTACATTAGTAAAATAATCATATCTAAAATATGTTTTTTATTTGATATTTGTATTTTGTTTTGGCTAAGGTGACTGAAGGGAACTTACTCGAGGTAATAAAGAACAAAAAATTTTAACTTGGAAACTGATGATCAAATGGAAGGTGTGAATCCTTATTCCTTTTCTTCACAAAATAATTTTCAAAGAGTGGTAATGCAAAAAAAGCTAATCATATTAACCGAGGAAAGATCTAAGTTTTTTTTTTTTTAATTGTTTTAATTGGAGTATAGTTGATTTACAGTGTTGTTAGTTTCAGGTGTACAGCACAGTGATTCAGCCATATGTGTGTGTGTGTGTGTGTGTGTATTCTTTTTCAGCTTCTTTTCCCTTATAGGTTATTACAAAATATTGAGTACAGTTCCCTATGCTATATTACATCTTAAGTTCTAATAGTGCTTACCAAAGCAAAAAACTTTAGTTAATACATTTAAGAAACATGAGTGATAAATAGAAGGCTGTTACAAGGCAGTGTCTGCATACTGCTTTTGTCCTCTGATGTGGGCAACTATGTGTCTAGTGAACACAAAGAATACATTGTAAAGTCCATAATGTTTTGGTAGCTCCATAGGAAGAAGCATATGATATAATAATTATAAACATTAGGCATAATCATTTTGTGGTGTTCTGGGTGACATCAAAATATAAAACTGCTGGCTGATGTATTCAGATTATTCTTGATTTCAGGGTTAAGTAGTTTTATTTTTTAATTAAACTTTTTATTTTGAGATAATTGTAGATTCACTGCATATTTTGATGGGATTTTGACACAGGTAAACACCCATGACACACTCAAGGTAATGAATATATCCATAACACTCCCCGAAATTTTTTTCCTTATCATTTTGCCACATTTGCTTTACTGTTCTTTCCTCTACTATATTTTTATGAACATTTTGAGAATAAATTTTTTAATTATGTATTTGTATGTATGTGTGGATATGTGTATACATGCATATATATCATGTTCCTTTAGTCCCAAATACTTCCATACTTATTTTCTAAAAACAAGGGCAGTCTCTTATAGAACCAGAGTACATTATCAAAACCAGGACTTTTAATACGGATATTATCATCTCATCTGCAGCCCACATTCCAATTTGCCAGTTGTCCCAATAATGTCCTTTATCACAACAGATACATTTTTTCCATTAAAATTTTAGTGTTCAGATAATTGTAGATTTGCATGGAGCTGTAAAAAGTAGTACAGAGAGAGCCCAGGTACCCCCTTTGCCCGGTTTCCCCCAGTGGTGACGTCTTGCAAAACTCTAGTACAGCATCGCAACCAGCAAGTTGACAGTGATGTTCTCAAGATTCAGAACGTTTCCATCACCACAAGGATTCTTTCTAGTTGTTTATTTATGGCCACAGGCACCTCCCACCTGCTCCTACTTCTCCTTAACTCTTGGCAACCATTCATCTGTTTTCCGTTTCTGTAATTTTGTCATTTTAAGAATGTTATATAAATGAAATCATATGGCATATGACTTTTGGGGATTGCATTTTAAAACTAAGCATAATTCTCTGGAGAGTCATCCTGGTTGTTGCATGTAACAATCATCCGTTCCTTTTTATTGCTTAGTAGTATTCTGTGGTTTGGATGTATCACAGTTTGTTTAAAAGTTCACACATTGAAAGATATTTGGGTAGTTTCCGGTTTTTGCCCATTATGAATAAAGTTGCTGTAAACATTTGTGTATAGATTTTTATGTGAATCTTTCTCTGGACTAAATGCCCATGAGTGCAATTGCTAGATCCTATGGTAATTGCATCTTTACTTTCTTAGGAAACAGTTAAACTGTTTTTGCAGAGTGGCTGTACCGTTTTACATTCCCACCAGCAATGTATGAGTTACTCAGTTTTTCTACATCCTCACCAGTATTTAATGTTGTCACTTTCTTTTAAAGCTATTCTGATAGATATGTAGCGGCATCTCATTATAGTTTTAATTTGCATTTCCCTAATGTCTAGTGATTAACATCTTTCCATGTGCTCATTTACTATTTGTATATCCTCCTTGGTGGTATCAGTGTCTTTTGCCTACATTCTCATTGGATTGTTTATTTCTTTACTGTTGCGTTTTGAGGGTTCTTTCTGTATTCTAGATGCTAGTCCTTTGCCGTGTTTGCAAATATTTTCTCCCACCCTATGGCTTGTCTTTTCCTTATCTTTTCCTTTGTTTCTTTTACAGAAGAATTTATCAATTTTTCCTTTTATGAGTCATGTTTCTGGTGTCAAGTCTAAGAACTCTTTGCTTAGCCCTAGGTCCTGAAGATTTTCCTCTATGTTTTTTGTTTTCAAGTTTTACAGTTTTGTGGAGATGCGTATATGGGCTCCCTGCCTCTCCTTCTCTAATATTACTTGGGCAGGGATGTTGGGATGCCTGGTTATGGCCTGGTGAGGGTGGAAATCTCTGCTCCCCACTTGGCCTTTGCTGCCGTGGGTGGGAGTGAGGTGCGGATATGGCTGGACTAGAGCAGTCTAAAGTTTTCTGTCTTGCTAGGGTGGCCCTTTCCATGTTCTTTGGTTGCAGAGAGCACGCTTTTGTTCAGGCCTTTGTCTGAACCCATTGGCATTTCCGGGTTCTTTAGCTCCAAGTTTGAGCTATAGAAGGCATAAAGGAAACCCAGGGAACTCACCACTGTGTTCTGAGGTCCCAATCCAGTTTGCTTTCTTCTCTCCACCTTTAAGAGTCTTCTTATGTTTATTTAATATATAAAATGTCTAGGGTCTTAAATTGTACTTAGTGGGAGGAATAGGGATGAGGTATGTACTCCTTCCAGGAAGCAGAAGTCGCTAGTTTTGTTTTATGTTAATTGATAGTATTTCTGTCAAAGAGAAACATGTGTATAAATATAAATGTTCCAAGAGAGATAAATGGTACATGTACTGTCTTCCAAACTTTCTGTGTTACTTTTATTATTATTTTTTTTTTGGAATTAAAATTCTACAAGTCATAGGGCTCCATAGATTTTCAGGAAATAGATATTTATCTAATTATGCTATTTGAATAGAACCTTCATGGTATCTTTTCTGGTATATAACCCCCCCCCCAAAATTTTTTTTATTTTTGCCTTTGATTTATGGCAAGTTTTAAAAACTTACCCCTGAACTAGACTTTTGAGAAAATTTTCTCAACATATACTGTTTTTCTGGCCATTATTAAAATGTAATTATCAGTTTGTAACATATTTGGTTCCAGCTGGGTCTCTGTCTCTTGTAATTTATCCCCAGCACATGTCTATCTTAGACACGCTGGCTGCAGTTTGATAGCCATTATGTGGCATGTTGCTGCTTATTGTGTCAGCAGTTTTAATTTGTTTCCCTGAATTTGCAATTATTCATATCATGGTCACCTTTTTAAAGTTAAAGAACTACTCATTTACAAAGTTATTACAGTTCCACAGTCCTTTACCTGAAACCCTTGGAGTCAGATATCTATTTTAATTTGGAATCTTAGATTGTAGAAAGGAAAAGCAGTACATATACTCTCTGTTAGGGTAACACCCCTAGCTGGGCATGGACAACACCTAGTAATCACACTCATTCATATATTTACAGCTAAATGTTTTTTAATATTCACACCAGTTATGGTGTTTGGGTCCCATTTTATCACCAAATGAGTCCCTCTTCCACCACCACAAAGTTAGGTGGCTGGGGCGGGGGGAGGAAGAAGAAAGAAGGAAATAGTTTTCCAAGCTTTTTGGACTTCGGATTTATACATAAGGGATCTTGGCCCTGTGGAGACAGGACCTCAGCAAGCCAAGTTAGAGTAAAGGCCGCTATCTTTAGGCCTGAATTCCCCACTGTTTAACTGCTAAGGTGGTGCTCTAGGCCTGGATTTGCTAACTGTGATTGTTTCCAATATGAAAACAAAAGCAGCTCTTGGTTTAATCCTGTTATATGGTGTTGATCTTAAAAATCATTGGATTCATGTTAGGATTTTGAGTTTAATCCTGTAAAGATCAGACTAACTTTCATCTTATTTATCCTAAATCCCTCTTTAATCTTGTTAATTATGCCAGGCCATTTTCCCCAAGGGCTAGGGTAAAATATCTATATTTGTATATATTCATATAGTTGTTTTTCCAGAGATCTCTCTCTACCAGCCCCCTCTCTCTCAAAAAGAAGATCACTTTTCTCACACAGAGCTAGAGAGCCAGGCATTCTTCCCCGGAGTAACATTAGTATTGCAAGGATGACATTAGTTCTGTATTCGTACACCTAAGATTAAAGTGGGTCTTGGCGAGGCCTCCTGAGAGGGAATCTAGTCTTCATCTCGGATTTCCTGAGGAGGCATATGGCACTCTTCCAAAAGGGGATATAATTTGAGTTTAGAGGCTCTTAGGATATATTAGTTGGATTGATTGTAATTGAGACACCACTCCCCTGTAGCAGGATAGGAAATCAATTCTTAAGTTTTGACCTTCACATTGAAGTTGCACCGTGTGCCATAGGAAAAGAAAGTACATGTTTGGTCTTGGATCTCCTTGCTTCCACTTGGCAGAATGTAACTGCTTTAGACCTTGTGCTCTCTGTTTCTTTCTTTCTTTTTTTTTAAAGGATAATTGTCAATGACCGTCCTCTACAAGGCAATCAAAATAATAGCTCCCAGCTAACCATAAATTTTTTTTTCTTATTTCTACTTTTAGGGGTGGGAAGTTTTGTAACTAGATCAAAAGTGTTACTGATTGATTCAGGAACTAGTAACCTACTGTATACCAAATGATCCTTCTTGAGGCCCCACGTGGTTACTGTTCTCCCTCTAATTGTTGGGCGACTGTTGCTGTTGTTGGCTGCCAAACAGCTGGAGTACCTAGTGCCGTGCCTTACACTCGTAGCACGCGGCGCCTTTATGACATGGGCACAAGCCTGGTAGACTCTGTTAGTCTTCCTCTGCTTATCTCACTTATGACAATTCTACAAGGATTCCTAGATATAAAAGGTATAACAAACCATTGCATTATGAATTAAAACTGACTTTAGGGCTATTGGTATATTCAGCTATACTTTACTTTTCAGTGAAATGGGTACAGAGTCTTTTTAACGCATGTATGTTTATGAATGCTTACTTTGCTATTTACTTAAAAGGAAATTAAAGGATCTTCTTTGCAAAAACGAGAGATGAGTCTTCCTTACTGGAAATCCTGTAATGCTGACATTGCGACTGTGAGAGGTGGAAAGAAGTTGTTACCAGGATCTAACTATTAAGAATCGGAAAAATCTGGGGTTAAGAAACTCACTGTCGGTGATGGAGTGATTGTGTATCTGGATGCTTTGCCGGAAGTGAGGAGGGGCAACTGTGATTTCTAATTCGCTTTGGGGGGAAGCTCCAATATCAGGGCTGCACATTCAGTGAAGCAGCCCCTTTATCATAAAGAGAATTTTAATTAAAGAATGTTCTTGCATCATAAGCAGAGTAAGCGACAGCTGGCTACACTGGGCGTTTATCTCCTTCAAACCACATTACCAGTAATTGCTGTATTAAATCAAAGTCAGAAGAGATTATAGGTCAGAATCAAGCCAAGGGGCTGGTGCCAACCCAAGGATTCCCACACTGCTGCATTGCTGCTGTCAGAGCCCTGTTCCTGTCCCCAGAAGGGATGAGTGTCAGGTAATGCCTGACAGTTCACCTGTAAGGCATGAGCATGATGAACACAATCCAAGAAGAGAGGCAGTTACACGTTCAAGACTTTGTGGCCTTGCCTTTTGGTTAGCTTTTCGTTTTGAACACGAGGGTACGGTTTCTCGTTGTGTTTCGGTACTACTAGACAGAACGTGTTACCTGCCTTGCACGTGGGGAGATTTGCTTTGGGATAAAAATCACTTGTACTTTCTCTGCTGTTTTACTTACTAATATTCCCTTCTTGATCAAGCATGGTCTTCTCACTTTGAGTAATTCCTTCCAGAGCAATGCGTTGCCCTACACTGCCTATGCTTAGGAGCTCCCCCTTCCTCCTTCTGACACAATTATGTAGCTCTTTATGTACTTTCTGCTTCCTATTGAGGCCACTTATTCCTCAGATAATTGATCTGGCTTCATAAATCAGGTAATTCTGAATCTCCTTAAAATGCCCTTCTTAAATTATTGGAGATGATGATGATGACAATGATGATAACAGTAACTATAATATAATATTTGCTATATGCCAGGCATTCATATGTTAACTGATGTAATCATCACATTCACCCTATGAGGTAGGTAATTCTTTTTCCCGATGAAGGACCTGAGGCAGAGTTGTTAAATAACTTTTACAAAGTTACACAGCTAGAAGTGATAGAACTACAATTTAAGTCCCAGTGGTTTGGTTCAGAACCCTGGACTCATTTTTTTTTTTTTTTTTTTTTGCGGTACGTGGGCCTCTCACTGCTGTGGCCTCTCCCGTTGCGGAGCACAGGCTCCGGACGCGCAGGCTCAGCGGCCATGGCTCACGGGCCCAGCCGCTCCGCGGCATGTGGGATCTTCCCGGACCAGGGCACGAACCCGTGTCCCCTGCATCGGCAGGCGGACTCTCAACCACTGCACCACCAGGGAAGCCCAGAACCCTGGACTCTTAATCACACAGTGTGTTGCTTGTGTAGACCAATCAGACCTAATACCCAATACTCTGCTGGGTATTAGGAATATTTTAAGGAGTAAGATAGATTCTATTGTGCCTGCCCTCCTGGAGTGGGAGAGGCAGAAATAATATGTATGACAAGTTGGAAAGGATATGTACAAGTGCTAAGAGTGTATGTAGCAGGGGTCTAACCTAGACTAATCCAAAATAATTTTCAGAAAAACTTGCCTTTTTGCTTCTGCTTATATCTCATACCACTATACCCATAATCTTCCTTTTGATAAGATTTTTTCTGTAATGTTTTAGGGCATACTGGGGACTTTCCCCTACGTCCCTTTACCAGTCCGCACACCCCCTACAAAGAAAATAACTAGCCCTCTGCAAATTCATTGCAGTAAGTAGGGCAGGAATTCATTTAATTTTTAAACAGCTCTACTGAAGTGTAATTGATATATAATAAACTGCAAATATGTAAAGCTTCCAATTTAAGTTTTGACATATGTATACACGCGTGAAATCACTACAACCATGATAATAAATATATTAATCATCTCCAAAAGTTTTCTTGTGCCCCTTTGTAATCCTTCCAATTCCCACCCACTCCCCGCACATTTCCAAGCAACCACTGGTCTGCTTTCTGACACTATAGATTAGTTTTCATTTTCTATTATTTTATAAAAATGGGATCATACAATAAATACTCATTTTTACCTGGCTTCTTTCACTCATTGTAGTTATTTTGAGATTCATCGTTGTTATTTCATATACCAGTGGTTCATTTATTTTTATTGCCAAGTAATAGTCCATTGTGGATATACCACAATTTGTTCATCATTTATCTGTTCATGGACATTTTCAGTTTTAGGCCATGACACATAAAGCTGTTACGAATATTCATGTACAAGTCTTTATATGGATATATGTTTTCATTTCTCTTGGGTAAATGGAATGCATGAATCATATGGTAGGTTATAATTAACTTTTTCAGAAATTGCTAAACTGTTTCCACGTTGGTTGTACCGTTTTACATTCCTGCCAGCAGTATTTGAGACTTTCTGTTCCTCCATAGGCTTGTCAGCACTTGGTATTGCAGGCTTTTTCATTTTAGTCGTTCTAATAGGCAGGTAGTGGTATTGTTGTGGTTTTAATTTCCTAAGAAGTAGTGATATTGAGCATCTTTTCAAGGGTCTATTTAGCATCCCTGTATATTCTTTGTTCAAGTGTCCAAATCTTTTGCCCATTTTTTTAAAAAATGGATTACATGTTTTCTTACGGTTGAGCTTGGAGAGTTCTTATATATTCTGGGTATCCTTTACCAGATATATGCTTTGCAAATGTTTTCTGTCAGTTACAGCTTGTCTTTTTATTTTCCTCACAGTGTCCTTTGAAGAGCAGAGTTTTTAATGAAGTCCAATTTATTAATTTGCTCTTTTATGAATTGTGCTTTTGGTATCATATCTTAGAAATCTTTGCCTAATCCAAGGTCACAGAGGTTTTCTATTTGAATCTTTATAGTTTCATGTTTTACATTTTTAGGTCTATGGTTCATTTTGAGTTAAATTTTGTATATGGCATAAAGTATGGATCTAGGTTCATTTTTGTTGCATGTGGATATCTAGTTGTTCTGGTACCATTTGTTGAAAAGACTATTCTTTCTCCACTGAGTTGCCTTTGCACCTGTGGATCTATTTTTGGATCTTCTGTTCTGTTGCGTTGATCTATTTTTCTATCTTGACACCAATACTGCACTGTCTTATGTGAGTATTAGGGGATTCAGTAGACTTCAGAAGAGTGGTAATGAGGTATGCTATACCTCAGATAATAGCATTTGCTTTTAGCACATAATAGAAAAAAGATAGTCGTAATCTTCGAAAACCTATTTTTGAATAGTGGAATGAAGTGGAGAAAAATACTATGTTCATGGGCTGGAAGACTCGATATTCTTAGGATAGTAATTCTCCCCAAACTGATCCATAGATTCAGTGTAATCCCGATCAAAATACAAGCAAGATTTTTATAGAAATTAATAAGCTGATTCTAAAATTCATGTGGAAATGCCAAGGACCTAGAAGAGCCAAAACAACTTTGAAAAGATAAACGAAGCTGGAGGACTAACACAGCCAGATTTCAAGCTCCAATAATTAAGATAGTGTGGTGTTGGTGCCAATATTAAGATATACCGTTTAATGTTATGCAGTGAGATTGTGTCTGTTAGGTTTTGCGGCATAACAAACCTCCCCAAAACTTAATGGCTTAAAACAATGTTAATCATTTACTTGCTCACAGTTCTGTGGGTCAGGAATTTGGGTGAGTCTCCTAGTATGGGGAGGCTGGGCCCGAGTGGTCTAGGATGACCTCACTTTCAAGTCTGGCAGTTGGCAAGCTAATTAATTGGTTGGGAGGCGCAACTGGAACAGCTCATCCCTCTTCCACTTGGTTTCTTACCCTTCACAGTTCTTCACATGGTTGGCTCAGGGTTCCAGAGAGGAGCAGGAGAGGGCCAGTCCCTGTGGACAAGCACCTGTCAAGCCTCTGCTTGTGTCACATTTACTGATATCCCAATGGCCAATGCAAGTCACAAAGCTAAGACCAAATTCAAGAAGTGGAGAGAAAATTTCACCTCTTGAAGAGAGGCTGTGAAATGTTGTGACCATTTTTTGTAATCTAGCACAGAGATATTATGAGTTAGTGGAGATGAAACTTTCTGTGGAGGGTAAAAGTCTCTATAATATAAGATAATTATGTGGAATCATTTGTAGACATATTTCTCTAACAGTATGAGAATATTTACAGTTATTTTCTGTATGTAAAGGTTATATCTTTACCCTTATCTTTTATGTACTATCTGTCTTTGCAGATTTAAAGTGAATGTCTATTGTCTTATGATTTATGGATACATTTTACCTTAGTAATACTGAATTAGAATGAAAGCATAATGAAAGACACTTCTAACAAAAATGCTAACTCCTGGCCTCAGAGACTGCATGCCATGTCTGTCACTCCAAATAGAAGAATACATTTCAGCCATAGCATGGCACCCCTGTTAATATGCATACTTCCTTTTGTACCATGTGTCACACAAAGGAGTGTTTCTGTACTTCACCGTGATTTGCTCTTCCCTGGCAGATATAATTTAAAGCATTTCCACTGGTGTAGAAAATTCAGCAATTCTCACAGTACCTTAGAACCAGTGGAAGTCTTATATAAATATTTTTGAACAGGTGTTTGACTTTGTTACATATATTTACCTGCCTGCCTTTCTGTAAGCACCCTAAGTATGGCTTTGCCTATGCCATGCTGGTTTGTGCATTTGGAATGCTGTCCCACTACCTCAAAGCTCCCCACCATCGACCCCAATCCATCTGGAGAACTCTTACTAGCTTTCCACAATTCATTTCCAGCATTAACTGCTTGTGAGCTATTCCTGGGCTCCTCCACCCTCGGAAATTAGATGGCAGCAGTGGTGGCTGCAGCAGCAGTTGCCTCTTTATTTTTCTCCCAAGCCATGTTGTGATAGGTATGGCATTTATCACGTGGTGTTTTGGTACTTACTATTTTCTGCTTTCTCTCCCCTATTGTCAGCTCTTTGAGAGCTTTTCCTATTCCTAGGACTTCATACAGTGCTAGTGGCATCTTGGTTGAATGAATGAAGGTTAACTGAATGAACAAATAAGAGATGGTATGTGCATGGTGATTAATTCATTTACCTCTGATTTGTATTTTCAAGTAATAAAATGCAGACCCTCCCTTTTCATATACTGATGGGCATATCTGTGTAAAAGGTACTGGCTTAATTCTTTGAGAGAAATACCAAGATGAACAGACAGGTCCTACCCCTAACAAAGTCATCCAATTAAAAAAGTATGCCTAAAAATGTAAGATACAGAAGCAAAAAACAAAACAAAAGTCCACCTTGATAGAGGCAGCAGTGGGTAGTTGAATGTATCAATAATTATTTTTGTATTTACTTGCCACTTGGAAGACCAAGAAGTAGCCCAAGGTAGAAAATCTTATTAAAGTAGGCATCGTGTCTATTTTTCATTCTGATCATGAATTTATCAATTTTGCTGCCATCTTTTTACTGATATTACTGAAACAGCCCTCTCTCAAAACTTCTCTTGGTCTCCTACTTGCTAAATTCAGTCATCTTTTCTAAATTCTCATTCTCTTTAACCTTTCTGTATCTCTACTCAACATTGTTATATACTCATCTCTGGTATCAATTTATGAAATACTTTCCCTAGTGCAAGGGACACAGGATAGTAAAGAAAAGAGGAAGAAAGTAACACATGTCCTCTGTGTCCTGGCTTTTGTGAATAGTACACAATCCTGCTTAATCTTTTTATCCTTTGTTGCTATTTCTGCCTTCTAGAAGTGAGTATTCCTTAAGGTTCTATTTTCAGCTCTTTGCCTTGTATCAACTGTTGTCTCTTTCCCTCTTCCCTCCATCCCTCCTTCCTTCTCCTCTCCCTCCCCACTTCCTCTCTCTTTCCCTTCCTCCCTCTTTCTCCCTCTCTTTCCTTTTTTGAAGTACGTAGTTAATGTTCAGTACACGCTGTGGACTAAATCATTGCAGCCTGACCCTCCCAAACTCCTCTTGGATCTTCATTTCCAATCCTGACCTCTCTTCTGGGGCTGCCACCTACAACTCTGAGTACTTGTTAGACATTTTCTATTGGACCTGCCACAACTTCAAACCAGTTCATGCTTCTGACTTCTCTCTTTTAGCAGTGTTATCCTTATTTGGCCAGTCAGCTAGACTTAGAACCTCAATGTTATTTTTAATTTCCTTCTCCCTTATACCCTTTTTCTGAAGTCTCCAGTTCCTGTGGATGCTGTCCTTGTAATGTCTCCTACATCTATTCCTTCTTTATTTCTACTGTTAACTTGTGGGTTTTGCATTAATAATCTGTAGACTGTTATATAACAGTAGCCCCCGGGACTTCCCTGGTGGTCCAGTGGTTAAGACTCCATGCTTCCAGCGCTTCCACTGCGGGGGCACGGGTTCGATCCCTGTTCGGGGAACTAAGACCCCACATGCCACGCGGCGCACTCAAAAAAATTAAAAAAGAAAGAAACCGAGCAGTAGCCCCTAATCGGCCTCCCCACCTTCTGATTGTTCCCTTTTCCATTCTTCCTGCAGCCACCACAGGCCATTTTCATAAAATGTTATTTTTGTAGCACTGTTTCCCTCTCAAACACTCTTTAAAGATAAGGTCTGAAATACATAGCCTGATGGCCTGGGTCCTCCACAATGACCCAGACCTACTCTTCTTGTCATTTGCCACTATTCACTCACAGTCAAGTAGACTGGTCACACTGATCCCTATGTAAGTCTTACCTATTTCTAACTACATTATTTTGCCTACATGTACATCTTTCTTGATCTCAGCCCCTCCATCCTCATCTGTCTATCTCAAACTGTATCTCTTTTTGAACTTCTGTGTTATCCCAGTTCACAGCAATCTTTGGAACCTTTTCAGATTACTACTAAAATCAATTTTATACCTTAGAACAGAGGTCTTTGCAATCTTTGCCGAAGCATTCTATCCCGAAGCCTAACTAGTATCTTTGAACACTCTTGGTAGGATTGTGGCGTAGGCAGAAGGGAAAGAAAAGGAGAGAAGAAAACAAGAATGAGAGAGTAGAAAAGAGAAGAATCTCAAATATTTTCTGATTATCCAGTACTGGGTAAGTCTTGAGATCCCTAGGGTTGTAAATGGTACAAATTATACTACAGTGTCACCAACTGTGTCCTCTGGCATGAGACTGATATGGTAGTCTGTCTACTTCATCATAAACAAAACTTAAATTTCATAAATCTCAAGATAATTTCTAGATATCTCACTCTTAAATATCACTAGGTCTCTTTCTCGCTGATATCATTACATTCTGTTTAACAGACACGTTCTAGGTGTGCCAAGTGTTGAAACTTATGGTCTGAATGTCTCTGCTAATGAGATATATAGAAATATATGAAGGGCCATTTTCCATATTTATGTTTCTAATTGATCAATATACAAAAATTTTAATACTGTAAAAGCATTCGTAATACTGCATAGTGTATACTTTTTCAAATGGTGTAATTTGGAATCGTCAGCAAGTAACTCTGAGCTTATTGTGGAGAATTGGTTTTTTTATTTCTGGAATTTTTATTTGAATGGATATAATAGTATTTAAGATTTAAAGGAAATACCTAGTCTGTTCCCTCTGAGGGTGGGGATCACTTAGTAGTAATTTGTGTTGAAAATGTTCACATATTTTTGTTTCTATTTTTAAAATGTCTTTGAAAATGGGAAAAAATATTGAAACGATGTGAAACTTCTGACCCATGCGTAGAATCTCTGTTGGTAAGTAAGGCTACAATAGTCTGCAGAAAGACTGTATGTCAGGAAAGGAGACCCTAACATTTGTAATTTGTAATTTGATCTTTTATAGCATGCTGTCTTTTGTGTGAAAGGTTTGTCTTTCTTTCTATAAGTGCTTTTTAGAATTTTAGTTTCACTAAATTACTGGTCTTAAATTATAACAATTAAAAAAATTTACAGAAAGAGCTAAGTAAAAGACAAGAAGAAGTACAAGGAGTTATAACTCACATATTGAATTATTTTGCCATTTTTCTGAAGGGCTTATTATTTAAACTAGACCTGGGTACTGATTGCTTATCGTCTAAATCCTCCAGTATTAAATGAGAGTTTATATTTATGCCATCATGTTAGGTAAAGCAAAGGTGATAATATAGAGGCTGAGAGAGTATTACTGATGTTTAAAATACTGGTATTCAAAGTAAAATCTGTTTTGATTCCCTTCAACTTATAAAAAGGTAAGTTATAGGAACAGTGAATGCTAATTTAAATGTATTTGACAAATTAGAAGTTTATCTCTAAAGAAATAAATGAAAACCACTATCCCACCCCCTAGAGGTGTTTGTTTTGTCTTATGCCTGTAATATGTATGTGTGTCAATGTGTGTGTGTATAAATATGTACTATATATGGCATATATTGGTGTGCATGTCAACCAGTAAGTTATATATGTGTGTATAAATATATAACATATGTAACTTACATGTGAGACACATAAAGCTTATAATTACATATATAATTTATTGATTAACATACACGCAGACACATATGTGCATTTACATGAAATTACATGTGCATTTATATGAAATTACACCCTAACCATTATTCAACAGTATAATTTTTTTCACTTAATAATGTATCAGTCACATCTTCTCACCATGTATGTATAGATCTATCCTCAGGAAGAATTTAAAGCTCCAGAGATTGATGAGACCCTCAATAACATATTTGGGGACCACTTCCAGGCTGAAATTAGAACAGTTGTTCTAGAATTTGAGTTACAGTCTATCATCTTAAATATAACACAGTTTGGGAAAATTCCATCTTCTGTGATTAATTCATCAGGTATTGAACTGAGTTAACTCATGAAGGTTAAGTTTGACAGCCTCACGGCCCTGTATGGTTTATAAGTATCATTATTTCCCAGCCTTTATATCAAGAGAATCTTGGTATCAGTCATATCAAGAAGATGTAATAGTGATTAAGATGCTAGTTTATAAGCATGTGTGTGGCCAGTACCGCTGTACTGCTGGACATGAAATGAAGTAGAGGGAAGGTGGGAGGGCAGAGCGTACAGGAGGAAGAAGGATTGGAGAATGATTTCATTAGAAGGGAAAATTTAGTATAAGTTTTTATTATAGAAACATCCCTATTGTTATTTCTTTATTACCATTTTAATAACTATATAGGGGACAAGTAGAATGTATATTATAGGTCCTTAAGGTATCAGATCAAAAATTTTATAAGGCTCAATCTCTGTTAAGAATTGGCACAGCAGCGTCTCATAGTTTTAGTGGTGAGAAAGTGACACTATGGAAGTGTCCATTAAGAGCAGCTTTTTAAAAATGTTACTTCCTGTGTGAGAAGTTGCCCCCAGTGTTTAATTTTGGACTGTAGCATTGTCTTGCCTTTTGGGTTTACCTGTGTACTGATCTATTCTCCCATAAACTGCAAATTCCTTGACAACAGAACTGTGCCTGTTCATTCCTCCAGTGCTCAGCACAATACCTTGTGTATAATAGATCAATAAATTTTTAAAATTATACTGAACTGATTTATTGTTGTCCGTCATGTGTAATACACATCGAATCAGGACAGCAATCTGAAGATAATCTAGTACATTGCAGTGGTCTCTGCCTGATCTCCCAGAACCGATTTAAGGTAAACGCTTAACCAAGAGATCTTCAATGTACTAATGAGGCCATTCTGACTCTTAAAAGACAATTTCTCTTGAACAATACTAAAATAAATTGCGATGACCATAAAAGGAGAAAAATTGCCCTGGGAGTGGAGTGGGCATGGTAAGAGTTAGACTCTTACAAATGCAAATAATCCTCATGGGTTAATCTTACTAAAACATGTTATAATATTACTGGCTCTCCAAGATTAGGGAGATCAGAGTCCCTGAAACTAATTTAGAATTATTTATCATTTTGAACTTTTGAATGTTTGCCCCAAGTAGGGGATTTCTTAGGAATGATAGTTATAAATGGTCTGTCTGTCTTACTGAGCATTTATCTTTACTTTCTGCTCACTCTAGATCCTGTTTGCTAAGAATTACTTAGCAGTTCTCTGGTTGTAGATGGGCCATTTAGGCTCTGAAAGCCAACTCTTTAACCTGCCCTGCATTGTCAGACTGACCTAACACCTGTCTGTGTTTGTTACTGCTTTTAGTATCTGTTATAGAAATATGTGTGCACATGCGTGTTTGTATATAGTGGCAGGGTGGGTATAGCAGCTTCCTAAAAGGGGAGAAGCAGCTGGCTTTTCTGAAGAGACCTTTCCACCCCCATCTTTTTGCAAGCAGCCTGAGTTAATCCTTCCATGTTTGATTGGAACAGCTGAGAGAGTCTCTGGCATATCTGAAGGTTTCCAGTGGACTCATGTTGCCTCAGAGTTGGGGCCACCTTCCTCTTTTCTAGTGCTGGTCCTGCCAGCTGTCCTAGCTTCTGTTAAAGCACAGCAGAGGAGGTGTTAAATGATACAAATACAAAAACATACAGTGTCATGAAAGAGCTCCTTTTACTGCCTGTAACAGCGTGACTTCATTTCTCTCCCATTCCTTTCCACGCACAAGGATTTTACACTGTTAATCCTAACACCTGTCTGTGCTGGAGACAGTAAGAAGGGTGTGTGTATTCGTGTGTGTGTGTGTGTGTACATACACGTACGTGCGCACGCGTGCGCAAAGTCCCGCCCAAGAAGAAATAGAGAATACCAGTCCCATCTGCCTTTCCACGTCCTGGATTGGGAGTGTTCCCTCTGACGTACTTAAAGCCTAGAATATATATATATCACTTTGGATCCTGGATACCTTGTGCTTCCTACCGTTTTTGGTGCCACTTTAAGGAGCCCGCGATCCCTTCCTTGGCTGTCATTCTCTACCTCTTGAGTTTCTGGAGGAGTTGTCAGTTTAAAACCAGCAGTAACAGCAAATCTCTAATGTAGTTTTCAGTCTGTAGCTAGTAACTCCATTGGAGCTTTTTGTTTTCCCTGAAAAACAGCCATTTCTTCTGTGTAGTGTTGAGTCTTATTGGGGTGGAAGCCTGGCCTGAAGCAAGCTCGCTCTTCATCACCTGAGCCAACATACCTATCTGCGTAGACTGGAAGTCAGCCAAGGATTTTTTTGGTGCTACCAGGTTCCTTTGGACAGGACAGCCAGATCAAACAAGGCAAAAGCTTAGACACTTTTTGTACTGACTTTATTGGAAGATTTTTTCCCCTTTGCTATGTATGGTGTATATTGTATGGATTATCAATATCCTGTTGTCCAGGTAAGCTGAGGGTCATAACTTGTTTCTAGATACTACTTGATGGTGGGATGAAATGCTTATAAGCTTCCTGTCTTCTGACCTGGTACCATTCAGAGCATAGATTTCCCAAATTTGCTGTAACAGGAAGTTTGTGTTTTATAGTATTGAGGGCTGGGCAGCGGTGGTTGCTTTCAATCCTAGAAGTTGTGAAACTTCAGAAGTCCGTGTGTGTGTGGTTACCCACATGCGTGTGTGTGTGTGTGTGTGTGTGTGTGTTTTAAATACTGGGCTTGGCATTATAAATGTAACATAATTAAGCCACCATATATATTATAGTAAACTTCAGGCTTCATTTTGAGTCGATGAGAAGCACAGATGGTGGTTTCCAAATGTTGCTGTATTTTTCAGATAGGTAATATACAGTAGAGGGCACTCTCTTCACACTTAACATTTTAGACTTTCTGTGATGGGATCACTGCCATCTTAATTATTAACTGGTTGAAATCTAGAATCATAAAAATGTAGGCCTTTATCAAGCATATTCCTGAATAACTGTTTGCCTTTAATTAGTAGCAGTACAGTAAATGAAGTTGAAGTTAAGGATTCTGGATTCTGAGTCAACCTATGGTATTAACACCTCCATGTCATGCTCAAATAGCTTCATTTTTCTTGACTTCACTTTCCTTGTATATAAAATGAAGGGGTTGGACTAGGTGATTTTTCATATGTCATGATTCTTTGAAATATTAATTGTACTGAAAATCTAGAATAGGAAAATAAAAATGGTTAATACAATTATATCTGAATTATAGACACTACGTAGTTTCTCAGTTTGGTTTAGTTTGTTTCTATGGCATTTAATTTAAATTTTTTTTTTTTTTTACAGATTGCCATTTCTTTAATAATTAGCTCCTAAGTTATGGATTGGACAGAAATGCATAGGGTTAAAGGAAGTGACAAACCAGTATATCTTATTAGGTATTTTGGGCCTAAAGGCTAACCCACGCTATTTTTTTTTTTTTTTTTTTTTTTTTGCGATACGCGGGCCTCTCACTGCTGTGGCCTCTCCCGTTGCGGAGCACA
Source organism: Globicephala melas (assembly GCF_963455315.2). Lineage (NCBI taxonomy): Eukaryota > Metazoa > Chordata > Mammalia > Artiodactyla > Delphinidae > Globicephala > Globicephala melas. The sequence goes on from NC_083323.1 coordinate 11,796,034, forward strand.
GCCTCAGCGGCCGTGGCTCACGAGCCCAGCCGCTCCACGGCATGTGGGATCTTCCTGGACCGGGGCACGAACCCGTGTCTCCTGCATCGGCAGGCAGACTCTCAACCACTGCACCACCAGGGAAGTCCTCACTCTATTTTTAATTGGACCTGTTCGGTAAGCTCTGTAGAGTAAACTCACAGCCCTCGTTCACGCTGTAAGCTACCAGTATGGAGTCATGTGGGAGGGGATATGGCTATGTTTCTTTAACTATATTGTAGGACATTGGTCTATACTACATGTTTTATATTAGCTGTATAACTCTCTGTGATTTTGAGTTATTCAAATCGAGCTTATATTTTCCATGATGAGGCTTTGATACATTTGTGGGTCTCATTTATCTGTGAGCTGTTTCTCTCCTGGCATAACACAATGGATTGGTCTATGCAACAGCTTAAGGCTGGAAGTGTCATGAGACTAGATTAGAAGCAAAGCTTCTTACAAGTAAATATTGATGTTCTTTTGAAGAGAAACATCTGTGAACAGTAAATTTCTGAGACCCAACTAGTAAAGTAATGGACTTGTAATAACTGTAATATAAGTAGTATAAAAATAAAGCTGAAAAAGTAAAAATGTTTCCAAAGAAGATTGAGATGTTGGAGATCTATGAAAAACAGAATTGTAATATGTAAATAAATTTTTTGATGTAGAAAATTGGCCATTCTCCCCAAAAATAAAAATTGTGAAGTGGATTAAAGGGTTCTTGTTTAGAAATTATGACATATTTGATAGTCTTTGGCAGGAAAATTTTTTTCATTTATGATAAAATGAATTTGCCACCGCAAATCATTAAGATTTAGTACTGTTAAATGTGGTGCTCAGTATTTGAAACAGCACTTTCCTGACTTTGCTCCATTTATTAGGTTTATTCTGTCTGAAATTAAGGTAGCTTAGAAATGCAGGTAATGGAATATTAAAATTTAAGAGTACACTCTCCACCACATCGAGGAAATTAATGTGATTGAAAAAACAATTTTAAGTTGAAGGATCCCAAACTATGTTACAGTCTTATTTCTTAATTCTGTTAGGGTAACAGGTTTTTCCAGTGCATTTATACAATGGTGGTGCATTTATGACGATTGTTTGCTACCCAAACTGTCTCAACTATAGTTATAAAATTTTCTTTTTAGCTTCTATTATATTCTTGTACTTAGTTAAATCAAAGCTCTTTGTTGCATAGTATGAATACTTGTGGTCTGTACCAGTGTGTTATGCAACTGGACATTATTGAGGATGTGATTGTACAGTATTAAAAATGAAAGGTTTTGCACCTATTTTTTAAATTAAGTAGTTCTAGAATTGCTAATGTTGAGATAATGAAACAAAGTGAGTTCTCAACATAGGGCAATGAAGTATTTTAGGTACTTGACCTTTTATTACTCTTATGGTTAAAAAAATCATGCCTGTCTTAAGAGTGTGCAATTGAAATTGGTTATTTTATTAGTTATAATTTTTGCAGAACCAAATCTGGGCCAAATCAGTTTAAAATACAGGCAGAGGAAGCCCCTACAGATAGGGGCTTGCTAGATATGATTTAAAGGACAATGAGTGTAGTCTCCCTACCCATAAAAAATCTATTTGAGAAGCTGTTCTTGAAATTAGTCTTTTGGATTAGACATTTATCACCTATGACTGGATGGTTAAAATATAACTTGTTAGGATGGCTACTGTCAAAAAAAATAACGAAATCACAAGTGTTGGCAAGGATGCGGAGAAATTGAAACCCTTGTGCACTTGTTGGTAAGAATGTACAATGGTACAGCTGTTGTGGAAAACCGTATGGTGGTTCCTGAAAAAATTAAAAATAGAATTACCATATGACCCAGCAATTCTACTTCTGAGTATATACCCAAAAGAATTGAAAGCAGAATCTTGGAAAGATATTTGTATACCCACGTTCACAGCAGCATTATTCACGGTAGCCAAAAGGTGGAAGCAACAGCACAAGTTTCCATCAGTGGGTGAATGCATAACCAAAACATGGTATATACATACAGTGGAATATTATTCAGCCTTAAAAAGGGAGGAAGTTCTGATATAAGCAGCAACATGGATGAACCTTGAGGATATTATACTAAATGAAATAAACCATTCACAAAAAGACAGACACTGTGATTCCACTTATATGAGGTACTTGGCATAGTCAAATTCATAGAGACAAAAAGTAGAATGGTGGTTGCCAGGGGCTCTGGGGACAGGGAGAATGGAGAGTTACTATTTAATGGGTATAGAGTTTCAGTTTTTTTTTTAATTTAATTTTATTTATTTTTTATACAGCAGGTTCTTATTAGTTATCAATTTTATGCACATCAGTGTATACATGTCAAGCCCAATCTCCCAGTTCATCACACCCCCCCACCCCCCTACCACTTCCCCGCCTTGGTGTCCATATGTTTGTTCTCTACATCTGTGTTAAGAGTTTCAGTTTTATAAGATGAAAAGAGTTACAGAGATGGATGATGGTGCTGGTAGCAAATTATGAATACACAGTTGACCTTTGAACAATGTGGGGGTTAGGGCCACCGACCTTCTGCACAGTTGAAATCCATGTATAACTTCACACTCGGCCCTCTGTATCAGTGGTTCTGCATCCTTGGATTCAACCAGCCGCTGATTGTGTACATGTGCAGTGAAGAAAATCCACATGTAAGTGGACTTGCACAGTTCAAACCCATGTTCTTCAGAGGTACACTGTATTTAATACCACTGAACGGTATAAATGGCTAAGATGGTCAGTTTTATGTTATGTGACAACTTGTTGCAAGTTAGGGGTTCATCTAGTGTCGCAGTTTTTCCTGAGGCAGTTTTACTTAACCTGTCACCCATCAAACACATTGGCACTGATTATCATTTTGAGGTGAATGGGGCAGCTGGAGGGAGAAGAAGCAGGAACTTACATTTTGGGGGGTGTAGCTGTGTATCCTGATTTGAGGGTTCAGGAGAGCCAAGTACAGCTTAAGGATATTAGGCATCTGGAAGACTGAGAGACAGTGACCTATCTAAAAGATACGTGTGCCTAGAGGATGCTCAGGTCTGCAGAATGCTATAGAGTGACTTAGCCCATAGGCTGTCCACTTCTTTGTGGGCAGATGACCTTGATGTCAAGGGGGATATATATATATATACTTTAATTTCTCATTTCAAATTAATTTATTGCTCACCAAATGTTTTTTGAGTTATGGGCCAGGTACTATGCCAGGCACAGGGATTTAGTGGTGAAGAAAACCAGCAGAATCTCCAGTAATTTAGTAATAGAGATGTGGCATATTGTATTATTGGAGAAACAGTACACTTCAGTTTTCACCGATTAATCATGTATTTTCTTGATAATCTGGTTATTCCTAAACTTGTTTATGTCCCATCCCTTTAAGTATTTGTGTAAGAACCTTTTCCTTAGTCTCTCAGAGAATACAGAGAATGTACACATAATTTCAATTGCATATATGACTCAGTTTAGAGTTTGGGATAGTTTAAAGGGATTTTAAAGAGTATTTTCTGCAAATCTAGTTAATAATGTATGAAGTGATGTTTTCTAATATCTCTGGCCTCACCTGTGTCTTAGTGTGTACTATTTGTGATCTTGTTCTAAAGGTTGGTTTGGGGGGACAGGAAGTAAATATGAGGATTATTTGTTTTTTATAAGCATATAACGTTTAAAGCAGTTGATCTCAAATTTTGCTTACCTTTTTTTCTAGAATGGGTTATATATAACTGAACACTGCCTAACCCTGAGAAAATGAGCTAGGATATAGTGGAATTATCTATAATTTGGCTTTATTTATATTAAAGAGAATGCTGGGACAAGGAATATTAAAGTAGTATTGTCTGAGAAATGCTTCTGGAAAGGTGTTTATATCTATTAGGTGTAAATTGTTATTTACACTTAGGGTTATGAGGGAGGACATGCTGTGAAAAGCTTTTATACTAACAAGTTTTTATTATTGCCAGAAATGCTGTCCCTTTAATGTTGCTTTTCACTTGGGTGTTAGCGGCAGCCTGGGAAAGTATGAGCAAACCCTGCCTTCTGGTCAGGGACTCTTGGACCTGCTTTTAGCATTGCTGGTAAGTGGGTGGAAGGTAGGAAGGTTGAGTCCCTAAAATTGTGAGGAGCAACGCCACCTAAAGTGAGTTTTTTTTTTTTTTTAATCAGTGAGTGTTGTTTTGTCTAGAATCTGAACTATTCTAATAAAGTAGAAAACAAAGCCTTTCTCCCGCTCCCTCATTTTGTACATCTTCCTTTCGCCTTCAAATTTCTGAGATACTGAAGTAAATTTATAAATTTAAAGACATTTCCAAGTACTCTTTGGGAAGAAAAGAATGCTTTTATAGTATTTTGATAACCACAGAGATGCTCTTCGTTCTTAGGTACCCGCATATGGATAAATAAATGGCTAGAGGTAGAAATCAAGGCATTACAGTTTGATTTCATCAAACATTTATTCATCTACTAAGGTATTCAGGCGTTGGGTTAGGAACTGCGTTAGGATTGTGAAACACAGTTCCTACCCTCAGATTGCTCACAGTCTGGTCAAAGTTATGCAGAAACAGTATCAACCATGGCTTAGGCGCTAAGGCACAGGGATAAGGGGTACCTAACCCAGGTGTGGGAGCAGGTAGGGCAGCAAAGGCTTTCTGGAGCAGGGGGATCCCTGAAGTGAGCCTTGAAGGATGAATTAACCAGATAGAAGGCCGTACGCAAGGGAGGAAGAACAGAAAACAGAACAGAGGTGTCATTGAGGAACTAACTGCAAGTCGTGAAGTGTGGTAGGAGCAGAGGAGAGCAGTGGGTGGGGAGAGGGAAAGCCGGGGCTCTGGACAAGGGGGCTGAAGCCACGTTATGTGTGTTAGATGCCTACTTAAGAGTTAGAATTGTCCCCCTTGTTAGGCTGTGGGCAATAGTTGAGTTTAATCAGGGAAGTGGCATGATGAGATTTGTGTTTAGAAAGATCAAGCTCTGAGAGTAGTAAGAAGCCTGCATGGGAAGAGGGGTAGACTGAAGGCAGGGAGATAAGTAGGAGGCTGAATGCAAAATAATAAGGTCAGAACGGAATTTGTGGTGCTAGGGATGAAAAGAAAGGGCACATTTCAGTGAAATCAAAAAGACTTGCTTCTGGTTTGGTGTGATATTGAGTGAGAAGGAGGAGTCTTGGAAGGACTGCAGACTTCCCATCAAATTTGGGTTTAAATCTGGACACTTCAGCTTGCTAGCTCTGGTGACTTTGGGCAAGATACTTAGCCTCACCTGGTCTTAGTTCCCTCATCTCTGCAAAGGAGATAAAAATATCTTGTCTTGAGGATGAAATGAGCTAAGAATGTGTGTAGTTGCCTGATAAGACACCACAGAGTAAGTTTTCAAGAACTGATACCTCTGGTTTTACTGGTTATAAAGTTTAACCACATTTCACCAAGTAAACAAACATGGCAGAATGAGTACTAGAATCCAGACTTCACACATACAGGGATTTTATCTCCTTTGCCCATTTAGTTTTCCCCCAGTGCCTAGAATAGTGTCTGGCACATAGTAGACACTCAAACATTTGCTAAATGAATTAGTGATTCGATTTTAAGAATTTAATTTAGTTTTGGTCTTTTAAGATAGAGAAATTTGTAGGATATCTAAATGGAGATGACCATTATTTAGCATTTGGATATTTTGATCTGGAGTTCAGGAGAGATATCTGGACTGGATATAGAAATGTGGGGGCCATCAAGGTAAATGGGTGGTAATTGAAGCTATGGGATGGATTACATCACCTACAGCAAACGTGTTGGTCAACAGGAGGCCTCGGGAACTAAGGACCATTGTTTAACTTTTTTGAGATGTGTACCCTTTTGAAAATCTGATGAATACCGTAGATCCTCTCTGCACAGAAATGCACATAAAAATAACAAATTTCCACCAGGGTACCTGTGTGAGGAACTATATACCTTGGGTTAAGAACCTGTGGTGTGCAGTAGAAAGAGGTCTGAAGATGCCGCCTCAGGCAATACCAACACAGAAGGTGGGCAGAGGAAAAACAGTAAGATGGGGAAGCGAGTTAACAGGAAAAGAGGAAAATCAAGAAAGACTCAGAATAAGAGTTTCCAAAAGGAGGGAGTGCCAAATGCCGCAGACAAGTCAAAGAAGGTATAACATGTCCATTGACTTCGGCCATCAGAGGTCTTTGGTGACTTTAATAAGATCCATTTCCGTTGAGTGGTATGGGGGAAAGGAAGCTGGAGTTCTGGGGATTACATAGAACACTGAGCAAACAATGAAGACATTGAGACAACTAGGAGAAGTTCCTTCATTTGTTTATTTATTAACAGATATTTATTGAGCACCTACCGTGTATCAGGCACTGTGCTGGAAGCTGGAGGTTGATCCACAAGGGTGGATGTGGTCTCCTCCCCTAGCTGACGTTCTTATTGTCTGTTTGCCTGCCTACCTCCCCAGCCCCCTCACTCCTGCCCAGAAAATGCCCTGAAATGCGTTTCTCCTGGGTACCACTGGGCACACTCAGCCACCAGGGCCCTCCAGTTGTTTTGCTGGGTCAGATCCAGACTGTTCAATTGCTCTTCTCTCATTTGGGCACGAGGGAGCAGATTGTCCTCTGTAACACCACCCTTTAAAGTCAGGGATGCACATCAAAATATCCTTGAGTTCGTGCAGTGCTCACTATGATCAGTGAGTTTATGAAAATTATTTTAATACTTTTGTTTTTCACTTTTAGCTCACACTAACTCTTTCTTGTGGTAATGACTTTTATACGTTTATTATTTGCATTATAAAACAGTGGTCCTAAATGTAGAAAAGAGGCATGAATACCAGACCTAGGGAAACCTTTATCCCAGTCCTAGACTTTTTGCATGTGGGAATCCCTGATTTTTATTTTAAAAATCTCTTCTTGGGGCTTTGTTGTCTTTCCATACGTATGGAGGTTTGCCAGCTTCAAGACAGCCATGGCTTTCATAAGACTAGCATGTGTGTGAGTGTGAGTGAGTGAGTGTGTGTGTGTGGCGGGGGGAGTGGGGGACTCTGTCTTGGTGCTCCTGGTTTTTTGCCCCTAGCACTATTGTGGACCAGTGGATTCAGAGAATGGTATACAGTGATCCTCAGTTTATTTCTTATATTAGAACTGAAAGCGTAAATAATTATCCCGTAAATATGATTTAGATTTTCCCAGAAGCACACTGCATTGCCCCTGCTTCCAGTGAAACTCGCCTACCTCTTTTCTGCTTCCTCACTTTGTCTTTAAAATTTTTTGACTGCATTTTATCTCCAGATTGGCTTTTCAGTTGCAAATTCAGAGAATGTAATATGTTCTATCTTCCAGATCATTTCTAAAAATGTTAAATAAGTACAAGTTCAGAACCAATCTATTCCTTTTCTCTTAATGTTTTTTTCTAATGTTTAAAGATCCCATTCTTTTGTACATATTTCTTTACACGTACAGGTTATACTAAAAGTATACTGATAGCTGTAAAATGCCCAGAACAATGCCTGACATATTGTAGGTACTCAGTAAATAGCAATGACTGTGCCGGTTTCTCCAGGCTCTCCAGATTGTTTGGTAGTTCCTGTGTTCTTTTCAGAATTGTTAAAATGATTATTAATTTGGATGGGAGGATGGGAGCGTGATGGTGGTTCATTGACAATGTGCCAACCAACATTATTATCCGGCACTTTTTTTTTTTTTTTTTTTTTTTGCTGTACGCGGGCCTCTCAATTGCTGTGGCTTCTCCCGTCGCGAGCACAGGCTCCGGACGCGCAGGCTCAGCGGCCATGGCTCACGGGCCCAGCCGCTCCGCGGCATGTGGGATCTTCCCGGACCGGGGCACGAACCCCTGTCCCCTGCATCGGCAGGCCGACTCTCAACCACTGCGCCACCAGCGAAGCCCAATATGGCACATTTTTTTAAAGCTTGGTTATACATTTTGCCAAATAATCCTCATTGAGACAGCAAAAACTTAAGTATTCTCGGTGTGATTTGTGATTTTTAATTTTGATTTCTTTATGTGTTTATTTTAAAAATAGAAAGCTCAATTTTGGAATTAATCTCTTTGTTCTTCAGGTAATCTATTAGAGATTATAACATAAATATAGCATAACTTAAAATATATAATAAAACCTTTAGAATAGGATCTTATTTATTAGAATACTAAAAAATTAGAAAATCTTTATTTTTATGAGACAAACATCATAAACTCATCAAACATTCACATAGGTTACTTTATTTGAATATATAATAATAGAAAGTAGGGAGATATGACATTTATATTCAGAGGTCAAAGACTTTTCCAAGATCACTTGTAAAGGGCAGAATTATGACTTTGACCAGGACTTCTGAACTGAATCACACCTTTATGCTTTTTTTCATTATGACTTTTTACAAAGAGAACTTAAAAGAAACTCTTACATTCAGTAAACATTCTCCCAAACCTCCTGTGTCTATAGCACTCTATAGTAACAATGACTAGTTATAGTAATGACACATGTCCAGTGTGTGTACAAGAAAGGGTTTATGTTTTTCAATAGAGGCTGAGATGCAGAAGGCTGGGGAACGCAAAGGGTAAATTCTCAGTTAATCAGAATTTTAAATGAAGCTGGAAGCCTTGAGCAGCCAAATTTGTATCCACCTTAAGCTTCTTAAGCAGTCATGTTTGTAGATACCTTTTTCAGAATCCCCAAGTTTTTTACAGTAGAAAAAAAGAAGCACTTAAATTACCTCCCTCCTCTCTTTTTGTCCTTTGTAGTCATTAGACTAGTTCAGGGCAAGCAGTTTCTTGCATATTTCCATTCCTTGAAAACCTTCCAGTCAACCCATCATTGAGCAGCTCTTCTCATCTTTTATTGCATCCGCTGCATCTATAAACTGTACATCAGTGGACATTTTTTTTAATAGTTTGTTTTGCTCCTTATTTATTATCAGGTATTCTTAGATGGAACGTTTTAAATCTGTACGTACTATGGTAAGCTGCTGTGAATACTTCCCGTGCCATATAATTAATGCCACCATCGGAGAAACTCCTTAAAATATGCGGGCACATGGCGCCTGCCCTTCCCTCTCTCCCCCCCTCCTTCCCTCCTCCCCTCACACACTCACACACACACACACACACACACACACACACACACACACACACACGCGTGCGCAAAGCACACACCAAACTGCCATTCTCCAGCAGGCCTGTTTCTGGAGTTGGGAGATGTCAGCCTGCCGGGAGGGGGTGGGAGGAGGAGGAAGAGGTGGGGCTCTACTCTGATTAATTACCTTAGGCATTCGGGGGTGGGGCTTCCTTCAGCCATCTGCCTGAGATATGGGAGGGAGCTGGAGAAAGAAGGAGGGGGAGAGACTGCCAGAGAGGAAGAGAAAAGAAAGGAAGAAACACTAGAAAGAAAAAGGAAGGAAACCGGGATAAAGGGAGAACATCACCCACCCTTTAAGAGCTAGACTTGGGGGGGGGGAGGGGGGTGGAAAGCAAGCTGTGGAAGGTGTGCCCCAGCGCGACCGCTTTGAAGTGTTCATCATCTGTTCCATTTGGTTTATGGAGAAAAAGAAAATGGTAACTCAGGTAAGATCTGTGTTTCCTCCGTGCGTTTCTTTTCTCGTTTCTGAGACCTAAATAAGATGGGGGGTGGGGCATAGTCACCAGAGTTTTAATTATTACTGTCTTTTTAGAAAGGGCCAGAATTATTGTTATCAGCTGGAAAGTGTTAGTCTGTGCCTGTTGTGAGTCCGTGTGTGTGGTGTATCCGTATCCTTTTTTCTCTCCCCTCCCTTAGCTCCATAGCAGATTCCTGTTTCCTGTACTGTGCAGCTGTAGCTCAGGAAAGACCCTGTGGGGATTTGTCTACCTCTTTGTCTTGGTTCTGAGAAGAGGGAGGGAGAGAGAGACTGCAGAGGTAGGAAGAGATTCTTGTAGACTGCCAAAAAGACGGGAGAGGGATTGACTTCCTTTTAAGAATTGCAGAAGAATTTGTGTTATAAGGAAATCTGATTCCTGATTCGCTTTGGTTTCTCAGAATTGGCAGTGGACTTGCAGTTTTGCTGCCTTTGCTCTAAATGGCTTATTAAAAATGAAGGCTAGAAAAATGTTTCATTTTCATGTCTTTGTTACTGGCAAAGACTGTTTTCTGTGAGAACATAGAAGCATCCAGGTGCAGCAGAGGCAGGTAGAGCCCTCCCTGGCAGAAGAACAAGTCTGAATATATAAATGACAATCACGGGCATTAAAAGACATCTGAAGGAGAGGGAGTAGGAAATGGAAGACCTCTCCCTCTCTCTCCCTCTCCCTCTCCCTCTCCCTCCCTCTCTCTCCCTCTCCCTCTCCCTCTCCCTCTCCCTCCCTCTCCCTCTCCCTTTCTCCCTCTTCCTTTCTCCCTCTCCCTCTCTCTCTCTCTCTCTCTCCCCGTCTCCCTCTCCCTCTCTCCCTCTCTCCCTCTCCCTCCCCCCCCACCCCATACCTCTCTCTCTCCCCCTGTCTTTGGTTATACCAGGCAATATCTGCATTTTAGCAAGTCATTCCTGACAAATGGAAAGGTGAATACTCTTCCCCAATTTCCCCTGGCTGTGCTCTTTTTCTTTTTGGCACGTTTCTGTATGTTCCTTTTCCCTTTTTTTTAATATATAGGTTGAGAGGAAACGATGAGACTGTGATTTATCAATGAGAATTGTTTGCATTGTGGAACGTTCATGTCCTTTAGTCTCAGACTTAAGATCAGTTTCACTCCAGGCTTTTATGCTCTATAGGGAAATTTCATCACTGGACAGTGCTTTCCTTTTAAGGAGGTTGCCCCCCTTTTTTTTTTTTTTTTTTTGTATTCTCTCATCTCTTTTCCTAAGTCACCACCGGAGGGCGAGAGAGTCAACTGGCTATCTGGATAGAGGCATCATTTTAGGAACTGGAACCCTGTTCTGTTAAATGTTATATAATGCCCCGCAGTGCTGTTTGGAAGGAGGTAAAGCATTAAGGAGATTTTCCCAGCATGACCGAGAGGAAAGGGAAGTTTCAAAGAATATGTCTTTCCATAGTAATTTTTCAGCAGATCTGAGTTTGGAGATTATTAAGAAACCCCTCCCTCTTCTGGAAAGTGGAGAAACCCTTGAAATATTTTCTCTTCCACTTCTTATCCCTTCGTCGTCAGCCCGATTAACTCTTTTGAAATATTGCTTTACTTTTTAAAAAAGAGAAAATATGTTTCTGGCTTCTCTTTGTTGCTTGGGAGATGATACTTCTTAAACTTGGAGCCTCGTTTAGTTTTCGTTAACTGACCATATTAGAGGGTACCAGCTCTCTTCTTTCTCAGCTGTTACTGGAGCCTTTTCAACTACTTGACTTTTCATTGTATGTATTGTATATATTTTTAAATCAGTGAAAGAGTTATCTAAACTAGGACTTCTTATAATCAGAGGTTTTCCGTGGCCTCTTGGAGCCTGTCCCCTTAGTTTCTAGAGCAGCTGAGTAAACATGTGCAAGCCCAAGTTCAAATGCACAAGCATTTGCACACTTAATATCTTGGTCTTAATAAGTATTTAAGGAAACTATAATTTTAGGAATGAAGCAGAAGAGATAAATAGAAACTGGAAAGAGGCATCTGGGGGAGGTTAAGAATTCTAATAGGTAAGTGAAAATCATTATGATTTTCTCAGTGTGTGTGAATGCTGAAGGAAACAAGGAACTCACTTTTGCCCATCCTGAATTTATACAAATGGAAAGTGCAGAATGTCAAACTTGTGAATTTTCAATATTCCAGCATGTTTGTTTTTTGTATACACTTTCTGTGTTAATGTAACATACATAAAATAGCAAGATAGGCCAAATCTTTATTTGTCCTATGGTTTGGTTTTGTTTTGTTTTTGGTGGGGGGGGTAGTTTTTGGTTTTTTGAGCTAGACGTCAAATCCCAATATTTGATAATGATCTGTCACATAAGCTTTCTGCATAGAAAATGTCTGCAGTGTTTAGGGTTCACTTATCAAAGTTAAACAGTTTATTGTGGTATTTAGTATCTTAACAGGTATATTAAGAAAAGTATTTAGGTATGTTTTCATCATTTTGTCACCTAGGTTCTTTGCATCTTTGATCTTAACATTTCTATATCCCGTGGTTTCCATCGCTCACTTGGTGGAAGGTGAAGGGCCTTCAGTGGATGACATTTTCATCACGTTTATATCCATATTTGTAGCTACACGGTGTACACACATTGTTACTATATATGCTCTGGTTTTATAAGGCCTGTTTTTGGTTTATAAGGCTCTGTTATTTACAATAAGTTATCAGAGTTTTGCTTTAAAAAAAAGCAAATGGCAATTTAATTTCAGAATTCTAGTATAGTAGACAGACATGCTCATGTGACTTTTTAAAAAATAACTTTAGGTTTATCTGTCATTCCTGTATATGTTACAGGAGTATTTCACTGAGGTACTCTCTTCTTTCAGAGCATGTGAACCAAATTATTGCATCTCCTCACATCTGTGAATATAACAACGTGGAATAAAAGGAAGGAGAAGAGATACATTCTTGTAATATGTGTCAAATTAGACAAAGTTGTAAATGACTTCAACTCCAATTAATAAGAAAGGTTATACTATTTGTTGTTGAAAGGGAAAGTATACTAGGCAGAGAGGAAAAGATTTTACAGTGTGGACGTTAAAGAAAATTTTTGTTCTCTACTATAGCGTAAGACTGCCAGTTTCTGTGGAACGCAAAGCCCTCCCTTTCTTGGACAGCTCAGTGCTTTGCTGGCATTTTCTTCAAAATCTGTTTTCCATCAGGACCAAGAGGAGGGAAGGTGTTAAGAATAAGGGAGGTTGGAAAGGAGGTTGCTGTTCCTTTAAATAGTGCGGGGAGCCCAAGTGGCAGCAGGCCACTCCGGAGTGTATTCTTTTGTAATGAATCACCACCAGTTCTATTGTCTGCTATCTCCACTCTTAGTAGCTGGAAGGCCGAAGTCTTTTACCTGAGCTGTGGCCAGGTCCCTATTCGTTCCAGGGTGGCTGGGAGGAGAGAAGAGGGAGGGTATTTTATGCTTTAATTAAAGACCGGTAAGAGAGCAGGTATGTTTTGCTTTGTTTCATTTTCTATTATCCTTTCTGTTTTTTTTGTTTTTTTGAAATGAGTTGGAGTAGGGAATCTATTCTCTGATTTTGCTAAGCGTATCCCATTTTCTGTGCATTTTGAAGGTCCTCCATGACTATTTAGTCTCCATTTTGTGGCAGTGCTTTCAAGTGATTCCATTGGGTTGCCAGCCAGGTCCCCCCCGAGCCCATCCCACCCTTCATCCACAGAGCTTCAGCCCACACTGTTGGCTTTGGCTCACTTCCACTTTCTATGGGCTGCACAGGACTCTGGGAAGTTGGGGGGTAGGCGGAGATTGGGTTTGAGGCTAATTTATGTTCCTTTACAATGAACCAAAAAAAGCCTCACTATTTCCAGAGCTTTGGTTTCTTTCTGAATTCTTCTACATTGCTCCTTATCGTCAGTTATAACCATTTCCTTGCCAAGACCAAGGCTGGCCCTTGAAAAATATTGCTATTCTAAAAATTACTCAGTTCCCCTGAAAAGATACCCAGAATTCCATATAAGTAATTAAATCTGAGCGATTTTGATTTACTAAATGGTTTTTCTTCCCAGTCACCTCCCATGCCCCAAAACACACGCCTTTTTTCGGCTCCTTCCCTTTATTTTTTTCCTTTATCTTTCTTCTTAGTTTTGTAGTCGAGACTAGGAAAGCTTAGTGTTTGACAAACTGCTATTCAGGATTGTATTGCCACGGAGCACACCTCCATGTTGAAAGGGAAATGACACTCCTCACCCCTCTCAGTGGCTTAGCTCAAAGTCCTGGTTGTGTTCCTCCAGTTTTCTGTTCTTCCCTGAAAATTTTCACACTCACATCCAAAAGATCGCCATATGGGAACAATCTCATTTCTCTTTTGACTTCTGGTTCGTGGACTACTCACATTTTAACTTCACGTAATACCTTACCTTGGTTTGTTTCTTGGGCTTCTATCTGTATGTGATTGTCATGGTGATGATACAGCATCCTTTTGGTGTACAGTTCCTCTCTGGAATCTGGCATTGTTGATATCTGAAGCATTCCCTTCTGGAATCATAATTCCTCACTTTTTTCCCCCAACATTCCAAAACCACTGTCAAATCTTTCTTAAACGTTTCTAAACAATACTTCATATGTGAAATCTAACAAACACAAATGGAATGCTCCCCTGCAGTAAACGCTCTGTTGTTTCCAATGTAGTAATTTCATTATTGGGTTTGGATGCTCAGCTTCCAAGCAGAAATGTTTCAGTCTGCCATCATGATGTATGTTTCCATTTCCCAGATATGCAAATGTGCCTCTATTACTAGTAGAATGATTAAGTTCAGGAAATCTTGGAGTCAAATAATTCATAAGAGGTCATTGCCAGAGTGCAGTGCAGGTCTGATTTTGTCGCCCCTGTGCTTTAAACCTTCCATTTGTTTCCCTTCAGACCCCAGTGTCCTCACTCTGGTCTCTGAGGCCCTGAGTGATCGGGAACCTGGCTGTCTCTCCAGCCTTATCTCCTGCTGCCCTTCTCTTCCCATATTCTGCTCCAGTGGCACTGGCCTCTTTGCTATTCCTTTTAACACACCTTGCATCTTCCTGCTCAGAACCTTTCCTTCTGTTTTTCTTTTAGATGGAAATGCTCATCCCCCAGGCTTCTCAAGAGTTCTTCTTTGACCTTCCTATCTCAACTTGAATTCCCCAATTGTTCCCTATTCCCTTAACCTGCTTTTTCTTCACTTATCACTGATATTAGTGTTTGTCATTACTCTTTATTTGCTTGTTTATTATCAGTGCTACCCTACCCCTACAAAGAATGTAAGTTCTGTGAGTCAGGGACCTTGTCAGCAGTCTCTTGTATTCCCGGTGTCTAAAACTGTGCCTGGCATGTAGTCAAAATAATAGCTAATCAGCTAATCTTTATATGTGATGTATTACTGTCAGGTACTGTGCTAAGCACTTTACCTACATTAACTCATTGAATCCTCTCATCAACCCTATAATTATCCCCATGGGACAGAAGAAGAAACTGAGGCATATTACGCTTACATAACTTGCCCCAATTTATAAGCTACTAAGGTGTTGTGGGGATTCATATCCACAGACTGGCTTGGGAATCTGTGCTCTAGTGCCCTCTGTAGGCATTACATATTCATTTAATACTTGCTGACTGTGTGAATGAATGAATTTAGTTGAGACTCTCTTATTCACTTACGGGATTTCCATCTCTGACATGTTCAAGGCTTTGATGAATACTTGCAATAACAAGGAATTCACTATAGAATAAAATGAATTTATTTTTCTAATATTACATAATAGTAATAGATTAGATAACATTATAGAGTATATATTATGCATTAGGCACTGTCATCAGTGCCTTATGTAATTCCTTTCAGCAGCCTTATAAGTACTGTTAACGTTCGTATTGTAGAACTTAGGACACAGGGATACAGAGAGGTTAAATAACTTGGCCAAGTTGACAGCATCAGGATTTAAACCCAAGGAGTTTGGCTCCAGCTTCCCTGTTCCTAACCACCACTAATAGTTACTGTTATTGAAATAACCTTTTGTTCTTGCATACCACTTTGTACCAATTTTACATACAAATCACATTTACATACAAACAGTTGTATTCATATCATATGTCACTTGTCAGTCTCTTTTTTAGGTAGGTGGTGTTCCCACCCCCCACCCCCGCCCCACCCGTTCGATAGAATTTGACATTCAAGAGGTCAAGCAACCTTGTAGTTCTGGGAACAGACAGGGATAGGTTCCAAATATGAGATCCATTTAATTCCAAATTTGCATGCTCTTCCATTATACTACAAGCCTCATAGGTAAAGAGTTCCATTGTTGGCTTTACAAAGTAGAAATGTTTTCCTTATGGTGAGCTAAAATCTGCTTTCATTATTGTCTTCTCATTGTTTCTAGTTCTGTCATCCAGAGTCACATGGAGTGGTTAGTTAATCTCTCTTCTTCATAAAACCCAAGTATTTGAAAATAACTGCTAAGTGTTCCCTTCAATCTTCTGTTCTCGGTACTCATCTTACCTACCTCCTTGAATTATTCCTCATAGATATGAAACCATATGGTTTCTATAGTCTTTACTGTTCTGGACTAATTATGACAATTTATATGAATGATTTATCATTTATATCCAATTACTAAGTAGTTATGAGTATTATTAGGTATCATATCTTTGTTATAAGTTTTGGTTTTTGATAGCATGTTGCGTTTACTCAGTTTTCATAGCCTATTGACCATGCAGTGTTGTCAGCAATTTATTTATTTATTCTAAAATTTATTTATTTATTTTTGGCTGCGTTGGGTCTTCGTTGCTGTGCGTGTGCTTTCTCTAGTTGTGGCGAGTGGGGGCTACTCTTTGTTGTGGTACGCAGGCTTCTCATTGCGGTGGCTTCTCTTGTTGCAGAGCACGGACTCTCAGGCGTGTGGGCTTCAGTAGTTATGGTGCATGGGCTTAGTTGCGTCACAGCATGTGGGATCTTCCCGGACCAGGGCTCGAACCCATGTCTCCTGCGTTGTCAGGCGGATTCTTAACCACTACACCACTAGGGAAGCCCTTGTCAGCAATTTATAACTTCAATATAAGAGTATATTACCCTCAACTCTTAAGTAGAATATTGTTTTTCTTCTCCATTCTAAAGCATGCTGTGAGCTGATTGGCAAGAATCTACTTGCCTTCTAACTTTTCTAGGTCTTGCCCAGATCCCTCAAAGGTTACTAACACTGAAATTTTCACTTTTTAAACTTATTTTTTAGAAATACTGTTTTGAAGATGCCAATTGGACCAAGAGATGATATATTAAAAATCAGCAAAAGTAAATTTGATCACCTCTCTTGAGATGTTGAAATTGTATCAAAAAAGAGTGTTGAGGGCTTCCCTGGTGGCGCAGTGGTTGAGAGTCCGCCTGCCGATGCAGGGGACACGGGTTCGTGCCCCGGTCCGGGAGGATCCCGCATGCTGTGGAGCGGCTGGGCCCGTGAGCCATGGCCGCTGGGCCTGCACGACGGGAGCCTGTGCTCCGCAATGGGAGAGGCCACAGCAGTGAGAGGCCCACGTACCGCAAAAAAAAATTTTTTAAAAAAGAGTGTTGAAGAGCCAAAATTAGGAATTATAGAGTCTTTTAAATCAGTAGCAACAGTGAATCATGATCTTATTTTTCTATTGAGAATAGAAGTAAAACACAACCAAAAAATAAATTAAACCCTTGAAAAATATTCCGATTTAACAATCCATATTATAAATCAAATGCCTTAGAAATAGTCTTAGATTAGCTTACTTTGGCATATTATGCTTTTCATCATTCCTCTTGAATTTTTTCAAAGGGCTACCAGTTTCAGAATATTAGAATAACATTTCTTATTTAATTAATGGTCCAGGAAATAAGTATAGCTAGACTGCTGTTAACAGAAGGAAATGCAGTTTTAAAAGTTACAACTTGAAATCATATAACTGGAGATATTTAATTCATTTAGAACTGCAGGATAAAGTTCTGCAAGCAAAATTTGATATTTCGTATATAAAGGAATTGTTAAGAAGAAAATATGGAAATGGAAATCAATCATTACTTTATGAAATTAAAAATAATACTTTTATATCCACAAATAATGTAACTAGTCTTTTATCTAATATTGTATGAGATTTCTTATAAGAACTTCTGAACCGATAAGCTGAGACTTAATTGAAGGAGATGAGACTTTGAAAGACTCCTAACTTAGAGCAGAAATCCATAAACTTTTTCCATAATGGCTAGATAGTAAATAGTTTTGGCTTTGCAAGCCACGCTGTTTCTGTTACAACTGTTCAGTTCTGCTGTTGTAACAAGAAAGTAGCCATGGATGATAGGTAAGTGAATGGGTGTGGCTATGTTCTAGTTAAACTTTATTTTTTTTTAACATCTTTGTTGGGGTGTAATTGCTTTACAATGGTGTCTTAGTTTCTGCTATAGAACAAAGTGAATCAGCTGTACATATACATGTATCCCCATATCTCCTCCCTCTTGCGTCTCCTACCCTCTCTCTCCCACCCCTCTAGGTGGTCACAAAGCACTGAGCTGATCTCCCTGTGCTATGCAGCTGCTTCCCACTAGCTATCTATTTTACATTTGGTAGTGTATATATGTCCATGCCATTCTCTCACTTCATTAGTTAAACTTTATAAACACTGAAATTTTAATTTCATATTACTTCCATGTGTCACAAAATATTCTTTTTTTTAAATTTTTTCAACTAGTTGAAAATGTAAAAACTACTCTTAGCTTTTAGGTTGTGCAAAAACATGTGGTGGGCCAGCTTTGGACCAAAGCCATAGTTTGCCAACCCCTGATTCAGAGGGATGCAGTCCTCCCTGGTTTTTAGTAGAAGGAAGGTTTTCCCATATAGCTTGATGACAGGGACACAGTTTCTAGCAGCTTTGATGGGTCATCTTGGATCCCCGTTAGGGTGAAACCCTGACTTGCTCTCTCATTTTTCCTCCCAGAAAATTTGAAGATTCTTTTCCTTTCCTCACTTGTTTTCTCCCTCCACTCTACCCCCAAATCTGAACCACTTGCAATTCCCCAAATATGCCATATTTTGTACCTTACTGCTTTTCATATATTTCTTCATATATTATTTTTCACGTATTATTACTTTGGGCCAGAATACCTCTTTCTCCCACAGGAATAATTTCTTGCCTTAAAGATTTAGCTGAGACTTCACTTACTTCAGAAAGCTTGCCCTGTCTCACAGAGTTGTCCCTTTTTTGTGCTTCCTTGGCGATGTATATGTATTGTTCTCTTAGTCCATAGTATGTATTACTGTAATTGTGAATACATTTGTCTGTTTTTTCCATCAGACTGTAGTTTCTTTCAGGATTGGGACTATATTGCCAGTGTTTATTATTGTATCTGGTTCAATTTAGTATGTAATAATACTTCTTGATTGAATTAATGAACTTTAACTTGTTAATTCATGACAAGTGCAAAACCAGAGAGTTAAATTGGGTAGTCACATATATTCTAGTGCTTATTACTTAAATCAAGTAATACTTAAAATATAATGTCATTTTGGAAATGGATGCTTTATTTGGTTAGAAGAAAGGAGGATTTTAGAGCAAGCAGCTATTTGGGGAACACACAAATCTCTTGGAGATGTTCCAGTGGAAGTAGCCAGCCCCATCATTTACTATGCTGCCTCTTTTCTCCAGCATTAAAAAAAGGAAAAACAAAAACCCCAGATTGTTTGACTCCAAATAAGTTGATCAGAATATTTGGGGAAATTTAATTCTTTTTGTATTAGATATTGGCACCCCTTCCTTTAATCTGATATTCGGAGGGTAGGAGGAGGTCATTCCACACTTTCCTAGTAGCATGCACTAAAACGAAGTCGCCCGCTGCCATGCTCTTCCTTATCTCATACTGAGGTCCCAGTTAGAATTTTAATTCCAGGAAAAGACCTAATAAGAGAACAGATTTCCTTATATGATAGCAGAGGAAATCCACACCAGCTAACCAAGTCCTTATACCTGGGTCACCAGTGCATGAGGTTCCTTAGTCATATAAGAGGAACTTTCAGCACGAAAGAGAAGAAACAAAAAGAAAACCTGACCCTAGGGGAAACAGATAATCCAGGGAACAGAGAAAGATTTAAAGAAGTATTCTAACTAATGTAGTCAGATTAAAGAACGGAATGCGTTCATAAAACCTGTTCTGGGTGTAATGAGAAGGGAACAGTTTGAGAATGAGAAAGAGCGTGAGAGATTAAGAATGTGATAGTCAAAAGAAAACATGCCATAGAAGGAAAGAAAGTAGAGTTAAAGCTATCTCCCAAGATGCAGAGCTTTAAGATGCGAAGATGGAAAATACGAGAGATAAGTCTCCGATGATTTCCTTAGCCCATGTTCCCTAGAAAATAGAGCCGGAGACAATACCTTATTGGGGAGTATGATCTCAGGAAAGCAGGGGGAGGAAGGGGGAGTGACAACAAGGAAGAAAGGTCGGCCAGAGCTTTGTAAAAGACACTGCTGATGACTTAGTTTCAGTAGAAGTCTTCAGAGAGGTTGTATAGACTGCCGCTCCTCTGCCCAGTCCATTGGAAGGAAATGTGGAGATGTTTTTTATCTACTGGTTTCCTCTCATCTCCTGCTCCTCTTCCGTTTGGTCAAAGTTTGCCATACAAACGGTTAACACACCTGATCCTTTCAGTGACCTCATGGGGAGGCCAAGTCCTATGTTCTGTGCACAGATCTGCAGATTGACGTGGCATCTAAGTCTGGAGAGGTAAGGAGTCAGTAACCCCTAGGGTAGCCTCCAGCCTTGGAGCCTCTGCCTTTTAAGAAACCATTAGAAGAGGGCCACTCCCAAGAGGGCTGATGAAAGGAAGGAGAGGTAGGAGGCTGCCATTTTCTATCATAAACTCTTCTGTACCCATTCGGTTTGCTATTAGTACGTGTACTAATTTCATAAAAATAAAAATTAACTTTAAGAATGGAAAATAGATTACCCAAAACACCCTGGAAATAAATGTCAAAGATCTTTTAGAATGCATTTGGGGGAAAAATGAATTTCAAATATTGAAAGATAAAATCTAATCAGTAGTTTAGAGGGTCCTCTATCCCCCCAACCTGATACTCCCTGCACACTTTTGCTTCGTTTCTCTCCATACCACACCTTCTGTTTCTTGTGTTGCTTGCCTGTTTATTATTCCCCCCCCACACTAGAATGTAAACTCCATAAGGGCAGGAACTTTGTCTTTTTAATCACTGTTATCTCCCCAGCACCTAGAACAAAGTGTCTAATAATGCATGGTAAGTACTCAATAAATATTTGATGGCAAGAATTGAAGTCGAATAGATGAAGTATGCAAGGGGCATGACTTCCATACAGAGGTATTTGGACTTGACCTGTAGGCATTGAGGAATGTAGGATTTTAAGAAGAGAATTAATTAGCAATATCTGATTTAGGTTTTATTTTAGAAAGCTCATTCTGGCAGCTGCTTGGAAAATTCATTAGGTTGAGGTTAAGTTAGAAGAAAGGAGAACAATTAAAAGAAAGGTTCTTGGGTTAACCTGGGTGAGAGTTGATGAGAGCAGAGACTCTCATTTTCCTTTTCATTTCCCACGGTACATAACATGGACTCTCACATGTAGCTTTTCAATTAATATATATATATTTATTTATTTAACAGTAAATATTTATGACTGGTTATATTGTAGTGAGCTTTCAGCAGAGTTCCTAAAGCTATTGAGAGAAAGGTCCCTATCGTTTTTGCCGACTGCTTCAGAAGCAGATATTCAACTACCTGGTTAATTCAATTTAGCATGTATTTTCTAAAGATCGATTACAATGCGCTTATCATTTGGTGAGGAAGCTACAATAAAGAAGTATATGATTCAGTCCCTGATCTACTTAGGGGCTTTACTTGTGAAGTGAATAGAGGAAAAGTAAACCATCATGTTAACTATGGTTGCAGACAAAATGCCATTTTGTCCTGGGAAGGGTATAGGGAAAAATTTTGTCTGTTACTATATATATATATATCATACGAATTGCTCTTTTTTTTGTGTGTGTGGTACGTGGGCCTCTCACTGTTGTGGCCTCTCCCGTTGCAGAACACAGGCTCCGGACGCGCAGGCTCAGCGGCCATGGCTTACGGGCACAGCTGCTCCGCCGCATGTGGGGTCTTCCCGGACCGGGGCACGAACCCGTGTCCCCTCCATCGGCAGGCAGACTCTCAACCACTGCACCACCAGGGAAGCCCCGAATTTCTCATTTTAAAGTAGACTATAATAGAATACCCAATGCAAAAATCTGTAAAGAATGATTAACTATTTATTATTCAGGGCACACTACAAAATCTTGCTAATGTTTTATTCTGAACCTGAGTTGTGGCTATTTTCAAGGATATTCCAGTTTAACATCTAGAGAAGATGCAAACTTAATTGCCCATGAAGACACAATAAAGAGTAAATTAATTTAAATTGTAGTGAAAAGTTTGGTTGAGAAAAAGTATAATCATCCATGCATTGTAGAAATCACCAATTACATTGACTAGAATAGACAGCCAACCATTAATTGTGTGTAAGGACCTTTCATTTCCAAGGAAGCAGGTAGCTGACCCGGAGTATCTCTTGTGGTCTCTTGTTGCCGGTGGAAGACAAGATTCATGGGATGTTTGAGGTTCTAAATACTGCTTTAAGGAGATTGGAAGAAAGAGCTCTTAAGAGGTTGGAGACATTAAGACTATTACAGGGCTTGTCATTTTTAACCTAATAGACATTGGGTTTGAATGACTTTGTTCTGAAATATTTATTTTTTCTGTTTAAATATTTATTGCTTTGAGATGGCAGAACGCAGCCTCAAGGGAGAGGTCAGGCTGGCTTTTCTCTCGAGTAATTTGAAAGAGGGGTGTGTGTGTGTATTTTTAAGACAAGTGATTTGGTAGTATGTTTGCAATATTCTTGTTGGCCAAGACTGTGTACCTTCTGTAGTATTGTACTAGTACCAGATCCTGTAATTGATTTTTAGTCTAAGCATGAAGGTAAAGTATATTGTATTTCCTGTTTTATTTTTATTTATCATCTGTTTGCAAGAGCTTAAAATTGCTCTCCGTCCCCTCCTACACTCCGTCTCCCCTTCATGTGGCTGTAGCACTCTCAAAACTTTGTGTCCTTGTTCCTCAGTTATATCCACTCTAAAGAGAAGGACCCATTGTTAGGCTTGCATTTCAGTAGGTTTACATTAAAAAACAACAAAAACTGGTGTTTATTCTCTTATCTGTGGGTTCCATATAAGGTAATTCTCTACTTTCAGGTGATCTACATTTATGGCCACTATTACCTTCTTCTCATAGCTTACTCTCTCCCTAGTGTCTTCCCTTCTTCTAGAGGTGTAGATGCTTCTGGGTATTTTCTGGAGGCACCTGCCACCACCATAATTCTCTCCCATTCTGCCAGCCAAAGCCACTAAAGCAGTGTTTCTCAGCGTGGTACCCAAACCACCTACTGGAGTAGTGAGTAGTACCAGGCTCCTACTCCAATGCACTGAAACATAATCTGTGGGGAAAGGGTAGTGATTTTTTAAAAATATGTCCCCAGAGTGGTTGTTATGAACAATAAAATATGGGAATCTCTGCTTTCAAGGAACCAGGTAAAAGATGGGTTTGTGGGTGTGAGGGGCTGGGTCTCTACCTCATGGGGTTGGTGATCTTATTGTTGAGACTGCAGCAGGAATAGATGTGTCCCTGGATTCCTTTTTTGGAATCAGAAATACTTTCCCGTAAAATGAGTATTTCAGTTGGTGATTGGCCTTTTATTACTATAGTGATTATCATATAATCATTAACTCTGTTTTTGTGAGTTTCCTTGGGATCCTGGCCATCTACTAAGCTACAGACAACCAAATGAAAAATGAACTGTTAGAATTCAACCTGAACATAAAAATTGGAGGCTACATGGAAGCTTCATGTATAGGTTTTCCCTCCTAAATTCTAACTTACCTACAGATTATCTGATATCTTATGGCTCTGGGTATAATTTATATTCACTGTAAAAGAGAAAATACATTATTTACTTTAGTCTAACTTTTGCCACTGTTAAATTTAAGCATGTAGGTAAATTAAGAATCTAGAATGAATTTCACTTTGTGCCTAGTAAACTGGCATTGTTTTGTCTTTGTACACGTTTATTCATGCACTTTATTTCTCTGGGTTTTCTTCTTGGTCTATCATTCTTCTACAGAGTTGTTTAAAATTATTTTAATTGATTCTAGATCATCTTAAATCCAATGTTCTGTTCTTATCTTTCTGCATTAATAGTTTTATAGCTCTTTTTTCCCTTTGGTCACAGACGTCTGGGCAGAAGTCACTGCTTTTAGTAGAAGAACTGAGAAGAATGACAGGCCTTTTCTTAGGTATTGTCAACTGAGAGCTTTTTGTAAAGTTTTTTACAAAAGCAAGTAGAGCTTGAAATCTGAGCCTATCTGAGCAATTCGCAGGGGATAAAAATAATATAATTTATAAAATACTTGAGGCAAAAATATTTTTCCTCTGTTACAAACCTAGAGAATTAACGTCCATTTATCTATAGCGTTAGGAAAACGATTAGTGACATTGGCAATGATAAACTTGTGAGAAGATGCTCTATCTAAAAAAACTAAATGATTCTTTTTGTGATGGTTTGAATAAAATTAATATTGATCTGTTTCTATCGGTGATCTATTCTGAGCATAGATATAATGTGAGAATTGGGAAACTTTTCTGTTAAGATAGGATTTGCAGCCTGTGGTTTGTAGCACAACAGCGGATTAGGTATATAAGTGAGACTCAAGATTACAAACAAACAAAAATACCTTTCTGTCCTTACACAGATTACACAGACTTTAATTATCCTAGGAAAATGAAGGCAATTATATTTGGGGCCTTTCTTATAGTACTTTATGCTTAGCTTTATTTGTAGCACAAATAACATTGATATAATTATTAGTTTATGTGCCTTTCTCACCTTTTAAAATTTGGTCCTACAAAAGCAAAACCTTATTTTTGCCATTTTGCCTCCCCTCCCTGCCATGTTAAAGACTAGCATGTTGTAAATGTTTAAATGTGAGTAAATAATTGATTCAAATAATACTCAGAATAATTCAGTAAAAACAGAGAATATGCTTAAGAAACGATAAAGCAGACTCATTTACCCCAGTGTAACTTGTAAATAATCAAAAAAACTTTTCTTTGAAGTATTGATAAAGATGAATGGCTTAATAGGTCCTGAATAGTGAGTCTGCAGCTATAAATCTTAAAAAAAAAAAAATCATCCTGTTCCTCCTCGTTCCCTGTAACTGGTTGGTTGCCAAATTCTTGTAATTCCACCACGCAGCATCTCTTGATTCAGTTTCCTTTGCCCCACTACATTTGCCTAGGCCCACCTGTCTTCTGCAATATGTTACAAAAGCCTCCTGGTTGTCCCCCCCTCTAGTACATTCCACATACTGTTATTATATGAGCTGTGCTTCTGCTATTCCCCTATTTTGATGGTTCTTCACTGCCGAGTAATAGTAGTTAAAATCATCAGTATCGGGCTCCCCTGGTGGCGCAGTGGTTGAGAGTCCGCCTGCCGATGCAGGGGACACGGGTTTGTGCCCCGGTCCGGGGAGATCCCACATGCCGCAGAGCGGCTGGGCCCGTGAGCCATGGCCGCAGAGCCTGCGCGTCCGGAGCCTGTGTTCCGCAACGGGAGAGGCCACAACAGTGAGAGGCCCGCGTACCGCAAAAAAAAAAAAAAAAAATCATCAGTATCTAACTGATTTGGGTATTGGGATACTCAGTACACAGAGCAAAATATCACAAAGGATAATGGAGAGGTTCCAAGTAAGTCTAGTTGACTGGAAAGGTGGTTAACTCATCAGCAGAAATGAGAAAAAGAACGTAACAGATTCAGTTTTTCGACATACAGAGTTTGTAATGTTAGTGGGATGCTGAGAGCGGAAGGACCCGAGATGGGTGGGAAATGGGCACCCAGAAGACCTGGACCTAATCAGCTGGGAAGCTGGGCCCCAGATAAAGAGTTTGACTTGTTCTCATGTGAACAATCTTCACAACAACTCTCTAAATAGAAAACCCGGTTTGCAGATGAAGAAACAGGCTAGAAAGGGTTGAGGTAATTCATCCATATCTGGTAGGAGGTATAGTTGGGATTTGAACCAAGGTCTGTTCTTCAGGCTCATACTCTTTCTTCTTTTTACTTTACCTCCCGTGAAAGCTTGGGAGAAAGGGCATGGTTGGACCTAAAAAATAGTTGGAAGTCACTCTCCTAGGTGGATGATTGTTGAAGTTCTGGGATTGCTGTGGGAGACTGACTGATAAAAGGGTTGAATCTTGGTCCTTGGGTTATACATTTCTCCTGTTTGACGGGACCTATTTACTGTGATAGTACGTTTGAATATAGAATTAAAACATTTAGCGTATTTCACATTGAACACCAGAAGACTATAGATAACGTATCGCCTCTGTTACTCCATGTGATTCAAAGGAGAAGGACATCATCCCTAACTCCTATATTTGCACAACCATGTATCTAAAGCAGAAGCACATAAATGTTGATTCCTTTCGTTACTAATAATATTCTACCAGTTCTGTCTTCCTTCCCTAACACTCTTCTCCCACTTGATATCAACCCAAGATAACATTTGTTTCATTATGTATTATCCCTCATGGCGCTCTCTACTGTAGCCAAACAAAGCAGTTCACTGCAGTGCGCATATATGTGACTTTCCATCTTAATCTTCCTTTATTTAAAAAATGGTAACACTTAATATTTATTAGGCACCATATTTGATTCTACATTGTACAAAACTGACCCCACTCATTATAATGAAGCTTTTAATCTAATAGGAGAGATGAGACACATATCTAGGTATGTTAAATATAAGGCTTTGAATTTAAATGTCATGTACGTGTTAGTAGTGCATGCTAAATGCTATGAGAATATAGGAGTGGAGGAATTATTTCAAACTGGAAAGGGCAAATGCAAACACTAACTGAAGGTCCGCTATTATTAGACACTGTACTAGTTAGGTACCTTTGATTTTTTAATTTCACTTCAACCTCACAGTAAATTCTGTTATGTCCATTTTATAGTTGACAAAACTGAGGCTTAGTTTCTTGTCCAAAGTCACACAACTAAGAGGTCCCAGAGTCAGGGTTCGATCCCAGGTTTATTTGGGTCTAAAGCGTAATCTCTTTCTTTTATACCTGGCGTCAACAAACTATGGCCTGCAGGCCAAGTCAGGCCCACTGTCTGCTTTTGTAAGGCTCATGACATTCTCACGTTTTAAAATGGTTAAGAAAAAAATCAAAAGAGGAATAATATTTCAGTGTCAGTGAATGAGGTTTTCCTGGAACACAGCCACGCTCATTCGTTTATGTGTTACCTAGGGCTGTTATCTACTAACAGCAGAGGAGTTGCATCAGAGACCATACAGTCCAGAAGGCCTAAAACATTTCTGTCTGGTCCTTCATAGAAAACGTGTGCTGACTCCTGCTTTCTACCATCCTTCTTCTCTAAGGATGGCTTCATGGAGAAGAGATTACTTGAGTTGCTGAGTTTTTTAGTATAATGAATATTCATGATAGAGGATATAGCATGGGGGAAAGACACAGATCCCTACTGTTGCAGCCTGGCTGTGATTTGGGAAAGCACCATAGTTAGGGAATATTCTAAATTCATTGCAATACAGAATTATAGTTAGGAGTTGTGTACGACATGACTGGGGACAAATGGTTGAGGACCCCACTGGAGTTGCCACAAGGAGTAGTGACTAGCAACATCAGCTGTGGTATTGGCTTAGATTTGGATTTGAGTGGTTAGCTGAGTGGTTTTGGATAAGATACTTATTAACCTTCGAAAATGTCAGTTTCTTTATCAGTAAAAGGAGAATAATGTAAAATACCTACCTTTCAGGGTTGTGAGAATTAAATGAGTTAATATATATAAAGTGCTTAGAATATTGCCAGACACCTAAGAAGCATTCATTGAATATAAGCTGCTAATACAGGTGAGAGAGGGTCTAGAGGAGTTCAGAATGTATTTAGTAGGCAGTAGTGAACCTTGGCTTGTGTCACCTGTGTGGTTCATACATATTGTTCTGAATCGTATTGAAATTTTGCACACGTTTACAGTAGCCTCCCTAATGTGATCGTAAACTCCCAAGAGGCAAATTTTTAACTTCTGTTATGTCTTCAGTGCCTAA
Organism: Globicephala melas; assembly: GCF_963455315.2. Classification (NCBI taxonomy): domain Eukaryota; kingdom Metazoa; phylum Chordata; class Mammalia; order Artiodactyla; family Delphinidae; genus Globicephala; species Globicephala melas. The sequence goes on from NC_083323.1 coordinate 11,823,838, forward strand.
AACAGCTGTGTACCCACAGTAGTTATTTAGTACATGTCTTAGAATTGAAATGGAATTTCAAATATCTCTTCCAGCTAGTTGATCATTCTAGAAACTTCTTCAGTGGATTTTTCTTCTTTGCTAGTTGGTTTCTCTATCACTGCAATAAGTTTTGTATATCTGTAGTTTTTCTTTCTCTTTTCTTTTTTATTTTTTTGGCCATGCTGAGTGGCATGTGGGATCTTAGTTCCCCGACCAGGGATAGAACCTGCATGCCCTGCATTGGAAGCACGGAGTCTTAACCACTGGACCACCAGGGAGTCCCTGTAGTTTGTTTTCTTAAATATTGTTCCCACAAATACATGGTCATTAAGGGTTGTTTTTTAATTTCACGTGACGTCCATTACAGTGACATTCAGTAGGATTTTAATACTTTACTAAGTTGTGGAAGGTTGGCCCCGCAGTCTACCTGGTGCTTGTAGTGGTTGAGAACAACTTTTATTGAGAGTCTAGGGTTTTAATCGCTTAATGTTACCAGTTCTTCACAACAGTATAATGGCATTAACATTGCTATTTTACAGATTAAGAAACTGGAGCACAGAGAAAGTAGGTAGTAACATGTTTAAACGTTTACAGCTATGGTAAGTGGCAGAGCTAGGATTCAAATGATCTTCTAACCATACACTCCAGCATTGCCCTTTGTGAAATACGAAATTTGTTGGGTCTCAGATGGATTTGATAATATTTTAGATAATGTGAAAGTAGTGGAATAAACAAATTTGTTTCCATTGGCAAATAATACATTTTCAAAAATTATTATGTCTTCATAATTTACACGGTCCTTTCCTGCACGGTTATCATCTTGAACCTTACTCAAAAACGGCATCACTAAAATCGTTGAGTTGCAGTGGCCTGCATTCTGTGTGAAATAAAATACTGTTTTTGTCCTCTCAGTATTTAATTTCTCTCCTTAAACTTTTGTGTAGATAATATAATGACAGTGAGATGGCAGAGTATTGAATTGGTTTGTTGAAGGATTACTGAAATATCAAATATAACCCGGATTTGTCTGTTTCATGTAGCTCTCTTCAGAGGTTTTTTTTTCCAGTCATTTAAAAATAACTTTAGGGCTTCCCTGGTGGCTCAGTGGTTGAGAGTCCGCCTGCCGATGCAGGGGACACGGGTTCGTGCCCCGGTCCAGAAAGATCCCACATGCCGCAGAGCTGCTGGGCCCGTGAGCCATGGCCGCTGAGCCTGCGCGTCCGGAGCCTGTGCTCCGCACCGGGAGAGGCCACAACAGTGAGAGGCCCGTGTACCGCAAAAAAATAATAATAATAACTTTAGAAAAACAGTCTTCTCACTCATTTGTGTCTTCTTACTTTTTCAACCAGAGAGTTAGAAATGTAGGTAGGTTTTTCTGAAATTTGGAAAATCTGACTTTTTAGTATAGTTGTAAATTATGTTGCTTCTGGAAAGGCAGTTAACCAAAGAATGTCTCTGTTTATAATTTCCTGCCAATCCCTGTAGTGAACTCATGTGGATAGTAGGAGGATTGGATGCATTCTGCTCTTTCTGTCCTCACAGTTAGGTTTCCACACAATGGGGACACCATCTTACATGTTCTGCTTTATTGAAAAAAATATTATTATTGTTATGAGGGGATAAGGAGAAATAGGGGTTGAAGTTTTAAATGGCGTGGTCGGGGAGTTGACATTTGAGCAGAGATGTGAGGGAGGTGTACAAGTCTACAAACCCTGGGATACCTGTGGCACAGGACTGCCCTGGGCACCGTGAGGGGTACAGGGCAGAATAAAAAATAGTCCTTCTTTCAGAGCATTTTCATTTTAATTGGATACACTGATAAGAACTAAAAGGTAACTGTAGTTTATTTTTCCTCTCATCTTTCACACAAAATCTTAATTTATTTTCTAGGGAAGAAAGGAGTTGTAGATAAATCTTTATTAGATTCTTGTTAGGCGAGGTAGAAATTTTATTTGCATAGTACTCCCTATTGTCTATTTTTTAATCTTGTGGACAAGAAAGTTAATAGACTACTAAATTAGGAAAAAGAGAAATTGTGTCTAGTTTTGTGGGCTACAAGAAAAAGTTAATTCATTTTCTCAGATGAGATATACTTAAACTGCTTAGCCTGTGACATTAAAACATTTTCATATAAACTTAGAGGTAAATTCTTGCCTAGAAATAATCATGTGGACTGTTATCTCTCATAGTTTGTCCGTGAGCTGTAGTGCTTCTCTCCTGAACTTGTAACTTTGTTTTTTTGTTGTTTGTTTGTTTGTTTGTTTTTAAATTAATTTTTATTGGAGTATACTTGCTTTACAATGTTGTGTTAGTTTCTACTGTACAGCAAAGTGAATCAGCTCTACGTATACATATATCCCCTCCTTTTTGGATTTCCTTCCCGTTTAGATCACACAGAGCATTGAGTAGCGTTCCCTGTGCTATACAGTAGATTTGAACTTATAACTTTGGAATATAGCCTGGAAATTTAATAGAAGTCTGAAAACCATATAACATTTTTAAATTATAATAATGTATGCCTGGGGAAATTTTTAGACATTGCAGAGTGTATGAGCTAAATGCAAAATCACTCCTATCTGAATTTCATTCCTATAGTATATAAACATAGTGTTTTTTAACATTTAAAAAAAAAATTCCTGTGTGTAACAAAATATACTACCAAGAATTTCTTCTTGACCTCCTAACAGAGGTTTGCATTTCCCTTTTTGCGGGGGAGAAATAGTTCAGCCTCTGCCTGTCTTGCATTTCTTTGAAACACATAGTGCCAAGGCCACACGTGGATCCTAGAAGAAGGTTTGACCTTCCTTCCCCCATCTCCCACTGCTAATTGACATGTTTATTCAGTTGACTGAGCCAGCTTTATCAAGACTGCCTCTGCGGGAGAGTTAATATTGTGCTTTGTGTGCCAGAGCAGCGTCCCCAGCAGGGCTGAGGTGGAGAATGGAGGCTGTGGTGAAAGAGAAGAGAAAGAGGAGCACAGTCGGAGCATTAGAAGTCCCCTTTGCTGTGTTCATCATAGCTGGGCAACAGTGTCTTTTAGCCTTGGTGTGTTATTTCGTAGACCCGTCCTGTGTCTCTAAGAGTATATTTATGCCTAGAGTTGGAGTGTAGATCTATGGACACCTTTGGCGCTCTTATTCACCTTCATTCACCAACCCACCTGAAATGGAATTTTCTCTTTTGTATCTGTCCTCAGGCCAGCAAATCCCGTGAGGTCTTCTGAAGCAGTGTGCTTCATGTGGGTGGGTGGGTGGGTAGGTAGGTAGGTAGGTAGGTAGCACTGAATAATTTGAAAGAGAAGGAAGAGAATTATTTTATTTCCTTCTTAGGACACCCAGAATAGCTAAGGAGAAATCATTTACAATACCCTGACCTTGAGATCATGAAAAGAACTTATTTAGTGATGAGTAACAAGAATGATTTTTTCCCTGAAAAATTATGGGTAAAAATTTAAGGTCTTGCTAGCATAATTTTTAAGAACTAAATAAAGGGAAGGATTTTTATGTAAAGCAATCCTTAGTACCATGTAGACGTGATTCTTAGACACCAGAGACAGCCTGAATTTTGATGCTGTATAACTTTAAAATGAAAGACAAGCCTTTTTGTCTCTAGATAATGTCACTACCATTTTCTTAAGAACAGCACAATAATTCAGTGCTTCAGCATATGAAGCTTCCGCTTCCTCTTACTGGTTACATTTTTCATTTTTCGTCATTCTCTTTTATATAAAAAATACTTTGTAGGCTTTATTACAAAAGTAATATGTACTTATTAGGAGCACGAGGAAACTTTGGGGGATTTTGGAGAGATATGTTCACTGTTTTGATTGTGCTGATGATTTCATGAGTGTACATATGTATTTCAGAACTTACCAAATTGTACACTATGAATAAATAGCTGCAGTTTATTATAGAATTGTCCCTCCGTATCCACAGGGGATTGGTTCCAGGACCCACTGCAGATACCAAAATCCACGGATGCTCAAGTCCTTTGTATAAATGGCATAGTATTTACATATAACCTGTGCACATCCTCCCATATACTTTAAATCATGTCTAGATTACTTATAATACCTAAGACAATGTAAATGCTCTGTAAATAGTTGTAAATACAATTTAATAGCTGGACTATGGCAAATTCAAGTTTTACTTTCTGGAATTTTTTTTCCTAATATTTTTCAATCTGTGGTCATTTGAATCCATGCTGCAGAACCCACAGATATGGAGAGCTAAATGTATATGTCAATTATATGTCAGTAAAAGTTTTTAATATTTTTGTGATTTGATTACAAAAAATTGGACTTATGGTTAATATGTATTTCAATTTGTTAATGAGATTAAGCACTTTTATCATACAGCCATTTGTATTTCATCTTCTGTGAATTGTTCAGTTATATTCTTTGCCTCTTTTTTTGTTGATTTGTGTGTTTCTCATCAGTTTGAATAACTTACTCTTGACTTAGTGATGGTAACCAGTGTGTCTGTCTTACCTTTGCAGCTATTTTCTCCAGTTGGTTTTTCTTTTGACTTTAAAATCTTCCCCTCCTTCCCATCCTCTCTTCTTTCTTTCCTAACTTCCGTAACCAAATCTTTTTTTTTTTTTCTGGTTTGTAGGTTTCCTATCATACTTAAGAATCTTCCCCACCGCAGTAATATTCCTAATATTTCTTATATTTTCATAGTTTTAGTAGTTATATTTTAATTTTTTTTTTGCATATGCAGGTTGAGAGTTGAGGTTTATTTTTTTCCATTGGGTATTCAGTTTTTCACTTATTAAAAAGTCTTTCCTTCCACCCATTGAATTGACTTGATGCCTAAATATTCGCTGTAAATGTTTATGTCTATCTCTGGATTCTTTTCTATCTCATTTATCTATTGTCTGTCTTTAAGCCAGTACCACACTGTTTTGATTACCATCACTTTATAAGTCTTGAACTCAGGTAGTTTGTGTTCTTTTTCAGAATTGTTGTGACTATTCTAGGTCCTTTGCATTTCTATATAAATTTTAATAACAGCTTGTCAATTTATGCAAAAATACCTGCTGAGATTTTGATTGTGTTTGTGGGGTTTGGGATGCATGGTCATCTTAAGAATATCCAGCTTTCCAATCTATGATTATATATTTCTCTATTTATAACAGCCTTTGTACATTTGTTCTGTTTTATTTTATGCAGATTGTCGTAATGATGGTTGAACCTTCCTTTAAAAATATTGTGAGATCTTTCTCCAATTCATTTTGTTTGCGACAGTATGAGTTTATTAATGGCCATTAAGTTAATGTTGAAAACCTGGGATGATGTTTAGACAGTGCTGCTGAAGTTCTGTTTCCTGCAACTCTCAGTGGGTAGAGAATCCCTTCTTAAATTGAGGGGGAGAAAGGATAACCGGGAGTGAGAAAGAAAGAAGAATAATTACTTCCTGGTTTGAAGGAAGTGATGCTCATGACTCGGAGGATTTTCTTTGATCCCTAATGATTTGATATCTAAAATATAGGGGGGGGCTTCCCTGGTGGCGCAGTGGTTGCGAGTCCGCCTGCCGATGCAGGGGACACGGGTTCATGCCCCGGTCCGGGAAGATCCCACATGCCGCGGAGCGGCTGGGCCCGTGAGCCATGGCCGCTTAGCCTGCGCGTCCGGAGCCTGTACTCCGCAACGGGAGAGGCCACAACAGTGAGAGGCCCGCGTACCGCAAAAAATAATAATAATAATAATAATTAATAATAAATAAATAAATAAATAAATAAAATATAGGGGAAGGGGAAACCTATCAAAGTGCTAACATTTTTAAGCATTTGACCATCTCTGCCAACTACTTCCAGAAGAACAGTGGCTCCAGACTTTGCAGACTTGTATATCTTTAGTAAAATAAGGGCTCTGCCTTTTTTGGAATAGAATGGGAGGTCAGGAGGTCAGTTGTTGAGAAGAAAGGGCTTTATGAAATCTCTTACACAAGGTTTAAACTCCTCTTTTGTATCTGAACTTAGACTGAACAGAAGTAAGACAGGGGCTGTGGAGCCAAAATGGCTTCTAACAATTTCCTGTAGTTACTGTATGTTTAGTGATATTGCATGTATCACGCTGGATCCCAAGTAAACATCTGGGAATGGATGTCATGTGGAGAGGTATCCTGCTAGCCTTGTAATGCTAGCAGTAATTATGAGAAATTTTTTTGTCTGGGGAATTTTTTTGTCTATTTCTAATTTAAGGAAAGGGTTTTTTGTTGGTTTATTTTTTATTAACCTAGTAGCCAAGACTTAAATAAATCTCTACCTTGAAATCCAAAGGTTAATTTTTTTAATAATATGATTTCTGCTGAACTCTGTGTTCTTAAAATCTAGAGGTCTATATTGTCTGGTTTTGAGAATTTAATTTATACTGTCATTCTGCCTATTGCTATGAATTGTAATTTAGTGAAATTGATTTGTTTTCCCCTAAGAATCACTAAAGGGATAGAGAGTGTTCTAAGGAAAATACTAATGGTCCAAATGAATTTCAACTCTTGTAATTTATCTTCTGTGAGAAGTTTCCTGGCATTTAAAATTTTTTGGTGTAAAGGAAGATCTTTGGCCCTTTGGCAACTAGTCAACTTTAATATGATCACGGACCTGTCTAGAAACCACAAATAGACCGAAGTTGGGTATGTTTGTGTGTCTCCATACATACACCTGTAAGTATACATATAGCAGTATTTCCCCTAATCCTGAGGCAGTAAGTAAGTGTTCCATTTTACCTGAGCAATGAGAGAATATTAAGGGAATTTTGTTCACTCACCTTAAAAATAATTATATGATGAGAATTTAAAGTCAATTTTTCTCCTTATTTTCTCTTTCTCTATTTGTTCTAGGGTAACCAGGAGCCAACAACAACTCCTGACGCAATGGTTCAGCCTTTTACTACCATCCCATTTCCACCACCTCCGCAAAATGGGATTCCCACAGAATACGGAGTGCCACACACTCAGGACTATGCCGGCCAGACCAGTGAGCATAACCTGACCCTCTATGGAAGCACGCAAGCCCACGGGGAGCAGAGCAGCAACTCACCCAGCACACAGAACGGATCTCTGACGGTATGTGAGTGATGAGGTGGCGAGCAGAAGGCGGCGTGTCGTCGTCGTTGGTCGTATTGAAATCTTCTTTTTAATCATCACACCAGAAAACTCTTTGAAATAGTTTTGCATTTACATTACATTACATAGCGCTTATGTAATTTCAGTTCTACTCTAAGCAGTGTAATTAGAAGATAAGGATTTAGCATAAAGCTCACGGTCATTGCCCAGGAGCTTACAGTCTAGAGAGGGGACAGACAGTACGACAAGGTAAGTACAGTGATGGGAGTTAACTTAGCAGGATGCTGCTCTTTTCAGCTTCCCAGGTAACCTTCGTTGTGCGGAATCTCACGGTCCCTTCTCTGCCCTCATCGTACAGAATCTGTCAGCAGCGTTCTACACGTTGCCTCCCCCTCCTCCTTGAAATACTTAGTTGTTGGCTTTCATGACGCTCCCTGTTTCCCTCCTAAGCACTAGAAGCTCTTTCTTGGTCTCTTTTGTTGGTTCCTCTTTCTCTGTTCAGCTTTTAAATGTTGTGGTGCTCCAGGGCTGAGTCCTAGGACCCCTTTCCCTCCTATTTCATATGCTCTCTCTGTTGTATAATTATACTACTGAATTCACCTAGTTGCTCAGGCAAAACCTACGAGTCATTATTTCTTTATTTCTTTCATCTCTACATCCAGTCCATTAGCAAGTCTTGGTCCCCATAACCCTAGAACATTTTCTTAACTTCAGCCTCTTTCTCTTCATCCTCAGACCATAGTCTTAAGTGTGCATGATTAAGAGCTCAGCACTTCTGCCAGAGTTTTTGGGCCTGAGTCCTAATGTGACTCCTACTTAGCAGTATGACCTTTGGCCAGTTATTTAATCTCTCTGCCTTGGCTTGCTCATCTGTAAAATGAATAGCACCTATTTCAAGTGGCTTTTAGGAGACTTAAAAGAGTTTAATACACGTGAGGTGTTTATCATCATCGTCACCACTCTAGTCCAAACCTCTTCACTTATTTTCTATATTACTGTTGCCTAACTTATCACATAGCAGCCAAGATACTTTTTTTTTTTTTTAATGAAAATAATGCTAATTTCCTGCTGGACTCTAATGGTTTCCTAACAGAATAAAATCCAGACTCTGTACTTGGTTTACTAATCCCTGGCCCCAGCCTACCTCTTTGACTTCATCTCTTACTACTTAGTAAGCAAGTAAAGGAAGTGTCATAAATTAACAATAGGTGTGTTATCACATCATACAGATCACTTCAAATGATTATGAACTCACAGACTTAACAGAACTGCTGGAAAAGAAGAAAAAAGAAAGAATAAAATACATAAATCAGAGGCTTTATCAAGGTATTTTAATGACTAAGTCTATTTCTTAACTAGTTATCAGTCTTTTCTTTTTTCTATTTTCTATTTCTTTTTAAGTCAATTTTGGTAATTGATGTTTTTCTAGGAATTTTTCTATTTCATCTTAATTATTCTTTTGGTATAAAGTTACTCATAATAATAATCCCATTTTCTGTAATTTCTTTAGCGTCTGTAGTGATATCCCCTCTTTCATTCTTGATTTTGGTAATTATGTCTTCTTTTTTTCTTGGTCAGTCTAGCTAAGGTTTATTGATTTTGCAGCTTGTTCCAGAAAACCAGCTTTTGATTTCATTGACCTTTTCAAAAATCTGTTGTGTTTATATGTCACTGATTTCCGTTCTGATCTTTACTACTTCCTTCCTTCTACTTGCTTTGGGTTTGATTTGGTCTTTATTTTCCTAGCTTCTTGACTTGCAATGTTGGATCATTGATGTTAGAATTTTATCCTTTCTAATATGTGTTTAAAGCTATACCTTTCCCTTTAAGTTTCCCTATAGCTGCATCCCATAAAATGTGATATATTGTGTTTTCATTTTCATTCAGTTCAAGATATTTTTAAATTTTTCCTTTGATTTCTTCTTTGATCTTGGTTTACATAGACGTGTGTTGTTTAATTTCCCAATGTTTGAGGATGTCTCAAGTTTTTTTTCTTTAATCCCTTTGTGCTCAGAGAATATTCTTTGTATGCTTTGAGTCTTTTTAAACTTAGTGAGACTTGTTTTATGGCTTAGTAGGTGGTCTGTCCTACAGAATGTTCCTAACCAGTTGGGCCTTTTATCAATATGAAATGTCCCTCTTTGTCTCTATTAATATTTCTTGTCTTAAGTCTATTTCGTGTGATATTAATATAACTACTTGAACTTTCTCATGATTACTATGTGCATGACATCTTTTTCCTTCATTTTGTTTCAAACTCTTTGAATCTAAGATGTGTCTCTTGTAAAAAACATAACATCTGGATCTTACTTCTTTTTCCAGTCTGAAAATTATTGCCTTTTTATCAGAGCATTTAGTCTATTTACATTTAATGTAGTTGTTAATGTGTGTGGATTTATGTCTGCCATTTTACTATTTGTTTTTATATGTCTTATGTCCTTTATTGTTCCTTCTTTACTGATTTATGTTAATTCTTTCTGTACCTTCTAAATCCTTTTGTGATTTTTTAAATTAGTTATTTATTTGTGTTATTAATGTATTTTCTTAGTTCTTGATCAAGGATTACATCTTTGAGTTATCACAACCTGCTGATGGCTGTGTGTATATGTGTGTGTGTGTGTGTGTGTGTTATTCTGGTAAAATATAGCAGCTTTGATCCAATATAGCTCTATCCCTCACCATCCTTTGTGCTGTTATTGTCATATATGTAGATAGATAGATAGATATAGATATAGAGAGAGAGAGAGAGAGCACTTCATACATATATACGAAGTGCTATAGTATTACAGTTACTACTTTAAAAATCTTCTATTTTTAAAGAAATTTACCATTTCCAGTGATTTTCTTAGCTTCCTATGGATTTGAGTTATTTTCCGATGTCATTTCCTTTCAGCTGGTAGCACATCTTTTAGTATTTCTGTAGACTAGGTCTGCTTGAAACAAATTTTCTGTTTTTGTTTACCTAGAATACCTTTATTTTGTCTTCATTTTTGAAGGCTAGCTGTAGAATTCTTGGTTGACGTTTTTGCCCCAACTCCTCAGCCCTCTGGCCTCTGATGAGAAGTCAGTTGTTAATCCTGTTGTTGTTCCCCTGTATGTGATGAGTTGTTTTTCTCTTGCTGTCTTCAAGATTTTTTTGTTTGTCTTTGGCTTTGAGCAATTTGACGCTGATATGTCTAGGATAAATCTCTTTGTTTTATCATACGTGGAGTGCATTGAGATTTTGAGGTCTGTAGATTGTTTGCCCTCAAAATTAGCAAGTTTTTGAACGTAATTTTTTCAAATATTTGTTCTTTCCTTTTGTTCCTCCTCCTGGGACTTTTGCTACAAGTAATGGGGATGCTTGTTCCCCACAGGTTCAGATTCTGTTTGTTTGTTTGTTTGTTTTTAAGCTGAATCTAAACAGAATCTAAGGTTCTACTCATTTTTCTTCAGTCTTCTTTCCGTTCTTTTGATTGGATCATTTCTGTTGATCTGTTTCAGTTTACTCTTTCTTTTTTCCGCCATATCAAATCGGCTATTAAGCCCATCTAGTGAATTTTTATTTTAGTTAATGTACTTTTCAACTCTGCAATTTTCATTTAGGATTTCTGTATCTCTATTGAGATTCCTTACTTGTCATCGTATTTCCTTTAATTCTTTGAATACATTTGTAATTGTTACTTTGAAGTCACCTGCAGACTCTAACATCCAGTCCTCCTCAGAGCCCGTTTCTAGTTACTGCTTGTTTTCTTGAGTTGGGGCCACACTTTTCCTGTTTCTTTGCATGTCTTGTAACTTTTTAGTAAATTAGACATTTTAGTAATATATTTTAACAACTCTAAAGTTTTTTGGTTTTGTTTTTGTTTTTGAGAGGTGTAGGTGAGTATATATGTGTGAGTTTTAAATAGTTTGCCTGTACTTAAACTGTGGGCTCCTCTGTGGTGTGCAGCCACTGATGTGTCTGCTTAGTGATTTTCATTCTCGTTTTTGCTTTTTAGCCTGACTGGGAGTCACCCCTGTGTCTCCATAGCCTATTGGTCAGCCAGTGATTTGGGCGTAAGTTGTGCTTAATTAAGCACCTGGAGTGTGGAAAGCTTCCACCCTCTGCTGATCTGGTTTTGGGTTGGGAAGTGCATTTCACAGTACAGCCAGTTCTCAAGTATGCCTTGGCTTTTTCTTTCTGTTGGGCCCTTTTATGTCTCCCCTCCTCATCTGCATATGTTCACAGTCAGCCAGGGATGTGAGGAGATCATATCTAGTTATTCTACTATTCTCTCATTTCCAGGATCTTCCCTTCAGATTTCTAGCTGATCCACCACTCACCCCAATCAGACCACAGCCTCAAGCTAGAAGAACTATATTTCCCCTGTTAGGTTCCCACCAAGTGTGCCACTTTAGCAGACAAGTCTGTGGTTTTCTACTGCGCCCCCCACCCCAGTACCCCAAGTGGAGTCCGCCCCCTCTGGCAGCAAAGCTGCTGGGTTTTGTGGCCCAGCCCTATCCTGATGAGCTCTCCCAGAAGAGCTGAGGATTAGAGGGTGGGGTTAGTGAGTTGGAGTAGGCCCAGGCAATAAGTTTGTAGACTCCTTCATGTTTTACTCTAAAGCTCTAGCAACTTTTCAAGAAACTTCTCTATTTATTTTCTGCCTCTGATTGATTTCCAGGACCGTGAAATGACTGACAAGTTTTCTTATTGTTTTGAGGAGAGGATTCACTGACCTCTTCATGCCATCAGAGCCAGAAGTCCCTTCCTTGAATCACTTCATGGTCGTTTGTACTGCACCTCTCCTCACCACTGCCCATTTATTTCTCTTTCTCTTTTTTTCCCTATTGCCACCGTTTCCCATTGTTTCAGATTCCTGGATTATGTGTCTCTAATGACAGTATTAACGGCGAGCTCTGTTCCTTAATATAAATATATACAGTTAAGACTTCTGTTCTTCATCCATATTAGAAACTATTCAGTATATAATTTTGCATTATATTGACCAATTTGAGTTTCTAAAGATGTATCGAAATAAGATTAGGAATCCTTAAGAATAGATTGTGAATTTATTGGTGCTGAGGAGAAAATGGAAAATCCTTGAGTTGTGCCTGCAAACAGAACACAAGTTCTGTCATTTTAGGAAGTTGCTAACAATAAAATGGGAAATTATTAGGAAGCTCTGGTTGAAGATACTTCTTTTTTTTTTTTTTTTTTTTTTTTTTGCGGTATGCGGGCCTCTCACTGTTGTGGCCTCTCCCGGTGCGGAGCACAGGCTCAGCGGCCATGGCTCATGGGCCCAGCCGCTCTGCGGCATGTGGGATCTTCCTGGACCGGGGCACGAACCCGTGTCCCCTACATCGGCAGGCGGACTCTCAACCACTGTGCCACCAGGGAAGCCCAATACTTCTTACGTTTTTAAGTGTCCATTTTAATTGTGAGTGTGAATCCACTGCTCTTAAGCCATTTTACCTTTGGAAGTTGTGTGTGGGTGTGTGTTTCTCAGGGGAGGTGGGGTGTGTTTAGAGAGCGATCGAGCAGTAAGTAGAGCAGTATATTGTAAAACCTACCTAGATTTGACAACCTTATAAATTATTCTGTTAAACCTTTACCTTCTACTTATATGTTTCATAAAAAGAGTCTGGTAATTCCTGTAGCCACTTAAATTCAAAAGGTAGATAAGAAGCATTGTTATTTATAAATAAATGATATCTTAAATTTGTATATAACACTTTTCAGTTGAAAGCTTGATTCCACAAACACTATTTTATTGTGGCTCATAAAATAGCCCTTTGTGGTATGTTATTGTTTTTCTACTTGGGGAATTCAAAGTCTTTACTCTCCAGTCTGCCACTCTGACTCCCCATCTCCAACTCAATGGAAGTGATCGTGAATATATGCACTGGTCCTCTGAGCAGATGCTTGTGCATCTTTTCCCGCTCAGTCCAAGTGTTAGCTCTGCTGGGAAGCCCTGCTTGACTTTCCTAGGCAAAGCCAAATTCATGTATCCTTCATTTAGGCTCAGGTAGACTTCTGAGCTACCACCTTCTGTGGAACTTACGAGGTGTGATGTTTTTTGTTCACTTCTGTCTCCCTAACTAAACTGTAAGCTTCTTTTGCATTCCCCGACTTGTCATAGTACCTGGCACTTAATAGTTACTCAGTAAATATTTCTTGGGGAAAACAATGAAAGAAGATACAGGTGTGCCATGGGAGGTCTGAGGAGAGAGAAGTGAGCTCCTTGTGAAGATGGCATTGATCTGGGCCTTGTATTATGGGTGACTAGAATTCAGACATGTTTAGATGGTGGTGGGAAGAATTAGGAAAGTCATTTCTCAAAGCAAAGTTGGAGAGATGGGAAAGATCAAAATGTCTTTGAATAAAAGCATGGGTTTCTGTTTGGTTGAAGCTTGGGTGCTTGGTGGAGACTAGTGGGAAATAGGTGGGAGAAAGGTCCCTTGAGAGTACAAATTGGGAAGAGCATTTGAATGCCTGGCTGAGAAATCACTTTATTAAAGGTATTTGAGCAGGAAATGGAAGTGAGCAGAATTGTGCTTCAGAAGATTAATCTCTTGCATGTACAAGATAGTAGAGGAGCAGGAAGACTGGTTAGGAAAGGGTCTTATGGTTGGAGTTGATAATGGGGTTCTGGATTAGGGGTTGCAGTGATTATATACAGGAGGAAGTGAATTGAAGAGAAATTATGAAGATAGAATAAACAGAATTTGACAGCTGATTGGATAAGTAAAATAAGGAGATCAGAGTCAAAGATTTTTCATCCTTATTGCAATAACTATATCTTGAATAAAATCATTTTACCCCCCAAGTTTCAGTTTCCTCACCTATCAAATGAAGGTACTAATTCCTACCTGACAGAATTGTAGTGAGAATAAATTAGAAAAGCTTTGGAGATTACTTGTTTAAATAGTTATCGAGATAATCGCTTTTACTGTCTTTTTAAATCAGCTGTCCTGGTTGATGTCGTTTATTTGCGCTTTTTATTATTGTGTATTTTAATAGATCTTGTTTATGTTGGATAGTCCCATCTTGTTGATGGGGAGAACAAAAAGAAAGGATTTCTGACATAAAAATGAGAAATAAGCAATGACATCTGGAGTTTTATTTTCAAAATATATTTTAGAAATTGATTTTAACATTGGGCTAGATGCTTCTTGTACTCTTAAGATGAGAGCTTGTTTTGACAGTCCTTTGGTCCTGTAGTGTGCATTAGCAAGAGAGATAGCAGTCAGGCGGCTCCCAGCTGGGTCTGCAGAGGCTTGATTATCGCTGAGCCTGCCTGCGGAGAAGAAAGGACCTCAGTTCCTGTATGTTTAGATATTTTCCAAATGCCAGCAGGCGTAAATAGCCGAAGTATTGGAAGTAGATAAGCTTTGGTGAGTGATCTTCAGATACAAGATTTATATTTGTGTACATATTCTGCCAACCTATTGGATCATACTTTCCCTGAGGGCAGGAACTATTACTTGCCCTCCTCTTATTACTCCCAGTGATACACAATGGACATTTACTAAGTGGTTTTTGAATGAAAAAAGAAGCTTATAAAGGCAGAGTAAGCTGCTAGTCAGTAACATCTTTTGAAGTATTTGAACAGAGTTGTTGGTGCATCTAAATTGAGGGAATAGTTGAGTGGTCGCTGTGCTATATCGTAATCTGCTGTAGATTTTATAGCCCTCCTCACTGGTGGGCCTTTGAGCACAGCTCCAAGTAAAGATGACTCAGACCCCATATTGTTCATCATCCTCAGTTTCTTCTCTTTTTTGTACACCCTTTCTCTGGAGTTGAAGCCAGATTTCCTTGCATTTCTCTACCATCAGAAGATCAGTCTAACCGTCCTCCCTTGGAATTACCCGCTGACCCTTACCTGAAGATGCCTTGTAGATTGGTGACCCATCAAATGTAGCCAGGAAGTTATACCACTTAACAGTGGGTCCATTTGCCCACACCAGGACTTCTGGAATATAATGGTAAAAATGGGGCCCATATCCTTCTCTCATGTTGTGTATTGTTGGGCGATGTTACCTTCAGCCTGCAGCGTAGGTATGATCATTAGCATTTTCCATCTCCAGGCTAGAGTTAGAGGCCTGGGACAACAGAGGATTCATTCATGCAGTCATCCAGTTTTCCAAGAGATGGAAAAGCTGCCTATGAGCAGCTTGGCAAGTTCACAGCTGGATTGATGAGGAAACTATAGCCTGGTCTGAAATGCAAAAGTTGCTGCAGAAAACCACACTCAGAGCCAGGCATGCATATTTTTCAAGAGAGAAAATTGCCCTTTGGTTCACGTAAGACTCAAGACACCCTTTCAGCAAATTGTTAATATTGTTAAGTTGTGATTGTTGCTTCTTCTCTTTTGCATGCCTTCATTTATTTATTTTTATTTACTTATTAATTACTGATTATTATTACCCATTCTACCCCCACCCCACCCCTCAAAAAAAGAAACTGAAGCTGAAAAGTTTTGAGAACGGTCATACTCTGCTCTACTGGCCCTTGCTGCTCTCCCGTATGTTAGGGTAAGATTAAAGAAGCACTGATGATTAACTTAGTAGTGCAGTTTTTCTTAACCTGTCTACAAGAGTTGTGCATTTTCCGTAAATATTTGTACTATCTTTTGAAGTCGGTAAACTCTGTTTAGAATCACTGAATTTTAAAGCCAAAATAGATTTTAGAAATCATCTCACGCCCTCCTTTTACAGCAGAGGTCAGCAGTTTTAAGCGACTTGAACAAGGTTACAGCTAGCTCAAAACAGAGCTGGGACTCAGGAAATCTGCTTGAAGTCAAGGGCTTTTTTTCTGCTTCCCCATGTAAATTATAAAAAATGAAAGGCATCTCTAGACATGGTCTTAGTTTCCACTTACTCTTCAACTTTAAACCCAAGAACTTCAACTAGAACATACTTACAGATTTCTTTCATTCTGAAGCGTACATTAAAATATTAAAGAATCATTCAGTTAAGTATAAAGTTTTTAAAAATTGAGGTTATTGTCTCTGGTGTTTCTCTCTATATATAATTTCTACATAATTCTGACTCGTGGTTTTAAAAAAGTGACTTGCTGTGGTTTTTGTTAACTGTGATACTGGTTTTTGTTTCCTGGGGTAATATATGGTAATATTACATATACAAATGATGCCATTTAGAATTCTTTTTTATAACACTTTGACCCACCGAGAAAATAGAACTAGATATTTTCTTTTTTGCGGTACGCGGGCCTCTCACTGTTGTGGCCTCTCCCGTTGCGGAGCGCAGACTCAGCGGCCATGGCTCACTGGCCCAGCCGCTCCGCGGCATGTGGGATCTTCCCGGACCGGGGCACGAACCCGTGTCCCCTGCATCGGCAGGTGGACTCTCAACCACTGCGCCACCAGGGAAGCCCCAGAACTAGATATTTTCTGAAGAAAATTGAGTTACTAGTTTATTGGGGAAATGTTAGCTGACATTTAAATGCCCAAACAAGACTAGATTCTCAGAATTTGACTTGTACCAATACTCAAATACACAGAAGAAATACTTAAGCATTTCTCTTTAAAATAACTAAATCTAAACGTACTTTTGCTCAAGTAAGGAATTATTCTACATAAATGGAAATTCAATTTTTTATGCCCCCAAAATTGTGTTTGGTGTTAGCACTGGAAAAAATAATTTTATATGCATAGGTATTCTTGGTATGTTATTTTAGCACTGTGAAATTACCCTGATTTTCAGTAACTAAGTATATAAGCCAAGATTTCACTTTTTAGAAAGATATTCTATCATGTTAGGAGTACTCTTTAAGAAGGAATTCATAAGATCTAATTCCACCAGTTTTAACCCAGTATATACTCCATTATAAACATTTATAAAATTGCTTTAAATTTTAGATGCTAACAAGTCTAGTTGGTGGATCTTCATGGATTGTAGTACCAGATTTTTCTTTAAGGCACTGTAAAGTGACATAATGAAAAGTGTCCCAACTTACTTTCTAAAATATTATCAGGAGAGACTGAATATTTTTTAAAGCTGTTTTTTAAAAACTGTTTCTATTTATATAATATTGTGGTTAGGGCGCTTGAGCTAGGAAACCAGATTGAGTTAGGTTTAGCTCCCAGCTCCTTCCATTTGTTAAATGTATAACCCTGAGAGAATTATAACTAATGCTCATTTTCCTCACCTGTAAAACTGGTGATACTAGTTCCTAACTCATAGGGTTGTTTTTAGGATTAAATGAGAAAATGTACAGCAAGTACTTTGTATAATGCCTGGCACATAACAAATATTCAATAAATATTAGCTATAATTCTATTGGTATATAATTATTACATTTCAAAGAAGGTGTTAATACGTAGTTCTTAAGTTAAAATAATACAAATTAACAGGCTGTCCAATTATATATCTCTTTTCTCTTTTGCCATTTTTTTCCCTCATACCCTTGGGAGCTTGTGCTCTAAGGGCCATCCTGATAAAAGCAGTATTTTTCAAAGTGAATTTTATATTTTGATCCACAAAAATGAATGAATGAGTGAATGAATGAATGATATATATAATATATGTTTAGGGAGAAAGGTGAGTTTTTTGTCTTCACAATTCACAGGAAACCTTTTAACTTTGTTTAGTCCAGTATTTCCCAAATTTATTTGACCCTGAAACTCATTTTCTACAAAATACCAGTTAACATCCTGCAGAACTGTCATTCTACCCTTTGGGAAGTATTGCTCTATGATTTTTGAAGCATGTATACACACACGTATCCTTTAGATGTACTTAAAGCTGTTTTGGGCAATGACCTTTCCATTAGATTTTTCGGGTATAAAATACATCAGTCTTATTTAATACAAGTTTGAATCATTCAAAATGGAAATAGTGTGATATAGAAAAATTAATGACACTTCACTTTTGTGCAAATTTTAAACTGTTAACAAAATTCAACTGAGTAAATTTAAGAGCTCATATTGGCTTTATTCAGTGATTCATGAATTCGGTGGCATCCAATCTAGCACATAGAAAGGAGCTCTGAGTAAAATTGTCATTATATGCAGATGACATGATATAGAAAACCCTAAAGACTCCACACAGAAACTATTAGACCTGATAAACCAATTCAGCAAGGTAGCAGGATACACGATTAACATTGCATTTCTTTCTTTACACTAACAATGAAATATCAGAAGGGGAAAGTAAGAAAACAGTCCCTTTAAAATCACATCAAAAAATAAAATAAAATAAAATAAAATACTTAGGAATAAACCTGACAAGGCGGTGAAAGAATATGCTGAAAACTATAAAACGTTGATAAAGGAAATTGGAGATGATTCAAAGAAATGGAAAGATATCCCATGCTCTTGGATTGGAAGAATTAATATTGTTAAAATGGCCACACTACCCAAAGCAATCTACAGATTCAATGCAATCCCTATCAAATTACTCATGACATTTTTCACAAAACCAAAACAAGTAGTCCTAAAATTTGTATGGAACCATAAAAGACCCAGAATTGCCAAAGCAATCCTGAGGAAAAAGAACAAAGCTGGAGGCATAACCTTCTCAGACTTCAGACAATACTACAAAGCTACGTAATCAAAACAGTCTGGTATTGGCACAAAAGCAGACATATGGATCAATGGCACAGAATAGAGAGCCCAAAATAAATCCACACACCTACTGTCAATTACTCTTCAACAAAGAAGAGAAAAACATACAATGGAGAAAAGACAGTCTCTTCAGCAAGTGGTGTTGGGAAAGCTGGACAGCCACATGTAAATCAATGAAGATGGAACACTCCCTCACACCCCACACAAAAGTAAACTTAAAATGGCTTAAAGACTTAAATATAAGACATAACATCATTAAACTCCTAAAAGAGAACATAGGCAAAACATTCTCTGACATAAATCATAGTAATCTTTTCTTAGGTCAGTCTCCCAAGGCAATAGAAATAAAAGCAAAAGTAAACAAATGGGACCTAATCAAACTTATAAGCTTTTATACAGCAAAGGAAACCATAAACAAAATGAAAAGACAGCCTATGGACTGGGAGAGAATATTTGCAGCAATGCAACTGACAAGGGTTTAATTTCCAAAATATACAAACAGCTCATACAACTCAACAGCAAAATAAACAACCCAATCAAAAAATGGGCAGAAGACCTAAATAGGCATTTCTCCAAAGAAGACATACAGGTGGTCAATAGGCACATGAAAAGATGCTCAACTTCACTAATTATTAGAGAAATGCAAATCAAAACAACAATGAGGGGACTTCCCTGGTGGTCCAGTGGTAGAGAGTCTGCCTTCCAGTGCAGGGGACGTGGGTTCGATTCCCTGGTCGGGGAACTAAACTCCTACATTCCGCGGGGCAACTAATCCCACGTGCCACAACTACTGAACTCGAGTGCCTCAACTAGAGAGCCCGTGTGCCGCAAACTACAGAGCACACGCACTCTGGAGCCCACGCGCCACAACTAGAGAAGAGAAAATGCGCACACCACAACTATGAGAAGCCTGCTCACCACAACGAAGAGCCTGCACTCTGCAACGAAAGAGCCCATGTGCCGCAACGGAGATCCCACGCGCCACAACTAAGACCCGACGCAGCCGTGAAAATAAGATAAATGTTTTTTTAAAAAAAGCAATGAGGTAGGGGCTTCCTTGGTGATGCAGTGGTTGAGAGTCCGCCTGCCGATGCGGGGGACACGGGTTCATGCCCTGGTCCGGGAAGATTCCACATGCCACGGAGCGGCTGGGCCCGTGAGCCGTGGCCGCTGAGCCTGCGCGTCCGGAGCCTGTGCTCCGCAGCGGGAGAGGCCACGGCAGTGAGAGGCCCGCGTAACGCAAAAAAAGCACAAAAAAAACAATGAGGTATCACCTCACACCAGTCAGAATGGCCATCATTAAAAAGTCTACAAATAATAAATGCTGGAGAGGGTGTGGAAAATGGGGGACCTCCTACATTGTTGGTGGGAATGTACATCATTGCAGCCACTATGGATAGCACTATGGAGGTTCCTTAAGAAACTAAAAATAGAGTTGCCATATGATCCAGCTGTCCCACTCCTGGGCATATGTCTGGAGGAAACTGTAATTCAATGTTCACAGCACCCCAATGTTCATAGCAGCGCTATTTACAATAGCCAAGACATGGAAGCAACCTAAATGTCCATCAACAGATGAATGGATAAAGAAGACGTGGCATATGTATACAACGGAATACTACTCAACCATAAAAAAAAGAATGAAATAATGCCATTTGCAGCAACGTGGATGGACTTAGAGATTATCATACTAAGTGAAGTAAGTCAGAAAGAGAAAGACAAATATCATATATCACTTATATGTGGAATCTAAAATATGATACAGATGAACTTATTTACAAAACAGAAACAGACTCAGACATAGAAAACAAATTTATGGTTATCAAAGGGGAAAAGGGAGGGGATAAATTAGGAGTTCGGGATTAGAAGATACAAACTACTATATATAAAATAGATAGACAACAGTATGTGTATATATATATATAACTGAATCACTTTGCTGTGTACCAGAAAGTAACCCAATATTGTAAATCAACTAAACTTCAATTGGAAGGAAGGAAGAAAGAAAGAAGCTCGGAAAAGCTGTACAGGATGAGATTTTATAGGCAGAGGGAACAGGAACAAGGAGGTTATACTGGGCATTTGCTGATTGGTTAAAGCATTTCCTTATATGGAGCAAAGGAAAATCTTGGAGCCTTGGATTCTTGGGTTAGGTAACTTCTGCTGAGTAGACAACTTATTGGTTGCCCTAGACCTTTCTTTTCTGGGAGAGCAGAGCATAGAAACTTAAGTTTTGGTTTACTGACATGGGGATTTGCTTGAGCAACTTCATCTTGAGTCTAATGTGATCCCTTTAAGAAAACCAATATGAACCTTCCCAGATAAGAACTCTGTTAATAATTGCTTAATTTCAAATCTGTATGAATTGTGTGGCAGTTCATGTGGCAACTCTACTTTTAAGCAATTAATAGAAATATCTATTATCTTTGATAAGTTTGGTCTTAAACTTTGCAGCTTTTACAACCATGTCCCTTGCACTATATGTGACTGATTTTATAAAATTGTGAGAATATCTAATTCATCCTATGAGGAGGATTCACTTACACCTTGACTGAAGACCAATCCCCTATCCAAAAGAAATTGAACCCAACTAGGAATCATTTATATTTTTGTTCGTAAAACGATGAGCTCTTAAGGGAAAATGCTACAGGAGATGAAACTTTGTGACTGGCCTTTTGCAAGTAAAAAAGATTTACAAATTAAACTATTTCTAATTTGGGAATAGATAATAGTACTATTAGGTTAAATGTTTTTTTTCTTCATCATGCCAGCAGTTTGAAACAGATGGGCTTTTCAGCCCATTTCTGACTCTTGTAAGTGGTCTGGCCCACATGTTTAATATGAACAACAGTATTTGTCTACAGTTGTGCCTGTATGTAGTCTTAAACCAACTAAACATTCTGTGTTCTAATATTCTGTAGGGCTTAGAATCTGACATCCCCAAATTCTTTTTTCTTTTCTTAGAACTCTTTGTTTTGAAATAGTTTTAGACTTACAGTAAAGTTGCAAAAGGAGTACAGAAAGTTTCTCCATGTTCTTTATCTAACTTCTTCTGATGTGAACATCTTACATAGGTATAGTACAATTTTCAGAACCCAGCAATAAGAAGTGTAGGTACAATATTATTAAGTAAAATATTCAGTCACCAGTTTTCTGTTCTGAATCCAATCCAGGATCCCACATTGCACTTAGTTGTCACGTCTCCTTATCCCAAAATATTTTAATCATCCTCAGCTTATATCTGAAGTAGTTCTAGGCTCTGAAGAACAGAGAAAGGAAAAAATCTTGTATTTATAGATTTGCTGTAAGATGATTAGCATGTCTCATTTCTGAGGTCTCTGCTTGTTCTACCTCAGCCTTTCATGTATGCGTTGGAGAAGGGCTATAATGCAAGCTCTTCCTTCTTGAGACACTAAGATTATTATTGAAAGCGAGCCTTGTTTCCCAAAATATTTTATACAAGTCAGCTCAAAACAAATATAGGCTGTGTTGACCTATTTTGCTGCCTTCATTAAAATATGTGCATATAGTATTATAAGATTTTATTAAACACTTGTTTCAGGTTACTTTTGAATACATCCATCTAATTTTGCTTCCTCTAAAAGTACAGTAAATGGTGGTTGTGTCTGTGTGTTTTTAGGAATATAAAAAATAAGAACAGGAGAATTAATCATTTTGGAAGCTAGAAAGCAGATGGCCAATTAGTAACTAACTTAGCAGACCCAAATGAGTTTATCCCTAAGCCAGTAGTGGGAGAAAGCTGAGAAATGATTCAGTTTATACCACAAAAATTTGAATTTCAGAAACATGACTCCAGGGACTTCCCTGGTGGTCCAGTGGTTAAGACTCTGCCCTTACACTGCAGGGGGCATGGATTCTATCCCTGGTCAGGGAACTAAGATCCCACATGCTGCATGGCAAAAATAATAATATAACCAAAAAATAAATTGTTTTTTAAAAACAGTTCTCTCAGAAACACGGTTCCAATTAGATTTGGCAAACTTCTCTGGATAACCTAACTCAAGAGGAAGGACTTAAAGATGCATGAGTCAGGGGGTTCCCCAAGAAATTGCTTACCTAACTGAACCTAGAATGAATCACAAAGTCATCAAGCCCCTCTCTCCCACCCACTCAGAACTTGCAGTCAGTTTTTAGCTACTTTCCCCACCACAATTCTTAATTATGATCAAGACAACCAAGGATTACTAGATACCTGGGGAAAACCTACAACATGGAAAATAGAGAATAAAAACTAACAAACGAAAAGAGAAATTTGGAAGAAAAGGAACCCCTTTCTCCTCAGAAATTACCAAAACAATAATTTATATCCTCAGAGAGATAAGAGAAGGTATTGCATCCACTAAACAAGAATGAAATGCTAGTTTTCGTTTGTTTTATTTTTGGCTACGTTGGGTCTTCATTGCTGTGCGTGGGCTTTCTCTAGTTGCGGTGAGCGGGGGCTACTCTTCCTTGCGGTGCACAGGCTTCTCATTGCGATGGCATCTCTTGTTGCAGAGCACAGGCTCTAGGCGCGTGGGCTTCAGTAGTTGTGGCACGTGGGCTCAGTAGTTGTGGCTCGCGGGCTCTAGAGCGCAGGCTCAGTAGTTGTGGCACACAGGTTTAGTTGCTCTGCGGCATGTGAGATCTTCCCGGACCAGGGATCGAACCTGTGTCCCCTGCACTGGCAGGCGGATTCTTAACCACTGTGCCACCAGGGAAGTCCCTGAATTGCTAGTTTAAAAGGTGAGGGGAATGGGGGGTTCAGAGAAGAAAAATGAGCCCTTGGAATTAAAAACATGTCAACAAAATGAAAAAACTTCATTGGAAGGTTGAAAGATGAGATGGAAGAAAAAGAGGTCTCCAGTCTCTTATCCACAATGCCAAAATCTGTAAAGTTCTGAAAGTCAATAATTTTTTCATAAGTTTGCAGCAAAACTCACAACATATGTATAGTCTTTATCACATTTATGTGAATATGCTTATATTTTGCTACAGAAATATCACTGCTCCACATCTCATTGATAGTGTTACATACGGGTTTACACCATTACTGCCTTTCTAAAAATCCTAAAAGTTCTGAATTCTGATACACATTTGGTCCCAAAGTTTTCAGATAAGGGATTAAGGACTTATATCCCAAAAATAGAGCCAAAAGACAGAGAGATGGAAAATACAAGAGATAAGAAAGTTAGAGGATCCGTTCAAAAGATCCAATATCTAATAATACAAGTTTCAGGAAGAGAGAAAGACAAAATGTATAGGGTAGGAGTCATCAGCAAAATAATTCAAAAAAGGTCCCAGGACTGAAGGATATTAATTTCCAGCTTAAAAGAGACCACAGAATTCTCAGAAAAATAGAACAGTATAAAACAAACCCACATTAAAGCCTGTCACTGTGAAATTTTAGAGCACTGGACATATTTGGATAATCTACAAACCAGAGAGAGTGGGGGAAAAGTCACATACAAGGAGACAGGAGTCATAATGCCTTCAGATTTCTCAACAACACTGGAAGGTAGGCTACAGTTGAGAGTTACCTTTAAAATTCTGAAGGATTTTTTTTTTCCCAACCAGGAATTCTATACCCAGTCAAACTGTCATTAAAATGGGAGGGTAGATGTTTTCAGACATGAATCAGATTCTCAAGAAAACTTTGCTAAATTTAATTTCCTTTTCTTCTCCTTCAGCCTCACAGAGGTGAAAATAAGAAATGAAGACACAGACAACAAGAGGAAAAAATAAATATTGGAGAAAATGGATAATCCATAAATCAAAATATTATTCCTGAATTAATCAAGAGATTCCTTAGTATCTCAGATTATGTATTAAGTCTTATTATGATAGAGACTTAGAAAGTAATACTTCATCTTGTATTGCCCAGGGTTCTTTTTCAGACCATAACAGAACATTTGTTTACAATGTATAAATAGTCACAATATTTCCATTGTTTCATAGGGGAGTCAGAAAACTAATTCCATTTTCCAGTTACAAGAATTTTTAAAGGTCACTTAAAATTTTTTTTTTTTAGTCCTCACTTCTAGAATGAGGTTTTGAGACTTACAAATCTGATTTGCTCTTCAGTGTCAAGTGCACTGGGTTTCACCTCAGTGAAGTAGCCCTCACTGGGGAGGCCAGGGTGTCTGAAGAGTGGATGTATAGGCTTTAGTCACATGGTTGCACTGAGCAGGACCACTGCTAGTCCTCACTGTAAACAGCCCACAGACTCCAGCCTCTTCTGTTTCACCCCCTGCCCAGTGAATCACATAGGTCAGAAAATGCCCACAGAAGGGAAGAACACAGAACCTTGGGAGGTTATTTATATAGTCAGTAAAGTTGCTCAGCAGTTAACAATAGAAAATAAAGCAAACCAGCACTGTATTGACTGAGATTTTTCTCAGAACAGTTTAACTGTCCACTTTTCACAAAGATACAGCCTTAAAAACTTCTGTTTACTTCTGCTCTCTGATTTGTGTGTTTCAACGATTAGTAATCTATAGTGAGGTAAACTTAAAGTTGCGAATGACAGATGGGAAATAAGATCTCATTTAACTACATGCAATGTATATTCCCTATTCCTATTTCCACTATGTACAGAAATCTGCTTTTCAGTCTCTTTGAATATCAGTTTAGTAGTTCTCTGGCTTTGTTTCCTTCATGAATGTCAGTGTGCCTTTGCTGGTTTTCTTTCCTCTCCGTTTCCTCCCCTTCATGGCCTGACCTGCTCCTGTTCCCTCGAGGCATAGAATACATGTCACCTCTTGTATAGCTTTCCCTGCCCCTTACCTCATGCCTACCTCCACCTTCAGGCGGGGGTCCTGAGAAAGTGGAGCATGGGATCCACACGGGTTCTTCATTCTAATGAGATAAAAAGAAGAGAGCATGAGTGCAGTGCTAGGGAGGGGGTGGTTTAGCATATGACATTGGGCCACCTGGTTTTTAATTCCTACTCTGCCACTTAATATGTGACCTTGGGCAATGAACTTAACCTCTCCATGCCTTAGTTTCTGCCTTTGTCAATTGGAGGACAATAATAGTACCTGTCTCATAGATTACTGTGAGGATTGAAGAAAATAATACATGTAAAGTACATTCTTATATAGAGCTTAAGAACATGTACTCTGGAGCCAGGCTGCCTGTCTTCAAGTCCCTGCTCCATTACTTAGTCAGTCTTTCTACTCCTCAGACTCCTCAGATGGTTGCTAACATCTCTGAGCCAAAAGTGCCTCTGAATCAGATTCTTTCAGCTGAACACGGGGTCAAAAGGAGGGAGTTCATTCTGTGTCTTTAAAAAAAACAAAAACAAACAAAAAAGCAAAAGCTACTGTTAGGGTTGTTGAAAGAATCACAATTAACATATGTAAAATACTTAGGCCAGCGTGTGACAAACAGTTAGCACTATTTAAGTATTATTTATTATTGAAAGGCGTAGGTAAGGGTCTATTTTACAGTATGCACTCAAGAGTGTATGCACTCTACTCAATGCTCCGTGGTGACCTAAATGGGAAGGAAATCCAAAAAAGAGGGTATATATATATATATATATATATATATATATATATATATATATATATATATACATACATGTAGCTGATTCACTTTCCTGTACAGTATAAACTAACACAACATTCTAAAGCAACTATACTCCAATAAAAATTTTTTTTTAAAGTAATACTTGCTGTTTTACAGGGAATTCCCATTTTTCAACAAAATTCAAAATAAGAAGTGGAGAGAAGAAAGGGTCTGGGGTTGAAAGAGAGGAAAGCGAGTTAAAGCCATGATAGGATGCCCTACCTCCCACCCGAATAGTTAAAATGAAAATGACGATACTAAAAACAGCTGGAACTTGCACACACTGCTGATGGAGTGTAAGTTAGTACAGCCACTTTGCAAAACTGATAGTACCTTTGAAGGCTGAACCTAGACATATCCTTGATCCAACAAATCCAATCCTAGATGTCTATTCACCCAACAGAAATGCCTGCTCCTGTGCACCCAAACAATATTTATAGGAACATTATCCTTAATAGCCAAAAACTGGAAGCAGCTCAAATAAGTTCTGTATGGTTATAAAATGTACAACAGTGTGTGTGTTATTATGATGTGTAAAAGAAGCCAGACACAAAAAAGTACATAATGTATGATTCCTTTTTTTTTTTTTTTTAAGTTCAAAAATGATAGAACTAATCTATGGAGTTAGAAGTCAGGATGGTGGTGATCCTTTGGCAGGGGAGTAGAAACTGGAGTGGGGCCCACAGGTGATGCTGGAGTTCTGTGGCTTAATCTAATTTGATGGTTACGTGAGTGTATTTTCTTTGTGAAAATTCATGCAGCTGTATTCTTATGACTTATGCATTTGTTAGCTATGTATGTTAAACTTCAATTTATAAATATATTTAAAATCAGAAGGCTTAAGAATTTTGGAAATAATGGTTCACTTTTTCTACTTGCTAAGTCTCCGGAGAATTAAAGATTTCGTACTTTTAAATAATGTAGGTGTTCACCACAAGGCTGGAAAATTAACCAATCTGGCTTCTTTTTCATCAGTTGTGTCTTCTGGACTGTAAAATAATATTCTCAAGAACAGAAATTAAGTACCTCAGGCAACATACTTGGAAGTAATGGTTAGTTTTCATTTATCCTGCCACCTCACATACCCTTTTACAGACTACATAGTCTACATATATAAGCTGTATATAAAACTATGGTTTGGAGCTAGAATCGGTCTTTTTAACTTTTCTCTGAGTGATAACACTGTCATCCTTCAGATCAGATCTGGTGGTTTTAAAGTTTGATTGAAGAAAGAGTTTTATGTGATCCAGCTGTGAGATGTGAGAGGCAAGTTGGAAGGTGCTCGAATGAGCATCAGTTGTAATTGATGCTTGTGCTCGTTGCTTTGGTGTCCATGATGCTGGTTTTTAGTAACTTAGTGAGTTTTATCTTTGAATGGAATGTGTTTTGTTTAGTCTGCATTGTGCCCAGATTGAGGATTGAAAACCTTACACTTTCGCAGAACATGGCTTTGTAGCTCTTTCCTTTCCTGCTATTTTTGTACCATGTGAATAATTGCACAGTGAGGCCACCTGCGAGGCCTGAATGGCAGGAGATAAAGGCGGCCATCCCTTAGATTGACACTTGAAAAGCTGGTATACATTTGGAGTTCATTCCTGTTTATCCTTTATATGTTAAAGTCTCAAACTTCATTTCAACATGGTTCAAACATCTCTGAGCCAAAGGTATCTCTGGGTCAGTGTCTTTTAGCTGAACGCTGGGTCAGAGTGGGGGGACCCATTCCGTGCCACCCAGAATCTGCTAGAGGGACTCAGTTCTCATTCAACTGAGATAATAAGAACAGCAAGTTCCACTCCTGTTTTAAGTGTGTTGGTTTAATCATATCATTGAGCCATCCAGTTTGGCATGCGCTTCACAGGGAATAGTGAAAACATACGGTTCTTAAATTGTCAAATTAATACTTCAAAGTAAATGTTTTTTGAATGCCTAGAATGTATCACACCTGTTAGGTATTTGTCAAAAGTATTTCTCAACATAGCAATTTTTTGAGGACTTAACTGAAAAAGAATTAAATTAACACATGCCTAGGACATTGCAGAAGAGATTCATGATTAAAAATGCACACCCACACTCACCCATATTCTTTCACTATGGATATATACAAATCTAGCATTTATGGGTATGTAGTAGATTAGGCAGGGTCCCTTCAAGCCTTTCCCAACAGATTTTTCTAAATGCAACTTTGCTCTGGGCTACAGAAGGGTAGGTTCCCTTTGCTGAAGTAGCAGGAATCGCATAAATTAGGGAGGAGAGTACAGATTGGTTTCAGAGTAAGAAGCTTATTCAGTTTTTGAGCAAAGGGCCCTTTGTCACTAGGTGTCTCCTCTTCATAAATAATGTTACAGTACTTTGGTAACCCAGTAGTCATAAACCCTGGAACTAATAGAGGAAATGAAATATAAAAATATTCCCTTATTTCCTGAAATGATGAACCAGAAATACTGGTATCTCCACAACTAAGTATTATACCACAGACTCTATATTTTCAAAATGGAAAGATCTCAAAAACAGGAACTTCGGGCTTCCCAGGTGGCGCAGTGGTTGAGGGTCCGCCTGCCGATGCAGGGGACACGGGTTCGTGCCCCGGTCTGGGAAGATCCCACATGCCGCGGAGCGGCTGGGTCCATGAGCCATGGCCTCTGAGCCTGCGCATCTGGAGCCTGTGCTCCACAACGGGAGAGGTCTCAACAGTGAGAGGCCCGTGTACCGCAAAAAAAAAAAAAAAGGAACTTCCATAAGAATCTAAGAACAAAGTACTATTTTTATTTTTTTAATCATTATTCTTTTTATTTGTTTGTTTATTTATTTATGGCTGTGTTGGATCTTCGGTGCTGCACGCAGGCTTTCTCTAGTTGCGGTGAGCAGGGACTACTCTTCGTTGCAGTGCGTGGGCTTCTCGTTGCAATGGCAGAGCATGGGCCCTAGGCACGCAGGCTTCAGTAGTTGTGGCACGCACGCTCAGTAGTTGTGGCTCACAGGCTCTAGAGTGCAAGCTCAGTAGTTGCGGTGCACGGGCTTAGTTGCTCCGTGGCATGTGGGATCTTCCCAGACCAGGGCTCGAACCCGTGTCCCCTGCATTGACAGGTGGATTCTTAACCACTGTGCCGCCAGGGAAGTCCCAATGTACTATTTTTATATCTTGTTTTCCTAATGTATCTCCATGTGATCTTTTTTTTTTTTTAATTTATTTTATTTTATTTTTTTGGCTGCATCAGGTCTTAGTTGCGGCACGCAGGCTCTTCATTGTTGTGCATGGGCTTCTCTCTAGTGGTGGTGTGCAGGTTTTCTCCTCTCTAGTTGAGGCACGTAGGCTCCAGGCCACAAGGGCTCTGTAGTTGTGGCCCTTGGGCTCCAGAGCGCATGGGCTCTGTAGTTTGCGGCACGCGGGCTCTAGTGCGTGAGCTCAGTAGTTGTGGCCCATGGGCTTAGTTGCCCCATGGCATGTGGGATCTTAGTTCCCTGACCAGGGATCGAACCTTCGTCCCCTGCATTGTAAGGTGGATTCTTTACCACTGGACCACCAGGGAAGTTCCTCTCCATGTGATCTTGAGCAAGTCACTTAGTGTTTCTAGTATCTCCCACTTTACTAATGTACTATAAATATGCAAAAGACCTAAATTTTTTGGTAAACTATAGCATTTTGGACACAGATAACATCTTTGGTTTTTTTCTTTGAAAGGACAGCTGTAATTTTTGCTTAAAGACACACTGTTTGAGAATGATTGGGGTGGGGGAGGACTTCAATTATTTTATGTAATTCTTGTGAAATAATTGTGTTTATTTTTCCCTTAATGTTGTTTATTTCTTTGCTTAGCAGACAGAAGGGGGCGCACAGACAGAAGGCCAGCAGTCACAGACGCAAAGTAGTGAAAATTCAGAGAGTAAATCTACCCCTAAACGCCTGCATGTCTCTAATATTCCTTTCCGCTTCCGGGATCCTGACCTCCGGCAGATGTTTGGGGTAAGTCTCTGAAGTCCTTTTATGGTTTTACAATGAAAATATACTTTAACTCACCAGATGTATTATTAGTCATTACTACTTTAGGATAAAATTACAAGTATGTTGAGAAAGATCCTGAGGTAAATCATTATTTTCATCAGGCTTTAGAAACTTTCCCATCTCCTGGCCTATTCTAGACATTATCCTTGCAAATTCTCACATACATAAGATGACTCCACAACCCAGTTTGCCTGGGACTGAGGGGTTTCTTAGGACGTTCAGAAAACCCAAGCACTGAAATCAGGACAAGACAGTAATCCCTGCCTTTCAAAGGGTTATGAATTAAGTAAAATCATATCTGTGATCTAAAATCAGGTATAGGGGGTTAGTTTGCTGCCTGGCGTGTTCTTCCAGCTGTTTACTTCCTCCCAGAATCGCTGTCATGAAAACGAAGTATAATAGCAAATATTTAAGTTACTCAGAAATGAATGGCTGCTGAGAATCTTAATTCTTTTGGGGGGCTAAGGTGTTGTTGCCTGTTTTAATTTGATCAAACACTTAACTTGAACTAGGAGTAAGAAATAATTGATTTTTGTTTTAATTATTTGGATAGCAGCCTAATGCTTTGTCAGAAAAGCAAATGCCCTTCTTTAAGTCTCGGTTGTGGCCACTTCATGGCGACAAGACCCTGGAGCAGAGTTCTGTCACTTACAGCTGACTTCCTGGATGTGTTTTCTATACCAAAGGCAAGGCCAGGGTTGAGATTTAATGGTATTTTTGAAGCACT
Source organism: Globicephala melas (assembly GCF_963455315.2). Classification (NCBI taxonomy): domain Eukaryota; kingdom Metazoa; phylum Chordata; class Mammalia; order Artiodactyla; family Delphinidae; genus Globicephala; species Globicephala melas. The sequence goes on from NC_083323.1 coordinate 11,854,774, forward strand.
GGAAGAGCTTTTCAACATGAAATGGTAGCCAGCTATTCTCCAGTTCTACAGAAAAGAGAGCAACAGAAAATATAAAGGGCGACATAAAGAATTTAGGTTACGGCACTTCCCTGGTGGCACAGTGGCTGGGAGTCCGTCTGCCAGTGCAGGGGACACAGGTTCGAGCCCTGGTCCGGAAAGATCCCACATGCTGTGGAGCAACTGAGCCTGTGCACCACAGTTGCTGAGCCTGTGCTCTGGAGCCCGCAAGCCACAACTACTGAGCCCACATGCCACAACTACTGAAGCCCGCATGCCTGGAGCCCATGCTCCACAACAAGAGAAGCCACCGCAATGAGAAGCCTGCACACTGCCTCAATGAGTAACCCCCGCTCAACTAGAGAAAGCCCACGCGTAGCAACGAAGACCCAACGTAGCCAAAAATAATAAATAAATTTAAAAAGAAAAAAGAATTTGGGTTATGTTTAAGAAGAAACTTCCCAGGAGTATGAGTTACTAGGTTCTCTACTGAATTATCAGAGATAATATGGAACCTTAATCTCTGGAGGTCTGTGAAAATGGAATGCATCCTCATCTGTCAGAAGTGTTTTCTCTGTTGAGGCAGAAAAATAGTGTCCACTAAAGATCTGCCTAGGCCAGTTGTCAGTGATTTCTTGAAATGTATAATGCCCTTCTCATAAGACACTAAGTGCAAAAAAAAAAAAAAAATTTTTCATTGCAGGAGATACCTGGTTGCTGTCTTCTTCCACGTAGTTAGTACCTATCAGTGTTTTAGAAGGACAGTAGCATTGGTAAAGAGCAGAGATTCCATGTTCTATTTTATTTCCATTTTATTACCTCTGCAGACTTGATGAGTACCTTCTTTTAGTCTCATTTTCCTTAACCAGTTCTTACTCTGGAAGGTTATTATAAAGATGAATTAGAAAATGTAAAAGAAAACAAACTCTAAAATACCATACAAATTTCAGTTTTTTGGATAGACATAGAAATAAAATAAAGTGCCCTCCTTCCTAAAATAAGACATTTTCCTCTTCCCTTGATTTTTCTGATTTTCTATTAAATGGTGAAGCTGGAATCAAGTCCAGAAGTCTTATTCTAGAAAACTTGGGCTCTTAATACATGTTTTTTTGATAAAGATAGTAATGATTCAACCCAATAAGAAAACATGATCTCTGTTTTGCCCTTTTCGTTTTTTAGTTTCTTCACATTTCCCAAAGTCTAGTTTGAAATCCAAGTGAAATAGATAATTGGGTCTGTGAGGCTAGTTCTCAAAGGGAAATGTGAGCCAAAACGATATTGGAGATTTACTGTACATTCCTTCAATTCAGTTCATTCAGGTATTGATTAAAACAGGTAGTTTTATCACCTTACATATACCTCTCCTCCAGATAATTACTGTGTTATTTGTATGCCCCTCTGATCAGCTATTTAGCTACCTAGCAATAGAGTTATTTAGGTGTTATATTTTTAGCTCTGTTTGATTTTCCAAATGTTAAAATATTTAACTAATTTCAAAACGAAGTTATTATTTTAAATATTCTAGATGATGTTTATTGCAGAAATACTGAAGTGGCAAATAAATATCGATAGAATCATCCATAATGTCCATGAATGTTTGGTATGCTGGAAAATGGCATGTAGCCTATGGAGATAACACATATATATTTATTGATTGGGAAAGTTATTCATAGTATATGAAGTTTAAGAAAAGTAACACACACACACACACACACACACACACACACACACACACACACACGCCTAAGGAAAAGCTGGGAAGGCTGTGTACCAAAATGTTAAGATGTTGGGATTGCAGATGGATGATCTTCATTTTTTGTTTTCCCTTTTCCTTTTTGTTTATCTATATTTTCTATTTTTTTTCCAGTAAATGTGGTTTACTTTTATTAATTAAAAAGAAAAAAAAAAGGAAGGCCTTACTTGTTAGTCCAATAGTTAAGACTCGGAGCTTCCACTGCAGGGGGCATGGGTTCGATCCCTGGTCAGGGACCTAAAATCCTGTATGCCGTGGGAGGCGCGGCCCAAAAAAACAAGAAAGGGAAGAAGAACAGCCATCAGTAGTATATCTTTCTACTTACGATTTCAAAAGTTAGAGATGTAGTTAGGAAAACCCCCAGTTCTTGTCCATGTGAAGAAGCATGTAATACAGTGACGCTGTGAATAACTTCTGAAAACAGCTTCCACTATAAAGAGGTGAATAATGCGTGAGTGAGTGAATTAAAAAAGGAAAAATTATCAGCTCAATGATGAGGAAAAATCAACAACTGATATTGGGACCTACCAACAAATAGAAACATGGATGTTAAATAAGTAGTTTAAAGAAAAAAAACCACCTCTTCCTCTTTCAGAAGAAAGTAAAGTATATGGATAAAAAGCTGAACATGAGTAAATGTTTTTATTTTTGTCTCTGCAGCAGTTTGGCAAAATCCTAGATGTAGAAATAATCTTTAATGAACGTGGCTCTAAGGTAAGCTCCATTTCAGTGTTGTGTGCTTGATTTCTTTTAGTTTTGTTTTATTTAAAATAGTAAATAGTCAGAAAACTTAAGCTGTTTTTCAAGCCTGCAAAAAGTATCCCAGTGAGCTAGCTTGATTAGGTTACCTCAAAACATAAGCCACTGCGTGGCCAGATTTCTCCTAAATCTTTCTTAAATTGGGAGAGTGATGGTGTAGAAACGAGCGAGGTTTGAGGGGAGAGTGTGGCCGTAAGGAGGAAAGGCTGTAGGAGATGTCAGTCCTTTCTCAGATTTAAATTGGGCCTAAGCTTCTTATTGTAAAGGACGAGACAGAAGACTGGAAAAAAGTGAAAATTTTGTGAGAATTCTAGTTGGGATTTTGTGAGAATTCTAGTCTGAATTCTACCAGAACAGTTCAGCTTTTAAAAATCGAACTTCAAAATGACATACTTAGAACAAATTTAATATTTCAGTTGTTCAGTTGACTTGTTCTCTCTGTTTAGTAAATTCTGATAAAGCTTGAAAACAGGGAGTAGTGACTCAGGTATTCACTGTGGATTTCCTCCTTTAAGTTATACCCAGATAGGCAAGCTTCAGGACTGAGAGTCACTTCAATTACAAATACAGTGAGTTGGGGTTTTTTTGCATGAGGATGAACATAATAATTTACTGTTTTAAATTCCCAATCTGTATGATTTAGAATTTTTATGCACTAAAATAAGCAGCAGTGCTTTTAGGAATGAAGGAATTGTAAAGTCTTACAAATGGTGTTGTGAAAAAATATTTGATGAACTGAATTTCAGAATGTTTTATGTGAGAGTTTTCTTCTTCCTCAACAAATGGAATACACTCCACAGACACAATCAGCTGTGGGCAGGCTTGTAAATATTTACCTTGCTATGTTCAGTTCTACTTGCATTTTTAGGTTAGACCAGTTTTTTGAAATTAATTTTCATTTGGTCATCCCTACTGAACTTTGAAAATAGCCCTTAGCTATGATTAAATCTCTTAAGAATGTAATTTGAGAAGAGCTAAATAAAGTAAATAAATAAGCTAATATTTACCTCTCTTAATTTCCTACTCCAAATTCACCATACTTTGGGAACTAATAACATATCTACAGAGTTATATATACTTCCTGCCCCCATCTGTACTAATAAAAATGTTTGTGCTTTCCTAATGCTTCTGATTATTATTCCCTTCCTTTATAGAATGCATCAACACTAAAAGTGTTTAATTCTGACTATAATAATTATTTGTTTATTATTAAAGAGGTAATTATACTCTAAGCTTTCAGTTTTCAGTTAAAACAAAAAAAGATTAATTATGCCTATACAGAACTTTCTCCAGCACTTAACTTGGTAAGTATTTTTAAAGTGAAATCTATTCAAACTGTAACCAGTAAAACTGTTTATACTTGTAATTTCCTCACAGTGGATTTCTATTCATTTGTTGTATAGTTTGCTGTTATTTTTTTGTGAACTTTTTAGATACAAGATAGAAAAATGACAATGGTTTAGAGATGAGAAGCACATGAATGTGAAATAAATACATGAAGATTATTGACCACACTGTTTATCTGAACCAGTATAGTTTAAATGCTTTTGGTTTTAAGTGTTTGCACTTAAAACATTCTTAGCTAGACTAACAACCGGAAGCCCAATAAAATTCTATCAGGCATTGAGGACTTTGCTCCTTACCAAGAAAATAATTTGATTGAATTCTTGTGAAGCAAAGGAAATTGATCTTTCTAAGGCTTCTTTCATTGACTTCAAGGATTTGCCTACTACCAAAAAATTTTTAATTTACCCGATTCAATTACTCCTCCCCTGTAATTTCCATTTTAAAATGACACAAGCCTTCCTTTTCTCTTTGGGGAATCTAAAAGTATATGCTGCCTCTCTCAGCTTGATGCTGTGTCCTCACTGCCCTTTTTTCTTTGGGCTGCTGAAGGGTAGACAGACTGTGTACTAATTGGAAAATGTTTTTAAAACAAAGCACAGAATTCAGAATTGCCTTGGACCTGCCTTCTAGAACTGATACAAAAACCTGTCTTCATCCTTTGCCCTTCTTAACTGCTACCTAAAGTTCTTAGCTGGAATGGGCTCATTAATAGAGATTTATTTTGGAGTCAAAACCTAGATGCGTCTTCTGGGATCCACCTGAGATAAATTAATGAGTACTTTTCTTTTTGTAAATTAAGTTTAGTTTCTCATTACTTTTGTGTCTGGGGTTGACTATAAAATTACAACATGTCTTGAAAGGAGCCAGAGAAAAGGAGACTTATATGGTCCTATTGGTTAGCTAAGAATTGCTCAGTCTTTTAACAGAGTGCTTTTCTGTACAGAAATTAGCTTTATTGAATTTTTTCTGAAGCAATAATGGAAAAACTGACAAGTTTTTAGAGATAAGTAATACTTACATGTAAAACAGTATTTAACCAAGTGACTGCGAAACAAAAAGCAACTCTTTATTACCATGTCTTATTTTTTATGAGATCGTTGGCCCCGGGTTTGAGAATATACCCCCTTAAAAACATAAGTGAACACTGTCTTGCTGCATGCCCATTCCTTCCCTGCCTGCTAGTAGTCTACCTTTCCACCTTGCCTGGAGAGTAGAATTTCTGTGTTCCAGAAAGTAGTTGTTTCTTTGTTGTTGACTATTTTCCTTTTTTCTTCTTTGACCTTCATATTCTGAATTTGGTTTTTATGAAATGAATTTATTTCATTTACATGCATATACATATATACATATTTATTTAAATTATTTCATGTGATTTTTGAAAGTGTTCTTTTTACTCCCTGCTCCTTTGTAAAAACATAAAGTCAGCTGTATTTAGTTTTCTGTGATTAACTGAAGCAAAGATAGACTATCCTTTTGAAAATGTTTAATTAAGATATGTGATGAAAAATGATACCCCTTCCAAAAAGTTAACTAATGTGCTCATATAGAATCTAGAAAATGATGAAACAGATACACATAGCATTATTGATTCTCCAGATTTCACCAGTCGTGACAAAGTAGTAATACAAACAATAAGAAGTTAGTGTATAGGGAGAGTGGCCATATATCCTGGTTTATCTAGGATAGTCCCAGTTATACTTGTTGTCTTAGCAATTAATAATGTCCCCTTTCTCCCTCAAAGTATCCTAGTTTGAACAATAAATTATATTGTCGTTCTCTTTATAGATCCTTTGAGTAACAATTTTTAAAAAGCACCCTTTTAAAAACCATTATAAAAGGAAAACATGACATTTAATGAGAAGGCGGGAAAGCATACATAGTTCATTAAATGGAATAGTCACAATATTCTCATGTATTTCCTTCCTTTTTTCTTTTTTTCTCACATATTCTCACATAGAATCTTAAACAGAGCACTGAACAGTGGTCACCTAGTTCAACAGCCAATACTCTTGACCTTGTACTGTCTGCTAGACGCTTTTAGTAACTGAGCACTTGTTTTCAAAAGTTTATTTCACTGTTGAAATTCAGACCTTCCACCATCCTGTTCACTATCACCCAGTCCCATAACATTTTGTTTGTGATAATTATCAAGCTTATTTTAAAAAGAAATACAAAGATTCTAACATTTATATTTTCCATAAAGTTTTGTCAACATACTTTGAGTATACTTGTCACTTTTGAAGGGACGCGTTTTATAAATATTGAATGTATAGAAGCTCTTCTTCTTCACACAGTGTCAATTGTTAAGTCCTCTAAAGGACTGCAGAAGAGAGCACAGCAACAATTACTGAGATTTCTAGCAGATTTTTAGTTAATGTGTTTGCATTACTTCTCTCAGGTGGATTTCTGGAATGATGGGAATCTGGGTTTGGGTTAAGCTTATGTTTAGGCTGGAGTTAGGGAAGATAAAACCTCTATTCCCATTCCTCAGACACAAGAAATATGCTGTAATTTCTCTCCTATTTCCCTGGCTTTTGATTTTATGCAAAGGGAAATTATTTCTTTCCAAATATAGTCAAAAGACTGTCTTTGAAATTGCACTGAGTAGGCCTTTGTGATTTTCAGTAAAATTTGATGGGTAATGCTGAGGTGAAATGTTTTTCATTATACTTAAAACTGAATTAACAGTGCATGTATTTCCAAAAGTCTTAGTTTATTTTCTTTTGCTACCATTTTATGGGTTTTAGTTTTAGTTTTCTTTTATTTATTTTTTAATTTCTGTGTTCTGGCCATACCCAGGAGAACCTTCTGCTTTTGATTTCTCCCTTAAAAGTTACATGGTAAATTTTCTTTCTCATTCTTCTGAGATGGAAAAATTCGAAGATTATACAAATTTAAAAATATTTTTACAATGCTCATCCTGTTGCTTGTTATTTACTGCAGTCTGAGGCCAGACTAAAAAGGTGACAGTTATTCGGCTCCTGTGTGCCCTTGATGACAAATGGATGTCAAGGCAGATAATAAAATTTTTGTCACACTCTGTAGAAGTTTTAACCACGACCATGTACCTGATAAACACAGCATCCCTCAATTTCCAAAAGACAGCTAAGATAGCTGGTAAATTGTGAATGTAGCACTGGTGTATTTAAACTGCTAACATAGAAGACCTTTGGGAGCTGAGAACTTTAGGTAAGAGTGTAAAGGTGTAGACGTTCCTTGCCCAGCGCAGCAGCCACGTCGGCCGCTTGAAATGTGGCCCATCTCTAAATGGAAATGTGCTCCAAGTGCAAGATAGACACCAATTTCAAAGACTTAGCTCAAAAAGAATATTAAACATCTCACTCATAATGGTTTCATAATGATGCCATGTTGAAATTATAATACGTCGTATATACTGGGTTAAATAAAATGCATTATTGAAATTAGTTTCACTTGTTTTTACTTTTTTAATGTAGCTAATAGAAAATTTGAAATTATATATGTGGCTCATCCTGTATTTTTGGATATATTGGATAGTGCTGGTATAGACAAATGTTGCAACATCATTTTTTTAATTTAAAAATGAAAGTTTACTTTTTGTTTATCTTTTATCTTCTTACATACCTGAAATATGTACTGTTAAGGGTCTGACTTTGTAGCTATTCAGACTGTTATTATGTTTCCCTTTTTGATACCTTGTATGATCGTTTTGAAGCTCTTCTAAGGAAAATGTGTTAGGTTTAGACATAATTGTGTTAAATTTTTTTCAAGGCAAGAGATCCAAATGACCAGAATTAATGTGAATTAGATTTCCAAGAATAAGGGAACATTAAACATAATTTCGTGGAAGAGAGTTTTCCTATTAGTAACTTTTTAAGTCTATGAATATCCTTGGCTCAATTTCTGGCACATTTAAAAAGTGCTAAATTTTATTGAAGAAACAGTACATTAAAATTTTTTTCAAGCCTTATTTGAGTTAATATTCTTAAAACCAAGTTGTAAATGTGACAGATAAGCAAGCAGGAAGTTGAGGTGATGGAAAACCACCTGTTTGAAGTTTCAACTCAAGAGAAAAGTATTTAAGGACAGTACTCCAAAAATACTGGTTATGCTTCTCATCTTCCTAATCACAGACCTTAATTCTGAGAGATATATACTCATTTCCTAGTGCTTCTGAGCAAATTATCACAAACTTGGTGGCTTAATACCACACAGATTTATTAGCCTACCGTTCTGGAGGTCAGAAGTCCAAAGTGGGTCTCACTAGGCTAAAATCAAAGTGTTGGAGGGCTGTGTTCCTTCAGGTGGCTCTAAGGGATGCTCCATTGCATGCCTTTTCCAGCTTCGGGAGGCAGCCCACATTCCTTGGCCTATAGCCCCCCTTCCGTCTTCAGAGCCAGCAACAGCCAGCCCAGCCTTTCTCAGGCCGCTACACTCTCCAATTCTGACTCTCTTTCCCTCTTTCACTTCTAAGCACCTTTGCGATTACATTGGGCTCATCTGGATAATCCAGGATAATCTCCCTATCGCAAGATCATTAATTTAATCACATCTGCAAAATCCCTTTTGCCATGTAAGGTAACATATTCACAGGTTCTGGGGATTAGGACATGGACAACTTTGGGGGGACTGTTATTCTGCCTGACACAAGGTCTATTTATCTTCGAAGGAAAGAAAGAAATCCTATTACCTCTGTGTTTCTTATCAGGAGTCCCAAAGTATCAACAAGGCCTTCTGCCTCCTCTTTACGCTAGTAAATATGCCTGCAAAGATTGCTTCATTTTGGGGCTTCCCTGGTGGCACAGTGGTTGAGAGTCCGCCTGCCGAAGCAGGGGACATGGGTTTGTGTCCCGGTCCAGGAGGATCCCACATGCCGCGGAGCAGCTGGGCCCGTGAGCCATGGCCGCTGAGCCTGCGCTCCGCAGCGGGAGAGGCCACGGCAGTGAGAGGCCCACGTACCGCAAAAAAAAAAAAAAAAAAAAAAGATTACTTCATTTTTATGTCTTTGATACCTTGATTAGCATTTCCTTTAGTTTATAAACACCTTTCCTTATAAAACACTTTTAAAGCATTTAAAAGTGAAATTTTGTTCCAGAATACTGAAGTTATATTGAAAAAATCTTACACAAGCAGACTTTAATGTTAAACTTCGTCATATGCTGACTGTAAGATGCTAGCACTTATGATACCACACAGCCATTGTGTCACAGATGGTCCATCAACACATTACAGAAAGAAAGGTCATAGAACACATTTAGCAATTAGATTTGAAAGAGAAAATTAGAAGAATTGTAGGACTAATATAGTTTAGTAAATAGAATACTGAATTTCGGTTTCAAAGCTTAATTTCTAATTTTCTCACCATTAGCTGTAGGAAAAAGCTACATGGAAGGAAGAAGACCTTGTTGGTGCTCTGGGCCTTGTTGATGCTTGAATACTTAACCTCAGATTGGCTCAATGTCTTTACTTTCAAAAGGAAACAAACAGGTTTATCCTTTCTACCCCATGGGTGCATTTAAAAGACACACAAGTATGTGTGTATGTATGTGGGTGTGTGTAGTCATAATGCTAAAGTTAAAAACTTGTATATTAGCCTCTACATAATCTGCTGTCCAACCACTAGTTTATAATTTATTAATTTAACCCAGGGCATAAAATGTATAAGGCTGTGACAGTCCGTTGAAATACAGCTTATAGAACTTACAAAATGTGATATAAAAACTCATCACTATCTGTAACCTTTTTTATTTTATTTATTTATTTATTTATTTATTTATTTATTTATTTATTTATTTAGTGGTACGCGGGCCTCTCACTGTTGTGGCCTCTCCCATTGCGGAGCACAGGCTCCGGACGCGCAGGCTCAGCGGCCATGGCTCACGGGCCTAGCCGCTCCGCGGCACGTGGGATCTTCCCGGACCGGGCCACGAACCCATGTCCCCTGCATCGGCAGGCGGACTCTCAACCACCGCCCCACCAGGGAAGCCCTGTAACCTTTTTTAAAAGGTTTAACTTTCCTATTGGAGGATTCTCCAGGATCGGATAGCTGGCTTCCTGTCTTCATCAGATGCTAGTGTAGATGACAAATGGAATAATTAATTAGTAACTTGCCCTTGTACACCTTGAGTTGTCAAAGTGGCTATAACATGTTGATATCAAAATTTGTTTCTGAAAATGTGTTCGCATTGATATTTTCAACACATGTACATTTTTAAGGAACAATTTTGAATTAAAATTACCCATAGTATTCCGTCCTAAGCTACATATATTTTAAAAAATTTCTGTCAGCTTAGCATTTCACTTTCTAGATATCCACACTGAAGGTAGAGATAATCCACTGGAATCCTCCGTGGGTTGCCACCCAACCATATAGTCATTTAAATGCTGAGAAATCAGATCCTTCAGAATGATGGAGTTGCTTTTATAAAATCTTATTGAGCAATGCACATTATTTACCATCTCAGTTAAAAATATGTTTTGTATATATAGGAGTACTCATGGTATTAATAAGCAGCAAAGCAGAACTTCAGTGAAAGTAAAGGTTCAGGTTATCCTACAATGGAATATTCAAAGAATGCTAGAGGGACAGTGAAGCTGTTGAGACATGAGGACTGTCTCAGAAAATTCTAAGAAGTTACCACTCTACAGATATAAAGAGCTTGAGAAAATTTTATAGTTGCAGAGTGGAAAGATAAGGACAGAGCACCTAGAATGAAACTGATATAATGCTTTGTCAAATAGTCCTATAGTATATAGTAAATCCTGCTGGTGTTGAAATTGATAGAAAGATAATGACCCAGGCGGTCTTTTCAGATTTAATGTGAGTCAAGGAGTAGAGTGGGTTAACTCCCAGTCTCCTGCTTTTTCTATTTAATAAATTAAAACTCCATGGTTGGTTGGTTTGTTTTTCAGCGTCTACAATGGACAAATAAATTAATCCTAACTCAGAGTAGCAACTGTATTGCTGTTTTATGGTATTCGTTTCCTATTAAATAGTATGCAACTGATGTCACTAACATAGACCTCATTCCTGTTGCCTTTTTGACTATTCCTTTTTCTCTCTGCATATAGAAAAAACTAATACATTTAGTAGCAGATGTAGGCTTCAACAAAATTTAGGCAAATTTGGGTAAGCAATTTTCTGAAATTCAGCTGAACATATTTTTACTCTTGAGTGTCAGTCTGGTTGTTTAAAATTCACATTGAAGAAAAGTCATAATTGACCACTGCTTAGTGGTATTTTCGTTTGCTTAGACAAACATGAGTGCTCTCCTCTTCCACACCCAGTACCCACAGAATCAAGCATGAACACTATATCTTAAATTATACCGTTCCCAGAGAAGTTGATGGTGCTATAAGCAACAGGTAAAGTGGGGCTAAAACGATTAGACCGCCTCAAAAACTCATTATACAAGGTTTGCACCTAAATATCAAGTTCCATGTAGAAGTTACTGAGGAATAATAGATTTAATTATTTTTAGTATTATATAAAAGTATATGTATGTTAGCAGCATGAAATAAGAAAGGTAGGATTTTTTCAAATGTTCAGATTCTCAGTTGAATAGTTTGACCCGAGTAACTCTATACCTTAATTTTGGTCTGGCCTCACATGCTTTATGTTTTATTTTATTATTTTTATTGTTGTTAATTACATTATTATTATTATCATCACTACTACTACAGTTCTTTATTCTTTTATTGGATTTAATTTCCCTTTACAAAATATGCATGGACCAAAAATGTGACTTTGGGAGAGTATTGCTGAGTTGTTGCTGATGTCAGTTTCATACTGTGATATTTTTTTTCTATTTACCAAGAGATCAGTATTTCAATATAACGATGTGCATGTTTTCCCCCCTTCTCCCGCTGCATGCAGGGATTCGGGTTCGTAACTTTCGAGAATAGTGCTGATGCAGACAGGGCCAGGGAGAAATTACACGGCACCGTGGTAGAGGGCCGTAAAATCGAGGTGCATGTCTTCAATAATTCAATTTCTGGTTTATATTTTTATTTCTCTTTTTATGTATTGCCTCACTTATTTCACATTTGGAACCCTGTCTTGTTTGTGTTTTTGTGTCTCTGTGTCCTTTACCTTCTTGCACTAAAACGCGTAAAAGTAACACTTCTATCCTTCTCCCCCCTCCCATTTTTTGGTTGTTTTGGGGTTTTAATTTTGATTTACCTGTGTGCGAATGTATGTGTATTTGTTTTTCATTTACTTTTTTCCTCCAAAATGTTCATCCTTCTACTCTCTTGATTTTTTTCCTTTGCTTCAGTTTGCGAGACTCTGAATTCCTCTAATCAGGCCAAAATAAAACTAACTTTTAAAATGTCTACAAACTACCCAATTTAGAAATGTGTCCTATGATGAATCAAGGGGCCAGCCAGTATCCTCTCTCTCTTGGGAGGCCAGTTCGCCTCCACATGCGTGTGACAAGTAAGGAACAGAAGATCACAGAGGTTGGGGGCGGGGAGGAAAGAATCCAAAACTAATGTGGTTTTCAAACATATTTACTATCTAGAATTTCAACAGTTACTGGAGGGTTGGGTGGCTGCCTGTGGAATGTGCTAGTACTGTGAGTGAGTCGGCCACCTGGTGCTCACCAGCCCTTTTCATAACGCAGTGAAGGTTAACTGGCTCCTTTCCCCTTTCCCAGTTTTTAAAAGTATGAAATATAAAAGCCACCATCTTGAGTAAGATGTCTGCATATTTTGCTTTTTTTTTCCCCCTCCCTTTCCAATGGTTTAGCATTTAGGGCCCTTCACTTGACTCACTCTTTCCATGGTAACTATACACAATGCTGGCGATGGTGCCCGTTGGCGGTAAGTGAAACAAAAGCACTAGAGAAGAAGCTTTTTTAAAATGTAATTACAAACAAATAAGAAAGAAAAAGTCCATCTGCCATCTCACATTAACACTACAAAATGTGATTTGACTTGCTCCTCTTCCTTTTCCTTTCCCCCTTTTATTTTCAATGCTGTTGAGTAATGCCGCCTGGACTTTGGATGTACACATTGTTTTGTAGCAGTCTGAGCTGTTTGAGTACTGACGTCATGGTGATTTTTTCCCCTTGCACATCTTACTCAGAGTTACTGAACTCCAGTTTGGCTGGTTTTATTAATGCACTTCCTGCCCCCACTTCCTTTCCTCCTTTTCCTCTTTCCCAGACCTCTGTTTGTAGCTATGACTGTTCTTTCTTTGCTCTTGACAGCTCTCTCTCCTGCCCGTGACAGCCTTCCTGACTTTCTCTCTTCTCTTCCCCGCTTTTTTGTTCTCCTTACCCAAGCTGTCTTCCTACCCTTTGCCCTAGTCCTTCCCCACCCCTTCTCTGTTCTGTGCAGCTATTGGTCTCTTTTGCTGACTGGTGGTTTCTGATTGGTTCTGGCCATTTTTCCTTTAAGTGCTTGGGTGCTTTCTGCTCTAGCAGCTAGTGGAAGCTCTTGCCCCATTCTAATCCTTGTCTGTGAGAGCCTCGCTCTTCACTTTCTCCTGTCTTTCCAAAATTGATTGTTTTTTTCTTTCTTTTATTTGTGTGTGTGTGTTTTTTAACTGCATGCTCTCAGTCTCATCATTGTTGTATCCCATTCTTTCTTTTAAATGTGAAATGTTGATATGATTTGGTGGGTCAAACTAGAGTAAATGGAGTTTCCGGCTCTTTTCCTCACATAGGAAGATCATCACTATACAAATCCTGAAAGACATATTATTAAAACATTTTTGGTTCCAATTCTACCTAAAATTGATGTGGTTTTTGGTAACAAATTTATCACTATTCAAATTTACCATAATATAAATTCCCAGAGCGAAATAAGACATATTATATTTTGTATGTTTTATAATTCTTTTAAAAACTGGCCTGTTTTTATATACCTGACAACATAGTATATAACCAGGTTCTATGGTAAGGCTTTACCCTCCTTGCAAGAGCTTTGAGGCTGGTTCTGACACTGGGCTGCAGTATCCTGGCTTCTAAGCTCCATTCATCTTTTCTTCATCAGCACCATCTTTGTAGCGTCTACTTATCTTACCACTGAGAATGCTTTAGTTATGCCGTTCTGTAATGAGGGTAGAGAGTACCATAAAACAAAAGAAACATAAGCTTTATTTTTTGAATTCTTTTAAGTGCCTGATTTAAAGCCCTCTTGAAAACTTTCTTCTTAAATGAATAGGCCACATAATCTAGAAAATTCAAAATGGTCCTGAAGTCTGTCAGCATGGGAATCTCAGTTCCTATATTTGTTTACTGACCTCAAACAGTAAAATCTCATACAAGCGTATAAAAAAAGCTGAACATCAGAACAGGTGAACTCCACAGATTTTTTTTCCTATCTTCCTATAAATTTATTTCCTGACCAACGTAGCAAGCCTCTGTTTTGTTAATGAACTTCAAAGTTCACGTGCACACAGAGCTGTTTCCAATTACTTTTTTCCATATTTTCTCAATGCAGAGACTTCTCTGTTTAAAAGATCTCCAAAGAACTTGCAGATGTACTTTTTCTTTGGAGGCCTGGATGGTAAAGTTGTCCTAGTTTTCCATTTGGAGACCAAGAAACTGCATTTTACTCTTGTTAGCCTCATTTAATGAACACTTTAATTAAAATACTATTATTAATATTTTATATTGTTATATTAATTATTTAAATCAGTTGTCTCTGAAATTTACATTTTAAACTGAATACTTTGTTATTGAATGAGCACCTCCATATTCCCTAATGTGGTTTACTTCCTCCCTGCCCCTTCTTTCTACTTTGTATCTGTAGGTGAATAATGCTACAGCACGTGTAATGACCAATAAGAAGATGGTCACACCATATGCAAATGGTAAGAGGTTACAAGTCATCTTCGGAAACATGTCATTTATTCTCACAAACATCAAAGACTTTTTCTTGATTTCAGTCTTCAGTTTGTTTTGTGTACGTTGAAGTATTTTCTTTACCTAGGAGAGTTAATTTTTATAAATTACTTTTTTTTTAAGTTTTTTTAGTTATTAAGGTGTTATAGTCTCAGTAAAGTTCATTTTATACAGTGCGAACACATCATTTGAGGTTACCTATTAACCCAAGTTAGGCCCCCCGTGGGCACCCTCTTTTTGTAGCTGCTGTAGTTCTTTGTAATATGTTAGGCTTGTCCAGGATACCCCTGGATCTTACTTATCTGAACATAATAATTGGAATAATTCTTGACCCCTTGTTCTCCTTTTGAAGGAATGGTGTAGAGGCAGCAGCCACGGGGTGTGTGTGTTGGGGAGGGGTACGCGCACATATTTTCTATTTTCTATTCCGTGCCTACCTGTTATACAGTGAGTTTTATAAATGTTTCTCATGAAGAAGGAATTTTTCTGTGAATATTTTGTCTAACAAAAACAGAACTTTTGCTTCAGTTGTCAAATTTAATCTAGACTCATACTCCCTAAGTGAGGTAGGATATAGTTTTAGTCTGTTGTACAACAGTGGTTTTGCAAGCTGTGTTCTACAGGACCATCTTGGGGGGAAAAGAAAACTGAATGGACTGGGTCTTGAGGCCTGCAGCTCTACTTTGGTGGACCTCATTCTCTGTTGTATATTTTAGAGTTATGCATAAGATTTTATCTAGAATAAAAAGGGGAGTTTCTCCCCTTTTATTGCTTTATAAAAGTTTGAACCTACTGCTAGAGTATGACAGTGTGTGCTGGTAGTATCTTAAATCAAGTAGAAGTGTATTATTAGTGTTGAGTATATCCCGGGAGGTCTTCAATAAATATGTGTAGCCCAGCTTTTCAAATAGATTATAGAAATCAGCATAATTTGCATTTATCAGCATAATTTGCATTTATCAGCATAATTTGCATTTTCCTTACTCACTTTACTAGTGGTATATCTTGGGATACCACCACCTTCCACTTTACCTTTTGTTTTCTTCTTTTCACTGCTATCACAGAAACAGAAGTTTCTGCAGTTTTGATAAAAATCCAATTTAAACTAAATCAGAAGGAGAGTATGTCAGATTTCCTTTCGATCCAGCGAGAATGGTGGAGCAGAACGAGCTGCTGACTAGAATTGAGAAGACAGAAATTCTCCTTCTAGATTTGACTCTTTATTTTCCTCTGTGACAGTGGGCCAATTTCCTAACCTATCTGATTCTGTTGTCACCTCTGTCAAGTAGCAGTCACAGAATTTTAGCACCACAAGGCTCTTCTTTAGAAGTCATTAAAATCCAACCCTCCTAGCTTATTATCTAGGAAATGAAGCCCAGGGAAGTGTAGTCCTTACTCATTGTCCCAGAGGTGGTACCTATCTTACCGCTCTCTTTGGGTTTTGTGAAAGTCAAATGACATAAACACATATAATACAATGTAAAAATACATTTGTAAAGTGTACAAAACTAAACGTATTCAAGATATTGTTGACAGTGTACCTTTATATACCATTATTATAATGTGCATCCATTGTATGCATTTAAAGGGAGTGCTTAAGTAATAGTGCCATTGATAGGAAAGGAAAAGTTCATTTTTTAATATTATTCTAAATCACTATTCAAGCCTACTGGAGCCAGACTTTAGAAACATGCAGCTCCCGTGTTAGAGATTCTGAAAAGAGTGTGCTAGGTGCCTTCTGGTGAATTCTCAGCATTTTAATTCATGTTGGCTTTGAGTCCCTTGATTTGTCTAGTTGAAGAACATTTGTGCTTTTGCAACTCCAGTAGGATTTGAATCCAGATTTTGAAATTTTTATGCAGCATAATGAACAGGCATGTCTATAAGCACATAAAATAATGAATGGGGGATTGGATTGATTCCGAATGAATGGATTTTCTCTTGAATAATGTCTTTGCTTATAGCCATTGAAATCTGTTAATTGGCCTTTTCTTCTTTCCGTTCACATATTTATAGAGTAGCAGTGACACAATGTTACAATGTTATAAAAGAATTAAACCAAAGAGCCAATCTTTCAGAAAAATAAAATGGCATATTTATGTATAAAATTCAACAAATATTTATTGATTAAAGTTTTCACATGGAATTCCACTCTATCAGTGGGTAATAGTGCATTTTTCTTTTTTTTTTACTACTTGCCATATTCCTATAAATCTAAAAAAGGGAATGTAGAAATGAAATTGATATCAAACCTAATGTTGTTTGGAAATACTTAAAATTTATAAATGTTTAAGTTAATGTTCAGCAGCGGTCTTGTGTCCATTAGCTTAAAGGTCTGATTAACATAAATATGCTTATTGCAAATTAAAATCTCAGAAGACATGCACCAAAGTTGGGAATGTACCTTGAATTTTATCATTGCATGTCTCTCCTTGGTGCCTTGGTTAACTCCAGTGAAATCCCAGTGGGAAATCCCAATGAAGGAAGATTTCCATTTACCCAGAATACCATTAGCATGGTATAAATGAACATGGAATTCAGAGGTCCAGGTCAAATTTGAATTCAGTCAAAGGATACCCTTATCAAACAATTAGAGTAGTAAACAGTGTTAAGATGATATAGAAGACAGTGCATCACAGTATGATAGAGAATGATATATATTCTGCCTTTTTCCTTCTTCTAAACAAAGATTAGGTCATTAAGCCGTTCTATGAGAGACCGTATACCAAACCCCAGGATTTATTTATATTTCTTTTTTCTTCTCTCATTCCCTCTCCATCTTCCTACCTCCAATTTTTTTCCTCACGTCTCTTTACCCCCACCACTCCCCTGCCAAATCTTCATTATCCTTTCACCGTGCTAGTCCTGCTTAAAGATGATCAGGTCCAGAAATGTCATCACCCTCTCATGTAAACCCCCACTGGCATTCTAAAGAGAAGCTGGTACCAGGCAAAAATGAACCCAGAGGTGTCTGAAGCCAACTTGCACATCACTCCTTTTCCTTAATATTCCTCATACAGTTTTTTGTTTGTTTGTTTGCGGTACGCGGGCCTCTCACTGTTGTGGCCTCTCCCGTTGCGGAGCACAGACTCCGGACGCGCAGGCTCAGCGGCCATGGCTTACGGGCCCAGCCGCTCCGTGGCATGTGGGATCTTCCCAGACCGGGGCACGAACCCGTGTCCCCTGCATCGGCAGGCGGACTTTCAACCACTGCGCCACCAGGGAAGCTCCTTCATATAGTTTTAAATGTTTACTGTCCTCTCTTCCATTTCAGGTTGGAAATTAAGCCCAGTAGTTGGAGCTGTATATGGACCCGAGTTGTATGCAGGTAGTATTTAAGTTAATTTTTCCATTTGTGTTATTTATATGTATTTTAAAAATATATTGTTTTTCAGTTTCCTATTCCTTTGTAATCTTTTTGCACTTTTTCATTTCTTAAATGCACTCAGCATCCAGCTTTCAAGCAGATGTGTCCCTAGGCAATGACGCGGCAGTGCCCCTGTCAGGAAGAGGGGGCATCAACACTTACATTCCTTTAATCAGTAAGTAGCCTATGTTGACCTGGCATGGCTTTTGACTGTTGTGAGTAAACAGTGATGTGTTGGTCTTTTTTTTCCCCCAAATATAATACATAACTGAAAAGGAGGCATTCACGAGAAAGATAAACACTATCACAGTGCCCTGTCCTGCTTATTATTAGCCTGTGCTAGAATCTTTTTGACCAAATGTTAAGATGGCCAAAAAGCATAAATAGTTGGAAAAGTTAGAAGGGGGTGAGGACATGTAAAGAAAATTTTAGTCTGCACTTTGTAATGAAGAAAACAAAAGAAGTAATTATTTGTGGAATGTGTTGTACATGTTATCTGCAAGTCAGCTTTGGGCCCTTGAGTCGAATATCACTCAAAAGCCCCTCCAGTATTATTGCTTATTCTCAGCTCTGTTGATATCTCTAAAGTCATTTTGACCTGAGCCATTTAGCCATTTAGCAAGAGATATAATTAAACAGAGTTCAGTGGACATGGAATCAGTGTCTCTGTGTGCTTTCTAGAGGACAGCACACTTAAAATAAGCCCTTAGAAAATGTCTGCCTCTTTAAAGGATTACAAGGCTGCAGGGGAGAGGTAGTTTCCCTCTCACGTCACATTTCTGAATTGAAATATTTTAGATAAAGAATAAGGTTGACTAATGAAATGTCTGAAGACTACTGTGTGCCTTGGAGTGTAGCAGCATGTCAAAACACAAAAGAATATTCTTATGAAGAATAATTATTATATGCAGGTAATAACGTTTGGAAACAAGGTTAATAATTAGCCAGTGAAAGAGTTTATATCAATCAACTTAAACTGCCCATAGAAATTAAAAGTCTCGTCTCCATTATGGCAGTAGTGCTCAGAGCTTCCTGACCCGTTTCTCCTCAGCTTGCATTGTAAGGCCGAAATCGGGAAGGAACAAAGAAAACTCACTCAAGATTTGTGATGAATGAGGCATGGAGTCAATTAGTTTGGGCATATTGTATATTTCCATTTCTTTTTGAGAAAAGATGTAATGTCGAGGTGTCTTTCCTGTAATTGGTGCAAAGCAAGCTGTGATTGTACACGTGCTGTTGAATGCAAGTTGGCATTTCTGTCGTATTTTGGGTCTCCCTTTAGTTCCTGGCTTCCCTTACCCAACTGCAGCCACCACGGCGGCCGCTTTCAGAGGAGCCCACCTGAGGGGCAGGGGGCGGACAGTATACGGTGCAGTCCGAGCGGTACCTCCAACAGCCATTCCCGCCTATCCAGGGTAAGCAGTAGATTCCAAAATAAGCAACCGCACAAAAACAGAAAACCATGGCCCTCGTATAACTTCTGGGATGTTGCCGTGCCACATAGTAGAGATTCTGTGAATATTTGCAAATTAACGGATTAGATGGAAAGAACCATACCATTGTCAGAATGTAACAAAATATCAATTCATTATATAAATCTTCATTTTGGCCACCTTAAGCCCTCACAGTAGTGGCTTAAGACAGTAGCCAGAGCTGTCTTGTGTTCACTAGCAGTGTGTTGGCATGGAGTTCACTCAGCATCGCACGAATTTGGATTAACACTCCTGCAGAGAACCAAACTAGAAGCTCAAGATTGTAGTGCAAGACTGCATCTGCTGGATTCACGCCCCTCACCACCACCCTTATTGGGGCTGAGGCTCTCACATGTGCCCTCCCTTGTGGTTTCACCGCCTGGGTGGTGAGCAGCAGAGCTACTTACCCACAATGGATTTGCTTTCTTTGTAGGAAATGGATTAAAAGAGGTTAATTCAAAGATGAACCAAGTCCAATTGAATCAAGGGAGAAAGGGAGAAGTAGGAAGAATTAAACTACAGTTGGCTTCCGAATGATAATAAAACAACTAATGGAGCTGAGCATCCTTCACCCTTTGATTTTTGTATGGAGGGTGTCTCATGCAGTGGAATGATTCCATAGCAACAAATAAATCCTTTGTTATTGAATGGGGGAGAAGGAGTGAAGATGGCAGGTTTTGTTTTCAGTTGTTTTTCAGTGTCAACCTAAAATGTATATTTTTGTAAAGAGTGGACTTTTATAAGTTAGTTGTATCAGGACTTTCTTTCTTCAAAGATGTGACGTTTGTGTTCTTCATCTTTTCTCTGCCTGTGACGGGTTTTTTTTCCATATTCTTAATGAAGAATAAACAGTGGCAGAGGAGCCTATTCATTGCTACATAGTTAAAATGTAAAGGGAAAGAGCCTCCTTTGTAGGTCCTTTTCTGACAGCAAAATTGACTGTGAGGTGTACTAATTTAGCATTCATTCATAGACCAAAGGGACATGCCATTTGGGGTCCTCAATTACACAGAATTAAAGCATTTTTATCAGACAAGACAAATATGCATGTTGAAATGGGCAGGCTTCAGAAGCCACTGGAAGGGAACGACTTTAGAAATAAACTTGTTTGCAGTTTATAGATGCTTAAATCCCATGCATTCCATCATCTCCATCTTCTGCCATTACTTACTTTTAATTTTATCCTTTTTCCTCTCAACTTGACCTTTGACCTTCAACCTCTGACATCTCCTTTTAAAGAAGTGAATAAAGATGCAGTATTGTTTCATCAAGAAATAGTCAAGTAAAACATAAAACTGAACCTTGGAAGTTCTACACACTAGGAAAATTGTTTTATGAAGCGTCTTCCATTTCAATCCAAGAGATTTTACCATCATGTTTGCAAAGAGATACTGCTCACCAGAAACATGGGACTTCTTTATTTTGTAATATTCCTGAGTTACTTTATAAAGTGGTTGAATTCATTCCTATTCAATATAGGTCATTTCAGTATATTGGCCAAACTTGAGAACCCGTTCTCTACCAAGTCTGTGTCAGGTATATATTTGCTCAAAGATATTTTATCTTTATGTCTAATCACATCAATTTCTGTGCATTACATTGAACACTAATTTCCCATGTTTTCTTTTTTATTAACTAAACCACCTGTTTACATGGAAGATGGCAAGGAATAAGTCCAGTATTTTATGAGGAATGGCCTAAAATTGCTTTTCAGCTTAGTAAACTAATTTTATCATTAATCATTGTGTTCTAGCCTCCTTGTGGCATTTGATATAGGGAATATTGGAATTCTTCTAGAATTTGGGTGAATATTCCCAGTGAGTGATACAGCTTAGCATAAAACGTATTCCTTTTTAATGCCACCACTCTTCTCTATAGAAGAAATATTTTTCAGTCATTGCCTATATCCCCGTACTGAAATAGTTGAAGGCTAATTAATCACCACTTGGCATCAGTGCTTTGCATTTTATCAGCCTTCGCATTATGAACAAGTCTCTTTTTTACTAAAATGCAATTGAGAGACAGATTACTGTCTAATATCATACTTTAACTGCAGTTGGAGACTGTGAAAATGGACAGAATTCAGCTACCTGAACCTCACGGATGAGTTTAATTTGCCTGTTGTATAATACAAGGGCACAGCATAATAGGGGCATTGCAAAGTGTGATCATACTATCCAGTAAATACAACAAAATGTCACTGGGAGTAGAATTCAGAAACTTTCCAACTACATATAAAAAATAAGTTATTTTCATATTCAAGTTAAAAATATAATTTGATAACCTCACTTGCTAGTTTGTTTATTGTAACAGAGAAGGTAGTGGTGAAAATTTCCAGCTTGTTTAGGTGAATAAATGATAAATAGATCTTCTAATTTTACATAACCAAATCTTGATTTAACGAATATGAATAAGGAAGTCGTCTTTTTTCTCTACTGCTATTCCATATCTTTTGGTCCCAAAATAATGTTTTGGGGAAGTTATATGCACAAAATACCTCAAAAAGTTTGAAATCTATATTTTAATTATAATAGTTTAGTGTTGCTTAGGATTAAAAAAAGTCATGTATTTTGTTTGTTCAATACAAATTCATTTTCTAAACAGAGAGTAAACACTTCTATTCCTAATCAGCTACCTTCTCAATTTTATTCATTTAAATAAAACAGGTCATGCCCAGAACCTCAGTTATCAGTTGAATTTTTCAGAATTCCATGAATATTCTTATGGTCAAAAAAGAACCCTTAAAGTCTTCCAATTACTCCTCCCACTCTGGATTATATTGTTACTATCTGGGATCCCCACTGCACCTTTCAATTCTTGGACCTTGGACCAATCACCTTAACCTTTAGCTCATTACCTCTGCTTGTGAAAGCAATGCATTGTGGGTATTTTTGGTTGTGTTTTGTTTTTGTTTTTTTTAATTACATTTCTCTGTTTACTTTGGTCAGAATTGATTGACTTGTTTTTCTGAGGTGTTGCATTGGTTCTTAAAATGCTGAATAATAATACTTTGCATGCTTGTGTGATCAGCCAAATCTTATCGCATGTCTAATGTGCAGGGTAAAAAAGCAGGTGATGTATGGATATCAGGAAAAAAATTACATGTTACTATGAAACTGATAACGAAATACTAAACATAATTTTGAAACATACTTTGCATACAGGTCCTGCCCTAGTGGAATTCTTTGGGTTCTTTTTCATGTTAACCCCTCTCTACACAACCCCTGCCCACCCCCACCCCCACCCCCTCACACACACACATACACATACACATACACATACACATACACATACACACACCCCTTTTGGAGCTCTTTAAAGAGAAACTTCCTCTTAGGACAAACTTATTTTTTAAAAAATACTCCAGATATGAAAAGTTGGTGTTTCCAATCCAGCAGATTTTCAATAGCTGTATTAGGCCCTCTGGGAATACACTTTATTTTTTTCATCCTACTTTAATTACCAAATTGGCAGGTGGTTCCTTCCAGGGTTTCCTTCCTCCCCTGCCATGCCTGTCCCGGAGCTGCCGAGAGAGCTTGTGCCCCTGTGCTCCTCCTGGCTGACTGACCCCGGCCCCAAGCCCAGGGTCCGTATTCATACATCACCTGCCCGTGTAGAGCGCATGTGCATGCTGCCGTCCTCAATAACCGGAATGTGTTTCTGTTCTTTTGTTTTTTTGTTTTTGTTTTTGTGTGGATTTTCTGCAGTGTGGTTTACCAGGACGGATTTTACGGTGCTGACCTCTATGTAAGTACACACACCGGGGCCTTCTCGACCCCATCCCCTGACGAGCCAGCCTTTTTTTTCTGTTTCTTTGGTTTGGTTTGGTTTTTTTTTTTCTTTTTTTAATATAATTTAATTTTTATTTTCATTTTCCTTGTGGATATATATATATATATTTATATATTTAAGAATGCAAGCATGCTTCTCTGCCACTGCGCTTGCCCCTGGGTGCAAAAACTAAGCCTTTGGGTTTCCTGATCATTGCTAGAGTCAGTCTACTGGACATATTCTTTTCCCTTCCCTACACCCACATATGTTCTGTGTATCACAAATACACTTGCGAGATGATCAGCAGGTTTAAAGTCTTTTCTTACTGTCGTCTCATGTGCATATACATAAATAACAGGGCTGCTTAGCCTGAGACCGGCTCTTTCCCTTTTCTGCTTTTCTTCGCATTTCACACCCCTCTTTAGAGCATTAGAGCTTTGATTTATGTAGATGGCAGGAAGCTTTCTGAAATGTGTCTTTTCCTGTTTCACATACTTGGAGAGAGCATCGTCTTGTGAAAGTGAAATAAGGAACTGATGCCAGTGAAGGGTGGGTAGGAATAAGAGAAAACCACATACTCAGTGCATACGGCTTTTCTGCATCAGAAGGTCCACAGCCAGGGGGGCTTTTTTCTTAACAGCCGTCTAGAGGGAAACAAGGGGCATCATTAGCAACCTAGACTCTTACAAACATTTGACCATTGTACAAGATTTGTTGATTCGACCAGCCATGCTAACATCTTTATTACCATCCATTATTTAAACAGTCTAGCTATAGCTCAAGTTCCATGATTGGTGGTCACATATTATTTAAAATATGGACAAAGTGATCTAACTGACAAAAAGAGTCAAGTTTTTGAGTTTTGCAAGTCTTTTATTAGGACCTCTCTCCAAAGATCTTTTTCTGAATGCAAGCTTGGTCTAACCACCCACATTGTTAAGACACAATTTCCTGAGAAAAACTTGTCAGCATGAAATGATTCCTTGGGCATAGGGTAGAATTGTCTGGAAATGCCTTCTCCACCCTAACCTCCCCAGAGTCAATAAGGGTACCTTTTTAATGAACTGTTTCCACAGTCTGCCAGAGATTCTCAGCAATCTGAAAACGTTAATGAACTTTCAGAATGCACTTGGAGGCCCTCTGTGTTGCAGGAACTAGAGAAAGGATAGAGCAGCCCTCTGAGATTCGGTGGGTGAGTTGTACACACCTGGCCTGTTTAGAGCAGGCCTTCAAAGAACGCTTTAATTTTTTTTTTTTTTTTTTTTTTTCCGGTACGTGGGCCTCTCACTGTTGTGGCCTCTCCCGCTGCGGAGCACAGGCTCCGGATGCGCAGGCTCAGCGGCCATGGCTTATGGGCCCAGCCTCTCCGCGGCACGTGGGATCTTCCCGGACCGGGGCACGAACCCGTGTCCCCTGCATCGGCAGGCGGACTCTCAACCACTGCGCCACCAGGGAAGCCCCAAAGTACACTTTAATTTAACACATGCTTGAAGGAACCTTAGCCATGATTTGGTCCAGCGCTCTCACTTTGTAGATATGTTTCTTAGAGAGATTGTGACTTACCCAGATTACCTAAATTATTTGTTTAGCCAAACATAAAACCCAAATAATCCATATTTCATTAACTCTCTTAGTACTTTAATTAAAATCCACAACTTTCCTCCAGTGTTTTTCAAGAAGTAATGAAAGATCTTTTTTTCTTGTGCTCACCATGAAACCTGAGGGTTGGGAAACTATATCCTACTTTTACACCAAAGTGCACTTTTCTAAATATACGTATTTATATATGCTCTTAGCGTGTACATTCTCCCATATACATTAGTATCCATAGTCTCATGACACTCATCTTTATGTTATTTAAGTTGTTTTCTTGAAATCTGGTCTATTAGAGTACACTTCCACTTGAATTATTTCTGAAGTCAGGTTTTTTTCTCAAATATCTTCCTTATTTGGGTATTTCTTAAGTGTGGCCTACTTCTACCTTATTAAGTCAACCAACCAAATATTTGTTTACAGTTCTCTCACTTCCTTAGTTTACAGTATATGATTTTATTAAGAGAGAGATGGTTTTTCTGTAGTCGTTGAGAAAATACTCTTGAATCTTACCGACTGGATCACCTTATCAAGCTGAACAGAAGTAGTTCAGTGACCTTGCCGAAACATTTTTTTGACCAGTGGCCCCTTGTTGATGAAAAGACTGAATAGTAATGGTATTTTTAGTTCTTGTCTTAAAGCAGTTACTTGGAGGAAAAAGTAGTGCTGAAATAATACCCGAACTCAAGAATGAAAAACAGGAATACATGAGGAGGGAACTGTTGAGTGAGGCCTAGTGTCATTTTTAATACCGCTTTTAAAACTTCATATTCCATGTTCCACAAACAAACAACAAAAACCTCTATCATTTTACCTTGAGTTTGTTTCTCTTTCTCTCTGTACATTTTCCCTTATGTGGAAATCTATCAATATGCATTTAGTTCTCGTTTCCTCAGAAAAGAAAGAGAGGAGGGTTTATCTAGTATAAAAAGTGCCCTGAACCCAAGCTTGAAGAGACAACATGAGGGAAAAGAGTTTAAGTTACTGGTTTTATTTAAGTTATATTAATTTAGGCTATTAACCGTGAAGGTTGTTTGTTTTGTTTTGATTATCTCTTTCCCTGTTCTGCTCTTAGGCCGTAATCCCTGCTAGCCATTTTCTTCCTCGCTGTGTCTTTTGTGACACATTCCTCTCAGGAGAACTGATCTAGCAATTGTGCCCATGATTCGTAAAGAGATTCGCCTTGCTGACTTGGGAGTGTAGCAGATAGATTATGTGTCTGCCCGCCCCGTCTTTTTTTCATCAGTAGAAAAGACATCATTCACCCTAATTCACTTTTTTAATGGGATAACAAACTGCTCCTAATTCTCATCCTGTGAAAAGCATGCTTGCATCCAAAGGAAAGAAAAGGCTGGTGGGCCCCTTAGCGGGCTTTTTTGTATGATTGTTTTCCTTCCACAGCTGTGTTTTTTGAACTGCTCTTCCTGTGTTCTGTTATAGAATAGTCTTACAGGAACCAATCATTAGCGCTAAAATACCTCAGGTAGGAGTGCCAGTGTGACCTGCCAATCAATCAGATTGTGGATTGCAGTGAAAAAATTGAATTATACTAACCATTCCAGCTCCACGTTAGAGATGGGAACAGAGGCTTTTTTGGACAAGCAAGACTTGTGAGCGTGTGATCTAAGCCCTGCTACCTCAGCAGTGCACCCAGTCGAGTTCCTTACAAGAGGGCACGTCCTCCAAAATTCAGTGCTCCTGTCCCATTGCCACACATCCGCCCCAGGTGTGTTATACGCACTGTCCCGTCACTGCCACCTCTTTTAGTTTGTCAATCACATTTATCCATGGTGTTTAAACTGGTCTTCTATATTTGGAGAGCTTAGAAATTTGGGACATTTTCTCACTACTGTGAAAGAAATGAGAAAAGGGAGAAGGTAGAATCCATCTAAACAGGACTCTGAATCTCGAATTGGACCCTGTCGTGAAATCATAGTAGTAATTGGGCTGTGCTGCTACGTAAGTTTGAAGTTGTCTTAAAAATCTAGACTTAAAATTGAAACATGTATTTCCCTTGCCCTCTTTTCCTTTCACCTTAAAACTAGATTAGTGAGTGCATGTGGATAAGGATGCACTGTTAGATTTGCTGAGAGCTGGGTGCTAGGAAAAAGAAAACAATAGACAGCTTTTCACAATTCAGTTAGTTTATTTATGTGGCTACCCAGCAAGCTGTGGGAAATGAACTGATTCGGGGAGGCGTGGAATAGTAGTGTTCGACAAGGTTAGTTAATTAAACATCATCTCTCATCCATCATAAAAGTAGTAGGTGGAAGATACCAAGTTGGTCATAAAAATTTCTTTCCTTAACCCCAATTTTAATAAGATAAATTTAAAAGATTTTCCTTAAAAATTTTTCCTATCTACTCTTCCAAGTAGATAGGTCTCTCAATCAAAAGCAGTAACAATATTATCATTATTATGAGTTTTGTATTCACATCTGCGTTACTCACATTTAATGAAAGGTGTCATATTGCCACGGAAGAACTCTGTTCTCCTAACGAGCCCTCCTCATACAAGTTCAGTCTAGAGCAGTGCATCTCAGCCGGAGAGGGGAGGAGGGGAGGGGAAGGAAGGAGTTAGAATCGTGTAGAGACAAAGTGATTCCCAGAGGCACAGCCTTAGACCCAAGCTAGCTGGACTGGATCTCTGCTCTGCTGTAGTGATTTGAAGCATCACACCTGCCATTCTCCCCCCCCCCGCCCACCCCCACCCCCCACTCCCCTTGCTCTATAAATCTATACATCACATGTAGGGAACAAGCTTTCATTTTGTCTGCTGGTCTTGAAGTACACATTCTTCTCCTCAGTGTCACATTAATGTCATTGTCTTCCAGGTAGAAAGAAGGTGTCTTGACATCACATGCTCACCAAAGTCCTGTTTTATTGTAAATCCTAAAACAAAAAAGTAATAATAAAATTAATGGCCAGGTGAAAATCAAGACAAGGGAAGATTAAACTTGGATAGGCAGGGAAAGGCCAGGTGTAAGAGGGAGGATACGTAGAACCCTTCCATTTTGTTCTAGTTAAAACACAGCTACAGAGCTGTGCAGAAGAATCATGTGGTCAGCGTGGCAATGCTGTAAAGTTCACTAGACAATAAAATTGGTTCAGAGTGGAGTAGAAAATCCCTAGGAGGTGACATTGGGTAATGCAAAAGTGAGACTTTAACAACAACAAAAGGATCTTAAAGGTAACAGCATTTTCCTTTGAAAAAGCTGGAAGTTGAAGGCAGGGATGTGTTACGGATATGAGGAAGGATAGCACACAGGAAATACTTTGGAAGAGCACTGGATCAGAATGTATGGGTGTTGACAGAGGGCAAGCATACAGGTGAGCACTGCGGGTCAGAACTGAATCAGGAAGGTTGAATTGGGGAGTGATACAGCATTGGGCTGTCCCAGTTGGGAGCGCTAGGAATCATTCAGAATGAATTACAAAGGAATAAGAAAGTAATTATTTTTAAAGGGGCTTGTGGATATTTGGACCAGGCTTAGCCATGCCAAATTTATCCAGCTGTCAGGTTCCAAAAAGCTGTCCGTGTGTGCCCTCTGACATTAGGGTGTGCTGTGGCCATGCTAATCCCCATTTTTTGTTTTATTTCAAATCACACACAGATAGAATCTGCAAACTGCTTCAGATCAAACAGGTCTGATTGTGTGTAAATACATATGTCCTTTTTAATTTTTATTATTAATGGTTGCTTCAGTTTTGCATCGGTGCATGGTTAAAAGCAATACACATCAGCTATCTCATGACTTCATATCTCCAAATGAATTATTTCTCCTCTTTTTTTGTTTGTTTGTTTGTGCAGTCAGCTGAAGAAATGTTAACATCTCACTCTAAATCTCTCAGTGGAGTCTCTGTTCCCTTCTCTGATATAACAGATGGGTTACTGCTTGTTATAATTATTAACATTGTGGTGTGGGCCAGGGCTAGGGTGGGCGAGATTGACTCTTCTTTGGGCTGGGGAGGGGCCAGTCGTTAGGGTCTGGAATGTTAACTCAAGTGGTGACTGACTGTTTCCGTAATACCAGGTCGTTGTGGCTGCACGCTCTAGTAATTGAGGCTGTGTACTTCACCGAGCTTGTGGTAGAGCCTAGGGCAAACCGCTGTCCCAAGAGAATGCTGGGATAGATAGAGTTAGCCAATCTGAGTCTGAACGTGGTGATTTTGCTGGTTGTTCTAGCTCCAGATGTTGGCATGCTTAGTTCTTAATGTGATTAATAAATGTGGCGCCATACCCCTCCCCACGCCTGAACCCTGTCTCTCCTACCCCTCCCCCACCCTTGTTCTTTTTGAAAAACTTAAGAAACAGCAATGAAACCCTTGGTGTTTCAAACTGCACTTTGTTCTCATGTTCCATAAACAACTTCAGATTTGCTAATAGAAGTGAAAGTTGAAAAACAGTTTCTCAGCCTGGATTCTTTATGCATTCCAAAATCCAGAATAGAAATAAATATATCTGAATGTTCATTGGCTTATATTATGGTGAGATGTTTTGTTTAAAGCACCAGCAGAAATACTTTGGACTAAGAATACAGCTAAGAGGAGGAATCCATGACATACAACTTAATTTTTCTAATTTTGGGGTAGTCATCAATGAATTAGCAAATCAGTTTATTGCGATATTACCTGCCCATGCTAAACACAGACCCCTCCCCTTTAAAGGGCCTCTCTGTAGCACCATTATCATAAAGTAATCAGAAGAGTAGATATGTGGAAATATTATCTGCTTTTCTAAAAAATGAATGTAGTTTTTCTTAACATTCTGTTGATATTCTCCTTGAGGCTTTTGTTGTCAGTAAAATATTTGCATCCCTGTCGTGTGTTCCTGAATTGGAATAGCGGAGAACCTCATCAAATTCAGGCTCCAGAGTCAGAGTTCACTCATAACAGAGGGAAAGGACTGCAGATAGATTATCTTCGTTTCCTTCTGGCTTGGAGGGAGCCTTCTCTTCCACAGCCTGATCCATTTAAAATTGTCTTGATGAATAATAACATTACCCCCAAACCATTGAGGTTCCGATGGCTTCTTGCAGGTTGAGGAAGCTGAGGGGAAATGGCTATCAGTAACCTCATTCAGAATCTCCTTTTTTCCCCATGATTAGTCCAATACAGCTCAAATTTCATGATTTAATACAACCCCCAGTATCTCTGACACACCGAGACTTAACTGAGAGTCTAGTTAGTACTTTTATGAGAATGCATACCTCTTTCCCATGGCATAGAACTTCAGTTTTTAAATGTCTACTCAGAAAGATATAAATTAGGCTTTAATTGCTTTTATTACCTTGACTTTTTCAATTTTTAGAGATTATTTTGGATTTTGAAAGAATGCTAAAGAGAGAAACCTCATGATGCTTGTTTGCCACATTATCCTCATTTACAAAGAAGTTTTACTAAACATGGCCCCTCTGTAAACTTCACACTAGCAAACTTTAATTCTAAACTAGTGGAATCATCTCTAGTGATACCAAAAAATTGAGCCTTCAAGGTTCATATAAAGCTTAAAATTTCAACTATGATGATTAGTGTGTTGTTTTGTTTAACAATCCTTTTACTGTTTCATTTTTTCTTTAGAAGTTTAAAAGGTAAAGAGACACTTGAGTTAGTTTATACATAAATGTATATGCTTATGTGTGTATGTATGGCAGTGTGTATGTTGCAGCCTGGATGTACGGCTTTGCCCAGATCAGTCTGGCCTGCCTGTTCCCATAGACCTGGCTAGAATTCAGAGGAAGCCTGTGGATCACAGATAGCCCCCGAGGGTACTTCCTGCCACGGCCCTATCCATTACCATCTCATTGCCAGTGTTTGGTAATACTAATCAGAGCTTTCTTATTTATAGGAATATCTATGGAAAGATTTATAATTGAGAAAACAATGCTTACTTTTCCAAGTCATTCACTTGAAGAACAAAGAAGGAATAGTACAAAACCACTGAAAGCCAATCAGAGACTTTTTTTTCATGTATATTTGAAGCTGCTTCTGATGAATTTAAGGAGCATAAATTTAAAGAGCAGGAGTAAGCTTTCCCCCATGGTGCAGTGTCTTCAGTTAGAGAAAGCATAAATTATATAAGAAGTAAGCAAAAAGCTCTAGGAACCTCTGAGAAGAAATCACAGGTATTTCCAGAGTAAGATTTGAACAGAAACAAAAGCAAGCTAGAAGCTTCCCTGTCAGATGGCTAAGAAGACAAGGGTCCCATTAGAAGATGGTTGTCTTCAATCCTAAGAAATGATACAGAAGTAAATTTGAAATTCTTCTGTAGGTTTAGCAAAAACTGAACATTGAAGGAATAGAAAGCAGAAAGTACAGGCCAGAAAGCTTCAGATGTCCATGAGAAAAGGACACAGTAATCTACAGAAACGAAACATGCTGTGCTCGCTGCTGAGGTGCCGTCCAAATGGACATAGCTGTAGTTACCTATATTTGATGGGGAAATGACAGTAATAAAAGTACACACCTGAATTAGGTTTAGGTAAAAATAGATGAATTCTAGAAAGGTAAAGAAGAAGAAGGAAAGGTAGAGCTTGCCACTTTTTCAAATAGCCTGTCTCGTGTGGCATTTGTTGTTGTGATTATCTTTGAAAACCTTCATGAAGTATTTCACCCTGACATTGAAAACCTTTTGAGTATTTGGTTCACCTAAACCGAGGTGAAATAGCAGGACAGGGGAGTTGAAACTCTCTAGGACTGAGAGGATATTTGAACCCTTGGAAGAAAAGCTCCAGAACCTGCTGTGAGATTAGGATGTAAGAAGTCCCAAAACCTTTTAGGGAAGAAAAATAAATGCAGTTAAATGCTTGGGCGGGTGGGCTTCCTGATCTGTTTGAACCTAGTCCAAGGGTCCACAGCCCTTTGTAATCTGATTTGCCTGAGTCTGAAGTATAGATTGGACTTGGCAAACTTTTTCTGTAGGGAGCCAAGTGGTAAAGATTTTCGGCTTCATAGGCCATATGGTCTCTGTCACAACTACTTCCAAAAACAGGAGGCCAACTGCATTGGTCCACAGATGGAGGTTTGCCAACCCCTGATCTACACTGGTTCTTCCTTCTAAATATCGCTTGATTATCTTAGCCTCTTGGCAAACGCACTAGGCCACATGGAGCATAGCACTGTATGGGACCTTTCTTTATATACTGTAGTCTCTTAGCAATAGATCAATCCAAGTACGCATCAGAGAATCTGAAGTTAACACATATAAATTTAATGTTTTAATCTATAATTTACATTTCCTGTCAGGTAAAGTTCTCCCAACTTCCTGTAGGTATTTTCCCTGTTGAAAGTTCCAACGAAGACAGACCCAAAATCATATCTTCATTTTGGGGAGGGGGGTGGGCAGCGGGGGGATAAATTAGGAGTTTGGAATTACAATAGACACACTATTATATATAAAAATAGATAACCAACAAGGTTCTAGTGTAGAGCACAGGGAACTATACTCAATATCTTGTAATATTCTATAATGGAAAAGAATCTAAAAAAGAATAAATATATATATGTGTGTGTAACTGAATCACTTTACTGTACACCTGAAACTAACACAACATTGTAAATCAACTATATTTCAATAAAAAAATGTTTTAAATCATATCTTCATTTCTTAAATTTGAGAAGAGGTTCTCCAGTGTAGTTTATTTTTGTTACAAATTGCAAAGCAAATCCCTGCCTTGGGTGGAGCTTAATTGTACACTAAGGAGTAACATGCAGACTGATGCAGTTTGAAACATTCTCTCCCCACGGATGTGTCTGTGTTCGTGTCTGTGTCTGTGTCTGCGTCTGCGTCCATCTGCGTGTGGGCGGGTGTGTGCTCGCCTGCCCCCCGGGGGAGAGGCATGTGTAAAGTCGGTTCTCCTCTCTCCTGTAGGGTGGATACGCAGCCTACAGATACGCACAGCCTGCTACTGCAACCGCTGCCACCGCCGCCGCCGCTGCCGCCGCCGCTTATAGCGACGGGTAGGTGCCGAGACGGGGGCGGGGAGCGCCAGGCCGCCCCGCGCCACCCCCTTTCCTTCCCCACGCTGTTTCCATAAGGGCACTTAGCCCCCGGGACTGCCTGCTGAGCTGGGTTTTCCACAGGCCTTCGGCCTGGACTCTATCCTGCCAAAAACCCAACGGCGCACAGGCTCACACTCCTCCCCTCCCTCCCGCTTGTTCCTGTGTGTTTCTGGCTTTGACCCCAATTTCCCTCTTCCTCATCTCCAGTGCCCTTCTTTTCCATTTTATAGAAGTAATTCAGAAAATTTCAGTTGCTGCCTTTAGGAGTAGAACGGAGAGATTTTTTCCATTCTGCCAGTTTTCTAATAACATTCCAAGACCAAGTTACAAGTCCTTAGCACAGTGAAACCCCTTAATTTTTTTTTTTTTTTAATCACTGTCTTTCCTTTATCTCCCTGATTGGATCTCTTTTTCCAGTTATGGCAGGGTGTACACGGCCGACCCCTACCATGCCCTCGCCCCTGCCGCTAGCTATGGAGTTGGCGCTGTGGTAAGTAGATGTGCCTTTTATTTTTTCAAACGTTTTACTTCTTCTGACTTTTACCTACAGACTACAGAAGATCTAGGGAGGTGATAATTCAGCCCTTCTTCCGTTGCCAAAGTGTTAAAACCAATAGGACTGTCTGGAAATTTCATATCACTTCTGTGTGTGTGCTGGTGTGAGCCGCCTGGCCTGGTTAAGGACGGCAGAAAGGAATGAACAGTGACAGTCTGCCCTGAGTAACGACATTATTCGGGAGGAAGGAAGGGAACAGGTTGCTGTTTTATAATGGCTCAGATGTTGGACGCACACCTGTGGCAGAGTTTTACCGATAGGTGTTCTCAAAGACTTGGGGCACAAGACTCTCCAGTTTTCACAGTAAACTTTTCAGAGAACTTAACCTGTCTGCTTCAAATGCAGATGCCAAAGGATGTCCCTGCTATTCCTAAGCCTTCCAGCAGCTAGTACTAAAAATCACCAAGCAAATGCCTTACAATTTTATTACTAACATTTGTGGCAAAATATGGTATATTTCTTAGAAGTATACAAAAGTCATAGAGCTCATCTAGCATAATCCCCCTGTGCTCGCTTCAGCAGCACATATACTAAAATTGGAATGATACGGAGAAGATTAGCAGGGCCCCTGTGCAGGGATGACATGCAAATTCGTGAAGCGTTCCATATTTTTAAAATAAAAATCCCCCTGACCAAACTCGAATCCCCCCTGCAGTATTTTTGTGTTGGCCTGGACACCTCTGGCGCCAATGACGGGACCCACTGGATTCAGCAAAGACTGGCCAGTCCACAGTGATACCTCCTTGTGCCAGAAGTTCTCTACCATCCACAGTGTCACTGGCCAACGGCCCGGAAACACAGATGACCGTGTCTGAGAGGGAGGCAGAACAATGGTCACAGTTAAGACATAAAGGATGTGAGAGAGCCTGCCACTTCCCACACTAAATCTCTACTGATGAAGATCTGTGGAAGGAAGTAGTAGGGTCCTGCGGGGGTATGGGGGGTGGTGTTTAGAACTGAAGTAGAGACGTATGATATAAGGAAGTGATGGGAATTCCTGAGGTTTTATTTAGTGCCCAAGTGATATAAGTCCTGTACTAAAAGAATGACCCAAGGAGCGATATGTTCCTAGGGAACTTTTGATTGAAAAAGATAATTCATTAGATTATGATTAAAGAAAGGAAAGAAGCCCACTTAAAACCCCAGTTTTACATACCATATATATATATATATATATACACACACACACACACAAAAGATATGTCAAGAAACAACCTGGTTGGTATTTTTTATAAATTACAGAGGAAATAGACTTTATTCGTTGAAAGATTAACTCAGGTTTAAATCCAGCACCATCTCAAACATGCGATGTGACAGAGATAGTGGTCAGAAGTAACGTGTTCTCCATTGTCAGGTAATGGGTAAGAAGGTAAGATCAGCAGTCTGCTTTAGGTCACGCTTGTAATGAGGTCGTCAAGGTAGACAAGACCCATGCTTTTAAAAAATCAAACTGTTTACAGACTTGGTTTTAAACTTCATTGAAGTGCTCCTCTGTGCTAACTCACGTAAATAATGAACGATCAGCATACTCTCCCCTTGAGAATATCAGGTCAGCAGTAAATGTTTGGGCTGTGGTCTGAGCATCTTAGAGGCAGAAGTTGGTTTCCTGACCTCATGCACTAGACAACATCTAACCAGTTGATTTGAAGCTTCTAAGGAAGCTGTTTTTCCAAATCCCTCCTCAGGACATGTCTTCTTTTGTAATGTTTCTCTCATCAACCTTTTAATATTTTTGTGTCTTTAATTACTACAGGCGAGTTTATACCGAGGTGGCTACAGCCGATTTGCCCCTTACTGAAGTGACGTGAGACCCCTGCAAGTGGGACAGCCCCCCAGTTCATGAGGCCTGGCTATTGCAATATTTACTAGTAGAGGAACTCTATAGCAAGATGAAGAGGAAAAACAAACAAACAAAAAACACAAAAAAAGAGAGAATACTTTTTTATACCTCACTATGTTCTTTGAATATGTATTTTTCCTTTAAATTTCTGCCTTTAATTCTTTTGTTCCAAAGATTGTGCATTTTTTTCTTTTTTTCTTTTTTTTTAACTGTGGTAAAAAAAAAAAAAAAAATAACGCATTTCCATGTCTGTATGTCCGTGCTTAGCTTATTCTGTCAATCACGGAAGAGGCAGTCAATGAGGAAGGAGAGACATTAGGAGCTGATAAATGCGTCTGATCAGAAATCAGCAGACAGAATTACCAAAGTGTACCTGGTGCTGAGTGGCTGTGGGACAAGCAGAAGTGGAAGAGATCCCTCTGCAACAGGATATCCTTCTAGTCTTCTGAGTTTCTGGTCTTTGGCAGGCAATTCTGATTGGCTGTGGCTGGAATCCACATGCTAATAGACTATAGGAATGTGTGCTGGCAAAGCAGGAGAATCACTAAGACACTTTCCTCTCCTCTTCCCTCCTGTCTCCTCATTCTCTTTACAATCATCTTACACGCAAGGCCTGAGACAGTTGGCATCGTTTTTGGAATTATAGTATTAATATTTCCAGACATGTGCTCAGACTGTGGATAATAAACACCTCATTAGGAACCCAGTCTCGGAATGAACTCTGGAGTATGAAAAAGATCACTCTTTTCTTTCCTGTAAACCCTAGCATTCCTGCTGGGCTGCTTTTCCTTTCACTGAACCACAGCTTAGCTCATCTCTCCTTTTATTAACACCCTGCTCCCATGTCCTCGAGATTCAGGAATTTAGGACCCAGGGACAGAAGACTAAATAGCCAGCGGCCAGATGTCCCCGAGGCGTCTGGGCAGGGCTTGAGGGCTAGAAGTACAGATTGTCACGCGCCAGCGAAGAGGGGGAGGGCAAGAAAAGGGGTGTCAGACGATGTCAGGTTAAGGCGCCCTGATATTCCCGATCTTTCTCTCGCATCAGAAAGTCAGTACAAAGTAGAAAACAGATAATAAAGGCTCTGGTGGCAAAAGATAAAGCCCCGAGCCCTAGACCAGCCGTCCCCGGAGGTCTCTGTGAGCAGGACATGTGAGGGCAGGCGAAGGCACTTCGTTCAAGCTCCAAAGCCATAGGACTCTTCATCCTCCAGAGCCTTTACGAGTCACTTCTGTCCACAGTCTGGAGCCCTCGTGGCCACTCCACCCAGCTTCTCACTATCCTCCAAAGACACCCAGCTGAGCACCTGGACCACTTGGTACTCATGAACACTACAGGACATGAAACAAGCCCCCGAGGCTGCTCCCCTCCCGTACAGGAATGAGGGTCTGAAATGGCCAGGATCTCATATGTTGCCAGGAGGAGTCATGTGGTGGCCACCACAGTGAGTCACTGCTGTCACTACCTGGCTTCGACTTATCTGTCGTCAGACAGGGGAGAAAGTGTTTCTCTTCTAGCTCTTAGCTGTCAAAGGCAGGGGTCCTGCAGCATTTCCAAAATGAAGCCATTAGAAAATAGAAAAGCACGGTCCGTTTGGCTCCCTGGTCTATTCACATTGGTACTAGGGTGACCTTTCACCCGAGGGATAGCTGCTAAAGGGAGTAAGTAATTCAGAGACATGGAGCTTCTGGTTTGTTATGGGTTTGTTTTGGTTTGTTTGGTTTTTTTTTTACTCCTGCCTCCACCCGTGTTCTTGACTGATACTGATTCATGTCCCTGAATTAAAATGACTGACATATGACAGCATCAAACATTCTTTGTAAGGAGAGGGATCTGTGGGGGGGGACTGGCCTGTCGTGTATAATACATATCTTCTCCCCCTTCAGAATCCTCTCTCTCCTAATAACTGGGAGGGAGGCTTCCCTGAAACTAGGGGAGACATCAAGGAAGCTAGAGGCCTCGATGCAATTCTTACTGATTCTGGGGAGGAATGCACAGAATAGGGGACACCAGACTGCCCAGTCCGTTGGCCATTGTTAAGGGTTCCCCTCCCCAAGCCAAAGTTTGGTTTGTTGCTGTTGAGACAATTTTTGTTGTGTGTGTATATAAATATTTTAGTTTGGGGTGTGGGGATGGGATGTGGGGCTTTCACAGGTCTAGGGAATGGGGGCAGGGAGGATTTTTTTCTTTCTTTTGCTTTTGTTTTGAGGGAGAGCATTTACTGAGTGAAGAAACTGAGAGAAATTTTGTGTCCTGTTCAAATAGGGACCATTCTCAGAAATGGCAAGCCACTGCTCAGTGGAGGCAAGGCCAAATTCTAAATGGTTGTATCCGTAGCAGGGGAGGAAAATAGGGCAATGAGTTCAAGAATTTTCTATTCTTTTTTTCCAGAAAGAGGGAAAGATGATGGGAAAGGCAGAGGAGGCAGCTTCCACAGCCCTTTTACAAGAGGCAGAAGCCTGAGGTTTGTGCATTTCAGTTCAGCTGGTTCTGGCTGAGGACTCCATAGGCAAGCTCTGTGTTTTCCAGCGGGCCTCTGCTGCATTTCCAGGGATGGTTTTAATACTGCTTCCTTCAGCTCCTTTTACTAAGACTAAACAGAGTTCTGCTTGTTATTAAAGGGCCTTTGGTTTTCAGTGTCATCACTGAGCATTGGGGCTCTCGAAGCATCAACTCCCCATCAGCTTTTGAACTTTGAGATCGCATACAGGCAACTTCATCAGAGGCAGGTTCCTCGAAGCATCAGTGCTTGTTTATTCCTGACTCTAGTTCCCACTGGACTAAGAAACTGAGTCAGAAGAGAGTATGGCATCTTGTAAGTTTGTTAGAGGATGCTGGTGAATAATTCCGGAAAACGTATCCATGCTGAATCAGTTGCGACAGCTTTACTGTAGGTCACGATGTGGACTTCTATACTAAGCATCTTACTCTTAGAAGCTGGGCTCCTTTCAGGAGCCCTCTAGTGACCACCTTTATCTGAATATCCCTCTTTCAGCCCAGAGAGCTGTCCTTAGAGCTTTTCCAGAATTCCTTATATTACATAGTTCAGCTCCCACTGACCGAGCTCAGCTGTTGTGATTCGTCACTTTTAAGGCTCTCAGTTTTTACAAAGCCCGCTGTCACCATCCTCCTTCAGCAGCCACAGTTGGAACTGAGCCGATATTATTCTTCCTTGAAAAAGAAGGGGACTGGAGCTCAGCTCTTAGTTTAAGGGGAGCTAGCGGAGCTCTATTCAGTAGAAATCAATGATAGCAGCTTTCTCTCAAAAGTGTGACTCCTCAGGGGCTGAACTGCTCTTAGTTTAGTTTCTACTTTCCTAGAGCTCTAGCAGATAAGTCGGTGAATCACTACCACCCTGTAACTAGTCACATAGCTTCCAGGTAGGAAGGAGGTGTAAACTCGGAATGGAAGCAACCCCAAGGATCTGCAGGAAGGGCTGGATGGCCTCCCTTCCTTCTGGCGGGAGGATGAGGCCAAGGGCGGGAAGCAAGGGACAGCCCAGAGGGCACTGTAAGGGAGGGTGGGGGGTGTCGTTGGGACCGCCCCCTTTCACCAAGCCCAGCCGCTTCTCGGCTGCTTGCAACCCCCTAGCACAGAAACAGTTGCAGAATCGCAGACTTGTTTCCCCCAGAAAATAGGAGGAAAGGGACTTTGGGGGGTGGGGAAGGGGTAGTGGTGTTTTAAAAGCATAAGTTACCTGTTTGCACTGTTTTAAGATAGGAAAAAAAATAGTGGGCAAGGTGAACATCCAACGTAAATTTGTGTGTCTTTATTTTGTCATGCTCTTGAAAATGTTTGACCGTTTGTAGTATCCACCAGTGAAACCTGATTCTCTGTTGCATAAAACACGATTTTTTTGGAAATGTTACTGTCCGAAAGCCTCTTCCCTCCCTTTCCCCTTTGCTGTGTTCTTCCTTCATCCTCGCTTGACTGATCAACCAGGCAGTAGCCATCCAGGAGCTAGAGCGTGAAGCAGGGCCCTTCCCAAGTAGACTCTGGGTGTCCTAAGCCAGCATGTGCCCTCTGGTTTAGCGAGTGCCGTTGAGTCCCTGGCCCCCATCTTTAAAATAAGGCTTACAGACCAGGCTGCAGCAGGTTCTCAAATTCCCGAATCGGATGCACTAGGAAGGAGGACGGAGGGGAGTCCTCGAATATGGCGGGTGGCCGCAGTAGCTGAGTTCTCCACGTTCCCGGAACTGTAGCCAGTTACAGATTACTCAGGAAAACGGTCGATCACTTCAGCCATGGTAGTGCTGGTTGGCAGGCTTGGTAACGGAGAGAACTGCTCATTGGCCACAACTCAAACCTTGCCTTTAAGGGGATTGCCAGCCGGGGCCCCTCCGCCTGGGAGTGACACACGCGCCCGCCAGTGTGGCGAGGGCTCAGCTCACACCAGCCAGCAAAAAGGGAACAGCGATGCTCTTCTCTCCCCCCTACCACCCGCCCCTGTTACCAACGCCAGATTCCCAGGGGGTGCATATGTTTTTGAATTTTTTAAAAATGTTTTTTGGTTTGGTTTTTCCGGGGACTGATGAGTGCTTTAAGCAACGTCGATACCCCACCCAGAACTGCAGCTTTGTCCTTTCTTGTATTTTCTGTTCACAGTATTGCGTGTGTGTGTGCTTGTCCTGGCAGCTCATTTTGGCTGTATTATATATCGAGTGATGAATTGATCCTCCTTTTTTTTTCCCCCTAAGGGATATGAATTTTTTTTTCTTGTGTTATAATTCTGCTTGTGAATAGCTGGAGCAAACCTGGGGCTGACACACGTAAGCTAGGGCTGCACAATGCTGAGAGAGCCAGGCGGGGTGGCTTGTCCCTGACAGGCTGACCCACCTGAGTCTCTGAGCTTTTCAGTCCAAATCTCTGCAAGGCTAAAAATGCCACCGAACCTCCCCTCTTGTCCCCGCTCCCCGTGGCAGGGACGAAACCATCCCTACATGCAACGTGCAGTTTCTCCGGCCCCCTCCCATTGCCATGGCAAAACAGGTACCTATGGGGCATGGGGGCATCACATGGGATGCTTGTATAATCGACCACCTCGCCTTTTCTCCCCACTCCCCACTCCCCCACCCCCAAATCTTTTCCTAGGACACCCGAGCTGCTTGCCCAGGGTCCTGTTTCCCTACAAACTCCAGAGAAGCACCCAGGGCTTTGTGACAGTCTCTAATTCCCTCCCCTTCTTGTTAAGAATCATATTGTATAGTAGCTTTCAGACCATACAGTATTCATTGGGTTACTCCTATTATTATCAAGTAGCTGGAATTGTGAAGGTCGGAGTAGTTAGATCTTTAGCTTTTATTCCTTATTTTTTTGTATTACTATCCATGTGTATAAATTATTGATCATGTTGCTGGCTTTTATAAACTCTAAGCGAAGGAGGAGCACTGCCTCTGCCTTTGCAAATGGTAATGAAGCACTGTTTTTAAATAAAAGGAGAAACACCATTCTTCGCCCTGGCCTGCGTGTGTTGATCCTCAACGACTTCTGTTGCCCCCCCCCCCCATGCTCCAAAGATAGAACTTGCATTTGACTTTTGTAAGATGGAAAAAAGAAGGCGGCAAACACGACGCTCCCTGAATGAGATGAGGGGAGAGGGAAACACAGGCCCAGGCTGGTGCCATGGGACCTGCCCTCCGGCTCCTCCAGTCTTGGCAGGAGCTGTCTTCCTGCTTCTGCCTCTGAAATCTTCCGCTTCACTTCTTCCCTTTTCCATCCTCTCCTGGTGTCCTCGCTGCCGCCCTCACCTGCCTCAGAAACTGCCCTCCAGGGGGCGCTTCCCGTCTGGCCACCTGTCACCTCTGTCACCTCTCCCCTGGCTCGGGCCACCACCCAGGCTCCCACACCTTTTCCTTCTGTATGGGGCCTGGGCCTTTTCCTCCTTCCCTGGGCTTCCTCAGCCACCCCTCCTGCACTGGTTTCTCTACCAGGAAGTCCCAAATCTCTGAAATTCCTCCTAAATCTGCAACTCCCTAACATCACTCAGATCGTCTCCTTTCCCGTTTCCGGGAGGAAATGGAGGCCACGGGATCTCCTTGATCTAGACACCTACTTGGACGCACACCCATCCTTTCCCGTCCTTCCTGTTTTACCGGGAGAGGCGTCTTCGGTCAGGCGCTGTCCCCACACGTCCGTCCTTTCCCACCTTCTCGGGGACTTTGCTCCATCGTCCCTCCCACAAGGAGGTCAACCTTTTCCCTCCTCTAGTCCCTGTGGCACTGAAACATGCAATGATTTTGCACGATCCCAGTCCTCTCCTTCATGACAAACTTCTGGAGTGAGTTTCTGCCACCGACTCCAATTCCCTGCTCTTCACCTGCGGCCGGCTGGCCTCTCCCTCCAGGACCCTGAAGCCGCCCCCGCGTGACGCCAGCAGGTGACGCCTTCCCCGGGGCGCTGACCTGACCTCCAGCGCCCGCGCAGCCGGGCACTCCCGAGACCCTCCGTCGCTGCCCCCGACACAGGCTGGCGCATCTGCCCTGCTCTCCTGGCCTGGCCTCCCTCCTCCGTCTCTTCCCCAGCAGCGCACGCCCCGCCTGCTCTCGACAGCCACCCGCTACAGTAGCAGTTGGATCAGGACGTGCTTCTGTGCAAGGCGGCCCCGAGTCAATCCCCGTCCTCATCCGGGTCTGCGGCCTGTGCACCAGCTCCTCCGCTAGTTTATCCGCGGCGCGTCCCCCTGTACTAGAACAGAAGCGCCCGGAGGTCGGTAGCTTCGTTCTGTTCAACTCCGTGTCTCTGGTGTCAGCAACACACAAGCATTCCATAAGTATTTGTTGAATGACTTTTTTCAATCTCGGATGTAAGGTGATAACACAGCCGCCACCCCCAACCCCGCCTTCTCCGTATGGCCACCCCGGCTGATGATCGCGGAGGCCGAGAGCCCTTTCCACGTGTGCTCACATCACCTTCATCTTCCCGGCAGCCCCGCGGCAGGTGCTGGGTGTCTTCCTCCTCAGGTCCCGGCGCCTGTGCTTCTTGCTGGGTGTACCAGGCAAGCGAAGCCCTGACCTCGCTTTCCCAGGACCTTTCTGGGGTGGCATTTATAGCAAGTAACCTTGAGGAATTGGGGGGGGGGGATGTATCCCGGGGACGAAGAACGAGTCTGCTTCCTACCTGCTCTGGAAGAGGTGGCTGCCCCTCGCTCAGGGCTCCTCAGCCGCCGTGCACACCTCCTGGGGAGCAGCAGCCACCCCGTCCCACACACTGATGCTCTTGTTGCCAGCCGGGCCGGGAGCAGTAAAGTCCTTTGTGTCTGACGCAGAATCCATAAGCTTCTGCAGAGAGAGATCAAATCCCAGACCCACCAGTATCGTTACTGGTGCCGAGGTGTGGAGAGAGGAGATAACCTGTCCCTTGAGTAGAAAGCGGCAGAACTGGGGTCCCAGCCTCCGAAGTCTGCGCCCTTCACGTCTGAGCACTGGTGTTTCTCGTGCTTCTCCAGTAGAAACCCCTGTAGAAACCCAAGAGCTGGCACTGCATCCCGTCTCTGACTGATGCTCTGTCCCTTTTGTAGGGTCTTCTTCCTCTACTCCCTCAAGTCATGGTGTTCCCCAGGTCATCGGT
Organism: Globicephala melas; assembly: GCF_963455315.2. NCBI lineage: Eukaryota > Metazoa > Chordata > Mammalia > Artiodactyla > Delphinidae > Globicephala > Globicephala melas. Next base: position 11,897,648 of record NC_083323.1, read on the forward strand.
CTCCTATTCCCCTGAAAACTCGACACCAATTTCCACCTAATGACGCAAGGCTATGGCCGGAGACCATAAATCTCTCCAAAGTCTAGTCTTGTCCAGCTGCAGTCCCAAGGCTCCTAAAATTCAATATGCTGACATCATCTTTCTATCCAAACCTCTTAATTTCCCTCAGTCAGTAAATTGGATAACAGTTGGTGATAACCATGTTAAAATCCTAAAGAAAAAAGAAAGAAAATAAGTGGGGAAAAAGTCTTGCTCAAAAGAAAGTGTGCCGCACGTTTGTCTTGAGTGTGTGTGGATTCTTTTTTTTTTTTTAATTTTTATTTGGAGTATAGTTGCTCTACAATGTTGTGCTAGTTTCTTGCTGTACAGTAAAGTGAATCAGTCATACCTATACATACAGCCACTCTTTTTTAGATTTCCTTCCCATTTAGGTCACCACAGAGCATTGAGTAGAGTTCCCTGTGCCTTACAGTAGGTTCTCATTAGGTATCTGTTTTATACATAATAATGTATATATGTCAGTCCCAATCTCCCAATTGAGCAGATTCTTGATCACTTTTCACTGTTGCATTGCCCCATTCTCCCCGAGCCCAGCACCCCATTCCAACAGCACTCCTGACCCTAGGACAGCTCTGCAACCCCAGGCCCACTCCCTGTTGGTGTCCAGAATTGCTTGGTGATGTGGGGAATCCTACATACACACGCGCACACACACCATGGAATTGGGTCCAGAAACCCAAAAGACTAGGTGTCATGGTTTTCAGCCATGGTTTTCATCATGGGCGTGGCCTCCCATGAAAACACACTCATTCTCCTCCCACTGTGACTTCTGTCACTAGTGAGGGTGAGACTGTATTCATTCAACTGATTGAAGAAGCTAAGACCAGCGGACCATGAGTTGGTCCTCTTTTTTAAAAACTGTTTAATTTTGATGTAAATATTATCTATTCTTTCCAATTCATAAAACAGTAATTCACATCATAGGAATTACATCAAAGGAAACGTGAAAAGTAACGAAAATTACCTCTAAATAACCATAGCTGCCGTGTGACCTTGCTCTACTTCCTGCCAGAGTTTTCTTTTGTTTTCTCTACTGCCAGGTTTGAGAGATGTGTTTCCCCTGGTTAGGTTCTAAGTGAGAAAGTGGATATACAATTTTCATCCTGCTTTGTTCACCTAACTTGCTAAAATAAACATTTTCCGTGTTAATCCAGTTATTGACTCTCCTGAACATCACCTTGATCGCTACATAGAGTTCTCTCCAGTGGATGAATACTTTCTATTTAACGGGTCTCCTAGTGTTGGAACATTTCAACCATGTCCAATTTTTCAAGATTATAAATTCTGCTGCAATAAAGGGATAACTATCTCTCAGTAACAGCTTTTCTCAAATCACCGACGTTTCCTCTCGGGGCGCTGGGAATGTAGATCAGAGCTCAGCAGCGGTGCGGCTGTGATGAGAGATGGGGTGGGGGCAGGGCAAGGAGGGGCCTGGAGGACTCGCAGAGCATAGTTGATTTTAAAATAAAGGGTTTTTTAAAAATTTAATCATAAATGTACTGTATAGTTATATACAATTTGGAAAATACATATGTTCTGAATGTCCCAACGTCGGTTGAAATTCACATGAGTACTTAGGTCTTCTTGGTCTCCAACCCCATCTGTACACTCAGAAAACCTGGTCTCTGACAAACTTTCCTTCCATCCCAGGTGTTTCTGGCGTCCCCAGGGGTGATCAGGAACCACGGCAGGTCTGCCTCTGTCATCATTGCTGGGAGCATCTTCGCAAGCAGAAGTTTCTCAAGTTTTCTTAGTTAAAGTCTGGTATTGTTCCACGGAGATAGCTTGACCAACTAGGGCAAAAAGAAGAGGAAGTAATGTACTCATTTCTGTAGCATCATTGGGAGCTCGCAAAAGGTTTGCCTGAGTGCCCAGATGTTATAGGGCTGGGCAAGGTAGCTCTCTCCCATAATGCACCCTGTCCTTGTCTGCCTCGTTCACAGCTGGGCCTGGCATGATGCCCGGCACAGAGGTGCTCAATTAACATGTGTACATCAGATAACTTAGTGAACGGCACCTCTGGCTGGAAATGCACGCAGGCAATGGGCAGAGAGGGTTCAGTGAGGTGAGTGGCAAAGGCCCAGGCCCAGGATTGCACGTGGTGGGAACAGCATTGCAAGGCACCAGCTTCTCACGATCAGGCGCTCCCTCCCCTTCTCCCACAGCCTGCCCATCCTGGGAGAAGGTGCCCCCCTGAGGGGCTCCCGCAACACCCCGTCCCTTTCGTCCTCCTCGTGTCCTACCATTTACCTCTCCTCCTTGTTAACGGCTTATCTGGGGTCCATCCCCCTGCTGGGCCCCCAGTGCCATTAGAGCAGAGACTGTATCTTTTCCCACGATCTCCTCAGTGCCCTGTGGGACCTGCCCTAAGCTTGTGCTCTGTGACAGGCAAGGGAAGACGTGGGCAAGACCCTTTGGAAGATGAATCCTGTGTCTCACAGTTTACCCCCCAAAACTTCCCCTGGTTATCAAGAAGCTAGGATACGTACCCGAAGAGTAAAAGTCTACTGATGCAGTAGAGCCAGAAGGAAGCTCCCCATGCCTAATACAGTGGTTCCCAAACTCAACGGAATTACTGGCAGATCCTTGAAAACCTCCCAAGTCTGAATCATGTCCCAGATCAGTTAAATCCCTGTCGTTGGGGGGTAGGACCCACCCACTCATCAGTATTTTTTGAAGCCTTGCCAAGTGATGCCAACATGCAGACAAGTTTGGGAGCGCGTCCTTAAATCCTCGGCCCCCGTCAAGGCCTCACTTAATTAAAACCCGTTGAATGAATGAATGAGGGGAAGGAGAGGGGCAAGATAGGGGGAGAGGATTAAGGGTACAAACTACTATGTATAAAATGAATAACCTGCAAGGATATATTGTACAATACAGGGAATATAGCCAATATGTTATAATAACTCTGAATGGAATAGAGTCTTTAAAAATTGTGAACCACTATATTGTACACCTGAAACTTACATAATATTATACATCAGTTATGCTTCAATTTAAAAAAAAAAAAGGCTAAGTTAGCATTTTCTTTGAGATATCTCTGTACGCCTAGGAGTTCAGCCCCTTTCCAACCTACATCTTAGAGCTCATCTGTACATAGATGGCAAAGAAGCATAAACTTCCCAGCCACTCTTGGTAAGGGTGTCTGGACCATTTTCACAAGAAAAATTGTGATGCGGCATCCAGGCTCTTTGAGAAAGACTGTTGCCATTGGTCCGTGATGCTTTCTGAAAACCCAACACAGAAGATAATTGGTTATCTTTTTCCTCTTTCACAGAGGAAAAAGCTGGTCCCAAGGGTGGGGTGACTTTCCCTTGATTATAAACCAGGTAGTGATGGAATTAGGGTAAGAACCTAGGACTACAGCTTCCCAGAAGCCTGTCGTCTGCCTCCTTTGCTGGTTGAGGACAATATTCCTCTGAGAAAAGAAAAATCTCTCTTCCTTCACTCAAGGACGGTAGAGAAACATGTGCGCAGGCACATTGGAAGTGACCCAATTAACTCTAGTCAAAGCCGGTTCATCAGCCAGCAGCAAGTGGAGGGGACTTCGTTTTGCACTATCTCAGGATTAACGGGAGCCGTGGGGGAAGAATCTAGAGAGTGGAAGGAGGCCAAAGGTCACAGATACAGAGAATAGATTGTTCCTGTCCTGAAAGGGCAGGAGAACTCTAGTTTGCGTGACTGTGAAGATCGTATAATTTAAGAGCTTGGAGTAGCCCTGCAACTCATTTTATAGAACTTTATGGACCCTTCAGCACCAGAAGTACAACCTGTGTTAGGCAGCAGTCTATTATGAGAATAACGCTTCAGCTGAGTGCTACTGGAGAGTCTGAAGGTCATGGAAAGGTAAGTCCCAGCAGTTTGGATCTCAAGGCCAGACCCAGATGTTCTCACGGCTTTGGTCAAGGGTGGAGGAAGGCTGGGGAAGGAGTGTTCCGGATGACTAGGGAAAATGCAGCAAATTCCGCTACTAGGAATCCATCACCCGACAGGCCAGGTGTTTGGACACCTGCTAATGTGCTTACCAAAGGGTGTTTTTGTTTGTTTGTTTGTTTGTTTGTTTTGGCTGCATTGGGTCTTCGTTGCTGCGTGCAGAATTTCTCTAGTTGTGGTGAGCGGGGGCTACTCTTCGTTGTGGTATGTGGGCTTCTCATTGCGGTGGCTTCTCTTGTTGCGGAGCACGGGCTCTAGGCACGCAGGCTCAGTAGTTGTGGCGCGAGGGCTTAGTTGTTCTGTGGCATGTGGGATCTTCCTGGACCAGGGCTCGAACCCGTGTCCCCTGCACTGGGAGACGGATTCTTAACCACTGCTCCACCAGGGAAGTCCCTTACCAAAGGTTTTTTTTTTTTTTTTTTTTTTTTTTTTGCGGTACGCGGGCCTCTCACTGTTGTGGCCTCTCCCGTTCTGGAGCACAGGCTCCAGATGCACAGGCCCAGCGACCATGGCTCATGGGCCCAGCCCCTCCGCAGCACGTGGGATCTTCCCGGACCAGGGCACGAACCCGTGTCCCCTGCATTGGCAGGCAGACTCTCAACCACTGAGCCACCAGGGAAGCCCACCAAAGGTTTTTTGTTTACTTTCCTAAGGGATTTTTTTTAGGAGAATGTGTGAATCCTTTTTTTTTTTTTTCTTTTTTTTTTTTTGGTACATCTCCAAATGCAAATGGAGGCAAATGAGGTTGCATGATCAATTCTTCAACCAACTTTGCTGGAACACATTTTTATGTTTCATATTATGAAGATGGTGACAGCATAGCAACAAAATGTGGGTATTAACAATCAGATTTCCTTCCTTCCTCCTTCCTTCCTTCAAATACCAAGTGCAAAGTCTGTGCCAGGCGCTGTTCTAGATGCTGTGATTTTGGCGGTTGGTGTATCAGCCCAATCCCTGCCCTCACAAAACTCACGTTCTGGTACCTTCCCCCCTCGACATCACTTTCCTATGATTACATTTCCAAACCAGTTTTTTCCATCATCTCCTCCCAAGCCTGTGGCTCAGAGGGTAGCCAGCGTATTTCTTCTCTAGTCATCTCGGTCCAAAAAGCTTTAACAATGCCCTGGGAAAGTGGACTATCTAATTATAATATTTGGAAGTTAAAAAAGCAAGGTTAGAATACTTCAAAAATCTTAACGTCTCAAAAATGTCACATCACTTTTGTCTAAGGACTTTATCCAAACAATTAAACTATGATAATATTCAATGCCGACTAGGACGTAGTAAAACTGGTCATCTCTTAGGTTACTGGTAGCAAAGTAGATTGGTGAAGAACTTTTGAAATTTTGATATTAAGTCACAAAAGCCTTCTGGTAATCATCCAATAAGCTAACGGCAGGCATAAAGATGATCAGAGCCATGTCATTTATAATACTGTAAACCGGAAAGCAAGTGAGTAATCATTCCGTCCAGCCCTCTACCGTCTGTAATTCTGGCAGATTGCCCAGTCTCTAGAAAGCCTTCCTAGAGATGAGGAGATAATTAGTTGGTTAATTGTTTGTTTTAACCAGACAGGTGAAGGGTAGCAGAACACGACACCCCAAAACATGCTGCTTTGGTTACTTGATTATTGATTATGTTGAGTTCAGCACATGAATAAATACATGCAGAGAGGGGCTTTCTCTGAACTCCCCTTATCTGCCTAAAGGCAGATCCTCCAAAAGGAACTCAATTGTCATAGATTCGGCTCCCCAGGAGTTTCATCAACCAGGGAAAATTGACTCTTATCACAGGAGGGGAGAGAAGGCAATCCCACACCCAGAGAATCTTTGTCACAAACTATCACATCTCCCACCTATTCTTCTAAGGACCCATTCATCATTCCTAAAAATCATTTACTCTCCCCTAAGAGGTCTACTTCCCCCATCCCCTTTCCCTATTAAAATGGTATTTAAGACTGAATTCCAAGCCACCTTGAGGAGTTACTCATTTTCCCCTGGGTATCTCATATGTGCATGAAGTATACGTGTTAATAAACTTCTGTCTGTTTTTCTCTAGTTAATCTGCCTTTTATTACCGGGGTTTCAGCCAAGAATGCAGAAGAGTAGACGGCAAATTATTTTTTCCTTCCCAGCACAGGCAGCATTGCACGGTTACCCTCGGTTAAAGATTCTTTCTTCTGTTGCAGCTTCTTTTGTTGCTCAAAAATCACTTTAAATACATTTTCATTAAAATTTGACAAATATCACCCCCAATACCACCACAACATATCTCTCGATTTTATTCACTTACCTCCAGTTGTTTTTCCAATGTATATTCTTTTTCGCATGGCTTTTATTACATACTTATCATAGTGTGTCTTACTTTTAAAATGTAGTATTATAAGACAAGTATTTTTCATATTGCTACACAGTTGTCATAAGGATTTTTTTTTGCGGTACGCGGGCCTCTCACTGTTGTGGCCTCTCCTGTCGCGGAGCACAGGCTCCGGACGCGCAGGCTCAGCGGCCATGGCTCACGGGCCCAGCCGCTCCGCGGCACGTGGGATCTTCCCGCACCGGGGCACGAACCCGCGTCCCCTGCATCGGCAGGCGGACTCTCAACCACTGCGTCACCAGGGAAGCCCAAGGTTATTTTTGATGACTCTATGCCATTTCATCAAGAGGGGATGTACCTTCGTGTTTATAGAAACACTCCTTTATGGTGGCACGTTGGGGTCTTCATGTTTCTGTCGCCCTTATGAGTCCTTCATATAATGGCACCAACTTGTTCTGGTTGCTGCCTGCACTCTGGTCAGCAATCAGCTCCATGCCCCGCTCTGTTCTCTGGCTTCGTGCAGTTCTTTGCAGAGGATCTCCCACGCAGGGGCTGGGGGCTACTTATCTTTCTAGTTAACTTGATGAAGGAAGTTACTTGCTGTTGCATTTGCAGATGGGGACCATTGAGAAGGTCTGAAGATATATCCTGATTAATCTAGCAACACCGTATGGCCTCCCAGGGCTTCTGGTTTTCATTTTTCTTTTAAGTAAAATTTGTTACCTCTTTGCATTTCATGCCAACATTATTTCCTTGATACCTTAAGTTGTTTTGAGGCGATTATGAATAATATAATGCTGTGTTTTCTAACTTGTTTTTTTACTCAATAGAAATATTATTCATTTTTAATACTTCCCTTTTGTTTCGCTGAATTTTTCCTAATTGTAATAGCTATGAAATGAATATTTCATGAATACCTAATGCTGGTTTTCTTTCCTGTTTTTTCAGTACTTATTTTTCTTATTTTGGTTCCATACTTTATTGCATTAGCTTGAATTCTTAAATTATTTAATTTTATGAAATTGACTTCCAGTATTGTCAGCAGCTAGTCTACAAAAACCACTTCTCTTCATGAAAAGGCATTATGTTTATTCCTAGATTTAAATATTTTATTAGGATTAGGTGCTGAATTTTCCGACTCTAATGAGATGGTCATAATTTTCCTTTTTTATTTATCCCATGAATATAGTAGATTATGTGCATAAATTTCCGTATATCAAATTATCCTTATATTTCATGGAAACCCCAACTTTGTCACTGTAGAATTTTGCATCAGTATGTTGTAGATTTATATTTTCTATTAGTGTGTTCAGTATATTCATCTTAGAGCCACAAATGATAAAGAGCTATAGTTGTCTTTCCTTGTAATCAAGGTTTATTATTAGCGTTATATTTGCTTCACAGAATAAACTCAGTAGCATATTGTGTTTTCTATTTCTGGGACAATTTATGTAGCATCAAAATTGCTTATTTTCTGAAAGCTTAAAAAACGTACAGATTTCCTTACATTTGCCGCATCTTCATGGGATGCTTTTGATTTTTTTAAGTTGTTAATGTGAGTCATAAACGTGACTTCATTTCTCTTCCCCACTCCTGAAAAATGGCTCTCCCAGCCCACCTCCACGCCTATTCTTTTTTGAAGACGTGAGAAGTAATAACAAACCCTTGACATTTCAAACTGCACTTGGTTCTCATTTTCTGTAAACAGGTATCTCTCGTGTCCTTTGAAAAGGCGTTTCACAGAAGTTGAAATACAATGGCCAGTAAATATATGAAAAGATGCTTAACATCATTAGTAGCCAATAAATGCAAATTTAGACCTCAGCAAGACACCACTTCTTTGATCATTTTGGCAAAAGTAAAAAGAATGAAAGCATCCTATGTTGCTGAGAAAGAAAGAGGGGCGTGTCCACCCTCAGACACTTGGTTGGATATAAAACAATATAACTTCTGGAAGGATGATGTGGAGTATCTCACAACATAAAAAGTACCTATGCCTGAAACTCAATACCCTCCCTCTAGAAATTCATCCTACAATGACATGTACACAGAGAAACACATGTAAAGATGTTCACCAGTTCCTTGAAGTGGTAAAAAGAATGGAAGCAATCTGAAATATCCGTGCAGGGGAACTGTTTACATTAAAAGACATCAGTATTAAATAAATGCTTATGTATGTCTATTTATTTGTTTATTTATTTTTGGCTGTGTTGGGTCTTCGTTGCAGTGTGCGGGCTTTCTCTAGTTGCCGTGAGCAGGCGCTACTCTTCGTTATGGTGCGCGGGCTTCTCATTGCTGTGGCTTCTCTTGTTGCAGAGCATGGGCTCTAAGTGCATGAGCTTCAGTAGTTGTGCCTCAAGGGCTCTAGAGCACAGGCTCAGTAGTTGTGGCACACGGGCTTAGTTGCTCCGCAGCATGTGGGATCTTCCCGGACGAGGGCTTGAACCCATGTCGCCTGCATTGGCAGGTGGATTCTTAACCACTGTGCCACCAGGGAAGCCCCAGAATAAAAGCTATGGACGTGAAAAAGAACAAGGCAAATCTATATGAACTGACTTGGAAAGAGACACAGGATATATTAAGTAAAAGAAAAAATGTGGAAGAATATGATCTCGATTTTTTTTTTTTTTTTTAAGTATTGAACATGTGGCAAAAGACTAGGGGAAAATTCTGGAAGGAGATACAGCTGAGCAGGCTCAGCCTGGGGAAGGTTGCCAGAAGGGAAGACCCACACCTGTACCTTTCACTCATCTGTCTTATTGAAATTTGTTGCAAGAATCATGTGCTGATTTCATAATAAAAACCAATATGGTAAAAAAAAAAAAAAAGCGATATCTTTATGACTCACTCTTTTAGCATTATAAAATCTCCAACTTGGATAAAATTCATTTAGTGCAAGGAACACTGCTGAGCACCTAGTAAGACAAACAAAGGTTGGATAAATTGTTGTTAAATATTAATATTGTCATCTATTTAAAAATTTATATGTGACAAGTTTTTCTAACCTGTTATTTTGGCCTTTTGTGGCATTTTATTTCAGGATAGCTCTTGTAGGCAGAAAATTATTCCAATCTACTTTTCACCCAGTTTGATACTCTTTACTTATTAATGCTATTAATATTAATTATTATTATTTATGGTCATAATTGTTCCACTTTGATTCGCATCACCCTACTTGAGGAATTCTGCTTTTTATTTCTTTACTCTCTTTTTGTATTCTTCACAGGCAGGCATGGTGAATAGATTTCAGCATGGCTGCGCAGAACAGCTTCTGGAAGGTAGAAATGTCTCTGCTTTCTTATCTACATGTACCTGATAAATGACAGCTACTGGGGACACATTAGAATAAGGGCTCCTAGTTCATGATACTATGTTTAAAATCATGATTGACTCTCTCCCCTGTCCTGGCTCAGAAGAGATCTTGGGGAGAGAACTCTATTTTATTTTGGGGAAGAGGGGAGTGGGGAGTGAATAGGACTAAGGCAGAGAAAGAGCAGAATCAAGTCAAAGGATGGGGCTGGGAGACCCATTGCACTGAGGCGGTGGTGCTGGGTCTCCAGGAGATGGGCCGTTTCCTTACCGTTTTTTGTTTTTTGTTTTTGTTCTTTTTTTGCAGTACACGGGCCTCTCACTGTTGTGGCCTATCCCGTTGCGGAGCACAGGCTCCGGACGCGCAGGCTCAGCGGCCATGGCTCACGGACCCAGCCGCTCCGCGGCATGTGGGATCTTCCCGGACCAGGGCACGATCCCGCGTCCCCTGCATCGGCAGGCGGACTCTCCACCACTGCGCCACCAGGGAAGCCCTCCTTACCGTTTTAATAAATATCCTCTGAGACGTTTGTGATTTATACATAGGAGTAGAGGTGAAATAGAACCCTGTGTTTCACCCCTTTCCCAGCTAGTTTCAGGAGTCATCCTGTTTCCTGTTCCATCACATTTCTGCAGCTACAACGTATCTTCTGCTGGGAAAGCTCAGAATATCCCACTACCTGGGAAGAAGCTTGCTTTGCTGCAGTTCTCCCAAAGAAGGCATCAATCATACTCCTCTGGCTTAGACTCCCTGACACTGAGGGGCCACATCTGGCCCCGGCAGTGGCCACTCAGGCCCGCACACAAACGCGGGGAACCCTATCTCTTCGCTTCCTCCTCCATCCTCGAGGAGTGGCTGCTGGCTGAGCGTCTCTGCCTCGCGCCCTCATCTCTCCTCCCTCCCTTCCCCATTCACCAGCTGGAGGCCAGTGCACTCCTGGAACCCGGGCTTGGGCTTGGAGTGAAGGAGAGGCTCTCTTGGACTGAAACCACATAATTAAATCCATTTTGCTAGAGACTCTGCTCTGCAGATTCAGGTCCAAACCAGGAGAAGAGGATGTGATTTCTGCTTTCCCTCTGCCATTGTCTCTTGTGCTAATACCTCCGTCAAGGACCACTGAGTAAGGAGGTATGGCTGGACCAAGGCCAAGTTCAGGCACTGCTGGGGGGTCCTGACTGCACAACCAGGTGATATCCTCCAAACTGACCACAGCAGGCTGCCAGCTGAGAGTCGCAGGAGCCAGAGGGGGTAACAGAGATGTTGCATTCTGCTCTGAATAGACATTCTGATTTGGGGTTCATAAAATATGGTCCCTGTAGCTAAGGGACCCAGGATGAGATGTCTGTAATTGTAGGAAGGTCTCATGGGAAATAGGGCAGGCATGGGACATCAGACCCTCACCTTCACTTTAGGAGCTGGGATCACTCACAACAAGGGCCCGAGTCACTCCCCAATCCCCAGTGTCACCAGCTGTAGGTCAGGACAGTGCACTGTGGTCAAAAGAATTTGCCGAGGAAAGGGGAGGGTTTCCTGGGTGGATTCCAGTCCGGGCTATAGTCATGGTGCTTCCGAGGGCTCCTGGGCACTTCTCTCTCTACAGATGACAAGGAGTGCTGGACCAGAAGAGATGCAGCTTCACCCCGTAAAGGAGAAAACAGACCCCATAGTCATTCAGAGAGGCCGTGGCTTCAGACAGAGCTGAGACCTAGTGACTCAGGCCTGGGAGTTCACATGAAACTCATGGAAGACGGTGAACTTCGAAGGGGAAAGAGTGCTGAGGATGGAACCCTGGGGAAGGGAACTGAGGAACAAAAGGCACCTTTTAAAGACTGAAAGGAAGTTGCCCAAGAGTCAGGATGGTGACGCTCAGAAAGTTTTGCAAGAACTTCTGGTGTAAAGTTATCAGTGTCTCTTCCCTTAGCAATTATCCAAAGCAACAAAGAAACGATACAGGCACCATCTATTAGAAATTAGGGAAACTAGGTAAAAGAGATTAAAAGGATGCCAAAAGCAATGGGAAGGATCAGGGTTTGGGGAGAAAAGGGGAGAGGATGCTGATAATTGCAGATTTCAGAAAAAGCGGGCGATGAGTTCAGATTTCAGGAAAAAATGTGTCTCTTCAAGAGGAGAGAATTCCCACAGTGCAAAACTAAAATCCCCCCTGCTTTTTTGGCTGTGCCACTTGTAGGATCTTAGTTCCCTGACCAGGGACTGAACCCAGGCCACGGCAGTGAAAGCCCCGAGTCCTAACCACTGGTCCACCAGGGAATCCCCTAAAATCCTTTTTTTAAAAAATAGTAAGAATAAAGTTCTCACTGAATCTGGATTGGTTCCAAGAAGCACTGAAGATAAGACTAAATGAGGAAACGTAGTAAGACAAGTCATATTTGTAGGAAGTAATTGTTTGTCCGCGAGACAGAAAGCAGAAAAGAACCTGCATGGTGAAGAATCTGAAAACTGACCAATTCCATTGCCTGAGGAGAAATAAAGGCTGAACACTCATGTAGAAGGTTCGAGATCAGAAAGCACGGTTCTGCTAGTCTAGAACACAGACCAGGCTTCTTCCCTATTTGAATCTCCCACAAAAAGCTGGCCCAAGAGAAAAAGCAAAGAACACAAGGTCCACACAAAAAATATTAACCCAAGGGCTTCCCTGGTGATGGTGTGGTTAAGAATCTGCCTGCCAATTCAGGGGACACGGGTTCGAGCCCTGGTCTGGGAAGATCCCACATGCTGCAGAGCAACTAAGCCCACGCGCCACAACTACCGAAGCCCGCAGGCCTAGAGCCTGTGATCTGCAACAAGAGAAGCCACCGCAATGAGAACTGCACTGCAGTTCTGCACCTGCGCACTGCAACAAAGAGTAGCCCCCACTCACCGCAACTAGAGAAAGCCCGCGTGCAGCAGTGAAGACCCAACGCAGCCAAAAATAAATAAATATAAGTAATTAATTAAAAAAGTATATATTAACCCAAGAAAAACAAAAAACAATCAACCCAACTGAAAAATGGCAAAGCACTTGAATAGACATTTTTCCAAAGAAGATACACAAATGGCCAATAAGCACATGAAAAGACGCTCAGCATCACTAATCATTAAGGGCGATGCAAATCCAAACCACAGTGAGATACCACCTCATACCCAAAGGATGACTCATAAAAGCAAAAAACCAAAATCCCAGAGAATAGCAAGTGTTGGCAAGACTGTGGAGAAACTGGAACCCTTGTGCATCACTGGCAGGAATATAAAATGGTGCAGCCACTGCCAGTGGTACAGCAGTTACTAAAAAAATAATAAAATTATAATGACCACGTGATCCAGGAATTCCACTTCTGGTTACATATCCAAAAGAACTGAAAGTATGATCTAGAACAGATATTTGTGTATCCATGTTCATGTCAGCATTATACACAATAGCTAAAAGGTGGAAACAACCCAAATGCCCATTAATGGCTGAATAAAACGTGGTCTATCCATACAATGAAATATTATTCAGTCTTAAGAAGAAATTAAATTCTGACAAGGAAAATACATGGATGAACCTTGAAGACATCATACTAACTATTAAAAAAAATGAGTAAAGAAGAAAATTTAGGTGATACAAATAAACTTTATTTAGCACTTCATGAAGCAGACAGCGTCCTTTTGGAGAAGTGTAAAATGGAGTAGAAGGCAAGAAGTGTCTATAGGGTAGAGAACAAGGAAGAAAAATCCAAAATATCTGATTGACTGAGGCCATATAGTCGACCTTGTTTGGGGTGAGAAGGCCCAGAGTTGGCTTGGTGTTCGGGGTTCGGCTGACTGGATATACTGCGTTTCTGGTCAAGCAGACCGTTTACAGGAACAGGAAAGTTATCTAAGTTTCAATTTACTGACAGTCACCCCAGTCAGGAGTATCTTGAACCTAGAAAGTTATTTCAACATAACTAAGTGAAATAAGCCACTCACAAAAGCCAAATATTGTATGATTCCATTTATCTGAGGCTCCTAGAACAGTCAAAGTTAGGGGCTTCCCTGGCGATCCAGTGGTTAGGACTCTGCTCTTCCACTGCCGGGGGGCCTGGGTTCAGTCCCTGGTCGGGAAACTAAAATTCTGCATGCCATGTGGTGTGACCAAAAAATATATATATATTCAAATTTATAAAGATATAAAGTGGAAGGGTGGTTTCCAGGGGCTGAGGGGCAGGGAGAATGGGGAGCTAGTGTTTAATGGGGACAGAGTTTCAGTTTGAGAAGACGAAAATGTTCTGAAGATGGGTGGTGGTGATGGTTGCCCAGCAATATAAAGTTGCTTAATGCCACTGATGAAATGATCAATTTTACGTGATATATATTTTACCACAATAAAAAAATTACAAGACAAAAAGGAAGATAGTAACAACCACAACAAAAACAAACAGCAGATCAAGAGCACACACCAGAAAAGTGAAGCCAAAAAGCTGATGAAAATCATGAACAATTATTTTGCAATTAATTTTCTTAAAGTTAGTGAAGCAATTTCCTCTACAACGCAAGGTTGTAAAACAGAGATCTGAGGGCTCAAGGGAATCACAGCTAGACAACAGGAGGAATTCACTGGAAACTGGTAGAGCTTAGGAAAGAAAAGAAGAGAAAAGTAAATCTGTCACAGAAGCAAATGCTTACTGGAATTCATACAAGAAGAGACACTACTTAAAAAAAAAACAACAACTAAGCAACACCAAAGACAGAGATGAGAAAAGTAAGCAAAATGAAGTGCAAATGAAATGCTAAAAAGGTTTGGCAAAAATACATGAACTAAAGGCAAAACTCCAACGTACGCTCATTGGAATCCCCAGAGAAGAAAACTGAGAAATGTGAACAGAACAAATATCTAAAGATAAAGTGCAAAAAAAAAAAAAAAAAAAAAATTTCCATAATAACCCTCAGCACAAGAACAACCGAGCAGCAGCTACAGAAGCTGCCAGGAGAGAAATCTTCAGAGGGTCTGCAAGTGGGTGTGCATGTGATAATTTCATAATTTTCCTTTTCCAGGATAATTTTTGGCGTGCTATTAGTTCTCAGGATTATAGAAGAAAAGATGTTTTGACTCACGATAGCTTAGATTTACTTCTTAGAATTCATCTGGAAACTGACAACGGTTTTATCTTTCAGCTTTGTGTTCAAAACCTATTTACCTTTTACATGATCGTTATAAGAGGTGCCAACACTTCAGATAAGCAAGAGAGAGGATACAAATCTCTTTTTCTTCCACCACTCACGGCAGTCACCATACAAACAAGTATTTTGACTGGCACATTATTAAGGACAAAATAAGGGACTTTACATCCATTTTCTTCCATGTTGCTCCAAACAACATGTAAGGTCAGTGCGTTTACGTTCCTCACATCTCACAGCCAAGGAAAGGCCGGACCAGTGGGGAGAATGTACTCACCCAGGCATCTCTCCCGGTGAGCGCAGCACGTGGTTGCAGGTTGGTCCACGTTTTGCTTCTATGCTGGGTCCCCACAACTTCAAGACACATCTCTAACTTTGGAAAGTGAGGCAGATGTGATGAGACAGCTTTGAGCTGTGTTTCCAAGGGTCTGAGCCACAGCTGACCACCGTCTGCAGTGTTGCCTGGGCAGTGGACAGAGCTCTCAGGAAAAAAATAGCTGCTTATCACCAGGTCGGGGGAGGTGAATACATATTTTGGCCTTCTCAGCAGGAAAGGGGGCTCAGATAGTGAACAGGTCAGAGGAAAGAGTGTATTTACCTTGGACCAGAACCATGTCCGAGGACAGCTCTGCCCCTTTCCTCCCTTTCAGCTGCGGCTTCCTCATAGAGCAGCACTTCTCAGACTTAATGTACACACAAGTCCCCAGGGATCTTGTCCGATGGCTGATTCAGTTTCAGATGCCTGAAATTCTGCATTTCTAACCAAACTCCCAGGAAGCTCTGCCGGTGCCAATCCTAGATCAAACTTGGCAAGAAACTCAGTGGCAAGAAATGCTTCTCAGGATGCCCCTGGCTTTCAAGTCCAAGTCCAGGCTTTTTACTATGACCCCTATGGTCCACTTGACGTGAGCCCTATTTCCAGCCTCCACCTCCATTTTCATTTCTGCATGGTCCCCTGACGATCACAAGGCCCGTATCCAGAAAGTCTGAAGAACTCCAACGAGTTCATTTAAAAAAGACAAATAGTCCAATAGAAAAATGCATGAGAAAGTTGAATGGGCACCTCATTCCTGCCCATTGGAGGGCAGACAAAAACTCACAAGGTAGAGGGGGCTGTTGTTGACCACACTGGGAATCCAACTGGGCAGAAGCCACCTTCAGGGAAAGCCTCAGCTGGGAAGCTGGCTGTGGCATTTGGGGAACTCACAGGAAATTGCCTCTGGGGCTGATCTTGAACTTGGGGCATCCTTGGAGCTCATAGGAAGTTGTCTCTGGGGCTGATGTTGAGCTCACTGGCTGTCCACCTGATGACTGAGCTCCACTGGGCTAAGGAAAGAAGCCACACGCCTTCCCCTGCAGTGTGCCCTCTACTGACAACACTTAACCCAGAGCTAGCTGTCAGAGGAGGACAGTCAAGAGGGTCCAGCGCTGGGTCCCAGGCAGTGCCCTTAAGGGTGGATTTGGAGCGGAGAAGTAACACGTTGATAACTGGCACAGGGACAAAATGTTCATGGTTGTGAATCTGGGTGAAAGGATGCGTATGGGAGTTCTTTCTACTATTCTTGAACTCTTCTGTATGTTTGAAATTACTCCTAAATTAAAGAACTTAAATAAAAGAATGCCATTCGCTGAAACTGGCCAAAATAAGACTTTGGGGAGGATGATTTCTTGATTTTAAAAACTACATTGGACTCTAGAAGAGAATTTGATTTTGGTCTTTGATTCTTTTGGACTTTAAAAGATTTTGATTTCTTTTAATTTTTAAAAGGTTAGGAAGTAACGGAAGGAACCAAACTTGGGTCTGCTCACCCATGCACAGTAAAGCCAACCTACTGACACCGAGCTGTGGTGAAGGAAAGTGCAGCGTGCGTTGCAGGCACCAGGCAAGGAGCCTAGGCGCTAGTGCTCAAAAGACCCGAACTCCCCGATGGGTTTCAGGGACAGGTTTTTAAAGACAAGGTGAGGGAGGTGGGTGGTGCAGTGTGTGATCAGCACGTGGACATTCTTCTGATTGGTGGGTGGTGAGGTAATCAGGAGTCAACATCATCCACCATCTGGTTCTAACTGGTCTGGGGTCTGCATGCTTGCCGGTAGCATGCAGTTAACTTCTCCCACCCGGTGGGGGCTTCAGTATCTGCAAGACAGCTCAAAGGCTCAGAGTATTATCTACAGCCCTTGAGGAGGAATGAAATGTTCTTGACTTTGTTTAATGGCTAAACTATTATTTTGTCTTGCTTGACTGTTTTCCTTTCTTTCTACATTTTCTCACTTCTCTGATTAATTTCTCTGGAGCTTCGGGAAGGCTTAGGAGGCTAAAGTTTTTCTACAGACAAGAGGTAGCCAGAGGACACTGGGGGGTGTAGGGGGAGTGCATCAAGGGTGTCTGGTAGCTGATCGCTCCCTCTCACCAGGGCATGTGATCGCGTGTGTCCTCCTCCTCTTACTAAACTGTGGATTACACCTCGGAGCTAATAGGTTTCTCAGAACTCCTGACTGACTGTGATGGAGGGCCTTGCACCACCTCGGGGGCACTCATGAAGAACCCCACGTAACCCAGAAGAGAGAGGAAGACAGTGGTGGGTGTGGGGTTGCCCTGAGTAACACGGGGAGCTGATGGGCTTCTCTTGGCCAGGAGGGCAAAGACTTAACTAGTGGGGAGATGAAAGGAGGGGAAGGTGTTTGTTCACCAGAATTCCAGGTGATGGAGAAGAGCGTGCTTCCAGGAAGTAGATCCTGATAGGGAAGCAGCTGGGTGCTGAAAGCATTTCAGGGAGGAAGAGAGCAGAGGAGCTGCTTGGGCTGTGAGGCAGGAAGTATGGGCCAGAGAGAGGGAGCAAGAGAAAAAAGAGCTTCTTTTTTCCAGAAGCTTCTGCCCCTGTGGAAGAATCTGGGAACCAGAGAAGCAGGTGACAAGGGAAAGCTGAGCCTCTCCCACCCCCTCTGGTGCTGGCTCAGAGCATTAGTAAGGATTCTTCAAGTTTCTGTCAAGGGTATTTTCTCCCAGATTGCTGTGAGCCTGGTGCCTGCAAACCTGCACCCAGAAGGAGTCCTGGATTTTATTCAGGCTACACTTATTTTGTGGCTGAAGAAACCAAAACTCAGAAATGGGACCAGGCAAATAAGTGTCAGAGATGAGTCTTGAGTTTCCATTCTGATCCCTTCTTTTCTTTTTTTCTTCAAAACTTTCCACAAAACAAACAAAACCCCAAGCTTCATGACTACGTATTTTGTGCAGGTATTATTTTTTTTATTTGTTAATTTAAAAAGAATATTTATTTATTTGGCTGCATTGGATCTTCATTGCAGCATGCGGGATCTTTCATTGTGGCGAGTGGGCTCTTTGTTGCGGCATGCAGGCTTCTCTAGTTGTGGCATGTGGGCTCCAGAGCCCACGGGCTCAGTAGTTGCAGCGTGTAGGCTTAGTTGCCCCATGGCATGTGGGATCTTAGTTCCCTGACCAGGGATCAAACCTGCGTCCCCTGCGTTGGAAGGCAGATTCTTAACCACTGGACCACCAGGGAAGTCCCTGTGCAGGTATTATTACTGACAATGTTTATTCGGAACTTTAAGGATGCTCAGGCACACTAAAAGAACAACATTAAATGGGGCGAAAGCTGTTTACTTACTGTTATGCTCGTGAAAATATTATAACAGCAACAGAAGCGGGAACCACACGGCCTGGGGTGACTACTTAAAACCCCTAGATCATAAGAGAGTTCCCATAGCCCATCCTAGAAACCAGCACCAGCAAAGGCACATGACCCAGTCCTGACCAGTCAGAGTGGGTCCCTGGACTTTTGCCCCGCCCCTTTCCATGTGGGAGTCCCCCAGCTGGCAGCAGGCACACCTGGAGGTGCTGAGGCCACGGTGCCTGAATGTGGCGGAAGTCTGTCTGAGAAATGGAAAGACAGATGCTTGATGACATCATTTTTAGCCTCTGGATCCACACGCACCTGAAGCCCACTGTTCCCCTAAGCTTTTTAAGTACATGAGCCAATAAATTCCTCTCTTTTTCATAGGCCAGTTTGAATTGGTTTTGGCCACTTAACAAAATGATGACTAATATATGTCTAATTAAAGCGTTGTAGGTACAGTCAAGAGAATATTTTGCAACATGGAAAAGTAATGTCTATAAAAACTCTGTGAAACATGGAAGGGTAGAAAACATTGCTAAGTGAAAACAACAAAATGGAAAGTTATAGATCTGTAGGCAAATGAGGGAGTTGAGAATGCAAGAGAAAGAAAACTCAGTGAGTTACAGAAAAAAAATCTACTCTACAATGTAGCCTTGAGAGAGGGTCCCCAGCAGGCAGTACTGTCCAAAGCAAGAAAAGCACAGAAAGAAAATTCTCCACCAAAATACCAGCACCCTCTCACTGTTGTGGCCTCTCCCTTTGTGAAGCACAGGCTTCGGACGCGCAGGCTCAGCGGCCATGGCTCACGGGCCCAGCCGCTCCGCAGCATATGGGATCCTCCCGGACCGGGGCACGAACTCGTGTCCCCTGCATCGGCAGGCGGACTCTCAACCACTGCGCCACCAGGGAAGCCCCTTTCCCCCTATTCTTTAGTTTCCTGTATTTTAAAAAGTTGTACTGAATGTCCATACACTACTTTTAAAATAGCAGCTGAAACATAGAAAAGAAAAAAATAGGTGTAAGATGGGTGAACGGGGAAGCCAGGAGAGTTCCTACAGGTTCCTGTGTCTTGAGGAGCCCAAGAACTTCTGTTGTGGGGAGGATGGAGGGGCTCCTTCCTGATGGGAATCAGGTCGAGCAGGTTGCGGTGACATCCTTTTATGTGCAAACCCAGGATCTTCTCCAGCGATTACTGCCCAGGTCGGGGAGGGGGAGGACAGAGGGCCAACACAAGCTGAGTTGATACAAAAGAGAGAACCCAGCATACCCTTCATTCCCAGAGCCCTTCCATCTGGTGTCAGCACTTAATACAGGGCCTGGGGTCAAATAATACACGTTTCACATGGGCTGACTCTGCATGCGAGGGAGGGAGCAGGGGCGGTGAAGGGGTCCAGGAAATGAGTTACACACATGAAGGAGGGAGGGATGGGACAGGCTGACCTCCCTTAACTTACGGTGTGACACTCACCACTGACAGTGCCCTCAACACCCTTGTAGACCTGTCAGCTGCTGAGTCTCCAGGCATTGCCTCTGCTAACCTGGCCCCACCACCGCCGTGGTCCCCTTTTCTTCCACTCAGAGACCCCTGGGCTCAATTGTCTTCATCCTCTCCTGTCCCCTGGGATCCTGCTTTCCCTGGTGGCAGAGGTACAGTCCCCATGGTTCCTTCCGAAGACGAGCTCACAGGCTTTTTTTCTTGGGAGAGTTTCTGGAAAACACACACACACACACACCAATCAAAGGAAAGCTACAGAAGGCTCCCAGGCAGCATGGTGTGGAGATCCAGGCCCGGGCGCAGAGGTCAGGCTCCCGGGCTGTCATCCTGACTCTCCCTCCACATAGTTGCAAGCATTTGGCAAGTTGCATAAGCTCGCTGATGAACACCACAGTCTGGGGGATGAAACAGCAAAAATGTATTTTCTCATAGTTCTGGAGGCTGCGAGCCTCAGATCCAGGTGCTGGCCGATCGAGCTCCCGGTGAGGACTCTCCCTGGCTTGCAGACCGCTGCTTTCTTGCTTCGTCCTCACAGGGCCTTTCCTCTGTGCCAGTGCAGGCAGAGAAAGAGAGAGCCCTCTGTATTTCCTCCTCCTCTTACAAGGACACCAGTCCCCTAGGGTTATGGCCCCACCCCTACAAACTCATTCAATCCAAATCACCTGCCCAAACCCCCATCTCCAAAAAGTCACCTTGGGGCTTAGGGCTTCTACATCTAAATGTTAGGGGGACACGTTTCAGTCCATAACGCTCCCTGTGGCTCAGTGTCCTGTTCTGTACAACTGGGAAGACCCTCTGCCCAGCACATGGACCTCAAGGAGCACCGAGGGAGAGACAGAGGCATGACCAGGTCTCTCCAGGACTGGTGCCACTATCTCCAAGATGAACATGATACCGTTTGGACCTTCAGGGCCACCAGACACCCCATGTCCTTGGGAACATCCATGCAAACTCCACACACACACACTGGCTTCCTCATCACCCTTCCCATAAACCCTGGTGCCCATGAGCGCCAGTTAAAGCTTCCCCCTCCTCCAGCCCCACCCACAAGGGAAACCACAGCCTCACCTTCTGCTGCAGGCTCTCATAGCACTGGGTGAATTCTGTCAGCTTCCTTTCCAGCTCCCAAGCCTGCGCCCTTAGCTCTTCCGCAAGCTCTGATTTTGTTCCCTCCTTCAGCTGTTTCCAGTCCTTCAGGAGGGAGGCCAAGACCACGCTGAGGGAGAAGCCAGCCATTGCAGTACCCAGCAAGCGAGCCTTTGTTTTCATCACCAGCGTGGTACCTTCAAAAGCCCTTTGCACCTGCCTGCTCCTCCGGGCTGAGACTTGGCCAGTGGTCAGGAGATTCTTGGCGGCAGCGGCCAGGCGCGGGTTGGCCCTGGCTATCTGAAAGGCACGGATGCTCTTCCGGATATCCTTGACGGTGCTTTCACAATCCTGGACCACCTTTCCGGCAGCCAAGACATAGGCTGCCCCAGCTCCCCTGACCTCTTGGGCACGGGTGGGCACTAGGCTACCGACATAAGCTTGGGCTTCTTGACTGTGAAAGCGTTCCAGAACGTTGGTCAAGATGCTGGTGACCTCCCCTGCTTTCCCCAAAACTCTACCAGCAGCGGAGAGTACCAGGCTTCCTCCTGCTACTGCCGGAGCGAGGACCAAGCCCAGGATGCTCATGACTTCTGAGACCACGGCGATGGAATTGGCCACTATGCTGGTCTTGGTGAGTGTTCTGTGGGTTGTGTCGACCTGGTCTGCAAGGGTATGAAGCTTTCTGATGCCCACTTCCAGCTCCCCTTTCAAGATAGGAAACTCTTCCAAAAATATTCTTTCTTCAGCTGACAGGTCACCATCTTGCCACTCCACATCTTCATATGGAAGAATGTCATCTTCGTCCCTGTGGATGAGTGAAATAAAGATGTTCAGTCTCCCGGATGGGAAAGCCAAGTTCATAGTCAAGCCCACGTGGTTTCTGGATGTTCTTGCCCCTCCAGACTTTCAATCCTCCCTGCATCTTCCTAGCATCTCTGTTCCCTCTAACTCAACTGTGAAAAGTCCCAGAGCATTGCTGGGAGCTGCTGGTTCCCTGAAGAGAGCACATAAGAGGGGGATCTGGAGGGAAATGGGAGAAACGTAGCCCTGGCCAAGAGATGGAAGAGGTGGATTAGTGCTGAGGGACTTTTTCAACCTTGTTCAAAGAGGCTATGGGAACTGTCAGGAGGAGGAGCAGTGGGAAATGCAAGGATCCAAGTCAAGATAAGGAACCTGGGACGAATTGCCGGGAGGGAGAGGGCTGGGAAAAACAGGAGGAAGCAGAGTCCAGCTGTTGGGCCGGAGGTTGGGAGTCCTGTACGCGTAGAGGTGAGTGAGGGGGAAGAGGCACCATATTGTATAATGCATCCCCCACTTTGATGACCTTGGTTTTTTTTCAGCTTGTGGGATCTTAGTTCCCCGGACCAGGGATCCAACCCTTGCCCCCTGCAGGGGAAGCGCAGAGTCTTAACCATTGGAGCGCCGGGGAAGTCTCCACTTTGATGAACTTGAATTCAGTGCTCTGCTGTGCCTCCGGAGTTGCACACTGAGAGGGCTGAGAGAAATGACTGCTAAAGCTCTGAATGTTCTCCTTGGCACCTGGCCGGCTCTCCTTGCTCTCTCGAGCAGAACTGGTTCTTCACGGGAGAAATCAGGGACAAAAGGACCCAGCCCCTTCCCCCCGTCTTCTCACAGTAGGCAGTCCTGAGGGATTTTTGCCAGCCCAGCTGAGTGTGGCTTTCACGGGACAGCAGTCTCGGGGGAGAACAAAGCCCTCTCCTTCAGGAACTTTCCTGGTGCCCAGGGCCCCGGGTGCATTGCCTTCAGGGCGAGCTGAGGAGGCCTGGTGATAACACAGATTCCCTGCGCACAGGAGGGTGTCAGAGCTGGAAGGAGCCCTAGGGAAGATCTAAGCTTCCTATTTTACTTTTCCGTGGAGGGAACAGAAGCCCAGAGCGGGGCAGGGCTCTCACCCAAAGGAAGGTGTGAGGTTGACATGCAGCCTTGAATGGGGACTCAGAGCTCCCTGTCCTCTCATCGGGACAGTTGATGTGAGGAATTCCTCACTGAGGTATATATACACATGCCTTTTAATCTCTCTTCACACACACACACACACACACACACACACACACACAGTTCCTCAATGGAAAAGGTTAGAAACCAAATATACTACCAAGGAAGCCTTTAGTGTTAATGAAGTAATTAATTTAGGCCCAGTTGGCAGTTAACCAGTAGCCATAAATCAGTTGACAGAGCAAAAAGTACCCTGGGACTTGCAGTGGGGATGGGGCGGATGGCAGCAGGGAGGGTAACCCTGCTGAGAGACCCCCAGCTTCACAGACACCACCATGCAGCCCACCCTGATCTCTCTGCTTCCTCAGGTTTGCAGGGACGAAGAGAAACAACAGAGAGATTTGTACCTGCAAAGATCGACAGCGCGGGGGGAAAGCGGGGTGGTGGTGGTGGGATGAACTGGGAGATTGGGATTGACATATATACACTACTATGTATAAAAGAGATAACTAATAAGAACCTGCTGTAAAAAAAAAATAAATAAAATAAAATTCCAAAGGAAAAAAAAAGATCAATAACGCCACTTTGCATTCACTGTGAAGTTTTGTCTTTCACGTGGTTGGTAGCTAACAGGAGCTTGGCTTCATATGTGTGTGTGTGTGTGTGTGTGTGTGTGTGTGTGTTTTGTGGGATCTTTGTTCCCCGACCAGGGATCAAACTCAGGGCCCCAGCAGTGAGAGCACCGAGTCCTAACCACTGGATCGCCAGGGAATTCCCTTCTTGTGTTTTTAAATTAAACTAAATGCATCCCGCATTAGGTAATGATGCCTCCTGACACAGTGAAAATTGCAGTCGAGTTCTGTGACACCGAATTCCCTCAGCAGACATTTGTTGATTGTCCATATTGGGCTGGTGATGCTATGTCTGCTGATGAATGGACACTTGGGCTTAAATTCATGAATGCAGTAACACTAAAGGGCCTTCTTGGTGATACATGAACCTCAGAGAGGTGAGGCCCGAAAGGGCAGTTTCTGGCCTCAGAGTCCTATTACCCAATGTCATGTACCCGACAAGAACTTGACTCGTGCTCCAAAATATTTAATGTAGCCAGTGGAATATTTTTTCCCCTGGGAGACATATATACGTAATGGAGACCAGTTGGAGGGCAGGGCATACTTTATGGCTGATGCCCTTGGAACACGTCTGTCGCGTGTCATGCGGCTGCCTAAACATTTCTGCAGAAGTAGCCCTTTCCCCAAGGAAAAAGCGCTCTGGGTTTTACCTTTGCAGACTGACACCAGCCTTGCATAACGCTTTCCCTGCCTGGGTGTCCAGCAGATTCTGCGGCATCAAATCCGTGTTCATTTTGCCTGTGGGAGAATGAGAGCTGTCGCCACACGTCAAAGGATTTTCTGGTTGGAAACAGAAACCAAGTTTACTGCAGGGGCCATGAAACCATATGAAATTCAAGGATGGAGGGATTTTAGACGGTGCGGAATCAAGATAATAATAAACACACAATGTACAAAATATTTGCAAACTGCTGTTTTTACATTTTATGTTGAGGTGGAGCTTATATAGGATAAATACTCAAAAGGAAGTCGTCAACTCAATACATTCTGACATTACACACCTGAGTCATCACCTCCCAGACCAAGATAGAGAACAGAAGATTCCCTTAACCCCCTGGTGGTCAATCCTCACCCGGCCCGCGGCGGTGGGGGGGGGGGGAGGTAACCACTATCCTGATTTCCATAACCATTGATTAGTTTGCCTGGTCTTGAACTTCATGTCAATTGAGTCATTTGTTCGGTTTCTTTCGCTCCACACAACGTCTGTGAAATTCTTTCATGTTGTCGTGGTTTTAAAAACGTTCAGTGGCTTTAAAAATGTTTACCATGGGCTTCTCTGGTGGCGCAGTGGTTAAGAATCTGCCTGCCAATGCAAGGGACACGGGTTCGAGCCCTGGTCCCGGAAGATCCCACGTGCCGCAGAGCAACTAAGCCCTTGCGCCGCAACTACTGAGCCTGCGCTCTAGAGCCTGCAAGCCACAACTACTGAGCCCATGTGCCACAACTACTGAAGCCCGCATGTCTAGAGCCCGTGCTCTGCAACAAGAGAGGCCACCACAATGAGAAGCCCGTGCACCTCAACGAAGAGCTGCCCCCGCTCACTGCAACTAGAGGAAGCCCGCGCGCAGCAATGAAGACCCAACGCAGCCAAAAATAAATTTAAAAAGAAAAAAAAAAAGATTGCTATGTAGTATTTCATTATAGGAATACACTACAAAACATGCACTTGGTAAGTGGGGGAGCCCAGTGTGAGTCCAGCCAGGTCTAAAATGGTAGATCTCAATCAGGGACGTGTTTCCTCCCCGCGGGATATTGGTAATGCCTGTAGACATTCAGGGGTCCGGTGGAGGCACTGCTACTGGCATCTAGTGGGTAGAGGCCAGCGATGCTTGACACCCTACAATGCACCGGACGGCCCCCACAGCAAAAAATGGTCCAGCCCAAAATGTCAGTGGTACTGAGGCTGAGAAACCCTGGGGGAGGGTTTTTCATATTTTCATCCCCCATTTTTCATATTAGTCTTATCAGATGAAGGGCTATAGTGACAGTGGGGAACCCTTTGGTCCCATCAGGTTCCATCCCCTCGCTACTGACCTTCTCTCAGTGGATGTCAGAGGATGTTATGTTGGGAGAGGGATGGAAATGGTGGGAGAGGATTAGAGATGTTATTCTCATATGAGAGCTTTTTTTTATGAGTTTCTCTTTGCAGTTTTGGGAGACTTCAGCTCCACTGTATTCTGCCCCTTTGCCTGCAAACCAAGTCCCTCACGCACCCCATCAGCGTCCGAAAAGTCGGTTACTCTGACACACAGCTTTAGATAATCCTCTTAATCTTTATCACCAACACCCCCTACTCCCAAACTACACTAAAAAAACCTACAACCCAAGAAACACTGCAGGTTGCAATTTTGAGACAACTCATTCAGCATTTTTTCTACAAAGATGACAGCCCTAAACCAGTCCTGCAGAGAACGTCTAGGGAAATGCCTTGGCCCATGCCGTCTCCTCCTTTCTGGGGTCCAAGCTCTCTCTCTCTCTGTCTAGGATCCTGGGGTCCCCAGCCAATGGAGCGGAAGACGCAACTTGGTTGGTCTAATCATACGCTTAATCATGCTTTTATTTAAACTTCAAATACTCCTGAAGGAGAGATTTCTATCCTGATTTATCAAGTAACGAAGCTGAACTTCAGACCCAGTCTCACATTAGGAACTGGCTGGATGGGGATGTGAACCCCTGGGGG
Source organism: Globicephala melas (assembly GCF_963455315.2). NCBI lineage: Eukaryota > Metazoa > Chordata > Mammalia > Artiodactyla > Delphinidae > Globicephala > Globicephala melas. Next base: position 11,923,890 of record NC_083323.1, read on the forward strand.
GTTCCTGACAACAGCTCTTTTTCCCAAACCAAGTGCAGGTGGCCAACCCCTTGGGCACATTGTCCTCTAGAGGCCCCAGATCAGCCCTCCTCCTGGGTGTGCTGTCCCACCTGTTCTCAGTGAAGCTCTCACTGTGGCCTCAGGTTCCAAAGGCCTTCTGCTCTCTCCTCTCCGGAGACCTCTGGTCCAGCAGGGGGCTGTGAGCGTCTGGGCTGCAGGAAGACAAAGACGAAGTGCAGAGCCTCTAGCTGGTTCTTCTCACTAGGGGAAAGGCCCGAGGCTCTGATTGCAAAACTGGGTCCGAGTTCAGTGAGTCAGGCACAGAAATGCCAATGCCCAAGGCAGCTCTTTCGGGAAGACCCTGGCGCTTATTGCGAAATGGCTTGAACTCTTACATTCCTTTCTGCTTCTTTCTCTAATAGATGTGCAACGAAGTGGACAGATGAATCCAAGTCAGGCCTGAGTCTCTCCTCTCCTGGTCCTAGCTGTGCCAAGGGCAGAACAAGGGTGGTTACGTCCTGCAAGGACTCAAGTCGAGCAGACCACCTGGAGTGCTGTCACTGTGGGCCAGTGCCTCAACTGCCCTTGGCCTCAATTCCCCATCTGTTAAATGGGTATTTATTAAACTAGCCCTTGTGAGGGAGAGCTATGTTGAGGAGCCCCGGAGCAAGCGAGGGAACGTCCTGCGAGGAAGCAATGCCCAACAAAGGCATCAACGCCCCTGCTGATGCCGAAAACTCAGCCTCTGGGCACCGGTGCTGAATCAAACCTCAGAGACAGAGTTTGGGGTGAAGTAGAAAAGAATAACTTTATTGTTTTGCCAGGCAAAGGGGGACACTTATGCCCCTCAAAACTGTGTGTCCCGTGGCTTCCCTGGTGGCGCAGTGGTTGAGAGTCCGCCTGCTAATGCAGGGGACGCGGGTTCGTGCCCCGGTCCGGGAAGATCCCACATGCCGCGGAGCAGCTGGGCTCGTGAGCCATGGCCGCTGAGCCTGCGCGTCCGGATACCGCAAAAAAACTAAAAAAAACAACTGTGTGTCCCAACCCGGGAGGACCTGGTGAGGAGTTTTACAGCAGTGGTTCAAGGGCAGGGCTGCTGATAAGGAGCAGGGTGTGCGCATGCGCAGGGCCTTCACGCCTTTAATCTGGCCTCAGGTCTGCTGAGGAGCTTCCAGGTTATCAAACTGTGATCTTCTCTGGAAGGAAGAGAACATCTTCTATTTGTTGGGGGTTTTAGATCTATAGAAGAGTTCAAAGGTATTGTTATAGGTATCCCTTGAGGACCCTGCCCCGAGGCTGCACTGTTGTTTCTTAGCTGCCCCTTCCTTGTCTCTGCATCCCCTCCCTTCCCTGATTAGCGGCTGTTTGAATCTGCCCTTTCGGACTCAGGGAAGGTCACTGGAGGCTGGGGTCTATTCCCTACAAACAAGAAACAAGAAAGGCTTCCGTGCCCGGGAGCCCCCCAGGGCCCTGCTCAGCTTCACTGCCACGAGTGCTGTCATCTGCCCTCCGAGGTGGGCGACCTTAAAGCCTAAGACCTCTTTTCTGTAACTGTGAATGAAATTCATAAAGGCTCTGAAAATGGAAACATTTTTTCATAATTCATTTGGTGGTAAAACCTGACCTGCACTGGTGCAAGTGTCTAGTTTTGATGCCTCCCCCTTCATTTGAATATTCAAGTTTCCCCAAAGAAATATGCCTAGTGTTTGACCAAGGAGGGTGTTCCGGATGCTCTCAGTTTCTAATAACCAATGTTGTGGTTGGACTGGCCCCCAACGTTCTCATGATTGCAAGACACCCTTCAGCAATAATCATCAGAAAACTTAAAAGTAAATAAGGGTTTGTGACTTATAGAACCTGGAAATTACATAAAAGAAAATTTTTTAATAAATTAATTAATTAAATAAAAGGTTATTACTTACAGGACCTGGGAATGATATGACACATCTGGGCCACATGGGGGTTAGGGGAGGGGGTCAAGGTGGGGAAGGGAGGAAAGAGAGAGAGAGGGAGAGAGAGTAGCAGGGCCTGGGGTTCTGCTTATCCTGGGGTGGAGAGTGGGGACCCTAAGTGTTCCAGGGCTCACTCTTTATCGGTGAATTTAAAACATACGAGGGGAAATTTAAAGCTTGGGAACAAGTGTCCCAAATCATCAGTGATTAAAATCAACCAAGATCTCTAAAACCGAGGAGCCTCAGCAGGGGAGGTGGCTGGCTTTTTATTTAACCCTGGGGCTGGCAATGTGTTTATTCAAGATCACCATCTTTGTCGAGGATGCCTCAGCAATCAAAGCTTAAGTCAGGGGCTTCCCTGGTGGCGCAGTGGTTGAGAGTCCGCCTGCTGATGCAGGGGACACGGGTTCATGCCCCGGTCCAGGAGGATCCCGCGTGCCGCAGAGCGGCTGGGCCCGTGAGCCATGGGCGCTGGGCCTGCGCGTCCGGAGCCTGTGCTCCGTGACGGGAGACGCCACGGCGGTGAGAGGCCCGCGTACCACAAAAAAAAAAAAAAAAAGCTTAAGTCAGGCACTTGCATTACCAACAAGAACAACAAAAGCCCAGCTTTACGGTTTACACTACAAGAGGGCTTCTGGGGATGTTACATAATATATAATATCTGGACCTTTCCTAAAATCCCCCAGATTGGAAACTCTGAAACACAGCTGGCCCCATTGATTTGAGACACAGGACTGTGGTCCTGACTCTCCCATTTTTCAGATGAGGAAACTGAGACCTCAAGAGAGTGGGTGGCTTTCCCCATGGTCACACAACTAAGAAATGGCAACCCCAGTTCTACATCTTGTGTCTGGGGGAATAGCCTCTCATGCAGTCATGGGCTGAGATTTGAGCGTGTGTGTGTGTGTGTGTGTGTGTGTGAGTGTGTGCACGCGCGCGCGCGCAAGCTGGAACCAGGGGCCGCGTGGTTTGTTCACGTTTATATGAACAGAGGTGCTAGGCCCTCTCCCCAGCCCCCCTGAGGCCACACTTGGGGCTTTGCTTTACAGGAGGAGTACCCACCCAGCCAGGCTTGGTCTTTGGGGTCGGGGCTGACTGCCTTCCCTGGCCCTGTGAGCAGGAGTGAGAGGCTGGAGGGCCCTGAGGTGGGACCCGTAGGGGCCTTTGCAGCCCTGGCACCCTGGCCTCCTATACCTGGGGACACTCTGACCAGAAAATGTCCTGGAGGTGGGGTTGGTGAACCCCAGGCCGCCTGGCCATCTGGGCCTCCATGCTGTTTTCCCAGGCAACACATCAGATATCGTGGCCTCTCCTCAGAGAGGAGGGGTATTGGCCTGAGGGGTATTTACTATAGAGACTCTTATGAAACCATAGCCCCAAGAGATGCTGGGTGAGTGAGTCATCTGTCACCTGCAGGAGACCTGCTTCTGTGGTGAGACAAAAAGTGCGCCCTGTAGCCCAGATGACCACGAAGTGGAGTTGCTTCATTTCCGAAACTCACCTAACCTTCCTCAAGGGTCCCCAACCTGCTGAGAAGAAACAAACTGGCCTCAGGGAAACTCCGTCTCTTGCATGTAAAACACGCTCTTTTGGGTAAAGTTGTTACCAATCCAGGTTCGTTTGCCTGACTATGGCGAGGTTTGCAACAGAGAAAAAGAGTTTATTCACCAGGCAGCCAACCGAGGAGACAGAGCAAATCTCAGCTCTGCCTCCCTGAATGCGAGGGGCTCGAGATATTTATGGGATAAAGAAGCAGGATGCTCCTAGGCATGGGGCAGGCTGATTGGAGGTGGGGAGAAGTGGAGGTGACTGGGGTTCTGTGCACGTGTGTCTGAGCCACATGCTTCTTCATGGGATGCATGTTCGAACATGGGGGCCCTTAGCATCGTCTGAGGGTGCAGTTTTCGGCCCTCTGATGCCAGAATGTTGTTCCTTGCACACCTGCACAGGTCCAGTTTTAGGGTCGGTGGTCCCAACCATTCTTAGCTGGCTTGAACCGGACAGGGGTCGATTGAATTCAAGTTCCTGGAAAACAACTTAAGCCCATCGCCCTGTTACTATAGTGACCCACAGCACACGGCAGAGTTATCTATCTAAAGTGGGGGTTACGGAGTCAAGAAATAATTACAGCCAGCCTGCTCCGTGCAGGCAGGTTACAAGTGGAGGAGTTTTTAACAAGCTGTTCTTACCTGCTGTTCTTTATAACAAGGTCAAGAATTTCTGTTAGTCACCAGTTTCTTTTAACCCTGAGGGGCACAGTTTCAGGATGTTTTTTTTAACCCTATGGGAAATGGTTTCAAAGTCAGGCATTTGGGGGTGAGTGTTTAGGCAAATTCAGGCCCCAATTTCTTATCAGGGTGTTAGAAAACAAAAATCCAGGGCTTCCATGGTGGCGCGGTGGTTGGGAGTATGCGTGCCGATGCAGGGGACACGGGTTCGTGCCCCGGTCCGGGAGGATCCCACATGCCGCGGAGCAGCTGGGCCCGTGAGCCGTGGCCGCTGAACCTGCGCGTCCAGAGCCTGTGCTCCGCAACGGGAGAGGCCACGGCGGTGAGAGGCCCACATACCACAAAAAAAAAAAAAAAAAGAAAGAAATCCAACTGCGTAAATTTCAGGATCAAATTGTCTTTATTCATTGATTCGTCAATTGGGCAGTGTCCCTTCAAGCAAACAGAAAGGAGCTCTGCCGAGCCGTAGAAAAGGAAAGGTTTTTAAAGGTAGAACAGGGTAGAAAAAGGAACTTATTAGCAAAGAATGCGTTGTTTCAGGCAAGGCGACCTCCTCAGGGGAATGGAATCCCCCCACCGGGCTGACCACTAGGCTGACTGATTACAGGTTCCGTTCCTGGGAGGGTTGAAGCTGCATTTGGAGTAGGTACTGAGTCTTGCTTTGCTATTGTGGGTTTAGCATAAGGGACTCCATTTTGGGGCTGCTGTTTCCTTTTAACCAGGGTTTTTTCTCTCTCCTCCATAAAAGTTTGCCGTGCCCCAAGGTGACATCTGCCTGGGGAGGCCTGTGTTGCCCCTCTGGGGTCTGGCTGGCCTGCGCAGAGGCTCCTTTGCCTCACCCTCCTGCTGGGCCCTCACTGCCTCCTGCTGGGGAAAGGTCCCCTGGCGTCTCTCTGCGGGCTCCGTGATGCCAGCCCGGCTCTGAGGGACTGCAGGGGTCCCCCTTTCCGCCACCAGCATCCAGCCCGCCCTCGTCCTCAGCCCTCAGTCCATCTGCCAGGCCTCGCTCAGGCCCTGGGCGCTGCGGTGGGCTGGCAGGGGAGGGAAGAGGTGATTCAGTCTCTCTCTCCACCTAAGCAACCTGTCAGCAGTTCTCTCCTCCTCCTTGCTGCTCTCAGCTGCCTGCTGCGCCCGCTGGAAGGTTTTACACCCCTCGGCCACAGAGTTTGATCATAATGGAGAGAAGCTGCAGGTGACGTCTTGCTCTGCCTGTTTCCCTCCCAATCCTGGAAAGCTACTCCCTAAACCATGTCCACCCCTTCCAAGTCCTCCCTGAGGACTTGTCCTCCGTTCTTATTCCTAAGCGCCTAGATTTAGCCACTGGTGAACAGGGTCGGTCTTGGGGGAGGGGGGACAATTTACAAATAAAGGGCTATTTGAGGGCTATTTCAAAACTATCGTAGTTAACACTTGTCAAAGTCTTAGAGAATTTCTACTGTTAACAAGCAAGCTAGCAAATAAACAGCATTTTCACTCTCGTGACCTAAATGAGAATGATAGGATTGAACCAATCTGTTTAATCAGCCTGATTGCAGGAAGTCAGAACCTCCTTGTCACCTTCCCCTGGCCCAGGGCCTGGCCCCTGACATTCTTGCTGAAGAATTATAGCTGATTATCAGACACCTACCTGGAGGTGTGAGTTCATCAAGTCCTTTGAACTGCAAGCAATAGAGGTGGATTCTCGGCCTTGCTTATTCGTTTACTTATTTTAATGCTTGACTCATTCCCTTTATTTACTAACTCTTAAGGGGACACTGGGAATAATTGCTTTAGACTATTGCATAATCGCTCATTTGAATTGAAATCACTCCGTTGAATTGAGTGCGCATAGTAGGGCTCATTTAAACTTAAGGATCTTTTGGAAAGACTCTGGGGCAGCTCCAGCCACAAAGGTACGACTGGACCAGCAGGGCTGGGAGAGACCAGGAAGCAGGCAGCCTGGCGACTCGTCAGGAGGTTAGGGCCCATGCACAAGGCTGCTCCCATCAGATGACTCAGCCACCTGTCCCATGACTCTCAGCCGCCTGTCCCTCCCGGCTACTCCAGTTTTGCATCCCTGCCAGAGAATCTGATTGGCTAGCTGAGGTCACACGCCCATCCTTGTGTTTTGGGGTGTCTCTTAGTCCCTTTGGGCTGCTGTAACAAAATACCACAGACTGAGTGGCTGGTAAACAACATTTATTGCTCATAGCTCTGGAGGCTGGAAGTCTGAGGTCAGGCGGGCAGGGTGGTTGGGTTCTGGTGACAACTGACTTCTCACTGTGCCTTCACGCGGAGGAAGGGGCCAGGGAGCTCTGTGGGGTCTCCTTTATAAGGGCACTAATCCCATTCCCGAGGGCTCCATCCTCATGACCTAATCACCTCCTAAAGGTACCACCCCCCCTAATAACCTCACATTGGGTGCAGGATCCCAACATGTGAATTTGGGGGGCCAGACACAAACATTCAGGCCATAACAGGGTGGGTGGTGGGCGCGCAGGTCAGGTAGAACCACATGGGGTAGAAGAGAGGATGTTGGGTGGGCAAAAGCAACAGGTGTTCACTACATCTCAGCCTTTCCTCACATTTGTGTGATTCCATTTACATGAAGTGTCTAGAAGAGGCAAACGTGTAGAGACAGAAAGTGGATTGGTGGTTGCCAGAGGCTGGGGGGAGGGAGGAATGGGGAGAGACTACTCATGGGTATGGGGTTTTTTTCGGGGGTGACAAAGATGTTCTGGAATTAGGTAGTGTGATGATTGCACAACTCTGCGACTATGCGAAGCACCACTGACTTGTACAACTTATGAGTGAATTTATATCAATGAAGCTGTGTCGCTTTTTTAAAGACAAGCTCACATTTTTAGCTTCCAGTTTAACAATTACTAGGTGAACTGGGTGAACTGGTGGAAGATTTTGCTGGGGAGATGGGGGGGCAGGGGAAGAGATACCAAGCTAAATCTTCTAGAAGAGTAGAGCCTGAAGTCATGAAATTGTAAGCAGATAGGTCAGGGGGTCCTCGGAGAAGAGAACCAGGAATAGCTTTGTTGACATAAGAGAAGCCATTTTGGCCTAAGCCGTTTTATGATGTAAGCCAGGTTGCAATGCTTGCCCTTAAACAGGTCTCAGGAATCAATGATCTTATGGGAATTGAGGGAATGCAGGGACAAAGGAAAGCAGTCAAGAAACAATAGTTCAGCAGTAAAACTGAGTCCTAGTTCCTCCTCAAGGGATATACATAATAATATATCTTTGAGGTCTGCAGGTCTGCCCAGGTGGAGGATGGAATGATGACATTGACCCTCTTAACTTCGATCAACTAAAGCTTGGGTTCTGTCGACCTTTGCCCCAATTCTATGCTGAATTCTCCTCTGCTCAAGCCCCTTCATGAATCTGTGTAGACCCTTAGCTTCAAACTTTCCCAATTTTGCTGTACAGAGGAGACAGTGCTTTGGGAAAGATGCCTGGTGTTTTCCTTACTTGCTGCAAGTAAACAATCCTTCCTTCTGACCTTTGGTTGGGTTGTGTCTATTGGCTTGACATGCACCGAGAGGTGAACCCAGTTTCCAGGTAACAGGCTCATGCGTTGTGGTTTTTGGGAGACATGGTATGTGGACTCATACAGGTCCTGCAAGGTGGCAACCTGCCCCGCGCCTGCTGCGGCCACTAGGGTCTCGGGTCCCGGGGATGAGCAGAGGGAGGGCTGGGCTCCCTCTCACCACATGACACCCCCCAACACCTCACACCCATTAGAAGAGCTATTATTTTTAAAATACGAAAATACGTGTTGGCTAGGATGTGGAGAAATTGGAACACGTGTGCATTGCTGATGGGAATGTAAAATGGCACAGCTGCTGTGGAAAACAATGAGTCCCCAGGAAACATTTAAAATAGAATTATTATTTGACCCATCAATTCCACTTCTGGGAATACACCCAAAAGAATGGAAAGCAGTAACTCAGAGATATTTGTACAATATTCCTAGCAGCGTTATTCACAGTAGCCAAGAGATGGAAGCGACTCAAGTATCCATGTGAAACCAAGTCCCCCTAAAACTGAGTTCCTCTGCCGAGTTCAACCTCTCCATCCAAAACATTACTCCCTTTCTTGTCCCACACCTGTTCTCCTCAAGACTGAGGAGTATCAAAGAAAAGGGGGGATTGAAACCAAACAGGACCCTACGTGGCCCTTCTGGGTAGAAAAGCCTTTCTGTGTCCCCCATTTCTTGTTTGCAGGAAGAAGGTTTCATCCTCCTAGACATTCCCCGAGTGCCAAAGTGCAGATTCAAACAGTTACTAATTAGGGAAGGGAGGGAAGGCAGAAACAAAGGAAAGGCAGTCAAGAAACAATGGTGCAGGGCTTCCCTGCTGGCGCAGTGGTTGGGAGTCCGCCTGCCGATGCAGGGGACACGGGTTCGTGCCCCGGTCCGGGAAGATCCCACATGCCGCGGAGCGGCTGGGCCCGTGAGCCATGGCTGCTGAGCCTGCGCGTCCGGAGCCTGTGCTCCGCAATGGGAGAGGCCACAACAGTGACAGGCCCACGTGCCGCAAAAAAAAAAAAAAAAAAGAAAGAAAAGGAAGGGAATTCTGACACATGCTACAACACGGATAAGTCTTGGAAACATTATGCTCAGTGAAATAAGCGAGTCACAAAAGGACAAATACTGCACGATTCCACTTAGATGAGGTCCCTATAGTAATCAAACTCGAATAGAGACAGAAGTAGAATGCTGGTTATCAGGGGCTGGTGGGGAGGTGGGAAAGGAACGTTGTTGTTTAATGGGGGACAGAGTTTCATTTTTGCCAGATGGAAAGGGTTCTGTGGATGGACAGTGGTGATGGTGCACAACAACGTGAATGTACTTACTGTCTCTGTACTGTACACTGACTAATGGTGAAGATGGTAGATTTTATGTGGATCTCCCAAAGGACATGACGCACTTTGCTCTCCAATGTCCCATGTTAGGCGAGGGCCCAAGCTGCACACAGGGGCTCCCTCCCAGCTGCTGTGGACCGGCAGCAAACTGAATCCAGCCGGGCGGCTCAGAGCAGGGCACTTAGGCCCGAGGTTATAATAATCCCAAACCATGACTCCGTGTTTGTGGCCCCGAAAGGCATCCTGGGATCTTCTGGCAGCTCCATTGCCCCTGGCTCGGGCAGTGACAGTCATGAGGGATGGAGACCGGGCTCCAGAAACACTCTGCCCCTGAAATCCTTGGACTGCGGGAATCGCTGCCCTTCTCCCTGCCTACGGCATTTAGGATAGTTTGAGCAAACGCTGCCTGAAAGCACTTTGCCAAATGTAGCAAAAGTACCATCCCTGCCCCCATAGTTTTGCCCGGAAGCCGGGCCCAATTCACAGAGGGACAGGAAAGCAGTAGTCACAGGGGAGAGAAGGGACTGAACCTGGCCCCAGGACCCCCGGTTCCAGGCCCTTGCTGCCGGTCCGAATAATCCTCCAGCACCATTTCACCTACTTCCTAGGGTTCTCGGAAGGATCGAACGCGTTTATCTTGACGATGGGAGGATTGCCAACAGTTACTCTCACCATCGTCACCATTTTCATATACACGGGACTCTCCTTTTGTGAAGATTTGAGAGACTCTTGAAGGGATTTCCCCCTCGTTCTCAAATTAAAAATGAAGATTCTTGTGATGGTGGGGTTGGAGGATGGGAACGGCTACGTGCAGAGCATCCTTCACACTCAGAGCCCCGTCTGGGAGCGTTTCACGCAGGGTCTCATTGGATCCACACCGTCCTTCTAAGAGGCAGAGGACACAAGCCTAGTTTATACGTGCCCAGCCTGAGGCCAGTGGGGTGGAGTGCCTCACCCGAGGTCTGACGCCACTGCTAAGTGCTAGGGTGGATTCATTCCATAGATGAATGAGTAAGTGAGTTGGCAAACTGAGCTCCTTGTGGAAGCCTGGCCAGGGGTAGGGGTGGGTGGGGCTGGAACGGGAGCAAAGGACCCGCCAGCGTTGAAGTTAGTTAGTATTTACTTGGGTTGCAAGTGACAAAACCAACTTGAACTAGTGTTGGCAAAAACAGAGATTTATTGGAAAGCTTTCGCTCCAGCTCGGTTGTTTTTGTACTGCAGGTCACAACCCTTTAATGTGTCATGAAATCGATTTAGTGGGTCTCAACTAGTAATAAAAGAAAATGACATGGCATAGAATGGAAAGTATCAGAATGTATCACACATAATAAGGGCTTACATATTGTTTCATGAAAATGATATACATATAATCATAACAGACACACACACACGTGTGTGTGTGTGTGTGTGTGTGTGTGTGTGTGTGTTCTGGATTGCAGTGTGAACTGGGTCAGAGAGAGTGTGTTTTACAGCTGCTGATGTAGCTCGTGGAATCAAAGGAAAAGCTACACGGTGTCAGGCAGCTCCAGGAACTGCAGGCCCTGAGACCAAGAACCCATCGTAGCACCCTCGTACATTCTCGCTCTCTCTCCTTTCCCCAAACTCTGGGCTTCTCTCGGGGAACCAGCCTCAGTCTGTCCCATTATAGGTGGGCTTTTTCCATAACAGAGAGGACACAGCCTCAGGCCTATTCCTATTCATGTATTTCTGGTTCCTAGATTATAGATGTAAGAGCGTTTTCTCCACCAGATCCAGGAAGAAGATTCCTTGGGAAGAGCTCTCTGGGTTAACTTGTGTCCCATGTCCTACTGGTCCCTGTGGCCAGAGGAATATGGTTCTCAGGTTCCCCAGCCCAGGTCACATTCCCTCTCCCATAGCAAAAGCAATGTGCTGTTTCCAAAAGTCCTCACCAGAGCCCTGAGGTTGAAGAGAGGAAGAAATCAGGTCCCTACAGCCCGGGGAGGCGGTCTTCCGGACAAGTCAACTGATGGCTGTCCTCTGCGAGGGGGTCAGGGGTCTAAGAGCGGGCTGCTGCCGATTTGGCCCACAGACCACCTGGAGAGCGTTTTGCAAAGCAGCCTGTTTCCCAAGCAGCAGATCCTCCAAGGTAGGGGTGTAGGGGGGGATGGGCTCTGGGTATCCTGTGGGTCTGCAGGACCCTGGCTGAGCCGCCCACTCTACGCCAACAGAAGAATCCACTTCAGGATGTCTGCTACCGTCTCCAGACTTGGGATTTGGGAAAGATGCCCACTGAGCATCTTCTCACAACCCTAGCCGAGAGTCAGCCCTTCTGGCACCAGAACTTACCCTCTTGTTCGGCTGGGGTGGGTTGTCTCACCCGAAGGTCTTGATGTCTCCAAGGAACTGCTGGGGGGGTGGCTCCAGGAAGCGTTGCTGCGGCCAGGGATGAAAATCCACAGGCCACCTGAGTCCGCCCGCGGATCAGTGGACCCAGTTCTGTTCCCTTGGTGCAGCGGCCGTGGAAATGCCACTTCACAGGCAAAGCTGGGCAGTGGAGTTTTAGCTCTCAGGGGATCCCCGTGACCTCATCAACAAAGGGAGGGTCTCCCACACTTAGGGCGGACCCTTAGGCTTCGGGAATGAGTATGGAATGTGATGGCCTCCCCCTGGAATTGCCACATCCCCACCCCATCTGTAAAAATGGGGAATCCCACTGCGTGAGCCAGGATCCTTTTCTGGCTATGATTCTGTCATCCTCAGAATCTAACATTCTGTGATTCTGAGAGTCTAGGAACTGAAGAGCCTCGATTACTCTGCGTCCTTGACTTGGTTTGGGTCCAAGCCCTATTCTCTCCCCAGTCCTGCGGATTTCTTTTCAGACTGCCCTTGACCTCAAGAAGGACATCCACAGGAAGTATATTTGGTCTTGCCCTCACCCTCACGTGAGGCCCCCGCCTCGCCGAAGGGGAGGATGTGCTTTTATGCGGGATTGAGCTTCGGAGGAAATGAGACTGATTTCTCCCGTTTTTATGCCCATTTCTTGGTGACACCAGGGCAGGGCCTGCCTCTGTGTCATCTTTTCTCCTTGGCAATTAGCTCTTACTTAGCACCGTGAACCTTTGTTGATCCAAAGTGACCTAAATTCCACAGCTCACGGTCCGTGTGGTTCCGATCTAGTGAAATGGAGGATGTTACCCACAGGAGCTCCAAGGGAGGATGGAGGTCCCCAGCGGCTCATGGGCCGTTCTCCATGAGCAAAGCAGCGGGACCCAGCGCTAGACTCAGTCCTTGGGGGGAGCATATTTTGAGGCACGAGGGCACATTCACGGGACCTGGCGAGGGAGGAAGATGGAGCTGGGGAGAGGTCACAGAGAAAGGACTGGCTGGTGTGGAATTGTGGCTGAACAAACATAGCAAACGGGGTTTTATTTGTCAAGACAGTCTCCTCCAGGTCCCCGTGACCTTGCCAGGAAGGGTGATGCCACCAGCTCATTCCATCTACGGATCTGGATTCTCTAACGTGGCCGCGAGGAAGCATTGGCAGGGTGAGGCCCATAGCTGGGCAGGCGGGATGCCCCACACCGCTGACGTCTAAGGTTCTAGATTCTCATTCTAGATTCTAAAATGCCATAGAAAGAAGGCAAGTGTTTGGCTTGACACAGAACAACACAGATTCACATCCCATCCTGTGCAGGACACAAGGGTTGCTGGCTAGGGGTTGGACGGATTTGCAGGGACCAAGAAGTCTTCTGGGAGAGAGGGAGAAGGCCCCTCGCTCCGTCCTGCCACGATGGGCACTGTGACATATTGCTCATGGGGACGCAGGACCCCCAGACCCCCTGCCAGCAGCCAGGCCCCCAGGTCTGACCTGCTGACCTGTGCTCAGGCTGCCATGGGGCCGTGAGCATGCATCAGAAGAAGGGCTCTATCGACAGGATTTGTCTCCATGGCAGGCATCAGGGCCTGCTCTTAGGTTATTTTATTTTATTTTTTTATTTTTGGCCATACCACGTGGCATGTGGGATCTTAGTTCCCCAACCAGGGATCGAGCCTACGTCTCCTGCACTGGAAGCGCAGAGTCTTAACCAATGGACCACCAGAGAAGACCCTTAGGTTATTTTATTAAGGCAAGAAATTAAGGTCACCATCCTGCTCAGCACTGAATGCATATGACATCAGACTAGGGATGATTCCCTCCACCTTTCTCTCCGGGAATTTCTTAAAACCAGAATTAGCTTAACATGACCCATGGCCATTCCCTACTGGTGTGGACTTGAGTTGTGATTTGCCCAGAAAAGCAAAGCCTTGGGAAGAAGAGAGAGTTGTCTAGCAAGGAAGAGCTGAGGGCTAGAAGTCATATGAATTAGATCACAGCTGACATTTGACTGCATGTGTAGTCTGAGCTCCAACGGCACCCCAGATCACACAGGATGACAACAGCCATCTCTCCCGATCTCACTATGGGCTCTGGGATAAGGGCCTAATGTGGTTACATTCATTCTTTTTTTTTTTTTCGGTATGCGGGCCTCTCACTGTTGTGGCCTCTCCCATTGCGGAGCACAGGCTCCAGACGCGCAGGTTCAGCGGCCATGGCTCACGGGCCCAGCCGCTCCGCGGCATATGGGATCTTCCCGGATCGGGGCACGAACCCACGTCCCCTGCATCGGCAGGCCGACTCTCAACCACTGCGCCACCAGGGAAGCCCACGTTCATCCTCTTAATGACTCCGGGAGGTCAGTCTGCCGTTGCCCCTGTCCTACCAATGAGAGAACCGAGGCTGGGAGGAATAAATAATGTGCCCAAGGCCACATGTTCAGCAAATGGCAGAGCAGAGCCTTGAGCCTGGGCTGGGTGGTCTTGGTTCTGAGTCCAGAATCCCAATCACGATGCTCTACAGCCTCTAAGAACCAGGGGTTTAGAGTCATTTATTGGTTTGAATTCTATGCAATGTTCTCATCTCTCTCTGAAGAGGGTGGGAGCCATCTCCTGGAAAGAAAGTGACCCCAAGGTCGGGGGGTTGCATCCCTCTCCCCTCCCCACAGTGTCCAGGGCTGCCAGTGGCCTGCGAGAGAAGGGGACAGGAGCAGTGTCTCCGAAAGCAGGCGGGACAGGGACGCCACCAGAGCGGGGCCTGCACACCAGCCAAGGCCCCAGGCACAGAGCCAATGGGGGAAGGAAACTCCCTCTCTGACCACATTCTCAGCCACTCCGCGCAGGAAAGGGCAGGCTCCCCCGAAGCCCAGATAGTCAGTCTCCAGATGGTTTTTCACTGAAGACTTTCCCAGAGAGTCTCGGGGACCCAGGCCAGCACAGGCGGTGACAGAGCTCTGGCCCAGCGTCAGGAGAGCAGGAAGGCCCTCGGCTGCCCTTGGGACCCTGAGAAAATCCCTTCTCCTCTGGGCCTGTGTTTCTCCTTCAGCAGTGGGTCAACTAGTGACCCCACAAAGATATGTCCAAGTCCTAACCCCCAGTACCTGTTACTGAGACCTTATTTGGAAATAGAGTCTTTGCCAATGTAATTAAGGATCTCGAGATGAGATCAAGTGGGATTTAGGGTGGGCCTTACATCCAACGACAGCATCCTTCAAAGAGACCAAAGAGAAGACAGACACACAGCGGGAGGGCCGTGTGAAGATGGAGGCAGAGATTGGAGTGATGCAGCCGCAAAGCAAGGATTGCCAGCAACCACCCGAGGCTGGGAGAGAGACACGGAACAGACTCTCCCTCAGCACCTCCAGAAGGAACCGACCCTGCCGACACCTTGCTTTTGGACCTGTGACCTCCAGAACTGTGAGAGAATAAGTTTCTGTTGTTCTTAGCCACCACACTGTGGCCATTGGTTACAGCAGCCCTAAGAAACTAATATACCATCTCCAAGAGAATTGATTGGGCCAGGAAGTCTCCCAGGGCTTAAGAAAATAAAGAAGAGACTGGAATTTGACCCCTACCCTGAGAAGCTCACAGTCGAGTTGAGAAACAAAAAACCTGCACCAGGCTTCCCTGGTGGCCCAGTGGTTGAGAATCTGCCTGCCGATGCTGGGGACACGGATTCGAGCCCCGGTCCGGGAAGATCCCACATGTCGTGGAGTGGCTGGCCCCGTGAGCCATGGCCGCTAAGCCTGCGCGTCCAGAGCCTGTGCTCCACAACGGGAGAGGCCGCGACAGTGAGAGGCCCGCGCACCGCAATGAAGAGTGGCCCCCGCTCGCCGCAACTAGAGAAAACCCTCGCACAGAAACGAAGACCCAACACAGCCAAAAATAAATAAATTAATTTAATTAAAACCTGCACCAAATTACTGCAGTTCAAACATCTTTTTAAAATTATTATTATGTATTTATTTATTTAATGCCAAGACTTTTTTTTTTTTTTTTTTTTTTTGCGATACGCGGACCTCTCACTGTTGTGGCCTCTCCCGTTGCAGAGCACAGGCTCCGGATGCGCAGGCTCAGCGGCCATGGCTCACGGGCCCAGCCGCTCTGTGGCATATGGGAGCCTCCCGGACTGGGGCACGAACCTGTGCCCCCTGCATCGGCAGGCGGACTCCCAACCACTGTGCCACCAGGGAAGCCCCTATATATATTTTTTTAATTAAAATTTTATTTTTTGGCCACGCCACACAGCTTGTGGGATCTTAGTTCCCTGACCAGGGATCGAACCCGGGCTCTTGGCAGTGAAAGTGCTGAGTCCTAACCACTAGACCGCCAGGGAACTCCCTCAAACACCATTTTTCTTTTTTTTTTTAAGCTGTGTTGGGTCTTCGTTGCTGCGCACAGGCTTTCTCTAGTTGCGGAGAGTGGGGGCAACTCTTCGTTGTGTTGCGCGGGCTTCTCATTGCAGTGGCTTCTCTTGTTGTGGCACGTGGGCCCTAGAGTGTGCAGGCTTCAGTAGTTGCGGCACGTAGGCTCAGTAGTTTTGGCACACATGCTTA
Source organism: Globicephala melas (assembly GCF_963455315.2). NCBI lineage: Eukaryota > Metazoa > Chordata > Mammalia > Artiodactyla > Delphinidae > Globicephala > Globicephala melas. Next base: position 11,939,814 of record NC_083323.1, read on the forward strand.
GTTGCTCCATGGCATGTGGGATCTTCCTGGACCAGGGCTTGAACCCGTGTCCCCTGCATTGGCAGGTGGATTCTTAACCACTGAGCCACCAGGGAAGTCCCCTCAAACACCATCTTGATGAACCTTCTGTACATAGAATCCCAGCTGCCCAGGCTGCTAGGAGCTCCCAGCCAGGAGGAGTGGAGGGTGGAAATTCAAACCAAGGAGAAGGATTGTCCCCCAGGAACCACAGGGTGCAGAGCAGGGTGGGTGGGATGTCAGCCCTGGCAAGGACACCTCCAAAGAGCTCAAAGCTTCCAGCTGGAGTGGGGAGCCGGAATGAAGTCCCACAGGGCCAACATCTTTTCTAGGAGTTGCAGTGGCTCTGCAGTGGGACCTCTGGTGCAGGGGTCTCAGCCCAGGGCGTGGCAGTCTGCCCAGGTCACAGAAGGGGTGCTGACAGCAAAGCGTAGCCCAGGGCAAAGGGCTCTGCAGACCTCAGGGGAGGGGATTAGGGACACGTGGGAACCAGAAACCAAGCCAAAGACCCACCAGGCTGACCTGTGAGTTTCCGCAGGGTGGTTGGAGCCTCACTTTCTCCACCTGAAAATGGACACAGCAAGCCTTGCATTACCAGGGGTTTATGAAATGAAATGGGCTGATATTCACAGAGTGGTTGATGGAATATCTGGTCGAAGCTTTATTATTCAAGGTATTGCTGTCCTCAGAGGCAGCTGCTTGAATTATAGATGAGTTTCAAAGAAGTTAGCATTCTTTCCAAGTATGTACCCAGTGTCTTCGGCCACCGACCTTGGGAGGCAGGACTACAAACGCGGGGTTTAGAGGTGAGCAAGCCTGGGTTTGAATCCCAGCTCTGCCTTTTCATGGGACGGTGGCCCTGGAAAGAATGACTTATCTTTTCTGAACTTTCCTGACTTCATCCATAAACGAGAGATCATATCAACACCACGGTGAGAGCATTTCTGTTTGGCAAATAGTAGGTATTTCTGAATAATACATGAATTAAAAGAAAGGCAACTGGGTGAGATGGTGAGAGGTACAGGCCACAGGCAGTGGGAACTAGGAGAGGGAGCGTTTGCTAATGGAATAAGAAAACATGCTCCTGGGACTTCCCTGGTGGTCCAGTGGCTAAGACTGCTCCCAAGGCAGGGGGCCTGGGTTCGATCCTCAAGGGGGGAACTAGATCCTACATGCCGCAACTAAGAGTTCACATGCCACAACTAGAGATCCCAAATGCCACAAGGAAGATCCAGCATGCCACAACTAAGACCCGCTGCAGCCAAATAAATAAACATAAAAAAAAAACACGAAAACGTGCTCCTACCTCAGGGCCTTTGCACTTTCTGTTCCCTCGGTTGGAATGCTTTTCCTCAAGATATCTCCCTGGTTCTCTCCTTTACCTCTTTAGAAAGTTTAAATTAAATTTTTACTTACATTTTTCAACTAAATTTTAAAATGTTTCCGTGCTCACCACCCAACACTCTTTATGACTCTTCTCTGCTTTGTTGCTTTATTTTTCTCCATAGCATTTTTTATCACTCAACATGCCATTTTAGTGGTTTATTTTATCTTATTATATTTATTTTATTTATAAATCTTTCTACCCGCACCCTACCCCCACTACCATGTGAGCTCCACTAGGTAGGATTTTTGTCGTTTTCTGTCTTGTTTTTTTTGGCTGTACCATGCGGCATGCAGGATATTAGAGCAGGGATAGAACCCCCGCCCTCTGCAGTGGAAGCATGGAGTCTTAACCACTGGACCACCAGGTCAGTCCCTTGTCTTTTTTAAAGCTGCTGTACTTTCACTACCTAGAACTGTGCCTTGCACACGGTGGGTGTGATGGCTAACTCTGTTTGTCAACTTGACAGGGCCACAGGGTGCCCAGATATTTGGTTAGACATTATTTCTGGGTGTGTCTATGGGAATGTTTCCAGACGAGATTAGCATTTGAATTCGTAGTCTTGAGTAAAGCAGATTGCCCTCCGCAATGGCACTGTGGGTGGACCTTATCCAATATACTGAAGCCTGAATAGAACAAAAAGGTGGAGGAAGGGAGAATTTGCTCTCTGCCTGCCTGTTTGAGCTGGGACTTTGGTTTTGCCATTGGACTGAGACTTACATCATCAGTTCTCCTGGTTTTCAGGCCTTGAGGCTCCATTTCAGTCTCCAAATGGAGCCTCACCCTTGCTTCTCCTGGGTCTGCCGCTCGCCAAATGTAGATCATGGGACTTCACAGCCCATAACTGCATGAGCTGATTCCTTGTAATAAATTTCTTCATATACATATATGAATACATACATATATATATATAACCTATTGATTATATATATACTATATATAGGATACAGATATACATATCCTATTTGTTCTGTCTCTCTGGAGAACCCTGACTAACAGAGTATGCATTCAGCAACTATTTGTTGAATGAACAAATGATTGAATACATGTAACTGGGAGGTCCAGGATACAACTGGCTTCAGGCATAGACGGACCCAGTAGCTCAGAAAAATATCTCAGGGCTCTACCTCCCTATACCTCTTGTTACCTTTCAGGCCAGAGGCCACCTGCTGCCCCAGGTTCACATCCTCCTTACCTGGCAAATCCGTCCAAGAGGTCTGGCAGAAATGTCCCAGAGAAGAATCTGATTTGTCTAGCTTGGATCTCACACCCACCTCTGAACCAGCTGCTGCAGTCAGCCAAATGCAATGAGTTCCCAATAGGAAAAGCGGCGGGGGAGCGGGAGTGCTAGGAAGACAAAAACAATACAGGTCAACAACAGAGGGCTTCCTGGAGGAGGTGGCCTTTCAGTCAGGCCTTACAGGATGGTTAGGACTTGGCCACGATGTCAGAGTTTTCTACAACTGGATCCTGCCCACGCGTGCAGCCTCACCTCTCGTTCCTCACCACTCTGCACCCTGTGATCCAGCCACTCCCTGCTTCCTTAATTCAGTCCAGGTTTTGACACTGCTATGCCTTTGCTCACCTTCTTCCCTGCAGCTAATACTCCCTCTTCTTCTTCAGAAACCAGGGTAATTCTCTACACCCTTGAAATGCTACAGTACCTGATAAAGAAGAGGTACTCCACAAATATTGTTGAGCGAATGAATGAATGAATAGATAAGATCTTCCTTCCCCTGGAGCTATAATAAGGGCATATTTAGTATTCTACTAGTAAGAACAGGATGGGGCTGGAGGGAGGTGTCTACATGATGCTGCGGCTCTGAAAGGAGGCCTTCCTGGAGGAAGTGCCATGTTGAGAAGGGCGGGCTTTGCACAGGTGGGGGCAGATGAGTCCATGAGACATGATACAAGACCGTCACAGAGGGGCTTCCCTGGTGGCGCAGTGGTTGGGAGTCCGCCTGCCGATGCAGGGGACATGGGTTCGTGCCCCGGTCTGGGAAGATCCCACATGCCGCGGAGCGGCTGGGCCCATGAGCCACGGCCGCTGAGCCTGCACGTCCAGAGCCTGTGCTCCCACAACAGCGAGAGGCCCGCGAACCACAAAAACAAACAAACAAACAAAAAAGGATGTCACAGAGTCCAGTCTAGGGTAGAATGGAAGTAAGGAGTCTTTCTTTGGGGTTGGATAACAAGCTTGTGCTTGCCTTTATTGAAATAAAATCTCTTGGTGGGGAGGTAGGAGGGGTTGAATTCCACCAGTAACCATTAAGACAGGTCATAAGGGAAAATGATATCCATGACAACTACATTTTGATAGAGGGGCAAGTGGAGGGAAAGTTCTAGAACACAGGATATGTTCCCAAGGCATTCCAGTGAAGCCAAAAGTAAAATGGGGTTCTAGTCCCTCGGGGAAGAGGTCCTAAGTGTTTACATCCTCACAAGTTATGTACTTTACAGTTTGCAAAGCATTTTTCCATTCATTGTCTACCTGATCCTGGGTGGTAGGCATTTCTTTTTTTTTTTTTAATAAATTTATTTTATTTATTTATTTTTGGCTGCATTGGGTCTTTGTTGCTGTGCATGGGCTTTCTCTAGTTGCGGTGAGCGGGACCTACTCTTCATTGTGCTGCGGGGGCTTCTCATTGCGGTGGCTTCTTTGTCGCAGAGCACAGGCTCTAGGTGCTCGGGCTTCAGTAGTTGTGGCTCGCGGGCTCTAGAGCGCAGCTCAGTAGTTGTGGCGCACGGGCTTAGTTGCTCCACGGCATGTGGGATCTTCCCAGGCCAGGGCACAAACCCGTGTCCCCTGCATTGGCGGGCGGATTCTTAACCACTGGGCCACAAGGGAAGCCCGCCCAAGGGGGTTTTTAAGAAAGAAATTACTCTTTGCTGGGGTGAGTTGCATTTGATTTTAGATAGATTTGGGGGACCCAACTGCAGTCAGGGAGTGTGGGTCCATGTTTCACTTTCTCTGCTTCCACTACTGTCTCCAGGGAAGCAGACCAGGTGGCCTCCTCCCTGGAGGAGATCTGAATCGCTGAGACCTGGGCTTTGATAATTTTTAAGGGGAGGGAAGAGGAATTTGGAATTAGGTGGGCCGCAGTCGCTAGAGAGGAACAGGTACCAGGCGGCAGGATGCTGGGGAGAGAGGGAGGAAGGAGGGGTAAGGACGGGACCGCCCAGGTGGGCCCTGCCCTCCCTGGCTGCCCCCTCCCCTCCCCTCCTCGGGAGTGGGGGCTCCTATCTGGGTCCTGCCAACCGGAAGTAATCACCTCCGTGCCTCCTCCACGGCCCTCCCTCGGCTGCTTTGAGGAAAGCACGGGTGTGGCCTCCGGGACCGGCGGAGAAGGGGCCGCTCTGCCTTTCCCGGTAGCGGGAGCCTTGTGTGCGCGGGGGCCTGGGCAGGGGAAGGATGCACACGCTGGAGAATCATGGCTACCACTTCTCCGATGCCACCTCGACAGTACAAGCCTCGGGGACGCGTGTGTATCCCTACGCCTGCTAGACAGATGTCTCACAGACGCTCCAGATGCTACTGTCCCAAGGGAGACTCACTCACTATCCCCTTCTCCCGGGTACCCCGCCCGCCTTAGTAAATAGCGCCACCATCTGCCCAGTTAACTCAGCCAGAAACAACACCCGCTGCCGGCGCTGCGCTGGGCTTCCAGCTCACCCCCTCGCCCCAGCCTCCCCTACAGAGCCTGTCCCCTCCTCCTCCCCCCTCCGCCCTGCCTCTCCCTCAGTCCAGATGTGGGATCCACAGCAGGCTCTTAAAGATCTCCCTTCCCCAAACCAATCTGTGGTTTATAAAAACCAAATCATCAGGACAGCTGTTGCCTCTGGGAGGTAGTGGGGGCGGGGACTGACCGGGAAGGGGCGTGTGGGAACTTTTGGGCGGGATGATAATGTTCTGTATCCTGATAGGGGTTTGGGTTGCACAGGTGTACGAATTTACCAAAACTCAGCAAAAGTCCGCTTCAGACGCATGCATCTCATTGGATATAAATTTTAGGTCAAAAGAAAAAAATGTAAACGAACACTGAAGTCTCCTTAACGACATGCATGCTGAAGTATTTAGGCGGAAGTGGATGAACGGTTGCCTGCAATTTACTTTGAAAGGCCACAAAATAAAGAAAGATCGGATACATGGAGGGATGTATAGATACGCGAGAACACAAGCTATAAAATGTCTGTGGTAGAATTTTGGTGGTAGGTATATGATGTTCACTCTAAAATTCTTTCAAATTTGCCACATGTATGAGAAATTTCAGAATAAAATGTTGGGGAGAAGTGTCCCCTGCCTCCACAATGAGCCCCCCCCCCCCCCATTACATTATTCCCATCTGCAACTAGTGTGGTGTTTCTAGGACAGCAAATCAGACCATGGCCCTCCCTGCTCAAAACCCTTCCTGGCTCTCTCCTGGGGGGGGGGGGGGAAACTCTTAACTCTTGTGGCTTCCGAGGCCATCTGGGGTTGGCCTCTGTTTAATTCTCTGGCTGCATCCTCTATCACCCTCTCCCTCACTTTTTCCACCACAGAAACACTAAAATATTTGTACTTTATATTTACATGCTCTTTACAACTCCTGTGGCAGAAATTTCTTGTATTCAACCAATTTACATTTCCCCCTTCTTTCTAAGTAAAAGAAGTTCCAGTTTTTATCTGGGGATATGGCCATATCGAAATAAACACTACATTTCCCAGGCTCCCTTGCAGAGAAGTGTGGCCATGTGATATGCAGGGAGAGGAGGTATTGATCACAACTTCCAGAAAGTGTCCCTAAAGGTAGGGGGCACAAACTTCTTTACCTTTTTTGACTTCCTGCTGGTTGGAATCATGATGTGATGGCTGGACTCAAGCAGCCATTTTGGATCGGGGCGGGTGGAGACCACGTATGTGGTATGGCAGAGCACTAAAGTAGACTGAGGCTGGGTTCCTGACATGTTGTGTGCCCTACCAGCCCTGGACCACTACCTGTGGACTTCCATATGAAAGACGGATGAATATTCTCTTGTTAAAGCCATGCTATTTTGGATTTTCTGCCACCCACAACCAAACTTAGTCCTAACACACCAACTTCCATGCCCTTGAATGTTTTGGTCCTTGTGCTTGGAATACCCTTTCCTCACTTTGCTCCTAGACAACCCCTATTGATCCTTCAAATTCCTACCTAGACATCACCTTCTCTGCTACACGTTTCTTGGTGAAATTAATCATTTCCTCCTTTATGATTCTTTTGCACCTTATATTGCAGGGAGCAATTATTGAGCACTTACTGTGTGCCAAGCACCGCCCTGAGTCCTGTACATGCACTCTTCTTTTAATCCTCATGGTGACATTTGAGATAGGTAATTATTTTCAAAGCTCCCATTTTACAGCTATAAAAACAAAAGCCCTGGAAAGTGATGATACCTTCCCTGAATCACAAAAGTAATACCTGATGGAGCCAAGCCTCGAATCCAGGTGTCTGATTCCAAAGCCTTTACACTTATGCTGAACTGCCTCTGTTCCTGCTCTTATCACAAAGTACTGTCATCATCTGTTTACACATCCCTCCCTCTCATCACCCCTAAAGCTCAAGGACGCTGTGATGTTCACCCTGCTCTCCCTGGGGTGCAGCACAGAGCCCGGCTCCAGGTGAGCACGTGTTTGTGGAACGGAACTGTCAGATTTAAGTCCCCCATCCTGGTTCTGGTGCAGGAGGACCCTCAGGAGGTCTCACCCCCCTCAGCACTCCTTTCCCCACACATCCCTTGGGCTTTTGCACACGCGGTTTGTTACTTCTGCTTAGGAGACCCTGTAGGAGTTCCCTCATACGTTAAGATCAAGCCCGGTCGTCACCTCTGCCAACAGGTCTTCTCCATGTGTACCTGGGGCTACCTTCTCACTCGCCCATAGCTCTTGGCTCAAATCTCGGTTATGTTCCGAATCCCCCTGGAATGTTTCCTCCACTCAACTTTGAGTCCCTTGCGAGAAAGGACCATGCTTGTTCATCTTTTAATAATTTGGAAAGCCGTCTCTAGTCGGTGCCAGGAATATAAAGATGGAAAAAGCCCCCGTCCCGGCTGCTGGCCTGCTGGCTGGGTAAACAAAAGAACGCAGTGGGAGGGGCGGAGCCAGGGGTGGAGGCTTTTCTCCTCGCCGCCACTAGATGGCAGCAGGGCACCCCAATTGTCAGCCTCCCAGCACGCTGTCTTTGCCTTCACCTCCAGGAAGCGACTCAGTTCAATAGAATAAACAATTCAGAGAGCTTATCGACCTGGCCCTTTGCTAGAGGCTGGCAAAAAAGGTGAAAGGGGGAAGAGGGAGGATCTAAAGTTAGACCAGGTCCTACCTGTGAAGCACATACTCTGAAACCGGACTGCCTGGTTTCGAATTTCGTGCTTGGCCGTTTCCCAGCTCTGTGACCTTGGACAACTAAACCTCTCTGTGACTTAGTTTCCTCTTGTGAAAAGTGGCGTTTATAAAAGTGTCTACCCTGAGATTGGGATTGACATATATACACTAATATGTATAAAATAGATACCTAATAAGAACCTGCTGTATAAAAAAATAAATAAAATAAAATTCAAAAAAAACCCGTGTCTACCCTGAAACATTGTAAATCAACTATACTTCAAATTTTTTAAAAGTGTCTGTTGAAAAGGGCTGCTGTGAGGGGCAGTAAGGGCTGTGTGTCCGTGGTTTTTACATTCCTGCCTCTGAGGAAGCTCACAGGGTAGAAATGGGGAGCCGCACCCCAAAGCAGAGAGAGAGGAGAAGGCTGCATCTATGTTGGAGCCAAGGTGGGTGGGGGGGAGGGCACACCTGCTGGGAAAGGGGTGGCATGCGGTGATGGGGGCGGATTCCTGGAGGCGCAGCTGTTTCCAAGAGATGGGCCAGGGAGGGAGGGAGGGAGGACTGATGAGGGAGGGGGACTGTGGAGGTGGGGTTGGCTCGCCCAGGTGACAGGTGGAAGGTGGGGCTGGAGAAGTGACTCCAAGCCTCAGAGGCTGGGGAGCGGGGGAGGGGAAGGGAGGCTGGTGCCCCTGGGCCACACCTGTTGACCGGAATATTGGGATCCTGGTGTCCCTGAGAGCCCTCGTCCAATAAGCCCCTCTGGGCCTCCAGGGAGAGGAGGAGCCTTGCCGTATAAACTGTATTTTTAGCTCCCCGTGAGGCTTCCCAGCTGCTGTGACACCTCTCCCCGCCCCCAGCCCACTGCTTGGCTGGAGGCTCTAGGAGGACAGCTGGGCAGAAGGGGAGACATGGTCAGTACAATGGCTGCTGGGGGCTGGGGGGAGTGGGCAGTGAGCCCAAGTAGAGTCTGGGGACCAGCTTGGGGGTCCTACTGCTCCGTCGATGACCTCAGCAGGTCTTGCAGGCTCCAGGCCGCAGCCCTGCTCTGAGTCAGGCCTGGCACTGGTCCAGGAGGCAGACTCTTCCAGGAAAGAGCAAGCCGAGGTGGGGGGGGGGTAGGGGGGCGGGTAGGGGTGGTGGTGTGGGGGAGGGAGGCACTGCCCATGCCAGGCTGACCTCCAAAGGGGCAGCTCCTGGGAGGAGGAGGAAGGAGGGTGGCCAAGGCTGAGGGGACCTGCAGCTTTGAAGACCCAAAATGCTCTTTCTTTGCATTTTTGGTCCTTACGGTGGAGCCTTAAAGTGTAACACCCCCCAACCCCCCATTCAGTGGAGGGAGTTGTTGGCTGCATAAGGGCTCACAAATTCCCAGGTCACCCAGACTGGACTTGTGACCTTTGAAAGAGAGGGCCTGGTGCTCAGTCACCTGGGGACTCAAACCCGTGCAGGGGGGCACTGGACGCCCCTTGCTAGAGAGTTCTCTCTGTGTATGTGAGTGACGAGAGGTGAGAGTCGCCAGATACTGAAGATGCAGAAGGGGCCTTTTCCCACCAAACAGGCTGTGGCTGACCTTGCCAGCCAAGGGTGCTCAGTGAAAGCCCTGGGATGTGTGGTCTGGACAGGAAAAGTCTGAGGTGAGCCTGAGCTTCCCTCGACTGTTCCTCCCCATCCCGAAGGAGCACCAGAGCCAGGACAAGGGACTGAGCGTGACAGGAAGGCATATTTCGGTCTGATATAAAGAAGCCTCTTTAGGGCTTCCCTGGTGGCGCAGTGGTTGAGAGTCCGCCTGCCGATGCAGGGGACGCGGGTTCGCGCCCCGGTCCGGGAAGATCCCACATGCCGTGGAGTGGCTGCGCCCGTGAGCCATGGCTGCTGGGCCTGCGCATCTGGAGCCTGTGCTCCGCAAGGGAGAGGCCACAACAGTGAGAGGCCCGCGCACAGCAAAAAAAAAAAAAAAAAGAAGCCTCTTTAAAGCTTTAGGTAGTGAGCTCACTGCTCTTAGGAGTATTCAAGCAGATGCTAGATGATGATCTGTAGGGAGAATTCCTGCATTTAGTGGGAACTTGGACAGGACACTATCGAAGGCCTCTGTTAGCTCCAAGATCCCGTGGCCCTATCATTCTAGATTTCTCTTTCTCTAGCTTTCTGACTCTGGAACCTAGAATCTAAGTGTTCAGAGTGGTGAAAGTTGAAGACTTCGGCCCTCTAGAATTGTAACTCTGGAATCTCAAGTGTCCAGAATTTGAAGACTTGAGGATGAGTCTACAAGGCTCAGATTTTCCCATTCACAGGATTCTGTGATATGAAAGGGAAAAAGAGGAGGGGGCAGGTCTCACTTGGTGCGATCCAGTCCTGCCCCACTGGGTGTCAGACTACCCCACCTGTGTGTGTGCACGCCTGTGCACATGTACGTGACGGGAGTGCGTAAGGCTGCAGAAAGTTTTGTACCCAGAGACAGCCTGGCTTTCCTATCCTGTGACTTTCCAGTTTCCCTGGCCCGGCTGTTTGAAGGCTGTCACAGGGATAATTATAGCTCCTAAACGAAGCTGGCGACTCCAGGTAGCCATAGCAAACTCCTAGGTACCGCCAGTTCTGTTGTAGAGATGTGTAAGTACAAACAAATGTTGGTTCCTTCCTATTAACTTAAAAGGTAAAACTTGAAAAGGTTCATCAACTTCAAAGCCACAGTTTTCCATGAACTTGCCAGTTAATGGGGGCGCCTGCCAAGGAGGTGACAGCTTCATATTAAACACTTTAGCGCTGGGAGAGTTGATGAGATTTTAAGTACTCAGGCGGTTTCCAGACAACTCGGGGGGCTGGAGACGGGACGAGGGCTGTGGATTCCAGCTCTGCCGTTCACCAGCCTCGAGTGGGTGCATAACCTCTCCAGGCCTTCATTTCTGTACAGCCAGGTGGGATAATGATCGACCCTGCCCTGCCAGCCCCTCGGGGATGCTCTGAGGTTCTCAAAAGAGCACCGGCCAGAGGGTGTTTGAAAACGGCACTGCCAGGGCTGAGGACGTAAATCAGAAGCTAGCCATGCTGATTCTCTTCGGGGTGTCACCGATGGGCCCCAAGTGGCCGGCCCAGGCCAGGGCCAATGTGCTGCCTCTCTTCCTTCTGCCCTCCCCTCCCACGCTGCTGGGCTCACCCTCCAGCAAGGGGCCAGAAGTAGGAGCTGAGCCCTCGGCAGTATCTCTCAGAATTGCCTTTTCCTTTGATCCTGGGCCTGGCACAGAGGAGGCCTTCCATACCAGGCCGGTGAATGAACAAATGAACGAATACTAGCCCCCCAGAAAACCCCTATGGCATTTTAGCTACTCAACTTGCTGCTGAACCTTCCACTGTGAAGGCTTCACGGCTCCTGGAGGCTCACCAGCTCGGTGTCCTGGGTTAACACGGGGCCTCAGTGTGGCACGTTGTCAGGAAGGGGCCTGTGTGCCTCTGGCCCTTTTGGTTGTTAGGAATCAGCTCAGTAAATAAATTGGTCCCACTCAAGGATACACAAGGGGTCACAGAGGAGTGGCAGCTGACGGTAATCCTCAAACTGCAATTGGAGTGAGCTTTTCAGCGGTCAGAATGGAGACCCAAGGCTGCACAGGGGTCTTACCCAAGTTTGGGGGTCTTTCCCAGCGTTGGCCACGAAACCCTCTTTGACCCTGCATTTCCTACCACCTAGCCCATTCTCGCCAGGGATCTGACGCTGTAGTTAATAGACATTGGCGGAGCCCTGCCATTGGCTGCCTCGGGTTAGGTCCCAGTCCTGGTCCAATCCGCTGCGCCTAGCAACAGGCTTGGAGAGCGGACATGACTGCGGGCGCTGGGGCAGGGCAGTTATCTTTAGAAAGGGCTGCATACGTGGGGCAGCCATAACTGACACGTCCAGTACAGACCCAGGATGGCCAGGACACCTGCTTATCCTTTCTGAGCCTCGTGGTCCACAGCTGTAAAATGGGGTGATGTTTGCTTCCTCGCAGGGCCATTGGGAAGATTAGATATAATCCTGCCCAAGGAGGCACTTTGTAAGCTGTAACGTTCTGTGTAAACCTTGATCATAGCACTAAATAAACTGTACTGTCATTTTGTTCCTCTTACTTATCTCCCCTAGGAGACTGAGTTTCTTGAACGTCAGGATGTGTTTTATCTGGTTTTGTGTCCTCAGCATGTAGCACAGTTTCTGACACACAGTAGGTACTCTATAACTGTGTGTTGGATGGATGGAGGAATGATGATGGTTGGGTAGGTGGATGGATGAGTGACGGATGATGGGTGGGTGGATGAATGGACGATGGATGGATGGATGGATGGACAGATGATGGTTGGGTAGATGGATGGATGAGTGACGGATGATGGGTGGGTGGATGAATAGATGAGGGATGGATGGATGGATGGATGGATGGACAGATGATGGTTGGGTAGGTGGATGGATGAGTGACGGATGATGGGTGGGTGGATGAATGGACGATGGATGGATGGATGGATGGATGGATGGATATAAAATAAAGGCTGATCATCCTCCCCTTGCCTTCCTTGCAAGGCCAGCCATCTTTTTATTCAATGAACATTTATTCAGTTCAAATGTGGCACACAGTGCTGTGCAAGGTCCAAGAAATACACAGATGAATAAAACAAAGCCCCTGACCATGTGGAAATCAAAGTAGGGTGTTCAGGAGCATGGATTTGGGGGCCTGAACTCCTGGGTTCAAATACCAACGCTTCCAACAACTAGCTGTGCGGCCATGCCAGATTTCCCTAACTTGCCTCCCTGAGATGGTGGTAATGTCCGTATTTATCATATAGGGCTGTTGGGGGCCTACACGAGTTACCGAATGTAAAGTGCTTGGAATAGGGCCTGGCACCCAGCAAAGTCTCTGTGAGTATTGGCTGCTTTGGTACTAATGGAGGGGCCAGCATGGAAACAAAGGAATATTATGCAACGGGGTGAGGAGTACAGCAGGAGCACACGCAGAGCAGTGGAAAGGCAAGCAGTGAAGTGGACCTTGAGGGGTGTATCCAGAGAAACTTTTTTTTTTTTTTTTGCTGTACGCGGGCCTCTCATTGTTGTGGCCTCTCCCGTTGTGGAGCACAGGCTCTGGACGCGCAGGCTCAGCGGCCATGGCTCACGGGCCCAGACGCTCCGCGGCATGTGGGATCTTCCCGGACCGGGGCATGAACCCGGTGTCCCCTGCATTGGCAGGTGGACCCCCAACCACTGCGCCACCAGAGAAGCCCCAGAGAAACTTTTCAGAGAGAAATATGTGAGCAAGACCGTGAAGCCAGGAGTTTTCTGGGTGGAGTGGGAAAATGCAGACTCCAAGAGGTTACGGATCTGCTTGGGTCCACCCAGCTATAAGCAAGGAAACCATCTAGCCCCTTCCCACCACCCTGATGGGTGAGGGCATTCTGGCAAAGTGGGCAGAAGGTGGACAAAGCGACTGCTAAGGGCCGGGACAGTCCCGGGGCCAGCCAGGGTGACGGCTGCCCTGGCTAATAAACAGGATGGCTGACAGAAGGGGGAGTTGGGTTTCAGGCCATTGGCATCAGCCTTGGTCATGCCCTTTCTGTTGGCCTCCGAGAGTCCAGAGAGTGACCCAACCTCCTCCCCACTCCTTCCACACACACAGCTCCTCCCCGCCCCAACCTGAGGCCTGAGTTGTCCTACCACCCCCCAACGGCACCTGCCTCAAAATAGCTTCCATGTGAGGGCTAGAGAAATGAAAAGATTAGACCCCTGCATGAAAGGGGGGGGGTGCAAGGAGGTGGGGGGGAGAGAGTGAGCGAGGTGTCAAGTGATCTCTGTCAAGCATCCGGGAAGGTATAAAATCCCTTTAGGGCCAGGCAGCCTCAGACCCCAGCGGTCGGAGCCAGGATACACAGTCAGCCTAGCCTTGCTCTTCTTCTCTTCTTCAGACTGTGCCATGGGGCTCAGCGACGGAGAATGGCAGCTGGTACTGAACGTCTGGGGGAAGGTGGAGGCTGATCTCGCAGGCCATGGGCAGGACATCCTCATCAGGTAAAAGGAAGAAACCCCATTGCCCCTATCACCTACTTCCCTCCCAAAGATCAAGAATGTTTGCCTGCAAGGTGGAACGGTTGCCCGGGGTTGACCAGCTGGCTGCATTAGTTGACTTTGTTAAAACTCTTATCTGATTCTCCTTTGCTTTTATGTGTCAGAGATTGGAGTCAGGAAAGGAAAGGGGATCCATCTCACACCTATGCCAGCAGCTGAAAGGAGCTTGACAATCAAATCCTGGATGCCTAGAGCCCACTAAGTGATAACCTAGAATTATAGACAGAATTAACAAGAAAAATCTGAGAGATCTGTCTCACCTCACCTAGTGGATGAGGACAAAAAGGACGTGAGAAGGGAAGGATGACCCCAGAGTCACAAGTCCATTAAAGTCTATAAAATGTCAAGGCTAAGACATGGCTTTCAACATGAGGTATGTAGTTCTAGAGCTGGCTCTGCCACCGAGAAGCTGTGTGACCTTTAAGAAGGTACACAACTTCTCTGAGCCTCAATTTCTTCTCCTATAAAATGGGTGGGGGCTTCCCTGGTGGCGCAGTGGTTGAGAGTCCGCCTGCTGATGCAGGGGACACGGGTTCGTGCCCCGGTCCGGGAAGATCCCACATGCTGCGGAGCAGCTGGGCCCGTGAGCCATGGCCGCTGAGCCTGCGCGTCCGGAGCCTGTGCTCCGCAACGGGAGAGGCCACAACAGTGAGAGGCCCGCGTACCGGAAAATAAATAAATAAATAAATAAAATGGGTGGAAATCCTAATATATACGTTATAGAGTGGAAATAAGAATTAAATAAGATGATGCCTGTAGGGGGCCCAGCCTAATTCCTGGCATAGAGTGAGTCCCAGAAGATGTTAATAACTATTATAGACGAAGCTTAGACTTGGGCCCTTTAAAGAATTATAATTAGTAAACAGAAGACAGAGACCCGTTAGTGACTTTTGATGTTGAGTATGTCTTGAATTTGAGGGCTCAGGAGAGCCTCCAAGCACATCTCGCCTTCTGTAGCAAGGGCTTCCTGAATAAACAAACAACCCGCCCCCCACAAACTTCTGAGATTTTTAAGTAGAAAATGGCTTGTGGCTGGTCAATAGAATCTCATGTCCCAGTTGCCTTCCTCCCCAGATGGTGACGGGCTCTCCCCTCCTCCTGGCCCTTTCTCATGCTCTGGGCAGCACAGGTCAAAAGCCTAATGGGATGTATGTACCTCAATATTTCTGCATGTGGGAGAAGGTGGGCCCCAGTTACCACCAGTGAACGGATTGTCTTTCACGCTTTAATTTACAGATGAATTTCTCCTTGTGTATGAGCCAGAGTAGGTTATCCTCTCCCACTTAGATGCCCTTTCAGTCTCCCTCAGGTTTCACCTATCTCCAGCTCCCAAATCTGGGGAGAATGCCCAGTCCTAGAAGCCCTGTTATCTGGAGGTCAAGCCCTTAATGGTCCATGCCAGAAACACTTGAGAGAGGACAGTCAAGTTCTCTGTTGAATCTAACTGGCATCTTGGGGTGTTCCTTTATGTCTTTCTCCTCTTGTGTCTCTGTCAGTTGGCTCCTTGGGCTGCAACAGGTCCTGCCTGATTGGACAAAAGTCTCCCCCAAAGTTGACATCAACTCCTCAGCCATCCATTTGCTGTGTGACCTTGGACAAGTCGCTAGTCCTCTCTGGGTCCCATGTCCCTATTTGCTGAGAGGAGGGATTGCCTGCCGCTGTCTCTGAGATCCCTGCCTGCTCTCATGCCCTGGCATTCTCTGAGTCCATGATCCCACCTTACTTTTGGAGAGGAGGCCGGGTAGCTGGGGTGGGAGACCATTTTGCCGAGCAAGAGTCTTTCCCAGGTGATCTGGGGGCTGCCAGCCCTAAGTCAGTGACTTGGATGTCTTGAAGGAGACTTGGGGTATTGAGTCATGGGGAAACATCTCCTCCTTTCCCAGGGTGGATCAGAGAGAACTGCCTGGGGCCAGGTGCCAGGGACGAGACATGATGCTGGAGACTGCTGGCCCCTGGCAGGCCCCAGAGAGCCCAACAGCCTGTCACGTCTTAGGCTGTAGGACATGCAGAAACCACGCCAACTGGTTCTGCTCTCTTAGTGTTTGGGATATGGAGACAAGGAGAAGGGGCTGCTAACTCCTAGGGCTGAAAGTGCCCCTTTAAGATCTGACCTTTTGGTTCTGTTCCAGATGCTGAACCTGGGCTTTCTTACTCATCTAGAAAAGGTCATTTCTCCCACTCCTCTGATTATAAAAGAGGGCAAATTCTGTTCAGCTGAGTCTGTTAATAAAACACTGAGGGCTTCACTGCAAGTATGTGACCATTATATTCTAGAACATAATAGCTGGCAGGTCAGTCGGAGAGTCTGGCTCCAGGAAAGGGGGGCTTCGGGAGGGTGGAGGCTGCTGAGAGGGCTTCAGGCCCCTGCCTTTCCTTCCGTTCCCCAAATCTTTTCTGCTTTACTTATTTTTGCATTTGAACAAAGGATTTTGAGGCCATGGAAAGTTTGAAAGCCACTGCTGGTGGCCAATACGTCTCATGTCGCTGGGAGGAGACACGGCCCAAGAGTCCCAGCCACCCAATGGCAGCTACAGACAGGACCAAAAATTCCCAGTCCTAACGATGGTGATGGTGATGGAGGAAAGAATGGTGATGGTGACCATGGTGCTAGAGATGGTAAAGAGGACAGCAAATGTTTATATAGATATACAGTACGCAGTGATTGCTAGGCCCTGTGTTAAGTGTTTCACATATATTTACTCACTTAAGCCTCACAGCAACCTTATGAGGTAGATATTATTATGATCACTACATTGAACAAAGAGGTTAGGTAACTTGCCCAAAGTCCCACAGCTGGAGTTCAAATCCAGGCCACTTGGATCAGTGCGCCTGCTCTCGACCCCTACGCTACATCGTCCCACAGTCTTGACACACTGGGGATGAATTCCCATCCTCATCTGGTTCTTGGGTTCTAGAGCAGAGAAGGATTTGTGCAGGCCTGGGAGAGTCCTAGGTCTTCCGTGTGGGTGTCTGATTGGGCCTCAGCTCAGAGAACAGCTGGGAGATGGCCTCCTTTCCCTCTGACTTGCCAGCAGGCCTGTGATAAACTAGGCAGGTTGATGATAGGATCGAGGATGAAAACACAAGGCCTGTGGGCCCTTCTGAAACGCTGGAGAAAAGCCCTCCACCCATGTCTACAGGGTGAGGGCCTGCCATCTGCTCATTTTCCGGGCAATTGCTGTCACAGATGTGCAGGTATGGCCTCCTGTGGCTGCCCTGGCGGCTCCCAGCTGCAGGACTTGGGGCCAAGGGAGGGAGGCAGCTGTGTGATGCCAGGATGATCGGTGGGCGCTCCTGAGCCCAATTTTTCTGCCCTGTTTAAAGCAAACCCGGCTCTCTCTCTGGCTGGCAGGTGCTGAGAGTGGAGGGTGAGGTGGAGGTCAAGCCTTAGAACTTGGAGGCTGAGAAATCAGCTAGACCAACCCTTTTGGTTTATAGATAGTTACGCCAAGACCCAGAGAAACCGAGTGACTTCTTCAAGGTCACACAGCACATCGGAGGCAGAGCTGGGGCCAGAGCTCAGCTTCCATAATTCTCAGTGCCGAAGTCTTTCTCCCAGACATCCAGGGAACTCCCAAAATGTTTGAGATCCCTGGCCGCCTTGGGTCCCAGGTCCTTGGCCCTCTTCTGCTCCAGACAGTCTTCCTCCAGTGTCCCGACCTCAGGCCTTCGCCTGTGGGTTCTGGGTCTTGCATCTGTCAGGCAGGAGTTCAAGGATCATTGTCACCAGATAATAATAGTCAGGAGCCCAGGGACCCTTGCGTGAAAGGTGCCAGGGATGAGCTGTCAGTGATGTACAAGGTTTGGCCGGGGCCCTAGATGAGGTGGTGACATTGGGCATGGCTGTGGACAGCCCTGGGTGTTCTGGGGAAGCGGCAGGGATACGCCCCCTGGGAAAGGGAGTGCTTCCCGTCCGTGCTACGTTGTGCATGCATGTGCGTGTGTGTGCACGCGCCTGTGAGTATGGGTGTGTGCCATGAGATACTTGTGCACACTGGAGTGTGTTCACAGTTAGGTTTAAGCGTGTCGCAAAACCAGGAAGCTACAAAAGAGGAACCTTTAAAAGAACTGAAGGCATTAGACAGGAGAAGGGGGAGTCAGGGCAGACAGGGTCACTCCTGCAGAGGTTTCAGGGTGCGACACAAAGGAGAGAGCGTGAGTTATGGAACCATTCATGCGGGTTTGTGTCTGGGCTCTGCCACTGACCAGACACGTGACCCTGGGCAACTCACCTACCTCTGTGGTCTTCCGTTTGCCCACGAGTGAACTGGGGAAAATCACTCCCGCCCAGGTGGCAGGTATGACTCCCTTTAACTAACCTCCACCTTTCCTCAGCAGGAAAGACTGAGGTCCAAGGTGACAGGTGGCTGCTCAGATCACTGTGGCCAGCTCACTGGGACCCTGGCAGGAGCGGGGACCTGGTCCTTAGCGGTGGCTCCCACCAGGGACCCTCACCATCGGTACTGTGAGGGGCCAGGGAGGTGCAAGGAGTCAGAGCAAAATAAGCAAGAGCCTTCTAAGGTTTCTGAGCTCAGACTGGAACGGCTCTCACAGGTAGTAGTGAGTCTCCTGGAGCCAGAAGTATTTAAGAAATCAAAGGGCGATCCCCAGGCAGGAAGCTGCAGAGATGGTTCCCTGCATGGGCTACTTTTTGAGTCACTCAGACCTGATTTCAGTCTGGCTCTTCGGCACTCCGGTCATGTAATATTGAGCTAGGACTTCACACTTCTTAGCCTCTGTTCTCTCATCTGTAAAGTGGGAATAATATGTCCCCAAGGGGAAGCACAGGTGCAGAGCCTAGCACGGGCCTGGCACACAGTGGGTGCTCAGCAAATCCAGGTCCTTTGGCCCCAGTGCTCCCCCTTTTCCCTGCTCCACTGTGACGCCATTTAGTCATCTATGCTCCCAACAGCTTAGAGGAAATGGGGGTGAAACCGGGTGCAACGCAGAGATGTCTTTCTTTCCTGCCTTTCACTGTAACAATGAAGAAGGAGAAGATGATGATAAAAATATTTAATAATAGGAAGCATTTATACACTTCTTGTGTGGTCCTCAGCATATACTATCTCATTTAATCCTCACGCTTCTATAGGGAGGGACTTGTTATCTCCATTCCTTGGATGAAACTGAGGCACAGAGAGGTGAAGTGAGTTACCCAAGGTCACATAGCTGGGAACTGGGAGAGCGTGGGCTTGAACTCAGGTCTGGCCACCTCCAGACCCCTGCATCTGACTCCAGCCCTCCGTGTACCCACAGGCTCTTTAAGGGTCATCCCGAGACCCTGGAGAAATTTGACAAGTTCAAGCACCTGAAGACAGAGGCTGACATGAAGGCCTCAGAGGATCTGAAGAAGCATGGCAACACCGTGCTCACCGCCCTGGGGGCCATCCTCAAGAAGAAGGGGCATCATGAGGCGGAGCTGAAGCCCCTGGCCCAGTCGCATGCCACCAAGCACAAGATTCCCATCAAGTACCTGGAGGTGGGTGGCGGGGACGGGGGCGGCTGGGAGGATGGAAGGAGAGGCCTCAAGGGCATGAGATTTGGGTTCAAGTCCCAGCTCAGCCAGTAACTTGCTGGGTGACCTATGTCGTTCCTCTTTGTTCCCCCGTTTCCTCATCTGTAAAGTGGGCTGCCACCCACTTTACCTTCCTCCTGGGTCATTGAGAGTCAACATATTTCTCCCTCAAATTAGTATCTTGTCACCAAGGAGGAAGTGGATGTGGGATGCACAACTTGCATTCTCTCCACAGGTAGGTACCATTATCACACCCACTCGACAGATGAGGAAACTGAGGCACAGAAATGTTAAGTAGCTTGTCCCTGGTCACAGAAGCAGCAAGTGGCAGAACCAGGATTCAGACTAGGTCTCTATTCCTCCAGAACCCCGGCTCCTAACCCCTGTGACACTGGGAGTCGGAGACATACATGTCTCGTTGGCAGGAGTTCAGCAACGTGGGCTCAATTCCGGGTGGGAATTATTAGTTCCTGCATCTTTGCAGATGAAGAGAGAAAGCCTCAGGTGTCAGAGGCATAAGTAGTTGGTTTGAACGCCCTGTGATGGGCTGAGAAGTTGGGTGGGCTGGGGAGAGCCTGAGCTTTGAGTCCTATGTCTAGACCCAGTGGGAGGAAGGGATGTGGCAAGAGGGAGCAGTAGGGTTCTGGGGGATAAAGGATCCTGTGGATATCACCTCTGGGGATGGGAGCAGCAGGCAGGTTGGTGCAGCAGGGAAGGTAAGGATAATTATGATAGCTCCCAGTTAGGATGGGCCATGATAAGCTATTTGCCTGGGTCACTGCACGGAATTCTCACGATTTCCCCATGAACTTAGGAATTGCATTCAGTGTTTTCTTTCCCTCTCACATAAAAGAAGTTCAGAGGTAGGGAGCGCAGAGCTGGTATGGGAGTCCCACAGTCACCAGGGATGCAGGTTCTTTCTGTGTTGCCATCCTTGGCATGTGGTGTCCACCCTCAAAGTTGACTTGTGGTCCAAGATAGCTGCTGGAGCTCCAGCCGTCTAGCCCATATTCCAAACAGAGCAAGAGGAAGAGAGGAAGTCTCTCTTTTAAGGAGCCCCGGAAATCTCATCCAACAATGTTTTTTACATTTCATTGGCCAGAAGTTAGTTACAAGACCATCTATACGCATGGCAAGCTGGGAAATGTAGCCTATTACCACTCCAAATACAACTAGTGTTCTCTTACAAGGAAGAAGGAGAAAATGGACATTGGGCAGGCAGTTAGCATTCTCTTCCCCAGGTAGGTACTCTTCTCATCCCCATTTTACTGATTTGGAAACTGAAGGCTCAGAGAGGTTAAGTAGCTTGCCCCAGGTCACCCAGCTTATAAGCCAGGAGGTACAATCTGATCTATGGTACTCTAGAACCCAAGCTCTTAATCCCTTGTGGCACAGCATCTCCCACGAACAACCACCACCACCATCCTCTTCAGCCTCACCACCCTGCACCCCTACCTGCTCCCCCAAGTCACACACAAACAATCCTGCCTGCCCATCTCAGCACTCCAGACATGAGGAGCAGGTCCTGCCTCTGAGATTCTGCACGAGCGGTGGTCCCTGCCCTCCCCGTCTTCTCTTGGCAAATCCCTGTTCATCCTCCGAGGCCCAGCTCAGAAGCCACTGCCTCTGTTCTGGCCCCTGAGGCAGTCAGCTGCTCCATCTGCCAGCCCTCCGCTGCGAAGGCATTTATCCTCACCGCTGCCATGGCGCCTGCTCGGCTGTACTGTAATTTGTCTCTTTACCCAGCTGTCTCCTGGCTGGGACACGAGCTCCTCAAGGGCAGACCCTGGCTCCTCCTCTGTCTGAGCCCCAGTGGCACGTGGAGGTGTTCACAACACGACTCGAATGATGGATCCCCTCTCTAGGGATGAGCAGACCGGCTCAGAGAGGGAAAATGATAGAGCCAAGGTAGCACTACCAGCTAGCAGACTAGAACCCAGGTCTACTTAAAACAGGTTTAATTTACTGCATAATCCCTGCAAAAGAATCAAGACAGAGCCCCATGTCTACTCTTTCCCTCACTATGGAACCTTCGTCTGTGTTCTTCATAAGAAATTTCTCCTTCTCACCTGTGAGTGAAGGGGCACAGAGGGCGCTGGGTGCTAAAAGCAACTATCTTTACTCAATCTGCCAGCTGCCCCAGCCCACGATTTTCTAAGTATTTGTGGCTCTGCCACTGACTCAGGAAAACTGAGTGGGAGGACCTAATGGGGTCACGAGCCCCTATGTTACAGGTGAGGTCACACATGGAGGTCAGGGAGTTGGGCCTGGAACTTGGGTCTCTGAGTTCTCCACGGGCAGGGCTTGCTGACGTCAGTCCCTCCCCCCACTTCCTCTTGTTGTGTTTATGACATTAAAAGGGAATTAAACACATGTCCACATCGATGCCCAGCAGCAGGTGTTTGTGGAGCTGTCCCCGTTTCTGAGCCAGGCAGGGCTTACTAGATGTTGACATTTGTGCTTCTGAGGTTGCCCACAGTACATGCTCCCCCCCGCTCACCCAACCCCACCCTGCTTTTGGCCACTTGCACCCCGGACGCCGGAGAAAATGGGCAAACCCAACCGCGGTGCCCTCTCTGTCTCTGTCCCTGGCTCTGGCTGTCATTTGTCCACGATCCCCTGGGTCCACTTGCTACGTGACCTCAGTCTGGGCCTCTGTAAAATGACACCCTTTGACCACAGGCCCCAGTAGTGAGTGGCATCAAATCTTTCTGAACCGTTGAAAAAGCACAGTAGCTTCTTACAGACACAAGATCTTTCAGTCCCTAAAGCAGCCCCGTGCTGTAGAGATGGCCTGTGTCCATTTTCCGGGTAATGACATTGTGGATGGGAAAGCAAAGAGTGAAGGTGAGGCTGGTGTAAGATACAGTTGGTCCTGGGGCTGAGTCGTAGGCCTGAACCCTTTCCTCTTCCCTTCTCTCCTTCTCTCCCACCTATACTTCTGAGTACCAACTCTGTGCTTGGCACAGAAAATATGATGTTCTGACCCCCTGCCCAAACCCCAGAAAGGCTATTTAAAGCAATCACCGTCCTAAGCCATTAAACGCAAAAATTAAATACACACAAATGGAAATAGTTTCTTTCTAGATTTTCGGAGCGCCAAATCCTGGATAAAACCATGGAGTAGGAGTATTTCCCTTCCTCTCCGAGGTTGGGTCCTCGAGCTGAGCACAGCTGAGGGTAGCTGGTGAGCCAGCCCACCTAGCCCCTTGACCGTGGTTCCATGGCCTGACCTTTCCTCATCTGTACCAAGATGGGCCTCCGTTTCCCCATCTGTACCTGTCTCATGAGGTTGTGGGGATTGAAGGAGTTAATCCATGGAGGCCGTTCAGCAGCATTTCTGATAGATAGTAAGTGCTCAATAAACGACCCTAGAATAAAGAGAAGATGGGTTCGGGCTGATTCCCATCTGGCCCCTGGCTTGTCCTGCCTGTGACCAGTACCCCCCTCTGCCCCTGTCCTTGCAGTTCATCTCGGAAGCCATCATCCATGTTCTGCACAGCAGGCATCCTGCGGAGTTCGGTGCCGATGCCCAGGGAGCCATGAACAAGGCCCTGGAACTGTTCCGGAAGGACATCGCCGCCAAGTACAAGGAGCTGGGCTTCCATGGCTAAGCCTCACCCCCCATGCCCCTCTCCCCACCCACCTGGGCAGGGAGGGAGGGGACTTAATCTTGTGTAGCTGTAGTGCCTGCTTCTGAGTGAGTGCCTGCTTTGTTTGTGAGAGGCGGTGGGAGATGCGGAGGGGCTGGGGGCAGGGAGGGGGATGAGGGTTTGTTCAGGTGGTTTCACATGCCTGGGGACCGGGCTTCCTGTGGAGGGTCGTCAGCTTGGTAACCAGGAGAAGCTTGGCTCTCCTCACAGTGGCCGGCAGAGTTTGGGTCCCACTCAATTCTCCTTTCACCTAAATCCCAACCCAATTCCTTCCAACCTCACCTTAAATCCCCAATCCAAACCGTCCACCTAAACGCCAGCCATAATTCTCTGATCCATCAACTCACCCCGTGAAGAAGGTAGAATGTCCCCTTGCACAGGGAAGGTCCGGGCTGGACTGGACAGCCACACCCAGCCCCTGGGGCGCGTGGTATCTGGAACATGAGTGTACCTTCTCAGGTGATGGAGTGACTCACCTGGCTCAATAAAAGACTCGCATGCCATAGACTCTGCCTGGTGTTTTTCATCCCCTGGAGCAAGTGAAGGGGGGGGTTCAGAGGGAGAAAAGGCCATGATGGGATTGTGTGTGCAGGGAGCCTTATGGGGAGGAGGGAGGGAGGGAGGGAGAGGATGGGCAGGAGGCAGAGCCACCACTCAGTGGCAGGGACAGTGCTGGGCACTGGAAGACGGAGGGTAGAGCCTCGTCTGGTGGCGGCAGCAAGCAGTCGATCAGTGCCGGGAGCCCGGGGCTGCGTGAACGCAGAGCAGAAGAGGCAGAATCAGGGGAAGGTGGTCACTGTGGTTACCACAATTTAGGTAATAAACTCAAGGATACTAGTTAGTAAGTGGCAGAGCTGGGTTTAATGTGTGGCCTGGAAGCTGGCAGGGACTCCAGCTGGGGAGACAGCTAGGCGGCCAGCCGCTGGCAGGCGCTGACCTTCTGGCCACAGAGAAAGGACAGACGCATGGGGAATAACTTACTGACACAGGCCAAGAGACACAATCCCTGTCTACAAAGGCCAACTGCATGGGCAGAATGTGTACATTTCGCTCCAGGGACCCAGAATAAAACCTTGGTATGTGACCGCGGCAGCCAGGAAGCCGACTGGAGCAGAGGCTACAGACAGGGGTCTGGTGGTCTGGGTCATTGTGGGTACCCAAGCCGAGAGGGACTTGAAGAGCACCCAAGATGCCCAAGTCCTCGGCGCCATACATCTCCAGGGGCTCCCAGGACAGGCAACCTAGTGCCCCCTGCTCTCAAGTGGCCAGACCCCTGTGATGAGCCCGACCTCCCTGCTCCAAACCTCAGACTACACCAAGGTTCGTGGCCACTGAACAGGCCAGAACCCATCTTCAGAAACAGACACGTCTCAAATCCTAACGGGCTCATTTATCAGGCTGCGCTGTAGCATCAGAGGACAGAGTGAAAGTCCCCCTCCTCCCGCTCTGCTCCAGGCTTTGGGAATTCTTATGCTGTCTGAGAAGTTGAGAGAGGAGGGGAGGGGAAAACAGGAGGAGGGGAGCTTTTTGACCTGGAGTCTGGAGAAAAATTCCGTGCATTGATATAGTAACTCCATTGAATGCCCAGGCAAGGAACACTTCTGTATAGGATACGTGTGCAGGATCTAAAGTGGAATAATCTGGTCCCTGCCCTCAAGCAAATGATAATCTAGTCAGGGAGATGATGTGCTCTGATAATTAAATCAGGGCAGAATAAAACTCAGGGTCTCAGAGAAGTAGCAGGCCATTTGTCACACACATTAAGTATTCGTTCAACAAATATTTGCGGAGCACAGCAGATAAAAAGATCTGTTTATATCTTTGACGTGCAAAAAGGGTAACTTCTTTTTTTCTACAACTCAACTGAATTTTTATTTGGAATCCTCATTGTGGCTGGGCGGCAGCTGCTTAATCTCAGTCTCTTTGAGGTTTCTCCCCCAATCCAAATGTCCCTGGGGTTTCGACTAATTAATTCCAAGAAGCTTACATGTGCCAGGTTGTAGTGTGTATAGGCAGGGAGGTGGCAATCTGGTCATTGCTGTCATCTGTCCCCAATAGTATCCTCAGGGATGCTGCACCCCACCTGGTCTTCAGTTATTGCCCCCATCAGGCACCTATGGAAATTCTGAGGCTGCCCAAAGCTCCTTCTGCCTGACGCCACTTCTCTCCAGGAACCCGCCCCAGCCTCGTTCGGCTCTGCCTGGGACATGAAGCACAGGTTTCCTCTGTTCAGACCCCACAGGCCTGTTTGAGCTTTTCTCTGCTTCTGGCAGGGATTAGCAGAGCTTGTCCCTGGCTGCCCCGTACGGTTATATGGGGTGTGCACTGCACATGGGTGCCTGGCTGGGGTGCGGGAGGGGCTCATAAGGCTAGATCCAGTTGCCAAGCTGTGCACCTGGAAAGGGTGCCTTTTCCTCATTCACACAAGGGCGCTCTCTGAGCTAGCAGTGGCCCCCAGCAGAGACAGAACCACTTTCTCTGGGAACCGCCACCAACTGCAATCTTATTTCCTTTTCAACTCCTTTCCTTCTGATGGTTCAGAAAATGATTTTCCAGCCTGGGCAGCAGGGATGCCTCATGATTTCCTCCAAATCTTTTGTCCTTCTGTGTGTTCTTTCTGGTCCTCTCAGATCTGAGCTTTTGAATCTGCAAATCCAGGCGAGGGATACGTTTTTCTTGCTTTCAGCTGTTACATCCTTTCTCGAGGTTTGGGCACAGAAATACCTTGCGGTCTTAAAAGGAAAGAGCAAAGGAGGAAAGGAAATCCCAGAGGAATATATAGGCTAGATTTTTTAAATGTGATCCTGCAATGGCATATATTCTGCATTGATCTAACAAATATTTCTTGAGCAAATATTATGTGCCAGGTCCCAGGTTGGGACTAGGGGTCCCAGCTTCAAATAAGGTAAACATGATCTCCTCCTTCGTGAAGCTTCTGTGGAGTGAGAGTGAGAAGGAAAGAATCTGGAATCCGTGCTTCCACCACAGGGGACACAGGTTTGGTCCCTGGACGGAGGAACTGGGATCCCACATGCCCCACAGCATGGCCAAAAAAAAAAAAAGGATCTGTGCTAGGTCTTGAAGGTAGCAGGGAAATGCATTCATTAGATAAATACCTACTGAGGGCTGCAACATACCAGGCCCTGGGCTCACTCTGGGGTGCCCTGGGGAAGCCCACAGGCCTGCCTCCATCTTTGGGGAGCTCATGGGCTTAGGGCTCCGGGAGTATGGAGATGAGAAGACTGAACCCTGAGGAATCTGAGGAGATGGGGGTGTGGTCCAGTCACAGGGACTAGTCTCCGAGATGGCTTATTAGTCAGAATTCTCCAGAGAAACACAGCCAATAGGATTTTTTTTAAGTGCATTTTTTTTAAAAAAAATTATTTATTTATTTATTTATTATTTATATTTTGGCTGCGTTGGGTCTCCGTTGCTGCACACGGGCTTTCTCTAGTTGCGGCGAGCAGGGCTACTCTTCGTTGTGGTGCTCGGGCTTCTCATTGCAGTGGCTTCTCTTGTTGTGGAGCACGGGCTCTAGGCGCACGGGTTTCAGTAGTTGTGGCACATGGGTTCAGTAGTTGTGGCGCACAGGCTTAGTTGCTCCACGGCATGTGGGATCTTTCCAGACCAGGGCTCGAACCCATGTCTCCTGCATTGGCAGGCAGATTCCCAACCACTGCGCCACCAGGGAGGTCCCAATAGGATTTTTATATATAAAATATCTCTTCAAGTGTCGCCTTTCTTGCATATCTATTATGTCCTTCTGGAATCCCCATGAGATGTTTTTTACATGGGCTCAAACTGTCCTCCATGACTCTCTCCTATTGTCTGCCTCGTGGCTATTTATCATTCAGAATTTTCCTTATTTTCTTGCTCGCACAGTTATACATTTCTCCCAGTTTTTCAAGTATTTTTTTATCCAGAATCATTGAGGTATTAGGATTGTATTTCACACTATCTAGGCTTCCATACTTCCAGAAGTGGACATCTTTACCACAATTTATAATTATGACTTTGGTTTTTTTCCCTTGTTTTGTTTCCTTTGGCTTTTTGTCTCTCCCTTATTGGGCAGAGAGGGTAGGGGTCCCCTCAGTTTTGCTTATCTTTGCATACCTACCCCCTCGCACAATGCCCGCTCTATCATGCCAGCTCAAACGGTGTGAGCTGAAGATGGGAGTGAGGCCGCCCTACTTCTCTCCTGGACATGATGGCATGTTGTAAACTGTAAAACATTGTAAACGTTAGGATCAGGAGGCATCAGTGGAACCTGGTTCTGAATATCTGGTTCCTGAGGTTGAGGTCTATGTATCTGTGTGTGTGTGTGGCGTCTCTGTGGGGATGCCGAGAGTGTGTGCAGCTATGTGTGAGTCTGACGGTGTGAATATCTGTCTAACCCCTCCATTGTGAGGTCTGATCTCGACCTTTAGTCCCTTTTACCTGCTGCTCTGAGATCCACGGGACTCACACCCCCAGGACAACCAAGGTGACCTCTTTAGACCCTAAAAGCCAGCTCTAATGTCTCTGCCTGGGACTGTGGCTTTTGGGGTGGAGCCAGGCTGAGAATTTGGAGAGGACATAAAAGAAATCAGTGCTTGGGTAAGAGCTGGGAAATTCTAAGTGATAAACTGTGAAGAGCTGTGTACATGATGACTCATCTGAGCTCAACTTAGCACACTTCAATTGAACAGAGCTGGAGGTATCAGGTGACGACAATATATGTATATGTATAACTGATTCACTTTGTTATAAAGCAGAAACTAACACACCATTGTAATGCAATTATACTCCAATAAAGATGTTTAAAAAAGTGAGACAGCAACATCATTTTAAAAAATTTTTATCGAAATATAGTTGATTTACAATGGTGTGTTAGTTTCAGATGTATAGCAAAGTGATTAAGTTATATCTATCTATCTATCTCTATATATATTGTGTGTGTATACATATATATTCTTTTTCAGATTCTTTTCCATTATAGGTTATTACAAGATATTGAGTGTAGTTCCCTGTGCTATACAGTAGGTCCTCGTTTATCTGTTTTATTTATAGTAGTGTGTATATGTTAATCCCAAATTCCTAATTTATCACGCCCCCTTCTCCCAACACATTCTTTTTTAATAACTATTTCTTTTTCTTTTGTATGGAAGTAACACTGTGATTTAGTCATTCCCTTACTGATGAATATTTAAGTCGTTTCTCTCTCGCAACATCTCTTTTGACCCACCTCCTAGAGTAATGAAAATTAAAACAAAAATAAACAAATGGGTCCAACTTAAAAGCTTTTGCACAACAAGGGAAGCCATAAACAAGACAAAAAATTTAAAAAAAGTGAGAGGCCAGGCTTCATAAAGCTTACCAGACATCACACAAACATTTGTCATTTTATCCATAATTTAAATTATATCTTACATTTTATTTTTCTTTGTGTGCACTCCCTCTCTCTCTCTTTCTCCCTCCCCACCCCCAAACACACTTCATTTTTTGTCCCCTAGCAAGTGAAAGGTACAACTTTTAAAAACAGAGCCACAAAAACTTCACCTCTGTTGACCTGCATCAATTCTGTTGCTTTGGTCCAACCACATAGGTATATATATATATATATATATATATACACATTCCCCACGGATATAAAAACTCTTTCTGTGCTGGCATTTTCCACACAAATAGAAACAAAATACTGAACCTCTGTCATCACATTTAGAACAGGATCTTTGCTGGAAATACTTCCACTTATCAAAAGATATTGTTTTCTCAAGGAAGATGAGTATCTTGTCCGAGGTACAGAATGTTTCACATTCTGGCCGGTGACCTTTCCCTCCATCGTGGTGAATGTAGACTTCAACCACATCATCCAAAGTTTTCCCGTGAATCATCCGATACCCTCAAAGGGCAGGATGGCCCTCGCTCACCCCAGGGAAGAGGTGAGTTTGTGGGCCTAGTGAATTATGAAACTGGGCTATTTGAAGCCCCGGGTTTTGAGCACTGGGGACTCAGAGTCTTCTGACAGATGTGGGAAGGGGTGTTTATGGCAGGT
This sequence comes from Globicephala melas, assembly GCF_963455315.2. Taxonomy (NCBI): domain Eukaryota; kingdom Metazoa; phylum Chordata; class Mammalia; order Artiodactyla; family Delphinidae; genus Globicephala; species Globicephala melas. The sequence goes on from NC_083323.1 coordinate 11,968,825, forward strand.
GTGGGGCAGAACGGGCATCCCTGCCTTAGCTAGAGCAGTGGTACTTCCAGCCAAGGTGTATATTTAGATTCTGATGATATTTCACTAGAAATAAGCCAAATAAGGCTATTCTGTTGGAAAAGGTTTGTCCCAACCAGTAACCTAAATCAGTGGCTCTCAGTGGGGCACATATTGTCCCCTATAGGGGCATTTTGGGTATTTGTGGGAGTGTTTTTTGTTTGTTTGTTTGTTTGTTTTTTCTTTGTAGTACGCGGGCCTCTCACTGCTGTGGCCTCTCCCGTTGCGGAGCACAGGCTCCGGACGCGCAGGCTCAGCGGCCATGGCTCACGGGCCCAGCCGCTCCGTGGCATGTGGGATCTTCCCGGACCGCGGCACGAACCCGTGTCCCCTGCATCGGCAGGCGGACTCTCAACCACTGCGCCACCAGGGAAGCCCTATGGGAGTGTTTTTGGCAGTGAAGAGGATACTGACATTTAGTGGGGGGAGGGGAGAAGGAGGGATGCTGGGTGTTCTAGAATGTGCAGGAAAAAATGCACAAGGAAGATTTATTCCACGTTCTTGACCCGAACTCTAGAACTTATAAATTTTACTTATACATACATTATCTTTGAACTGTTTAAAAATACATTAAATGTTCCAAGAATACAACTATGCTGTAAATTGAAAAATAAGTTTTTTTTAATCGGGAACTTTCCAAGTCTTGTTCACCATTTCAGTAAGTGGCACCCCTCGCAGCAGTGCCGCCACGGGATTCTGTGGCTGTGACCATCACTATGGATGTAAGTACTCTGAGTGCCCCTCCTTTCAGGAACAAGGTAGGATGTTTCAAATTAGGTACACATAAGTCTTGTGTAGCCAATGAAATGTGAGGGGATATGCGTCATTTCCGGTGGAGGTTTTAAGAGCCAATGAGTGTTCTCCACATCTCTCCGCAGTCACAGCGGCCATGAACGTGCAGGCCTGGACGGAGTCTCTGTGGTCCAGCTGGGCATCAGGGAAGAGCAGAGGCCCTGCCAACCATACTGAACGTGAAGTGTGAGTGAGAAGTCACCTTGAGGATTTGGGAGATGCCTGAAGTGTTTGTCATTGCAGCATAGCCCAGCCTGTCCTGACTATGCAGTCAGCCACCCAACATACCTGCGCTGGTAAGTATTGCAAAGGTGGCAGTTCTATGAATAGGTGCAAACATCAAACTTGTCCATGTGTCCTCTGGTGCCCTTATGCCCAAGCATTTAAATATTGAAAAACATTTTATTTTATCATAAAAAACTTTCTTTTTATCTTTATACGTAGTATAGTTAGGATATGATATTGAATTTTTTAAATTATGGATGTATCAATAGTAAGTTGTATTACGGATGGGCTTCATTTTAGGATAGCAAAGGGGATGTTAGCAAATGTTTCTTATAAAGAGGGGGTATTACCTGGTGGTATTGATAACACTGGTCCTCTGTCCTCTGATAATCACTGAGCCTCTGCTATGGGGCCAGCTGTTCGGGTATTCAGAACAGGAGCATAGGAGGCTGGGGCAGTAAGTGGAGGGGAGAATATTCATCAAAGTCACGTCACAGTTAGGTAATAGTTAAACTTCGGAAAGTGCATGGATCTGTTCTAAACTAGATGCTCATTGACATGATCGCGTGTTTACACAGGTAAAGGTCACAACACCAAAGAGAAACCTATATCTGGGCACAAATGAATGTACCACTACCTGGGTGCAACCCTAATAAACTTGGAGACTCATGTGGCTCAGTCTCGGAGCAATGTCATGCTTACGTTAGACCGTTCAGGGAATTCCCAGGTGGTCCAGTAGTTAGGACTCTGTGCTCTCACTGCTGAGGGCTTGGGTTCAATCCCGGGTTGGTGAGCTAAGATCCCACAAGCCTCCAGGTGACGACAAATAAATAAATAAAATTAGACCGTTCAACAACAAAAAGTAATAAGGAAGTAAAAGTAAAAAGGGGGCTTCCCTGGTGGCGCATGGTTGAGAGTCCGCCTGCTGATGCAGGGGACATGGGTTTGTGCCCCGGTCCGGGAAGATCCCACGTGCCACGGAGCGGCTGGGCCCGTGAGCCATGGCCGCTGAGCCTGCGCATCCGGAGCCTGTGCTCCGCAACGGGAGAGGCCACAACAGTGAGAGGCCCACATACCGCAAAAAAAAAAAAAAAAAAAGTAAAAAGGAATAAAACAAAATCTCCAGTTTCATTTGCAATCTGGTGGGAGTGGAGGCGGGGAGGAGGGAAAGAGAGAGAGGGGCACGGAGGTGTCTACAGGGTACAGTGAGAAGCAGAGAGGAGAGACAAAATCAGTATTGCCTAGAGGGGATCAGGCGCGCTGGGTCTTAAGCATGGGCAGAAGTTTATCATCCTTATGGTAGGGAATCAGGCAAGAGGGAAGAACAGGTGTGATGGTGTAGAGCTGGGATGGACCAGGTCCCAGGTCCCAGCTCCATCCCATTTCCGATGGAGCTGGAGCCCATCGTGTGAAGGAGAAACAGAGTGGTGGTTTTAGATAATTCTGGGGGTGGGGGGTCGTCTGTGCCAGGCTAAGATGCCTGGGTGTCAAGAAGAGGTTTAAGTGCTAGATGGTGGAGTGTGCAGGCGATGGGGAAGGGGTTGTCTAAGCTCCCGGCCTGCCCTATAGATCTTAGATTAGCCAGCCCCCAGAATCGTGTGAGCCAATTCCTTAAAATAGATCTCTCTATACTTCCTGTTGGTCCTGTTTCTCTGGCGGACCCTTACTAGTACAACCACCATCCCTATTTTACAGATGGGGAAACTAAGACAACTTGCCTAGAATCACCGACTGAGAAGTAGTAGAGTTGGGATTGCACCCAGGGTATTCACTCTTTTTTTGTTTTTTTTCCCACCATAATGTTGATTTTTGATGGCTTTTTAAAAATTTATTTTATTGACGTATAGTTGATTTACAATGTTGTGTTAATTTCTACTGTACGTATAACAGGGTGTTCACTCTTAACCGCTCCCTGCCTCGGGGGATCTCCAGATTTATTTAAGCAGCATGACATGTCTCATCCCCTTAGGGGTAAATAGAACCCCAACTCCCACATTTTTCAAAGTAAAACCAGCTTGAGCCTCCACTTCCAAATTAGCAGGAAGTCCAACTTCTCATTCGGGACCTCCTTTCTTCTCCCTGAATTGACCAAGAGTCCAGGGCTAACTCAGTCCAAGGGGAGCCAGTCCTTGCAAACGTGATGGGAAGAGGCCCAGAGGCTCTGATCTGTCCCACGGTGGCAGCCTCTGGTGCTGCCCTTGTCACTAGCCACGTGGTTGTGATCTTGATACACCTTCTGGACAGGCCAACACTCCCTCTTCCAGTGACCTGTGTCCTGGAGTCCCGCCCGCCCTCCATGCTGTGGGCACCTTGAGACAGAGCCGATGACACTCTGTGATATTCTGCAGGCGAGACTCAATGACCTGCCAGTTGAAGACAAGTGACCAAATCCCCACTAAGTGTCTGCAGGCTGGGCTGGCCAGGTTCCTAAGTTGTGGGTAATGTTCCAAAGGCTACGGGTTGGCCAGATCTGGGTCACTTGTATCTCACCTCTCACCGTTCGTGGCAGTGTCTACGAAAAGCCATTGAGGAACTCTCTGGAGGAAAGGTGACCTACTCCAGGGCACCTGAGGTCACTGCTACTCAATGGCAGCTCTTGGATTCTTTTACGTTGCAGCTTCTCTTAGAAAAAAAAAATCCACCTAATCATGTACGCAATACATTAATTCACCAAATATCTATGAAATGCTTACTGTTCTGATTTCTATTGCTGTATAATAAATCACCCTAAAATATAATGGTTTAAAATACAACAGTTCAGTATTTCATTATTGCCTCTCATGGCCCTTGGGCTTGAAAGGGCTCAGCAAGGGGGCTCCAGCTCGGGGTCACTTATGCAGCGTGAGGTCTTCTTCTCTACAATTCACCTTCCTTTCAAGGTCATAAGATGGCTGCCACAGCTCCAGGCATCACATCCTCATTCAACATCCAAAGGCAGGAAAAGGCAAGTCTCTGCTTCATGTCCCCTTTCGAAAACAAAGAAGAACTTCCTAGAAGTCCCTCTCCCTCCACTCTGACCAATTCCCTCTCAGCCTCCCTTTCCCAGGAAACAACCACATGTCCATGCTTAAGCCAATCACAGGCAAGACCACCATGACGGGCTGAGAGCAACTGTAACTCGCCTCTGGGGCCGTCTGGAGTCACCTTCCCTGAGCATCATTGCGGGGGGGTGTGGAACCCCCAAACCAATGTGAGACTCTTAAGGAAAGGGAGGCAGCTGGTGGGATGGCGTTGAGGAGAGGGCTGTTGGGTAGGGAACCCACAGTGCTGGCCGTGAGGGCTGGGATGTCGGCACACTCAGCGAGGGCGCACTGTTCCACGCTCCAACAGCAGGAACCCAGGCTCTGCTTTACTTCTTCTCCCTGAATTTTATCTCTTTCCTTAGTGAAGGAGTCCCAGGCTGCAGTAGCTCACTGAGGAATGGGGAGAAGGGAGCCTGGGTGAGGAACACATGTTCCCTTCTTGCCCTTTGTTCAGAGAGTGTCCACAGGCAGCATGGAAAAAGAGTGTATGTGGCTGGGTCACCTCTGCCCTGGTCCACTGAGCACCGAGGGCCAGGGAGGGGATGAAGCAGGGGAGGCGATGTGACAGCCACCGGGGATACTGGGATATGGGTCCACAGACACAAGGAGTCGGAAGGCGGGTGGAAAGGCCTCCCCACCACATTCAGCAGCCCAGGTCCCTTCCCATCACAGTCGGCTGTGTGGCCTTAGAAGAATGTTTGCCCCTCTCTGATCCTCAGCTTCCCACATGCCAGATGAGGTTAGTTATATAGAGCTGACAGTGGGGAGTGAATATCAAAGCATGACCCAACTCTGAAGAGTTAGGAGGTTGGTGGGACCCATCACTCCAACCCATTCTCAAGATGCCTCACACCACAGGGTCTGAACATCAGAGTTCAGGGAGCCCTTGGGGGTCACTTAGCTCAGATGTGGTTTTACAGGTGAGACCACTGAGGCCCAGAGAAGAGAAAGCTTGGCCGACCCTGTACCTGGCCCCTCCTCGTCTCTGTATCTCCTCTCCCGCGCTGTTTCCCCACTGCTTTCCCCCTCCTCGTCCCCCACCCCCCGCCCTGCCCCGCCCCCAGGTCTTTCCTCTCTTTCTTTAAATACTTTTCTACTTTTGTCTCCTTGTGTTTGACTTATACCTCTCTTTCCATTTCTATCTTTGTCTCTGCCTGTCCGTTTCTATCTCCATCTCTCTGTTCTCTCTCCCCATCTCTGTGTCTCTGCGTCTCTGTCACTCATCTCCACTCCCAGCTTTTCTCCCCATCTCCAATCTCATAACTTTTCTGTGGCTTTCTAAACGGCTTAAAATAAAAATAACAATGTGTCCAAGCGTGGCGGTGCATGAGGTCAGGTTGTAATAACTGGGGTGCAGTGTTTTGGGGGACCAGAGAGAGAGGGATGCCCTGCCTTGGGTTTTATAGATGGGACCAGACTGGGCCCAAAGAGGCTGCTGAGTGAGCTGGCCCAGCCTCAGACACAGGAGGGGTCGTGCTGCATGACCTTGGGGCTCCGTCTGGCATCTCTCAGGTTCTGATTCCAAGAAGAGTGTGTGACTGCCCTCAGTCCAAGTAAAAATAGCCCAGAGAGCCATGGCTGTCCTCCCGGACGTCTGGCTGCCCAGGTCCCCAGAGACCTGGCACCTCCGCCATGCAGGGCAAGAGCCTGCAGCCCAGAGTCAGCAAGTGACCTGCCCAAGGTCACAGAGCAGGTGGGCAGCAGAGCTGGAGCTGGAACTCCGACCTCCGACTCCCAGCTGGCACCTTCCACAGCATCGTGGAGCTCCCTAGGGACCCCCAGGCTGGGCCAGGCCCCCTTTTTGGGTCCTGCAACTCCAGCCCCAATCTTCACCCCAGCCCCTACCTCTCTGGACCGTAGCAGCCCTATTTTCTAGACAGTTTCTTACGCTTCCCAGTGAGTTCCTTGAGGCTGGGGGAGGGGAGGGGCACTGGGTTCAGCCCACATAATGCATCCGCCAGGAATAGTAACAAAACAGCTTGCCTTTATCAAGCACTCAGCGTGAGCTGGGCACTTTCTAAGCGCTGTGGGCGTATTCACTCATCTAACCTTCGCTACGGCCCTATGAGGCAGGGGCTATTATTATAATGTCCATTTTATAGATGAGAGAGGGAGGCTCAGAGACGTTAAATGATTGGCTCAAAGTCACAGAGCACTAAGTTTGCTGCAGCTGGTATTCCAACCCAGGCTGTCCGGCTCTAAATGAACCAGTGGATGAAACTGAAAAAAAGTTTGGTACTCTGGTGTAATAAACAGCTGCTGCTATCATTTAACTTTTTTTTTTTTGCGGTACGCGGGCCTCTCACTGTTGTGGCCTCTCCCGTTGCGGAGCACAGGCTCCGGACGCGCAGGCTCAGCGGCCATGGCTCACGGGCCCAGCCGCTCCGCGGCACGTGGGATCCTCCCGGACCGGGGCAGGAACCCGTGTCCCCTGCATCGGCAGGTGGACTCGCAACCACTGCGCCGCCAGGGAAGCCCTATCATTTAACCCTTAAGCCACCAAGGATCAAGGGTCCCCCTCCTCACACTGGCGGGCTGGGCCCACAAGCAAACCCTCAGAATGGGGTACACATTCATGTTCCAAGCCTGCCCCTTCCCAGCCAAGTGACCTTGGGGAAGCCCCTTTCCCTCTCTGAACCTTAGTTTCCCCATCCATGAACGGATAAACTTATTAAGTTGGTGATTCCCAAGGGGGCTGGTAGGATGGGTCAGACTGGTGGTCCAAAGCTGAGAGCAGCCTGAAAGAGCATATTCTAAAATTTGTTTTTTGGGGGGTCAAGATACAGAAATAACTTAAAAAACACAGAGAGCGTTGCAAGAGGACCTGAAGTTCTTACATGCACCCCAAGGGGGGTTTCCAGTAAAAGGTGAGCAGAGCCCCCCTAACTAGAAGGGCGTGAGGGAAGAAGAGCCTGGCCCACAGGGCGTGCGGGCCGGGGCCATCCTCGCACAGCCACCGTGGGTCTGGTGGAGCTCCTGGGAGCTCCAGCCAGAGAGGGACGGGCTGGGGGGCGGAGGAGTGGGCAGAATGACAGCCATCTCGGGCTCATGCTGAGTCATCCTACTGGGCCCGGGTCTGGGAGCAAGGGGGCAGAGAGCTATTTCCAGAGCGGGAGGAGGTGGCAGTGGAGTCACGGGGAGGCTGTGACTGGACCAATCATCGGGAAGGGCGGGGCTGGGGGGGAGGCAGGCAGACTGCCGCCCCAGGGGGAATTTGGCCACCCCACTCCCTTCCTGCCTCCACGGCCTATCCTGCAAGTTTCCTTTCCTCCCTGGCGTCCTGCTGTCTGGTGGTGGGACCCAGTGCCGCCCCCAGGCTCTCTGCCCCTCCAGCCCTGGCTTCCACACCCACAAACACCCCTAGCCTTTCCGCCTTCCTCCTGCCCCCAAACCCCTAACCTCAGGCCCCTGAAGCTGTCGGGCAACTCTGGGCTTGAGGCCTAAGAGGGTGGCCTGGGGTCTCTGGAGCCAGACGGACATGGTGCAAATCCGCCCACCATTCCCGAGCTGGGTGACCTTGGGCAAGTTACTTGATGGCTCTGAGCCACGGTTCCCTCACCTATAAAATGGAGAGAACACAGTCTTCCTGCAAGAGGTGATTATGAGGCTTCCAGAAGAGGTGCCTGTGAAAGACACAATTCTTGGGACCCCATCTCTAGAAATGTCCAGAAGAGGCAGATGCAGAGACAGTAGATTAGTGGTTGCCTGGGATGGGCAGTGAGGGCGAGAAACGAGAAGTGACTGCCCCGAGATACAGGATTTCATTTGGGGGTGATGAAAACGTTCTGAAAGCGATTGTGGTGATGGTTTCTCTGTGATAGACTAAAACCGTTCCGCTGTGCACTTTGATGGTGTGAAGTAGATGGAACGTGAGTTCTAGCTCCCAAAAGCTGGTTTTAAAAAAAAAGAAAAGGAGATTCCTGTTGGGTGGGTGATCAACGTGGGTGGCCCAGGCTTCCAGCTGACCCTGTTGGCCGCTTTGCTACCTGCCCCTCGTCCTGGGCGAGGACTGCAGCTTCTTGGCCAGAGCACGAGTCATTTTCCAGAAGGTGAATGCTGAGGTTGAGATACTCTCACCCTGAAGTTCTGATGAGATGACCTTGGAGAGAAGGAAGGGCACCCTCTATCCCCAGAACGAGGCCATCAGAGCCTGGGTGACAGGGGGCAAAGACCTGGGACCCAGCAGCCGGCGGGGCTTAACTCCCAGCTCTGCCTCTTGCTGGCTGTGTGGCCTCGGGCATTTCTTAACCTCTCTGGCTGCAGTTTCCTCTTCTGAAGAAATGAAGGTGATGGTGTTCCCAGTGCTTACCTCACAGGGCTGTGTTAGGACAAATGCAGAGCATAATGAGTGAACAGGGCTTTGTGCATCCCGAATGCTTAGAAAATAACAGCTATTTCTGACTTTGGTGTGAGGCAGGAGGCGGAAGGGGGCTGAGTAGGGCCAGAAAACTCCCACCTGGTGTGAATCGTCCTCTACCTTTGCTGGAGCATCAGGCTTTGCCAGGCCCACGCCCCAACTCCCCCTCCTCTTCCTTTCTCAGCAGTCCTGTGCACTGCATGATATCACAGTCCCGGGACAAAAGAATCTCTCTCTGGGTTCTCATTTGTTCATTTTGTCCAACGAGGGACCAAAAGGAGTCTGAGGTTGCCATTTCCGGTGGCCTTCGCCTGCTCCCTGACCCCGCACACCCCTGAGCACCTGCCTTTGGCTCCAGGATTTGCCCTGCCTTGTCCGAGGGCCTGCGTCCTCCTTTTCACCCAGCCCCCTTTCTCTAGTCGCTCAGAGGCAGGAGCCCACCTTTCTGACTCCCTGTGCCTGGGGTGGTGTGAGGTGGGTTCAGCTGACCATCTACCTTGACTGAGGCCCCAGCCCAGATTCACCTGGAGCTGGATGAGTGACCTTGGGCAAATCCTGGCTCTGGGCCTCAGTTTTCCCCACTGTAAAACAAGCCAAATAATCCCTGTGTCCCGGGGGACGAGAGTGATGAGCCCTATGATCTAGGGAGGCAGGGAAGGGCCTTGAATAGCACTGGGTTCAACGCCAAATCCAACGCTTGAGGACCCCTACCATGCCCAGGCTGTGCTTGCATACCTCTGGAGTGACGGGGAGCTCACTACCCCTCCCCAACCCATTCTATCTATTTGCTTGACAACAACGACTGCATCTAACAGGTGCCACACATAGTGGCAGGCTCAGAGGGCTCAGAAATAAACAGGAACAAGCTGACGCCGAGACAAGGACATTGTTCAGGTTTGAACCCTGACTGTTTCTACCTCTCACTAGCTCTGCGTGGCCCCTGAGAGTCTTAACCTCAGTTCCTTCATCTGTAAATGGCCGTCACAACGCCTACCTTGTAAGGTCATTGATGAGACTATAAGGGGTAAGCTGAAGTCCTGGTGCCCCGTGCCAGGTCCATTCATTCTTGGGGAGCAGGTGCTGTCATTATCTCAGTTTCTTCAGATGAGATTTTTGGAGGCACAGAGAGGTTAAGCGACTTGCCCGCGATCACATAGTGAGTGTAAAGGGTAGAACTTGATCTGGACCCAGGCTGCCTGCCCCCAGGCCCCTTGTACCTCACCCTTCTCCCAAGGGGCCGGCTCTGTGCAGCCCGGTTCCCTTCTTATGAAATGTGGGCATGAGCGCTCTGTGCTCCCCAGAAGCCCACAGACCCTGTTAGCCCCCTTTCCTTAGAGGGCAAGAGGAGCTGGTGGTTTCCCATTAATTTTAGCTCTGCCCCACCATATTGTTTAGGATACATACAGTGGAGCCTCCAAAGTCCCCCATGTGCCCCGCCAGCACCCCGGGAGGTGTAACCTTAGCAGATTTGCTAAGGAGCACGATAATAACAAGTTTACCAGAACCTGAGCTCTCTGACCCCTACAGCACCCACACCATGACTCGGTTCCACTGGGAATGACTCAACAGAAACTGTCCTCCCCTCCTGTCCCGTCCAGCTGGCATCCGTAGGTAGGGGACAGGACAGGACTCCCACCTGCTGTGTAAGAGGAGGAGCCAGCTCCGGGCCACGAGCTCTGCCATTTCCAGCTCTGCTGCCCGTGTCCACTCAGCTCCAGAGTCACACGGTCTGCACATGGCCTGCATGAAGGACCCCTTCCTGGGCCCCAGTGAGTTGGCAAGGGGTAGGGGGGAGGGAGTAGGATGGGCCAGGGGTCACCCAGGCAGTGTGGGGTAGCAGGGAATCCTGTGGCCCCAGCTGCCAGGGAGCAAGTTGGAGCTCTGCTGGTGTGATGTTGGGTGAGTTACTTAACCTCTCTGTACCTGGTTCTTCATCCATAAGGTTCTTGTGACCATCAATACATGTAAAGCACCTAGCACAGTGCCTGGCACAGAGAAAGGGCTTGGGGACAGGGAGTTGTTATTATCATTCACGGTCCATCTATCCTCCTATTTATACAACAAATACAGGAAGGGTGGGGAAGGGCGTTCTAGGCAGAGGGAACAGCGCATGTGTGCCATGAGATGGGCTATGTGGCAGCTCGACTCTGATGCTCGTTTGCTTCCCTCTTTGGCCTCATTTTCCCCATCTGTAAAAGGGGATAGTAAACAGTTCCTATGGGGCTTTCCTGGGAGTGAAGCTCTTAGCACAGAGTGCCTGGCACTGACTAAGAGCTTGGGAACATGAGTGTCATGAGAAACCACAATGCCTGATGTTGATGGAGGTGCTTCTAAGTTGACTGTTTCTCCCTCATTAAATGTAATCATCTAATTTCTCCAAAGAAGACATACAGATGGCCAATAAGAACATGAAAAGATGTTCAACATCCCTAATTATTAGAGAAATGCAAATCAAAACTACAATGAGGTATCACTTCACATCCATCAGAATGGCCATTATTAAAAAGTTTACAAATAATAAATGCTGGAGAGGGTGTGGAAAAAAGGGGATCCTCCTACACTGTTGGTAGGAATGTAAATTGATGCAGCCACTATGGAAAACAGTATGAATGGTACTTATAAAACTAAAAATAGAGTTACCATATGATCCAGCAGTCCTACTCCTGGGCATATATCTGAAAAAAACTCTAATTTGAAAAGATACATGCACCCCTATGTTCACTGCAGCACTATTTACAATAGCCAAGACATGGAAACAACCTAAATGTCCATCAACAGATGAATGGATAAAGAAGATGTGGTACATATATACAGTGGAATATTACTCAGCCATAAAAAAGAATGGAAGAGGCCCTGAACCAAGATGGCGGAGTAGAAGGACGTGCTCTCACTCCCTCTTGTGAGAACACCAGAATCACAACTAGCTGCTGGACAATCATCGACAGGAAGACACTGGAACTCACCGATAAAGATACCCCACATCCAAAGACAAAGGAGAAGCCACAATGAGATGGTAGGGGGGTACAATCACAGTAAAATCAAATCCCATAACTGCTGGGTGGGTGACTGACAGACTGGAGAACACTTATACAACAGAAGTCCACCCACTGGAGTGAAGGTTCTGAGCCCCACGTCAGGCTTCCCAACCTAGGGGTCTGGCAATGGCAGGAGGAATTCCTAGAGAATCAGACTTTGAAGGCTAGTGGGATTTGATTGCAGGACTTCGACAGGACTGGGGTAAACAGAGACTCCACTCTTGGAGGGCACACACAAAGAGGTGTGTGAGCATTGGGACCCAGCGGGAAAGAGCAGTGACCCCATAGGAGACTGAACCATACCTACCTGCTAGTGTTGGAGGGTGTCCTGCAGAGGCAGGGGGTGGCTGTGGCTCACTGTGGGGACAAGGACACTGGCAGCAGAAGTTCTGGGAAGTACTCCTTGGCTTGAGCCCTCCCAGAGTCCGCCATTAGCCCCACCAAAGAGCCCAGGTAGCCTCCAGTGTTGGGTTGCCTCAGGCCAACCAACCAACAGGGAGGGAACCTAGCCCCACCCATCAGCAGTCAAATGGATTAAAGTTTTACTGAGCTCTGCCCACCAGAGCAACAGTCAGCTCTACCCACCACCAGTCCCTCCCATCAGGAAACTTGCACAAGCTTCTTAGATAGCCTCATCCACCAGAGGGCAGACAGCAGAAGCAAGAAGAACTACAATTCTGCAGCCTGTGGAACAAAAACCACATTCACAGAAAGACAAGATGAAAAGTCAGAGGGCTATGTACCAGATCAAGGAACAAGATAAAACCCCAGAGAAACAACTAAATGAAGTGGAGATAGGCAACCTTCCAGAAAAAGAATTCAGAATAATGATAGTGGAGATGATCCAGGACCTCAGAAAAACAATGGAGGCAAAGATCGAGAAGATGCAAGAAATGTTTAACAAAGACCTAGAAGAATTAAAGAACAAACAAACAGAGATGAACAATACAATAACTGAAATGAAAACTACACTAGAAGGAATCAATAGCAGAATAACTGAGGCAGAAGAACGGATAAGTGAGCTGGAAGACAGAATGGTGGAATTCACTGCTGCGGAACAGAATAAAGAAAAGAGAATGAAAAGAAATGAAGACAGCCTAAGAGACCTTTGGGACGATATTAAACGCAACAACATTCACATTATAGGGGTCCCAGAAGGAGAAGAGAGAGAGAGAAAGGACCCGAGAAAATATTTGAAGAGATTATAGTCGAAAACTTCCCTAACATGGGAAGGGAAATAGCCACCCAAGTCCAGGAGGCGCAGCAAGTCCCATACAGGATAAACCCAAGAAGAAACACGCCGAGACACACAGTAATCAAATTGGCAAAAATTAAAGACAAAGAAAAATTATTGAAAGCAGCAAGGGAAAAATGACAAATAACATACAAGGGAACTCCCATAAGGTTAACAGCTGACTTCTCAGCAGAAACTCTACAAGCCAGAAGGGAGTGACATGATATACTTAAAGTGATGAAAGGGAAGAACCTACCACCAAGATTACTCTAACCAGCAAGGATCTCATTCAGATTCAATGGAGAAATCAAAAGCTTTACAGACAAGCAAAAGCTAAGAGAATTCAGCACCACCAAACCAGCTCTACAGCAAATGCTAAAGGAACTTCTCTAAGTGGGAAACACAAGAGAAGAAAAGGATCTACAAAAACAAACCCAAAACAATTAAGAAAATGGTCATGGGAACATATATACTGATAATTACCTTAAATGGATTAAATGCTCCAACCAAAAGACAGAGGCTTGCTGAATGGATACAAAAACAAGACCCATATATATGCTGTCTACAAGAGACCCACTTCAGACCTGAGGACACATACGCACTGAAAGTGAGGGGATGGAAAAAGATATTCCACGCAAATGGAAATCAAAAGAAAGCTGGAGTAGAAATACTCATATCGGATAAAATAGACTTTAAAATAAAGAATGTTACAAGAGACAAGGAAGGAACTACATAATGATCAAGGGATCAATCCAAGAAGAAGATATAACAATTATAAATATATATGCACCCAACATAGGAGCACCTCAATACATAAGGCAACTGCTAACAGCTCTAAAGAGGAAATCAACAGTAACACAATAATAGTGGGGGAATTTAATATCTCACTTACACCAATGGACAGATCATCCAAAATGAAAATAAATAAGGAAACACAAGCTTTAAATGACACAAGAGACCAGATAGATTTAGTTGATATTTATAGGACATTCCATCCAAAAACAGCAGATTACACTTTCTTCTCAAGTGCGCACGGAACATTCTCCAGGATAGATCACACTTTGGGTCACAAATCAAGCCTCAGTAAATTTAAGAAAATTGAAATCATATCAAGCATCTTTTCTGACCACAACGCTATGAGATTAGAAATGAATTACAGGGGAAAAAACGCAAAAAACACAAACATATGGAAGCTAAACAATATGTTATTAAATAACCAAGAGAACATTGAAGAAATCAAAGAGGAAATCAAAAAATACCTAGAGACAAATGACAATGAAAACACGATGATCCAAAACCTATGGTATGCAACAAAAGCAGTTCTAAGAGGAAAATTTATAGCTATACAAGCCCACTTCAAGAAACAAGAAAAATCTCAAATAAACAATCTAACGTTATACCTAAAGGAACTAGAGAATGAAGAACAAACAAAACTCAAAGTTAGCAGAAGGAAAGAAATTATAAAGATCAGAGCAGAAATAAATGAAATAGAAACAAAGAAAACAATAGCAAAGATCAATAAAACTAAAACGTGGTTCTTTGAGAAAATAAGCAAAATTGATAAACCATTAGCCAGACTCATCAAGAAAAAGAGCGAGAGGACTCAAATCAATAAAATTAGAAATGAAAAAGGAGAAGTTATAACAGACACCGCAGAAATACAAAGTATCCTAAGAGACTACTACAAGCAACTCTATGCCAATAAAATGGACAACCTGGAAGAATTGGACAAATTTTTAGAAAGGTATAACCTTCCAAGACTGAACCAGGAAGAAATAGAAAATATGAACAGACCAATCACAAGCACTGAAATTGAAACTGTGATTAAAATTCTTCCAACAAACAAAAGTCCAGGACCAGATGACTTCACAGGTGAATTCTATCAAACATTTAGAGAAGAGCTAACACCCATCCTTCTCAAGCTCTTCCAAAAAATTGCAGAGGAAGGAACACTCCCAAACTCATTCTATGAGGCCACCATCACCCTGATACCAAAACCAGACAAAGATACTACAAAAAAAGAAAATTACAGGCCAATATCACTGATGACTATAGATGCAAAAATCCTCAACAAAATACTAGCAAACAGAATCCAACAACACATTTAAAGGATCATACACCATGATCAAGTCAGATTTATCCCAGGGATGCAAGGATTCTTCAATATACGCAAATCAATCAATGTGATACACCATATTAACAAATTGAAGAAGAAAAACCATATGATCATCTCAATAGATGCAGAAAAAGCTTTTGACAAAATTCAACAACGATTTATGATAAAAACTCTCCAGAAAGTGGGCATAGAGGGAACCTACCTCAACATAATAAAGGCCATATACGACAAACACACAGCAAACATCATTCTTAAAGGTGAAAAACTGAAAGCATTTCCTCTAAGATCAGGAACGAGACAAGGATGTCCATTCTCACCACTATTACTCAACATAGTTTTGGAAGTCCTAGCCACGGCAATCAAAGAAGAAAAAGAAATAAAAGGATTACAAATTGGAAAAGAAGAAGTAAAACTGTCACTGTTTGCAGATGACATACTATACATAGAGAATCCTAAAGATGCCACCAGAAAACTACTAGAGCTAATCAATGAATTTGGTAAAGTTGCAAGATACAAAATTAATGCACAGAAATCTCTTGCATTCCTATACACTAATGATGAAAAATCTGAAAGATAAATTAAGGAAACCCTCCCATTTACCATTGCAACAAAAAGAATAAAATACCTAGGAATAAACCTACCTAGGGAGACAAAAGACCTGTATGCAGAAAACCATAAGACACTGATGAAAGAAATTAAAGATGATATCAACAGATGGAGAGAGATACCATGTTCTTGGTTTGGAAGAATCAATATTGTGAAAATGACTATACTACCCAAAGCAATCTACAGATTCAGTGCAATCCCTATCAAACTACCAATGGCATTTTTTACAAAACTAGAACAAAAAATCTTAAAATTTGTATGGAGACACAAAAGACCCCGACTAGCCAAAGCAGTCTTGAGGGAAAAAAAATGGAGCTGGAGAAATCAGACTCCCTGACTTCAGACTATACTGCAAAGCTACAGTATTCAAGACAATATGGTACTGGCACAAAAACAGAAACATAGATCAATAGAACAAGATAGAAAGCCCAGAGATAAACCCACGCACCTATGGTCAACTAATCTATGACAAAGGAGGCAAGGATATACAGTGGAGAAAAGACAGTCTCTTCAATAAGTGGTGCTGGGAAAACTGGACAGCTACACGTAAAAGAATGAAATTAGAACACTCCCTAACACCATACACAAAAATAAACTCAAAATGGATTCGAGACCTAAATGTAAGACCGGACGCTATAAAACTCTTAGAGGAAAACATAGGAAGAACACTCTTTGACATAAATCACAGCAAGATCTTTTTTGATCCACCTCGTAGAGTAATGGAAATAAAAACAAAAATTAAAAAATGGGACCTAATGAAACTTCAAAGCTTTTGCACAGCAAAGGAAACCATAAAAAAGACGAAAAGACAACCTTCAGAGTGGGAGAAAATATTTGCAAACGAATCAACAGACAAAGGATTAATCTCCAAAATATATAAACAGCTCATGCAGCTCAATGTTAAAAAACAAACAAGCCAATCCAAAAATGGGCAGAAGACGTAAATAGACATTTTCTCCAAAGAAGACGTACAGATGGCCAAGAAGCACATGAAAAGCTGCTCAACATCACTAATTATTAGAGAAATGCAAATCAAAACTACAATGAGGTATCACCTCACACCAGTTAGAATGGGCATCATCAGAAAATCTACAAACAACAAATGCTGGAGAGGGTGTGGAGAAAAGGGGACCCTCTGGCACTGTTGGTGGGAATGTATGTTGATACAGCCACTATGGAGAACAGTATAGAGGTTCCTTAAAAAACTAAAACTAGGATTACCATATGATCCAGCAATCCCATTACTGGGCATATACCCAGAGAAAACCATAATTCAATAAGACACATGCACCCCCAATGTTCATTGCATCACTATTTACAATAGCCAGGACATGGAAGCAACCTAAATGCCCATCGACAGATGAATGGATAAAGAAGTAGTGGCACATATATACAATGGAATATTACTCAGTCATAAAAAGGAATGAAATTGGGTCATTTGTGGTGATGTGGATGTTTCTAGAGACTGTCATACAGCGTGAAGTAAGTCAGAGAGAGAAAAATAAATATCGTATATTAACGCAGACATGTGGAACCTAGAAAAATGGTACAGATGAACCGGTTTGCAGGGCAGAAAGTGAGACACAGATGTAGAGAAGAAACGTATGGACACCAAAGTGGGAAAGCAGCAGGAGGGTGGTGGTGGTGGTATGATGAATTGATTGGGATTGACATGTATACACTGATGTGTGTAAAATGGATGACTAATAAGAACCTGCTGTATAAAAAAATAAATAAAATAAAATTCAAGAGAAAAAAAAGAATGGAAGATGCCATTTGCAGCAACATGGATGGACCTAGAGATTGTTTTTTTAGATTTGTTTTGATGTGGACTATTTTCAAAGTCTTTATTGAATTTGTTACAATATTGCTTCTGTTTTATGTTTTGGTTTTTTGGCCACGAGGCATGTGGGATCTTAACTCCCCGACCAGGGGTTTCACCCACCGCCCCCCCGCCTGCATTGGAAGGCAAAGTCTTAACCATTGGACCCACCAGGGAGGTCCCGGACCTAGAGATTATCATACCAAGTGAAGTAGGTCAGAAAGAGAAAGTCAAATGTCATATGATATCGCTTACATGTGGAATCTAAAATATGACACAAATGAACTTATTTACAAAATAGAAACAGACACATGGACATGGAAAACAAATTGATGGTTACCAAAGGGGAAAGGCGGGGAGAGATAAATTAGGAGGTTGGGATTAGCAGATACAAACTACTATATATAGAATAGATAACAGCAAGGTCCTTCTGCATAGCACAGGGAACTGTATTCAGTATCTTGTAATAAACTGTAATGGAAAAGAATATGGAAAAAGAATACATGTACTGTATTCTGAATCACTTTTCTGTACATCAGAAACTAATACAACATTGTAAATTAACTATTTATTTTATTAACTTCAATAAAAAATAATGTAATCATCTAGTAAAGGAGATGGACTAATATGGCAAAGCAGGGAACACCCTGTGCCCTGGGGTAGGGAGCAAAGCTGGTGTGTGTGTGTGTGTGTGTGTGTGTGTGTGTGTGTGTGTGTGTGTGTGTGTGTGTGTGTGTATGGTGGTGGGGTGTCTCTGAAACTATGGGGGAGGGGCGCATGGGAAGGCTCCCCTCAGGAGTGGCACACAAGTCTGGAAAGATGAGGGTGGGGGGCAAAGAGCAGAGGGG
Organism: Globicephala melas; assembly: GCF_963455315.2. Classification (NCBI taxonomy): domain Eukaryota; kingdom Metazoa; phylum Chordata; class Mammalia; order Artiodactyla; family Delphinidae; genus Globicephala; species Globicephala melas. Next base: position 11,986,940 of record NC_083323.1, read on the forward strand.
AGCACACTGTAGGCAGAGGACACCACCAGGAGGGAGCCCATAGCATCTGTTCGGGAGCGGTGGTAGCTCTGTGTAGCTTCAGGCCGCTGAAATTTGGTCACTGTGGAAACAGGCCAGTGCCAGGAGCGAGGGAGGCCTTGACCCTCACATTTGAATAGGCTTTCCTGTAGGGAGCGGATCAGTTTGCTGGAGAGAGACAGGGACAGACAGATTTGTGTTCTAGAAGCTCCCTCTGGCTGCCGGGAAGAGGGACGGGCAGAGAAATCAGTAGAAATGTGGGTCCAGGCAGGAGAGAGTGAGGCCTGGCCGAGGGTAGAGGGTGTGGGAATGGAGGGGAGCAAGGGAGCCCCAGAGGGGAAGGGGGACACGAGGAGGAGGAGAAGGCAGGACCCCCACCTTTCCCAGGCCCTGGCCAAGTCTCCCCTCCTTTTGCAGGGGTCTGCTCATACCTGCTCCCTTCCATCCTCTCCTGACCTCAGACAAAACTATCCCCAACCCTAAGATGACACTTAGCAGAAGCATGAGGTTGTGTGACTCCTCCAGCGTCCCTCCATTATGGCACTTATTTTGATGGTGACAACCATTTATGGAGTACCTGCTGTATTCCAGGCACCACACACACACTCACACACACTCACACACACACACACACACACTCACTCACTCATCATCTCATTTAAACCCCACAAGACTCTTGCAAGGTAGATATTATGGCTCCCATTTTGCAATGAAAATCCCAAGGATCAGAGAGGTCAAGTAATTTGCCTACAGTCACACAGCAAGTATGAGAGAGTCCGGATTTCACCAAATTAGCTAATATATGGAAAGTGCTTACACCAGGGCCTGGCACACAGTAGGCAATCAATAAGTGCTGGCCACTGTTTTTGTTAGTATCAGCAGCTAGATCTGTCCGGCTGCGGAGGCCAAGGTGGGGCCTCACCGATCCGTCTTGTTCTCATGGTCTGTTATCTATTTGTCTTCCCCGCTGGCCTGTGGGATCCTGCAGAGGAGGAGCCAGGTGGTGTTGGTTTGTGGGTCCCCAGCACCCTTCAGGAGGCAGGCACAGAGTAGGTGGTCGGTGATTGTTGGTCGAATAAATCAAGGCAAGATCAAGCTCTTGAGGGCAAGGACTACGGTTCTCTAAGAATCATGAGATTTCTCCAGCCATGTGTGTCCTACATCTCCATGGGAGGAGCCTTCATTACCCCTTCAGCCTGGACAGTCTGTTTCTCTTTCCAGCCTGCTTTCTCCCACCCTCAGGACTCAGCCTATAATCAGCTCCGACCAGCAACACCTGACAGCCCTGGGCTGTCAGCCCTGCAAGCCCAGATGTGGAGGAGCACACACACCCTCCCTCTCTGGTCCTCCATGGCCTACCCATACATAAGCCTGGCATGGAGCAGGGTAGGGGGACAGGCTGCCTGGAGTCCCAACTTGGCCTCTAGCTTTTGGTGGAAACCCGGGGAAGGCCCTCTTTGCTTTGGTCCTCCCCACAGAGGCACCACGAAGAGTTCATTCGTTCTGGTCTCCCAGAAGCTGGACAGGCACAGGGCGAGCCCTGCCTCCTGACACCTGGGTCTGCCCCTGACTGCCCGGCTATATAGTTCGACTGGCTAGGTGTGTAGTTCCCCTGTCTGGGCCTCAGTTTCCTCAGGTGCAAGATGATCATGGTCATTTTGATCACTTTTTTAGGCCAGCCTTGTCGATTTGCTAAAGGATCCAACTGGATGGAGGATGAGGAAGTTGTGTTCATCTCTCCCAGTGCCTCTGCAGGTTCTTGATGATCCCCCGGGGGACGTGGCATAGCTCCATATGACCACTAGGTGGCGCCAGCGGGTCACATATCTCCCTGAAGACTGTCTTCAGGCGGAATTCCACCCCAGGATTAAGATCACAGGACCATACACTCCCACTGCAGACCCGCCAGCTGGATGGAGGAGGCACGGTATGTCAGGGTTAGGGACCGTTTTTAAGGCCAGGCAAACGAACTGGGAGGTTCCACGCTAGACCCTTCTCTAGTGAGTGTCCTGGGTTCTGCTGGGCAATTAGCTTGCCCGGTGACCCTGGGCACGCCACATGACTTTGAGACGTCAGTTTCTTCATTAGGGAAGCAGGATAACAAGTCTTTTCTCCTGGGGCATCACGGAGACTGAATGAGACCGGGGCGCATAGAGTGTCCTTCCCGCCTTCTGGCGCAGCACTGTCTGTCACCAGTCATTACTACTTTACGTCTCAGAATCTCCCCTGGGAAGAACCTTGGGCAGGATGCCCAGAGATCTAGGTCTGCATTTGGCAAGTCCCTTTCTGTTTCTGGTCCTGTGTTGGCCTCAACCAGCCTTGGGGGACTGGGAGTGTCATGGAAAAATAAGGGCTTGGGAATCAGACAGACTTGGGTGTGAAGACCACCCACTTCTCCTCTTCCCAGCTGTGTGACCTTGGGCCTCTCTGGACCTCTCTGGTAATTACCTAATTATTTGTCATTATTTGTTCTGTCTGTCTTCTTAGCTCTATTATAAGTTCCACGAGGGCCAGGATCTTGTCTGTTCAGCTCACCTACATAAACTCAACACTGAGCTCAGCACGGGGCCCAAAGTTAGTCCTTAACAAGCAAGAGCTGCCATTATTATTATTATCCCTACTGCGATTACTATACACATCACTCAACACCATAGTAGGGCTGTGTTCAGAGCTTTCGCTGCGTTATCTCTAACAATCCTCTGCCATTATCTCTATTTTACAGGTGAGAAAACAGGGCTGGAGAGGTTGAGTCCTTGCCCAAGGTCACACAGCTACAAAGTGGCAGAAGCTGGGATTTGAAACTGAGGCCCACGACAGATTATGGTGACAGGTGTAGTAAGTGGAATAATGACCCTCCAAAGATATCTACATCCTAATCCCCAAAACACTTTTGTTCCCTTACTTGGTGAAGGAAACTTTGCAGATGTGATTCAAGGAAGGATCTTGAGATGTGGGCATTATCCTGGATTATCCAGGAATGTCAGAGTGGGAAGAAGGAGACAGGACAGCGGAAGCAGAGGGCAGAAAGGCCATGTGATGTGGAAATTAAGTCAGCATCCATTCTAGAAAAGGCAAGGAAGAGGATTCTCCCCTAGACTCCAGAAGGAACCAGCCCTGTTGACACCTTTTGCCCAGTGAGACTGATTTTGGACTTCTGACCTCCAGAACTGTAAGGTAATTAATGTTAGCGTGTTGTTTCAAGCTACCAAGTTTGTGGTAATTTGTTACAGCAGCCATAGAAAACTAATACACAGACAGATGAGATAATGTCCAAGAAGCACCTGGCATAGAGTTGGAGCTCACTAAGTGCTCTTTCCTTCCCAGTTGTAACCCTTGTTCCTCTTTCAGTTATAACAGAATAGCAGAGGGGGAGCTGACTTCCAAGATCTTTGAGCTCAACCAGCCCATTTTACAGATGTGGAGCCTGCGGCCAGAGTTAGGAAACAACTTGCCCCCTTTGCATGGGGGTAGGGTGGGGTGGAGGGAGCTGTCCCCTGGGCAAGTCCTGGGGTTGCTGCAGCCTGGGTGCAATCATCTAATCCAAACCCATTTTCCAGGTGAGGAAACTGAGGCCTGGAATTGCCCCAGAGAGTGGCAACTCCCAGGGAGTCCACCTCTTCACAGAGCCTCCCCTCCCCCTCCAGAGTGGGGGTGAAGGGGGGCATGTTTATCCCCAGTAGATAGGGGCCAGCGGGGTCTGGGAAAGCCATGTCCGCTGCGGCCCAGCTGTGCTGGAGGAATTCGAGAGCAGCTCCTTGGTGGCCTTCAGCCTGGGAAAGCTCTGAGGCCTTCCTCTCCCTGCCCGCCTCGCTCCTCCCAGCCAGCCCCATCCCCACAGCTGTGAGACATCACTGGAGGCAGTGTCCGGTGGAGCTGGAGGAACAGTGGCCTGGAAAGGAGGGACTTGATCCCTGATCCTGAGCCAGCGTTACCCTGGATCCTCTAAACCGAGCCTGGGGCCTGGGCTTGTCTGGGAACCATGGATCTCCCTACCCGGGCACGTGGGGGCACGGTGGCACCATAACACCCGGTGACATTAGCACAGTTCTCCACATAAAGCATTCACACCCAGTAGCATTCTCAGTCCCCACACAGCCCTGCAAAAACGAGGCTGCTACTGTCCCATTTTACAGATGGAGAAACTGAGGCTCAGAGAGAGGAAGGGACTTGCCCAAGGTCAAGGTCCCGCAGACTCCATGACTCTCACGGGATGACCCTGGACTTGACTCTGGCACCTTCTGGTCCCAGCCTTGCTTTGAAACTTTGAGCCAACACCTTCCTCTCGGAGCCTCCGCACGCTCCTCCGTAAACTAGGAGATAATGACCTTGTCTCCCTCACGCGTGCCCTGTGCCCACTAAGCCACGAGCCCTGTGCCCAGCACTATCGCCTGTTCCCAGCACGATGACGCCACTGGATAACCGCAAATAATACCACCCACCGTGCGCCATGTGCCGGGAACCCAACACACAGCCCCTGCCCCAAAGTGACATTCTGGTCCTGAGGAAGACAGTTAATAGCAAAATGAGTGCCTGGGAAAGCGTGTCAGAAAGTAATCAGTGCCGCAGGGACAGGGCTGCTGCGGGGGCCGCAAAGATGCGGCATAAATGGTCCAACAGGATGTGAGCGGGTGACCATGTGGCTCCAGGCAGAGCGAGTGGGGCTGCCTGTCAGGTTCAAGTGACACAGAAGAGGCCAGTGGAGCAAGTGATGGGAGTGACAGAAGGGTATCCATGGTAGTTCTGTAGTGGCCACTACCAGCTCCTCAGCTTCAGTTCAAGGGGGAGGAAATCCACCATCTATCCACTCTCTGGTCTTCTGTCCATCCACCTCTCTATCTTCCTTCCCACTGGTCCATGCATTCATCTTTCCACTCATCTAACCAATTACCTCACCCACATGTCCATCCATCCATCCACTGGTCTGAAGAGCCACCAGTCTCTGTCTGATCGCTATTGGTCCATCTCTCACGCATCCAACGTGTCCACCCGTCCATCCACCTATCTTACACTCTCTCTCATCCACCTATTGTTTACCCAAAAACCTATCTCTCTTTCTGTCGATTGGTCTACCTAACCATCTATCCAGCTATCTATCCTCTTCCTAACTTCCCCACCAATCCACCCATTCACCCACCTTCCTCCACCCATCATCTCCTCACCGCACTTCCCACTGCTCTGCCTACCAACTTGTCAGCCTGCCTATTGGTCCATCCGCCCATTCATGCAACATTCGTAGAAGCATATCCTGTGTCTGGGGTCAAATCCTGGCTCCATTGCCTTTGTCTGTCACTAAGCAAGAGCTCAGTAAAAATTGTCTTAAAGCAGATGAGAAAATGGAGGCTCAGAGAGGGCAAGAAAATTCTCTGTGGTCAACCAGCTGGGAAAGAGCCCAGATTCTAATCCAGGTGTTTGACACTGGAGCCCTTGCATTGAACGGAAATATTCAATGTATGTTCTTGGAAGGGCCCGACCTCATACCATGCCTGTCCCGAGTCTGACATACAGGGCTCTAGATTAGATTGACAAGGGTGGAGGGACTGGCCTGGCTGGCCTCCACGGTTTCCTGCCATTTCTGACACTGGTGGCTTCTCCCTGTGCACCCCAGTCTGGGGCGTGCTGACCCAGCAGGCTGACCTGCCTCCAGGGAAGCTTCAGAGAAAGAGCGAGAGAGCAAGAGAGCACGTGCGTGCACCTGAGCATGTGCACCCCCCCCCCAACCCAGCCACCCACAAGGTGCAGCTCCCAGGGCTCCCTGCATGGCCTCCCAGGGGAGGTGCCCCCGCGAGCTCCGTGCCCTCCGGTGACATGTGACACTGGCAGGTGGAGTGGGCGGGAGGAGGGGATGAGCTCCCCGCTGACTGATGGCTTTCCCTCTGGGGCAGGGAGCTCCGGGGGCTGCAGCCCTAGCCCTAAATGGCTTTTAACAGACTCTAACTTCTCACAGACAGATCAGTGCTCTGCGGTGCCAGTTCCTGGCTTAGTGTGACCTGGGCACACTTCTTCACTTCTCCGGGCCTCAATTTGCTCATCCATAAAATGGGGACAGTTGCTCCTACACCACTGGGTTGTGGTGCAGGTGACAGGAGAAGATGCATCTATGAAAAAATACCCAGTCCCCAGCAGATTCTCAACACTGTCAACTCCTGCCCATCCCTGCTCCCCTTTGGAGGTGGAGGGGGCTCCTGGTCTGAGACAGGAAGGAGCATCCTTTGGCATCTTGTCACAGTTGAGTGGAGGGTGGCTGGAGGCCCAGCCCCTGTGGTTGGGGTAGCCTGTGCAGGTGAAGATGCCCCAGGTTCTTTTTATTTTATTTTATTTTATTTATTTATTATTTTTGGCTACGTTGGGTCTTCGTTGCTGTGCGCAGGCTTTTCTCTAGTTGCGGCGAGCAGGGGCTACTCTTCGTTGCGGTGTGCGGGCTTCTCATTGTGGTGGCTTCTCTTGTTGTGGAGCACGGGCTCTAGGCGCGCGGGCTTCAGTTGTTGTGGCCCGCGGGCTCTAGAGCTCAGGCTCAGTAGTTGTGGCGCACGGGCCTAGCTGCTCCGCGGCATGTGGGATCTTCCCGGACCAGGGCTCGAACCCGTGTCCCCTGCATCAGCAGGCGGATTCTTAACCACTGCGCCACCAGGGAAGGCCCCCCCCCCCACCTAGGTTCTTGATATCAGGAAAAGTGCTCAAGACAACTTGCTCTGTGACATCATGGGGCTGAGGGAGTGAACCCCCTTCTTCACTCCAGGCTTCAGTCTCCCCTTGGTTCAACTGGGTCTCTGAGAATGCCACCAGCTTGAGCATCCTGTGGCCAGGGTGGGTGTCTCAGACCCCCCTGAAGGCCGAGGAGTCTACTGGGCAGGACCGGGGGCTGGGAGGGCGGAGGTGGAGGAGACGTCCCTTCTCCTGCTCTGCATCTTCGTCTGTTCACTCACTCCTCCAACAATTACCTTTTGAGCACCTACTATGTGCCATGTTTTCGGTGCTGGGGATACAGCCATGAATGAGACGACACCTGAGGAAGCAGGTGTTCTGGGGGGGGGCAGTCAGACTCCATTTGGCAGGTAGCAACCAGTGCTGTGAAGGAACACAAAGCAGAGGATGGAGATGTGAGGTGTCCGGGGTGCTCGTTAGGTAGGAGGTCAGAAGAGGCCTCTTCCCGAGGAGATATTTGAGCAGGACCCTGAAGGAGGTCGGGTGGGAGCCACAGGGACACCTGGGACAAGTGCATTCCAGGCAGAGGGCACAGAGAGTACAAAGCCCCGAGGCTGTAACCGGCTTGGCACGTTTGAGAAGAAGGCATGGGGGTGAGTGTCGTGAGCTGAGCATGTGGGAGGAAGTGGATGGGGTCAGAGAGGGAAAGGTAGAGGGAGAGGAGGTGATGTAGAGCTGGTTAGGGATCCTGGGCTTGAGGGGCGGGGAGGAGGCCCCCAGGCCCAGCCTTGCCTCGCTGGCTGGGAAGAGGGGGCATTCTTTGGGATTACTCCTCTGAGTACCCTGCCCCCAAGGGCGGCAAGCCACTTGGACTTAGCACATGGATGAGGACGTGCTCTTGAAATTCTGAGTTCAGCCTAAGAGCCTTAAAGCAATAAGAGGTCATCTGGTCCAGCCCCCTTTGTTCACACAAACCCGCATCAAAGATAAAGAAACTGAGGCTTGGGGCTTCCCTAGTGGCACAGTGGTCGGGAATCCGCCTGCCAATGCAGGGGACACGGGTTCGTGCTCTGGCCCAGGAAGATCCCACATGCCACGGAGCCACTCAGCCCATGCACCACAACTACTAAGCCTGCGCTCTAGAGCCCGCAAGGCCACAACTACTGAACCCAATGCAACTACTGAAGCCCGTGTGCCTAGAGCCCGTGCTCCACAACAAGAGAAGCCACCGCAATGAGAAGCCCGTGCACTGCAACGAAGACCCAACACAGTCGAAAGACAGGAAGGAAGGAAGGAAGGAAGAAAAGAAATAGGAAAAAAATTTTAAAAAGGAAACTGAGGCGTGAAGAGGAGAAACAAGTTTCCCCGGAACACCTGGCTACAAGATGTGCCTGAACCCTGAGGCACGCTTTTCCCACTCTGGCCTTCGTTCAAAATAATGTTTGTGAAAATTAGCCTCAGTAAAGAGCTAACAAGCCTGGGCTGGGGATGTTTTTAGCTGCCTGTAAGCCAGATAAAAGGTTCTGCTGTTGCAAAGATGCTCTTCTTGTGCATGCTATAAACGTCCACCAATTTCAGAAATTATCCAGCCCCGCTAACTAGAAATGACAGGTGCTTTTTGAATTTGAGATGAAGAGGGCTTTTTTCGGTGTTATTGATGGTGGTTTACTCATGTCAGACTCTTTTCCTATCCCGAGTGTGACATTCTAAATTTCAAGGAGGAAGGTACTGTTTTTCATTTCTGCAGCCCTAGCAGAATAGACACACCAACTAGCATTTACAGAAGAGGTTTTTTCCTAAGTGGCCGCTCAGAAACCTGCAATTATGTGATCTTCTATACAGTAGACCTACTTATGCCGGAGCATTCTGTAGGCACTGGGAATGTAGCAGGGAACAAAACCAATTTTCCGATCCCACGGAATCTGCATTCGAGGGGAGACACAGATAATAAGTAAAATAAACTATATACATACAATTTGTAGTATGAAGGAAAAAAAGCAGACAGTGGTTTTAAAGAGTAGCAGAGAGGCCATTTTGGACAGAGTAGTCATGGAAGGCCTCTGTGAATAGATGAGATTTAAGCAGAGACCTGGGTGGTGTGACAGATGAAACAACATGTGTCTGGAAGAGTCAGTAGACAAAGCAGGTACAAAGGCCCTGAGGTTGGCGCATACCTGGGCGGGGGCGGGGTGGGTGGGCCGCAGCAGAAGGCCCGAGTGGGAACGCAGCAGGGGATGAGGCCCCACGAAGGAGTTTGGGGTTTTGCCGAGTGAGGTGGGGAGCCTTTGACTGGTTTGCATCCGGGGAGAGGTCTGATCTGCTCTGTCGTCCAGGCAAATACCATAGGTGGCGGGCGGAGGGACCTGAGAAGAGGGGTCACTTGCCACTGTCTGCGGGGCTGCTGGCGGCTCACAGGGGCTGGGGACTGGTTTCAGCGTGTGGCCAAGAGACTCTCAGACCTTGACCCCATTTCGCAGAGGGCTGGCCCTGGGAGCGTGCCAGCAGGACAACAGGGATCGGTCCTCAGAGCCGCAGGCTGAGGGGCCGGAGCCGCCGAGCGGGGCGGGGCCGGGCTCCAGGCCAGATGGATAGCGGAGCAGCGCGTTTCCCGCACGCCCCCTGCCCCGCCCCGCGGAGGGGCCGAGGCTCTAAGATGGCTCATCGGCTGGAACCTCGCCCTGGGCGGCTGGCTGGGCTGCGAGTGCCTCCCAGGAGCGGGCCTCAGGATGACGGGGCCCCCCATCTGTGATTCTGGCCACGCTCAAGGCCCAGCTGTATCTGCCACCTCATTCTTTCCTGACTTTTCCGCTTTCCATTAATTTCCCTAGCCCCTTCCTCCCCTGAAAAAGTAAACTGAGGTCCTTGGAGGGGCGGGTATTCTTATTTTATTCTTCCCAGGTTGCCTCCTTGTAAGCTGAGTTCAACCCTTCCCTCCCCATGTATCCCGCACTTAGCCTTCCCCCCACCCTCCTGCCCTTCAATAGCCCTTCCCAGAGTTGCATTTTTCCCTTTCCCTCTGTGATTAGTTAATTGATGTCCATTTGTCTCACTCGATTATGAGCTCTGTGAGGGCTGTCTTTCATTTGGGGGGTTTGCTGGGGCGGGGCGGGGCGGGGCAGTCACCGTTGTATTCCCAACTCCACCAAGTCCCAACAGCTCAGTATAAACCCGAGTTCCCTGGAGCAGGGGCTACTCTTCGTTGCGGTGCGTGGGCTTCTCATTGTCGTGGCCTCTCTTGTTGCAGAGCAGAGGCTCTGGGCACGCGGGCTTCAGTAGTTGCGGCACACGGGCTCAGTAGTTGTGGCACGCGAGCTCTAGAGTGCAGGCTCAGTAGTTGTGGCACCCGGACTTAGTTGCTCCGCGGCATGTGGGATCTTACCGGGCCAGAGCTTGAATCCGTGTCCCTTTCATTGGCAGGCGGATTCTTAACCACTGTGCCACCAGGGAAGCCCCCCGGGTGTTTTCACCCCTGTCTCCCTGGAGAATCAGGACCTGATGGCCAGGGGCTGTCTTGAGATTGGAGTCCCAGGGAACAAGAGACCCATTCTTTTCCTTTTTGATGGGGAGGGTTTTTCCTCAATTTTTTTATTGTGGTAAAATACACATAACATAAAATTAATCATTTTAACTATTTTTAAATACACGGTTCAGTGGCATTAGGTACATTCATATGTGCAACCGTCACCACCATCCATCTCTGGGATACTTCTCACCTTGTAAAACTACATTCTGTGCCCGTTAAACAAGAGTTCCCCTTTTCCCCTCCCCTTAGTCCCTGGCAACCACCACTGTACCTTCTGTCTCTATGAATCTGACTGCTTTAGATACCTCATATATGTGGAATGATACGGCATTTTGTGTGTGTGTGTGTGTCTGGCTTATTTCACACAGCATAACGTCTTCAAGGGTCACCCATGTGGTAGCATTGTCAGAATTTCCTTCCTTTTTTAGGCTGAATAATATTCCACTGTATGGAGAGACCACATTTTTCTTATCCATTCATCCGTCAGTGGACCCTTGCCTTGCTTCCACTTTTTGGCTATTGTGAATAATGCTGCCATGAACATGGATGTACAAGTATCTGTTCAAGACCCTACTTTCCATTCTTTGGGGTATATTCCCAGAAATGGAATTGCTGGATCACGTGGTAATTCTAATTTAACTTTTTGAGGAACCACCGTACAGTTTTCCATGGTGGCTGCACCAGTTTACACTCCCACCGACAGGGTTTCAGTCTCCCCACAGCCTCGCCAATGCTTGTAGTTTTTTGGACACTTAGCCGTCCTAATGGGTGTGAGGTGGTATCTCACTGTGGTTTTGATTTGCATTTTCCTGGTGATCAGTGATGTTGTGCCTCTTCTCATGTGCTTTCTGGACATCTGTATAATGAAGACCCCATTCCTGAGTGTTCCTTGCCAGGATGGGTCACGGTGCAGCAGAGTGAGGGGCTTCTAGTCACCCATCTGACGTTGACTAGCTCTGCGTGCGTGTTCTTTATTAGATTCTGTGTTTCAAAGTATCCAAAGCGAACAGCGAATTTGCAAGCAGATTCGCAATAAGTCCGTAACCCATTGACACCAATTACAGGCAGTGGTCTTAGAGCGGTGTTGTTTTGGGTTTTTGTTCTGAACTTACTTCAGGTTTGGGGAGGGGTCTCATCTCCATCATTTTCCAGTGGGTGGGTATAAATGGCCCAGCCATAGGCCACAGGCCACAGATCCTGTGAGTCTGTCCTCTCCTGCAATGACAATGATAATGACAGCTCCCTCTGATTTGGGAACTGTCCCTTCCTGGCCCCTCCAGTCCTGGGAGTGATAATGGCTCCCACCTGTTGCCAGGTTCCCGGTTGCTTCACCATCCCTTGTCGATTTCCCTTAACTCTGTCTACACCTCACAAGAGTCTCTATTAAATGCTCCCCATGAGCCCATTAATGCGCCCTCTGCACCCTTCAGGACCCCAGCTAATGGTCCCCACAGCACTGTGCACGGGTCTCTGCCCAGCAGCCTGAAGGTGTACCACCCAATCCCAGGGTTAGGAAAGAAAACAGCAGCGGGCTTCCCCTGCGTCCTCCCCCCATAGTCTGGTGCCTGGGAATCTCTTTCTCTCTACTTTCCGAGCATGAGTTCCAAGCATGGGTGGTCCTGGCCACTGTGCTTCTGAGATGACGCCTGATCCCTGATCAGTTTCTGGGTTGGGCCTCAGATTCCTCGTTTGTGAAATAGGGGAAACCAAACTGCCCGCTGCAAGCAGCATTGTGAAGGTGAGATGAGGTAACGGATGTGGGTTGGCGCAGAGTCAGTGCCTAATCGGTGCTGGCAGATCTGGGTTCCATCGAAGGGGACTGCTCACATTTTCTACGTGATTCCCCAAGTCCTCTAGGAGGAGGTGAAATAGTTTCTACTGAAGCCCAAGAAACCCATCTCTGTCTCTGTAGTTTAAGAACCCAAACCACATCCTCAAGAGGGTCCCCATGGTAACAGCCTCCAAGAAGGCCTCCTGGTATTCACACTGTTATACACTTTCCTCCCACACTGAGTAACCAACAGGGCACTGCAGAAATGACGTGTGACTTCTGAGACTGCCATAAAAAATATCGCAGCTTCCTCCTTGCTCTTGCTTGGATTACTTGCACTGGAAGCCAGCCGCCATGTTGTGAGGACACTCAAGCAGCCATGAAGAAGCCCACGTGGAGAGGCCTGAGGCCTCCAGCCAACAGCCAGCGTCGGCACCCGCCATGGGAGGGCGTCACCTCGGAAGTGATTCCTCCAGCCCCGGTCCAGCCCTGGGATGACTGCAGCCCTGCCTGACATCTTGACTCTGACCTCATGCGAGACGCTGAGCCAGAACCACTCAGCTGAGCTGCTCCCACATCCCTGACCCACAGACACTGTGAGATATATTACATGTTTACTGCTGTTTTTTTTTGGGTTTTTTTTTTGCTGTTTTAAGCTGCTCGGTTTTCGGGTAATTTGTTACACAGCGATAGGTGACCGATACAATCACCCACTTTATCCTGCCAAGTTTGGCTGCCACAGCCTTTGGCTGCTTCCCAAAGTCAGATCGATCCCTGAAGAATGAATATCCAGCTTTACAGCGGCTTTGGGAAAGAATGTCATCCAACGTGGATTAACAGGCTGGCCTCATAGGGAGTCTGGAATTTATAATGAGAGAGTGGGGACGAGAGGGCTGTATAGGATCCAGAGGGGGAGCCGTGATGGGGTGGGGAGTGGAAAGAACCCAGACGTGGGTGTGAAGACCTGGGCTGCAGTCCTGCCTCTGTCACTTGCTAGCTGCATGACCCTGACAAGTGACTCAGACTCCTGGGCCTCAGGTTCATCACTTGCCTAATAGACCTAGCTGACAGCACTGTTGTGAGGTTGACAGTCTGTTCTCCCAGCAGCAGCCAGAAGGATCTTTTAAATTGCAAATCCGAGCATGCCATCCCTTGCTTAAAACCCATCAGTGGCTGCATTGCCTGAGTAAAGGAGCACGGCCCGGCTGGCCCGTACCATCCCCACGCCACACCCCTGCGGGGCCAGGCCCTGCTCAGCAGCAGTGCTTCCCTCACCCTCGCTCTCCCTCCCTCTCACAGTTCTAACCGCGCCACCCGCCACCCGTCTTTTGCTTTCTTGAAGGTGTCATGCTGGGTAGGCCCAGGGATCTGTGGCCCGTGTGGGATTCTTCCACCTCGGGTGCGTCCCCTTCCGCTTTCTAACTTCTCTGTATGCTTCAGATTTCAAGTCACACGGAAAGCCTTCCCTGACCACTTAGGCCACTCACTCTTCACGGCCCTCACGGCCACTTGGGCTCTCAGATATGATAACTGGATGCGTGTCTGCCTCCCCATGAGTCGGTAAGGCAGGGTCCCTGCCTCACTCCAGGCTGTGTGCGTGCCATGAGCAGGTTGAAGGAGCTTAAGTCTTTGTGGAATGAGTAAATGAGCAGAAGGGGCCTAGGACCGTGCAAATATTAGTCTTCATCTGCTCCCCCGTCCCCAGATTCTACTCTGATTTCATGAACTTACTGGGGAAACTTATGTGAGCAAATGCTTCCAAGTTTCTACCCTTTCTTATCTTTGGCTATTATCACTCCCTGTAGAGTTTTCCAAAAAACTGATGCCTGAGTCCCACCCTCAGAGATTCCAGTGTACACCTGGGGGTGCACTGGGCATCAGGATAATTAAAAGTCTCCCAGGTCTGGGGCTTCCCTGGTGGCTCAGTTGTTGGGAGTCCGCCTGCCAATGCAGGGGACGCGGGTTTGAGCCCTGGCTTGGGAAGATCCCACGTGCCGCGGTGTAGCTGGGCCTGTGCGCCACAACTGCTGAGCCTATGCTCTAGAGCCCACGAGCCACAACTGCTGAAGCCCATGCGCCTGGAGCCCATGCTGCGCAGCAGGAGGGGCCACACACAGCAGCGGGGACCCGAAACAGCCAAGGATAACTAAATAAATATATAAATGGATAAATTTATTAAAAAAAAATTCTCCCAGGTCAAGCCCTGGCCAGTGGGGAGACTGGGGCCCTGGCAGAGCCCTTCTAACCTGGAGACTGTCTCACTACCTAGGACGATGGGGCTATAAATAATGAGAGGAAACCCAGAGGCTACGAGGTGCCAGACACTGTTATAAGGACTTCTCTTAATTAACTCAATCCTCCGTAGAGTCTCAGAAGATGGTATTATTATCCCCACTTCACAGATGGGGAGACTGAGGCACAGAGCTATCAAGTAACTTGCACACAGTGACCCAGCCACTGGGTGGTAGAGCCAGGATGTGAACCCCAGGTGGTCTGGCTCCAGTGTCCAGTGCTGGGCCACCACCCTACCCTGCTAGTGACCATGGAGAGGTCCCCACTGACTGTCCTTATCCTAACGATTACTTTCCCATCCTCCGAGGGCGCTGATGGGGACAGGGCTGCTGCCCATCTGGCATCTCTGTCCCTTGCCACCAGGATGTGCCCTGAGCCACCAGCAGGCATCACGGAGCTGAATTAGAAGGGCCCGACTGACCCACGCTGGACTGGGCTTCTCCAATACCGAAATAATCCTGTTGATGATAGAGCCCATTGTCAGCCTTAGGAAGAGACAGGTCGCCATGGAAACCATGGGACTCTACAGCCATACCACCAGCTGGCTTCAAGGAAACATTTTCATGGCTCCTTTTGGGACTCTGCTGTGAGGAAGTCAAGGGGGTCTAGCTAATTGGGCCCCCTGTTTGGCCAGGATGTCAGGTTAACTCCTGGTGTCAGCAGCAGCCTTGGACCAGCTCTCCTCCCCACCACGTGTACACAGAAGTGCTGTTTCCAGTCCTCCCGTGGGAAGGTGCGTTGGTGGGGGAGGTCTGCAGGTGATTGACGTGTGGGGTTGAGTCTTTAATTAAATACATCATGTGCCCGTCAGCAGAAAAGAAAGTTCAACTTGCTGGTGGGGTCGTCATCCTGAGCGTCACTTCAAGAACTCTTTCCCATGGGAGGGGAGTGACCTTCTCTAAAGCTGGGCCAAAATCCTTCTGAGGCTTCCCAGCACTGTTCCTGAGCCCTGCATCTGACGGTGTGGGGTTGGTGTGCAGACCTGGCCGCTGGACCACACGCTGACAGTCAGCGCTGGGCTGACCCTTAATGAGCACCGGCTCGGTGGTTCTCAAACCTGGCATCCGTTACAATCACCTGTGCAGCTGTTTAGAAACACCCACGCCTGGGCCTCACCGCCGTCCAATTAAATAAAATCTTGGAGAGTGGCACCCAGGCCAGGGTACTTGGGAAAAGCTCTGCCGGAGCTAAAGTGTGGCCAGGGCTGAGATCAAGTCCAACCCCCTCTTCTCCAGGTGGGGAAACTGAGGCTTCAAGAGACGGGACTTGCCTCCCGGATGGTAAGGAGCTCCGAGGCTGGTGGAATGCAGACTTTCTCCATCCCTCTGACAACCCGCATCTCCAAAGATGGGGGTGCAATTTGAGGGCCTGTCTTGGGAAAGGGAGGTGGGTGGTACTGGGGAGACCCAGAGCCAAAGGCTGGGGGGAGAAGTTGTGAGAAGATGACATCATCCCTGTCCCAGCCAGGGGCTTGGGGTATAGTGAGAGGGGCACAAAACTCAACCTCATTTTACCTTTAAAAAAAATGTGGGAGAGCGTAAGACCTTTCTAGTAAAGGCGTGATCGGGGTCCAGCTGTGTTGGTGTCACCAAGGAGCTTGTTAGAGAGACTCTCAGGGCCGCCCCAGACCTACTGACTCAGAGTGTGCATTTTAACAAGATCCCCAGGCGATTCGTACGCACATTCAAATGTGAGAAGCCTCCTAGTAATGACCTTGGGACGAAAGCTACAAGACTTGCGTTCTTTGTACGTGACCCTGGGGACATTCCTCTACCTGTTATACAGAGATACCTGAATCTTCAAACGTCAGAGCTGGAAGGACAAGAGATGGGGAGCGAACTGCTCAAGTATACACAGCAAAAGAGTGGCAGAGCTCCTAGAAGCAAGAGCAAGGCCTCTAGTCCAGTGTATTTCCCTCAGCTGTGTGGCCTCCCTGCAGGCGGGCAGGGGCACTGGGGTGCTGCAGATACAACAAATACACTGAGATGCCTGTAAGTTCTTCTTCTGGTATGTCATTTTGTTCCAGCAGATTCGTTGCTAGAAATCGCATCTCCTATCAGTAAAACTTGGGGATTTGGTTCCAGTCCCGTGTCTTTGTGATCTAAAAAAATAACAAAGATGTCGAAACAAAAGTTGGTGCCAAGGAAAAGAAGTCATCTGAACTAGAAGGAGAAGAATGATGTGCCTACCTTCTCCTCTTCCGCCTCCTCACTTGTTCTTGGCAGAGTGCTGGGCAAGCCTGTGCCTGCTGTGTCTGTGCGTGCATTCATGTGTGTGCATGTGTTATGGGCGTGCAAGAGTGTGCCTTGCATACATGCATTCTGTGCATGCATGCATGTGTGTGTGTAAGGGGACATCCATGCAGGCAGGTTGTGTGGACGCATGCATGCGAGCATTAGTATGTCTCTGTGTGTGTGAGCGTGCGTGGTTGTGAATGCATGTGTGTTCCTGTGTGTGTATGGTGTGTATTTGTATATGTGCATATGTGTGTGGTGGGAGATGTGTGCATGCCAGGGTGCCACGAGCCTGAATGTGTGTTCCTGTGTGAGTGTGATTACAAGTGTCTGAGTGTGCAAGCATGCATGTGAGCTGCTGTGTGCAAGCATGTGCTATATGTGCTGTGTGCGCGTGTGTGGTCATGCGTATATGTGTGAACCTGTATGCCTGTGTGTGCATGGCGGCACGTGTCCGCATGTTCATGTGTGTGTGTGCATGTGTGTTAGGTGGTGTGGAACATTAGGGGATTTAAAGGCTGCATTTGGGAGGGGGAGGGGAATCAGAAAGCCCAAGATGTCCTTGACATTCAAGGGTTTAGCATGCAATCTGGTCTCATTTCAAGTGATCCAAAGGTCCATGGCTTGCAATGATTTTTAAAATTTTAACAGTTTATATTTTTGATGGGGCAAAAAAGTGTCAGCAGGGAACTGAGCTAATGAGTGAGCCTAGCCTGGCCACCTGGTGATAAACACTGTTCCTTTCAGGAAAACGGTCTCAAAAGAATTCCAATTGCTAGTGCTAATCATGGAAAGAAGGATGAAGATGTCTGAAACATGATTGGCTTTTAGTCTGAAAAAAATGGAAGCAGGGAGTGGATTAAAGAGAGGAGAGGGGAACTCAGCCCTGGCTTAGATCTGCGGCTCCAAATGAACCCACAATAGATGCTCTCAGTGGAAACCAGAAGTGATTCCCCGCCCAGCTCTAGGGAGCCGCTGAGCCGACTCCAGGAACAGCTCAACTGAATGAGGACTCAAGGCAGGCTGATGAGTGATGGAACGCACGTCAATAACTGCAGAAATGGCTCCAGTCCTGACTTTACAGGACTAAACGTCCAAGACAGCAGTTTCACATTCCAACGACACTTTGCCCCTCTTTAGAAGGACAGTTTATGCTGGAGACAGTATTTCCCAGTGTGGAATTCTTAAAGATCTCTTGTCTTATCTCTTGTGAATGTCAAGGGCCCACAGTAATTATAAGCATCAAAAAAAAAAAAAAATTGGGGGGGGAGTTGGGTGGAGTTAAACTTATAAAAGGATGAAAATTATTAGTAATAATATTTTAATGGTTCATCTGTATCGAGGGCTGATGATATGGCAGGCGCTGAGCTAAGAACTTTGATATTAAATATAATTACACTTATATTAAGTAGAATAATATGATTCTCCACCTCCAGGAAGTTCTTCCCTGGAAAATTCTATAAATCCCTAAGAGGCAGCTATAATTGTTACCTCCTTTGAGAAACCTTTCCTTCTGTCATCAGCAATTACTTCCCCGAATTGCAGTACGCCCCCTTCCTTGTGTGTCCTTCCCATCCCCCAAGATTCCCTGGGGGCCTTCTTCATCTGCCCCCAGCTCCTAGGGCTGGTCTGGGGACACAGAGAGCTCCGTGTTTGTGGAGTGAATATTCATTGTCAAATGGGTTTTTTCATTTTAGCTGTCTCTGTGAATTCCACGCCCCACGCTCCTGGACTGCAGCCATCCTCTCTGCTTCTTACTCATTTTGGATAAAATTGATTCGGGCTTTTCTTCTTGAGGTTTAATTTCTTATAAAAACGTTAGAGAGCTGAGAGTGTTCTCTCTTGGGGGCCAGCCTCCATCCCCATCAGGATGCCGATCGCTCTGGAAAGCAAGAAAAGGCTTTCAGGCAGCTCACTCCATCCATCGCGGGCTCGGCTCTCCTCCCTGCCCCCTCCTCCGCGGTCATCCTCTCTCTTGATTGAAGCCACTGCCTCTACCTGTGTCCTGGATCGCCGCCCTCCCCATGTGTCCAGAGACCCCTCTCCAGCAATCAACACTTCCTCCTCTTCTGTGCTGTCATCCTCCTTCTCTTCTGGATCTTTCTCAAGAGCATTTCATCAAGTTCCAGCCTCTCCGTCTTCAAAAATGGTAATAATACTAACAACGGTCCCTCTGGAACCCCTTGTCTCCTTCTAGTTTCTCTTCCACTTTCCAGCCATGCTTATGAAAAAATTTAAAAGAAAGAGAAAAAGGTACCCTCGCTATTGGCTCGCCACCCCCTCCATTCGCATGCCGTCTCTCCATTAGTTGGGCTTCTTCCAGTGTCTTGTGGATGCCCTTCAGCCCCTTCGTGGCAGCTTTGACACTGGCGCCCATCTATCCCTTTTCAAACCTTCCTGGTCCCCGGCTGCCAAGGCCCACACTCTGGTTTTCCACCTACCTCTCCTCTCTCCCTCTGCCTTCCTCCACTCTGTCTTTTCCTAAACCCTGGTGTTCCTCTGGGTCCTCTTTTTACTGCCTGGTCTGTCTAGTCCACACTTTCCCAAGGCTGGCGTGATCCTCAGGTCCACCACTCAAGATCGGACTTCTCTCCTAAGATTCAGACCCTCCCCTCCAGGTTCCTGCTGGTCCCTTGCACTTGAAGTTCCTTCGGGTGCCTCAAACTCCCCACGACTCAAACTCAACCCATCCTATCCGTCCTGTGCCCACGCTCACGGCCTTCCAACCTGCACCCTGTCCTGATGGCGTCCCCACTTTGGAGACTGGTACCACTTACCATCCAGCTGCCCAAATGCCAATCCTGAGACCCGCCTTCGGCTCTCCACCCAATGCAACACCCCACAGCTGGCTCGGGAGCCCACGTCTTCAGTTCTACCACCGCGAATCCACCCTCTCTACACCATCCCCTCTCACGCCCCTCCAACACATTCCCTGAAGCCAGAGTGGGCTTCCAATGTGTAGCTGATCAGCCCTCTCTCTTCATTCCTCCATTGGCTCCTGATATATCTATTGAAGACCTACTGTGTGCCAGGCACTGTGTTACTCTGGGAGGACCTGTGCATTAGTCTTGTGTGGTTCCCACTCTAGCGGAAGAGACGTACAATAAACATACACATTATAAAGAGTCAAGCGATGATCAACGTTATCGGGAAAGATGAAGCAGAAAAAGAGGGCGAACAGTGATGGATTAGGAGGGGATCTTAGGGCAGGAAGTCAGGAGAAGCTTCTCTGAGCAACGATAATGAATGAAGGGACCAAGTGAGCCAGTGGGGATTGTAGAGGAAGCACATTCCAGGTGGAGATAACTGCAAGTGCAAAGATCCTGTGGCAGCCTGGTGGGCATGACACAGTCTTACCACAATACCATAGTCCCCGCAAGTAGGAACGTTCCTGTCCCACTGACCTCCTCTCCCCCAGCCTCCTCCCTGACCCACCTCCCAAGAACGGAGGAGAGAGAAACTGGAATTAGCTAAAAGGGAAGATGGAGAGCGAAAAAAGAGGAGGACATGCCCACCCTTCTCTTCCCCAAATTCTAGCTTTTTGCGCACAGCAGAACTCAGCTGGGGGAAGGACTTTCCTTTGAATGAAGACAGAAATGTCAGTCATCACATGGCCAGAGATTTTTAACTGAGGCTATATTGCCATCCGAGGTGCCTCTGGTATAGATGAGAAAAGTCATGGGACAGTCCCAGTTCTCGTGGAGGGATGGGGAAAGCAAAACCCAGAGCCACTTGAAAGAAACAGTGGGAGGTCAGAGCTGCCTTCTGATCGCGTCTACTGAGTGGAGCTTTTTGGAAGTCGGGTTGAATGCGAGTCCTGAGGTCCAGATCTGCTGCTTGAGGGTGGCTTCGTGGGGACAGTTAGCTGGCCAGCCAATCATTCCTCCTCTTCTTCCACGAGTCATCATTGGGTACGGGGCCACCTAGCAAGGAACTGTGTTTCCCAGCCCTTCTCATAGGTAGGTTTGGTCACATGACTGAGTCTTGCCAGTGGAAAGTGAGCGGAAGGGATGTGTCCAGGGCCCTGAAAACAGCAGATGTGCAGTGTCTGCACTCTCTTCCCTTCACTTTCTGGCTGAACCTGAATGTGGCAGTGGCTTTGACCTTGCAGATGTGACATGGTCCTAGAGATAGAGGAGCCTGAGACCTGGATGCCTGAATGATCAGGTGGAACAGAGCCGTACTCTGGCCTAGCGCACTCACCTTGGGCTTCTCCATGAGAGAGAAGTCAAGTTCTCCTCCGGCTACAGTGGCTGCACCCTTGGCAATGAGTGGCAGGGCATCTCACTCCCTGTGAATGACACCCGCCCAAGTTCTCTGAACCATGTTCAGACATCACACCCCAAACTGCTGGCTTCTCCCTCCAGAGAGAAGCTCCTAGCTGGCTCAGTTATGAAAGCTCTGGGGAGAAAACGTGCTTTGCAATCAGTGGTGAATTCTAGCTCAGCTCTGCCACTTACCAGCTGTACAATCTGGGGCATGTGCCTTTACCTCTCTGAGCCTCAGTTCCCTCATACGGGGATTCATAATCCTTCCTCATAGCTTTGCCTCCAGGATGCAACAAGAGGCTGCAGGAACAGGCCGAGCCCAGCAGAGCCCCAACTGGCCTCCCATCAGCCCCCACCAAGCCTGGATGCAGGCTGAAGTTTTTCTTTGGAATAAGTGACAGGTTCAGGGAGGCGGAACAGAACAAGTACTTAGAGTTCATAGCTCAGAATTCTCTGAAATCAGATTCCCAACGCTCCCTTCCTAGGCTGGGAATTAAGCTGGCTGTCCTGGGCTTATCTCTGAATGGTCTCCGCATGAGGGGAATTTTCCTGCAACCTTATTCCACCCTCCGTACCAGGGCTATTTGTTGGGGGCGTCTTCCTCCTCTGCCCCAGATTTCTGCTCATTAACCCCATTCCAGGGTGAATCTGTGGGGTGCAAGGAGTGGGGCTGGGGCCGGGGCTGGAGCAAACGTGTTCTGTTTAGTAACGATCAGAATGTTGTGGGTTATGTAGTAGGAATATTAATTCCTTTTCGCAGAGAACATAAGGCTGTAAGGGGCTGTTCGTGTGCTGTCTGGTCCAGCTGTCCTCCCCACCTCCCACTTAGAGATGAAGAAACTGAAGCCTGGGAGAAGACAGGACTTGTTCACAGTACCACACGGAGGGAGGGCATGGCAGAGGTGCCCCGGCTCCAATGCACCGTGGAAGGCTTGCATGGAAGGTGTGCCCAGCTACCTCTCCGTGTAGCCCTTCTTAGGGTGCAGTTCTGACCTGCAATGCAGAAGGGAATGTTCACCTCCACATCTCACATTTACAGAAACCGGGACTGGGAGAGCACCAGGGTGACTCGTCTCCCACTTTGACCTTCTCTGTCTGGCATGGGCAAAGGATGGGTGGGAAGCTGGCCTCCCAGCTAGGCAGAGGTCGGGAGCTCTCCCAGGCTCACCTGGTTTTCCTCCACCGTAGCCGGGCTCACCCTGCTTTGAGAATGTCTGCACAGGGGTCTCTCCCTCTGGACCGTGAGCCCTTGGCAGGCAGAGACCTGTCCGCCTTCTCTCTGAACCTCCCTGCTCAGTGGTATTTGCTGACTGCTCAAAAGCACAGACCTGTCTCCATCTCCCAGACGCAAAATCCTTTCCTCACTCACACGGAGCCCAGACGGCCTCTGGTTTCAAGTCCCCGATCTGCCCCTTCACCAGCTGTGCCTTCTTGGAGAAGAAATTGAGTTCTCTGAGCTTAATTCCCCACCACAAGAAGGGGTTAATACGAGGAGCATGTTTCTTACGGGGCTGGAAGAGGTGAAGATGGAGCGAGAGTAGGGGTGTCGGTCACGCAGCAGGTGTGTGGCTGATTCCCTTCCCTTCCCTCCGCCGAGGGAGAACCTCGGTCCAAGGCGCCATGTTCGGGGTTGCATGGGGACAAGACCTTCTCCCCCCACCTCCACCTGCCATTCCCCTCCCATGTCCTGTCTCATTTCACACAAGGGCACACTGTGCTTGTCCAGTGTTTACCATCCAGAAAGTTGTAAGTTGTATGTTGTATCAACCATACATAGACATGGGCCGTGTCCTGATCTCAAGGGTTGACAGTCCAAGCGAGGAGGCTGCCCATTGCTGACATTCAGGGCGGGGTAACACTTTCTGGTGAGGTGTTCAGCACCGTCCCTGGTCTCTACCCACCAGGTGCTAATAGCATGCCACCCCCCTCCCCAGTTTTTTTTTGTTTTGTTTTGTTTTGTTTTGCAGTACACGGGCCTCTCACTGTTGCGGCCTCTCCCGTTGTGGAGCACAGGCTCCGGACGCGCAGGCTCAGCGGCCATGGCTCACGGGCCCAGCCGCTTCGTGGCATGTGGGATCCTCCCGGACCAGGTCACGAACCCGTGTCCTCTGCATCGGCAGGCAGACTCTCAACCACTGCGCCACCAGGGAAGCCCCCTCCCCAGTTTTGACAATCAAAACTGTTTCTAGATATTGCCAAATGTTCTCTGGGTGGTTCTGGAAGCCACCCAGAACTTGGTCATATGGTGACCCCAAAGGGCTAATGGTCCACGGGGAGGCCTCTCCTGTCTGACCTGGCCACTCCTCCAGAGGGACATGAACAACTCAGCATACACCCCTCAGAGGGCCCGGGAGGGCCAGGGGTTTGATTCCCCCTTATTGTGGGGTTTTATTCCCCCCCCACCCCGCCCTCCACGTACTTAACCTTGAAGGCTGACTCAGTGCTGACACACAGGGAAAGGGTACCAGGCAGGTGCAATTTGGGGAGGGAAAGGTCAGCTTTGGTTGGAGGGAGAGCCACACCTCTTCTTGGAAATACAGAAAATACACACGGTCAAGGACACGGCTTAGAAACAAACCCACTTTAATTGAGAGTGTACACAGAGATAGGGGGAAGCAGAGGTGTGACTGAGACCAGGCCACACACCTGTCCTGGCCAAGGTACCCGGTCTGCTTAGAGGGTTCAAGCTGGGGCCAGGTGTGGGCACAGAAGCAGGGTCAGAGCGGCTGCCTTGAGCAGCAGGGGCCAGGGTGGGGTGGGGGGTGTGCAGAGCTGAGGCCAGGGCACGTTTATGTCTGTGTGTTCATGTGTATGTACATGTATACACGTGGGCACAATGTACACAGAATCTACAGGAGCCCTCAAAGGCAGATTTGGGGACAGGGTCAGGGAGACAACACCTCAAATCCCTGAAGGCCCCAGGGGCTGAGGCAGCCTCAAGAGAGGGGCACACCATGGTGCGTGCTGAATGCCAGAGCTAACCCTGCTTCTGCCACTCGTAGGCTTGCTGTGTGACCTGGAGCAAGTTACTTACCCTCTCTGGGCCTCAGATTCACTAGATGATCACTAAGGTTCCTTGTGGCCCTGAACTTCAATAGTTTCAAGGAGGTTTAAAGGATAAAATGTATTTTTTAAGAGCCTTTGGTCCACGGGTTCAAATCCCACCACGCCTGGTACCCAGCACAACCCCATCACAGGCACCAGGAAAAGGCCCACTGGGAGCTCTTCCTACCTGCCTCTCCCGGGCTCAGCTCTGGCTCCCAGCTGCTCTTCCACGCCTGCCAACAGCTGCGTGTACAGAGACAGTAGGGCAGCAGGGGTGGGCAGCGGCCAGGCGGGGGATGAGAAAGTGGCCAGAGCCGGGGAGGCTTGGCCTCGGGGCCGTAAAGTGCATTGCTCACCCTCTTTGTTTCCTAGCACAGGGTGGACCCAGCACCCAGCAGGCACTCAATAAATGCTTGAGGAACCAGCACAGTAGAGGACAGCCCGGTCCCAGGGGGAGCTGCGTCCGGAACTAGCCGGGAGGCGGAGCTGGGGCATGTCACTTTGCCCTGTGAGTCTCAGCCATCCCCTCTGGGAAATGGAGGCAAGAGGAGAAGCTGCCCCCGCAGGCCTGCCCCGCCTGTGTGAGTGTGAACGGTGGTGCTCAGTAGCGGGCAGCGTCCAGCTGCAGACAGGCCACAGAAACCCCATCTGGAATGGGGGACGAAGGCGTCCCCAGTGGAGGCAGTGGATCTGAACTGGTGGGGGGCCTTGCTAACGAGGGGTCACTAGGCTTTTACAGTACAGCGATTTCCATTCCTACTGGGAACACGACGTAACAGCTGCAACAACAAAGCACAACTAGCAGACGAGAGGAACCTGGGAGAAGAGGCTGAGGAAGGCGGTCCAAGAGATGGACATGGGCCAGGCGACGTAGCCACGCCTCCTTCGAACACACACACACCCCTGGCTCAATGTCGGGGGCAGCTGAGGGCCAAGTTGGGGGCAGGGGATAGAACCAGCTGAGCCAGGGGGTAAGCGTTTCAGGATGGGGTGGGAGGAGATTCCCAGCTGCCTCCTAAACCAAGCTGGGTCTTCCACCAGGACAGCGGAGCCCTCCCCCAGCTGGCTCTGGGTATCATTTTCATCTGGGATGTTCCAGGAGTCTCCATCGGATGCAGGGGTCCTGCCCCCTCTGGCCCCTCAAGCAAGCTCTGACTTGGGTCCTGGCATAAGTTCAGATGTCACCCAACCTTGCCTCTTGTCCTGCAGGGATTCCCCTCCCAACCCACGGAGAAGCTGAAACCAAGAGCGAGTGGTGGAAAGGAGGAATCAGAGGGAAGTGGTTGAAGGCAGGAGACTGCACAGAGGCTGGAGGCTGGGGTCCTCCAGTCTGGCGCCAAAGGTCTTAGAACGTGACTGCTGTTGGGGTCTCATGGGGGGAGATGCGGGCAGCGGGCACCCGGGGCCACGCCCCCCACCACCGTAAGGCACCGCCCAAGCCCCACCCCAGCGTCCCTCCTGCTCACTGGATGGTGCATTTGTCCCGCTCGCGGGCCTGGCCCTCCCGGAGGACCTTGGCCTTGATGTATTTGAGGTCACTGTTGACGCTGGGGCGGCGGGCAAAGGGCGAGACCATGCCGTAGGCGTCCATGTCCTTGACTCGGCGCATGCAGAAGGGCCTGGGGTGGAAGGCGTCCCCGTACTGCACGGAGATCTTGCGGTGCAGGGCGGGGCTCATCTCGTGCGGCAGCTTGGCCATGCTGAAGAGCACGTAGAACATCTCGTCCACGTTGGTGTTCTTCTTGGCCGACACCTCGAAGTAGGCACAGTTCCCGTCGCCCGACACCAGCAGCTCGGCCTCGGTGGTGGGCACCTGGCGGCACAGCTCGCCGTGGTCGTTCTTGTTGCCGCAGATGACCATGGGCAGCTCTGCCACTTCCTTGGTCTTGTTCTTCAGGCAGGACTTGACCTCCAGGATCTGCTTCTGGAGGCGCTTGACCTCGTCAAAGGATTCCCGATTATCCAGACTGAACACCAGGATGAAAACGTCGCCTGTGGGGAGAGGAACCCCAGGCGGTGAGTTCACAGGCGCCTCCTGACCGCACCACACCCCCTCGCCCCTCCCTGCTCCCTGACTTGACCTTCACAGTGACTCTAGCCAGGAACTGCTATTATTCCCCCCATTTTCCAGAACAGAAGACTGAGGCCCAGAAGGTTAAATCCGTTGTCACAGAGCTAATACGAGGCACAGCCTGGTTCAAACACAATGAATCAGCCCTACATTTCGCGGCAGGGCTGGAGACAGGGTGAGTGATTTGTGACTTTGTGTGGACTGTGTTAGAATAATAAGAAATACAGGGGCTTCCCTGGTGGCGCAGTGGTTGAGAGTCCGCCTGCCGATGCAGGGAACACGGGTTTGTGCCCCGGCCGGGAAGATCCCACATGCCGCAGAGCGGCTGGGCCCGTGAGCCATGGCCGCTGAGCCTGCGCGTCCGGAGCCTGTGCTCCGCAACGGGAGAGGCCACAGTAGTGAGAGGCCCGCGTACCACAAAAAAAAAACGAAATACAGTTTCCACAAGAGCAGGGGTCTTGCTGTTCAGCGCACATCCGCAGGGCCTGGAAGAGCCCCCGATGCATAGTTGGAACGCAGAGTGTTGGCATCAGGCAGGCCTCGGTTCACCTCTTGCCCCCTCCACCCACTGGCCACACGGCCTTCAGCGGGTCATACCACCTCTCTAAACCTCAGTTTCCCCATCTGTCCCATGCAGGATGCTTTTGAAGGTTTGATGAGATAATGAATGGAGAGTGACACGTGCTCAGTGATCTCGGGTCTCAAAAGACCCGAGAACAAGCACCTGCGAGAGTCGCATGGGTTCCCCCTTGACTCCTCACGGAACATCTGTGAGGGAGATTTCATTACTTTCATGTGATAGGTGAGCCAACTGGGGCACAGAAAGGGTGAACAACCAGCCCAAGATCACACAGCTCAGGTGTGGCCAGGCCGAGATGTGCACCCGATTCTGTCCTCACCTGGCTGGTCCTGGCGCACACAGGTGTCCTCTGATTCTTGAATAAATCATGGATGAACAAGTGAACACTAGCCTCCCAGGCCCACGCTACCCCTGCTACAACTCGCTGCATCCCTCAGCGCAGGTCTTTGAAACAGGGATGATGGGGAGGTGGCAAGGGAGGCGGGGAGGCTGAGAGAGGGCTGGTACCTCCACCCCAATTTCCACATCTCACTACAGTGATCACAGTCTCACACTCAAAGTACCTTTTGCACTTTGACTTAAACTCTTGAGAACCTGTGGGGAGATGTTAAGAGCCCTGTTTTATAAGAAACCGAGGCTCAAAGGTGCCCGGGACTGGCCCAAGTTCTCGAGAGGAGAATCAAGTGATACCAGCTTCTGGGAGCACTGCTGCCTCCTTCCTCTGGACCCCTGGGGCACGCCATTTGTCCCCCTCAGAATAGCACACGCCACGTTCAGGACCAATGATGCTCTCTGGAGCAGAGGGAGATGTCGTCACGGCGCACAGTGGGTGTTCATAAAGCTGGTTGTGTGGACGGGGTGGGACGGGATGGAGGACGGTGTGGGACGGGATGGAGGACGGTGTGGGCAGTTTAGAAAGGCACTTGCAAGGCAGCGCTGGCCTGGCAACCGTTTAGGCTGCCAAACCCATCCCATTAAGGCAAATCCCGGGCCCCTGAGGGCTCTGCAGCCTTGACATATCCAGGTGAAAGGCTGTGATGCCAAGCTTCAGAGACGCCTGGCTGGCAGCTGGAAGGAGAGCTGGCGGCAGAATTAATGGCTTTCAGGGGCTTCCCTGGTGGCGCAGTGGTTGAGAGTCTGCCTGCCAATACAGGGGACACGGGTTCGAGCCCTGGTCTGGGAGGATCCCACATGCCGCGGAGCAACTGGGCCCGTGAGCCACAACTACTGAGCCTGCGCGTCTGGAGCCTGTGCTCTGCAACAAGAGAGGCCGCGATAGTGAGAGGCCCGCGCACCGCAATGAGGAGTGGCCCCTGCTCGCCGCAACTGGAGAAAGCCCTCGCACAGAAACGAAGACCCAACACAGTCAAAAATAAATAAATTAAAAAAAAAAAAAAAAGAATTAATGGCTTTCAGAATTTGCTGTGTACCAGCACCAGGTTGGAAAATGAGGCACGGGCTGGTGAGTGAAAAAAGCAGGCAGCAGGCAGATGTGCTTGGAATATGTGCACGTAAAAATGAGACGAAAATACTCTCCGTTATGG
Organism: Globicephala melas; assembly: GCF_963455315.2. NCBI lineage: Eukaryota > Metazoa > Chordata > Mammalia > Artiodactyla > Delphinidae > Globicephala > Globicephala melas. The sequence continues at coordinate 12,014,928 of NC_083323.1, forward strand.
GGACACAAATGTGAATGTCAAAGTGTTCGTGGGGGGCCTGGAAGACTGATGGGGTGGCTACCTCGGGGGAGGGGGCAGGAGTCTGCGGTTGGGGGCATGGGGCAAGGGGGCTTTTTAGCCTTATCTGTATGTTTAGAGGAGGGTGTATTTGTGTGTTATTTGTGTAATCAAAAATTAACTTTGGAAATACGCATGTGGTCCCTCTCCACATCTACTCTCTCCCTCCGTTAGCCTTATTTCTGTGGGTGGGCACCCAGTCCCCTCCCCATGGCCAGGAGAGCAGACATCCTTGCACTCTCCATCGAGTCCTGGAAATGCCCCCCACGCAATTTCCTGCAGTTCTCGCAGCCGCCCTGGGAGGAAGCAGGTTATGTCCATTGTGCAGCTGGGAAGACTGAGATCCAGACTTATGGTCACACATCTAAGCCGTCAAGTGGTAGAGCCAGGACTGGAACCCAGGTCAGCCCAGGCTCCTTCTGCCCACACACTCCCTCTCCAAAATGTGGGGTGGGACAGTCTGAGTGTGATCTGGGTCAGATGGTCAGTGAGGACAGCCGGAAGAGGAAGCTGTCTATCCAGGGCACTCAGGGAGGAGTCTTGACCGGGCCGTGGGGAGAGGGGTGGGCATGGCTAGGGTTTCTTGGTGTAGAAGTATCTTGACTTGCGGGGTTGTTTTAGTGATGGCTGGGGGGTTACTTGCTCATTCCTTCCCTTCATCGCCGCCCAGCAGTGGCAGGTGCAGGGTTTAGGAAATGGGCCTGCACAGCCCATTGCAGGCATACTGCAAATGTAGGTTTAAGACCCATAATTCTTGAGCACTTACCTTCCAATCACCAAGCACTTTTCCTATATTAACTCATTTAAATTCTCACAAAGACCTTTGGAATGGGTGCTCATGTGATGCCAACTAACAGATGAGAAAACTGAGGCACAAAGAGATAAAATCACTCGCTCAGAGGGACAAAACCAGGAAGCAGTGGAACCAGGATTCACACCCAGGCAGACCAGTTTCCGGACCTGTCCTCTTAGCTACCACACAAAACTGCTTGAGTGATGAAAATCATGGCCCAGTCTCACATCTCTACCTGGCCCCTTAGTCCCCCACAATCTCCTCCCTCCCCACCACCCCCAGCCGGGCCAAGAGGCTACAGGATAGCCCAGTGGTAAAGCATGAGAGCCAGACTGTCATTTACCAGCTGTGCTATCACCTGGAGTAACTCAACCTCTCTGGGCCTCAGTTTCTCCACTTGTAAAATGGAGGCAAATACCTGTCTCCTAGGTTCGTTGTGAGGATTAAAGAAATACATGCCAAGCTCTAGAAACAGGCCCAGGCACACAGCTCTTGTTAAGTGTTAGCTATTGCCATGGCCGTGACTGTGATTATTACCGAGTTCCCAGCATCCGCAAGTCCCCACCAGCCCCTCTGGCTGATCACTGCCTGGGCCCGGCCCCTGCCTCTCTGAGAGGTGGAAAAGCCCCGCAGTGTTCATAGATCAGAGCCCGACAGACTGACCCCGGGCGCTGGAGCTCTGCTGGGTCACCCCCACAGAAGGAAGGCAGCAGCCCCTCTGTTCCCCGGGGAGGTGAAGCCCCAGTGCAGAGTCTACCAGTTCCTGATCTGGGAGGCAGCGCCAGCAGTCATGAGCAATCGATCCAGAGTCAGACAGAATGGAACTGGGGACCTGGCTCCATCCTTTGCTCGGGAAGCAGCAACACCTCTGTGACTCCCACAGTGCTAAGGGGGCTCGTCGTGAGCTTCATCTCAGATAGGCAAGTGCCTTGCAAACTGTAAAGTACCGAGCACACACGCTCACATACTCAAGCACCTGTGCCCACCCCTGGCACCCACCTGTGAGGATGGAGAGCCTGCGCATGGCAGGGAAGGGGTGGTTGCCAGACGTGTCCAGGATGTCCAGCTGGTACATGTCGCCGCGAATGTTGTAGACCTTCCGGTGGAAGTCCTCGATGGTGGGCGTGTACTGGTCCTCGAAGCGGCCGTTGAGGAAACGAGAGACGATGGAGCTCTTGCCCACCCGCGAGGCGCCCAGCACCACCATGCGGTATGAGTTCTTGGCGGGCACACTGAGTGTGCAGTTCCCGCTGGACAAGGTCTTCATCATGGCTCGGGGCTGTGGCAGAGAGCCGGGAGTCGGCATCAGGAGGCCCGAGGCCCGGCCTCGCAGCCCTTCCTGGAAGCCTTGGCCTTTCCTGCCGGCCACCTGTCTGGTCTCAGTTTTCTGTCTGTACAATGGGAACACTGGACTGGGGTCTTTCTAAAGGCCTTGGAGTTCTGCCTGCTCATCCGTCTCGTTTCTTTCTTTCCTCCTTCATTCATCCACCCATTCACTCATTCACTCACCCTTGCGTTCATTCACCCCTTATTTATTTGTTTGTTTGTTTGTTTATTTATGCAGCACGGGACTGCTGGGGCTTGACTCCTCGCTGTACCACTAACTCGCTACTGCTCTTGGGTAAGGAGCTTAACTTCCCCGGGAGTCACTTTTCTCATCAGAACTTTCTACAGGAGCCTCTTGGGCTTGTGGGAGAAGCCGAAATGGATCCAAGCTCCAAACCCCAATTAAAGATAAGTAACGTCCAGGGGCTCCATCAGGCCCACCCAAAGGCCATTCACAGTCCAGCCACCCTCGCTTCCTATCTCAGCAGCTACCAGCGTCCCCCCCGGAACCCCTGGTGAGCTTGAGCTCTGCTGGTACCTGCCTCCAGCCCTCAGTCCCTCCCCAAGAGCACCCTCTTCCCTTCAGCAGAGTCTGGCTCAAATGCCACCTCCTCTCTGAAGGCTCCTCTGCCTCCTGCCAAACCCAGCAGGAAGCCACCCACCCACCTAGAGAAGATGAGCTACAAATGGGTGCAGGCCTGCTGAAATACAGATCTCCTCTGCCCTCAGCAGGCTGCTGTACAGGGCGGTGCAGGTGGGGCGCTGCACAAGGCCCCCGGCTGGGTGGGAAAGGGGGAGGCCGTCTTATTTGGAGTTCATCTGCTCAGAGAAGGCACCTTTTCGCAATCTGCACAAAGGGCTATGGTGCTAACTATGACGGGTCCCCACCCCGTGATGCCCCAGGTCAGTAGCCTGGAGAGCCTCTTTCATTCACCCCCTGGCCCTCTCCAACATCGTAAATGTCTACAGCTGCCATGACGCTAAGAGACTTCAGGTGGAGACACCTCTTGTGTGTATTTTCTGGCACACGACCTGTTCAGGGAGTTCTCCTTGCCTGACTGAGAACCGCCGTGCAGTAAAGCGGCTCTCAAAAAGACCTTTATAAAAGCTCTGGTGGGTAGCATTTGTCAATTTCCATGAATCCTCCCACCATGGCCGACGCCAAGCTACCAAGATGATCTCAATGAATGAACTGCACAGGGCCGCACACGATAAGCCGGCTCAGCCCGCCGCTGACCCAGGCCTGGAGCCATGACAACGATCACCAGTAACCAAGCCCTGCAGTGTGCCAAGCACTGTGCTAAGTATAGAACGATAATAACAGCGGACGTGTATTTTGCAGTTAATCTATGCAGAGCGGTCCAAGTGCTGAACGTGTACTAACCTGCTTCATCCCTCAGGAACCCCAGAAGGTAGATGGTTACCCCAATTTACAGATGAGGAAACTGAAACACAGAGAAGTTTAGTACCTTGCTCATGGTTACACAGCCAGTAACCAGCCAAGGAGGGATTCGACCCCAGGCGGTCCACCCCCTGCCATGGAGTATCCTCACCACCTCACTGTGAAGTAGGGATTCCCGTCCCTGTTTCACAGATAAGGACCTGATGCTTAAACGTCTACACGACTGGCCCATTTAGTTAATAAGGAAGCCAGGATGGTGACCCCAAGCCTGAGACCTCTACATCTCCCGTGCAATTCATGCCTGAAGCCGACCTCAAGTTCATCCCACAGGATTTCAGGGCCATGTACACAGCAGGTGCTCAGTAAATGATCTGTGAATGAATGAAGCAAATGGCTCTACCTTTGGAGCTCATTCAAAGCCTCCTTCTGGGGCCTTTGCCCTCCACCCGCACCCTGTATAGCTGGCCCGGGGGCTGCACTGAGGAGGGTCTCAGTGCCCTGAGCACATCCCTGGGTGGGCAGCAGGGGAGAGAGGGCTGCAAGCCGACAGCACTGAATTTTTTCAGTCTCCTCCTGGGCTGGGAGAGCCAGGCTGCGTGCACCTTCAACGGACGCAGGCTGCTGGGGAAAGAGGTCCCACACCAGGACAGCCCCCTCCACAAGTCCCTCTGCAGGGAGCTTGGATCTGCTGGTGGTCACCTCTGTCTACACAGAGAGGGAAGGAGGCCAGTAGCCCCCAGGGACAGTGTATACCCTGCCCCAACCTCTAGCCCAGAGCTCCTGGTATAGACGTGCTAACGTCGGCGACTGAATGGGCCTGAGGAAGTCAAAGAGAGGAGGCGTGAGGTCAGGAGAGGGCAAAGAAGGAGGAAAAAAAAAAAATAATCTGTGGCTTTCCTCTCTGAGAGAAGACTGCGAGTCTTCACATGGCCCCAGCCACGTGGGGCTGTGTGAAACACCCAGACACCTGGCCGTCAGGTGACAGCACCTCCCACCCCCGCATCTTCCTTCCCTTCTCCTCCCCCAGAGGAGGTACTATGGGCAGCGCTGTAGGCACAGCTTCTCTCCTCCACCGCTGCCTGCTCCCTTCTCTCCATCCTCAGCCAGGCTGACCCTATGGTGAGGAGTTCAAAGGGCCCTTTGAGAATGTAGATTCCCCCCCCCGCCGGAGGCCCAGAGAGTGGTTAGTGGGGGTGACTAGCAGCACAGGTACCCAAATGCAAGTTCTGTGACTCATCCCAGGGAGGCAGAGATGGCGGGGCCACGCTGGGAGAATGGTCAACACAGCTGGGCAGGCCTCCATCATGCTGGGTGCTTTGCGTGCCTTATTTCAATGACTACACAACACTCCGATGGAGAGGGGACCACCATCAACCCACTGGACCAATGGGGACACTGGAGGTCGCAGAGGCTGAGTCACTTGCCCCAGTTCACACAGATGACTGGCCAGGCCAGGATTAGAATCAGGCTGTTGGCTCCAAAACTGGGGCTCTTACCTCTATAAAAACCCACCCCCCGGACAAAATCAATCTTTTTCAAAACAAAGTCTGACTCACTGAAGCCTCAGCTGGGGTCAGGCGGGGGGAATGACCCCAGAAGCCTATTCTAATTCCCTCTCTCTCTTGCTGCAGATAGCTGGGGTCAGGCACCCTGCCCAGGACTCCCCCAAACCTTGTCCAGACAGCTCCCAGCAAATGCATCTGTGCGTTCACCCCATTCTTCTTCCTCAAGCCCTTCTCCCAGGGCCTGTCTGGAAGATGGAGGGGTCACAGGGGCAGGAACAGCAGTATAAGAGTCTGGCCGCACCCTCCTCCTTGTAGTACCCTGAGCCCTCCCTGCCCCCCTGGCACACACCCCAAGCCTCCTCCATTAGCACGCATCCCAGCCTCTCTGGACACACATGCATTCACTGGCCTCCATGCCCAAACTGAGGGGAGTCCTGGGGGCTTTGCAAAGCCAATCTCACCATCCTTGACACAGCTCAGGGTGGTAGAAAGCAGGCAGACCAGCTCTGCCTCTCACCAGCCCAGCCACCCTGGGCAAATGACTGGGCCTAGCGGGGCTGGTCATCTCTCAAATGGTATAAACAAACCCACAGTGGCCCTCAGAGCTCAGTGAGAAGCCAAGAGGCCCACACAGCTCCTAGCACCCAGCAAGCAGGCGCCTTTCTTTGTGGTACTTCCTCTTGGCAGTCAAGGGGCTGCCTGGAGCAGTCAGGTGGGGAGCGACTGCAGGCAGATGCCTTGGGGGACCCCGTCTTGTCTCTCTGATGCCAGGGGAAGCCTGAATACGGGCTTCTGCGCTGGCTGCCCCTTCCCAGCCCAGCCTCCCACCTCCCATGAGGTCCTGGACAACACCCTTCATCATCCTCCCAGGGTCAGGGGTAAGGGGAGGAGAGAGCGCCCCGCAGAGGTACCTGGGAGCCTTCTGGCCAGCTGATCACAGGAAACCCTTCTTGGCAAGCGGATCGCCCAGGAAACTCACTCCTTGCACCAACTCCCCCCAAAGCTCATGGAACTCTGAACAGGGAAGGCGTTCCTTAATCTTCCCTCCTCAGAGGAGGTCCTCACCAAGGCCGCCACCAACTGGCCCCATCCCAGCCCCACCCTCAGCCAGGTTTGCAGGCTGCAGCTGGCTTAGGAAGGGGAGGGGCTGTGTTTGGGGTAGGGAAGTGCCTCTTCCTCTCTGAGCCTCTGTTTCCTTAGATTCAAACCGGCTGTTACTCCAGATCTCTTAAATGGAAGGCTTCTAGCACCGAATCTGGCACATAGGAGAAACGCAGGAAGTCTTTCTTTCCTGGAATAAGCACCCAGCCTGGCACATAGTAGGTGCTCAACTAATTTCATTTTCTCTAGATAAGTGAAGTTGCCGTATGATCATAATAGGCGCTCCATCAGTTTAACTTTCCCTAGTCCTGTAAAGCTTCACCTAGCCTTCCGCTGACAAGCTTCAAACCTTTCTTCCCGGCTTCCCCGCTTCCCCAGTTCTGTTGGGGTGTCTCCCTCCTACCTGGGAATGGCGGGCCGGGCCTCTGGCGCGTCTCGGAGGGATGCCTGCAAGCCCCTGGAGGTGCGGGGAACCGCCTTGCTCTCCGGCCGCCGAGCCTTCCAGAGTCTTTGGCGGCTCCCGGGTCACTCCGCCGGGCTCCTCCTCTGCGCGGCTCGGGGCGCCGGGCTGGGCGCGGCCGGGCGAGGGGACACGGGGAGCCGGTGCCCCATGAGTGGGTTCCGAGGGTTCGGCGGGGCGCGGGCGCTGGGCGGGCTCCGGCTCGCTGCCGCCGGCCCTGCCCTGCCCGGCCCCGGGGGACTCCTGCTGAGCCAGGTGCCCGGAGGCGTGGGGACGTCCGACCCCGGGGTCCCTGCCTGGGGCTCCGGGTTTGGGGGAGAGGGCAAAAAGAGCAACTCCGGGTCCTTAGAGACTCCTGGAGGGTCCTTTGGAGGTGACTGTAGGTGCGTGCGTATGTGCGTGTCCCGGGTGGGAGAACCTATCCGACCGCCTATGCCACCTGCTCCGCCCGCCCCAAAGGGGATCGCTCGGGTAGGGGGGTGCCTGCCCGGCTCGGCCGCGGCCTCCTCCTCTGCCCGCAGCTGTGCAGCTCCCCCGGCGCCGAGGGACGGCTCCTTTCTCCCTGCAAGGCGACGCCAGCAGCTGAAGGAGGAGCTGGGCGCTCGGCTCCGCGCGCGTGTGGGAGGGGGCCTTAAACGCCGCCCTAAGGTTTCGCAGCTCCAAGTTAGCCTTACACAGGCTCCTCCTACCACTTCACCCCCTCTGGCCCCCAGAGGAGGTGAACTTTCTGCGGGGCCCTGGCTCTTCCCTCCTTCCCTCTCCTGGAGGCGAACGCCCCTCTTCCTCCCGCAGGGCAAGGTCAGTGGTCCCTCCGAAAAGTGATCGGAGACCAGGCTCCTGACGGCGGTCCCAGCGGCAGAAGCCCAGCTCAGGCCTGGGCGCCCTTCGCCGCCCCTGCGAGCGGTTCTCCGTGGACCCGTCGCGCGGCTCGCACTCGCCCCCTCCGCAGCCTGCAAGCAGCCTGTCCCGCCACCCGGCGCCCGCCTCTGCCTCCCCTAGCCCGCTCACCCGCCTTCGCCCAGCGCCCCGCCCCCGGTACTGCGCTCGGCCAATGACGACGGGCCCCGCTGCCTGGCCCCGCCCCATAGCCCCGCCCGCGGCCGCCTTGGCACCTCAGTCTGCCGCTCCGCGTGCCCGGGCTCGTGGGGCCAGGGCTCTGGTGGGGGCGGCCGGGGGCGCGGGGAGCAGAAGGCGGCGCGGGCCTCGGAGGCTGACGTCTGTGCACGCACTCACACGCGCACCGCGCCGGCCGCAGGTGACCCGCGAGGGAACCTGGCCCCTCTCGCCTGGTCTGGCTGCAGCCCGCTCGCAAGGCTCCCGCGCCCTCCTCCTTCGCCGAAATCCCCAGGGGCCCTCCCGGGCACCCATTCTGCCCGCCTGAGCCTCTGCCTCCCTCCCGAGGTCTCCGGGCCTGCAGGACCCCCCGGGATGACACATGGGCCGCGCACGTGCGGTCAGGAGGGGCCGCGGAGTCACCTTGGCCTAAGCGCTCCTGAGTGGAGGTCTGTGCGGCATGCAGATCTGAGGGAGCATCGTAGAGAGAGCCCTGCTGGGGGCGTCCTGGGCGCCCTTGGGCAGCACCTCTCTCCCTTCCCTTCTCCCTACCTTGAACCAGGGCAGACATCAGTCATTATTACTTAGTATTTTCCAAGACCCACTCCTCCCCTCTGCCCCAAACACGTTTTTTGAAGAATTGTTATATCACTGCTTTAAATGGGAAACCAGTATCACTTGCCATAAATAGAAGGTAAGAGCAAAAATAAGCACAAGGGAAACAAACCAAGGTTATTAAACTCTAGCAGGAAATTGGCCTGCCAAGGCTTGAGATGTGCCCTCAGTGAAAAAGGGGGGTCGGCCAGCTTTAGAGGTGTTACAGACCTTTTAGCTCCCAACAGAGACTTTCTCCTTCAGTGTTACCAGGAGGCTGAAAAGAGAATGTTCTCACTGTGTGATGTGGTACAGGGACACTGAAGGGATGCAATTCTCTGTTCAACCATCATTTGGATAAGCCAGGGAACTGTCCCTCACTTCCAGAACCCTGAACATGGGGGATGTCTGCCAATCTGCCCCCAGACCTATTCTCCCACCTCATGATAGTCAGTGGGATCTGGGGGGGCACCAAGCTGAGGCTCCAGCTCCGTTGGGTGAGGGATTGGTGTTCAGTCTGCCTCTGTGTCCGCTCAAATCTCTGGCCTTGGGCCAGTCATGGAAATTCCCTGGGCCTTGGTTATGTCATCTATAAAATGGGTGTGCTATGCTAGGTCCACAGAGTGACAGAAGCGCTAAGATGGTCTTGGACTTCGATTATAGAAAATGGCTTGGTCTGCTTGTCCCTGCGTGGTCTTAAGAAGCTAATCAGAGAAGGTGGGGCAGATGGAGGTGGAAGGACTAGGTAGAGGACTCAGTGCTTATACTTCTTGACTGTGATTAGTCCCCTAACCGGAGGACGTGGAATATCTAGGCCTCAGACAGGCTTAAGGGAAGTGCCCAAGGTCAGCCAGCCGGCAAGCGGCAGGATCCCAGCCCAGTGATCTTTCCTCGTCCAGACTTTGCTTCTAGGAACTGGCTTCAGCCCAGGAGCGTTTGTGCTCAGCTTGATGCACAGAGGCTGTGAGCCTTGAGCTGGCTGTGAACTTGGCAGCAGGAGGCAGGCAGGGTGGTATGCTTCACCTGGAAAGCTGGAGTCAGTAGCACTTGGGGCCCTGGGCCAGTTCCTCCACACCCACCCCAGAAACATGGCAGGCGGCCAGCTCTGAGTTGGCTCAGGAACCCATTACCTGCTGCTTCAGCTGAGTTCTCTATCCTGAGTGGGTCATACTCCACTGACCGTGTCCCCATCTTGAGGGGAGCTGTATATGGAGACCCACCTGCCCCTGCCCCCCAGTGCAGAGTGGCTCAGTCAGTAAGCAGGTGCACATAAGGAAACGATGCGCAAAGAAGCCTCACATGGCAACAGTACACCTCCCGCGTGTGCTCACTTTCCTAGTCTTCCCTGCCCTGCCCCCCCATTTGTTTTACCATTGCACATGGACCATTTGTTGTAGCCATCTTCTTCCTTACTGGGCTCTCTGTTACCAGCCCCCCCCCTCCCATAACCCATGACCACTTTCATCTTTTTCTAAAAATGCCATCCCTTGCTCAAGAATTTTCAATGGCTCCCCATTGCTTAAGATATAAAACCTAAACTCCTTAGCCCAGCACACAAGGCCTCCAGCCAGGATCTGATTCCCACCATGCCTCACCATTAGCCTGCATTTCAGCCAATCAAACCACTTCTGGGTCCCTAGAGAAGCTGGGATTTCCCTCCTCTGGTCCTTTGTGTATGCTGATTCCTCTATCTGGGAAATCTTTTCCTCTATCTACCCTTTGAACTTCTACACATCCTTCAAAGCATGTCCACACCTCTCCCCACAAAGCCTCCTCGCCTTTCTAATCGTGTGGATCTCATCCTCGTCTGGGCTCCCGTGGCAATAAAAGCTGGCTCTTGCACTGTGGGTAACTGACCAGCCCCTTAAGCCTCAGTTTCTTCATCTGTAAAGTGGGTGTTATACTAGTAGCTACCTCATGGGTTGTTGGGAGGATTATAAAACCCATAAAGGGTCTCCCACTGGGGGGCCTTGCATACAGTGGGAGTTACGCCATTGTTACTTCGTCTATGGCCTGTGATACATCCTGTCTCACCTTTTGGACACATGCCTCATCATCCCCACTTACATGTGAGCTCCTCAGAGAGGGGACGGAGCCTGATTCATCTTTGAATTCCCACATCATTAAGGACAGCATCTTGCACATTGAGTTTTTTTTTTTTTAATTTTTAAAATATAAATTCGTTTTATTTATTTATTTATTTGGCTGCATTGGATCTTCGTTTCTTTGCGAGGGCTTTCTCTGGTTGCGGCAAGCAGGGGCCACTCTTCATCGCAGTGCGCGGGCCTCTCACTGTCGCAGCCTCTCCTGTTGTGGAGCACAGGCTCCAGACGTGCAGGCTCGGTAGTTGTGGCTCATGGGCCCAGTTGCTCCGCAGCATGTGGGATCTTCCCAGACTAGGGCTCGAACCCGTGTCCCCTGCATTGGCAGGCAGATTCTCAACCACTGCGCCACCAGGGAAGCCCCACATTGAGTTTTTAATAAATGCTTATTGAATTGTGCTCAGCTGAACAGCCTCAGAGCAGAAGAATGCACAAGCTCTCCTTGGAGACAGGAGGAAGGGAAGGGCAGACACTGGGAGGCAGTTCTGTTTAGTCCTAACAGCACCACTTACAGGAAGGGAAACTGAGGCTCAGGGAGGCTGTTCAAAGGCAGGCAGCTAATGAGGGGCTGAGTTGGGATCTCAGAGACCTTTCTCCAAAGGGAAATCAGGCATTTACCCAATCAATGTGCTGTCACATCTCTGGCCACTTTTCTGGAGCAGTGTTTTCTATCCCTGGTAGTCACCCGGGGGAGCTTTTAAATAATAACAAAGCCCAGGCTCCCACTCAGAGATGCTGATTTAATTGCTCTGGGGTTGGGCCTGATATCCACACTGTTTAAAGCTCCCCCAAGTGATTCTAATGTGCAGCCAGAGTTGCTAGAGCAGCGGTTTGTCAAAGTGTGGTCCCTGGACCAGTGGCATCACAGCATCTAGGACTTGTGAGAAATACAGACCCCACCCCAGACCCTCTGAGTCTGAAGCTCTAGGGAGGGTTTTAACCAGCCCTTTCAGTAATTCCAATGCCAAAGTTTGAGAACCACTGACCAGAAGATTAGAGTTGGCAAAACCTTATATGTCATGCGGCTCAGCCTTCTTATTTTGCAGACAAAGAGATGGTTCGTGGCTTCACCAAGTTCAGCACATGTTAATGACAGGCTAGATCCAGAGCCCAGGAACTGACTCCTAGCACAGGGTTCTTTCCTGCTTGAATGTACCATCCAGGGCCACGCAGCCCCTAATTGGGTCTCTGGTCCCAGCAGGCCCGGGCATCAGAATCAGCCTTGAGCCTTCAGCAGAGGACAGTTGGTCACCATCTGCACGAGGCTGGCTGGATCAGGGGCACAGGTCAGGTGCTAGCCAGTGCAGAGAACAGCTAGTTGGAGTAAACCGGCACTACACCAGGACCCTTCCAAACACCCCTGGAGGGGGAGGGATAAGGACATAGGGGGTGCTCCCCGGGCCAAAGGTCTACAGGAGCACAGTTGAAGCAGCCACACCCTGTGCCCTTCCCCTCATCTGATCACTTCTGCCTCCTTCTGAGCTGAGGTGTTACTTGTCACATAGTAGGTGCCCAGTAAACTTTCAATAAATGAATGACTGAATGAATAGTGGTCAGTTTTCTCTTCTTTGCAACAGGAATGTTGGGTCAGATCCTCTCTGAAGCCGCATCTGATTCCACATTTCTAAGCTGAATGAATCCCACTACAAGGTGACTCAGGTGCCTTCTAGCATACGCAGTTTTTATGAGAATTAGAAAAAGGCACCTCCTCTAGGCAGAGACAGCTCCTCTCTGAGGCTTACGCTTTGGAAGAGGAAAGCACAAGCTGAATTTCCTTACCTGAGTGCCCTTGAGCAGTGAGCAACCTGTACAACCATACAGGGCAGCCCCTTGTGACAGTTTTGCAGGGACCAGTGATGACCAGGAGGGTGTGGTCATTATACCAGGCCAGGCCAAGCTGAGGGTGTGGCCAGAAAAGAAACAACAAGAGTGAACCAGTGGCTTTAATCATAGCAAGGACTATTCATGCAGCCCCTACTCCTCGCAGGCACTGGGTTGATCCCTGTGGGGGTGGCACTAGGATCCTCGTTGGTAAATGAGGAAACTGAGGCTGTGGGACTCAACTGGCTTAAAGACACCTGGGTAAGGAAGTAACGGATCTTGCGCTGGCACTAAGTCTGCTTCATGGCAGTGGCTGCCTGTGGGTGGGATTTGCCCTCAGCTGCAGCAGCAGTAATACACAGCTGCTTGTGTGTATGAAAATGATCATGGCCATGACCTCCACGCATGCTCCCAGTGAAGTAAGCAGGGAAGGGTTTTTGTTCCCATTTTACAGCTGACGGAACTGAAGCTCAGAGATGTGCAGTGACTTGCCCAAACTCATTTGACTAGTAAGAGGCAGAGGCTGGATGGTAAAATATCTAGGTCTTTGAATAACTAGTCCTTTGATCTTTTTATGGTATCCTATTGCCTTCTTTTTTTTTTTTTTTTTTTTTGCAGTACGCGGGCCTCTCTCTGCTGTGGCCTCTCCCGTTGCAGAGCACAGGCTCCGGACGTGCAGGCTCAGTGGCCATGGCTCACGGGCCCAGCTGCTCCGCGACATGTGGGATCTTCCCGGACCGGGGCACGAACCCGTGTCCCCTGTATCGGCAGGCGGACTCTCAACCACTGCGCCACCAGGGAAGCCCTCCTATTGCCTTCTTAAGGCTTGGCCTAAACATGCTATAACAAGCCCTCTCATCTATCCACCCATCCACCCAACATCATCATCATCATCATCTCCATCATCATCACCTCCATCAGCTCCTCCATCATCATCTCCATCATCATCACCTCCATCATCATCTCCATCATCATCACCTCCATCATCATCTCTGTCATCATACCTATCATCATCATCGTCATCACCTCCCAAGCTCATGGAACTTCTGCTTCTCTCCAGATGTTTATTGGGCCCCTTGGCCTTGACTTGGTGTGATCCAGATGGAGGCAGAAGGGCAGCCCAACTTCCCTTAGCCTTGTCCTTTGGCCGGGACTCCACAGATGTCTTCTCCATCCTCTATCACATCTGATCATCCCACAGCCCCAGGAAACATGCAGAACAAAACATGACACGGAAGAGGAGCTGAGGCAGAAGAGGTTAAATGGCAATGGAAGAACAATAAGCCTTCCAACCTAATATTTATCAACTGCTTCCCTTACACCAGGCTCAAGTTGGGGAGACAGGCCCTGTCCTAATCATGCTACACAATTAACTCCTTTAACTTCCTCAACAACCCTTGTTATCCCCATTTTCTGGACAAGGAGACTGAGGCTCCGAGAGGTGAAGTAACTGGGCCAAGGTCATTCAGCTCTTATTGGTGCAGCTGGGACCCTGAGTCTGTCTGGGACTCCGAGGCCAGTGCTCTCTCTGCCACAGGAAGTTCCCCCCAGTGCGGCATTCTGACCGCTCTTCTGGGGTAACGCATCCTGATTCTGACCTGGAATCTGCCCTGGGCCCCGTTAACCGGGGGGCGCCGAGGACCCTGGGAGTTAGCATGGCCCTCTGGATTCAGACAGCCAGCTGAGCCGCTGGCCTAGGACCTCTTGTCTACAGAGAAGTGCCTGTAAACCCTCAATTCAAGAGAGGTTGAGGGAGGCCAGACACAGAGACTCAGCCAAACACGGTGCAACTTTGCAGCCTGGCCCCAGGTTCCCCCTCCGTCTCTGGCATTACTCCCTGGGAGTGATGAGGCGGAGAAGTGCCTTCGCTCTTGCTTCTTCCACCAGCACCCTTTCCATCACCATTGTCCACCCTTCATTCACCCTTATGAGCCATGTGTTGTAGAAAGGGCACAAGCTTGGCCACCAAACAATCTTGGATTCAAATCCTGGCCCCGCCTCTCACCTTATCTTGGCCTTGGATGAACTAGTTCTCTGCTTGATGGCAACTGCCTCGGTTGCCTCATCTGTCAAATGGGCTGTTGTGAGGACTCATTCATCCCATCATTCAGTCATTCAACAAACACTTAGAGAACACTGGGCTGGGAGCCTACAGTCTAGCAGAGAAGGGAGAGAGCCTGTGATTTGAAGAATGCATTGGAGTTGACGAGAGAAAGAGTGTTTCAAGCAGAGGGAACAGGACACGCAAAGGAAGAGAAAGAGTGGCCCACTGGAAGAACAGAAACACACCCAGATTGGCAGGGAAGCCAGGAAAGGGAAAATAGCACAAGATGAGGCTCAGGAGAAAAGCAGGGGCCAGACATGCCGAGCGGCACTTGGCACACAGTAGGCACTCAATCAATGCGAGTTGCCTTCCCCTGAGCCCGGAGCTGAGCCCCCAGCCCCAGGTGCAGGCGGATCCTCGTGGAGAGCGGGGAGTCTATTTCCTCTCCTGGTTGGTACTCAGCACTTCTGCTAATGCCACGTAATACAGTGGGCTCATTACCTCTGAGTGCTGAGCTGGGAAGCAGGGGGTAGAGGTTTGCCAACTACCTCGGAGCTGCCAGAAATAGAACCCAGTGTTCCGGGATGCTAATGACCGTGGCCTTGGTGTATTTCTCTTTCCTTTAGTGGTCTCCAACCGATGGGTTGTTTGAAGAAGAGGAAAGCAGGGTAGTGGAAGACAGGCCAAGTCAGCTGTGCAGAGCCCCAGCTCCAGGCCCATGCAGTTGGAAGGTGAGTCTCGCTCTACGCACCAAACGTGCTTCTCTAAAGCCGTGCATAATTTGTGTAATTTGTGTAATTCACATCTTATTTTCCATCTGGGTTCCACGATCCCTATCAACTCCTCGCAGAAGTTTGTCTATAAATATGGCCACTCACAATTCTTCCCATGGAGAGGTGGAGTTTATTACCTCCCCACTGGAGTCTGAGGCACTGTGTGGCTGTGGACTTGCTTTGACTAATAGAATGTGGCAGAAGTGACACCGTGCCACTTCCAGGCTGGGACCCAAGAGGCCAGGAAGCTTCTGCTTTCACTCTCTCAGAATCCAGCCACCACATCGTAAGGAAATCTAGGCTGTCATAGGGGAAGGAGAGACCAGGTGGTGAGAAAGGCCATGTGGAGGATGAGAGGCCATGTGACATGCCCTTCTAGAACCTTCCAGCCACAAGCTGAATGCAGCTGCATGTGTGTCCAGTCTATTTCCTCTCTTGGTCAGTACCCGGTACTTCTCTTGTCTAGTCCATGTGAAATAGGAGCCCTTCCAGCCTACCAGAGGAGCATAAGAAATCATAAAACCGTTGTTATTTTAAGCCCCAACTTTTGGGATGGTCTGTTATATAACAAAAGACAACAGAAATGGATCCATTTGCTTTTTGTCTTCTAACCCTCAATTCTGACCACAGTATCTGCAAGGATGTACAGGCCCATCAAATACCAGAAAGAAAACTGACTTATTCTGAGCCAACTATGAACATCCAGTGAATCCTTATTTTTCCCACCAAGTCACTTTGTTTCATATCAAGGATGCCTCGGAAGAGCGCCTGTGTGTCCCTTCTGCCTCTCAGTTCCTTTTCCCTACTCACCCCGCCCCAGCAAGTCCTGTGATCTTTTTTAACCCCACCCTCCCCTGGGATCCTGGCTCAATTTCGGAGAAAATATACAAGGCCTATGAGTTTCTGGCTGTCTTCTAGAATATTCTTAGCATTGTGTTCTAAGCAGAGAACACATTGTGTTCTAAGCAGAGAAAAGTCTTATGGACTTTTCAGAGGCTACAAGGCATGCGACCCTTCTCTTGCTAACATCAGTCACCTTTCATGACATAATGAGTATGCAGTTGTGCTTGAAGAGAATTTCTCCTTGCTCTCTTATAGGGGAGGAGGTGGGAGAACACCCTGCCTGGCCACAGGAAGAATGAGGGACAACCCGGGAAACTGGAGGGCCCTGTGCCCTTCTCCCAGGAACTGCACGCTCCTGCAATCCGGAATGTGATCACTTCTCAGACATGCCATCAACTGGGGCCGAGGCCTGGCGCTCAGAGATGGGTCTGCCGCTAGCCCCCAGGAGAAGCTTCAATTACAAAGTGTTTCCCTGCCCAGTTCATACTCACACCCCAGCCTGGGGGTCCCTGCTTTGTAGAATGTTTTATTGGACGAATAGATGAGTGAATGAACTTCATGAGAGAATGATGGGATGGTTGAATAAATGAATGAAAAGGTAAAGGAATGAGTGGAGATCCAATGACTGCCACCATAGTCAATTTACCTGCGAGGCCAATAGGTTCTATCCCATTCCACAGCCTAGATCCAGACACATTACAGCTACAACTTCTGCCTCTTTGATAGGCCATGGACCCATCTTACTCTGTGTGGAAAAGCAAGTCTCCTAGACATTTTATCCTACTTTTCCCTCTTTCCATCCAAGGCTGTATCATTAAGATTAGGATTATTTAACTATAAACTACAGAAAATCCAAAATAAAAGAGAATTAAACCAGAGAGTTTATTTCTTGCTCAGGCAAATGAATTCTGGAGGTGAGGGGGCTGTTCTACAGAGCCAGAGATCCAGGCTGCTTCCAGCTTTCTACTCCACCATCCCTGGGATATGACCTCATCCTCAAGGTCCAAAATGGTGACTCAAGGCTAGCCATCACTTCACAATCTCATAAGCAGAGGAAGGGGTGAAGAAGGGCATACCCCCTTTTCTCTAAGGATATTTTCTGAAAACTGGCCAGAACTGAGTCATATGGCTACACCAGGCTTGCAAGGGAGGCTGGGAAGGGTGACCTTTACCCTGAATGACCTTGTGTCCCGCTGAATTTGGGATTCTGTTATTAAGGAAAAAAGAGAAAACTGATACTGGAGAGCCATCCAGTAGGCTCTGCCACAATGACTAAGAAAACCATTACTCGGGAGCCTACAATGGCCCACCATTCCATCCTGGGGACCCACTTTTTTTTTTTTTTTTTTTTGCGGTACGCGGGCCTCTCACTGCTGTGGCCTCTCCCGTTGCGGAGCACAGGCTCCAGACGCGCAGGCTCAGCGGCCATGGCTCACGGGCCCAGCCGCTCCGTGGCATGTGGGATCTTCCCGGACCGGGGCACGAACCCGTGTTCCCTGCATCGGCAGGCTGACTCTCAACCACTGCGCCACCAGGGAAGCCCCTGCGGACCCACTTTTGTTTCTCTACTGTGAGTTCCCTAAGAGCAGGGAGACATTAATCGTGTGTGGATTCTCAATATGCAGAGCAGGGCCTGGCACGTAATAGGTGCTCATCCATTCAGTAAATACAAATATATTTAAGCCTCTACTGTGTGTCAAGACACTGGTCTACCTGCTGGGTACAGAATGGAAAACCAGACAGGCAAAACACTGCTGTCAAGGCGCTGATGCTCTCGAGTGAAGAGGGGGATAATAATAGCTATAACATAGGATATAAAGTAGTAACTATAATAAATACATGATATAATAAAAGGTCACATAGTGATTAGTGCTCTTCAGAAAATGGACACGGGCCGGGTGTGTGACAGGGTGATAAGGAGCTACTGTGGACAGGTGCTCAGAGAGGTGCATTTCTGCAGAATGAGGCAAGGGGGGAAAACCGGGGGAACCTCTGTGGGAAGCACGTTCCGAGCAGAGAGAATGGCAAGTACAGGTGCTCCGAGGCAGGCACGCGCACGGTGCGTCCATGGAAAAGCAAGGAAGCTCAGGAGCACGTGAAGGAGTAAGTGAAGAAGTGAAGTGAAGAATGAATGAATGGTGAGCAGCGTATGTCCTGGCAGAAGCAACCCCAGGCTGCACACCGGAAGGTGTGTGTTGTCTCTGGTTAACAGCGGGACCTTGTTGATCGTCGGTTCCCTCCTCTACAAAATTGGGATAACACAAGCCCCTGCCTACTTGGTCGAGAGAATCAAATGCAAGAAGCACTTGGAATTATATAAAGCAGACTATATCTGTGGACTCCGAGCATTGCCACGATTATTACGAAGCCACAGTCAGACAACTTCCCGCTCAAAGGTGGCCAGGAAAGGGTCCTTTCTGACTCCACCCTGATGACAGGCTGTCTCGGGGGAACCCTTACAGTGGCGGCCCCCTGCCTTCCCCTGTGGCTCCCCCATTTCCCCTCTTCTATCCTCCCTCCCTCCCCCCGCCTTTCTCCAATATTTCCTGGTGCCCTCTGTGGGTCAGGCCCTGTGCAAGAAGCCCCTGGCCTCTGAATTCCCAAGTGCATTGTGAAAACAGACTGCCAAACAGGTTGGGACACTAGAGCTTTCATGGAGGTCTGCGCAAGTTGCCTGGGAGCATGTAAATCTGCCTGGAGGAGTAAGACCTGAGGCTGGGCTAAGGCAGGGGGCCACTGGGCTACGAATCGGGCCTGATTCTAGTTCCAGTTCAGTCCCCAACTCGCTGTGTGACCTTGGACACCCTCCCTCCCCCACCATTCCGGGCCTTAGCTTCTGCTGTAAAAAGAGATGGTGATTGTATACCCTGGCAATCGCCCACATGGTGCTTTTGCCAACCGAGGGGCCCAGCTGTGCTTGCCCTGAAGGGTGTAGACAAGAAAAGAGAAACCTCGGTGCAGCTCATCAGGAGAAAGGCCCAGCCTCCCACTCCGCGCAGCTGGGCAGTGGGCTCACTCCCTGTTCAGGCAGGTGTTCAGGCAGAGGTGGCGATGCCTTAGAGAGAATCTAAAAGCCCAATGGTGACTTGGAGTGATGGCCGTTGAGGCCTCTTGCCGCAGATTCTGGGAGCCTAGGAACAGTTCTAAGGGCAACAGAAGGTCAGACACAGGAAGACGTCTGGTTTGGAAGCTGTGATGCCAGGACGTCTAGGGAGGAGAGGCTGTCTGCGGAGGTTGCGACAGGAGGTGGGGTTGAATGGGTGAACTGCTTGAGGTTCTGGGTGGGAGAGCTTCAAGCAGTCTGTCAGACAACCTGATGCTGGCCAAGTCACTGAGCTTCCCCAAGCCTCGGTTTCCCCATCTGTAAAGTGAGGATGCTGAGAGAATTCGAGAGAGTACCTCAAGGCCAGTTCAGTGCTCAGCACACAGCAGGCCCTCCGTCATCGGTGGTTTCTGGTCCTGTTGTGCCACCAGAAGGAGGCTCACCCGCCTCCCCACTCGTGACCGTGGAATCCTGACCTCACCGCCCAAGCCCAGGGAAGCCACCTGCTCGCTGTAATCTTGAAACTGGTCCCAGACCTGGTTTCTCTCTCTCTCTTGCCTGACAAGCCCCCAGAATCACTCCTGGTTTTTTTCTTCCTCGTTTTCCCCTGGGGGCTTTTTAATTTCTTCCTCTGTATCATAAACACAAAACAAGTGTTTCAACGTCTGCCTTGAAGGCAATCTGGGAAGCAGAGCAACTCTTACATAAAGACCAGATGAAGCCCACGCTCGCCAGAAGGGCCATCTGGAAGCTTGCTCTGCCACCCATTCCTCCCTCCCTCCATCCACTTGGGAACCGCTGTTAGTTCATAATTAGGGACTGTAGCAGGAGCCGGAGGGAGCAGTGATGAGGAAGCCTAATGTAGGTTAATCGCCCGTTGCCCTGGCCTTGGGTGGCCCCAACTGTAAGCCGGAGCTCACCCCCCACCCCGGTTCCCAGTCCACTTCCCAAGTCCATGATCCTCCCACCTGGGGTCCTGGCATTGGAGGAGGAGCCCCGCCGTGGTGGAGAAGCTGGAGGAGAGGAAGGCAATAAAGCCTAGTCGTTACTCTCCCAGATTCAGGGGAGAGAAAGCCTGGGTGTGGCTCTCAGAACCCACACTCCTGGCCTGTGTAACTGGAAGTACATCGCTGGGCCTCTCTGAACCTCAGTTTCCTCATCTGCAAAATGGAAATAATACTGTTACCTACTTTATAGGTTTGTGGTCACGATTCATTGAGATCATGCCTGCAAAGTGCTTAGCTTAGGATCTGTTTTTTAAAAAAAAAAAATTTATCTTCATTAGGGAAAGGTGGGCTGGGGAGACGCCTGGCTGTGACCAGCCTCAGCCTTCATGGCCACATATCCCAGGAGGGTGGGCCATAGTAGGGAAACAGCATTAGGTTTTGGTGTGCACGGTGAAAATTCAAACTTTGGCTAATATCAACTTTGGGTGGCTAATCTTAACACTGACCAGCTACTGAGGTTCCAGGTTACTATTAAACCATTAGTTGAATAAAAACAATTTTTCTAAAATGATCATTAAATTAGCAGTGTTAAAAGCTGCTAGGATGGCCTGGAGAAGTACACGTCATGCCTCTAAGGGCAGATAATGAGACACCTTTGTCTCTTCAAGCTACACTGTGACCATGGGGTCAAGCAGATTCAGCTTCTCCCTGTTCAGTCATTAACTAGCTGGGTAAACTTTCTCTGGGCCACTTACTACCTGCCCTCTCTACTGACGGGCAACGGGGATAAGAGTTCCTTCTGGAACTCTGGGTCCAGGGGAGGACAAGACGGGTAAACAGGCAGTTAGGATGGAGCGTGCAGAATGCTTTGATGGGGGCATGTGAGGACCACAGGGGCCAGTGGAGGGGCCCGTGTGCTGGCACTGGGCGAAGCACTGGGGTCGTGGACACTGCCCCAGACAGGCTTAGGGTCAAAGTGACTGACGGCACATGGGGTTCAGCTGACCAAACCCAGTCCTGTTCAGGATTATGGTGAGACCAACAAGGAAAATATAGATGCAAGCACGTTCTGGAAAAGTACAGCGTGGCCTGCAAATGCTAGCTAGTTTTTATCAGGGACGATTTATCATTACTCAGTCTATGTTATCATTACTCAGTCTATGTTAACATAGACTAACATAATGCTAGTTTGGACTTATGAAAACACGGCACACCTGCAGCTTTCAAGCACACAGCGTGTGCATGTATGCACACACATGTGGACACGAGCATACACATATGACATGAGAAGGGTCTGCACGGTGTTGACGGCAGTGAGTTCCATCTGGGGTTACTAGGAGGTGTTACTGGGATTACTAGGAACGGTGAATCTCGTGGTGAGCCTAGAAGAACTCCCAGCGGACAGAACTGGAACGGGGACCCTTGGAGCAGGCAGTGCTCACCATCAGGTGAGCTGGACACATCCTCTTCCCCCCGCCCAACCCCCAGCCAGCTAAAGACAGGGGAGGCTGCTCCCTCTGGGCTGGCCTCTGTCTCCCAACCCCCATGCCATGGTCATCCAGAGAGACAGGTATGTGCACCCAGAATGAGTCCTGGAGAAGGACCAAGGCCAGCACTGGCCCCAGGCTGCAGGTGTCTGTTGCTACTGAATAAATCATGATTGGGCCCAATCAAGCATCTTCCCCCAGAGGAACGCTCTCTGCCTCCCAGATGCTATCTTCCCCCAGGAAGCCAGGTGGCACTTATGTGACCCTTCTTCAACAGATGGCGAGCAGGGGCGAGCCTCCCACCTGGTCAGGCTTACGTTTCCCAAGCTGGAACCAGCCTCTGCAGTGATCCACGCAAAGCCCAGCAGACTGCTGCGCTGAGCCGGGAGCTGCATGAGCCCCCGGGGCTCCCCACCCTTTCCATCCTCAGCAGCCCCTTCTCCGGCTGCTCCCCTAAACGAACTTCTACTAGAGTCACCCCAGCATTCTTACAGCTCCTTAAACATTCTGCGCACGCCCACCTCCGTGGCTTTGCCTTCCACTCCCCAAATGGTCTCCCTTCCCATCTGGTTCCGGGCCATTCCAAGGGCTGCATCCACAGGGCTGGGTTTGGTCAGCTGAACCCCATGTGCCGTCAGTCACTTTGACCCTAAGCCTGTCTGGGGCAGTGTCCACAACCCCAGTGCTTCGCCCAGTGCCAGCACACGGGCCTCTCCACAGGCCCCTGTGGTCCTCACATGCCCCCATCAAAGCATTCTGCTCGCTCCATCCTAACTGCCTGTTTACCCGTCTTGTCCTCCCCTGGACCCAGAGTTCCAGAAGGACAGGGACGTGTCCCCATTGCTTGTCAGTGTCTATCTCCGTCTCCTTTGTATTCTCAGGGCCTAGAATAGAGTAAACCCTCGATTCCAAATGAATGGAAGAAAGAAAAAGAAAGAATGAATAGATGTATTATTTGTCTGGAGGAAAGCCGGATATCTCCAGACTCCTCCAGTTCAGCAACACTCTATTTAAGAACCCTCAAGCCAGCACAACTTCCTATTATTATCTCTTATTCCATCCTTTATATGAGGATCGTTGTCTAAAATGCCTTGGGAGCAGTTTTAACTCAATTCCAGAAAAGATAAATAGCTTATGCTTGACACGGACGAGTAAATAACTCAGATTATCTATTTTTGCCCCGGTTTCTTACGCTGACACGGCAATCGAGCTGACGTGGCACCGCACCGATCCAGTAATTGCTTTTATAACATGACCTTTCCAGTGCCACACATTTTCATGCAGAGGAATTCGGCTACACTCTGGAACTTACTCTGGGTATCACATGTCTTTGAATATGCTTCGGCCAAGAGTAACCAAATGTGAGAGGACCAGATAAGGAAGATGGAGGATTAATTACTCATCTTGGTTGAGCACTGCTGGTGAGTGGGCATGATTCACTTTCTTGAGAGGGAGGGAAGGAGAATGGGAGACAGAGGGATGGGGGTGGGACAGAAACACAGACAGAGACAGAGGGAGACAAGCCTGGGGGTGGGGATTACCTGGAGCATTTGTGGGATGCCCTCTGCTCCCCCATCAACGGGACTCTGGGCTCTTCTGGCCCGAGCTGGCAGTGACAGTAAGAGCAATGCCTGCATGCTTTCTCACCTCTCTCACGTGTGTCGCATTGCCACCTTCTGGAGAGCTTTGACGTCCGTCATCTCACGTGATCATCCACCCTGAGGCCTGCGAAAGAGCAGATGTGCTGTCTTGAATCCCAGCATCCTCCGGGAGGGCTCATACCAGGGCATCCTCCCTATGCTGGCTGAGCAACAGGCAGGGACTTGCTCTTCCCCACGGGGCTCAATGGCGCCCGTGGTTAGAAGGTGCGCGCAGTGGAAAGCAAGCCTGTGGGATTTGGAGCCAAACGTGAGCTCTGCCTCTGGTCGGCTCTGAGACCTTGAGTCGTGACCTTGCTCTTCCTGGGCCTCTGCCTCCTGAGCTTGGAA
The DNA here is from genome assembly GCF_963455315.2 of Globicephala melas. Lineage (NCBI taxonomy): Eukaryota > Metazoa > Chordata > Mammalia > Artiodactyla > Delphinidae > Globicephala > Globicephala melas. The sequence continues at coordinate 12,038,267 of NC_083323.1, forward strand.
ATGGGGGCATGGCGGGGTTCCCCCCTCGGGGTGATGATAGGAGCACTGCAGTGATTAGGAGTGCAGGCTTCCAAGTGGGCAGAGCTGGGCTCAAGTTCTTGTACTGTCCCTTTCAAGATAGATGACCTCAGGCACATTGCTGAATCTACATGGACTTCAGTTTCTCCATCTGGAAAATGAGGATGATAACAGCACCTCTCATAGGATCATTGTGAAGATGAAATGAAACCAAGTAGGTTGGGACCAAGGGAAAGTAATGATACTGGCCAACACTCACACAACAATTACTAAACACTTACTATTCACCAGGCTTTGTTCTGGGGTTGATGTATGTACGTCTATGTGTACATACGCTGTAATCCTTACAGCTACTCCTGAGTTGGATAACATTATTATCCCTAGTTTACAGATGAGGAAACTGAGACTCAGAGATGAGAAGTAACTCTCCCAGGACCACACAGCTGGTTAGTGACAAAGCCAAGATTCAAACCCAGGCTGTCTGGCTCCAGACACTGGGTCCTGACCCTAACCTTTACAGCCTCTCAGCAAGGACTTCATAAAACTCAGCTGTTTCTCTTCAGAACCCAGACACACTGCAAATGCTTAATGCAAGCTCACTTCCCCTACCCCTACCCCATGGCCCTCATGTGGAATTGAAATCTGTCCCCTGGTTATAGAGTCTGCCCATTGTCCCCAGGACCTGTCTCTAACCATCTCTTCTTTGTGCATTGTCACAGCCATTCTGCTGCTTGGAGATCAATTAGCCAATTTCCCATCCACCTCTTCTCCAGGCTAACCTTTGTCCCCATTCCCAGTGGGAACTCTCATTGATTTCTCACTCATAAATTTGCATTAACGACCCTCCATGTACCAGGCACTGGGCTGAGCACAAGATAGAGCCTGATCTCTTGGTTCTCCCACTCCAGTGGGTGGACTAGGGGATCCCTGCCCCATTCTGATGACTCCTTGTGGGACCCTCGCCAGTTTTGCTATGTCCCTCTAAATACTGGGGCCAAGAAATCAGCCCAGCATTGCTTTGAGTCTTCATAGCCACCCTGGGAAGCGGGCAAGACAGCAATTATTGTCCCCCTGTGACCGATGAGGTCACTGAAGCCCAGAGAGGGAAAGTGACTTGCCCAAGGCCACACAGCAAATCCAGGTTTCACAGATTCACACACCTGGCTTCAGTCTCCTAACTCTCAGGGTGACACTTTCCTTGGATTTGGGGGAGGGAGGAGCAGAAGATTTTGGGGGAGAGGGAGCAGCAGACCTTGACCTTTCTGGCATCTCTGCCCACTGAGATTTGCAGGACCTGGCTGGTGAAGGCAAAATTACCACCTGCTTCAATTCTTCCCCCAGCTCAGTGGACGCAGGGGGCACCTGATGCCCTACCCCTGGTCTGCAAAATATAAAAGCTAAGGGCTTCCCTGGTGGCGCAGTGGTTGAGAGTCCACCTGCTGATGCAGGGGACGTGGGTTCGTGCCCCGGTCCGGGAGGATCCCACATGCCGCGGAGCGGCTGGGCCCGTGAGCCATGGCCGCTGAGCCTGCGTGTCCGGAGCCTGTGCTCCACAACGGGAGAGGCCACAACAATGAGAGGCCCGCTTACCGCAAAAAAAAAAGGCTAAAAAAAAAATCCCTGAGAAGTTAAAATTAGTTTTCCACCTTCTTCTGCCCCAGAAAGAGCTAACAGATCACCTGGAAGGAACTTTTTTCTTCTGGAAGCTGAGAGGGGTACTGGTGAGGGTGTTGAGGTTGGGGCCTGAAGGGTTGTTTTTCTCCCCAGCCTCATTTTCCATTTCCCACAGAGAAGGCACAGCACTTGATTCTATTTTAATATGAAAAGCCAAAAAGAGAGGTGTTTCTGCCCCAGGCCTGGCCGCCCATGACAGCATCAAGAGGCATTGGGGCTTAGCACGTGGCTCGGAGGGAGGGAGTCCTGAGGGTCACATGCCTGGCAATTAAGGCCGGCTCCAGACAGCAGGGCCAAGAGGGAGAGGGGCTGCTGGGAAGCGGGGAGAGTTCAAGTCTCCTGGTTCAGTCCCCAGCCCTGCCCCGACTCTGGACTGTGAGCTCCTTCTTTCTTGTCTAGGCCTCAATCTTCTCATCTGTAAAGTGGGCTCATACTGCCTACCTGAGTGGAATCAGGTAAGATGGGGAAGGGCGAAGAAGGGACCCCCTTTAACTGGATGTTGTCTTTGAAGTAGCCGCCAGGCAGGGGACAGGGACACAGTCACAATCCCATGTGACCACTTATGATGTTGTACTTCTAGATATGGAGAAATGGAAGCCTGGGGAAGCCAGCAATGCTGGTATTCAGGCCTGAATCTCAGGACCCGCAGGGCCCAAGCTCTTTCCAAACAGCCCATCTGACTGTACTTTGCAAACTCTTCTTTGCCTTTTGAGTCTGAATGACCATTACCAGGCTTGCTCCAGGGAAGCAACCTGAGCACCATGGTGGCCCCTCAGACTGCCCTCAAGTCGGAGGCCCTGAAGCCCCTCCTCGGAGTAGGACCACCAGGGCCCCTCTCCCAGCTCCCATCCACTCCTGCATCCCCACCCCCAGAGACAGTCCTCCTGCATTCCAATGCCCTGTGCAGCAGAGGTGCCCCTGCACGTCTACCTTACACACAGGAACTGCTCACAGAGAATGACAGAAGGAGCAGGGGATGGCAGTTTCCATAGCAACGCTGGGTTTCTCATTCCCGGCACATAACATGCCAAAGCTGGGTTGGGGTGGTGCAGTCCCCTCTCTCGTTGGAGAGGAGTCTCTTCCTCCCTCCCCTGCCGCCGCCATCTCCACCTTGCTTGGTCCCATCCAGACCTCGGGGGAGGGGCTGGGACACTTGGACCCACAAAGGCTATTAAACTTGACTCCATGGATGACAGGCCCACCGGGGGCTGAGGACAGCCTGAGGGATCTTTCAGTTGACGGTGACCTTGTGTAGAGGGAGTTGGGAAAGAAAAAGAGGGGAAGGGAGAGAGGACAAGACTGTCCCCACCTCACTCCCACCCTGGGAGAGTACTGTCCATAAAGAGTGACCCCTGTCAAAGGGGCTGCTGGGTACCCCCAGATGATGCTGACTCTCACTGCAGCCAAGGACCTGGCCTTGGGGTCACGTGGACCTGAGACTCGGTCCGGGCCTTGGCACTGATCAACGTGTGGTCTTTGCTCTCTGAGCTTGAGTTTATTCGTCTGGAAAATGGGAGAAATAAGAGACTCCAGCCCCTGTGGTGCAATGCTTAGTACCTCCGAGTGCAAAGACTGATGCTCATTCTTACTGCTTTGTGATTATCATTAATAATAACATTGAAGTCTGAACACTTCCGCCTGGCAGGGAGCCTTCCACAGCCCTCTGTTCTGCTCTTGTCACTCAGCTGCCCCCTACGAGAACCCTCTGGCCCTTCCAGTCCAGCTGCTCTGCTTCCTGCCTGTGGACTGAGCTGAATCAGAAGGGTGGTTTGGGGGAGCAGCAGCACACCTTTGCTCAGGTGCCCCTCTTGTCTGAAGTTCCTGCCCCAGGTTCCCTGTTCAAATCCTCCCTGATTATATCCCCCTCCCTCAGGAAGTCCTCCCAGCCCACAGGGATCTTGCCCTCCCCTGAGCTCACCTGGTTCCTTGATCCCAACTCCAACCATATGTTACCTGGGAGCACCTGTCCTTCATAATGAGCCACATTCCAGAGCTCTTTGGGGCGAGCTGATATAACATTTGTCAACTGTCCTGGGTGCTGGTCACTGTGCTGAGAATTTACAGGTGTGCCCCGCTATCTGAAAGTAGAGCGTGCCTATGAAAACTTCCATAAGCCAAAATGATGTAAAGTGAAGAAGCAATTACTTGAGGATGCATCTTGCTAACAGATGCACAAAATAGATCGAGATAAAACACAGACGTTCACAGAGTTCAAAGCTATGGTGGCTTGATGCTGAGATGCTGGGTGTAGTTCCCAGGAAGGGGCTTGGTGGGGCCGCTCTTGCTGCTGGGGTTCTGCAGTGCCTCTCTCACAGCTCTCTGCAAAACAAACACTGAACACCATTTTCACTTTTCGCCTTTTTTTGTAAAATTAAAAATCCTCTTCAGATTTCTTTTGGTTAACGAAACAGGTCTTTCATGAAAGTGAAGTGATGTAAAGTGAACTTTCGAAAAGCGAGGGATACCTGCACATGGGAAAGTGCCCAGTACCCAGCCGATACTCTGTAAACCGTTCTTATCATGGAGGCTGCACATAAACCTCCCTTAATCCTAACAATCACAGAAAATAAGTACCCTTGTTATCCCCATTTTAAAGACGAGGAGACTGAGACTCCCAGGGGTTGATGGATCTGCCTAAGGTCGCAAAGCTAGAAAATGGCAGAGCAGAATTTTAACCCAAAGCCCTTTACAGAAGCAACAGGGTGAAACAGCATTAACAGGTGGCAAAATCCTTCTTGGGGAGGAAATAGCCTTTATTTGGAAAATACTTTGACCACTGTCTCCATTAGAAGGTGACACGTGAGCCCAAGAACCAAGAAGTAAGTCATAAGAGCTGAGGCTTCATGAGCCCCTGCCATGCCCCAGGTGCCTCCCCAAGTACTGCAAGTCGATTTACCCAGTTAATCCTCCTAATGACCCTATGAGGAAGGTCTGAGAGTTAGTTCCATTTTTCAGATGCAGAAACTAAAGGGTAAGAAGTTAGGAAGCTGTCCCAACGTCACACAACTAGCAAACAGGTGCAAGATTGAACCAGGCAGACTGGCTCTGGTGCCCCTGCTCTCAACCCCTTTGCTCACAGGCTGAACTGTTTTGCAAAGACAAGGAGTGGAATTTGCGGTTTGCTCCTGGGAGGAGCAGAGGAGAGACACTGGAGATCAGTGTAGACAAGTGATATAAAGAAGCCATTAAAATGGGTTGAGATGGGCTCATGGGGGCAAACCCCCAGTGGTGGTGGCTGAAAGGTCCCTTAAGAGCACAGATGCTTAATGTGCATTTTAAGGTGATTTGCATCTTTGTGATGGAAACCCTAGCTTTCTCCCTGCTCCCCTTCTCCCACCAAATCTCCAGTGAAGTGTTCTATACTGATAACTGTTTTGTATGACTGCGGCAGAAGGGGAGAGGTTAAGTGAACAAAGAAAATTATCTTTAGTACTTTAGTAGGCAGATTTCAGGAGAGATGAGGATAAAATTAACATACACCTTCTAATGCAAGTTCAGTCTTTTGCACCTTATTTTACATCTTTTTGTGATAATTTGAAGAACAGTCAGAAATAAAGAAACAGGGACTATAGAGGCCAAAGGGAAGGGGGAAGACAGGAGAAGGATGGAAAGGTTTGGCAGGTGAAAAAGTACAGGAGCACACGGGAATGTGAGTGAGAACTAGTAAGAAAAAGAGTCTTGAGAAATGAAACTATGAGATCTGATTGAGATCCTCTTAAGTTTGATGGGAAAGACACAAATAAAAATAGGAATTACTTTTTTTTTTTTTTTTTTTTTGCGGTACACGGGCCTCTCACTGTTGTGGCCTCTCCCGTTGCGGAGCACAGGCTCTGGACACGCAGGCTCAGCGGCCATGGCTCATGGGTCCAGCCACTCCGCGGCATGTGGGATCCTCCCGGACCGGGGCACGAACCCGCACCCCGTGCATTGGCAGGCGGACTCCCAACCACTGTGCCACCAGGGAAGACCTATGATATTTTTAATCCATGATACTAGGATGTTAACTTCCTGGATGATGTCAAGGGTTTTCTTTCCTCCACCATGAGTCCCCAGTGCCTAGACCTTGGCGCTCAGCAGCTGCTCCAAATTACTTGTCGAGCGAGTGAATGAACTATGTGTTGAAATGAATGCACATATGAAGTACCTAGTTTTTCAATGATTGACAGGAAAGAGATTTTGTAATTAGGGTAGTGTGGTATCCGTGAAGATGATGTGGTCCCCAGACCAGCCACATCAGTGTGACTTGGAAGCTTGTTAGAAATGCAGACTCATGGGTGCCACTCAGACCTCTTGAGTCAGACACTGGGTGAGGGCCCAGCCACCTGCATTGTAACAAGCCCTCTCGGTGACTCTGACAAGCGCTCAAGTTTGAGAACTACTCTGTAATAAGGACCCTTGAACCCAGCATTCAATTTACACCACATACAGCAGGCTGTCTCCTTTGAGTTAACTGCTGAAGTTATTTTGTTTGGGGGCACTAATTCCCACTCCAAATGCCTGTGGAGAAATGATTTTCAGTGTAATGAATAACGCCTGGTCCAGAAACCAGGACAGAACGCCTGTGGAATTGTGTCAAGTAGGCAAGCGTGTTCGTCATCGTTCTGAACAGTTGTTCTGAAGTACGAAGAATTTTTAACATCAAAATATTATAAAAACTGCACCAGCAATAAGGACAAATTAACCTTTGAGAAAGTAAAATAAATGTTCCTTTTTATTATTTGTGTGGGTGTCAGCAGGCCTCCCCAAGCCAGATGGAATTACAGAACTTAACCCTATGGGCAATGAGAGAGAGAGAGAGAGAGAGGGAGAATATGATGGTTATTCCACCCCGTGTCATTCAAAGAGCATTAGTCCTGGTTGCTGGTCCTCTGCCGCCAGCCCCACCCCAGGGCACATTCAGAAATGCATGGGGGTGTTTTTTGTTGTATGATGGAAGTGCTACTTACTTTCAGTGGGTGGGAGCAACCACAGGACAGACCCACACAGCAAAGAACTGCCCACCCCAAATGCACCGCCCCTCCCCCAACCAAGCAACCCTCCCCCAGAGACAGGGCACTTCCCAACCATTCTCCTCATCAACTCCAGTCGTGCTTCCCCTCTTGGAGCCAGAATCCAATTTTTCAAGACGCAGGCCTTTCCTGTTCCCTGGGCCCTACACGCACAGCAGCTCCTGTTTCTGGACACAGGTGAGGAGCCAGGGATCAGAGTCAGAACTGGAGGAAAAACAGGTCGTACCGGTCCAATTAGAGACAGTCTGTGGGGCTGCCACGTGAGGATGCCTAAGGAAATGTCAAGGGTGATCTGCTATTCGTGACCTTTTGCTGAGTTTATTACTGAGCAAGTTGCAGCTTCATCTTGGAGGAGGGAGGTCCATTCAGCCAGGTTTTCACAAACATAAAGTGAGGTGGCTGGATGTGGTGCTCTCCACAGCCCCCCCTTGCAGCTCTGGGAGAGGACGGCACAGAGGCTGGGAGCCACGGCCCGGGGGCCAGCTGCAGGCTCACTTGTGTGACCTTGGGCAAGTCACTTGCCACTCTGTCTTAGTTGATTGACCCAACAGTAAAACGGGAGAATGGAGTTAATCTTTATAAAGCATCAAGAACTGAGCCAAGGGACTTCCCTGGTGGTCCAGTGGCTAAGACTCCACGTTCTCAATGCAGAGGGCCCGGGTTCGATCCCCGGTCGGGGAACTAGATCCCACAGGCCACAACTAAGAAGTCCTCATGCCACAACGAAGATCCCGCATGCTGCAACTGAGACAGCCAAAATAAATAAACATTTAAAAAAAAAAACAACAAAAAACCTGAGCCTAGGGGGTTAGGGGAGGGCTGGAGTGGGAGGCTGGGGTGAGAAGATGTAAGCTATTATACATGGAATGGATAAGCCACAAGGTCCTACTGTATAGCACAGGGAACTATATTCAGTATCCTATGATAAACCATAATGGTAAAGGATGTTAAAAAAAGAATGTATATATATGTATAACTGAATCACTTTGTTGTACAGCTGAAATTAACACAACATTGTATATCAACTATACTTCAATAAAAAAAATTAGTATAACTTTTTAAAACTTAAAAAATAAAAGAACCGAGCCTAGCGCCATATAAGTTTTTACTGTGATTATACCATAAGGATTTGACATGGTCCTGCCCTGCTGTTACTCACTCAAGATGGAAGAAAACATGGAGCCCACGCAAGCCTTGGCTAAGGCAGCCTAAATCCAAGGGTGGCTATAACTTTAGGCTTCCCCACCCTTGGTCGCTGGAGAAGTGTAACTCCCCACTTTTTTTTTTTTTTTTTTTTTTTTTTTGCGGTACGGCGGCCTCTCACTTTTGTGGCCTCTCCCGTTGCGGAGCACAGGCTCCGGACGCGCAGGCTCAGCGGCCACGGCTCACGGGCCCAGCCGCTCCGCGGCATGTGGGATCTTCCCGGACCGAGGCACGAACCCGTGTCCCCTGCATCGGCAGGCGGACTCTCAACCACTGCGCCACCAGGGAAGCCCGTAACTCCCCACTTTACATAAGCACCCTCGGGGGTTCTCCAGCTGAAGGGCATGTGCTTATGGCCCAGCCATCTGGAGCGAAGAAGGAGAATTCTCTAATTATTGTGGCTCTTCTAACATCAGTTCCTGAACAAGCAAACCGAGAAGGTATATTGCCAATTATGAACAGAGGAAAATCAGTCCCCCGCCCTCTTCCCCCACTTCTACCCCTGCAGCTCTGGTGCCCATCACGTGAGATGCCAAAGGGTCTTAAAAACCACTTAGCTTAACCCAACTCCCAGCCCCAGGCAGCCATCGAAATGGTCCGGTTTTCATTTAACATTCTCGGTCTGTTTCATTCAAACTTCATTAAGGCAGATAGATGGAAGGGCTTGGGGAGTCAAGTACCTAACATTTTTTGAGTACCTACTATGTGCCAGACCATAAGATAGGTGAGATCTATCATCTATCTATCTATCTATCTGCCCCTATAATCCCCACCCCAAATTTGTAATTCCATTTAATGGAAAGGAATCTAAGGACATATAAGAACTCTATTATACCCATTTTACAGAGGATGAATGACCATCAAGGAAACTGACTTGTCCAAAGTCATGCAAGTGGGAAGCAGGAGACCTGAGATCCAAACCGGCTCCGTCTGACTCCAGCCCATGCCATTTCCCATCACTAGGCTGCTTCCCAAAGCTGTTTCCATGGAAAACATGGTAATAAGCAATAATGATAATCCTGGAAAAACGGAGTATCTGGTAAAGGCTCTGCTCGTGAAAGCCTGTCTTCATCAAGAATTGTATACAGCTGCAAGTACTAGAGTTTCAACTTCAGCATAAACCAAAAGAGGCTGGCATGGTACTTCCATGAGGTCTTTAGAGACTCAGGGTCCTTGGATTTTCCTGCTCTGCCATCCTCATCGTCTGGCTTTCATCTTCAAGGTCCAGGTGGCTGCTGGAACTCCAATCATCACATCTACATTCCAGGCAAGAAGGAGGAGAAAGGAAAAAGACAAAAAGGGTCTATGCACTGCTCTTCTTAAGGAGACTTCTGAGCAGTTCCACTCAAAAATTTGTATTTATGTCTCAGTGGCCACCCCATCTACTCTGGGAAATGTGTTCTTTCAACTGGGCACATTGCTGTTGAGTATTTATCTGTTAGTGTCCTCCACCGCAGCTGGGGTCTTTCTGCCCCTTAAGATCTAGATAAGAATGCTTCCAATCCCCATTCTATTTCCCAAGAAACCAACCCCTAACATTTATGCAAATTCTCAAAGGATTGACATCCCCATGGCCTCCTCTAGCTCCTGATTCCCCTGAGTTAATTCCATTTATGGACTGTCTTGCTGTCCTGCATGCTCTGTGTCTGTCTTGGGTGAATCCAACTGAGGAACCCAATACCTTACCTATGTTTGAGCATGCACAAACACACACACACACACACACACACACACACACACACAAATCCATACTCACAAGGCATTTCTATATATGAGAGACTGTACTTAAGATTGGAGGAGATGGGCTAAGAAGTTATATCACATTCAGAGAATAAAAAACTTGCCCAAGTCAGTCCATATAATAAGTAGCAGTTCAAATAGCACATCATTTTGTCCCATATGAAGGGACTTCATCCAGCCCAGTGGCCCCTCTCTCCTCCCCATTTCCATGATGGTAGGTCTGGTTCTACAGAAGCAGCATCTGAGATAGGGATTCTTGTGCGAATGATCTGTTGGAGGCTGTGCTCTCAGGAGGAACCTAAAAGGGAAGGGGGGAAGCAGGACAGGACAGAAGAAGAGGCAAAGCAGAGGTGTGGGTTCCACGGAAGCTTAGCCTCGGCCCAGCACCATGGGGAGCTCTGGAGTGTGAAAGGCATTACAGGTTTATCCCTCCTTGAGCCAAAGAGCGTGGCCTTTTAGACTCTGTACTGGTCATTCAATGGCTGAGGGTGGGCAGGGTGACCTCCCAGGTCTCGGTAGGGGGAGCGTTCTCAGTTGGAGGGTACGGTCAACATCCATAGCAGGAGAGGCTTCAGTGAACCAGTCCTGCCAGGGTGTCTGGGCAGGTCCCCAACAGTGTCTATGACACTCTGCCTTCTCCACGGCCTCTGGAAACTCTAAATTCTCCTCCCTTATTTAGGGAGAGGATTTAAACTCCCCCCAGCTGCCCACTCCCAGACATGCTTTTCCAAACATATCAAAGGTCTCAGCAAAACATAAGCAAGATGCAGCCCTGAATTTAGAAGGCAGACAGGGCTTCAAACAACAGCCCTGCTCCCCTAGCTAGATGCTAACTATCTCGAAGGCACTGATTCTGGATCCCAGGCCGAATGCACTCACCTCCCACCAGGCGCGCAGCCACTAGAGATTTTTGTTTTGTTTTGCTTTGTTTTTATGGCAAATTAAATGATTCCCCAGTTAGCCCGCCTGCCTGAACCACTGAGTCAGGGGGCCTCACCAACCCCACCTGCCCTGCTCTCCAGCAAGCGATGCTGAAACTCCTGAAGTAATCATGTCATCCTGAGCTGTTCAAGTTTATTTCCACTAAAAATACACTCTGAAACTGGGGCACAATGAAAGATTGCTGACAAATGGGGAAGAGGAATAAATAAAGACTGTGAGGCCCTCTGATTCCTCACTGAGTCACCTCCAAACGCTCACCACCGAGCTGAGCTTGGACCCTCTCCACTCATCACTGTCACCAGTAAAAGCTAAGGCAGTCCACGTGGCCCCAGGAGCTTGTGAGTCATTGTTAGGAGATGTCCCTGTTGGAACTGAACCTGGGATTTTGCCAGGGAGAAAACAGAAGAGCTAGAGGGGAAGTGACTGGCTCCTGGACCACGCCAAGGATTAGTGGTGGAGCAGAACCTGGATTCCGTGCTCGGCTTACTCACTTCCCCACCCCCCACCCCCCAACGTCCCCAAGCCCCACATCCCCACCCCGTACCTGTGTCTGCAGTTCCTGTGTCACATCTTAAGGCAGCATAGGCATGTCAGAGGGGTCAGTGAGACCATCCTCACTATCAGTAAAGAATGCTTTCAGCTTCAAGTTACAGAAAACCAGATCAATGGCAGCTCAACTGTAAGGACGTTAGTGTTGACTTAATGAGACCACGGAGGGAGGTAGCCCCAGGGTGGGACCACTAGCTCAGCCATGTCAAGAAGGATCCAGCCTCTCCACTCTGCCACTCTGAGGATTTTGACTCTTTACCCTCAAGCTTATTGCCTCGTGTCACAAAATGGTTGCCATAACTCTGGCTATAAAGTCGTCATAAATAGTATCCAAAGCTAAAAGGAGTTAACCAAAAAAGGTGGGGGGACGCTGCTTTCTCTCTGGGTAGCTCTCTCTTCTATGGAGGAAGGAAAATTTTCCTTACATCTCACTGGCCAGAACTAGGTCACGTGCCCACCCCTTCACCAATCAGTGGCAAAGGAGAATGAGATCATCAGGCTTAGTTTAGACCAATCAGGATTCACCTTTGAGTCTGGACGTACTGCAGTGCCCACACAGCCAGAGTTCTCTCTGCAGTACCTCCTCTGTGAAATGGGGGTAAGTCACACCCACCACCTGTGGTTATCATGAGGATCATTGAATGAAAACACTCTGTACCTATATGAGGCAGAAATATTATTCTTGCAATCCTGAGAAGGAAAAACTCTATAAAAATAGACTTTTGGGGCTTCCCTGGTGGCGCAGTGGTTGAGAGTCCGCCTGCCGATGCGGGGGACGTGGGTTCGTGCCCCGGTCCGGGAAGATCCCACATGTCGCGGAGCGGCTGGGCCCGTGAGCCATGGCCGCTGAGCCTGCGCGTCCGGAGCCTGTGCTCCGCAACGGGAGAGGCCACAACAGTGAGAGGCCCGCGTACCGCAAAAAAAAAAAAAAAAAAAACTAGACCTTTGATCATTAGAGAAATACCTTCTATGAGGAGCTGAGTTACAAGATGTTGCTAAGAGATGTTTGTACTGAACACAAAACTTCTTTGGGAGAATAAATCCAAGGAGGGAACTCCCCAAATCGCACAGAGACCTCGGTGCTGAAGAGATGGCAAGAATCATTTGAAGAGCTGAAAGGGTGGGTGAAAGGGGGACGAAGAGGTAGCTGTGCCTGGTTGGCGCTCAAGGGTGTCGGAGCGGGAGTGGAGAGCCATGGGGATTTAGGAGCTGCCTGCTTGGTTCTCTGGGAAGAGCTGCCCAGGGTCAAGCTTTGGAAAGCTCTAGGGAGAGTGTAAGGAGAGCCTCAGGGGGAAGGAGGCAACAGACAGTGAGGTCTGGGCTGAGCCGGGGCTCCTGGCTCGGGAGGAACATGGCTGGGAGGCCCGGGGCGGGGGGGGGGGGGGCACCTGGAGAATCCACTCCCACATTCAGGCACCAGCACTGCCCTCCCAGTTCCACCTCTGCCTCAGTGAATGACCTGGTCCAGGTGCTCCTCCCTAGAGGGACCTCAGCTTTTCCATGAACTCCCAACATGGGAGTTCATTTTGTTTTTCATTCTCTCCTTCTTTAATTGCTCATTCAGCAAATACTTATTAAACTATATATGCAGAGGCAGGGAGGCGTGTGGCGTCAGAGTAGGTAGTGATCTTAGGTGACTTGCTTCACCCATCTGAGCCTCAGTTTCCTCCTCTGTAAAATGGAGTTGATCATTCAACCTACCTCATAGGTTTTCATGGTGATTAAAAGAATTACTACATGTAAAGTGCTTATACAGTGCCTGACACACAGTGAGTGCCCAGTCAATGTAAGTTACTGCCTTTACGTTCCGGGGAACCATGCTGGACACTGGGGGTCTGGGGATGAGTAGAGCAGGAGGGTTACTACCTTGGCACTTCGAGTCTAATGGGGGCTACAGACATGGATCAGCTATAGTCACTTGAAACAGAATAGTAATAAATGGTGGTAAGAGATTCGAAGCAGAATCACAGGGTCCTGTGGTCACACGACCAAGCCAGCCATGGGGATCATGGGAAGCTTCCCCGAGGAAGCAGTTTTCAGGCTAACATCTGAAGGATGAGGAGGGTTAACTAGGTGAAGCGGGGGAAACTTCCAGGCACGTACGAACCCTGCAGTGGGGGGAGTATGGCATGCCCGAAAATCTGAAGGATGGCCTGGGGGTCTGCAACACTGAGTGGGAGGAAAGATCCCCAAGATGGGGTGGGAGCCAGACCAGGCCTGACTCGGGGGCCACATTTGCCTGGTATTTTATCCTCAGGGAAATGGGAAAGCACGATCACTGCTGTGCTTTAAACAGAAGTCTCTCAAAAGATTGGAGGCAATCTAAACATCCATCCATAACGGACCACGTAAATAAATGACGGTACTCCATGCAATGGACAACTCACTTTTTAAAAAGAGCAAGGGGGACTTCCCTGGTGGCGCAGTGTTTAAGACTCCACGCTCCCAATGCAGGGAGCCCGGGTTCGATCCCTGGTCAGGGAACTAGATCCCACATTCATGCCACAACTAAGAGTTCATGTGCCACAACTAACGAGCCGGTGAGCTGCAACTAAGGAGCCCACCTGCTGCAACTAAGACCCAGCGCAACCAAGATAAAATTAATTTAATTAAAAAAAATAAAATTAAATAAATAAAAAGAGCAAGGAAGAGGAGGTGGTGACATTTCATGTCCGGAGGGGAAACAGTCTCCAAGATATGTTAACTGAGAAAGACCAGAGCATACCAGTGTTTATCATAGGCTGCCATCTGTGCGAAACCCAGCAGGAAGAGAAAAATAGGTACACATCCACATATCCATATGTACATAAGCCACCTCTGGAAAAATTCTTTAAAAACTGGTATATTAGCTGTCTCTGAAAAGGAAAGCCAGGTGGCTGGGAAGACAGAGGAAAAGGAGACTTGTACCATTTTAATTTTGAACTGTGTGTTTCTTGAGATATAGATAGATAGAGTGAAATTTTACAAATAAAGTGGTTCCTCTGGCTGCTGTGTGGAGACTGAGTTGGAAGCTGAGAGTAGGAGTCAGCAGGTCAGTGACTCATCAGCTAGGAGCTGGTAGCTTGGGGATGTAAGGATGGACAGAAAAGTCAAGGGTATGCATGAAATAAAACTGAATTCACTTTGCAGCCCTTTCTGCTCTGCTTCTGTCGCTGTTTGAATGGAAGAGGAGAACCTGAGACAGGAGAGACTGTCCCCCAGAGAGCTCTCCTCCATCAAGCTTTTGTCTAAAAGGTGGTTGCTTTGCACCTGGTGGCACAAGTAGGATCTGAGAGGGACTTGAGCAAAAAAAGCAAGGGACAGTGTTAGGAGGGGAGGACCACCCCAGCAGCCTTCTTCTCTCCGGAACTTCTTCCTCACGGGTCACCCTCCCTTGAAGAATTCTGGGTGTCAGAGTACTTAGCGGATCCATTTACCTTGCAGTCCTAGGCAAACACGTGGTTCATTGGTACCCCACATGGCATTCCCATCTCTCCTTGCCTAGGGTCATCACCTCCTACCTGCTAGTTCAGGGGAAACATTTCCTCATGGAGGAAGAAGCTAATCCTTTGACTTAAGGTGATGAAGGAGTGATTCATGAACGGAACAGTTGAACTCTGATTAAAATGCAAACGTCCTTGGGAGAGACCACATAGAAAGCTATAATTCACTCACCAAGAGTACAAAGTAACCCTTATAAAACTGTGAGTCACATGGCCACAGACAAAGGAACACAGTTCACTAACCAAACAATAATTCGAGTTTGGCCGCTTGTTATGAAGTAAAATATAAACTTACTATCTTGAGTAAGATAGTAAGTTGAGTGTGACCCAACAATCACACTCTTAAATATTTATGCAAGAGAAATGACACTATATGTCCACACAGACTTTTATATGAATATTCATAGCAGCTTCAATCATAATGACCCAAATCTGGAAACAACCCAAATGTCCATCAACTGGTAAATGGATAAATAAATTGTGCTACGTCCACACAATGGAATATTACTCAGCCAGCAACAGGAACAAATATGGATACATGGGACCACATGGATGACTTTCGAACACTATATGGTAAGTGGAAGAAGCCAGACACGAAAGGCAAATCACTGTTTGATTAGCTGCATGTGACATTCTGGAAAAGGCAAAGCTATGGGGACAGAAATGAAACTGTTGGATTATCTTTAATTCAAATCAGTGGTTTTCAGGGGCTGGGCGTAGGAAGAGGGACTGACTGCCAAGGGCATGAGAGAATTTTTAAGGGAATGGAAATATTCTATATCTTCACTGTGATGGTGATTACATGACTGTATCTGTTTGTTAAAACTCACTAAACTGTACACTTTAAAAGGTGAATTTGGACTTCCCTGGTGGCGCAGTAGTTAAGAGTCTGCCTGCCAACGCAGGGGACACGGGTTCAAGCCCTGTCCGGGAGTATCCCACATGCCGTGGAGCAACTAAGCCCGTGCGCTACAACTACTGAGTCCGCACGCCTAGAGCCCGTGCTCCGCAACAAGAGAAGCCACCGCAATGAGAAGCCCACGCACTGCGACGAAGAGTAGCCCCCGCTCACCGCAACTAGAGAAAGCCCGTGCGCAGCAACGAAGACCCAACAGAGCCAAAAATAAATTTAAAAAAATTTTTTTAAGTGAATTTTACTGTATGTAAATTATACCTCAATACAACTGATTTGGGGGGGAAAATCTGCAGTTTCCTCACTTGTTTTTCTCAAATTCTGTAAAGCGGATATGCAGTGTCCCAACCACAAAAAAGAAACTCCCACCCACAGCTGGAACCCACTCCACTCTCAGCACCCCTGTTCTGCGTCTCCTGATCCTGCATTATAAATGCCCCAAAGGCACCTTCTGGGTGGGGGAGGCTACCTAAGAGGCTTCCAATCAACACTGAGAGCCCTGGAGGCTCACAGGAGGCGCCTAGGGCCCTGGGGGGAGTGGGAGGTCGGGGGAGGAGCCATGGGGGCGGAGTTCTGGGCCCAGCCTCCAGCAGAGCAGTCCCTGTGATGTTTCTATATATTGAACTTTAACCTGACTTTCTGTGGGAAACAGCGGTTCCTCTCAGCCAAAGAGAAATTTGAAAAGCAGTGGATCTGATACTCCTTTCAAGCCCCCTTCGGATCTGACAGTCTGTAGCACAATATGCAGAGAGGAACTAATATTTATTATGTGTTCTAATTTAATCATTTGATTAAACCCTCACAGGAGCTCTGCGAAATGGGGATTGTTTAATTCAGTTTTCACACGTAGGAAGCGTGGACTCAGGAAAGAGAGGTGATGTGCTCAAGGCATAGGGTCAGCGCGGACCGGTCCAGCCACGCGTGCCCAGCCTATGATGCATGAACTTTACAGGGCAATCGGCGGCACCCCCCGTGCGAAATGCTTTAGGAGAGTTGCAGATAAAGTAACAGGGGAGCCGTGACGGGGAGAGGTGCTTTCTTGCTGGAAAGAAAATACCCTTGAAGGCTGGACAGGAAGCCTACCTTTTCCTGGAGAGGAAAAGCCCGGAGCCAGCCTTGCGGCTGGAGTGTGTGTGGGTGGGGGCGGGGAAGGTCACCTAGGAGAGGAGGGAGGCGGGCCTGGGGAGGCTGGTCAGAGAGGGGCCTACCTTGACCACCAACTCCCCTGGCAAATAGGTTTTGCAGACGCTCAGGATGAGCAGAGGGAAAGAAAGGGCACCAGCCTCTAAAGCCGACGCCACTTGCAGAACGCAGGGCTGAGGGTTTGCCTTCTTCCCATGTTTGCCAGGAGCAATGGCCCCCAAGCCATAAGGGAGGATGTGTGAACGATCCAGGGGTGAATTAAACCAATATTTAATCACCACCGCTCAATCCTGGGGCCAGCGCCCGATGCTTTCACTAATCTTAACTTATTTGATTTTCATAATAAGCCTGTAGAATAAGTGTCATTATTCCTAAACTCTCACTCGGCAAACACAGGCAGAGTGCTTATTACGTGCCAGGTACTCCTGGAAGACCTAGAGGTAGAGACAGTGGAAGACAGTGGAAGGCGTGTATCATGATTCTGCATTTTACTAGCTCTACGTCATTGGTTGGGTTACCTCTCTGTGCATCAGTTTCCTCATCTATGAAATGGACATAATAGTAGCACCTACCCAGGGCTATTGAAAAGCATGTTACAAAGCCTGGCTGCCTGCATGTCACGTGAGCCATGGGCTGCAGCTGATTGGACAAGGGGCGGGAGTCTGATGCGGAGGCAGCCAGCCCATTGGCCAGGGGCTTATGATGTGGCTATGGGCAGAAAGATGAGCTGAGCCCATGAGATTTTCTCTGTGAATTGGGAGATGCAGAGAATGAAGCCAGCAAACCAAAAACATATATTCACATGTACCCACAAATGTTGGAAAGCCATATAGATGCTCCAATATCCTAGCTTTTGAAAGGCACCTCAGTTGGACTAATTAAGCCACACCTATTTATCCAAGGTCATTCAGTTTTCAGTGTATTTTAACCTCCAACATTCCCACCACACCTGTGAGTTGAGTGGGGAGAGAACACTCCCCTCATTTTACTGATGAAAAAGCTGAGGCTCCCAGAGCAAAGTGACTGGAGGTGATCACAGAGCCGGCGGGGTAGAGAAGTTGGCATATAGAGGCAAGACCGGCTCTGGATGGAGTTCTCTCTCCATTACATCAGCCTTCTGGTTTCAACTGGTTCACCGGGTGTTCAGAAGAAAATCTTGTTCACTTTGTAGTTTAGTGAAAAATTAACAACATGTATTTTATTGTCAACTCTGAGATACGTTCAGGATTGAAAATGTGGCACATTTTGTTCCAGCCTTTATTTAGTACCTGGTTCGGATCCAGGCCCTATGAACAAAACAGCCAGGACTGCAGCTCGATTCTCCGTGCCAATACAGGGATGCTGGCACGGGATGAGTAATTCCAAAAAACGGGCAGCCCCTGAGCCTTGCCAGCCTTCCTCTGGGATACCTGAGGGATGTCTTTTTGAACCCATTTCGTAGTTTAGAATTCCTAAAAATTATTTTTCTGTCCATCTTCCTCAAAGTGGGTGTTGGGGAGCTGGGGTTTGATCTGCTAAGCTTGGCCTCCAAGGTCTGTCAATTGGAACTTCTTCCCAGTTAACCTTGTACCCAGGGATGCAAGTGCTACCCAAACTCCAGCCAGGATCACTCACTCATTATTCACTCCACATTCATTAAGCACCTAATACGTGCCAAGGACGGTGCTAGATGCTGGCGATAAAATGACAACAGAGGGATAACGTCCCCATATTCAAGAAGCATATAGTTTAGAGTGAGATATGTACATTAATTAATCAATCATACGTGTAAATATAAAACTGCAACCTGTGGAAAAGTCCAGAATGGGGTGATTAATTACAAGAGAGAGACTCGGCTTAGGATGGGTGAGTGTATCAGGAAAGGATGCTCTGAAGAAGGGATGGCTCTGTTGAGATCTGATACCCATAGTCTCACATCCCCAACCTACCCCCAGCCAACCCTGACCATCCCTGGGGCCGGAGTATTTCTAACACCCTCATCTGACCTCACCACTCTCCTGCTTGTAAGTCAGCAGTGACTCCCCGTTGCCGGCTGGCTAAGTTAAAACTTTTCACGTGGCCTTCAAAGTAGGGGTCTGCCAAGCTGGCCAAGTAGGCGACGCAAAAGCCTGGGGATATAAGAGCCAGAGGGTGGCCCCCGAGGGTCATCTCTGGAGAGACGACACCCCTGCTCTACATCCGATCCATCAAGACTACACCCTGAACATGTCTCTAACCCACCCACTTCTCTCCTCTTCCTTGTCCACCATCTTGGTCCAGGGCTCTTCCTACTGGGAGCTGCCCCACTACAACAGCCTTCTCCCCTCTCTCTGCCTCTGGTCTCACCTTCCTCTCCCTGCGGTGGCCAGAGTGCTCTGGGACCCCGTGATGCCCTCTACCGCATCACTGCCCCACCTAAACACTTCACTATCACCACTACCACATGCTGGCCCAATTTCACACCCCTGCACCACCTGGCCTCGGCCTCATCTAGAATCCTACCTTCAGCCAGAAGGGGTTAAGTGCAGCTGCCCTTGAGTGCCACACTCTCCCGGGAGACTGAGATTTGCACTTGCTGTTCTCTTTAGAGAGATGCTCTTCCTCTCTCAGCATCCCTCCCCTTGGGGCTCAGACCAGGTGTTACCTTCTCTGGACACCCAGCCTGGGGCAGGCGTTCCCACTGTGCTCCTGCAGAGCCCAAGGCCCTTCACCACAGTCATTGCAATCGGTTGTCATCGCCTGTCAGTCTTTCTAACCAGAGACTGATACGCAAGAGAGCAGGACTGTGGCCACCGCTTTTGCCACAGCGGTCAGTGCAAAAATCTGGTGGCGGGGTAATGGGCAGCTGGGGCAGCACAGATGGAAGGAGGGATGGCTGATAATTGGGTAGACAGATGGGTGGACAGGTCCATGGCTTGATGGAAAGAGGGTGCACAAGCAGGTGATAAGAGATGGATGGACGCGTGGTAAGAAGCTGGGGAGCCTGGGGGTGTGGTAACCAGTGTGCTTGGATTTGAATCCCAGCTCTACCTCTTACTAATTGTGTGACTTGGAGCAAGCTATTGAACATCCCTAAGCCTCAGATTTTTTCATCTGCAAAATGGAGATGATGACAATACTGTCCCCATATGGCAGCTATGTGAGTTTAATAAGTTGATCTGAGCGCTGTCAGCGGGGTATGCCATGCTAAGGGGTGGCAGCAAGGAGAGTCCAACCCTGGAGGGCCTGGACACAGAACGGGGAGGGCAGGTGGAGGTGGTCATGACAGGCAGGCCTGTGGCAGTAAGAAAGGATTAGACCAGAGAATGACGCTTCCTCAAAGGAGGATGGAGCTGCCAAAGTCAGCGTGGGAGTAGCCAAAAGTGGAGACGGCGCTGCACTGGGCACTTTCATCTGCAAATGTGCAAAGCAGAGGTTCTGGTCCCCATTCAAGGGAAGGCAGAGAGGCTGGCCTGGAGGCAGCTGGTGAGGGGCAGAGCTGGGGTTCGCGTTCAGGTCTGTCTGCCAAGTGTCTTCCCTCTACCCCATCGCAGTTCACATATAAAGTGGCTTCCACTGCTGGAGCACCATCAACTAGGATCCAGTGGTCCAGCTGTGGTCACTGGGATGTGTCTCTTCCTTCTCCCCAAGGTGCCTGGCATGGGGAGGGGGGGCCTGTCTGGGAAGAAGGGAGGAGGGGAGCCCTTTTTCTGGGGATTGGGGAAGGAGGTGACCTGGTCTTCAAAGAGCAGAGTTTCTGGGCTGGAAGTGACTTGAGAGGTGGTACTGGTGCCCGTGTAATGGAGAAGGTGTGGACACCGGATCTGGATCTTGGCAGAAAATGCCTGTAGCTGCATTGATTACAACCTCCCGAGGAGATTCAGTAGCTCCTTTCCATAGATAAGGCACATGGGGTGGAATCAGGTATTGGCTGCCTGGGCTGGGCCAGCTGAGAGGGGAGACCAGCCAGCTTCTTCTCATCAAAGAGGGTGGAGAGGAGCTGAGGAGGGGACAGTGATATGGTTCTCCATCCCCTCAAATCCTTCTCCCCCACATCTGCCGCTAACCTGCAGGACGGTGGGCAAGAAAACATACGTTTATGGGAGACCTAGCACGGGGAGGAGCTGTCCATACACTTTCACAGACACAATCTCACTTGATCCCCATGACCAACTTCGTTATTAGCACCATTTATAGATGGGGAAACTGAGGCTCAGAGAGACAAATGACTTGCCCAAGATCCCACTGCCAGGAAGTTGAAGAACTGGATCCCAACCCAGATCTATCTGTCCTCAAAGTAGGTGTCACTGCTTGAGCTCAGCATGCTCCCACCCCTCTCCGGGCCTGGGTTTCCCCATCTGCACAACGATGCTCTTTGATGAGATGATCTCTAAGGGCTTGTCCTGGGCTGGAGCACACGCCCAAGATGAAAGGCATCACCCTTGAGTTCTAGGATCAGGAACAGAGCATCTACTCTGAGCCAGGTCCCATGCTGGGTGCTGGGGAGAGAAAACCAAAGACTCCGTCCCTGTCCTCAAGGACAGGGCAGTCTGTGGGGGACTGACAGCCCCAGGGGTGGTCCCAGTACCCGAGGTGAATTCTCCCATACACGCTGAATCCTCCCAGGCACCCAGCTCCAGGATCAGGGCCCAAGGGAGAGACAATAAAGAACCTGGGTCCCGACCAAGAGGGGCTTGTCTTGCTTGTAGAGATTCACCAGGGCCCGTCACAGCTCCCGACCCCAAGAATGAGGGCGGGCCTCACGGGCGCATCCTTCAGCCCTTTCACATCGGCCCCTGAGTTAGCTGAGAAAGGGATCCTTCACTAGCCTCATTTTGTAGACGAGGACAAAACTGAGGCTCAGAGGAGTTACGTAGCTCATCCAAGGTCGTGGGGCTTTGGAGGAACAGGAAGCTATAAGCCCTCCTATTGCCTTGTCTCCTTCCACACCCCCTCCAAATCCCTTAAAACTCAGAGGAGATCTAAAAACATACAATACATGGCACCCCGTGAGTCAAAGCTGGCAGACTCAACCACAGGGCAGACACAAAAGGCCTCCTGAAGGAGGTGGGGACTCGTGCTGGGTCCTAAGAATGGGGGCGCGGGGGGCAATTGGCTGGAGCAGCGCAGGCATCCGGGCCGAGGAATCACGTGTGCAAAGGCCCAGGGACAGTGTAGCTCCCGAGCAGTGCTTGGAGCAGGGAGAACAGCTGGGGCAGGGAGCACGCACAGCTGGGCAGGGAGCTCTGGGGCGGGGCAGGTGCGGGCTGGGGACCTGGATGGGTGGCTCCTGGCTCTTTCGGGGGCTCGAGAGCCAGGCTGCATTTTACAGAAGCCGGGAGCTGGAAGGTGCAGGGAGCGGCGTGGGTGGTACACTGGGACTCCTCATCCACTGAGTCTGGGACACAGGACTGGGCTGACCTCACTGTTTGACTCGAGTGGTCACTTTTTCTTTCTGAACTCGTTCCCTCCACAGAGAATCGGAATCTCCAAGAGTCCATGAAGTTCTGACATTTATGACTCGGGGTTGGAATGACCTTTATGAAATCAGCACCGTTACTGAGGAGCATGGGGGTGCCCGACCCTGAGCGGGGCTGTGCATGAGGCCAGGGAGAGGCCAGGATGTGGGAGCAGGACCCATCTGGTGGCCTCTGGGAGACGAAGGAACTGGGGGTGCAGAGGAGGGCTAGGGGCAAGCTCTAGATGAGGCTGATGGACCCCTTGCAGCCAAATGGGGGGGGAGGGCAGCTAGGAGACAAACCTGAAATGGTAAACAGATCCCTCCCCCTCCCACACCCCCTGCCCTGGAGGAGCCCATCCCAGCCTCCCCGAGCCTCACTGCACCTCCTGACCCAGAAGCCAGTGTGTTTTCTGTCCCTTTTGCAAACACCTCCCTCCCAGCTTCTCCAGCCCATCCCAACCCTACCAGCTAAATCTCATCCCTGGGTCCTCCGGTCTCCAAGAGGCCCCTGAGGAAAGGAAAGAGAACACCCATCGTTTATTCATTCCTTCAGAAAATACGTGCGAACTGCCCACCCTGGTGCTGTCCTAGGCACGTGCAGTACGGTTGAGCAGGGATCCCTACTTCCTGGCTCACATGCCAGCCACACAGAGAGCACTAAATGGAATAGAAGAGAAGGTGGGTGATACGTGACATGGAAGGCGGGACGAAGCAGCACAGGGCAAGGGGAATGGGGCGGCCGCAGTTTAAAAGAGGTGGTCAGGCTAGGCCTTGCAGTGGCGTTGGGGCCGACCGGAAGGATTTGGGGGGAGCTGGCTCTGAGCCACAGTAATGGACCCAAGGCTCACAGCAGCTCCATGAGTCACTTACTTTACAGGCTCAGAGGGTGAATGCATAGCCCGAGGTTGCTCAGCCAGTAGTAAGTGATGAACTCAGGATTCAAACCCAAGTCCACTGATTCTGAACCCACACAGGGAAGTGTAGCGGTTGGGACTGGAGCGTGGATGCCGGGGACCTGGTGAATGAGAGTCGAACCTCAGATTGGCCACATCTTAGCTGAGCCCCAAGCAGGCTACTCTGAGCCCCAGGTTCCTCATCTCTAAATGAGGGTCATGGCAGGGCTCTCCTCGTGGGATAATTTAGAGGATCAGAAAATGCAGTACACGGGGGATTTCCCTGGTGGTCCAGTGGGTTAAGACTCCGAACTCCCAGTGCAGGGGGACTGGGTTCGAACCCTGGTCGGGGAGCTAGAGCCCACATGCATGCCACAACTAAGAGTCTGTATGCCACAACTAAGAAGTCCCCATGCCACAACTAAGAAGCCCGCATGCCACAGCTAAGACCCGGCACAGCCAAAATAAATATAAATAAATAAAAATAAATCTTTTAAAAAGGAAAGAAAATGCAGTACACGAAGTGTTGACGCAGTGCCCGGCACCAGACGAGGCTGCAAAGTGATGACAGATCGTCACCGTCATTAGCTTCATCATCCCCACCGCCAGCATCGCTATCATCATCGACGCTGTCACCTTCATCTTATCCCCATTATCGTCATCACATCGTCATCATTTCTACTGTGCTTCATCTGCCCGAACCACACCCCAGAGCCCCCCACTAAGGGCGTCTGGTCTGTGGCCTGGGCCGGTTGATGGAGCCTCTACCGAGGGGCTGGCTGCCCTGAGAACGCTGCCTTCGTTGATGGGCAGGTTCCCTTTGGCTCCGTCTCCCCCGCGCTTGTTCCCTCGCTCCTCTCTCTCCAGGCTGATGAAATATGGACGAGCTGACAATGGTGTGGCTGCCAAGCTGGCTGCCACCACCCCAGGGAGGGTGATGGATAGCCCAGATTACACTGGCCCGGCAGTGGGGAGGGGGGAGAGCGGCAGCCCCATCCATGTCAGGGCCCTCCGCCCAGTCTCCTCCAGCCCACCTCGTCTGGCAGCGCCTGCCCTCCCAGGAGCTGCCAGGGTCCCCATCCCAAAGGTTTGTGGCCTCTGTCATCTTGGCCCCTCACTACAGCTGGCGGTGGAGAAAGTGCTGGTCTCTTTGCAGATGAGGGACGTGAGGCCAGAGGGGGGAAGAGACCTTCAGAGTGAGTGGCTGTCAAGACTAGAACCTTCCAATTTCCCAGTCTAATGCTTTGCCACGGCCTTGTCAACACCTGTCCAGATACTTGAGGTATTTTCCATACTTGGGGAGCAATGTATCTTGGATGTTCTGAGCCCCGTCCCTGGAGTCAGGGAGTTTGGGTCCCAGCTCTGCCACTTAGAATGCCCTTAGGGAAATTAGTTATAACCCCTGGGCTCAATTTCCCCATCTGTTAAATGGAGATTATGATCCTAGTCATCTCCTGGATTCAGAAGCCCACCTTGGGACTTCCCTGGTGGCGCAGTGGTAGAGAATCCGCCTTCCAATGCAGGGGATGCGGGTTCGAGCCCTGGTTGGGGAACTAAGATCCCACATGCCGCGGGGCAACTAAGCCCACGCGCCACAACTACTGAGCTCGTGCGCCTCAACAAGAGAGCCCGCGTGCCGCACACTACACAGCCCACGCGCCCTACAGCTCGTGCGCCACAACTAGAGATAGAAAACCTGCACATCACAACTAGAGAGAAACCCGCGCGCCACAATGAAAACCCCACGTGCCGCAACTAAGACCCGACGCAGCCAGAAAAAAAGAAATAAATAAAAGAAAGAAAGAAAAATAAGTATAAGATAAATAAATAAAAAAGATTCTGCGCTCCCAATGCAGGGAGTCTGGGTTCGATCCCTGGGGAGGGAACTAGATCCCACATGCGTGCCGCAACTAAGAGTTCGCGTGCCACAACTAAGGTGCCCGCCTGCTGCAACTAAGACTCGGAGCAACCAAATAAATATATTAAAAAAAAACAGAAGCCCACCTTCCCAGAACCATACCTGGGTCAGGGTCTCTGAGGAATGCCGAAGCTCCCTGCCCTTCCCTTTTGCCTCTCCACAACCCTCGTGCATATTCCCCTCCCCTGTGCTGCGCCTTCCACCTGGAATGAACTTCCCCCTCTTCACCTGGCGAGCCCAGGGTCCAGTTCAAATAGCACCTCTGCTGGGAAGCCTTCCCTGGCCCTCATGTTTCTACATGGGGCATATAGCTCCCAATTTGGAAACATCACTGGGCTCGGCCACCCGTGGGCCACAGCCTGGGTCCCACAGCACAGAGGTCCATCACTCGGCTGCCTCCCCCTCAGTGTCCTGGCAAAGTCTTCTCCCTGGAGCCAGAGCAGGGGCTCGCTTTTGATGGAGAAGTCAGTCACGGAGGTAGCAATTGACAAAGGCTCTGGGCTTTATTCCTACCAGAGATGTCTGACTTTCCACAGGGGATTAGAAGTCAGGAATTGCTTTTCACAAACCCGAGGGCAGAATCAGGAGTGGTGGATGTTTACGATGAAGGATAGAATAAAGAAGAGAGGTTTCGATCAGCTGAGACCCTACAAGCCCCCTAAATCCCACCATGCCAACAGCTGCCTGTGTCCCTCTGGGGCCGGGGCAAGTGGGTATCACCTGGACCCGGCCCTGCTATAAACACTTCCTGCTGCAGGATGCATAAAATCTAAAGTCTGGTGCCTGCCAGCTCCCGCCCCACCTGCCTCAAATCTTCTCGCTCCTGGTGTCCACCCCCCACCCCCGTGCACTACTTCCCACCACATGCACATTCCCTTATTTTATTTTTGCTACGCTGACTTCAACGGTCCTCCCTCTGCTGAACTCTGCTGCCTCAGGGCTTTTGCACAGGCTCTTTCCTTTGCTTGCGATGCCCTTTCCTCAAGTCTTCACCTGGCTTATGTCTACTCATTCCCTCAGTCTCCACTGAAATAGCACTTCTTCAAAGATGCCTTTCCCAGCCCCTCGGACTGGGCTGAACCTCTCTTTTTGCTCCCCAGCACCCCGAGCTTTTCCTCCATAGCACTTATCACAGTGTGTGATTGCACATTTTATTTGTATCATTGCTTGCATCCTGAGAGAGCCATGGCCAAGAGCGTGGACTCTGGAATCAGACTGTGTGGGTTTACAAAGAAGTTTTCCCTCACATGAGCTGTGTGGCCCGGGCCAAGTTACTTCATCTTTCTGTGCTTCTCCAGTCTCCTTGTCTGTAAAATGATCCGGTAACATCACCTCCTCGCGGCACTGCTGTGAGAGTTAAATGGGCTTGTGCAGTACAGCACTTGGAACAGCACCTGGTCCTCAGCGGGAGCTTGATACACCTACCTGGATCATGACCATCTGTCTCCAGGTTGGAATGTAAGCTCTGCGAGGGCAGGGACTGTGCCCATTTGTTCACCAACTCACCTCTAGCCCCCGTGCTGGCTACATGAATAAGAAATACTGGCACAGGAGCCAATACATAGTGAATGAATGAAACTATGAACGCTGTAGTGAAGTGTTACCAAAAGTTTCCAGGTTTAGAAACCTTTGTAATTTTAAAGGATTCTATGGACTCTCTCTAAAGGACTTTATGGAGAATAGGTTCACTTCAAGTATTCATTAATGGAGAAAGATAATAATAATATCATATCACCACGTTGCTCTGAGTTCAGTAATGTTTTTTTTTTTAATATAAATTTATTTATTTATGGCTGTGTTGGGTCTTCGTTGCTGCGCGTGGGCTTTCTCTAGTTGTGGTGAGCCAGGGACTCTTTGTTGTGGTGTGTGGGCTTCTCATGGCGGTGGCTCCTCTTTGTTGTGGAACACAGGCTCTAGGCGCCCGGGCTTCAGTAGATGTGGCACGCGGGCTCAGTAGTTGTGGCTCGTGGGCTCTAGAGTGCAGGCTCAGTAGCTGTGGCGCACAAGCTTTGTTACTCCGCGGCATGTGGGATCTTCCCGGCCCAGGACTTGAACCCGTGTCCCCTGCATTGGCAGGTGTATTCTTAACCAGTGGGCCACCAGGGAAGCCCTTTTTGTTTTTTTTGTTTTTTGCGGTACGCGGGACTCTCACTGTTGTGGCCTCTCCCGTCGCCGAGCACAGGCTCCGGACGCGCAGGCTCAGTGGCCATGGCTCACGGGCCCAGCCGATCCGCGGCATGTGGGATCTTCCCGGACCGGGGCACGAACCCGTGTCCCCTGCATCGGCAGGCATACTCTCAACCACTGCGCCACCAGGGAAGCCCTGGCTAATGTTTTTTGGTCATTGGTGATCTCTCGCTGCCGAATTCCGATGGTGCCTGTTCTGACAGTACGATTCTGCCTCTGCGCTCAGACGCTCCCGGCTCTTGGCTGGGGCGGCACTCCACTCCCCTGCTTTTCTCCTGTTCGTGTGGGGCTCATGTGTGGGGCACTGCTGCCCTAGAAACAGGGCAGCTGATGAAAGTAATTGATAGATGCAGAGGACCTCGCCCAGTGCTGGTGCGTGGAAGGCTCCCCATCAGTCTGTTCTCCTCCATCTGCTGCCGGGGAGGCGTGTGAAGGGATGCTTCACCAGGGGCCTGCTGCTGCTTCACGTCTCGGCGCCTCCTGTGGGGTCTGCAGGAATGGACCCAGGGAAGAGGCTGCTGCCTGCCAGCACACACACCGTCTCCCACCCCCACCCCCCTGCTTATTCCAGGCCTCTCCCCTCCCACCCCCTTGCTCACCCGCAGAGCAGCACCCTCACATCGGTCCCCGTCTGGCCCAG
This sequence comes from Globicephala melas, assembly GCF_963455315.2. Taxonomy (NCBI): domain Eukaryota; kingdom Metazoa; phylum Chordata; class Mammalia; order Artiodactyla; family Delphinidae; genus Globicephala; species Globicephala melas. The sequence goes on from NC_083323.1 coordinate 12,065,997, forward strand.
TGGCCACGAGGGAGCCCCCCCGCCAGCCCCCACCTAGGGCGGCACTGGCTGGAGTCTGGTCAGATCCTAGGATGCTGACGGCTCCCCTGCATCTCAGTTATGATACCCAGCAGATCGCTGACAGCGGTTCCAGGATAGATGGTTGGACCTGCAGGCTGGGGGACAGGACCAGCGGCTGCTGGGGTTTTGGTGTTTTTTGGGGGTTTTTTTCCATATAAAGTAACAAAGAAATCAAAACAGGTCAATCATTTTTTAATTAAATCAAGCTCACATGAGGAGTACGCTGGATCTCCGAAAAACAGGGCAGCATCATAGGTGCTCAGAATCGCAGAGAATGGAGACTCAGAATCTCAGAGTTGGTTCTGAGTCACAGAATCTTAGAGAAATATATCCTTACGGTACCAGAGTCAAAATTCTTAGAATCGTAGAGCCTTAGGTCTCTAACGAGGAAGGTGGTTAGGAGAAGGGCGCTAGAACACTTAAATGCCCGCATTCTCATCCTGTCGCTTCCAGATTAGCTGTGTGATGCAGGGCAAGTTACTTCACTTTTCTGTTTTTCAGTTTCCCCTGCTGTAACATCAAAGCAGGGCTGTCACGAGAATTCTGTGGATGCTGTTACGACATGCTCTTAGGCCAACATATCTTAGAAGCATAATCCTCGGTGGTCTTTAATTCTACCTTACTGTGCATTGCGTGCAACCCAAGAGATGCTTATCGCCTCCAAAAACAGAGTTGACCACCTCAAGAGACAGCTAATTCTATTTTCAAATAGCTCTGATTGAGAGCTGAGGACTCTTGGGAACTTCTACCCACCATGAGGACTGTCCGTGCCTTCCATTTTTGCTTATTCTCTTCCATGGGGCAGATTTACACGAGTAAAATTCATCATCAGTGCCATTAACCTGCACCAGTTAAGGGCCCAAAGGCTCCACACTAAGTGCTTGCTGCCAGAACTGTTAAACCATGGGCAAGGATGCCCTCTATTCTATACACAGAAGACCCACTCATTCATCCATTCAACAGGCTCTGTTCTAGGTGCCAGGGACTGGGGGATGGGCAGACCCAAGGTCCCTGCACTTGGGAAGCTTACAGTCTAGTGGGAAGGATGCTAATTAGACAAGCAACAGCACTGAGGGTGGTGGGGAAGGTACTGAAAGGGGCAGCACAGGCACCCTGGGTGTACCCCAGGTTCTGGGATGACAGATGGAGGCTAAATTGTATTTCCTTCTAGTTTTCCGCGTGATGTTGAGCACATTTCTGAGCCTTGATTTTCCAAATGACCAAGAAAATTAGAAGCCCTAGGGACTAGGATAGGTAGGCCCACCTCCCCACAGGGCACTGGGAGGTTCCCGAGAGACAACAAAGCAGGTACTGCCGTGGTCTGCCCTCTTCCCCACTAACAGGGTTGAATTGCACACAACCTAAGAGATGATTAGGAGATGAACCCCAGTTGGCTTAAGGCTATCATGGCAGTCTCTGTCCTTTACCACTCATTGGTCTTGAGTGGGCATGTGGTCCCATTCAGAGTCATAATAATATAAAAAGGAATCTCTGGAGGGTGTGGTGAGTGGCAGGATGCTTCAAGGTAAAGATTTTCCTCTTGATGGAAGAGAAAGCCACATGAGGAAAGGTTTCTTTGCTCCTTTCCCTCTGTTCCTATTTTGGACACTGTTGTAAGAGGATGTGATGCCCGGAGTTGTGGCAGTCATCTTGAGACCACGAGAGGTCAAGCCTAAGGACAAGTACCTACGAGCTGAGGGTGCTAGGGTGGAAGACGATGCAATAGACTGAATGTTTATGTCCCCACAAATTGCAGATGTTGAAATCCTAACCCTGGATATGATGGAATTAGGAGGTGGGGACTTTGGGAGGTAATTAGGTCATGAGGATGGAGCCCCCGTGAATGCAATTAGTGCCCTTACAAAAGGGACCCAAGGGATCGTGTGCCCTCTTTCTGCCATGTGAGGATACAAGGAGAAGTTGGCAGACTGCCATCCAGAACCTGATCATACTGGCACCCTGATCTTGGACTTCCAGCCTCCAAACTGTCGTTTATAAGCCACCCGGTCTACGGGACTTTGATAGCAACCTGAATGACTAAGACAGATGGAAAGAACTAGGTGCCAGGTGACACTGTTAAGCTGCAGAATCAACCTTAGGACAACCTACATCCAGACATTTTGCTAAGTAAGCAATAGATGTCCTGTGACATAAGCTACTGATAGCTGAGCTTTCTGTTATTACAGCTAAACACGCCCTGTCTTCACCTCCCCAGTTCCTACTTAACCTTCCAAAGCCAGGGGAGCTATTATCCCTCCTTCATACAGTCTTGCTGACTAACCACAAATGTTTGTCAAGCACTCACATGGCTCCTGTTTTAGGGGACAGTATAGTGGTGATCTTGGAGAGGTAGCCGTGAGCAGCGGCACGAAGCAAGATCTTAATTCCCTGCCTAGTAATTGATCCTGGGGAGCCTGGATGAAAACCAGGAACACTACCCGCCAGCCCAGCAAGGGCTGGAGGCTAGAAGCTGTTTTTCCCTGGCACTTACCCCCAATGAAAAATGCATTTCTCACGGAGGCAAAAACTGTAAAATCAGGTGCAAAGTTTATTATTAGAGACACAGCACAACAACAAGTGGGAGAGCACACAGGGAAACAGTTCAGTTAAGACAGAAGCAAGGCAGAGCTGCACACCGTAGAGAAGGGGTGTGGGCGTCCCCCCTAAGGAGGAGGAGTGCAGTAGAGGCGGTAAAGTCATTTATGTAGGGAGTTCTTCCAGGTGTTTGTCTTCCTTCTGGCCAATCGTCTTGTTTTTCCTCCCTGGCTAATTTGTTTCAGGACCCTCCCCCCAGGTGCAAACGCACCTCTCAGCCAAGATGGATCTCCACGCAAAGGCGTCTGGGAGAAGCAAGGCTCATTATGGCCTGGCATTGTCCCCTGACTTTGGACCCCCAAGGAGCCTTTCTGCGCATGTGTAGTGTCTCCCTTGCCTCCGGCAGGGGCGGGGGCGGGGCGGGGGGGGGGGGGTGGTGGTGGTTCAGGATACCTGATCTCTTGATCCTTTACTCAGACAGGGAGGGAGTTGCCTCTTTGCTGCCTCTTTGTTCCTGCCACGACTGTGTCTTAAGGTGTCCACAAGAGACAAAGCCTGGCTATTAACCCTGTTCCCGTTGTTACTTCCATTTCGGAGCGCAAACAGGAGGCTGATCTTAAATGCCTAACCTGGAACCCACCTATCTCCTGTCTCAGGAAATGCAAACAGGAGGCTAGTTGTAAGTGTCCGGCCTGAAGCCCACTTTTCCTGCCCTATGAAATGTAAACAGGAGGCCAGTTGTAAGTGTCTGGCCTGAAGCCCATCTATCTCCTGCCTCAGTTGGAAGAGAAACAAAAATAATTAAATAGATGATTGAACTGATTATAAATGGTGATGAGTTTTATACATTGAGCGATGGAGTGCTGACATAGAGAATGTCAAAGGAACCCCTTTTGGTCGAGTCATCAAGAAGGCCCTTCTGAGGAGGTGACATTTAATCAGAGCCCTGAACGAGGGCACAGTGCAGGGTGGGGAGATTTCCAGACGGCGAACCGACCTGAGGTGGGAAATAGCTCAGCGTGTTTAGAGGGTGGAGAGAGGGTAGAGCCAGGTTGTAGGATGGCATGACGAGCTTGGGTTCCATTTTAAGGGGCGCCAGTGAGAAAGTTGAAGCCGGGAAGCAGCTCAGTCTGATTTCTGCTTTAAAATGCTCCCTCTGGCTGCCATGGCGGGGATGGGCTTCCCAAATCCTCCCCAGCCGCCCCTGGGCTCTGAATTCCCCTAGGCCACCTCTGCCCTGGCCTCTTTGTTTCAATCCTCTGCCTGTTTGCTATTGTCGCCTCTCAGGCACAATCTCCTCCCAGGTTGGGACCCCTTCAGCCTCTTCTCTACCCTCAGCCCTGGCACACTGGCTGACAGCCCCTTCCTCCAAAGCAGTCAGCACCCAGCAAGCCCTTCCAGGCGCTGTGCTGTCTCCCAGGGGTCAGCAGCCTGACAACACGCTTCATGAAAGGGGCCCACCCCCTCCGCTCGGTCTACACCCCTGACCTCATGCAGCAGGCAAGGCTGGGGCCGCCACAGACCGGCACGAGGCCTGGGTTTGCTCAGTTTTATGACCATGCCCGTGTCTAGAAACAGAAAAGCCAGGCGAGTCTAGTAATTGATTAATGTCTCCCCATTAATGTCACCAAGCTGGACTTCTCCCTCCCGGCCCCAGTTGTCCCCAACTCCTCCCCCTCCCCGTCCTTTGGCTGAATCAGGCTGTCCAGGGACACAGGAGAAAAGGACAGAAAGAAGACGTGTTCCCTAGCCTGAAAAGCAACGCAGACACTCCCTCAGATCATCAACAACCCTCCAGCTTTGCGGGGAGTAGACATCCCACAACCAACCAGAGCTGTGTTAGCAGCTGGTGGCCTCTGGGATCAAAGGACAGCATATCTGATGGCTCTGGGGTAAATCAGGTATCCAGGCCCGGGATGGAGGGTGGGAGACGGGGAGATTTGGAATGTCCTGGAATGTCTTGGTCTCTTCCCTCTGCAGCCTGGTCACATCCTTCCTCCTGTGACATTTATTGCTCTGGACTGTATGTTTCAGATACCAAGTTTTGGCATCCTGGAACACCAAGAACCCTTAGAGCTCAACCCAGGCCTGTCCGATACCCATGGGAGAGGAGTCACACCCCAGCTAGTCACCCTGGCCCAGGGGAGCCGCAATTCTCAGAGACGGGAGAGCGAGGGCCGCAGGGCTGCTCTGGAACCTCTGAGAGTCTGAATCACATCTCTACATGATCAAACTCGTTCCCCACCCTCACCCCTTGCAGGATCACTGGGCACGCCATGGTTAAGAGCTCGCCCTCCGAGCCAGGCTGCCTGGGCTGGAATCTCTGTTCTCCCACTTCCTAAGTGTGTCAGTTTCCCCGTCCGTAACATGGAGATGATAACAGAACCTTCGCGACGACTCTGACCTGTAACGTGCTCAGCACAGGGCCTACCACACAGTAAGTGCTCCAGAAGAGTGGGGGGCTGTTCTTATTTGCCACTGAGGCTTCTCAAGCCAGAGACGGGCAGGGGGCTCACCCACGGCAGCCCCGCAAGACTGGCAGGTCCCAGGCTGGAACGCGGGTCTCCTAACTTCCAGGCCAGCGCTGTGTCACTGAGCTCACAGAGCTCTGATGGCTGCAAAGGCCTTGGGAGGTGCACTGCCAAGGCATCGAGCTGCCCCCAAGTAGCCACACACAGAGACACACCATCTCCCCAAGGGACACGCAGACGAAATCACAGCCAGATGCACAACGTATGTGTACGCCCAGCCTCTGATGCTGAGATACTGATGCTTAGAGCAGTGCGCGCGCGCACACACACACGCATGCGCGCCCACGCACGCACGCACGTGCACGCACACACACACTCCGGGCTTTTCACCTCACTGCCTTCTCTCTTTCCTTCCTTTCTGTCTCCTCACCCTTCCTCTCCCTCCATCAGCCACCTATTTGTGGCTGTTTTCCCAAAATCCCTGGCCTGTCTGGAAGGAGGGGTGATGTTGTCAGCTCCTGTTCCCAACCAGAAGCCCAAACTTCTGTTCCCAGCCTTAGGTCTCAGTGTCCCTGCTCACCTGGAGGGTCCGAGTAGGCCGTGGGGTGGAGGTTGCAGCTGGGGCCACCTCCTCCTACGCTCATCCCCCCGGGGATGTCAGGGGGCAGCTGGGGGCTCTGGCTGAGGCCCTCGGGGAGTGGGAGGGAAGCTGGGGTCTTCATGATCTCCACCATCATGGCAGCTCAGAGAGGTCCAGCCTTCCAGAGCCCCCCACGTTGTATGAAAGATGGAGCCTCAGAACTTTATAGTATCAGGGCGGGAAGGACCCCCTCCCAGCCATCTAATCCAGCCCCTCCTTTTACAGATGGGGAGACTGAGGCTCAGAAAGGGGATGCGATTTGCCCAGGGTCGCACAGCAGAAGCCGACTCCCAGCACGGACTCTCTCCTGGACTCACACTGAGGGTCGTGAGGTTGATCGCCAGCCTGATGCGGACCCCACATGGCACTGCCCACCACTGCTCACCAGTCCCTGCCCCACAGCCCTCCAGGCCCTCCAGACACGGGCTGTGATTCCTCAGCTGAGGCCACACAGTTCTTTTGTGATGGTCTCCAGAGTCAGAAAGCTTCCCAGAGCCTGTCTAGAGACTCAGCTGTGACTTTTTTCCCTCTCCCTTCCTGTTTATTCAACCCCTTGGCAAAAAGCCCCAGGGGAGAGAATTTATGAGAGGGGGAGGAGGGAAGTGGGGAGAGATGGGCTGGGGAGATGAGCGATGGTTGATAAAAAGAAGAGGAGAGAGGAGGGAAGAGAGGATTTAAGGAGAAAGCGACACAGGTTGTGTGTTTGTATGAGCAGGAAGGGCTGGGCTGACCAGCATCTGCAGGTCCAGGGAAAACCCTCCCTGAGAATCTCTCAGCTGGACTGTAGGTGCTCCCATGGACGCCTGGGTTGGGGAGGACATCTCGGGGTCCCCAGGCCACTCCCAGGGGGAGAGGTAGCTGGGAACGCTGCACCAAGGAGCCCCCCACCCTTCTCAGGGTGCCCGTGTTCCCGCCCCTATGCAGTGTTCAGCAAAGCCCTGGGATGCACAGGGCCCCTGAAAGCACCATGTATACAGCAGGGGCTCCATAAATGCTGCATGGACACCTGGTAGGAAATAGCCAGGCCCCTGGGTTCTTGCCCAGCCCTGACTGATTTGACGTGTGGCTTCGAGCAAGATTGTTCCCCTCCTGGGCCTTGGCTTCCTCCTCTGTCCAGTAAGCGGACACGCTGGGTGGTGGCTAAGGAGCGTTCCGGGTCTGACAGCCCAGGGGTTTGGAATTCTAGAGGTCACCAGCTAAATGTCATACAATAGCCTTGACAGAATAGCCTTGACCTCCCCCACCCCATCCACTCGCAGTTCCAGACGCAGGGGAGGTGCCAGGGCTCCTCAATATCGCAGCAGGTCCCCGAGGGGCTCACATTCTCACCCTGCCTCCTGGGTGCCTGGTGTTCAGGAGAGCGTCAACCTACACCTGAGACCCGGCTGCTTCGTTCAGGCCTGACTCCATCCACCCACACTGAATGTTCCAGGGAGATGCCTTTCCACGTTCAAACATCATCCTATGTATGGGAGAAACGACGTAATTCTTGGGAGAAAAAATGGAGGGGGGAAGACATGAAACCAGAGTGGCAGAGCTGGGTGTTGGGTTCATGGAACTTATTATCCTGTTTGGTGATGTCCATAATAACATGTCACAGAATAACACAGAATTTTAAATGCATCTTTCTGAGATGCCTGTGCAATGCACCATGGGTAGTCAAAGGAAACACTCCTGCTCCAGTAATATTAACAGTAATGTGATACCTATTGGCAAGTTTGAAATCTAAGGAGGTTGAGGAGAGTGTGTAGTGCCCTGGGATTTCACAGTGGTTTACGGGGGCCTATGTGTTAATACGATAGAAAAGCTAAACACACTGCTTCTTTCCGCCTGTCCACAGAATCAGGCTGCACTGTCAAGTCCCTTGGATATTTTCAAGGGTTTGGAACCATTCTATATAATAAGCACTTAACCGCTTCATGCTAAGGAATATGTCTTGCTTAGTGTATTTTTGTTTGTTTTTGTGGGGTTTTTTGTTTGTTTGTTTTGTTTTTCTTTGGCCGCGCCGCATGGCACGCAGGATCTTAGTTCCCTGACCGGGGATCGAACCTGCGCCCCCTGCAGTGGAAGACTGGAGTCTTAACCACTGGACCACCAGGGAAGTCCCCTTGATTAGTGTTCTTTATCTTTGTGTTATATGTATGGTTTTCCCCTTATTTTGAATTAAGTATGTCCACAGAATTACTAAGATTATTTTTGAAATGGAAAAAAAGAGTAATTCAGGTCAACTAAATATTTTCATAAAGTTTTTAAAAATGTCCTGTCTCTCTCGTCTCTTCTCCCTCTGTCCCTCCACCCCACCCGACTCCTGCCCCAACAGCAGATCCACTGGTCTCCTGCAGAGTGGTTTTATCCCTTCCCTCTGCCCTGCTACACGCCCAGGCCTCCCACCCCATGCATTCAGCAAGGACTCAGCAAAGACTGTTTCCTCCCTAAGAAGAATCCTGGGACTGCAGGATGGAGGCAGGACCACAGAGGCCAAAGTGTGACTGGGAATGAAGGAGGCAGGTCAAGATGAGGTCCGGACCATCCTAGCACCGATGGAGGAATCTCTTGCCCTGTGGGGCTTGCATTGGGAGTGATTTGGGGACCAGGGTCTTCCCGTGCCCGTGAGGACTCTTCTGAGGTGACTGGCTTTCTGCTGATCCCATGCCCAGGCTCTGCCTACTAACCAGACACAGGAACCTGATGGGACCTCAGGACCAACAAGCCCAGCTTCCTTGCTTGATAGAGGAGAGGAGACACTCCATGTTACAAGCAGAGTCTGTGGGCTTTGGATGCTAATCTGACCAGCCTCTCCCCTGCAGAGAATCTTGCAGTGGCTCCCACCGCCCACAAGACAAGGTCAGATGCCCTGGCCTTGGCGCCCAAATTTTCAAGACCTGCTCCTGCCCCCCATTCAGCACCACCTCCCACCAGTCTCCCCAGCCTCACACCCTTCCCTCCGTCTTTACCCAGACAGCTCTAATTCCCCCTGTCCGGGTCCTCATCCCCGGGATGTACACTTGCTCAAGGGGTGGGGCTGCCATTGAAAGCGAGTCAGACTCCAGAGCCCACCGTTCTAACCACTCTGCTCTCCTTCCTCAGCCAGGGCGAGGGAGAGGCGATGGAGACCTGGTTCCTGCTTCCCAAATCTGTGCCTTCCCTTTCACTTCCCGGACACCACTGGGCAGAGGTGAGAAGTCAGGAGGAGAATGGGGCGGGAGTGGGGAAGGCAGGCAGAACGGTCCTGCCCTTTGCCACATCCTCCATCACTCTTGTTCTTGAAAACCTCAGAGAGAAGACAAGTCGAGAGCGGGGCCTGTGCTGGGTAGAAAGCTAGAGTCTTCTGCTTCTCTCTTGCCCCACACCTTTACTTTCAGGAGCCCAGGCAGGACCAAACGAGGGGAAAATATTGCCGCCTGCGAGGGTGGGGCTCTGTCCCTCCCTGCCCTTTACACTGCCTCCCTTGCGCTGTGACCCCTGAGGCAGACATCCCGCTCTCCCCCCCCCGACCCTACCTGCTCGTCCACTGTCAGCCTCAGCGTCACTGAGGGATGCTCACCAGGTGCATCCTGGGTAAGAAAGGGGTCTCGGGGGCCCGCCCCGCTGGGTTTAAATCCTACCTCTGTCACTTATTATCTGTGTGGCCTCAGGTGAGAAACGGAATCTCCCTCTGCCTCCGTCTTCTCATCTGGGAGATGGGAGCAGTAGCAGTGCTTGTCTCCTGGGGTCGCTGTGCCAAGGACACAAGTTAAGATATATTAAGTGTTGCAGACGGTGTCTGGCAAATCATTAGAACACCAGCAGTGTTAGCATTGGGTGCTTAGCCCAGGGCACCAGGCACTGGACTACGTTTCCTTCTCAGCTCATCTAGCTGGGTGGCCCTAGGCGGGTTACCTAAGCCACAACTCTCTGCCTCCGATGTGAAATGGGCACAGTCATCACACTGCTTTATAGCACTGAATACAGTGACCAGCACGGGGGCGGCCATTCTCAGGATGATGTTAATGACAATGATGTGTTTGCCCCCAAGGAGCTCGCAGTCTGGCAAAGGGGCAGCCGGCGAGCTGCTGGCCTCTCATCTGGCAGCTCAGCACTGCGCTCCGGGAGCCCCTGGGACAGTGTGTGGGAGCCGCCAACGCGCCTGGCAGCTCAGCGGAGGCTGCCAGTACAAAGGCATGGAGGGAGCGGGCATGGCGCCTGCAAGGATAGAGGACACCCCATAGACCTTCTTACCCTCTCCAGGCTTCCTCCAATGCAGCTGAGGGGACTGGCTGGAGGAGGCAGCTCTGTGTCAGTGGGGGGATAAAGAAGCAACTCGTGTCCAAACTCTAATTCAAAAAGACACATACATCCCTATGTTCATAGCAGCACTATTCACAATAGCCAAGACATGGAAGCAACCTAAACGTCCACGGACAGATAAATGGATAAAGAAGATGTGGCACATATATACAATGGAATATTACTCAGCCATAAAAAAGCATGAAATAATGCCATTTGCAGCAACATGGATGGACCTAGAAATTGTCATACTAAGTGAAGTAAGTCAGGCAGAGAAAGACAAATATCATATGATATCACTTATATGTGGAATCTAAAATATGGCGCAAATGAACCTATCCATGAAACAGAAACAGACTCACAGACATAGAGAACAGATTTGTTGCTACCAAGGGTTAGGGGGAGGGATGGACTTGGATTTTGGGGTTAGCAGCTGCAAATTAGTATATATAGAATGGATAAACAACAGAGTCAGACTGCATAGCACAGGGAACTATATTCAATATCATGGGATAAACCATAATGGAAAAGAATATAAAAAAGAATGTATATACATGTATAACTGAGTCACTTTGCTGTATGGCAGGAATTAACACAACATTGTAAATCAACTATATTTCAATTTTTAAAAATTCACAAAAAAAGAATAAAAGAGGCAACTCATGTTCTAGTCATCTCCAAGGAGAGACCATTAAGGAGATATTCTTGGGAAGAAGGAGGAGGGGAGAAACTGGGCCATGAATCTGGAGATCTGGGACCAGCTGCTATGTGACACTGGACAAGTCACCTGACCTCTCTGGACGTCAGCTTCATCTTTGGTCCTGGGTGCGGTTTGAGACGCTGATTAATCTGCACTTGCCCCGCTGGCCTGGGAAATCAAGCCTGTGGTCTGGGACAGTTGTCCTGGGTCTCCACGCAGGTCACTTCCCAGATTTCTCCCAGTCCCCTGGGACTTGCTGCATGGGAATGCCAAGCCCAACCTTCTTCAAAGCCACTGGGTATCCAAGCTGCCTGATATCTCCCACCCTCATCCTCCACCACTGTCCTCCAGCCCCAGAGCAAAGGCGAAAGGCTGGCAGAGTCCCGTTTGGTGGAAGGCAAGAACTGAACTTTGTGGCACACCTACTATGTGCCAGAGTCTTGGCAGGTATGAACTCCTTCACTTCTCTCAATAACCCAATGAAAAAACAGTGGTTTCCATTTTATAAATAGGGAAACTCAGATTCAGAGAGGTTAAGTCACTTGCCCAAGAACACCCAGCCAGTTAGTGGCTGAGCCAGGATTCCAAGTCAACGCAAAGTCAGCTGCTTGTCCTCTGCCATGATGCTCTGGGGGCCAGAGGCACACCAGACTCCTGCCCCTGCAGCTCGAGATGCAGAGCGAGGAGGAGACATAAGGCCAGAGAGAATGGAGGCCACCCCAAGCAGGGGATAATGTCATGAGCACTGTCCTCACCTCCAGAAATGGCAAAAAAGTTCCCTTCCTTCTGGGTCTTCTGAGAACCACCTTTGCAACTGCTCATTCATGGAGGAAACAGCCATGCACCAAGCATCTACCACACTGCAGCTCCAAGCTGGGCATAGCTGCAGTGACCAACACACAGTCCCTTCCTCTTGGGGCTTATGGTCCAGGGCAGGAGACAAAGGAGGTCCAGAGTGCGCTAAATATCATGGCGGAGTAGCCTGGAGGCTACATGAGCCCAGAGGAGGGACCCCTATGCTAATCCAGAAATCAGGGAAGGCTTCCTGGAAGAGGGTCCAGGTACAAGTGGTTTCTCAGTGGGCTCAGACAGAGGAAGGTCTGTCTTGTTCACTTCTATTTCCCTAGGATTGAGGACAATGCCTGGCAAAAGCGAGCTCTCAGGAAAAACAGCTGAAATGATTTGCTTAATTGGAAGCCCCATGACAAAAGATGAAAGCTGTTAAGATGTTAAGCTGTTAAGAAAGATGAAGTATATAAAAAAGTGTATCAGGAAGTATATAAAAAAGAAATGAATAGGGTTGAAGATGCTGCAGGTGCATGGGGACTCAAGCGGGCAGTGGCGACGGGTGAGCTCTGTCTTCAAAACCTGCAAGGCACTCACTGGGAAGAGGAAACTGAGCGGACCTAGGGGAACCCAAGGGGCAAAGGCAGGACTAATGAAAGGAGGCATGTTGGGCTCAGTGTAAGCAGGAGCATTTCAACAATTCAGCAGTTAGAAAGGTTGAAAGCTGGCTCGTGAAGTTGAGTCCCCTGTTAGAGGGGCTTGAGTTGAGGCTGGATGACCATGTATTAAGGATGCTGGAAAAATAAAGAGAGCAAAGAGCTTGGTGGGAAGTGCTGTCCGCTGACTTTGTAATGTCCCACCTGTGGCTGAGTCCGGGATGTGCCTACCCAACCGCCGACTCACTTTAGCCTTACTAACGAAACTCCCATTCAGGGTGGAGCATCACAATGCCCAATACAAAGGCTAAAAATGATTATTCTAAGCCATTTACATCTACTCCATTCCCCTTTGCCAGACCCTTTTCCAGCTTGCTTTGCAGTAGCAGTAGCTATGTGACGCACTTCTGGCCGATGGTATGTAAGGGCAGGTCTGCTGAGCAGACTTCTAGAAAACTTCTAGAAAAAGTCTTGTGTCCTCCACACACCCTACCCACCCACTGCTGAGCTGGCCCTTTCCATCCATCCTCATGGGGATGATGGTGTGAGGACATGATGCTTGGCAGCCATTTTGAGACCATGAGGCAACAAAGCATAAGGCTGAAAACCAATTTCTCAGGATGGAAAAGTTCAAGATAGGAAAGTTTAGCAATTCTATGATACACCATATTTTCACATTTTGACATCTTTGGAATCAAGATATAGCTTATAATAATCATTGGGTGTCAAGAGAATAATTGGCTTTTTTTATTCAATCATTGGAGGTACAGCATGGGATTTGCCCAATACCCCAAAAATAATATGGTGGAACCATGATTCCAATCCAGATGTTTTCCATCCTAGCATGTGAAACATGATCTGGGAAAAGGGAGGGAGGGCCACAAACAGACTAAACCCCTTTTATGTGCCAGGCACGTGGCCAAGCACTTCACAGGCACCGCTTCTCCTAGCCCTCACACCACCCTGAACTTGACCACGGTCACATAGCTGGTAGGTGGTGGAAACAGGACTTAGATCATCTGACTCCAGAGTGGAGGCTCACACCATTTGTGTCCCTCCGTCCTCCAGCTGTGCCCCCTTCCAGTTCCACAGCCGAGGGTCTAAGCACAGGAGCCATCACCCCCTCACCAGTTGCCACTATCCCTGTGGTTTTCATCCACTTGCCCCTTTCCCTCTGTTCTTCACCCCAAGAGTTTGATCTTCATCCCGAAGGCCATGAGGAGCTGCCACAGTCCTTTTAAGAGGGAAGTGACCTGGTCACTTGTGAGTTATTCCTTTGACTTAAGCATTGCCCTCTCCAGCCTCCTTGCTTAAAAGGCAGGTGCCCCTGGGAGGGGAAGTACACACATGACCTGCCCCTGAAGGGGGCCAATTCTTACAATAGCCAAGACATGGAAACAACCTAAATGTCCATTGACAGATAAATGGATAAAGAAAATGTGGCATATACAGACAATGGAACACTACTCAGCCATAAAAAAGAATGAAATAATGCTGCTTGCAGCAGCATGGATGGACCCAGAGATTATCATACTAAGTGAAGTAAGTCGGAAAGAGAAAGACAAACACCATATGGTATCACTTATATGTGGAATCTAATATATGACACAAATGAACTTATTTACAAAACAGAAATAGACTCACAGACATAGAGAACAGATTTGTGGTTGCCAAGGGGGTGGGGGGGTGGGGGAGGGACGGACTGGGAGTTTGGAATTAGCAGATGCAAACTACTATATATTTAATGGATAAACAGCAAGGTCCTACTATATTGCACAGAGAACTGTATTCAATATCCTGTGATAAACCATAATGGAAAATAATATGAAAAAGAATGTATATATATATGTATAACTGAATCACTTTGCTGTACAGCAGAAATTAACACAACATTGTAAATCAACTATACTTCAATAAAATAAAATTTTTTTAATAAAAAAAAAACCTTACCATACAGACCGGTTGTGAGTATCAAATAAGACAAAGAATATAAAGTATGTAGCGTGGGGCTAGAGCAGAGAACTCTACAAATATCACGATTACTATTACTATTGTTGCTATTGTCTAATAATCATATCTGTAGGAACGAAGGCTCAGAGAGGGGACGTGAATTGCCCAGGATCACACAGCCAGTTAGTGGCACAGCTGGAACCGGAACCTGCGTTTCTCTCCACTTAATATAATAATAAAAATAACAATAATAGCGGCTAACACTTACCATGTAACAGGCACCCTTCTAAGTGTTTTGTGTCTGTTTTCTCACTTAACTCTCACAACTCTGTAAGATAGGTATTATTAGTATCCTTATTTTATAGATGAGAAAACTGAGGCCCAGAGAAGTTAAAGAATTTTCCCAAAGCCACAAAGCCTGTCAGTGGTGAAGTGAGGATTTGAGCCCTGAGAGTCCCGGCCCCCAAATTCAGCATGTGCTTGTCATGTGTGTAGCCAGTTCACTCAATGCCTTTACCCTGGACATGCCTGATGCAAAGACGTGACTCTAGTGGCAGTGGTCAGGCCCCATGACAGGGGAACCAGGTCCGCCTGGTAGGACCCTTCACAGCACACAAAGTGATGGAGCCGCCGCCCCACCTGCTGCTCCTGGGCGCCTCCTGGGGCCCCCGTGTCGGGCAGACGCTGACTTCCTGAGCTGGCACAGTTGCCCAGCGCCACAAAGCCATCCCTGGCTCTGCACAGTATCCCTAGATGCCCGAAGGCTGTGTTCAGAGAGGCAGCGAGACCAGGGCCAGGAACACATGGGTGCCAGCCCAGCCCATGGTCCCCGTGGAGGCTGCAGGCCCCGCATCGGCCCCAGGCAGCGGGAGCATCACTCAACTGCTGCCAGCCTTGGAATATTCACTTCCTGGTTCCAGCACAACCTCTCCCTGGCCTGCACATTCCTCCTCACCCAGCGCTCTCAGCCACAGGGGCAGAGAGCACAGCCAGCCTGGTCCACAGTTCAGACTTGCAAAGCGATTCTGTCCTCCCTCTACCGAGGGTGTGCAAACCTGCTTCTTAAGTGGGGCACGTGGAGATGCTTAGAGGCTGAGAAGAGAGAAACTGGGGGGTGATGGAACTGTTCTGTCTTGATTGCGATGGTTAACCAATTGAGTGCATTTGTCAAAACGTGTAGAGCTGTGCACTAAAAATGATCGACTTCAGTAGATAACACTGCAAGAAACCTGACTAAAAATCATATATAAATGTAAACACAGAAATAAACATAGGATTAGAAAAGAAGGAGCCCCTGGGCACCCGGCCACTCAGGCCAGGCCAGCACAGAGGACACTGCAGTGGGAGAAAGCCTGTCCCCTCCCTCAGCCACCTCATGCGGCCCATGGGCGCATCCTGCTGGCTCAGCCCCCAAACACTCCCAGAACCTACGCCTTTGCCCGGGAGCATCCATCCCTCGGGATGCTTGGGGCTCCCCACCTTGTTGAGCCGTTTTCACATGTGAGGTCCATGTTGGGTTTATTCCCATCACATGTGAGACCAAACTGAGGCTTGGAGGGACCGAGGAACCTGCTCACAGCCTCCCAGCTAAAAACATGAATAACAACAAGACCATGCATTATCCCTTTATCTTCACAGCAACCTTGATTTTATGGATGAGAAAAGTGATGCACAGAGATGTTGGTCAAATTTTAAAATTCATAGCTCGTGATTTCTTTCCTTGGTTGAAATAAATATAATTTTTATACCTTTAAAAAAAGCACAGAGAGGTCAAGTAACTTGCCCAAGGTCACACAGCTTATAAAAAGGCAGAGTCAGGGGTCGAACCTGGAGACTGGCCCCAAGGTTGAGCTCTCAGCCACTATTCTCTTTTCCCACTAAAGAGGCGAGCAGCCTCCACCTCCGCCCTCTCTAGAGACTGTGCTCAGAGCCATTACTCTTCCTAGTGGTTCACTGTGGGCCCAGGCACCTCCTTCTAAGAGCTGAGCTGGCGGGATGGGCAGTCCCCAGGGCAGTCCCATGGGAGGGTGCAATTTAGCCACCCCTGGACGACACTGTCCACGGTCCCTCCTGTGTAAGCCCAGCGAAAACGCCTCATTCGGTTCTGCCACAGCTGTGTGACTTTAAGAAGTTACTTCACCACTCTATGCCTGGGCCTTGTCTGTGTAGAGGATGATGGTAGCACAAACCTCCCAGGCCACCGTGAGCCTCTAACAAGTGAATATGTGTACAGCTGCATCCAGCAGGGACCAGCTCTCCAGGAGTGCAACCAGTGTGGTCTCAAATAGCATTTTCATCACTGTGCAAGGAAGGGAAGGTAAAGGTCTAACCGCAGCCAGAGTCTCAAAGTACGTCCACCCGTCCTGCAGGCCCCAGTGATAGAGTCTCGCCCACATGCTGGGGCACCGCTCTGGTCTCCTCAGCCCATCCCCATCCAAGGGGCAGGGAGGGTCTCAGAGTTAGACCCCGGGTCTTCCCTCCTGTGGTAACCATCCAGCACCCTCCTTGGAGCCCCTCTTTGGTGTTCTGTCTGTCCCTCCATTTCTTCTGCTGCTGCGTGGATGGGGGAGGGGAGGGTTGGGAAATTTCAGGCCTTGCAGGTCGGGGAGGGGAGGGGAGGGGATCAGCATCGAGGTCAGCTCCCAGGGTGGTTTCCCCCAAAGCTGCCTCATCACGTGTATCTCACTGTGTTGAAACAGAGTCTGTCTTTTTTTTTTGGTTACGTGGGATCTTCCCCCACCAGGGATCGAACCTGTGCCCCCTGCTCTGGAAGCACGGAGTCTTAACCACTGGATTGCCAGGGAAGTCCAAGTCTGTCTGATTCTTGACCATGAGCATTACTACAAAAGGCTGCCTTCTCCAGAGCACAGTGTCGTCCTACAGCATTTTGTTTAATTCAATTATTTAATGGATGTCTTCCAGATGGATGAGGAGAGGGGCTGTGTTTCTCTTGTTCATGGCTGTATCTCCAGAGCCTGGCACAGACGGCAACTGAGGATGGATAGATGGGTGGATGGGTGGACGAACAGACGGATGGATGAGTGGATGGATAGATGGGTAGATGGGATAAATGATTCCCAGCAAAGGCTGGGGCTGGGGCTGGGGCCTGAGCTGGACCATCTGTCTCCTCTCCACCTGCTGTTCAGGGCTGAGAGCTTGTGATATCTACTCTGCTGGTCCTTTCAGGGACCTTGGTCGCTCTAATCAGTGGGTCGGCCCCTGAGCCCCCCAGACAGGGACAGAGCAGCAGACTAAAGAACAAGATCCGACAGAGGATAAAAGCAGAATGAGGGAGGAGCTGGGGGCAGGGGCAGAGGGTGGGGGCAGAGCTTTCCAGAATAAAAGTCTGGGAAAGCAGAAAGAAAACGGTCATCAGGTGGAGGAGAAAGGGAGGAGGCGCAAAACAAAAGCTGGAGGCAGATGGGATACTTGATTAAAGGAAAGGTAAACGGGGCGACGATGCTCCCCGGTCCCTTCTCAGCACTTTGAGAGCTTGCATGTGGGTAAGAGCCTGGCTGATTCCTGAGCACTTTTATCTCCATTAACACAGCTCAGTCTCACAACATCCTTAAGGGGCAGCTTTATTATTATCCTTCCGTCAGTGCGGCCCCAAGAAGGAAGACGTCAGCCCCGCGCCCCTGAGCCTGGATCCCCCTCCCCCATCCCTGGCTGGGGGACCTGGGTGGATCGTATGGCCGCTCCTAGTATCACCTTCCTCGCCTGTAAAACAGGGATGACAATGATACTACCTGGCAGGGATGTCACCAGAAGGAAACTAGAGCATGCCTGCAAGGGTCCGGTACTCAGGCAGCCCACCATCCTCCTTTCCTCCCTCTTTCTCTCCCTGGACTGAGACGCAGGTGCCCACGTAGCCAGGGAGCACTTGTCTCATTGACGTGGGGGTGGGGCCTGGCCACCAGGACCCTTAAACTCCCCAGGAGATTCTAGTGTGCAGCTGGAGTTGAGAAGCTCTGGTCTAAGACAGAGGCTCTGCAAAGAGACCCCAGGAACTGGTCACAGTAGACAGTGTATCTGGGGAGGGCAACCCAGTGGCCTGGGGCACGAGGTGGAGGTGGAGGGGGAGGATTTTTCTCCGAATACCCATAATACCTTCTGTTCCATGTGCCCATGGTATCTATTCAAAGAGCAAATTTAAATTCTTATAATAATAAGCAAATGGAATTAGATCCAGCTTGACCTGCCCCCAAGATTGGCAGGAAATCCTTAGGGGGGGGCATTTTCTGTTCCTCCGCCTTCCCGTCGATGCCACAGAACCCCAAGGTTACCTGGTCCCTGCAAAACAGAGGTGGCACTGGCCTCAGCTGCAGTGGTTGCCACTACACAGCTACTGTGACTGAATTGTGTTCCCCCAAAATTCATGGGTTGAAGTCCTAACCCCCAGGACCTCGGAATGTGATTGCATTTGGAGATAGGTCTTTAAAGAGGTAATTAAAGTGAAAAGGACTTCCCTGGTGGTCCAGTGGGTAAGACTCCAAACTCCCAGTGCAAAGGGCCCAGGTTTGATCCCTGGTCAGGGAACTATATCCCTCATGCATGCTGCAACTAAGAGTCCGTATGCCACAGCTAAAGATCCACATGCCACAATGAAGATCCCACGTGCCGCAACTAAGACCCGGGGCAGCCAAAATAAATAGATAAATAGATAGATAAATAAACAGATAAATAAAAATAAGTCTTAAAAAAAAAGAAAAGGAGGTCTTTAGGGTGGGCGCTAATCCAGTGTGACTGGTGTCCTTATAAGAAGAGGAGATTTGGACACAGATACGCACAGGTGCAGAGGAAAGGCCAGGTGAGGACACAGTGAGAAGGCGGCTGTCTACAAGCTAAGAGGAGAGGTCTCAGAAGAAACCAACTCTGCTGGCGTCTTGATCATGGACTTCTAGCCTCCAGAACTGTGAGAACATACATTTCTGCTGTTTAAGCCTCCCAGTCTGGGGTGCTTTGTTATGGCAGCCCAAGCAGACTTACTTGTGCAGGAGAGTGGGTCCCTCCACAAACACCTTCAATCCCTGCCACCAGGTGTGGTCATAGGAGGACCAACTCAGGCCTAGACATCCCCAAGCCCGGCCATCCCCATCCAAGCCCCTAACCCTCGGTTGTACCAGGCTTAAGGCCCAAGGCCTGAAAGGACCCACAGCCCCTCTGCCCCTCTAGTCCTGGAGTCGGGCCCACACCCCCACTGGACAACCTTGCTCAGCCTCTGGAGCTTCAGACAACAAGGCCTTCAGGGCAACCATCCCATGTGACAACCTCTCTGTCAGCCCTGGAGAGCAAAAGGGCTTCTACTGCCTTCAAAACACAAAGGCCCGGCTAGCACCCTCCCTTCCTTCCCTCCCGGTGCATCTGCAGGGGTAGACACCATGTAAGGACGCTTCTCAGCCTCTTGCCTGCCCTGCCGTCATCCTCCTCCCTCCCTCCCCCTCCCTTCCTTCCTGCCCTCCCATAGCCTCAGGACTCCTGCCATTGCCTGCCACTGTGTCACCAAGCCAAGACTGGACCATATGGAACACAACTGCTCTTGGGTTACATTATCATCACCCCCATTGTACAGATGAGGAAACCGAGGCTCAGAAAAGGCAAGCGTTTGCCTGCTCCCAGGTCACAGAACAAGACAAGGGCACAACAAGAGCTCAACCTTTGGCTGCCTGGCTCCAATTTTTCGTGCTTCAAAAGGATCGTCTGAACTTCCCTTTCATATAAGTATTGGTCAAAGGAGTCCGTTTCTCCAATGCATGTACAGTAGGATTTGGGTCACAAAGAAACAGGAGGGTTGACACACTTTGCTTAGAGTAAGAGCTACTAGGGCCTTTCCTGGCCACCTGCCACCCATGCCACAGTTTCCCTTAGCAGAGTGCTTGGGTTGCCACCAGATAAACTTTCCTATTAAACCAGAATCCTGGTTCAAGAGGTACCACCAAGCCCCAGCCCCCCAGATCTGCTGGATTGCCCTGGCATTGTCCTCTTTCTCCCCCACTGAACCCCGGAAATGAGCTGTCATCAGGAGAGGGTGGCCACCACTCCCCCACCCCGGGAACAAGAGAAGGGTGGGCAGACTGCCCAGGCTGATAAAAGAACCCAGAGCCACCGATGGACGTCTCCTTATGCATGCAACACATGCTCATGAACTGTGCACAGTTCCTCGGGCTTGCGGACCTGCAGGCAGGCACTGTCTCTGTCATGACTGGCTGTGCTGCTCTGGCCAAGTTGCTCGACTTCTCTGAGTTCAGCGGGAGTCACAACACCAATGCCTTAAGATGGGAAAGCGTGCTTGTAGACAGCACGCTCTTGCGCAGGCATCTACTAAGGCACCCCCTCTTCTGCTGTCCCCTCCAAGCTGAGGTTGCGGGGTTGGGCAGGAGAAGGGACCATTTTCCTTCGGTGTCAGCCGTTTGTTTAACGGAGGGCTGCGACAATCCCCAGGACACCCTCGAGGTGTAAACGTAAATATTTACCCGCAGGAGGCCCCGGTCCTGGAGTGAAGCGAGGTCCTGAAGAACATCCCCCAGGGTGGAGCAGAGGGAGGGGGGAGAGGTGGAAGAGGAGGTGAAAAGAGGAGAAATCGGGCTTCCCTGGTGGCACAGTGGTTGAGAGTCCGCCTGCCGATGCAGGGGACACGGGTTCGTGCCCTGGTCCGGGAAGATCCCACATGCCGCGGAGCGGCTGGGCCCGTGAGCCACGGCCGCTGAGCCTGCGCGTCCAGAGCCTGTGCTCCGCAACGGGAGAGGCCACAACAGTGAGAGGCCCGCGTACCACAAAAAAAAAAAAAAAAAAAAGAGGAGAAATCACACAGAAATATTTCTGAAGGAGAACAAAATCCACACGTGGCAGAACTATTTAACAACCGTTCTGCTTGCACAAGAGCTGGCCACGCCGGCACCAGGGTCACGGCCTGGAGAGCGGGTGACGGTGGCTCTGGAGCAGAAACACACACATAGGGCAAACCAGGAGCTCGAAAGTCGATGAAGAGCTGGGCTTCTGCTCCTGGAGGCTTCCTTGTCACTTCACCCGTAACGCAGAAAGTTAAGAGCAACGGGTGTCATCATGGAAGCCCAGCCCCATGCCAGGCACCTTCCCACGTGGGGGCAAGTGTGATCCCTAGTCTCGCTTCTCCAGGGGGCGCCTGAGGCAGCCACCGGCCTCTCCTCCAGCACGTGTTCACTGGTATGGCCCGATGCGCCTAGGCCGGATGGGGTACATGAGTGAGACAAAGTTCCCGTCGCACGGAGACAGACCTGACTCAGAGTGTGACACCAGCAACGGAGAAAGTGGACAAAGGGGCGTGATCCCGGCCAGCGTGTGAGGGGTGGAGGGGAGTGAGGTGTATAGAGGGATCGTGATCTGGGCAGGGGCTCGGCAGGTGCAAAGGCCTGGAGGACCAAGCTGAGGGTATTTGGGGAATCGGGGAGCAGGGCAGAGTGGCTGGGACGTCCATAGTTAAGGGGACCATGGGGGGAGCAAGGCGGGGTCATATATGCAGCCCACCGGGTAAGGCAGGCCCTGGGTTCAACCCTGATCTGAGTCCAAGCGGGTTTCACGCGAGGGTGGAGGACAGGATTGGAGCGGAGGGAAGGGCAAGGGCAGAGGTCAGGGACTGAGGTTGCCCGGGCTGTGGGACCCAATCCCTCCCAAGCCAGACCCACTCCAGCTGCCCTGCAGGACGAGGTGCCCCGAAAGCGGATCCTGGTGGGGTTCAGACAGCCCCCCGAGGAGGCCAAAGGGCCTGATGGCCTCTAAGTGGCCTTGTCTATTCACAGATCGGATGGTAGCCTCTCTCCTAGTCACCCGCTGGTCTCAGTTTCTCCCTCCTCCTCCCGAGAGAGGTGCTCATTCTTTTAACCCACTCAGCAGCTGCTGCTGACAAAGCCAGGGTCACGTTCATCTGTGCTGAGAGCCCCCATCTGCTTTGCCAGGGGACAAAGGACAGACCAGTTAACAAGCGGGGGGGGTGGGCAGTAAGACGGTGACGAAAAGCGCATCTCAACACAAAGATGACCCAAAAGCCACCCTCTGGGAGCTCCATCCACCTGGAGGCTGCCCTGTGCAAAGCCACATGGGGCTTATCCCCTGTCGGAGGAAACCAGAGACAGCAGAGCAATCGTCTTGGCCCTTCGAGGCAGGCCTCCCTCCCCACAAATGCACAGCGTGGCACTGGCAGAACTGCCTGGCAAGGGGGCTGAGTCTGTATGACTGGCTAAGGGTGGTAATCTCCCCACACTGAAACCCAGGAGGTCCACTTAAATATTCCGGTTGCCATGGCAACCTTCTGGGCTGGCACTTTCCCTGTCATTCTCCATCGCAAACTGTGGTAGGAAGTTTTTGCTTCAATTGGAAACTTATGGTTGCCAAGGCAACCACCTTAGAGCACACTGAAGATGCAGGTGGGCTGCAGGTGAGGCGGGGATCTGCCTATTGGGGGCCCGAGATGGCTGCATGATGCGCCGAGGAGGGGTCCAGGGCCATGATGGGCGGAGGTGAACACGTCTGGGGTTCTGGAAAGAGAGGACCATGGGCCTCCACAAACACATTCATTCACTCCCTCGCTGGTAAGTCATTCATTCATTCACTCACCTGCACACTCGCCACTTGAGCATCCGTTCTGTTTTCTGGCCCTTTTTTGCCTGTGGGCTGGGCGGATGGAGGCGCAACCAACCCTCCACGCGTGTACAGCCCACGTGGAAAAGGGAACAGAAAGTGCCTGGCTGTGGAACCCGGCAGACCTGGGTTTTTGTTTAGACCCTTGACTCTCTCCTCTTATAAATGGAGTGTAAGACTAGGACCTGCTTCTGAAAATGCTGGAAGTAACAAACACCCAAGTGCCCATAACAAGGCATGGAGACAGGTCTTCTGCCCCTGAGGAGCATGTGGGCAGCAACCGTGGCTCCGGCGTGGTTCTCCAGTGGCAGGGGAGGGCTGATCCCGAGGGGGGGCAACTTGGAAACTGGGACTGGGCCAAGTCAGAGGGCAAGGCTGGTGGGGTCCTCACCCACTCGGAGAGAGAGACAGGAGCCCTTCCTTCCTCCCTTGAGGTCGGTCCCAGAAGGAAGCGAGAGGGGGGTGACGTTCCAGGAGGGCCTCCTGGCCTTCGCTTCATCCCAACGACCCCACCAGGCAGCCTTCCTTCCCCCAGTTTTGCAGATGAGGAAACTGAGTCCCAGAGAGGTGGAATAAGGTCAACCGGAAAGCAAGCAAGTTGATCCAGAATTCAACCGTGGGCCGCGCTCCTTCCAAGATCCCTCCTGTAATTCTCACAATGGTCCTAGGAGGCGGAGTCCATTCTCCCCAGTCCGTGGATGGGAAAGGCCGACCAAAGTGAGGCCACACAGCTCCCCCCGTGCCCGCTCAGCCCAAACCCCCAGACCTGGGGCCAGAGTAGGCCTGTCCCGCCCAGAAGTCACTGGGCAGAGGGGCGGAAGGGGAACTGACATCCACCTATTATTTCTGCCCCACCCTCAGCCCTCACCAGCCTGGCTTCGCTGGGACCCAGGCCTGGCCTCTGGTCCCGGTGCGAGATGGGGGAGAGGGGCTTGGGCGGGGCCCGCCGAGCTCCTGCGGCCACACGGGGGTGCACACAGGCCGGAAGCCAGGCAGGCAGCTGGGGCAGGACAGCCCCGTGTCCTGCTCCTTCACTGGAATTGTCAACGCCAGATGTCCGGGCGGCGCAGAACTGATCAGAAGCCCCTTAGAAGTGTGAAGGGGGCGGGTGGGAGAAGGGGGGAAGGAAGAAGGTGAGCCGGGG
Organism: Globicephala melas; assembly: GCF_963455315.2. NCBI lineage: Eukaryota > Metazoa > Chordata > Mammalia > Artiodactyla > Delphinidae > Globicephala > Globicephala melas. Next base: position 12,089,818 of record NC_083323.1, read on the forward strand.
AGGTGCGGGAGTTGCATCTCCTCCCTACAGAGGAGGAAACCGTGGTTCAGACACATGAAGCAATGCATGCAAGGCTCCCAGTGACCAAAGGACATGCAGATCTGAGACTCCAGCCGGGCCTCTGCCTCACCTCCAGGGTCCCTCCGGTTACAGGGGGGATGCTTCTGTTTCTGGGCCCCGTTCCTCTTCCCCCCCACATGCAGCGAGGGCAGCCCCGGGCAGCAGACCTTCAGCAGCACGTCAGGCCACCAGCTCTTCCATATTCCTCAAACCCTCCAGGCCTCGTCCTTCCCAGGAACTTGGCCCTTGCTCGCCGTCCGGCCCGGAACGTTCCTCCCCCAGATGGCCACTCACACTCCATGCCGGACTTTGCTTAACGTCCCCTCCTCTGAGAGGCTTCCCCTGACCATCCAACCTGATGCAAGCACCCCCTTTGCTTAAAATAATCAGCTTTGGGGGCGGAGGAGGGGGTGCCAGACGAATGAGGCGAGGTCGCTGTGCTAGGTGATGGGGGTCATCGATCAGGGGGTCATCGATCGATTCTCTGGAAATTTCTCTATGTTTGAAATTTCCCATAATCAAAGTTTTTAAAGGGAATTCCCTGGTGGTCCAGTAGTTAGGACTCCATGCTTTTACTGCTGTGGCCCATGTTCAATCCCTGGTCAGGGAACTAAGATCCCACAAGCTGTGCGGTGCAGCCCCCCCCCCAAAAAATTTAAATAACAAATACTAGGGGAGTACCCTGGAGGTCCAGTGGTTGGGACTTCGCTTCCAATGCAGGAGGTGCGGGTTTGGTCCCTGGCCGGAGACCTGGGATCCCACCTGCCTAGCGGCCTAGGGGCTGAGGCATGAAACAGAAGCTATGTTGTAGCAAATTCAGTAAAGGCTTTAAAAAAGTAAATAAATAAAAGAAAATAACAAATACTAGAAACTGACATTCCTTCCCCCGACTCTATCCCATCACCCTGTTTTATTTCCTTCGTCGTCTCTGACTGCACCTGACATCTCATCGTGTGTCTAGCTGACCATTTGTAGGCGGCTCCATGAGAGCTGGGCTTTGTCTTGTTCACATCTGAATCCCAAGGGTCTGTGCCGGACACAGAGTTGGTGCTCTGTAAATATTTGCCCAGTCAGCGAAAGAATCAGACACGGCAATGGAAGTGCGTTCTGAAGAATAGAAGCGCCGTGGTTCGGGCTTTGGGCCTGGGCCAGTTTTAACCATAGATGTAGGATTGAGAGAGGGATGGATGCATTCCTCATTTATTCATTCCACAAATGTTTAGGAAACCCCTTCTTGCCAAGTCCTATGCTGGCGCTGGATTCACCAGGCTGGGTCTCCAGGGAGTGTGTTGGAGATAGGCCAGGTGCTATGGGAACCCTTGGAAGGGAAGCCTCACCCCGTCGCAGGCATCGGGGAGGGCCTCCTAAAGGGAGTGATTTCTAAGTTTAATCTTAGGATGAGTAGCATTTCTCCAGGGGAAGAGAAAGGATGCTCCAGGCAGAAGACACAGCCCAGCCAAAGGCCCAGCAATAGGACGGAGCACGGGCCCTGGGAGAACTGCCTACGTCGGTGTGACTGGGGCCGAGAGCGCCCGGGAGGCGCCCAGGGGGCCAAGGCGGGGGTGTTCAGCGCGGACCAGCGTGTGGAGGCCTTGATGGGCGGGCAGAGGAACCTGGCCCTGTACCAAGGGTGACGAGGATGACAGAGAGGGCGCTCCTGTCCCGCCTGCCTTTTTTTTTTTTTAATTGAGGTATAGTTGCTTTACAATGTTCTGTTAGTTTCTGCTGTACAACGAAGTGAATCAGCCACATGTATACATATATCCCCTCCTTCTCCTGCCACTTGTCGGTGCCAACGACGCAGCAGCTCATTCTCACTCCTGGCGTTTCGCGCTCGGTGTTCCCTCCTCCTGGAATGCTCTTCCCTGTCTGCACACGGGCTCTCCTCCTCCTCCAGTCTAGGCACAAGCCTGGGCTGCTCAGAGAGGCTGACCGTGACCAGCCATCAGAAGTGGCCGCCTCAGGCCACTTTATCTGTCCCAGCTCCCTCTCTGCCTCTTGCAGAGCCTGGGACAGTTTCCCTTACTGCTCCCAATTCTTCTCCCTGCATCCACCCTGTGTGTCCTGTGGCTTTGCAGGATCTCCCCACCCCAGAGGCAGGGTATCTTTTCCCAGCACACTGATGATGGACTTGCACATGACACTTGCTTTGGCCAGTGGAACGTGGGCAGAAGTGTCCTACTTCTGAGCCTTAAGAGGCCTTCCAGGTTGCTCTCTGCCCCCTCACCCTTCTGCCATCCCCAGGAAGTCAGGGACGAGGGAGACCTACGGAGCAGCCCTGAAGCCAGGCCCCACTGAGCCCGGGGGAAATCCACTGACACCCAGCAGATCCGCAGACTTGTGAGTGAGAATAAGTGACTGTTGCTTTAAGCCACTGAGTTTGGAGATTGTTTGTTAGGTGGCATTAGCATGAGAGTAAGTGACTGATACACAGGACTTAACACTTACTCATTAGTCTACCCATTTCACCATTGTCTTATCTTACACTAGACCACTGCCCTGTCTTCAGTGCCTGGCATGGTGTCTGATGCCTGGGAGAACTTCAAATACGTGTTGAGTGAGTGAATAAACGAATGTGATGTCTGGAAGAGTCTTAGGCACAGGAGAGGCATGAGTGTACAGGGGGCCCAGGAAGATGATTGATTGCTATAAGAGGAGACAGACGTGGTGGGGGAGGATTTTGCAAAGGGGCCAGGGAGGAAGCTCTCGCCACAGTCCAGAAGGGGACAAAGGTGCCAGGACCCAGGAGAGAGCAGAGAAGGGTGAGCACAAAGTTAAGCCTGACTTAGCCTGTCCTGTAGGCCAGGTTCTCCCTACGTCTCACCTCATTAAATCCGCACAACCACCATACCAGGCAGGGACTTTGATAATCCCCATTTTCAAAAAGAGGAAACTGAGGTACGGAGAGAGTCAGAAACCTTCCCAGGCCAGGCAGAGAGTAAACGGCCGTCCAGCCCTGGCAACCTCGTGCCACGCCTCGCCACCGCCACTCCAGTCTCATGGTTCAGAGCAAACCTCAGCAGACCCGAGACACTGAGGGCTTTGTTGGGGACCGAGAAATTCACCCGCAGCACACGGGGGACGAGGGGATGGTTCCCTACTGGAGGGAAACCAGGGGGAGTGCGGTTGCTTTTTGTGGTTTAATTCAACCTGCTGGGTCATGGCCCTGGATTGCTTACTGGCCACAGATGCCAGGCTCCAGAGGCCCCTGACCCCAGGGGGGCTGGAACGAGGCAGAGAGGCGGAGGGCTCCACAGGCCACGTGGCTGCCTTTCCCGCCCTGTTCCTGTTTCCTTCCCACTCCCGAAAAAAGCGCTACTCATTCATTCACTCATCCATTGACTTCCAGGCTGTCTGGCAGCTCCAGGAGCTGGAGATGCAACAATGGCTGGACGAGGTCTTACGTATGGGCGGCGTGGGAGCCAGCACGGGGAGCAGGAGAGAGGGCTTCTTTTGCTCTCACACCTGGGCACCTGACTTTCTCGGTGGCGAATCCAGGAGCTAGCATGTTCCAGCCAAGAACTGGTCACAGTGGCCCACTCTCTCCTCACGGCAGCCTGGCATTCCCCAAGCAAGGCTTTGCTCCCCTTCCTCCAGATGTCGCTCCCTGTTAGACCTGCCCACCAAAGGAGAACACACTGGCCCCTGTCCATCAGTGACCCCTGGTGGGTCCTTGGTTTTATTTGTTCCAGTGCTTAGTACAGAGCCGGGCACGAAAGGTCACCGTGGGGTGTTTGCTGACTGGATACAGACAAATTCGTCTGTTCAGTAAATATCTAGGTGATGCCTGCTATGTGCAAGGCTCCAGGCCAGGCGTTGAGCACACCACGGTAAACCAGAAACATCATCGCAGGCCTGCAAGAACACAGGGTCTGGGGCTGGTGACAGGCACAGATCAAAACATCGCAATATGACGTGATGAGGAACCACATCTGTGTGGTCGCTCCAAGTTTCCAAGTATCAGGTATCACTGAGAATGTCTGCTGGGGTTTCCCTAGTGGCGCAGTGGTTGAGAGTCAGCCTGCCGATGCAGGGGACGCGGGTTCGTGCCCCGGTCCGGGAAGATCCCACATGCCGCGGAGCGGCTGGGCCCGTGAGCCATGGCCGCTGAGCCTGCGCGTCCAGAGCCTGTGCTCCGCAACGGGAGAGGCCACAGCAGTGAGAGGCCCGCGTACCGCAAAAGAATGTCTGCTGAACTGAATTCAGGGGCTAAACGCCCAAAACTTTTCCAAAACACAGTCAAATGCATCTAACACCATATTACATTTTCCTTTATGGCCCAGAAGGACCATTAGAACTGTGAGACACTCTGACTGCCATTTCCCAGGTGAGACAACTGAGGCTCAGGAAGGCCACACAGCTAGGACATGGCAGACCTGGAGGGCAAACTCAGACCAGTGTGACCCAGCATCTATATTCTTTCCATGACAGTCCAGTTCCTGTTTTCCAAATAGCCTGGGCTTTCTCCTGCCTTGTCTTCCTCTACCAGTTGGCGAAGAGACCCGTCCGCAGCAGGAGGGAAGGAGCCCGGCACAGGGACACGCAGAGCCACGAGGTGCAGACCAAACAGGAAAACGGCAGCTTTCCCAGGGCCCTCCTAGCTGACTCCCATTTGCATCTCATGGGCCAGAGGTAGGTCACATGGTCAACCGAGCTGCAAAGGAGTCTGGGAGGTGGGTGTGTTCCCAGCCCCCAACACACCTGGCCTTCTTTCGAAAGGAAGAAGGAGGATGGACGTGGCTGGGCAACTTTGCTGTGCCTGCCTCGTTCTGGATGATGGTGATGAAGATGATCACTATGGTGATTATCATTATTATTATGGCCATTCCCTGCCTGTCCCCAGCACACCTCCCAGACCCAAGCCAGGAAGGCACTTTCCCCATCCCAGCCCACCACACACACACACACACACACACACACAGACCCTGCAGAAGGGACTCCCAAGCCCCCATCCCAGCCACTCAAGGCATAGGTCACAGGGGCTCCCTGCCAGGCTCAGGACCACAAGAGCCCAGGTCCCCAGGATGTGTCCAGACAGGGTTCCCAGCCCTGCCCCTCCCCCAGCCCCAGCAGGAACAGCTATTTTGAGAGCAGCTGGCTGGCAGGTGGCACCTCGTGACGGAGCAGTTTTCATCTGAGCCAAGCGGACCTGGCTGATGCCCTCTGCTCTCTCTGCCTCCCTCTCAGGCCACCTGGCAGCCTTCACTCCCCAGCCTCATGCCCCCTCTCTGAGTCCTCTCCCTCCCATAAAGCTCTTCCCAAACTCCTTCTCCTCTGTCTCTCTCTCTCCCTCTTCCTCTCACCTGCCTCCCAGTCCTATTAAATCCAGCCAACATTCCCTGAGTCCCTAGCAATGACCACAGATCCGATGCTGACGAGGCCTGAGCCTTCCCTGTCTGCCTGGCACCAAGCTCTTCTCTTATAACATCATCTCATTTCAACATCAAAGTCATTCTATGAGGCATCCCTGTCCCCACTTTACAGATGTGGAAACTGAGGCATAGAGAGGCTCAGTAACTGGCCCAAGATCACAGATCTAGTAACAGCAGAGCAGGGATCCCAACCCAGGTGCCCCGGCAGCTTCACCTCTTTATCTGCATCCTGCTCTTCTCCCCAGGGGCCTGCACTGGGCTCGAGGACACTGGCCTGAGATAGAGCAGCAGCCACCCTTGAGCTCACCATCCAGAGGGGGAGCAGCGAGGACTCGGCCTCCTGGATGGACAGGGGGACCCCTCTGCGCCATCGCTGTGCGGGCAGCCGCAGGACTGGAAGGGAAGGAGAAGGTGGCCTCCTATGTTGGAAGAGGCGGGCAGGAGAGAGGAATCCAGGCTGAAGGAACAGCAGGGTCTGGGCAGGAAAGGTGACATGGACACAGGGCTGGGTGGGGTGAGGAGGGTGGGGCACCGGCTCAGCCCTGAGAGTGGGAGCTTCCTTAAATCTGTACCCCAGGTGCCGTGCTTGCCACACCCCCCTGCCAGCCCCACGCACGCCACCAGGGGAACTTTAACCAGGGTGACCTGTGAAGGTGTGAGCAAGGCTGAGGAAGGCCAGGGCCCTGAGATCAGAAGCCACATCCACGGCTGGCACGAGAAGGGCGCAGCTCCACCCGGCCAAGGCAGGAGCTGTGGCCTCAGCAGGGATTCAGCCGATATAACAGCCCTGCGGGAGGGAGCCCAGAACACAGTCCCCAACCTCACTCCCCTCCACGTCCACCTCCAGCGTACCCATGATGCACACTGCTCAAACCCAACAGAAAAGCAAAGGCCAGGGAGCCTGTTGATGCTTCCATGGTGAGCAGAATGATGTTTCCCAAAGGTGTCCACAGATGCATCCCTGGAACCTTACATGGCAAAAGGGACTTGGCAGGTGTGATCCAGTTAAGGACCTTGAGGTGAGGAGATTATCCTGAATCATCCAGGTGAGCTCTATGTAATCACAAGCGTGCTTAAAGAGGGGGGCAGGAGGCTCAGAGTCAGAGAAAGAAGATATGATGATAGAGCTCGAGGGTCACAGAGAGACAGAGAGGCTGGAAGAGGCTCCACTGTTGGCTTTGAAGATGGAGAAACGGGGCCGTGAGCCAAGGAATGCAGGCAGCCTCCAGGAGCCAGAAGACAAGGAAACAGGTTCTCCTAGAGCCTCAAGAAGAAACCAGCCCTGCTGACACTTTGCCTAGCTATGTGGGGCTGATTTAGGACTTCTGATCTCCAGAACTGTAAGACAATAAATTTGAGTTTTTTGGTTTTTGTTTTTATATATATATTTATTTATTTTTATGGCTGTGTTGGGTCTTCGTTGCTGCACGCGGGCTTTCTCTAGTTGCGGTGAGAGGGGGCTACTCTTCGTTGAGGTGCACAGGCTTCTCATTGCAATGGCTTCTCTTGTTGTGCACGGGCTCTAGGCACAAAGGCTTCAGTAGCTGCAGCACGGCTCAGTAGTTGTGGCTCACAGGCTCTAGAGTGCAGGCTCAGTAGTTGTGGCGCACGGGCTTAGTTGCTCCATGGCATGTGGGATCTTCCCAGACCAGGGCTCAAACCCGTGTCCCCTGCCATGGCAGGTGGATTCTTAACCACCGCGCCACCAGGGAAGCCCTAAATTTGTGTTGTTTTACGCCACTGTTTGTGGTCATTTGTTACAGCGGCCACCGGAAACCGCCACACCGTCTCTGTAGACCAGCCTCCCAGGACAAGAAGCAAGTAGGGAAAGACAAGGGCAGCTCTGGAGGGGCAGACAGTGTAGCCCGCACAAAAGCAAAGGTACAGTGGGCATCAACCCACCCCCCCGCGCGCGCGCGCGCGCGCACACACACACACACACACGACATGTGTCTAGGGTATGGTAAACTGTCTGCTGGGGCTGGAGCCTAAGACACATGGTAGTAGGTGGCGCTAGAGAGGGTGGGACAGGAAGGCCTTGAAACAACACCAGGAGGAGGAGCTTGGACTTCATGCTCAGCCAATGGGGAGCCATGGAGGACTCCTGAGCGGAAGCAGCTTGATGAGCTTTGGATTCCATCAGATTCAAGAGGGACTGGACGGGAGTGGGGAGGCTGGAAGGGCAGAGGGAGGAAGCTAGTCAACACGCAGTTGTGATAAGCTGGCTGCCTGATAGGAAGGGCTCTCTGAACAAAAAAAAGGGACCCTACCGGCGGTTTCAGGTCTCCTGTAGGCAGTTCTAGCCCTGGCCCATTGGTCCCCGCCCAACCCTCACACGCATGCCATGTTCCCACATCCAGGCCTCTGTACCTATCACTTCCCTGGCCTGGGGACACCCCTGCTTCTCCTCCCCACTGAGCTTTCCCAATCTGAGAGTTTCAGTTTGAGGGCACCTCTTCCAGGGAGCCATCCCTGATGAGCCTCTAAAGCCACAGGGGCCTCAGGAACCATCTCGCCCAGCCCCTCCCCTGCTCTTTTTTTCAAATTAATTTTTAAAATTGAAGTATAGTTGATTTACAATGTTGTGTTAGTTTCAGGTATACAGCAAAGTGATTCAGTTATATATATATATTCTTTTCCCCATATAGGCTATTACAAAATATTGAGTAGAGTTCCCTGTGCTATACAGTAGGTCCTTGTTGTTTATTTTATATATAGTAGCGTGTACATGTTATTCCCAATCCCTAATCGATCCCTCCCCTCCTCTGCTGCTCTCCTGCATCCCCCTTCACCTCTGCTCACATGGCCCACTGCCAGGATGTTCATCACTTGTTCAAATCCCACCCCCTCCACTTCCTAGCAGGTGACTCACCCTCTCTGCCTTGATGTCTCAGCTGTAAACTGAGGACGGTGGTAGCATCTACTTGGTAGGGCTGTTGTGAGGACTAAACAGACACGAACACATGGAGATCCGCACAGGGCCTGTGGGGTGCTGGATAGGCAGCCAGCAATGTGTGCATCTGCTGTGATGAGCCCCAAACTGAGGGCTCAGGGGTGCAGGGCCCCTTCTTGAGCTGAGCTGGGTGTAGCCTTATGCTCACTCCTCTTGAGGCAGGAGATAGATGGGCACCAGGCTGAACAGTTTCTCCCCTGTGGACAGGAACTCCGTAATAGCAGAAACTCCATAAAAGCAAGATGATGGAGGAGGCTGGGCCCTGCCCAGATAAGAGATGAAAGACTACATATGCCTCATTCTCGAAGTCAAGGAGACCTCCCTGACTACACATGCGCCGAAAGGCTCCTTGGAAGTCAGAAAGGGAGGTGGTGCCACCCCATAGTAAGTGATGTCAACCACCCATAGGCCTCTTCACTAGAATCCATCTTGGCTAAGAGATTCACCCGCGTACATACGGACTCAGAACCAGGCAAAGCAAGATGATTGGCCAAAGGAAACCCGGAAGAAACGCCCCTTAAAAGTGATTCAAACTACCACGAGGGCGCGACTCTCTCTCTGAGCCCACGCCTATGACTATCCCCACGTACTCTACTCTTTTTTTTTTTTCTCCTAATAAAACACTTTACTTGTTTCACTACTTTCTGTCTTTGTGGGAATTCTTTTCTGCAAAGCCGAAGGGCCAGGGCCTTGTCACTGGCCACTAGTCGAGTGGCTAGCATTTGGTGCTCTCACCGTGGCGACCCGACCTCAATCTCTGGCAGGGGAACCAAAACCCTGCTTCAAGCTGCTGCAGGCCGAGGTCACCCGACATCACTCCCATTGGCCCCAGCCCTGCCCCTAAGTAGGAAGATAGGAGAGTGGGAAAAGGACAGGTGGGGAATTACCACTAACTTGCTGTGTGTCTTTGGGCAAATTGCTCCCTCTCTGGACCATGCCTAGGAGATAGTATAAGGCCAGGACTTCCTGTGGGTGGGCCTGGTTGGGTGGGCAGTGGCAAAGGAACAGTAAAAACACGGGGCTGCTCAGGGAAAACGGGAAGCCATGGGTTTGGGTTCAGTGCAAACCTTCCCACCATCACTGCCCTCCCCCCGGCCTTCCATGAAGTCTGCTGCCTCACACTGGAGACAGGGGTGTTGTAGAAACTGAGGAAAGGGCTGACTTCCACATCTAGGGTGAAGTCACACGTAGCAGAGGGAGCTCAGTGACGCCATGGGAAGCTCCGGAAGCTGGGTTCAGTCAGAGAAAGCAGAGCCACGGGGCCCTGAGGAAGGGGAGGCAGGAAGGGCGGGGGCCCAGTCAACACCTGGATCACACAGCACTAGACATTTTCCTTCTGTCTGGGGAAGCCCAGCAAAAACATCATTTCCTTTTCACTCTCAAGGAGACAGAGGCCCCAGAGGTCACCGGCAGGCCCGCAGCAGAAGCAGGCCTAGAACCCGGGCCTCAGCCTCCAGTAGAGGCTGGGGAGGCCTAGTCGAGAGGCTGATGGGAGGGAGCAGCGAGGGCTGAGGCAGAAGCCCAGAGGGGCTCCCCTTTCCTCCACCTGCCCCTCCTGGCCCAGGCATCAGAGGACAGGCCCACGGGACACAGGCTGCAGCAGGAGGGCCCGGGAACATCGCCACCACTGTGTGGACCAAGTTCTAAAATAAGCCCCAATCGCGAGAGTGTAGTCACCATGGCAACAGGAAAGTTGTTCCACAGAAGGAATCAAGCACAGCTGTCACCGTCAGTGTCACGGGGAAGAGCCTGCTATGGCCAGGCCCTGGGGTAGGCACTTTCACACACACGCTGTCCCACTGAAGCCGTCGTCATCCTCATGCTGCAGATGAGGGCACCTGGGCTGAGACAGAGGCCCCGGCCAGAGTCACCCCGCAATGGATAGGAATTGGGAGGCCCGGATCCAAACTCCCATCTCCTTCCCTGTCTCCTTGCCTCCCAGGCACACCATTTCTTCTGAGCCTCAGTTTCCCCCTCCCCACCCAAAGCACTGTCAGGGGTAAAGATGGGGGTATTTCTGCATCCTTCCAGGGTGGCAGGGTGGGGGGAGCAGGCATGATCACCCATGAGCAGGGACTCTGGGACTCCTGTAATAATCTCCTGCCCTCTGGGCTTACTTACAGCAATGGCCCTCGTGGGATTCACTAATAGTGCTTCCCTTTGGCAGGTAGTGTTAAACAGACTTGTTAGTTAACACTTTATGAGTGCCCAAGCTTTCTCATCCCCTTCTTCTGGGGACCAACCCTGTCCTCTGGCCACAATGGCAGGAAATGAGCCAGGTCTAACCAATCAGTCATTGACCCCATCTCTCTGACAACTATGATTGGTCCAAGAGAGAAGGACTGGCCCAGCAGAGCCAATCAGAGAGCTCCCCTGGGACTGATATGTGGCTACCAGGAAAAGGAAGCTCTTGCTTTCCCAGAAGGTGGGGGAGGTTGCTGAGCTGGGACTTCCAGTGACCTTGTCCCATACACTGGAGAAGATGTGACTATTTCCCAGGCTTCAGTGACAACAGATTTTATTCTAGCTAGTCTAATCAAAAAGAGATTTTGTTTTAAAGCATATTAAGTGGCCGAGCATCCAGGAACAACTGCCCAAAACACACTGCAGAACTGGGCCACCAATGGGGCTGCAGCCCCTGCTTCCATCAGGAAGCTGTGGAAGTCACCACTTGGCTGCCAGCTCCAGAACCATGCCTGCTCGACTTCGATCCATGCAGGGAAACGGGTGCTCCGTGCTCTCTTTCCACACAAAACTCAGTTCCAAATTCTAGTCCATGCAAGTGTTCTTTATGGCAGGATTTATGTTACAGCTGGATTGCTACCTGCAGGAGAGCCTGGAAAATGTAGTCGTGGAGTTTTGCAGCTTCTGCAGCACAGAAGGCATGCTACGTGCAGGGTGTGGCCAGTGTGACACATGTCGCAGGCAAAGACTGCCTCTCACCATCGCCACTATCACCCGAGGAAATGCTGTCACCACTTCCCACACGGCCCTGAGCTGGAGTCAGGGACCTCGCCTGGGTCCTGCTGTTTCCTCACTGTGTGTCCTCCAGCAAACCATCTCTCACCATGGGCTCAGTCTGTTCTTCTGTCATTTGGGGATGTGGAGACCTGTCCCAAATACATCTCCAAGCAGTTGTGAAGGTCAAGGTGAGAGAGTAGGTGGGAAAGGCCCTGTCCACTGCACAGACCTGAACACCTGGGGAAGTTATTACTAGTCAGTAAGTGGCTTTAACCAAGAGGAAAATAAACCCAGAGAGGGTGAAATGACTTCCCCAAGGTCAGCTCAAAGTCAGGCAATAAAATGTGGAGGACTAGAACTTGAGACTGTGAACTCTCCCTTAGGTCTCAGGGGAGTGGGAGGGAGTGAGGAGGACCAGGGAGAAGGTGGGGGGGTGGCTCCAGGAGGTGGTGGTGATGGGTTGTATTAAGTTGTCCATGACTGTACATCAAATTTCCCCAAAATGTAGTAGAGCAAAACAACATACATTTATTATAGTTTCTAGGATCAGAAATCTGGGCAGAGCTCAACTGGGGTCTCTGGCTCAGAGTCTCCCATTGAGGTTGCAGTCAGGGTGTCAGCCAGGGCTGTGGTCTCATCTGAAGGCTCATCTGGGGAGGGGTCACTTGCAAGCTCACTCCCACAGCTGTTGGTCGGCCTCAGGTGCTGGCTGGCTGTTGGCACTACCAGGCAGCTCATGACATGGCAGCTGGCCGCCAGCAAGCAAGAGAGAGAGAAAGAGGGGGGGCACTCCCGACACAAGCCACCGTCTTTAGTAACAAAATCTCAGAAGTGATATCCATACTGTAAGTCCGCTACATACGAACAAGTTCCATTCCAACAGCACGTTTATAAGTCCAACAAAGTTAGCCTAGGTACACAACTAACACAATCGGCTATATAGTCCTGTACTGTAATAGGTTTATAATAATTTTCACACAAATAATACAGAGAAAACAAAGAAAGAATAAAGAAAACATTTTGAATCTTACAGTACAGTCCCTTGAAAAGTACAGTAGTGCATTATAACAGCTGGCATACAGGGGCTGGCATCCAGTGAACAGGCAAGAAGAGTGACTGACTGTTGGAGGGAGGGGAGGTGGGAGATGGTAGAGCTGAAGGACTGTCAGCAATAGGAGATGGAGGGCGAGCTGCAGTTCCACTCACACCTGACGTGGATGGCACTGGTTCTGGTTCCTTGCTGGATTCAATTCTATCTACCCTCTTGAAAAATCGATCCAGGGATGTCTGGGTAGTACTGTACTGCACCAGCTACATCACTGCTGCTTTTCGCCTGCTTCCAGACATCCTGGGCTTGAAGTAAAGATACTGTACTACTGTACTCTATACAGTACTGTACAGGAAAGTACACAGAAGCACAGCCTCTTGTAGAGGATGCACGCACGTGACAATGTACGCCAGACACGTGAACTGAACGTGATTGGACATGCAAACGCATGTTCGCATCTTTGAAAGATCGCAACTTGAAGGTTAGTATGTAGGGGACTTACTCATTCCATTTTTAGACTCAAGTCTCTAGATCAGCCCACACTCAAGGGGGGAGGATGACACAAGAGTGCACGTACCAGGAGGTGGGGTCACCCAGGCCATCTGAGAGGGCAACCACCACAGAGCTTGAGGGAGAAGCTCCACCACAGGTCCCTGCCCCCCAGGCCCAGCCTGCCTCTGAGAAGAAGGTGGGTCAGTGGGGTAAGGGAGGCTGCTCCCAGCTCCTCTGCACCAGCCCTGGGCCGAGGGTGGAACAGCTGAACGGAATCTGCACTTGCTTGTGCCCTTTCCCCTGAGGGGAGAAGACGGAGGAGGGAGAACAGGACGGAGTGCAGGGTTACACACATCAGCAATGGCAGCAACGTGGCCCCCCTCAGATTAGGGTTTTCCAATAAAACAGGAGGCCCCGAGGCCCCAAAAGGCGGCGTGGTATCATGTGAGGAGCACTGGACTAAGAATCAAGAGGTCTGGGTTCTGACTCTGGGTAAGCCCCTAACTGGCTGTGTGTCTGTGAGGAAGTTACACATCCTCTCTGGGTCTCAGTCTCTCCAGCTGTACCACAGGGGTGGTGATCTGATACTGCCCAGGTGCTCTTGGGCCCCAATGGTCAGAGTTCCCCTCCATGCAAAGGGGCTCATGATCAGATGGAGGCAACACAGGGGTTTGGCCTAGGCTTCCACCACCTGCCCCCAAGGCACCTGCCCCCAGCAGCCCTCACCTTCCCCTCCATCCTCTCTCCCTCTGCCTCCCTCCTTAGTGCTGGTTCCCTGGCCTTCCTTCCTGACCCACCATCTGTGTGTTCACACAGCCCAGCCTGCTCCCAACCTCCTTCCCTCTCCTCCAGCCACCCCAGCCCTGCTGCCGCTGGGGGGCAAGGTGCGTGTTGGGACCGTGAATAGAACCGGCAGAGCAGCACTCTGGCTCCCAGGCTGGGGGCTTCTGTAAGCGCTGCCGGCCACCCCCAGCCCCAGCCAGCCCCCGTGGCTCCATCTCAAAGCACAAGGCCACCCCAGTACCCACACACCAGGCCTGCACGGAGTCCCTTCCTATTGGAAGATCCCCTAGCGCTCTGTGCTTGCTGACAGGCTGGGCACCTTTACACTGGCAGCAACATTCTTTTCTGGGCCTTACTCCCCCAAGGTAGGAAGGAGCAAGCTTTGTTCTCTCTAGTCCCAGGAAACACAGTGGATGCTCAGTAAACTTTCTTGAATGAACTAGAAAAGACTGATAATAACAATGGAAACATTTATAGAGTATTCACCATGTGCCAACCACTCTAGGAACCTTATACACATTAATGTATTTAATCCTCATCACAATCTTATATTGGAGGTACTATTAATATCTCCACAACACAAATGCATGAATGAGTGAATGCCATATTCTTTCAATGGGAAGGCACTAACCCACGAGAGATCAGACACATCACCAGGCATAAAGCATGAGAGGGTGTGAGGGTGAGTGATAAGATAATAATCTGTTCCCTGTTACATACATCTCTTTTGATTATCACAACTCTCCAGGGATGTATAAAGGGCAAAAATAAACAAGGTCCTACTGTATAGCACAGGGAACTATATTCAATATCCTGTAATAAACGATAATGGAAAAGAATATGAAAAAGAATATTGTATGTGTGTGTGTATGTGTGTGTATAACTGAATCACTTTGCTATACAGCAGAAATTAACACACCATTGTAAATCAACTATACCTCAATAAAGTAATTTTTAAAAAAATACCGTCACAGGGGCTTCCCTGGTGGCGCAGTGGTTGAGAGTCCGCCTGCCGATGCAGGGGACGCGGGTTCGTGCCCCGGTCCGGGAAGATCCCACATGCCGCGGAGCGGCTGGGCCCGTGAGCCATGGCCGCTGAGCCTGTGCGTCCGGAGCCTGTGCTCCGCAACGGGAGAGGCCACAACAGTGAGAGGCCCATGTACCGCAAAAAAAAAAAAAAAAAGGTTTATTTCTCACTTGTGCAACATATCCAGTAGAAGGGTGGGAACAGGGATCTCTGTTCCCTGCTGTCCCCGCTGAGGAACCCACCTGGAATTTCCCATCACTGCTCAGGGGGAGGGCAGCAGGAAGAACCATGCACTAGTTCTGAAAGGTCTCCACCCGGAAGTGACATGCTACTTTGGCTCCGATTTCATTGGCCAGAGCACGTCACAGAGCAAACTCAAGGGGCTGGGATGTGTAATCTTCGGTGGGCCCAGAAGCAGGCGGAACTGTGGGTCTGGGTGGAAAGTATTGGGTTAACTGAGTCATCTATGGAGTGTCTGCTCTGTGCTAAGCAATGGGAAGAAACACGAAATTTGGTAGGGCCCTGTCCTCCCCGAGCACACCTTCTAATGCGGAAATAGATAAACAGAAGAAAATCACAATCCAGTGAGACTAGAGCTCTGACAGAGGAGAGGGATGCTCAGAGGGGTCCCTGACCTGGCTCCAGGGAGGAGGGCTTCTGAAAGAGGAAATAACAGCTGAGTAAGGCCAGCCTTCCAACCCAGATCCCAGGTGAAGAAAGGACACGGCAAGGCCTGCCCTGCGTGGACCCACCACCCTAAGCCCCTATCTTGCAGGGTACCCCATGGGACAGGGGTCTAGCCTCGGTGCCCAATGCCTACCATGTGACTCTGGGCACTTCCGCTCTTCCCTCCACAGGGGGCAAATAGAAAGTGGGTCCACACCAGGAACAGGGGGGCCTTTCTGGGATGAGGACCCCTGGAGGAGGAGGGGCAGAGAGAGAATGCAGGACCAACCTCCTTTGTACTGGTGGGGACACTCTTTTAAGTACCACTGCCCCTTCTAAAGGGATGGGTGGACTTGAAGCCGGGTGTCGGGGGCGGATTCCAAGAGCCAAGAAAGACCCTTTAGATCACCTGGGCTGTGACAGAGACACCAGTGGGAGCCTGAGGGCAGGGGGCTAAAAGCAGCTGGGGCCCAGGAGACCAGGTCATCCAGAAATCCACCGAATTCTAACATCTGGGAAGAGACCCAAGAAACTGTAACAGTGGTCACCACCAGGGAGGGAAAGTGGATGGCTGGCGCCAGGCTGCAGAGAAGGCGGGCTGATTCTTCCTTTTGTTTTTTCAACCCAGTATTACCTAAGTGGAAAAAAAATTAAACAAGTATATATCTGACTTGAATAAAAACTTCTATGGGTCTAGGCTTTATAAGCCTCTAAGATTGTAAGATCCTTCTAAGACTAGGGTTCTCAGAGGCAGCTGGCAAAGACATGGGGGTGAGATGCCCCTGGGTTTGAACCCTGGCTGCACCCACTGCTGTGACTTAATCTCACGGTGCCTCCGTTTCCTGGTCTGGAATCGGAGACAAGGATACCTCCTTCCCCTGGAACATTTTAAGATTAAATTAGATAAAGTATGTCAGGTGTCCTCCCAGGGTCTGGGACACCACGAAGCCTTTGTCTAAACAAAGCACTGGTGAATACCCAGAGCCTAGAGGATTCTCCAGGCTGAGTCCCAGCCAGGGCGTTTCCTGATTCCCAGGGAGGAACAGGAGGTCCCTGGGAAGCCGCTGGTGACAGCAGGTGGGCAGGGAGGGAGGGAAACAGACACTGCTGCTGTGGCTGGTGCTCTGGCGCCCCCTCCTGGACACTGTCCTCCTTACACCCCTGGGAGAACGGGAGGCTTCACTTTTATCAAAAATGTCCCTTTGTTTGGGGTTATTTTTTAAAAAAGGACCAACGCTAGGGACAAGGTAAGAGGCCCACAGGCTGCTTTGGGGCCCCAGCCCAATATACAGCACTTGGCAAAAGTTCCGCAGCTCTTGTCAATGACTTAGTAAGCACATTATTAACCACAGGCACCACCTGCTGAGCCAAAGGTGATGCCCGCACTCTCGAACGAAGTGCTCTGCCTGCATTGTTTCACTTCAAACTCCTCACACTTACTCAGTCTGCATGACTATTAACCTCTTCTAAAATCTGGGGAAACAGCGGGCTTCCCTGGTGGCGCAGTGGTTGAGAGTCCACCTGCCGATGCAGGGGTCACGGGTTCGTGCCCCGGCCCGGGAGGATCGCACATGCTGCGGAGCGGCTGGGCCCGTGAGCCGTGGCCGCTGAGCCTGTGCGTCCGGAGCCTGTGCTCCACAACGGGAGAGGCCACAACAGTGAGAGGCCCGCGTACCGCAAAAATAAATAAATAAATAAATAAAAATAAAAATCTGGGGAAACGGAGGCCCAGGGAGATAAACTAAACTCAGGGCACACAGCCAGGCTGTGGCAGCATTAGGATCCAGGCTCAGGCCTTTCGGCCTCCACCTCGCACTCAGGAAGGCTCAGTACCTGCACCTCCCGTTGATCGAGCACTGGCCCCGTGACGGGTACCGAGCTCAGTGCTTTTACACATGCCGTTCAACTCTGATTACAACTCTTCGGGGTAGTTTTTTATTTCCCCCATTGCAGGGTGACCGACTGTCCTGGTTTGCCCAGGATGGAGGGAGTTCTGGGATGTAGGACTTTTGGTGCTAACACCAGAAATGCCCTACCCACGTTACAGACAAGGAAACTGAGATCCAGAGAGGGCGATACACTACAAGCAACTATATGCCCATAAAATGGACAACCTAGAAGAAACGGACAAATTCTCAGAGATGGTGATAGACAGCACTGCTATCAGGCGTGGAGCCTGAAGTCTGGATCCAGAATAAGGCAGGTCAAGCAGCTCAGAAACACAGGCTGAGGGACTTCCCTCGTGGCGCAGTGGTTAAGACTCCGTGCTGCCAAAGCAGGGGGCCCAGGTTCAATCCCTGGTCGGGGAGTTAGATCCCACATGCATGCCTCCACTAAGGGCTGGCAAGCTGCAACTAAAGGAGCCCACCTGCCGCAACTAAGGAGCCCACGTGCCACAACTAAGACCCGGTGCAACCAAATAAATAAATATTTTAAAAATCTTTAAAAAGAAACACAAGTTGAGGGACTTCCCTGGTGGTCCAGTGGTTAAGACTCCACGCTCCCATTGCAGGGGGCCTGGGTTCGATCCCTGGTCAGGGAGCTAGACCCTGCATGCCGCAGCTAAGACCCTGGCACAGCCAAATAAATAAATATTAAAAAAAAAAAACCCCACAGGCTGAGCTGGTTCCATAAGGAAGAACAAAGTGAGAGGGTGGGAGGGGGTGAGGAGAAACAGTGGGAGAGACAAGAAGCCCTTGAAGGCACTAATAAGACCACCCTAGGTTGGTAACCTGGACCCTCCACTTACGGGCTGAGACATTCTTTTCCTTAAAATCCGAGCCTCGATTCCCCATCTGTAAATTGAGGATGTGCTGCTCATTCATACAACGGCTATTTACTGAGTCCCTATGGCAAACCTGGCACGAAACAGAACGTAAACACAGTAATGTGTAATTAACGGGTGTGAGTCCCTGGCACAAAGTACTGATTAGTCACCAGGGAGAATTCTAGACCCCCAGACCTGGAAGACCACGCCCTGCAATGGGTCCTTGACTGCCTACAGAGATAGGGCGCTTACTATCCCACAACACTGCCAATCTTTTAGCACGTGCCAATGCATGTCGGTTCCTGTATGTCTACAAACGTTTCTTTTTAATAAATAAATAAATAAATTTATTTATTTACTTTTGGCTGCATTGGGTCTTTGTTGCTGCACGTGGGCTTTCTCTAGTTGTGGTGAGCGGGGGGGCTACTCTTCGTTGTGGTGCGTGGGCTTCTCATTGCGGTGGCTTCTCTTGTTGGGAGCACGGGCTCTAGGCGCTCGGCCTTCAGTAGCTGTGGCTCACGGGCTCCAGAGCACGGGCTTAGTAGTTGTGGCCCACAGGCTTAGTTGCTCCGCGGCATCTGGGATCTTCCCAGACCAGGGCTTGAACCCGTGTCCCCTGCACTGGCAGGCGGATTCTTAACCACTGCGCCACCAGGCAAGTCCTATCTATGAGGCTTTTTTTTTTTTGGCCGCGGCTTGCAGGATCTTAATTCCCCAACAAGGGATCAAACCCATGCCCCCTGCAGTAGAAGTGCAGAGTCCTAACCACCAGACCACCAGGGAATTCCCACGTTTGATAAGCTTTTACTCTGTGCCAGAAGCTTCTAAGTGTTTTCCATGTTTTAACCCATTTAATCCCCACGGCAGCCCTCAGTATCTGGGCAGGGTTTGGGCTGGAGCAGTCTGTGCAAACGGAGAAGGAAAAAGCTTTCCGACCAATTTGAGATGTGGACTCCTCCTCCCTCTCTCTGCCTCTGCGAGGGTTCTGCCTGAGTTGGGGTTCACCCTCCTGATATCACCTGACCCCCCTGATTACTGATCTGCTTCCTCAGGCAAAGATTTCACTGGCAACCTGGCCCAGCCCCAGCAGGACCTCCCTGCCCCCAGGGCTCTCTGGGAGGGGGAGGTCTGGCTGTGAGCACCCTCCCCACTGCAGCGGTGGTGGCATCATCAGCTCCCGCCCACCCACCCTGCTCCCCGAACTGACCCAGGAAGGCATTAACCCGGAGAGCAAGCTGAGCATTTGGGCCTTCCAGTGAGCAGCAGCTCCGGCCCTTCCAGCTTCTGAGGTCCATCCTAGCCCCAGGCCTCCCACCCCATCTGTGCTGCAGAACAAGGCTGAAAGTCACATAAAAGTCCTCTCTGGAGCTGCAGGGGACTGCTTGAGAAGAGACCCTGGCAAAGTCTCAGGGGTCTTCCGACACTATGGACACCACAACATCAGACTTGTCTTTGGCTGATACATGTATCAGGCAGCTCATCTGTATGTGAGAGTCCTCAGTGTGATGCCACTGCTACCACTCTTCAGCTGTGTGACCTTGGGAGACTTACTTAACGCCTCTGTGCTCGGTTTCCTCATCTATAATATGAGGGTAATAAACCACGAATTCACGGGGTCTCAGGGAGCATCAGGTCATAGAATGTACAAGGAGTGCCTAGCACACAGCGGTGCTCAATAACTGTGGGTCACTGCATTCGTTCATTCATTCAACAAGCATTGTGCTGGGGAACTAGACTCAACCTACACATGAACTGCCAGGGAGCAGGCCAGGGTAAAGGAAAGCACCAGAAGACCCCGGTCCCCAGGTGAAGCCTGCTCCCAGTAACCCCTCCGGCCTAGACAGACCATGTGAGGCAACGACAGGAAGGCAGCCACACACAAGCCACGGAAAGGGGCCTCGGAAGAAACCAAACTCTCCAACCCCTGGACCTTGGACTTCCGGCTCCAGAACTGTGAGAAAATCAATGTCTGCTGTTTACAGCGCCCAGTCTGTGCTATACTGTTATGGCAGCCCTAGCAAACCGCTCCACTCCCCCCCACCCCGCCCCCCAAACCCCAAGGACAAGTTACAGGCTCGCCGGAACTGGCCTTTGGCTGAGTTTGGGTGGAAGGTGCTGGTTACCAGTCGACTGCTCCCAGCCAATTCCACTTCCCACTAAAACAGCTCTTGAGACTCAGAACATGGGGGTGGGAATCATAACTGCCTCTTGCAAAGTTTCCAAATGATAACTTGCTTATTCAACATTGTGCTCGAATGTTCTAAATGCTCAGAGGTGGCCGATCCACTGTCCCCAGGGCCTGCCACATTCTCCAGCTTTTTTTTTTTTTGATTCACAAACAGTAACATGTGCCATGAACTTGGAACCCACTTTGAAATGTTTATGCTTTTTATAAGTTTAATATTAGCACATACCCAGAACACTTCCTGTGTACCAGGCACAGTCCAGTGTGCTTTATAAACACTAACCTATGGAATCCTCACATCTCTCCTGAAGAGACAGTATCACCCCCATTTGACAGGTGGGGAAATCAAGGCTCAGAGAAGTGCAGTTAAGTGGCTCAAGGTCACGAGCTAGAAAGCAGCAGAGCTGTAATTTGAGCCCAGGCCACCCGGCTCCAGGTCCATGCTCTTAACCACTATGCCTTATTGCCTCACAGTGTAGGAGAAACATTGTTCTTTTTGATCTATATCCTATCAAAAGTTGTATTAGAAATCCTTTTAATGTACTCCCTGGCCAGACCATAATGATTAAAACAAACATCAGGACTTCCCTGGCAGTCCACTGGTTTAAGACTCCGCACATCCCAATGCAGGGGGCATGGGTTCAATCCCTGGTTGGGGAACTAAGATCCCACATGCTGCACGGCACAGCCAAAGAAAAAAAAGTCTACTTTGGCTCCTCCAGACATGAAGGTTCCATTTACATCATTTATTGTCAAATACAAAACTGACATACATACTTTTATGTTTAAATACATAAATTTGTTATGGCATCCCAAAATATAAAAACTCCTTTCATGAGCTGATAGATGGAATGCTTGTCTCTAGTATTTTTTTTAAATCCAGTATTTTTTGTGGTTTTATTTCTTAAAGAGTAGAGAATGCGTTAGGCTGCTACTCACAAGCACTTCTCAAAAATCACACATTTCAAGTGGGGACTCTGTTTATTTCCAATGCAAAAAAAGCCAAACTCACATAACCTTCACTACACTTTCCTTTATAATATGGGTCTTGAGCACATCTGCACCGTAAGACGTCTGATCCAGTGCGTGTGAACTGACAGGGGAAGATCACGTTGAGGGTTCCCACTGTGGGTATAAGTTAAGCCGTATGTGACTAAGGGCAACTGCAGCGGTGTCAGTCTCCAGACCACGGGCAGAGGGCCTCAGTCACAGATCCTCATCAGCTCTCTCCTCACTCATGCTATTTCTCCTGAATTTTGGACTGGAGATGGGGTACAGGGTGGTTCTCTTAGTGGAAACAGAAGTTCAAAGACCCACAGCAACCGGGGATGGGTGGGGGACAAGGGTGCCAGGAGAGGCGCTCAGCCATCTGGGTAGGAAAAGGTGGAGACAGAATGCAGAAGCCAGAGGCAGAGAAAACCACAGATGCCCAGCCCTTCCTGGGATCCCCTCCTCTGTACCAGGCACAGGCCCGATGGGATATCGGTCACCTCATGCGTCCTCATAGCCACCCCAGGAGGGAAAGACTACTTGTCACCTCCTTCTTACAGATGAGAAAAGGGAGGTGAGAGATTACGGGACTTGCCCAGTGGAGGAGTCTGCAGGAGAGCTCTCCTTGGGCGAGGGGAGGGAGAGATCTGAGAGCAGTGAGGTCTCAGGAGAGGGAGCTGCCTGGGACGGACCCAACCTGGGCCAGGACCCTTCTGCTCAGACTTCACCAAGACCCTGGGCCCAGTCCCGCATTGCTCCCACCCTGGATGCATCCACACAGCCTTCCTGCTCCTCCCTCCAGTCTCTGTGGAGGCTCCGTCGGCTTCCCCAAATGCCCACGTATTCCACCTTCACAGCCCCTCTGCCTGGAAGGCTCGGGGCTCCACGACCTGTAGCTGTCCAAGTTCTCAGCATGAGCCCCACTCCCGCCCCTACCAGCCACAGCCAAGCTAGTCGCACCCCATCCGGTCCCTCAGCCCTCCGCCTGCCACAGTCGGGCCATCTGCCCCAGGGGACAGTGACTATGCCCGGGAGGTCTTGCCCCTGGACCGGCACCTCCGCCAGGCTGTGGTCCAGGAGGCTGCGTGGTGGGCAGGTTCAGAGCACAGCCGGGTCTGAATCCTGACCCCGCCCTCACTCGCTGTGACCCATCCTCTCCGAGCCTCAGTTTCCCCATCTGTAACAGTAACAGCAGCCATGACTGCTGGGGGGAACAAGTGCATCCCAGCTTACAAATGTGGGGTGATGGAGCTGGAAAATCACTGCTTTGCAGTCTCCATGGCTTTGGGCACCAACCCTCCCTGGCTGAGACCTCCAGTGAGCATATTCCTGGGAGAAAGTTCCCTCTCCATCCCCAAGAAATGCAAACCCAACCCGGCTGCAGGGTCAAGGCTCCCCCACTCCTCAAACAAAGGAACAGAAGGATGGGTCCTGCAATGAATGTAGCAAACACTCAAGTGTCTCCGGCTGAACAAGATGAAAGGTAAAGAGGAACCGGAAATGCTCTGATGCTCTTAGGAAGGTCGGCATCCAGACAAGACAACAAAGCGCTGTGTGAAAGGTTCTCCTCCAATTATCAAAGCAGAAATGGGCTTTGAACACGAGTGAATCAGAGGAAAGCTGATTTAGCCCTTCTCATCTCTCCGTTTCCCGCAACGGTGCCGTCTGAGAGCTTGAAGCAGCTGGAAATTGTGGCACAAAAATACACTGTGATTCAGCAATGACCACACTGGGGCATCAAGTCTTCCTGTTCAAGTCTTTAGGAAAATCAAATCGTCTTACTTTGGGTTTCTCATGATTGTCTTCATTTTTATATGGTAGTTATTTTTAAACACTTTAATAATTTATTAGAATAAGATGTTTAACATATACTGGTACATTCGTGCTTTGCTTGAGGTTTTCTATTTCCAAATGTATTTTAAATATCAAATATTTTATTTCACTGATATGTTGTTAATTTTGTGAATTCTACCTTTTTAAAAACAAAATATACTCATATTAGTATTTCAGTATTAGGCAAAATAATGACCAAAAAACTGGCACTGGGCTTCCCTGGTGGCTCAGTGGTTAAGAATCCGCCTGCCAACGCAGAGGACACAGGTTGGAGCCCTGGTCCGGGAAGATGCCACACGCAGCGGAGCAACTAAGCCCATGTGCCACAACTACTGAGCCCACGTACCACAACTACTGACCCTGTGCTCTAGAGCCCACGAGCCACAACTACTGAGCCCGAGCACCACAACAACTGAAGCCCATGCACCTAGAGCCCGTGCTCTGCAACAAGAGAAGCCACCGCAATGAGAAGCACGTGCACCTGCAACGAAGAGTAGCCCCCGCTCGCAGCAACTAAAGAAAGCCCGCACGCAGCAACGAAGACCCAACACAGCCAAAATTAAATAAATAAATATTTTAAAAAATGGGTAGATCTGAATAAACA
This sequence comes from Globicephala melas, assembly GCF_963455315.2. Taxonomy (NCBI): domain Eukaryota; kingdom Metazoa; phylum Chordata; class Mammalia; order Artiodactyla; family Delphinidae; genus Globicephala; species Globicephala melas. The sequence goes on from NC_083323.1 coordinate 12,113,559, forward strand.
TTTTTCCAATAAGACATACAGATGGCCAACAGGTCCATGAAAAGATGCTCAACATCAGTAATTGCCAGGAAAAAGGAAATCAGAACCATAAGGAGGTTATCACCTTACACCTGTTAGAATGGCTATTAGCAAAGACAGTAAGTGTTGGTGAGGGTGTGGAGAAAAGGGAGCTTCCCCTTGTGCACTGTTGGTATGAAGGTAAATTGGTACAGGCACTAGGGAAGAGTATGGAGGTTCCTCAGAGAATTAAAAATAGAACTACCGTATGATCCAGCAATCTACTTTTGGATATTTATCTGAAGAAAACACACACTAACTCAAAAACGTATCTGCACTCCCATTTTCATTGCAGCATTACCTACAATAGCCAAGGTACGGAAACAACCTAAGTGTCCATCAGTAGATGGAAAGATAAAGAAAATGTGGTGCATGTACACAACAGAATATGATTCAGCCTTAAAAAAAAAAAAAAGGAAATCCTGCAATTTGTGCCATGGATGGACCCTGAGGGCATTGTATTAGGCACACTAAGCAAGACGCAGAAAGAGCAGTACTGCATGATCTCACTTATAATGTGGAATCTAAAACAACAACAACAGCAGCAAAGCCAAGCTCAGAGATAGAGAACAGGTTGACGGTTGCCAGAATCGGGAAGAGGAGGGGGCCGGAAGGTACAACACACAAGGGAAGGGGTTTAAAGGTACAAACTTCCAGGTATAAGATGTGCCATGGAAATGTAATGTACAGCACGGGGACTATTAGTTAATAATATATACTGGGTATTTGAAAGTTACCAAGAGAATAGATCTTAAAAGATCTCACGACAACAACAACAAAACAGTGTGTAACTATGTATGGTGGCGGACACTAACTAGACCAAAAAAAGAAAGAAAGAAATGGCAAAATTAATTACAGCATATCAAAAAGAACAAACAAACTTGGGAGTTCCCTGTTGGCCTAGTGGTTAGGATTCCAGGCTTTCGCTGCTGTGGCCCGGGTTCAATCCCCGGTCAGGGAACTGATATGCTGCAAGCCATGTGGCCAGCCAAAAAAACAAAAAACCAAACTCAGGCCCAGAGAAGTCAGGAGCCTCACCCAAGGCCACACAGCTTGCAGGCGGCCCACCAGGAGAGATCCAGGCTACTGAATTCCAGCACCCCTCTCTTACCTACTTTGCTCTAAGGCTCAGTGAGAATCCACCTCCCTGAATCCAAATGCCATCAGTCTCCCCACAATGCTGGTCCTTCCTGGACACTCACTACCAGTAGCTCTCTTCTCCTAAACTCAACCCTGTGTCACCCCCATTTACAGATTAGGAAACTGAGGCGTGGCAAGTCTCGGTGAATCCAGTCTGATGCAAACCCACGGCTGTCACCCACACATTGGCTGCTGGGGAACAGCTACGGACTTTCCCAAGCACCTCCGCACACTGGATCTTGCTGAACTCTCACCAGTGCTGGCGAGATGTGGACTGGACCCTCCCCACTGAGCAGCTGCAGAACCTGAGCACAGAGGTGAATGCCCTGCCCAGGAGCCCAAGGGGCAGATGTGGGTCAGAAACCCAGGTCTGTCAGATTCCAAAGCCTGTCCTTGCCCCGCATGAGGGCAGGATGGGGGTGACAGGCCACCCAGTGCAGAAGCCCACAGACATCCAAACACAACACGGCTTTATTATTTCAATAAACTCCAAAAGCACCTTTCCTGGATCTGCACGCTGAGGCAGAAGCCAGACGCAGCGAGGCAGGGCAGCTGGGGTCCCTCTGTCCAGAGCGCGTGGGGGGCTCAAGGAAGTGGAGGTGGGGTGACAACAGCATTCCTGCGGCGGAAGGCGCAGCTCACTTGAGGCGGTAGAGGACCTTACGCTGCATGCGATGCTGGATCTCGCCCCGCCGCAGCATGAGCTGCAGGACCTTGTGGATGGCGTGCTCCGGGTATTTCTGCAGGACACGGGGTCGGATGAGGGGCGTGCCTCCCACGGAACCCCAGACACCCCTCCCTCCGGAAGCCCAGGTGTCCCGTGCTCATGGGGGACTCTCCAGCCTTCACATCCTACCTCTCTGCATCCTAAGACAAGCTCACACTTCCTGAGCGACTACCACGTGCCAGGCCCTGTTCTAAGTCTTCACATACTTGAACTCGTTCTATCCCATAACATCCTCACGCAGCTGGTACTGTGATCATCACCTTTATACAGAAGAGGAAACTGAGGCACAGAGAAGCTAAGTCACTCATTCCAAGTCACACAGCAAGTAAGTAGTAGAGCTGAGACCTCAGCTGAGCCCACGTGACTCTAGAACCCAAGCTCCTGACGCCCCTAAAGCCCTGTAAGCCTCCGTCTGCTCGTCTCTCAAGCCGGCGTGGTATCACCTACTGCATAAAACTGCTCTGAGGATCAAGAGGAGATGACGCACATGAGGGGAGCTGAGCCCAGAACCTGGGATTGTCCCTGCGATTTCAAAGACGGTGACAAGTTGCGCACAGCTTCTAGAAGACCCATCCCTTCTCTATGGGGTCAAGAGCACTGTCCCCAGCGAGCTGGGTGGCTCATCCTCCTGGCTCTGCCCCTCCCTTTCCCCCACACACAAAGGCCAGGCAATGAGGCGAAGGGAGAGATGGAGGGCTGGGGAAGCCTGGCAGACTCCAGCAGGACCTCAGCCACCTCTCCTCTCCCCACAACATGACAGAGAAAGTCACAAGGGGAGGCACACTGGGGACGGGCCCGGGCCGAGGAACAGCTGCCCCTTCCCCATCCTGGGCCTGTCTGCTGAGCAACAGGACGCAGTGTTAGGTGGCTGGGAACCAGGCCACAGGGAGCCCGCAGGACTCCCACCGGGACGCTGGGAAGGCCCACCTGCTTGGTGAAGTCCTGGATGATGCTGTGCTCCGACACCTGGGATCCAATGGCGAAGCGGCGCTTGAGCTGCTTCTCGATGCGGCTCAGCAGCTCCTGGTCCTCCTGGCTGGTGAAGCCCTCCACCCCTGTGGGTGTGAGGAGGGAGACGGGTGGGTGGGGACCACAGTCTGCCCACAGCGGTAAGAGTGAGCCAGGCCCGGAAGAGAAAATGAGAGGAAGAGGAAGAGCGTGCCCGGGGACAACCAGGGCCTGACTGAGATGACCGACAGAGACCCAGGGTCAGGGATGGGGCTGACGTGTGGGAAGGATACTGCAAGCAGAGGGGACAGCAGGTGCAAAGGCCTGGAGGTGGGAAATATGCCCATCTCAATCAAAACCCGGTCAGCGGGCCAGGGACATGGCCAGAGTGGGGGCACGTCCTGTGGGCCCTGGAGGCCACGGCACAGGTTTTTCTTTGATTCTGGTGAGCAGAACAGCCACTAGAGGGCTCTGAGGACGGCCACGAGCTGACAACAGCACCTGGCCCCCAGGCAGCTGGATAGGCAGCAGCAGGAAGACTTCCTGGAGGAATCTATCTCAGATGGAGAGCTGGAGGGGACCCAGCAGTGACCCAGAAGGGCGCGCAGGCTGCCCCGGAGACCACATCTGTGAGGCACCCCAGCAAGCAGCCCAGGCAAGCAGGCTCGTAATTTCCAACTATTGCCCCAGGATGGATCTCCCCTGCTGACCCAGGCCTGCAAAGGCCTTGGTGTTTCAGCTACAGAGAGGGTTGGGACCGTGGTGGGGGAGCCACTGAGAGGGACGTCAAGGCTCCAAGTTGAAATGAGTCTGCAAGGTAAACTCCTACCCAGCCTGTGAAGCCCAGCTCCAGTTTCGCTGCCAAGAAGGCCCTCCAGGGCAGAGGCTGAGTCATCTTCACCGAGGGGACGACGGGGCGATCAGACACCACCCACCTCCCTGGCTCCAGCCACACGGGCCCTTGAACATGCCGACCCTGCTGTCCTTGGGGTCTTGCCACTCAGCCCTCGCTCTACGTGCGGTGCCCAACCCCACACTACGGGGAGCCATGTGTCCTCACTCACGCCAGTCGCTGCTTCCTGCCACCTCCTCAGAGCCCACCCGGACCACCCGAGGATGGTCCCCAACATTCCTGACCGCTGGGCTTCCCCCTCCGTGCTCTTTACCCCCTGAGCTTGATCTGTTTGCCTCTTTGCTGCGTCTCCCCCGTGGAGAAGGGGGGCCTCACAAGGCGCGGACTTAGAGATCTGCTCACTCCTAGACTCCCAGCACCTAGAACAGCCCGGCAAATTCTAAGCACTAAGTACCTGCTGGGGAAGGAATGAATTCGTCCCAGGGGAGCCTGGCACAGAATCAGCGCTCCAGAGGTGCTCACAGGCTGAGCCCGAAGCAGGCAGCAGGACTTAACGGCAGCCTGAACCCCGCTGGCCTCGGGGTCAAGAGACCTGCATTCTAGCTGGGCGAACGGTGACCTTGGGCACTGTGAAAAGGCCTCTTTGGGTGTCAGTTTTCCCATCTCTAAGAGGTGAAGGGCTAAGTGCCCAGCCTGGCTTCTGGGGGTTTTGAGGGCAGCTGTAAGTGAAACGGAGGAAGAGCTCTGGAAGCACTCAAATGGTTATGGCTCAAAAACAGGGGTTCATGCAGACTTCCCTGGAGGTCCAGTGGTTAAGTCTCCATGTTTCCACTGCAGGGGGTACAGGTTTGATCCCTGGTCAGGGAAATTCCATATGCTGCGTGGTGCAGTCAAAAAAACAGGTGCCAACTACCATTCTTAACGGATGATAAAATTGTGAATTATAATAATGAACTGGGTCAAAAGAATTGTGCTCCAGAGTCTGGAGAGAAGCTGTTCTTCCCATCTTGGGGGAAACTGGCTGGTGGGGGCTGGGGACAGGAGACGGGCTCACTCCCAGGAGGAAGCATGGGGAAGCAATGCAGAGAACCAACAAGCACAGCAGGTGTCCAGCACGAGCCCTGCCCACGGAGCCCACAAGCCGCCCGAGCCTGGGTCCCCGCGTCTGCTCACCTGACAGGGTGCCGGACAAGGCGGCGTCCAGCGTGGACACCTGGAAGAGCCTCAGGGCCTCCTCCACATCCGCCTCCGTGGCAAAGGGCTGCAGCTTCATCTTGCTGAGGGCCTCAGCAATGCGCACGACGGCCTCCAGCTGCCTGTGTGGGAGCGACGGGACGCCAGGGCGGACTCAGCCCATCTTCTCTCCTCATCCCACCCTGACCTCCAGGAGGTGCCTGCCCCAGGCACTAAGAGTACAGGGGTGACTGCTGGCTGTCCCCGTGATCCATCTCCCTCAGTAACAGAACCCCGACTTCTATTCTAGCAAGTGGCGCCCACCTAAAAGACATTTCCCAGACTCTCTTGCGTCTAGATGTGTCTGTGTGACTAAGATGTGGCCAGTAAGCTGTAAGTCCAAATATTTTATGGGAACTTCAGGAAGTGTCCTTAAAAGATGGACCTTTCTTTTTCTTCCTCTCCAGCCACCTGGAATGTGGAGGTGATGGCTGGAGTTCCAGCAGCCATCCTGGACGATGAGGATAAGGGTGAACCTGAAGGAGCCCAGGTTGCTGATGACTGAGGAGCCATCACATAGGTAGGACTACCTACCCTCAAATGTTTTTACAGAAGAGAAAAATAAACTCCCAATTTACTTAAGCTACTTCACGTGGGTTTTCTATTACACACAGCCAAATCCACTTCTAACTAATCAGTGCTGGAAGCAAGATTCAAACGAGGTAGGTTCAAGCTCTTAGTCACTCTACTGCATAAACTCACAAGAGTGACAAGAACTAACAGCTGAGAAAACTGTGATCCAGAAAAGGAAAGCAATTTCCCTGCAGTCACACAGTGGGCTGGAGGCTAGGACCAGGTCTCCCTGGACCCCAGGTCCCAGCCTGGACCCTCCTTCACCCTCAGGCTTCCCAGCGATGAGGGAAGCTAGACCGAATTCAGAAGAAAGGGTTCCAGATTTTCTCAACAGTAAACAAAACAAGAGATACAGATGATCAGGGAGGCCACTGTTTTCACTCCCAAAGGAGTGCTCCCTGCCCCGCAGCCCTGACCACGGCCTGCACCACGCAGTCAGCAACAGCCCCGGCCCCAGACTTGCTGGGCACATCGTGCCTTGTAAAGCGAGGCCCTCTGCCCAGCCCGGCCCTGGCCTGCCCGCCTGCTCACCGCACGGTGATGGGGATGCTCGAGCGGCGGTCACTGTCCCTTTCGTGCTGACGGGCCCCGCTCCGCATGATGATGTACCGGTTCTTCAGCTTCTCTGCAGCCTCTGCCGACAGCCGAGGGCCACACTTCCTGCAGGATGGGGAGTGGCTGCCATGAGGCCAGGAAGAAATCTTGGGGTACTCACCCCATCCCCGGCCCTCTGCTGGCTTGCAGACATACGCTTTCCGGGCCCACCAGACGGTGGCCTCTCAGCGGTCCTCCCCCCAACACATTCAGGGACAAGATGCACAATGACACCCACAAGAGGCTCCCAGAGACCACTGTCCAGGGCAGGGAGCACGCCAGGCTGGGGGTGGGGGAGGGGAGCAGCAGGGGTGTCTGCTCAGGATCTACCCCCACCACCCCGCAGCCCCCCCCAGCCAACTGAACTGTCACTGATTTAAGGCAAGCCTTAGCTCACCTAATCCAACCCTCATGCTGCGGATGAGGTGAGCAAGGCCAGAGGGAGGGAGGAAACTCCCCATAAGCCACGTGGGACCTGGCGTCAAGGGAGGACTAGAATCTGGGGCTCTCAGACTCACACCCAAGGGCCCAAGCCTCTGAGGACAGGGCCATGAAGAGCTCAGGCATGACAAAGACCCAGGTACCAATGGGCACCGCACTACCCATCACCCAGGAGGAAGCGGTGAGTAGGGACCCACCTGAATGCAGCACTTCACCTCCCATTAGAAAGGCGCTCAAAGATCCCTCCACCCTTGGGTTTTAGTTCCAGTAAGAGACAGCTGAGGTGTGTGTCCAGAATCTTGGTACAGGGGCTAAAAGCACAGCCTTTGGAGCCAGGTACCTGGGTTCAAGTCTTGGCTCCACTACCTCCTGTCTGTGACCCTGGACAAGTTACTTAAGCTTTCTCTGCCTCAGCTTCCCCATCTGTAAAATGGAATAATACACCAACCTCATAGGTTTGGGGAGAGGGATGGTGTTCACTTATACATAAAACTCTCAGGATAACGTCTGGCACAGACTAATTACTATGTGTATGACTATTGTCATTGTCATCTGTGAGAACAACAATATTTAAGGTTGCAGCTGCCATTTACTGAGTATTTACCTGGTGCAGGGCTGTGCCACTCACTCATCATTTTGTGTGATCCTTACAAAAACCCTAGGACACAACCACCCCGGGAAAGCGAGGCTCAACTGACTTGCCCAAGGTCACACAGTGGGGGCAGGAGTTACCCAGAGCCCATGTCCACAAGCCTCCCTGCACACCACAGTCAAGGGGGTCTTCAAGACCATCTAAATTCTTTTTATTTTTTTGGCCTCACCGTGCAGCATGCAGTATCTTAGTTCCCCGACCAGGGATTGAACCCATGCCCCCTGCATCGGGAGCGTGAAGTCTTAACCACTGGACCGCCAGAGAAGTCCAGAGACAATCTAAATTCTCCACCTTCGCTTCGGAGATGGAGAAACTGAGGCCAAGAGCCACTGAGCAACTGTGCGGGGTCAGGAAGGAGCAGAGCTAAAATCCTCAGGGCCCGATCTCAGGCATCCTGAATGGGGCCCTCTCCCACTCCAGGGGAGCCGGGCAGCCCCACCCCTGTGGGGCCTGCATCCAGGACTCACGCGCGGCAGTAGGCAATGAACTTCTTTAGCTTGGTCAGGTCAATCTCGCCCTCCACGGCCTGGGTCTGTGTCAGTGCGCTCACGTGCAGAGTGATGACGTGTTTGGCCAGCATCTGGGAGGCAGAGGGGACACGGGGTCAGCCCACAAGCCTTCCCAAGCCAGGTCCCAACACAGAGGTGGAGCAGGCAGGGAGGGAAGAGCTGCCAGGGCTAGAAGTGGTGGAGAGGAGGAGGCCCTCGCTTTTCCTGCGGGTTGTCAGCTGGTAAGACGACATCCCAGAGATGCCAGGCTGCCAGGCCCCTCTCTGCCACCACGAGGTGCAGCTGCCTGAGAACAAGCCTCCACTAAAGGAGGCCAGGCTGAGAGGCAGAGACAGCGGCGCCCAGACGACCCAGAGACCTGACCCAGCCGAGCCTCGCACCTCCAGGCTTGTCCATTACGTAAGCGCTGGAGTTCCTTTCAGAAGCTGACTGACCGGAACTGGGGTTCTAGTACTTGCATCCAAAGGCCAACCCCCTCATTTCACACAGAAGGGACCGACACCCAGGGAATGACTGACCCCAAATCTCACGGCACATCGAGCACAGGAGAAGTAGGACCCGGGACGCCCAGTGCAGCGCTCCTGGAATCCACAACCCCGCCTCCTTGGTGGCCCACTCACGGGCCGATCTGGGGGCCAGGACTTCGGGTCAAGCCCCTTGTCTTCCCACCCTCGCCCCCCAACCCCTAGAACCGCGGGCCTGGCTGGAGTCCAGCCCCCCACGCACCATATCCCTCTCCTCGTTGTGCTCGTCCTTGACGATGAAGATCATGTCGAAACGGGACAGGATGGTGGGCATGAAGTCGATGTTGTCCTCCCCCTTCGTCTCGTCCCAGCGGCCAAACACTGAGTTGGCAGCAGCCAGGACTGAGCAGCGGGAGTTGAGGGTGGTGGTGATGCCGGCCTGACAGGGAAGCGTGGGGGGAAGCAGAGGACAGGGAGATGGGAATGCGGGGTCACAGCCCTCTCAGGTGCGCACACCCATGCCTGCACGCACACACGCACACACACAGGATTCCAGGACCACTGCTGCGGCCAACAGAGGTCGGGCCGCTCAGGGCAGCCTGAGGACGGGGCCAGAACCCGGCCCCTCCCAGCACCCCGGAACAGCTCTGCCGGGCTGGACCAGGGAGAATGCTCACCTTGGCGATGGAGATTGTCTGCTGTTCCATGGCCTCGTGGATGGCCACGCGGTCGTCTTCTCGCATCTGTGTAGGAGATAGAAACGTCCACTAGACCCAGGTGAGGGGCCGGGGCACGGTGGCAGCAGGAAACCCTACAGGAGCTACCATTCCCAAGTCCCGACCCTGTGCCAGGCCGATGGCAGGAACCGGGTCACCTCTAGTCACGGGGACAGTGTGTGGGCTTGGCTCTCCTCTCCCCACTCTCAGGTGCGGAAACTGAGGCTCGGAGAGGTGCAGCTACTTCCCGATAGTACCAGGAGGTCTCCACATCACAGGTGGTTTCTGCCGTCCAAGCACAGAAGGCCACACCCCCAGCCCGCGGCCAGCAGGCACCACCACCACTGAGCCACCACCTCACCCTGCCAGGCTCACCTTGTCAAACTCATCGATACAGACGACCCCACCATCGGCCAGGACCATGGCTCCCCCCTCCATGATGAAGTTCCGGGACGAGGGGTCCCTCATCACCGAGGCTGTCAGGCCAGCCGCGCTGCTGCCTTTCCCGGACGTGTACACCTGGGGGAGGGAGGCAGGAGGGTCAGGGCCCATCATGGCTCCATGCTGACCCAGTAAGTAAAGGGGCCCCAGGAGCTAGGGCTCAACCAAGGTCACACATCACAGCTGGCTGCAGAGCACAGACAATCTCAGTGTTCCTCCTCTGATGGGGGGACCGCCCCAGCCCCAGCCTGGTGGCTCTCCCACAGGAGAGCGTTCACATCCATCACTCACCTGAACCCCACGACTGTCCCATGAAGCAGCCCCTGGGGGCCCAGCTCACGGAGGAGCAAACTGAGGCCGAGAGGAGAGCAGTGACAGTGTTCCAGGGGGCCTCGGGGCTGGGTCGACTCCTGACTCCCAGGAAAGGCATCCCCACCCTGAGTCCCTTGTCATCTATGGCTATCGACGTTAAGACTTAGCGGATGGATAAACTGAGACTCAGAGAGATTGGGTGACTTGCTCAAGGCCCACAGCCAATTACCAGCCAGGCTGAGACCAAACAAACCCCATCGAGTCCAGCACTCCGCCTGCTGCCCCAAACCTACACATGCCGTCGGCCCCCTTCCTCCTCTATCCTCTGCGGCCCCGCCCGCAGCCTTCCTCTCCGCGGCGCAGCTAAGGCGGACAGAGGTCACCCTGGGCACTCACCCCGATGGGAGAGCACTTCTCCACAAACTTCAGCAGCTGGGACTTGGCCGTCCCCGGGTCCCCCAGCATCAGCAGGTTGATGTCTCCTCGGCGAGTGAGGCCGTCGGGGAGCCTGGGGGAAGGCGGGCAGGCGGGCCAGGTGAGCAAGGCGAGAAACCCAGTGCTGGTTGGTCACAGTGGTCTGGCTGGCGGCCCCCCCGACCTGTCATGAGCCTCAGAGCAGGCGGAGAGGCAGGGGCTCTGGCCTGAGAGCCACGTTCATAGCGAGCTGTGTCCCCTAGTCTCATCCGTGGTAACTTGCTTCCAAGGGAGGGGAGGTTCAGAGAAAACGGCACTTAGAGCTGGGCTTGGGCACACACAGTTAGCATCTGATAAACACCCCCCAACCCAGCTGGAAAGAAGGAAAGAGAGGGAGCCACCAGCGGGCCGCACGCAGTACTGTGGAGGGGACACCGCGAGGGCAGGCTCCTGGCCCCAGCGCACGTGCCTGTGAGCAAGTCCCTTTAGCTCTCTATGCCTCAACTTCCTCATCTGTGAAATGGGCTCGATTGTAGCTTTCTCACAGGGCTAATCTGGGGACTGACTGGGTTGGAAACACATAAAAGCACTCAGAAGAATGTCTGGCACGTGGTAAGAACTCGGTAACTGGTAGCTGCTAATATTATTACTTCCTCTACCTCTACTATTTTATCTTAAAAGGACGGGACGTCCCCTGAGTAAGAGGCTTTCACCCGTCTTATTCATGTGGAGACTTGGGTTCAGAGAAGTGGTGTCTCTTGCCCAAGGTCGCAAGGTAAATAAGCAGCCCTGAGAGATGTCACCCCGGTCTCAGACCCCAAGCCCGAGCTCTCCCCGGCACTGGCCAGGCCCCTCACACCGCCAAGGCCCCGGCCTAGCCAGGGCCGGGCAACCGCTCCGGAGGAAGGGTGTGGGCCAGCCCCCAGCCGGCTGGCAGCCAGCCTGGGAGGCGGGGAGGGTGCCTGAGAGGGGCAGGCGGGGCTGAGGGTCCTGGGCAAATAAATGAAAAGGGCATTCATGTCCTGACCACCTGGCAGCTGCCCTCCTGCGGGCAAGTCACTAATTCCCCTCCCCGGACCTGGGGGGCCTGGACACCCACCTCTTTCGGGAACCCCCAAAGAGCAGGCAGGCGATGGCCTTCTTCATGTCTGTGCCCCCGAAGATGGAGGGGGCGATGCTCTTGGAGACGACCTCGTAGACGCTGGGGAGGGCAGCCAGGCGCCGGAACTCCTCCTCCTCCTGCGGGGTCACGGCCCCAGCAAAGCTGCGGCCTGGGCGGGCAGAGCAGGGGCCTGCGTGAGCGCCCTGAGGGAGAACGTGCTGCCTGCGGCCCACCGCCCTGGGCCGGCCCAGGGCCTCCCAGAGCAGGGCCCTCAGAGCCAGGCAGCACAAGCGTCAGTCTGAGCAAAGACAGAACCCCAGGTCTCCGCACCAGGCGTGGGCCTGTGTGTTCCAGGGTCCAGTGAGCAAGCGGAAGAGTGTGGAGGGCGGGGGGGTGACCTGAGGAGGACCAGGTGACAGGGGCCCTCAGGGACATCTTCCATCTTGCCGACGGGGGTGACACAGCGTCTCTGGTGAGAACAGCACCACTCACCCGGCTGCCATGGGGGACAGAGCGCAGGGGCAAAGGTGGACACGGGGAGACCAGGACGAGGCCCACCGACATCCCAGGGGAGGGACGACGGGGGTTCGGCCCAAAGCACACTCACTGGAGCCATCTGTGTCCACCTGGATGCCCAGGACCCGAATGTAGGCGCTCCGGATGCCCACGCCCACCCTGTCGCGGCCCCTGCTGGTGGTCAGGCCAAACTTCTTGATGGAGTAGATGCCCATGATGGTGACCCTGTTCCCAGGGACGACCTTGTCACACAGGTACCTGAGAAGAGGATGGGGAGGAAGAAGGTGAGAGGCTGGTGGGGGCAGGGAGCCCCCGGCTCCCCCGACCCCGTCACACTCGCCATCCATCCACCTCGCCATCTCTACACGAGGCCCCAGCACCGTGGGCTCCAGTCCCCGCACCGCCCAGGGCCCTCTCCCTCCCACCACAACCCAGCCCATGCTTGGACGGCCCAGCTGCTGGGAGGAAGACAGGCCTTGGCCTGACCCCTCCACGGGCCTCATGAGCTCATCCATTATGCTGGTTGGAGTTGGGGGGGCGCCCACCCCAGCCCCTCAGGTGCCCCGCCTCCATCTCATCTGCTGTCAGACGCATTGCAGGACCCCCCCTCGGCCATCTCGGGGGAAGCCCCCCTCCTCACGCCCTCCCAGCCTCCCTGCAAGGGCCGCGCACCGCTTCTGCCTCTTTCACGGCTCCACGAGCTCAGCCAAGTCATTCTGCCTCTGGATTTTAATTTCCTCTTTTAAAAAAAAAAGGTGTTGAGGGACTTTCCTGGTGCTCCGGTGGTTAAGAATCCGCCTTCCAACGCAGGGGACACGGGTTTGATCCCTGGTCGGGGAACTGAGATCCCACATGCCGCAGGGCAACTAAGCCTGCGCGCCACAACCAGACAGAAGCCTGAGCGCCACAACAAAAGATACCACATGTCGCAACAAAGATCCCACGTTGCCGCAACTGAGACCCAGCACAGCTAAATAAGCAAATAAATACTTTAAAATACATATATATATATATGTGTGTGTGTATATATATATGTAGAGAAAGAAAGAGAGAGAAACAGGGAAGTCTCTGAGCCCCTCCAGAGAGAAACAGGGAAGTCTCTGAGCCCCTCCAGCACAGAAAGGACACTGGGGCATGTATCCGTACTCTGCTGCTTAGAAGCTGTGTCACCTCTCTGAGCCTGGGAGGGGATGATAAAGTGATCTGACCTGCTGGGTTACTGTGGGATCAAGTGAGGTACGAGACTCAAAAGTGCTTTATCCACTAGAGTCATATCCTCTAAAGGACCCTCACTGTCTTTGTTAACGTTCTATGACTCCCCTCTTCCCAGACCCCACTTCCTCAGCTTTGAGTAATCTAATCATAGACCATTTGAATAATCTAATAAATACCGAATATTTAATCTGTATTAAGGAATTGTGCTAGACACAGTGTAGAGGACAAATGTATGGACACCAAGTGGGGGAAAAGGGGGGTGGGATGAATTGGGAGATTGGGATTGACATATACACACTAATATGTATAAAACAGGTAACGAATGAGAACCTGCTGCACAGCACAGGGAACTCCACTTCTCTATACAGTAGAAACTAACACAACATTGTAAAACAACTATATCTCGACCAAAAAAAAAAAAAAAAAGAAAGAAAGAAAAAGGAACCGTGCTACACACTCAACATGCATTTTCCAATTTAAATCTCCCAGCAGCCTGATGAGGTTAAGGCCTGTCCCTGTCCCCGTTCTCCTGGTAAGGAGCCCATGTAACTTGCCCAAGAGCCTGACCTCTACACCTTCCACAGCCACTAAGGAAGCTAATGACCTACGGAGCCCCTCCTCCGAAAAACGTGCAGCACAGACCATCTGCACGTGATGTCGGGGTGCAGGAGCCCAGCTGTAGAAGCCCAGTCCACAACTCCACACCTTCCTCCCAGGTCACCAGGAGGGGACCGGGCTGGCCCAGTACCCTCTCCCCCTTTCCAATCACCCAGCAACATCCAAGGAATAATCTTAACAGAAAGCCTGGGGTGGGCGTCAGGCTGGAAAGAGGCTCCCCCAGCTACTGGCTGTCCAGCTCTGGGCCTCCCAGTTCTAAGAGGGCTGCGGAGACTCTGCAGGAAGAACGCAGGCTGGCAGCCCAGCCCCTCCACTCACTGAGCCGGTCACACATCCTCGTCTGCAAAGAGGGGTGGACCCGCCCCTGCAGATTATGGGGAGACGAGATGAGAGGAAGCATGGGGGCGGCACCAGGCACGGAGCAAGTGTCCTGTAACCAGCCACCCTCCCCCGCACCCCACTGCGCTCAGCCAGCCACTCGCGGCACCCAACTCAGGGGCACGGCCAGGGAGCCCGCTCACCTGTCACAGTAGAGCTGCATGTGTCTGGGCATCTCGCCGTGGGGCACCGCATCCGGCAGCTCCTGCAGCTTCAGGGTCTGGAAGTCCACGCACTTGCACTTGTCCGGCATGATGAAGTATGGATCCAGCGGGCACTTGGGGCGCCCGGCCTGATCCCTGTCGGTGGGGAGGAGAAGGGTCACCAGAGCTGCCCCCAGAGCCCCAAGGCCAGCAACAAGCTAGGGGTCTCCGGGACCCTGGGAGAAGGCCCTAAAGGAGGGCAGCTCATCGGGGGATACCCACAGGGCTAGGAGTGGGGAGACCTGCACACAAACGGTATTCAAAGCCCGAGACAGGCAAGGGGGTTAAGTATAGAGAAAAGAAAGGTGGCTGAGGCCTGAGGTCAGGAAGCTGAGGGGAACCAGCAGCCAGAGAGGGTAGGGGCCCTTGCGATCAGGGGTCAGCAATGGTTTTCTGTAAGGAGCCAGAGACAAACATTTTCAGTTTTGTGGGCCACGAGGCCACACACTCTGCCTCCGAAGCGCAAATGCAGCCACAGGCAATGTGTAAACGAAAGAGCCTGGCATGTTCCTGGACCTTCCCTCCAGACCTGCCCCAGAGAGCCAAGGTTTGCTGTAGAAGACTCCCGGTGGACTCCCAACCCTGGTTCCCGGCACAGGTTGTCTGGGCGCCCTGGAGGGACAGAACTCACCACTGCAGAGGGACGCCACCGCCCCAGGGCATCAGGTCTGCCCCAGGCCCACAGGGCACACCGCTGCCCCAGCCCCTCCCTGCTGCAGGTGGTGCAGGCCGGGTCCTCCTCCTTCACATCTCCGCTGAGATGTCACCCTGTCACCCCCACCGTGCCACAGGGCCATGCAGAGCCCACTCACGTGTTGCACTTCCTGGGCAGGGCGTAGCCCTCCAGGCCGGGGCGCATGGCAACGTTGGTGAGGGTGTTGCGGCAGCTGCGGCACTGGACGGAGATGCGGGTGGCCTTAGCACGGACCCCAGAGGCGGCAATGATGATGCCGGGGATCTTCACCAGGTGTGACATCGTGTCCGACTGCAACAGAGCCACGGGGAGGGTGGCTGGTTAAAGGGAGCCGGGAACACCTGAGATCACGTAAGAGAAGCTTTTTCTAATGTGTACTGAAGTATTCAGGGATACAGGACCATGTCTGTAACTTACTTTAAAATACTTTAGCAGGGGGCTTCTCTGGTGGCGCAGTGGTTAGGAATCCGCCTGCCAACGCAGGGGATGCGGGTTCGAGCCCTGGTCCAGGAAGATCCCACATGCCGTGGAGCAACTAAGTCCTGTGGCGCCACAACTACTGAAGCCCATGCGCCACAACTACTGAGCCCACGTGCCACAACTACTGAGCCCACGTGCCACAACTACTGAAGCCCACGCGCCTTGAGCCCATGCTCTGCAACGAGAAGCCCGCGCACAGCAACGAAGAGTAGCTCCCGCTCACCACAACTAGAGAAAGCCCACATACAGTGACAAAGACCCAGCACAGCCAAAAATAAATAAGTACATAAATTTATTTAAAAAATAAATAAAATACTTTAGCAGAAAAAAGAAGAAAGCAAATAAGGCAAAATGTTAACAGCCATTAAATCCAAGCAAAGGTAGATGGGGTTCATTACACTATTCTCACTACTTTTGTCTGTGTGATTTTTTTTTTTATAATAAAAAGCAAAAAATAAGAAAAGCTCCTTTCAACATAATCTCTTCTTCCCCCTCCCAGGAGCTTTTCTGGGACAGACAGGCAGGCTACAGGTTCGTGCTGAGGCCCCTCAAAGCCCAGAAGGTGGGGAGGGGAGGGGAAAGGTTCGGGAAGGAGGCTGCCCCCCCAAGAAGTGAGACCAGAGGCATGTGTTGCTGCCACGGCCCGGGGACCCCAGACCTGCTGAACCCCCGCCCCACCCCGCAGAGCTTGTCTTCTGGAAAACTATCTACAAGCTGCAGGAAGCCTAGCCCTCCAGGACCCCAGGGTTGGAAAAGACTGAGGCCCATAAGCCACCCCGACAAGCGATCCTTCTAAAGAGGACCCCTCCTCTACCACTGGACACCCGTCACCCGAGGCAGGCCAGTCACTGGGTTTTCCAGTGGGTCTGAGAATAGGAAGCTCATCCCGTGTGGCGCTGAGCTTTGCTTCTCTGAGGAAACAGCTGCCTCGCAAAACAAGTCCAATACCGCCTCCGCAGACAGGTAAATGCGTGATGCTTGGGTGAGTTCCACACACGGTCCCAGGTCCCCTCCCCGGTGCTGGGCACACAGACGAAGCCAACACGCTCCACAGCCTCGAGAGCCCACAGCCCAGCCCTGCTTCTGGAACAGAACTGCCATTGTGCTAGTCAAGGAGGATTTGGCAGGGACCCCAGCCAAGCTGCAGAACACGGGGATTCCAGCAAAGACCAGGGCGTGGCCTTCTGGTAACACAGAGGTGACACTACCTGGGCCCACAGTTCAAAGGCACAGCTACACGCATCCTTTCATTTGCTTGTCACGACAGCCTCGTGACAGAAGAACCAACGTCAGGCTCTCACTTCCTCCTCAGGAAGCTCTCCTGTCCCACCCCTGCCTGTTGTATCAATTCTTTCACACGGCAGCCCAAGGGAACCTTTGAAGATAGAATCGGCCCATCCTCCTACCTAACCTTCAACTCAAGCTGCTTTCCACAGCAGCCAAGGCCCTGGCCATCTGGCCTCTCTACCCACTCCCTCCCTTCCTCTCCTCCCACCCTCACTCCCTGAAGTCCAGCCACACTGGCTTCTTTCTGTCCCTTGAAACCTGCTGCTGTCCCCACCCCAGTATCTTTGCACCTGCTTCTCCAGGAGCTTGGAACGCTCCTCCCTCAGGCTGTCACGGGGCTGCGTATCCCTCAGGTTTTCGCGCCAATATCACTTCCTCAGAGGGGCCTTCTCCGACCACCTCCCGGACCCCTGGCCACTGTCACATTGCCTGTTTCCTTTGCTTCATGACTCGTATCACAGGACCTGAAATCAGCTCACTGCTCCTTGTCTGTTTCTCCCACTGTAAGCTCCATGGAACTAGGTCCTGTCTGTCTACAGCGAGGATCGGTCCCCCAGCACTCGGCGAGGGGCAGTCACTCGATAAGTGCTCGTTGAATAAAACCAAAAAAGACTGGATGGCAGACTGGCTCTGCCAAACTCTCCCTCGGCCTCATCACTCTCCAGCCATGCTGGCTGTCCTTCCCTCGGCCTGGCACACACCCTGCCCCCCTTGCCTCACAGGCTTTGTACCAGCTGTGCCCTCCCTGCCCCCCCCGAACATTCTCTCCCAGCTGTTTGCGTGCTGCCTGTTCTCACCCTCAGATCTCCACTCAGACGTGCCCTCCTCAAAGCAGCCTTCTTGATGTTTTCCAGAGGGGCCCCCACGTTTTCTCATCGCCCTCCTGGTTTCTCCCATTGCTCTTACGGTCATCTACAGTGACCATGGGTGATGTTCACCGGCTTATCCAGTCTCCCCGGGGACAGCAGCTTGTCCTGAGTTCACCACTGTTTCTCCAGGACCCAACTCACGCCTTGCCCACAGGAAGAACTCAGCAAACATTTGCCCAATGAGCTAAGTTTTCAGGGGCACAAAGAAGCTCAGAAAGGTCGAGTGAGTTGCCCAGGGTCACACAGCTGGCACCCAGGTCTCTCTCCAAAGCCCCTCCTCACATGCAGCCGCCACCGCCACCCTTCAACTGGCCTGAGTGGACCCACCTTCAGGCTACGGATGCTGGACGGGCTGGCATCCGACTTGAGCATGACTTGGATGTCCTGGAGCACCTCGTCACCAGCAGGCCGGGGCCGGGTCACCTCATCGGCCACCTCCTTGGCAGCCTCCTCCAGCTGGAGAGGAGGAGGGGGGCAGGCTGTGAGTGACGAGAGCAGGGCCAGCCCTGGGGGTTCGGGGCGGGGGGCGGGGAGGTCCCACTCACCAGCTGCAAATGCTCAGCCGGCTGCTTGTACAAGTAGTCGGCCAGGTCCTCGTCGAAGCTGGCAAGGTCCTCCATCTCCACCTCGATCCAGTACTCCCCCAGGTTATAATGTCGCTTGAGTTCATCCCTGGGGTGGGGGTGGGGAAGGAGAAGAGGAGACAACGCTGGCTGAGGTGCGCCCGCACGCCGAGTCTCCCACACCACTGCCCCGCCACCCCGCTTCCCAAACACATCTAGTTCCAGGCGGTTCTGTTATTTAACCCTGCAGAGGTCCCCCCACTGCTGAAAGGCATCCTCCAGAGAAAGCTCCACGGAAGGGGTCCAAGCAGTAATCAAAGGGCAGTTCAGCGCTCACAGACAGGGTTCTGTGAACAGGTGTCTGGAAGACTCTCACTGCAAACCAGTCCTTTCAGTGGACTCCTCGGAGCCTTTAATCCTCTCTCAGATACTAACAAGGCACACGGCTAGAACCTGGAGATTGAAGGCAGCAGAGACCATGCCTGTCTTGTCAACCACCAGAATCTTTTTACAGAGCACCCTATGGGACTATTATCCCAAAAACACATTCGGGGGCCACTGATCTCCTCGGCCTCACCCGTCTACCTCATGTCCGGAGCCGCATATAACAGCCAGCCTGGCCCCGAGAGCCCGTTGCTGTAACACGCCACCCCATACCCTGCCCCTGCGTGCAACTGCTCCTATCTGAAATGCCTTCCATGCTTGACACTCTCCTCTCAGCTCAAGGTCACCTCGGCTCCCCTGGAAGCCTCCCTAACTCCCCTTGTACATTCCTCCTTTGCGGTAATTATTACTTTGTAATTTATTTGTAGCTCCCTATGCCTCATTCCCACTGACTTAGAAGCTCCTTGAGAGCAAGTAGTATGAATCTTTTCATCTTTGCATCTCAGAGTCCAGCACATAGATGCTCAATGTCGGCTGATGCATGAATAAATGGAGGCAGGAGTGGCTGTGCCGTTTTACTGATGAAGAAACTGAGGCCCAGAGAGACCGTCACTTGGAAGTCACTCAGCTAATAATCAATCAGGCCCAAGCTTGGACCTGCAAACTCACGTTCTCTGCATTTTAACAGCCTATGAGGATCTGGTGCGACGGCACCAATGTACAATGACTAGGAACAGGGGCCTTGCCCAGCTCATTCAGTGCTGCAGCCCAGCACCTGGAACAGTGCCTGGCATGCAGCAGGTGCTCAGTCAATAGGAGGTGACTGAGTGGAATGAAGAATGAATGGATGAGTGAAGTGAAACATAACTACCATTTTCACCTTTTGCACCCACTGAGAACTTGGTTTACAAGATATCGCAGACATTACACGAAAGGACAGCAACAAATAGATGAACAGGAACAAATCCTGGACGAAGAACCCAGGTGAGTCACTCAATCGTTAACTTTAGATGTGAAACGTACAAAACCATACGC
Organism: Globicephala melas; assembly: GCF_963455315.2. Classification (NCBI taxonomy): domain Eukaryota; kingdom Metazoa; phylum Chordata; class Mammalia; order Artiodactyla; family Delphinidae; genus Globicephala; species Globicephala melas. Next base: position 12,132,977 of record NC_083323.1, read on the forward strand.
CACGGGGGTGCGGGGCCCAAGTGAGTGGACGAAACACCGCTGGGACCGCACCTCCCCTCCTGCACCGCTCCGGCCCGCACCTGTACTTGAAGGTGAAGCCCGTGCGGTCCGTGCCCACTCGGTACTGCCGCAGGAACTCCTTGAAGCGCCTCTGCAGCTGCGACTTGCGGGCCTGCCCCTCATCGGCCGCGTTGTCGCCCCCGAAGCTGTCGCTGTAGAAAATGCCGGGGTCGTCGAAGCCCGACATGACTGCACCTGGTGCGGGGACAAGGAGATGGAGCAGATTCATGGGGGGGCGGGGTTTATGGGGCCACGCGGCGTCCCCTCCGACACCTGGGTCCTAGGCTCCGAATGCGGGACGGGCGTGAGCCCGGTTCCGCCTCCCGGACCCCTACCCCAGTTCTCCCACGAGAAACCCCTGCTGCCCAGACCTACTGCGCCCCAAATGCAGATGCCTGTCGACCCCTGGGCCCGGCTCCGCGGTGCCCACTCCCCAGCCCCAGTGGCCTCACCTCTCCCTTCCCGCGCTCCCTGGAACCAAAGAGACAAGAGCCCCGACAGTCCACCGCCGCCTTTCGCGGGAAAAACCAGACGCAGCGTTTGGACGCCGCGGCCGCTGCGCCCTCATTGGTTCGCCGGGACCCCGCGGCCAGCGATTGGACCGTGCTGCGCCCGCGAGTCCCGCCCCCCACGAGCGGGCCGCCGGAGAGGATTGGCGGCAGGGCGCATGACGTCAGGCCTCCTGGCCTCCTTCCGGGCTCCATTTTGTGTTCTGGACAATTTGGCGCGAAACTGACCCGGAAGTAGCGGCGGGGCGGGGCGCAAAGATGGCGGAGGGGCGGGCCGAGGGCCGGCGCGGGCGTGCGAGGGCTTTTCTGTGTACTCTTCTTAAACCTTTTTCAAAGTCTCAGGAGGAAACGACTCCTTTCAGAGCTATAGGTCCCTGAGAAGTACCCCTTGCCGGGTGTGAGCCTGCTTCCCCCTAGCGGCTGGAGGGGGCGCTGCCTGCCTGCGCTCCCAGCTCTCACCCTAAACACGCTTCCAAAAGTGGGGGATTAATCATTCAGAAGCCACCTCTGGTCTCGTTAGCGCCTCTAGGACGAAACTCAAACTTGGGACTCGAGGGATGTTTCCTTAGACCCGATTGGTGATTTTTTTTTTTTTAGTTGTATAAGAGTTTTCATTATCTGGCAATGCTGAAAATTTGTGAAAATTCATGACCAGATTCCCAGCCTAACTTTAAAAACGGGAAGATCTGGCAAAACTTGACGGATTCTCAAGCGGCAATAAGGACTGCATAATCTCCCCTCCCTTCTTTTCCATTCTCACTGGCAACATGAACTATTTTTCCTAATGTTTATTATTTATTTGGTTGCACTGGGTCTTAGTTGCGGCAGCCTGGCTCCTTAGCTGCAGCACGTGGGCTCCTTAGTTGTGGCATGCAAACTCAGTTGCTGCATACATGTGGGATCTAGTTCACTGACCAGGGATTGAATCCGGGCCCCCTGCACTGGGAGCGCAGAGTCTTAACCACTGTGCCACCAGGAAGTCCCACAACCTGAACTGTTGGAAAGAACTTTTTATTCCATAGGCTACATTGGCACATACTTACGGGGAGTGTTTAAAATATGAGTCTGTTTATAGGGTTTCAAAATTAGATCAAACGAATCTGAACCTTCAGGGAAGTCCCTCTGCATGGAGACATAGCGTTAACTCATTCTATTTAACAGTTCTTTTATTTTCCACCGTGTGAAGAGAATACAAATTATTCAGCCATTTTCCTGTTAGTAGAATTTAAGATGGTTCTCTCTCCTCTCCCTCTCTTCCTTCCTTCGTCACTACAAACGGTATCAATGCTCTTGTCACGAAAAAACTGGCAACAGGGCCCAGGGTGGGAAGAGCTAAGTCGCTATTTTGAGTGCCTACCCTTGGCATACATATCTCATGAACAGTGGCTCCTGGACCTGGTTGCACCTTGGAATCTCCCAGGAAGCTTTTTTAAAAAAATACATTGATTTATTTATTTTTGGCTGCGTTGGGCCTTCGGTGCTGTGTGCAGTCTTTCTCTAGTTGCAGCGAGCGGGGGCTACTCTTCGTTGCCGTGCGCTGGCTTCTCATTGAGGGGGCTACTCTTTGTTGTGGAGCACGGGCTCTAGGCGCGTGGGCTTCAGTAGTGGTGGCTCGCGGGCTCTAGAGCGCAGGCTCGGTAGTTGTGGCACACGGACTTAATTGCTCCGCAGCATGTGGGGTCTTCCCCGATCAGGGCTCGAACCCATGTCCCCTGCATTGGCAGGCAGATTCTTAACCACTGCGCCAAAGCTTTTCGTAAACAGCGATTCCGGAGTCCTGTCCCAGATCTCCAGAATCAGAACCTCTCCGGGTGGGGCCCAGGATATGCGGGTGTTGTGATGCCACCATCCACAGACTGGGGTTTGGAGGCCACTGGACCCTCCTAATAGCTGTAGGAGGCAGGTGTACTGTTAGTTTCAAGGAGACTTGAAGTGACTTAACCAAAGGTTCCAGACTTGATGACAAAGCCAGAACTAGGGAGAGGTCTCCAGGCACCCAATCCTCAGTCACATAGGAGTCGTATAAGGAAAAGCCTTGTCCCCTGCTTTGCTAAATACACCTCCAGCCAAGGGCTTTCACTCTCCCAGACTGGGAGGCTGCATTTCTACCATTTCAGTGGCTTTCGGGACTTCGGAGAGTGGAAAAGACTTGGGTTTAGAACTGGCCGGACCGGGTTTAAATCCTTCCTGACCCTCAGAGAGCGTTAACACTGCTCACAGCTTTTCTCTGAGGATCAAATGAGATGATATCATGGGTGAGATGATTAGCAGGAATCACAAAACACTGATCTCCCTTGTTTCATAATAGTTTTATACACTGTTGGTATTTTACATGCATCTCATTTGCTTCTCAAAACAGATGAGCTGGGTCTCACTGTATTCATGTTAAAAGTGACAGAACTGGGCCCCAAAAAGGTTAATAACTAACCCCAAAGGCAGAGCTACAAAATGGAGCAGCAGGGATTTGAACCAGGGATCGTACTCCAGTCCCTGGGGTTCACTGTACAGGACACAAATTTTACCCCCGAATCTGCTCATTTCAGCCTAACAGGGAATCCCATCCTCAGTAAGGCTGAGTCTTGCATCAAGCAGCGTTCACCACGAAGATCTGCCCACCGACTGCTTAAAGGTCACCACCCCCCATCCTCAGGGCAGAGCACAACATCCCAAACCAGCTCCTGTCATCCCCACCTTCACCCCTTCTCCCCACCAGGCTTTCAAGAAACAAGTGAGGACAAGTCAGCTCCCCAAAGGTAACAGAACCCAAGAAAAACACTTCAGGTTACTATTAAGCCATGTAGTTTATTATTTCACATAAAAGTTAGCGACCAAGGCCACAGTGCTGTTAAACCCCTCCCTCCCACCCCAACCCTGTTATAAAAACAAAACAGAACACAACAAAATACCACAGCTCAGGCCGAGTCAGGAACGAAAAGTGGCTCCGACGAAAACAAGACGGAAACACGAGACACAACATCTTTGCATATTTATACAAAAACTGCCACGGCCCAGGGGGCAGGCGGTCACAGCATGTCAACAGGGAGACCGGGGACCCAGGGCATTTGGAGGTTCACGACAGCGGTCACTTCTGGCTACATCTTTTGGGCTCTACTGCAGGAACGGGGTGGGGAGGGTGCCCTCAAGGCTGGGCAGGACCCCTCGTCCCACTCTAAAGTTCAGGTCATTGGCTGGACGTGCTTTTGGTTGGGGGAGATGCCGCAGACTCCTTTCTTCCAGAGACAGAGGGACGCAGGGAGACGGCAGGGACCCCGACAGCTGCTCCCACCCCCCATGCCCAAGGGAGGGAAGTCGGCCAAGAGGCTGTCCGTCTCCAAAAACAGTTCACGGCCAGGAGCCAGCATGCTTACATTCACAAGGTGTAAAGCCCCACGGCAACCGTTGCCAACAGAAAGCTGAACATGAGGACCCATCGCATGAGCGGCACCTGGGAGAGGATGCTGAGCTGGGGCTTCCCCCTGGACGCCTCTGTGGGAGCAGAGTCTGAAAGAGAAAGGGGACAGTGTCAACACCAGGAGGACAGAGGTGGGCCCGTCTGACATCACAGAAAGACAAAGCAGAGGGGCCTCAGCAGGGTCTAGTACAGTCCCGCTCAACGCAAACCAGTAGCCCTCCGGCCACTGCTTACATACCTCCGAAGACAGGGAGCTTACTACTTCTCCAAGCTCTCCAGTCTTCCATTTTCGGCTACATTGTGAGGAAGTACCCTCCAGGGATACCCAGGGGACCATACTTTGAGAACCAGTGCGTTAGGGCCAAGTCCCCTCACCCCCACCAGGTAGCCAATCCCACCAGGACTGGCCACATTCCAACGTTCCCGGGCTCAATCCCGCCAACAGAGGGGTCGACGTGGGCCTAGCACACATGAGAAAGCCGCAGGGCAGGCGGGAGAGGGCGGCCCCGGGAGCAAAGTCCTGAGGTGACCTGCCAAGCAGGTGGCTGAGCCTCACCCCTCCCCTCCCCCAACTCCCGAAGCCACACTGCCACCCACCGGGGTGTCAGGGGACATTGGGTGGAGCACTCCGGTGCTTTTGGAAGTTTCCCAGATGTTCTCTCAGCACAGCCACCCCGTCGAGAGCTGTCTGAGAAGTGTGAGGGACGGACTGACACGAGACACGACCCCGAGGTTACGTGTCTTCCCCGCGTCCATGGCAGGGGAAGAGCTAGCAGCTGTCCTGGGCTCCCTGCCCCATGTCAGGGCGTCTCTGTGTGGGAACCATTAAAAGGTCCCCAAAGGAACCTCAATTAAGAGGGGAGAGGGCTTTGCCGTGACTTCTGAGGGTCCTTGGTGTGCAAGTCTTCCTTTCGAGCCAGTGACCTAGAACGAGCCCAACCTCCCTGATTCTAGAACTGGGGAGACCGAGGCGTGGAGGGGTCACCCACGTGGCTGCAGTCACCCGCTGAAGGCTGGCCCCACGCCCTCTGCCCACGCCCGACTTCACATTTAAAACATTGAGGAGACAGAAGAGTCAACAGGTGCTGGAGCCAGAGAGCTGCGCCACGCTCCCTCCAAATGCCGCCCCCTGGAAGCCCTCACCTTGCGCCCTGCTGCCAGCCCGCCTGCGAAGGCCTGGTGCCTGCGAGGGGCTCTGGTCCTTGGCGTCCTGAGTCAGCAGTTCCTGCAACTCCTCAAACAGCTGCAAGACAAAAGACACATGTCTCTGTGAGAGGTGGGGACCAGCCAGCTGAAGGGAGGTTTGAGGTGTGTGGTTGTGAAACGTCAGGACATACCAGAATCACGGGAAAAGATACTGAACATCCATGGACCTTTCACCCAGCTTAAGAGATAAGATGTCACAAGTCCATCTGACCCGCCTGCCTGCTCCTCCCCAAATACTCCCCAGTAATAGCCACCGTGAATTCAGAGTTCACCGTGGCCACTCACGCCCTTATGTTGCATCCCTCTCCAACTGATGTCATGAGCGGTACCCTAGCAGGCACTCCATTCTCTTGGTGAGATTCGCCCCTGCTAAGTGTGCTCCATGGTATTCATGAGCCAGGGTTTACAGATGAGAAAACTGCAGCTCCCAGAGATTCAATGCCTGGGGCCGAGGCTATCCCAGAGGTCAGGCAGCACAAGCCAACTCTCCCATGGGGCTCTGGCTCCAAAGCTCCCGTTCTTTCTATACCACCTCTCTGAAAGACAGATTTTCTTGGAGGACTGACCAGGTTTTGTGGCTGATGATGTTGTTTTTTAGGGGAATGCAAGGAAGGGGCATTGCTCCATTAAGGAGTGCTCGGACCAGGCTCTTCTGGGGTCCCAGGCTGGGAATAAAGAGCCAGGGAGAGCATAAGCTGGGAACCCCAGTCCCCGTGGGGCCTCCAGGTGGGGGGAGAGCGATGGGATTCTCAAACATCCGGATTAGAAGAAACCTCACCCGACCTGGAAACACACCCACCCCCAGCCCTGCCCAAGAAGTCATCCTTCAAGGAAAGGCCTCACTTGAAGCTCACCTTCCCCTAGATTTGAGACACTTATAGAAAGACACACCCAGCCTCCCTGGCTGGGCTGAGGCCCAGAAGGCGGAGGCCACGTCTACAGCACCCATAACCCCTGCAGTGCCAACCTGGCTACACACAAATGCACAGGCAACTTGTATGTTGTCACAGAGGATTGCCACAGAGTGCCACAATGGTGACGCTCACATCCCACAATAACCAACCATAGCTAATATTAGACAGGTGATGCCATGCCAGGCCGTGCTATTAGGACCTGATTGATTTAAATTCGCTTAAACCTCACAACTCTTACGAGATAATGTCATTTCCCCATTTTACAGACAAGGAAACCGAAGTACAAAGCGATTAAGGGATTTGTCCAACATCACCCAGCCAGTAAGTGGCAGAACTGGAACCCTGGCCCCCGAGCCCCTGTCCCTAACCGTGACCCTCGGCCCCCACCTCCCCTGCTCTGCGTGAAATGTCCCTGGAGGAGCAGCTGGGGGACGCGGCGGCCACGCAGGGCAGCCAGACCCTCACCTGGATGTTGAGAAGGAAGGCAGCCTTGGCCTCATCGAGGGCCCTCTTCCTGACCTCGGGGGTCATCTCCAGAGTGTTCATACGGGAGCGGTACAGCTGCTTGAACTTGGTGGCACTGGCGATGTTGGGGAAAGTGAAGAAGGCCAGGCCCTCTCCGGAGCTGGGCAGGTCCAGGGCCTTCTGAGCGATCTTCTTGAGGACCTGGCCCCCGGACAGGTCACCCAGGTAGCGGGTGTAGGTGTGGGCCACCAGCAGCTCAGGCTCGGCGCGCCCCACCTCTTGGAGTCGCTGCACGTAGCGCCTGGTGGCCTGCGTGTAGGGGATGGCCTCCTGCCAGCGGGACCCGTACCAAAAGGCCATGTCCTGCTCGAGGGCCCCCCTTCGGTGCAGCTCTTCCGGGAAGTAGAGGGGAGTGTAGACCGGGTTCTCCTTGTTGCGTTCGATCTCCTCCTCCAGGGCCACATAGATGTGGTACAGAGATGCCATTACCAGCTGAAACCAGAGCGAGCAGGTCGGTATAAGAGCTCCCCATCCAGCCCCTTCACACTACTGCCTTCAGAGGGACCCTCGTCACCTCCCCGGGCCAGGCCCCCACCTCCTGCCAGCCCCTCCGATCTCCTCCACACAGCAGCCAGAGGGAGTGTCACAAGAGAGAAATTCGATCATGCGCTGTCTGGGCCTAAAACCTCTTTATCACACTGCATAAAACACGCAGCCTCACTTCGTCCTTGGAAAAATCCAACAAAGGCATAGCTATGACCATTTTACAGAAAAGGAAACTAAGGCCCAGAGAGAGTATGTGACATAGAGGTCACACAGCTAGTAAGAAATGGAAATGGAGCCAAGCCCAGGCATGGCTAGGGGGGCCATCCTGGCTCTGGAAAACGTACGTGAATGAAAGTACTTATAGGAGATGCCAGGCACCTCCGGCCTTTGACCTCTCGATGACCATCTACAGGGCGTGGTTGTCCTCCCCAAAGGACCCCTCTGGAAGCTGAGCTGGGGGACAGGGCCAGTGCTCCTCGGTTCGGGGAACTCCCGTTACACATTAATTCTCTAGTTTGAGTTTGAAAGAGGACAAAGGATAAATGCTCTGGTGGAGGTTTCCAAGATGATTTCTGAGCCATAAACGTTCACGGCAGCGCCATTTCTCACCGGGGCAGAAAGCCAAGCAGCCTGGTACAGAACAGCCTGGGCCTTCGACTCTGACCGGCCTGGTTCTAACCCGGCTCAGCCAGTCCTCAGCTGTGTGACCATGGATAAGCCACTCGCCCTCTCTGGGCGATGTGAGGTCTGAGTGGCTCTGCACAGGTCAAGCCTCGGTTCCCTTCCCTGCAAAGAGGGGTAATCCAACCACACAGTAATGGGCTGTGTGCAGGTCCACCAGGATGACACAGGTAAAGCGCTAGGTGCAGCCGGGCACGTAGCCCTTGAGTCAGAGGCCATGGTGATAAAAAAATGCTACCTCCATCAGCATGATCCGAGTGAGCACTGGGTCCTCTCGCGGACCTTTGTGCTGCCTTTGAACTCAGCGGCTGAGAAGAAAGACCCAAAGTCTACAGTGGCTGGGGATGGGACACTCCAGCAGCCACGTCCCCACTGCCTCTGCCCCAGCCTCATCTCAGCAACTGTAGGTCAGCTTTTTTTTTTTTTTTTTGGGCGGGGGAGGACAAGGGGGCAAGGGCATAGCCCAGGGCCCCAACCCCTTAGAGCTGCGCCTTAAATCTCCCTTCACTGAAGCACCTCTCATGTTGGAAGTGGGAGAGGCTCCCGAAAGCAAAAGGCAGGGGTGTCAGGAGTGGAGGGCTACAGCTCCCCAGCCCCACAGCTCAACCGGAAGGAGCCTTTCCTCACACCCAGCACCTGCCTGGTTCTTTGCCACGTGCTTTCCTTCTATTTTTATGAATTTCACAGTTGTACTGGGAAATAGCAAAACCTGTGCCTCACATACAACGGGCACTTAAGAAAACCCTGCAGGGAATTCCCTGGCAATCCAGCGGTTAGGACTCTGAGCTTCCACTGCAGGGGGCACGGGTTCGATCCCTGGTCGGGGAACTAAGATCCCGCATGCCATGCAGCACAGACAAAAAAAATGAAGAAAAGAAAACCCTGCTGTTGAAAAATCTCATTTCATGGATGAGAAAAAGGTACCTTAGGGAGGATAGATGAGGTGTCCTTAGTCTTACTATTAGGAAATGGATGTGCTCGGGCTCGAACCCACATTCCCCCTTGCCTTCAGAGGCAGATGAGAACTAGATCAGAAGCATAAGCTCTGAAATGAAACCAGCCTTGGTTCCCTTTTGGCCTTTCCCATTTACCTACTGGCTGTGTGACCTTCTGGTAATTACTTAGTCTCTCTGAGCCTTCCCTTCCTCATCTTCCTTATCAAGACTGAGGCACTAATTAGAAATTAAGTAAAATGCCAAGCAGAGCCTAGGTGGTCAGCTGATGGTAGTACTGCCCCAGCCCCTCCACAACACCACACAGCAGGCTGTGAATCTGCTGTGTGACCTTGGGTAAGTCACCTCCCCTCTCTGAGCCTCAAAGTCACGATCTGTAAAAAGATTCCCTTGAACATGCCCATCTGGCCCCTCAGCATCCCTGGTCCCCACCCCCACTTAAACCACTGCCCTGAGCCTTGGGAGCACCCACACCCAACATTCCCTCTGCCAGGGCTGGTACCACCAGGCCACATACCTTAAAGCCTTCTCGGGTCACCTCGCCCTTCTGAAAGTTCTTCATGAACTGGGCGTTCTCCGCCAGGGTGTGCACCTCCTTGGTGGCCTCCTTCAGGGCCTCTGACAAATCCTGGGGCATACTACAGAGAAAGGGAGGGACGTGAACAAGGTGGGGGGCTCTGAGCAGAGTTCTTCCCAACGTCGAGCTTCTGAGGGTACCCCCGCCTGTCGGCAAGACTTAAAGAGATTTCAGCTTTTATCAGACTTCTCTGCAGAAATCCAGCCTCCCACGTAATAAACAGCCATGTTCCCAACTGCCTTAAGATGCAGCCCCATCCACACTTTTCAGTCATTAAGATACTATGTAACACGGTCCCCCCCAAACCAAGAGGGAAGTCCTGGTACCAGTTATTCTCAGTGGAGGAGAGGAGGCAGCAGCACAACCCAGGGAGAAGCAGCAGTTGGCAGGATGCACATTCAACTTTGTAAGTGCTTTGATTGGCTTTTAGACCCAAGATTTAATTCATTAACTTTGTTGAGCTCAGATACAAATCTCATGACCCCTTATAATATTTTGCTCATCACAGAAGTGTTTAAAAAGGCTAAGTAAATTCAGCTTTACTCAAGAAAAAGTCCCTTTCGGCGAGTATTTCTGCCGTATGTCTGCAACCGCCTCCCGAGAAAAGGGTCATTTCTCTTTTCTCTCCCACACCTCTTCCAGAAACATCATCCCCTCTTCTGTATGTGCTGATCAAATTCTTGGGAGAAGGAAAGGAGCCAGACTTGGAGGGGGACAAACCAAGGTTCACATCCCAGCTAGCCAGGGAACCTTGGCCCTGCTGCCTCCCCCAGCTGTGCCATTCTCATCGGTAAATGGGGACACAGAAGCCACGGTGATGTCCTGCTCCTGCATTCAACAGGTAGTGAGAGGTGGATGCGGCCAAGAGGGGGCTCTAGTGAGAAAAGCAGGCACTCACAGCCAGCCTTGGACAGCCCCCAGGATCTCGGATTCAGCACACGGCCACCTCCAAGCACACACAAGTCCAAAGCCAAAAACAAAGTTGGATCCCACGGCAACACTCCCATCGGGTCACCCACCCGGAGCCAGGCATGTAATTCATCTTTCATCGCTCCGACTACCCCACCGGGCGGGACTGGAACCCCGCTCCTCCTTATACCAAAGCCCAAGAGACCGGCCGCCCAGCGAGGTCGCTTCCTGCTTCCCGGCTGAGTCTCGGCAGCTCGGCAGAAGGGCAGGGGCAGGGGCAGGGGCAGGGGCAGGGGTCGCCCCTCCCGGGAGAGGCCGGTCCCTCGCCCCGCGCTTGCCTGTCGGGCTGCAGGCGCTCCATCCTGCGGTGGTGCTGGTGCGGGGTCCGGTGCTGGCTCCGACGTCTCGGGACGGGCTCTTGGAGGCGGGAGAGCGACTGTGCAAAGCCCAGACCGTGCCGTCTATTTATCCCCGGGGCGGGTCACGTGGCCGCCGCCAGACAGCCGATCCACACTTACTGGCCCGACATTGCAACACCCGCGAGGGCCGGCGCCCCGCCCGCCCCTGGCCTGCGGGGGTGGAGTAGGCGCGGTCATATGACCCTTGGAAAACAAAGCTATTTAAAACAGGACGTGAAAAGAAAAAAAAAAAAAAACCAACAACTTCTGGAAATCTGAGCAGCTGTGTGATCCTGCCACTTCCAGAGCCTCCCACCCAGTGATGGGACTTGAACGCTCCAGGGGTCTGAATGGTTCCAGAGGGCTGGGAGGCAGCGCTTCTAAGAGCAGGAGGTGTGTGGGTGGGGGGGGGGGGGTGGCAACGTCAGGGACTCTCCGACCCCAGAGCCTGCCTGCAGTTCCCCGCTTCCCCTCCCCAGCCTGCTCCCTAAGTATCACCTCCTCCCGGGTCCCTCAGCTGGCAGCCTGCCTCCTCATACACCCTTTAAATGTCCACTTAGGGCCTTTTTTTTTTTTTTCTTGAGAACCTACTACGTGCTAGAGACCGCACTGTTTTCATGGTTCATCCCTCCAGTTACCCTGTGGGGTAGATCACTACCATTTTACAGACAGTGAAACTGAGGCTGGGGAATGAAGTGGCATGACCAAGGTCACACATAAAGCAGGAAGACGGGACCCAAGCCCCAGGGTGAGTCCAGGTCGCTGCCTGCCTCCTCCAGGCCTTCTTAGCACTTGGTACCCAACCGGACAGCAATGCTGGTCATCCGGACCACCTCCCTGCTTACCTGCGTAGGGCGCTCTTCCAGGACTCATCAGGTCTGATTCATCTCACCCTCAGTGCCTGCACCAGGCCTGGAACGGAGCTGGCTCTCTGATCAACTATGGAATTAATTATGCAGGAGATTGATCCCTTAGGACTGGGGATAAGTATGTCACTGGGTGAGCCCAGATGACAAAACAAACAGTGAGGATGATTCCTAAGGCCCCTTCCCAATGCTGCAATACTGGATTCTAGATTAAACAAAACAAACAAAAAAGGTAATTTTGGCTCATTACAAGGATGTTGTTTGTAAACAGGGTAGCAAGTGCCCCATTTCTGAAGGAGTGTGAGTACAGGCTTGAGGACCGCCCGTCAAGCACGGATTCCCCAACTGGGGGACTACGGTGGCTGAGGCATTCCTTCCCAGCTGTACCCCTATAGGAGTCTCCGATGTTTGGAGGAAGTCTGGAAGAACCAGGCAGGTATGGGAGGTCAGTGTGTCCATCCAGTCCGAAGTCAGAGCTCTGGCCCATGATCCACACTCTTCCAGGGTCACTGACCTGAATTTCAGTCACCAAATCAATCCAGTGACCTGGGGGTTGCTGAGCCTCCTAGATAGAAGGGCTATACGCCAAGGAGTTCAGCTCTTGGTATAAATTATATACCCACCTTCTGCTTCAATGAACAGTGATAGCAATACTAACAGCTAATGTTCACTGAGCACTTACTGTGCGCCAGACGCTGTACTGAATGCATGTATTAACTGATTAAATCCTCACAACACCTCCATGAGGTTGGTACTGTTATTGTCCCCGTTTTACAAATGAGGAAGCTGAGGCAGAGAGGTTAAGGGTTCGAACCCAAGCAGTGTGGCACAAAGATTTCAAAATTTAAGGTGCAGTGTCATCTCCCAGAATACAGTGGAGGGGGAGACCACCCGAAGGAACATGGTTATCTCACTACAGCCCAGAAGTCATCTCCGAGGTTGTCCTTGAAAGGCTCATTCTACAGAGGGTGGCATTTACTGGTTCACAAGATTCACAGACGTCAGACCTAGAACTGGAGCTGCTAAAAGATTTCAAAAAAGAGTTGCCAAGAACTTTCTAGAAAGAACAACTATTAGAAGCAGATGCCCCATTAGAATGTAAGCTCCAGGAGGGCAGGGGCTTTGCTTTGTTTTGTGAAATCTCCAGAGACTGGAACCATGCCTGGCAAGTAGCAGACAACATCGAATGAATGAATGACTAACTAAATAGTTGCCACAAGATCTCTTTCTGGTAAACATGATAATATTGCTAGGCTGCCAGAAAGGGCTGGAATCAGGCTACAATTACGAATTGCGATCTGAGCCAAACTTTATTGAACACTTACTATGTGTAGAACCTTTACGTGCAAGATTGCATTTAATGCTGGCAACAGCTCTGTCATTATTTGCATTTTGTCCATGTAAATATTAAGGCACAGAGAGGTTAAGTAGTTTTCCCAAGTCACACAGCTAGTGATAACAGAGCCAGGATTCAAACCATGGCACTTTGAAGCCACAGCCCATACTCCTGACCCCCACACCACATGCCTTCTTACAGGGGGGCTAGTCTGTCCTCCAGGAGTTTAGGGATAAGCGTGTGAAGGTCTGAATGCTTCCCATCAGCCTGTCCGTTCAGAAACCCCAGAAGGTAAAGCTCGTGTGATCTGACATCTTCGTACTTAACGTGGGGAAGCAGAGGGCCCAAGAGGGGAGTGACTTCCCCAGGCTGTGCCCCGTAGGACACAGAGCCTTCAGTGACCCAGAGTTCCTGGCTCCCAGTCCGGGTTTGCTACTCATTCCAGCTTCTTCCCTGGGAGCCCCTGACTTGGTAAGAAGAGACCACCCCTCCGTCCCAGACGACCCCAGGGCAAAGGAGGCCGGGTAAGAGTTGATCTAGTGTCTCTTCTGTCCCAGTGTTGAGCTTGTGGCCCTTCTCCGTGCTGATTCAGCTTCCTGACTTACCCCTTTCCCTGTCCTCAAGCAACTGGAACGATGTGAATGGTATTCTTTCTCCTCCTGTGGTAGGCTGAGGTTCACATCCTAATCCCAGAACCCCCGCATATGTTACCTTACATGGCAAAACGGTTTTTGCAGATGGGATTAAATTAAGGATCTTAAAATGGAGAGACTATCCTATATTATCCTCATGGGCCTAATGTGATCAGAAAAGTCCTTATAAGAGGGAGGCTGGAGGGTTACAGGTACAGAAGGTGATGTGATAAGGGAAGCAGGACACAGAGAGCTTGGAAGATGCTGTGCTGCTAACTTTGAAGATGGAGTTAGGGGCCACGAGCCAAGGAAAGCAGGCACCCTCCAAAAGCTAGAAAAGGCGAGGAAGTAGATTCTCCCCTAGAACTCCAGAAGGAATGCAGCCCTGCCCACCCATTTCAGGACTTCTGACCTCCGGAACTCCAGAGAATCAATCTGTGTTGTTTCAAACCACTGTGTTTGTGGTATCTGCCACGACAGCTTCGGGAAGCAGGACAGGGATGGATAGAGAGACCCTTCCTGCCATTTCCCAGCGTTACAGCTTTATTGCATCAGAGAACCCACCACCCTCTCTCTGGGATTTCCTTTCAGAGTCAAATGCTTGAGCAGCTGAAACGGGCCAGTTTTGTATGTGTGCTGGAGGTACGAAGCTGAAGAGGCTAGAAGCCCACCGTGACAGAATGTGGGTGCTCAGGGTCCTAATGAAGTCTGGGCCTCGGGAAATGATCCAGAAAGGGGGCAGGGGGCACCAGAGACAAATGTGAGTGGAAATCGGAAAGAAACACTGGGGTCTGCTCTGAGCCAAGCATTCTCCCAGGCATGGTCACGTTTCATCCTCCCCAAACCCAGGAGGTGGGTGTTTATCTGTGGTGGGCAGAATCATGGTCCCACGAAGATGTCCTTGCCTAATCCCTGCAACCTGTGAATATGTTCTATTACCATCAAATAGGGGCGTACTTTGCAGATGTAATTAAGGTTACAGACCTCAAAGCAGGGAGATCACCCTCGAGTCTCTGGGTGGGCTCAGTCCAGTCACAGTAGAGAACTTGCCCAGGCTGGAGGCAGAAGAGACCTGGCAGGAGAAGTCAGAGAGACGTGAAGTGTGAGGACTCAGCGATCGTGATGCTAAATCAGAGTCAGGTCAGGGCGGGCCATACAGGCTGGGAGATGTCGGGGGTGGGACGTTGTTTTGGGGCCGCAGGGAAAAGGCACAGCCGAGGCCCCTGGTGGCACAGACCCGACAGGGACAGGCAGCAGCATGGAGGCCAGTGTGGCTGCAGCAGAGAGTGGGAGGGGACAGGGCAGAAGATGGGAGCAGAAGAGATGCGAACAGAGCCTGTAGGGCCTGCAGGCCGTTGCAAGGACCTTCTGCGAGTAGGGGAGACTGCAGGGCTTGGAGGGGAGGAGTGCTGGGGTCTCACTTGGGGTTTCCTGGGATCAATCACTGGTTGCTATGGGTGACACAGGACATGGGCAGAAGGCTACCTACTGCACAAATCCAGGGAGAGATGATGGTGGCTTGGAAAGGGCGGGGAGAGACGTGGCCTAGGACATTCATATTTTAAAGGCAGCACTACCAAGAATGTCCGAGGAACAGGAAATGGGATGTGAGAAAGGGGAGAAGTCAAGGATAACTCCAAAGATTTTGGTTCAGCCAAGTGGGAGGATGGAATTGTCAGTTCACCGCAGTGGGGGAACCTCAGCAGCTCAGTCTTGGACAAATCCATTTTGAGATGTATGGGACAGGGCTTTGCCAACGCTGTGCAAACACTTGAGTGGGAAGCTTCTACCCTTTTCTAGAAGTTTCACTTCCTCCTGCCAGCTGTGAAAGCTGCCCTTTCACCAAGCACCCCGTTGGAGGCTGAGGAAGCAGCTGGTGACTCAGCAAAATCTGCCTTTCCTGTCTCCGCCAGTCCCCCCTCCCAACCATGACATAGCAGAAACGCAGCTGGTGAGAGGGCAACGTGGAAACGGAGACTCAGCATTCCGAAGGCGCCGCCCGCCTGCCTGGAAAACAGAAGTGGTTTGGACCGCAGGGAGGGGCCAGGGCTGCAGCTCCCGAGGCTCCAAAGTGAAAAACAGAGGCAAGGCCCCAGCTGAGGCTGGGGGAACACGGGGTTGGGGGGTGGGTGGCCTCTAGCTTCAGCTGGACCGGTATTCCAGGGGAATCGGTGGACCCCCGCCTGGGTAAACAGGGTCACTCAGGGTGTCCTGACGGCACCCATGCCCCACACAGACCTTGACCCAGCGGGTGTGGGGCGGGGGGTGGCATGGGGAGCGCAGTAGTGATGTGCAGCCTAAATGGACCACAGCCTTCCTCTCCGCAAGGCACACGAGCCCAAGTCGTGAAAACCATTCTCAGTCTGGACTGTAAAACGCTGAATCTTCCAGGGTTGTGAGAGACCTCATAAAGAAGGTTGAAACCCCACCAGGAGAATGGGAGAAAAACGTTTGCTCCACGTGTGACAGACAAAAGATGAACATTCCTAATAAAAGAGCTCCCCATGTTATATGTGTATAACTGAATCACTTTGTCCACTTGAAACTAACACAACGTTGTAAATTAACTGTACCTTAACACAAATAAAAATAAAGTAAAAAAGAGAGAGGAAAAAAAAAAGAGCTCCCCAAAGCAGTAAGACGGTCACCAGGAAATGTTAGGTTTTTTTTGTTTGTTTGTTTGTTTTTTGCGGTACGCGGGCCTCTCACTGTTGTGGCCTCTCCCGTTGCGGAGCACAGGCTCCGGACGCGCAGGCTCAGCGGCCACGGCTCATGGGACCAGCCGCTCCGCGGCATGTGGGATCTTTCCGGACCGGAGCACGGACCCGCGTCCCCTGCATCAGCAGCCGGACTCTCAACCTCTGCGCCACCGGGGAAGCCCCAACGTTAGCATTTGATAGGGGTTGCTTATCATGACCTTCCTGGGAGGGCTGGATGCCCTCATCCACAAAAATGCAGGAGAAGCGGGGGGGGGGGGGGGGGCCCTGGCCCTGACAGAACACCTTTTCATTCCTTATCTCCTGTACTCCTTCTCCTGCCCCTGATTTTGCTGATAAGGCAACTGAAGTGTTGGCAGCATTCCTCTGGTCAATACGCATGGCTAGCTCCACATGGCCCCTGAGATAAAGTGCAAACTCTTTAGCCTGGCACTCCGAGCCCTCGGCCACGTCTCCAGTGGGAGGGATCTCACCCTTCTTGCTCCGTCACACCCTGTGTGCCAGACTCAGGAATACCTACCTCCCCCTGAACTACCGAGGCGCGCACGCCTCTGGTCCCTCTTGCCTAGAATGCTCTCTCCTGTCCCTTTGCTGGGCTGGTCACCTTTCAAGACTCAGCCCAGAAACAGATTATAGGCCTCCATGAAATAGCTAAACCTATAAAACATATAGAATAAATCATAAAGGAAAATCTTACTGACCTTAGATTTGGCAAAGATTTCTCAAATACAACCAAAAAAAACCAAAAAAAAAGCACAAAATATTAAAGAAAAAAAACAACCAATGGGACTTCATTAAAAGTTAATACTTTTGCCCTTTCAAAGACACTGTGACCAAGAAAAGAGGCATCAGAGACTAGAAGAAAATATTTGCAAAAATATATCCAACAAAGGACTTGTCTGTAGCATATGTAAAGAACCGATATGATTCAATAATAAGAAGGCAAATAAGTGAATTTTTAAAAACAGGTAAAAAGTCTGAACAATTTACCAGAGAAGATATGTGAATGCTAACTAAACACATGAAAAGATATTCAAGTTCATAGGTCGCTAGGGAAATGCAAATTAAAACTGGTATGAGACATCACTACACACCTATCCTAATGGCTAACATTAAAAGCTGGTTCTTCCTGCTGCCGAGAATGCAGAGCAACGAGAACACTCATTTACTGCTGGTGGGAACATAAAATGGTACTCGCAGGAGGCCAAGTGTGACACCCCCCAAACTACCACTTTGGTATGAGGGTTATTTTGAGCTGAAGACAACTAAGAGCAAATGTTAGCAAACCATTCTCTGCTTTCCCCCTTACTTGCTTCAAAGCAGGCTTAGACAACTCCAGACTCTTAGCCCAGGGACGGCACTCAGAGGAATCGGCGTAACACACCTTGCCAAATGAACCCTTATCTTCCATTAGTTTCCCCCGTACATTTACCCTCCCCCAGCTTGCTGCCCCCAAAGCCTAAACTCTTTTTCCTTTTTCTTGTCACCCGTCTACACATGTATTCTAAGATGCTACATAAGCCCCAGTTCTGACCACTCTTTGGAGTTACTCAGCACTGTGTTCCTCCCATGTGGATGTACGCTGTGTGTGTTAATACACTCTGCTTCTCTCTTACTAATTTATCTTTTTAAAAATTAATTAATTAATTTGGTTGCACCGGGTCTTAGTCGCGGCCCGTCAGCTCCTTAGTTGCAGCACGTGACTCCTTAGTTGTGGCATGCGAACTCTTAGCTGTGGCATGCATGTGGGATCTAGTTCCCTGACCAACGATCGAACCCGGGCCCCCTGCATTAGGAGCTCGGAGTCTTAACCACTGCGCCACCAGGGAAGTCCCTAATTTATCTTTCATTGGCTTAATTTCCAGGGCCCCCAGCTGGGAACCTAGGAGGGTAGAGGAAAAAGGTTTTTTCCTCCCCTACAGTACAGCCACTTTGGAAAATGGTCTGGCAATTTCTTAAGAGGTTAAACATACACCTACCGTACACCCCAGCGATTCCACTCCTAGGTACCTATTTGCCTACAAGAAATGAAAGCATATGTTCACACTTGTACATGAATGATCACAGTGGCTTTATTTGCAAAAGTCTCAAACTGGAAACAACCCATCAACAGATGAATGGATAAACGAATTGTGCTGTGAACATACTCTGGTTACTCAGCAATGAAATGGAATGAACCATTGACCCACACAACGTGAATGAGTGTCAAAATGATTATGCTGAGTAAAAGAAGCCAGGCCCCCCGCAAAAGAGTACTCACTGTATAATTCCATTCATATAAATTATATAGGAAATGTATATAGAACTATAGAAAGTTTCAGGAAATGCAAACTAATATAACCAGATCCATGGTTATCTCATTGGAGGCGGCGATTACGAAGGACCATGAGGAAACTTTTGGGAATGATGAACAAGCTCATTATCTTGATTGTGGAGATGGTTTCGTGGTATACATATGCAAAATTCATCAGTTTGCATACTTTAAATACGTAGAGTTTATTGTATGTCAGTTACATCTCAAAAAAGCTGTAACTCAGCCCAGACTTTGCTGATGTTCTCCCCTTCGCCTTATGGGGTCCCCCCACTGAGGTCCCTGTGTCCCAGTTGCCCCCATCCTGACCGTGAGCTTCTTGAAGACAGTGAGGATCGTGTCACTTCTATGCCCAGAGCCTGGCACAAGGCAAGAAATCAGTATGTATTAAATGAATGAAGCTTAGCAGGGTTACATCTCCTGCCGATGGTCACACAGCTCACCTAGGACTTGAGGCCAGGTGTGTCTGGCTCTAAAGCATGCTGAAGTTCTACAACACTGAGCTGGGCCTAAGGCAGTGAGGGATGGAGAAGGACCAGTACCTTTCTCGAACACTGCCTAGCCTCCATTAGCACAGGTCCAGGGGCTGAAGACCTATGGCGAGACCAGGCAGCAGTCCAGTGTTTGGGAGCTTAGACAGCTGGAGAGCTGGGCCAACATGGAGCCTGACTATGGCTCCAAGACCTGGTTGGACCTGGTTCAATCTGATCACAGCACTTGTAGGTAGTGTAGACTGGTCAAAACAATGAACCCTAAGCAAAAGGACTGCCGTCAAATCTGGGATTCATGACTTACCTCGTGTGTATACTTCAACCCCACTAAGCTTTTATTTCATTGTCTGACAAAACGAGGAGACATAATTGCATCAGCTCAAGGGGATGTGGTGAGGATTAAATCAGTTTAATATCTGTGGGAAGCTCAGAGCCGGGCCTGGCACAGGAAGCCTGTAATGAGTGTTAGGTGTTGTTTGATCAGAAAGGGCCATCCAGTTCCCCTTTCAGGATCCCCCAGAGCCGTCTTCCTATCTAGAAGTCTCTGGATGGTTCTGAGTAGGGTGGGGTCACTAACATCTGACAAACCTTGCTCTCAGTTGGGAGTTTTGAATATCAGATTCCTCATCTTTATTTTTTTCTCAAAAAGTAATCTTTGAAATAATTCCAAATATGCAGAAGTTGCAGGAATAATATAGAGAATTCCTGTGTTTTCACCTAGATTCACCAGTTGTTGGGTTAGCATTTGGTCACATTTGTTTTATCATTCATCCTATCTCTCTCTTGATTTTTTATATATATACATACTCTTTTTCATATAATATATATTTATTTATTCGTTATTTTTTAATTAAAATTTTTTTTTATTTTATTTGGCCACACTACACGGTGTGCAGCATCTTAGTTCCTTGACCAGGGATGGAACCCATGTCCCCTGCGTTGGGACTGCAGAGTCTTAACCATTGGACTGCCAGGGAAGTCCCCATATAATATATATTTATTTTAAATAAATTTTTCCTGGCTCATTTAGTATGTATTGTATCTGGAAGACTGTCTCTCGTAACCTGCAGTACAAGTATAAACATCAGGAAATTTGACTTTTATACAAATCATTATATAAAGCCTATATGCAAATCTCACCAATTGCCCTCAAAGGTCCTTTATAGCCCTTTCCCTCAGTCCAGGTTCTAACCCAGATGCTGCACTGCATTTAGTCGTCCTGCTTCTCTGCCCTCTGCAGCCTCTGTTTCATGACTGTGTCGTTTGGGGATGCTCCGGACTGGCTGTTTCCCAGACGACCCTGCCTTTGACTAGATCCCCATCTCCTGAAGAGGATCATCACGCCCACCCCACTGGGCTCTGCAATCTGCAGTGTGAAGCCTCCAGCACTGCGCCTGGCCGCCAAGAAATGTTAGTTCCCTAAAACAGGGATGAGGCGAGGACAGCAGGCTGGGGAGGAGGGGAAGGGAGGAGGAGAGGAGGGCTCGCCTTGCTGGACTCCGCTGTCCGAGGGGACGTGCGGGATCCAGGGAGTCACCGCCTCCCCCCGCCCGGCAGCGGGGATTTTGCCCAGAGAAATTAAACCGGGAGCAGCTGGAACCGTGACTCAGCGAAAACGGATCTCGGGACCGTGACTCAGCGAAAAGCCGCAGGGGACCGTGACTCAGCTGTACGTGCCTGGGAAATGATTACTCAGCAGGGCAGGCGGAGCCCGGCCACGTGCGCTGGCGCCCAAGCAGTCCTCAGGAAGGGGACAGCGTGCCGGCCTTGACCGCCGAGTCCTCCCCAACTCCTCACTTTTCTGAGAGCCAACAGCCGTTTAACACCAGGGCCAACCGTGCAGGGCTGTTGGGAGGCTTACATGAGCTCTGGAATGGCAGACGTTCACAGGGTACCTTAACAAATGACCTGGAGCGAGTGACACCGCCACTCACTGCCTCAGCAGTGTGGGAACTGCTGCAGCGCCTCGAAGGTGGTTGGCCCAGCCGAGTGATCAGCGATTTCCTTCTGCCTGATTCAATATATACTTGGTTGTCTCTCTGAGACTTCAGTTTACCCATCTAAAAACTGAGGGACAGGGACTTACCTGGTGGCCAGTGGTTAAGAATTCACCTGCCAATGCAGGGGACACGGGTTTGATTCCTGGTCGGGGAAGATCCCACATGCCGCGGAGCAACTAAGCCCGTGCACCACAACTAGTGAGCCTGCGCTCTAAAACCCGCGAGCCACAACTACTGAAGCCCACGTGCCTAGAGCCCACGCTCTGCAACAAGAGAAGCCACAGCAATGAGAAGCATGTGCACCTCAACGAAGAGTAGCCCCCGCTCACCGCAACCAGAGAAAGCCCGCGTGCGGCACCGAAGACCCAATGCAGCCAAAAATTAATTAATTAATTAAAGAAAAAGAAATTAACAACAACAAAAAGACCTGAGGGACAAGATAAGCTCCCTTCACTTAATGACAGTCCATGGTCTATTATCATCCTTGAAGCTTAGATAAATTTTTAAAATAATCTGATTTACCCACCAGTTATGAAAGTACTGCATGGCTATTTGCCACAGTGAAATCTGTAATCTCACACTTGCAGACAATCAGTGTTAATATGCTAGCATTTTTTTAATTGAAAAAATGAAAAAGTGTGTCATACTCACAAAGGAGTAAGTATACAATATGATATGTAAGAAACAGTGAGCACAGCTTAAGAAATAGGTGTCTTTCTTTACAGCCTTTTTCTTTGCAAATTCTATATGTTGTGACCATGTCTATTTTGTGCCTTTTTTTCCCCTTTTACTTAACCATTTTCCTCAAATATCACAAGCCCCTTGTAAGCATCATTTCAAAGGCTGCACAAAAATCCACTAAGTGGACATATATATTCATTCAACATATAATATACCTAAGTGGCCAGCCCCTATGTTTAACCTTTGGGTTGCTTTTTCTTTTCTTTTCCTTTTTTTTCTATCAAAAGGGGAAGATGAGTATTTAAAACAAACAAACAAAAATAACCTCAGTGGATTTCATATAGCAGGGGAGGGGCATAATTCACATCAGAGATTTGCCTTTTTGATTTTGGAACACACTTTGCTGCCTCACACCCACCCCACAAGGTCTGAAAGGAGAAGGTGAAACAGAAGGAGAAAGGGTGGAGAAAGGGTGAAGGGGGAGGGGCTTCTGAGACAGGGTCCTTCAGCTGAAGCTGGAAAGTCAGCCCACGGAAGGAAGAATACAGCCCAGCTGCTACACTGAGGCTTAGGGTGAGAAAGTGGTGAATGGCCACTGGGCTTGTGGACAGAGGTAGCAAATATTCAACTTTAAGGTGCTGCCTTTGCTGCGTGCCCTGTAATTCTCCTCCACCACCCCAGACCCTCAGTCAAAATCTGCAGTTCACAAAAGTCTCAGGCAGCGATCTTTGCAGAAATGAAAAAATGGGTTCCCTGAGAAGAGATGGAGGCTTCAGAAGCAAGAAATGCGGGCAAAGGGGGGTGGCCTGGGGGACTGTGAGCTCCCCCAACAAGAGGTGCCTTGTGGGGGGGGGCTGGGGACTTTGTATTTGAAAATTAAAAAACAGGGTGTTTCTACATAATTCAAGAAGTTGGGGCACCAGGGAGGCACACACTGGGTTACACATCATTGTGAATAACAACAAAAGGAACATCTTCAGGCAAAAAGTGTTTCCTTATATAAAGTAGATAAAGAACAAGGACCTACTGTCTAGCACAGGGAACTATATTCAACGTCTTGCAATAACCTATAATGGAAAAGAACGTGAGAAAGAATATATATGTATATATGTATAACTGAATCACTTTGCTGTATACGTGAAACTAACACAACATTGTACATCAACTGTTCTTCAGTAAAAGAAAGTTTTTTGAAAAAGTGTTTCCTGCTTTTTTGACTATGGGTTTCCATAGAAACCTGAGAGCAGAATTACTGGGTCAAAGCATAAACATATTTTTAAGGCCTCTAGAGTCGTTTGCCTAATTATAGGTAAAAGTAAGTTATTGCTTTTTAAAACTTTGACTATTTCCCACATTTTCTATAGTAAATATGACTTTTATTATTGAAGCTGAGGGAGGGGGGGTTGTTCTCATTTGTTTGAGTGACAGCCTGGGGGAAGGACCACCTTGGGGTCCTGTGAGCGAAGGCAGCGAGGGGTCCGGGCCCCACCCCCTCAGGAAAGGAGAAAGGATTCTGGGGCTCCAGGAAGAGGCCTGTGATGCTGCACCCAGGGTAGGGAGGAGCCTTCTCACAGCTCACTTGGCAGCCCTCACCCCCAGTACCTCAGTATGTGACTTTGCCCTGAGCAGTTGGCTGGGCAGCTGGCTGGAGGTATGTGTAAGTGTGTGCATGTGTTGTGTGTGCATGTGCTGTGTGTGCCTGTGTTGTGTGTGCATGTGTTGTGTGTGCCTGTGTTGTGTGTGCATGTGCTGTGTGTGCCTGTGTTGTGTGTGCATGTGTTGTGTGTGCCTGTGTTGTGTGTGCCTGTGCTGTGTGTGCCTGTGCTGTGTGTGCCTGTGTTGTGTGTGCATGTGCTGTGTGTGCCTGTGTTGTGTGTGCATGTGTTGTGTGTGCCTGTGTTGTGTGTGCATGTGCTGTGTGTGCCTGTGTTGTGTGTGCATGTGTTGTGTGTGCCTGTGTTGTGTGTGCATGTGCTGTGTGTGCCTGTGTTGTGTGTGCATGTGTTGTGTGTGCCTGTGTTGTGTGTGCCTGTGCTGTGTGTGCCTGTGCTGTGTGTGCCTGTGTTGTGTGTGCATGTGCTGTGTGTGCATGTGTTGTGTGTGCCTGTGTTGTGTGTGCATGTGCTGTGTGTGCCTGTGCTGTGTGTGCCTGTGTTGTGTGTGCCTGTGCTGTGTGTGCCTGTGTTGTGTGTGCATGTGCTGTGTGTGCATGTGTTGTGCAGGGATGCAGTGGGGTGGTGGAGGAGGCAATAAGGAATGGAGGAGAAGCTTGGTGGTGTGTTCGGGGGGGGAAGAGCTCTCCTTCCTCCCTCCTCCCGCCCAGAGCTCAGCCTCGGCCTCTGCGAGAAGGGGAAGCAGAATTGGCTGATAAGGCTGATATGTGCCCCTGTGGAGTATGGGGTGAAGTTCAAGGTAGCCTTATGCAATAGGAAAGAAGGAACCTAACTCCACATTGGTTCTGTTTCTTTTACTTGAACCTTTGTATTCTATTGCTTTTGCTGCAAGTTAAGAATGTTGCCTGTAGCCTGAAATACACAGGATAGCCCATTCTGAGGGCTCTGACCTTTAAAGGGCTAACACTTTTCCATGCATATAGAGATAAAATTTGCAGAACAGGGATTCCCTGGTGGCGCAGTGGTTGAGAGTCCGCCTGCCGATGCAGGGGACATGGGTTCGCGCCCCGGTCCGGGAAGATCCCACATGCCGCGGAGCGGCTGGGCCCGTGAGCCATGGCCGCTGAGCCTGCACATCCGGAGCCTGTGCTCTGCAACAGGAGAGGCCACAACAGTAAGAGGCCCACGTACCGCAAAAAAAAAAAAAAAAAAAAAGTTGCAGAACAGAGAATAACATTTGTCTTGTTGGAGGGTTCCAGGAGCATCATGACCTGACCTACCTGGACAGCTGCAAGAACAAAGGATTCTGACAACACGAAGTCTACAACAACCAAACACCCGCCCCCACTGCTTTAGAACAAAAGAAGCCTGAATTCTATGTTGGGTAAGATGGTTCTTTGGGACACTAGTCCACCATCTTCTCGGTCAGCTGGCTTTCCGAATAAAGTCACTATTCCTTGCCCCAACAACTTGCCTTTTTTTTTTTTTTCGGTGCGCGGGCCTCTCACTATTGTGGCCTCTCCCGTTGCGGAGCACAGGCTCCGGACACGCAGGCTCAGCGGCCATGGCCCACGGGCCCAGCCGCTCCGCGGCATGTGGGATCTTCCCGGACCGGGGCACGAACCTGTGTCCCCTGCATCGGCAGGCGGATTCTCAACCACTGTGCCACCAGGGAAGCCCATGCCTCTTGATTTATTGGCCTGTCGTGCAGTGAGCGGTACGAGCTTGGACTCAGTAGCACTTAGGGAATGTTCTAGGCAGAATTGTGTCCCCCCAGAATTCATACGGTGAAGCCCTAACTTCAACATATGAATGTGACTGTGTTTGGAGATGAAGTTAACAGGAGGCCCTTAGGGTGGCCCTAATCCAATGTGACTGGTGTCCTTCTAGGAGGAGAGATACACAGAGCCCCGGGGCGCATGCCCAGAGGAAGGGTCATCTGCGAGCCATGGAGAGAGGCCTCAGAAGAAACCAGCCCTGCTGACTGTTGCACCTCCAGCCTTCGGAACTGGGAGAATGAATGTGTGTTGCCACCCGGTCTGTGGCACTTGGTCCTGGTATCCCTAGCAAACTAACATGGGGTCCCCGACTCCAAAACCTGGAGGGACCCTGAGAGACCAGACTTACCAACTCTGCCTTCCTCTCCTCTTCTCCCGTTCTCCCTTTTTATTGTGAAAGCATTTCAGACCTTCCAAAAAGCTGAATGGGACAGCATGGTGAGCACCAGCACACCCGTCCCTGAGGTCACACACTGATGACACTTTGCTGCTTTTGTTTCTCTCCCTCCTTTTCTTTTTTATAGGCAGGCCTTGGAGATATTTGCAGGTTCGGATCCAGATCACCGCCGTAAAGCCAAGATTGCAATAAAGAGAGTCACACAAATTTTTTGATTTTCCCAGTGCATATCAAAGTTGTACTATACTGTAATCTAAGTGCACAATAGCATTATATCTAAAAAAACAATGTATATACCTTAATTTAAAAATACTTTCCTTATCATACTAAGTGAAGTAAGTCAGATAGAGAAAGACAAATACCATATGATATCACTTATATGTGGAATCTAAAATATGACACAAATGAACTTATCTATGAAACAGAAAACAGACTCACAGATATAGAGAACAGACAGGTGGTTGCCAAGGGGGAGGGGGTTGGAGGAGGAATGGAGTGGGAAGTTGGGGTTAGCAGATGTAAGCTTTTATATATAGGATGGATAAACAACAAAGTCCTACTGTATTCAATGTCCTATGACAAACCATAATGGAAAAGAGTATTTTAAAAAAGAATATATATCTATATATATCTGAATCCCTTTGCTGTAAGCAGAAATTAACGCAACATTGTAAATCAACTGTACTTCAACTTAAAAAGTTAAAAAATAAAAATATTTTCTGCTACAAAATGCTATCATCTGACAACACAGGGTTGTCACAAACCTTCAATTTGTAAAAAAAAATGCAGTATCTGCAATCACAGTAAAAAGAGGTATGCCTGCATTCTTTTTTTCAGCACTGCTTAGAAGTAAATTGCAGACATCATAACCCTTCACCTGTGAGAGAAAGGGCTCATGCTATCATCATCACACTAAAGAAGGTGACCGCTGACTCCATGATGTCCTTCACCATCTGTCCACATTCCATTTCCCCAGGGGATCCCCAAAACAGCTCTTTAAAAGACACCTTCCTCCCCCATAACCCAGTCAAGTTTCACACCTTCCTTTTGCTTGTCATGTCTTTTTAGTATCTTTTAACAGTATCTATTTTTTTTTTTTTTTTTTTTTGTGGTACGCGGGCCTCTCACTGTCGTGGCCTCTCCCGTTGCAGAGCACAGGCTCCGGACATGCAGGCTCAGCGGCCATGGCTCACGGGCCTAGCCGCTCCGCGGCATGTGGGATCTTCCCGGACCGGGGCACGAACCCGTGTCCCCTGCATCGGCAGGCGGACTCTCAACCACTGCACCACCGGGGAAGCCCTTAACAGTATCTTTTGACATTAACTTGTGAAGAATTGTTTTGAAAATTTATGTCAGTTGCCTTGAAAATGTCCCATGTTCAGGACTTTCCTGATGGTCCAGTGGCTGACTCCATGCTCCCATTGCAGGGGGCCCAGGTTTGAACCCTGGTCAGGGAACTAGATCCCACATGCTGCAATGAAGATCCCGTGAGCCACAACTAAGACCTGGCATAGCCAAATAAATAAATAAATATTAAAAAAGGAAAACAATACTCCCATTTACCATTGCAACAAAAAGAATAAAATACCTAGGAATAAACCTGCCTAAGGAGGTGAAATTGTATTCAGAAAACTATAGAACACTGATGAAAGAAACCAAAGATGACATAAACAGATGGAGAAATATACCATGTTCTTGGATTGGAAGAATCAATATTGTGAAAATGACTATACTACCCAAAGCAATCTACAGATTCAATGTAATCCCTATCAAATTACGCATGGCATTCTTCACAGAATTAGAACAAAAAGTCTTACAATTTGTATGGAAACACAAAAGACCCTGAATAGCCAAAGCATCTTGAGAAAGAAAAATGGAGTTGGAGGAATCAGACTCCCTGACTTCAAACTATATCACAAAGCTACAGTAATCAAGACAGTATGGTACTGGCACAAAAACAGAAATATAGATCAATGGTACAGGATAGAATGCCCAGAGATAAACCCATGCACATATGGGTACCTAATTTACAACAAAGGAGGTAAGAACATACAATGGAGAAAAGACAGCCTCTTCACTAAGTGGTGCCGGGAAAACTGGCAACATGTAAAAGAATGAAATTCGTGCCCCGATCCGGGAAGATCCCACATGCCGCAGAGCGGCTGGGCCCGTGAGCCATGGCTGCTGAGCCTACACATCCGGAGCCTGTGCTCTGCAACGGGAGAGGCCACAACAGTGAGAGACCCGCGTACCGCAAAAAAAAAAAAAAAAAAAAAAAAAAAAAAAGAATGAAATTAGAACACTACCTAACACCATACACAAAAATAAACTCCAAATGGATTAAAGACTTAAATGTAAGACCAGACACTATAAAACTTTTGGAGGAAAACATAGGAAAAACACTCTTTGATATAAACCACAGGAAGATCTTTTTTGACCCACCTCCTAGAGTAACAGAAATAAAAACAAAAATAAACAAATGGGACTTAACTAAACTTAAAAGCTTTTGCACAGGGAAGGAAACCATAAACAGGACAAAAAGACAACCCTCAGAATGGGAAAAAATATATGTGAGTGAAACAACAGACAAAGGATTAATCTCCAAAACATACAAACAGCTCATGGAGCTCAATATCCAAAAAACAAACAATCCAGTTAAAAAATGGGTGGAAGACCTAAATAGACATTTCACCAAGGAAGACATACAGATGGCCAAGAAGTACATGCAAAGATGCTCAACATCACTAATTATTAGAGAAATGCAAATCAAAACTACAATGAGGTAACACCTCACGCTGGTCAGAATGGCCATTATCAAAAAAGCTAGAAACAATAAATGCTGGAAAGGGTGTGGTGAAAAGGGAACCCTCCTACACTGTCGGTGGGAATGTAAATTGATACAGCCACTATGGAAAACAGTATGGAGTTTCCTTAGAAAACTAAAAATAGAACTACCATATGACCCAGCAATCCCACTACTGGGCATATACCCTGAGAAAACCATAATTCAGAAAGAGTCAAGTACCACAATGTTCATTGTGGTACTATTTACAATAGCCAGGACATGGAAGCAACCTAAATGTCCATCGACAGATGAATGGATAAAGAAGATGTGGCACATATATACAATGGAATATTACTCAGCCATAAAAAGAAACGAAATTGAGTTATTTGTAGTGAGGTGGATGGACCTAGAGTCTGTCATATTTAGTGAAGTAAGTCAGAAAGAGAAAAACAAATACCGTATGCTAACGCATATATATGGAATCTAAACAAACAAAAAAATGGTACTGATGAACCTAGTTGCAGGGCAGGAATAAAGAGGTAGACATAGAGAATGGACTTGAAGACAGGAGGTGGGAGGTTGAAGCTGGGGCAAAGTGAGAGTAGCATCGACATGTATACACTACTGAATGTAAAGTAGTTGGCTGGTGGGAAGCAGCAGCACAGCACAGGGAGATGGCTCGGTGCTTTGTGATGACCTAGAGGGGTGGGATAGGGAGGTTGGGAGGGAGGCTCAACAGGGAGGGGATACGGGGACATGTGTGTGCATATGGCTGATTCCCTTTGTTGTGCAACAGAAACTAACACGGTATTGTAAAGGGATTATACTCCAACAAAGATCAAAAAAAAAAAGAAAAGAAAAAAAGGAAAAAAAGAAAATGACCCATGTTCTAGATTTGTCTTTTTTCTCCTGATTAGATTCTGGTGAAACATTTTTGGCAAGAATACTATGTGGTTATGTTAAACCTCCGCATAAGGTAAATAAGGAAACTGAGATCCAGTTAGCTGGCGGCAGAGTTTAGATGCTTTTTATTACCAGATTTTTAATTTGCCTTTATTAGGCCTATGACTGATTATGTAGGGCTTTTAGGAAAAGTGCCTTTGTGTCAAGTGGGAGATGCTCACTAAACAAAGGGAAACAGACTTATAAACGATGCTATTCCTTCTTTATAAAGCCTGGTGGTTAAACACATCTAGACCTGGCTTTGGATCCCGTTAGTAATAAGCCGTGTGACCTGGTCAAGTCTATTACTGTCTCTGTGCCTGGGTTTTCTTATCTGTAAAATGGGGATAATTATAGTATCTACCTCCTAGCTTGTGTGAAATCAAATTATCCATGTCAAATATTTAGCATTGTGCCTGGCTTGTTATAATTGTTTGATAAAAAGTAATTATTTCCGTGGATATGTTTTTTTTAAATTTGTAACTGATACTTTCTTTTTAATAAAAAGTGACATATAAAAAACAGAGTTTTTAAAAGAAGCTTTTCCATGTGATTTGTCAACTATTTTTTTCTCAATCACTTCTTTCCTCTAAGCTATTCTTTTTTTTCTGTTTTAATATTTTAAAAATTGAAGTACAGTTGATTTACAATGTGTTAATTTCTGCTGTACAGCAAAGTGATTCAGTTATACATACATATATACATCTTTTTTAAAAATATTCTTTTCCATTATGGTTTATCATATGATTTTAAAAATATATTTATTTATTTTTGGCTGTGTCGGGTCTTAGTTGTGGCATGCGGGCTCTTTGTCGCATTGTGCGGGTTTCTCTCTAGTTGTGGCTCATGGGCTCCAGAGTGCGTGGGCTCTGTAGTTGTGGTGTGCAGGCTCAGTAGGTGTAGCATGCAGGCTCATTTGCCCTGTGGCATGTGGGATCTTAGTTCCCCGATGAGAGATTGAACCCGTGTCCCCCACATTGGAAGGCGGATTCTTGACCACTGGACCACCAGGGAAGTCCCTATCATAGGATACTGAATATAGTTCCCTGTGCTATACAGTAGGACCTTGCTGTGTATCCATCCTATATGTAAAAGCTTACATCTGCTAACCCCAGCCTTCCACTCCAGCCCTCCCCCAACCCCCTCCCCCTTGGCAACCACCAGTCTGTTCTCTACGTTGGTGATTCTGTTTCTGTTTCATAGGTAGGTTCATTTGTGTCATATTTTAGATTCCACATATAAGTGGTATCGTATGGTATTTGTCTTTCTCTTTCTGACTTACTTTGCTTAGTATGACACTCTCTAGTTGCATGTGGATATGTTTTTATAATTATGATGATTGAGAAATGAGTGCCCTGGTCCTGCCCCCTGCCGCCTTCTCCTCTCCCTGAAGTGAGTGAGCAGGAGGGAGGTAGAGGTGGGGAAGACCTGGAACTTGAGCGAGCCCCGCACAGGAGGAAAGGCATGGCCTGAATCTGGAATGTCACAGGATTCTCTGCAAGGCACAGGACTCAGGGCTTGGGGACACTGGGGCGCAGTCCACGCTGTGGACCATGTGAAAGACGTCTGAGGAGGTTGCTGCTCTAAGCCTGGAGCCATGATCTTCCCCCAGAGCCCCTGGGAGGGTGGGCATTCATTGTACACCTGAAACTAATACAAACTTCTATGTCAATTATATGTCAATAAAACTGGGGAAAAAATGAGTAAAAGAGTGGAGTGGCTGAGAGGAGGGATTGTTTCTCACCTCAGCATCACCCGGCGCATCCTGACAGGCGCCCCCATAACCATCGCTGCTCTTTCCCAGGTCCCTCTTCTTGTGGCGGCTGCCTCATCTCTCCTTCCTCTCTGTCCTCGTCAGCCCACTTCCTTCCCACGCTCCTCCCCAAGTGCCTTTCAACTTGCACACCTGCTGTTTCCTACACACGCGGGGGAGGGGACCTCAATTCTGCCTGCCGCGATGAGGACCCCCACTTTACAGATGAAGAACCAGGGCTCCCAGAGCTGGTGAGGCAACAGGGAGTCAAGGTTAGACCAGGGGACACAGGAATTGTGGCGAGGGGTGAGGACCGCGCCTCGTTCGTCTGTGTCCCCTTGGAGTGGGGCACGTCTGCAGCCGGACGGGGTGCCTGACTGGCCGTCTCCTCAGGTTTCCCAATGAGCCACCTGCTCGCCTCACCACACAGGCAAGTCCACTTTGCTGCCCATCAGCAGAGCCACTCCGGAGGCTCTTTGGAGGATTGCGGTGGACGCTGGGTGGGCCCCCTGAGATTCTAGATCTTTCTCATCCCAGATGAGCTACTTACTGGGAAAGTCACTCTCCCTCTGGGCTTCATCAGACTCCTCTGTGAGATAGAGATGTTGGATTAGATCAGAAATCCTGACCTCAGAGGCCTCCAGGGGGCCCGGCAGGCAATGTGAGTAAGGGAAGTTAAGGGGTAGGGGCCCATGGGTCCCGTCCAAAGGGAGCAGTTGGAACTCAGCTCCAGCCAGCTCTTGCCATGAAAGACACCCTCTTTTATTTATTTATTTTAAAAAGAGATGAGAAATTTCACAGGTTATTATTATTTTTTTTTTTTTGGACATTGACAATAAACTCAATCGAAAAAAAATCCCCTTACAAGACTTGACATGGCCCGCGAGCTGCCAGCGTGAGCCCTGTGGGTTACCTGGGTCTTCCACTCCCTCCTGTTCTCCATCCGGTTCTCTGATGGTTTGGTGGGTCTGTGATTCCTGGGCGGGTCAGGTGGGGTTGATCTGGGATGAGATTTCAGAGATGGCAATTCCTGCCTCCTGTCCTTCCACACATCCCCACTCTGTCATGTGTCACCGACATTCCCAGGAGCCCACACATTGCACCAAACAAACATTCCGTGTGCTGAGTGCCCAGGGACCGGTGTCATCCTGTGCCACTGTCATCATTCCACCCAGGTGAGGTCTTCAAGGATGAACCATTGCGGGCCAGCCCTGCAGGTTTCACGGAGACTGGAGCCCTGTAGGTTTTTACTAACAAAAAGTAAAGAAAAATTCTGATTGTTCCCTGTGTGTCAGGGAGGACGAGGGCTCTGACTTATTCCTTGACACATCCTCAGAGCCTCAGAGCCTAGTACATAGTAGGCTTATAGCAGGGGAGGGTCACGGTGACTGTAATCCCTGCGGGGGGCAGAGGCAGGACTTGAAGGTGGAAATACTGAGCCCAGATTTCCGAGGCCTGAATGAAAGCAAATCAGGATCAAACAGCATGGGGCGCACTAAGAGTTTGCCTTAACTATTTTTTTGTTTGTTTTTAAAAAAATTATTTATTTGGCTGCACTGGGTCTTAGTCACGGCACGTGGGATCTTCATCTCGGCGCACGGGCTTCCCTCTCGTTGTGGCACGTGGGCTTAGTGGCCCCGCGGCATGTGGGATCTTAGTCCCCTGACCAGGGATCGAACCTGAGTCCCCTGCGCTGGAAGGTGGATTCTTAACCACTGGACCACCAGGGAAGTCCCTGAACTCTTAATTATATATGTTTTTAGAGTAACCTTTAAATGGTTACTTTTAAAGTACTCAAAAAATGGTATAGATGATCTTATTTGCAAAGCAGAAATAGAGACACAGATGTAGAGAACAAACGTATGGATACCAAGGGGGAAGGGGTGGGTGGGTGGGACGAATTGGGAGATTGGGATTGACATCTATACACTATCGATACTGAGTGTAAAACAGATAACTAATGAGAACCTACTGTTTAGCACAGGGAACTTCACTCAGTGCTCTGTGGTGACCTAAATGGGAAGGAAATCCAAAAAAGAGGGGATATATGTATACGTATAGCTGATTCACCTTGCTGTACAGTAGAAACTAACACAACACTGTAAAGCACTTATACTCCAATAAAATTAATAAAAATAAATAAAAAATAAATAAAAGTACTCAAAGCCACACAAGCTTGTAAGTTTTGAAGTCCAGAGCACTTTTTTTTTTAAATTATGGTAAAACTACATAACATAAAATTTACCATTTTAACCTTTTTTTTTCAAGAGGGTATTCAATTGTTTATTTATTACACGTGATAATGGATGATACACAAGCTTCACTCCCATCTATATCTGGTACCATAATCCAATTTAGATATATTGCATAGGGTGTGCCAACAATCATATTAATAATCAAAAAACTCCATGACTTTTCTTGGGTGACCCTCTTCACGGTGAACTCCAGGTCACAACGCAGTAACTGTCAGTTCAACTACACCAAGGTTTCGGAAGACAATAGCTTCTCCACCAGAGCAGGTTTTAAATAAATTTTGAATGGAACCTGGCATCACTCTGAAGGAATACTAACTTCACACTGTTGGGGTAGTTTACCAAAATGGCTTCAGAGTAGACTAACTTTACACAGCACATTTAAAAAAAAGGCCCATTTATTCAGCGTCACGATCAGACTATTACATTTAGCAATCAACAGCATGGGTGCAAAAAAATAAAAATTCTACATTAAAACCCTTTGTTGGAATGCTTTCCACTTTCCACAGAAGAGAAACTAAAATAAACTTTTATACAATTAGTCACAAATACAGTCCTCGAGTTTTTTTGCCCATACACGTGAGTATTGTCTAAAACATGTCTTCTTTGTAGCAGCCAGGCCCTGCCAGCGCTGTGCTTGGCTGAGTTCCCAGATCTGCTGTAACCTGTAGCTTCTCTGTCACTCCTCTGGCTCCCCTCTCCTGCTAAGCTTTGTTTCCTGGCAGTCATCAAAACCTCCTGCCACTGCCGTAGCTACTGCTGCTGGTGGAACCGCCATAGCCACCTCGGTTTCGGGGTTTGGCAAAGTATTGGCCTCCACCACCATAGGGGCCAGAACTTCTGCCTCCAAAGTGTCCTCCTTTCATGGGTCCAAAATTTGAAGATTGATGGTTGTAACTGCCCAAATCATTGTAGCTTCCACCACCTCCAAAATGGCTTCCATCATTACCAAATCCTTTATAGCCATTTCCACTGCCACCACATCCACTGCCACCACATCCCCCGCCACCACAGCTGCCACCAAAGGCACCTCGACCTTTCCTCCACGACCACCACCAAAGTTTCCAGAACCACTTCGACCTCTTTGGCTGGATGAGGCACTAGCCGTCTCTTGCTTAGATAGGGCTTTCCCTACTTCACAGTTGTGGCCATACACAGTGTGGTATTTCTGAATGACAATCTTGTCTACAGAGTCATAGTCATCAAAGGTTACGAAGGCAAAGCCTCTCTTTTTGCCACTGCCTCGATCAGGCATGATTTCAGTCCGTTCAATTTTCCCACACTGTTCAAAATAATCTCTTAGGTGATGTTCTTCAGTGTCTTCTTTAATGCCACCAGTAAAAATCTTTTTCACAGTTGAGTGGGCACCAGGTCTTTGAGAATCTTCTATTGAGACGGCCCTCTCTGGTTCCACAACTCTTCCACCCACCTTGTGTGGCCTTGCATTCATGGCCGCGTCTACCTCCTCCACAGTGGCATATGTGGCAACCCCGAAGCCTCTGGAGCGCCTGGTGTCTGGATCCCTCATCACCACACAGTCTGTGAGCACTCCTCACTGCTCACAATGGCTCCTCAGACTGTCATCGGTTGTTTCAAAGCCCAGACCTCCGATGAAGAGATTCCTCAGCTGTTTGGGCTCTTTGGGTGACTCTGACTTAGACATGACGGTAGTGGAGGCGGGGGGGGGGGGGGGGAGACGTCAACGATGCTTACTCAGCGGCGTCCACGGGCAGAAAGGCCATTTTAACCATTTTTAAGTGTACCTTTCAGTGGCACTAAGTACATTCACATTCTTGGGCAACCGTCACCACCATCCACCTCCAGAACTTTTTCATCATCCCCAACTGAAACTCTGTTCCCATTAAACAATATGCCAATTAGATTTTATGGTTTAATGATGGGTCGGTGGTGGGGGTCTGGTCAGGTGGAATGGGCTTCTATGGGAGTTGGTGGGTATCCCATCGCTGGAGGTGAGCAAGCAGACTGGTGTCAGATACAGGGATTAGCTGAATGGTACTAGTCTATGACTCTGTACTTGTCTTTACCAGGATTCTGTCGGAGGATGAGATAAAAAGCCTCACTTGTTGCTGAGGTGGGAGGTTTTGCTGTGTGGGTTTTTTGTGTGTCCCAGGGGACATGATTTGACCTGCAGTTTACCTGGATTAAAAAAAAGCTGTCCAGTAATGAGGCTCCATCATACCTCACACAGTCCACAACCTCATCAGGCCAGTGTGAGTCCAGACCTGAGACATGGTGAGTTCATTCGTGCTTCTGCCCATTCCATCACTTTCCAGAATACATGATAGCCCCCCTCCACCCCTGCAAGAGGGTGCAGACACTGTTGGTTGTCTACTTAACAGCCATCCCCCTGCCCCCTCGATGACAGACCTTCACTTTGTTGGGGATTCAGATGTACTCAGGGAACGTGTGCCCAGTGCCAGGGCATGAATCATGATCGTTCTAAGGTGTGGACTCTGAGCCATGTTGTGGTTGTTCCATTCCTCTTTGCCTCTGTAATCATGGTGGTAAATTCCAAGATGGGTGGATGACTTGGTCAGGAGCTCAGGAGTGGCTTGTCTGAGCTGAGCCCTGAAGGGTGAGTGAGTTAACTGGGGGTTGGGGTTGGGGTGGGGCAGTGCTAGAGAGAACAGCATGTACAAAGGCCCTGTGGTCAGTAGGGTATGAAACTTCTGAGGTGAGAAAGCCAGCCTGTATGTCTAGAGTGCAGAGAATCTGGAGAGGGTGGCAGGGCCCAGACCCCAGAGGCCTTGCGGGATGGGCCAGGAAGTGGGTCTTTAACTCAAGAACAAGTGAAGGGTTTTAGGTGTGTGTGTTGGGGCTTGGGGGTGCAGGTGTTATAAAATATGGTCAGATTCGCCTTTTGAGATTGATTCTGATTGTGTGTGAGGAAATCACTGGGGGGAAGGCAGAGTTGATGCTTTAATCTTCTAACTTTATGTCCAGTAAAAGTCCAAAAGCCTCCACAGTTTCAGAGATCCCTGGACACTTATGTTTTCACCACTTCCCCTGCCATTCTTGCTTCTTCCTGAGCGATTTCTGCTCAGTACTGTGCTGACTCAGACATGAAACTTCACCCCTTCTCCATTTCCATAAAACCCTCCTCTTGACAAATACTGGTGAGTGGAACATAGATCTCGGGGTCATAGAGAGGGGTGATATCAGGTCCCACACAGAGGACACTTCACAGGGCATCTTAGATAAGTCTATTCTTCCAGACCTTTTGGGGATACTCTGTTCCCTCCCCTCCCCCAGTCCAGTAGTTCATCTCCAGATCTTCCCCCAACCCTTTGCCTGGTCACCTCGGCTCCTCTCTCCTCCTCCCCTTCGCTTGTCTCTGGGCTCCCCTCCCCTCTACCAGGGGGCATTGGAACTGTAGGATTCATCTCCCGCTGACACACAGAGCAATTCCGCTCTCCCTAGCTCCCTCTCCAAGCTTGCAGATCCCAAGTCACAGTTCACAAACCTGACCATGACTTCTGTTCATTTTCTCCTACTCCTGCCTTTGATGGAGCCCAGCCTCCCATTTGCAGCCTTTTTGCAGCCTTTTTGACACCTCTGGCGGTTTTGTTAACTTTGTTACTTTCAAGCATGAAAAAGTCCAAAGTTAAATCTCACATCTGATTGAACACCCACCTCCTCAGTTCCCAGGGCCTTACTGGAGAGACTTGGAGGGGGTGGGGTGGCCTGCTCCTTTACCCCCCTTCCCCCTGTCCTTTGGGTCCCTTTCTTCTCTGGTGGGCTATGGTGGGGACAAGAAACACAGAAAGGGCCTCATCTCTTATCAGGTGGCGCTGCCGTGGTCCTTTCTGTGTGATGTCCCTGCTTCTGTGGCCCTCATTGGTGGCTCTTGATGTCCCCTGTGTGGCAGGTGTCTATGCAGTCTGGATAGACGGGCAACGGAAGGAGGCTGTACTGGCATTTGTGTTGGATGAATGAGTGGCGGGATGGTGGATGGATCGGTGGTGCACAGATGGGGGGAAAGGGACGCCGAGAGATGGAGGAGGGAATGGAAGGCATTGGGCGTTCGCACCTGGAGGTCTCTGACTGCCCCTGTCTGGCCCTCAAGCCCCATGGCAACATCTGAGAAGGCTCAGCAGTACCCATTCTTGATCCTCAGTCGGTGGGCAATGGGTAGAGAACGCGGTGGGAGAGTAACCGGGGAGGGGTGAGGGAGAGAGGGGATGGGTCTTCTCACCGCAACTTGGGGTCTAAAAGCTAAGATTCCAAGTGCCAGGGAGGGTGGGGCAAATGGGACTCAAACAATTTGAGAGTCTGGGTTTGCAGGTGTCAGAGGGAAGAACAAATCTGACTCCATATTGGATCTGTTTCCTTTAACCTGTGTATTCTATTGCTTTTGCTACACGTTAATCACTAAAAGAATGTTGTCTATAACCTGAAATATACGGGATAACCTATTCTCAAGGCTCTGACCTTTACAGGTATAACACTTTTCCATTCATATAGAGCTAAAAAGTTGCAGAACACAGAATAACATTTGTCTTGTTGGAGGTTTATAGGAACATCGACCAGATCTATAAGCTGCAAGAATAAAGGTTTCCGGCACCAAGAAGTTTACAACAAACAGCCACGCCCCCTCCCCTTTTAGTATAAAAGAAGCCTGAATTCAAACCCCGGTAAGACGGTTCTTTGGGACACTAGGCAGCATCTTCTTGTTCTGCTGGCTTTCAGAATAAAGTCACTATTCTTTGCCCCAACAACTCATCTCTCGAGTTACTGGCCTGTTGTGTGGTGAGCAGTATGAGCTTGGACTCAGTAACACAGAGTTGAGGTGGGAAGTGGGAGCAGACTGTGTCCACAAGGGAGAGACCAGTGCAGAAGCCAGGGGTCAAGAATGGCCACGTGCGCAGTGAGAATCCGCCTGCCAATGCAGGGGACACGGGTTCGAGTCCTGGTCTGGGAAGATCCCACATGCCACGGAGCAACTAAGCCCGTGGGCCACAACTACTGAGCCTGCGCTCTAGAGCCCGTGAGCCACAACTACTGAGCCCACGTGCCACAACTGCTGAAGCCCGCTCGCCTAGAGCCCATGCTCCGCAGCAAGAGAAGTCATCGCGAGGAGAAGCCCACGCACCGCAACGAAGAGTAGCCCCCGCTCATCACAACTAGAGAAAGCCCACACACAGCAACAAAGGCCCAACACAGGCAAAAATAAATAAATTAATTAAAAAAAAAAAAGAATGGCCACGTGTGGTGAAGGTGAAGGCCGAGGCCTGTGGGAGCTTGGCAGGTGCCCTGGCCGATGGTGAGCTCAGCTGTCCTCATTCCCTGCCCCTTTAGGTCGTGGGACTGCCTCAAACAGCAGGCAGGCCCAGTGGGGCTGGACAAACAGGCTGTACAGTTAGTTCCCAAGAACGAGCTGCTGGGGCACGTCTGGCTGGAATGAGAAACTGCCTCGGTAGGCGATGCAGTCCAATTATGATGCACAAAAGGTAAAGTATACTAACTCCTCATTGCATTGCAAAGTGTTCTGTAGGCAGAAAACCAAGACCAACAAAAAACGTGCAAATTCAGGTCCTGGGGAAACCGTGATAAAGGAGGTCCTTGGTGGGAGAAGGTTTATAACCTGCAGACCAGTTGGGGAGCATTAACATTCTGGGGGAGCCAGGGGTGCGTACAAGGGGCCAGGAGGTGTTTCCACAGAGGGACTCCCAGCTACCGTCCTTTCCCTGCTCCCTGCTGGGCAGGCTCCATGGGGGACCTGGATTCTAGTTCTGATTCTGCCACAGATTTGCTGTGTGGCTTTGACCAAGTCTCTGCATCACTCTAGGCCTGAGAAGGGACCCTGCCTTGCTTCACCCTGGCAGCCCCCTTCCTGCAGGTGGCCGGAAGCTCCTGCAGACTAAAGGGCACGTCCAGCCCGAGCTCCCCAGGGGGCAACCGGTGTGCTAGCAAGGAGGTGGCCCAGGGCCTTCCATGTCTGCTGACCTGGCCAGCAGGCATTTTCCCACTCCTGTGGTTCCTGCAGCGGGAGAAGAACCCTGGGACCCCATGTTGCCACTTCTGTTACGAGGATTTGTAGCCTCCCATTTTTTTTCCCAGAGGGAGGATTGTGGAATTTGGGGGTTGAGGGAGCAGAAGAGCAGAGTGGGAGGAAGCCTCAGGGTCATTTAATCAATCTCCTTGGTTCATAGTTGGGGAAACTGAGGCCCAGGCAGGAAAGGGCTTGTCTCAAGTCAAACTGTAAATCAGTGGTGGTGTGGGCCAGAAGCTGTGTCTGCTGATCTCCCGCCAGGGCTTGGGGCCACACAGCCTCTGCCGGACAAATAAGGCCTCCACCCTGGCCTCGCTGAGCTCTCAGGCTGGACTGAGGGCTGCCTCTTCTGGGGCAGAGCGGCCCCTCCCCTCCCTGGGCCACTGTTTCCCTGTCTGTGATACCACAGCGGCCCAGCCTGGACTCTGGGAGGAAGAGGGGTGCAGGCTGCCCTAGGGCAGGGGCAGGGAGAGGCCACAAGATTCCTGAGCCAGAGGCAAAGGGAGAAGATGGGGCCATGTGAGGCTGCTTCCCTAGCTTGGTCCTGCTGCCCAGGGCGGGCAGAAGAGGGCCCTGCCAGCTCGCTGCCTTGGAGCTGCTCTAAAACATAGTAGGTGGCAGTGGGGACCAGGACAGCCCCTAGCCCAGGCTCTGGGTGCCTGTGGCCTCCTCGCCTCCACCTCCTTCCTGTTCTGCTCTGCTCCTGGTCCCAGTGGCTGGCCCTTCCTGGGCTCCCAAGGCCAGGTTGGCCCAAGGATGGATCAAACCACCCTCAACTCCCTAACAGGGGTGTGGAGGTGGGTGTTACATGTGGTCACTCCTCTGCAGAGCCAGTGTAGGGCAGAGGTGATGCTGTTCTAGGATTGGGTCCAGAGCAGAGTGGTTATGCCCTGGGAGGATGGCCAGAGGGGCCAGGACTTTGTATATCTGACCAACTGTGGACTGAACTGTGTCTCCCTCAACTTCAGCTGTTGAAGTCCTAACCCCTAAGACCTCAGCATGTGACTGTATTTGGAGATAGGGTCTTTAAAGAGGTAATTAAGGTAACGTGAGGTCACTAGGATGGGCCCTAATCCAGTATGACTGTGTAAGAAGAGGAGATGACGACACAGATACACACAGAGGGAAGACCATGTGAAGACACAGGGAGAAAACGGCCATCTGCAAACCAAGGAGAGAGGCCTCAGGGCAAACAGCCTGCTAGCACCTTAACCTCCATGCCCCAGAATTACGAGATAATATACTTCTGTTGTTTAAGCCCTCAGTCTGTGGAACTCTGCTATGGCAGCCCTAGCACACTAATACACTGGCCAAGGACTTTTGTGGTGTTTTCTGATGCAAGAGGTAGGCAGGGGTAGTTTGGAGGTGTCAATACTAGGTTTGCACAAACATTTGGATGGTTTGAGGAGACAGCGGGACTCAGACATCACTTTGGAGTCTGATCGTTCTTCTTAACGTGAAATCTCCTCTTCCTCTTCCACTCCTGTCCTGAATAATTGGTTTAAAGCCATCAGATGGGACCAGGCAAGGCAGGCAGCTGCCTTGAGGCGGGGCTGGGCTGCAGTGGCCCCTAGTGGGGTGTTGGAGCCTGCACTGGGTGAGGAAAAGTCTGAGCAGGGGCTCTGGTGGTCCATCCAGGGATGTCGGGACCCAAACAAGGTGAGGACACCTACAGGGCCGGGGCAGCGGGGGCAGTGGGAGACTGGCTACTGATGGGACTGAGCAAGTAAGTCTGTACACAAAGGGCAGCAGGAACCAGGCTTCTCACTGTTATCGAAGGGGGTCATAGGGAACGGGGAAAACTAGAAGG
Source organism: Globicephala melas (assembly GCF_963455315.2). Taxonomy (NCBI): domain Eukaryota; kingdom Metazoa; phylum Chordata; class Mammalia; order Artiodactyla; family Delphinidae; genus Globicephala; species Globicephala melas. Next base: position 12,173,984 of record NC_083323.1, read on the forward strand.
AATCTCTGATATTGGGTTGTGATTGGGGTTGTTGGTGTAAACTTGTGCTTTTCTGCCTATACAGGTAGAACTAGACATACACAGGGGTCTGAACTCGGCGTCCGCTGAGCAGGCCCACAGGAACGAGTGCCCCCGGGCTTCGCAGGAGGCACTCAGAGCTCCCTTTTGCCGGCCCTCCCGGCTTGTCAACTCGGTGGTGCCGGCCCCACTGGCCCTGCTACATGCAGCGCTGCTGCCATCTCGTGGTCGCTGTGGGACACTGTCCTGAGCCAGGGTCACCCGTGGAGAAGGGGTTGGGGGCGCTTCCCAAAGCTCCCCACTGTGCGTCAGCAGAGCCCAATCCAGGACCAGCGGGCAGATCCTGCCTCTCTCTCATTGCCGGGATCAAGACACTCCGGCCCCACTCAGGGGCAGCAGCTCAGACCCAAGAGAGGGGCACAAGGGCCCTGTTGTTGGAACTGCTGTCTGGGAGGCAGCGAGCACCCTTGAGAGCTGGGAGAGCAATACCAGAGGCTGAGCTGGGGTCTCTGAAATTACCCAGGAGTTGGCGGGGCAGTGCCCCTGGCTGGGTGTCAGATGCAGAGGCCGTTCTGGATGGAGGGGGTACCATCCATGACAACATGTTTGGAACATTTCCTTGACAGATGTTGTGGTACTGGTCTTCTCAGTTAACCCTCATGACGACCCTATGAAGCAGCAACTGCTATTAGCCTATTTACAAGTGAGAAAGTTGAGGCACAGAGAGGTTAAGTAATTTGCCTAAGGTCACACAGCTCAGAAGGGTAGCATCATGATTTGCTGTTGTATGACACCTGGAGAGGCTGGATGTTGACACTGGGATTGGGGGGTGGGGTCAGCGTCCAGGCCCAGGGTTGGGTCTGGGCGGGGGTGGGGGGTTGGTCAGGGAAGCCGGGAGGGTGCAAAGAGGGTGGAGGCCCTGCTAAGGGGCTTCTAGGTAGCTCTGGTCAGAGCTTCCTCCAGGCTCCAGGGACTGCCTCCCAGGTGGCCCCTCCCTACCCACCTGCCTGCCTCCACTCAACCTCCCTACACCCCTGGCCAGATGCCATTTCCGAGGCAGAGGGCCCTGCAGGAGCCACTGGTGCCTGGTTAATCCTGACGCGGGGGCCACAGCCCAAGGCTCCCGCCTGCAGCTGGTCCTCTTTTACGTGGGGCCGCATGACTTCCCGCTGCTGTGATTGGCCCAGGACCTGTGGCCTCAGACACTGTCTGGTGCCAGGAAACCCAGCCTGGCCAGCACCGGTGGCTCCTGCCGGGGCTCCCTCGCCCAGCCCAGCCCAGCCCCAGATGCCTTCTCTCTGGAGGGGTCCTCAAGGTGGGGCCGTCCAGAGCTGCGCCCTCCGGGGAAGCCTGGACACCTTCACGGCAGGGCTCTTTGGGCAGGCCTCACCTCACTAGCCTTGGGTCCTGGTCAGAGGCCCTCCCCGGCCTCCTAGCCCCTGTCACTTGGCACTAGTCTCCCTTTCCTTCATTTCAGAGAAGGTGGCACGTTTGCAACTTACACCTGTCTATATTGCGCCCTTCCCTCCACGTGACCCATTCACCAGGCCCGTTCACCTCTGTATTCCCAGCACCTAGAATCATGCCTGGTGCGCAGCCGGCGCTCCTACCCACACGCAGCAAAGAACGGGTCACTGGGCAACTTTAGCCATTCACAGGCCACGAGCCCCTGCAGCCACCGACTGAGGGTTCCCTGGCTCGCCGTCGCTCACCTGGAGGAGGGGCAAGCACAGGGGAGAGGCAACGGTGCCAAGAGGAACAGGTCCCGCTTTTCCCTTACTTAGGGTGTGACTGGTCCTGGCGTGCCCCGGCCTCAGTTTCCCACTTGTAAGCAGTGGTCAAAACCATCAACCCCGCAGGACCGCTGTGAGGCATGGAAAGGCCCAGGCCAGGCAGGGCCCAGAGCAGGCATGTGGTGGGGATGGAGGGGAGGATCTGGGAGAGCTGGGGAGCTGCAGGGAAAGGGGAGAGGCCCCCAGTCTCCCAGGGGCTCAGGTCAGGTCCCAGGACAGATGGCTGGAATGGCCGTGCAAGCAGGTGGCACACCTGTCTGAGCTCAGCGGCGCAGCGCGCCCCACTGCGCATGTGTGAGCACGAGTGGCGGCCGTCCAGCCTAGCCAGCGGTGGGGGTGGGCAACCCACCGAGTATCCCCACAGTCCTCTCGTCTGACCGCCAGGTGCTGCCAGCCTCATGATACAGGTGCACATTGTGAAAAAGATGGTCACCAAAGCCAGGTGCTTTAGGGACCTTCACAGGCTATGAGTCAAGCACAGACTTCGGCTCCGGCTCCAGACGCTGGTGGTCTGGTGTGTGGTGGCTGGCCGTCGGCCAGAAGTGGCCAGAAGCGGCCGGGGAAGGGGCCTCTGGAAGCGACCTGCTGTCATGAGTGCTGACGGGAGGAGGCGGCCGGGCCAGCAAGATAAAGCAGACTGGGGAGTCGGGCCGCGGTCCCCAGCACCCAGCCGCCTCTGCGTGACCTAAAGCAGAAGACGGCGGGGGTGCTGGTGGCCGTGTGACAGCACGGTACACCAAGTTGGGCTTCTTCCCAGTTTTGAGTCCCAGTAGCCTTGGCAGGGCTGGCAAGGCTCCACCACCTCAGCACAGGCGTCACTGCTGAGTAACTAGGCAAAGCTGGACCGTGTCCAGGAGATGCTTAATACCTCGTTAAAACCACTGCCTTCCCCTTACCTGGGCGGACACAGCTAACTTACGTAGGACGTAGGCGGTAACCTTGAGTTTGGAGCAGTTGAGCTTGTTATGACTGACGGGTGAGGGCCCAGGGCGCCTCCGTCTCCTGAAAAGCTGTCTGACCAGGCCGATGGCTGGCTACCCAGGGGACAGTGATATGGCTGCTCCCCTTGGGCAGGGGTGGCGGGGAGAGGAAAAAAAGGTGGTTTAGGTTGGGGAAATGGGTCAGATGTCACGTTCAGCCGCCTTTCCTCCAGGCTGGCTCCTCTGCAAAGCTCTGAATCTCGGCCTAGACGATAAGGCCCCTCCTCCCTGCTTAGGGGATGGACAAGCCTCCCGTCCCCGTCCCGTCCTGTTGTACCCGCCTCCCAGCTGCTTCCCTTGCCCCAGCTCCACCTGGAGGGCTGGCTGAGCCTGGTCTCCTGTGTGCACGGCTCTAGGCCACGCCTCAGAACGCATGTACAGCCCACCCGCTCGCTGCTGATGGGAGCTGGGGGCTGCTCAGAGACCCAGGTGAGCCCCACTCCAGCTGCCCAGGTCCCCTGGACCCAGGCATTCAGACTTCTGCTGACCTTCATGGGCTGACCTTTCAGGCAGATCAACTGTTCCAGCCCCCTTCCCTCCCACCACCGAGTGCTGGGCCAGGAGGCACCAGTGTGCCTCAAGCAGTGACTCCTGGACAGCCTGGTGTGAAGATCCCAGACCAGAAAAGGTGGTACCCCGAGACCTGGGGTGGCTGAACTGCCATGGAGATAAGAACCGACACCCGCGCCTGATCTGTGTGCCCAGGCAGCCACGCTGAGCCTCAGTGCTGTCATCTGCAAAATGGGGACGACGCACTGATGTGTGAGGAAGTGCCCAGCACCTGGTAAACAGCTGCACCTGGGGTGGCTCACATGACCCACTGAGTCACAGACTCAGTCTCTGTAAAACAAGATGCAACTCGGCTCTGCCACGGGCTGTCGAGACGATTCCACGAGCCCACGTATAGCCTGGTACAGCGCCTGGCACCTAGGCCTCAGACGGGATGGCCGTATCCTCCCTGCAGGCTCCCTGCCCCACCATCCCCACACCTGCTCCGTCGCTGTGATCACAGTGCTACTGCTGCTGGGCAGGAGCCGGCCTGAGTGCGGACGGCGGTGTGAGGCGCTGAGGATGCAGACGCGTCACTCGTGGAGAGCAACGGGGCCACTTGGAAGGCCACGCGTGGCTGGAGCCTGTGCTGGTGTGAGCTGCGGCGGGGTGCCCAGGCCTGCGGCTGCACCTGCCTCGCCTGCAGATGCCCATCTCACGGGTGGCCCCCAGCCCAGCCCAGCCCAAAGGAGTCCCTGCCTCTGGCGAGGCCAAGAAGTCACCTCCTCCTGGAGACTGAACACTGCTAGCAGGATGCTTTTCTACCTTTAATTGGGGATACAAAAGGCACCTCTCCCAGGACAAGAGGATCAACCAACAGGTGCGGAGGCCCAGTGCCTGGTGGAGCCCTGCGTGGGAGGCACAGAGGAAGGCCGGAGGGCGAGGAAGTGGAGGTCGTGGGGGCCACAGGTGCCCCAGGCATCCCTGGAAGCCTCCCCTGGCGGCCTGGGCCTGGCGAGGTCTCCCCCCACCATGTGCAGCTTCACATCTGGACAGCGTGCGCTCAGCAGAGGGCCACACGCCCTGCCCTCAACAGCTGGCCAAAGCCTTCGGGCTCCAAGGCAGGGCCTGCGGAATGGACCTGAGGCTGCGACAGAAACTTCTGCTGTCTCCAGCCCACGGCCAGGCCTCAACTGTCAGTGTGGGCTCGGAAGAGGGCTCCTCTGGGCATGGGTCCAGGGAGGGGCAAGGGGGACTCACGCTGGGGCAACCAAGCAGCCGGCCTTGTCTGTCCCGGGACCTCCGGGTTCTCAGCCAAGTCGCAGTGGTCAGCTGGGGTGGGAGGGGAGGCAGGGGCGTCCAGGGTTCCGAAGTGCAACTGACCTGTTCCCCCAATTCATCCGGCTGCCCCCCACACCCCCAGGCAGCGCGGCCCCAACCTCAAGGGGGAGAGAAGGGCATACGTAACAAGCCCCCCCAAAGCAGCCATAACACTGAAGGAGAGACAGGTCCCCGCGCGGGGTGTGGGAGCAGCGGGGGCTCGGGCTGCAGGGTGCCAGACCCCACACTCATAAGGCAAACAGCACGTCGTCATCCTTCTCCTGGGTCTTCTTTCGAGGGGCACTGCCAGGCGGGGGACCCGGGGGCCCCTCGGCGGAGGGGCTGGAGACGTTGGGCAAACGGTCGGCCACTTTGGCTCGTTCTTCCAGGAACTTGTCAAATTCTGGAGGAACGAGAGGGAGGCTGCGGGTGGGCTCGGAGGCTGGAGCGGGGCAGGGGTGGGCAGGGCCAAGGTCTACTACCTTCACTGGTGACGCCCTTGGGCTCCTCCGCATGGTTCCCCTGAGAAAGCAGAAGGTGAGGTTAGCTGCAGCACTGCGGAGCGGGCTGGGGCGCAGGCTGCTGACCCCGAGGGGTCCAGACCTCAGCCCCACCCCTTCCTGAGCCCCAGGCCTTGGCCCGAGCCCCTGGACTTCTCTGAGCCTCGCTTTTCTGCTTGGCGGCACTCACAGGGTTGTCGGGAAGCTATAAAAGAGGAGTACTTGCAGAGGGCCAGGCGCAGGGGAGGGTGCCCGGTGGGCCCCTGACAATCGCTAGTCCCTTCCTTCCAGTGTCTAGAGGGGTGGGCAGACTCGCCCCATGGTGGAAAGGCTGACACCCAAGCCTGAGGCCACACATGCTCACGCTGGGGGCTGGGGAGCGGATAAGCCTTCACCCACCAGATGAAACGGATGGACCTTCTCCTGACCTCGGGCAGAAACATGGTCTTGGCCACTTGCAGAAGGCGGCCTCTGGGCCTGGAAGTGCCCAGGCCCTTGATCCTTGGTGCCAAGAATTGGGGGGGCGGCTCTGGAGACTGCCACTCACAGGGGGCAGTGGGGCTCTGGAGACTGCCGCCCCCCACCGCGGGCGTGGCACCCCTCGCAGCTGTCTATCGGCCTCCCGACCTGCACGAGGGGGCTGCCGAGCTCAGTGCTCCCATGGTCCCGGCTGCCCTCGGCCCACCTGTCCTGCTCACAGTGGGACCTCGATCGGCAGCAGGCTCAGGGGAGGGAAGGCCGCAGAGGCTGCGAGGGGTGCGGGGCCGGGCCCTCCTCTAAAGGGAAGAGCCGGGGGAGCGGCAGGGGAGGGGACACCAGCCCCGCTAATGCCCTCTCCTCACTGGTCGCTCATCCTGACCCCGCCCCCTGTCACCTCCTCATGAGACAACAGGAGCCCCGGGTCAGGTGGGCGAGGAGGGGGCCGGACTTACCACGTCCGTGGACAGCCACTGCTCGATGTCTTCCATGAGGCAGGCCTGGGTGATGGGGATCTGGAGGGAAGGGCAGCGGGTGAGGGCAGTGCGCCTCGCCGGTCTGGGGCCCACTGGCCGCGGCCTGGGGCAGCTGCCCACCCCTGGGACTCCTCCCTCATGCGGTGGGGCCAGTTGGACCTGCCCTGCGCTCCTGTCCCCGGCAGTCCCTCCAGGATGGCTCCTGCCCAGCTGCCTGGGACCCCAAGTTCTGCCTGCTGTGCCAGGCTGTGGGCAAGGGGGAGGCGGGGCCAGCAGGCTGAGCAGGGGATGGGGAAGGGCTCCTGACAGCTGGAGCAGGCCCACGAGGAGAGAACGGACCCCCGGCTCCTACAGGCCAAGGGTGTGGGCTTGGTGCGCAAGCCCAGGGCCGGGACCAAGCACAGGTGCTCAGGGGCATCTGACACAAGAATATTCACAGCCCAGGGAGCGGCCAGCCAGCAAGGCTGAGGCAGGGGGCACGACTGCAGGCTGTCCCCCTACACCTCCGCAGACTCAGCGTTCGTGGTGGAAGGGGGCAGAGGTGGGCCGGGACAGAGGGAGGGGCCAAGACCACCAGACGAGGCCAGGCCGGTGCATCCCAAGGGGCTGCGGCTGTGGCTCCACCACACAGGCTCCTGCACAGAGGCGGGGGGCTGAGGGCTGGACTGGGGCAGGGCTGGGGCCTGGGGGCTTCCCACGCGAAATGCGTCTACAGCGGGAGAATCCAGCTGGAGGTTAGGGGCACAGACTCTGGGATCAGAGAGACCAGACGCTGGCCGGACCCCTGCGACTCGGCACAGGTTACTCAGCTTCTCTGACCCTCACTTCGCTCATCGTTAGAGAGGATGACAGTACCTACCGTCCAGGTCCAGATCGCCGTGAGGATTAAACGAGACGAGGGAGCTAAAGAGCTCAGCACAGCGCCCGGCACAGCGTAGGTGCTCGGGGAAACGCGCTTACCACTCAGCTACTTTGGGAAACAGAGGGAGAGCGAGTCTTTCTCCAACCAAAGCCAGGTCAGTCCCCAAGCCCCGTCCTCAGCACCGAGGGCCCCAGGGGGCAGCAGGAGAACCCAGAGAAGAGGCAGGAGCTGACTTCCCAGCAGCAGCAGCAGCAGTGACTTCTCTGGGCTGCCCGCCTCAGCCCCCTCTGCAGGCACTCGGCCCAAGCCCAGGAGAGCCCCGGTCGCCTCCCGGCTGCCACAGGGGCTGCCCGGGCCTTGCTTCCAAGGCAGCACCGAGGGGCCGTGGAAGCGAGAGCAGAGGGAGCCGGACCATGCTGGGTGGGCACCGGCAGGCCCTTGGCTGCCCACCCTGTTCTCCCCTGGTTCTGATGGACAGCACCGCCTGGGGGGGCCCCCTGCGAGTGTGCCCGGCCCCTCCTCTCCGTGCCTGGTCTCACCATCCAGTCACTGAGGCTCTTCTCACTGCCGCCTCCCATCTGGGTGAGAGAGGGTCACGCTGAGGGTGGCGGGAAGGCCAGGGCCAGGGCCACCGGTGCACTGGGGGCCTCCTCCAGCAGGGGCCTGCTACCGCCTCAGGAGCCTCTGTGCGCGCATGTGCGTGCGCACGCACCCATGCTTGTGCTGGGCTGGTGGGCGGTAAAAGGGGACAGCAAGCAGCAGAGGGCGTCTCCCTGTGGGGACTCCGGAGTCCTGGACGGGCAGGGCAAAGCTTCTCCCCTACTCTTCACCCCAAGGGTCCCTGGAGGTGGGGAGCTGAGCAATCCTGGGATGGTGGAGTAGGCAGCCATTAGCCCCTCACTGGTTCTCAGGGGATTCTGATGGGCACCCAGGGTTAGGAGCATTGCTCTACCTGGTCCCCTCATGTTTACTGATGGGCAAAGAGGAGATCCCTAGGGCCCCAGAGCAGACCGACAGTGGAGGAAGCCTCGGGTCCTGGCTCCCAGCCCATCACCCTGTGACTGCCTTCCCCGCCTGGACAGACCCAGCCTGGGGACTGTCACATGCCATCCGGCATCCCCACCTCCCAGGACTCACTAACCCCGGGGGGCAGTCACTGGCTGCCCACAGAGTCGGCACTTGATTCCATTCTGTACATTGCTGCCTGGGATCATGTTCTGACAACCGAGAGGGAGAAAGCCTTACCCCCCAGCCAGACGTAAGCACCTCGGAGCAGATGTTTCTGACCTGGTTTTAAGGAAGTCACACTCTGACTTGGTGGAAGTCACTTAAGTCTTCCAAGTCGTCAGAGATGAGCGAGCAGAACTCAGCCAGCGCCTGCTTTCCTGCAGGCGTGGTGTGTGCGTGTCTCTGCCCCGTGGCCGCCGGCCAGGTGGGCAGCAGTCAGGAGACCTGCATCTACTGCTCCTCATGCCCTTGCATGGCCGTTGCTGTGTGCCCCTGGGCAAGTGACACCCGTCCTAGGCTGCAGCGGTCAGCACAGCCGGGCTATTCGGTCAGCCTCCGCCCATGGGAGGCAGGTGGCGTGGGAGGGAAGGGCTTCCCGAGTGTCCTGATTCATATGGAGTCCCGGAGCCAGAAAGATGGCCCCTGGGAAAGGAAGGCTGAGCGGCAGGGGAGCACCTCTGCGCTTTAGAGCTCCACAGGCCGTCTGGGGTTCTTGTTACCAGCACTGGCTTCCAAGCTGGACAGACCAACAGCTGTGAGATCATGGGCAAATGACCTCAATTCTAAGCCGTGGTGTTCTCCTCTGTGACTGGGAAAAACCACACTGCAGTGATGTAAAGGTTAAAAGCTTCACTGCGTGCCGGGCACTGTGCTAAGGATGTGACATCTGTGGTCTCACTTAACCCCCCTCTGTAATTAACCCCTCATCTGTAAAAGGGGATACCTTAAGGGTTTGTGTGATGACTCACTCAGTAAGCTGGGGTCGCAGAGTGCTTAGCACAGGGCACAGGCTCAACAAATGACTGCTTACGAAGAAAAATGGCGGGAGGCTCTGAAACCGGGGCGTGAACACGCTCTGCGTGGCAGCAGGTCCACAGCGCACAGGAGGCATCTGAGTCCTTGCTGGTCCCACCTCCACAGTGTTCCAGATCTTGCCCTGTCTGACTTGGGAATGACTCCCAGGATGCTGGGGACGCCTCTGGGGAGTTGCTGGGGATCCCTCCTGCACCCCCTGCCCCGCGCCCCACTCCAGAAGACTGGGCAGCTTCCACGGCCTCCTGACCGCTCTCCCAGCTTCCAGGCTGGGTCCTTCCAAAATGGAAGCCAGATGAACGTTCCCCTCTGCTCAAGACTGCTCAGGGCTCCCACCTCATGTGGCATAAACCCAGTCCTCCCAGTCGGGCTCCGAGCACCCAGTCCCACCTCAGCCTCTGAAGCCCTACGCTGTCACCAACCCTCTCCTCTGCCACGCTGTTCACTGCCCCTGCATCTCCAGCTCCCAGGTCCTGCACTTTCTAACCACCTCCCAAGGAGCTACTCAGCCCACTTACTGGGACAGAGATTCTCTCTTCCCTACAGGCACCCAGAAACAAATTCAAAGGTGCGAGAACTGTACTTGGAGCCCTTGCGAGGGGGAGGGGTCGCCCACAGCGCCTGCTCGGTGTGGGCACATGGCTGTCACTCCACACAGTCCAGGAGTTAAATGCAACAAAAATGGCGCCCTTGGATGCCGCCCTGTGGTCTTAGGGTCTGTTCTCCCGTCCAGCTCTGTCCACACTCCTGCAGATAACAGGTCTCTGGAGGGGCAGTGAGGCCGAATACTGACTCAGCTCCCATCTGCCCTCTCAGGCTGCCTATTAGAAACCACCGTGGGCATCGCTGGGCAAGCATCCCCCGGGCCTCCTTCTGGACGGGCCCCAGGGTGGCGGCAGGGCCCCTCTGCTTACCGCTCCGGTGCTCTGCTGCCGGGCATCCAGGGCTCCAGCCAGGCCATCTGTTGCTTGAGGGGCTTCGTATTTTACCCTGAAACACAGAGGCCACCGTGGCCATTATGTGCCGCCCTTGCCTTACCAAGCATGCCAGCTGACGTGAGGACACAGGCGGCTGAGTGGGGATGAGCTGGACTCACAACCCGTGTGGACTTGGGACATGCCTGGGCAGCAGCGGCTCAGACCTCAGGAAGTGTGCCAACTCTGCAGGCCTGCCTGAGGAGGGTAGGAAGGGTCTCATTTCCTGCCTTTGGGAACCGGGATCAGAGGTGTGACCCGCATGACAGGCAGAGCAAGGCTGGAGAGGGGAGGGAAGGTGTTGGGGGCCAAAGACCAAGACCACCAACCTCCTGTGACCAGATCTGGATGAGAAATAGCGTCACTGACCCCACAGCCATAGAGAATTTGCATCTAGACCCTTTTCCGAGCTGCTCCCATTCCATAATTTCAGAAATTGTGGTTCTGTGCAAGGCTGCATTTGAATGGGGGAATCCCATTCTGCAGCTGAAAACAAACGTGCAGACTACGGGTGAGGGTTCTGAATGTCCTCTGGGGGAGTCCGGCCGGCGGGTACTGGGAGGAAATTGGAGCTGATACCACAGCTTCCGGGCAGAGGAGGACGGGGAAGGAGATGCCTGTGGTGTCTGAGGTGAGGTTCCAGGGGAGCGAGAGAATAAACCAGGAGTGGGACTGGGTGCTAGCGAGGGGGCTGGGTGTCTCTCTGACTGCTACAGAGGGGACGTCCAGGGGAGGCTTTGGGGACTCAGCTCCGGCACTGGGAAGGAGCAGGTATCCTCGACCTGAGCTGCTGGCGGAGAGGAGGTGAGACGGGTCAGTCCTTGAGGCACAGACGAGGGCACGGAATTCTAGCCTCAACGGGAAAGCCGGTACGGATAGAGATGAGGGCTCTTCTTCCAGGTGGGGCGGGGTGGGGAGCATCTCACCCTCTGCTGGAGCCAGGGCTGGTCCAGCTCGAGGCTTCAGGAGCCGAGACCATAGCACGTGTGACTCTCGTAACGCCAACCTGCCCTCCTGGGGACTGGGTAGACTGGCACTTAAACAGGCCTCTTGAGGAAAAGCCCCGAATTCTCAGGCGGCCTCTCTGAAGAGCAGCCGCCCGCTACTCCCACAGGACCTGGAGGCAGCCGGGAGAGCGCGCTCATCAGAGCTCACCGCCCCCCACCCCCCAACGACTGGCGCCCATGCACGTGGGCTGCGGCCAAGCTGAAGGCCGGGCGGCGGGCGGGGCGCCCAGCCCTTCTGGAGGGCAGCTTAGCACCCCTGGCTAATCGGGGCAACAGGAGCTGGCGAGGAGGAGGAGACGCCAAAGCCTGAGCAGCGCATCCTGACCCGGGGAGGCCCGCTGACTCTGGGGTGGAAGCGGCCGTGCACCTAAGATACAGTGGGTGCGCTTGGGGAAAGGCAGGGATGAGGCATGTCCAGCCCCAGGAATGTACAGAACACGACGATGCCCTTCATTCAAAAGAACCATGTGTTCCTTCCTGATTACTCCCCACCATCTCGGCTTTTCCGTCTCTCTCCTGCTCTCATACAGCCCCCAAGGCCAAAGCCTGGTCATCCCTGGGGGCTGTGCCTGCAGTGGTGGGGCCCACACGACGCACACAGGACTGCCGGCCCTGTGCCCGGTGCAGGAGGGAGGAGGGCCACCCCTCAGGTGGTCTCGGTGAGGCTGAGGGGCAGAGGCTGGACCCGGGGCCACTTGGGGTGACACTTGTCAGTGCCTGAAGAAGACACAGCGGCACTGGGGAGCAAGTGAGCATGGAAGACGTTGAGAAAGAGAGCACCCTTGGGCTCCCCTGGTGGCGCAGCAGTTAAGAATCCGCCTGCCAATCAGGGGACACAGGTTCGAGCCCTGGTCCAGGAAGATCCCACATGCCACAGAGCGACTAAGTCCGCGAGCCACAACTACTGAGCCTGAGTACCACAACTACTGAAGGCCACGCGCCTAGAGCCCGTGCTCCGCAACAAGAGAAACCACCGCAATGAGAAGCCTGGGCACCGCAACGAAGAGTAGCCCCCACTCGCCACTTAGCCTGCATGCAGCAACGAAGACCCAACGCAGCCAAAAATAAAAATAAACAAATTTATTAAAAAAGAAAAGAGAGCACCCTTGCTTCTGGCCAAACCTGGCTAAGGCGACCCTAACTCTGCTCACCCAGATGTCCCCATGGCTCTACTTGGCATTCTGAGTGGAAGAGCCTGGTCAGCTGGTGAGGCCATGACTGTGCCAGCTGTGGTCGGCACAGGCCAGAGGGAGGCATGGGGCAGACACTCGGTGGGCAGAAGAGGTCTTGGAGGGTTCAAGAGTCCCAGGGTACAGGGCAAGGTGGGGAGTCCAAAGGCCAGCCAGGTGACCAGGGCTAGAAGACCCAGCTGATGCATCAGAGAGGGACGGCCAGGGAGGCTGGCAAAGCAAAGAGGAGGCTCGGGCACACTCCCATCCCGCAGGGCGCTTTCTGCTGGGGTGGAAACCCCTCCCCAGGGAGGGCCTGAGGAGGACCCACGACCTGAGACGGCACCTGCTGCCCTCTCAGTACGTCTTCCCTGGCCCCGGCGTCAAACATTCTCCCCTGTCTCTGACCCTTTGCACGTACTGTTCCATGGCCTGAAGTGGCCACCTTGACCTCCCCACTGCGTGGTCCAGTCCTGAGTGCCCTCTGCAGAGCTGCACGCACCTCCTCCGAGTCCACAGTGCTGGGTCCGCCCCTCCAGGACGGCACCCGGCCCTGCACAGCAGCGGTCCGCATGCAGGTCACTCCCCCCGTGAGACTGCGGGCCCCAGGGGGCAAGCTCGGGTGAGCTTTTCTCTGTTCTTCAGGACCCCGCTCCCCAGAGGAGTGACGGTGCAGCAGCAAACCTCAGCCGGGGTGGGGCTCTCGGGTAGGCTGCCTTCCAGGCTGCAAGTCCCACCAGACTCTAGCCTGCAGCAACACAGCAGCCTCAGTGTGCCCCTAACTCCAAGGTGACCGTGAGCCACTGGTCCTGGAGCACCTGCGCTTGGGAGTACAGGCTCTGCCCCAGCCTAGAGGTGCGGCTCACAGCGCAGGGCTGGTTAGGCTAGTGGGCAGCCTGTCAGGTTCCACCTGGATTGTCCAGGGTGGAGAGGGGATCCCTGGGCCCTCTGGAGGCCCATCAACAGTCCCCCAAGACACCAGAATGACCACTAGGGAGCTGGGGAGTCTGCTGGGAAGGTCCCTGAATCCAGAGCTTTCCTTGGCTGTACATCCTGGTTGCCCTGGGGTTATAAGCAAAGGGCTGGCAACAGCCTCAAGCACACTACTTCCAGCCTGCGCGGAGCCGGTCCCGGGAAGCTGGCCCTGGTGGGCACTCGGCCGCGTGCCTCAGCTGCTGAAAGCCTCTCCCTGATGGCGATGGACAGTCCCAGAGAAGGACAGAAGCCCAGCTCCAGTGCAGAGCAGGCAGACTTGGGTGGGGTAGCAGGACTTCTCTGGCCGGTTACAGAACAGCAGAAATGACTGGACCAGCCCACGAGGGCTTGGTAAACAGCCTACAGTGCAGTGGAGAGCTGGGCTGGGCTGGAGGCACTGTGTTTTGGAACGAGACGGCCCTGGGTTCCCAACCTAGTGCCTCCAAACATTAGCTGCCTGACCTGGGGCAAATGACCCAGCCCCTCAGTGTCTCGGTTTCCTCATCTGAGCGGATCATGTAGGATCCTGGCACCTAGCTGGTCATCAACCTACAGGCATCCCTCCCCCCATCCATCGCTGCCTGTAGGGCACAGGGTTCCCCGGGCCTCCCAGGATTGGCTCGGGGGAAAGAACTCTGCTATCCTGAGGGGGTGCAGGCAGGGGCTGGTGTGCCCACCAACAAACTGGGCTCAGGGACCTGGAGAGAGGCCCCCCCCGATAGGGGGCGACCCAAACTGCAGGGGCCCGGCCACTCACTCTTTGCGTTGGTCAGCCAGTGAGCTGCCCCGTGTCAGCGCAAACATGTCAAACTCATCTTCCAGGCGGCCAGAGGTCTCCAGAGACTGCAGGCCAGCCCTCACGCTGCTGGAGCCCAGGTCTGTGGGGACAAAGAGGCCACGTGAAGGGTCTGCCTGGCTGTCCTTGGACACTGAGCTGTGGCTGAGCTGCTCCCTGCCAGGCCCAGGTTGGTTCTGGAGAAGCAGCGTGGCCTGGAGTGGTGGTGGGGTCGGGGTGCGTACGGACGGAGCAGGCCACCTGCTGGCTGAGGGACCAGGGGCAAGTCACTTCCTCTCTCTCAATTACTTCCAAGGGCTTGGTGTGAAGCAGGCAGCCAATAACGCTCATCATGGTGACGACGGTGGCGATGGCTAACGCTTACCAGGAGTGCACTCTGGGCCTGGCCCTGGTCTAAGCCCGCTCTGTGCAGAAGCTTATCCAGGCCTCACGATGACCTGTGAGCAGGGCCCATTCCTGCCCCTGTTACAGAGGAGGAAAAGGGCCCAGGATGTCCAAGTGACGTGCCCAGGTTCACCAGATGATTCAGGCCGGGGGAAATTCACGGTGTTGATGGGAAATCACACAACAGTGGGATTTCTGAGATCTGAGGGGGCTCAGGAGTTGTGAGACTGCAAGGGAGGGTCCCCTGTGTTTTGTCCTGGCCGCTCAGCCTTGCAGAAAGATTCAGCACTGGACCCTGGCGAGGAGGGGTCTGGGCCAAGATTCTGCTGTTGGCACTCCAGCTGCAACTGTGTAATGGGACGGCACCCCCAGAGCTGCAGGGGTGTCCGCAGTATGTAAGGTACCCTCAGCCCAGAAACCCGCACGCTGCACTTACTCATTCCCGCCAGCTGGGACGAGAGGCTGCTGGTGGCTGCAGGGTCAGGGCCCATGTCGATCAGGTCAGCGGCCACCTCGGCCTCGCTTGGGGCCTGGGGGCAGGGGAGAGGCCACCGTCATCCTCCCAACCTGACCTGCAGCCTCATTCCCTTCTGTCCTGAAGCACTGGCGCCTTCATTCTTTGCCTGAGGATCTGTCACCAGTAATACCGCCCCCCACACACACACCCGGTCCCTGCAGCAGTGATTGGGAGTCAGGGAGTCTTGCTCCCTCCCCTTGGCCTATCTAGCTCAGCTGGAGGCCTGGGAGGCTCAGAAGACCCTGGGGCATGAGCTGGCAGCAGAACCTTATCTGCCCTAATGGCACAAGGACATAAAAACTGCGAAGGGGCCCCGCTGGAGATTCTGGCTAAGAAGGCACATCCCAACCAGGACACCTGGGGAGGGAAGTGGGCCCAGCCCTCCTTCTTCCCATTATCACGGAGAAGCAGCCTCTTACCTTGGCGGTCTGGCCTGTTCGGAAGCGTTCAAACCTACGAGACAGAAAAGACCTGAGTCAAAGAGGACTGGGTGGCCCCTTAGCACAGCCAGGCCAGAGCTTTTCCCACTGCAGGTCTCAAAACCAACAGAGTGGGTCACAAACAGGGTGATGACACGGCCTGGTTTACCCTGGACAGATCCAGTTTATGCCTGCTGCCCCAGGGAAGTATTAGCAGGGCCTGTTTTTCACTTGCAAGTGTCCCAATTAGATTATCAATTATCTGGTCACCTTAGTCACCATTAGCATTAAATAAACAACAGGAATAGACTAAAGCAGAAAAGAATACGGGGGTGCGTGCACACAGCAAAGGTAAGTACTGGTTTTTGGAACTTGTTCGGTAACATACATTTGCGTGTGTGCGTGTGTGTGTGTGCGTGTGTGTCTCTAAAGCGGTGTAAGGAAGACACACTGCTTTATGGAGCCATTTAAAACCGCCCTAGACAGGTCAAGGGGCTGGTGGGCAGACTGAGGACTTCGGTCTGAGGTCTGTTCCTGCCTGGCCCCATCCCTCACTGTGTGACCTTGGGTAAATCACCTCACTTCTGAACTTCAGTCTCCTGTCTATCAATAAGCAGGTGACAGTGGAACCTGCCTCCCAGGTGTGAGGATCAAGCGAACCACCCAACAAACGTAAAGTCTGATGAATAGGCGACAGAGGGGTCCCAGTCACCCCTAGATCGGGCCCTTGGGCCACCTCACGGCCCGCACGGCAAATGGCAGGGGCTCTTAGTCCCACCAGGTCAGCGAGCAGGAGAGGCCAGGCAGCCGTGGCCTGCCATGGCCCCGCCCCCTCACCTGATTCAGAATCACTCAGCAAGTGTTTGCTGATGGACAAAAACACGAAATGAACCAGTGGCTGGAGGCGGCTGGCATAACTGGTACCCTGTGCCAGACAGCCTGACCACCGAGTGCTTTATAGGCATAACCGCACGGGCCCTCAGTTATCTACAAGGAATCATGAGCTCCGTTTTACAGGTTCAGAGGAAGCGTGGGGGACATCATTTCTGCAGGCCCAGCACCTCTCCCTGCCTTTATAACAGCACCTAAGTGCTCCTCTGGGGAGCTGCTCCCCCCCTTTCCTGTGATCCCGGCGGGACTGTGGTCAAGGGGGCCTGTCCCCTCCCACACCTGCATCCCACAAGGACGCTGAGCCAATCAGAGTTTCTCGTGGGGAGCTGACTCTTGGACAGAATGGTACAAGGTGGGCAAGCGTTTGGAGCCCATGTATTCATGATGACACCCTGGGGTCATGGTCCAGGAGTTTCTGCCCCGGAGGCCCCTGAACTGCCCTGGCATCTGTCCTTCCTGCCCCACTGGGAGGCCTGACTTTTATTCTTCTTTGGATTCTGAAAGCTATCCATTCAATAAAGGCTGTTCTCCTAATGACTTCTTTTTCTGCTTAAGTTAGAAAGCTTAAGCTGTGATCCTGGATGCAGGGACGCAGGCGGCAGGAAAGGAGGTGTGGGGTGAAGGGCGGGCGCTCCTGCCTACACTGGACGAAGACAGCTGAGGGCATGTGTGCTGGGCAGCTGACCTGGTGTTTGAGAGGGACCTGAGAAGTCAGAGGGTGTGAACAGGGGAGAAGGGAAGGAAGAAGGTGGGGCGGCTGGCCCGGGGCGGGGCAGACAGCGGGGCTACCGTTCGTGGCGCAGGAAGACGTTGTTGAGGTTGTCGTTGACAATGAGTAGCTCCTCCGTCAGCTGCTCATTGGCGACGCAGGGGATGAGCTCCAGGACCCGCTGCTGCATGGCTCGGCATGTCCGGTTGAGCTCCTGCCAGGGGAGGAAGTGAGACAACCACGGCTGCTGGACCCGGAGCGAGGCCGTCTCTACTGGACACCTGGCCCTGGGCGCACCTTGGAGGCGGAGAGGTTTCCAGACTGGACTTCAGGTTGCACAGAACAGCTTTTGGGGTTCTACGGACGACCACTGGCATCTCATTTCTAAGTGTTTAGCACACAGGAGACGACCAACATGGGGGCCGTGCTGTGGGTTTAACCTGGCTGTGGGGCCCTCAGGGTGAAGCTCCTGCCCTCACCTCCGCATCGTGGAAAAATCAAGACTGTGAGGTGGCTGGTGGAACACCTGCCACTTCTCTGGGTGCACTGAGGTTTTTTGTGCCCAAGGCATGAAAAATAAACTGGATGATCCAACTATTATCCCAACTCTGAATGTCTGCCTCATTACTCTTTTTTTTTTTTTTTTTTTTGGCGGTATGCGGGCCTCTCACTGCTGTGGCCTCTCCCGTTGCGAAGCACAGCCTCCGGACACGCAGGCTCAGCGGCCATGGCCCACGGGCCCAGCCGCTCCGCGGCATGTGGGATCTTCCGGACCGGGCACGAACCCGTATCCCCTGCATCGGCAGGCGGACTCTCAACAACTGCGCCACCAGGGAAGCCCTCTAATTTCTTTTTTAATGCTTTTTATTTTGGAATAATTTTAAATTTACAGAGAAGTTGTCAAGATAAGACAGCACAGCCTTCACCCAGCCTCTCCTTAGTTTGGCATTTGTCAAAACTATGACATTGATGTGGGTACAGTGCTGTTAACTAACTACAGACTTCATTCAGGTTTTACCAGTTTTTCCACTAACGTCCTTTTTTTCTCTGTTCCCACATTGCATTTAGTCACCACGTCGCCAAGTGACTTTTAATCAGTTAGTGTTATGTATTTAAACTTGTTTGGGAAAAAGAAAAAAAAATAGAAGCCGAAGCATTTACAGGCTTTTTATTTGTAGGACTGAGTGTTTCCGTCCTCAGGTGCCTGCCATCAGGTGGACAGGGGCCCGGGTCACGGTCCTGAGGTCCCAACAGATGGTCGGGCACTGCTGACTGTGGCCACGCGCCAGCACTTTTCTCCTGGCATCATGAAGACCACTGATTTTGGTTCTTTTCAGACTCTGCTGCCCCCGCCTCCCCCCAGGCCAGACCCTCTCCCGGGATTTCCTCTCTTGCCTGAGCTGGGGCAGGGCAGGCCCAGGGGACTTCCAACATCCTGCGGGCCTCCCCTCTCCTCCCCCCATGACCAAGCACACCGCAGCTTTGTCCCTACTTCCTTTCCTGCCCCTCTCAAGAGCAGAAGAGCAGCTGGTGGAGCCAGGGTCCTGGGTTCATACCCCAGCTCTGCTGCTGACCAGCCCTGTGACCCTGGGGGCATCCCATGACCTCTCTTTGCCTCAGTTTGCTGACCTGGGATGTGAGGATAACAAGAGTACCTACCTCATGGGGGGGGAGGGGGAGGATTAAGTGAGTGAATGTATATCACGTGTCCACATCAGAGCCTGGCACACAGGACATGCTCAGTGTGCATGAGCTGTCCCTGTGTCACCCCTGCCTGCCAGCCAGCCTTCTGAGTCCCCAGAATCGCTCACACCCGCAAGGCCTTGGCTTGGGACACCCAAAATTAACTGCACTACAGCAATCCTGTCGCTTCCCAACTCACTCAAGCTTCTGTCATTTATTCTTTTTTAAAAAAAAAAAATTTTATTTTTGGCTGTGTTGGGTCTTCATTGCTGCACGAGGGCTTTCTCTAGTTGCGGCGAGCGGGGCCTTTTTTGTTGCGGAGCACGGGCTCTAAGCACACGGGCTTCAGTAGTTGTGGCACTTGGGCTCTAGAGCACAGGCTCAGTAGTTGTGGCGCACAGGCCTAGCTGCTCCGCAGCATGTGGGATCTTCCTGGACCAGGGATTGAACCCGTGTCCCCTTCATTGGCAGGCAGACTCCTATCCGCTGCGCCACCAGGGAAGCCCTGTCATTTATTCTTCATATTCGTGTGTTCACTCAACTGTGAGACTCTGACTTCACTCCCCTCAACCCTGCCCCCTGCTCCCACCATAAGGTAAGGACCCCGGAGCAAGAACACTGTGTCAGCTTGGTCGAGCCCAGGGACAGAGAGATGAGCACAACCCAGCCTCGCTCTCCAGGAATGTGAGGCCCAGCAGGAATGACACAAAATGAGGTGATCATGCCAAGCCCTCTGTCCCCTCACAGGTTCAGGTTGACTCCTGGGTCTCGGGGGTCCCTAGTTTTCTTGGCGTGTCTAGGACTGACCTCTGTGGGGAGGGTGCCTTTCCCCACACACAACCCCCTCACTCAAGTGGGGCCGCAGCTGGGGGTGGCACCCTGGGGATATCACGTGACATACGGGAGCCCCAGCCTGCAGATCCCGGCTCAGGGCTGCCTGCTAAGTTTCATGTTCTGAAAGGTGGACACCTCACCTTCCAGCTTTTCCTCAAGACCACTGATGGGGAGCTATTTACAACCAGGCACAGGGAGAGTGTTTTACGTGCAAAGCCTTATTTAATACTCGGGTCAAACTTGTACCACAAAAGCAAACTTGCCGATGAGGAAACTGAGACAAGAGGGGCTATTCTGTTCAAACCACCAAGTGGTAGAGCCCCGAGTTCCAATCTGATGGAGCCCAAAGTCCCTGGCTTTACCATCTCCCACTGTGACCAAGGGGCTCAGAGTCCGCCATGGAAAGCACCGTGGCGGTGGCGGGGCCGGGAGGCCGAACCGGGCGACTGCTGCTCACCTGTAGCAGCTCCAGGTCTGCCGGCTCCGCCTGGGTGGGCACAAGCTCCGTCAGCATCTCCGACATCACCCTCACGTTCCCGCTCACCATCTCCAGCTCACTGCGCAGCTTCCCGATCTGGAACACACGGTTGGCCCCGCTGAGAGGCCGGGGTCTGGAGCCTCTGCCACTCCGGGACACAGCCTGACACTAGCAGCCCGACCTGCCGGCACCCTCTCTAGGCTCCCGGGCCACAGCCCTGCGCCAAGAGGCCCATGGTAGGCTTGCCCTCACCCCCGCTGACCCCCTTACAGAGATGTTAGCAACTGTTACAAGGCGCCCAGTGCAGGGAGAGGCCAGGAGGAAAGAAGCTGAGGGCGGAGGCGGCCCTGAGTGTGGCTGGAGGGCTCTGGCATCTCCTGGGTGCTTGGCGCCTAACAAGGCCCTGGAAGGGGGGGTTCCTCCCTCCTAGGAGGACCCGGTTCTGTCTTGCTCCTGGTCCGCTTTGGTGCCCCAGACTCTTCCGAGGATGAGACCCAGTGCCGCCCCCAACCCTGAGTATGAAGCTGAGACTGAGCACTCGTTAAAGGGACGTGAGCAGGTTTTCAACGATCAGAGGGGTCCCAGTCTTGGCTTGGGGAATAGCTGTAAATCGAGTCGCACAGTCTCTGTACTCAGGTGAGGTGGGGAAAGGCCCCTGCTGCGGCGTTTCCTGTCCTCATGGACAACGTGGACACTGTGAATGTCCAGGAAGGGACCAGTGTGGACGTTCCCAAACCTGATCTGGTTGATGAACCCTTTGATCATGGGCTACCTCACGGGTCTAGGATTGAGCAGCCTACGTTTTGGGGAACGCTGGTGCATCCTCAGTTGGCTGAACCAGCTGATTTCAGAATCAGTGTCACCATATAAATTCACGGCGCCTGCCTGTGAGGGCAGCCACCATTTTGATCACCTCTAAGGCCCAAGCACTTAATGTATGTTGCCACTTAACCTTGACCATAGTCTCATGAGGAAGGTATCACTGCCCAACCCTTACAGATGAAGAAGTGGGAGTGCAGACACAGGCCCACTACGGTTTGCCAGCAGCTTCCAGACCCGTAAAACGTTTGGTACATTTGGCCTGTTTAACAAACGCTCCTGGCAGAAGCAAGGGAAAAACAACTGATCCCAAACCCAGCATGTCCAGGTCAGATGGGACCTAATTACAGGGAGTCTGGGAGTTACATCAGTGCTGCCTGAAAGCCTTAACGTGTCCCAGGAGACAGAAGGGGACACTGAAATTAAACAGACTACTCGGTCTTGTTTAGCAAGAACCTTCTTCCACTGGACATAATCAGAGTCTGAATCCACACAGGTGCCAGACTTCAGGCAAATTGGTTAAAATTATAACCAGGTTAGATCAGTTTTGGATCCCAGGGTGATTTTACCAATTTTATGCACTTTTAATTATTGGGCCTGTTAGGAAAACTTTTCTAGTAATGTTATTTGTAACTCTGGGGGTTGATTTCTTAACTTGCTATAAGTACAGAGGTTTCTCTTTAAA
This sequence comes from Globicephala melas, assembly GCF_963455315.2. NCBI lineage: Eukaryota > Metazoa > Chordata > Mammalia > Artiodactyla > Delphinidae > Globicephala > Globicephala melas. The sequence continues at coordinate 12,195,279 of NC_083323.1, forward strand.
TAGGTTTGGGTATGAAAGGCTGTTGGTAAGTTTATTTGTTTGTTAAGACCAAACGATACCGTAGAAGTTTGTAAAACACCTCAAAAGTGGGCATCCCCAGTGTGCAGGCCTCGAGCAACCCCGCCATCCACGACTAAAATGACCGCGCACCCAGGAATGCCGGTCATGGCTGTGGATGTCCCTCATAGGGCGGCGGCTAAGGCTGCCACAAACTGCTCGGGGCCAATGTGCAGGGCGCTGGCCTCACTGGCAGTGGGGAGGGGCCGAGGGACAGGCGGCCTGGTCTGAGGAAGGCAGTCTTGCAAAGCTACTCACGGGGCCCCAGAAAACGAGGCCCAGGCCCGGCCTCCAGGATCTTACACTATGACTCAAACCTTCTTCTTGGGGCTTGGTGGGAAGCATCATGGTGCCAGGCAAGGGTTTAAATTTTTTTCTATACAGATGTTTTAGAAACGTTTTTAGCAAGAACCTCCGTCCAAATGAAATCTTACGTGAGACCCTGAGCAAACCCCAGCAAGGAAGTGGAGCCGCTGCGGCCGAAGGGCTGCTTGCTGGGTGCTTCCTCTCCCTGGAGCTGCCCGCAGGGCTCCACGGAAGGCACATTTTGGAGAAGGGCCCAGGTGCAGGACAGAGCCTGCCTGGAGTCAGATTTGCGCTTGAATCCCAGCTCTGTCTCTGCTGAACTGTGTGGCTCTGGGCAAGTGAACTGATCTCTCTGAGCCTCACCTCCCAACAGGAAGGATGACACATGCCCTGTGGGGCTGCCCTGAGGACTGGGCAGAGTAATTTCCACACTGACAGGGGCCTGCCCTGACTTGTGGGGAGGGGGAGGCCCACATCCTGACCTGTGTGGCTACGGCCCAGGCTTGTTTACCTGCTCAGCGGTTGGCGTTATGGGTGTGTCGCTGGGGAGTAGGGCCAAGGTGGGCAGCGGGGTGGTGTGCTGGCCGGAGTCCCCTTGATGACTGGCATCAGTGCCCACAGAAGAATTCTGTCCTGACGGTGTCTCTGAGTTGAACACGGTCTAGAAGGCAACAAGCTGAATCCGTGAGGCTGGCAGGTCGGGGCCACCAGGAAGCAGCACCTGCTCTGGGGGTGACTCCCGCTGCCCCTGCCCGCCGCTCCTCACCCTCTGGGGCGTGTGGATGGGGGACAGCATGTCCAGGTCGGTCATGGGGAACTCCAGGCCCTTCCTCCGCAGGTCCTCGTAGACAGCGACCACACCCGTCAAGTCGGGCGAGCTGCGGAACGCGTCAGCCCAGGACTGAGAGGGGACAAGGGGACACAGCCGGTAACCACTGCTCACCGGCTCCCCTGCGAGCCTGCTTGCCAGCCCCCAGGGAGCAGAAATTCCCTCCTGGACTCGCTGGTCCTTTGGTGGCATCACCTGGACAGCCCGCTCCACAGCAAGGCCCTCAGCCAGCAAGGCTCCCCCCGACCCCCCCTTAGAGGTCCCGTCGGCAGAGGAGCAAGACGGACCCAAGAGAACAGACGCGAGAGTAGCAGTGGTGGGGGCACCTTCCTCCCATCCCGCCCGCGGCCGCCCGCGCTCACCTGGATGAGGGTGAGCACCTTGTCGTGCACGATGGTGGGCGGGTTGTTCTTGGGCAGGATGGTCTTCACCAGCACGCCCTCCACGAAGTCCTGGCTGGCCACCAGCACGTGGAAGCGGTGCCCGCAGTTCTTGACGCAGGTTTCCAGGACCTGGAGGCCGTGCGGTGCCCGTGAGCACCCAGCAGAGGAGCGGGAGCGCCCGGGTCCCCACCCTCACACCCCACCCATGTCCCAGTGGGGAGGCCCAGCAGAGGATGCAGCTCCCTGAAGTGAGACCCAGGACATGGAGGAGACGGGATCACACCAGATTTGGCAGCTGGCTGGCTGGGGTGGGGAGGGGACTCGGGCGGGCAGAGGGCCGCGCGCTGGCTGGAGCCCCTGGCTGAGTGGCTCTGGTGCCCACAGAACCCTGTCCCGAGGCCGTCTCTGAGCTGAACACAGTCTAGAGGGGAGGTGGCTCTCCAGGTGTAAACCAGAGAACTTTCAATCAAATGGCGACTTCGCGGCCTGCGACAAAGGCGCCCACCTTCCCTCCCCACTCCTGTCCGCGCTCCTGTCTCTCTATTCCCGGGCAGGAGCTGCCTCTGATCTTCAGCTGAGCAGATGGATCCAGATGTAAGTGCTGCCACGGGGGAGGCGGAGACAGAGAGCTCGCGCCCCCACTCCCCAGCCAAGCCCACCCTGACTGCCAGGCTGCCAACTCCTGCCTGTCCCGCCCTGCTGTGAGCAAGGACTGTCCTCAGCCTCTGGCCTTTGCTTTATGTTCGTTTTTCAGGGCCAATTAGGCCAAGTGCCAACTGGAACCCAACTTGGGTACTGCCCCCCAGAGGCCTGGGTGCACTGAGCTTCTGTGTCACCGGCAGGTCCTCTGCCCACGCGTCCCATGACGGGCCCTTGAGGGGTGTGGGCCTCAGTGTGTCTGCTCCCTGCACCGGTAGGTTAGAGGGAACTTTTCCAAATAGCCTCTCTTGCCACTCCTCGTTGGCCAGCCGTGTAGACAGGACAGTGCCTTGAAGGCTGACCACAGCCCTTGAAAGGGTAGCCCCAGGGGGGCTGGGAGTCCTGCTGGGCCCCCAGGGGACTGTGGTCCCGCTGTGGATGGAGGGACGGGGCACTCACCGTGAGAGCCAACATCACCTCATGGAAGTTCTTATTCCCCACGATTCTCTTCTTCACTGCTCGGAAGGCATCTTTGGGGCTGGGAAGAAGGACAAGGGGAAGGACGGGCTGAGGAATGGAACCTCCTTACCCCACAGAGGAGGCTGCGCGCCTAAGGTCAGGAGGCACTGGGAGACGGAACGGCTCTTATTTACCCGTCTCCCTTGGTCCCGCCCTGTTTTGTGTGCCCAGGTTCTAATCACATCAGAATCTTCCTGTCCCACCAGAATCCTCAGTAGATGACGACTGCCTGGCAGGGATTCTCAGTGAGCAGTCTCTGGACACCCTGCACTAGAATCCCTTAGTGGGGAGGTGTGAGTGCTTGTTAAACATGCGGAACCCCAGACCCAACCCTAGACCCCCTGAAGCAAGCTCTCAGGGGATCTGCATGCCCACCGTGCCCCTGGGGCTTTATATGCAGTAGTGAAGGTTAAGCACCAATAAGCTGCAGGCACAGAGTTCTTGTGCCCCATCCTGGCCAGCTCCTCTGCTCACCCCTGTTTCCACCCAGGCCTTATCAGGCATCAGATGTGCCCACACCAGGCTGGGTGCTGGGACGCAGTGGTGAATAAGACCCTCGGCCCTGCTTCAAGGATCACATGTTCCAGGGAGACCCACCCAAGGGAGGGAAGCAAGCAGGTTCCGAGGTAAGAGCGAGTGTGAGTGTGTGAGTGTGGGCGGGCGGGTGGGTGCCGGAGGTCAGGGAAGTCTTCTCCCAGGAGGTGGCGCCACAGCTGAGCGTGAAGGATGGGATGCAGCCAGCTGCGGGGAGCAGGGCACGCGGTTCGTGGAGGCAGGAGCCTGGACCAGGGCCCGGGCAGGCGGGCGGGGAGGAGATGAAAGGAGGCCGCTGAGCGTTGGAGGAAGGTGGAGGGAAGGGCTGGGGAGGCTGCGTGGTCATGGCAGGGAAGCCGGCGGCAGCCTGTTCTCCCCACCCCATCGGTAACTCCACTGACGCCCCCAGGCCTGCCGCCTGCACCCTTGCCGCTCAGCCCTGTACAGGGGAAAGCCACGTTGCCTGGACTGTCCTGGCCTAGGAGTCTTCGTGGCCCCCCCAACTTCCACATCTACCGGGTAGAAGCCCAGCTAAAATCCGCTTCGCCCGTGGCGCTTCCCCAGTCCTCCATCTCCTGGGTGCACTGACCCTGGGACTGCCCGGCTAGAGAGGATGCTCCCTAGAGGCCAGGGGTGGCGTCCTCCTCTGACACTTTGCCTCCCCAGAGCCCAGCACGCTACAGGAGCTCAAGCAACACTTCTTAGGCCGGGGAGGGCCTGTCCTGCTGTCTGCTGGGCATCTGTCAGACTGTCAGTGCCAAAGCCATCACGGGCGAGTCGACAGAGTCGGGAACCCTGACATGACATGGGCCCCCCGACAGGAGTGAAGGCGGCAGGCAAGGCTTTCTGGAAGAGACTTGCGTGGGGGTGGCTGTGACGGAGATGACACGAGGGGTGAAGGGCCACGGCCCCTAACGGGGTGGGACCCTGCCCCTGAAGTGTGAGGGCGCTTTTCAACCCAATGCCCTGGGGCAGCCCCTCGCCCTCTGGGCTCCATCTCAGGGGAAGGTGTGGCTTCTGTTCCTGGCTTGGCCACTCCCCTGTGGCCACGTCAGCTCTCTTAAGGGACTTGTTTCCACTCCTTACAGAGTGACCCAGAAGTTCTGGCCTGTGTGCCACTACTGTGGGCCTACCGTGTGTCTAGTACTCTGCCAGGAGCACAGCACAAAGTGGGTGGCACGGAGGCCACACACAACCCAAGGCGGGAGTGGTCGAGAGACTAAAGCTTAGATGACAAGCTCTGTGAGGTCAAGGGTCACATCTGCCTGGCTCACTGCTGGGTCCCCTGGGCCTCGTGCAGAGCCTGGAACCCAGGAGGTGCTCAAATCAATAGCACCTGAACAAGTCTGACCCCAGTTCTGCCGACGTTTACAAGGGAGATGGGGACTTGCTTCTCCAAGGACACAGCAGTGACTTTCAGCCCCGACATTCAAGAAGAGGCTCAGTGAGGTTTTCTGCCTCAGTCTCCTCTCTTGGTGGCCCTGCCGCCCGCCCACCACTCTCACCCCCGACACTTATGAGTCCAGATGCAGGGGGGCGTGTCCCCTCCCAGCGCCTCGGCAAGCCCATGGCACACGGCTGGGGAGCTGGAAGGTTCTGGCAGCCCCCGTGCAGTCCTAATTGGCCTTGACCGTGTGCTGCAGACTCCCACAGCCTCCTCAGGCTCTGAGCTGGGTGCTCCCCGTCTGCTCCCTCCACACACAAAGCACCACGTGGTGAGAGGAACCCTCACAGGGCAAATGGACCATCCCAGTGAAAGACGGGGAGAGAACTGAGGCCTGATCCAACTGCGGAGCCTGTTTTTCTGGAACAGAGGCCTCATCTGGCGCTTCTTGCTGGCTGTGGTCATCACACCCCTCCCAACCCTTCCCTGGTTTCTCCTGAGAAGGACAGTGACCCTGCATCCATCCCCTCGCTGCTCCCCTCAGGGCCTTGGACAGATTGCTGGAAGGGTGGAAGAGCTCTTTTCTGAGACAAAGACCCAGAGAGGTAAAGTGATTTGCCCAAGGTCACACCGCTGGTCAGTGATGCCGGTCAGAGCCCAGGAGCCAGGACCACGGTGCTTGCCCCACACCACATCTCTGGCGGGGCTGCCTGACCCCAAGCAGGATGCCGGGACCCGAGCACCAGAAATGCTCGGCCAAGGCTAACCTTGACCAGCCTCTCGGTTCCACTGCACGTCTACTCCCCTCCCTGTGGCAGCAACCCTCCCTGCTGGCCTCAGAGCTTAAGGAAACGAAAGTCCGTTCTTGCTCACTGGGGAAGCTAGGGGTCCCTGCTGCACAGTCTAGCCTGCGGCATGCAGATGGGGCTTGGGGCTTCCTCCTAATTCTAAGAGCTGCCAGCTGGCCTTGTCCTAGGAAGATGCCTTCCAGGTGACGTCCTAGGAAGGGCCAGTTGACTGCACTGCTGCTGCTGGGTGGGCCGCACACCCCATATCTCTGGGCTTCTCATCCATTTGATGAGACAGTCAGACTAGATCGTGGTTCCGAAACGTTTAAGGCGCGCTGTTGTGGCCGCCCGGTGGCGTCCCGCCTCTCCCCTGGGGTCCTCACCCTTCCTCGGTCTCATTGATGATGTCGCAGATCTCCATGTTGAGTGCCCAGTTCTCGCTCTGCAGGGAGCCATCTGTAGCTTTCTCTGAGGACAAGAAACCACAGGTCACACCAGCGTGTGGGGTTCCCAGACGGACAAACTCAGCGGGAGTGGGGAGGACAATGGGTGCTTTCCGGGCACCCGAGATGGGCCAGGCACCATATAAATGGTGTCACCTTCATTGCCCCATTTCGTCACTTAATTGTTAGAGTAGCCGTGCGAGGCCGGGGAGGGAGCCACGGCTGAGTCTACCAGATGGGTGAGCGGGACGGGGGTTCAGGGGGCCTGGCCTCAGAGTGCTTGTTTTTGACACGACAATATAGAGACAGGGTTTTGTTTTAGATTTTTGTAAAGAAATGTTCCCTCTTGACCCTTTTATTATCTTTTGACTTGGAAACCATTCACATGGTTCAAAATGGTTCAAAAGCTCCAAAGAGGCATCGAATGGAGAGTAAATCTACCGGCCTCCCCTGCCCCCAGCTCCCTCTTCCTGGAGGCCCCCAGTTTCCTCTCAGATCTCCCAGAGATATTCTTTACCTCCAAAGCCAAGAACACAGGGTTTTAAATCCCGACTCTGTTACCAACAGGAGGCCTGGCCATGGTCTTCCTCTACAAGCTAGCTTGTCTGTAGGTGGGTAGAAGCGCCCCAGGGTGTCTGATGATGCAAACCAGGCACATGCATGGTACTTGGTGCAAAACAGGTACTCAGTGGGTGGTGGGTCTTTTTTATTTTTTTTCAATTGAGGTGAAAGTCACACAACATAAAATTAACCATTTTAAAGTGAACAGTTCAGTGGCATTTACTACATTCACAATGCTGTGCAACCATCCTGTCTATCTGGTTCTTGGGGTCAGGTCTCCAGGCCAGGAGCCACTACGAGATTCTCCAGGCCTGTCGAGGCCACAGTTGGTGGCCCTTTGCTGTAAGATCTGCTCAGTGTTGGGACCCGGCTGCCTTTCGTGTGCTCTAGTGTGAGAGGAGGTGGGCGAACAGTGAACACAGGAACAGAACATACTATAGGACGTTCAAAAACGTTCTTTAAAATCGAAGTGCTGGGGCTTCCCTGGTGGTGCAGTGTTAAGAATCCGTCTGCCAATGCAGGGGACACGGGTTCGAGCCCTGATCCGGGAAGATCCCACATGCCGCGGAGCAACTAAGCCTGTGCGCCAAAACTATTGAGCCTGTGCTCCACAGCCCGCAAGCCACAACTCCCGAAACCCGGGCGCCTTGTTGCTCTGCAACAAGAGAAGCCACTGCAATGAGAAGCCCGTGCACTGCAACGAAGAGTAGCCCCCGCTCACCGCAACTAGAAAAAGCCCGTGCACAGCAACAAGGACCCAACGCAGTCAAAAAAAAAAATCAAAAAAAAAACCCCCGAAGTGCTGTCCTTGCGTTCACATCACCCACTTTCCCTGCCCTCTCCATCTTCTAGATTCCATCCTCATGCAGACCTGACTTTAAAACAAGTTCCAACTGGACACAAGATGGCGTACTAGGAGGATGCAGAATCCGTGTCTCCTTCCAACCAGGGCACTTACCAGGCACTGGTGAGGGACCACAGACACTTAAGGGGACGGGAGGAACCCCCAGTGACCGGCTTGCGGGATCTTGGTTCCCAGGCCGGAGGTTGGGCCTGAGCTCCTGTGGTGGGAGCTCCGAGTCCAAACCACTGGACTAACAGAGAACCTCAGACCCCAGGGAATATCAATCGGAGTGAGGCCTCCCAGAGGTCCTCATCTCAGCACCAAGACCCGGCTCTATCTAACTGCCTGCAAACTCCAGTGCTGGACGTCTCAGGCCAAACAACCAGTAAGACAGGAATACAGCACCACCCATCAAAAACAAAAAAAAGAAATGACAAAAAAATTTTTACAGAGGAAGGAGCAAGGTAAAACCCTACAAGACCAAATAAATGAAGATGAAATATGCAACCTACCTGAAAAAGAATTCACAATAATGACAGTAATAAGATGATCCAAAATCTCGGAAACAGAAGGGAGAAAATACAAGGAACGTTTAACAAGGATCAAGGAGAACTAAAGAGCAAACAAACAGTGATGAACACCACAATTACTGAAATTAAAAATACTCTAGAAGGAATCAATGACAGGATAACTGAGGCAGAAGAACGGATAAGTGAGCTGGAAGGTAAAATGGTGGAAATAACTACTGCAGAGCAGAATAAAGAAAAAAGAATGAAAAGAACTGAGGACAGTCTCAGAGGCCTCTGGGGCAAAACTAAACGCACCAGCATTCGAATTATAGGGGTTCCAGAAGAAGAAGAGAAAAAGAAAGGGCCTGAGAAAGTATTTGAAGAGATTATAGTGGAAAACTTCCCTAATATGGGAAAGGAAATTGTCAATCAAGTCCAGGAAGCGCCGAGAGTCCCATACAGGATAAATCCAAGGAGAAACACGCCAAGACACATATTAATCAAACTATCAAAAATTAAATACAAAGAATAAATATTAAAAGCATCAAGGGAAAAACAACAAATAACATACAAGGGAATCCCCATAAAGTTAACAGCTGATCTTTCAGCAGAAACTCTGCAAGCCAGAAGGGAGTGGCAGGACATACTTAAAGTGATGAAAGGGAAAACCTACAACCAAGATTACTCTACCCAGCAAGGATCTCATTCAGATTCAATGGAGAAATTAAAACCTTTACAGACAAGTGAAAGCTAAGAGAATTCAGCACCACCAAACCAGCTCTACAACAAATGCTAAAGGAACTTCTCTAGGCAGGAAACACAGAGAAGGAAAAGACCTATAAAGACAAACCCAAAACAATTAAGAAAATGGTACTAGGAACATACATATCGATAATTACCTCAAACGTAAATGGATTAAATGCTCCAACAAAAACACACAGACTGGCTGAATGGATACAAAACAAGACCCATATATATGCTGTCTACAAGAGACCCACTTCAGACCTAGGGACACATACAGACTGAAAGTAAGGGGATGGAAAAAGATATTCCATGCAAATGGAAATCAAAAGAAAGCTGGAGCAGCAATTCTCATATCAGACAAAATAGACTTTAAAATAAAGACTATCACAAGAGACAAAGAAGGACACTGCATAATGATCAAGGGATCAATCGAAGAAGAAGATATAACAATTGTAAATATTTATGCACCCAACATAGGAGCACCTCAATATATAAGGCAAATGCTAACAGCCATAAAAGGGGAAATCAACAGGAAAACAATAATAGTGGGGGACTTTAACACCTCACTTTCACGAATGGACAGATCATCCAAAATGAAGATAAATAAGGAAACACAAGCTTTAAATGATACATTAAACAAGACGGACTTAACTGATATTTATAGGACTTTCCATGCAAAACAACAGAATACACTTTCTTCTCATGTGCTCATGGAACATTCTCCAGGATAGATCATACCTTGGGTCACAAATCAAGCCTTGGTAAATTTAAAAAATTGAAATCCTATCAAGTACCTTTTCTGACCACAATGCTATGAGACTAGATATCAATTACAGGAAAAAAACTGTAAAAAATACAAACACATGGAGGCTAAATAATATGCTACTAAATAACCAATAGATCGCTGAAGAAATCAAAGAGGAAATCAAAAAATACTTAGAAACAAATGGCAATGAAAACATGATGACCTAAAACCTATGGGATGCAGCAAAATCAGTTCTAAGAGGGACATTTACAGCACTACAATCCTACCTCAAGAAACAAGAAACAACTCAAATAAACAACCTCACCTTACACCTAAAGCAATTAGAGAAAGAAGAACAAAAAAACCCCAAAGTTAGCAGAAGGAAAGAAATCATAAAGATCAGAGCAGAAATAAATGAAAACGAAATGAAGGAAACAATAGCAAAGATCAATAAAACTAAAAGCTGGTTCTTTGAGAAAATAAACAAAATTGATAAACCATTGGCCAGACTCATCAAGAAAAAAAAGGAAGACTCAAACCAATAGAATTAGAAATGAAAAAGGAGAAGTAACAACTGACACTGAAGAAATACAAAGGATCACGAGAGATTACTACAGGCAACTATATGCCAATAAAATGGACAACCTGGAAGAAATGAACAAATTCTTAGAAAAGCACAACCTTCCGAGACTGAACCAGGAAGAAATAGAAAATATAAACAGACCAAGCACAAGCACTGAAATTGAAACTGTGATTAAAAATCTTCCAACAAACAAAAGCCTAGGACCAGATGGCTTCGCAGGGGAATTCTATCAAACATTTATTAAAGAGCTAACATTTGAGAAGAGCTTCCTTCTCAAACTCTTCCAAAATATAGCAGAGAAGGAACACTCCCAAACTCATTCTACGAGGCCACCATCACCCTGATACCAAAACCAGACAAAGATGTCACAAAAAAAGAAAACTACAGGCCAATACCACTGATGAACATAGGTGCAAAAATCCTCAACAAAATACTAGCAAGCAGAATCCAACAGCACATTAAAAGGATCATAAACCATGATCAAGTGGGGTTTATCCCAGGAATGCAAGGATTCTTCAATATATGCAAATCAATCAATGTGATTGATAAACCATATCAACAAACTGAAGGAGAAAAACCATATGATCATCTCAATAGATGCAGAAAAAGCTTTTGACAAAAGTCAACACCCATTTATGATAAAAACTCTTATAGTATGCAGAAAACTATAAGACACTGATGAAAGAAACTAAAGATGATACAAACAGATGGAGAGATATACTATGTTCTTGGATTGGAAGAATCAACATTGTGAAAATGACTCTACTACCCAAAGCAATCTACAGATTCAATGCAATCCCTATCAAACTACCAATGGCATTTTTCACAGAACTAGAACAAAAAACTGCACAATTTGTATGGAAACACAAAAGACCCCGAATAGCCAAAACAATCTTGAGAAAGAAAAATGGAGCTGGAGGAATCAGGCTCCCGGACTTCAGACTATACTACAAAGCAGTAATCAGTATTCAAGACAGTATGGTACTGGCACAAAAACAGAAAGATCAATGGAACAGGATAGAAAGTCCAGAGATAAACCCACACACATATGGTCACCTTATCTTTGATAAAGGAGGCAAGAGTATACAATGGAGAAAAGACAGCCTCTTCAATAAGTGGTGCTGGGAAAACTGGACAGCGACATGTAAAAGAATGAAATTAGAACAGTCCCTAACACCATACACAAAAATAAACTCAAAATGGATTAAAGACCTAAATGGAAGGCCAGACACTATAAAAAGGAAAACATAGGCAGAACACTCTATGACATAAATCACAGCAAGGTCCTTTTAGACCCACCTCCTAGAGGAATGGAAATAAAAACAAAAATAAACAAATGGGACGTAATGAAACTTAAAAGCTTCTGCACAGCAAAGGAAACCATAAACAAGAGGAAAAGACAACCCTCAGAGTGGGAGAAAATATTTGCAAAGGAAGCAACTGACGAAGGATTAACCTCCAAAATATACAAGCAGCTCATGCAGCTCAATATCAAAAAAACAAACAACCCAACCCCAAAATGGGCAGAAGACCTAAATAGACATTTCTCCAAAGAAGATATACAGACTGCCAACAAACACATGAAGAGATGCTCAACATCACTAATCATTAGAGAAATGCAAATCAAAACTACAATGAGGTATCACCTCACACCAGTCACAATGGCCATCATCAAAATGTGCACAAACAATAAATGCTGGAGAGGGCGTGGAGAAAAGGGAACCCTCCTGCACTGTTGGTGGGAATGTAAATTGTTACAGCCACTATGGAGAACAGTATGGAGGGTCCTTAAAAAACTAAAAATAGAACTACCATATGAACCAGCAATCCCACTACTGGGCATATACCCTGAGAAAACCATAATTCAAAAAGAGACATGTACCCACAATGTTCATTGCAGCACTGTTTACAATAGCCAGGACATGGAAGCAACCTAAGTGTCCATCGACAGATGAATGGGTAAAGAAAATGTGGCACATACATACTATGGAATATTACTCAGCCATATAAAGAAAGGTAATTGAATTACTTGTAGTGAGGTGGATGGACCTAGAGTCTGTCATACAGAGTGAAGTAAGTCAGAAAGAGAAAAACAAATACCGTATGCTAACACATATATATGGAATCTAAAAAAAAAAAAATTGGTTCTGATGAACCTAGGGGCAGGACAGGAATAAAGACACAGACGTAGAGAATGGACTTGAGGACACGGAGAGGGGGGAAGGGTAAGCTGGGACGAAGTGAGAGAGTGGCATGGACACATAGCCGCTACCAAATGTAAAATAAATGGCTAGTGGGAAGCAGCCGCATAGCACAGGGAGATCAGCCTGGTGCTTTGTGACCACTTAGAGGGGTGGGATAGGGAGGGCGGGAGGGAGATGTGAGAGGGAGGGGATATGGGGATATACGTATGCATATAGCTGATTCACTTTGTTATACAGCAGAAACTAACACAACACTGTAAAGCAAGTATACTCCAATAAAGATGTTAAAAAAAAAAAAAAGAAAAAGACCAAGTTCCAGCAGAGTGTGCAGAGACAATTCCATACTCTGCTTGTCTCAGGCAAGATTCCGCCCCGCACGTTACTCCTGCGGGTCTGTCAGGACCACACACGAGTTTTTAACCATCGGTTGGATCAGCGTTTAGGGCAGTAGCCAAGTTCCCCCATCACAGCTGTGTCTTCGGCTTCAAAACCTGGCTCCAGGCTCGGAGCCCTCACACCCACGGCCTGAGTGCACCCGCGGGCATAGCTCTGTGGGCATCTCCCAGGAGCCCCGATGGACCGGGCACACGGAGCTCTTATTCCACGCGATGGTGCAAGGGAGGCTCTCTCACCACCCTGCTCTCGGGTGAGACCCCTCACGCGTCCGTCGCACAGCTACTGACGTGGCAGGCCTGCTCTAGGCACTGGGGATGCGGTGTGGACAGATGGACACGGTCCCTGCCCTGTGGTGCCCAGAGAAGCCGCATTCCGAGCCAGGCCCGTCAGGATAGACGGGGCAGACTCCGTGTGACTGGGCAGGGCCCTGTTCCAGCTGGGCAGGCAGCCCCATCCTGTGGGCAGAGCCTGGCCTGGGCTGGCACAGTCAGCTCCCTACAACGGTGGCTTCCATGATCCTAGTTTTGAAACTGGCCTGACTTCAGTTCCACCCTGGGTCCCCCTTGGGTCCTGCGGGCTGGATGGATGCCAGGGTGGCCTAGGACACATGCCAGGCAGCTGAGGCATCCAGGTATGGACCCAGCAGCAGGGTGGGTTGCTTTGCTCCTGGGTTAGGGCTGAGAGAGGGGATGAGAAAGGTTGCCCTTTAAATGGGTGAAAGATGGACTCGCTCATCCCACAACTATGTCCTGGGTGTGGCTTCTTTGGGCCACACTCCCACCCCTGGGAGTCACACACATACTGAACCACATAAGAAGAACCAAAGAGAGCTGGACAAGTGCCTCCTGAGCGGGGGGCTGGGCCCTGCTTTGGAGGGTCTGGGGGATGGCGGCTGGTCAACCACGCAGAACTGCTCCTCCTTCAGAAGCCACATCTCAGTGACTTCCTGGCCTGGGGGATTCGCCAACCTGACTCCCGACCACCTCTAAGGGGCCCCTGAGTCCTGCCAGTTCCAGCCCCTGAGGCTCTCTCCATCCCGGCCTCCCCTTCCCGCCCTGCCCTCACTGCCCCAGCTGGGCCACCGCCCCGCCCTCGTCAGCCACGCCCCGGCTCCTCCTGCCTCCCTGCCCCCGTGCGTCCTCCATGCTGACCCAGAGTGAACCTTCCGGAGCTTGAAAGTGACTGTGTCCCTCCCATGCCCCTTCAAAGGCTCCCTTGCCCCCAGCTGGGCCCTTCCACAACGGGAATATTTTAACTTCCCAAGTTAGATGCTAGGTAACACCAAGCATTTGTTAGCTGTTAGCTGTTTATGTAAAGAAGGTGATTCAACCCTCACACCTACAAGGCTACACTATTGCCCTTGTCTAATGAGGAACCTGAGGCCTGGAGAGGTCACACATGGTGGAAAGGGAGGATGGCTGTGGATGCCACTGCCCCCGCCTCCCATCAGGAGTCAGGGAGCTCTGCTTTTCCAGAAGGATCCGCCTGGACCCCTCAGGCCATCTGCCCCCTCCTCCACTAGCAGCCCTCTCAGTGGTCCCACCATTGATCCCCTATGACCTCTCCCAGTGACCGCTGAAAACGATGGGCGCCTCCCTTCTCCTGTGGGAGAGAAGGGCGGGGTTTCAGAAGGGATTATGATCATTTTGGAACAGCCAGCGGGCTGCTAAGGGGGCAGCTGGGACATTTATGAGTAAGAGGCAAGCCATCCCAAGGAACCAAGGTGGATGCGTCAGGACCCCTGGAGCGCGAGTCTGATGCTAACCTGAGTACAGGTGCCAAGTTCTTTAGTCCTGAGTGCCAGTCGTGGGCAGAGCCATTAAGAGGATGGAGTTTTTTGGAGGGAGTCGGGGGAAAGGGGGGAGCTTCAGTCAGTCTAAATAGGTGTGGGTGGTGGAGAGGAAGAGGAGGTAGGGCAGAAGAGAGACAAGAGCCATCTGATCAGTCCAGAAGAGAGGTGGACCCAGACCCGCCCCTCAGATCTGGGAGAAGTCGAAGGACTGTCCAGACTCAGTCGTGATACGAGACAAGACAACAAACGAGAGGAGTAGAGATGGGCGAAAGACGGGAAGGGGGGATATGTGTTCTATTTTTGGTTTTAACCACGAAAGTAACTCAGCTGGCTATTTTAAGAAGGGGGGATAAAAACACTGACAATGGTTACCAGTTCTAAAAGACAGCCCGCTGACTTGTCCAGCTCTGGGCTGTTGGCAGTAACCTTTGGAGGCCCTGCCCTTGTCCCCAGCTCCTGAGGAAGCTGGGCCCTGCAAACCACCTGCTGTCGTCGGGGGCTGGCGGGCGGTGGATGGAGTCCCCGGGCGTCTTTCTGTCTGCTCTGTCCTCTCCACGTGGGGCTGGTGCCCGCACAGCTGGGCTGGGCGGTGGCGCAGCTTTGGAGTGGGATGAGCCTGGCCCCACCTCTGAACTCGGACGCCACGCGCAAGGATCCGAGCCTCGGAGTCTCGGTTTCCTCATCTGTGAAACCAGGAGAAGACTGACTGCCTCCCTCACAGGTGTTGGGACTCTTCAGCCAGACAATGTACGTATGGTGTCAGCTAAAGGGCAGCGACGGGTCACTGCTAAGTCCCATGACTGTGACTTGGACCGAGAGCAGCAAAGAGTGGCCACCAGACACTCTCCAGCCCTGGGGCCCTGGTGTCAGCCTGCGCATCCTCGGGGGCACCCTGGGTATCTGGCGAGCCTGCCCTCTCGGCCACTGGGGAAGCCCTGCTTTGCAGGAAGCCATTTCCGTGGCAATCAGGGGACCCGTGGTCAGCACTGTGGATGTGAGTCACACTGACCACCTCCTGCCAGGTCAGCCCGAGGGCAACAGCCTAGAGCCTTCTCCCCACCACCCTGCATGTTCACTCACCGGGGCTCCAGCTGAGGGTTCCAGCTGCTCAACGCCTCCATCATCACGGCCACGGCCCTGGCTTAGGCACTGTCTCCCACCCAGACCTGGACCGTCACCTCCACACTCTCCTCTTTCAACATAAATCCAACCAGTGCTTTTCTCTGTCTAAATGTCATCCATGACCCCCCACTGCCTGAGGGTCAAAAACCGGACCTTTTCAGGGGCTGAGAGGGACAGCTGGGGCTGAGCTCAGCCCCGACCCACTGTGTTGTTCTCCCTCCCTTTGCGGACCTTGTTCTTTCAGGCGTTGGGGCTTCTGCCTGGGATGCCCGGCTCCCCTTCAGGCCGGCACTGGTTCACAGGTGATGACGAGACCACCCCCCACCGGCCCACCACACTGACTCGCTGGGCTGTCACCACACACCAAACACGGGGCTCTGCACTTCACAGCAGCTCCGCCGGCCCTCACCACAGCCCCTAAGGCAGAGGATGGGTACGCTGAGGGGCACAGAGAGGCCAGTGGCTTGCCCATGGTCACACAGCTTGTACGTTGCAGAGCAGGGGTTTGAACCCAAAGAGGTCTGGTTCCCAAATCCATACCCTTAACCACTAGATTACGTGCCTCTCGAACACGCTCAGCATGTGTCACGTAGGCCCTGGGAGACGTCAGAGAGCAAAACCAACCAGGTCCTGCCCTTGGGAAGTCTACAGTCTGGTGGGCGGCCACAAGTGACATTACAGACGGCAAAAATGCCCCGACGGAAAAGAGCAGGCACTGAGACAGTAGAGGGGCTGAGATTCAGACGAGCCGATGGGGACGGCTTTTAAGGCCCTACCCCAGTGTCAGCCCCGCAGTGTCACCTCCAACTGGGCAAACCGTGCCAGGCCTCATCCCACACTGCGGCAGTAACACTGTGGACAACAGCGACCAAATGACCGGCCTTCGCTAGATGTCAGCCTGCGCAGGACGTGGCGTGGACCTCTTGTTACTGCCCTACAGCCGCCACCACGTGTGGGCACAGCTGATGCCCACACCTGGCAGTGGAGTACAGGGATGCAGAGACGGGCCCGGGGGCCTCTGGACCCGTGTGCTCTCCCTCTGCTCTGCCCCCGCCTGCCTCGGCTGGACCCTGAGCTCCGGGGACATCTCTGTCTCACCGGGGCCTACCCTCTGGTGGGAAGGAGGGTAGAGGTTCAGCCAACGTCTGCGGAAGGAGCGGCCGAGCCTCCAGACCCCCTTGCCGCCCCAGTTCAGTGCTGAGCACCTGTCCCCACCACATCCCGGGGAACATTCCTCATGTTTCACTGACCCTAAGCTCCCTTGTCCACTCTTCTTTTATTTTTGGCCACGCCACACGGCTTGCGTGATCTTAGTTGCCTGACCAGGGATCGAACCTGGGCCCCGGCAGTGAAAGTGTGGAGTCCTAACCACTGGACCGCCAGGGAATTCCCCCCTTGTCCACTCTTGAGCCCCTCTGATACTGGGATGTTTCTTACAAACGATGACCTGTCAGAGCTCAGCTGGTAGATTTTTCTTTCTAGATTCAATGAAATATGGTTTGTAAATAGTAAGGAATTGTCTTAAAGGTCAAGGCCGATAGCAGCCCTAGTCCCACCTTGACTATGACCAGGTCTAGGGCAGGGCTCACCCACCCGGGGGATAGGGATAGAATGGGAGTTAGCTGACCGTGATCAAGAAAGCAGTGACACGGTGCGTCAGCTCTACCCAGAGCTCCCATGGGGGCCCTCTTTCGAGATCCTTCTCCCATGACTGGCACCCCTGCAAAGGTGCCCACAGCCGTTTTGTTTTTAGTCCACATTCATGGAATGTCATCTTTCCAGTGTAACGGCCACCTACTAACGTCACTCAAAGGAACCATGGTGAACCTCTGAGGAGATTTCCTTCTAGTCTTTACTGTTTTCAGGCTTTAAAAAACACATCTGCATAATTTTTTTTTAAAGTGTGTAATGGTATTGTGATTATGGCTTGTTTGTTGGTTCCTACATGGGAATCCTATTCCATGCCCTTAAGAGACAAGCTGAAATATTTATGAACGAAATGATATGCTGTTTGGAATCTGCTGTAAGTAGTACCCACCCTTTTGCTCGACTCCACTCCCCCCACCCACCAGCTGCCTCCATCCCTTGCCCAGTACCCCTTTATCCCATCTGCCCCCCAGTTGCCTCCTAGATGCCCTCTTCCCGCCAATCTATTCTCCATCCTATGACACGCTCGGAGCAGCTACTGTGCCAGGTGCTAGAGAGGCCTGTGCCCTGTGCCAGGTGCTAGAGAGGCAAAGAGGGAGAAGAGAATCCCTGCCCTTAGGGAGGCCCTACAGCGGTCAGTGAGAACAGCTGGACAGGCGTGTTCAGTGCAAAATGACAGGTGATGTGACTGAGGTCAGTCTGGGGCGCTGTGGAAGCCGGGAGCAGGGGGTCAGCACCTCAGGGGAACCGGGAAGGCTCCGGTGAGGAGGTGCCGACTGAACTGAGCACAGAGCACAAGCTGCCAGGCTGGGGAAGGTGAGGAGGGACGTTCCTGGTAGAGGAAGAGCACGTGCTGAATGAATGAATCCGTGATGAAACCTCAGGGATGACGGGAAGAAGAGCAGAGACGAGGGGCCTGAGGGTCAGTTTGAAGGACCTGAAGGAGGGAGAAAAGGCCATGCTGAGACGGGGAAAGATCCAGGAGCCCAAGGGAGGCTGAGGGTCAGGAGGGAGCAAGGCAGCTGGAGGAGAAAGGCAATGATGCCAATGGCTTGGCAGACCAGTCTTCAAAGCCAGACAGAGGGAATCAGGCACAGACACCCCCTAGCCTGCCCCCCAGCCGCTCCTTCCTCTTCCCCACCGAAAGCAGCAACCCCTCTCCCCTTTGCCAGAGCCCGGTCCAGGAGTGGGTGAGCTACCCAGTCCGGATCCCTGGGGAGTACAGGGTGTCGGCGGGGCCTTGTCGGGGAGGGGAGAGCCTTGTCCACCCCCCCACCCCCCGGTCTCCTTCTGTCCTCTCTTCTGGGAGCCAGCATGAGAGCACGGCGCCTGGAGCTCGGGCCGAGGTGACACGCTCAGGACACAAAGCCAACATATTCAGGACAGAGAAAGAAAAAGCCTGGACGTTGCAATACATCGTGGATCTGTGAGACCAATCCTGGAACTGCCGACCTTCCGACTTCTTGCCAAGTAAGCCCAGCGCGTGGGGCCGGCTCGCCTGTCTCTCGGTCACTTGCAGCCGAGGTACCCCGAAGCCTGGTGGCAGCCTGCGGCGTGCAGACCGGCCCTCTCCCCGCTTCCTCCTCCCGTCGCCTGGGCCTTCTGCCCGCTGCTCCCTGTGGGGCCTGCCCTGACCCCCAGAGGGCCTTCCCCTCCACGCTGGGCCAACGGCACTCTGCGCACACCACAACCACAAGCTCTGCTTAGTGTTACAATAACCCTATAGCATTTACTTCTTTGTTTCTACGTCTCTCTCATTAGGCTGTGAGCTCAAGGGTGGAGGTTACAGCTTGTGAGTCCTTGAATTCTCTACACCACACAGGATGACCGGGCCTGTGAAAAACCTGCAGGATGTGTTTGATGAATGACTGAATGAAGGATGAGGCCGTATTCACCACGATCGTAAGCCCTTAGAGCACTTTAATTTAAATGAAGTACTCCCACCCTTTGGCCTCATTGATCCCTTAGTAGCGGTTGTGCAGAAATCCTAATCTTTCTTCAGCTCAGCAGTCCTGCGAATGTTTTTAAAAAGCACCGTGTGCCTCCTTCATCTGACCTCCACGTTACCATCCTCAGTTCCTGTGACCACTCCATTCTGGAAGTGACTGCTAGAGCCTTCACCGTTCCCACCGATCCCCCTGGGACCTGGGACACCACCCAGCTGTGCTGTCCTCCTGGAAACAGGGTGGGAACCCACTCACCTGCCCACATGGGATATGGTATTTGTGTTAATTCACCCTGTGACTACATTGGATGTTTATCGACTCTACTGCATGGAACTGACTCCTGCAGAGCTTGTTGCTGTGAGAGACACTCTCCACTGGCCCACATTGTTTAGCTTTTCTAGCCTCCCTTGCAACCAGAAGAGGCCCTGTGTTCTGGCCACTGAGGTGTGGGTGGAATTTTCTTCCCAGTGGCTCCTGGGGAAGTTTTTCCTCTCCTGATAACAGAGGCAGCACCAGAGGGTGCCTTCACCTGTGCTCTCTGTTACGTGGGGGCTAGCAAGAGGAGGAAACCAATATGCTGAAGCTTGGGGTGGTGGGTGGAGAAATACAGAAAGAACCATTAGGAACAAACTCATCCTAGATGGACCCTGAACCCAGACATTTTCACTCTAAAGGAAACCCGCCAGGTCCCTTTCAATTCTAAGGGGAAGCAATGAGGCGGGAAAGTTAGGAGAGTAGGATCTGGACACAGACAAATCCCAGTGCAAGTCCTGACTGGAGCACTCACTAGCTGTGTGTCCCTGAATGAATTCCTTAACCCCTCTGTGCCCTCGTTCCTCCCCTGCAAAATAGGGATAACTAAAGCACTCACCTTCCAGCGTTATGTGAGGAGGAAATGAGAGAATGCACTT
Organism: Globicephala melas; assembly: GCF_963455315.2. NCBI lineage: Eukaryota > Metazoa > Chordata > Mammalia > Artiodactyla > Delphinidae > Globicephala > Globicephala melas. The sequence continues at coordinate 12,215,165 of NC_083323.1, forward strand.
CATGTGCTTTGCATCCCACCTAGCACAACAGCTAACACCAAAACAAACGTTACCAACTACAAAAATATCAACCTAAAAATCACTGTGTGAAAATTTCAAGCATTCCCATAAAATAGATTTTTAAATCACATACATGCAGAAGCCATTCATTTTTCCCCAGCCAGCACTGTCCTGAAGCCTATTTTCCAAACGAATAGCTCTTTCCAGACCTAGCATGGAAAGTTCCATCCGTCTCCTAACTTGCTGAGCCATCCTTCCTCAAAGCCCTGGCTGCCTCTCCCCTGCCATTTTGTAACCACAGGCCACAGGAGGAACTCTAAAATACTTTACAGAGGCATAACTTTGGCAACCCACAATTTTAAAGTTGATATAACTAACTATAGTACCTAACTGAAGAAAATTTCAGTTAGATGAAGGATGGCTTTTAAAAAACTATCTAGGTAAGAAGGAGCAAGGCCATGAAAGTAGAGAGGCGTGAAGGGGCTGGCCAAGGTGTATATGACGTTCTTTTTTTGTTCCCCCAACTCACGAATGTAAAAGATGTTACTGACAAATGTATGTATGTAGGTATGTACGTACCTATCGAGAGATTTAAGGAATTGCTCGTGCTATTATGGAGGCTTGGGAAGTTCAAAATCTGCCGGGTAGACCAGCAGGCTGAAGACCCAGAGGACAGATGCAGCTTAAGTCCAAAGGTCATCTGCTGGCAGAATTCCCTCTTCTTGGGAGGCCAGTCTTTCTTCTATTCAACAGATTGGATGAGACACACACACACTACGGACAGTCATCTGCTTTTCTCAAAGTCTGACTTAAATGTTCATTTCATCTAAAAAATACCTTCATATAAACATCTAGATTAACGTTTGGCTAAATATCTGGGTACCATGGCCTGGCCAAGTTGATACATGAAGTTAACTACCCCAAGGGTTTATCCTGCATCAATACAAACAAGTTCCACTGGTACAGGGGACACCTCTGTCTGTCCTTCAGTTCTCCTGGTCTCAGCCTGTGTGGCCTCGCTGGCTCCTCCCCCCCCCCCAGCTCCCTCCTTCCTTTCTCTACCTCCCCTGCAGGAGCAAAGCCCAGGTGCTCCCCATGGGTGTTGCACAGCTGCTTGGCTCTCTGTGGCACTTTTTGGTGCTTTCTCAGTTGTCAAGCTTCCCACCTCCGTGGGGGCGGAGGTTCTGTCACTTGCCTGCGGGATGCGGCTGGGAAGGGGAGGAGCTGGCACTTGAACCCACATCTTCTGATGCAGGGTCTAGGCTCTGACCCTATTCAGACTGCTGACGTCCCCGTGGTCAAAACGTGCCACCTGGGAACATGCTAGGTGCGCTCATGGGCAAACGTAAAGACATTTTTAGAGTTACCTATTTACTTGAACGTCGAGTAGAAGGGAAAAAACACAAACTAGCTTATCAAAGTCATGATTTCAGGATATAATTACACAGGATAAGGTCAAATTTAAAAAGTGAGTGAACAAAAGGAAAACACTCTGAAAATAAAACTAAAGGTGGTACATGAAGGGCAGACACATATCATAAAGGTGGTACACGAAGGGCAGAAGTCTGGAGAGTGCTAGCCTAGACGGAGGCCTCCTTGGTAAGAAGGTAAAGAGTTAACTTGTCCTGAATCCTCCTGCTTCTCACGGGGTGATGGTCCCAAGCTAATTAGAAGACACTGAGGGTTTTTGTTTTTTTCTGAAACCAGAAGGACGGAACTCCAGGACTTTACTCTTATTTCTTTGAGCTCAGGGAGGGAACAAAACCTATTCACCAGTTCCATCTGTAGGGTCAGGCAAAGGCTTTAATTCCCAAGTGAGAACCGGCTCCACCCCGCAGCCTGAAACCTGACCTGTCTGTGGCTGTGGCTGCCACCCAGCCTGCGACTGCTCATTCCCAGTGACACCAAGACCAGACAGAGGCTGTGCTGGAGCCAGGGCCCTGGGTGGGCACCTGGGCTCTGCCTCGAACTTAGACTACATCCCAGCAATGATGATAATACCGGGTAAAAAATCACAACAGCTAACAATTATGGACAATTACAGTCTGGCGGGCACCGGGCCGAATGCTTCACAACGTGACAATACTACAATTTCCCAACACAGCAACGCAGCAATCCCAACTGATACGTGCTATCATTATCCTTATTTTTTAGACAGGAAATTGGAGAACAGAGAGGTTAAGTAACTTGCTCCAGGTAACAAAGCAGGGGAAGGATAAACCAGGACTCAGACCACCTGGCCTGACTCAGGAGCACATCCTGGATGCCTTACTGTGTAGCATGCGGCTAGCTGACACAAAGCCCTTTCTAGACATTTGTCCCTGTTATCCTTAAGACAGAAATTCTGGGTTCTAACCTGGCGCCAGCACTTATGGATCAAGGAGTTGGAGCTTCAAGATGCAAGGGCTCCCCACGGCACAGAGTGGGAAGCGGTAGAGATTCTGACTCAGGGGGTCCAGGGCTGGAGCATCCTCAAACATCTCTGACAGGGGTGCTCTGGGACCCCAGTTTGAAGAACAAATAACTTAATCATTCTGCCTCTGGCTAAGAGGTCAGCAAACTATAAACCCACGTGCCAAATGCAGTCTGCTTTTGCATGGCCCACAAGCTAAGGATGGTCTTTACATTTTTAAATGGTTGAAAAAAATCCAAAGAAGAACAAATTTCATGACCCGTGAAAATTATATGAAACTCACATTTCAGCGTCCATAAATAAAGTTTGATTGGAACACAGTCACGCCCTTTCATTGACTTATTGTCTGTCTGCCGTCGTGCTCTGAGGGCAGAGTTTAGCCATTTGCGGCAGAGGCCATATGGACCATAAAATCCAAAATATTTACTATCTGGCCCTTTAAAGTCTGCAAATCCTGGTCTAGTCTACCCTGCCAGCCATGCAGCATCCTCCTTACAGCCTCCCTCCCCTCCAACCTCTGCCTTCATACCTCCAGGGTTAGGGAGCTCACCACCAAACAAGGCAGCCAGGCCCACTGTGAAAGGCGCTGGCACTGAGCTCCTCTGGCAACCGGCCACTCTGCCCTCTAAGCCTGTGCAGTTGGTTCTATCGCCCCTCTGCAATGCCCAGCCGTGTGCTTCTTTCCTCCAGCATCAATCCTTCCTGTCCTCATCGTCCCCTCAGTTGTTCAATTCTCTGGGAAACAGAGGGAGGACGGTGGCACCTCTGTGTGACAGGTAAGGGAGGCAGGGGAGAAGGAGTGTGACATAGTCAGCAGTGGAACTGCAGCTGGACCCAGGTCTCCTGCCGCCCCGCCTGGTGTCCCCTTGACAACCTTGCTTGAGTGTCCAGTTTGGTTTCCACTCATCACTCCCAAAATGGCAGCCCCGAGGGCCCGAGGTGTTCTCTTCCTGCTAATGCCCATGGTCTCTTACCTATGATGCCTTCCGGTGGCCGCCCTGGCTTGGCCTTTGTGGAACTAAGCGTGGCTCTCCCCGACCTTTCACCTCTCCCGTCCAGCCCAGGACTCAGTCTTAGGCTCTGGGCTCTCCGCCTGGTCCATCTTGTTCTCCCGCACCCGCTGCCTGGGGCTGGTCCCCAGGCACTGCCCATGTTTATAGTCTCTGCTGCTTGCGGCTTGCTCTCCTGAGTCACCTGCATCTCTAGTTCAAAGGGCCAGGGGTGAGCCGACAGTCTGAAGTGGAATATGGGGTTCTTGGGTTGCCTTCTGACGTCTCTCTATAAGACACAGCCAGTAAGGGCTGTCCTCAGAGAATACCTGGGAAGGGTTTTTAAATCCTTGGAAGAAGAGGGCTGTGTCAACACCAGCTAGTACTCAGCTATCTGGGATCCTTTCAGCCCCAGGCTGCTGCCCACGGGAAATGGGAAGCTCTCCTGATAGATAAGGGTGTGCGCAAAAAACGTCACCCGCCATTTCTGTAAACAAAGGCAGCTGTGGCCATCAAGCCTCTGGCCACTGCAGCACCCTCCCCTCACCAAAGGTGCACCTGAGTGGAATTCAGGATGGAGAAAAACAGGATATTGGCACTAGATACTGAAGATGCATGTCAAAGGGCTGATTTCAATAAGCCCAGACTCTTGCATCTTCCCACACAGAGGAAAGCACTAAAATCATTAACTTGAGATGTCTGTTTTTTGTGATTAGCAGTAATCTTTTTATGTTTGACTACTTTCTTTTCCCCCCAGCAAAAACTCCTGTATGTCCTGGCTCCTCCCTCACCTCTTTGGAGCAGTCCCTCAGAGCTAGCTGAGAGGCTGCCTCGCAGGCTGTAATCCTCAGTAAGGTCTCCAGATGAAACATAATTCTCAACTTTTAGGTTGTGCATATTTTTCTTTAGTGGACAGGTGAGTGACGTGGAAATGTGCACAGGTCCAGGGGTGCATTGCAATCAGAAAAGCTAGTCTGTGGGTCAAACGATAACTGTATGTTGGAGGGCTGGGATGCCGCATATTCCAAACAGGTGTTGATCAGCCAGAGGCAGTGTGGTGAGGGGACGAGAGAGGACCTCAGCTTTGCAGCCAGAGACTCTACTGAGCTGTGAGACCTTGGGAAGTGACACCTGCCTTCAGACTTACCTTTAGTGACATGGGAAAAAATAGCAAAACCCTGCAGGGTTGAAACTGAGTCTCCCTAAAACCGACGTCCTCTGCCGAATTCCTGATTAAGCTCTCCATCCAAAACTATTCCCTTTCTCGTCCTGACGAATATCAAAGAGAAGGGGGCTTTGAAACTGAGCGGGACCCTGTGGGGTCCTTCCGGGCACAAAAGCTTTTCCGTGTCCCCCTTCCCTCCCTTCCTTATTTCTTGTTTGTGGGAAAAAGGCTTCAGCCTCCTAAATCTCCCCGAGTGCCAAAGTGCAGATTCAAACAGTTACTAATTAGGGAAGGGAGGGAAGGCAGAAACAAAGGAAAGGCAGTCAAGAAACACTGGTGCAGCGATAAAGCAGAGTCCCAGCTCCTCCTCGAGGGATTTACTTAACAATCTGATACAAATCTCTGAGTTCTTCTGCTGGACCTAGGGGTCCCACCCAGGGGGAGGATGGTGACTTCAGGTCTGCCCAAGCAGACCCCAGAGTGGAGGGAACCAGAAGGTTGATGCCTGAGATTCCTGGAGCACCATCGTGTCACCTCCCCACCAACCAATCAGAGGAAAGTTACAGACCCTGCACTCCCCCCAACCCCGCAACCAATTTTGCCTTTAAAAACTCCTCCCTGAAAACCATCAGGGAGTTTGGGTCTTTTGAGCACAAGCAGCCCATTCTCCTTGCTTAGCCCTTGCAATAAACCTTTCACTGCTCCAAACTGTTTGGTTTGTTTAGCCTCACTGTGCATTGGGCACACGAACTTGGGTTCGACAACAGGGTCGTGATACCAGCGTGGCACCTGGCATTTGCTCACAAACTGTTACTTTCCTTTTCTCCTTTCTTTCCTCGTACTATGCGCCAGGCACCATGCTAGGAGCCAAGGGTCTGGATCAGTAAGGTACAGCACCTGCCCTCAGGAAGCCCAGGCTAGACGGGGAGACACATGCACAACTACTATCAGAATGGGACAGTGCTATATTAGTGTGATGACGGTGAAAATAATAAAAATGACAATGGTGTTTCCCAAGCACTGACAATGTGCCAGGCCCTCTCCACGGAGCAGCTCACTTCACTCTCACAACCATCCTGAGAGGTGGATGCTGGTATAACCCCCATTCCACCCAGGAAGGAGCAGAGGCTCAGAGCCCAAAGGCAGACAGTGAGGGAGCCTGCAGAGCTAGGGTGATGGGAGGGCACAAAAGCAATGGCTGGATCTGAAGGGGTCAGAGAAAGCCTCAGGGAGGAGGTGACGATGCCCGGGGCTTTGAAGGATGCACCGGGAGCAGGCAGAGGGAGCAGCAAGCACAAAGGGGTGTAGGTGGGTGGCTGGGGACTTTGTGAGTTGAGAGACACTCACCCCTGATTAACACCGTCAGGACCCACTGTGCTCAGGGCTGCCAACTGGACAGGACTCTACTCTCAACAGAGAGATGGAGTTGGCAGGCTTGAGAAGAGATTATTTCACCCCTGCAGTTTACAGAAATGCAAGCAGCTAATACTAGGTCATTAGTAATAGTAATCACAGCCAATCAGGGCTGTTGCCATCTCTTTATCAAAAAAAGAAAAGAAAAAAGAAAAGAAAAGAAAAAAGGAATACTGAGGGTATTAACTCAAATGGCAGACATTCTTCATTTAATCCTACTTTTAGAGCTTCTTCAGCTTCGGTTCAGATATCAGGGGCTCAGGGCAGTTCATCTCAGCTTTCCTGTCACTTCACTGGGGTCCTTGGGTGAGTGCTAGTCTCTACCTCCTCTCTCTGGGCCTCAGTCTCCTGTATAAAATGAAGGGGATGGGCTAGAACAGAGGGTTTTAATGTGTGGTTTCCAATCCAGTGGCCATCTCAGATCTACAGGGTCACGAACTCTGGGGATGGGGTCCAGCCTTCGATGCTTTAACAAGTCTTCCAGGGGATTCTGATGAGAGCCCTGGGTCACAAGAGCCCCAGGGTAAGGACTGTTCCTGCAGTAATACTTGCTCTGTGCTCTAAGGTATTAAGGGTTAGTAACTCTTTGGACTGAGTTATCTCTTGCCCAAGACAGGCAACCTTTCAGAGTAAGAAAAGAAACTCTTTTCTTTGACCATCTAAAGCCCAGAGTCCAGACGAGTTTTTCTAGAGAGGCTCAGGCACATGTGGCTGACTGTGAAAGCCGGAATTTTTTTGGGCGGGGAGGGGTAGGAAGTCTCAAACTTGGCATGTGATGAAAGCAGTGGTATCTGCAGCTAGAGAAATAAAGATGAGAGACAAGCTGCCTTCTCTTTTCAGCTCCAAAACAATGACTCACCTGTGCATGTGTGTGTGTGTGTGTGTGTGTGTGTGTGTGTGTGTGTGTGTGTGTGTGTAGTAGGTGGGGCAGGGAGGTGGCCCTGAGAGGTACAGCTTCCCCTCTCTCATCCAGGAGCTTCCTGGTGTGTAAATTCTCTACTGACAGCCTCCTCTTGAAGACATTTCATTACAAAACCTCAGAAGAGCCGCAAATGGCCACGAGGGCGATTTCAACAGAGCTGGGTCAACAGACTTAAGCGAGGTTTGGCTTCCAAGATAGTAAGAATGGAAAGAATATCTTGTCTAAAAGATCCAATTTTCCCAGTTTGAACTTAAGGCTAAAAACCGTCAAAAAGTTGGAGAGAGTTTCACAGTACTGCCCTGGGCTTCTTCATGCAAGGAGGCACACCCAGACTGCCCTGGAGAAGTGTTAGCGGTTTGGGCCACGGCCTGTGGGTCCTCTCTGCGTTGGTGGGCAGAAATGAGTGCCTATGAGACCAACTGTCCAGCCATTTTCAGGAATTCGAGACCCTCACTTGGCAGTGTCTCAGTAACAATAATAAATATTACCACTTTCTTTTATATAGCATCGGCCACGTGCCAGGCGCTAAGTCCTTTACATTTATTAACGAGTTTAACCTACACAACAACCTCACGGAGGTCGGGATCATTATTATCCCCTAATCACAGGTGAGGAATCCTCCCTACAGAGGCAACGTCACAGAACTAATAAGTCTCCCGTCAATAGGGGGCGAGAGATGCAGGAGATCTGGGCTCTGAGTGAGCCTGTGTCTCTGCCACAGGGCTTGGCCATCCCCTCTACTGAGAAATGAGGGAGACCGAATCAGGTGGTTTCTAAGATCACTCCCAGCTCAGAGTCTGCGACTCCATGCGGTCCATCTGATGCCGGTTGGTGAGGGCGGCCAAGGCCGGCACGTCCTGAAGCTTTGGCCTGGCTTCCTCATGGAACGGGTTCCTCAGCGTCTAGCCCCGGCCCGGGGGAGGCAGGGCTCCCTGTCCCCCTCCCAGCAAGACGCCAACCCAGCCGCCAAGCCCTTGTCTCCTGGTCCTGGAGAATGGACTTCCAGCCCTTCTCAGGTATCCGTGTCCGCAGCGCCGAGTGAGCCAGGAATGAGACGGCAAGGGCCCAGGCGGCGCGACCTGCGCCGGGGAGGCGACGAGAGAAACATTCGAGGGGCCCATGGACTGCAAAACCACGCAGTCCCTTTAACCCCCCAAACTTTCTCCCTTGATTAGCGACCCTAGCAGCCGCACATTGGCTGAGTCGCGGCCGCCAGGACCCGCCTTCTCTCTTTATCTATTGGTTGCTGTCGGTATCCATCACAAGCCGAGGCTTCTTAGTGGACCTCGGCTTTTGTCAATCAAAGCAGGCGGGCGGTTGGGCGGGGCCAGGTCAGGCAGAGACACTCCAACCTCGTTCCTCTCCCTGCCTCCCTCAGGTGTGTAACTGGGGACCTGGAGGCGCGCCGGGGGGCCGGTGCCGGGCGCGGAACCCTGCGCTGGGGCTGGGCCGGGCCCGGGGGACTTACCGATGCGCTGTCCCACCGGAGAGCTGAACGGGTTCCCCAGGAGAAAGTCCATCGCCACGGCTGCCGCTGCCACTGCCACTGCCACTGCCACCAAGCCGGGGAATCAGCTGACAGCAACCGCGAGCGCCGGACCCGTCACGTGACGCGCCGGACGGTCCTCGAGGAGGCGCGGCTGGGGCGGGGCAGAGGGAGTCTGGAGCCGGCCGCAGGCCCCGCCCCTGACATGGAGGGTCGGCGCCTCGAGGCGGAGGACGATGACCTCACTGCGGTTTACTCGGCGTCGGTGGACGTCACGCACGACGTCGGGCGGCTGCGGGCCTGCGGCGCTTGGGTCTAAGCCACATCCTTCACGTCTCTTTAAGGATTAGGGGCGTTGTCTTTGATCTCTACACACCCAGAAAACCCAGTCTTAGACCAGGGAAATGACTTGGGTAAGGTTACCCGGCAAGCTGAGACTCCAGCTCTCGCTCTTAGTTTTAGCCTCTAGGACCTCACTATGACTACACACCCACTGCTGGGTTTGACAGCCTCTCTGGCCTGTTGTCTCCCTGCCCAGAGAAGACTCTTCCTATTTGAGATCGAGGTCTCCCGGCTGCAAAATGTATCCAGATTCCGTTACCTCAAAATAGGAGGGAAGGGCCAAGGGTTTTGCGGCACCTTGACACTGAGAGCCAACTCAGTGAATTGCAGCTAGGGACGGGCTAGAGCCCAGGGTGGTAGAAAGCACACAGATGTCACGAGTGGGTCCTGGGACCCATCTCAGCCATTCATTTACTGTGTGATTCAAACAGCGGGCTTCCATTTTCTCTGGATTCTGGAATTAGGTCAAGGACCTTTCTTTTTTTAGGTCACTGGCTCCTTTGAGAAAGTGTAGAAAGCAGCGGAGCCTTTCTGAAGAAAAAAGGCAGAGATACAATTTGACCTCAGGGAGTTTCTGGGGTCCCTGAGGTGCAGCAGTGGACCCCAAGCTAAGAATTAAGAATCTCAAAGGCTCTTCGCAGCTTTGTAATTCTAATATCTTCAACCTTCTCGTGTGCTGTGTTTCAGCTATGTCATCTACTCATTAGATACCAATATTAGATCTATTGGTTATTTTTTTTTGCTTCTAATGACATGCACTCCAAAAGATACAATAACCACTGCTTTGGTAGTTTGGGTTACTGCTGGATGCTTCAGTATTTTTTGGGCATATCTGTGAATTTTAAATTTGAAAGGCTAGTAAATTGCAGAAATTTAGGACGATAGAAAACGTGAATTAGATCTTAATCACTTCCGTTAATCTGAGCAGTCATAGGGGCTGACATCTTTACCGTACAACATAAAAGCTTTATGGACGTCATGTACTTCTGTGCTTTGAAGTGTTTTAATAATGCTCATGAGACCTGTTAATACATGCCCATACCCCCAGTAGTCTAGATGCTCTTTGAGGGCTGGGATGCTATGTCCATTTCTCTCACTGTTGTGCAGCACAGTGACTAACGCATGAAAATCTAAATCAATCTACCTTTCTGTAATGGTATTTGGACTATAAGGGGAGATGTACACTTAAGATGATCTTCATGTCAGGTACCTTCCATGTTTTTCTTCATTTAAACATATTGCTTGGTTGTATGGAATATATTTAGCATGATTTTCCATTGGATTCTTCCATTAACAACCTTTAACATCCCCATGTTGGGTGGTGATTTAACCAGAAGTTCTTGCCTTCTTGCACCACTCTGGTTTAAAGTGATTATGGGCAGGGCTTCCCTGGTGGCGCAGTGGTTGAGAGTCCGCCTGACGATGCAGGGGACACGGGTTCGTGCCCCGGTCCGGGAAGATCCCACATGCCGCGGAGCGGCTAGGCCCGTGAGCCATGGCTGCTGAGCCTGCGCGTCCTGAGCCTGTGCTCCGCAACGAGAGAGGCCACAACAGTGAGAGGCCCACATACCGCAAAAAAGCAGAGATTAAAGTGATTATGGGCAGATCTTGGCTTTCTGCGAAGAATAAAACAGCCATAAGTTTTATGCTTCATGGTAAGAAACCATATACCCCCAAACAGGGAGTGAAATCATAGCTCTATGTAAACAGAAAGCTATTTAGCTATTATATTAGAAATGGAAGTGTGTGGATTTTGTCAATACAATAGATAGGAATGTAAATTGCAAACATTAAATGTAGTACAGAACTAATTAAAACTATGTGTTCAAAGTGTTTCCTAACAGGAACAAACTCATTTAGTAAAAAGTCTGTTTTAATTTTTCCTTTTAAGTGTTTTAGCAATATCAATATCAAAATGCCAGACGCAAGAGAGAGGAGATGTGGGGATATATCTATATGTATAGCTGATTCCCTTTGTTATAAAGCAGAAACTAACGCACCATTGTAAAGCAATTATACTCCAATAAAGATGTTAAAAATAAAAAGAAAAAAAATCTAATGCCTTCCTAAGGATAAAAATGTTTTAAGTCCTTTAAAATTGACATATTGCATAAATGTAACATAATTATATCCTTTAAGTACTTTTAGACAAAAAAATCAAGATACTTTGCCTCCAAAGCTTAAAGACAACAGGATGACAAGAAAAGTGAGGTCTGTATAGTAAAATCCAGCTAGGACAAAAGGACATTTGAACAATGAAAAGGTCTGACAGTTTTCCTACAATCACATTTGCTCAGGACTGCATATAATGGGGAAGGATTCTGATGAATTACATACACAATTTAACTTTGAAAGTGGCCTGGGGTTGAAGAGAGCCTCAGCTTTGGGGTCAACTGTACCAGTGTGTTTATTCTGGCTTTGCCATTTATGTAGCTGTATAAACTCAGGAAAAGTACTTTTCTGCATCTGTCTCCTCATTTGTAAAGGGGGATAATATTCATAAAGCCTTGGGGAGGAGTAAGTGTGATAAAATATGCCAATCACTCTAGTCGTTCAGTAATATAGCTGTCTCATTTTTGCTGCCTCTCCGTAAGAAGTGAGCCTTTCAACCAATCATAGTATTTTGCTATTTATGACTATTAACAACCTTGTGTTTGAATTGAAATTTTTACTTTGAAAGGTCTGATCTCATATATTGAATGTTCACAATACTACTAAACTTCATGTCAGGCTGGCTGGCTTCAAGGCTTGTAGACAGGGAAGTGACTAACACTATTTTACAGATTAGACTGCAGATGCCCATAAAGATTAAGTGACCTATCCAATCCAACATCACTCAGTAAGGACAGTACTGAAACACATGGTTTAGCACAAGATTTGGATGTGATTCTTATACAAGACTCATAGGTATTTCTTGAGTTAGGCCAACAATGTAATGTACAGACAATTTCATTTGCCAATGAATAGAGCTACGCTTATCAGAGCCACTGGCTTTGCAGTTTGCAAGAGAGAAGATGAGAGTCCGCAACGTAAAAGTTACTAGAAACAGAGCAAGATGTTTGTTAGGAAGATGGCTATGATCAGAAACTTGACCTCTATTCCAAACGGATTTTTTTTTAAAGAAAATTATGGTAGGACATAGTGTGAAAGACAGGTTTAAAATTTCATAGCAACTTTCGTTAGCAACAGGGAAAAGATAGCTGACACTGGACTACAAATATTAAAAATGTGATTTTTAATAATATAAGTACAAAATTTTATTTCTTTATACAACTGTAATGGGATTTGGATCAAACAGCTAGAATTTATTTAAAAAACAAAATAAAACAATGATATAAAAATTGCAAGAAGGTCTGAATCCAAAGTTTTTCCTCTAATAGTACCAAATACCACAAGGAACAGATTATTATACAAATGTGTACAAATTTTAAATACAAATACAATAGGTTTGGATTTTAAAGGAAAACAAACAAACAAAAAGCAGGTCCTCGTCAGGACTTCATTAATGTGTACAAATGACAATGGTAGGACTGACTTCTTTCTGTACTAATCCACGTCTCCGAGGCCCTTCCTTGATACCCTGTGTCAAACAGAAAACTGACATGGGTACAGAGGAGGCATGGGATAGGTGCTAACACACAAAATTAAACCAGGATTTCTGCTCTTCGTGATTTTGGTTCCCAAGAATTCCTGTTTCCTTCTGTTTCCCAGTTAAATTTCAAAACTGCTCTGAGGTGAGAAAGGCATTAAGCAGCCAGAATACCTTTAAGAAACACAGCCCTGTGACCACACTGGTGGGAAAAAAGGAAAGAATTAAATAGGATGCAGCAGAATTAAATAGGCTGGCGGCACTGTCCTCCAAGATCTACTTTGATGCTGCAGTGCTCCGTCCAGGCCAAGGGAAGAAAGCAGTCACCTCAGAGCTTGGTTTTGACGTGGACTCTCAAACCGAATTTAAAAACAACACTGAAGTGCTCAACTGTTTTCTTTGGAACTGGGAAGCAAAAGCCTGGTTCTTTGGAAATAAGGGCAGCTGGGAATGGTAACATTCCTTTTTATTTACTTTCTTGACATTATTCATTTTTAAAGAACTAGAATCCCAACATAATGATTCCTTTTTGGGGCGCGATACCTTAAAGTGTAGATGATTTGGAGTTTGCAGAGGAGACCAGAGGAAGGAAGGGAGGCAGAAATGACAAATCTGTATCTTCCACATGCTGTTGCTGGTGGAGGCTCTTGTTTTTAAATTATATATACAGAAATTTACAGGATAAATTAAAATCTAGGAGAGTTTTAAGAGTTAAATACACATAATTAAACACACATTCACACACGCACATAAATAACCCTACATGAGAACAGAGTACTTTTTTCGCAATTCGCTTATGTGTGGAATGCAGAACGCTGTGTATCTGCCCAGCAGGGGAGCCAATGAGATGAACCCAGGAATCAGCCTGGGCAAAGCTCACCTTCCACACCCGCCAAGCAGCTAAGCAGCAGAACTGTGAGCTAAGCTGACGCGGCCAATGGAAGATACCAGCTCTTAATTCTGCAGACCAAATGCTCTGGGTCAGCTCACAATACAGGCCATTCAACTGGTGGCACTGACAGCTTTACCTTCTCCAGGGCTCACAAATCTCCTTGGCTCCGGCTGAGGCTGCCAATGGTACCAATGACTACAATAAGTTTTGCGACATGGACACTGGTAGAGCAGGAATTGGAATGAACCCCCTACTAAGTTAACTTAAGCCATCGCAATAACTTTCAGATGGGAACGATGTTATCACTTCCCACCTAGGTCACTTCAAGTTGAAAAGCTTTGTACTTTCAGTTAACTGACATCTTCCCATAATCTTTCCCATTACATTTCAGACTGTAAGACAGGTAAGGCAAATGGTCAGTGATGGGTCTGGAGGTACAACTGAGTTTGGAAAAAAATCACATTTTAGCTGACCTTAAAGCGATGCACTTGGCATCCAGAACAAGCCCCCAGCCCCCAAGTTACACTGATTTTTAAGGCAGATTTATCCACCACAGTAGAAGAATCCCAAGCCCATATTCACGCCAAGGTTTCCTCTTGGCTAAACCTTTGCCATTTCATAAAATTATTAAAAGCAAAGTAGTTACAGTCCTATGTATATATTATACATTATATATATAGATATATATATATATGCATATATATAAAAATTTAAAACCTACACCCAGATGCCAGTGAAGGGATCTGGAACAGTCACATATACACAAGCCAGCAACAGGCAGGATAAGGTTTCTGTCCCAGGAGTCTTTGCTGTCACAGTCCAGGCATGATGTAAGCAATGTTGTCTAGTGTGTTTGACTGCAAAACAAAGGAAAAAGGTTCAGCTGAAGAGTATTTTACCTTAGTTCCCTGAGACATATTTCTTTATTCAAGGGAGAGAGATGAGAAAGAAAATCTAGAGTTAGAGAAAACAGGGAGAGAGAAGATGTCACGCCGTTGTCTGTTATGCTGGGAGCTTTTCTGCTGGCTTCTCCCGTTAACCCTAGTAAAATAGAGGCAGGAGACTCCTGTACTTTCTTTGTCTCTGGAAGAGCAAACAGGCAACACAGGAGGTGCAGTACCTTAAGGGCTACAACGCTTCCCTCCAAAGGAGAGAAATCTTAGGAAACGGCGTGTTTGCTGTTTCACTGAAGGCCTGGCAGGCATTCAACACTCAGTGTCATGTTCACGGGGCGACAGCCTATGGCAACGCTGTATCCAGGAAGCCTTATGGGCTTGTGCTTCACAGGGCTCATGAAGGCAGGGCCTCTCTGGCTCCCAAGGGGTCTGGCCCCCAAATCCCAGGAAACAAGGAAACTCACCAAGACCTGTTTGGGACAGCCATTCAACTCAGGTAGTTGTGTGGTCAGACACGCCAAGGGGCCAAGCGCACAGATGATGGAATCCAGAAGCACTGACAAACTGCCGGACACAGCAACCATGCCCTGAAAAGGAGAGCGTGACAGGAGAGGACTGAAGCTTGACTCACACTCCTGAGGCTCCCTCCAGGCTCTGGGTGAGTTCCTTGCACGGTTCTTTAAGTCCTGGGTGGTTCTATGAAACTTGTGGCAGAAATGGAAGGTCTCTGCTTTGATAAGAATACATTCCCAGGTTTCCTTTCTATATTCCTAATCCACTGTACTCTCTGTGAGACCTTAGGTTAGTCACTTAGGAACAGTAGGAAAAAACCCCGAAAAAACCTATATCGAAAAATCGTAAAAAATGCCTCATCTATTCTGGAGACCTGCTGGGAAGATTTGTGGAGATCATGTATGCAAAAGTATTTTTCTTATGAACTCCACAAATATAGCTCAAATGTGATAACCATGAGAATTCTACACATTAACATTTAACACAAACACACACACACACACTTCACATATGTGGCTTTTCTGATAGTGGATGATACCACTTTTCTGTTCTTTTTAAAATTTAACTTATAAAATGCATATTGTTTATATCTCTGTGATTCAAAGACATAGCAAATAAGATTGCTTGCTACAAATAATGCTGCCCAGCTCTTGTATAATCTGCTTCAACCAGAAGTACTGTGAGGATATGTCACCTAGGAAGGCAGCACAGAAGCGTCCTTCAGAGAATGAGCTCTGGGCTTGAGATGCGGGGTTGAGAACCTGGCTATATCCCACTCACCGAGAGGGGCAAGCGGCTTTCTATACTGTGCCTGAAAAACACAGTACTGACAGCATCTGTAGCACGGAGTGGATTAAGTGAGACAACAGACATCAAGTACCTGGGGTGGCGCCTGGCACCTGGGAAGTGCTCAGAAAGTATCAATAATGATTACTACTATTACCAACATCATCATCTCCAAAACTGCCTTTCTGGCTGCCTGCTAGGGCTTTCATTTTGGATATTTCTCAATCTCAACATATGGTAAAGAGAAATAACCTACCCTTCCTCCTAGCATCCCTTCCTCTGCTAAAATCACCACCATTCACACATCTGCCCAGTCTCAAGGCCTTGCCACCATTGACTTTTCTTTCCCTTCATTCTCCTTGTCCAATGTCTCCCCCCACTTCCAAGGCAGGCAGCAAAGGGTTAAAAGCATGGACCCTGAGGTCATACCACCAAACTCAAGGCTCTGTTTCAGCACTTATGGGCTAAACTCTAGAGAAAGTTCCTTAACCTAAGTCTGTTTTTCCTTCTATAAAATAAGGGAACACAAATTTTGTTTCACGAAGTTGCAGTGTGAATTAAAGGAAAGGATCCATGTACAGCACTCTGAACCAAAGCTGCCTGAGTGAGCATTCAACGGAAGACAGCAATTAGGAATATTATTCCATACTTTTGCCCTACAGTTAATGATAGCTAATATTTTATGTTCGACTCTCCCAATAAGCAACCTGAGAGTAGGAACCAAGTCATACTCATTTTTATATCCTTCCAATAAATACTGGGGTTCTGCACAGAGTAAGCTCTCAATAAATATTTGTTAAATTCAAATCTTTGTCATGTCTAGTCTAGATTATTGTTATAACTTTTCCCTAATTCTGGTCACTTTTCACTCCCAATCTAAAATAGAAGATATTCTCAGTGAAAACCAAATGAGAGCTCTGATCATTCCTCCCTACTCAAAAAATTCCAGTAGTTCCTGAGCAGTCATTTCCCTCTGTAGTTTGGACTATGCCCTTAATATTCAGCCTTCCTCTACCCTATGCATTGGATCTTCTAGTTTTTCATCATTTTAGCAATAAACCCCTCTGGAAATAAAACGTTAAGTGGAACCCCAATATATAAAACAGCTAAAAGATCTGGTTGAAGTGGGAATGGGGGGTCTAGAGCCCCACTGGGTCTCTTTTGGCCCATCTCTGCAGAAAACTCCAGGGCCGAGAAGCAGATGTTCTCTTGGTTTACGATGTCTCTCTCCAACAGCTCCGTGATACCAAGTCCTGCTTATCCTTCCAGGTCCCACTGGAACTCCACATCCCCTTCACAGAGCCTCTCCTGACCCCCTAACTCTCTGCTCTCGAGCGCTACTGTAACTGCTTCAGGTGGCACAAAGCCGCAGAATGAGAGCAGGCTGAGAAGTGGGGCAAGCTGTGCTCGGTCACAGCGAGTTGTGTAAACTTGTAATAACGGTCAGTTAATTTCATTAGGTTTCAGGTATTCAGTCTTTAAATGAGCAAACTGTATAAATTAGTGTTCCTTAAAGTGTAGTACGTTTACTAATTTCAGGTGGCGTAGAGGTGAACATTAATTATTTGATATAAATCCATTTTGAGATATATTAGAAAAAAGATTAGAGTATCTCACTTGTGATATCGAGGACATCATTGTGAAAGCATGGATAAATTTATTTAAATAAAAATATAAATAAATCAGGAGCTTGGGATGAACATACACACACTACTATATATGACAGATAACCAACAAGGACCTACTGTATAGCACAGGGAACTCTACTTAATATTCTGGGATAACCTATATGAGAAAAGAATCTAAAAAAGAATGAATATACATTTATGTGTAACTGAATCACTTTGCTGTGCACCTGAAACTAACACAACATTGTAAATCAACTATACCCCAATAAAATTAAAATTAAAAAAATACAAAGTAAATAACAGTATAAAGTGGTATGTGGAAATGGCAAAATTGTGAAGATATACACAAATGATTAAAGTCTGGGAAAAAGTGGAGTATAGGGGGAATGGGGAATTACTGCTGATGTATATGGGGTCTCTTTCGGGGGTAATGAAAATGATCTGGAATAGACAGTAGTAATGGAGCCACAAATCTGGGAATATACTAAAAGCCACTAAATTCTACATTCTAAAAGGGTAAACTTTATGGTATGTGAATTATATCGTAATAAGACTGTTCCTTATGTTAAAAAAAAGGGGACTAGAGATTCTGCAACATTCTTTCCCTTTTCTGGTCAATATGTATATGTAACTCTCCCACAGCAACCGCTCACAGAAGCTGGCTTGTTTTATTTGCTAATTATTTATCTATTCTATCTTTCCAATTAGATTGTAAGTTTCCTGAGGATACGAAATCATCATAATTTCTACTCCCCCCAGTTTTTGGAATAATGCCTAAGTACTCAACAACTATTTGTTAAACTCAATGGAAACATCAGGGAAAATCTGGAATATGGAAGGTGAAAAACACAAATCATTTAAAATTTTAACTTTTTAGGAAATGTAAGAATGTCTACATATGAAAAATAAATAAGGATCCCAGAATATTTTATTCTGGAAATACCTATATCCATTCAAATATCTGGGCCTACAAGAAAGCAGCTGTTTTGACACCTACTAAATTTTGAGAAACTAGCCAAAGAACTTAGACAAAGCTTCATCTCTTGCGGCCTTTGGCATTTTATTTGTTGAATAATAATTCAACAAATTAAGTAGTAGTAATTCAACAAGTGAGTAGTTTTATATCCCTACACTGATTTCTCAGCTTAAAGATGGCTTTAGTAATTCAGACTGATTTCTTTGCTGAAATGTCCTATTAGGACCCAGTGGAAAACTGAAATACTACACTACTTACTGAGTTAGCCAGGGAGAAATATGATTAGAAATTGCATATGGTAATAGAAATGGAACATGACAGCTTTGCAGGTTAAGTGATTTTGAAATTGAAGCTTAAAAGGACACAGATCTCCTTAGGGTACATAGGACTGTATGATTCAAGTGCAGAGAAATGAAGAGCTTGAGAACCTCAATCTCCCAGTTGCTACCTACTTTCAAAGCAGTAGAGGAACACTTAATCCCCTGTACAATCTAATCTGTCTATTGAAAACCTTGCTGGAAATGCATAGAAAAATCCAAACTCTCTTAGAAATCATAACGATCAAAGCTTCCATGGGATTTGTACTCATTTTTCCCATTGCATTTTTAAAAAATAAAAATGAGTTACAGGATTATATGTCAATTGTATCTCTGTAAAACTGGGGAAAAAAAAGTTACAGGGTAGTCTAATTTCCTTTTGTGCCATTGTTTCAATAGGACGGTATTAGTGTAAACTTTGAGAGCCAGTAGGTAGATTCCAAATCTCTAGATGTTTCTATTACCATCTCTCTTCTCTATCACTGTATCCTGAGCACCTGGCATAACCCAGCATACAGTAGTTGCTCAATGAATGTATGTGGAATGAGTAAGTGGATTCAAATTATATAAGCAACTGGAGTCATGCTGCTGGCAGTGCCCTCACCTCGGTTTCCTGCAGGCGGTGTCCAATGAGGCTCAGGGACTCTCCCAACAGCTGGAGATGAGCAGCCACGTCGATGGGCTCTGTCTCAGGGGCTTTGGCTGGCGAGGCGGGTAACAGCATGGTGGTGGGTGGGGATTTCTTTTGGGGTGACAGTACTCCTGCAGAGGAAGCTGAGAAGAGAGACAAAATAGAGAAAGCTTGCCAATATTCTTCCAGATTTTCCCTTTTTATGAGCTCTACCAGGCATTAACAAAATTATGGACTGTGGGCCAAATCTGGCTCATGACTTGTTTTTATATTGGCCTGTGAGCTAAGAATGATTTTAGATTTTTAAATGGTTGTTGTAGAAAAAACAAAGAGGAATATGTGACAGAGAATGCATATGGCCCTCAGACTTAAAATATTTACTCTCAGGGACTTCCCTGGTGGCACAGCAGTTAAGACTCCAAGCTCATGCAGGGGGCCCAGGTTCGATCCCTGGTCAGGGAACTAGATCCCACATGCATGCCACAACTAAGAGTTTGCATGCCGCAACTAATGAGCCCAAGAGCTGCAACTAAGACCCAGTGCAACCGAATAAATTCAAAAAAAAAATTAAATAATAATAAAAAAATAAAATATTTACTCTCTGGCCCTTTACAGGAAAGCTTGCTGACTTCTGACTTAACATTTTCTAGGGCTTCCCTGGTGGCACAGTGGTTGAGGGTCCGCCTGCCGATGCAGGGGACACGGGTTCGTGCCCCGGTTCGGGAAGATCCCACATGCCGCGGAGCGGCTGGGCCCGTGAGCCATGGCCGCTGAGCCTACGCGCCCGGAGCCTGTGCTCCGCAGCGGGAGAGGCCACAACAGTGAGAGGCCCACGTACCGCAAAAAAACCCACAACATTTTCTAAATTTTTTGGGCAACCCTTAATATTTAGTAATAATATCTGGATATCAAGATCTGCTTCTAATATAGGCTCTTCTCCCCATTTCTTAGTGAGGAAGCAAAATTCACAGTGCTCTAGGGAAAAGAATGAAAAGAGGAGAGGGATGTGGTCACTACCTTTCACTTTCATGGAACCTTCTGAGCTGGATGCTTTTCTTTTCACAGTTGTAGCTTCTGCTTTGTTCTGTTTGTGTTGCAGATACTGAGCTTTTTGTTTCCAAATCTGCAATCAGATCAGGGCAAACAAATTTAAAAGGGCAAAAAAGTAAAAGGGAAAGCAGTCATGGAAGAGGAGAATGAAGAAAAGAAAGGGAACAGTGGAGGGGAGCAGACAGAGGGTTAATGTTAACTTTTAAGCTGGAGGGTCAGTGAACAGGCTTCAGATAGCGGTGACAGTAGTATCTTAGTAGAGGACCACGAATACCCCCCAGTGCTAATGGTCACATTGCAGCATTGATTCTATGATCACTCTAAGGTTGAAATGTAAAATCATAGAGGAAACATCTGGCTCATCCTAATGTCCATGTGGTTTAAATATTTCTTCTAACCTGCCGGTTGGAAACACCAATACTAGGATAACAATGACATGGAAAACAGAAACTAAAGATAATTGACCTGGGTGAAAAATATATGTTGTTTTCACCCAGATGAGCTGTACCTTAAAAAAGCAAGATGGTAATTCTAATGCCTACACTACCCTCATATCATCTAATTGGAAAGTAACTGTGATTCAAATATGACTATTTATCATTGTCTTATTAGCTTTTTGACAGGAAGGTTTATTATTTGGTAATGGTTGATGAGGATGATGACCTGGAACCTACTTACCTAGTAAACATTGTCCCATGTTTTTATTATTTGCTGTGACTATCAGGTGGACCACTTTCCTCAGTTCTCAGACCACAGCTGACTAGTAGGTGTTTGTGGTCAAGGTCTCTGACTTTAGATTCTCTTTTAACACAACTCATTGCCCAAGTTACATCATCTTTTGGCTCAAATGTCAGGTTGGTGGGAAAAAATTAGATGAGGTTAGAAGACAGCCTCCCTGCAGCTAAATCCTCATGTAGAGTGAACTGGCGCCAACTACTTTATTGTCCTCTGCTAAACCATTTGCCACTGTTTGGGATGGTGTGTCGGAGGATCACACATTTTGGAAGGCATAAAGCAATGTGTCCGTTGTAAACTGTACTTACCAGTTTGTCCTTCTCTGGCAATTGCTTCCACACCTCAGCCAGTTTTTTGCTCAGTTCCCCAAAATCTAGCATAAAAGAGTAAAAAAAAAATAAAAAACAGAAACAACCCAAAACAGTAAAGGTTTAACCATAAACAAAACAGACTACTGATAGGAGCAAAAACTAGGAAAAGGGTCTTGAAGATCAGATTTAAATAGCACAAGAGTCTTTCAGAAAACCAAACCAAACCCCATCACTTTCCTTGATTCTTTTCTGGAAGGAAGGGGCTGTTTTGGTGGCCGTGAGACAGGCTCAAATTCTCACATGTCTACTCTCTAAGGACTTATTCCTTAAGCATCTTTCTGGTGTCTTTTAATTTGATTCCACGGAACAGGGCTTATCTACTTAAGTTAGAGAAAATATGTTATGGAGAATTTGACTGATTAAGAGATGTTAGAGTTTTACCGAATTTCTGAGAGCTCAGAGACAAAGAAGAATTTCCCTAGAGCAGCTCGGAAGCGATCTGCCAGACGTGTAATGCTGTGCTTCCACATGTAGAGCGAGGTCGTGCTGTATAAAGCACATCTGTGTCTTTCACGGTGCTTCAGTGTGCCTCACAACAAGCCTGGTGAGCAGGCTGGGAAGCTAGTTCACACATTGGGCAAATGAGATGTGCAGAGGGTGCGTGACTTGTCTAAGGCCTGAGGTGTAGTGTGCTTCTCACCTCACTAACTTCCATATAGAGACAAATATGAACAATGTAATATGTCATCTCACTCCGACTCTATACTGAGGGCAGTTTAAGGAAAAGGTCAACTGTAGAACCTTGGAAAGAAACAACGGCGTATTTATGTACTGTGCTTTATGTACGGGGTGACCTAAGACAAAATCTACAGTGACTTGCACAACTGAGGGAAGAAATGAGATTTGTGTTCTTTTCATACTACGGGAATAAGTTTGCCTGCTGACTGGATTAACTGCACTGCTTCAGGGACACAGATGGAAAGTAAAAGCACTAAAGATGAGAAATGTTCTTACCTATGCCTGGATGGTCAGCCACAATGGTTACACGATACTCCTTACAGAACACCTGGTAGGCCGACATGTTCTTCTTTTTTGGCTAGTACCACATAAAAATAGAACAGGGTAAGACTTAATTAGAACACAGGTTGAGCAACCTTGCATCTATGGGAACAAAACAAAAAAGATACCTGCACTTTTCCATCAAGAGTGCTAAATTACTAACCAGCTTTCCTAAACACGATAATTAATTTTTAATCCATGTTACTTATGACTCAGAGATGAGTATCAGTTTTACTTTAGAAGGTAAAATCCACATGCTAAATTAGTTTTAGATTTTTCAGGTTGTTGCAGCTTCTTGATAATTATTTGTAACGCTCTTCATCCTTTCTACAAATGTTACATATTTCGGTTAGAATTAAGTGCTAAGAAAATCTTTACCTCTCCTTGGGTGTCTAGTTTTCATCTTCTTTGAAAATAAGAACCACATAATTTCCCTTTGCTTTGGGGCCAGAAAATCAAGAGCTAAATTTTGTTCATATTGTTCCTCTGGTTTTGATTTCTAATCTTAAAATTTTCCTGATCCTGCTTTGACTGTCACTTGTAGTTTATCGTTATTTTATTCACATTCTTGTGGTCCAAGGTGAGAAGTAAATAACTGAAGACAATTCTTTGGTACTTAACGTAAGATGAACCTCTTTCACTTCAACAAACTGCTTTGTACTACCTGAAATATGTTTATTCTTCACTTATGACAATTCCAAAAGCAATGCATGATTTTTGAGAAACAAAAACAAAATGAGCTTTTAAAACCAGTTCAATGAGGGACATATAAAACAGAAGATACTATATATTACTATGCATCCCTTTTACAATTATCCATAGACTCAGGAGAAAAGAGCTTTCCTACCTGAAAAGGCGCATTAGATAGCACCTGTTCAAATCTCTCATTTTGAGGATGAGAAAGGAAACTTAGAAAAATAGTGACTTCCCTGGGTCCTGCAGCTATGCCAGTTATAACACGAGAATGGCTACAGCCTAGCCTGACCTCCAGGGCTATGCATTATGGGCCAAAGAAAAAAAATATGTTGTAACAGAAAAAATTACTTTGCAAAGAAAAGATTATCCCTTTGTAACCATTATCTAATAAACTGAGATGTCTTCAGTCTGGCTTTCCTTACAACCTCATCTGTAAGTATCAAAACATGATGATCAGTCCTCCATCGCCTCCCAAGATAGTCCTTTCTGGTTCTGCACTTATAATGACATGAACGGTTCGTTGGTGCTTTAAAAGCTACCGGAAACTTCTGTTTGCCTCAAGAATCTGATTTTACAACCAAAACAAACCAACAAACACAGTCCTGTCTTGTGACTTCAGAGTTGCACCTTGTTTTTAAATGAAGCCTGATCACATACTTTATTCACCTTAGTTCTTTTTTTAAAAAATTTTATTTGTTTATTTTTGGCTGCATTGGGTCTTCGTTGCTGCGTACGGGCTTTCTCTAGTTGTGGTGGGTGAGGGCTACTCTTCATTGCGGTGCACGGGCTTCTCACTGTGGTGGCGTCTCTTGCTGCAGAGCACGGGCTCAAGGCGTGCAGGCTTCAGTAGTTGTGGCACGTGGGCTCAGTAGTTGTGGCTTGCGGGCTCTAGCGCGCAGGCTCAGTAGTTGTGGCGCACAGGCTTAGCTGCTCCACGGCATGTGGGATCTTCTTGGAACAGGGCTTGAACCCGTGTCCCCTGAACTGGCAGGTGGATTCTTAACCACTGCATCACCAGGGAAGCCCTCACCTTAGTTCTTAATGTTGTTTTCATAAAACAACTATCCTCAAAGGCCAAAGACTAGCCAAAACTTATGACAGTAAAAAAGCTGTGTGATGTCTCAGACTTCAATTCCAAAAGGAATTCTGAAACCATTTTTGAAGAATGGAAACAACCCTGAAACGTCTTCCAAAGTAAACTGCTTTGAATGAGATAGCACTTCTTTGGCTATGAAAATTATGCCATGTTTGTTATAAATTTAGCTTCAAAAATTTTAGACTAATCTTTTAAAAACAGCTTATTCATAGGCCTGACATTTGGCCATAAAATAAAACTTGCAAGGAGTTTTAACAATGTTTTCTCAAACATGATATAAGACTATGAAAAGTCAATGCTCTCTATTCCACAAGGCTATCTACAGCTATAACATGAAATTGAACATACCTTTACAAAATTAATCACAACTCTTACCCAATATGTTAGATCCAAATCCACACAGTGAAGAAAGGGGTTCCTCTCGTAACTCTTATAAAGGACTTTATTCAATTATGTAGAAAATATACCGGCATTTATTGAGTATCTGTACTGGGTACAGTGAGTAGTTAAGAGGATGAGCTTTTGGAGCCCAGATCTTATTCTAAGGCAGTCAAGCAGCATAAAATAGTGGAAAACATGAGATGTAAAGTTTGAAGGCCCACCATTTTTTCTCACCATTTTAGCTTCACCTTATACTAATTATCTGATCCTGAATAAAACGCACGAGAAGTGGATTGCTCTCTGACATGTGATATTTAAAAACAAAATTTATTTATTTATTTTTTTACTTATTTGGCTGTGTCGGGTCTTAGGTGCAGCACGCGGGATCTTCACTGCCATGTGCGGGATCTTCGTTGCGGCATGCGGGATCTTTTAGTGGTGGCATGCAGGATCTTTAGCTGCGGCATGTGGGGATCTAGTTCCCTGACCAGGGATCAAACCTGGACCCCCTGCATTGGAAATGCAGAGTCTTAGCCACTGGACTACCAGGGAAGTCCCCTGACATGTGATATTAAAAGTATTTCAATGGCAAAGGAAAAACAGAGACTAAAAAGGAGACTGCAAAGGAAAGAGAAAAGAAGTAACCCACCAAAGTATTCTGCCATTCATTTCTTAATATTTACTGAGCATCCACTATGAGCCAGACATTGGGAATACAGCCAAGAACCAGACACATAACCTAACAGAAAAGACAGATAAATATGTCATAATAAAATGCGACAATATTATAGGGAAACTACTGGGTGTTACAGGAACATGTATGAGGAGCACCTCACAAATTAGGCAATTGAAGAGAGCCTCTGGAGGAAGTGACGTTAAATGTACATTGGAAAGCTGGGTGGAATTAGCCAGGTGAAGAGTGGTTACGGGTGTTCTAGGCTCTTAGAGTGGTGACACTCATGAGAGAGAGAAGTAGGAGATGATCTCAGAGAAGCACGGAGTGCTTAGAGACGGATGCCTTGTAACCTGTATTAAAGAGTATGGACTCCATTGGAAAGAAGTGATGCAAGTATTTTAAGCAAGAAGTCACATGGTCAGGTTGCACGTTAGGACCATCGAGAATGGACTGGAGCAGAGCAACAGCGGAAGCAGGAAGCCCGATGGGGATTGGGGGGCTGCTGCAGGAGTGCCCGAGAGGGATGATGAAGGCCTACAGCCAAGACAGTGGGGTTGGAGAAAGGCAGATAAATTGAAAGGGAGGGAGAAGTGACAGGATTTATCAGAGATAATGTGAAAAAATGGAAAGAGCCTGGCCTTTGGAGGCCGACAGAGCTAGGTTAGAATCCTGACCATACGATTTACTAGTTACACAAACTGCTTCATTTCCCTGAGCTTTAGTTTCCCTGTCAGTAAAACTTGGTTAATACCATTCCCAGAGGTGGGAATTAATCAGTGTTTGGCACTTCAGTAGGTACTCAGTCATGTTATTTCTGCGGTAGGCAGAATTCCAAGATGGCGCCCAGGATTTCGGCCTCCTGGTAGACACACCCCGTAAAATGCCCTCCCCTTGACTGTGGGCAGGACTGGTGAATATGATGGGGCATCACTCCCGTGATCATGTTATGTTATATGGCAGAAGGGAATTTGCAGATGTAATTAAGGTCCCTAAGTGAGCTGAATCTGAGTGAATCCAAAGGGAGGTTATCCTGAGTGGGCCTGACCGTATCCAGTGAGCCCTTAAAAGAGGTGAGACCCAACAGGAGACACTCTCCTGCTGTTGGCCTTGAACTTGAAGACAACAAGTTGCCATGAGTTTTACAATTGCAAGGGCCTGAATGCTGTCAACAACCTGGAAGAGGACCTCCAGCCTCAGCTAAGAACCCAGTTCTAGCCAACACCTGGATTCAGTCCTGTGAGAGATGGAGCAGAGAACCCAGTGGAGCCCTGTCTGGACTTCTGATCTACAGAATTGTGAGCTACTAGATGGATATTGTTTTGAACTGCTAGATTTGTGGTAATTTGTTATGCCACAATAGGAAAGTTCCTTTCTATCCCCTCTGTATTTTTCAAAATAGAAGTTGTAGCATCCAAAAAGCTAATACAAGATTTTTTAAAAATAGAAATTCTGGTGAGGGAGGATAGAGTGAAATCTTCTGACCTAAATCAGACAAAGAAAATAGCAGCAAGGCCTTTACTTTAAACTTTCGTTTCAGTAGTAAAGGTCCTATTTTTAGCATTCTTCTGGTAAAGTTAGTCATGTTCAGATGCCACGCAAGTGAGCTCTGGGTGCTGCACCGCCTTTATTAACTTAGTAGCAGCCTCACATCCCCAAATGCTCTAAGTGATCCAATCCTTTCACATCCCCCTTCACTGGGCCCAAGATAAAATGAGGTTGCATTACAAAGAAAGGCATGAGTTCATATAAGTTCTGTTTGGCTATGAGAGAGAGACGGAGAGAGGGAGATATGGATTGATTAGTCCGTGTGATTCTGCTCTAAGAACCCATTCCTTGCAGTGTGTGTGACAGCATGAGATCTGCTTTCCCCAGGCAGTTCCTGTATGTCTCCCTCAGTGTGTGTAACTCGCTACCCAAGTGTAATTCTGATGTTTGGAGCTGACATAGTTTAAAAAATAAAATTATGAAAAAATAAATAAATAAAATTATGGCTCTTTAACATATACCAATGACTTCACCTGGTGAAGAGAGTAAAATCCAGGTGCACTGGGCTGACATTCTGTTGGACTGAGCAACTGCTGGCCTTCATCGTGGAGCCTTCCTAAGGGATTTTCAAGGGAAACTGACAATTTTCACCTTATGTGCTGACCTTAGAACCTAACCATTGTGCTCTAAGATGCAACTCAGACCTGTGGATCCAAAGTTTGGAATTCGAACTTAAGGGTTAAATTTTTTCCAGGGAACAGACATCTTTCTACATTAATAGTTAGAAATAACACAAATAATGATCTCGAGACATCAAAATATTTCCAAGTGACTCTAAATGCAAGGCTAGTAACTGCACCCTAGACTTCCTAGTGCAAGAAAACAGTGTGGCAAGTGAATCACAGTAGTTACATCTGGAATAACATGGGCTCTCCTTTAACAAAACGTTAATATTTTAAAAACTTGGATACTTTATTACTAGCAGCAAATGACTAGCAACAAATCCACTTAAGTGTGACTCACAAAGTTGTAATTTTTACAGCCAGAACTTCTTTTTAAATGTTTGAGGATACGTGTCACAATATCAAGACCTTCTAAGAGCAACTTTTTTTTTTTTTTTTTTTGCGGTACACGGGCCTCTCACTGTTGTGGCCTCTCCCGTTGCGGAGCACAAGCTCCGGACGCGCAGGCTCAGCGGCCATGGCTCACGGGCCCAGCCGCTCCGCGGCATGTGGGATCTTCCCGGACCGGGGCACGAACCCGTGTCCCCCGCATCGGCAGGCGGACTCTCAACCACTGCATCACCATGGAAGCCCTAAGAGCAACTTCTTAATGCCCTGTTTAAAGCAGTCACGCTGAATTCTTTGAGATCATAGAACTCTTTGAGAAACTGATAGAAATCCCTCTTCAAGCCGATCTATGAACCTATAGCTTAGGTTTAAGAACCTATTTTAGTTTAAAAACCTATTTTAAAGGACAAAACATCTGGGAATTAAGGCAAAACATCATTTATGAATCTTCAAAATAAAACTTGGCTTTCTTCTGCTGATGACAGGAATCCAATCTCTTCATTGATGTTAATACTGTGTAGGAGACACTGTTACCAAGGCTTTACCTATAGAAACTCATTTAACCCGCCCCGCAACCCTACGAGGTAAGTTCCATCATTCCTGCCATTTTAAAGATGAGAAACAGATCCAGAGTCATTTACCCAGCGAGTGGCAGGGCCACCATCTGATGCTCCTCTGAACTAACTTGACTCAGATCCCTAAATGCGATCTGGCTAAAGGAAAGGGTGACAGAGCAGTAAAGTTTTCACACCAAAGCTTTTATTTTAACCATTCTGAATGGGAATCTATTTCTGCTCTCTCTCATAATACACCACTGAATATAAATTAAACATTCTTTCTGGGTCCTGTAATCAGAAAAATCTGGGTTCAAATTCCTGTGCTGCCACTAAACAGGTGTGCATCCTGGGGCAGGTTATTTCACTTTGAGCTTATTTCTGTGAAATGGACAGGATAATACCTACATCTCATTGGGTTCCTGTGAAAATTCACCAATACACCATAGATAAAAAACGTAGTGCAGTGCTTAGAACATATGAGCAACTCAGTAAGTATAGCTCTTATTATTATTGTAATTTACTAAAGCCCCCTTCCTGCCTTCCACATGGTTACTTTTAACCTGCTGGTTGGACCTCCTGTGGTTCTCTGAACATCCTATGCCCTCTTGGGCCTTCACATGCATTTCCACTCCCTGACTGGAATACCTATTTGGCCTTAAGTTTCAGTTCAGGGCTGCCTCCCCCTGAAAGCTTCTTGGACACCCACAGGCTTTCCCTGGCACTCTGCACCCACCTCTGCTGAGGTTCAACACTCTGAATGCTTTCCAACCCCTTACTACACACGGAGCTCTTTGAGAGCTAACACTGTACCTGATTCAGTGCCTGGCACAATGTAAGTGCAGAATAAATATGTACTGAATGCATAACAAAGTCTCAGAATTGTGTGTGAAAAGGCCGGTATGCACATTCATTTGTGTTACCTCGTCTGCTTTTCACAACACCCTCGTAGGTAAAGTTCTACGAAGAAAACAACGGGGTCAGAATGGTCCCCTGACTCCTCTCCAGCTGATGTTCCTTTCCCCAGTGCCCACGACGTGCTCCAAGGAGCTGTAGGAAACTTGCTCTATAACATCTGCTTTTGGTCCTTAGAGACCCTGTTTTCTTTCTGGTTCCTAACTGCTTTCCAAATAGGTGACAGCTACAGAGTTTGCTTCCTAAAAGGTGGAGGTTAATATTAAAAAGCAAAAGAAAACAGACACAAGAGCCCTTTTGCTTAGTCGAA
Organism: Globicephala melas; assembly: GCF_963455315.2. Classification (NCBI taxonomy): domain Eukaryota; kingdom Metazoa; phylum Chordata; class Mammalia; order Artiodactyla; family Delphinidae; genus Globicephala; species Globicephala melas. Next base: position 12,244,461 of record NC_083323.1, read on the forward strand.
TATGTGAAATGAGTGCTTGAAAAAAAACTTTTAAAAAGATGTTTTCAAGTATATTTTATATTTCCGAAGAATGTGGGATGAAAGCAACAGTCGTTAACAGCAGCTACTGACTGAGCCCTGCCCTGTGTGTGCCAAGCGTGCTACACGTACACCTAATTTAATCTAAATAACCCCATTTCACAAGTGAGCAGAGAAGCGAGGAAGCAATCTCAAGAGAACAAGGCTAGTAAGTAGCAACAAGAACAAGAACCAAGTCTGCTGAACTCGAGTCCAAGCTTTCCGCCCCTTCATTTCAACATCTGTATGCTTCCACAGGACAAATCTCAGACACCAGTGCACCATGTCAGTCTCCCTTACCCTAGAACCTACTTTTAGCTTTGTCAAAGACTGGTTGTGGCACCGGGTAACCGTCTCTTAAGTTTTGGAAAGGCATGTGCTACAGTGGAAAGAGTACAGCCTTGGGGTTAAAGAACCTCCATTAAAATTCTGGCTCCATGTCTTTTCTTCTCAGCTTCCTCCTCTGTGAAAGGGGGCTAACAATACCTGTCAGTCAAGACCCCTATGTGTGCAAAAATGCCTCAGAGAGCCTGGCACATAGCAGGCTCTCAGAGATGGCACCTCCTGATTTGTACCACTTATCGCTACTGTTACTCAGCGTCAGTCTTAACAGAGGGAGAATTTATGTAACACCATGACAAGTCTAGTTATCTCTCAGAATTTAACTTTTTTCTTAAAAAATTTATTTATTTTGGCTGCGTTGGGTCTTTGTTTCTATGCGAGGGCTTTCTCTAGTTGCAGTGAGCGGGGGCCACTCTTCATCGCGGTGCGCGGGCCTCTCACTATCGCGGCCTCTCTTGTTGAGGAGCACAGGCTCCAGACGCGCAGGCTCAGCAGTTGTGGCTCACGGGCCTCGCTGCTCCGTGGCATGTGGGATCCTCCCAGACCAGGGCTTGAATCCATGTCCCCTGCATTAGCAGGCAGACTCTCAACCACTGCGCCACCAGAGATAGGGAAGCCCTATCTCTCGGAATGTAGTTTATAAGTAGATCAACAGCAATGTCTGAGTGTGTCAGGCACTAGGCCACTGGACCAGGCTTCATTTGCTTAGAGGAAATGAGAACATTCTGGAAACATACAGGTAAGTGAAGGCATTCCTCTGAAGTGGCAACGTCACAGATTTTAGTTTGAGTGGAAGTGAATGGGCTTTTACTGATTTAGTAAAACCAAAAGTAAGGTATTTCTGAAATGTTACCATATCCTGCTCCTCCAACATAAACCAAAAGATCCCCACTCCAACGGGATGGTCTTAAAGTGGAAACGATCATCAAGGTATCACCATATGATTTCTCTCTCCTCCTGGAAAGCAGGATTCAACAACAAAGAAACGAACAGGCAAACAGAAAAGCTAAAAAAACACTCCCTAAATGAAACCCCACACTGAAAGTGTCACCATTCACAGGGGAGAGAGTCCAATCTCCCTTCTTTGTATCAGTCAAAATTCTCCAGGAAGAGTCCCCCACTGCTGCCTTCGCTTCTCATTCTCATATGAACTCTGCCAGCCTGGCTTCCATTCTCCCCACTACACCTGAACTCCTGTCTTCTCAAGCATGAGACCAATCTGTTCTTGAAACTGTCTTCCTCCCTCTGCGATGCTAAGCCCTCTCAGTGTCTCCTCCAGCACCACGGCCCCTCTTCCAACCCTGGTTGCAGGTGGTCCACTGAACTCTAGGTCTCGCATTTCCACTGCTCCCTGGGAAGTCTACTGAGATGATGACTGTAACAACTAACATGTATTGAATGTTATTTAGCTAATGTGCCAACACTGTGCAAAGCCAAGGTTCCCAAACTTTGTTGGTTCATGGTTCCTGTGTGGGTCTTCACGTAGTACGTGCTTTTTATCACAGCAATCACTGAAAGGAATGGAACATAAAAAGACGTTGAACCTGTGAATTACTTTGCGCTAGTAGTTCATGAGGTACCTGACAGATGGCAAGTATGACTGTTTTTTCTGAAATGTTAATGCTGAAAAAATCTAGTGGTGCCACTGTGAGTCTGCTGTGGCGCCCCAGAGGGCCTTGGCACACCGAGGCCCTGAACACCTTCCCATGTATTACCTCACTGAACCCTTAACAACCCTACCAGGTAGGTCTATCATCATCCCCACGTGTAGATGGAGAAGTCATGCAACTTGTCCAACATCGCATAGCTTCGAAGTGGCAGAGCCAGGAATGCAGCCCAAGGGGTCTGGCTCCATAGCCACGCTCTTAACCACTTAGCTATGCTGAATCTCTAGATGCTTATATCTTGGAATCTAAACCTAACTTTTCTTCTTCTCCCAAACCAGCCATTCTCTTGCTTCTCTATTTTCATTGCAGTCTTGGTCACAGATTCTAGGGTAGAAAGGGCACACAGAGGCCTCCTGCATTTCCACCAGGGGGCTCTCTGTGTGTGCTCACTGCAGGCAGAGGGAATGCTATTCCTGAAACCTTCCTTTCTATCTCTAGGTGGACTTTCAGATACTATTTTTTTTTTTGGCCGCACTGCTCGGATTGCAGGATCTTAGTTCCCCAGCCAGGGATTGAACCCGTGCCCGTTGCAGTGGAAGCGCAGAGTCCTAACCACTGGACTGCCAAGGAATTCCCTCAGATAGTTCTTTTTTTATACTGAAACAAAACCCAGGATTTAAAAAATTTCTTTATTTCTTTGGAAAGGATTTTTTTTAAAGCTCCATGGAAATTTTCAGGCACAGGTCAAGTTTAAAAAACATGGTGTAGTGCTTCCCTGGTGGCACAGTGGTTGAGAGTCCGCCTGCCGATACAGGGGACACGGGTTCGTGCCCCGGTACGGGAAGATCCCACATGCTGTGGAGCGGCTGGGCCCCTGAGCCATGGCTGCTGAGCCTGCGCGTCCGGAGCCTGTGCTCCGCAACAGGAGAGGCCACAACAGTGAGAGGCCCGCGTACCGCAAAAAAACAAAAACAAAAACCAAACCATGGGGTATGTCCCATAAATAATCTGTTGGCTAAATAAATGATTACATTCAAAGTATCACGTTTCAGGTTTGGACAGTCACAGTCAAATACTGATTCATAGTAAGACTTTTTGCTATAAACTGAAATTCACTTTTCACTAGCAACTGCTAGCTGCATGGGGGAATTATAAATAAGTCCCCACCCTTGAGGAGATTATAATTTTATCTTGCAAGCCGCCCAGGTTCAAAACCTTAAGGGACATTTATATACTCATTTATGTTTCTGGCTCCCCAGAGCCAAGCCCAGCTGCCAGATCTTGTCAGTTTTTTCTTCAGAGTCTTTCTTGAATCAGTCTCTTCAATTTTATTTCTATCAGGCTTTCATTACTGACCTCCGACTATAATAACCTCCTGGGTGATCTGCCACAAGTCTCTCCTCGGTCTAAGTCACCAGGTATAGCTTCATCATTTTATTCTGAAATTATCATTTACAGCATATTTAAACTCTGCTCATAACCCCAAAGTGCCCATGGCCAAATCCCTTACTTTGGCATTCAAGATTCTTTACCATTTGCTTACAACCTACCTTTTCGATGCTATGTTTTCATCCACATATTCATTCATTTGACATGTGTCACAAAATGCTTACCAAGGACACCGAGGAGTTGAAGGTAATAACATCAAGGTGGCTGAGAGTCCCTAAGGAACTAAAACGCCCTCAAGGAGTCTTCAGTAGGGGAAATCGAATATATACAAAGATGAATCCAATATAAGGAAGACAACAAGTGCAGTAACTTCCCATAGCAAGGGTGTTATGGGAATTCAGAAGTTAATTATAACTGGAGAGTCAGGATGTCTTAGGGGAGGTGGCATTTGACTGCATTTTGAAGGGAAGGCAGGCCTTCAATATGTGAAGGAGAAAAAACAAGGGGAAGAAGGTCACTGCAAAATACCATCCAAGGAGTGGAGCTAAGACAGTAAGGAACAAGTATGGTCCCCACACAGTACACGCAAAGCAGACTAACAGGAGGTAAGGCTGAAGAGGGAAGTTTCGGGCTAAATCACAATTATGAATGCTTGGTCAAGGGTTTGGACTTTGATACTTATTCATTCAAGAAGTATTTACTGACTTTCTACGATGGGCCAGACTGTGGGTTAGGTACCAGGGACAGAGTAGACAGCAAGACAGACATGATCCCGGTCCTCCTGGAGCTTATGGGTCTAACATAAAGGCAGTAAGGATGCTCTGAGGATGTTGAACAGACAACTGTCATCATCAAAGTGGTCCTTAAGTTCATTCTGGCATCAGAGTAAGATGAATTTTGCATGGGGGAAGAAATGGAAAGGGGGCCATTTATTACTACATTAAGTAGTAATGTACTTAATGAGAGGGATGAGGGAGAGATGAGGCAGTGGTGATAGAGGGCATAAGGGTGTGGAAGTTATTAAAGAGGAAGAGTATCAGGCCCAACAGCTGAGTGGAAATAGTGGAGGGTGTGGGCAGGGAAGAGGGAAATGTAAAAGTGAACCATAAGGTTGGAAAAAAATCAGAACAGTGGTTGGTTTTAGGGGTGGAGATTGACTGAGAAAGGGTATGAGAAACATCACTGGGTATCTGTGATGAGGGTAATAGCTGTATCTTGATAGAGGTTTGGTCACACAGGTGTGTGAACTTATCAAAACTCATCAGGTGGTATACTTAACATCTGTGCATTTTACCATATGTGAATTTTACCTAAAAAAAGCCCAGGAAACAAGTATTGAGCTGAAGTTAATGATATGCAAGCTGAAGTGTTTAGGGGTGTGTATGTGATACCTACAACTTACTTTAAGATACATTAACAAAGATAAGATGGATTGATGTATGGACGGATGGATGATAAAGCAAACAGCAAAATGTTAACTGAAGAATCTCAATGGGTGGCATATGTACAATTCTTTCAATACTTTCTGTTTGAAAAATTTCATAATGAAGTACTGAGAAAAATAATCAGCATATAGTTTTTAGTTTGGATTGACTGGTAGGACATGTGGACTCCAGAAGGAGATGGAGGAGGAGATGCATGTTTAAGGGTCTGGATGATGAGCTCCATTAGTGACACATGGCTCTGAGGTAGCCAAGGCACCCAGGAAAAAATATTTATCAGACAGTTGGAAACATAGGACTAGAGTTCAGCTGTTTTGCTATGTTGCTTCCTAAACCTCTCTCTGCCTCCATGTGTTCCCTTCTGCTGACAACCATTTTCTTCTTTAGAGCTTTCTCTGACCACCCTGCCCTCCTCCCATTTAGCACTGTAAGATTAGTTTACGGCATTATCATGTATCACTAGAATGGAAATTCTTGGAATAAACAGACTCTTACACAGGATATGTACTATTTCATGAAACAATTTTGGAATAAACAATGAATAAAACCCACCCTAGTATTGAACTGTTCAGTTCTTGATGCTCACACTGATTCTTAGCTCAGAAGGTACAGTTAAAAAAAAACAAGATACAGCTTTTTCTTTCTGATCTGTATACTTGCTTAAAAGGCACTCCTACTAGTGGAGAAAATCACTTGTGACTCAATTATAGACTGAAATGAAATCGCCAATCCCATATTCTTAATATATTTGCTTTTCTCTTTCTTAGCTGCCTTTCTTTCAGGTTTTACCTGACATTTAACTTTGCAGAGCAAAGGAAGAAAATGGTTGTCCTTAGGTGGCAAAACTATTATTTTTTTTCTTTCTACTATTCTGAATTTCTAAATTTCTAGAAAAATAATATATTACTTTGGTAATCTGGGGAAAAAGTTTACCTTTTAAAGGAAACCTGTAATGACACAGTCATCAGCCCCTGTACTGTAGTACAACTGCTAGAAAATTTCTTGAGTTGTGAGAAAGAAATCAAACCAAGGCGGCTGATCTCTCATTCCCGTCTCCTCAACAACAGTGAGCTCACTGAGGTCAAGAGCTGTGTCCTCCTGCCCCTCTTTCCACCTCTTAACTCCTATGGTAGCACTGGGCTTGGCACACAGGAAGCACTCAAATGGTGAGAGCACACACGTTGGACACTAAAAAGAATAGCAGAAAGTAGCCAACACCAGTTCGTGGGAAGCCGTTAGCTTATTTTGTTGATCGGTCATCATTCTAATTTTTTTTTTCCATCATTCTAATTTTGAAAATCTATTTTTCACAATGAACTCACAGAATGAATACGTTTTTATATCTCTCAACTGCCTCAGCCAGACAGCGCTGCTGAGTGAAAGAAATTGGGTTTGGCTCCTTCTGTGAATTTTAAGGGCCAGTTAGAATAAGCCTCTGTATTTCTAAACCTATGCTTGGCACGGTGGGAGAACAACTCTATCAAGAAAACCCATGAATAATTAAGGTCGCTCCTATTTTTGTACCATTGGTAATATTTTCTACTTCATATCATTCCAGCAGGTTTACCTTGCTACATTCCCAGCGGTTCATCTGCTTAATTCCAAGTCCACTTACTACTGTCAAGGAAAAACCTGCTTCACCTCCTACCCTGCATCATACTTTAAAAAATGCCTTACCTTTTCTCCTCTGTCCCTCTCTTTGTCCTTCTCCTCTCTCTTCTTTTTTTTCTCACTGTGCCCATCTGTGTGGAGGCCAGGAAGCGGTGGGGGAGGGGCGGCTGCTCCAGTGTACGGGATGCTGGGCGGAGGGCCGGGCGGCGCTGGGACCTCTCCCACTGCTGCAGCGGGAAGTCCCGAACTTCTCTTGGACTTGGAGTGTCGCCTCTCTTTATGCTTCTCCTTGTCCTTCTTCTTCTTGCTCTTCTTTGACTTCTTTTTCTTCTTGATTTCCCGGTAAGAATCATCGATCACTAACTCCCCTGCCTCTAGCTCCCCGCCAGAGGAGGAGTCTGATTCTACTAGAATAGGTTCAAGCCCTGAAAGATCAAGGTTAGCACTGTGGGATTCTGGGAACTGGGAGGCATCAGACCCACAGCCTTCAGGGCCAGGAGACGAACGTGAGTCTGAGGATGACTTGTGCTTCTTCCGGGCTGTTTTCAGAAAGCTCTGTAACTCATGTCCTAGGAGTAAAGCACCTTGCTCATCCCGAGCTGACTTCTTAGAGGATTTTTTCACAGTCGCTTGTTGAGAGGGGTACTGAAAAGACTCCTCATCAACTGAGCTGCTTCCCTTCTCCTTTGGTGAGAGAATAAGTTTCATCTTTAACCCATCAGGCTCACGAAGGGTCAGCGTCTCTGTGTTCACATACAGTGGTTTCATTTTTTTGGATTTGTGGGAACCACCATCCTCCAGGGACAGCTCCCCACTGCTTCCGCTGACTTTCTTCCTGTGGTGTTCCTTTTTACTCTCTGAATGGCTTGAAGAACTGGAGGACTTTTCTCCTGTCTTTTTGGAAGGCTTGGTGCCTGTTGCCAGAGGGGAAGTGATCGCTTTCAACAGGTCCATAGCTGTATCAGTAGATTGCGGGCTAGACTTTTTCTTTTTCTTCTGTGACGACTCCAAAGACGAAATATCTAGAAATAATCAAGAGAAGTAATTGTCCATTTGACAAAGCAACTTCCAGCAAGTTTCCTCTCTCACCAAAAACACCCAACTAAGATGAGGAAGAGGCTAACAGGAATGATTGGAGGGGAGGCCCTTCAACTGATTCCAAACATTCAGAGATGATGCTCATGTGCTTCTTGGCTTGGTAGATTCTGCCTCTGACCCTGGAGACAGCTCTTGCCACTCAAGTTGTTTTTCTTCACTGAGTCTTCACAAGCAACCAAAGAGAGCATACCCAGAAGAATGGACCATAGCTGCAGGATTACGAGTAGTTACAATTTAGATTACACTGAAGACAAAGCATCATTTGTTCCTGTGTTCAGGACAAATCCATTCTAGGAAAGAGTTAGTCTTGTCAGCTATGTGCACAATATAGCTAAGAAAAACTGGTCTTGTGAGTGGATACGCGCTGGATTGAGAAGTAACCCACAGGTGCAGGCCAGAGGGCCCAGGACTACATATGGCAAAAGGGATGCTAGACAGCAATGGGCACAAGATAAGTGGATGATTGAGGGGAGAAGGAACCTGGTACCTGGTGTATCACAAATGAAGACTGTTCTTGTATGCTGAATCCTCCAAAATACCAGCCCTCCACCTCTCTCCTCCTTCACACTGGTTTATCGGCACTCAGAACAAGAACCACTGTCCTGTTAAATAGGCCACTGAGTCAGCAACATCTGGATCCCTTTCCCCTACCCCGACTCCAAGAACCAGTGATGTGTTTCTCCCGCCTGTTGCCCCTTCCCATCCTTACCTCCATAGTAGTAATCATCAGAGGAGTGCTTCCTCTTTTTCTTGTGCGTGTCCGTCCCCAAGAAGTAAAGTTCACTATCCTAGAATTGAAGAGGAAGAAGAATTGAGCAATGGATAAGATGATGAGGCAAAGGCAGTTTGGAACCAATGCTGTTTTCTGATGATTTCTGACTTTGGAAAATAAAGTAAAACACAGGAAATAGTGAAAATAGATGTGAATGATGTTTATTTTTCTTTTTAAATGTTTTTCAAAGAAACCTCTTTCTTCAAATACTAGGAAACATGATACGAAACAGTTTAAAACTTTCCTAATTCAAATGTTTAGAATTTACCTTCAACTTCTTCTTGGAAGAATTCCTGACCTGAGCAGCGATTTCTTCCTCTTCCCTTAAAAAATCTTTGTAAGAACGTTTCTTTTCTCGTTGGCTTCGGCCAGCAGCTAGCCCTATGTCCTCAAAGCTGTGATCACCATCAAAGCAATCTGAGAAGCACAGGTTCATTTGGGAAAGGAAATGAGAAAGTCAAGTAAGTCACAACCAAATCGCCACATATGAAATGCAATAGTCCCTTCACTTCCAAATTAGAATCATGTTATTTGGTAAGTCCACTGGAACACAGGGCTAGATCCAAGGGGACAAGAATATGTCTTGATGACTTGGCTGCAAATACAGGAATCAAACATGAAGAAACAATGCTTCCACGCTATGCAAAGGCCCAAGGTGCATCCTTAGACATGGTTTCTTAGTTGTGATTTGGCAGGTGGACACAGACTTGCAGAGGTAAGGCTGAAAAGAATAAGGATTCGTGTGCTGTGCTGCTCTGTGGGTGTCCACTGTGTGACTCCTATCCTCAGACTCCTGCACACTGGAGCTGGCAAGGACCACGAGTGCTGCAGGGGATCACCCCAATAGACTACAGAGACTTATGGTTCGGACTCTTGTGTTGGAACCCTGTCCTGGTTTTCGTTTCCATGGGCCCAGTCTGGGGATGACGTGGAGTTTTACTAGTGCTCTGGATCATCACTTGGGAGTCCAGGCTGTGATGGCCAGTCCTGGTCTCTATGTCCATGGGCTGCAAGGATTGAAGAGGACACCCCCTTTGGAATGCTTCTCAGGTTAAGGGGTCATACCTTCTTTCTTCACGGAGTCATCATAAGCCATGGCGGTCCTGCCGGGCCTTTGAGAATGGGTCCCTGTGTCCAGGCTCCTTCCCGTCTACAGGACCAGGTCTGAGAAACAAAGAAGGAAAACCCTCCTGTAATGCGAAATCACTGTGGAGAAGCAACCTTCCAGATGGAAATGCGTAGTGATCCAAGGGCAGCCTGGAAGGGCAGCAAGGAATAAAGGAGTGTCTTGTCACCTCCGCTTTCTGTTTGTAAATACACTAGGGATGAAGCTGTAGGAAGTGCATTAGGCTTAATTTGATTTGATTCATGAATTAAAGCTGTTGTTTGGGGAAGTATATAAAACACCTCCTATATAAAAAAATACTTCAAGATTAATGAGAACTTCTGACATGCCAACAGGTCTGACAACACTGAGACAGGGTGAAAACCGACATTAAGTCAGAGGGATAGGTTCAATCACGGTTACAAAATGCACAGATAAAGCAGGATGCAGAGGAAGACAGGTTATACCATGCATTCGAGACCACAAAATCCTACCATTTGAATCGGTGAAAGGCTAAAATCTATTGTATTGCAATTTAAACAGAACTGATGAGAACATGATAGTGATATTAAAGATCTTGAGAGCATACTTTTTTGGTATGCATTTTGTTGGGCTCTCTGAATTTGCTCAAAATCAGAGAAGTGTAAAAGTAGGCACACTTCTTATATTAGTTGCCCACAGAACAGCTTTCAACTCTATCAAGCCTTTCTTAAAGGCTATAGGTGAAAATAAGGAGGAATTGTCATCTGTACACTGGTGATGAAATTTTCATCATTATTAAGATTTTCACTGATTTGAAGAACTACAAAAATTTAAATGTTCTAAATATTGTCTTAGATTTGTTAAATTTTTTTTTTTTTTTTTTTTTGCGGTACGCGGGCCTCTCACTGTTGTGGCCTCTCCTGTTGTGGTGTTGTGGAGCACAGGCTCCGGACGCGCAGGCTCAGCGGCCATGGCTCACGGGCCCAGCCGCTCCGCGGCATGTGGAATCTTCCCGGACCGGGGCACGAACCCGTGTCCCCTGCATCGGCAGGCGGACTCTCAACCACTGCGCCACCAGGGAGGCCCTAAAATTACTTTTTTGGCATTCAAGTTTATACGTCCATTTTGACTTTGAAGATGACAAGCCATGAACTGCACTCGAAGGTAAAGTTCTTCAAATAATTTTAGGACAGGCAATGTCACAATTCCCGCAGGAAAAGTTTTTTCAGGAAATTTAAAAATTATATACTAAATATATTGAAAATGTCCTCATTCAGTTAGTGAAATGCTTAAAAGTTGATCTGACTGGTTATTTACTTAAATTTTATTTTACCTTCACCACTATAGTGGGGTTTAGAAATGCTGAAGGACACTTCAATGAGACATTGCCAGTCCCTTCAGGAAGGTATGGGTAATAGTGAAGTATGTAACTTGTGGGAAAGAAAAGATGAATTAACAAGGGAAAATTTCATAAGAGTTACATTTAAAATAAACCAAAAGAAAAAGGCCTATTTGCACAAGTCAGATAAGATACAATGCACAGATAATGCCTAAGTTGAAAACAGAAAGAGAAGTATTACCAAGAATGATTTACAAGTCAGATTCAGAAACATAAAAAAGCATTTCTCCACTTCCCTAAGAAGTGGAATGAATGAACTTGGTCAAGGTAAGAGTGAAGAAATGAACTGGGTTATTTTACAGGTAATTGGAGAACTATTTACTCAAAGGGCTTTTCATAGGAAATGAAGGTGATATGAGGTCAGGTCTCATGTAGAAACTATGAGGAGGCAAGATACTTAATATAGCCAGTTTTTCATGTTCCAGCATTAGGCATTAAACTTTCTCAAATAGAAATTACTGTCATCCCCTGTCCACCCAAGTGGTGTAACTCCACAAGGGGTTAGGGGAGGGGGATCATCATAGGGAATTATATCCATTCACTTAAAAATAGTACATCCACTCACTGGCACTAAAGTAGTGAGCTTATTAGAAGAGTATATGGATCCCATTAATCTTCATAGGCCGATAATGCCAAGAAATACCACATCTTGAGACCTCAGCTTAAATGTTTTTCATGACAAATGGAGTTTGGCAAAGAACGTTTGAGAAATAATGGGCAAAAAATCTTAAATATTCAACATCATCAGTGTGTCCACCAATCTGTTGTCAACAACAAAATGCTCTTCTGTATGACGCAAAGGCAGGTCCTGAGACTTATAACCAGGCCTTCCCTTTGGTAACATCAAAACTAACATAAAACAGAGCTGAACAACGAACAGTCAGAATAGGAGTTAAGTACCTCTGAAGACAGTATGAGAAAGAAAACAATGATGTCACTGGACTGTGAAAAAGTGCTCATGGTCTCATAACTGACTGCTTTGAAAAACAGCCAGTGGATGAAATAATTGTAAAAGGGAACAGAAAATTAGGAGCTGATCCTCAGAGGCACAGGGCAGCACAGAAAACACGTGCTGGCTGTCAGCATTATGTATTAGAATTAGGCCCGCTACTATTCAATTTTTACAAAGACATGGAAGAGCACTTTATAACTTACAAGATTAAATAACCGATAGTAAAAAATGAACAGGGCCTGAAGGCAAGTCTAATTCAATAAAGAACTGGGACAGCCAAGAGCTTAAAAAACTAAGTTTAGACACAATGGACTATCTCACTCACAGCCTGGGCAGACTGATAGACCCTGAACTTCTGGGTTCTTTAAAATCAGGATATTATTGCAGCCCAGAGGTTAGTTTTGGTTGCTGACTCATAGAAGAAAGATGAAACCAGATAAAGAAGTCTCAAGCAACAGTGTGGAAGAAAGGCAGAGTTAGGGCAACATTTATATAAGATCAGACGACTCCTGTGATATTCTTTCCAGGTCTTGAATATTATCCACGATAAATTCAGAGTCCAGGGTTAGGCAGCAGATTGTCAGGATTAATGAAAATGAAAAATATTAGGTTTGATATTCACATTAGAAAACAGAAGCCATAATTACATTAAATGTTGGCAAGTGTAAAACAGGTGTTAAAGCTCATTCTCCCGAATTCCACAAATTTTGGAGTTTACAGAATCCAATGTTGTCAACTTCAAGAGGCAGGGATAATTTTACAATTATGTTCCTCTCAGTGGGCTAAAAAATGACAACAGAAGTAAAAGTTCATTACTTAAAGCTGTTTATGGAAGTAAGAAATATGCCATCATAAAAAATGTGTACTTTTGAAAGGTGCAACTTATCAAATGGCTCTTGTGGGACTTTTCTTCAGGAGATGAAAAAGGAGGCAGAGCTGCTCTTCCACCTGTAGGTAAGTACATGCGTGATGTTCAGGCTTTGCTTTTAGAATTATCAAAGGAATCAGGGAAAAACTGAAAATCACCAGACACAGTACTTTGTTATTTTGAAGGTCCAAATTACAAATACTGGAAAAAAAAAAGTTTCAGAAGGTGATTTTTTGAGGTCATCTGAGCCCCAGCAATCACTAACAAGCCTCTTCATCCCAAAATGTAAGTGTGTATTGAAAAAGACAAAGTAAACCTCGGAAACGGGGCGGTAAGCAAAATCCTGAGACCCAGGTCCAGTCCAGGAGGACAGCCTTGCTCAAGATTCCGTGTTCTCTTCTTCCAGCACTTCTTTCAGGAACTCAAATTGCCAGGGCAGGAAAAGGAAGATGCACATCCAGCTGTTGCCAGTTTCTGAATTGTTATCGTTGTTGTCACTTCTAGGATAGGAGCAGGGGATGTCTTCTCATTTTCGTCGAGATCGCCTCCAATCTCAGAACCCAGCGACTCCGAATTCTTGCCACTCCCTTCTCCACGAACCTACCTATGCAGCACTCACAGCCCCTGCCAGCTCTGGGAACTGCAGAGATCCCGACAGCCTGGGATGGGGACTGAATCCTCACTGTAGTGCAATTGAGCGGAACCACGACGACCTCACAGAGCGGCTGACAACACACATTCCCAAAAATCCAGCGGTACAAATTTTGACAAGCCTTGTCCAATCAACGGGCTCTAGTTTGGATTCAGTTTTTTTATTTATTCTGCTATGGGGGAATATAGTCAGCCATCAGGAGGCAGGGAGATAAATGGTTCTCTTCTGCCCGACAGAAAATAAAGTGAAATCTACAAGTACCAGCTTTGCGGGGAAATGGGCCTGGATGGAGAAAAACCCACTCGGAAGCTATGTTCAAACTGGGTCGCACGCAAAGAGTACACACCACACCGGGTTATTGCTACAAAGAGCCCCAAGGACCACCGTCTTTGTGGTCCCCACGGCAAACCAACAGGATTCTCCCGGCAGTTCTGCAGCAACAGCTAGTTCAATAAAGCTGTGCGAAGGTGCGAAGAGGAAAAGAGGAAAGCTCCTTGCATCCTCTCCTGCCAGCCGCGGCCCCGGCCCTCCCATCACTCGGCCCCCTCGCCCCTTGACAGCCCAGGGACCCTGCGTCCCGGGTCCTGAGCCAGGCGGCCCCACTCGGGTTCCCGCGTCCCGGCGGCTCCCGGCGCCCCCGAGGGCGGAGACTGCCGGGCAGGGGGAGGGGCGGCCTCGGCCCGCGGGCCCCCGGGGCGGCCGCACGCCCCCTCCCGGCCCGCACTTTCCCGCCTTCCCCATTTGAACAGCTCCCGCCCGCCTTCCTCCTTCGACCCGCTCCAGCCCCTTCCCGGGGGCGGACTGCGGCCGCTACTCCAGTCCCCGGCTCGGCCCCTGGGCTAGGCCGCGACGGGCCCCGGGCGCCCTCAGGGCGGTGTCGCGGCCCGAGGCGGCGGGTGGTGGCGGGGCGGGGCCACTGCCGCCTGGGGGTGGGGGCCCAGCTCGGCCTCGTGGGGGCTCCGCTCGCCGCTACCTTCACTAGGCTCGCTCGGATCCCGCCTCAGCGCCGCCGACCGCCGCCATCTTGGAGAAGGAGAGAAAAGCGCGAGCGGCCAGGGAGCCTCAGTCGAGCCCAGAGCGCAGACTCCGCTTGGGAAGGGGAATCCCGTTGGTGCAAGAGTGCCGAGCGCATCGAATGAGACGCTGAGCTTGCTGAGCTCCGGAGCTGTCCTGTGGTGAGAATTTGCTCTGTGCCGGGCTTGGGCTAGAAGTTTTACGAACACGATAGCATTTGATTCTCACTGCATCCCTGTGAGGTAGGTTTTGTCACATTTTATAGGTGAGAAACAGGCCCAGAGGGAGGGGTTAAATGATTTGCCCAAGCATACACAGGTAGTTGGAATGGGAGATAGATACTACTCCCAAGTCTTCTGAGTCTCAGTGAAGTGCTCTTTCCAAAAAACTTTGCTATTTCCTTCAAGATATTTTTATACAGTAATTCCTGTCTTTGCAAAACCTAGACCATGCAGATTAATAGCAGTGGTGCCTGTCTGGAATTCAGCGTCTACATTTGGGTGTTTGGCATATATAGGGTGGCAGAGTATATCTTTATAACAAGGCACTGTAAAATAATTTGCATGGCACATCATCTGCATTTCTCCCCATAAATTATTTGCATTTAAAAGTTAGAAACAGTCTTCAGAGAAATGAAGAGATGCTACACACAGGAGAGAAATTTTTTTTTTCTGTTTTGCTCTGGAAAATTTAGGCCAATGGGTAGAAGTCACAGTGTGCAGATCTTGGTTCAATATGAAGACGAATTAATTTTTCCAGAGCAGTTCAATTACGTTGGGCTACTTTTAAGGTAGTGATCTCCCTGTCACCAGAGGAGTCCAAGCAGAAGCTAGTGTCCTAGTTTCTGTAGAGCAGAGAGGTTACAGATATAGAATGGCTTCTAGAGTTGTGAAACCCATGAGACTCTATGCAAAATTATGTGTTTGTGCACATGTGTACTTTTCTGGGGTTTTGACCCCATCAAAGATTAAGAACGTCTTAACTAGTGGGCTTTCCATTCCAGAACTGACTCTTGGTTCAGTGATGTTTTCACCATATTATGCTCTCTTGAGACAGAGCTGTTGAATAAATTCCCAAAAGGTAAACACAAATAATAAAAAACTAGCATCATGACCTTCTCCTCAGCCCCTATCCTGCTCACCAAAAAGACTGGCAATGAGTTTCACCAAAAGGTATGGGATGGCCCTTCTGGAACACCTTGCCTGACATTAGGCTTCTCAGCTAGGTATTTAAGAACCTCAAGAATGTATTTCCCTCTTGTTCTTTAGTACTGGTCAGGATGTTCTTAGTTGTATGTGACAGAAACCCAATTTAAAATAGTTTACCAGAAAAGGAGAATTTATTGGCTGGCCTTATTGAAATGCCCAGTACCTTCAGGTGTGGTTGGATCCAGGGAGGGACTCAAGTCTGTCTCTTGACATCTCTCTTTGGTGCTTTCTTCTGAGTTGGCTTTATTCTTAGGCTCCAGGTGGTGACGGCGACAGCTCCAGGCTTTATCGTCTTAATTGCTAGCAATGTTCTTGGAGAGGAAGTTTCTTTTTCCCATTTGTTTTGGTAGATATCATGGGATTGACTCTTCTTTCCTGAATTGGATCATGTGTCCAAACAGAAAGCAACTGGTATGAGCAAAGGTGTGGGGTATGGTGATTGGCTAAATTAGGTCACATCCTCACCCCAAAAGTAGGTCAGGCAGAACCTAAAGGAAAGTCAGAGGTTATTGTCAGAAGGGTAAATGGGTGCTAGGTAGGCAAAAACCATAGCTGTTCGCCTAACTGTACTACTAGCTTGGACCTGAATGCCTCATGAGTCCCATTTGTCCCATTCCTTCTTTTATCTCACCTGAGGATGGGCATATCAAGTTATTGCTCATCGTCACCTCCTGTAGACTGGAAGTTGGATCGCTCCTCTGTCTGTTCTCTCTGTTAACTTGCTCTTAGTCTTACATCACTGCATGTGCATTCATTCATTCATTCAACAAATATTTATTGAAAACACAGCATGCGTCAGGCACTGTCCTAGATGTTGGGCATAGAACAGGGAACAAAGCTGAGAGTCTTTGACCCCTTAGAGCTTACATTCTAGTTGGCTTGGAGGGCAGAACATAAAAAAATAGGTACCATGTTAGATGATGCTTAAAGGTAGAGAAAAGTACCTGGAAGGGATACCAGGATGGGGTGGAGGTGGTAGGGATTGTTATTTAAAACAGTGATCAGGAG
Organism: Globicephala melas; assembly: GCF_963455315.2. NCBI lineage: Eukaryota > Metazoa > Chordata > Mammalia > Artiodactyla > Delphinidae > Globicephala > Globicephala melas. The sequence goes on from NC_083323.1 coordinate 12,260,967, forward strand.
AAGCTTCTCTGATGAGTTGTACACTGGAGGCCATCTCATCCAGAAGTAGGTCAGTGTGGGAACCCGGGGGTCATAGATCCTGGAATGGATGCTGATGGAAAAAGATTCTCTACTGAATATCCTGTCATGGTTCTTTCGTTTCTGAAACTTGGAGAGAGAGAAAGGAGGACCTTCTTGGTAGCCTGAGTTGGTCATGGTAGGCTTTGTGAGTGATAATGCCTCGTCCCATGATGAGTGGAGGATGGCATTTAAGATATGTGAAGATTGGGCACTCCCTGGGGCTGTTGCTGTTCTCTGGTCCACCTGACCCAAGTAAAACTGTCCAGTGCATGGCAGTAGCAGGTGGTGGCCCAACAAGTTGTGCTTCATTTGGACATTTTCTTCTTCAGACCATTTTTCTGTGCTTTGCCCTTTTCAGCTGGGTTTTAATCGGCTTCTTTGTGCTAGGCCTGACGGTCGATGCAGTGATGGGTTGTACATTAGTCAGGGCCCTTTTGGGAGTGACTTCTGGGAGTGATGGGACCTAATTAAAACTACCTAACGAGGCAACGGTTTTTTGGATAGGACACCAAAAGCACAAACAACAAAAGGAAGAATTGGTAAGTGGGACTACATCAAGTGAAAAAGTCTCTGCACAGAAAAAGAGATAATCAACAAAATGAAAAGGCAATCAATGGAATGGGTGAAAATATTTGCAAATCATGTATCTGATAAGGGGTTAATATCCAAAATATATAAAGAGCCCATGCAACTCAATAGCAAAAACCCAAACAATCCAATTAAAAACTAGGCAGAGGAACTGCATAGACATTTTCCTAAAGAAGAAATACAGATGGCCAAAGGGTACCCGAAAAGGTGCTCAACATCAGTACTTATTATGGAAATGGAAATCAAAACCACAATGAGAAACCGTATTCTGTTAGAATGGCATCATCAAAATGACAAGAAATAACAAGTGTTGGTGAGGATGCAGAGAAAAGGGAACCCTTGTGCACTGTTGGTGGAAATGTAAATTAGTACAGTCATGGTGGAAAACAGTATGAAGTTTCTTAAAAAAATTAAAAATAGAACTACCATATATGATCCAGGAATCTCTCTTCTGGGTATTTATCCAAAAAAGTGAAAAAGGATATCGAAGAGATAGTTGTACTGCCATGCTCATTGCAACATTATTCATAATAGCCAAGACATAGAGACAACCTAAGTGTCCATCAATGGGTGAGTGGATAAAGAAGTTGTGGTACATATATACAATGGAATATTATTCAGCCATGAGAAGGAAGGAAATTCTGTCATTTGTGACAGCATGGATGGACCTTAAGGATATTATACTAAATGAAATGTCAGACAGAGAAAGACAAATACTGTATGATATCACTTATATGTGGAATCTGAAAAAGCAAAACTTACAGAAAAAGAGAGTAAAGTGGTGTTTACCAGAGGCTGTGGGGTATGAGAAAAGGGAAGGTTTTGATCAAAGGGTATAAACTTTCAGTTGTAAGATGAATAAATTCTGGAGACCTAGTGTACAGAATGGTGACTATAGTTAATAATAATGTACTGTGTACTTGAAATTTGCTAACAAAGTAGATTTCAAGCATACTCACTGCACATACATACAAATGATAACTATGGGAGGTGATGGATATATTAATTAGTTTGATCATTTCACAATGTATACATATACCGAAACATGTTGTACACCTTAAATTATAAAATTTTTTATTTGTCAAAAACAGAAGAGTCACGAACCTACAACTGTATATAGAGTTGTTCGTAGTATTTCCTTATTATTGTTTTGGTGTCTGCAGGGTCTGTAGTGATATCTCCTGTTTCAGTCCTGATAATGGTAATCTCTGTTCTCTTTCTCTCCCTTTCTACCCGCTTGTGCTCTCTCTCTGTAAATTTATTGATTTTTGTCTCATTGATTTTTTCTGTTGTTTTCCTGTTTTCAATTTTGTTGGTTTCTGCCCTTAACTTTATTATTTCCTTCTTTCTGTTGCTTTGGGCTTAATTTTTTCTTCCTTTCTAGGATCATTAGGTGGAAGCTTCAATTATCAGTTTGAGATATTCCTCTTTTTTTTTTTTTAGTTTTTAAAAAATTTATTTAAAAATGAAGTAACGTTGATTTATAACATTATATAAGTTTGATGTGTACAGCATTCATATTTCTACTTCTGTATACCCTACAACATGCTCACCACCAAAAATGTATTTTCCATTCATCACAATACAGTTGATCCACTTTATTCATTTCACCCTCCCCCCACCCCTTCCTCTTTGGTAACCACTACTCTGTTCCCTGTATCTATGTGTTTGTTTTTGTTTGGCTTGGTTTGCTCATTTATTTTGTTTTTGTTTGTTTATTAGTTTTTTATATTCCTGTATGAGTGAAATCATGGTATTTGTCTTTCTCTGTCTGGCTTTTTTCACTTAGTGTAATACCCTCAAGTTTCATGTGTGTGTTGTCCCAAATGACAAGATTTCATATTTTTTATGGCTGTGTATTATTCTATTGTGTATATATGTGCCACATCTTCTTTATCTATTCATCTGTTGATGGGCACTTTGGTTGTTTCCATTATCTTGGCTATTGTAAATAATGCCATGATGAACATGGGGGTGTAGATATCTTTTTGGATTAGTGTTTTTGTATTCTTTGCATAAATACCCAGAAGTGGGATTGCTGAATCATATGGTAGTTCTATTCCTAATTTTTTAAGGAACCTCCATACTGTTCTCCATAGTGGCTGTACCAATTTATATCCCGCCAACAGTGTAAGAGGGTTCCCTTTTCTCCACATCCTAGCCAACACTTGTTATTTCTTGCCTTTTTGATAACAGCCATCCAAACAGGTGTGAGGTGATAGCTCACTGTGGTTTTGACTTTCATTTCTCTGATGATTAGTGATGTTGAACATCTTTTAATGTACATGTTGGCAGTGTGTATGTCTTCTTTGGAAAGATGCCTATTCAGCTTCTCTGCCCACTTTTAAACTGGGTTGTATTTTTTTTTTTTTTTTTGCTGTTGAGTTGTATGAGTTCTTTATATATTTGAGATATTAGCCTCTTATTGGATATATCATTTGCAAATATCTTTTCCCATTTGCTTGGTTGTCTTTTCATTTTATTGATGGTTTCCTTTGCTGTACAGAAGCTTTTTAGTTTGATGTAATCTCAGTTGTTTATTTTTGCTTTTGTTTTCCTTGCCTGAGGAGACATATCTAGAAGATACTGCTGAGACCAATGTCAAAGAGCATACTGCCTATGTTTTCTTCTCAGAGATTTATGGTTTCAGGTCTTATATTCAAGTCTTTAACCCATTTTGAAATAATTTGTGTATGGTGTGAGATAGTGGTCTATTTTCATTTTTTTGCACGTGGCCATCCAGTTTTCCCAGCACCATTTATTTATTTGTTTATGTAAATTTATTTATTTATTTATTTTTGCCTGCATTGGGTCTTTGTTGCTGCTTGCGGGCTTTCTCTAGTTGTGGTGAGTGGGGGCTACTCTTTGTTGTGGTGTGTGGGCTTCTCATTGCGGTGGCTTCTCTTGTTGCAGAGCATGGGCTCTAGACATGTGGGCTTCAGTAGTTGTGGCACACAGGCTCATTAGTTGTGGCACACGGGCTTAGTTGCTCCATGGCATGTGGGATCTTCCTGGACCAGGGATCGAACCTGTGTCCCCTGCATTGGCAGGTGGATTCTTAACCACTGCATCACCAGGGAAGTCCCCCAGCACCATTTACTGAAGAGACTATCCTTTCTCCATTGTATGTTCTTTGCTCCTTTGCTGTAAATTAATTGTCCATATATGTGTGGGTTTATTTCTGGGCTCTCAGTTCTTTTCCATTGATCTATACATCTATTTGTCTTGCAATACCATGCAGTTTTAATTACTATGTGTTTGTAATATAGTCTGCAATCGGGGAGTGTGATACCTCCAGTTTTGTTCTTTTTTTCCTCAAGAATAATTTGGCTATTTGGGGTCTTTTGTGGTTCCATATAAACTATATATCTTTTGTTCTTTTTCTGTGAAAAATGTCCTTGGGATTTTGATAGGGATTGCATTGAATCTGTAGATTGCTTTAGATAATAAGGACATTTTGACAACATTAATTCTTCCATTCCATGAGCACAGAATATCTTTCCATTTATTTGTGTCTTCAGTTTCTTTTAACAATGTCTTATACAGTAAGTCTCCTACAAACAAACCTTCAAGTTTCGAACTTTCAAAGATATGAATGTGTGTCACATGTCCAATCATGTAAGTTAGTTCACACGTCTGTCATACATTGTCATGTGCATGCATCCTCTACAAGTGGTTGCGCTTTTGTGTACTTTACAGTACTGTGTAGAGTACAGTAGTACAGTATCTTTATTTCAAGCACAGCATGTCTGGAAGCAAGCGTAAAAGCAGCAGCGATGTAGCTGGTACTGCTGTACTTTTCAAGGTTTGTTTTTTTATGTATTATTTGTGTGAAAAGTATTATAAACCCATTACAGTGCAGTACTATATAGCCAATTGTGTTAGTTGGGTACCTAGGCTAACTTTGAACAAATTGGACTTAAAAACGTACTCTCAGAACGGAACTCGTTTGTATGTAGGGGACTCACTGTAGTTTCCAATGTACAAGTCTTTCATCTCCTTGGTTAAATTTATTCCTAGGTGTTTTATTCTTCTTTATTGCAATTGTAAATGAGATTATTTTCTTAATTTCTATTTCTGCTAGCTCATTGTTAGTGTATAGAAATGCAACAGATTTTTGTATATTGATTTTGTATCCTGCAACTTCACTGTATTCGTTTATTTCTAATAGTATTTTGATGGAATCTGTATGGTTTTCTATATATAAAAATCATGTCATCTGCAAATAATGACAGTTTTACTTCTTCCTTTCCAATTTGGATGCATTTTATTTCTTTTTCTTGCCTAATTGCTCTTGCTAGGACTTCTAATACTATGTTGAAGAAGAGTGGTGAGAGTGGGCATCCTTGTCTTGTTAGTGATTTTAGAGGGATAGCTTTCAATTTTCACTATTGAGTATGATGTTAGCTGTGGGTTTGTCTTATATGGCTTTTATTATGTTGAGGTATGTCCCTTCTGTTCCTTTAGGTGTAAGGTTAAATTCTTTATTTGAGATTTTTGTTTCTTGAGGTAGGCCTGTATTACTATAAACTTCCCTCTTAGTACCATTTTTGCTGTATCCCATAGATTTTGGTATGTTGTATTTTCATTTTCCTTTGTCTTCAGGTACTTTTTGATTTCTTCGTTGACCCAATAGTTGTTCAGTAGCATGTTGTTCAGTCTCCATATATTTGTGATTTTTGCAGTTTTCTTCTAGTTTCATTCGATTGTGATCAGAGAATATGCTTGATACAATTTCAGCCTTCTTAAATTTCAGTCTTTAATTTCAATCTTCTTAGCTTTACTGAGACTTGTTTTGTGTCCCAGCAGATGGTCTATTCTTGAGAAAGTTCCATTTGCACTTGACAGAATATGTATGTTGCATTTGGTTGGAATATTCTGTACAAATCTATCACATCCATCTGGTCTAACGTTTCATTTAAGGCCGCTATTTCCTTGTTGATTTTCTGTCTGGATGATCTATCTACTGATGTAAGCAGGGTGTTAAAGTCTCCTACTATTATTGTGTTGCTGTCAATTTCCCCTTCAGGTCTGTTAATAATTGTTTTATATATTTTGGTGCTCCTATGTTTGGTGTATAGGTATTAATCACTATTATGTCTTCTTGATGAATTGTCCCCTTTGTTATTATATACTGTCCATTTTTATCTCTTGTTACCTTTTTGGCTTGAAGTCTATTGTGTCTGATATGAGGATGGCCACACCTGCTTTCTTTTGGCTTGAAGTATTGGCTTGAAGTATTATCTTCCATCCCGTCACTTTTAGCCTATGTGCGTCTTTAGAGCTGAGGTATGTTTCCTGGAGGCAGCTTATAGTTGGGTCTTGTTTTTTTTTTTTTTTTGCAGTACGCGGGCCTCTCACTGTTGTGGCCTCTTCTGTTGTGGAGCACAGGCTCTGGATGTGCAGGCTCAGCGGCCATGGCTCACGGGCCCAGCTGCTCCGCGGCATGTGGGATCTTCCCAGACCGGGGCACGAACCCGTGTCCCCTGCATCGGCAGGTGGACTCCCAACCACTGCGCCACCAGGGAAGCCCTGGGTCTTGTTTTTTAATCCCTCCAGTCACTCTGTGTCTTTTTAAAATTTTATTTATTTATTTTGGCTGCGTTGGGGTGTTCACTGCTGCGCACGGGCTTTCTCTAGTTGTGGCAAGCAGGGGCTTCTCATTGTGATGGCTTCTCTTGTTGTGGAGCATGGGCTATAGGCTCATGGGCTTCAGTAGTTGCAACACATGGGCTCAGTAGTTGCAGCATGCAGGACCTAGCGCATGTGGGCTTCAGTAGTTGTGGTGCATGAGCTCAGTAGTTGTTGCGCGAGGGCTTACTAGTTGTGGCTTGCGGGCTCTAGAGCGCAGGCTTAGTAGTTGTGGTGCGTGGGCTTAGTTGCTCCATGGCATGTGGGATCTTCCTGGACCAGGGGTTGAACCCATGTCCCCAGCATTGGCAAATGGATTCTTAACCACTGGGCCACCAGGGAAGTCCCACTCTGTGTCTTTTGATTGATGAATTCAATCCATTTACATTTAAGGAGATTATGGATATATTAGGATTTGGTACTGCATTTTAAAAAATTAATTAATTTAATTTTTATTTTTGGCTGCGTTGGGTCTTTGTTGTGTGCAGGCTTCTCATTGTGGTGGCTTCTTTTGTTGTGGAGCACGGGCTCTAGGAGCACAGGCTTCAGTAGTTGTGGTGCATGGGCTTAGTTGCTCCATGGCATGTGGGATCTTCCCGGACCAGGAATTGAACCTGTGTCCCCTGCATTGGCAGGGGGATTCTTAACCACTGCGCCACCAAGGAAGTCCCGATACTGCCATTTTAGTTTCTGTTTTCTGATTGCTCTATATGTCTATTGTTTCTTTTCCTTGTATTTCTGGCTGCCAGTTTGGTTTGGTGGTTTTCTGTATTTTTCTGAATTTCCTTTTTTTAAAAATATGGCGTTTCTATGCTCCACGTTTATGTTTTGTGGTTACCCGGAGGCTTGTATAAAATGCCTCAAAGATAAAGTAGTCCTTTTTCTGTTGCTTGCATCTTATCTTCATTTAGTTTTATGTATTCTATCCTTTACCTCTTACCCTTTTATGTTTCTTTTGTCTTAAATGATCCCGTTTTACGTTGTGAGTTTGTTACCAAACTGAGCTAGCTGTAGTTACTTTTCTGCCTTCTTCTTTTCTCCCTTTAACCTTTATGCTGTAATAGAGCATCATGTAAAAACCTATACAATCTGATAGAGAGTTGCAGTTTTCTGGTTCTGTCTGCTTATGACCTCGTTCAAAGTTTTCTGTATTTTGACTGCTTTTTTTCTGGTAGAAAGCTCCTTTCAACATCTCTTATAAGGCAGGTCTAGTGTTGATGAACTCCCTCAGCTTTCGTTTGTCTGGGAAGGTCTTTATTTCTTGTTCATATATGAATGACTACTTTGCTGTATAGAATTTTTTTTTTTTTTTTTTTGCAGTACGCGGGCCTCCCACTGTTGTGGCCTCTCCCGTTGCGGAGCACAGACTCCGGACGCGCAGGTTCAGCGGCCATGGCTCACGGGCCCAGCCGCTCCGCGGCATGTGGGATCTTCCCGGACCGGGGCACGAACCCGCGTCCACTGCATCGGCAGGCGGACTCTCAACCACTGCGCCACCAAGGAAGCCCTGCTGTATAGAATTTTAAAAAAAATTTTGGCCACACTGCACAGCTTGTGGGATCTCAGGTCTCTGATCAGGGATTGAACCCAGGCCACGGCAGTGAAAGTGCTGAATCCTAACCACTAGACCACCAGGCAACTCCCCTAGAATATTCTTGGGTGAAAATTTTTAATCTTTCAGTATTTTGAGAATGTCATTTTACTCCCTCTTGGCCTGTAGGGTTTCTGTTAAGAAATCTGCTGATAGCTTAATTAGAGTTCCTTTGTAGATTACCATCCTTTTCCCCCAGCTGCCTTTAAAATTCTTTCTTTGTTACTGACTTTTGGCAATTTTAATATTATGTGTCTTGGAGAAGGTCTTTTTGCATTAAGGTAATTAGGTGTTCTCTTAGCTTCATGGACTTATATATCCAGTTTCTTCCCCAGGTTTGGGAAGTTCTCAGCTATTATTTCTTTAAATAATCTGTCTGCTCCCTTTTCCTTCTCTTCTCCTTCTGGGATACTCATTATTCTAATGCTGCCCTTCCTAAAAGAGTTGAATAGCTCTTGTAGGATTTCCTCATTTTAAAAATGTCTTGTTTACCTTTTCTCTTGTATCATTTTTAGATTTCTGTCTTTGAGCTCACTAATTCTTTTTTTCGATATAGTCTGCTGTATTTCCAATGCTTTTTAATGCATTCTTTATATCGTTTATTGTGTCCATCAGCTCCAGAATTTGTTTGGTTCTTTTTTAGAATTTCAATCTCTTTGGTAAAATATCCTTTTTGTTCATTAATTTTATTCGTGAGCTCATTAAACTGCCTTCCTGTGTTTTCTTGCATCTTGTTGAGTTTCTCCGTGACAGCTGTTTTGAATTCTCTATCCATTAGATTGCAATATTTTGTGACTTTAAGTTTGGCTTCTGGAGAATTGTCACTTTCTTTTCGTGTAGTGTTACTGTGGCTCTTCATGTTGTTTGATGAATTATTCCTCTGCTGATATTAAAAGACAGGTTAGGTGTTTGATTCCTTTCTTTTGTTTTCTGGTAGGTGGCGCTGTCATACACATTCTTGGTTTCTCTTGCCTGAGCTGCCCCTGGTAAAATTTGAGCGTGGCACTTCCCAGCCTCCACTGGCTCTGCAAGAGGTGTGGCTCTGTGCCTTTGTTGTTGCTTCTTGTGCCACCTGGGTGTTTGCTGCCTTGCTTCTGCCAGAGCCTCTGTCATCACTGGGATGGCGGGCTCTTCCCTTGCGTCTGGGACCCCCTGAGTCACAGGCTCTGCTGCTGTGGAGGGAGGGGGGCGATGCAGGGGGAGAAGCCAGGGTCGTGCAGGTGCCTCTACCTTGTCCATTGTTGTTGGGTTCATGAATTCTGCCACTGTGAATGGAGGGAGGCGGGGGCTGGGATCACGGGTGCCTCAGCAGCTGGAGGGATGGGGTCCCAGGCCTCACTGCTGCTGCTGCCCGGTTAGCAGTGGCAGTGGGCACTGGTGTGGTTGGGTGACTGGAGTCATGTGTGCTGCCTTCCTTGCTGTCCCTGGGTTCTCTGAAGCTGTGGGCTCTGTGCCTGGTCAGAGGGGTAGGATTGCAGGAACCATGGCTGCTGTTCCCTCCTCTGTGTGTTACAGCTCACCCACCTTTAGACATGCAAATGTGTGAAATTCTTCGGCGACCTGTTATGTTGGGCAGAGGCACCTTTGTTGAGTTGTGGATTTTTTTTTACTGGCTGTAGATTGACGGGGAGAGACAAGGGTAGATTTTTCACTCTGCCATGTTTCTGATGTCACCCACATTCCTCTTTTCTAATGTGTGCATTTAATGCTATACATTTCCCTCTTGTCCCTGCTTTAGCTGTGTCCCATGATTTTCATATGTTTTATATTCATTCAGTGTTATTTGTCTATTTCTTTGAAACTTCCTCTTTAACTTAAGGATTATTAAAAGTGTGTTGCTTAGTTTTCAAGCACGTGGAAATTTTTCTGTATCTTTGTTTCTAGTTTGATTCCACTGTGGTCCATGGATGCGCTCTATATTATTTTATTACCTTGATTGTGGCAATTGTCTCATTGGTGTTTATATATGTCAAAACTTCATCTAATATCATACTTTAAATATGTGCAGTTTAATACATGTCAATTATATTTCAGTAAAGACATCAAAAATATCAGAAAATAAGAGACTTAGATAAAATTTCTAGAGATGAAAGCTACAATGTCTGAGATGGAAAATATACTAAATGGGATTTATGGTCAATTAGACACTGAAGAAGAAAAGTTTATTGAACTTTAAGATATAGCTAGAGACACTATGCAAAATGAAACAGAGAGAAGAGACCCCCACCACCACCAAAATGAAGAGTATCAGTGAGCTGTAGGAAAAGATTAAGTTTAATGTAAGTGTAATTTGAGTCCCTGAAAGAGGAGAGAGAGGAGAGAGAGAGGATACAAAAAAACTATTTGAAGAAATATTGGTATCAAATTTTCCAAATTTTCCAAAATCACAAACATAAAGAAAATGACACCAAGGCACATCATTAGCTAATTGCTTAAAACCAGTGATAGAGAGAAAATCTTAAAGGCATAAATAGAAAAAGAAGACATTTTGTGCAGAAAAGACTTAACATTGCAGGCCTAAGACTACTATCCTTAGAAAATTTGGCCCTTGGCTGGTGTCTGTGAAGTTGGATTTTGGGGTGGGGGGTTTCCACCCTTTCCTAACTGGTAGGAGTGGCGCACTGTGCCTGCCATTCGTGCAAACAATGTGATTTAAGATGAACACCTGCTTTCTCTTTGGAAGTCTGGAATTTTAGTACATGCTAGGCAGAGTTGGCATGACCAACCCCCCAATATAAGCTTTGAGTATCCAATGGGCTTCTCTGGGTAGGAATATCACACATGTTCCGTCATTTTTACTGTAGGGGAAGAGTGCACTGTGTGACGACTTATGGGAGAGAGAGCATAAGGAAGTCTGTACATGGGTTCCTCCAGGCTGTTCCTGTGTCTTTTCCCCTTATGTATACTCACTGTGTACCCCTACTGTGTATCCTTACTGTATTGTATCCTTATATGTTGCTATAATTGATCTTAGCCATGAGTACAGCTATATGGTGAATCCTATGAGTCCTTCTAACAGATTTCTGAATATGTGGGTGACCTTTGGGACCCCACATATATTACACAAAAAAGAGCACAGATAAGGATGACATCAGACTTCTTGTTCAAAACAGTGTAAACCAGAAGACAGTGGAGCACCATCTGTAATGTCCCGAAAAAGAAGTCAACCTAGGATTCTATACCCAGCAAAAGTATCTTTCAAATGAAGCTATAACTGATATAAAAATGTAAAAAAGAAATAATTTCAGAAGCTAAAAATTTCATTACCAGCAGACCTTCACAAGAATGTTAAAGGAATTCCTTTAGGTGGAAGGAATATGATCCCAGATGGAAATCTGGATCTGCATAAAGGAATAAACAGCACTGGGAGTGGTAACTATGTGTGTAAATGTGAAAGCTTGTTTTCTTTGAAATCTCTTTAAGTGAAAATTGGCTTTTAAAAGCAAAAGTAGTCACAACGAATTGTGGGTTTTTAAAAACATATGTAAAATAAGATGAATGACAACAACATCACAAAGGTCAAGAGTGGTAAAAAAGGAAGTAAAGTGTTGAAAGATCCTTGTAATATATATGAAGTGATAAATATCACTTGAAGACAGACTGAGATAAGTTAAAGATGTATAGTGTAAATCTTGAAGCAATCACAGAAACACTCAAAAGAGTTATAGCTTATAAGCCAAAGAAAGAGATAGAAGGAAATCATAAAAATACTTAATTAGTCCAAAAGAAGGCAGAAAAAGAGAGAAAAGGCAACAAAGTAAAGATGGGAGAAACAGAATACAAGTAGCAAGATGGTAGGTTGAAACCAACCATATCAATAATTGCATTAAATGGAAATGGCGTAAACAATACAAAAATAAAAGAAATTGACAGGTTGGGGAAAAAACCTCCTAACTATATGCTGCTTATAAGAAACCCACCTTAAATATAAAGCACAAATAAATTAAAAGTAAAATATGGAAAAAAATATGGTGCTATAGACTGAAGTTCCCCCTGCCCCCTCAAATTCATATGTTGAAACCTAATCCCCAATGTGATGGTGTTTGGAGGTAGGACCTTTGTCAGTTAATAGAGTCATGAGGATGTAGCCTTCACAAATGGGATTAGTGCCCTTGTAAAAAGAGATGTAGGAGAGCTTTCTTCCTCTCTCTTGTTCTGCTCTCTGCCATGTGAGGATACAATGAGGAAAAGACCTCTGCAAACCAGAAAGTGGGTTCTCACCAGACACTGGATCTGCCAGCAGCTTGATCTTGGACTTCCAGCCTCCACAACTATGAGAAATAAATGTTTGTTGTTTCAGCCACCCTGTCTGTGGTATTTTGTTACAGCAGCCTAAGACATTCTAAAGAAAGCTGGAGTAACTTTTTCTATTAGACAAAGTAGATTTCAGAGTAAAGAATATTACCAGAGAGAAAGGGGGGGGGTTATTCACAATGATAAGTAGGTCAATTTATTAAGAGGACATAACAATATTAAATGTTTATGGTCCAATAACAGAGCTTCAAAATACATGAAGGAAAAGCTGATAGAACTGTAAGGAGAAATAGACAAATACACAATTATATCAGAGATTTCAACAACTGTCTCTCAATAACCGATAGAATAAGTAAACAGAAAATCAGGAATGCCACTAAAGACTTGAGCAGCATGTTAATTGGCCTAATTGACATTAACAGAACATTCCACCCAACAGCAATACATGCTTTGTAAGGGCACATGGAACATCTACCAAGATAGATAGACTGTACAGTGAGCCCTAAAGAAAGTCTTAATAAATTTAAAAAGGATTCAAGTCATATAAAATACGTTCTCTAACAACAATGGAATTAAATTAGAAATTAATAACATAAAGATACTTGGAAAATTCTCAAATATCTGGAGATGAAATAATATACTTCTAAATCATGCATAGGTCCAAAAATAAAAGGGAAATTAGAAAGTATTTTGAACTGAATTAGACTGAAAATAAAACATATCCAAATTTGTGAGATGCAGCTAAAGTAGTGCTTAGGGGAAAATTTATAGCACTAAATACATCTATCAGCAAAAGACAGGTCTCAGGGCTTCCCTGGTGGCGCAGTGGTTGAGAATCTGCCTGCTAATGCAGGGGACACGGGTTCAAGCCCTGGTCTGGGAGGATCCCACATGCCACGGAGCAACTAGACCCATGAGCCACAACTACTGAGCCTGCGCCTCTGGAGCCTGTGCTACTCAACAAGAGAGGCCGTGATAGTGAGAGGCCCGTGCACCACGATGAAGAGTGGCCCCCGCTTGCCACAACTGGAGATAGCCCTCGCACAGAAACGAAGACCCAATACAGCAAAAATAAATAAATAGATTAATAAACTCCTACCCCCAATATCTTAAAAAAAAAAAAAAGACGGGTCTCAAAGTTTTAAATCAAGGACATCAACTTTCACCTTAAGAAATGAGAGGAAAAGAGCAAATTAAACTCCAAATAAGTGGAAGAGAGGAAGTAATAAAGGGAAGGGCAGAAATCAGTAAAGTGAAAAGCAGAGGAAAAATAGAGAAAAGAAATGAGACTGAAAAATGGATTCTAGGCTGGGGAAGAGAAAATCCAAATGAGCCTAGAGCAGTCCGTAGTACCAGAAAGTAAGGAGAGTTCTTAACAAAGAGAGAAGGGGGTGAGGGTATGTCAAAGGGACAGATGAATCAGCCTGAAAGGACTCCCAATGGTCAAAGCTGGAGCAATTCAAGCAACAAACTAAATGATATATTGGATCGTAACACAGATTATAAAATAAATATACATGAGTCTATAATGATATAAAAGAATGAATGAATGAATAAATAAATAAATAAAGGAGAAGAGACAAATATGCATTGTAGAAGAATCCCAAATAGTATATGCAGACACCCCTGGCCCCCACCAGGAGGTTGAGCTTAATTCCCACCTCTCCATTTGAGAGTTGGCTAGACTTAGTGACTCAATTCTGAAGAGTAAATTATGGAAAGAGAAGATAGTAAGTGTTGATGTAGAATCCTGACAAATGCTACCTTAACCAAATGATACTAGTCATCTCTGATATGCCAGATGAGAAGGACACTTCACCTTGAGGTATTCTTCCCCTACATCCATTACTCCAGCCAAATCACAAGAAAATACATCAGACACACCCAAATTGAGGGACCTTCTCCAAAATACCTGACCAGTACTCCTCAAGACTGTCAAGGTAATGAAAAACCAGGGAAGGCTGAAAAATTGTCACAGACCAGAAGACACTAACACAACAAAACATGAAGTGGTATTCCAGAATGGATTCTGGAACAGAAAAAGGACATTAATAGAAAACCTGGAAAATCCAGAGTCTAGAGTTTTGTTAATAATAATGTATCAGTGTTGGTTTCTTAGAGTTGACAAATATACAACAGTAATGTGAGATAGTAATATAAAGGGAACCTGAAACTGGGTGGGTGGGGGGGTGTATGAGAACTTTCTGGACTATCTTTGCAAGTTTTCTGTAAGTCTAAAATTACTCCAATTATTTTATTTTCAAAAGGTTATCCTTTGAGAAGATCAATAAAATGGATAAATCTCTAGCTGGACTGATCAGGGAGGAAAAAGAAGAGAAGACCTCAGAAACCAAGCTGCAGAATACACAGACACAGAATTTTGTCTTTGCTGTCCATCTGTGTTGACACGTACACAACCAGGTAATTTATTTTCACAGCTGTATAGTATTCTATGGCGGCAATGTACCAAATTTTATTTATTCATTTTCATCACTAGGGGCATTTATTTATTAATTTATTTTTGGCTGCATTGTGTGGCTTGCGGGATCTTCGTTCCCCGACCAGGGATCAAACCTGGGCCACCTGGCAGTGGAAGCGCAAGGAAGGCGGTGGACCACCAGGGAAGTCCCACTGGGGCCATTTATTTATTTATTTAATTTATTATTTATTTATTTATTTTTGGTTGATTGGGTCTTCGTTGCTGCGCGCGGGCTCCCTCTTGTTGTGGTGAGTGGGGGCTACTCTTCGTTGTGGTGCGTGGGCTTCTCACCGTGGTGGCTTCTCTTGTTGCGGAGCACGGGCTTCAGGCGCACGGACTTCAGTAGTTGTGGCATGTGGACTCAGTAGTTGTGGCTCGCGGGCTCTAGAGTGCAGGTTCAGCAGTTGCGGCGCACGGGCTTAGTTGCTCTGCGGCATGTGGAATCTTCCCGGACCAGGGCTCAAACCCGTGTCCCCTGCATCGGCAGGCGGATTCTTAACCACTGCGCCACCAGGGAAGTCCCCACACCGACTTTTTAAAAGACTTTTTTGTAAGGGAAATGCTGGGGGTGCTCCGGAGATGAATAAACTCCCACCTGACTCTCCTGGGGGCTGCAGAGTTGTGCATGAGGTAGACACACACCCCCTTTCCATCCTGCACAGTGTAACTGGGGCCCTGCATGGTCCGTCTTGGGGGCATAGTAAAGGTGATTTCTTCAGAAGAGTTGATTGAGAAGCAGAAACATAGGTCAGTGTCGATACATTTTCCTTAAAAAATAACGTACACATCAAACTGCCCTTTGTATAAAGCACTTACATGTGAGTCATCTTATTTAATCCTTAGAACCACCCTTCAAAGTAGACAGTTAATTTAATCGTATACAGATACATCTTATTTATGGGAAAGGAAACTGAAGTTCAGAAGGGTAGTTACTTGCCTCAGATCCAACTGCAGGTAACTGTACATGCTGATCTCTGAACCTCTAATGATAATGACACAACTCTGGGGTTGGAAGGTGGGGCTGATGAGAAACTTCAGGGAAGCCGATGGCCAAATTGGCCTGCCAGGCTTTGTGCTGTGCGGGGCAGCTGTGTCCGAGCTTTGGGGCTCTCTGAGGCTTTCCTCTGCGTTTCCACTAGAGGGCACTGCTGGCCCAGTTTGGAAGTACCTACTTTCCCTACAATTTAAGTGTGGTCAGAGCAGGAATTGCTATAAAAGCCAAAAAAGCTTAAGCTTCAGGGTCTCTCACTTGCACAGACCCCTTCTACTTTTGTACCCAATTTTGCATTTATAATTTTGAATTATTTTTCCACAAGAGGCATCTCCGAATAAGCTTCAGACCCCCCAAATCTGTATTGACCCCGGCTCATGCAAATACTTTGAGAACTAAGGGCTGGGAGCTTTGAGACACTGACCCTCGTGAGCAGCACAGAGAGTAACTTTCCACGGGACGTGGCTGTCCCCTCTTTTGGACTCTGGACCCCCAGAGAGCCGGACTCTGCCCTTTTTGACCTTGATTCCTGGCCTGTAGCACACAGTAAGCTGTCTACACATGTCTGTTGAGTGAATAAACGAGGCGCAAACATCGGCCAGTGTCACTGCTTTTATCTTTTCCTCTTTCTCCTCTTTTGTCTCAGTTGCTCAATTTCCGAGGTGGGGGAGGCGGTCTAGAATTCATCTGAGGCCCCTCCTGGCCAGAGATTTTCTCTAGATTCTCTCTCTATTCTCTCTCCTTTTTTCTCCTCTGCTGCCTCTCATCTGACTTTTAATTTCTCTGTTTCTGCCACCTCCCACCCCTGCACCCAGCCTGTGCCTTAACATGGCCAGAACCCCCTTGGTTCTGCTAACACCCTTGGGGGAGGTCTGGAGTCCTCAGCAGGGTGTGGTTTTCTGGGTTTCTGTGTCTGAGGACCCAAGGATGATGCTGGGTGGGTAGCGTGGGCAGGGGGATGGGGAGAGGGTCAGCTACCCTTTTCTCAGCACCCGCTCAAGCACGAGGAAAAGCTTTGCTCCCTTCCTGCCTTGTCCCCCTCTGCTGCCCCCATTAGCTTCACTTTTCCTCCCACTCTGCCATCCTGGTTTCCAGAGCCACATTAGCCAAGGAAGAACCAAGGGCTTACATAACAGCCCTCTCTGGTCACTTCTTGGACACCATTTCTGATTTTCCTTCCTTGCTCTGATGGTTCTTTTGCAGTCTCCTTCCTGAGCTTTGCCCCTTTAATTTTGGGGTTTTGCAGGGTTGCATGCTCCCTTTTCTGCCTTTCTTGCTCTGCATATTCTCCCTCGGTAAGCTCCTCCACTCCCCAGGTGTCTATTGTGCGATACACCGATGACTCACAAACTCTGCAGCCAAGCACGTCCTCTGAACTCCAGACCCATCTCTGCCATGATATTTCCATTGGCACTTCCAACTCAGGCGTCCAAGGTTTCTATCAGCTTTATTGAGGTATAATTTGTATATAATGTGATTGACCATTTCAAGCGGCTATCTCAGTCTTGGCAAAGGCACACAAGAGCATAAGCTCTACCATGCTCACGATATAGAACACTTCTGGCACCCCCACCAGTTTCCTCATGGCCCCCTTGCCTCCCCCATCTCTGGCCCTGGCGACTACTGATCTGCTTCCTGTCCCTGTATTTTGCCTTTTCTGGAATTTCACAGAAATGGTGTCCCACAGAATGTGCCTGGCTCCTTTCACGTATGGTAATGTCTTTGAGATTCACCCATGTTCTGTCTTGCAGCAGTAGTTTGTTCCTTTTTATGACTGAGTAGTATTCTATTGTATGGATATACCATGATTTGTTTATCCACCTACCAGTCAATGAACGAGGCATCTAAAATTAACCTAAAAGTCAGGCGGAGCTGCCTGGGTTTGAATTTAGACTCCGCTACACATCAGCTGTACGATTCTCAGCAAACTGTGTGGCTTTCATGAGCTTCACGTTTCTCAGCTGTACAATCAGGACGGTAATGCCTTGCTCGTAATGTTGCTGAGCAGATTAACCGAGCTCGCCGATGCCAAGCACAGGGCTGTGTGTCTGGTACTCAGTAGCATCGCCATGTGGATGTATTGGACCTTCTTGACCACGTGGGGGCGCAATACACACTACTGTCTCCCTCTCATACTGCTGCAGGCGGATCCCACAGCTCTCTGGTTATTTGCAGCTGAGAACTTCAATTCCACATTCTAGTTCGTGCTCTCTTCCCTCCCTGCAGCGCACACGTGACCCAGGGCAGCAGGGACCCGCACGGGGTGGGGGATGAGAAGGTTGAGAGCCAAGGGGCCCCTGTGTGGGTTTCTCCGAGGGCCCTGTGGAGACCTCTCCACGGTCCTGCCCCCTGGCCATCCTTACCACCCGCCCCCGTGCCGTTGCTGACGGTGGAGCTCACAGCTTCTTCCTCCATCCTCTCTCTCCAATTCTTTTCTTCCCCGTTGAGTTAGAGGGAAAGTTGGAAAGCCTACGACATTAACACAGACTCAGCCTCCTTCCTTTCAGGCCACCTGGAGCAGGTGCTGGGGTGCTCCGCCCCCCCCAAAGTGCTCACTTGCTGACTTCTGGGGCAGCCCCTGCATCTCTTTATCCCAGAGCTTTCTACGGGGGCCTTGGCAGGAGTGGCAGACAGAAGTGCAGGGAATCAACAGCCCAGCAGCAGCCCCCAGCTGATGGCTAATGAGTGTTGGTGAATTAACCCCCATTGTCCCCTTGTCCCTTGATGGGGGATAGCTCTGGGGCTCGTGCTCCTCCCTGACCCCAGCGCTCCCCAGCGGGATTCAGCTCCGTTGTTCAAGGGGTCCCTTGCTCAATAACCAAACCCTTTTCACTGCCCTCATTTCCCCTCCTCTTTCTCACTGCCCTCTTGGTGTTTCCTGGGATCATCTCTCAAGTGAACCACTTGTCCTTCAACCCTTGTGTCAAGGTCTCCTTCTGGGGGAACCCAAAGGGAGACTGAGCCCTAATCTTTGTAAGTGGTTTTCTTGAGGTTGGCTGGGGGAGGGGAGGGGTATGTGGCAGGAAAGGAAAAGTGGCCGCCCTCTCCCCCTAGATCAAGGCTCTCTTCTCTAATGCATCCCCTTAAATTTAACTATTAGCTCTTCTGCTGATAGAGGCTGGAGGGGCTCTGGGAGGGGGGATGACTGGGGGGCAGAGGTGCTTCTGTCTGCTCTTAGATCCTCCTCCGTGGCTGTGTCACAGCTCTGTTCAGACGTGAGAGTATTTGGTGTCCATTGTCCTAAATTTGGGGGTTTATGTACAACTTTGAGACAATAGGAGAAAAAACTCATTCATTAGCACAACACACAGTACTTAGGTACAGTACTTAGGTATTAGTTTGCTCGGGCTGCCACACAAAATACCATAGACTGGCTGGCTTAAGGAACAGATATTTATTTCGCAGTATTCTGGAGGCTGGAAGTCCAAGGTCAAGGTGCTGGCCGATTGGGTTCCTGGTGAGAACCCTCTCTCTGGCTGGCAGCCTTCTCGTTGAGTCCTCATGTGGTAGGGGGACAGCTCTGGTATCCCTTCCTCTTATAAGCTCACTAGTCCCATCACGAGGGCGCTACCCTCATGACCTCATGTAAACTTAATTACCTCCCAAAGGCCCCAGCACCAAATGCCATCACATTAGGGTTCAACATATGAATTTTAGGGGGACACAGTTCAGTTCTTAGCAACTTGTTAAAATGGTGAGGATTTAGCTCTGTCCACTAAAATCTGTTTCTACTCCTCTATTCCTTATCTAGGGCAAGACACTCACTCTTCATCCTTGATTCCCTCCTCCTCTCATGTCCAATCAGGTGTCAAGTCTTATCAGTGATATCTCCGAAGCATCCCCCGCATTCCCCCTTCTGTCCCTCTACAGCTTCTCTAGGTCAAGCCCTCATCATTCAGATCAGCTAGGACTGAGTATCAAGAAACTGCTGTAGTGGCTTAAAAAAGTAAAGGGTGAATTGATCATATGCGACAAGAAGTTTGGGACAGGCGCTTCAGGATCGGAACGGAAGCCCAAGGATGTCGTCAGAGACCCTGGCTCCTCCTACTTTTTTTTTTTTTCTTTGGGGTACGCGGGCCTCTCACCGTTGTGGCCTCTCCCGTTGGTTGCGGAGCACAGGCTCCGGACGCGCAGGCTCAGCGGCCATGGCTCACGGGCCCAGCCGCTCCGCGGCATGTGGGATCTTCCCGGACCGGGGCACGAACCCACGTCCCCTGCATTGGCAGGCGGACTCTCAACCCTGCGCCACCAGGGAAGCCCTCCTCCTACTTTTTCTCTTCCACCATCCTCAGCGTTGGCATTGGTTCTCATGGTCACAAGATAGCTGCTGCTTCTCTGAGTATCACTTCCACATTCTAGGCCATCACTCCTATTAATTGAGAGCCTTTGTCTTTTTATTTGGGAAGGGGACCCTTCTCTAGAGTCTTCCATCTACGTCTCAAGAACCATGTCACATGACTCCCACGGGTCTCAGGGGAATCTGGGGAGGTGAGTATTTCACTTTCCAGGCTCTATAGGAGAGGGAGGCAGGGGAAAGGGGAATGCAAATGGCTTTAGGTAGCCAGTCCTGGCATTTGCTACATCATCCCTCATCCCAGCAGCCTCCTAACTGATCTTTCTGTCTCTGTTCTCACCAGAGTGTTCCCATTGACAACATGTCTGTCTTAGGGTCATAAGAAACCATTATATGCAGCAAATCAATTACAGTACAGATGGTAATAATAACACCCATGACAAATGTCTATTATATGTGTCCTGGTGTGTCGAACTTTCAGGACTTGTGAGGTGTAATTCTAAAAGTCACTTTATTATTGTCTCCTCCTGTCCCTCTAACCCTGGCTTTAGAAGAGTTGTCCCTTCCCTGGTGCTGGAGGAAAATTCTGGTGTCCTCATGGCTCTGTGGGTCAGCTGAGGCAAGAGAAACCCCTGTGGTCACTTTAAGATAGAAAAGTGTTCGGAAATTGGAATGTACAGTCCAATCTGTTAGTCAGCACTTCAGTGTGTTTCCAAGGTAAGATGCCTCCCTCCCCCATCCAGCTGGGCCGACTGCAGGTAGGGCTCTGGCTTTGGGAAGGGGATGGTCCTTTTCTTTTTCCGACTGAGAGTTCCTATTTCTGGCTCCTCTGGGGTTGTGGAGCATTGGGTAGGAGCATGTGGAGGGTAGGAGGAAAAGGGGTCAGGAAGGTTCTTATTTGCCTGGTAGTGTCATCACATGCCTTCCAGATCTTTGGAGTGGTCGGTGGAGCTGACCTGCTCTTTCAGGTGCCAGATGGATTTTCTGGGGATCCCACTGCGGCCCTCAACTCCCATTCAATTCCCCTGGACACTTCTGCCTCATCAGCTCCTGGATTTCCCACAATTCACTCCCACAGACCCTTGCAGTTGTTAGAATCCTCCTGACTTGCAAACCCTGGGTCCTTTCCCAGAGGCAGATCCTGAGACCAACCTTTGTGTCCACGTGGTTTATTAAGGAGATGCTCCGCAGAGAAACCTGTAAGCAAGTTGGGAAAGGAGGACAGGGAAGGGGAAGAAGCCTAGCAGCCGCGCGACCTTAGGCGAAGCCGCAGCATCATTCTGGTTCCGTGGGAAGCTCTGGAGTGGATATTAAACCTCAGAACACTTCCCCACTCGGAGCTTTGGGCTCTGGGCTTTCGTGCTGTCACACCAGACAGTCACTGGCTGAGAGCTGTCGTGGGGCTGGGGGGACGGGGTTGGAGATTGGGGTTGGGAGGTGGACTGCAGAGTTTCAAAGTCACTCCAGTAGCCCAAAGGGCAGGCTTCCAAAGAGAGTTTACAGGTGTAGCCTTGAGAATCAAAGCACCTAGAAGATGGGTGATGGTCACGCAGGACAGGTAAGAGCCATCAAAGGGGATATGAGCAGGGCACCAGCAATGTCCCCAATACCATCCCTACTAGGCTGGTTTTATTTTATTTCCCAAGCTGGTTTTTCCAGCTATCAGCCCCCTTGTTTATCCTCGTAGCTGAAATCTTCTTGGCATTTCACCTCCCAAACTCCCTTCCTAGAGACTGAACCCCGTTGCAGGAGGAATAGCATGTTGTGAGCATCTCTCTGCCTGAGGCCACCCCCCACCCCTTCCCTTCTCCCGACATCCCTCACAACTCATCACCATCTGTGTAAACTTGGACATACACTTTGTGTATTTCTGTAATGTTGTCAGCTGCCCATAGAGCATCTAGAATATTTTCGCCCATTTTGGAGTGCTGGTGACTCAACTTACAGCAATTTATTCCACAAAAGCAGACAATAACTCAACTGGCGAGAGGGGGAAAAATAACCCTACCAACCCACCACAGTCCCTCCGCGCTGGCACTCAAAATGGTAATGCATGGAATAGATTACTGCAAGTAATAGGCCTGGTTGGCAGACGTGCGAGCTGAGTTAAATGCCTTTTAAGTAAATCTCAGCCTGTGTTATCTGTTCACTCAGACATGTGTGCATGGAGACAGAGGGAGGCCGTGTGGACAGACGGCACACGCTGTAACTTTCATTATCCCACACTGAGGTTCTTTGTTAATAACCACAGTCAAAGGCACTGCAGATTTTCTGATCTCTGTGACAGGTGGCTACCAGTGTGAGGTCGAGGCATTCATTCATTCATTTGTTCATTCATTCCCCAAGCCGTTGTGAGGCCCAGGATGCACCAGGCGTTGTGCTGGGCAGTGGAGGCATAGAGATGCAGAGATGGGTCGACAAGGTCCCAGCCCCTGCCGAGCTCACAGTCTGGTGGGAGGAGACGAAGTGATAAACAGGGCAGGTGATCAGGTGTTCACGTGCTGTGAGATTGGCCAAGGTCTGGCGCTTGCTCTGCAGAGTCACAAGGTCTGGAGTCAGACTGCCAGGGTTCGAATCTGGGCCCTGCCACTTACTTGGGCAAGGTGCTTACCCTCAGTTTCCTCATCTGCAAAGTGGCTAGAAATAGTGCCTATTTGATAAAGTGGATAGAAATAGTGGATGGGAGGAGTAAATGACACATGCATGGCAGAGTGCCTGGTTACACTTAGTGCTTAATAAATGTTTTTTGTTGCCGTCATGATTACGGACATCTGTACAGGGCCAGCGTAAGGAGGGTCGGGAACGTTTTGTTGGAGAAGGTGATGCTTGTTCAGAGATTTGAGTGGTGCTGGCGCATCTAAGCCAGGAAAGGGACCTAAGTGCAGGGAAGTAGGATGAGCAAAGTTCAGAGGGAGGGGCAGGTGACAGGGGCACGTTAAGAAGGTGCTGAGCAATGGGCCACAGACTGGTGGCTTGAACGACGATTATTTTCACATGGTCTGGAAGCTAGAAGTCAATGATCAAGGTTCTGGCTGATTTTGTTTCTTAATGAGGGCTCTCTTGCTGGCTTGCAGATGGCTGCATTCTTACTATATCCTCACATGGGCTTTTCTCTGTGCAGGTGGGGGGAGGGGAGAGAGAGACATAGAGAGAGAGACAGAGAGAGAGAGAGAGGGAGAGGAAGGGAGGGAGGGAGAGAAAGAGAGAGAGAAAGAGAGAGAGGGAGAGATCCTTGGTGTCTCTTCCTCTTCTTATAAAAGAGACTAGTCCTATAGGATTAAGGCCCCACCCTTATGACCTAATTTAACCTTAATTACCCCCCTAAAGGCCCCATCTCCAAATACAGTCACACTGGAGGTTAGGGCTTCAACATGTGAATTTTGGAGAACACAAACATTCAGTCCATAACAGAGTCGCTGGAAAACTGGATCTGAGAATCATGTTTCTCTGTTTACTAGCGGTGTGACCCTGGGATCTATAAAATTAGGCCAATTATAGCTAACTCTTGGGACTTTTGCATGAATTAATTCAGGTAATACTTTGTATTGAAGTGGAAGAAAATGTTGAAGGCTGTGGTTCCTTAGTGGAATGATGGAGCAGCGCCTGGCTCCCAGAACAACGCAAGGGCAAGAGTATTTTCCGTGCCCACCAGTGGAGAGGTCATCCAGTCCAGTGGCCCACTGACCCGCTGGGAAGTCAGAGGGAATCTAACTTCTGTTGCACATCCATCCGAGAGTTCCTCTCCTGCTGCTTTGGACAACCTATGCTGCATGAACTACTGGGGCCTTTTGTATCACAAGGTGCTGGACCTGTCACTGCCTGTTAAAACCACACACAACAAATCTTCTCATTGGTCCTTTCTCCACTCCTGCCTTCTTCCTTAGCTAGGGCATGAAAAAAACACAAAAAGGAAATTTGGACAATCTAACAAGACCAGACAACAAGTTGACTGTAGATCAGTGAACCTCAGGAATGACTTTTAAGTTTGCTGTATGTCGAGCTAATTCTATGGCGTTCTCATTTTGCATAAGACAGGCATCTCAAAGATATCATTGCCGATTGACTAATGCTGTGGTCTCCTATCATGTTAAAAACATCGTCACTCATATAAATTGTAGGCCACTTTTTATCTGTTTTCAACAGGAATCTCATGCAAAGAATGATCGGTCCAGAACCCAAAAGTAGCTGAACAGGCAATTTAATTTTTTATTGCAATCCTCTTGAGAAAATGACAGAGAATTGGCATTAAAAGGCATAACAAAACTTCTTTTTTTAAAAAAATTAATTAATTAATTTTTGGCTGTGTTGGGTCTTCGTTGCTGTGCGAGGGCTTTCTCCAGTTGCGGCGAGCGGGGGCCACTCTTCATCGCGGTGCGCAGGCCTCTCACTGTTGCGGCCTCTCCCGTTGCGGAGCGCAGGCTCCAGACGCACAGGCTCAGTAGTTGTGGCTCACGGGCTTAGTTGCTCTGCGGCATGTGGGATCTTCCCAGACCAGGGCTCGAACCCGTGTCCCCTGCATTGGCAGGCAGATTCTTAACCACTGCGCCACCAGGGAAGCCCACAAAACTTCTTAATACTCATTTCTCCTTATTTCTTGTACTCTTCATATCTCTCACATACATAAAGCTCCCCTCACCCCAATCATCCCAACCATAATGGCCCTCTTGCTTTTGTCCCCTCCCACCCACTTCCATTACTATATATTTATTCAATTTTGTGTTCTCTCTTATGTGCCAAGTTCTGAATATAATGGCAAACCAGAGGCACGTGGTTCTTGCTTTCTCAAGTTTACATTTTCCCCCCAGCTTTTCCCAGGTCTGTGTCCACCACTGTTATTGTCATCTCTCACCTAGATGACACCAGTGGCCTTAATTTCTGCCCCTCTTCCACCCTTGCCCTGTGGATCTGCTGCTCAGACTGCCTGTCTGGGTTCTTGTCCCTGAGGTTCTCGCTTCTTTCCCTCCCTCCCTTCATTCCCCCTCCCTCCCTCCCTCTATCTCCCTTTGTTGAGATATGATTCAGTTTACATTCTTTGATAGAAGATATTTAGTATCTTCTCCAGTCTCCCTAGAAGATGCCTAGAAGCCACTATGTGAAATTTATAACTGGGAAAGGAGCATTAGGACAAGAAGAACAGCTCTGATATTTGGAAGGAACTGTAGAGATTATCTGGTCCAATGTCTGGGGGTCTAGGTTGAAAGGACCCCTCAGCAATATTCTTGGAATCGCCCAGACTTGGCCTTGGCTTATCCAGCACGTCATTTCCAAGGGTAGTTACCTTTCTATGCTGTTCCTGGGAGTAACCCAACACCTGGAACCATAGGTGCTTGGTAAGTAACTGTTCACTTTTGGGTAAATGGGGAACTTCTTCAGAAAATGGGGAACTTGCCCAAGAAAGTTCTCGATATTGAGCCCAAATCTGCCTTCCTATCCCATGGCCCTGTTGTTCTGTGCGCTACCCGCACAGAATGGTAGCTGCCAACGAAGCTCTCCTTTCCAAGATCAATTTGGAGACAATTTCTGCAGCTCCTCTTAAAAATTGTTTTTGGTGTCTGTTTCTGAGGCATATAAAGAAATTGTGCTTCGTGCTTTGTCTTAATATCAGCGTCCTGGAGTCTTTTCTGTATTGGGATTTGCAACGATCCCATATTTAGACCAAGGGAGACTCAGGTGGTGAGGGAGGCACAGCTGGTTTGCAGAAATCACTTAGTGAGCCGATGCTCTTTCGGGACTCGTCTCTACCCGATCAATAGATTGCAATTGGATGTATAGATTTTTTTCATTCATTTATTTATTCATTCGATCTCTCATTTATTTGTTCAACAGACATTTGTTTAGCACTTACCGTGTGCCAAGCCCTGTGTTAATCACTGGATACAGAGATGAATGAGAAATCTTATATTCTCAAGAAGCTGTTAGCCTGGTGGGGAAATCGGATACAAAGGCAGATAATTCCAATACATTGTGATACGTACTATAATAATCATTATAGTGCACAAGGCACAGTGGGAGCTCCAGAGAGGGAGGGTCCATTCTACGTAGCAGATGGGGTCAGGAAAGTTCTCACTGAAGATCTGACACTTGAGCTGAATTTTGGAGGTAGACCAGATAGGTAGATGGCATTGAGGGAGGTGTTGGAAGAAACCACCAGGGAAAGGTGCAGAATATGCAAAAGCTTGTAGGGGGCATGAAGGATCATGGTCTGTTTGGGGAAATAGGTTGTTTTCGGTTGGCAGGGTGAGAGCATATGTGTAGGAAAGCAGCAGGATGGAGAGGGAGGCAGGGACAGACCTTGGAGGACATCAGCTCAGAGCCACTTGTGTATTCTCAGCACAGGTTTGCTCAATCTTCTGTGTTTAATGTGGAGTTCTTCGCTTTATGGAGGTCATAAAAGAATAGCCAGATTTAAAATAATAATTGTAGAAAACTTGAACATACTCAAAAATTGAGATATAGTACAATGACTTCTCACATATTCATCAATAATTACTGTGTTTTTGTTACATTTGCTCTATCCATTTTCTTTTCCTTTTTCCCTGCTGAAATACTTGAAAGTAAACTTCAGACACTATGGCATTTCATCCCAACATACTTTATTATGTATTTCTAAAAAATGGTCATTTTCAGGAATTCCCTGGTGGTCCAGAGGTTAGGACTCTGAGCTTTCACTGCCGGGGCAGGGTTCGATCCCTGGTTGGCGAACTAAGATCCTGCAAGCCGCACACCATGGCGATAAAAGGAAAAGAAAAGGGTCATTTTCTTATATGGAATCACAGTGCTATTAGCACACCTAATAAAATTAACACTGTTTTCTTCATATCATCTAATATATAGTTTATATTCAAAATGTCCCAAGTGCCTTAAAAGTATTTTATAGGAGTTGGGTTGTTTCACTCAGGATCGAGGTGAGGTGGGAGGGGAAGATTTTCATCTGAATTTGATCAATAGATGTATCAATAAGGATGGTGGGCAGGCTGAAGGATGGCTCCAGTCATGCCCACCCCCTGGCAGTCCTGCCATGTCTAAATCCTTCTGTGTGAGTGGGCAGGACCTGTGACTTTCTTCTACCCAGTGGAATATGGCAAAGGTGCAGACTTCTGTGACTGGATTATGGAAGATGCTGACTTCCGTTATATTTGTGGAATCTCTCTCCTGATGGCTTTGATGAAGCCAGCGGCTACGGCTACGTTGTGAGCTGCCCTCTGGGGAAGCCCAGATGGCAGGGAACTGAGGCTGACTTCCAGGCAAGAGCCAGTAGGGAACCAAATCCTTTCACAACCAGAGTCCTTTCAGATGAGACCCCAGGCCCAGCAGACACCCTGCCTGCAGCCTCTTTAAGGGGTCCTGAGCATAAGACCCAACTCTGCTGTGCCCAGATTCCTGGCCTCCAGAAACTGAGATCATGCACATGTGTTGTTTTCAATGGCTAAGTGTGTGGTGATTTTATGCAGCAATAGATAACTAATATAGATGTGTTTGGTTGCTAGTAATAGAAAACCCAACTACCAGTGGCTTAAAGCACAAGGAGATTAATTGTTTGCCTAACAGGAAATTAGGTAGTTACAGGGCTGTTTCAGCAACTGAATGGTGTCATCAGGGACCCAGATCTTCCTATCTTTCTGCTCTGTCAAGTATTCTTGCGTGTTGGGTAATGTCTTTTATCATGAGGGCAGTATGGTTGCCTCAGCTTTGAGGATCATGCCCTCACTGCAGTGACCAAACAGTAAGGGAGAGGATGTCTCCCTCTTACTAGATAGAAATAGCTTTCCCAGAAGCACCTGGTTGTCTCCCCTGAGTATCTTTTTTTCCAGAACTGGATCGAATGCCCATTCTCAGACCTAATACCTGGCAAAGGGAAATAAGATTGTACAACTAGTTTGGACCAATCAGTCATGGTTTATCTCCTGAGCTAGGCGCTTTGTCACCTGAATGAAACGGACGTTTCATTAGCAAGGGAGAAGGGAGGAATGACGCCTAGGCAGGCGATGGTCAGTATCTGCCGAAGCAACACTGCACGCCAACAGAGGGATGCGTATGACCTTTTCCACACGTTGAACCTGCACATCGAGCCTCTTCCCTCAGCCTGGCAGGAGCTAGAAGGAACTTTCTCTCGCTCTGGCTGACAGCTGCAGCCAGCACTGTATTGTCTTGTCATGGATCCGAGGATAACAGGCATCCAGGGATCAGGGCTGGGACCTTTTGGAACATGTTTTTTCTAACTCAAATGAAAAAAAGAATACACATGCATTATAAGACTGTGCATCACAACGTAATGAGTCAGTAGGTGTCAAAATCTGGTTCCGTCATTATCTGCGATGTAAAATTGGGAAATAACCTCGTGACCTTCAGTTGCTTTATCTGCAGTGCCCATTTGATTTTTTTTCTTCCAACATTTCTCCTTCTAAAGCTGGGGTTTACTAAAGGGCTATATGCAAATTTTTTTAAACATCTTTGTTGGAGTATAATTGCTTTACAATGGTGTGTTAGTTTCTGCTTTATAACAAAGTGAATCAGTTATACATATGCATATATCCCCATATCTCTTCCCTCTTGCGTCTCCCTCCCTCCCACCCTGCCTATCCCACCCTTCTAGGTGGTCACAAAACACCGAGCTGATCTCCCTGTGCGATATGCAAATATTTTAACCAGGGGACTCCTAGGGACTTTAATTGGAGCCCATTGCCGAGGGCTTGTATACACTACATTTGGAAAGGGAGGCCTGAAAACTCCCCTCCTGTTACCAGTAATTCTCTCTCTTTTCCTTATTTCCGGGAAGGACAATTCTCATGTTTTGAGGAGCACATCTGGTGTGTGGCCTCATGCCATGGCTCAATCCAGACGACGGTGACTGTCTCAGTAGGATGGGGTCAGGATGGACTTTTTTTTTTCTTTTTGCAAATTGAATGAAGTTTAACTGGGAATGGGTGGGAATGTCCATTTATGTATTGCAAATGAGCATGCAAAACCTGACATATTAGAAGGAGCAGAAACTCCTCCAAAATTCTCCCCTGGGGAGGGGCACGGCTCAGGACCCAGCTGGCTGTCGTGTTTAACTAAAGCAGCTGATAAAAGCAAAAGCCTAGTTCTTCTGGAAGCAGATTCCAGCTAAAGTGAAGGATGTAAGTACTGACACAGCTGCAGGGCTGGGGGTGTGTCCGGGAGACCTGCGTTTCTCAAATGCATAGTAGAATCATTTGGGAAGTTTATAGAAATCTGGAGGCCCAGACTGAACCCCCATGCCAATCACGTTAGAATCTCTGGGAATAGGATCAGTAGCTTTTATAACTCCAAAGCTGATTCCAATGTACAGCCAAGTTTGAGAACCGGTTATCGTTCTAGACCAGGGGTCCGCAATCTTTTCTGGTAAAGGACCAGGTAGTAAATATTTTTCGGCTTTGCTGCCCATGTGTTCTCTATCGCAACCACTCAGCTCTGCCGCTGTTGCAAAAACAGCCATAGCCAATGTGTAAATAAGTGAGTGAGGTGGTGTTCTAATAAAACCTTATTTACAAAAACAGGCAGTGGGCTGGGTTTGGCCCATGGGCCCTAGTTTTCTGATCCCTATTCTAGACCCTGCAATGCAGTTTGGGCTGCAAGCATCACCTGGGATCTTGTTGGAAATACAGACTCGCGGGCCCCATTCCAGACCTACTGTATCTGCCTCTACATTTAAACAAGATTCTCCAAGTGATTGCTATGCACATTGAAGTTTAAAAAGCAGTAATCTAGACCATTGGTTCTCAAAGTGTGGTCCCTGGGTCAGTGCCATTGGTATCCCCCGGGAACTTGTAGAAATGCAAACCCTCAGGCTCCACTCAAGACCTGCTCAGTCAGAAACTCTGATGCACCTTAGTGGTTGAGAACTACTGGAACTGACAAGTGGTTCTCAAACATCAGCTTATTCTAGGAGATTGAAATAATCTCCAGGCTCAGGCTTCACCTTGGACCAATTAATGTCAGAATCTCTGGGATGGAGACCCAGGCATCGGTACTTAAAAAGTAATTCTCCAAAAAAAAAAAAAAAAAGTAATTCTCCAGGAGATTCCAAGGTGTAAGTGAGTTTGAGAACCAGTGCCGTAGGCAGAATGGGCACATTGAGAGCATGGCCATCCGCTTGGGTGGCGCTTTACTGCAGCAGGCAGTGGAGGGAAGGCCCACCCTGGGAAGCAGGTGGGTAGCAGATACTGTTGATTGGTGAGCCAACAGCTTCCCCTACCTTATTTCCCTGCTCGAGGAATTATGTGCTTCATTAGATGCTGGGCCGTTACTCAGCCCCAGGGAGATCATGAGTGGTCAAACCGATGGATAGTTCAGGCATAGGTGTATGAGCCAGTCTTGGCCCAGGGAACTGAGAGGAGGCCTGTTGTCTGTTGTTCTGAAAAGATTTTAAAAAGTACATGATAGGAAACTTCCTTTTTGCTGGATGTGATGTGTGATGCCTGAAAACACTGTAGCCTTCTTGGGCCCATAAGGCGTGATGAAGATTGTAGAGAGCAAGTAAGCGCTTGGGTCCTTCAAGGCGTTGGATCACTGAATTTACCAATCCTGGACTTCTTTGGATTTCTTGTTACGTGAGATAAGAAATTCCTTAGCATCTAAGTCACTTTCAGTTGGGTCTTCTATTACCTGTAGCCCAGAGCATCCTAAAAAATTTAGGGGAGTAATTACAGATTCACAATGTCAGGACCCCAGAGGTTCGTCTGCAGGTTTAACAAAGCCATCTATGGCAGGGGCAGGGAAACAGAGCTAACATTTACTGAGTGCCTATCTTGGGCCAATGGCTTTTTCTTCTGTGATCCATGAAATACTCATAAATATCCTGCAGTGGAGGTTTCTGCCTTCATTTCATAGGTAGGACTCAGAGAGTTTGCAGTATACTTCAAGTTAAATAGTGGAGCCAGGATTCAAATACAGGTTTTTCTAATTTCAAAGTCTATCCATGATCTATAGACATATGGGAACCTACTTGTACTAAGACTGCGAGATTTTAAACTGGGGCTCTCAGCCTTAGAGAGCGGGGCTGGTAAGCAGGGCCCCCCCCCGCAAAACATTCATTTACTGGGAACAATGAAGGGACGTAGTTATCATAAGTCGAATGTAGGCAGGGATCTCTCTTGGAAACAAGGCAAAGCTCTCCTTGCAGAAGTAAGGCACAAGGGAAGGGTCAGGCCAAGAGCACGGTGCTGTACCCTAAAAGAAGACTTGAGGCTGCTGTCACCCCTGTGAGTCTCCTGGGCATCCTGTTAAAATGCAGATTTGTATTCAGGCGATCTAGGGTGGGGCCTGGGATTCTGCATTTCTAACAAACTCCCAGGTGATGCTGATGCTGCTGGGCTGGGGACCCCACTTAGAGTTTCAAGTGGTTAAATCCATCCCTCTGAAGCTCAGTCCTCACTCTGTCTGACTTGAGTGGGTCTGAACCCACAGCCAGGGCAGGGTGGCTAAATGGCCTTGGTGGTGGGGAGAGGAGGGCTCTAGGGATGGGGGCCCAGGGGGGACCTGATGTAGGGCTACAGGGTGAATCTAGTGCCGCTGTCAGAATGGTTTCTGGAATTCCTGAGAAGAGAATTCAGAGGAGATATCTTTGGGGTAACTTCCAGAAGCAGCATTTGTCTTGGGGTCCGTGTGATGTGGTGAAACATATATGGGTTTTGAAGTTGTTCATTCATCCCTCTGCCCATCCATCCACCCATGCATTCAAGTTGGCATTCGTTTATGCAGTAGCCATGTGCCAGAACTGTGCTAGGTCTCCTTCTGGCTCTGTCCTTTGGCAAACCATTCTATTTCTCTGATTCTTTATTTCCTCATTTGTAAAATGGGGATGAGCATAACAGTCACTTCACAGGCTCGTTGTAAAGATTGGGTGAGACAATTGAAAGGGAAACTGCTTTTTAGATCATGAAAAGTCACCATGAATAAGGAGGAAGGTTGTTTTCTCGTTCACCATGTCTTTCTTCATCAGGTGCTCCTAGAGGCAGTGCTGGTGTGAGAAGCTCTTTGAACTTCTGACTTGTGACTGGGATCGGGGAGAATGTTACCATGTGATACGGCACATCCTCCTCCCTCCCCAGGCTGCCGAGGCGATTCGTTCTGTGTCAGGTTTGTTCCTGGGCCCTTGTGTAGGGCTGAGATAATGGGTCAGGGCAGAAACAGTCACTCAGGCTGGCTGGATTGATTAATGTGGGTGGAAAAGGAAATGCAGAAAGATACAGCTCAAAGCCAGAAGAATACACATGAAAGGTGTGAGAAGACGGAAGAAAGATAAGATGGACTGATTGGGGGAAGAGTTTAGGTAAGTTTGGAGAAAGGGAGAAGAGGATTTTGGAGGGTGGTTCATGGGAGCTATTGAGAGAGTTGAGGAAAGAGGAGTTGTGAGATGTTTGTTGTGTCTTATAGACTTTCCTTCTTTAGAAGTTATGTGAGGCTCTTCAAGTAAGGATTTACCTTGCTTTTCAAAAGAAGAAAACCAGAGCATAGAGACTGTTGGTTTGGAATGCGATACTGGGTCATATGCAATATTGGGTCTAGGAAGAACCCTAAAACCACTTTTTTTTTTTTTGTAAAATATTTATTTGGTTGCACCAGGTCTTAGTTGCGGCAGACGGGCTCCTTAGTTGCAGCTCACGGGCTCCTTAGTTGCGACTCGCCAGCTCCTTAGTTGTGGCATTTGAACTCTTAGTTGCGGCATGCATGTGAGATCTAGTTCCCTGACCAGGGATCGAACCCCGGGCCCCCTGCATTGGGAGCGCGGAGTCTAATCCACTGCGCCACCAGGGAAGTCCCGCCACTTGGTTTTTTTATTTTATTTTATTTTTTTTGCAGTACGCGGGCCTCTCACTGCTGTGGCCTCTCCCGTTGCGGAGCACAGGCTCCAGACGCACAGGCTCAGCGGCCATGGCTCACGGGCCCAGCCTCTCCGCGGCATGTGGGATCTTCCCGGACCGGGGCACGAACCCGTGTCCCCTGCATCGGCAGGCGGACTCTCAACCACTGTGCCACGAGGGAAGCCGCTGCCGCTTGGTTTTATAGGGATTACATGGAATGAAAGTAATGATGTTACAAATATACTTATACATATACATATATGGAAGAGGGAGAGAGAGAGAGAGAGAGAGCGCGAGATTGATTGATTGATTGATTTGAGGTTCTCCCAAGGAAAGGAGCTTTCTATATAATGTAACCTTCATCAGGAAGACACTCTGATACCATGGAAAGAGCATTCTCGACTTGGGTGTCAGACCCACGTGGTAATCACTTCCGGTTTTGCCACCACTTGGAGATGTTTGTTTCTTTAGTTCTCAGTTTCCTCCTCTGTGAATTGGCAACACTATCTGCCATGCCCACGTTGTGAGGGTCAAAGTAGAATAAGAGGCAGTAAAGCATTGGGGACCAGTGAAGTGTTCTGCCCGTGTGAAAAGCATAATGAAGGAGGAGATTGCATTTAAAATTAAGGCATCCATGGCAGATGCCCAGCACAGCCTCCGCCATAGTCGTTTCCTTCCCACCTCCTTTCTTCTTAGAGCATCCAGGCTTTGTTGAGGTAATGAGTGCCCAGATACTCCGTGGGCCCCTCCCTAGTTGGGAGGTGGAAACTGAATGCTGATTGGTGTAAGCTGAAGACAGTAATCCCATTCTCCTGGCCAATGGTAGGTTGAGGCATAAACATGTGATGCAGATTATCCCATGAGGCTGCTGGGGACTTGTGGGAAAATTTCCCTTCATCCTTAAAAAGGGGCAGAGGGTGGACACCTGCTCCTTCCTGACTTTGGACATTGTCACATCAAGATGTGATGCTTTGAGCTGGGACAGCTATCTTGCAAGCATGATGGAAAAGCCAGGAGAACCACAGAGAAACCAGCTGGATCCCTTATGTCATGGAGCTGCTGATTTATACCCCCCCGGAAGCAATTTGTCTGTGCGCTTCTTGAGATATAAAATACATTTCTGCAAGCCGCTTTTAGCTAGGCATCCCTTTCTGCACTCATTCTTCATTCTTCATTTGTTTGACAACTATCTGTAGATGTCTGACTGTGTATCAGGACCTTCAAGATACTGGGGCTAAGGTGGTGATATCCCTGCCCTCACGGAACTTACTTTCAGATGTGGGAGGTGGAAAATGGACAAATCAGTAAATAAAACATAGAGCATTTCAGATGGGGATGAAGGCTGTGGGGAAAAATAAAGTAGGGAAGGGGGTCCCGGAATAGGGTTGGCCTCACCACCTGTAGAACCGAATGAGGATGTGTCCAGAGGCTGAGAGTGCCGGAGGTCCTGGGCTTCTACTGGGGACTGACGCAAATGGACATAAAGGCCATGATGAGAATAGACCCGGGGGGGTCTCCAGACATTTGGCAGTCGTGAGTATTGGGCCAGGGGAGAGGGAGGCAGGGGGGTCTTACCAGGAGCTCACCTTGTTTGGGGGCCCCTCTTTTTTTAAATACATATATTTTCTTGTCCGCACCGTGCGGCACGTGGGATCCTAGTTCCACTACTAGGGATGGAACCCGTGCCTCTTGCATTGGCAGCTCGGAGTCTTAACCACTGGACCACCAGGGAAGTCCCTGGGCACCCCCTCTTTACTTGGCTGTAGTAAAGGGGATGTGTGGACTGAAGGAAGTGGGGGTGTTGACATGACATGATCTTCTGAGCTTCCTTTTGACTCCCGAAGGCATCCCGATGATGCTGCATCCTCAAAAGTGGTGCCCCCGCCCCCTTCCACCTTGGAACTGAGTATGGCTGGGACATGGGTCCGCGGTGGGATTTAAGGGGAGGCTGGCATTACCACCATGTTCATGGCAGGGGGATCCGCACACTGCACAGCTGTAAATTGTGGTCCGAAGGTCAGGCTTCCAGAATCCCTCAGACCAGCGTTTTATCTTCCTGGAAGGCACGGGTGTCATGTGATTTGCGTTCTGCTCCTGTAGGGACTGAGGGTCAGAGACAGGGGCTGAGGGGCTCAGTCTCCCCTCCCGTACCCCATCGCTGGCCACCCTGAGCTCCAGGACAGCCGGCTGAGGCGGAGGTTGAGCCGTGGTGTTTGTCCATCTCCTGTCATGACTCAGCTCTTCCAACACCCCCGGCTGCCACAGAAACCCCCAAAGGAGCAACACAGCTAAGGATGCCCCTCCCCGGGCTATTACTAATAATGCAGATTCCAGAATTAGCAGGAATTAGCACATTCCAGGCCAAGCAGGGTCAGCACTGATTGGCTTTGTGGCAGGGCTTACAAAGGACAGATCCAAAGGCCTCCCAGGGCCTCTTGCCCCGACACACTCCCATACAGCACGGCGGCACCATGGCAAGGGCACGGCTCAGGCTCAGGGCAAGCGCTGTGTTCCCGTTCACCCTCCAGCACTTACCAGCTGGTCACTTTAGGTCAATCATGTAATGTCTTGGAGACTCGCTTTTTTCATCTGTAGAAGACGAGGACAATGCATCCCCCATAGGGTTGCCATGGGAATGAGGATAAGCAGGATAACGATGGGTAGAGGATAAATGTTAGGTAGTGTTAAGAACCTGGGCTGCTCTTTCCAGCTAATAGAGCAGCATCCCCCTGGGGCACTTGGAGTGGCACAGGCTCTGTAAGTGACATGTGTTTTTTCTTCCAATAAATTGTCAGAAGCACAGAAAAAAAAAAAAAAAGAACATGGGCTGTAGGTACAAGTCCCTGGGTCTGAACCCGAACTCCTCCACCTCATAGCTGTGTGAAGTTGGGCAAGGGCATGACTTGGGACCTCAGTTTACTCATCTATCGAATAGGTGTGTTAATAACACCTACATGATGGGATTGTTAGGACTTGATGAGGTAATGCAGGTGAAGCTCTTAGCATAGCGTCTGGTGCCTAGTAAAGTTTCATTCAATGTTTGACATTCTTAATTTACTGTTATTTCAGGTTACATGACTTTCGATTGGAAGACTCTATACTGAGCACACTCAAACCCTCGGGCAGTTAGCAGTTTGAACAAGGAAAGGGAACTCAAGTGCCTTGACTCTCCAGTTCCTTTGATTTCCCCATGGCTGTAATTCCTTTCCTCCTAGACTAGGCTCCAGCACTCAGGGCTACAATTTCAGGGTAGAGTAAGGAGCAGGGGATCACAGCCTTTTGACTCTTTCTATGTCAGCCCCAGGTGTTTCTGTAGAAGTCATAAACTGACTCAGTGTCAGAGCTATAGATCATCTGGTTCAATACTTCCCATTTTACAGGCAAGGAAACTGAGACCATAGTCCCAGATGGTAGAAGAGCCTGATCATCTGATTCCTGGGGCAGTGCTCTTTCCACTACCTTACACTGCTAGCTGATTAACCCGGCACTCATTCCCAACATTTTCTCCCTTGATTAGTCAATCTAGAGTACAGCTAGGTGTTTTAATGTGGTCCTATTTTAGCCAATGAGATGTAAGTGGAAATTTGTTGTGGGTGAAGTGAGGCTTCCAAGAAAGCTTTTGCTTTACTGGTAAAAGGGATAGGTAGAGTTGTCTTTGCTCTCCTCTGCCTTTCATCCTGCCTGGAATGTGGACGTGATGCCTGGAGCTGTAGCAGCCATTTTATAACCATGAGGGAAAGGCTGAGAAAATTGCAGAGACACTGCCCTGACATCATTGAGCTAATGAGTGGATTCTGGCAGCCCCTTGTTTGTTTGCGTTAGTCAGATGTTCTGTTACTAGCAGCAGAAAGCATCTCTAACTGCCTTTCCCCTTGTTGAGCTCTTCTTAGAGGTGAAGCACTGAGATCTTCAGACAGGAGGAAGGGCCTGCATGGAGGGTGGGGGCCAAGGAAATGCCGGCTGCTCTTACAGAGCACTAACCCTTGGATCTAGCCATTTTTAGATGTAGCTTTTGGTTCTCACTAGACTGTGGGGTCTCATTCCAGCCTATGACTTAGGGCTGAGAGCCCAGTTACCAGTTAATAATATGGGCTGCTGCAGGGTGATGTTTGCAGGCACTCCCTGCTGCACAGCGGCCTGTGAATACAGAGTGTTATTATCATTAACCCTCCACTGGCCTCCAGGAGCCAATGGAAGTGAACCGTCTTACTTGTTTGAGAGACAACGAGAGAAATGTAATTGTGATTTAATTCTTGGCTCCTCTGAAATGTGCCTGTACGCTGCTCAGAGGTGGGAGGGGGAGAGACAGTAAAAAGAGAACACTTCTCACGGGTGGAGGGGAGAAAAATGGCAGCGTGAAGGAGCATCAGTCTCCATTCAAAGGACCATTTTCTATGTGACATTTTATAAATTATTTCAAATATAATCTTGAATATAATCAACAGTCACGCTTCTGCCTACCTCCCTGCACTCCACATCTTCCCCCACCAATCTTCGAAGGAAAAGATCTCAGATAAGCCTGCCCTTCCATTGAATCCTCCAGAATTGAAAAAAGCTGAAATTATGGCTTAAAATGACCTCTTAGCTTAAATGAAGGTAAATCTGTGAAGGTAAATCTCACGGAAAAGAGACAGTAAGTTTGGCTTCTGTGGCTCGGGTGGCTCCCCTCCTCACAAAGGCGATGCATTACTAATTAATTAATTAATTAAACAGTTGTGTGGTGGGCACTCTGTTTTATGTATCTGGCCCACTCTCTGGGAGCAAAGATTCTGTCTTACGTATTTCCACAAGATACAAGCTGTTTAATTAGTGATGATGTGATGGATGCTGGGGCCAGACTTCCTGGCTTCCAACCCTGGCTCTGCCACTTAGCTGTGTGATCTTGGGCACATTACTTTACCTCTCTGTGCCTCAGTTTCTTATCTGTAAACCAGGGATGATAATAATACCTACCTCCTGGGGTGGTTGTGAAACTAAGGGAAAGAGTACATGTAAAGCTCTTAGCTATAGCTCTAATGTGTTAGCAGTCTCACTGTGCCTGGTACATGGCCAGGTGTGGTTAACATGCGGGAAGAATAACTCCAGTAGAATTGGTGGTAGAAAGAACAGCTAACGATTATTGAACCCTTATCCTTACCAAGGCACTTTGTTAAGCTTGTTGCATCCATTATCTTATCTAATTCCCAGGCCAGTGCTGTTCATTCACTCACTCACTCACTGACCATGGTTGTCCGGTGCTTCACTGTGCCAGGCATTGTGTGTACAATGGAGAACCCAAGAAACGAGGTCCCTGCTCCAGCCAGTTACATTAATTTACATTCTCGTGGGGAGACAGACAAGAAGCTAACAAAAATGTCACCTACAGTGAAATGTTATAAAGGGACAGGAGAGATGCTCTGAAGAGACGCCACATAGCCTGGGAAGTAGGGCATCGTGGGAGGAACTATTTTAGGCAGGGTGGTCGAGGAAGGTCTCTTCACGGTGATTACCTTTGTGGAGACTCCAATGATGGGAGGGAGCGTGCCATGTTCCTCAATGGATTGGAAGGAGTTAGGCAGGCATCAAGCTCTCATGAGACTTTTGTTTTGGTGGGAGAGTCAGATGTGATATCTGGACCTACAAGCAAGGGTGACAAGAGCTGCCACAGGAAAAATGCAGGGCACTCTGAGGACACCACCTATTCATGTGTCTCTCCTCTACAAGTGACAGAAGCCCCACTCAACTGGATTAATGAAAAGAGGGCCCTGCTGGTTCAGGTAATTTCCAAGGTGGGTTAGGTTGGCTTCAGGCATGGCTGAATCCAGGTGTTCTAAGGGTGGCTTTAGAACGAAGTCGCTGCTTCACTTCTCAGCTTGGCTCCGTGTGGGCTTTGTCCTCCACAGCCTCTCCAAGTGGTGCTCTCAGTCCCTACCCTGATTACCGTGGTCAGGAGGATGGTCAGAGGCCAGGTCGTCTGCCCACCCCGCCCACTCCCTGAGGACTGACAGTAGGCTTCTAGAAGGAAACTCAGGCTGGTTTTACAGGAGAAGGTCTGCCAGGCAGATGGAATGAACAGGCTGCCACCTAGTCTGGGGGCACAGGGCGGAGCTTCTTGTGGAAGTGATGTTCAAACAAGTCCTGCAGCTGAATAGCGGGGAGAAAGCCAGCAGGGTAGGGAAGAGAATCAGACTCTCAGGGTTGAAAGGGGTATAAAGTGAGGGGTCCACTCCGGGACACTTTTGGGGAGTACAAGAGCGCTGTTAACCATTGCACCGGGACAACCGTGGTAACAGGGACTGCGGTGGGCAAACTGCGACATAGGGCCACCCTACTTAAAGTCATCTTTTTTGAACTTCTTCTGATACTCAGCTCCCCTCCATATCCCTGCTCAGTGCTTCCCAGCCTTGGCTTTCATGCCTTCAGGGCCGGGACTCTCACTACTTCCTGTATAAGCCTGTTTTCTTTTGGTTCAGGTCTGCTTGTTTGTTTTTCTGTCTTTTGCACCCAAATATATTTCTCTGAAGCATCCGTCCATTGGTCCAGGTCCCAGATTCAACACTTTGGAGTGCAACACATTTTTTTTAAATTGAAGAGGAGTTGATTTACAGCATTGTGTTAGTTTTAGGTGCACAGCAAAGAGATTTGGTTGTGTTGTACATATCTATAATATATGTATATGTCTATATTATTTTTTGATTCTTTTTTCCATTATAGTTTGTTACAAGATATTGAACATAGTTCCCTGTGCTATACAGTAAATCCTTGTTGTTTATCTATTTTATATATAGTAGTGTGCATCTGCTAATCCCATTTTATCCCTCTCCCCACTTCCCCTTGGGTAACCATAAGTTTGATTTCTATGTCTGTGAGTCTGTTTCTGTTTGGTAAATAAGTTCATTTGTGTCATATTTTATTATTTTTGGCTTTTTTAAAACATCTTTATTGGAGTGTAATTGCTTTACAATGGTGTGTTAGTTTCTGCTTTATAACAAAGTGAATCAGCTATACATATACATATATCCCCATATCCCCTCCCTCTTGCGTCTCCCTCCCACCCTCCCTATCCCACCCCTCTAGGTGGTCACAAAGCACCGAGCTGATCTCCCTGTGCTATGCGGCTGCTTCCCACTAGCTATCTATTTTACATTTGGTAGTGTATGTATGTCAGTGCCACTCTCTCACGTCATCCTGTGTCATATTTTAGATTTACATATAAGCGATATCATATGGTATTTGTCTTCCTCTCTCTGACTTACTTCACTTAGTATGATGATCTCTAGGTCCATCCATGTTGCTGCAAATGGCATTATTTCATTCTTTTATATGGCTGAGTAATGTTCTATTGTGTGTATGTACACAATGGAATGTGTGTGTAGGTTGCTTCCATGTCTTAGCTACTGTAAATAGTGCTGCTATGAACATTGGGATGCATGTATCTTTTTTTTTTAATTAATTAATTTATTTGATTTATCTTTGGCTTCGTTGGGTCTTTGTTGCTGTGCGTGGGCTTTCTCTAGTTGCGGTGAGCAGGGGCTACTCTTCATTGCAGTGCGCAGGCTTCTCATTGTGGTGGCTTCTCATTGCGGAGCACGGGCTCTAGGCGCACGGGCCTTCGGTAGGTGTGCCACGCACGCTCAGTAGTTGTGGCTTGCAGGCTCAGTAGTCGTGGCGCCTGGGCTTAGTTGCTCCGCGGCATGTGGGATCTTCCTGGACCAGGGCTCGAACCCGTGTCCCCTGCATCGGCAGGTGGACTCTCAACCACTGTGCCACCAGGGAAGCCCCGGCATGTATCTTTCTGAATTAGAGTTTTCTCTGGAAGACAGCGTAACTGTTGAAGTACAGAGCCAGTGTTTGAACTTGCTGCCCGACCCCGCTACGCGGCACAGCCTCCCAGGCTTTGAATCAGAAGATGTGCATCTGCGTCCCAGCTTTGCACATGCCCGCTGTGTGCTTGGGCGCATTGCTTCACCTCTCCAAGCCTCAGTCCTCTCACCTGTTAAAATGGGTTAACAGCTACAGCTTCCAGGAGGATGGCCGTGAGTATCATGGATGAAGAGGCTGTTTGCAGAGTTCTATAAAAATCTTCAACTTCCACCGCTGCCCTTGTGATAGGCCTCAAATGGCTGAGACAGTTGAGAAATCTGTCCCAGTGCCAAGCCTCAGCGTCTTCACATTGCCCGTTGCATGTAATGGACTGATTGGTTCCTGTTGCACTGAAGAAAGAAACCAGCTCCAGAGGGGACCGGCCCCCGGGAGGGTGGGAGCCGGGTCTGGGTGTGTGTCTGAGTCCGAAGGGAAGTGTTTTGCAGAAGTTTTTTCTTAACAACCTGCACACAGACTAGCCATTTCCCTCACCGGCTCTGTGGTCGGAAGGAAATATCAATAACATGACTAATTATGGAAATTGCATAATGCACCATTAGTTAGTAATTATGACTTTGTCAAGCGCCTGTTAATTTTTATGTAAGAACCACTCAGTGTGTGACATGGAAATATTAGCTTGTCATCCAGCTTTCCTTTCTGGTGGGGGAGAGTGATCTTGAAAGTTTAGGTTAATGATGTGTTGGGGTGAAGGAAGAGGAAGAGGGGGAGAAGGATGAGGGGAGGGAGAGGATGGAAAGGGGTTGGGCAGCAGAGGAGCGTGTGGCAGGACAGGTGATGTCACGCGTGGAGAGATGCAGATGCTCCCATCTGCATGGGACCCAGGAGCCGGCCTCAGAAGGTGACTCATGTCAGATGGGCCTCCCACTTCTACCCCAGAGCCAAAGAGTTTGCATGGGGTGTTGACACATTTTCCTAGTAAGACAGCTTTATCATTTTACAGCCTCCCCGGAGATTCTTGGCATGTCTCATTTTGCTTGAATAAATTATTAATTTGGTTTAATTAGGCTCATCCAGCTGCTGGGAGGCAGGTTGAGCTAATTCGGGATTCCTGTGTGGGTCTGCATGCATGCTTGGCTCCGTGGAGATGGGGGTTGTGGTGGAAAGCTCTTGGAAGGAAGGGGGAGGTAAGGTTTTCTGCAACTCCATCCACTCGTGACTGTTTCTTCTTGGGCACCTGCCAACTGAGAGACAAGTGCTAAGAACCTTTGTCTTTCTTGGGACACTTGGATCCTTAATTATGGTGGCAGAGTTGCCTAGGTCAGGAGAGGACATGGTTTAAAAGAGTGGATTCTGTCAAGGTGTCTTCCAGCCTGACGTTCAAGGAGCTTCACAGTCAGGCGTTGCATCTACCAAGTTCATTTCCTTGGAGTTACAGACCCTCAAAGACCGCTTCAGCTGACAGGCTTTAGAGCAACACAGCTCTGCGTTCAGAATGTAGCTTTACCCCACATAGCCCTTTGAACTCCGGAAGTTATGTCAACTCTCTGTGGCCTCTATCACACTGAGATAATAATGCCCTGCCCTTGCACCATCACTGTCAAGATGAATGGAGATGATAAATGCATGGAAACTTCCTAGGATGGTGTCTGGCCCATTGTATGTGTTCAGTAAATGGTAGCCGTGAAGTTCATGGGAGAAGCAGGGCAGAAACGGTTACAGCTACTTTATACATGGGGAAATGAAAATCCACGGATTTGCCTTGGACAGATGAGACGAAATCCCTATCCATTGTTCTACCAGCCCCATGGGGGGGGGGGCTTGCCACCTCTCAAGGCTGACATTGGCTATTTAGCTGTTTATGTTTTTCGACAAAAGTTTGTGTTTTCACCAGCTGTGAAAACAATGTGCTTAAGAGCCCTGATTATATTTTAATTGTATTCAGATCCCTCTGACACTTCTCCCCATGTAATAAGCTTTCACGATTTAACTTGTTTTGGGGAGAACAAAATCGTCTTCATGGGTTTTGTGATTAATAAACCTGTTTCTAAGCGGCAGCACAGGAATCCATCTCGCCCACCTCTGAGCCCCGGAGCCCGGGTGCGAGCTCAGACAGCACATCTATGTTGGGTCTTCAGTGGTTCTTTCTGTGTTTGTCTCCCGGGCTAGGCTTCAAGCATCTGGAGGAGATGCTTCTTCCCCCGGGTTGGGGGCTGCAGACAGCACGCTCTTCCAGGCTAGGAGCTATGTCTCGTATCTCAGGGACCTAGCTCGCTAGCTCAGTGTATGACACCTGGTGGCCTTTCTAAAACGTCTTGATGGATAAAGACAAGACGCTTAACAACAAAGCTGCAGTGGCTGTCATTTAATCATTCCTCGGTGTTCAGAAGCCTCCATAACATCTCAAGGCCATCCATTTAAATCAATCAGCACACACAATAAATATCACCACTGTTGCACTGCTTCTGTGCCCACGTGCCAGCTCACATAATCAGAGGATCAGAGACTCCCTTGTTTACAGAGAGGAGACCAAGGGCAGAGGAAGCAAGCAACCCGTGCAAGGTCACCTGTATTTAACTCTTCCCTCTCCACGGCCCCTTTCATTAATTGGTCCGGCATTGTTGACTCTTCTGATAATATATATAATATATATGATAAATACTATATATATATATTTAATCCTTTCTCCACCACTTTATGCCAAGATTGCTGCAACCCCTCCTCACTGATCTTCCTGCCTGGGTCTCTTCCATCTCAGGTTGACAGATTCTCCTGAAAGAGGGTTTGTCTTATTCTACTTCTTAAAAGAACCTACTGTGGCTTTTTCATGCCTACTGCTTGTCTAAGGAAAGAAAATCTATACAAGCTTGCTCAAGAAAAGTGTGTGTGTATGCGGGTTGGGAGGGGTTACAAAATTTGTCCAAGTGCTTAAAAAAGTGCTTGAGACATGGTACTGTATAAGCATTGGTGCTGCTGGTGATATTAGTGCTTATTATTGTAGTTGCTGTTATTTTTGTTATTAATCTCTAATAGAATCCAAGGGTAACAAGTCAGTGCAGCAGGACCTCATGGGAATTAGAATTGAGACTCAGCAAATATGTGACTTCTTTCAGGAAATGTTCTTGGCACCGCTATGCTGTAATTGGATTATCTGAGTGGCCCCAAACAGTCAAGAACCATTATCCCAGTTCTTATCAATATTGTCTTTGGATCAAGCCAGACATCAGGGAGCTGTGTATTTGGACTTTACTGTCTTGGCCCTTGTAGAACTGCTTTCATATAGGCCTTCATTGAAGGGCATTATAAAAAGCTAGGGCAAAAACCATGTTCTTGGATTTGTTAAAGAAATATCTAGAAAGTGGTATCCATTACCTTGCATACTTTCCCCTGTATTGGGGACAAATTTCTCTCAGGTCTCTGCACCAGGGAGAGCTGTCATTCTTCTTTTGGTTTGTATTTGATGC
The DNA here is from genome assembly GCF_963455315.2 of Globicephala melas. Classification (NCBI taxonomy): domain Eukaryota; kingdom Metazoa; phylum Chordata; class Mammalia; order Artiodactyla; family Delphinidae; genus Globicephala; species Globicephala melas. The sequence continues at coordinate 12,304,943 of NC_083323.1, forward strand.
TTTGGACATTGGGAATGTTACAATAATGTTCACATTTCCCTCTTTGCTTTTGCTGCTGGGAATCTCAGAGTTAACTCTCCAGCTGACCTCCAGCAAGGCTTTATGGATGCATTTTATGTGCTAATCTGACTTCATCTTATATTATTTTCAACCTATTTTCCTTTTTCTTTGATTTCATCATAAAAATTCTGTTTTACTATATGCATCTCTGTAAGCCACATTGATTCCTTTTGGATATCAAGTAGTATATCCGCGAACAAATGTTCATCCATATCCTTGTCCCACCCCATCCTGACCCCAGAGGGTGCATCAGAACAGAAAACCCCTATAGGCTGCCAAGCAGAACCCATTCCCAGATCCCATATAGGTGAATTTTTAACCCAGTGTTAAAATCTCAGTCTTTTAACTGGAGAATTTAGTCCATTTACGTCGATTATGATTTATATATTAGATTCATTTCTGCTATCCAATTTTGACTTTTTATGCATCTCACTTTTTCTAGCTTTTTTACCTTTGCTTTCCTGTTTTCTTTTGCCTTGTTTGAGATATTTTAATCCTTATTTCAGTTTTACCTCTGTTTGTCTGGAAGTTGTACTAAACCTATGTTTCTATTTTTTGTGTTTTCCCTAGAAATATACATGATAATAATATATAATATTATTATATATTATATTACAACATATATATTATAATTAAATAAAATATACTAAAGTATAACAGGTAATACTATATATTCTTATATAGACAATATAAGAATATAACATGCACAAATGTAATATATATTATATGTAGCATATACATATATATGACAATGTTCTAAAATTAATTAACATCTTTACCTTCCTCCTGAACAAAGCAAGGCTATGAGAATACTTTATTATTATCTGCCTCCATGCTTATTTGTCATTGTTCAGTATTTCAATTCTTGGTTTTTTTGAACCTCATATATTGGACATTATTGTGAATATTTTATAAAATCAATTTTTGTTTAAGTTTATCCACGTATTTACCATTTATTTGTTCCTGTTTCTTCTTTCATGTGAAATCTTCTCTGGGATCATTTTCCTTCCTTGTGAAGCACATCCTTTAAAAGTTCCCTTTGTGAAAGTTTGTTGGTTAGTAGTCTTTTCTTTCTCTCTCTCTCTCCCCTACCCTTCCTCCCTCCACAAATGCCTTTATTTCACCTTTATATATAGTTTTTCTCTTGGTGCAGAATTCTAGGTTGATGCTTACTTTCAGCACTTCGAAGATGTTACTTCACTTTTCTGTGGCTTCCATTGTTGCTATGAAGTCAGTTGTCAATCTGATTATTCCTTTGTGTGTATTGATAATAGATGCCTTTTCTCTGACTTGTTTTGGGACTTCCTATTTAATCCATTCACTGCCCAAGTAATATTTATTGATGGCTATTATGTGCTTGGTGCTCCTTCCTTTCATGGAACCTATACCCTTGGATCTTTGGCATTCTGAAATTTGCCTTTGATGTATCAAGATAGGGATTTCTTTTAAATTTATCTTGCTTGGGGCTTTCTTGGGTTCCTTGACTGTTTAGTTTTGTGTCTTTCGTCAGTTCTGGTAAAACCTTAGTCTTTTTCTTTCTATGTCTGCAAATACAGCCTGTTCATCATTCTCTCTACTCTCTCACTTTCAGTTCTAATTAGACATGTGTTGGATATTTCACTCTATTCTTTATTTCTCTTCACTTTTCCTACCTCCATTTCTATCTCATGAGCACTTTGAATAACTTCTTTAAATCTATTTTCTGTTTAGCTGATCTTCTCTTTGGCTAGTTCTAATTTATCTCCTGAGTTTTAATTTTTAATTATATTTTTATTTCCATAATTCTATTTTAAACATATGTCTGGTGATCCTGATTGCTTTTTATTTCTCTGTCCTGCTTTACGTTCCCTCTATCCTTCCCTTGCACTGATACCACACTGTCCTGTTTACTGTAACTTTATGGTAAACCTTGGAATCATGTAGTGAAAGTCCTTTAACTTTATTTTTCAAGAATTCTCTGGCCATCTTAGGTCTTTTACATGTTCATCTGTTTTAGAATCAGCTTATCAGTTTCTTCAAAAAAGTCTGCTGGGATTTTAACTGAGAGTACATTGAATGGTACATAAATTTGAAGAGAATGGACACAGTACCTCCCCATTTATTTAGATCTTTAATTTTTAATAGAGAGGTCTTGCATGTCTTTTGTTAGAGTCATTCTTTGGTAATTAATTTTTAATGCTATTTTTAACTAGGTTGTTTTAAAAAATTTAATCTTTCAATTGTTCCTTTCTGGAAATACAATTAATTTTTATGTACTGGTCTTGTATCCTGTGAACTTGCTAAATTCACCTATTAGTCTTATTGGTGTTTTTGTAGATTCCTTAGAGTTTTCTATATAAACAGCTTTTTTCAATTGGGAGTAAATATATCTTTATGTTTTCCTTTACAATATTTGTGCTGTTGTTTCATCTTATCACTTCATTGCACTGGATAGGACTTCCAGTATCATGCTCAATAGAAGTAGTGCGAGCAGACATCTTTGAGTTCTTCCAGATCTTGGGGAGCTTCAGTGTTCACTATTATGTAGGATGTTAGCTGTAGATATTTCATAGATGTTCTTTATGGGATTGAGGAAGCTCCTTCCTATTTCTGGTTTTCTGAGAATTAAAATAATCATGAATTGGAATTGAGTTTTGTCAAAGGCGTTTTTTGAATCTTTTGAGATGATCATGTGATTTTTATCCTTTATTCTTTTAGTGTGGTGAACTGCATTGATTTCTTTTTTTATATTAAATCAAGTCTCGAGTTCTTGGAATAAACACCACTTGACCACGCTGTATTATATATTTTTACTCTCTTGCAGATTCAATTTGCTAATATTTAATTAAGGGATCTTTGCATCTATGTTCAAAAGGATTATTGGCCTGTAATTTTCTTTGCTTGCTATACCTTTTTTCAGTTTTTGTTACTGAATTTTCGCTGGCCTCATAAAATGAGTTGCAAAGTGTTTCTTCCTTTTTTACTTTCTGAAAGAGCTCATAACAGATCCTGTGGTGTCCCTGTCCACTGCAGATACCACTTTCAGGAATGAAGGGCTCATTTTTCCAGCTTCTGGGAATGGTGCCTGTTGATGAATCAGCCCCAGGAATTGCCCTGAGACAAATGGAGTTGTCTTGCCTACTCTGCACCCAATGACTAGGTTGATGTAGGACTACAGAGATCTGGACCCCTCCTGTGTTTGAGATGACTTTAAAGAGGCTGAAACCTCTGTTGCAACTCCATCATTGTTCAACTTTTTCTGTTCAATCTTTCTTCCTTTGCTCCATTATAGATGTTGTTCCCAAGAGCATCCCCCAATAAACGACTTGACTAAAACTCTATCCCAATGTCTATTTCTTGGGGAGCTCAACCTATGACAGAGTTTATGTAAAGTTGGTTTTATTTATTTCTTAGATGTTACAATTCATTAAACCATCTTGACCTGGAATTTTCCTTGTGGGACAGTTTTGATTAAGAATTCAATTTCTGGGATTTCCCTGGTGGTCCAGTGGATAAGACTCCACGCTCCCAATGCAGGGGGTCCGGGTTCGATCCCTGGCCGGGGAACTAGATCCCGCATGCATGTGGCAACTAAGAGATCGCATGCTGCAATTAAGAGCCTGCATGCTGCAACTAAGAGTCCGCATGCTGCAACTAAGAAGTCAGCATGCCACAACAAAGACTCCGCCTGCTGCAATGAAGACCCGGCGCAGCCTAAATAAATAAATAAATAATAAATTAAAAAAAAAGAATTCATTTTCTTCAATAGATATGGGGCTATTCAGACTTTCTAATCTTCTTGTGTTGGTTTCAGTAAGTTGTGTTTTTCAAGGGATTCATCCACTTTATCCTTTGTCCACTTTGCCTAATGTTAATATAGGCACACTAGCTTTCTCATGCTTAGTGTTTACATGGTGTGTCTTTTTAAAAATACTTTTAATCTGTCAGTTTCATATTTAAAGTGCTTTTGTTACAAATAGCATGTAGTTAGGTCTTGTTTTCTTATTTACTCTGATAATCTCTGGGTTTGTTTTTAAAATTATTTTATTATTTATTTATTAAAATACTTTTTATTGGAATATAGTTGATTTACAATCTCTGGTTTTGAATCAGAATCCTTAGTCCTTTTACATTAATGAAAGTATTGAGTTTCCTTCTTGGTATATGTTTTTATTTTGTCTTATCTATTTTTTTTTTTTTTTTTTTTTTGTGGTACGCGGGTCTCTCACTGTTGTGGCCTCTCCCGTTGCGGAGCACAGGCTCCGGACACGCAGGCTCAGCGGCTATGGCTCACGGGCCCAGCCTCTCTGCGGCATGTGGGATCTTCCCAGACCGGGGCACGAACCCGTGTCCCCTGCATCGGCAGGCGGACTCTCAACCACTGCACCACCAGGGAAGCCCGAGTTATATAAATATTTACCCTCATATTTATCATTCTTATTTCTCTATTTCTTCCTTTAGATCCAGGCTTCCATCTGATTTAATTCCCCGTAAGCCTGAAGAATTTATTTTAGCGCTTCTTATAGTGCAAGTCTGCTGGAGGTAAATTCTCTTAGCATTTTTGTCTGCCGAAAATATATTTCTTTGACTTTCATTTTTGAAAGGTATTTTCATTGGACATAGACATCTTGGTTGACAGATTTTATTTTCTTTCCCCACTTTAAAGATGCTGTTTCACTGTTTTCCAGCCACTTTTGTTTGCATTGAGACGTCAGCTGTCATTCTTATATTGTCCCTTCCGTATATGATATGGCCTTTTTCTCTTGACACTTTTAAGATTTAAAAAAATCTTTTCAGTGGTTTAACTATGATGTGCTTAGGTGTGGGTTTATTTGTATTTATCCTGCGTGGAGTTCACCATTCTTATTGGATCTCTGGGTCTAAAATAAATTTTTGAATTTTGTGTAGAGATGAAGTTTAAAACAAAGTTTAATAAAAGTAAGTTTTGATGAACCCATCACATACATTTTCTACTTTTCTCAATATAGTGGCAAGAATGCATTATGATTTAAAAGTTTTCCCACCACAGAGGAGATACAAATCTTCTGGATTGAAAAACAGAGAGAAAATATTTAGTGAAGATTGGAGCTTCGCTGTTTACTCCCTAGAAAGAGCTCTGCCTGTCCTTCCTTTCTGAGGAAAAATAAAGGGGAGAGGAAATGACAGAATTTCCCAGTTAATTACGGTACCTGAGAGCAGAGGGAACATGTGCCCCCTTTCCTGCATAAACGCTGGGAAAATGGCAAGACCCCATGATTCTCCTGTGCTCTATTTGGCCTGAGGAATTGAGTAGAAATGGTTCCAGGTGTCTGTCAGGCAGAGATTACTGGGTCAGTCTCTTAAGTTTCCTGGGGAGCAAAGAATGCCTTTTCTGGATTCCACTTGTATTACTAGAGGTCAAGAAAAGCTTCAGTCTTCCCCCAGCGAGTTTTCTGTAGGCCCTCAGTAGAATTTAGCCTGTAGGCTTCACTGTTGGGACAAGGACACACAACAGTGCGGACTCTCTGAAGATGCCACATGGTTAGATAATAACGTCTGAGGATCAGATTCTGCTCTTTATACCTGTGCTTGGACATTATTTAACTCTTAAGAATATGGGACTACACAGTAGGAAAGAAGACTAGAAACTGAGTGAGGTTTAGTTTCTGCCATCAAAGAAAATGAAGCTTAAGAGAGAAATTAAATGCAGTGACAGCAATATAAAAAGTTTTATTTCTTGTATCTGTGAGCTTTTGGACTGTGCAGATTCCATCTGCAATGGTGACTGTTATTATTATTATTGGGATATCAAGTGCTTCCGCTAGGACATCCCCAGCTCTCCTTGTGTCAGATTATTAAGCAAGTCTCACAAGTTTATTTACTGTATTATGTCATATTATACTCAATACTTAATAGATATCCCATAAAGATTGAATCACATGGTTGAATTCTTTTGACATATCGAGCCAACTAAAGTTGTGCTGGTTTGCCTCCTGGATGCCTAGACCACTTTCTGTTTTAGTGTTTGGTTCTTTGTGGGTTTCTTTGTTTTGTTTTTTTGTTTTTTTCCTAGTCCATTATTTAGGCAGGAGCCAGTTGGGACAGTTTAAGGGGGAAGGGAAAGCTCAGTGGGGAATATCCTAGGTCTTTACCGAGTGCACTTGACTACCTGAAGCAATTTTTTACCTTCTTCCTTAATCGAATCTCAGAGAATTCTGTGTTCTTTTTCAGCACATGCGTCACTCCCATAGTATACCTATAGTGAATGCATATGCCATTATGTTAGAGTTAAAACCAGAAGAGTGATTTGGAAACACATCATGGCAGACCTTGATGCCAAGCTGATGTGTTTGGACAGAATCCTGTAGGCATGTGGAGTACAGAGGCATTGGATTTTAAACTCTGGGAGAAACTTGATAAGAATGGTGTTTTAAGAAGATTAGCTTGTTTTTCTGGTACTGAGACATCTAGGAAGCTTTAAAAAAAACAACAACAGAAAACCTAGATTATTTTTTTTTCGCTTTTAAGGAAAAAGAGACCAATTATAAAGTGATATGGGTCAGGTGGGCATAGAGGGGTTAACAGTAGGAAAAATCCAACTTCTAGGGACTTCCCTGGTGGCTCAGTGGTTAAGAATCCGCCTGCCAATTCAGGGGACACGGGTTTGAGCCCTGGTGCGGGAAGATCCCACATGCTGTGGAGCAGCTAAGCCCGTGTGCCACAACTACTGAGCCTGCGCTCTAGAGCCTGTGAGCCACAACTACTGAGCCCGCAAGCCACAACTACTGAAGCCCGTGTGCCCTGGAGCCCGTGCTCTGCAATAAAGAGAAGCCTGTGCTCCACAACAAAGAGCAGCCCCTGCTCACCGCAACTAGAGGAAGCCCGCGGGCAGCAACGGTGACCCAACACAGCCAAAAATAAATAAATTAATAAATTTATTTGAAAAAAATCCAACTTCTAGACACAACATAGAGTATATCCAGTCTCTGCAACTTTCTACATCCTCATATGTGCAGGTTTCCAAAGGTGATGAGACCCTACAAGAAACGAAATATTGAGATCTAGTGCATCTAGGAGCCCAGCTCTAGTGCCTCCTCCCCCAGAAAGCCTTCCAGGATCCTTCTAGCCCCCAAGCTAGATATTTATCAGTTCCAATAAATATTTAATAATTTATTGTTATTATATATATGTGTATATAATTATGTATATGAATGTATATGAATCTGTCTCCCTGTATATCAACTTACCAATTTATCATGATAAATTATTGGCCAATAATTTATCAACTTACCAATTTATCATGATAAATTATTGGCCAATAATTTATTAATTTACCGATTTTATTGGTTCCAATAAATATTTAATAATTTATTGTAGTATTTAGCAGTTCCAATTTTAAGGCTCGTATCATTTTTTTGCCTTGACTGAGAGTTAATGGCCCTGCCTTATATGCATTTCCAGACTGTGAGCTTTTTGAGGGCTGGGAAATGCTTTATCTCCAACATGTGGTGGGCACTCAAAATGTGGTGGTTAAGTACACGAGAACATCTAATATATGTGAACCACTGACACTTATGAATCCTCAAAGGGAAAAAAAGATTAGTACCTGGCAATTTTAGTTGGAAGTGTATTTAATTGCATGCATCCTTTGAAGAGAGGAATTCCGGTAAGCTAAGGGGTGGGAAATTTTTAATTCTAATCAGAGTTTGGGATCCACAGGGAGAAAATAGTTTATCCAAGGTCACCTATAAAAGGAACAGAAAAGTTGACAAGGAGTTTCAGAAACAAGTGTAGAATGTCCATCTCTTGTGCATTCCAAATTAGGAGCAGGGATCGCATGCGTTACCTCTGGTGGGAAGCAAGAATTGGGCTGTGGGATCAGACGTTCCTGAGCTCTCATCCCGGCTGTACAAACTCTCGGCTGTGTGACTTTAGCCAAGTCGCTCAACCTCTTTGAGTCTCAGTGGCACAGGCTTTGAATCCAGGCTACTTGAATTTGAATTCTGACCCCGTAAAGAACACAACTGTGTGACTTTGGGCAAGTCACATGTGCCTCAGTTTTTTTCATTTGTAAAATAGGGGAGATCATAGCACTTGGCCTTAAGAGTTACTGTGAGGATTAAATGTGTTTTAATACTTGTGAAAGTGGTTTTTTTTGTTTTGTTTTTTTTTACATCTTTATTGGAGTGTAATTGCTTTACAATGGTGTGTTGGTTTCTGCTTTATAACAATGTGAATCAGTTATACATATACATATGTTGCCCTATCTCTTCCCTCTTGCGTCTCCCTCCCTCCCACCCTCCCTATCCCACCCCTCCAGGCTGTCACAAAGCACCGAGCTGATCTCCCTGTGCTATGCGGCTGCTTCCCACTAGCTATCTACCTTACGTTTGGTAGTGTATACACGTCCATGCCTCTCTCTCGCTTTGTCACAGCTTACCCTTCCCCCTCCCCATATTCTCAGGTCCATTCTCTAGTAGGTCTGTGTCTTTATTCCTGTCTTACCCCAAGGTTCTTCATGACATTTTTTTTCTTAAATTCCATATATATGTGTTAGCATACGGCATTTGACATACAGTAAGCATACAGCATGTCATTATTATTATTATTTTATTACCCTTTATTACCTATTATTATTACCCTTTATTACCTATTTATATTATTATTTTATTACCCTTTATTACCTATTATTATTTTATTTATTATTATTTTATTACCCTTCTGGTTTGTGTGGATTATGTATAAACATATCTATAGTATTCTCTAGTGATTTTAGTTCCAGGCTTGATACTAACAGTCCTGGAATAAGAGGCTGGTTAGCAAATATGCGTACACTCTTCTCCTGATTGTTTTAGAAGAAGGGGGCAGTGAGGAGAGAAGGAGCATGGCAGTGGAGGAAGAGCAATAGTAAAAGGAAGTGGGATTGATGAGGCAAGACAGAGTAAGGAGGAGAGTAAAAGAAGGAAAAGTGTGAGGGAGAGAGCAGCAGAGGAGAGAAAGAGACAGGGAGACAGATTCATATACATTCATATACATATGTATTCTTTTTCAGATTCTTTTCAGTTATAGGTTATTATAAGACATTGAGTATAGTTCCCTGTGCTATAAGTAGGTCCTTGTTGTTTGTCTATTTTATATACAGTAGTGTGTATCTGTTAATCCCAAATTCCCAATTTATCCCTCCTCTCCCCTTTCCCCCTTTGGTAACCATAAATTTGTTTTCTATGTCTGCGTGTCTGTTTCTGTTTTGTAAATAAGTCCATGTGTATACTTTTTTAAGATTCCACATGTAAGTGATATCATATGATATTTGTCTTTCTCTGACTTCCTTCACTTAGTATGACCATCTCTAGGTCCATCCATGTTGCTGCAGATGGCGTTACTTCACTCTTTGTTTTTATGGCTGAGCAGTGTTCCACTGTACACACCACGTCGTCTTTATCCACTCATCGGTTGATGGACATTTAGGTTGCTTCCATGTCTCGGTTATTGTGAATAGTGCTGCTATGAACATTGGGTACATGTATCTTTTCAGTTCATTGAGGTTTTGACAAGTCAGGGCTCACACTCTTTCTGACTCATTAAAGGTAGGGACTTCACACTATCTTCCGCTATTCTGAAATATTTACCAAGTAATTAACCACCACCTTCCAGCTAACAGAGGTAATTGTTGATCTCTGGCTGGGAGATGGTCCTTTGGATGGCGGCAGCGTAAGGACAGCACCTGGGGGGCTGGGAGAGGCAGAGTTGGGGCTGCCTCTCCTTTGGTCCCAGCTCCGCAACCAGCTGAGCTTTGTCTGTGGCAACTTCCTGTTAAGAAGACCAGAAAGTTAACCCTCCAAATTTGGAATCAATGGGAGCGTCCCCTCCTGTGCCTAACCCCTCTGCCAGCCATTCAGCCATTGTGCATTTGGATGTACTTGGATGGATGCCCCAGCAGAGAGAATCCACAGAGAACACTGGCTGCATCTCCCTGGCATTCCTCAGATGCTTCTGTGATGTTCAGTGCTCTCCAATTTCTCTTTTCAGTCACAGCCGTCCCTGGCTCCGGTAGACATGCCCGGCTTAGCCTCTCTCCTCTAATTTCTGGGAGACAGGGCAGTGGAAGGGGCTTGCTTCAGAGAGGAGAGGAAGCAGAGAATAGGGACGGCAGCATTTTAATTTTCCATTCGGACACTTCACTAACATTTGGCAAGAGGTCGCTGGCTTTGTGTAGACGGTCCAGTTCCCGGGGCTGCCAGCTGTTCAAAGCTTCCTGGTGGCCGCCAAGGGCATGACCACATGCTCCTGCCCATCAGTGCCTGTCCGGGGCACTGCTTGTTGGCACGTCTCAGGGATGGGAGCTCTGAGAATGGAGGCTGGCTGTTGAAAGCCTGGGTGAAGGACGGTGGTGGGGGGAAAGGCAGGCCTGGGGCAGTGCAGAGGAATCACGCTACGGACCCATAGGTCTGCCGGGAATAAGCAGAGAGCATGGTCAGAGCAGGCACTGGGTCTGGGTGAGGAAGACAGGTGAGAAGCAGCTGAGCCACTCTGGGATCAGGTGGGCAGTAAGGTGTAATTTCCACATACGCTGAGCATCTCCTGGGTGCGAGGCTTGTATTTCTGTCCATATCGCTTCCTTCCTGGTACAGTTGCTGAGCTGTCCTATCCAAGGCCGTCCCTCCACCTGGGCACTAGACACCCTCTATCTTCTTGAGGACAACATGCAGCTGCTCTCCCCTCTCCTGCAGTATCAGTTTTTCCTTCTAAACTCTGGGTGGTTCCCATCAGCATACAAACATGCTGTAATTACAAAATCCTTCTTTGACTCCGAATTTCCCTCCTATGGCCCCTTCCCCCTTTCTTTACTCCCCTTTACAGCGAAACTCTTTGAAGGAGTTGACTGTTCTCCCCATCACCACGACTTCCCCCTCACTCACTCTTTTTTTTTTTTTTTGCGGTACGCGGGCCTCTCCCTGTTGTGGCCTCTCCCGTTGCGGAGCACAGGCTCCGGACGCGCAGGCCCAGCGGGCATGGCTCACGGGCCTAGCTGCTCTGTGGCATGTGGGATCTTCCCGGACCGGGGCACGAACCTGTGTCCCCTGCATCGGCAGGCGGACTCTCAACCACTGCGCCACCAGGGAAGCCCTCTCACTCACTCTTGAATCCAATCAGGCATTTGCTCCTACATCTCCCACCAGCTTAAACCTCCAGTGGCCACATCTAGTGGGTATTTGTGTTCTTGTCTTAACTGACCTCTCAGCGACTTTCCACCCTGTTGGTCATTCCTTCTTTCTAGAAACACTCCCCTCTGTAGGCTTCACGAAACCACACTTCCCTGTTTTTCTTGCTGTTGCCCTGCTCATTCTCTCACTCTCCTTGTCTGGCTCTTCCTCCTCTCTTCAACTTCCAAAGGCTGACCTAGACTCCCTATACCTTGACTCCTCTCTAATTTATACCTTTAGCCCATGTGTATTTGAAGCTAGGATGTGTATATCCAATTATCTGCTTGACAGTTGCCTAGTTCTACTTGTATATTTCACAAACGTTTCAAACTTACAACTCCAAAACGTAACTCTGCCCACTGTTCTCACTATCATCTCTCACCTGGATGACACCATTGCCTTAATTTTGGTCCCTCTTCCACCCTTGTCTTGTGGATCTGCTGCTCTGACTGCTTGTCTGGGTTCTTGTCCCCAGGGTTTTCCTTTCCCCCCTCCCTCTCCCTTCCTTGCCCCTCCCTGTCCCCTCCCTCAGCTTTCCCCCCACCCATCAGTGTTGCTGCATGCCTTTTCTGTACCAGGCCCTGAGTGGCTGCTGGGGGTCCAGAGGTGATGGTAGTGTGGTCCCTGTCCTTAAGGGGCTCCCAGCCAGGGTTCCTCCTTGCTTTCTCTATATGATAACTTCCAACTCACTGATGAATTTTCTGCTTTGGTATCTGTGTCCTCTTGTTTGGGGGCTGACACGAGCTCCTAGAAACACCAGCCAGGAGCTCAAGCCAACATCTGCTTCCAGAATCAAGAGCTGAATCTGTGGAGTAGGGTGTAATACCAGCAGCCAAGAGTGAGAGGGGACCAATTATGAAAGTGAACTTAGGCCCTAGGAAGCACAGAAGGTCAAAATCAGGAAGTCTAGAAATGGGTGAGGCCAGAAATGGGACCCTTGTATACTGTGTTCAGTTGCACAGGTTGTGGACTGCACAAGAGGCTGCCTACCGTGGGGGGCAAGTAGGAACTGAAATCCAGCCTTTGTTCCTGACTACTCTTTTGCCTTGAGCTTGAACCCCAGTTTCTGGGAGAGGCTTTTCCCATAGTGCCCTGTCTGGTGTGGGTCTCCGCTGCTGTTCTGGTCCTTACTTCCCTCTTTGGTCTTCCTAGCTCTTGTCAAACTTGGAATTGTGCATCTACATGCTGACTTATTTATTACTGGATGTCCCCCCAGGCTGCCAGCGCCTGAGGGCAGCAGCCCTCTCTGTCTGGTTCCCCGTGTGTATCTAGCACCTAGCACATTGTGGGCATCAGTTCACATCTGCTGGATGAAGGACCAAGGGCAGAAGCAGAACAGGGGATGGGGGTAAAGAGAGAGGATGAGATAAAAGTGCAGGGGGTAGGCAACAGCAGGTGAGCAGGTGAGACCCACACCCAGCTTTCCTAATTAACTGAGCCCTGTCTGGTTCCCAAGATCTCACCAGCTACTCCTGGGTTCCTGCTCAACCTGCCCTTGGCCCTTCCAGGCCCTTGTATTGAGCACCTGCTGTGTGCCAGGTCCTGCACTAGGTGTGGGTGATAGAGGAGGCTTGGACCTAGTCCAATCCTAAGCGAACTCACTGTCCCTGGTGAGATGAGGCTCGTGGAGCAGAGAAGCCGGCATGGACGCAATGGGACGAGTGCAGAGAAGTGGCAGGGGAACCTTGTCTTGCTGGAGAACCAGAGGGGTCTCAGAGAGGAGAGGGCACCTGGACTGGAACTCGAAGGAGGCATGTGATTTCCTGGGAGGAAAGAGAAGTGGGGAGAAGGGCACTCTGGCCCGAGGGAGCAGCAGCTGGATGGCCCAACAGCAAGTCGCGTTCTCTGTGGCTGCAGCATGGGCTGTGTCTCAGCTACTGGGCTAAGCGATTCAATACTTTCAACCACTCTGCCAGGTAATTATTATTTGTTCTATTTTACAGATGAGGAAACTGAGGCGCAGGCAGGCTAACTGGGATGGCCAAGGCCACACAGTGAGAATGTAGTGAAGATGGTGGAGGTTTTGGGAAAGGATGTGAATGTGAGAGGGGATCCTCGTATCAGTCTGCTCAGGCTGCCACAACCAAGCACCACAAACTGGGGGCTTAAACAGCAGAAACTTATGTCCCCACAGTCCTGAAGGCTAGAAGCCCACCATCAAGGTGTTGGCAGGGTTGGTTTCTCCTGAGGCCTCTCTCTTTTGCTTGCAGATGGTGGGCCCCCCTCTTGTTTGGGGGCTGACATGAGCTCCTAGAAACACCAGCCTTTTGGGAAAAGGCACTCCTTTTCCCTGTGTCTTAACGTGGTCTTCCTTCTGTGTGTTGTCTCTGTCCTAATCCCCTCTTCTTATAAGGACATCAGTCATAGTGGATTAGGGCCCACCCTAAAGGCCTCATTTTAGCTTAATTACCTCTTTAAAGACCCTATGTCCAGTACAGTCACATTCTGCGGTCCTGAGGGTTAAGGCTACAACATACGAATTTCTTCAGCTCATTCCAGCTGTATGTGGAAGCTGGAGACCAGGGAGGAGCCACGGCACAGCCTGGTGAGGGGTGAGAGGATGCTCTGGGGTGGAAGGTCCCGGCGTCCGTCCTGTCTCCAAATGCCTGCAGCCTGTCTTAGAGATGAATTGGGATGTGGCGCTCAGGGAGAAAAGCCGTCATCTCCAGAAGGCCCGGCACAGATGCTCTCGAGGAGCATCCCCTCTCTCCATCCTGTCTCCATACTGAATTTGGGACATCCTTTTCTTAAAGGAGACTAATTGATAATCCAGGGTGATAAAATGTTATCACTGTCATCCCACTGAAATGCAGCGGCAATGCCAGGTCCTATAAATCACCCGGAGCTTAAAGAGGAGAGTGCAATGAGCATTGCATTCTAAACCGCAAAGCCCATTAATCACATGGCTACAAACCATAAGTATGACAAGTACATCCATCAATCCCGCACCTTTCTTTCTGGTCTGCGAATGCATGCATTAGCAACTTAATGGCTTTAGAAGGCGTTTTCTCCTAGGGACTCGGAAGCAGAGAGTATTTTATGATTAACCTCATGGGCCCAAAAGGAAGGAAAAGGAGTCACCTTTCACCAGTGCTCAGGGGCATCCCAGGCGGTGGCCAGGCAGTGGCTAAAACTACTGACTCTGCCTGTATGCTGGAGACGCAGGAAACGGAGCCTGGCTGCTGGTGGGAAGGGGCCTTCAGTGGCCACGACCCGCCTGCTCCCCCCACCCCACATTTGTCCCCCACAGCTGTGGCTCCTTGGCCTGAAGGCTCAGGCCTGCCCTGAGCTCGTCTTTCCCCGGGATTGGAGAGCCTTAGGTAGCTCGAGTTTCATGCTGGAACCGCGTCCATTCCTGCTATTTGAGCTACTTTGGTTTCGGCTTAACGATGGGCTTCTGTCTCCCCTTAGAGCCTGTGTTTGCACCTTACACCTGAGTTCTGTTCCCTTCCTTGTTTGTCCTCCATTCATTTGTTCTATAAACACTTTCCAGCACTTTCATGCCTGAGGCTCACTGTCTGTGCCTGACTCATGGGAAACCTAGGTGAACAGACACAGCTCCTGCCCTTTGGGGCTCACGATGGAGGGGGAGGGGGAGATGCACCCCGAGTGTGGCAACGCAGAGACAGAGGTCCACAGATGGCGAGAGCCCTATCCTCTGCTTAGTCATGGGAGCCCTTACTTGCCACCCGCATCCTGACATCACGACATGGCCTTGCTGGGTATATGGATTTCAGCTCCCCAAAGATGCGGAGCTATTTTCAGTGTTTTAGCTCACGTTCTTCAGCCTGGAAGGCCTTTCTCCCAGGTCGATGGCTACTCACTCTTCCAGACCCAACCAACTCAATGGTCCCCTTCTCAATGGAGCCGTGACCCAGTCCCCCAGGCAGCCTGGTCTTGCCCTCCCTTGAGCCCTTTGTCACTTACTTATCACCTGTCTGTGTCTTCTGCTGGTCTGTGAGCCCCGAAAGGGTGGGCACTGGGTCTCGTGCAAAAAGCCGAAGAGAGGAGCCGATGTTTGGCAGGTGATTGATAGTACATAGCACACCCCTGACCTCACGGTAGCTCCTTCCATGTGCATTTCTGTCTTACATGTCTTTGCACCATGTATTAGTTTTCCATTGCTGCTGTAACTAATTACCACAAACTTGGTGGCTTGAAACAACATGAATTTATGATGTTACATTTCTCACTGAGCTAGAAGTCTGAAACAGGTCTCCCTGAGCTAAAATCATAGTGCTGGCCGGTCTGCTTTCGCTGGGCTCTGGGGAAGAATCCCTTTCCTTACCTTTGCCAACTTCCAGAGGCTGACCCTTGGCCCCTTTCCTCCACCTGCAAATCCGGCAATGTTGCATCTCTTTGGTCATTCTTGTGTACTCACATGTCCTTCTGACCACAGCCAGGAAAGAGTCTCTGATTTTAAGGACCCATGTGCTTAGATTGGGCCCACCTGGGTAATCTAGGCTAACGTCTCCATCTCTAGGTCCTTAACCTTGATCACATCTGCGAAGTTTCTTTTGACGTGTCAGGCAACATATTCACAGATTCTGGGGATTGGGACACGGACATCTTTATTATTTTGCCTACCGCACACATACCATTCCCTCTACCTGGAATTTCTTGCCTCCTCTGTGTCCACCTGGCTAACTTCTATGCCTGTCAAGGCTCATTCAAATATCCTTCTCCCCTGCCTTCCAAGAAACTTTCCCTGCACTCCTTGTGTGCTGGGAGTCAGTCACTCCCTGCTTAAGTTTCTGTGAAGCCACCTGTATTCTACTATAATTATTAGTGTATATCTCCTCCTCAGCTGACAACAAACAAAGTCTTTGGCATTGGGGTCTCTGACTTAGTTGTTTCTATATCCTTAAAATCTATTCAAATGTTGGACATAAAAGTGCTCTGTGTTTGTGGAATGAATGACTAATTATGTTTTTTTAATGCAGTTGTATTGGAGAGAGTGGAATTCAAGGCTTATATCTTATAATTTAAAAGGAAATCTGATTTCAACCTAATCATTCCTATAGGATTTCAAGTCTTATCCAAAGGCCTTTTATATCTTAAATGTTTTTTTCTTGATTACAGTCTCACTGCTAACATTCTGATATATTTCCTGCCATGTTCTTTTCTATGCCCATATTTAGGTATTCCAAAATTACATATTTTTACCTATGGGTATTGTTACATATTCAGTTTTGTGTCTTGTATTGTTATTTAATATTTTATTGTGAGCAATTCTTCACGCCACTAAATGTTTTTGGAAAACATGACTTGTCATGCATGCTTGTATTTCATTATATGAATGTACCATTACATGTTCATTATGTGTACATTATATGAATATACTTGACCATTTCCTTGTTCAATGTCTGGGTCTCTATTGCAATTAATCTTGTGATGACTGTCCCTATATATGAATCTTTGTTTATATCTTTAATTATTTCCTTGGGTTAAATTTCTAGGGCCAGAATTATATGGCAAAAGGATGTATACTTTTTTTTTTTTTTTTTTTGTGGTACGTGGGCCTTTCACTGTTGTGGCCTCTCCCGTTGCAGAGCACAGGCTCCGGACGCGCAGGCTCAGCGGCCATGGCTCACGGGCCCAGCCGCTCCGTGGCATGTGGGATCTTCCCGGACCAGGGCATGAACCCGTGTCCCCTGCATCGGCAGGTGGACTCTTAACCACTGTGCCACCAGGGAAGCCCGGATGTGTACTTTTAATGACTATTTCAAAGAAGGTTGGACAAATTTATACCTATCATGAAATATATCAGCTCAACTTTTGACGTGTTCTAATGAATGTTTCTTAACAGGAAACAACTTTGCATATTTCATGAGCAAAAAATTGTGTCTAATTGTCATTTTAATGTACATGTCTATGTTAGTGAGGGTTTGTATTTTGCTGTTTATTAACCTTTTTTTTTTTTCCTTTTATAAACTTCCTGTTCTTTGCTCATCTTTCCACTAGGTGTGAATGGTTTTTTTTTGTTATCTATTTATATATCTCTGAATATAATGCTATTAATCCCTGTGCTGTAATATTTCTGGTAAACATTTGCCTCACTTTGTTATTTAAAAGTCTCTTTTCAGATAGGAGCTGGGGGCTGGGATCATTCAGCGTGTCCCCACCCGCTTTCCTTAGGGAACGACATTGACCTACCTCCGTCTCCAGTGAAGGCGACAGGGCTCCCAGCCCCTGACTTCAGAATCTTTCATTTTGTCTTCAAAGGGAGTTGAACTTGAAGCATCTTTCTTAGGTCCTCTGGGACGAAACCACTTTGCAGGCTTGAAATCATTCATTTCCCCCATTTCTTTTCTCTCTGCTGTTCCTCACAAATTATCTCTGGCGGCTGTTAAGCATCTTTGTGTGGCTTTATACTTTTGAGTGCTTAACGGTCCTTTTCTGTTCATCAGAGAAAGCAGAATCTTTTCCTCCTTCTTTTGCCTCCTTGGGAAATTCTGGGCTGTAGGCATCTTTCTAACAGAATGACAGTTCTTAGGAGGGGTGAAGATCCTGGACAGCGCCCATCACCCAGTCTGGATCCAGGCAGTTCAATAAGGGAAATAAAGGCCCAGAGGGTGTGGGGGTCCCTCAGGGCCTCACGGATACGTGATGATGAAGATGAGCTGCATTAAGTGAGGACTGAAGGAAATAGACAGTCCCTCTGCCGTGGACTGAATGTTTGTGCCCAGCCCCCAAATCCATATGTTGAAATGCTAACGCCCCCCCGCCCCCCCGCCCCCCGCCACCGCCGCCAGGTGATGGTTTTAGGAGGTGGGGCCTTTGGGAGGTGCTTAGGTCATGAGGGCAGAACCCTCATGAGTGGGATTAGTGCCCTTATTACAGAGGTTCCAGAGAGCTCCCTTGCCTCCACCATGTGAGGTTATGCTGAGAAAATGGACCCTGAGCCAAGAACTTGGCCCTTATTGACACCAAATCTGCTGGCACCTTGATCTTGGATTTCCCAGCCTCCAGAACGGTGAGGAACACATTTCTGTTGTCTATAAGCCACTCCGTCTGTGATATTTTTGTAACAGCAGCCTGAACAGACTGAGACAGCCTTGCCTGGAGAGGCAGTAGGCTAAGGGTATGACATACCCAGAAACTGCCTTGAGAAGCATGTTCTCACCAGGGTGGCATGTTGTAGTCACAGGTCTACCGAAGCAGGACCCCCATCCTCTCTGGGTCTCAGAATCCTCCTCTATGAACTGATGGGACCTAAACATTTCAGGAGTTTGCTATTCTGTGGTCGTCCATCCAGGGCAGAAGTGTGTGCCCTGGTATTACCATCATTGGCTTTGGACCAATCCCCCACAAATACCAAGGGACAACTCTATACGGGGGTCCCTCTGGCAGAGCCTGAGCCCATGGGTAATCCTTCCTGCTGCTTAAGGCTTTGTCTCCACCACCAAAGTCTGAGTATAGGTGATAGAAACTTAGATACTAGACTTAGATACTTAGATTTATGCAAAATCCTGTAGTGTACACCCACTGATGGGGATTTTAAGGGAAGGACCTGAGAGCTAGTGGGCTGGAAACCCCAGGTCTGAAGCTTAAACTCTTTTGCTACCTGACTTTTGCTGCTTCCTGCCACCAGGGCACAGCTGGCTTGAGCAGGAGGTGTGTCCAGACATCAAATGGTGGTCATGTATGTTTATCACTAACCCTTCATAGTGTTAGTGGAGGAATTATGGAATATGGTAGAATAAGACATTGCATCAGTTCCTATAGCCACAGTAATGCTGTATAACAAACAGCCCCAAATCCAATGACTTACAACAATAAGCATTTATTTAGCTCAGGAGTCTGCAGGGCTCAGCTGATCTGGGCCAGGCTTGGCTGATTTCAGCTGTGGTCACTGAGGTGTCTGGGGACAACTGCTGGTCACCTGAGTGGCTCTGCTGGTCTAGGCTGCCGTCTCATGTCTAGGGTTTGGCAGGTGTGGCTGCGCCGGGATGGCCTCGGTTGGGGACAGGTCACATGTCTCTCACTGGAAGCCATCCAGGCATGTTTGTGGTGATGGCAAATGCAAGAGCGAGAGCAGAAACAAGCAAGTGCTTTGTCGTACCTCTGCTTCAGCTCCATTTGCTAACACCTCTTTGCAGGCAAGAAAACCCCATGGCTGAGCCCAGAGTCGAGTCAAGGGTGTGGGCAGTTACACGGCAAAGGTCACGGACACAGGGAGGGGTGAAGAATTAGGGCTTTTAAAGCAACTGGTTTATCACAGACATGGAACTCTGCTGTAATTGTTTTGAGGGTGAGCATTTCAGATTTGGGGGCTTCTGGACATTACATATCCCACATTTAGGGGTGAGTGCAAATGCTCAGATCATATACTCAGGAAGGCTTCCCGTTCTTACAGGGATGCGCTGGGCGATCAGGAGATGACTCGATTAGGAAGTTTTAAAAACCTTCCGTCTAGTGAGCCTTAACTTAGCCTGGGTGGGGAGACAGCGACAGCAGCCATGCCCCAAACAATTGTTCACACGTTATGGGGCATTTTACTTATTCAGCCTTTAGAGGGTGATAGGTGTGTGCTTGAATCAGGAACCCTTGCCCTCACTCCACTTCTCCTCGGATGTGATGCCCCCAGGTTGGCAGCTGCCGCTATAGAGGAGGGAGGAGGAGACAACTATCTTTGCCTGTGGCTTTCCTGAAAGAGGTGATATTTAAGTTGGGTCTTGATGGATAAACAGGAGTTCACCAGGCAGAGAAGGAGAGAAACGTCATTTTAAATAGAGGCAGCAGCACGTGCAAAGATACAGAAGCACAAGAGGGCCTGTGGGCGGGGGATCGCGCTCAGGAACCATAATAGCTGATACTCACCGAGCCCTTAATACGCGCCAGAGCCTTTCATGGAATATTTTTACTTCATCTTCGCAGAAAGCCTTTGCGTGAGGTGCTGTTACTATTTCCATTTTATAGGCGAGGAAATTGAGGCACAGAAAAATTAACTTATCCAGACGAGTAAAAGGCAGAACCAGGATTCAAACCCAGAGACCTCTGGCATGAGAATGGGCTCACTCTTAACCCACTCTGCTGGTTACCCCAGAAGTTAGTTGGCACCCATGACTCAAACACAGGGGTGGGGGTACATTTCAGGATGAGCCAGAAGCCCGTTGGATTTGCCAAGGGGACCCCCTTTCCAGGGGCTCCGTCTGTGTGTGTGGGGAGATTTCTCTGACTCTGGTCCTCTCCTCGGGAGCAAGACCCATCTGGGTTGTGCTCTTGTCTGAGTCCTGTTCACAGGCCCTCTGCCTTAGGATTCCCTCTCTAGGGAGGGGGTGAGTAGGGAGAAATGGGGAAGGCGGTCAGGGGCCTGCTCCAGGTGGGGCCCTCAGCCACTGGGGCGAAGGCCAGGCCCGGCCAGCGTTGCCCGAGGAAACTTCAGCCTTGGCCTACCCTCCTGCCTTTGGCCTGAGAGCTGTGTGGTTAGCTGTGCCGGAGACCAGAGGGACCTCAGAGGGCATGAGGAAGGCCAGGTGATGTGTTTTACCTGCCCACCTGGACCTATCCCCAGAGCCCCAGGGGACCTCAGAGGAAAGTCAGTCCAACGCCCTCCTCTATGCAGGCAGCCCTGCAGGAGACAGATGCCTCCCTCAAACTGGACAGAGTGTACTCAAGGGACTGTTTACAAGGTGCAGGTGGAACTAGGAAACCTTCAAGTGCTGGTGAAGCTTCCCGGGCCTGGAAGCATCTGGAGGCACCATCAGTCCTCCACCTGAAGTTGCAAAGGGTGCAGCTGCTCAGGATCTGGAGAGAGTTGTAGCCATAGGAGAGGCCAGGAGACCAGGGGCTTTGGGTTGAGGAAGGAGGGAGCTGGGGCATAAATACTCCAGCCCCTCTCTCCTCCCACCCTCCAGTCTCCTTCTGCTGCCTACCATTGGTGCTCCCCACAGGGAGCCAGAGGGTCAGGGGCAAGAAATCAGTGTGGCCCAGTGGCATCAGACCCCTGAGTTTAATTCCTGGCTCTGCCACTTGCTGGCTGTGTGACTTTAAGCAGATACTGTAGGTGAATCTCAGGGTCCTTGCTGGTATAGTGGGGACAGTGACACTACAACCAGGATTCCAGTGAAGACTAACTGTGATGGTGGTTCACCCCTTCCAAGCCCTGTTCCTCATGGGTTTCTAAATATATCCTCTTGTAAGCTCCCCTCCATCCCTGTGTGGTATCATATTAGCATCTTTATTTCACAGACGAGGATGCTCAGCGAGCGTAGATGATTTGCCATCCCGGCGAATAAGCAGTGGCCCCAAAGCCTTGGCCACCGCGCAGGCCACACCCCCTGTGACAAGTGGTACCAACTTCATGGAGCGCCTGAGATACCTAAGCTCAGAACGTGGCACTTAATATTCTTACAATAACACTTTGTAGACGGATATGAACGAATAACTACTGGAACTGTAGGAAGCACTTTCCTTGAAGTGACCTTAGCAGTTGGGATTATCATCCTCATGGATGGGGAAACAGATCTAGGGAGGTTAAATGCTTTGTCTCAATCCTACTCTTGCCGTCAGTTTAATTTTAGCACATGGTTTTGCAGCTTTGGGGAAAAATAAACCCAGTATTGTCACTGTCTGCTCATGGGATTATGCGGTCTGGCATATTTAGAGGGGGGAAAAATGGGAAAGTTTGCAGAAAAGAAATGCTATGTTCTCCATCCAAGGGAAAAAAAAAATACTTGGAAAAAAATAAAATGCCTACCTCTCAATTTTTCAATATTTTTTTTTCTCTAAAATGTTATATCTCTGACAAGGAGCGAAACCTTGGCCTAGGCCAGGGTGACCTGTCACCATGAGTAAGGTGGAGGGAGAAAAATGAGCCAGTTCGTTTCTAAATGGCTCTGTAACTCCAGGGTGTTATCGAGCAGAGACAACGGACACCCCATAATTCTTGGGAAGGGAATCAGGATCTCTGGAAAGCGGCACAGACGCTGTCCGGCCCGCCGCAGCCCCCCTGCCACCCTGGGATCCGAGCTCCATAAATACACAGAAAGATCGATCTCCAGGCGCTGCTGATTTCCCCTGGCCATTATTGATTGTATTCTTAGATGAGTGGAGACTTTTCGACCAGAACCAAGCTCTGTGTATCTTTCTTGGAAGTCTTTGCAGTGCGGAGAGCTTGGCTGAGAGAGGAAGCTGTGTCTCTGTTCCCTTCTCGGGATGCTGCCCGGTGGCTGTGTCCTGGGCTGGGGGAAATTAGAGGTGTGTCTGTCCGTGGACTCCTCAGTCTTCCAGGAGGTGTCAAGGTCGCGAGTTTCCGCAGGGGAGAAGAAAGTGGCTTCCGCTGATGGCATCTATAGATGTGTTCTATATTCATAAAATCAACCCCAATGATAATTCCTTGTGCATGAACGCAGAGGGGGTGAGATAGCCCCTTGCAGGGTTTCTCAAACTTTTAAATGTGTAAGTTACCTGGGCATCTTGTTAATACAATGCTGTCTCTGACTCAGCGGGTCTGGATGGTCCTGAGATTGTGCGTTGCTTACGAGCTCCCAGGAGATGCTGGTGCTGACGTTGCTGGATCTGAATAGCCGAGGGTAGACCCGGCACCCTCTCAGGCCGTGCTTGCGAGCCTTTGCTCCTTAGGGCTGCCTTTAATTCCCTTCTTAACCCATTCATCGAACATATATGAGCTTCTGCTTTGTGCCAGGCCCTGTGCTGGGCGCTGGGGGCAGACAAGGGATGGAACACAGTGCCTGCCCTCAAATTACCCACAGTTGGATGGGAGAGACCACTGTTTCATAAGCACTGCTAGTGCAGTGTGATTCGGTCTTGAGTCCTGCTGGGGGACCACCTCCTAGGTGAGGGGCTAATAATTCTGCTGGGAGGCCTCAGGGAGGTGACACTGAAGCCGGATATTGAAGCGAGATAGGAGCCTTTGAGATGCAGAAGGTGGAGGCAGGCAGGGTGAATATCCGGAGGCCTGGGGGTTTGAGAATATTTGCTAAGACCAAGGAAACCAGCATGTTGGTTCGGTGGATGTGGAGTGTTGCTTTGGCTGTTACCACCAGCCTGGGAGTTTTTTGAGGTCAAAGGCCTCGTCTGGCCTATCTCTGCACCCCCAGCCCTGGCAGACTGCTCAGCAAATACCTAATTAAGCCAGAATGAAGCTGATTTGTTCACTTTGGACAGAAGTGCTCATGCTTTAGTGTACATCAGAATCTCCTGGTGGACTTGTTAAAGCAGGTTCAAGGCCCTCACCCTCAGAGTTTCTAAAGCAGTAGGTCTGGGTTGGGGCCCAGAATTTGCATTTCTAACAAGTTCCCAGGCGAGGCTGTGCTGCTGATCTAGGAACCACCCTTTGAGAAGGGACAGTCAACATTCAACATCGTTGTTTTCAGATAAGTGATTCATTCCTCTAGGGGGAGGGGAGTGGGTGGGTCCAGAGAAGACAGTATGGATTAATGTAGAAAGCATGGCCTTTAGAGCTGGATAGACCAGGTTTAATCAAGTTCTGCCACCTGTGTGACCTTTATGTGATGCTGCTTTCACTTTCCCCATCTGTAGAATGGGCACAGTCACACCCATCATGCATTGTGGTAATAGGCATTTCCGTCTCCTCCACAAAGAAAGGGACTTCAGATCTGGGCATCACAGGATAGAAGACAGACAGTCCATAATACCCATCATAGGACTCTTTTGTAAACTCTCAAGTGTAACCCAATTTAATCTAGCTTAAGAAATAAAAAAAAATTATTGGCATATATAACTCAGAAGTGTAGGTGTCTGGAGTCAGGAATGCCTGGATCAGGAATTCAAATGATGCTCTCAGAGCTCTCTTTCCTTCTTTTGGCTCAGATTTCTTCTGTATTGGCCCCACTGTCAGGTTGGCTCTCTCCCTGTAGCAGCTTTGATGATCTAGGTAGCACCAGGATTTTATTGATCCCAGAGGAAAGAGGTTGTCTCTCCCAATATCTCTGGCAAAAGCCCCAGAGATTCCTTTGATTGGCCTGGCCTGGGTCATGTGCCCATCCTGAACCAATCACTGAGCCTGGGGACGGAGAGCTGTGATTGGCCAAAACTTGGTCATATGGAGACTTAAAAAAGAGAGTGTGGGAAGAATTGTTGAGAGTTTCCCCTGGAAAGCTGCTCTATGGCCAGAAAAATGGGGGCAGGGAAAGGATGTCTGGCATTTACAAATTGCCTTGCTTTCAAAGAATTTCTAATCTGGTGTCTTCATCATTTTAGGATTCCTCTCAGTCTGCCTGGCTCAATGAGGTTTTTAAAGGGCTGATAAGGACTTCAGAGCACCTCATATTATCATAGTACCGAGCATTCACATGACACAAAGGGGCAGGTGGTGTTTTATATATCAATTTTACTTATTCTTTTCAATAAGTAGGCACTATTCTTATTTCTTTTCGTACAGATGAGGAAACTGAGGCACAGAGAGGTTAAGTAACTTGCCCAGTGTCACAGAGCTAGTGATTGGCCGAGACAAACTGCAAACCCAGGCAGTCTAGTTGTCTGTGTGCCTAACTGCTATGTACACCATCTTGCAAATCTTGAAATCTTATTACTGAAAAATTTCTTAGAGATGATCTCAACCAGTGGCACTCCCCCATCTCCTTACCCCATCCCCCCCCTTTTTTTTTTTCAAACTTGAGGCCTAGAGAGGAGGATTCATTTGCCTGTGGTTATGCAACCCGGTAACACACAGGATTTTGTTTGTTTGCTTTTTTAACATCTTTATTGGAGTATAATTGCTTTACAGTGGCGTTAGTCTCTGTTTAAAACAAAGTGAATCAACTATACATATGCATATATCCCATATCTCCTCCCTCTTGCCTCTCCCTCCCACCCTCCCTATCCCGCCCCTCTAGGTGGTCACAAAGCACCAAGCTGGGCTTCCCTGATGGCGCAGTGATTGAGAGTCCGCCTGCCGATGCAGGGGACATGGGTTCGTGCCCTGGTCCGGGAAGATCCCACATGCTGCGGAGCGGCTGGGCCCATAAGCCATGGCCGCTGAGCCTGCGTGTCCCGAGCCTGTGCTCCACAGCGGGAGAGGCCACAACAGTGAGAGGCCTGCGTACCGCAAAAAAAAAAAAAAAAAAAAAAAGCACCAAGCTGATCTCCCTGTGCTATGTGGCTGCTTCCCACTAGCTATCTATTTTACATTTGGTAGTGTATATATGTCAGTGCCACTCTCTCACTTCGTCCCAGCTTACCCTTCCCCCTCCCCGTGTCCTCAAGTCCATTCTCTACGTCTTCATCTTTATTCATGTCTTGGACCTAGGTTCTTAAGAATCTTTTTTTTTTTTTAGATTCCATATATATGCGTTAGCATATTGTATTTGTTTTTCTCTTTCTGACTTACTTCACTCTATATGACAGACTCTAGGTCCATCCACCTCACTACAAATAACTCAATTTTGTTTCTTTTTATGGCTGAGTAATACTCCATTGTATATATGTGCCACATCTTCTTTACCCATTCATCTGTCAATGGACACTTAGGTTGCTTCCATGTCCTGGCTATTGTAAATAGTGCTGCAGTGAACACTGTGGTACATGACTCTTTTTGAATTATAGTTTTCTCAGGGTATATGCCCAGTAGTGGGATTGCTGGGTCATATGGTAGTTCTATTTTTAGTTTTTTAAGGAACCTGCATACTGTTCTCCATAGTGGCTGTATCAATTTACATTCCCACCAACAGTGCAAGATGGTTCCCTTTTCTTCACACCCTCTCCAGCATTTATTGTTTGTAAATTTTTTGATGATGGCCATTCTGACCGGTGTGAGGTGATACCTCATTATAGTTTTGATTTGCATTTCTCTAATGATTAGTTATGTTGAGCATCCTTTCATGTGTTTGTTGGCACTCTGTATATCTTCTTTGGAGAAATATCTATTTAGGTCTTCTGCCCATTTTGGGGTTGGGTTGTTTGTTTTTTGATATTGCACTGCATGAGCTGCTTGTATATTTTGGAGATTAATCCTTTGTCAGTTGCTTCATTTGCAAATATTTTCTCCCATTCGGAGGGTTGTCTTTTCATCTTGTTTATGTTTTCCTTTGTTGTACAAAAGCTTTTAAGTTTCATTAGGTCCCATTTGTTTATTTTTGTTTTTATTTCCATTACTCTAGGAGGTGGGTTAAAAAGAATCTTGCTGTGATTTATGTCATACAGTGTTCTGCCTACGTTTTCCTACAAGAGTTTTATACTGTCTGGCCTTCCATTTAGGTCTTTAATCCATTTTGATTTTGTTTCTGTGTATGGTGTTAAGAAGTGTTCTAATTTCATTCTTTTACATGTAGCTGTCCAGTTTTCCCAGCACCACTTATTGAAGAGGCTGTCTTTCTCCATTGTGTATTCTTGCCTCCTTTATCAAAATAAGGTGACCATATGTGCGTGGCTTTATCTCTGGGCTTTGTATCCTGTTCCATTGATCGATATTTCTGTTGTTGTGCCAGTACCATACTGTCTTGATTACTGTAGCTTTGTAGTATCGTCTGAAGTCCGGGAACCTGGTTCCTCCAGCTCTGTTTTTTTTTTCTCAAGATTGCTTTGGCTATTCGGGGGTCTTTTGTGTTTCCATATAAATTGTGAAATTTTTTGTTCTAGTTCTGTGAAAAATGCCATTGGTAGTTTGATAGGGATTGCATTGAATCTGTAGATTGCTTTGGGGAGTACAGTCATTTTCACAATGTTAATTCTTCCAATCCAAGAACATGGTATATCTCTCCAACTGCTTGTATCATCTTTAATTTCTTTCATCAGTGTCTTATAGTTTTCTGCATACAGGTCTTTTGTCTCCTTAGGTAGGTTTATTCCTAGGTAGTTTATTCTTTTTGTTGCAATGGTAAATGGGAGTGTTTCTTAATTTCTCTTTCAGATTTTTCTTCATTAGTGTATAGGAATGCAAAAGATTTCTGTGCATTAATTTTGTATCCTGCTACTTTATGAAATTCATTGATTAGCTCTAGTAGTTTTCTGGTAGCATCTCTAGGATTCTCTATGTATAGTATTGTGTCATCTACAAACAGTGACAGTTTTACTTCTTCTTTTCCGATTTATTCCTTTTATTCCATTTTCTTCCCTGATTGCTGTGGCTAAAACTTCCAAAACTATGTTGAATAATAGTGGTGAGAGTGGACAACCTAGTCTTGTTCCTAATCTTAGAGGAAGTGGTTTCAGTTTTTCACCATTGAGAACAACATTGGCTGTGGGTTTGTCATATATGGGCTTTATTATGTTGAGGTAAGTTCCCTCTATGCCTGTTTTCTGGAGGGTTTTTATCATAAATGGGTGTTGAATTTTGTCGAAAGTTTTTTCTGCATCTATTGAGGTGATCTTATGATTTTTCTCCTTCAATTTGTTAATATGGTTTATCACATTGATCTATTTGCATATATTGAAAAATCCTTGCATTTCTGGGATAAGCCCCACTTGATCATGGTGTATGATCCTTTTAATGTGCTGTTGGATCCTTTTTGCTAGTATTTTTTTGTGGATTTTTGCATCTGTGTTCATCAGTGATATTGGCCTGTAGTTTTCTTTTTTTGTGACATCTTTGATTTTGGTCTCAGGGTGATGGTGGCCTCGTAGAATGAGTTTGGGAGTGTTCCTCCCTCTGCTATATTTTGGAAGAGTTTGAGAAGGGTAGTGATAGTTCTTCTCTAAATGTTTGATAGAATTCACCTGTGAAGCCATCTGTTCCTGGGCTTTTGTTTGCTGGAAGACTTTTAATCACAGTCTCAATTTCCATGCTTGTGATTGGTCTGTTTATATTTTCTATTTCTTCCTGGTTCAGTCTCCGAAGGTTGTGCTTTTCTAAGAATTTGTCCATTTCTTCCACGTTGTTCATTTTATTGGCATATAGTTGCGTGTAGTAATCTCTCATGATCCTTTGTATTTCTTCAGTGTCAGTTGTTATTTCTCCTCTTTCATTTCTAATTCTATTGATTTGAGTCTTCTCCCTTTTTTTCCTTTATGAGTCTGGCTAATGGTTTATCAATTTTGCTTATCTTCTCAAAGAACCGGCTTTTAGTTTTATTGATCTTTGCTATTGTTTCCTTCATTTCTTTTTCATTTATTTCTGATCTGATCTTTATGATTTCTTTCCTTCTGCTAACCTCAGGGTTTGTTTGTTCTTTCTTTAATTGCTTTAGGTGTTATGTTAGGTTGTTTATTTGAGTTGTTTCTTGTTTCTTAAGGTAGGATTGTATTGCTATAAAGTTCCCTCTTAGAACTGCTTTTGCTGCATCCCATAGGTTTTGGGTCGTCGTGTTTTCATTGTCATTTGTTTCTACGTATTTTTTTATTTTGTCTTTGATCTCTTCAGTGATCTCTTGGTTATTTAGTAGTGTAGTGTTTAGCCTCCACGTGTTTGTATTTTTTACAGATTTTTTCCTGTAATTGATATCTAGTCTCATAGCGTTGTGGTCGGAAAAGATACTTGATACAATTTCAATTTTCTTAAATTTACCAAGGCTTGATTTGTGACCCAAGATATGATCTACCTTGGAGAATGTTCCATGAGCACTTGAGAAGAAAGTGTATTCTGTTGTTTTTGGATGGAATGTCCTATAAATATCAATTAAGTCCATCTTGTTTAATGTGTCATTTAAAGCTTGTATTTCCTTATTTATTTTAATTTTGGATGATCTGTCCATTGGTGAAAGTGGGGTGTTAAAGTCCCCTGCTATGATAACACACACGATTAAATGTTGGTCTTTGAACGCTGAATCTAGTGCCCTTTCTGCGACACTGTCCCTCTCCTGCCCCCTGCTGGGTTCTCTGGAAATAGTCACTCTTCCTAAGATTGTGAAGAAATCAGCTGGACTGCAGGCTGTGAGCCCTTGTCTTGGCATCCCCAGCACCTGGCCCTGTGGTCTGGTGCTTGTGGACACTCTCTACGTATGAGTGCTTTGGGGTAACACCAGAAAGCGTTTCCTTATGTGTGACCCAGTCCAACTCCATTTCTTCTGTTCCGATCACCGGCAGGGTGTGCCCACTGGGGCCACGGACAACCTACAAGCCTCGTGGATAAGCCCCTGCACGTTTGCCTCTGGTCGGCACTGCTCAGGAATGCCATTTTCCCTGCCACTCGAAGTGGGGTCTGAGGACCACCAGTACCAGCCTCTCCTGGGAGCGCCTTAGAAATTCAGGGTCTCAGGCCCCGTCCCCAACCTGCTGTCTGAATCTGAACCGGCGATTCCTATGTGAAGCCTCCTCGTCTCCCAGGCTCTTTGCTCTCCTGGAGAGAGGGCAGCGTCACCACTAGGTGGGGGTGTTGCCTGGGCAGAGGCCAGAATGGAGCTGCAGGATCGCCAGGCTGAGCGGAGCAGAGGCAGAGCCAGCCAGGCTCTGGGCTGCAACCGAACAAATGTCTCAGGCTTCAAAGTGTCCCCACCGTCCGCACCCATGTGTCCCCCAACTCCCAGCAATCTTGGGATGTTTCAAGATATACAAACTAGCCCTAAGGAGAAAGATTTCCCCCACGTAGACGAATCAGAGAAAGTGCCCCAGGCTCTATAGCCCCCCTCAAAGCTGGGTTAATTCCATGTGTCGTTGAGGAGACAAGAGGGTCCAGGTGGCCCAGCCGGGAAGCGGCTAAGTTGGAGTCCCATTTGAGGGCCTTGGCTCCAAAGCCGACGCCCATCTGTCCCTCCGCACTGGCCCCGGTAATACCCTGAACACCAAGCGCCTTGTTGGAATGAATGTCTGTTCACATTGGGGACGTCTTTGAAGGATGTGGGCAGGAAGGCCATCAGGCTGTATAAGTCCGGGCCTTTTGTCCAAAAAAACTTGTCACTGGGCATTGTGGGTCTACATGTCACTCTCTCAAAGCTGTGTGTGTGTGTGTGTGTGTGTGTGTGTGTGTGTGTGTGTGTGTGTGTGTTTACCATCTTTTTCATCAGGGAGTGATATTCCTCCAGTCCCTGGCTCTGCCACTAACTAGCTGTGGCAGACAGGTCACTCAACCTCTCTGAGCTGTGGTTTCCTCATCTCTGAGGTGGGGATGATAGTACTGTCTCTTGTGTTTGTTGTGAGGATTACAATCCAATGTCATTATCAAGTGAAGGTGCCTTCTCAGCTGCAGAGCACTGTACCAAGTGAGATGTGACTGGAGCTGAGGAGCAGGACAGACACTATTGTACCAATGTCATCCTGGCTGCAGAGGTCCCCTCACTGTTCCCCATCTTCCATCATTCTCACAATCCAGCCTCTACACAGCAGCCAGGGTGATGTGATAAAACCAAAAATAAGATGCAAACTATTATATAGAGAATGGATAAACAACAAGGTCCTACTGTGGAGCACAGGGGACTATATTCATTATCCTGTGATAAACCATCATGGAAAAGAATATGAAAAAGAATGGACATGTATGTATAACTGAATCACTTTCCTGTACAGCAGGAGTTAACACAACATTGTAAATCAACTATACTTCAATAAGATAAATGTTAAAAAAATAGTTTATGATCCCGCCCACCCCTTAAAACCCTTCAGTAGTTTCCCTTTGGCCTTAAAATGAAATCCAGTTCCTTACTCTGATCTACAAGACTCCTCCGCTGCCGTGTTCCCCCCTCAGCGCATCCTACTCGCTCTCATTCCCTCCACCCCTTCTTGCTGTCTGTCCCTCACTCCCACCCTGGGATCTTTGCATTTGCTCTTCCCTGAGCCCACTTTGGGGTGGCTACCTCTTTCTTTTTTCATTCAGACCTCAATTTCAATGTCACTTGCTCAGAGAGTCTGTCTCAGCCCACCAGGTCCAAGTGGCCATCTAGCCCCTCTCTTGGGACCACCTCTGATTTAAATTCTCTGCACAGCATCCTCACTGTCTGACATTCTGCTTGTCTACGAGTGTAGTCTCCCTGGCTAAAGTGTAATCAGTGTTTCAGAAGGGATCTTGCCTGCTTTGCTCACCTTGTCTCCCCAGGATCTAGGACAGTTGATGGCTGGCGCACAGTAGGCACTCCACAAATCTCTGCTGAATGAATAAATTCAGTCCTGACTCCTGGGAATGCGCCCAACCCAGGAGGAAAAGCCAGATACTTTCATGGGCTTGTGGCCCCGTGTAGCTGTGCCCCGGCGTGCTCACACCCGCGGGCATGGGGGAGAAGCCGCCATCTCTGCCCCTTTGCACCCTGCCTCCGAGGGATTGGAGGAATTAGGAGGGAGACACCTGCTTGGCCAAATCGCTCCATGAAAGCATGGGTTTTCTCCGAAGCCCGTTAATTCTCACGAGTTGGGAGAATAGTGAAATCTCATTTTATAATGATGCAGTGTTATCTCACACTTTGGGTTCTGTTGTAATTATTAAGCAGGATGGAAAATAAAGCATCCAAATACCATAACTAACTTTCAGATCAGAACAGATGTCAGCTTGGGGAGGGCTAGCAGCTCTGGGGCAAGTGTTTTTTCTTTGCCTTCTTTCTGCCACTGCCTGCCCATCCCTTGCCTCTGTCCCCCCTTCTCTCCATCCGTCTAGACTTGTGTCCTTTAATTTCTTTGCTCACGTGGCCAGCAAATGTCCACCAAGCACTGCTGGGGGATGGGCACGTTTCTGGAGAAGGAGAAGGAGAGCGAATTCCTCTTCATCCTGCAAGGCTTAGCGCAAGCAAGCATCACCTCTCCCTCTGGCTTCCTGGGCCCTTTCCTCTCCACTCTCCTGGGAGTTTGTTACTGCTTCCTCTGAGCAGCTGGGCACCCAGTGCAAACACCATATTGAATTTGCACCTAGAACTTGGTGGAAGATGTGTTAGAGGTTTGCATGTGAGTCTCCCCCACCAGGCTGTCTGCGCCTTGGATGCAGGATCATTCCTTTCTTGTGTATCATCATATCCCAATGCCTAGAACAGAACCTGGCACTTAATAGCTGCTCAGTGAATATTTGTTGGATGAATTAAAGTTCTTATTCATTTCTCTCTCTCCAGGAACTAGTTCATGGTCATGCTTGGGAAACATTTGTAGAATGAATGACCAAGGGTTTACCTTCAGATGGAGAAGGGGAGAGACTCGGGTAGGGGGAGTCATGGGGGGCCAGAGGAGGAAGGATGATGGGGGTCTGTATTCGTTTGCTAGGGCTGCTGTCACAAAGGACCATAGACTGGCAGACCGTCACGTTTGTTACTCTTAAGGAGGTGAAAACTGGACCAAGAGACTCTAATGAGAAAATTGACGGTGACTCGGGTTGCAGGGTGTGGGTGGTGGGCATCTCCTTCCCCCTCCTGGCTGCCCTCTTCCAGCTGACAATGGACAGCGTCATTCGGGGCACATCTCTGGTCCGGCCACCAGGGGGAGACAGAGCACCTAGCGCCCGCTCCACGGCTGGGAGCCAGACCCGCAGGGGCAAACCAGCTGGTGGTATCAACTGGTCACCGGTGTCCTGCTGCCGACCCGGTTAGGAGGCAGCGGAGTGTGATAGCAAAAGCCCTGGCCCGCGTGTCACGAATCCCAGGTTGGGTGGGGGACTCGGTGGGCGTCCTTGGGCTTGTCACTCGTCGGCTCTGGGACGCCCCATTCGTAGCACCGAGTGGCTGTCCTCCCCACTCTCCAGCCTCCTCCCGGCCCTGGCGTTCGGCGAGGGGGATGCTGAGCTCCACATCTGGCTGCCATCTCCAGCTGTCACGCAGGATTAAAAATAGCAGCATAATGATGGCAACGTTTCGGGGGGTTCTCTCCCTCCCGTTTTTGAGCATGTGAATTTCTTTTCTCCCAAGGTAGGGGAAGAGTCCTTGATACAATCAGGATTATCCCATAATGCTTAATGAAGGTCTCCTGGTGCCGGGGCGCAGATTACTCTAAGCCCTTGCTAACCCGCTGCGAGGATGATAGAAATCAGCACTGGTGCAAACCTGTCCCCTCAGTGCTGACAGGGCTGTCGGAGGAGGGGGTGTGAGACCTTGACCCTGAGGCTGTGGCCTGGCTTCCTGAGACAGGGATTCAACCAGGAGAGGGGGCTGGGTGCTTATTGTGCACCAGGCAGCACTGCTGTCTTGGCAGGTGCTCTATGAGACGGGCACCGTTGGAAGGAGCCCTGGGGGGAGACGCCCCACTGGTTCCCACCCAGTTCTGCCTCTAGATACTGTGCGCTGGAGAGTTAGCCACTCCTCTGCACAGCACCTTCTCAGAAAATGTGGAGAGTAGGTTCCATCCTGCAGGTCAACATTATTTGATTGGTCCTGGCTGCCTGAATGTCTCGCTGAGAAGCACGTGAAGGCCACATCCACCGGGCTCCTCAAAGACAGAAGGCTATGATTGATTAGTGATGTCTGCCATGGCCCAGACTAGGAGAGTATAAATGCTACTCGCTTATCACCCCTGGACCAAATGAACTCTAAGGCTCATTCCAACTCTGGTATCTGATATTCATCCCATGAGCAAAACATCCATAATATTCTTACTGTGGCTTCTTACTAGGTCCTTTAGACATCATTTTCTATCAGATGTTGGTGGTGAGGAGTGTATGCGGTGGTCCTGTGGTTTGCTACGCAGCTCTCAGGCTGGAGCACCCATTTCCTTCCCTCAGTTGCTGGGATTGGAGGCTGCTGGTGGCTCACGGCTGAGTCCCTTTCTAGGCATTGCGCTCGGTTGAAGAGAGTGACTTTGTCCTAGATAATCTCCCAGCCCCCTGCCAGGAGCCCGCTGTATGCAGTGACTGGTCCCTTGAGGAATATCATTCGGGACAACTTTGAAAGGCCATCCCAGCTCTGGAACCGTTCGTAGGAGCAGCTGAGCTTCTGTAATCACTGCGTCTGAGCCCAACTTTTCCCTCTGCCCAGTCCTGCAACCTGTGCTTTCTCAGAGGTGCTGGAAAGGTCCCCGCCTACCCCACCCCCGCCAAGAAACAGCCTGCAGACACATCTCCATCTCAGAGTCGGTTTCTAGTGAACCCAACCTAAGGAGGGTGTGAGTCCAGAGCGGACCCATGCATGTCAGTGACCTGGGTCTCCTCAGTTCCCACGTGTCTTGCTCCCCTGCCTTTGAGCGAAGCTGATCCTCTGGGTTCACAGCCTGTCGAGAGGAGAGGCCGTGCTTGCTGGGAAGGGCCAGCTAATCAGTAGGTGCCACTGTCCCTTCTCACCTAGTGACAGCCTTCCAACCATCTAATCAGATGATGTCACCTCCTGCAGTGCCTCCCAGCTCTCGGTCCTTGGTGCTGTGAAGCTGGCCCTCTGCCTGTCTCTAATCAGGACACTTGGCATTGGATTTAGGACCCACCAGGATAATCCAGGGTAAATTCTTCTTCTCAAGATCCTTAGTACTGTCTGCGAAGATCCTTTTTCCAGGTAAGGTAGCACTCGCAGGTTTCGGGGTTTTGATGCGGATATTTTGGGGACCATTTCCTGGCCTGCTGTGCCTGCTAGGGATGGAAGGAGTGGGTGTTTGTAGGAGGTACAGTCTATTGTCAGGGCCTCCCGGGCCAAACCAGCATGAGAGCCGAGGAGGTCAGCTGTCCGGTCAGGGCGAGTCTCCTTTTCTTTCCCTGCCTTCTCACTGCCCTCCCCTCTGCTGCCTTCTCTGAACAGGACCTGTGTTGTATTTCTCTCCACTGCTGCCCCCCCCACCCCCCAAATGGGATTCCAAGGACAAAATGGTCTGGAGACGTCCTGGTGAGAGGAAGCACAGTTGTGGACCACCACTGGCCCACCTGTCAGGGCCCCTTGTAAGTCTGTCCCCAAAGCTCAGCTGCTTTTTTTGTGTGTGTGTGTGGTACGCGGGCCTCTCACTGCTGTGGACTCTCCCGTTGCGGAGCACAGGCTCCGGACGCTCAGGCTCAGCGGCCATGGCTCACGGGCCCAGCCGCTCCCCGGCATGTGGGATCTTCCCGGACCGGGGCACGAACCCGTGTCCCCTGCATCGGCAGGCGGACTCTCAACCACTGCGCCACCAGGGAAGCCCAGCTCAGCTTCTTTTTTGACATGAGTTACAAATTCAGCTCATTTCTGGATCATGGCCCTTCTGGGAAATTAATGGAACCAAAAGAAATCTCGTTCTAAAATTTCGACACTTTTCATGAATCAGTAGTCCACTCAAAAGTCAATGTTCTTTTATGGCATTGACTTTTATATCGGCCTTAGTTTGGTCAGGAAAATGGAAGCCTCCCTATGTGTTCCAAGCAGGAAGGTTTACTACAGAAGCAGGGGCCTACGTAACAGTTGGAAAAGTGGGGGGACAGAGGTCAGAGGAACTGCTCCCCAAATCCATGGATGTTGACCTGGCCTGAAGCAGGTGGTTCTCAAAAGTCTGCCAAGAAACAGCTGCAATGCCTGGGGATCTCTAGAACCTCCTTCCAACCACCTTGGTTGGTCGCAGTGAAGCCAGTGGTTCTCAAGATCTGCTACTTCTTGAGAATGATGCTTCCCGTTCTCTTCCGCCTTCCAAATCTCATGCCAGCTCCTTTCAGTGACAGACTCTACCCCAGAGTCATATAGGCCAGGAGGTTCTGTAAAGTGTGATTCCCACGTTGTCCTCTGTAATGCAGAGATCGTAGAAGGAAGGAGTGAGGGAGTGGGCTGGAAACAAGACAATGGGCATGGGTTTCAAATGATTTTGCTCCTTCTGAAACCTGCCTCTTTCTTTGCTTTCTCTAAAAAGAGGACCCTATTTGCCAGTGGTTGGGTAAGGGGCCCACAGTATCTTTGGGAAATGAGATGGAGGAGAGCATCCACTGTAAATTAAAGGATGCTTGGCGAGGGGACCATTGGTGAGGCAGTAGAAGCAGCCTCGTGTAGGGGACAAAGCCGGGGCCCTGCAGACAGATTGATTGGGGTCAAACCCTAGCTCGGCTCTTTGACAACGCTAGCCTTGGTTTCCCCACTTTTCACTGCGATGAAGATCTACTTGTCAAGGAAGGGGGATAGAACGTATTTTATGTAACAGTATGTAGTTTGAGTGATAATTTTTAAATATTTAGATGTATGGTTATGGCTGCTTCTCGGGTATATGGGAGCTGGGGCAAATACTTGTGGGTCCCTGTTTACGTGAACAGCCCTGAGTCACGCCAGATCAGCATGCCAGCCTCATTCTGTGGCCCAGTCCCGAATCATCTCAGGAAAGAAGTACCACGCCGGCCAGTGGGGACAGTTTGCTTGCTCAGCCCCCTTCCTGGAACCGGAGTTGGGTCATGGGCCAGAGAAGGGGGCTGGGGGTGGGAGGGAGAGGGTCGGAGAGCGCCACAAAGGGGAGAAGCGGGAACTGTGGCCCACGGAGGACCCAGCCTGCACTTGCAGCATCACTCCAGGCTGGCATTGCTGGCTGTTGCTGGTCAGAGGCCCTGGAGGAGGGTTAGAACTTTCGAGAAGGCACGCTAAACGTGGGGCCCTGGGCCTGGGCCCGTCTCAGGGCAGTACTGCGCACGTCACATGGGCCTCCATTTCGTCTCCCCACAGATGTTGGGAGTGGACCTGATCCTGCCCAGGACACAGTGTGGCCCAGCTAGGTCTCAGTCTAGTATTTCCTAGATGAGCAGCAGGTCCCCCATATGTGGATGCTCTCTGCCCAGACTCCCTCTCCTTAGGAGTGGGCTTCCCATTCCCCGTGAGCCAGCTCGGATACTGGAAGTGTCCTCCTTTCCCAAAGAGCATCTTTTCTCAGAAGCCTCTGATGACTTTCTTCCTGCTCTCAGGTTAGAGTCAAGGCCCTAGCCTGACATTCCAGCTCCCTTCATTGAGCTGGCCCAATGAGCCTTTCCAGGCTTTTCTCCTGCTACTCTCCCTGTGCAATTGCCTCTGTAGCTACTGGGATGATCTTTTAATTCCAGTTCAATTTAAATTGAATGAGCAATTACCTGGTGCTGAGCGCTGGGCTGAGTATTAACTAATAAAACTCCCAGGCAGTGGTTTCTGACCTTAGGCTCCTGTAATTCCCTCTTTTTAGAAGGATCTTCCCAGCAACCCTCCTCCTCCTCCAGATGTCACGTCCAATCCAATTCAAATTTATCACATATCACATATCAAAGATACTCACTGGTGAAGACCCAGGCTTTGGGGTCAGACAGTTTGAGTCCCAGCCCTGACATGTACTCGCCGTCTAACCTCGGGTAATCTACCTCCTCTCTCTGAGCCTCAGTTCCTTCATCTGTAAAATGGGGATAATAGTAGCACTACCTCACAGGGTTGTTTTTTTAACTCTTTATTTTATATTGGAGTATAGTTGATTAACAGTGTGGTGTTAGTTTCAGGTGTATAGCAAAGTGATTCAGTTATACATATACATGTATCTATTCTTTTTCAAATTCTTTTCCTATTTAGGTTGTTACATAATATTGAGCAGAGTTCCCTGCGCTATACAGAAGGTCCTTGTGGTTATCTGTTTTAAATACAGCAGTATGTACATGTCAATCCCAAACTCCCTATCCCTCCCCCACTCCCGTGCCCCCTGGTGACCATAAGTTGAGGATTCAGTGAACTAACGAAGGTGATGAGGACACTTAGAGCCTGGCCGTAAGCCTAATATCTGGCACTAGTAAATGTTCAATAACTGTTAGTGGTTACTGTTATCCTGGCTGTTAATTGTCTACCTTCCTGGTCCTCTACACCCTGCTGCGATGAACGCACACAGGTGGCACAGCCCCTGCTCTCAAGGAGCTCACAAGTTGGGTGTAGAAGCAGATAGGTAATTCGAATAAACTGCGAAAGTTCCACAATAGAGGTTTGAGCTTGTCTGCCGGCGGACTCAGGGAAGGCCTCACAGGAGGAGGTGTCCCTTGGGCTCACCTGGAAGGAAGGGCAGGGTGGTGGGCAGGTGGGGAGCATACATCTCCAAAGTGAGGGGGTCGAGCTGGGTGATGCCTGATGTCTGGTATAAGATGCCTGGAGCCAACTGGACAGTCAGGTAACCGTTAGGCTGCTGTCGCAGGCGAGGGCCTTGAGTTGACTCTGGCCTGGTCATCTTGTGACGCCAGTGGCCGTGGGGAGCCCTCCTTGTGGGAGAGCCGAGGGGGCTCATGTTCTCTCTCCTCGCCTCCCTCTCTGGGACCTGATTCGGGCACGTTCCTCTGCTTGGAATGCCCGTTCCCCTCCTGGTGGACTCTTGAAGCTGAATCTGGCCTCTGCACCCCGACACCGAATTAAGTCTCAGAAACAGAGTTTTGGGTGAAGTAGGAAAGAATAGCTTTATTGCTTTGCCAGGCAAAGGGGGCCACAGCGGGCTAATGCCCTCAAAACTGTGTGTCCCAACCTGGAGAGGGTCCTGAGAAGTTCTATAGTCATGGTTCAAAGAGGACTGCACTATTGTTTCTTTCTTTTTTTTTTTAACATCTTTATTGGACTATAATTGCTTTACAATGGTGTGTTAGTTTCTGCTTTATAACAAAGTGAATCAGTTATGCATATACATATGTTCCCATATCTCTTCCCTCTTGCGTCTCCCTCCCTCCCACCCTTCCTATCCCACCCCTCCAGGTGGTCACAAAGCACCGAGCTGATCTCCCTGTGCTATGCGGCTGCTTCTCACTAGCTATCTATTTTACGTTTGGTAGTGGATATATGTCCACGCCACTCTCTCACTTCGTCCCAGCTCACCCTTCCTCCTTCCCGTATGAAGAACCTAGGGGTAAGATGACACAGAACTCCTAGAGCCTGGCCTTGCACTATTGTTTCTTCACTGCTCCTCCCTTGTGTCCACATCCCCTCCCTTTCCTACTTAGCATCTGTTTGAACCTGCCCCTTGGAACTCAGGGAAAGGCATGGAGGCTGAACGAAGCCTATTTCCTGTAATCAGGAAACGGGGGACACAAAGGCTTTTGTGCCCAGGTGCCCCACAGAGTCCTGCTCAGTATCACTCTTACTCACCCTTCAGTACGTGGCTCAGGTGACCCCTTGTGTCTCCGTGAGCTCCCTCGGCACCGCCATAGACCCTGGCATCCCCACTCTCGTGACACCTATTGCTGTGGGCTATGGTGTTTTGTTTACCTGCTCGCCTTCTTCCCCAGTAGACCGAGGGCCTCGAGCACGGGGCCTCTGGAGGCAGGGTTGTGACTCAGTATTCCTCGAGTCCCAGTGCCTAGCAGAGCGGCTGTTTGCTGATGGTTGTGTTGATTCCCAGAATTCCAGGCCTCGCGGGAGAGACCCCGCGTACAGATGCACCCATTTTAATTAGCTGGCCCGGCCTGTCTCCTAAACAGTCCCGTTTGGGGTTTTCTGCACATCCCGACTGCTGCATTCAGCCTCACCACCTCTTGGGAGATGCGGGGAAAATGAGGCAAATGGCTTTCAAAGGCCCAGTTACGGCAGCCACAGTCATTCATTC
Organism: Globicephala melas; assembly: GCF_963455315.2. Lineage (NCBI taxonomy): Eukaryota > Metazoa > Chordata > Mammalia > Artiodactyla > Delphinidae > Globicephala > Globicephala melas. The sequence goes on from NC_083323.1 coordinate 12,344,368, forward strand.
CTGGCGGCTCCAGCCCTGCTGGTCTCCCCAGGTCATTGGCTGTGATTTGGGGGTCCTGGATGGAGATGTTTGATGGTTGAAATGTGCCAGTGTGATGCCATCCACCATGTGCTGTCCCAGACTGTGCATCATCTCATCAAACCCCTCCCGTAAACCCTGAGTCAGTACCACTCCCACTTTACAGATGGGGAAACCGAGACTTATGGAGGTGAGGGGACTTGCCCACTGTCATGCAGGTGACAGCAAAGGCAAGGACTTGTGGGAATCCCGCTGTGCTTTTTCTTCTCAGCTGCTGGGAGCCTGGACCCACCGACCCTCCAGTTCTGGGGTCAGGAGAGACTGAGCAGTCAGCTGACCAAACCTTTGGCCAAACTTTACCTTTTTTTTAATTGATGTATAGTTGATTTACAATGTTGTGTTAATTTCTGGTGTACAGCAAAGTGACTCAATTATATAGATATGTATCTTTTTCATATTCTTTTCCATTATGGTTTATTACAGGACATTGAATATAGTTCCCTGTGCTATACAGTAGGACCTCGTTGTTTATGTGTTTTATATATAGTAGTTTGTATCTGCTGATCCCAAACTCCTAATTTATCCCTCCCTGACCTTTCCCCATTGGTAACCATGTTTGTTGTCGAAGTCTGTGAGTCTGTTTCTATTTTGTAAATAAGTTCATTTGTATCATCTTTTTAGCTTCCACATTTAAGTGATATCATAATTTGCCTTTCTCTGTCTGACTTACTTCACTTAGTATGATAATCTCTAGGTCCATCCATATTGCTGCAAATGGCATTATTTCATTCTTCTTTATGACTGAGTAGTATTCCATTGTGTGTGTGTGTGTGTGTGTGTGTGTGTGTATCACATCTTCTTTATCCATTCATCTGTCAGTGAACATTTAGGTTCCTTCCATGTCTTGGCTATTGTAAATAGTGCTGCTATGAACACTGGGGTGCATGTATCTTTTCTAATTAGAGTTTTCTCTGGATATATGCCCAGGAGGGGTATTGCAGGATCATATGGTAGTTCTATTTTTAGTTTTTTAAGGAATCTCCATACTGTTCTCCATAGCGGCTGTAACAATTTACATTCCCACCAACAGTGTAGGAGGGTTCCCTTTCTCCACACCCTCTCCGGCATTTGTCATTTGTAGACTCTTTAATGATGGTGGTGTGAGGTGGTGTCTCATTGTAGTTTTGATTTGCATTACGGGCAGTTATTTCTAACACCAGAACACCAGTGAACATTCTCCAAGAGAAACCCAGGAAGGGAAGAGGTGAGAAGGAAACCCTTTCAGCTGACCACCTGCTATGGGTCAGGTGCTCTGCTGGATACTGGAGATACATTCTCAGTTCAGCCTCACGTTATTTCTGCCAGGAGACAAGGACAATCCCAATTTCTATGATGACAACACTCAAGTTCAAGTTCTCTGAATTGCCTGAGGCCATAGAGCTAGAAACTATCAAAACTGGGATTAGAACTCAAGTTCAAGGCTTCCACTAGCTCATATGGCATTATGAAGCTCATTATGCACGTTAGAAGAAGGTCCATCCTCCAGGCAGATGAAGCCCTGTACCAGGATGCACTGCTTCATGAATGGGACCAGGCGGTATTCCAGCAGACCTCCTCACTCCCTCAGCTGCGCACGTTTGTGCAGTGCGTGACCTCAACAAACGTACATGGCAGCCCTGCCTGAGTCTGCCTCCTAACCGTGTGCTCTTCAAGTCACGTCGTGCCACCTCTCAGCTGGGTGGAATTGCCTCCTCCATAGACATTCCTTCCATGTAGTGGTTGGACGAGAAACATAGAATCACAGAAGGAGTAGAACTGAGGTCATCAAATCCTAGTCCCTCATTTTCCAGATGAGGAAACTGACAACCAGAGGGTAGAAGTGACTGCTGAGGACACATCTTGAATCACGAAGAGAAACCGCTAGCTCACCAGCCTCCCCTCCCAGTTCCCCTCTCCCCCAGGAAGGGGCTTGACCTCAGACCACCTGTCCTCAGTTCTGGGAATTTTATCCCAAACCATAAGACCATCCAGGTCACTGCCAGGCCCCGACGCCTGGCACTGATCAATTTCCTTTCCTTTTCAGGACGACCAAGAGTTTGGGCCTTCACCCATCACCCTGAGGATTTTGCCAAAATGTCTCTCCTGAGGACACACTGGTGGAAATTTGGTGAGTGGCTTTTTTCCTGTATGTTACTCTCGAGGGGTAGAGCCCCCTCACTGTGGTTAGAATTAAATGAAAGAAAGCATTTGATGGCAGGCACATCGGTTCCCAAGTGCACGGAAGGGCTGTTCCCTCCCTCTGTCCTCTCCCTGGTCCTGCTGCTTTCAAATACAGGAGGGGCCATTCTTCAAGATATTCATGCTTACGAGACCAGGGTTGTTGGCAGAGGAGATATTCAGAGGGTTTAAGCCCTGGCAGTTCCTGGCACTGTCTAATCAGGACTGATGCAGGCTGTAGCTAGGCAGGGTCCTGGGGACCCCTGCGGCTCCCTGAGGCCGCATGGTGGGTAGTCCTAGGGCAGAGGCAAGGGGCAGGGTTGCGGGCTCAGAAGAGAAATGACTCGATATTTGGCACATGGCCTTCCTGTACCCGTGCCTCTAGGCTTACTGTCACCCCTGGTTGTTGGTGAAAAGTGCTTGAGCTCTGATTCCACCCCCACCAGCCACTTTCCCCAAGTCTGGGCCACGCCCAGTGGAATCAGAGAAGTTGCCCTCTGACCAGGTCAGAATTCCAGCTGGAAACTTTCTCTGGGATGGGGTGGGGTGCTGCCCTCTCCTACCTTTACCTTTTCACCACTGTGCCCTGCTGGTGACCCAGGTTTATGGAGCTGCCTATCTTCTCCCACAGCTGCAAGGCGAGCTTGCACTGATTACACTTGACAAAGCACAAACACCCGTCCTGCTCTGGCAGGAAGGCAACATGGGCTCTAATTGTTTTATGGGCTTTTCACGCCCAGAGAAGAGGGGGAGAAACGCCAGCCACACGGGGTTTCTATTCTACCGTTGCCTCCGTGTCAACCCCTCCCGAGTCCCCAGAAGACTTCAGAGTGGTGGAGAGAAAACATCTCAGAATTGGCCTTTCCACTTGGTGAAAAGAGGCAGAGGGCTCCCCCAGAGCCAGTCAAAGCCCCCCATCTTGCTAGTCCTCCTGCCAGGCCTGATGGTGGGCACTGGGTTCTGAGCCCAGCCAAATGGGGGAGCTATGCGAAGCCTGCTGTGTGGAGTAGAAAAACTCACTGCTGTCATCAACATCACGGCACCCCTCCCGTCCTCCAAACTCCAAAGGCTGACATCTGTCATCTCCCGGTGCCGCCAACAGCCCAGGAGTGGGTGGGATGGGGGACGGCCAGGAAAAGCAAAGATTACTACCCACACTTCCCAGATGAGGAAACTGAGGCGAGGGATGGTAAGGGACCTGCCCACGATGGCACGGCCGAGCAGCGGAGCTGGGATCTGAGAGGCTCCTGAGTCCCAGTGTGTCCTGTCCAGTCTGCATCTCAGCCTCACTCTAACCTCCTCTCCTCTCCCCCCAGCCTCTTCCCTCTCCTTCTCTCTCTCTTTCTCTCTTTGTGCCTGTCTCTCTGTGTCCGTTTCTCTCTCTTTTTTCTGTCTGTCTCTGTCTCTGTTTCTCTCTGTCTGTCTCTATGTCCCTATCCCTCTCTTTCCCTCTATCTGTCTGTTTGTGACCCCTTTTCGGCCAGCGGCTGAGACAGTGAGCACACCTCAGATCCAAACCTTTCTCCCATTCACTCCCCTCTGCTATTTTCTTATCTACTTGTATACACCATTAGCTTTTATCTTGTTGTGTCACATATATCTCCGTACACTGCCTTGAAACCTCTGGGGAACAGAACAAGGCAGGGCAGAGATAAATACATTGAATTTAAATGTGCCAGGTTAGGTGAAAGCAAAGTTCACCTTTGCAACTGAGAGAAGATTCCGCAGCTGCGTGGGCTTCCCGCTGCTCCCCCACTCGGCTTCCCTCCTGCCCTTAGAGACTGGACTGAAATTTGCAGTGAATTCACAGATGAATTCCCTTGAACTAGACCAGAGGTTTGCAGAGTGACCCGTGGAGCCTCCAGGCTTCTGTGCTCCCTGGTGCTGCAGCATCTGTAGCTCAATGCTCCTGGCTCCCAGTTCCCACCGGAGGAAGGAAGATTTCCCACCTAAGGACAGTCTGAAAAGCCGTAGAAGTAGATGGGCTCTACAGATCTTTCAAGTCCTGAAAGTTTGACGATAACGTCCCCTTTGGGAAGGAGCAGGATTCAGAGTCACCCCTGTGCTCCACAGCCTGTCACTTCCAGGACCCCAAGATCTTTCAGTTCAGGGTGAAGCCAGCCAGGCTCCTTGGGTACAAAATTAAGGAGGTGCGTGCTCTCAGGGCTGGGCAATGCCCCTGCACTTTAAGGAGTGAGTGCCCCCTTAAGTTTGTGCCCTGCATCTTTTTTGTAAAATTTATTTTATTGAAATATAGTTGATTTACAATTTGTGTTAATTTCTGCTGTGCAGCAAAGTGATTCAGTTATACATATATGTACACATGCTTTTTCATATTCGTTTCCATTGTAATTTATCATAGGACGGTAGGACCTTGTTGTTTATCCATTCTATATATACTAGTTTGCACCTGCTATCCCCCAACTCCAAATCCATCCCTCCCCCACCTCTCCTCCCCCTTGACAATCACAGTTCTGTTTTCTGTGTCTGTTTTGTAAATAAGTTCGTTTGTGTCGTATTTTAGATTCCACGTGTAAGTGATTTCACATGGTGCTTGTCTTTCTCTGTCTGACTTACTTCACTTAGTAGAATCATATCTAGGTCCATCCACGCTGCTGGAAATGCGCCCCGCATCCTGCTTGCCTTAGCGTAGTTCCCATTTCTGCTTTGGCTGCCTTTTTTCTCTCCTGCCCTTTGCTCTCTTGGATCCTTTAAATGTGCTCAAATCCCACCCCTGTTTTGGAAAACAAACACCTCCACTTCGACCTTGACCCCACGCTCCCCTCCAGCTGCCACCCTGCCTCTCTCCTCCTCTTGGGTGCCTATATGTCCTCTTTCTCCTCCCTCCTTGGCCCACGCCGGTCTGGGTTCCCCCAACAAGCCGCTCTCACTGTGGTCGCCAGTGTTCTCCACGCTGCTAAATGTGCAGATATTTTTCGTTATCTCTCTTCTTCCTGAAAAGCCCATCTCTGTTGGCTTATTCGATGCAGTAGTGTCTTGGCCGTCCTCCCACTTCCCTGGACACTTGTCCTTTGTCCCTTATCTGGCATTAAGTGTCAGTGTTCCCCAAAGCTCCCTCCTAACTGCTCTGCTCTTCCCATCCGCCGTCATGCCTTCAGTTACCACCTGTATCCCGCGTCTTCAAAATCTCTATCTGTAGCCCAGCCCTCTCTGCAGGGTTCCAGACCAGTACAGAAATGGTCACTTGTCACCTCCATCTGGATGTCTCCAGCGTACCATGAAATCCACATGTTTAAAACTGAACTCAAGCTCTCCCTGTCTCCCCCTCCACATCACCCCCAAATATCTGGTCCTGTTTGTTTTGCCTTTTCAGTGTTTTCCTAACTGAGACCTGGATTATGTGGAAGAAGGTAGGTGTGTCTAGGTGGGAGGAGTCATGGAGGGCTCTGTGACCTTTAGTCCTAAGCAGGGGAAGGAAATTATTTAATTGTCAAAAACATGACAACACTGTCAAAAATAAATTAAACGAGGCATATACGTTGTGAAACATGAGTCAGCATTCTAGTCACTCTGAGATGCTATATTCATGAAAAACTTTTCATCAAAAAAATTACGTGCTATGGTGAAGTCTGTGGATGATAACACTTGGTGACATGAGCAAACTCTATCATCGCATTCGAGAAGCCTCTGTGTCATCCCCCTACCCCACTCCCAGCTCACTGAAGGGGACTCTGCTGCTGACTTGCAGGAGAAGCTCCCCAGAGGTTGCCAGTGAAAGCAAAGCCCTACTTGGCACATGCTGTTCCCACTGCCTGGAATTCTGTTCTCTGATTCTCTCCCCTCTTCAACCTGTCACTATTCCCTTCACTCGACCTAGTCTTACTCATCCTCTGGTTCTCAAGTTAAATGACACTTCTTCCAGGAAGCCTTCCCAGAATCCTTAATGTCCCCCAGGTCCCACCCTTACACATCCCTCCTGGTCCTTGAGCTTGCCCTTCCAGGCTCTAATCAAGTGATAACTTCCCTATTATATGGGCTTGCCTGCGGCCAGCTCAGCATCACTGTCACCCTTTCAGTGTGGAGTGAAGCCTGGGGCTGCCATTTCCCAGAATCCCCTTCCCAGGATGGTTCTGGGTTAGAGTTGGCCAACAAGGCACTTGGGGGACATGTGACTGTGGAAGAGAAACAGAGCCATTTTTCTCCAGAGGCACTGCAGCCGACAGGTGTGCAGACGTGAGGCTGGAAGCAGTGCCCAGGTGGGCTTCTTGAGGGGCACCTACATCAAGGCTGCAGGCTGAGGTGGCTCATGGGAGCTTCCCAGTGGCCTCTGGGTGAGCTCTTGAAAACCAGCTCATCAGGGGTGGCTCCCTGCCTTCCAGCATCATGCAAACCTCAGATTTCCTACCCTGAATCCCTTCATACTTGGAATACACAGAGTGGCTTCTGTTTTCTTGACAGATTCCTCACTGATAAAAAAATCATGTGTGTGAATAGTGTTAATATCTGTCTTCCTCCCAAACCATAAGCCCCATGTGGTCAGAGCCAACATGATGTGTGGCTGTATCCCCAGATATCAGTCTGAACTGAAATAGAATCCACATAGTCCCATTTAACAGATTGGAAGACTGAGCCCCAGGATAGATCACAAGATAGTGGCAGGGCCGCCATCAACCTGTTTCTGAGTGCATTCTTTCCCTACCGTGAAGGCACTAGAAACGGAAGGAAGGACTTATTCCAAACAGCTTTTGAGTGACTCTTTCAGATGTTAGCTTCCTCCCCCCAGTCAAGATGCTAGTCACACTGAAACCAAACCACAGGCTTCTCACTAACACAACTGAGTTATTATCACCACTTTCCAGTTGACAAAATTATTTGTCTCTGTATTTTACAGGTATAGCAATAAAAATTATTGTCAAGGGCATTATTACAATTTTTAACTATTAATGGAATTATGATGCCTGATGGAGTATGGGCAACAAAATATACTCCCCACAACATGCAGGAACTTTTTGTTTATTATCTCTGGGCTTTACAGTTACCATAGCAATAAAATTCATACTCACTGGGATTATTACCGTTTTCAGCAACTAATAGAATTATTGTTTTTGAGTGTGGTTTTAAGCCTTAGAATAAAATGTAATCTCATCAACAGTACTGAAATTTTTAATGTCCTTCAACATTATCGTAAATGATCAATATAATAACAGAACTCCTCTAAACCTGTCATTGTCACTTCTCCTTCAACCACGGGGTCTTTGTGTTTCTCTTGTTATGAGATCTAAATTTGTCAAGGGAGCATTTGAGGCATTCGCTCATTATACAAGCATTTAGTAAACAGACCTCATGCTAGAGGTGGAGACTTCCAGAATGAATAAGACAGCCTAGCATGGTAGTTAAGGGAGCTGGCTTTGGGGTCATCTGGACATGAGCTTGAATCCCAGTTCCGAGGGGTGTCCCTGGGCAAGTTTTCTTACTGTCTTTAAGTTTCCACTTCCTTAATCCAACCCCCCCCTCCAAGAAACACCAAAAAACCCAAAAACAAAAACCCAAAAAGGAAACCATTTCCACCTCTGAGGGTTGGAGTGAGGGTCAAAGGTGACTATCTTGTACATGCACCCCTATGTTCATAGCAGCACTGTTTACAATAGCTTAGACACGGAAGCAACTTAATGTCTGTCAAGAGATGAATGGATAAGGAAGATGTAGTGTATATATACAATGGGATATTTCTCAACCATAAAAAAGAATGAAATAATGCTGCTTGCAGCAACATGGATGGGTCTAGAGATTATCATACTAAGTGAAGTAAGTCAGAGAAGGACAAATACCATATGATATCACTGATATGTATGTGGAATTGAAATCTAAAATACGACACAAACGAGCATATTTATGAAACAGAAGCAGACTCACAGATATAGAGAACAGACTTGTGGCTGCCAAGAGGGAGAGTGGGTAGAGGAGTGTTGGATTAGGAGTTTGGGATTAGCAAATGCAAATTATTACATAGAGAACGGATAAACAACAAGGTCCTACTGTATAGCACAGGGAACTATATTCGATATCCTGTGATAAACCATAATGGAAAAGAATATGAAAAAGAATATATATACATATAGTTGAGTCACTTTGTTGTACAGCAGAAATTAACACATGGTAAGTCAACTCTACTTCAATACAATTTAAAAAGAAGTGACTATCTTTGCAATATGCTTGGGAAGATGCTTGGCACAGAGTAGGTGCTCAGTGAAGGAAGGTAGTCGCTGTGTTTGTGGTTGTTGCTGTTGTGATAATCTATCCCTTTCTCTGAAAGGACGTGCGTTCTAATGGGGAGGGGCATCAGCCTGCAGTTGTGACACATGCTGCACAGACAGCCATCTAACCCAGCCAGGAGACAGTGGGGTGGGGTGGGGGGCTTCCTGCTGGAGGTGACCCCTAAGCCGAGTCCTGAAGGATGGGTGGCGTTGACATTGAGGGATAAAAGGAGATAAAGGGCCGTGGGCTTCCCTGTAGGCTAAATGACCCCCCACCAGGCCACTCTGTGACTGAGCAACTCCCCAAACTTCTTCCTTCTCAACGTGTGAAAATCCATTACTAGTAATACAGGGAGCTCGGAGAGTCTGCAGGCTGTCTTTGGATGAAAGAAAGCATTATCATATTAACTAATTACATGAATTAAAATAAGTTAATTAAATAAATGACTTAATGAGATTAGTGCATGTGTTGTTTAATGATCCGTTACCGCTATTGATAATAATGGATTCTGCACTACGACAGGTGACAAGTCTGTTGTCGAGCGGTGGAATTTGAAACCACAGAGGAGCCACATAGGTAGGGGGTCAGAGAGGATCCCCTCAATGGTACTTTCCTGCTTGGGCTGCTACTCCCCTGGCCTCGTCCTGCAAAACCTCGGGGTGAGAAAGGTCAGAATGTGGCCAGGGGGCTTGTCTTCACCCCTCCGTCAGGTGACTTCTCAGAGCTTGCGTTTCCTCACCTGTAAAGGGGCAGGGGCATCAGTGTTACTGGAATTAGGTCATGTTCACACCTGAGTCGGGGATCCCCCCGAGCGGAGCCTGAGGCAGAGGCTGATGAGGGCGTCCCCAGCTTGGCACTCGGCCTTGCTGTCTATCTGGGTAAACTCATCAACTTGACCTTCGCAGACGAGGCACAGCCACGTGGCCGGAATCCATCATCTCCATCGATACTGGACACTGTGGTTCTGGGGCAGCATCTCCCACCCTTATCAGAAGGATAACAGGTCCTTGTATTGGTTTCCCTCCCATCCGGTGTTTATTTCTCTTGGTCCTCACTCCTTCTTGGATCACATTTCCAAATAAACCATCCACACGCAAACCTTTGGGGGAACCCAGGCACAGACACTGGGTACCAGAAATGGCCCTAGGGGGGAATTCCCTGGTGGTCCAGTGGTTGGGCCTCTGCACTTTCACTGCTGAGGGCTCGGCTTTGATCCCTGGTCAGGGAACGAAGATCCTGCCGCACAGTGGCTCAGCCAAAAAGAAAGGACTGGCCCTAGAAAGCAGTCCTCAGGATGACTGTAGCCTGCAGAGGACAGCTGCCCCCATATTCCTCAAAGATGCCGGTTTACTCTCCTTCCGTCCTAACTGAACCCCGCCCCCGCCTCCACCCCCAGTGTTCACGTACAGCCTCAGTGAAGGATGGATTCACCCATCTCACATAATAAACCCAGTTAGCCTTCTTGCCCTCAAGTCTCCCGGCCCCTTTCTCAGCACTATGCCCAAACATTTCCAGCATCTCCGCCATATTTGTTAGAGAACATCATTGTGTTTGAGCTTCAAGGAGCCGTCCCAGCAGAGTGTTAGGGTTGCTCCAAGTATCCTTACCAGGTGCTAACTGCCAGGTGACACGTGGGTGCCGCCACGTCAGCGAGTTCTTCCCTGCCCATCTTTATATTTCACTGGTGAAAACCCACACAGGCCTGCTTCTTAGCTGGGTCTTCAGACTCCTTTGGAGTGAAAACTGCCTCTACCCAGAGCAGCAGTGGTACTTTCCTGCTTGGGCTGGGCTGAGACCTGATGTCATCCTGCAGGCAATGTGGAGCTCGAGGGGCTCAACTTCTGGGCCTCAGGAAAGGGCTTGGCAGGGTCTCTAGGCAAAGGGGAGCTCCTCTTTCTAAAAGAGGGGAGAGGGCTGTGTCTGCCAACCTGGTGGTTTTGAGGAATCTGGGTTCAGTGTTCTCAGGTCAGTTCATCCAACTGTCCTCATTCTGGGCCTCAGGGTCCTGCCCTTTGCCCCTGCAGGAGGCCCCCCTGCAGCTATGCATTCAGTTTTCCCTGTAGTCCTTCTACCCCAGAATTAGATCCCAGGCTGGCTTTTCAGCACACTCCACCACTGGGCAGCTGCAGGAGGTAAGGGGGGGTATCCTTAATGCTGCCACCGAGTCAGTGATACGGACAGAGTAAACGGACAAAGTAGGTGATTAAATAGTTAATCCCACTAGGGAATTGTAAGTAGAAAAAAAAAGGTATGGGAGACCCCTATAAGTTAATGATCACTCAAGAAAGCAGGTTTGCTTAACCACAAAACCAAGCAGGCTTGCTTAGCAACAAAACCATGCAAAAAAGCATGAGACATGCCCCCAAACAATAAAACGCTGGTGGCATGAGGCCCACATCCTGCCCAGTGAGCTCAGTAAGTTAATGATTCCTAGGACATGCTTCTCTGTGCACACTAAAATCAAAAATATAAGGAAAAGGTGACATTATACTGAAACCTGAGATGATTTACCTAGTTTAGTATATGTTACCACCTTTCGCTCATTTCCATTGCACCATGACAGTCCCAGCTCGACCATGGAGGGACAAGAAAACTCCCCCACCTGACAAGGAGGCAGAGCTGGTGATGGAAGCGTGATGTCTACTCAAGAGTGAGGAAGGGCTTCCCTGGTGGCGCAGAGGTAGAGAGTCCGCCTGCCGATGCAGGGGACACGGGTTCGTGCCCCGGTCTGGGAAGATCCCACATGCTGCGGAGCGGCTGGGCCCGTGAGCCATGGCCGCTGAGCCCGCGTGTCCGGAGCCTGTGCTCCGCAACGGGAGAGGCCACAACAGTGAGAGGCCCGCGTACCGAAAAAAAAAAAAAAAAGGGAAGGAAGAGGGAGGATCAAGGGAAATAAAAACAGGACAGAAGTTGCCCCACCAAGAATTGCCCCACGGGAGCTAGCTGCCCTACACTTCCAGTTCTCATCTTAATGGGTGCTGAGTGGGTGTCCCCCAGGCACCTGGGGACAGGAAGTGAGAAATGCGCATGGGGCCTGAGGTAGGGCACCATCAGGGTACGTGTGCATGAGACTGATGGAAGCCTACACCCTCCCCCTCCCCCAGCAGGGGCTAGAATAAGACATGAGGCGGAGAAGATTAGAAATGTCACCCAAGACGTGGCCAATGTGTAAAGTGCCAGGCAAAGTGCCTGGTACAAAGTTAGAGCACACTTTAAAAGGCATTTATGGTTTTGTATTCCTGGTAACCTACATTTACTAAATAATGGATGAATGCAAAGAAAGAACAAGTATCTGGTCTTCTGTAAGTAGGCCTCATGCATATTTAAATGGCGAGGCTCACAGTCTAACAGAACATGAACTAGGACCCCTGAGAGGTCTCTGTCTACCTCCTGCAAAGATGTCTGAGCTGGACCAACAGGACTTGAAACTGTCATTCTTCTTCTTTTTTTGGCCGTACCACGCATCATGTGGGATCTCAGTTCCCCAACCAGTGATAGAACCGCACCCACTGCAGTGGAAGTGCGGAGTCTCAACCACTGGACCGCCAGGGAAGTCCTGAAACTGTCATTCTTGAGAAGAGATTTTGGCCTGTGAACCTCCGAGGACTTCACAGTGGTAAGGAAGGACAAGGTAGGGGGACAGTCCCCAGAGAGCTGCACCCTGAATAACCTGGTCTGGGGCAATCCGCCTAGTGATTACATCCAAGGGCTCTGAGCCCCCACTGCCTGGCTTTGAACCCAGATTCTATCACTAATTAAAATGTGTGTGTGGGACATCTGCTTCCAGGAAGATGGAGTAGACAGACTTTTCCCTATTCCTCCTACAAAGCACAACCCAAAACCCTGGGCATTAAATAGAAAAGAAATGTAAGAAGGTTCTGGAAGGCGGAGAGAAGAAGCCAGCCTGGATGGGGGCTTTGGAACGATATGACGAAGAGCAACCCGGGAAGTAACAATCCAGATTCCTGAACCCAGTGAAAATATCCTTCGGGAATGAAGGGGAAACCAAGACAGTCTCAGATGAAGGAAAACGAAGAGAATTTGCCCCCGAAAGACCTAACCTAAAAGAATGGATAAGGAAAGTTCTCCAGACAGTGTTTAAGGAGGGGTTAGGGATCGGAGAGAAGTGGGTGTCATTTAAAAGGGCAACCTGAGGGATCTTTGTGATGATGGAAATGTTCTGCGTTCCTTTTTTAAATTGAAGTATAGTTGATTTACAAAATTATATTAGTTTCAGGCTACAACACGATTCAATGTTTTTATAGATTATACTCCATTTAAAGTTATTACAGAATAGTGGCTATATTTCCCTGTGGTGTACAATATATCCTTGTTGCTCATTTATTTTATACATAGTAGTTTGTATCTCTTAATCCCCTACCCCTATATTGCCCCTCTCCCCTTTCCTCTCCCCTCTGGTAACCACTAGTTTGTTGTCTTTGTCTGAGAGTCCGTTTCTGTTTTGTTATATTCATTCATTTGTTTTATTTTTTAGATTCCACATATAAGTGATAACATAGAGTATTTGTGTTTCTCTATTGGACTTATTTCACTATATAATACCATCCAGGTCCATCCATGTTGCTGCAAGTGGCAGAAGTTCATTCTTTTCGTGGCTGAGTAATATTCCATTGTGTGTATCTATCTCTCTATGTATCTATCTATCATCATCTCACATCTTCTTTATCCATTCTTCTGTTGATGGACACTTAGGTTGCTTCCAAATCTTGGGAATTGTAAATAATGCTGCTCTAAACATTGGGGTTCATGTATGAAATGTTCTGTGTCCTGAGTGTATCACTGTCATTATCCTGATGGTATACATTGTATATATCGTACTACAGTTTTGCAAGATGTTATCATTGGGGGAAACAAGATAAAGGGCACTTAGGGTCTCTCTGTAGTATTTCTTAGAGCTGCATGTAAAACTCCAATTGTCTCAATATAAAAAATTTTAATTAAAAATGAATGACCTTCAGCCAACTACTCACTTCTCTCAGCCTCAGGTTTTCCTATCTGTGAAATGGAGATCATAGGAGGATCCCCACATGTAAAATAGAACATCAGAGTGTGGTTGTGGTGACTAAATTAGCTAAAACAACTCCCTAGAACAGCACCTGACGTGTAGTCTTTTCTTGTCATATGTTACCGATAACTAGCGCTACCAATATAAAGAACCACCTTGCTCTGGGCAGCAGTCAAGCCCTTCACATGGTTTCTCTCCGCTTACAACAATCTGGGAGGCAGATGCTACCTGAATGGCCATTTCCCAGATGGGAAGACTGGAGCTTCAATAAGTTGCCCAGGGTCACACAGCTAACGGGAGGCACATGTATGCTTTGAACCCAGGCCTCCTTGCTCCTCTGCCCAGGTTCTGAACCACTGGGCCACAGAAGCCCAGATAGTGGTTCTTCCTCCAAGAAGAAGTTATTTTTCTTATTTGTGTCCCTCTTTTCATCCCTTAAGTGATGACCACAAAGGTCTCTGGCGTTTGCCTTTGTCAGGGAGAGGCCATGCCCTGTGACCCCGTCCTACCCCTCCAGCCGGCCAGAAACCCAAAAGTTGGAGTAGGTGGGGGCAATCTGAAAGAAGGCAAGACAAGTAGGCAGGCTGGGGTCCTGGAGCCCGTGACAAGGGTTGTAAAAAGAGCGAGAGAAGTTGGTCAAGGCTAGAAAAGATCCCCGAGGGGCTTATCAGGTGTGAGCCAGAAAGACAGACCCGCGCTTAGATCCACCTCTCCCTATTTGCTGATGCTGTGACCTTGAACAAGCGGCCTAACCTGAGTCCCAGTCACTTCATTGGGAAGCAGGGCCTGCGTTGGCACCTGGGGGGCAGGGGCACTGAAGACCAGATGAGGTCCCAGCAGTGAGCACATGGCGCCATTGCTGGTACACGGTCAGTGCTTAATAAATGTTCTCTACCGCTCTTCCCGCTGGTGGCTGATTTCAGGGGGTGGGGCTCAGAGAGTGCAGACGACTCCATTGCTTCAGAAGCCAGAGGCCCAGTGCAGTGGTGGTTTTCTGGGACTCAAGGAAGCTTCTTTTGAGGCTGTTGTGTTGAGGGTATAAAGAGGTTGAGGAGGGAGGGGCGAACTGGGCTGTCCACAAGCGCCCCTTTCCTCAGGGTTCAGGGCAGGCGGCTCAAGCCCCAGGTCTTTTGAGTAAAAGCCAGCTGTGTGGCTCAGGAAATGAGGATTTCAAAACAGCAACAATATATAATAATAAAAGTAGCAACCGCAAGGCATTATTAGCAGGCTAGTTTATCAGCAGAGTACTCAGCAGGCATTAACTAATGAAAACTCCTCCAAGGTAAGCAGTTATTGATTTGTGAGGAAAGAGAAAAAGAACTCCATGGGGATGTATTTATGTCCAGCCACGCTGAACAATTAGTCAGTCTCTGCCACAGGTTCCTTTGTCTTATCATGGCTCCATTCCCAGTGGCAAGAAGAGGCACAGGGAGGGACAGTCATCGCAGTGAGGGGGGCCCTACTGTCCCCCAAACACACTAGCATTTGCCACCTGCCAGCCTTTGCCTGTACCGTGAAGTGAGACAAAGGAGGAAGGGGGCAAATGGGAGCCGAAATAGCATCTTTATTACTGATGGAGCAGGACATAGAGGATGTGGCTTAGATCTGGGGGCCAGAATCTGACAGCCCACAAGGGGTGCTGTCTCCTTCCTTCCCTGCATCCCTCCACAGGCAGGGGTCCCCATGGAGGGGGCTTGTGAGCTTGTGGCTCCCGAGAAACTGGGAAGAGGAGGGGCCGGGCTGCACAGGCCCACCTGTCCGCAGGCATGAGGGGCAGCGGGGACTGGTGGGTGCTGGTCTGTGTCTCCCACATGGAAGTCAGTAGCAGGAGTGAGGTGAGTCTAACGCGTCCTTCATTAACGGAGCGTGTGGAGCGCTTAGTAAACATCTGTGTGATGAGCGTGTGTCTGCAAATCGGGGAGGGTGATGCTTGCTCTCCTACGCTGGCTGAGGATTCCCGGAGGCTGAACCAATTCGGCTAAAATACGCTGCCCTGCAGACACTTTATTAGGAGAGTTTGTGGGGACAGAGCTCTGGACCTGTGTTCTGGTCCTAGCTGGGCTTTGTGTGTGGCCTTGGACGTGCCACCTCTCTGAGCCTCTGTCCCCTCATCTGCAGAATGAAGACAATCATAATATATGGTCCCAGGGATGCATGAACCAATGGCGGGGGACCTGCCACGGATGCCGCAATCCTCAGGAAGGGTTCGGGGCTGCTGCTTAGATTTTAGGGCTCTGCATTGCCCCGCTCGCTGCTGTGGCAGCATCTGGTCGTCTGGTCGGCTTTCCCTCCTTGGAGCCCAGAGGGTTCCCGCCTGAGTGAGCCCTGGGACGCTCTGGCCTGGGCCCACCTAGCCACACCCCTGCTCCTGGCTGTGGCAGCACCACTTTATAAAGCCTGCGGGCACCCTCCACCAGAGCTACACCCCAGGCACAGGTTTTTATCCTGCAGCCATAAAGTAGGATTGGGGAAGAATTTACAATCAGGGCTATAAAGTAATAACAGCAGAGAGGCTATTTCGTTGGGTTCAAGTGGAGGTGAGTGAGGGGTTCAAAAGTTCAAGACCTCCAGGCATTTCCTGGTGACTGATAACCTCCCTGGGCGCTGAAACCAGCTGGTGTCCCAGACACAGAGGTTTCTTGAAGACTGAATGAGGGGGGCCAGTGTTCATGGTTCTGGGCTTGGACTGACAGACACCTGTTGGCTCAGCTGGTGCCCCAAGACAGGCACTGGGGGTGGGGTGCCGTCTTCCCCATCTTTCTCCTGTATGCCACCTGGGGAGATGCCAGCAGGGCTCCTGCCCTACTCTGAGCATGTAAATGGAGGGGCAGAGCATGGCCAGAGAAATCAACCGTGCCCTGCCATACGGGGTCTGACAGGCCTAGGTTCCTCTCCTGACTCCCACTTACTGGCTGTGTGACCTTGGGCAAGTCCCTCCACCTCTCTGGGCCTGATTCCTCATCTGTCCACAGGGAGGGCAACACCTCCTGTAACTGGGGTCATAGCCTGGCACACAGTTGGGTGATGGAAGAAGCTCCTTGGTCTTCCCTTTGCCGTCCTTCTCTTCTTTCCTGTGGGGCCCTCCACCTTCCTAGGACTTAGAGAAGTGGACCAGAAGGGGCCTTGGAATCATTCCCGGGAAGAGGTGAGAGGTAGAGTCAGGAGCCCAAAGAACTAAATTCTGGTTCCAGCCTGGATCCTTCCTAGCTCTGTGACCTCAGGCAAGTTTCTTAATCTCTCTGAGTCCCAGTTTCTACCTTCATAGGAAGCAGATTTTGGTACTGATGTTCTGAGGCTGTTCATCTGGACACCCCACTGGCTGCTGAATCTGTCCTAGAAGAGCCTTCAATATATACATTTTTAGGGGCCCAGGGAGGTGGGGGGACTTCCCAGCACCAGAAGAAGGAAGGTGCTTCTTACATGTCCTAATTGGGGTTACTCAGGTTTTAAAAGACAGAGTCTCGTATCAATGGCAAGACAGATTTGGTGAAGTGGTCAATGTGGCTGGCCACAGAAACCTTAGTGTTCAAATCTTCTTTATCTCCACAAGAGTCCAGCAGCATTTTGGGGACCCTTTAGGGCAGGAGTTAGAAAGTGATGGCTTGTGGGAAAAATCCGGCCCATTGACTGTTTTGTAAATAAAGTTTTATTGGAACACAGCCACACCCATATATTTGCATATTGCCTCTGGCTGCTTATGAGCTACAAGTGCAGAGTTGAGTAGCTGCTACAGAGACCATAAGGCTTGTAAAACCTAAAATACTTGCTACCTGGCCCTTTATAGAACACATTTGCAACCCCCACCCTGGCGGCTGGGGATCTGAGGCTGGGATCTGTGCTTGAATCCGCTGCCCGCCCTTCATTTTACAGGAGAGGAAGCTGAAGGTCAGTGACTCGTCCAATGCCATGCGACGGTGGGATGGCCTCTGAGGGTCAGAGTACAATGTGGCGAGCTCAGTCCCGTTCTCACCCAGGGGTCACACTGGGGACCGTGGAAATGAACGAATATACAAGGGAATCCTTGTATGTTTTAGAGGGATCATTGAAATTCCCATGACCAACATCGGCAGATTCTGAACTCAGAGCCCTGCCTGCTCCTGCCTGGCTCCTCTGTTAAGTTCAGAGCCTTCAGCCTCCCTCTGCATTGGAGACACAGGCAGGGCCAGCTGGGCACGTCGGAGAGTGCTCAGGACCCCAGCCTGTAATCTAATCCACCACCCCGAGCTCTCTGCCTGACGTTCCCCGCTGTTTATGTTGTAGGCGCATCATGCCCACACTGGCTTAATCCACTAGGCATACACCGAAATGCAGAGCTTTACAGAACTCTTTAGGGACGCCTCTTGGAGTGAGTCATTGGAGAGAGTGTGTTCCTGTCAGAAAGTTGTGTTGGTGGCGTGCCGGCGCTGGCCGCGTGATCTGGAGCTCCGGGTGATGGCACCTCTCCCTCCTTCCTCCCATGCCCACCAGACTCAGGAGGCTCCTCGTCCTGGGTTGGCGGGGGGGCCTCGGAGATCTCCTGGATGCCCCGAGGCCAGCAGAGCGGTCCAAGACACAGCTGGAGCGAGCGTCCCTTTCTGTGGACGCCCTCTGTGGAGCAGGGTTGCCGTGTCGGGCGGAAGAGAGGGCAAACGCTACGGAGCCTGATGGACTTGGGTTTGAATTCTGAACTGGCCACTAGCTGTGTGGTTTTGAGCCTGTTCTGAGACCTCTGGGCACCCCTTTCTTCATCTGTAAATGAAGACAGTGAGGATTCCTCCGTTGATTCAGCTGATGTGTACAAGAGTTCCTTCCAGATCCCAGCAGCTGCCACGTGGGTTAAAGGCAGTAATTGCCCTGAAGGACAGGGACCCAGCAAGGCCCCATGGGATGGCCATTTGTATTCTTCTTGTTCTCGGCTTCAGTCCTGGCTTCTTGACCTTTCGCTTCTCTGGGGCCGTGGAGATGACCTGGCTGTTTGCACAGAATGCAGGATGGGGCTGTGGGAGAATGGCGAGGATGGACAGGGGTCTAGACACCCTGCCCTGGGAGGGATCAGGGACCAATGAGATGGGGAAGATGAGGCTCACGTGGACACAGTCCCTTCAGCCAGTGTGCAGGAGGGGGTCTGGAAAAGGGCAGAGACAGGGCCAGAGTGGTGGCCAATGTGGTGGGCTCTAGTGCCCGATGGCTTGGGTTCCAAACTCCCATCTGCCACCTGGGTCTGTGCACTCCATGCGGGTGATTGACCAGGGTCTCGTCTGTGCACCGGGGATAGTCACAGACCCTAGTTCATGGGTGCCGTCAGGGTTAGATGCGTTCAGCCGTCAGAATGGAGCCTGGTATGTGGGAATGGCCCACAGGTGTGGGTGTTATTATTCTAGGGTTCCAAGGGCAGAGCTTTGAGTGGAGGGCAGGGAAGTACAGTGGTTAGGTACATTGATGTTCTTGGCCTTTGGGTTGGACCGTCAGAGTTTGAGTCCTCGATCTGTGCCTCCCTAGCTGGATAAGCATGGAAAAGTAACGGAACTTCTCTTAAATCACATTCCTCAGCTGTAGAAGAGTCACATGCTGATTTCAGAGAGCTTGAGAGGTTTCTTTGAGATCACATATGGAAAATACTTAGCACAGAGCCAGGCACATAGTAGGTGTTCAATAAACGGTAGCCATAATTATTACTTGTATCAATAGATGAATAGGTCAAGGAGGTGAATTTCAGTTCAGCTTAATGAAGGGCTCTGGATAGAATTCCACTTCCAACCGTGGGGGTGGGCTGCCCCATCAGGTAATGAGTGCCCTGTGAATGGAGGCATTCAAGCAGGGGCTGAGGGATCGTTTCTCAGGATGGAATGAAAGAAACCCGTTAGTGAGAGGAGGCTGCACTAGACCATACCCAAAGTAACTTCCAGCTTGAAAATGAGCCCCCTAAGTCTTATCGTCTTGTGCAGCCGCAGATGATAACCCTAGGAGGGTGTTCTCCTAACCGTTTGAGGGAACATATTAAGCTGTCCCTAAAAAATGTTCTCAGTTAAATGAAGTTGGAAAGTGCTGTATACTGTGGCCCATCTTAAAAAATCACATGCACATCAGCAAATTCAAGGCTCTGAGAAAAAAAAATAGCCAAGGAACTTTAATTTTCTTTTGTTGTTAGAGTCCGTCCCTCTTCAGATATTGCAGGGCAACAGTGTTCAACAGAATATACTCTAAAAACATGGGTCTAGGAGAAGTCCCACCTCTTGGCAGGCTCTACATTTCCAAGCTGCGGTTAGATGACCTGTTTAAGTTGGTGATCCGCGTCACACTGAAACCCACACCCTTGCAGAAGCTCCTGGGCCTGTGAGCTTTCCTTTCCAAAACCCTGTCATCCCCAAGAAGGCCTGCATTTATAACCTGTCAAATCAGACCTGATCTGGCTTCTCTTACTGGTTCCTATGAGAGATGGTGACCCCTGGGTGTCGGAGGAATGTCCTGCTGTCCTGTCCTTGACCTTTAGAAAGGCATTCAGCCCCTTGGGGTGAAGATCAGCTCCCTGCTGTCAATTCTGCCCTGGTTTTGCCAGAGGCTTCATAGCCCATCTGATTGCCCTGAGCCCCCGGGGAGGGTCATCCCCTGTCCCACCTCTACCTGTGTGCACGCAGCACAGTGACAGTAAAGGAATTACTAGGACTGTGTAGGAAATTGCTTATGATCTGGCTGCCCTCCTGGAAAGCAAACTCAGAGAGCGTGTTCGACTAGTTTGCTCCTGAATCCCCAGCAAACGCTGCTGAATGAATGAACATCTCTTTCCTGCTGGTCATCTGAAAGTTGAAACTGAACTTTGCTTTAGGGCCATAAATGCAATTTCAGAGATCACATGCTGGATAAGAAGACAACTTTGTCCTGGGCTTGACTGCATCAAGGAATGTTCAAGAAATGTTCAAGGAAGGACCCAAGCCTGGGGAATTTCACACCCAAGGGCTTCTCGATTCTTTGTTCCAGTCAAGGTCACTTGCTGCCTTCCCGCTGGCCTTCTCTTCCTGCCTCCGGGATTTTGTTCATGCTGTTTCGCCTCCTGGAGAACTAGACCTCCGTGTCTCTCTGTCTCTCTCTGTGTCTCTGTCTCTGTCTTTCTCTTGGCAGTTAGGAATCCACCCCACCTTCATGAAGCCTTTTCAGACCCCTCGAAGCATTCACTCATCTCCCATCCTTTACTGAACTCCTTCGGCAGAATTAATTTTGCCACAGTTTTAAACCTTACCTTGGGAGTTTAACTGTTTCATTGCCTGTTTCTCCAACCAGATGTCGTATTTCCTGGAGCCACATGTCACGCCTTCTAGACTGGGAGGGCTGTGGCACAGCACTGGGCCCAATGGGGCCGAGCAGGATACCCTCAATACCATTGATGGACAGCTTGCTGTGTGCCAGGGATATGCCAGATGGCCTCACACATTGCCTTCTTGAGCCAACGGTTCTCTTGTCATCGCATCGTATAGATGAGGACATTGGGACGTTACAGAAGCTATAGCACAGCCTGTAGAGCTGGGACGCAAGCCCAGGACTTCCAGAATCTGGATACTTAACTCATCACACTCCATAGGTTTAAATCTACAGGGACCTCAAGATGAGAGGCCTGACCTCTGGTTTCTTCATTTCTTGGACTAAGGCCACTATCACAATATGGTACATGTATCTGTTGGAGACAGATGGTCCTGGGTTCCGGACCTGGTTGCAATGCTTACTGTCCTTTGGCCTCTGGCCTGCTGTTTCCCCTCCCTAAGAGCACAGTTCCTCTTCTGGAGAGTGAAGACAGCAAGAACACCCCCGCAGGGCCGTGGAGAGGATCGAGAGGGAGACACTCTATGAGAGGCAGTTATTCTCCTTCCCATCCCCTCCCTTTTAATGCTTTAAGCACCTCTGAAATCTTTATCTGATTTTGATTGCAATCTTTGTAACTTTGGAGATTTAAGCAAATCTCCAACTCCTAGCATATGGCAAGCATCCCACGACGGTGTGTGAATTGATCCAATTTACTTTCAGGAGAAGCATCTTGTGGAATTTCATCTGAACACAGAGGCCGAGAGATCCAGGGTTGACTCCTAGCCTACATTTGTCTTACACTTACTCTGTGCCTAAGGGTAGTTCATCAGCCTCACGGAGCCTAGGGCTCTTTACACGCGCAGTGGAGGTACTAGAACTCAACTCCTTGGCTTATCTTTGCCCCTTTCTTTCTTTCTTTTCCCCCAGCTTTATTGAGATATAATTGACACATAACATTGTGTAAGCTTAAGGTGTACAGCAGGATGACTGGACACATACGTATATTGCAAAATGATCGCCACGATAAAATTAGTTAACACTTTCATCACCTCACATCATTACCATTTTTTTTCTTGTGTTGAGAATGTTTAAGATTCACTCTCGTAAAGAGAACCCTCTAACACCGTTGGTGGGAATGTAAACTGGTGCAGCCACTGTGGAAAACAGTATGGAGCTTCCTCAAAAAACTAAAAATAGAGTTGTCATATGGTCCAGCAATCCCACTCCTGGGCATATATCCAGAGAAAATTATAATTCAAAAATATACATGCACTCCTATGTTCATAGCAGCACTATTCACAATAGCCAAGATATGGAAACAACCTAAGTGTCCACTGACAGGTGAATGGATAAAGAAGATGTGGGGTGTGTGTGTGTGTGTGTGTGTGTGTGTGTGTGTGTACAATGGAATACTACTCAGCCATAAAAAAGAATGAAATAATGCCATTTGCAGCTACATGGATGGACCTAGAGATTATCATACTAAGTGAAGTAAGTCAGAAAGAGAAAGACAAACACCATATGATATCACTTATGTGTGAAATCTGAAATACAACACAAATGAGCCTATCTACGAAACAGAAACAGACTCACAGGCATAGAGGACAGACTTGTGGTTGCCAAGCAGGAGAGGGGGTGGGGGAGGGATGGACTGGGGGTTTGGGATCAGCAGATGCAAACTATTATATAGAGAATGGATAAACAACAAGGTCCTACTGTAGAGCACAGGGAACTATATTCAATATCCTGTGATAAACCATCATGGAAAAGAATATGAGAAAGAATGTATATATATATGTGTGTAACTGAATCACTTTGCTGTACAGCAGAAACTAACACAACATGGTAAATCAACTATAATAAGTATACATTAAAAAGATTTACTCTTAGGGACTTTCAGTATGTATTACAGCTTTGTTAGCTATAGTCATTATGCTGTATATTACATCCCCAGAACTTATTTATCTTATGACTGGTAGTTTGTACCCTTTGACCAACATCTCCCTAATTCCTTCACCCTCAGCTCCTAGCAACCACCATTCTACTCTCTGTTTCTCTGACTTCGGTTTTTTTAGGTTTCACCTATAAGTGAGAACATAACGTATTTGTCTCTCTGACTTACTACACTTAGCATTCATTGAGTTATTTTAAGACTTAAATGAGATAATGAAGATGAAGCAATTAACATAGTGCCTAGCACATACTGAGTGATAAAAATAGTTGGTTTTGATAATAATAGTTATTCCCATTTTCATGCTAATTAGTCAATGTGGAACAAACTGATGTCAGCAGAGGTCAGGCTATTTGCCCAAGATCACCCACAAAAGTCTAGGAGGGGTCGGCGTCAAGTGCATTGTCTTCATTCCTGTGCACCACCCAAAGGCAAAAGGGAAGACCTCAGTGAATGTTATTCATTCACTCAACAAACATTTATCAAGTGCCTACTATGCACCAGGCACTGTGGTGTGAGCTAGAGGCACACAGTCCATCAGGACTTAGTCCTTCCCTCCAGGGGCTGATGGCCTAGAAAGCAAGAAGGACAAAAAGAAAATCTTAACATAGTCTGGTCACTACGCTGCTCCAGGCACAGGGATGCTATTGGTCACCTCACCTGGTCTGTGGCGTCAGGGACCCTGGTGGAGAGGGCAGGAGCTGAGCTGTGAAGTTGGAGATAACTATTCAAAGAAAGGAAGGGAAGGGTTGTTCTTGACAGAGGGAACAGCATATGCAAAGGCACAGAGATGTGAAAAGCATAATCCAGAGAAGCGTCTGCTTCTGGAAAGTAGATTAGTTGTTGCATTTTCCCAGTGACTTCCACTAAGTACAATTAAACACCCTGTATGTAAAACAAACACGAAAAGACTCTGAAAGGTGGAGAGAAGAAGGAGACTGGCTTGGGATCTTGGGACCCAAGGAAGGACTGGTGGGGAGTTCCCAGGGTTTTCTCTTTGCCTCATATTTCCAAGAATTGGAGTTGAAGCTAGAAACCTGGACCCACCAAGAAAATAGACAGAAAGCCCCACAAAAGCCTGCTCTTTCTAGCCAAAGGGCCAGAAAAGGGGGATCCAAGCATCACAGAGACTTTTTGAATAAACCTCTCTATTCCAATCAGAGTTTTCAGGAAAAACTGAAAAAAACTTGGAGAGATTTCACTGAAGAAGATAGAAAGGTGGAAAAATAAACACATGAAAATAGATTCAACATCATCAGCCATTAGAGAAACGCAAATTTAAATCACAATGAGATATCACTACATACCTATCACAGTGGCTAAAATTAAAAATAGCGACAACACCCATCGGTCAGAACGACCATCATTAAAAAGTCTACAAATAATAAATGCTGGAGAGGGTATAGAGAAGGGAGCCCTACTACACTGTTGGTGGGAATGTAAACTGGTACAGCCACTAAGGAGAACGGTATGGAGGTTCCTTAAGAAACTGAAAACAGAGTTACCGTATGATCCAGAATCCCACTCCTGGGCATAAATCTAGAAAAGATGAAAACTCTAATTTGAAAAGATTATATATATACACAATGGAATACTACTCAGCCATAAAAAGAATGAAATAGTGCCATTTGCAGCAACTAGAGATTATCATACTAAGTGAAGTAAGTCAGACAGAGAAAGACAAATATCATATGGTATCACTTACATGTGGAATTAAAAAAATGATATAAATGAAGTTATTTACAAAATAGAAACAGACTCATAGACATAGAAAACAAACGTATGGTTACCAAAGGGGAAAGAGGGGGAGAGGGATAAATTTGGAGTTTGGGATTAATAGATACACACTACAGTATATAAAATAGATAAACAACAAGGACCTACTGTATAGCGCAGGGAACTAAATTCAATATACTGTAATAGCCTATAATGAAAAAGAATCAGAAAAAGAATAAATAAATAAGTAAATAAATAGGGACTTTCCTGTGGTCCAGTGGGTAAGACTCCATGCTCCCAATGCAGGGGGCCTGGGTTCGATCCCTGGTTGGGGAACTAGATCCTACATACCTGCCGCAACTAAAGAGTCCGCATACTGCAACTAAAAGATCCCAGGTGCTGCAACTAAGAGCTGATACAGGGCTTCCCTGGTGGCGCAGTGGTTGAGAGTCCGCCTGCCGATGCAGGGGACACGGGTTCGTGCCCTGGTCCGGGAAGATCCCACATGCCGCGGAGCAGCTGGGCCCGTGAGCCATGGCCGCTGAACCTGCGCGTCCAGAGCCTGTGCTGCACAACGGGAGAGGCTGCAGTGGTGAGAGGCCCGCGTACTGCAAAAAAAAAAAAAGGAAGGGAGAGAAAGACTAGGTTCTTGTGCTGTTGACAGTACCGTGTGACCCCGTGCAAGGCCCTTCGCCTCTCTGCCTCCTTCTCTGCTGAAAACTAAGGCATTTGCATGAGGGATCTCTAAGGGCCATGATTCCCCATATACTGTTATCCTCAAAGGGTATCCCAGTGTGCTTAGTCCCAGGATCCTCCCGGGGGACGCAGGACTAACATGCCATTCTCCCCCATTTGCTGCTCTCAGAGGGCTCCTTGGCCAGACTTCTTTGCCTGGGCCAGCATGGCCTTGACTCAGAAGGACCCTGAAGGAGGCATGTTGATGAGGGAGTGTAAGACACCAGCGAGAAGCAACGCCTGTCACTGAGCATAGCCCTGGACCCCCAGCACTTCCTGGCCCTTTTGGCTGAGGACCCCTGGACATCCTGCCTCCATGGAGGGGCTCCTTTTCATGGCAGAAGGCTGTGGACTCTGGGGCCCGAATGGGGCTACCTGTTTGATCAAGCAAAGCCAGAAATGAGGCCAGGCAGCGCTGGTGGTGGGCGGCACCTCCCAGGTGCCGTTCACTGAGTGGTGTTGATGTGGTACCCAAGGCCTCCAGAGACGGATTATCCAATCTTCCCTCCTCCTTCTACAGATGGGGACACTGAGACCCAGAGGTGTTGGGGCCGCTGTCCAGATGCATCCAGCCGTGAGGAAAGCTTGGACTTGAACCAGAATCTTCCCATTGCTAACCCAGGACCCTCTGTCCTCTGCCCTGGGTTGCATCTTCCCAGAGGGCTTTGGAAACACCCTGGAGAATGAGCCGTGGGGGTGGTGACATAGAGAACAAAACTGGCTAAGTGGTTGCCCACCCCCCACCCTGAGTCTTGTGACCCTCCAGCCCCTAGCGAGCATCCCAGGTTGTGGAAGCATCACACCAAAGTTCCCTGGAGGGCAGGTTACTCGAAGATCTGGGTCAGGTGATTCAAGGAAGGAAGATTTCCGTGCCTGTGATGGAACAAACTTTAAGTCTGGGTTTAAACTCATCAGAAGTGTGCTGGGGCGGCATTTCCCACTGCTATACGGAGGGGAATGTGAGCCCATCTACAGAAAACACTTTGCTGCCAGGGGACTTTGTGAGCTGTGCTCCTGGCTGCCCAGGGACTCTGCAGATGAAATCTGATCTTCCCTTTGAGTATAAAATTCCAGTTCGTCAACTCAAAGCCTCCCTTTGAAAGACTGAAGAGGCTGGCGCTTTCCCTGGTCTTCAAAAGGTAAGTGGGTGGAGCAAGTCTGATGGGGGAAAATTGGTTCCGGAGATTAATGTGGTGGGCAGGATGCAAGCCCAGTGCGACTGCAATTTCTTTCAGCATGAATGATGCAGGTGGAGAGGGGGCAGGACAGAAGCTGAGAGACGCTGGGCCTCCGATTAGCCTAAAGAGTCACAAAAGTTTTCTGCATACAGGTCTTTTGTCTCCTTAGGTAGGTTTATTCCTAGGTATTTTATTCTTTTTGATGCAATGGTAAATGGGAGTGTTTCCTTAATTTCTCTTTCAGATTTTTCGTCATTAGTGTATAGGAATGCCAGAGATTTCTGTGCATTAATTTTGTATCCTGCTACTTTACCAAATTCATTGATTAGCGCTAGGAGTTTTCTGGTAGCATCTCTAGGATTCTCTGTGTATAGTATCATGTCATCTACAAACAGTGACAGTTTTACTTCTTTTCCGATTTGATACAGATTGCCAGCAAATACATGAAAGGATGCTCAACATCACTAATCGTTAGAGAAATGCAAATCAAAACCACAATGCGGTGTCACCTCACACCAGTCAGAATGGCCTGCATCAAAAAATCTATAAACAATAAATGCTGGAGAGGGTGTGGAGAAAAGGGAACCCTCGTGCACTGTTGGTGGGAATATAAATTGATACAACCACTATGGAGAACAGTATGCAGGTTCCTTAAAAAACTAAAAACAGAACTATGATATGACCCAGCAATCCCACCACTGGGCATATACCCTGAGAAAATCATAATTCAAAAAGAGTCATGTACCACAATGCTCACTGCAGCGCTATTTACAATAGCCAGGACATGGAAGCAACGTAAGTGCCCATCAACAGATGAATGGATAAAGGAGATGTGACACATATATACAATGGAATATTACTCAGCCATAAAAAGAAACAAAATTGAGTTATTTGTTTTGGATGGATCTAGAGTCTGTCATACAGAGTGAAGTAAGTCAGAAAGAGAAAGACAAATACAATATACTAAAGCATATATATGGAATCTAAAAAAAGAAAATGGTTCTGAAGAACCTAGGAGCAGGACAGGAATAAAGACACAGACACAGAGAATGGACTTGAGGACATGGGGAGGGAGAAGGATACGCTGGGACGAAGTGAGAGAGTAACATTGACACGTATATATGCTACCAAATGTAAAACAGATAGCTAGTGGGAAGCAGCTGCATAGCACAGGGAGATCAGCTCGGTGCTTTGTGACCACCTAGAGGGGTGGGATAGGGAGGGTGGGAGGGAGACGCAAGAGGGAGGGGATATGGGGATATATGTATATGTATAGCTGATTCACTTTGTTATACAGCAGAAACTAACACAACATTGTAAAGCAATTATACTCTAATAAAGATGTTAAAAAAAATAAGTCACAAAAGTCTTTTGGGGTCTCCTCTTTGGAAGCCCCTGGCAGAGAAGGAAGACTTCATGTGGAGGTGGGGTTCTTAGCTTTTTGAAACCGTAGAATCTTCTGGCTGTCTGGCAAAACTCATGACCGTTTCTCTGAATAATGAATTGATGACATAAAACACAGATTTTAGAGGTAATTAATTATACTGAAATCCAGCTGTCAAAATAGTAAAACAGTTGTGATACTGTGGCATACATGTGCTTCTTTATTAATACATTAGATATTTTGAGGTATCTGCAGGTCATAGGTACTGTGAATACACCACCGTGTAATTTTTTGTCTGCAGTCTTAATGGAAGGAAATGCTGCATCTTAGTTAGAGGTTCATGAAAATACAGATGCACACGCCCACGGAGGTGGATGTATAATAAGAAAATAGTCTGAGACAAAGTCTCAGAAAAGGTTAGTGTTTTGAATAAATTGATTGCAGTAAGGTTAAATGGAAAGATAAATAATACCCTTGTTTGCTTTATGAGATCTTTTTTTCTCGGTCTTTTAAAAACGTTTTAACACGGTAAAATGTGTTAAATATATAGTTTGTAATAAAGATACCTTTTTATTTATTTATTTTTATTTTAAATTTTTTTTTGCGGTACGCAGGCCTCTCACCGCTGTGGCCTCTCCCGTTGCGGAGCATAGGCTCCGGACGCGCAGGCTCAGCGGCCATGGCTCACGGGCCCAGCCGCTCCGCGGCACGTGAGATCTTCCCGGACCGGGGCACGAACCCGCGTCCCCTGCATCGGCAGGCGGACTCTCACTCAACCACTGTGCCACCAGGGAAGCCCCCTTTTAATTTAATTTTATTTTTCAGCATAGGAGGGAAATGATACTTATTTTTCCCTCTGTTAAGCCACAGCTGAGGTGTAAGTGTACTGTTTGGTTCTCATGAATTGGACCTATTATATCCCAGGTGGGAGAGACACCCCCCCCCCATAAGGAAATGATCTCTTGAAGGCTAGATGCTCCTCCCCCCACCCAGAGTCCACGTGGACTGGGTCTGGGGGAAACTCTGTGGAGTATGAAGCTCTACTACTTATTATGGGTGACCATAGATTTCACTTGAGCCTCATTTTTCACAAGCTATAGAGTGGGGATTGTAATCCAAACCCCACGGGGATGTGATGCGGAGTAGAGGCTAGACAAATACGAGTTCCCTTGTGGTCCTGTAGCTGTGCAGTGCCCTCTCCTTTAACTGCAAGACTCCCCCCGACCCCCAGCTTTACCAAGGTATAATTGGCAAATAAAAATTGTATGTATTTAACGTGTACAACGTGATGGTTTGATAATACGTATACATTGTGAAGTGATTACCACAGTCAAATTAATTGACACGTCTATCACCTCACATTGTTATTTCTTTTTTTCCATGTGGTGAGAACACTGAGGGTCTATTCTCTTAGCAAATTTCAAGACTGCAATGGAGTATTATTAACTATAGTTGCCAAGCTGCACATTACATCCCCAGAACTTATTCATCTTATAACTGAAAGTTTGTACCCTTTGACCAACCTCTCCCCATTTCCCCCAGCCCCCAGCCCCTGGTAATCATGATTCTACTCTCTGGTTCTATGAGTTCAACTTTTTAATATTTCACATGTAAGTGAGATCATTCAGTATTTATCTTTCTCTGTCTGGCTAATTTCACTTAGCATAATGTCCGCCAGATTCATCCATGTTGTTCCAAATGGCAGGTAATCCTCCTTTTTTATGGCTGAATAATATTCCATTATGTGTATGCACATACCGTATCTTCTTTATCCATCCATCTATAGAGGGACATTTATGTTGTTTCCATATCTTGGCTATTATGAATAACACTGCAATGAACGTGGAGTGCAGATATCTCTTTGAGATACTGATTTCATTTCATTTGGATATATACCTGGTAGTGGGATTGTTGGATCACGTGGTAGTTCTACTTTTTAGTTTTTTGAGGAACCCCCATAATGTTTTCCATAATGGCTGTACCAATTTACATTCCCACCAACAGTGCACAAGAGTTCCCTTTTCTCTACACCCTTGTCAATACGTATCTGTTGTCATTTTGACAATAGCCATCCTAACAGGTGTGAGGTGATATCTCATTCTGCTTTTGACTTGCATTTCCCTGATGATTAGTGATGTTAAGCCCCTTTTCATGTACTTGTTGCCCATTTGTATGTTGTCTTTGGAAAAATGTCTTTTGAGGTCCTTTGCCCATTTTAAAAATGGGTTATTTGGGGTTTTTCTTATTGTTTGTTTATTTTTTTGCTATAGAGTTGTGAAAGTTCCTTGTATATTTTGAATGTTAACCATTTATTGGATATATGGTTTGCAAATATTTTCTCACATTCTGCAGGTTGCCTTTTAGTTTTGTTGATGGTTTCCTTTGCTGTGCAGAAGCCTTTTGGTTTGATGTAATCCCATTTGTTTATTTTTGCTTTTGTTGCCTGTGCTTTTGGTGTTATATCCAAAAAAATCAATGCCAAGATCAATGCCAGGGAGCTTTCCCCTATGTTTTCTTCTAGGAGTTTTATGGTTTCAGGTCTTATATTTGTCTTTAATCCATTTTGAGTTGATTTCTGTGAGTGGTGTAAGAGTTCAGTTTTATTCTTTTGCATTGGATAGCCAATTTTTCAAACACCATTTATTTATCCCTTAGCCATTGTGTATTCTTGGCATCCTTGTCAAGGATTAGATTAGTTGACCATATATGTGTGGTTTTATTTGGGTTTTATCTGGGTACTCTATTCTATTCCATTGGTCTATGTGTCTGTTTTTATGCCAGTACTATACTGTTTTGATTACCATAGCTTTGTAATATAGTTTACAATCTTCTTTCTCAAGATTTCTTTAGCTATTTGGGTCTTTTGTGGTTTTATAAGAATTTGGGGATTGCTTTTTCTATTTCTGTGAAATATGCTGTTAGAATTTTGATAGGGATGACTGCAAGACTCTTAGTTATCCTCACGCTCTGGAGGTGGGTTGTATTTATTGGTGCCACATGACTCAATTGAATAATTCTTTACTGAGAATCTATAAGGACATGTATATGCTCCAGATTGGGAGCTCCGAAAGTGGGGGTGGGGAAGCACAAAGATCATGGAAAATATTTTATTTACATCTCCTAGAAACTTTTACATCTAAGCATACAGTAGCTATGATGTTCTTAGCATCTACTAGGATTAAATGTGCCAAGTGCCTCTCTGTGCCTCAGTTTCCCCTTGACAAAATAGGAATACTACCAGTGTCTACCTCCTAGGGATATTAGGAAGGGTCAATGAGTAATATTAGAAAGTGTTTAGAATGGCACATATTACTGATTCTGTGCTTGCTAAGTAAGTACATAGTCCCTTACCTGGGTAGCATTTTTGCAAAGTTTACAGCTTCCAGTTGTCAGATGAGGAAACTGAGGCTTGAGCCTGAGATTGTTGGCATTTGTCAAGGGAGAGGGACTCTACGATCTCAGTCTGATCAGTCAGGGGCGCCGTCAAAGATCCTCAGAACCAGAAGGATGCATGGGGTTGTCTAGGCCACCGATGCTAGACTGTGCTGTACCTTCCCACCCTCATCCACAGTGTTCTCCCAGCCCCACTCACCACACTGGCCTCCCCTTGGTTCTTTGAATACATTCAAAGTATTTCCACTGCAGAGCCTTTGGACATGTTGAACTGTATGCTTGGTTCAGTGCTCCTAGAGCTTAGCTCTCAGCTCAGGTGTCTTGATCCCACGGAGGCTTTGCCTGGCCACCATAACTTCACTAGCCTCTCTCCCACTACTAGGACATCACCATTTTAATATCTTATTACATTTATTTTTGTTTACTTGGCTCTTACCTGTTTCTCTTCCCTCCCCATCAGAATATAAGCTCACATACAGCAGGGACTTTGCTCATCACTATTTTTCTGCCTTCAGTCAGTGCTTTGAACAATACAGATTCTCAGGTATTTACTAGTTGACTGAGTACTACACCCCTAAGGGCTGTTCAGCTTTGGCTCATACGCACATGTTGTCAGGGAGCTCATTCCTTCCTGAGGCCATCTGTTCTGCTGTCTGCGGCTTTGACTGTTAGAAAGTTCCTTCTTTAACTGGATCAATTCTGCCCTTTTGGTATGCACAGACTAAGTCTCTTTCTGTCACCTTTGGAGGTGAGGCCAGTTGGTGATCCGATTTTTGGTTTGTCAGAAGATTCTCTTTTTCCTTTCCTTTTCCTCTTTCACATGGCCTCTCAGGTAAGACCAAAAAAAATGGAGGTTGTCCCCCATTATCTTCCAAAGGTATCCACAGATGGCTGACTGCCCACTGTTGAATGCAAATACTTGTCCTAACTAGGGGTGTGTTATAGAACAGAAAGCCACTCAGTTTAACTTCAGTCCAAGAATGAGAAGGAAACTAGGATAAAAAGATCCATATTTCTAGAGGCTTCTTGTGTTGTTATTAATAGATTTCCTGTGGGGGTGAATAGGTTCAGTGGTCAAAGTCTGAACACACTGGGTTTCACTGAGTTAAACTTTCCTGTAGATCTTGGATTCTTTCCTATAACTCTTGCCAGAATCTTTGAGATGCAGTGGGGCCTGTGATTTCTACGAGGGAGTCACAGTTTATGAATTGCCCAAACCCATTCACCTTAGGAATATTTTCATTCAACACCCATGAACATCTCACGAACCACAGATGTCCAGGGTTTCTGATTTTGGAAATACTTTCCTAGGTGTTTCTTCCGCTTTTCTAGCCAAGATCTCATGATTCTAAAGAGGAACCTTCTAGAGACAGAACACTTTTCTCTTACAAAATCCACAAGGATAGGCCTGCCTTGCCCACATCGGATGAAGGACCAGGCACGCGAATGGGGCCCTAAAAATTTTCCTCTTTTCCCATCACCCTGGGAGGCCATCTTTCCTCCTTCTCCTCTGTTTTCATTCCCCACCCCCAACCAGGTTCTTAGTTTATAACCCCTTTGGAATAACATCTCAGGATTCTTGGGGAGATAAGGATCACCAGGGAATTGTTTGAGAGCTGTAAATGACTTAAATTGGTTAGGATTCTAATTATCACGAAATGGCTTCATTGCCTCCTGCCGATAACGGGGCTGTAACCTTCCTCCCCTGGGGAGTACAGGTCCCCACCCCAGGGGTCACACACCGGTCAGGGCCCTGGCAGCTGGGGAAGAAGAGAGAGGCTTTCTTCCCCCCCACCCCGCCGCTGGCTCCAGGAACGGCTAGGAGCAGCCTGGGCTGATGACAGCCCGGGTGGTGGTCCCACAGGGACCCTGTCGGCAACTCCCCTCCCTCTGTCACCCCCTCGACTTCCTGGGGACCTTGGCAGGCCCCTGCCACTCTTGCCACTTGGACTGCCCTTCTATTCCGTGTGGAATCCTGGCGCCTAGTCCCATTTCTTTATTCTGTTGTCCAGAGTTTACCACGGTGGGGCTTTGTGGGGAAAAGCGTCTGTATAACTAGTCATAATGCTGGATTTATTCGTTCATCTATCCATCCTTCGTCAAATATTTATGGGGCATGTACCTTATGCCAGACAGTGTACTAGAAAGGAAAACAGACTCTATGAATAAGGGGAGTAGTGTATACACATACACCCTTTATACATTCATAGTATAAAAAATAGTATATATACATATGCACATATATGTACATATGTATACTGTATATGTTATAAACATATATAACATATACATTTGTTTAAAGCTTTGACATCGGGCAAGTCTGAGTTGAAATCAGACCTTTGCTGTGTGACATTCAGTTGCATCCCCCTCTGACACTTATGGTGCCTGTGTCATAGGACTGGGGTGAGAATTAAAGCATTTGGCTCATATAGGACCCTCCATACATGGAGGCCACTATTATCACAATAAAGGTACACAGAGTTGTGGGAGTGAAAAGGAGGAATCATTTTAAAAGGTAATTTATAACTTATCTTTGATATCTATCTAGAGAGATATGCATGTAACAGCCACCAGCAGATTCTGAGCAATTACTTCAAAAGAGAGATCAAGAGCAAGGCGGGCAGGGCAGCGTTTGAGTGGGGCCTTGAAGCATGAGTAGAATTCCAATAGCTGGGTAGAGGGGAGGGCATTCCTAGCCAAGGAAAATGCAGGGCAAAGGGTGTGAGATAGGAATGTACCTGATGTGTTCCAGGACCCTCAGATGATTTAGTGTGGTTGGAATGCGGGGCTCACCAAGGGCTGCAGGAGAAGAGGGAGTCAGAGAGGTGAGGGAGAAGGGACCTTTGGAAAACCTAGTTCCTGTGTTCTTTGCATTGGCCTTAAACTTCTCTTCCTGTAATTCCTGTATTGGTCCTGCTGCTGCCCTCTGGGGTGCTTGCACAGAGCGAGTCCTCCCTCTTTCTCCTGACAAGCCCTTCAAACCTTGGATTTCCTGGAATCCCTCACCTGTGTCCCAAACATACCCGGTGCTTTCATGTGACCCTCAGGAGACCTGACTTTTAGAACCTGTGCTCCTGTTCCTTCCAGGTCATTTTTTTTTTCTGCTCTGCACTCCCTCTTTTAAATGAATGGCTTCTGGATTAAAATTTCTTTATTAGGAAACATTTCTAGCATATACAAAACTAGAGACGATAGCTTATGAACTCCCACACGCTCATCAATAATTTTCCACAACTATGATCATTTTTGCCAGTCGTTTTCTCTGTTCTCTCCTCCTCTGTTTTGTTTTCTGAAGTAGTTTGAAGCAAATCCCAAACATTACATCTTTTGATGCATAAGATTTTAGTATGCATCACTAACAAAGGAAGGATGTTAAAAACCTGACCATGTTATTTTGACAGTCAACACAACAGAAAATTTCAGTATCCTCTATTACTCATGTTCAGAGTTCCTTGATTGTATTCGAGATTTTATGATTAAAAAAATCAAGGTCCAGAAAGGATTCATATATTGCCTTTGCTTATGATATCTCCTGTTTCTTTTACTCATTAACAATTCCTCCCGTCTCTTCCATGTTACAGATTTGT
Source organism: Globicephala melas (assembly GCF_963455315.2). NCBI lineage: Eukaryota > Metazoa > Chordata > Mammalia > Artiodactyla > Delphinidae > Globicephala > Globicephala melas. Next base: position 12,379,061 of record NC_083323.1, read on the forward strand.
TGGAGAAACACAATCACTTGTTCTGTTGACTATCCCATATTCTGAATATGACTAATTGCTTCTTCCTGGCATTTAATTTAATTTATTCTTCTATTGTCTATACTTCCTGAAACAGGTAGTTAAGTCTACAGCATAATTGGAGTCAAGTTCTTTTTTTTTTTTTTTCTTTTTTAGGGGAGAACAATTCACAGATGGTGGCGTGTGTTCCCCACTGCCTGATGTTTAGGGGTCACACAAGGAGTGTTGTTCCACTGTTAAATGAGGCGGAAACTGATGGGGGTTTAGATGGTGTCAGTCTGATCTCTCTATAGGTCGTCTCTTCTGGACATCTCTTCTGTCTACCCTTCTCTCTTAAAAAGAGGCACCGAGGGGCTTCCCTGGTGGTGCAGTGGTTGAGAATCTGCCTGCTAATGCAGGGGACACGGGTTCGAGCCCTGGTCTGGGAGGATCCCACATGCCGCGGAGCAACTAGGCCCGTGAGCCACAACTACTGAGCCTGTGCGTCTGGAGCCTGGGCTCCGCAACAAGAGAGGCCGTGATAGTGACAGGCCCGTGCACCGCGATGAAGAGTGGCCCCTGCTTGCCACAACTAGAGAAAGCCCTCGCACAGAAACGAAGACCCAACACAGCAAAAATAAATTAATTAATTAATAAACTCCTACCCCCAACGTCTAAAAAAAAAGAGGCACCAAGAAAGGGCTGCATCAGTCCAGCTGTTGTTGGATTATAGAAAAGAAGTATCACCCACACCCCTAATTCTGTACCTCATACTTCTGTTCATGCAGCGAAAGCCTCCCTTAACTCACTCTGGGGCTGCAGCACACGGCTAACTCCCACTAAGCTCACTTAAAAAAAAAAAATCTATTTATTTATTCACCGTTGGCTGCGTTGGGTCTTCGTTGCTGCGCATGGGCTTTCTCTAGTTGTGGCGAGCAGAGGCTACTCTTCGTTGGGGTGTTCAGGCTTCTCATTGTGGTGGCTTCTCTTGTTGCAGAACATGGGCTCTAGGCACATGGGCTTCAGTAGTTGTGGCACGTGGGCTCAGTAGTTGTGGCTCGCAGGTTCTAGAGCGCAGGCTCAGTAGCTGTGGCACACGGGCTTAGTTGCTCCACGGCATGTGGGATCTTCCTGGACCAGGGCTCGAACCTGGGTCCCCTGCATTGGTAGGCAGATTCTTAATCACTGCGCCACCAGGGAAGCCCTAAGCTCACTTTGAGTAAATCCCCTAAGCCTCTTTTTCATGGGTTACTGATAAGCCACCTCTCTTTCTTCAGGAACTTTCCCATTTGGTTTTTTGGTCTGAAGTAAACCTTATATTTATACAAATAAACCTTATATATCTTCTACATATATAACATTTATATATGTATTATATTATTCAAAGTGAAGTTTTGTTTTGTCTCAGCCAACTCTTCAAGGTTCGTTTCCATTGTGATTTTGTCATTATAGGAAGGCTGATAGGAGAAGGGACTGCTGAGAGCCTTGATTTTAGCTCCTTCACTTTATAGATGAAGAAAATGAAGTATAGAGAAATTCCCTTTCTTGAATTAAGTTGCTCAGGGTCACGCACCGTGGGGCAGACAGTTATGCTGGTGACCCCTGCTGAACCACACTTCTGGGTGGTCACTCGATTATGTAGCCTCCGCCCACATGGGGGAGTGGTCATGTGACTCTCCGGCCAATGAGACATTAGCAAGCAATGTTAGCAGAGGCTCCGTGAGCACTTAGGTACTGGTGCATGTCTTCTTGGAAGGGTCACTCTGGCGATGCCAATGGGGAGGGACCTCCAGTGGCTGAGAGCACAGGGTGATGGGGCTAGAGAGACACCCAGGTAGCTGTCCACAACCTGCTGCTCCATGAAGAAGGACAGCAGAGGGTTGAGCTTCTCTGGAGCATCTGAAAGCTTCAAATACCTAATGATATAAGTATAAACTCAAGGCTTCAACCTCGACTTCAAGCAAATGAACCAACAAAGATCAAGACATGCTCTTGAGGGCCTGGAAGTGAGGACTAGAGACCCCAGATGCAGTAGCATGGTTTGAGCATGGCGTGGGACACACAGGGTGCTCAAAACCACAACCAGATCCATTCCTTGGTCACGGTGCTTTGAGGATCTTCACGAGGGCTTTAGTATAAATAGCTGGGCATTGCTATTAGGAAACAGAGCCTGCCCTTGATAGTTTGCTGAGTTGAAGTCTGCAGAGAAAGCTCCACTGAGTTCTCCTTCCAGGTTGCTTGTGGGTTCAGCCATCTGCAGCCCATCCTTTTGTTGTCTTTATGCAATAATGCTGGGATTACAGCATCCATTCAGGTACTGTCTGAACAGGTACCTGGATTGGGTAGGTGACTCCTCTATCTAATTGCACCAAGGAAGATGTTGGAATCTAGCTTGATTCATGTTTTATGGAGCCTAAGTTTTATGCAATTCAGGGGACCTTTTCAAAGCAGGAGAATGCAATATTACAAGTATCAAATTCAGTCCAAGATCTTGGAAGGGACCCGTACAAAGGAGGAACCTCCAGAATGAAGTTTCATAGCTTTTCAGTAAATCCACCTCTGCTCCCATTTATGTAACAATTCCTTCAGCCAAAGCGTTCTTTCTCCTACTTCTTTACCTCTCACACTCCTACTAATACTTGAAGTATAAGTAAAACGTTCCCTTCTCTGGAAGCCTCTGGTTTCCCTAGGCAGATTGAATCACCTCAATACGGTGCTCCCACACCGCTCCATTTAACTCATATCCCCCCAGATCCTAATGTTCTGTCTAACCTAAGTGTCTGTCCTCTCCTGCCAGATCCACTCTTGACGCCAGGGACTGTGTCTTCTTGTTTTTGTTTCTCTAGGACCCAGAAGAGGACTCTGTAAGTGTTTATGGGATGGATAAGCCCTTGTCGAATCCTGGAGACTACCCATTCCTTTGTAAGACTCAAGGTCAACTACTGGCTTGATAAAGCTGGAACACGCCCAGCATGGAGGAGAAACAGTGAAGGAAAACTGTGGTCAGAGGTCTTTACTACACACACGCGCGCACACACACACACACACACACACAGATTCACAGCTTCCCAAGGTGCTACCAAAGGGCAGGGCTCTGTTGTAAGAAGTAGAAAAGTCCTTTCGTGTGATGCAGCGAGTTCTTTCTGCCCATCCACTGCATTTAACTCCAGGTCAAGGAACCAGACGATTAGCTGGAGTGACTTAGCCCTGAGGGGGACCAATTTTTTTAGCTGAGACCCCAGAGAAAGATTAGCAACAGCTTCCATTTAGAACCTTTCTTTGCAGAGCCTGAGGCTCATGGCAAACACTTTCATTAACCCTGATCTTTTCGTTAACACTGAACCTTTGTGGGGGTAGGGGAAGGGGTCAGTGCTTATTCGAGCCAATTTCCGGCTAGAACCCCGGGGACCAGAGAGAAAGTGAGTCAGTGTCTCCTGGGAGCTCAGGTGACGAGTTGGGCTCAGACCTTGGCTTTCTGAGGAACTAAGACCATCAGAACTGGAAGGGGCCCCAGGAGCCACATCTTGACCAATGTTATTTTAGAGTGGAGGAAGCTGAGCTGTCCAGACGGGGAGCAAATTGGCCACTGCTGCTCATGATGGGGACGGGACCAGAGCTGAGGCTTCCTGAATCCCAAGTCAGAAGTTTGTTTTATACCATGAAAGTCTGGATAAAGAGCACCTAGAGACCCGCTGTGGAAGATGTTAAGCCTAACCAGCGCCCTGGGAGGGGAGAAGGAGGAAGAGGCAGATGACCTGCCACTCATTGTCTCCGTCTTCGGGGGCTTGTTATGTTTTAACTAAATGATTCTCCTCCTTTGTGTACAAGAAAAAGAATTTGTTTATTTGGTTGCTCTTGACTCCCAGCCTGGTTTTTAGAGAAATCATGGCAAAGGAGATAGGGCCATAATTCTGGATTCAGAAGGCCTGAGTTCAAGACCCAGCTCTGTGCTTTCTGACCTTGTCGCCCTGGCAAGTCACTGCCTGTGTGGTAGCCACAGTTGTTTTGAATGATCAGACACCCATTTCCAACCTTCTCCTCCATCGCCAGCCTCCATCAAACAAACATGCTTGGAGAATCTAAATATTTGTTCTCTCACCTTCCCTCGCATCTAGGTGTGGCTTTTTGCAAAGTTTTGGCTACACAGTCTTAAGTGGAAGTCTGCTGGGGGGTTTCTGGGAGGGCTTTTTTTTAATCTATTTTTTTAAATTGAAGTATAGTTGATTTACAGTGTTGTGTTAATTTCTGCTGTACAGCAAAGTGACTCAGGTATACACATATGTACATTCTTTTTAATATTCTTTTCCGTTATGGTTTATCCCAGGATATTGAATATAGTTCCTTGTGCTATACAGTAGGACCTTGTTGTTTATCCATTCTATATATACTAGTTTGCATCTACTAACTCCAAACTCCCACTCCATCCCTCCCCCACCTCCCCTCCCCCTTGGCAACCACAAGTTTGTTCTCTATGTCTGTGAGTCTTTTTGTTTTTCCTGATAGAAGAGACAGACATCACTGACGCTGCTTTCTTTGCTTCTTCCTAATTGAGTGCAGATGTGATGGCTGGAGCTGAAGCAGTCGCTGTGTGTCCATGGGAGAAAGGTCAAGTGAATCGTACACATGCTGGCCATACCTCCAGGTTTCTTGTTAGACGAGAAACCCAAATTCACATTGGTATAAGTTACTGTTGGTTTCTTGTAGCTGAAAGCATTCTTATGTGGTATAAAATAGATAAACTTTTAGGTTATCTCTAGTGAATGACTATTATTTGTCAACCCAGAATCCATTTCCCTTTCTTCTGGTAGCAGCATCCCAGTTTTCCCAGGGGATCCCCTGTTCCTCTACTGTCAATCCACATGGTTGGGGGTGGAGCTGACTTCACCTCTGGCTGTACCCTAGGGTCCGTCAGAACGGTTCACACCCTCCCCTCAACCTTCGGGATAGACAGATTGAGGGATGCTTTGTGCCTTGGGAGTGGCTAGTGGCACCCAATGCCAGGACCTTTGTGATAATCCTGGGAAAGGGAGACTCTTCCCCTCAGACCTGAGAGGCTGGCTGACGCAGAGGAAAGCAGAGCGGAGAGATGGGAATGAGGTGGAGACATAACTGGATTTTAGATGCAGCCCCACTCACACTCTTCAGTTACTTGAGCTGACTCTTCCGTTTCAGGAGTCCAGACTTAGTGACGAGGTGGGGCCACTTAGCTTTAAACAATAGTTGTCACCAGAGCAGGGGCTCAGATCCTTGTCGAAAGTGAATCCATGTTTTGCCGAATTCTGCAGATGATCTGCTTACGAGACAGAACGCAGTCCCTGGGCTCCTCTTCCTTATTTGCCCTGTTAACATCTTGCTCAGAAATTTACTAGAGGATTTCTGTCAAGCCATCGCCGCTGTTCCTATGCGGATCTGCCCTCTTATTAGACCACCATGCAGCAAATCAGCTTCTTGGTCTGATGGCCATAAAAGGTCTTTTCCACCTGACCATCTTCTGCATTTATTCCCCTGAGATTACATTAAAATTCCATCCTACAGCCAAGAGCTCTTGGCCCGGCACCTTCTGTTCTCAGATTCCGAGCCTGCCTGCTCCGTGTTCTTTTATTCTGTGAATGAACTTGATCTCCGTTGGATTTTGTCCCAGAGCTCCTGGTCCACTTCTCCTTGTGCCCTGAGTCTGCCCTCCCCGCCTCCAGAGGACGCTTTCCAGACCTCCATCCCCTCCTATGATTCTCTGCAGTGGCTTATTGGGTGATCCCCCTGTGCCCACATGGGACCCCTCCAGCACCAGAAGAGGCAGAAAAGCATTTTCTTTGATAGCAAGAGGGCATGTTGTAAAGCACAAGAGAAGTGAGAAAAAGCAACCATTGTCCTGTTATTTGTTAACATTTAATTTCTAAAAGTATATACTTAGGGCAAAAAATTCAAACACTGCCAGGCATCAGGGAAAACAAATATTCCTCTCTCCATCATGTGAGACCATCAGCCCACTCTCTGGAAGTAATTGCTGTCAGGGTTTTTTTTGTATTTGTCTAGGAACTTTCTAGATATATAGATGTGAGTACGCACACACACATAACAAATATTGAGTGTCTACTATGTGCCAGGCCCTGTTTTGTTCACTGTTTGGGGAATACAGCAGTGTACAAATCAGATAATATCCTTGAACAGTAGAACTTTCATTCTACTGTTGGGAGATAGACAATAAATAAAGAAATGCATAATATGTCAGGTATTGATAAGCACTGTAAAAATTAAAAAATTGGGTAAGGGGTAGGGAATGACAAGGTGTGTATGTGCGTGCTCTCTTAGGTAGGATGGCCTGAGGGGGGCTGTCTGAGTACTATTTGATTGAGGGAGTGAGCCAGGCAAATAGCTAGAAAAGGATGTTTCAGGCAGTGACAGGAAGTGCAAAAGCCCTGGGGTAGGATTGTATTCAGCACTGTAGAGCAGTAGCTGGTAGGAGGCCAGCAACGCCGGAGCAGGGAGCCCTGGGGAAGATGATGGGAGCCACGGAAACTTCCGTGTTGGCCACGGGAAGGACTTTTTGACTTTATTCCACGTGAGGCAGGGAAGAACTTGAGGGTTTGAGTCATGATCTGACTCACATTCTCCCAGCATCCCTCTGGCTGCGGAGTGAAGAATAGAGCCCAGATGGGGCAAGGTGAGCACAAGGAAACAGTGAGGAGATGCTCGTGGCTGGCATCAAGGAGGTGGAGTTGGATGCTGGGTTTGCTGCTTGATTAGAAAAGATAGTCATCAGACAAATATCATATGATATCACTTATATGTGGAATCTAAAAAAATGATACCAATGAACTTATTTACAAAACAAAAATAGACTCACAGACACAGAAAACAAAGTTACGGTTACCAAAGGGGAAAGGGAGGGGGAGGGATAAATTGGGAGTTTGGGATTAACATATACACACTACTATATATAAAATAGATAAACAACGAGGACCCACTGTTTAGCACAGGGAACTATATTCATAATAACCTATAATGGAAAAGAATTGGAAAAAGAAAATATATTTATAACTGAATCACTTTACTATATACCTGAAACTAATACAACTTTGTAAATCAACTATACTTCAATTAAAAATATATATTTATAAAGAAAAGATAGTCATCAAAATTGCTGTAAAGATCTGAGCCTGAGCAACTGGAAGAAAGGCATTGCCATGTGCTGAGGAGAAAGGCCGAGGAAGAAGCACGTTTGGGGTGGGGAGTGAATAGAGTTTGTTTTCAGACGTGTTAAATTTGAGAGTGATGTCAGGTGGCCGTGGCCTGCAGCAGCCTGAAGCAGGGTTTCGGTTCCCAGCCAGAGACTGAGGTCGGGTCGCAGCGGTGAGAGCGCCAAATGCTAGCCACTCGACCAGTGGCCAGTGACAAGGCCCTGGCCCTTCGGCTTTGCAGAAAAGAATTCCCACAAAGATGGAAAGTAGTGAAACAAGTAAAGTGTTTATTAGAAGAAAACAGAGTACAGTACGTGGGGATAGACACACGGGGGGGCTCAGGGAGGGAGAGAGTCGCGCTCTCGTGGTAGTTTAAATCACTTATTTGGGTCATTTCTTCTAGGTTTTCTTTGGCCAATCCTTTCGATTTGCCTGGTTCAGAGTCCGTATTTGGTACATCTCAGGATCCTCCCGGGTGTGTGCGCATCTCTTAGCCAAGATGGAGTCTACTGAAGAGGCCTATGGGTAGCTAGCATCACTTACTCTGGGGTGGCGCCCCCTCGCGTTTGACCTCCAAGGAGCTTTTCTGTGCATGTGTAGTCGGGGAGGTCTCCTGACTTTGAGAATGAGGAATATGTGGTCTCATGTTCTATCTGGGCAGGGCCCAGCCTCCTCCCTCGATTGTCCGGCTGTTTTCGTCTTGGAGTATCGGTCCACAGAGAACGAACTCCAACTGTTTGCCCCGGGGGCCCACCTATCTTCTGCCTCAAGATGACATTAGACAGTCAAGTGGAGGTGTCAGGAGCACTCAAGGAAGAAGTCTAGATGAGAAATTCATTTGGGTGTTACGGTGGATGGTAAGCAGGGCATGCACTTTGTAGCTCTTCCTGTCAAGAGGAGGACTGTTTTCCCACCCCTTGAATCCGGGCTGGCCTTATGACTTGCTTTCAGCAGTGGACGCAGTGGAAGTGAGAAGTGAATTCTCAGGCCAAGCCTCAAGAGCCCTTGTACCTTCTGCCTTTGTGCTGTTGGAATCCTGTGACCACACTACGAGGAAGCCTACTGAGGCCCAGTCACCCTGTGGCCTCAGCTAACAGCCTACCAGACCCAGGCCTGTCTGTGAGTAAGGCCACCTGAGATTCCCCCGGTGGCCACTGACCGACTAGCTGACCACAGACACAGGAGCAGGCCCAGCCGAGATCAGCTAAGTCAGCACCGACTAGACCGGGAGCCCGGTCAAGCCTGAGCCAAAGAGATCATTATTTCAAGCAACTAAGTGTTGGTGGGATTTATTACGGTGCAGAAACCATCACATTCTGATGATGTGTTTAAATATCAGGATATCTGATCTGTTTCTTACTCAACTGAGCCCATGATATTGTTCTGAAACATGCCTTTTCCATTCAGTGATGTGTCTAATGACAGTTTCCCATGAGGTGTATTTCAGTCTCTCTCATTATGTTTTTCTTTTTTCTTTTTTTTTAAACTTATTTATTTATCTATTTTGAGCTGTGTTGGGTCTTCATTTCTGTGCGAGGGCTTTCTCTAGTTGTGGCAAGCGGGGGCCACTCTTCATCGCAGTGCGTGGGCCTCTCACTATCGTGGCCTCTCTTGTTGCGGAGCATAGGCTCCAGACGCGGAGGCTCAGTAGTTGTGGCTCAGGGGCCTAGTTGCTCCGCGGCATGTGGGATCCTCCCAGACCAGGGCTCGAACCCGTGTCCCCTGCATTAGCAGGCAGATTCTCAACCACTGTGCCACCAGGGAAGCCTCTCTCTCATTATTTTTAACAGCTGGATGAATATGCTATAATCAGTTGTCTCAACCAGTGTCTTATTTTGGTGGTTTCCAGGGTTTGCTGTCACAAAGCCTTGGTGAACATTCTTATAGACGGTATTTATATCCATGTGTATTTATCAGATAAGTTCTTGCAAAAACAATGAGTCAAAGAGATGTGCATTTAGAATATGAGTAGTTGTGAAGTTATCGTCCAAAATAATTTATTAATTTATGTTTCCTTCTATATGAGAGTGACTTTCATCAAGCCCTTACCAACACTTTGAAATATTTGCCAGCCTGAAAGTTAAAAAAAATGTATTGCATTACTGTTTTACTTACTTTTTTTGTGTGTGGTACGCGGGCCTCTCACTGTTGTGGCCTCTCCCGTTGCGGAGCACGGGCTCCGGACGCGCAGGCTCAGCGGCCATGGCTCACGGACCCAGCCGCTCCAGGGCACGTGGGATCTTCCCGGACCGGGGCACGAACCCGTGTCCCCTGCATCGGCAGGCGGACTCTCAACCACTGCGCCACCAGGGAAGCCCTACTTACATTTTTAAATGATGGATGAGGTTGAGACTATTTTTGTATGTTTAGTATCTATTTATATGTTTTTCCTGGGAATCTCTTATTTCTGCTCTTTGCCCATTTTGTGTCTTGTTTAGCCTTTTAAAAAACTGAACCATCAAAGGTCAATGAATATTAAAGAAATGTTACTGTATTTCTAAACACTTTCTAGATGTAGACTTTTAAACTTGAGTTCTAGAGGAGTTTGAAAGGCAATAAATAATCATTTCCTAACATCATGGTGTTTTACAAGTACAAAACACTTGGCTATATCATCTAATATAATCTCATAGCTAACTTCTGAGGCAGGTCCTGGTATCCCCAGAGAGATTAAGTAACTTTTAGGTCAGGAAAAATTGTGAAAGACTTTGAAATAAGCATAAAAAGATTGTTCTGTCTAGCGCACTCTTCCAGAATTTCTGCCCCTTTCATTGTCTGTGAGCTATTTTTCCACTCTGTATAATTGTTGGAAACTGGCACTAATGCAAATGATACTTGTCTATAGAAATGCAAATGAATTGTGCCTGGTGGAGATGCCACTGATTACTTCCCTGTGGCCATTGACCCTTTCTGTCTCTGTAATTCATTTCAGCATTCCTGATTGCCTCTGCTTGTGTCTGTTCTTTGAATTCTCCTTTGAACTGTTATGATGTCTTACTGGTTCCCCCATTAATTAGTGAGTTAGATAAAACGTTGGCACGTGTTCATTTTATATTTATATGATCGTACTGAAACCAGGGGGGCAGGGGGCAGGGCACAACCTTTAAAAGAATGAGATAGCCGTTGAGGATACGACATAAACTGGTTAGAACCAATTAGGTCCAAAGTGGTGGAAGATTCGACTTCCAGTAGACCTTGAGCCTCATTATACGCTCATTGTAATACATTAGCATACGCTAAACGAGACTCCCACCAGTGCCATTACATAGAAGGCCAAAAAGTGGGCAGTGGCCCAATTCCTGGAAATCCCCACCCCTTCTCCAAAGTAGTTGGAATAATCCTTCCACTCATTAGCCTATGAAATTACCCAGCCCATAAAAGTTAACCACCCTAGTTTCTCTCTCCCTCTTTCTTAGGCTTTTCAGCACAGAGTGAGGCTGGCCTTCTAACTAGGCCCCTTGCACAAATCCTGGGGAGTTAAACTCTGAAAAGAGCTTACTCTCTAACCCTTCATTCAAACTAGAAATGACAACATCTCTCCCCAAGCCAGCAGAATAACCAAAGACACTAAATTCTGTTTAAATTTTTAAAGAAATGTTTCTATATTTCCTTCCCTCTTTAGGACATTCATATCAAAGCCAAACAGAATGTGTTAGACATGGGCCTCTTGCAAGGTCATTGAGCGAATGTTCTGCTTGCAGGGGGAGGTCAGTACCATTCCTTCCACCAACCTGGACTGAGCTTCAGGGCACAGAGCCTCAGCTGTTCATGTCAATATCCAGTTCCATTTATGAAGTGCTCAGTAGGTGAGCCCTTATGAATGAATGAACAAACCTCTCCTTAGTCTCCTCTGTGCCTCTGTTCTCACCATAGTTCATCTCACTAAAGTAAGGGCCAGAAGGACCCTCAGAAGTCACCTTGTCCAACTGCCTGTTTTACAAATGAGGCCCAGAGGGGGTGAGTGACTGGCTGGAGGTCACACAGCAAATTAGAGGAAGTACAGGTGCAAGAGGACGACCTCTTCCTTCCAGAGATCATCCTGAGACCTCCCACAGTGTCTGTCGCCTGAAGCAGGAGGGTGACATTGGCCAGGAAAGATGAGAGCTTCCTTTATTGGTCACCTTGCTGCTAAGTCCGATGCAACCTTCCAAGGGACAACCTCAGGGTGGCTTCCTGGGCTGTGGGTTGTCTTTGGATCGTGAGATTGATTCCCCCAGAGACCTGGGCACCTTCCCGCCACCTGCCTTCACCTGGAGAAGAGAGCAGCTCCACTAAGGAGAGGATGTCTGGTCCCTGTGTGGAAGTGGCACAGATGTTGCCCCATTTGGGGTGCGGAGGTGCAAAAAAAGCAAAGTGCAGGGATGCAGGTCTGCTGGATGATGAGAGGGCCCGGGAGAGGCTGTGTCTCCCACGGGTGGCATGGCAGGAGGGCGATCCGGGTGGGGAGCCAGGCAGAGGCCAGCTGACCTTGAGCCGGTAAATAGCAACCTGTGGGAGGAGCCAGCCTGGGCCGTGCAGGGGGCAGCAGCATGGGGCCCTGTCACAAGGAGAGGCCAGGAGAGAGAAGTGAGCCCTGAACTTTACCTTGGGCTGTCCCTCGGCTTCCCAACCTTTCCCGGTTACTCTCGGGCAGCTCGGAGTGGGAGGGGGGCCAGGAAACATCGTCCCCATCCCGTCATTTACAGCAACTGTTTGTTGTGGAAAAGTCACTTTGCTTCTCAGAGTCGAGTTTCTGCATTAGCAAAAAATGGATAAATTAAAAATCTTACCTCATAGGGTCACTCATGGCTTTGTACAAACCGTTACCCATAGGAGTGTCTATTCGTGTACTGCTGCCGCCCCTCTGTTTGGCATCTGGTACACATTCCAAATCTGTGTTGACTCAGTGGACAGCTAAACCTTAGGGAGCATTTCCTAGGTGATGAGCGGTCGTTTCATCCTCATCAAATCTATGACTGTCCTCTGAGGGGCACAGTGACTCTTCCAGGCCACACTGCTGCTAAGCGCAGAGCTGGGATTCGAACCGGGGCCACCTGACTCCCCAGCCAGTGGGCTCGACCTCCACGCACCGCCCTTTACTCTGTGATCCTGCTCCATAAACTGGGAAGTTTTGCATAAGTAATACACGTGGGTCCCCGGAGGAGGGAGAGGAGTGTGATTGGCACTCAGTGGAGGAGGACACGGGGACAGAGGCAGTGACTTCTCCAGCATCCGGGCCTACTATCTTTCTATAAGAATTGTTGCACTTTTTACTGTAGACAGAGCTCCGGAGGTCCCCAGCCACACCCCCTCTCCCGCCCGCGACCGCCCCCCGCCGTCCGCCTCAGCCACTCACGACCACGTCTGGGTTTGTGGGCGGGGCCAAGTCGGCCTCGCTCGGCTGCGGCGAAGCCCCAAGGCTGCTGGTCTTCTGCTTCCGCCATTTGGCTCGCTGATTCTGGAACCAGATCTGAGATGAAGGCGAGAGAGGATGGAGATAAGCAAAAGGGATTTTCTCCATCTAGTTCCTCCCTCCAAAATGCATAATGACGGCGCCTTCCAAGGGACCAACCCTTTACAGTAGGAAGCTCCATGGCATCCAGGATTTCTTTGGATCTGATCTGCCTTGAGAGAGGGGGCCGGGGATCACAACCTTCAATACCTGCAGAAGTGTGGGCTCATGGGATGGGGTGAAGCAGCTGGGTGCCATGTAACTGGGAGTGGTGGAGTCTGCGGTGAACAGTGGCTAAAGGGGGCAGCTTCTCAGCTTTAGCCAACAGTCACCATGTGGAAATGTGAGGCCAGCGTTGCAAGCTCATCCAAATTCTAAGGCAGAAATCTTGATTTTTATGTGAAAGCGCTGAGATTTAAGATACCGTGCAGTTCATATAAAACCCATCTAGGTTCTTTCCTGCTGGTGGGCCACTGGTTTGCAGCCCCATTGGGCCCCGTGGCATCTGTAGGTTGGTTGAATATTGGTGGTTCCCTGTGTTCACAAGTGCCCTGATTGTCCATGACATGCTGCCATCTGCACTTGGTCATACTGCCGAGGCAGATGCTGAATTCTGGGCATTACACTAGGTGCAGATGCTACCCACCTAGCTGGTGACTGTTTTCAAATAGGAAGAAAAAGGGGAGAAGTCCAGACAGGGGCGGTCGTTCACCAGAAGAACAGTAGGTTCCAGTGAAATGAAGGGTGGAATGTTGACATAGACCCTGGAGCAGATTTTGAATTTGAATGAGTCCATCATATATTTTTTTAAATTTTTATTGAAATATAGTTGATTTACAATGTTGTGTTAGTTTCAGATGTACAGCAAAGTGATTCAGTTATACATATACATATAAATATATATATTCTTTTTTAACGTTCTCTTCCATTATAGGTTATAAGATATTGAAAGGTGGATGGGGGGAGGGATAAATTAGGAGGTTGTGATTAACATATACACACTACTATGTATAAAGTAGATAATCAACAAGGGCCTACTGTGTAGCGCAGGGAACTCTACTCGATACTCTGTAATAACCTATATGGGAAAAGAATCTGAAAAAAGAATAGATATATGTTTATGTACAATTAAACCACTTTGCTGTACGCCTGAAACTAACACAACATTGTATATCAAATATACTCCAATATAAAATTAAAAAAATTATATTGTTCTGTTTTTCAAGGATTGCTTTTTTGTTTATTCATTAAAAGTGAAATTATAAAAAAAAAGATATTGAGTATAGTTCCCCCATTATATTTGTTAAAAAAAAATGAAGAGTGATTTAGAAAACTGTTTTAGAGAGAGTGCCAACATGTAACAGTTGGATTTGCTAGAGCGGTTCTTGCAGGACTGGGGATATGCAGAGGGCGAGGCATACCCCTAGTGAGTGACAAGGGGCTACTGTATCTCTAACCACAGAGGAAGCCATAGGCACTTGGGGGGAAAAAAATGCCAGATCACAGATTAGGTCTCTGACCATGGAGGGTCCTTGCCACCTCTCTGTGCTGCCTCCAAAGTGATGCCCATGTGTTCTAGGTCAGGGGTTGGCAAACTAGAGCCTTGGGCTTTCTCTGGCCTCCTACCTGTATTTGTACAACCCTTGTGCTAAGAATGGTTTACACATTTTTAAATGGTTGGGAAAAAAATCTAAATGAGAATAATATTTGGTAACACATGCAAATGATACAAAATTCAAATTTTGGTGTTCACCACTACAGTTTTATTGGAACATGCTCAGTTGTTACATACTGTAAACTACGGCTGCTTTTGTGCTACAAAGGTAGAGTTGAATAGTTGTGACAGTGACGTTATGGCCCCCCAAAGCCTAACTTAATTAGCATCTTGTCCCTTACAGGAAAAGTCTGTTGAGCCCCGGTCTAGATTGTCAAGACCTATTTTGTGAATGAGGCTGTGTGGTGGACGAGGTTCTGGAGCTACAGCCAAGTACAGAAGGAGGGAGTGGAAGCAGATATCTATGCTACCTCCGTGTCCATCCCCCAAGGTGAGAAACCATCTTATAACTATGGTGGCCTCATTTCCTGGAAGATGATATTTGGCCAGTATAACTGTACTCATGGGATAAAGCCAATGGAAAATTTCTGATGGGACAGCCCTAGAGGGTGCAGGATACATGGGATCTTACCCATGGCCCCAAGTGCACTGAGGTGGGGGGCCGAGGGCAGGGATGGCTGTACCTGTACCCGAGCTTCTGGGAGGTTGATCCTGGCTGCCAGCTGGTTGCGGACGTAGGCATCAGGGTAGTGGGTAAAGTGGAAGATCTTCTCCAGCTCATGCAGCTGCTCTGTGGTGAAGGTGGTTCGGATCCTCCGCTTGCCCTTCCTCTCCTCTGGATGGAAGAGGGTCCAAGTTGGGTTAGTGACCTTGGTCTCAGTGAAGCTTTTGTGCTGTCTTGTTCTACCTGTTCAACCCCTGTTGCCACTACTTGGCCTCTAGCTCCTTAGGTTTGTAGTTTTACAAGGTTCTCTTTCCTAGAAACTCTGCTCCTAGGCTGACCCCACTCTCCCATCCATCCTGGACAGTGTGGCCAAGATGACCTTCTAGAAACTTCTTTGATTGTCCTTTCTGCTGCTCAGATGCCTTCAGACAAATTTCCCTTGTCTGTAACAAGGAATGGTAAACCACAGCTTGGGGGCCACATCTGGGCCACTGTTTGTTTTTAGAAATAAAGTTTTATTGGAACACAGCCTGACCCATGGGTTTATGTATTGTCTATGACTGCTTTGGGCAGCCCTAGGCGACTTTATATGGCAGAGTTGAGTCGTCGAAACAGAGACGGCAAAAGCTAAAATAATTACCATCCAGCCCTTTACAGAAAAAGCACAGCAGTCAGCCCCTGACAGCCTGTTTCCAACCACATAACTAGTCTCGTGCCCACTCAGAGCCGCTGCATCATAGGTGGGGTCCTAGTGCAAAAGGAAAATGTGGGTTCAGAAAGAAAGCTTTTTCCTTTCTTCCTCTCTCTCTCTTGACTTGTCAGGGTGGTTTTTTATTTGCTACTTAAGGCCCTGCTCCCTTGGGCACAGGGATACTAATAGCATGAGTGTGGACCCTCACAGGGCCCACCCTTCAACTTGGTGCCGGGGTGCCTGTGCCTGACCTTGACCCTCCTCACATCCGTGCCCTTCCCTCCCCAATACCCCCAACACAGACGACAGAGGAGGCAGCAGTCACTGGGGAGGGGCGGGGAAACAGGTGGCTGAGAGCCCATCCCAGGGAAGCAGGGAGGCGGTGAGAGGGGCGCTGAGCCTGAGCTGAGGCTCCAGGCCCCTGGTACGTGCTTCGTGGTTCCACTGGATCGCGCTTGCGAAACACAGATTCAAACATAAAATCATGAAGAATTTCAAGAGGGTGACCATGAGCTTTAACCCGCAAGTGCCAGGCCTCCTTCTGAGCGCAGGGCCCTGTGCAACTACACTGGTCACACACAGGCCCATGAAGCTAGGCCTGCGTGCCCGTGCGTGTGTGTGTGTGTGGGTGTTTGTGAGAGAGAGACGGGAAATCAGGTATTCAGTTTGGACGTGTTAAATTTGAGATGCCTGTTGGCTATTCAAACAAATGATCAAATAGGCAGATGCTTATGTGTTTGGAGCTCAAAGGGGATCTCGGGACTGAGGTTCACACTGGGGACTCATCAGCGTATATTTGGCCTTTGATCTCATGAGAGTGGGTGAGATCACTTAGGCAGGAGGAGAAAAGTGGAGGGTCTAGGAGTGAGCCTGGGTCCGTCCACTATTTAGAGGCTCAGGACCCAACGGGGGACCCAGGAGAAATCAATGAGGGAGGTCAAGAAGGACAGGTCTCTGTGGTAGGCGACAAGTGCAGTGACATGGACACCTAGCGAAGAAACTCTTTTAAGAAAGAAGGCTCAGCTGTGTCCATGCTGTGACTGGATTAATTGCAATGAGGACAGAGAGGGGGTCCTTGAACCTGGCTGCGTGAGGACCTTAACGTTAGCAGTTCCCACAGAATAGGGGCAGCAAGGGCTCAGGGGCAGTGGGCAGAGGAGAGAAGGGGAGGGGAATTGGAGGAGACAACAACTGTGTACATCTTCAGAAAGGTTTGCTGGGATGTGGAGGAAATATTGCAGTTGACAGCTGGAGAGACCATGATCATGTGGTCCCAGGGATTTAAAACAAATTAACAGTATAACATCACGTAATCTCTCTAGCCAATCTCTCTCTCAGTCTATTTTTGGGGGAACCCTACCTAAGACAGAGGGAGCTCAGATCCATAAAATTCCACAGAAAACGTGGGGGAAGAGAGGTTTGGAAAGAAGGGAGTGATCACAGACTTTAAATTAGAGAAGATGAAGGGGAAGAAAAATAAGAAGCAATCAGTGTGTTTATTCAACACCTGTTAAGTACCAGGTACAGTGCTAAACCCTGACCTTGGCCTGTGTGTATGTATATTTAGCTTGCCTTGTTCCAACATGGATTTGTGAGGCATGTGGTCCCGAATTTGGCATTCAGGACATCATTGAGGTCCACAGGAAGACTACTTGGGTTGAATTAGGATGGTCAAAGCCAAGCGAAAAAGAACAATTTTGTGTTATCCACAAACACACAGTGTCTCTGATACTGGATAGGAACTTCAACAAGTATATGTTGTATTAAATTGGATGCGGTGTGAGTGGTTGGGGTGAAGTCAAGGTGGTGAGGAAAAGAAGAACTTTTATGTCGAGAAGGTGCGAAAAAGGCTAGAGGGAGGTTGGGGAAAAGTCTGGAGTGCGGCCTGGAGCATATATCTAAAGCCTCTCAGGAGGAGAAACTGAGGAAGAAGAGTGAGGGCTTTGGCGGATGCTTGATGGAGCAGGGCTGCGGGGCAGGCTGGTCAGAGGTGCTCATTATGCCTGGCATTGAGTTGTTCAGGACAGGACAACGGGAGCTCAGGTCATCAGCAGAGAGTGAAGGAGGTGGGAGGGATTAGAGGCTGGAGGAATGAAGAAGGGATTTGGAAAGCTGCTCTGGAGAAGGGTGAGAGAAGCTAGGAGAGTAGGGAGGATGGAGATTCAACCAGCCTTGCTGTACCTCCTGATGAAACCAAGGGACGGCGAACATTGGAGGAAGCACCAAACCAGGTGGGGCAGGTTTGTCTCTCTGACCATGGACTTCTGAGGCCAGGGTTACAATTCTAGTCTGACTTGCAACAAAGACCGCATGATGCAATTTTAGGAATAGTAGGAAAGGTACCCCCCCACCCCCCCACACACAGATCACCTTCACTTTTGGGGCCAATTCCTACCATTCTAGTTGACCACCATGGCTCCTGATTTCTTTCTCACTCCTGTAAGAAAAGTCTGCTCTCAGAAATGATGGTGAATCTAGGTACGTCCTGTCCTAGCATCCCTCACGCACATTGGCAAGACTCAAACCCTCTGGGGAAAGAAGCCTGCTGTTCTCTGTGTCTGTGTCTGTGTCTCTCCACTGTGAGCTCCTGGAGGGCAGGGACTATACATTGGACTTGCTGAGTAACTGGCACCTATCGGGAGCTTCATAATTATTTGCTCTAAATGAATAAAGGTGAAGTTTAGGCTCTGTTCTCAACCCATTCGGCAGACAAGACACTGTCACAAGAAACGACGCGGAATGATTTGTGTGGACTCTTGTGCACTGTCAGATGTCACAGGTCGGGAGAGAGCAGAATTAGCTGGAAAGGAGGGGTGGGGATCTAAACTCTTGTTGAGGTCTCCTTACTTCCACTCAGTCCGCTTTCTTTTTCCCCCCAAAAGAGGTAAAACGACCACAAACTATGAGCTGGAGTAGACACGGTGAAAAATGGATTTCACTTGTGGTGGTTTAACAGCTGAAGAGATCAATTAACTTTTATGTGTGTGTGTGTGCTTATTATCCGTCCTGCTATTATTGGACAGTAGAAAACCCACTAAGCTGAATGTCAGAAGCCCTGAACTCTGTTCCTGGCTCCAGTCTACAGCTTGGGCCATGTTTTATTTACTCTCTGGGCCTCAGTCTCTCCATCTGTAGAAATGGGCTAGGACAGAGGGTTTGAATGATCAAATCGCTAAGGCCCTGACATGCTGTAATTCTTTTTCTCTTCAGTTGGAGGCTGAATGGCTTAAAAGGCCCGGCCTTGGGCTTGCCTGGTGGGTGAAAGGAGAGGGCCAGAGAGGAGAGATTTCTGCTGAGGATAACTCTCCCGGCTGAATTGCTCCTGCATCTCTGAGAATCAACAAGTGCATTTCATAGTCTGCCTTTGGTCTCACCCCTCCTGACTACCCCTCATTTTTGTTAGTCCATTTTTTTTCCCCTCAAAGTACTTTTACTCATTTTTCTGACTCTTGGAAGCTTCTTGGGAGTTCCGGACAGCGAGGTTTCAAACATGATTACCCCCTAGAGTAAGCTATTGGATTGTGAACCAGCTGATGTGATCTGATTTCTCTCCTTCTCTATCCCCTTTTCCCTCCTCAAGTCCACCCTACTTTTTAAATTTAAAAAAAGAGATATTTATTCTATGTTTAGAGCTGGTGATGTATTTAAGGGATAGAGCCAAACCCAGCCAGAACTGATGTAGAGAGAAATGGCAAGCCATGCTGAAAGTATTCATTCATTCATTCATTCATTCATTCACGAGGTCAGCATGTTAGATGATATTAGTGATACAGGGCAGTACTATAGAAAATTGCAAAAAAATTTCACAGAATGGAAGATTCCAGGTTGGACGGGCAAACTGAGGTCAAGGACAGCATGGATCTGGGATCCTTCTGGGAATACAGAGCTTTGGAATAGAGGATACTGAACAGAAAACGTAGGGTGCTGAACCGGAATACAGGAAAGTAGGCAAAGTGGAGAACAGAGGATTAGAAACAGAATGTAGATTGTAGTAGAAATAAGCCATCTCCTCCTTTTTCCCCAGAAGGAAAGTTAGGCAAACAAGGGCTCATGACTAAGCATGAGGCTTAATAAAATGATTATTTCAAGTTTTCATTTGTGTAATTAAGGGAGCAGCTATTAGGATATATATGGCTTTCCCGTATTTCCTGTAGGACCAGAAGGGCATCGTTTGGAGATAAGGTGAAGAGGAAAAGATCTGAACCCTACCCTGCAAAATAATTGGGGAGGGGCTGCTTGGCAAGTTATGGGCCAGTAAGAAAAATATTGTTCTCATTAGCTTTGAACTATACATTCTCAGGATAAATGTTTATTCTTGAGAGACGATGATACTGATGGTGATGGGATCTATGTGTATGTGCCCAACAGCTGTAGTGACTTCTCTTGTGAAGAAAGAGGGGTGTCTAAAATTCACATGGTTGGCGAGATGGAGGCTGAGCCCCAAGTGGACCGGGCTGCAGGACTCAAGGGCCAAAGCCCCTCCCCTAAGACTGATCATGGGTTCTTGGGGTGTCAATAGTCAAACACTGATTGTCCCCGTCCAACTCTTCTTGGGATGTTATCTGGGACTGAATATCCCTAAATTGGAGAACTATAAAAAGGAGTGGTAGGGAGAGGGGTCCTGGAGTTGAGATCACCCCCAGTGAGTAGGGGTCCCTGAAATATGACTAGTGACACCCCACCAGAAGAGCCATTTTGGGAGACAGATAGACTTGAGCCTGGAGCTAGGGGAACAAGGTTAGGATCTAAGGCTGGACCTTGTTAAAATTTTAACTCCTTAGGTCTGCCTCATTCAATATGGTAGCCACTATCTGCTTGTGGCTGTTAAAATAAAATAAAAAATACAGTTCCTTAGTCACACTAGGCATAGGTCAATAGCCACATGTGGCCAGTGGCTACCATATTGGACAGCACAGATATAGAACATTTCCATTATCAGAGAAAGTTCTATTGGATAGTGAGTGCTACCTTACTGGTTTTCTCATTGGGTTCTTGAACAAGTCATACTCTGGGTCTCACTTTACGTCTCTTCTCGTGTTGCAGTTTCCTCTAATTGCCACGTTTGTCTAGGAAGGAGAGTATCCATCAGTCATAGAGCTGACTTTGATGGTGCTGGGAAAACTGGAAGTACAGGGAAAGTGAGAGGAAGGGAAGACTGGCCCAGGCCCATCTCTCTGCTGGTGACTGGGGAGAAGGAACGTGTCCAGTGGAGAGGATGGTGCCCTGGAGCTCCGGGTGGTGACTCAGAGCACAGTGACCTGCCCATGGTCCACAGGGCAGGGAGGATGGGGGAGAGCAGAATCTGAGGGGCTGGCTCAGGAAGTATGAAGGTCAACACTTCAGTTTTCCCATCAAATGCAGGAGGAGGCTGCTCTAGGAAAGGAGTGAGGGGACCAGGAAGCCTGAGGCTTGGGTTACAGACCACAGTAGGTAATGAGAGAGATGAAGCAGGGGAGGGAGGCAGAACAGCATAAATGGAATGTGGAACCGAGAAGAAGGCAGAACACAGGACTCTGCAGGTAGAATTTTGGAACCAGAAGGAACCTCATTAAACAGGAAGCTGGAAGTACCAGTTCATGGTTGGAGCGCCCATTGCATGGGATGATTCTTAATCATGGGGAAGGGCTGGGATGTTCTGGCCCCCGGCTCAGAGAGGACGATGGGGAGTGTGGAGCCCCATCCAAGGGCACCCGGGAGAGGGTGGGGAGACGGGGCAGGAAGCGGGCAGGGAACTGCCGCCCCTTTCAAGTTGCCCCTCACCCGGTTATTAATTGTTGGAGCTGTGAATCCCACTTCAGTGGGTCTTCAAAGAGAACGAGTCAGCAGAACTTAATTAAACCTGAGATGTTTAGCACATTGATCATAAGAAATACACAATTTACACAGGTGATTAGGTCACCTAATTATAAACGGATGGTTTTCCGTGCATGGCTCCCTCCCCTGATTGCTCCTTCTCTGCCGTCTGCTAATTGGCCGCTCAGCTAAGGCCCCGGGGGCTTTGCTGCTGGGCTGAGACTCCGGAAACGGGCCTTGTCCTTGTCTTCCCAAGGCAGCGGGTTCGGCAGGATGGAGATCCAGGCTCCCTTTGGGGCCCTCCTGCAGGGTGAGGACACCTGAACAGGACAGGTGGGGTGCAGGGAGGTGCCTCCCAGGGCAGAGATGCTCTGGCCTCTTCCCTCCGGGTGTGGTCCTGGACTTCTACAGTTCCCTGTGCCCACAGCGTGCAAGGCACGCTCCTTGGCCCAGCATTCAAGCTCTTCAGGCTCCCCGCTTCCCAGGGTCATCTGCTTTCTACCCAATCATCACTTCCATTATTTCTACGCCACCTGATGGCTTCTAGATTCCCCAGATCGGCCATGCCTTTTTATCCTCCAGGGACTTGCTCTCACTACCCCCTACATCTGCAAGCCTGTCCTCCTCCTTTGCCTAGTAAACTCTTACTCATCCATCAAAACCCAGATCAGTCAAAGATTTCCTTCTCTCCAAGGTCTGTTGTGAATCTCCATGTGGAAACACAACAGGTTTTTTGTTTAATCGATAAGTAAAGAGTGCTAAATTTCAGTGTGCAAGAAACCAGCCTCCATATTTGTACAAAAAAATCTCTCTCAATCTTCATGTATCCATGTATCAAAGTGTTAATGGTACTTACTACTGCATAGGAGATGGTAGAGTTATAGCTACATTTTCTTTTATCTTCTTTCTGTTTATCTGTATTTTTAATTTTTCTATAATAAATGTGGATTACTTGTATAAATAAACAACAACCCAGCAAATACAGCTAGAGTGGAAAGAGATGAGGATAAAGAAATTGCTAAAAGAAACAGCTGAGAGACCATTGGAAAGCTCACCAGCCATGGATTTGCGCCCTGTTCCCAGGGGTGACTGGGTCAGTGCCCATCCGCCCCTCAGCAGCGTGAAGATGGTTATTTTCCACATGTATGGTCTCCCTTTCATAGTATTTTTTATATATGGCTCTCAGCATATATGTCCCCTCATACTCTATCACACTTTTCATATGTGTTTTTTCTTTTTAAAATAGAGGTTTTACCTTTGTTTAAAGGATTTTGTGCGGGAAAGCTACAAAACAAATAGCACGAGGGCTCCTCTCTTGACACCTTGTGAGGGCACCAGAGTGTAGCCTGCTCCGTCCCCCATTCATCCAAGGTCTCTCTGACTGTGCAACTCAGCCGAAGCCTGAAATTCCCCAAACGTAGGTTTTAAAGATGCTGATGGACATAGATAAAGGCCAAGGTGCTTAGCTTGGCACACGTGACCTCAGCCTACCTCATGCCTCTCATCTCCGCTGACATTGGTCCATGATTTCTCAACTCCAGCCACCCTGAGTTTCTTTGTTTCTCAAAAGAAATATTCCTTTTTATTCCTCTGGGCTGCTTCACCTGCTTCCCTCTGCCTGGCGTGCTCTCTCCCCTCCTCTGCCTGGCTGCTGTCTCAGATGCCACCTCCTTCTGAAGTCTTCCTTCAAGCAGAGTTTGTTGCTGTCTCCTCTGCGTTCTCAAAGCACTGTGTCAGGGTTGTATGTTTCTCTGTGTTGTTACAGTGTAGCTCTCGAGACAGTGTGCTTGGATTTGGGCACAGGGTACTGCAACGTGGGCTGATTACATGTGCTTTCAAGGTGGCATCATATTTCAACAGTTATGAGAAGGTGTGTGTGTGTGTGTGTGTGTGTGTGTTTGCTTCCCTCCTGCCCTTATTCCTTTCCATTCTATACTTGTGACAATGCAGGGGAACAGACAGACGACACAAGCTGTGAAGCTAGAGGATGTTTTCTGATGTGACACAGGAAGTGTCACAGAACTTGTTTCTATTCAGTGCGGGAATGCATATTCAGTTACCCTTCCTGCCGAGAACTGAGGAGGAAGTTAACTAGCTCTTATCTCTGTGAAAATACATACAGAAGGCCAGCCCAAGTGCAGGTGTGCAGAGTACCCAGATTAGAGGTATCCAAGGCCCCAGGCCCTGTAAACAGGGAGAAGAGCCATTTCTGGCCAAAAAATGCTTAACAACTGCTACAGTACAAGGAGTATTTGGAGGAGTAAACCTCTGTGGCAACAAGCATTGATTAAAAGAAAGGAAAAAAGGAACTTTGAGAGTTCTATATATGGAGACCGAAAGTGACCTATGAGGGGTCATAAGGAATAAGAAACCATCAACCCAGTGTGGAAGAGTGTGAGGACAAGAAGAGGAACAGCGAGAAGAAGGCTTGGCCCCAGCCCTGAGCCAGGGCTCCCCCTCCCAGGGCCCAGAGCAGAGCAGAGCCACTGCCTTTAGTTCTAGGCAGCTGGGGGCTGAGGAGGGAGGGCAGGGGAAGGAGGGAGGGGAGGGGGAGAAGAGAAAAGAAAGAGGAAGGGGACAGGGAAGAGAGGGGGGAAAGAGGAAAATGAGGGGGACGAAGAAGTGAGGAAAGGGGGAGTGGGTTGAACCGTGTTCCCCTCAAGAAGAAATGTCTAAGTTCTAATCCCTGGTCCCTGTGAATGTGACCTTATGTGGAAATAGGGTCTTTGCAGATATGATTAGGCTAAAGTTTTGTTTTGTTTTTTTTTTTTTTTTGCGGTACGCGGGCCTCTCACTGCTGTGGCCTCTCCCGTTGCGGAGCACAGGCTCCGGACGCGCAGGCTGAGCGGCCATGGCTCACGGGCTCAGCCGCTCCGCATCATGTAGGATCTTCCCGGACCGGGTCATGAACCCGTGTCCCCTGCGTCGGCAGGCGGACTCTCAACCGCTGCGCCACCAGGGAAAGCCCTGCTAAGGATCTTGAGATGCGATTCTCCTGGATTTAGGGTGGGCCTTAAATCCGATGGCAGGTGTCTTTATGAGAGAAAGGAGAGGAGGGTTCCACACAGACCCAGAGGCCTGTAGACGCGTCTACAAGCCGAAGACGGCTGTAGATGGTCAGCAACCACCGAAAGCTGGGAGAGAGCCATTTGAGCAGGTTTTCCCTCAGGGCCTCTGCAAGGAATCAACCCTACCAACACCTTGGTTTTGGAATTCTGGTTCTGAACTTCTAAGATAATACATTTCTGTTGTTTTAAGCCATTCAGTTCGTGGTAATTTGGTACAATGGCCACAGGAAGCTCAGACAGAGGGAGAGGATGAGGGAAAGAAGAGGAAGAGGAGGAAGAAGGGGGAGGGCCGCAGAGGCTTCTAAGGGGCAAAGTCTGGAGGCATTGAAAGGGCAAGAAAGACTGAAGTGGGAGAGATGCTCCATGTGCCTGGAAAGTGAGGGACAGGAGGCCGTGGTGGGGGATGAACCTGGGGATCGGCAGGGCCAGTCTGTGAAGGACTTTGAATGTCACACCAGTGGGTTAGGGGCTGATGAAGTACAGCCTGAGGCCGGATCTGGCCCTCTGCCTGTTATTGTAAATAAAGTTTTATTGGAAGGTAGACATACCCGTTCATTTATACCTTGTCTCCTTTTCAGCTGTGATGATAGAGTTGAGTAATTGCCACAGAGACCATCTAGCTATCAAAACTTAATGTGAGGCCCTTTGTAGAAACGCTGCTGACTACGGCAAGAAGATATTCTTCCAGGCTCAAGAATTCCACGGTGCCCCCGGCCACCTCCACCAGATAAGAGGGGCGGAAGTTAGCACCGCCCCAAGATGGTGTTACCAGGACTCTCATTGCTGACCCCACTTCTGCTCCAGGTGGGTGGCCACTACTTCTGGTTTTATTCACCTTTGCCTCCCCAGCCTGCCGCCTGGCCCAGAGTAAGCACTCAGCAATGATTCACTGAGGGACTGAATGGCCCATGAATGGACAAGGGAAGATATCTGTGTCCTTCCCAGGCCAGAAGATCCACACTGGTTTACCCACTGAAGTGGCCCCTTCTTTGCCCATCTTCCTCTCCCCTTTCC
Organism: Globicephala melas; assembly: GCF_963455315.2. Taxonomy (NCBI): domain Eukaryota; kingdom Metazoa; phylum Chordata; class Mammalia; order Artiodactyla; family Delphinidae; genus Globicephala; species Globicephala melas. Next base: position 12,404,452 of record NC_083323.1, read on the forward strand.
CCGCCGGGACTCGCAATTTCCCTGCAGAGGGTCATCAGTGGGACAGGTGCAGAGATGATCTCTTTCTTTCCAGGGTCTGATCCTCCAGTACAAAGTCACTTCCTCCTGACTGGGTCTCCCTGGACTTTGAGGACCCCCGAGCTCTGGGGGGCTTTCCTCTCTCAGGAGGAGTGAGCGGGCAGCTGGGCTTAGCATCCCTTCAAATTGGGAGACCCTCTTGGATTTTTCCACGGAGGCTGGGGAAGGTCCAAGCCTTAGATTATGAGGGTCCCTGTGAGAGTGGGAAGCTGTGGGGAGGGACCTGGGTCTCTGCCATGAGAAATGAGGGAGGCCCAGCACTGGCCTTGGTCTGGATCGCCGACCTGGCCCCGGATCTGGCCCGTATTGCTCTGTAGCACCGAACAAGCCAGTTTGCCTCTCTGGACTCCAGCCTCCTCAAAAAAACGGTCCTTGGACCACCTGCGTCAGACTCACTTGGGAGAGCTTTGCTAAGATAGATTCCTGGCCTCCACCCTAGACTGGAGGCAGAGTCTTAGGTGCCAGGCCTGGAATTCTGCCTCTTCACAAGCTCCCTAGGGGATTGGGATCCTGAGGTAACGCTTTGCAGTCAACCTCCAGGAGCCCCTCTGTGAAGCCCTTTAAGTGGAGACAAAGAGGAGTTTATTCCTCTGTTGTTATTATTGGGACAGGGGAGGGCCTGGATGCACCTCTTCTGTCCTGTTGCCCATTCCCTGAGGGCTCCTGCATGCTGTGTGTGTGTGTGTGTGTGTGTGTGTGTGTGTGTGTGTGTGTGTGTTTGGTGGGGAACAGGACAGAGGTGGAGAGGCATCAGCTGGGCCACCAGCACTGGCGGAGCTGGGGCTTCCTGGGGGGCAGTGAGAGGTGGAGGTGGTGAGTAGGTCCTGCCCCGCCTGGCACGGACACCCCTCTGCAGGGAGGAAGCTTCTGCCATGGAAAATGCCCACGAGTGACACCACCGAGGCTTTTGCGCAAGCAGCTTCTCGTGGAATCGGTCGTGGCATGTCGGAGCGGGGAGGGCCCGTAGGAATTTTCTAGCTCTGCTCTTTCGTGTTCCAGATGAGGAAACGAAGGCCCAGCCAGGGCAGCGGCTTGCCTGAGGTCCTCCAGTGCATCGGTGCCAGACCAGGTCTTAGAGGCCAGGTTTCTGGAATCCCAGCTTCCTGCCCTCCCCGCCCAGCCTAGCATCTCACAGACTCCAACTCTTTGCAGTTTGTGCAAGTTACCTTTATAGTTTCTGACATGCTGGCATCTCACCTGCATTATTACTTACTTCACATTTAAACAGACTGTTTTTTTGTTTTACCTAAATAAATACATTTATTTTAAAAGAAAACCTCACATCATGACCATAAGTGGGTAAATGGTATCATGTGTCATAAATAGAAGGTTAGTGTAGAAATCATTACAGAACGATTGACATAAATAATCTTTGTAGACGGGAATAAAGATGCAGATGTAGAGAATGGACTTGAGGACACGGGGAGGGGGAAGGGTAAGCTGGGACGAAGTGAGAGTGGCATGGACATATATCCACTACCAAATGTAAAATAGATAGCTAGTGGGAAGCAGCTGCATAGCACAGGGAGATCAGCTCGGTGCTTTGTGACCACCTAGAGGGGTGGGATAGGGAGGGCGGGAGGGAGACGCAAGAGGTAGGGGATATGGGGATGTATGTATACACGTAGCTGATTCACTTTGTTATACAGCAGAAACTAACACACCACTGTAAAGCAATTATACTCCAATAAAGATGTTAAAAAAAAAAATCTTTGTCTGCCTGCCCCTCGAAGTCATCTTGAAAACCACCACGGCGACCCTTAGGAATCTTGGACGTGCTGAATTCCAGCCCAGCGGGGAGATGGATGGATTTAGGCCACATTCAGGAATACTCTAGAGTGGATGGTCTCAGACCACCAGGGTTCAGTTCTAATGCTACCCACTCTGCGGTTTTTGCAGGTGATTTGTCTTCCTGGTTTCATCAGCTCTAAGGCAGGGCTCACAACTGGATATGGATAGAACAACGGCCGTGAGATTGCCATGAGAGCCGTGGAGTACCGTCCAGTCTTACAACTGCTATTTTCGTAAGCGCTCACTGGGGGGTCTCCTCTGGGTCCAGCGGGATAGCTGGCGTGAAACATGCCAGCAGCTTCGGGGGGGGTTTAGAATGACTGGCCTCCTTTTTGCCATCAGCCAATGTCAGGCTAGGAGAAGGCAAGCTGCTCTGGGAGGGGAAATAAGATCTCTCTTTTTCTCCACAGCAGAGAGGACAGACATGGATGTTATGTAGCTGCAGCAGGAGAGACTCTGGTTAGACCCTTAGAAGAACGGTTTCTGTGAATGCTCATGGCTCATTCAATTCACTGGAAGATACTAATGAACTTCTCAACATTAAGCTGGGGCCCTTTCCTATTGATAGGCTGAGCTACTGGGAAAGCTGCCAGCTCCCCGGGGACGTGTTGCCCGCCAGGGTCTTTCTCTTGGCCCGCCTCTGAGCACAATCTCCATCTTGGGAGACTTGAATTGGTTGGAGGGATTGGAGCTCCATGCTTGGTAGGAGAAGACATCACGGGCCCCCCCGAGCTTCCTTTCCTTAGATTAAAGGGGTGGAAAGGAAAGAGGACTGGGACCCTTTTGTGAGATGCTCCAGGCTCATCTCCTATCAGACTCCAGTGGGCCCTCAAGACATCACCAGCTCCATTTCCTCCATCACTCAGCCGTCTCACCAAGGGTGAAGCTGAGGCCAGGGTGGAAAGGCACTTTGCCAAGGTGGCTCAGCAGGCCGGGGGAGAGGTGACACTGACTGCTGACTCCTGACTCTTAGCGTGTGTGTGCCCTCCTCCAGCCCTCCTCCAGCTGGCTCTCAAGCAGGGGCCTGGGATCTGGTCATTGTTATTTGGGGGCAAGCCCTGGGGTGGGCACTGGCCTGGGGTGTGATCAGGGTGGGCAGATCCGGGCCACGGCTTCACCCACTAGAGGCCGTGCAGGCTGAACTCTGCTTACGTAGGGAAAGAACACGACAGACCGGGCAGGTGTTTGGGGGCGGCTGGGTCTCGGGTCCTCTGCTTTGTGACTTGGGGGCATCACCCACCTCTTCCCTTTACAGGTGAGTTTCCACATCTGTCAAGTTATGATAATTATGCTTTTCTACTGAAGTTAAAGAAGAGACGTGCACAGCCTCTGGGGCAGTGCCGACCACACTGTAAATGCTGGATAAATGAACGATAACTCTTAGCTGTGGCCTGGTTACAGGAACGAGCCCCAGGTCCCTGCATCCTGCAGTGAACCGAGGCTTGGTCCACATTGGAACAGCCGCAGTGCCGGGCTGGGGAGAAGAGTATTTTTTTTTTTTTTTTTTTTTTTTTGTGGTACGCGGGCCTCTCACTGTTGTGGCCTCTCCCGTTGTGGAGCACAGGCTCCGGAAGCACAGGCTCAGCGGCCATGGCTCACGGGCCCAGCCGCTCCGCGGCATGTGGGATCTTCCCGGACCGGGGCACAAACCCGCGTCCCCTGCATCGGCAGGCGGACTCTCAACCACTGCGCCACCAGGGAAGCCCCGGGAGAAGAGTATTTACGGCTGACAGCCCAGTGCCTAACATCTCTCTGAATTTTGAAGGCTTCTCTCCTGTTGGGAGCAGCTTCCTCTCTGCCTGAGTGCAGCTGGGTCTTGGAGACCCAGGAACAGATAAGAAATGGCCAGAAGACACTTACCCTGGGGCTGGTTATGCGGGGGTCTCTCCGGCCCAGAGTCTGCAGCTGCTGCTTGCCCGGTGCCCTGTCCACCTGCCCCTTCTGGCCTGACTGCATCACTCCTCTCAGCCGGCCTCTTTAAGATCTCCTCGATGGAGAAGGACAGGCCCCGCTTCTTTGGGGCCTCACAGCACCCCGAGCTCTTCTTCTCCATCCCCCCATGGAGAGCCGGGCCGGCCTTGGCACCCTCCGCGGGCAGCTGCAAGGGGGGCAGAGGGGCCTATGCCAGTGGAGGGTGGCGTTCTTCCTTTCCCGAAGCTCCTGGAATCAAGAGAGTGAGCAGAGGTGGATCCTCGTGTGGGATTGTCCAAGCAGGGTTATGTCTCCACGGGGACTTCCATGGGTCACCTCAGAACACCCTGGGATCGAGGAGGCAGGTCACGTCGGGAACACTGGAAGGGGCTGAACCCCGTGCCCAGGGGCTCAGAGCCCTCGCCAGCTCCACGTCGAGGGAGTCACCATTGCCAAACTGGGTTCAGTCCTACTGCAGCGAGTCTTCTCCAGGGTGGTCACCTGCACAATCCCCAGCGTAGGCCGGGGACCCCGAGGTCACGGACAGTGGGGAACACGGCAAAGAGCTGGAGGGAGGAGGGAGCCTGCCCCAGGGAGATCTGGAGGTGGGGTGTCCACCTTCGCCCTTTCCGCTGGCTCCAGCCAGGCCTCTGGAAGGCTGGGGTGCCACTGGCCCAGGTGCCCAACTCAGTCCTGGGCCACAGTGCAGCTGGAGGGGCGCTCCCAGAAACCCTCCTGGGTTTCTCTTGCTTCCGCTGCTCCCAGACTCCAGAGTAGACCTTCCAGAATAGCCGTGCTTTGGCTGCCCTGCAGATGGAGGCTTTGGAAGGGGGTCACTGGGTCACCACTGCCAGGCTGGCTCTCTGTGATGGGGTTGCGCTGAGTACTGGTGTCTGAGTCTCCCCTGGCGTCTCTGGTCCGACCATCGCTTTCTTCCGTTCTCTCCCTGACTTCACTGCACAAGCCTGTCCATCGGCTCCGGGCCCGGGGTGCCTCTCCCTTCCTTTTGGGGTCCTTTCTTCCCCCCCTCCTATTTGCATGCCTCTTACTTGCCTCCTGAGACTGCACTGAAGGGGCACCTTCTCTTTGTCCAGGAAACTGTCCCCGGGGAGCTGATAGGCACCAACCCGTCCTTGCCAGGAGTTCTGTTCGCAATTACTGTGTAACCAGGGAGGAGGAGAAGACGGCTGATAAGAGAGGAAACTCTCCACCCTCTTTACGGCCGGGGATGCAAGTGTTGGGGGAAAGGGGTAAGAAGCAGAGGGAAACTGAAGGGTGGGGATTGGGGGTCCCGGGGAGGTGTGTGCCCGGGAGCTGGCCAGGCCGGAGCAGGACAAGGGAAGGTGGGAACAGCATGGCCAGGAAGTGTCCCCAGGCCCCATAACATGTGTTTACTCAGCAGGGAGAATTTATGGGTCACACGTAGGCTGGAGGCTGGGCCAGGGTGTGGTCTGCTTGGTGCTGGCCGAGGGCAGTCCCTCTAAGATGTGCTGTCCTGGGCTTGCAAATATCAGAGCGAGAGGGGTCTCCTGAGGTCCTCATGGGGTGTGTGGGGAAACTGAGGCCCAGACCACGGCACAGTCTCATCTAAGCAGGCCTTTGGGGAGCTCCAGGGTGCCAGGCTGGCCACAAGGTGCCATCTGAATGAGGGTGACGGATACCCTGGGAGAGACTGGGAGCGTGAATGGGGCATTAGAATCCAGACCTTCTCTCGGAGGGAGGGGGAAGGGGAAGGCCGATCCTTACTCCCTGAGGAGGGCGAGTCAGAGCAAAGAGCATCTGTCCTGTTTCAGGAGCCGTGGCCCTGGGAAGGCTCAGGTGGTCTGGTCTAGCTCGGGGAGGCTGCCACCGCTGCTGGTCTAGTTCGGGGAGGCTGCCACCGCTGCAGGTCTAGCTCAGGGAGGCTGCCACCGCTGCTGGTCTAGCTCGGGGAGGCTGCCACCGCTGCTGGTCTAGCTCGGGGAGACTGCCACCGCTGCAGTCACAGGTAAACGCCCAAATCTTGGGAGCTTCACTGCTTACTCATGTCACAGTCAGTGTAGTTGAACATCCCTTTGGGAACCCAGGCTCCTTGCAGACTGTGATGCTACCCGGATTCAGGATTTCCAGGGAAGTGGAGAGAGCAGAGGAGGGAATGGTAATGAGTCAGCAGTGGAAGCGGCTGAGTGACTTCTGTTCATGTTCTGTGACCAGAATGAGTCATAAGGCCTTGTCTAGGTGCTGGGAAGGGGACTTCTCGTCTGGGCCAGGGGGAAAGTAGCCCAGCTGGGTTGGTGCACAGGGAAATGCCTCCTTTACGGCCAGGTGGCCCGAGTCCCACAGGAGTCAAGCCCCCTGTTGGCGGCCAAAGGAGTTGTTGCATTGGGAGGGTGGGTCTCCTTCTGCTCGGGGCGGAGAAGGTGTGATGGACACTTGCGGCGGCCGGTGAGGAGGGGGGACAGGGACTCCAGGGGCTGAAGCAGCAGAGGGGAGGGAGGGCCTGGAGTCAGGCGCTGTGCACGCACTGCCTCATCTAATCCACCCAACAGCCCTATGAACTGCGGTCGCTCATGCAATTTTACAGCTGAGGAGATGCGCCCAGAGGTGAGTGGCGGCTTACAGGGCTACGCAGCTAACCCGTAGAAGAAGCAGCAGTCAGACCCAGGTGAGTCCAGCTCTGAAACCCACACTCAACTCCCTTTGCCATAATCCCCAGAGACCATCCGGTCCAAACTTCTCACCGTGCAGATGAAGAACCACATCTCAGAGAGAGAAGTTTCCAGAGTCACACCTGTTCTTGTCAGCACCTCATTAGAGTTCCTTGTATTCTCTCTCTCTCTCTGGGGTGAGCCTCACCCTGGGCTCTTGTGGTGTGGACCCGGACACTCGCTCTCCTTCCAGACCATCACCCCCATGGTGAGCCACAGCCTGGGCATTCCCACGTGTGTTCATCCCCACAGATGTTTCTTGAGCATCTACTATGTGCCACTCACTAGATGGCACGTAGAGATGCAGATGAATGAGCCACAGACCCTGCCCTGAGGGACACACACTCTAGGGTGGGGAGTGTGTCAGGGAGGGGAGAAGAGGGCAGACAGGCCAGTGAGTGGCCAAGTGGTCACTCTGGTGGAAAGTGGTCCGTGGTCAGTGTCAGAGGAGTTCAGAGGAGTAACTCTGTGCAGCTCTTTGGATCAAAGAAAGCTTTGACGTGGAGGAAGGAGAGGAGGGGAGCCGTCGCACAAGTTCCCTCAGTCTAACCCTAAAACACGCAAGGAAAGACACCTGGCTGCACGGTGCACTATTGCTAGTTCATTGATGGGAGAGAGATTTTATTTTATGAAGCGGCATTTAGGAAGAACATGCTGGAAAGGTATGTTGGAGCCATCTGTTCATTTATGTGTCCATCCATTTGCCATTTTCAACAACAAGGCTGATCTTGGAGGGTAGTACGTGAAGCAAAATAAATCAGACAGAGAAAGTCAAATACTGTATGATTATCACTTATGGGCAGAATCTACAAAATAAAACTAACTAGTGAATATAACAAAAAAGACACAGGCTCACAGATATAGAGAACAAACTAAAGGTTACCAGTGGGGAGAGGGCAAGGGAGAGGGGCAAGATAGGGGAAGGGGATTAAGAGGTACAAACTACTATATATAAAATAAATAAGCTACAAGGATGTATTGTACAACACGGGGGATACTGCCAATATTTAATAATAACTATAAATGGAACAGAACTTTAAAACATTGTGAATCACTATGACCATATAATATTGTACATCGACTAGAACTCAATAAAAAAATATTTTTAAAGCACCCACAATGATGTGCCGCACTGTGACTGCAGTGCTGGAAAGACAGCTGTGATCAAAACAGACCAGCCCCCCTCTGCTCATGGAGCTTACATTGGAAGTAGATAGTAAACAGGTAATGAATAAATGTCCAATGATGTATTTTCCATTTGTGACCACGTTGTAAAGAAAACAAAACAGGATGTTGAGCTGGAGAGCGAGCGGGTGAGGGAAGGTACTTTAGTTTTTTCAGATTTGACTTTTATCCCACAGGTGACACAGAGCCGTGGGTGTTTCTGTGAGCGATGGTTCATGAACCCGACTGTAGGGCTAAGGGGAGCATCCACCGGGGATTTGAATAAGTCAGAGATGAGTTACAGGCTGTGTGTGTTGGTGTCTGGGGGGAAGTGTGTATCAGGATGGGCTCTGTTGCAAGTAACCAAACACCCAACTTGAAGCGGCTTAAACGGTAGGGGTCTGTTAGCTCACAGGAGAATATTTGTAGGTTGGAGGCTCCAGAGCTCGTTCATTTGGGCGCAGCAACAATGCCGAGGGCGGGCACTTTCCATCTTTCTCCTCTGCCATCCCCAGTGCATTGGTTTTGTCTTTGAGCTTGTCCCTGCGTGGCTGGGGATGGTCTCTGCAGCTCCAGGCTTTATGGCTTCACACACTCATCCCAAGGCTGCAGGGGAAGACTTGCCTTTTCTCACTCTTTTCATCACAGAGGAAGACATTTTCCAGAAACCTCCAAGTGGATTTCCTTTATTTCCCTTGGCCAGGACTGTGACACGTGCTCACACTTAAACCCATCGCTAGCAGAAAGAGTGAACCAGCCATGGGGATCTCATTCACCGTTCGCTCCCTGGGACGCGGCAGTGGGGCCGCCTGCTGTCATCCCTCTGCTGCTCCGTTTCTGGATAAAACCAGGGGCCCGTTGGGCAGAAAGAAGGCAGCTCATTTATCGCTGTAGCGGGGATGAGCCGCAGTGCGTGTGTGGCAGATCTAGTGGGTTTTGCTTTGGGATGTTGTGTCCGGAAAGTTGTGTGACCATGTGTTCTGGGGATGGGGGCTGTCCTCAGCGACGTGCACGTTGACTAATTCCCTCCTAAGATGCGGGGAAAGAAGGAAGAGAGGAAGGCAGGAGGAAACAGCACTCCTCCGGTCCTCCCCTCCTGGTTACCCTTGAATGTACTCACACTGCTCATAGCTGGACCATTTCCTAAGTCCTCTTCGTATTGGTGTGTCTGATGTTTGCAGCCTCCCCAGAAGGTGGAAGTTACTCTCCCTGTTGTGCAGTCAAAGGGACTGAAGCCTGAGGAGGGAAGGGACTCACCCAAGGTCTGTCTGGTAGTTACCAGCGAGGCAGAGTCCCAGCTTGAACCCAATCTTTCTATGACCCATCCTAACCTGTTTGACCCCTGCACCCCCATGCTGCCTCTTTGAGTTATTTCAAAATTCTGGGTTTTAAGAAGGAACTCCCCAGAAAGTTTCTGTACGGAGACCTCAATGGGTTGGTGGCTGAGAGGTTTGAGGTTGGAGGTGGGGGGTTCCTATTCTATTCTCTCCAGAGCAATTTTTCAGGGTCTAGACTTCTGTGCATCAGGGATTCTGTGGGCTACTTTATATGGGCTGAGGGATTGGGACAAGAATATAAAGATGGCCCATCATGGGATGGCCTGGTGAGAAGATCAGGAGTTCTCAGTGGACCCCTGTCCTTGCACTATTTGTACTTGAGACTTGGCATTTGACGTGGTCTCTTGGGGGAACTGAGATGCTTAGAACTGACATTTTGAGCTTGTGTTTGATTCTTGTTCACCCTGGATTCTGTTGAGAGCATTCAAAGCCCTTCAGTAGTCTGCCGGGTCTTTATGTTCCCTTACTTGGGAATGAGAACTTGTCCTTCCAGGCAGGCTGGGCATATGCTATAGGTGCCTTAAAATGGAGAGTGGAGATACTCAGTGCACAGGACAGAACACAAGGCTCTTTCCTTTCTGCATTTGGTAACCAGAGGGGCTGGACCTGGTTTAAAGTTGATTCATATCTCTCTGGTCAGGTATGTACAGTCTGCTTGGACCTTGGGTTGTGTGTGATGGTCAAAATCCTCTGTTTCCATCATGTATTTAAAGTCAGTCATACGTAGAAAACAAGCTTATGGGTACCAAAGGGGAAAGGTGGAGGGGAGGGAAAAATTGGGAGTTTGGGATTGACATATACATACTACTATATTTAAAATAGATGACCAACAAGGACCTACTGTGTAGCACAGAGAACTCTGCTCAGTGTTCTGTAATCACCTAAATTGGAAAAGAATTTGAAAAAGAATAGATACATGTATATGTATAACTGAATCCCTTTGCTGTACACCTGAAACTAACACAACACTGTAAATCAACTCTATCCCAATATAAAATAAAAATTAAAAAAAATCTTCTTTAATTACCTTTAGTCATGTATTATAGTTTTCAGGGTAGAGGTTTTTCCACATCTTTTGTTGTATTTATTTCTAAGTGGTCTATGTTACTTTTAGCCTCCACTGTAAGTGGAATTGTTTTGTTCATTTCACTTTCCAAATGTTTGTTGTTCATATATATAACAATATAAAAAATTTTCTATATTGAAGAAAACAGAGTCAGTCATAATAACCTCAGAAGACCAGTATATCAATATCGGCACAGGGCTTGCAGGGGTCAGCTTGAACCACCTTGATTATCTATAGATCGTATCTCCTGTAGACGGCTGTATCAAGCAGTTCGTCACCAACGGATTTATAGGGTCTAGTGTTCCTGAGTGTTAGTGCACGGCATGGATCTGGGCAATTTTCCACTCAGGGCTTCATTCAGCAAACATTCATCTGGTACCTACTCTGTGTCAGATACTAGGCTAAGGAGGAGGGATATATTAAGACGAACGTGACGCCTGTCCAGATAGGGTTATGATCAGAGAGGGGACATGATAAGCAAGCAGCCAAATAGATACTGCAAATTACGGTAAACAGTTTGAAGGCGAGAGTGCCGTCAATTGTATTACCGTGAGCCGGTCTTATTTTTTTTACAATGTTTAGGAAGGTGATGTTCAGACGGGGACAAAGTGATAATATCCATCCCACCTCAACCACAGGTATGGCCAGGCCCGTTAGAACTCATGGTTATACCTCAAGGGATGGGGGCATTTCAAAGAGAGGAATGGAATTTTCAAATTGGTTGAAGTCGCTTTTCTGAGAATCTCTTGAAATGCCGTGAAATGCCTTGGGTTTTACCCCTTCACCCATTATCGACGGAGTTGCCGGTAAATGAAAACTGGCTTTGCTGGCTCCATGTGGATTTTGTCATTGTAGTTCTTGGTTTGATAAAGGCTGTCAGAAAGGAAAAAGAAAATAAATGAACTAAGAAATAAAAACAATTCTTAAACTGTGACCACAGAAGTGAGTTGATGTATGAAGAGGAGTTGGGAGGCTTATTCGAGTTATAATGAAATTTAAATCTTGCTGTGCCGTGGTAGCGCATCTCGCTGGGGCATCGTCCCCAAGGATGTGATTCAGGGGATGACGACTGAACCTCAGCATCGAAATGAACACGTTAGCACTGGGTAAATCCTATGTGGAAAGTTTTCCCTCTCTAGAATTGGAAGAAATGACTGTTTCTTTTTTTTTTTTTTTTTTTTTGCGTTACGCGGGCCTCTCACTGCCGCGGCCTCTCCCGCCGCGGAGCACAGGCTCCGGACGCACAGGCTCAGCGGCCATGGCTCACGGGCCCAGCCGCTCCGCGGCATGTGGGATCTTCCCGGACTGGGGCACGAACCCGCGTCCCCTGCATCGGCAGGCGGACTCTCAACCACTGCGCCACCAGGGAAGCCCGAAATGACTGTTTCTTTAGGTAAGTTCTAGATGGGGCGGTTGGCTTGTAGGGTTTATGTTGTATGGAAATAAGACATCTTTAAACTCTTGACTCCCACTGTCGTGGTGAGATGAAAGACTCAGGGAAAGGACAGATTGAGACCCATCTCACCACCCAGGCTACAGCTTAGAACCCCCTGGGGGGAGCTTTCACAAAATTCTCCATGGCTCAGCCCCACCCACACCAGTATGTCAGAATCCCTTGGCGAGGAAGATCGTGTACAACTCAATCTTATTTATTAATTTATTAATTTATTTTTGCCTGTGTTGGGTCTTCGTTGCTGTGCGCAAGCTTTCTCTAGTTGTGGCGAGCGGGGGTAACTCTTCGTTGTGGTGCGCAGGCTTCTCATTGCGGTGGCTTCTCTTGTTGTGGAGCACGGGCTCTAGGCACGGGCTTCAGTGGTTGTGGCTTGCAGGCTCAGTAGTTGTGGCGCACGGGCTTAGTTGCTCCGTGGCATGTGGGATCTTCCCGGACCACGGCTTGAACCTGTGTCCCCTGCATTGGCAGGTGGATTCTTAACCACTGGGCCACCATGGAAGCCCCTACAATTCAATCTTAATAAATGCTTATGGGAGAAGAGATGCTGGGATACGGTTCCCCTTAGCAGGGATCTGGAGTGTGGGTTCTGCAGACCAGTTCTGAATTGATGCCCTAAATCAGTGCTTCTCAAAGCTCAGTGTGCGTCCACATTCCCTGGGAATCTTATTAAAATGCAGATTCTGATTTGTTCCACCTGGGCTGGAGCCCAAGCCTTGGCCTTTCTAACAGCTCCCAGGTGGATTCAGATGCACACCTGGGGTAGCCAAGCCCTAGATGATACGTGGAATTAAGCACCATGACACTGGAGAAGCATTTCCTTAGAGCAGGGCTCTCAACCTCGGCTGAATATTCATGTCACCTGGGTGAGTTTTATAAAATACCCATGCTGGGGCTCTACCCCTAGAGAATCATTCAACTGTTGGGGGATGGGGCTGGGCATCAGCTATTTTTAAATGTTTTCCAAGTGATTTTAATGTACAGCTAGGTGTAGGAGCCTCTGCTCTAGAGGATTCTCTTTTTTTTTTGGCCGTGCACGGCATGCGGGATCTTAGTTCCCCAGCCGGCGATTCAGTCCGTGCCCCTCACAGTGGAAACGCGGCGTCTTAACCACAGGACCGCCAGGGAAGTGCCGCTTAATAGAAATGAAAAGCGCACGTGTTAGTATCTCCTGCTGTGCAGTAAGTTACCCTAGACAATGTCTGTGACGTCACACGGTTACTGAGGACCAGAAATCCAGGAGTGGCTTAGCTGGGTGATTCTAACACAGGGTCTTTCGTGAGGCTGTAGTCAAGATGTCCATTTGGCTGCCGTTCTATGAAGGTTGGACTGTGGTCAGAGGACCTGCTTCTAAGAAGGTTCATCCACATGGGTGTTGCCTGGAGGCCTTGGTTTCTCGCTATGCAGGATCCTCCATAGGGCTGCTCACAAATTAGCAGCTAACTTCCTTTAGAGTAAGTGACGAGAGAGAAAGAGAGAGAGATGGAGAGATTGAGAAAGAGACCAAGGCAGAAGCAGCAGTGTCTTTTGTAACCTAATTTTGAGTGACATACCATTGCTTCTGATATATTCTACTAAACTAATACCGTAGTGTTTCTTTAAGGAAGCCATACGGGGTATGTGGTAAGGTGACATTCACCAACTTGTGAATTACTTGAACCTAGAAGACGCCTTGCATTCTGTAAACTGGTCGTAGACAGGCATGTGGTGTTCACATTTAGAGATGCACACAAAAAGTTACATAAACATTGACATCATAATGGTAAATGGACTTAAACAAACATATTCCGTGGGTCACACAGACCAACCCTGATACAGTGTGGGAGGGGGTCACAAGAGGGTGTGACTTATCAGGAAGAGGGAATCACTGGGGGTCATCTTGCAGACGGCTACCACAGTGTGCATGCAAGTAATTTAAAACGTTTTAGCGTCACATAAAAAAATTAAAAAAAGAAAAGGTGGCATTAATTTTAATGATACGTTTTATTTGCCCAACGTATCCAAATATTATAATAATATCAATATAATCAATATAACATTATTTTGCATTCTTTTTTATACTAAGTTTGAATTCTGATGTACACGTTACATTTACCCCTCATCTCTATTAGGACTTGCCCTGTCTCAAGCGTTCATTAGCCAGTCGCATATTTTCCTTAATTCTACAGGTAGCCTTGTCTGGATGGACCCAGAGGGTAGATTATCCCACTTCGTAAAGGCTCATCCTCTATTTCCCCCCAAATGACAGACCTGTTGGTTCACTTGCTATTCTAACTAAATCACCTGTCAATTTCCCCTTTTAGAAATGGCAAGTCTGGGTTTCTCTGGCTGATGCTTTGTATGAAGAAGCCCTTGGGTTTTCAGCCTATTTATTCCACACGATTGACTTTTCTTATGCCACTGGTGCAAAAATCTGTCAGGAACAATATAAGAATTGCAGGAGCAATGACTGATTTTGACCTTTGACTCAGTGGAGAGAAACTAATTATGTGGAGAGAAACCAATTATGGGCTAACCTAGAAGTGCTGGTATTCATCCCCACCCTGCCACGGGCCCTGAGACAGAATGTGCCCCTTAGCACCGCCTGAGGGCTGGCGTTGGGAGGAATCGTGTCCTGACGAAGCAGACCACGGTTTCAAACAGGGCACAAGAGCCGTGTGCTCTGGTCCCCGCTCCCTCTAACGGGTGCTTTGTGACTTGAAAGAATTTTTGGATGAGCTGAATGAGTTGCCCTTTGCTATGAGGAACAGAAAGTTGAAAGTCTTTTCTATGCAAATGACATGGTTTTATTGTCAGAAACCAGGAATGGCCTCATTACTGTCAGAAAAAACTGGCTCAGGATGAACTGCTCCAACCCCCAATTGTCACTGTTGGCAGATGTCCTCCAACATCGAGTTGGCTTTTATTCAACAACCTGTGAATTGCATTCACTCATGTAGTCACTGAGGGCTACATTTTCGTACTCAGCCGTTTGCGGGACTCACCAGGAGGTGACACTTGCTTAACATTAGGTGTCTGTGGATGCAGTGTTAGGATTTCTCTAATGCCTTCTTGGGTGATTTGTAAAATGTACTTTGAAAAAAAACTTAAGCTAAAATTATTATGGCTCAGCTTGATGGACTTGGACATTATTTCTTGGTGTGGGAATAGATCCAGAGCTGTTCTCTTAAGGATTACAGCTTTCCACAGGCATCCCCACAAGCTTTCCTTCGGGTATTCCCACATGTATTCTCCCAGGTATGCCCACAAGTAGTCCCACAGGTATTACAACAGGTACTCTCCCAGGTATTACCAGAGTGTTCCCATATGTATTCCCATAGGTAGTCCCACATGTATTCCCACATGTACTCTCACAGGTATTTCTGTAGGTATTTCCACAGGTATTCCCTCAAGTATTCCCACCAGTATTCTCAGAGGTATTCCCACAGGTATTCCTTTGGCCTCTCTCTGTGTCGAGGTAGGTCCACTTGATTGTTAATGCACGTAGATCTTCCCTTAACTGGTAGCACAGTATACCCATGCCACAGGTCAGTTCTTACTCCAGATTGTACCTTCAAACTTGTCTGCTCTCCACATTTCATCTCTACAGAGATGGAGGGAGAAGTCCTGGGAATTCCCCGGAGGAACTGGCTCTGGCTGAGGCTCACATGATATTTCCTTGATGAGAACACACAGTTACATTCTTCTCAGACCACCAAGCCAGGAGAAAAGCCTGCTTCTCTTGAGCACCTGAGCAGCTATCTAATTTTCAGAATCACTGTCATCCTGACCACTTGTAGGTAGTCGTGTTTCTGTTCTCTCTGTGGCTCCTGGGAAGCTAAGTTAAACACCTCATTTGACCTCTTGGACCTTAGAGTGTGTTGGACTTCCTTTTCTTCACCCTGGTTTCTTCATCAATTCATTCCTTGAAAATATGTGCTGGGTTGTTCCGTACTCAAATAAACCTTCTCAACTCTTTTCCACAATGAGGCAGAGATGTAAATAAACACTAGTGTGAAGACGGGAACAATCCATCTGTCATCCTAGAACAACTCCTGAGTATTGAGGACTGGATCCCAGGTCTCCTGACTGCCTCACTGGTGTTCTCCTGTCAGACCATGATCTGGGCACATGAGTTTAACAAGAAGAGTTTAGCTTTTGTGGAAGCAACCCATTCCTCCTCCAACCGGTGGAAATCCTGGATAAAAATAACCACAAATTTCACACACAAGAGGGATCATAGTGTATTTATTTATTTTTTCTGTCGTGTAAATGGAGCCAGGAGTGTCAGGTCAGGGCTGGGCTGGCAGATTCACTATCATTAGGGTCTACGTACCTTAGTGTCAGCTTCCATCCTCGAGCTTGCCCCAGAGTCCAAGCTGGCTGCTGGGGCTCCGGACATCAAGTTCACATTCCAGGTAGAAGGGAAGAAGGACCGGTCTCTTAGCTTGGTCAGCCCCCTGTCAAGAGACTTTCTGGAAGGAAACTCATCCAATGACTTTCTCTTTCATCTCATTAAGCCTCCTCTCTTAGCTGAAGGTGGGACTAGGGAATGTAATCTAGAACCTGGGAACACTGCCACCATGAATAAGATTGGGGTTCTATTGTTAACAAGAAGGGAAGCAAGAATATTGCCTGACTACAGCTTGTAGTTTGGAGCTACAAGGAAAAAATCCCTTAAAAACTTAGAAAAGGAAGTGAGATGGCCTTTCTGGTGACAAACTTAATCATGAACAAATAAAACGCTGAAACAGAGAAGTGTAAAGGCAACTTAAGGAGACACAAAAGCTGGAACCTGTGAAGAAACGTGTCAATGTGAAAGGGGCTGGTCCACTCCCCAGGGCACAGAGAAAACCCTCAAAGGGGCAAACGTAGTAGGCCCCATTTCTTCCTGACCATTGGCAGCAGGGAGTGTAACCAAAGGGAGAATTTTAGAAAGTGGACTTTGGTTATGTTGGTACCACCGGGAAGATCCTATGCTTGAGATGGGTGTGCAACAGTTGTAACACTTGGGGTACAAGTTGTTATAAGATGAAACAGCCCCAACCCTCCCCTCACAAATGAGCATGCTGGGATCCAAAGAAATAAATCTATAACATGGCAGGTGATAAATACTATGAAGGAATGAAAAAAACAAACACAAAACAACAGAGTAAGGAGACGAGAATGACAGAGAGTCAGGGAAGAACTCCAGAAAGAATGAGACAATAGATGTCGAGATGCTTGAGTCCTCATCCCAGCTCTGCTGTTGACTTGTGTGTGTATCTCCATCACTGGGTCTCAGTCTCCAGCTCTGTAGAATGGGAACATTGGGCTGGTGGCCAGAAAAGTTCAGTGATTAAGAGCATGGATCATTGGGTGGGTACCTCCTGCCTTTAAATCCCAGCTTAACTCTTAACTGAGCCAGTGACCTAGTCTCCCTGAGCCTCGGTTGCTTCGCTTGTAGGTGGGAATCAGGACAGCAATTACACAGATGTGACTCGAGGAGGCTTCAACGAGGCAATGCAAATACAGTGCCTGCACAAAGCGCTGAACAATTGATAGCAGTTTCTTCCCCTGCCTACCCTGCTGGACCAGAAAATGCTGTCTTCTTGATAATCTGCTTCCAGCTGTCACCACCGCCAACTCCAGACTCCCTTTGGCAGCCCGTTTCCCTGGCGACAGTTGCTATGACCATCTCAAAAGTTCAATGGCTACCACCCACCCTGTGCGCTGCTGTCTGGAGTCCTTTTAACCCATGATTTATTGGGTTTGTCATCCCTAATGACTTCTCAAATGAGCCTATAAATTAGAAATATTAATAAAGCATCCCTGGGGTCTTAAACTGATAACTTGGGTTGTGGGGTCCATTCATGGACCAGTTACGATCAATTGATGTTTCCATCTGTATCACCATCCATCAGGGTGCAAATGCTTCCCGACTCGTGCCCTGGGGGTTGAAGGGAGATATCCGCTGAGGGGTGGAGGGTTACTTAGCTACAGTGATGTGGGTCCTTGTTTGTTCTGCACCCACAGGGTCCATCAATTCACTTATCACTTATCACTTAAATTCACTTATCACTTAAATATGCTTCACACCCTCTTGCCCCCCTTCTGCATTCCAGAGCTTTCTCTGGGTGGGTGATAACATTCATTTATTCATATGTTCATTCATTCTTCATTCACTTACTCCTTCCTTCTTGCCCGCCTTCCCTCCTCCCTTTGTTGAATGCTTCCTGAGTATCTCTTTGGATAAACCTGTAACTGTATCAGTAGTGATGATGAAGATGGTAAGGATTTTAAAAAAACACCCCATCTGTCTTTGACTATTAACACATGCCAGATACTCCATTTTCCAGAGAAGGTAACCGGGGCACACAAACAGTAAAATAACTTGTCCAAGATGAGAGAGGTGAAGTGACTTGCCCAAAGCCACACAGCAGAGAAGGAGAGGAGCCAGGGAACTTTGGGCAAGTTACTTCAACACTCTGTGCCTCAGTCTCTTCTTCTGTAAAATGGGTTTATTGATAGAACCCATGTCACAGGGCTGCCGTGAGAATTGACCATAAAGGGCTTTAAACAGTGCCCGGTCTGCAGAAAGTACTGCTATCAGTCCTGTGCCTAAAATTGATCGTTCAGTTGAAATATCCTAGAAGCCTCATGAGGAAAGGGGGGCCCAGAGAGTATCTTGCCCAAGGCTGCCAAGGGAAGAAACAGGAGGAGTGGAATTTGAACCCAGATCTGTCCTCCCTTAGAGCCTCTACACTCAGAAAGCACTTTATTTTCCAGCTCATCCTAATAACCAAGAAGTCACGTTCAGCAGATACAGAAGGGAAAAAACTGCGTGATCTCACTTCTATATGGAATCTCAAAAAGTTGTCTCCGTAGAAGCAGAGAGTAGAATGGTGGTCTCCGGGGCAGGGGGGTGGGGAAGTGGAGTTTCGCTGGTGGAGGGAACAATCTTGCACTTATAGAGGATAAAGAAGTCTAGGGATCTAACATGCAGCATGAGGACCATGGTTAGGGGCAACGTAATGAATACTGGAAATCTGCTAAGAGTAGATTTCAGGTGCTCTCATCACACACACACGGTAACTGTGTGAGGAGGTGATATGTTAATTAGCTTGACTGTAGTAATCATTTCACTGTGTATATGTATATCATCATGTTGTACACCTTGAATATATACAATTTTAATTAACAAATAAAATGAAAGAAAGAAGATGAAACTGTCTATGCAGTTTCACTGGAAGGTTGAGCACCCACACACCCAGGGCGGAGGGTGGGGGGGGTGTGGGCAGCGGGAACCACGGAGGACTTCTTGAAGGAGGTGGCACTCGAGGCATCTCTGAGAGGAAGGGGAGGAGGAGGTGCTGTGGAGATGGGGATGTTAACCTAGGGGATGGGACTTGCCCAGAGAAGAGTCACGGCAGGGTTTGCCCAGAGCAGGGGACGGGGTGGAGGGAGGCGAGGACCCACCCTCCTGTGCCAGGCCCCCGCCTCACTAACACAGGTGGGGATAAAACTGTCTCCCTCCCTGGTTGTTGACAGGGTCAGTGTCTCAGGGGTGCAGTGAATGTTGACTTGCATTTAGAGCCCTTATCTCAGTTGAAACGAAGCCCTGACTTTGAACAGTTCTTGTTTTGATTAAGGGAATGAAAGAGAGAAAGGGAGGACAGGTGGAAGGTTGGGAGCTCAGGAGGAAGGTGGGTGTGGATGGACCTCTGAGGGACCGGGCCTGGGCAGGACCCCAGCTGCCCGCCCCATCCTCCACCTTCTCGGAGGGGCAGCCGGCCAGAGCGGGGATGCTGACAGGCCAGGCCGGGGTGATGGGCGGCTTGCCGGGGCTTCTCTGGGAAGTCTTCTGTGTAGAGGGCAGTATAATCCATCACTCATTCTAAAAAGGTCCACTGGTGCCCACCAGAACTTTCTGGAAATCGTGGTATTCATATAGACAGAGGGTTTTGAGCAGAAAAGGTTTGGAGGGATCATCAAGCCCAGGTGAGACCCATCAGGGGAGCGACTTTCCCAGGGTCACTGGTTCGGTTAGTGGGAAAGCCAAGACAGATGGCATGTGGGTCTCTTGACTCTTGATTTTGTAGCACAAAATATACCAGAGCTGGGAGACCGCTAGAGGTCATCCCTCCCATATGCGAGATGGTCAGGGAGGGGAAATGACCTGCCTGGCATGGGGGTGGGGCAGGGTCACACAGTGGTTAGGGACCCAAGCTATCAAGTCAGACAATCCCAGGTTCATCTCAGTCGTGTCACTTCCTACCTTTGTGAACTTTAGTGCTGTCTCTGGGCTCAGGGTCCTTCATCTCTTAAGCGGAACTAATGATGCCCATGTCACAGGCTTGTTGTGAGCTTAAATGAGATGATAGGAGCAGAGCACCGTGCCTTGCACCCTAAGTCCCCCCTTGATGCGTGCCGTTATTACTATTTCCAAGGCTGCACATGCGGTGGCTGTATTGTGGGAGGCTGTGTCTGACTCTCCATCACTCACCGCAGCCTTGAACTGTTGGATGGGGAGCTGACCTAGGTCCCAGACCTGGGCCCACATGGGCCAAAATCGAAAACCTAGGAATTATCCCACACCTTTTCCTCTCATCCTACATCTTAATCCATCAGCAACTCGTGTTGGTTGCATCTTTCGGATGTGTCTGGAATCCCACCACTTCCCACCCCACCTCCGCTGCCCCTGGGGTGAGCCAGCTGTGTCCCCACCTTGGACAGCTGCATTTGGTTCCCTGTTTTTCTCCTTTCCCCTCCAGTCTCTGCTCCATACAGCTGACATATCTGGCCTCTTCTGCTCAAGCCCCTTCCCTGAATCCAGAGGAGAACCAATAGCCTATGAGGCCTTGTGAAATCTGGCCCGTGGCCTCTGTGTGCTCCAGTTACACAGACCTCCTGGCAGCTCCTTAGAACACACCAGACACACTTCCCTCTTTGTATTTGCTGTTCCCTCTGCCTGAAATGCTTTTCCCTGCACAATCCCATGGCTCACTCTTTCATTCCTTCTAGTCTGCTCAAGCACCACCTTCTCAGCCAGTCCCTCCCTGCTTACCCCTGCTCTGGCACCCTGATCCTCCTTTCCTTTTCTACAGCACTTACGCGCTATATAAGTTACTTATTTAAGTAACTTAAATAAGTGTGTCTATGGCTTAGAGCTTACTCTCTGTCCCTCTTGCCAATGAGATTGCCAGTTAGATTATAATTGAGGGTTGGGACTTTTTGTCTGTTTGTTCATGACTGTATCCCAAGGATCTAGAACAGTAACTGGCACAGTAAATACTTACTGATCCAAAGAAAGAAAGACAATCTCCTGTTTCCATTTCCTCTGGCTTGAACCCTCTCTCCGGCCACACAAGTATTTATGTCACACAAGGGCAAGGACATCAGTGTCATGTCAGCCCAGTGTCAGCCCGTGTGCCATCTCTTTGGATGAGACCAACTTGTCACTAAACATAAAGCAAAATTTATGAAAGTAAGTAAATTGTAAGTTACGTCAAACACTATTGTACTATAATTAAACGAGTCCCTCGAATTTTTAGAATGAACAAAGAATGAATCACATTTTTCTCCTTTTGGTGGAATTTTTCTGACAAGACAGTCTGATTGTGTGTTAGGACAACCTTCACTTGTTATTAGATTTTCACAGCTCCGCTGTAAAGAGGGTCTTTTTTTGCAAAAATGCTTGAGGGCTTCCCAAGTTTTCCTAAGGACCTCTCTTAGTACTTTGATATTTAAATTACTCTCTTTGGACGTACTTATTCATTATCCTCATTGATTTCCTCCTTGTTAATTATTAACTGGTCTCACCCTTCTACATTGTACTGATAACCAGCATTTTCTGAGTGCTTACCATGTGCCAGGCTCTTTGTGTATATGAATGGATTTATTTTTACCGCAACTCTACATGGTAGGACATATTCGGTGTGTTTCACGAGGAAATTGAAACGTGGAGGGGTTAAGCAACTTGCTGAGGGGTGTGTACTGAGTAAGGGGGGGAGGAGGGGCTTACTCCACAAGGCTGCTGCTTAGCTGCTCACTGGTCAAAGGCTTTGTGTGTGATTGGAACCATGTTCTGATATCACTTTCATTGAGCTCGTGAAATCCTGCCTCGTTTGTGAGATTTGCATTTTCAAATGAAATGAATCTGAATTTCAGGGGCACAGCATCATGGGATGCCGAGACCAGTCTGTGAGGTTGACTCCCCACTGACCAGATGGTGTGATGAGCCACCAGGGACACTGGTGTTAAAATGGGACATTCAGGCAAGGATGTGTATATAAGTGGCCAGTTCATTGATGATTTTTATGTTTGGCCACGGAAGGAACTGCATGAGAACCGCTCTAGGGATAATTAAACCCGCAGCTGTGTGTTTAGAGTGAAGAGCCCGGGCCTTCCCCACACTATTTCCTGAATTCATTCTTTGGCATAATGAAAAGCCCTTCATGACAATCTGATAGGGGAGGCAGGACTGGAGGGAGGATATAAGGGGGCTTCAAACTAACATTTGTTGGACACCAATGCTGTGCCAGAGCTTCTGGGAGATTTCATGAATCCTTCCCAAAAGCCAGGGAGAAAGGTATGACCTGCCTATTTTACAGATGAAGAAACCGAGGCGCGGGGAGGTGAAGTCACCTGGCCTGGATACTCAGATCTGGATTCAATTTTGGGTTTGTGGGTCTCCCAAAGCCAGACTTTTCCCATGGCACTGCCTCCTTGCTAGTCCAGAAAGATTAGCTGTGCGGGGGACCTTGGGGATCGCTGGCAGAATGGGGCTGGGAGGTAGTCAGGGTGGCAGTGGTGGCAGGAAGTGAGAAGCGGGGCTTGCAGGAAGCTGTAGCCCTGGACAAACACGGCGGAGCCCGCTCACCAGCATCGGTTCCCACTGGCTGCCACCTGGCCTCGCCAATTCCTTATATTTAGAAACAAACTCTTTCTCCAGGAATGAAAAGGGAGGCTGGTCCTCCCATGATGTGATAGCTGCCACTTACAAGAGCCTGAGAATATGTCACTCCCCAGTTTAGGGGCTGCAACAAAGTATCTTCTCTGCCAGCTCCAGAAACGTCAGGGTGACCAGCTGGACAGTGCCAGAGTGAGGCAGAGGGACACAGGGCGGTCTCCACAGAGAACATAAAAGGGAGCGTGTCTATTGATTCACGCACCAGTTACACTCAGTGTATTACGAGGCTAAGAGGAAATAAAGCAGAGGAGCATCTCTCTGTGCCTGAGCCCAGCTCCGGCCGGCCACCTCCCGGCCTGGAGGCTGATGGAGTGGACGATATTTTTGGCACACCCAGGAATCATTGGAGAGGGGGGCCACACACATCTCACAGTCAGTGTGTGTAGGCTGGGAGGCCTCCTTTCTCTCCCTTCCGTCTCCCTAGATGGTTGAGGGTCAACAGCATCCTTTTGGTCCAGATGCATTGAGTAGGGTCTTTGGCTGAAGAAAGGGAAGCTGGGCCCCCTTGCACCCTCCATCCTCTGTAGTGCCAGAGCTGCTGTCGGCCAGTACAGGACCTGGGGCCGGTTATGAAGATGCTCTCCTTGCGGCAGATGCGGGAGGGGGTAGAACCTGGTAAACAGTGAGAGCTGGGGTCTCCCAGCCCTCCCAGCTGGAGTTCGTGTGTAGGTACAACCTAGGCAATCACAGGTAGTCAGGGCCCTGATGGTGGTGGTGATGGGGTGGAGAGGGGGGCAGAGGGATTCGCCCCGCAGGAAGGGACGTGGTCAGGATTCAGAGGCTGCGCTGGACTTGGGACCTCCCTTGCCTCCCTCCCTCCCTCTTTCCTCATTCCCCATAGGATAACTTCCTCAGTTTCCCTTCTCATCGCCCTCCAATCTCCCCACCCTAGGCTAACGTGACTCCTCCATGAAGACTCTGGGAAATAGTCTCGGGGTTCAGACAGACTCTGGAGGAAATGGCATTGATTATTATTAACGCTTTAAGATTACTAAATGATTATTAACGTAGGGAGAAGGGCTACATCTCATCAATAACCCGGGAGATGAGGATTAGTTTTTAAAATTTTTATTTATTTATTATTTTGGCCACGTCTCGCAGCATGTGGGATCTTAGTTCCCCAACCGGGGCTCGAACCCGTGCCCCCTGAGGTGGAAGCGTGGAGTCTTAACCACTGGACCACCAGGGAAGTCCTGGGAATTTAGATGACAGCCTGGAAATTGTTTTATATGAGGGAGGGATGGGATAGGAATGCTTTCGGAAGCAGTCACTTTGGTTCATTTTGATTTTTTTATTCAGCGTATAACTTTCCGGTATGTCTCAAGATGTACATGATCCAGATTTTGTATTTTTCCAAAATCTGGAATGCCGTGATACTGAAAACGGGTCTTTCAATCACTGGCGGCCGGTCCTCAATCCCCTGCGTCGTGCTGGGCTGTTGAACGAGCCGTGTCCCAGTCTTGGGCAAGAACAACACAGGAGCGGGTATGACTGGGGTGGGAAAGTGGTGACGAGCAGAGCTCCGCAGGCCAGCACACCTGGACGGAATCCAGCGGTGCACCCTTCCTAGAGCCAGGTGGGCACCGAGCTCTGCCGCAAGGTGGCGGCCCTCAAACGGCAGGGGCGGGGCTCCGGGGCGGGGCGGAGAGGATGAGGCTTGAAATCCCGCACGTCTCTCTGTCCCTTCTCTTATTATAAGGTCACCGGTCGGACTGGATTAGGACCGCCCTAATGACCTCATCTTAACTTGATGACACCTGCAAAGACCCTAAATGAGGGCACGTTCACAGGTACTGGGGGTTCCACATGTCTTGTGGGGACACAATTAAACCCATACCAGTAAGGAAAGCACTTAGCTTGGTCCAGTGCCTCGTAAGTGCTCAATCGATATTAGCCATTATTATGACTTCTGAGCCTCATAGGAGACACGACACACAGAGTTTCTTTGCAGATGACAGAACACTGGGCAGAGCTGGGGCTGGCCATTGGTATTTCCTTTATATTAATAGAAGGTGTCTTCAGACAGAGGCAGAAATCCTTAGGGAAGAGAATGGAGATAAAGAACTCTGCAAGCAGGTGTTAGCTACAGCAGGTGGGGAAGGGAGGAAGACTGTTCCAGGGCAGGAGGTGTCCGCCCACTGTTGGTGGCCGGCTGCGGGGTGAACGGCGGACACACTGGCAGCAGGCCTCAGAGCGTGGGCAGCTCAGGGCCAAGCCGGGGTAAAGCTGGAGAGGAAATAGCCACCTCTCGGGCCCGAGTACTCAAGCAGCTGGGGCCGCTTGATTACCTGGTATGCTCGCAGTGCCCTACTGCCTCCTCTTCCAAATTATATCCCAATCCACACTTCCTTCGACTTCTGCCACCACTGCTCTTTCTCAAACCACCATTGCTTCTTACCTGGACAACCAAGAAAGCCTCCTCACTGGCTCCCTGCTACTCCCTTTGCCCCTGCCCCCCACAGTCATTTCTTAATGTAGCACCCACATTGCTCCTTTAAAATCATGTCAGATCATGCTTAAAACCTGCTTAACCCTCTAAAAGCTTCCTATTGCACTTGTGTTACCTTTACCTACATTTTCCTCTTGCATCTGGCTTCCCAAGCACCACCTCCCTGTTTCTTTCAGTTCCTCCGACACACCAAGCCTGGCCCTGCCTCAGGACCTTTGCACTTGCTGCCTGTTCCCCCTGTGTGGACAGTCTTTCCTCAGGACTTGGCCTGGCTTCCTCCCTCTCATCATTCATTCCTATCTCTGTTTAAATATCTTCCCTGACTACCTCATTTAGATGAACTTTCTGCCTTGGTTCCCCCCGCCCTGCCCCCACCTGCTTTCATTTTCTCCCTAATACTTACCTTGATCTGAAATTATCTTGTATTTTATGCATTTCCTTGTGTGTCTGTTTCTGTTACTAGAACATAACAGGCACAAACAGATGAGGAATGATGAATATCTTGTTTACTTCTCTATCTTTAGTGCCAAGAACTGGGTATAGAATATAACAGGAGCTCAGTAATATTTGTTGCATGAATGAAAAATGGCTCTGAGACCAACAGGACCTAGAATGTGTGTAGGAGGAGGCATCAGGACATTCAGTATGAGCCCTTCTCATCACTTGTCCCTTGATTCCCAGTTTTGATAAATAAACCTCTACCTTGTTCCTGAAACCCAGTCCCCACTTTCCCAGCTTGTTTGTTCACCCCCTTATTTGTTAAACAATCACCAAGAACCTATAATGTACCACCTGCTATAATAGATGCTGGGAGGAAGATTTCAAAACTCAACAGGGAGATGCACAGCGAAGGCATCTACCCAGACCTGGAGTAGGAGGAAAGCAGGGAGGGCTTCCTGGAGGAGGTGACGCCTAAGTTTGCCTCTTCAAGGATGTGCACAAGTCAGACAGGCAGAAATGGAGGGGAGTGCAGCGTGGGAGGACATGGCCACAAGGCAGCTAACCTAGGGGAGAAGAGGAAGGGGAATAATATTCATCGACGGCACTTTCTCAGCAACGCCAGGCATCATGTTCAACACCTGGCAAGGATGGTCTCATCTGCCCAGCTGGCAACCCTGGAGGCAGGTACTTCACTATCCTCACTCGGCAGAGACGGGAACTGATACAGAGAGAGGTTCAGTCGTGTGTCTGAGGGAACACAGCTAATACAGGGTGGGGGTCAGGCTCCAGGAGGGGCAGTTCCACTCTCTGGCTGGTATTCTTACCTCTCCTGCCATGTTGCATGCCAGGAAGTGGCCTGATGGTACATCTTGGGTCCTTGCTTGACATCCAGTTCTCCCATAGGGCCCCTCACTACTTTTCCGGGCCCCCCTATTCAGGGATCATGAAGGCCTTCCTGGTGGGAACAGCCTGGTTGCCAGTCCTCTTTGAAGCTCGAATCTCCAAGCCTTGGCTTTCCCTAGATTCTGCACTGTGCTGTCCTGGACCTCTTGTGTGGCAGACTCTCGTTGTAATTCACTTATGGTGCTGTGGTTGCAAGGGAGGGAAACTCCAACCTGACCTGCCTTAAAAAAGAAATTTTTGTTGTATATATGTGCCACATCTTCTTTATCCACTCGTCTGTCCATAAAAGAGTTAGCTAGTGGGAAGCAGCTGCATAGCACAGGGAGATCAGCTCGGTGCTTTGTGAGGACCTAGAGGGGTGGGATAGGGAGGGTGGGAGGGAGGCTCAAGAGGGAGGGGATATGGGGACATAGGTATGCCTATGGCTGATTCACTTTGGTGCACAACACAAACTAACACAGTATTGTGAAGCAATTATACTCCAATAAAGATGTGTGAAAAAAAGATAAAGAAATTTTCTTATCTCCAGTAACAGGTGTGGAGTCCTGCATCTCCCTGCCTCTAATAGTCACTGCTGCATCCAGAAATCTGGTCATCCCCGTCCTTATTAGACAGAGACGGGGGCAGCTGAGGTCCTGGGGCCCAAGGGACCGGCCCTCTGCCCAAGGTCACAGCCACTGGAGTGATTGAGTGGAGGATAGGGGAAGGGAGATTCAGGAGCCCAGGAAACACCCTGCTTTCAACCCTCACAGCCTGAGGGACCACCAGGATGAACCCAACACGCTCACAGCCGCCACGAGAAACTAGGACCCCAGGTCAACACGATGGGGCCCAGCATGAGGCAAGGGCACACAGGGGTCCAGAGCCCAGAGTCTGGAGCCAGCCGGCCTCGGTGGGAGCCTCGGCTCTTCCACTTGGAATCTCTAGACCCTCCAGCCAGTCAGGTACCTCTCAGTGCCTCAGTTTCCTCCTCCGTAATATGGGGCTAATTACAGAGCCCAGCTCACGGGTGGTTGTGAGGATTCAATGAGTGGCTTTGTGTGAGGAAGCCCTTAGAAGAGGGCGGCACACATGGGGCGTTAGCTGTTTCAACCCCCAACTCCCAAATCTCATCTTCTATTGTTCTCGGTTCATCCCTGACTGACAATTTCATGTGTCTCTCAACTCCCCCAGCCAGCAGTCTGGTTCAGGCAGGAAGGGCTGTAGAGAATTTAAAACAAGAATGAAACCGATCAAGGTCAGTCTGCTTTCCATGATCACCATGCACCCACAATTCTAAACAATGTCAGCGATAAAATATTCCTCCCTCCCTGGCAGGAAGTCCCCCCCACCGCCCCCCGCCAGGGACGCCACTGCCCAGACCCTTGGGGCGTGCCCTCTAGAACGTAGCAGCGCTGTCTGCAAGATTCCCCACACACTCGGCCTCCTCCCTGGGGCCTTCCCTGTGCCCTCTTGTTCTGGGGGAGGCCCGGATCTCCCCTGGGCACCCGAGGCCCCAGCAGCCTTTCAGGTAGACTTTTCTTCCTCTCCCATACTCCATACTGCGGGGACTCCTTGCCCATCCTTGCTGCCCAGGGTCAGCCACAGACTGAGATTCAAGCCTCCTGCCACCCCTTCTTCCTTGCCATCACCTCTAGGGCCTGAGTTTGTGTCTCATAGACTGAAGCCTTTAGCCCCTGCCAAGATACGAACCTGGACTTGTGGGGTCCTAATCTAGGGGGGGTTTAGTACCTGCAGAGAGGATCCCTCCAATACCCAGCCTCTTTGTTCGTTAGACTCCTCTCCTGACCCTGTCTCAGTCCATCACGCCCATGGTTACACTGTGGACCTTGTTTCTACCAATATTTGCTATCTGCTTCTCGCTACCGCCCACCCAATTCCATGCCTTAACCAACACCCCCTGTCATTCCCCATCACTCCTTGCGGTTCCCTGTCTCCATGCTCTTAGACCTCACTCTCCTTGCCACCCTCACTAGCATCCTTTTACTGCCTCTCACCCCTCATGCCCTCGACTCCCTCCTTAGAGCCTATGACCCATCACTTCTCACTGGGTGGTACCTACTTGGCAAAACACGGTCTAGGTTAAATCCAACTTTCTCTCTACTCCACACCTGGACCCAGGTGTTCCTTTACCTCGATGACCACTCCTTTCAGCAAACCCCCAGGGGGTCTGTTGGCCAACTCTGTTTCCCTAGCTCCCTAGCGTTTTACAAACCACAGGTCAAGATTCACTCATGGGTCAAGCCGATTTAGTGGGTCCAACAAGCATTAAGAAAGTGAGATAAAATAGAAAAGGTCAGAGCCCCCCAGATATAATAAGGTTAAATGCTGTTTTGTGAAATGCATTGTCTACTGGGTCTGGATGTAAATGAATTTCTTACTGTGGGGAGTGGTCCAAAGAGGTCTGGGTACAGAACTGGGCTTATTCCCCCACCCTTTCCTAGATGACTATTTCAGACTTGCTTTTCACTAATAATTCACCAACAATTCTTTAGCTTCAAAAGTGTCCCTTTTTCTCCCGTGTCTCAAGGATGCCCTGGCATTGCTTCCCATTTCACTGAGACAGTAGTTGTCATGACAACAATACCACAATACCACATGGTCACGCCCACTCCTAGGCCGGCCTTCCTTCCTCACACCGTCAGCAAACTGTTCTCCCACAGAAGGTCAACTCCTCCAACCCTCAAGGACACTTCTCCCCTTTCTTTCTTGCCTTATCAACTTTCTATTCTCTACAGAATAATTTCATCAGTTTACAAATAGGTGATAACGATAATGAATAATAATAATACTGCCTTGATTCCGTAATGGCCTCTAGATCTTGCTTCACTTTTCTCCTCCTCTTTATAGCAAAACCCCTCCCGCCAACAAGACAGCAAAGCTGTCTACCTGCCAACTCTGTATCTTCTCTCTCTTTCTGCTTGAACCCATCCAATCAGGCTTTTGTCCCCACCCCACCCTAGGAGCTGCTCTGACTGAGGCTGCCAGTGGCATCGATCTTGCCATACCTGGTGGTCGGTCCTCATTCTTCATGTCTGTGACCCAGTTAACCAGCCATACTCTTCCCCTTGAAATACTCTTTTTCTTTTTCACTTGGCTTCTGGGACCCCACACTCCCCTGGTGTCCAATCTCACCTGCTTCATGGATGTGTGTCCTATGCATTTGCTTAGCGACTAATGCTCAGAAGAGCCTTGAGCTTTAACTCTAATTTGAAAAGATACGCGCAACCCAGTGTTCATAGCGGCACTATTTGCAATAGCAAAAACACGGAAGCAACCTACGTGTCCATTGATAGATGAATGGATAAAGAAGACGTGGTACATATATACAGTGGAATATTACTCAGCCATAAAAGAGAATGAAATAATGCCATTTGCAGCAACATGGATGGACCTAGAGGTTATCATACTAAGGGAAGGAAGTCAGACAGAGGAAGACACACCACATGATGTCACTTATATGTGGAATCTAAAAAACGGATACAAATGAACTTATTTACAAAACAGAAATAGACCCACAGACACAGAAAACAAAGTTATGGTTACCAGAGGGGAAAGGAGGGGAGAGGGATAAATTGGGAGCTTGGGATTAATAGATACACACTGCTATAGATAAAACGGGTAAACAGCAAGGACCTACTGTATAGCACAGGGAACTATATTCATCTTGTAATAACCTATAATGGAAAAGAATCTGAAAAAGAACTATCTGTCTATCTATCTGTCTATCTATCTATCTATCTCTATATCTATCTATCTATCTCTATATCTCTATATCTGAATCACTTTGTTGTACACTCGAAACTATCACAACATTGTAAATCAACTATACTTCAATAAAAACCTCTGCTGCTGCCATCTTGAAATTCTTAATAATTTTGAGCAAGGGGCCCCTCTTCTTCATTTTGCACTGGGTCCCCCGAATGACGTAGCTGTCCTGTTCACTGGTGGCTCCTTCTCTCTTTTTTGCTGCTTCCTTCTCATCTCTCAGGATTCTTCGTGGAGGGTCCCAGGGCCCAGCCCTCGGAGGAGTGTCCTCTCCACTGATACCCACCCCCTTTGCGATCCATCTAGGCTCATGGCTTTGGCCACCATCTATGCCCTGATGTCTCCCAGGGCTTCTCTCCCAGAGGTTCCTTCCACTGAAACGCAGAGCTGTCCTTGCCACGGCCTCCTTGGGTCTTCACTTGGCCATCTCATAGACATTGCACACCGGGCAAGTTCTAAATGGAATTCTGGACGTTTTCATCCTCTGTAGTCTTTCCCTTCCCAGAGAGTGGGGACTTCTAC
The DNA here is from genome assembly GCF_963455315.2 of Globicephala melas. Classification (NCBI taxonomy): domain Eukaryota; kingdom Metazoa; phylum Chordata; class Mammalia; order Artiodactyla; family Delphinidae; genus Globicephala; species Globicephala melas. The sequence continues at coordinate 12,434,949 of NC_083323.1, forward strand.
CTCCAGTCCGAGGACTAAACCCTCAGAGCCATCCCCAGTGTCCCTCCATCCCTCACACCCACTTCCTAGTCATCAGCAATCTTGTTGGCTCTACTTTCAAATTATAGATACATTTTGACCACTTCCCACTGGTTCCATCACAGCCACCCTGGTCCAAGCTGCCTTCACCTCTCCGCTCTGAGCTGGTCTCCTTGCTTCTGCTTTTGCCCAGCCCCTACATTCTACACCAGAGAAACCAGAGCCAGCCTTTAAAAATATGTGATAGATTGTGCCATGCCTCTCCTCAAAACCACCCGGTGGCTTTCTATCAGATTTGCAATAAAATCCAGAATTCTCTCATGCTTCATGGGGCTCCACCTCCCTCCCCCCACCTTATGGCCCTCCCACCAGGGTCACACCTGCCGTCCATCCACCTGGAGCACTCCCCCCCACCCCACGTCTCTCCATGTCTCATTCCTTTACCCTATCGGGTCTCTGCTCAAATACCACCTCCTCCAGGAGGACTTCCAGGATATAACCTGCCTCCATAGCACCTTCCTGTCACGTACGTCTCCTCCTTCTCCTCCTATTCCACTTATTTCACTTCAGAGCACTCATCAGCCATGGACACAACCCATATTGTTCTGTTTCTTGGTTTCTTAACCCATTAGACTGCAGCTCCTTGAGGACCGAATTTTGATCTGATTTGTTTCCTATTATAGTCCAGTCAGACGACAATTGCTACAGTTTTGAAAAAGTTTGTTATTGATGTCACCCCCTCCACAAGCAGTCTAACATCTCTGAAATTGGGATGTCAGGCAGCAGTCACAATGTAGTTGTCACAGCCTGTACACTGGACTCAAAACTTCCAGATCAGGTGTCAGCAGCTAGGAGGAAAATCCTGAGGTGATGCACCCTAGGTTCATCACAGCATTATTTACAATAGCCAAAATATGGAAACAACCTAAGTGCCTATCAGCAGATGAATGCATAAAGATGTTGTGTTGTATATATACAATGGAATACTACTCAGCCACAAAAATATGAAATCTTGCCATTTGCACCAACACGGATGGAGGGTATTATTCTAAACGAAATGAGGGTATTATTCTAAACGAAATAAGTCAGATGGAGAGAGACAAATACTTTAGGATTTCACTCATAAGTGGAATTAAAATAAAACAAAAGAAATGAACAAACCAAACCAAATTAAACCAGAACCAACACACAGAGACAGAGAACAGGGTAGTGGTTACCAGAGGGGAAGGGTGAAGGGCAAAATGAAGAAAGGCGGTCCACTGTAGGGTGATGAATGGAAACTAAACTTTTGATGGTGAGCGTGCTGTAGTGTATCCAGAAGTTGAAATATAACGTTGTACACATGAAACTCAGATAATGTTATAAACCACTGTTACCTCAATTAAAACAAATAAAAAAGAAGAGGAAAAAAAAAGCTGCCTCACACAGGGGCACTGAGGAGGAGATTGTGTGCAAGACAAGGACAAAAGTGATTCTGAGTCAAAAAGTGATGCAGAAGAGTTGGTCTCCGGATATGAAGATGTCTGGGGAATACTGTAACCAGTTTATTTCGCATACATTTTCCTTTTTACGTTTGCACAAGTGTGATCCAAATCTAGGTGTAAATAGTCTAAATAACTTTCAGCCAAAGTAAAATAATAAAATCTAAGTCATGTGAAAGCATCATCATATAGTTTAATTTGGTCCTGTGCTTCCTTGGTGGTGATACATAAAACTCGCGCATCTGACAAATCATGATGTGTTAAATCAGGGATCGGCAAACCTGTGACGTAAATGGCCGGCTAGTCGATGTTTCAGGCTTCCCAGGCCATCCAGTCTCTGTTGCAGCTACTTCACTGCCTCTGTGTTGTGCCAGCAGCGTCAGACAATCCTTAAAATGAAAAGGCATGGCTGCGTTCCAATAGAATTTATTTATGAAATTTAGATTAAATATAATTTTCACGTGTCATGAAATATTATTCTTTTGATTTTTTTTAACCGTATAAAAATGTAAAAAAAAAAAAAATCCACTCTCAGCTCACAGGCTGTACGAAAACAGGCCTGCGGGCTGCGGGTTGTCCAATCCCGCATTAAATTCTGGAGAAGGTGGTAAACCTGCTTTACTGGGGAAGCTGGCCCAGAGCATCACTGAAATGTCTCGTTCAAGGGCAAAGAATCCTAGATCTGGGAGCTCTTAGGCATTATCTTCTGCAGTTCCACTGGGCCCCTTTCCCATTCTGCAGATCCCGGCGCCGAATGCACGTTCGAGGTCCCACGGGGCGCCCTTGGCATTGCTGGGTCAGGCTGCTTGGTGTTTTCAACCGTGTGTGCTTTTCAGATCCAAGAAATGGGTGTAAAAGTGCTGAGCACAGCCGAGGCACGTTTTAAACACTTAAGTGTTACTCCGCCCTCCTGCTTGCTCTCCCTTTTAGGCAAATTTCTATCCTTCTTTGTGAAGGGAGTAGGCACCCCGCCCGCCCTGCCAAGGCTGTGCGCCCCTCCCAAGCCCACCGGGCCGGCTGGGCCGCCTCCCGCCGCACCGCGTGGCACCCGGTCTGTGGCGGTGAGACGGGAGTGGGAGGAAAAGCTCAGCGATCTGCGCCTCCAGCCCTCTCCCCTTGCCCCTTCGGAAGCCATTTGTGCTTCTCTAAGCCTTCACCTAGGCGCCGCCTTTCTCCCCTCACTTCTTTCTCGCTCACTCCGCGCTCTCTCTCCACTTAGTGGTTCATTTACTGCTCAATCTGTGATTAATTAAAAGAATTTAAATAACTGTGCGGATGCTAAATTCACTTTCAGCCGCCTTCGCCGCGCGCGGCTGCGTAAGCGCAAGGGAGCCGCAGTGCGTGCCCGAGACGACCGCCAGGGATCGCTGTGGGCTCAGGTTTGGCCGCAACCGGAGGCTTAGGCTTAGAGCTGATTTCGGCAAGGAAAGAGTTAAAATGGGCATCTTCTACTCGCGTCCCCCCAGCTCCCCCTTTGCCTTCTTCCACTTGGGCACCCACTGTGTCCTTGAAGTCCCCAGAGAACTTCTGGGCTAACCCAGAACAGGAAAGGTCGGGAAAGCGAGCTCCTTTCTCCTGTCCTGGGTCAGCCTTGGGATGTGACCAGGACCCATGGGACCCAGACCCCAGGAAGGTCTCTTCTGCAGGAGAGAAAACAACCAGACCGTGTGAACAGAAGACCCGAGGATGGCCTTTCTTGCTGGGGAAAGGGAGCAGAGGTACAGGGCAAAGGCCCTGGCCTGCGTTCCTTGGCCTTGAGGTGTGCACTGAGTTGAATAGTGTCTCCCCAAATTTATGGCCACACAAAACCTCAGAATATAACCTAATCTGGGAAAAGGATATTTGCACATGCCATTAGTTAAGGATCTCAAGATGCAATCATCCAGATGGGCCCAAAATCCAATGACTGGAGTCCTTATAAAAGGAGAGAACACAGAGAGACACACATCTACAGGGAAGAAGGCCAAGAGGCCGAGATTGGAGTGAGGCAGCCACAAGCCAAGGAACCCAAGAGACTGGAAGAAGTGAGGAAGCGTTCTCCCTGAGAGCCTCTGGGGGGAGCACGGCCTTGCCAACAGCCCCATTTCAGACGTCTGGCCTCAGAACTGTGAGAGAAGAAATTCCTGTGGTTTTAAGCCAACCAGGTTTGTGGGAATCCAGCGGCCACAGAAAACAAATACAAGGTGTTAAGACAGAAGGCAGCATGGAGGGGGCCGCTCTGTGCCAGGGATTTTGCTGAGTGTGTTCACAAACGTCTTCTCACCTAAGCCTCACCACGGCCACATAAGGCAGGTTAATACCAACGGCCCCACTTTGCAGGGTCAGGCAACTGGGAAGTGGTAGAGCCAAATCCAAGCCCAGGTCAGCCTGGATCCCCGGCTGTCGATCCAGAAGCTTCCCTGCCTCTGGGCTCCATGGCCCAGCTGTTTCCTGGGATCTTGCCTTGAGAGTAATGAGACCAAGGACGACATAGAAGTTTGCTGGGTGGGTGATCCAGGCTGGTCTCAACTACAGAACTTCAAGGCTTTGCACTTGGGCCAGCTGCCCGCTTACAGATCTACATGAGATGAGGTTTTTAAAAATTTTTTTTATTTTTTAGGATTTTTAAAATTGAGGTATAGTTGCTGTATAATATTATATAAGTTACAGGTGTACAATATAGTGATTCACAATTTTCAAAGGTTTTACTCCATTTATAGTTATTGTAAAATATTGGCTATATTCCCCTTGTTGTACAATATATCCTTGAAGCTTATTCTGTGCCTAATAGTTTGTACCTTACTCTCCTCCCCCTGTATTACCCTTTCCCCTTCCCTCTTCCTACTGGTAACAACTAGTTAGTTCTCTATGTGTCTGTTTCTTTTTTGTCATATTCACTAGTTTGTTGTACTTTTTAGATTCCACATATAAGTGATATCATAGAGGGTTTGTCTTTCTCTGTCTGACTTATTTCACTTAGCATAATGGCCTCCAAGTCCATCCATGTTGCTTTAAATGGCAAAATGTCATTCTTTTTTATGGCTGAGTAGTATTCCGTTGTATATATGTACCATAGCTTCTTTATCCATTCATCTGTTAATGGACATTTATGTTGCTTCTGGAAACATTTTTGGTTATCACAGCTGCGTGAAGGGGTGCACCTATCATCTAGTGAGTTGAGGCCAGGGATGCTGTTAAACATCCTACAGTGTGCAGGACAAAGGATGATCTGGCCCCAAATGCCCATAGTGCCAAGGCTTCTGGTGCCCATTTCCCCTGCTCCTCCAACATTCCAGTATGTTCTTTGGTGGTTTGGTCCTGCACATCTCCCCGGCCAACCTTTCACATCTTTGTTCAAATGCTATCTTCTCGATAGACCCAGTCGGACCACCTTGTTTAACGTTGCAACGCTGCCCCTCCTCTGTGGCCTTCCTAATCCCTCTTATCCTGCTTTTTCAAAAAAAAAAAAAATTCCGTAACACATACCATGCTCTAGCATCCTATGTATGTTACTTATTTCTTATGTTTCTTGTTTCTTGTCTGTCTCCAACAAAGAATTTTTTCTTTTTTGGTTATCTTATTGACTGGTGTATTCTTAGTGCCTAAAGAAGGTACCTGATAGATCCTCAATAAATATCTGTTGAATCAAATGATGCCCCTTAAGGCGATTTCTAATGCACTGGAGCACACTCAAGGCCCTGAGAGGTCTGACAGTAAAGAAGCCAGTGGCCCTTTGTCTTACCCAGGGTGTCTCATCTTACTTAACCATGGAATCTGCTTCCTCTCTCCCTTCATCCCTCTCAACTAAGCCCATCCTGCAGAAGTCTCTCTGTCAATCGCTCTTCTGTTCCAGTCTCCTCCAGGGGATATCTGAGGGCAAAGATTCTGAAGAGAAGTGTTAGCGAGACTTGGGACGAAGTTGTGGAGGCAGAACTGCCAACCAGAACAGTTCTATGGGGACAGAGACACTGGGTCTGCATCCTGGATGCCTGCTAGCTGGGAGAGAAGGCTCAGCTGGGCAGTGCCTCCCTTGCACCTGTGTAAATATTACATTTTATGAGCCCTGGAAAGAGCAAGAGAGCATATGTCCAGGGACATTCTTCGGAAGAGCTGGGAAAATGAGCTCTTGCCTAATTTGCCTGACCTAACGGAAAACTGGCAGGAGGTCTGTAACAAATCAGGGCACATTTGGAAGACACTGACCAGCCAGTGTCTCACTGGGGGCTCTGTGTGCTGGGAAGTAGTATTTGGGGAACCAGGGCCAGATGAATTGGATGGGATGCGGGCACTCCAGCCTTCATCCAGAGGGTGGGGCTGAGAAGGTGAGGAGCTTGAAGGGCCAGCCAAGGTCAGGAGGGAGTGCTGAGAATGGAGAAAGCAATCATGGAGTGGAGTTCATCACTGTGGCCATACCGGCCAGAGCTAGGGCCAGTGAGGGACACTTACAAGGATAGGCAGGCTTCAGATCGATTGAGATAAGCCAGAAACTTCCAAGCACTGGCACACTTCCTGGAGGACTGGGCAACCTAATGAAGCAGACCGATGCTGTCCCCAGACATGTCCGAGCAGGGCCCTGGTGGCCAGCTGGCTCTGTGTCCACATGGCTCTGTGCCCAGGACATCACTGATCCCCAATGCAGTAGTGAAAAGTGGGGCCAGACCCCATTTCAAATCCCAGCTCCCCAGTGACTTGCTGTGTGATCTTGGGCACGTTGTTTAACCTCTCTGTGTTTTACTTTCCTCATTGCTAAGGTGGAGTAATACTGTTTCCACCTCAAATGGCTGTTGTGAGGATTAAATGAGTTAGTGCCTGGTGAGAGTCTGGGCTGCCGGAACATGGAAAATGCTACATGAGCGCCACTGTTGTTATTTCCGTTTTCCATTTGGGTCCTCCCATCCCTGCCCCCCCGCCAGCCCTCAGTTCCTTGGCCCTGCCCTTACTCTGACCTTTGGTTCAGGTTTCACTGGGCTTGTTCCCTGGCTGCAGATTATTTTAGTTCCCCAGGCCTGGGTCTCCAATTCTAATTTTGGCTTACTTTGTTTTCTCCTGCTGGGTCTATAGCGGGCGCTGGTCACGAGTATAATACAGTATCAGTATATTATCCATTAAGAGCATGGGGGCTGGAGTCAGAGAGACTTGAGCTCAAATTCTAGCTCTGCCACTTAGTAGCTGTGTTTTTTGGATCAATTCCTTAAACTTTGGGGCCTCAGTTTCCTCATCTATAAAATGGAAATGAATACTTACGTCATAGGCTTATTTTGGGGATTATGTGAGAAAATTCATGAAAAGTGCTTACAATAGTGCACATGGTAAGAGGACAGTATTAACAGCTCTTAATACTGTTATCATCATCATTGCTGTTCCCAGCCTGCTGTTTGCACTGGGCTAGGAGAGGAGGATCCTGGGTTCAAATCCTGCCTCTGCCACTTCCTAGCTGTGTGACCTGGGGTAAGTCACTGCTCCTCTCTGGGTCTCAGAATCATCATCTCTCCCTGAAGAAGCCCTTTTTGGGGTGCTTTTCTGTTTTCCAAGCTCTGACGTCCTGGCCTCCCAGCTGCCTTTGACCCAGGTCTCCTGAGTGACCCAACTTGGCCTGGATATCTGAGTCCCCAACTTTGAACCCTGCGTTCCTGCGTGTATGTGCTGCTGGTCTGTGCCTTGGCATCTGCCCTGCCTAAGCACCTCCCTGCAGTGGGATTCTCTGGGGAGGACAGGAGAACTCCTTCATCGGGAGGGAGACTGGAGTAGTGGTCTTGATGTTTCCTTCTGGCTCTAGGCATCTAAGGCTGCTGTCCGTTGCGCTGCCATGTTTTTTTCAGCTCCCGTAGCTGGATCTTTGAATGCGTCAGATACCACTGAGCCTATCTTATATGGGACAGCATCAGCCCCAGCACACACGACCTTAGAATTAAGTCAAGCTGCCATCCAACGTTAGGATCCAAACCTCTACCCATCCAATAAGTGAGCACCTAATCATACCGGGCACTGTTTTGGGCACTAGAGACAGAGAAACAAATAAAACAAATTTCCTAGCCTTTAGCAGACTTGTTACCGTTCCCCAAACTCTACTTCCTTTCCTGGAGAAGGATTATACTTCCCCACCTCATTGAATTCAGCCTTGGCCAGCGAAATCTGAATGGGATGTTGTGTACCAGCCATGTCATGCTTTGCCACATTCTCTTTTCCATCTGGCAAGTCACCTGCAATTTCCATATACTGGCTTGTCCATCAGCCTAGGTCTTTGAGTGAGGATGATGGTAACATGGGAGTAGAGCCCACAGCTGATCCATGTTGGACAGGAAGTGAAAAATAACAGTATTACTCCACCTTAGCAATGAGGAAACTCAAACACAGAGAGGTTAAACAACTTGCCCTTGTGCTTCTAAGCCCTTGAGCTTTTGGAGTTGTTTGTTTGTGCAGCAGAACCTGGCTTATCCTGACTGACACACTGTTCTGTGAAGATTCCATTCTAGTGGAGAAGAGCAACAATACATGATAGACAAATAAATGTGTAATATAATATCAGGCACGGCAGGGAAACAGAAAGTAAGATAAAGAGATAGAAAGTGATGGGGGTGCTTTTGTAGATGGGGTGAACAGGGAAAGCCTTGTGGAGGAGGTGACCTTGAGCTCAAGGAAGTGAGGGAGGGAGCCAAGTGGGTATCAGAGGGAAGGGCTTCCAGGCAGAGGGGCCAGTAGATGCTAAGAGCCTGAGGTCAGCACATGGCCCATGTGCTCAAAGGAACAGCAGGGGCAGGGTGCCTGGAGCACAGAAGCGAGGGGAGAGTGGACCCTTTTGGAAAGCAGGTGAAGGCCAGGTCACGTAGAGCCCAGTGGACCATGGTAAGAGCGTGGGATTGGTTGGGTTCCAAGTGTGCTGGGAAGCCATTGGAGGGTAGAGAACGGAGAAGTGACATGATGTAACTTTCTTTACAAGATGGCCACTCGCTGCTCTGGGGGGAGGAGATCATGGGGGCTGAGGGACAAAGTACGGACACTAGTCAGGAGGCCACTGCGTCCACTGCAAACGGGAGCTCGTGGCGCTTCCTCTAGGGAGGTAGAGAATGGAGGTTAGAGGGCGCCCGATTCAGTGCATCTTGTTAAATGGTGGGTATTGAGGGCCACATTGGCTTTGGTTGGCATTTATAGTCTCCAGCGTGAACATGCATTTCCATTTATCTTTGGGTGTGATCTTTTTTATGGTTCCCTACGGTTCTCAGACTCACCCAGGACACGTAAAATGCAGATGGTCAACATCATCCCAGATTCCCATTTTGTAGGTTTTGAGGGCCATTCAAGCATTTTTAATAAGAACCCTAGGAGATCCTGTTGCGTCTGACTTGGAGACCATACATTCAGAAACACTGTCCTAAATGATGCAGAGAAATCATATAATTCAGGGATGTTCTGATCTCTTGGGGTTGGACCTGGAGGGGGCATAAGTCATCTCTATGTGAAGAAGTTGAATGAATGTTTGATCACGTGGAAACTCTCCAGAGCCCACAGTAGCAGCATAATAGGCTGAGAATTTACCCCCTAAAATGAGAACCCTGAAAGGATGACTTGGGGTGAAGGTCATTCTTTCGTGATGTACCCCTCATCACTTATGGGATGCAGCTCATTTCAGGGAAATAGAGATGGGGGAAGGGGCTAGAACTGTGTGAGGACTGTGAATGTTTGCAAGGAGAGAAGGTTTTTAAAAAGTTTCATTTTAATTGACACAGAAACTTTGGTCTACCTTGGTTCACTGAGAAACATCAATGCCTTGCTCCCATCATACCAATATTCTTTAAGAAATTAGAAAATCTTCTAAGATCTTATTAGTCATGGTATTTCTCTCATTTCCATTTACCCAGAATCTCAAAAGCCACTGCTTCCCGGAGGGCAGTCCTGGTGCCGGGGCAAAACACACATTCCAAGTTCATGTCATCACTTTCCAAAACATAAGTCAAGAGGTCCAAGCCAAAAGCCTCCCAACTTCTTGGGCAGAGAACAAAATTTGAACTGTAAGAAAGAGAGAATCCAGAGAGGGTCAGCCCCAGACGATTTGTCAGACCAATGCTTTCTGGGCTCTTACCTCTTGGGAATTTGAGACAGAGACTGATTGCTGTCCTGTCCGTCTCAGATGACTCCTGGTTCATCTATCAGGTAGCCAGTCTCCATTTTTTGCAAACCTCGAAAGTTATCCCCTCTATCTTTGCCTGGGTTCAGTCTTGCTATGGCTTTTTGAAGTCACAGATGTCAAGACTGTGGTGTGGGGACTTCCCTGGTGGTCCAGCGGTAAAGAATTCGCCTTGCAATGCAAGGGACGCGGGTTCGATCCCTGGTCAGGGAACGAAGATCCCACATGCTGCGGGGCAACTAAGCCCGCACGCCACAACTACTGAGCTTGCGGGCCTCAACTAGAGAGCCTGCGTGCTGCAAACTACAGAGCCCACGTGCCCTGGAGCCTGTGTGCCACAACTAGAGAGAAGCCCGCGCGCCACAACAAAAGATCCCGCATGCCTCAAGGAAGATCCTGCATGCCGCAACTATGACCCGATGCAGCCAAAAATAATAAATAAATAAATAAACAATAAATCTTTAAAAAAAAAAGATTGTGGCGTGGGGAGCAGGGCCATGGGCGTGGGCACGTAGAGGGACATTGTATGATATCACAATAACAGGGAACCACAGGCTGAGCTGATGCCACAGGGTGAATTGCTGTCTTCCCCTACCCATCTGCCCATTCCCTCTGCAGTGTCTTACACGCTACTCCTGCTCCCACATCCACAGCCTTGCTTTCCAGGTAAAGCCAATCTGGACGCAGAAAACACTTAAGCAACCTCAGTGCCAACCAGTGGGCTTGGCCCACTCACTTCTCCCCACCTTTAGCCAGACCCTGGTGGCACCTCTGGCTCTGAGCTGCCACTGAAGGCACCCCCAGGTGGTCTCCCAGTGAGGCAGCCAACTGGAACCTGATTTCGGGGTCACTCCTGGGTTTCTGCCCTTGCCCATTCCTGCCCTCTGCTGTGTTATAAGAACATGCAGGAGACCCATTGTTCTCTGCTCTCGTCTACGGGTACCAGACCCTAGATTATCCCCAATTTATATAACTGGGATTTTCTCCTTGACCTCTGTGCTTCTGTTTTCTTTGAGTCGGTGGGAGGCTGGGCACTGCGGGGTGGGGACTGGGGAGCATGGAAATGAGAGAAGTGACAGAAAGGCATCCAGGTCTACGCAGTTCATTCACCGAGAACTTACCCTGTGCCAAGTCCTGGGTTAGCTGCTGGAAGGCACCGACACACAAGACATCACCAAAACAATCACATCCATGACAGGTCCTTGCCTGCAGGAAACTTGAACCAGTTGGGGAGAAAAACTAGGAGAGAGGTAATTCCAGTTTGGGTGATAACAGCCATAAGAGAGAAAAATACGGCTGTGTTGGAGCCTAGGAGAAGCCCTGAATCTGGTCAGAGGATGCGGGGAGGGGAGGAAGATGAGGCAGACAACCTGAGCAGATGCTTGAACAGATTCTCTGCAAAGTCTTGTAGTCATCTGGGTGGAAAGGTTTGGAGATACAACTATTTTGAGCAAAGCAAAGAGAGCAGGGAATCAGGATCTAGCAGGCGGGATCCACGCCGGGACTGTGATTTGGTGTGGCCAGAACACAGGATAGAGTGGAGAGATGTGTGCTAGACAGGACCCTGGACTCCTCTAAGAAGTTCAAGCTTTATCTTACAGACCAGGGTCATCAAACCTTTTTTTTGGCAAAGGACCAGACAGTAGTATTTTTCGGCTTTGTGGGTTATACAGTTTTTGTCTCAACTACTCAATGCTGCCTGGTAATGTGGAAGCAGCCATTGTTAATACATAAATAAATGAGTGTGGCTGTGTTTCAATAAAACTTTATTTACAAAGACAGGTGATAGGCCAGATTTGGCCCACGGGCTGCAGTTTGCTGGCCCTGTTGCAGACAATGGGGGGCGGGGGACACTTGAGAGTTTTAAGTATGAGAAGCAGTCTGGGTTTTAGTGTTGAGTGATTCATTCACAGCTCCTACTGTGTGCCAGGTGTTGTGCTAACTACTGGGGATCAGAGATGAAGATATAGATCCCTACTTCCAGAAACCCACCATTCAATGGGGAGTGGGGACAGACTCACATATAAGCAACTAGATGGCTGGCTCTGTGAGGGTAGGGTTCGTGTCTGTTATGGTCAATGTTATATCTATAGAACATAGCACATAGTAAATTCTCAATAAATATTCATCAAGTGAATGAGTGAATCAATGAATAAACGAGTTCTCCAATCCAGGCTGACTCTGACTGGTGCCATGATAGGAATACAGGACACTTGGAAGAGTGAAAGATTCATTGCCATTGGGAATGTGTGTGAGTGAGTGAGTGTTTGTGTGTGTGTGTGTGTGTGTGTGTGTGTGTGTGTGTGTGTGTGTCTTGGGGGTGGAGTCTGACTTGGACTCTGAATGATGGATAGGATTGTCATGTCTAGGGGAGGCGTGAGTGGCAGGAAGGGGATTAGCCAATTTCACTTTTCCACTGTATCTCTTCAATTTCCTTTGAGTTCTTTTGTTAGAATTCTTGCCACCAAGGCAGGTGGGTCCCTAAACACTAGAGCGATGGAAAGCCTCAGGAGGTATTTATGATCTGCAGGAAAAGGCCCCCCCCCCAACCTCCTGAACACCATTAATTGGAACGCTGTCCCCCCATGCCATTCGGAATTACCTTGGCCCGCTTGTCCCTCCGTTAGGGGAGGCCAGGTCACAGGTGCGGCGGGTGGGCTGAGCCCGTCAAATGAAATAATTGCCTACAGCCACCTTGAGCCCAAGCAAGTGGCTTGTAATAATGATGCCATAAATGCGAAAACAGACATTATTAAATTTCAGAATTGAGATTTATGGTGCTGATTTCTGGGACGTGGAGAGGCTGTAGCTTCTTGCTTTTAGGTTTCTCAAGCATAAACCGTGAAGTTGAGCAGCTGTGGCCCAGAGTGGTGGCGGAGAGAATCCCAGGCTCTGACATGGCTCTAACCCTAATGCTGGGAGGGTGGTGGAGTCAAGGAGCGTGAGCCTTGGAGTCATGGGTACAGGGACTTGGCCTCTTTCAGCTTCAAATTCCTGAAGTGCAAAGAGGATTAATTCATCCAGTCAGTGGATATTTACTGAGAGCCTACTATGTGCCCAGTATTGTGTGCTGCACTCCTCACAGGGCTATTGAAGGGACTGAAAGAGATGTGGGAACGGCCAATTGTAGGTATAATTACTTAAAGTAACTCTAATGAAAGATAGGTATTCCGTTAATCCCTGGACCTAGACTTCTTACACATTCATCAGTCATTTAATAAACTTTTTAAAAAGAAACTTTAGATTTCAGAATCATTTTAGGTTTAGTATAGAAAAGTTGCAAAGACAGTGCAGAGAGTTCCCGTGTACCATGCCCCCATTTCTTTCACCGTTACCATCTTCCATTGCTGCGGTACATTTGTCAAAGCCAAGAAACTGACATTGGTACATTGCTTTTAACCGAACTCCGGACTTCATTTGGAGTTCATCAGTTTTCCACTAATGTCCTCTTTCTCTTCCACGATCCAATCCCAGCTACCATATTGCATCTAGCTATTGTGTCTCCCCATTTCCCTCTGATCTAATGGTTTCTCAGAATACACTTTTACTAAGTGTAAGTATAGTACTTCCTATATCCTTAAAACATTTTTTTAAAGTTGAATTATAGTTGATTTACAATGCTGTGTTAGTTTAAGGGGTACAGCAAAGTGAGATATATATATATATATATATATATATATATATAAATTCTTTTTCAGGTTCTTTTCCATTATAGGGTATTACAAGATATTGAATCTAGTTCCCTGTGCTATAGAGTAGGTCCTGTTGTTCATCTATTTTGTATATAGTAGTGTGTATCTGTTAATTTCCTACATCCTGATGTGTGCTTGGAGCCTCTACTTTTGCCCTCTTAAAGCATCTTAAGGTCTGTGTCTTCAGGTTCCCCTGCTGCCTGTGTCTCAGGTGTGACTTGGGTTCACATAGCACTTTTCCCACGGATGCCTCAGCACAGTGACTCGTGACAAGCCCTGGGCTCACAGATCCGTCACCAAGTTTTAACTCTTCTACTTACTAGTTGAGAACTTTAGGACAAGTTACTCAACTCGGCTTGGGTTCAAGAGACAGAAAGCTCTGGTGACCTAAGCAATGAGGAAAACGTGGTACCTCACCCAATACGAAGTCCTGAGGTTGGAGAGGTCCAGGTTGGTTCATTCAGTGGGTCCGTGAGCTCATCGGAGACTCACGGACTCACGGAGACTCATCAGGTTCTCTTTGTCTGGCCTTCATCCATCTTTAGCTTGTCTCAGCTCCCCTCAGGGCCACAAGATGACCTACTGCCCACTTAAATTTCCTTCCTTTGCACCTGGGAATCTGGCTGTTTAGCCTGATCTCGGGGTCACCTTGGGAGAGCTCTGGGCTGGCTCGCTCCCTGTGGCCCAGATCTGGCCCAGCTTTGCCCACACCTCGCGGCTGTGTATCAAGATCCTGAGGTAGCATCTTTCTTTCCTGCCTCACTGTCCAGGCCCATAGCTGCAGCCCTTCACCCCTAGGCTCCTTAGGCAAGCAACACATAGAAGTCACAGTGTACAAACCACCCAAAACCAGCAGAAAGTCTCCCATTGGCCCCCTTGAAGCCCATCTCTCTGGGCTTGAGGGGAGAAGAATGTACCCTCACCCCCATTCCATCATCTTGGATAGAGGTCAGTTCACAGCACCCCAAACACTCCAAATAAAAGTCACCCAATATCCTTATAACCGAATCACTTTGCTGTACAGCTGAAATTAACACAGCACTGTAAATCAACTCTACTTCAATAAAATAAATTTTTAAAAAGTCACCCAGTATCCAGACCTTCCTGAGACCGTTCTGCCATTGTACAGGTCAGAGGGGGTGGTCAGCCAATGACTGCAAAGCAGATGTTCAGTCACCTCCTGCTTCCTACCTCCTGGACGGGGCGGGGGTCAAATACTCACCTTCAAATGTAGAATGTCTTGGGGTCTGACATTGAGCTAGAAAAAGCCCATTTTCGTCCTTGTCACACTATTATTATTGATTTTGTTGCTATTGACTATAATTCAAGGGGCTGAGAGTGGACCTGAGTCCAAGGCTCCTGACCCCCAGAGAGGGTTCCTTATCCCACCCCACACTGCCTCTCGAGGTTGGGGTCATGGGCAGACATCCCAAGGGACAGACCCATCTTCTGAAATCAGCTCCTTTTCTGCCCAAGCCAGCCAGCAAGCCCTTCCCAGGAAACACGCGCGCACACATACAGATGCTTTCGCGCAGGGAAGGCAATTAAAGGAGCACAGAGGCAGCCTGTCAACTGTGCCAAGTTGACAAATTTTGCATTGTAAACACAAAAACAGGAGCTTAACCACCCCCCCCCTCCTGCGCAGAGCGTAGTAGAAAAAGCACATCTCTTCTATCATGGAGTGCAGGTGAGGTCTGGCGGATAAAGGTGGGGTCCCTGCTGGTACGGGCAGCCACCACTCCGTCAGGAGGATCGAGGAGATGCACGAGGTGGGAGAGGGCTCTGCAGGGACCCTGAGGGGGAAGGAGACTGAAATTTACTAAGTACCTGCAGACACGCAGGTGATCTCTTCTGCCCCCTGGTACCCCTCCATGCGGGATGAGAACTCCCACTTTTCAGGTGAGGAAGCAGGCTCCCATATGTGAAGGTCCGCATGATGGCCCACCTCCTGACCAGCACCCCAGTTTTATCTGACCCCAAAGCCTAGGGTTTTGGGGCACAGATCTCAGCATTTCACGTTTTGACAATCTCTTTACATTTCTTCCTAGTAGAAAAAATCCTTTCCTTCTACCGCCTCCCGAATCCTTTCGTCTCTGCCATGTTTTGTGCCCGGCAGAACTCATGTTGAACAAATATTCTACAAATTGACCTCAGATCAGTGCCAGGAACTATTCTAGATGCTAAGGATCCAGTGGTGAACAGAACAACATCCCTGTCCTGGGGGTTTTCGGTGCCGGTGGGGAAGACAGAAAGTAGCATATAAGAATCTAAGGGGGGGCTTCCCTGGTGGCGCAGTGGTTGAGAATCTGCCTGCCGATGCAGGGGACACGGGTTCGAGCCCTGGTCTGGGAAGGTCCCACATGCCACGGAGCAACTAGGCCCGTGAGCCACAACTACTGAGCCTGTGCGTCTGGAGCTTGTGCTCCGCAACAAGAGAGGCCGCGACAGTGAGAGGCCCGCGCACCGCAATGAAGAGTGGCCCCCGCTCGCCACAACTAGAGAAAGCCCTCGCACAGAAACGAAGACCCAACACAGCCAAAAATAAATAAATAAAATTTTTTTAAAAAAGAAAATAAACTTGTTTAAAAAAAAAAAGAATCGAAGGGGGACCAACTCTTGCTGTGTGCCAGGTGTCATTCTGTCTTTACATCTTTGAACTCATGTTATCCTCATGAGGCAGGTGCTGTGACTTTCTCCATGTTAGTGAGGATGTCGAGGCTCAGGGAAGTAGGTGACCATCCGGCCAGTAGGAAACAGCTGGGATTGGACCACGAGTCATCTGGTCCTGGACCCCTTGCCTTTTGCCCCTGCACCATGCTCCCTCTCCCTGCAGGGGAGGATGCTCTAAGGAGAGCAAGTCTAATCCTCACTCTACCACCTGTTATCATGTGAATCCCTCCATGCCTCGGTTTCCGCATCTGTAAAATGGGATTGTAATAGTGGAGATGTCCAGTGTGCACCTGGGAATGGTGTTAGGGAGAAAAACTGTGCCTTGAGGCAGATTTTTCGGAGCCATTGGTGCAGGGGAGGAAGCTCTAGCTTGGGGAACAAAAGAGAGTCCCTTCAGAGTATGTTCAGTGAGGAGAGGAGCTAAACGGTCCAAGGAGGGAACTTGGGGAATATTAGTAAATAAGAGGAGAAGTGGAGAAGTAGGACTTGTGGAGGGTGTGGAAAGAGGCAGCCCAGTCATTAGAAGAAGCAGAGGAGTGATATCTCATTACGTGATAAGTCCTGTTTACATGCGTGTCTCCTTCATTAGATTTAATTTCTTGAAAGAAAGCATTATCTTTTAAAAAAATTTATTTGATTGGAGTATAGTTGATTTACAATGTTGTGTTAATTTCAGCTCTACAGCAAAGTGACTCAGTTATATATATATATATATATATATATATTATTTTTCATATTCTTTTCCATGATGGTTTATCACAGGATATTGAATATAGTTCCCTGTGCTATACAGTAGGACCTTGTTGCTTATCCATCTTTTACCTACTAGTTTGCATCTGCTAACCGCAAACTCCCAATCCATCCCTCCCCCACCCCTGCCCCTTGGCAACCACAAGTCTCTATGTCTGTGAGTCTGTTTCTGTTTCAGAGATAAGTTCATTTGTGTCACATTTTAGATTCCACATGTAAGTGACGTCATATGGTATCTGTCTAAGAAAATGTAATCTTAGTCATCTCTGTACTCCTCAGATCTGACACTGTATCCAACGCACAGTAGTTGCTCAAAAAATGTTGGTATTCAATTACGTCCTCTCTCACCCCATTCCTTGGACTGTCTCTTATCTGCTTGGCTGCTCTGCAGTTTTATTCCCATTCTCAACCCTGCCTGCCTCACTGTGCCGCAGAAGGCCTGTTTATAAAGTTCTGCTCCAGAATATGAAGCATGATTCTCCTTAAGGCAGCATGGCAGACGTGACTCCTCCCACCAGACCCTCACCCAGGGCAGACATCACTAATACATCACTGCACTCTGTCTTCTGAGTCTGGTCTAGGATCTCAAATCCTGGATTTCAAATTCTCAACTCCATGTTCCATTAACAGCCAGTACCAGTCTATAAACCCTGGGATTCGAGGTGAACCTACTTTGCATACTTGCTCCAAATATGTTGTTTCAGAGAAGCCAGGACCTGTCAGGCTTCTGAGCCACCACTGAGCTGGGCCTTACGAAGCCCATCGCGGCTCCAGCCATCGGCAAATTCTGCACTTTGCCTGGAGTTCTCTGGCCTGGTTTTTCTCACACCGCGGTGGCTCTTAAAAATATTTTCCTGGAAACAAATGGGTGTCTTTGTGCTGGGTGGAAAAGAGAAGAAGAATTAGCAGCTTCCCATCTGAGAACTTCCCCTGGAATTGATTCATCCCAGCAGAAAGAGCCCGGCATTTTCCTTCCAAATTAATATGCAAATAAGTGTAAGCAACACTTCCCACGGGCAGCTTCAGAACACAGCAGTACTTTCCCAGAACATTTATCAGCGCTATTAATAGAGTTCACTGCCTTACTCCTCCCCCTGCCTTTATTACCATTCTAATTATGGATTGTCTGGTTTCATTTCATGTTTTCCCGGTTCTGGTGAAGGCCCATGGTCCCCGGTGAGGAAGGTCACTCCATCATGCGAGCGGGCTTTGAGGGTGCGGACCCGCGTTCCCGGTGGCTGCCGCTCTCCCGGACATCACTCTCCTCGCGTGATGCCCCATATTTTCGGAGGACGCTTTCTCCACACCTCTGACACCCTAGTGAGGTAGAGACAATGGTAGTGAGCTTGGAGGAAACTGCCATGTGGAGAGCTGTTTAAACCGAGTGAGCAGCCTCTGAAAAGGCTTTGGATTCTTTTAGGGAAAGAAGCATTCAATTGAGATGATACCCCTTGGGAATTCTAGACCCTCAGGCCTCCTTGCCACGGAGGAGGTTGTGTTCCAGGTGCATATGAACCCATTAATTCCCACTGCAACTCAATGAATCAAGGAACAATTAGCATCCCCATTTCCGGAGGAGGAAACTGAGGCACAGAGAAGTGAAGTGACTTGCCCCAGGTTAACTGAGTCTGGCTCCAGACCCTGTGTCTTCAATCAGCTGTCCTCTCCCAGGTTTCCTCTGGGGCCTTACCATCTCTCTTCTGTGCCTTGGCAAAGCAGTTAAGCTCAGCTTAACTGCCTCCTCCTAGGAGGCACACTCTCCCCAGCTCAGGAACGGAAGACCCTAGGGGTCACCAGTATTCACCTCCTCAGGGGATATACAGATCAATTATTTTGCCATTGCTGTGGGGAATCTTCTTTTACTCCAAGTTACAGAGCCCCAAACCATTCCTACATTGTCACCCCATTCACAGCCCTCTCCAATTCATCCTGTCCCACCCCTTGTAATTGTCACAGCCATATCCCATAATAAGCAGCCTGGCTGTGTGCAGGGTGACACCTCCTCCCTTCCCCAGTGCCTGGGGTCATAGAGTTTCAGGTTCGGCTGGAGTCAAGTGCTTTGCTCTATTCATATACACACATACACAAAAGAACCTCTGAAAAGTTATTTTTTGTCCCCAGAGGAGGAAACTGAATTATTTAGCAGTTAAATAACCTGCCCAAGTTTACACAGAGGAAATGGCAGCCTTGTTCCAGGGCCTGTGGTCTTAACCAAGCGAGATTTGTGTTACCTCTGTTTCCCCGATCTGACCAGGAGTTTGGAAGCTGAGGAAATGGATTTGAAGTTCCAGATATTGACATGGGCCCATGACCTTTGACTCGGCTCTAATGAGAGAGCCCATGGGGGAGGGCTGTGTGCTCACCAGGCAGAAAACAGCCGCATGCCTGGAAACTGCCCACTTCCAGTCCTTAAAAAAATCACAGATGATGTGACGGAAAAACATGATCTCTTCTGTTCGTCTACCTGCCCACCCACCCGTCTAGCCAGGCATCATTCCGTGCTTGTGGCTTCAGAGGTGCTGAGCTTGGAGACTCCACGTAGCATCGCTGAGAGGTTGGGTCTTTCTGCCAAGCTGGAGTCAGCTCGTCATCGTGTTTCTCAAAGACAGCGCAGACTCAGGCACTGGGGAGAAATGTGCATTTGCAGAGGATGCCGAGCGTGGCTGTTGGGACTCGGGGAGATCTCAGGTGTGAAATACCATGGCTCTGTCCAAATTAGAGCCCTCCAGGCACCCGGGGGGTGCTGGCTGCGTGTGTGTTGGGTGGGTCTGAGGGCTGAGGGCGAGAATGGATCTGATTGGTAGAAGGCAGTGCTCTAGAACCCAGGCTGGGTTCCAGCAGGAGTTTTATTCCAGCCTTTGGCCAAGTCACCCCCTCTCTGGACCTCCCTTTTCCATCCCGAAAGACGAGATGGTCGTTGTAAATGATGGTGCCAACTCTTGGGTTCCCTCTTGAATGGATATAAGGTCCAAGATGAGTATCTCACAGTACCCCCTTCCCCGCCAGTTTCCTGTCTCCTTGTCCTGCCCACTCCTCCCTCTCTGCTCAGAGTGGGCCTTGCCCGGTGGTTGTGGAAGGGGCTAGCAGGATGCTATTGGTGGAAGCCTGGCTGGAGGAGGGGAAGGATGCAGGGAAGACGTGGACGGGCAACACCTGTTTGGCATCCAGAGTCAGAGGCCTCTCTTCCCATTAACGAGGTGGCTGATAGAGCCGTTGAGGTGGAGATGTGAGGCTGAGACCTGGGCACTGCCATCTCAGTGGGCAGCTGTCCTGCACGCGGCCCCAAGACCACCTGGTTGGATTCAGTCACTTTCGGTAGGGCTGTGGTTAGAAAGCACTGGTCAGTGACACTGAAGGCAGTGCTGGGGTGGCTGGGGAGGACAGCTGTCTGTCTCTTGGGGTCGGCTCCATTGTCCGGGGTGGCCTCTTCTAGTACAGACTTTGGGGAAGGCCACACGGTGTGTGATGATGAAGCGTGGGTGGGAATTCCAAGGAGTGGTGATGGGGAGGCTGGGTGAGCTGGGAGAAGTACTTTGAGGGCCCTTGATCTTCCCTGAGAGACCTAGGCTGCCCGCTTCCTAGCTGGAGATGGAACACCCATCACAAGCAGGCTGCTGTCCCCCGCTTAGGTGGATCCTGTAGTGAAACATTTCCGGAATGATTCAGATCAATGCCGACTAGAGATTCCACCAGCCAGCTCCCTGGCTCGTAGGCGAGCCTCGTCCACAGCAGCAGAGTTTCTTGAGCAGCTGCTGTGTGCCTGGCATACTGCACACAGACTTTCATTAACCCTTTACTACAACCTTGTGTGTTAGGTGCTGTTGCTTCTGACCTTATGGACAAGGAAACTGAGACCCAGAGAGGGACAGTGCATCCAAGACCTTGCAGCGGGTCAGTGGGGGAGAAAGCACCCACCCCCCCGCCCCGTCTGCTTCTGATCAGTACCGCCCATCTGACTTTTTCTAACAGTTTCTTGCTGCTTTGCAGACAGAAGGGCTTGGGTGGAGAGTGAGCCAGGAGGCAGCTTCACGGGCAGGTGAGATTGTGTGAGGGAAGCGCATAGGTGGGGTTCCTCCTGGCGTCTTGGGGTTGAGCACAGGGACAGTGAGAACCTGTGGGGGATGGGAAGGGGAGGGAATCCACCCACATGGAGGCTTTAGAGGGGTCAGTGCCGTTTTGCAGGTTATTTTAGCTACCCCACTTAACAGGGACGCATAATGGTGTAGTCAGGTGCACAGGCTTGACCTTGGGCAGGGTTCTCACCCTGCAACTTGGAAGCTGATGACCTTGGATGAGCTATTGAACTGGCCCTGGTGCCTCAGTTTCCTTGTCTGTAAAACAAGGCTACAGAGGGAATCTTCTTTTTTTTTTTTTTTTTTTTTTTTGCGCGGTACGCGGTCCTCTCACTGTTGTGGCCTCTCCCGTTGCAGAGCACAGGCTCTGGACGCGCAGGCTCAGCGGCCATGGCTCACGGGCCCAGCCGCTCCGCGGCATGTGGGATCTTCCCGGACCGGGGCACGAACCCGCGTCCCCTGCATCGGCAGGCGGACTCTCAACCACTGCGCCACCAGGGAAGCCCCAGAGGGGATCTTCTTTATAGGGTGGTTGTGAGGATTCAATGAGCGCTTAGGATGCTTGGCACAGAGCCAGGAATTGATGGCTGGCTGTTCTTTGCTATGAATCATTCTCAGAGAACTTTTTCTCCTGAGTTCACCTTAGTTTGTAAGCTTGTAAGCGGCAGAGCAAGGATTTTAATCCAGATCTTTCCGACTCCCCATCCCTTGCCTTTTCCATGACACCACACAACCTCACACAGAGAGAGAAAGTGGGAGATGGACCTAGGAAGTGACCCAGGGGCCAGATGGATCTCGGAGGGCCTTCAATGCCGGCTGGAGCCCTGGAGGTGTCCAGCTGGGTGCTGGTTGGTAGTCAGCTGTCTGGGTTTAGTCAATGCTGAATTGCAGCCAACACTGGGTATTAAAAGGTTGAAGCAGTGTTCCATATTGGTGGTACATAAACAGCCAGTGATATTCTAAGCACCCATATTGCCCTCACTCACAGCTGGGCACCCTGGACCCTCCTCCCAAGACCCCCCAGACCACTTCAAGATCGACTAGAGGGCAGAGCCCTGCTCCAGTCCTCTGGCCCGTGGGCAGGCCGATGGCCAGGGTCGGTACTGTGCCCTTCATTGAAGAGTTTAGATGTCGCCCTGGACCCAGCTTCCTCTGTTTTGCTCAGTGTCTCTTTTAGGAGGCCACAGCATGCCAAACCACGGTGAGGGGGAGGAAAGATAATGGAAGACATTCAGCTGGAGAGGCGAGGGAGGGTACACTGGCCCCGAGGGCACGCAGCAGCCCCAGGGCCGGGCTGTCTATGGAAAGGGCGCCGGAGGGGCCGGCAAACCAACTTTCAAGTCTCTCCGTTGTTTGCTAATTTCCTCCGAGGACTGATGTCCCAGGCAGCAGGAAATTCCATTTCCTCTTCTCTTCACATCATTTCCTTCTCTGGCTTCTGGAGGTCGTAACTGTTTCTTTTGGTGGTTCTTTATTCCCTGCGTCAAAAACAGAGGCCAAACTCCCGCTCTCAGCCTTGCTAGGAGCTGGCTGTGTGATCTTGGGGGCAGGGCGTTTCCTCTCTGAGCCTCAGTTCCCTCCTGCATAAAATAGGTGGGTTGGACTAGAAATGGTTGTTTCCATACTGTGCTCCACTGTAAAGAGGGTGGCGGTGGTGGGGAGAAAGGGGGGAGGTGGTGGAGTTCTTCCAGCTCCCTTTTTGTGGTTCCGTGGCTTAAAACATGGCGGGTAGCCCTGGGAGAGACAGAAGATCCTCGTGGAAAGCTGGGTAGAGCCCAGGTCCAAGCCCATCTCTAGGACAGGACTCCTCTGGCTCTCTTAGAGCATGTGTCTTTCCACGAAGAGGACCATAGAAATAATAACTAACATCCATGTAGCACTTATTCTGTGCCAAGCACCGTTCTAAGTGTTTTTCATATATTGGTCCTACTTGTAGCAATCCCATCAGAAAAGTACAATGATCAGCCCCTTTTTCAGATGAGACTCATGGGGAGGTCATGTGTCTCACCCAGCGTCCTGCAGGTAGAAGTGGGAGGGCTTGCACCCAGGTGGCCTGGTCCCAAGGTCGAAGGCCTTAACTTCCATCCTGTGCTGTTTTTCATCCACTTCTCAGATTAGAAAGTCATGGGCTGTGCCACTGAAGGACTGCAAATGATAGAAACTGACCCGGAAGCTGTATTAGTCAGCTAGGGCTGCCATACAAAGTACCGCAGCCTGGGAGTGGCCGGGGTGCTTAAGCAACAGACATTTATGTTTTCACAGTCCCGGAGGCTGGCAGTCCAAGATCGAGGTGTTGGCAAGTTTGTTTTCTTCTGAGCCGTGTCTCCTTGGCTTGTAGACGGCCATCTTCTCCCTGTGTCTTCACATGGTCTCTTCCTTCTGGGCATGTCTATGTTCTAATTTCCTCTTGGTACTTATAAGGACACCAGTCATACTGGATTAGGGCTCACTCTAACGACCTCATTTTAACTTAATTACCTCTTTCAAGATTCTATCTCCAAATACGGACACACTCTGAGGTCCTGGGGGCTAGGGACTTCAACATGGGAATTTTGCAGGGACATAGTTAAGCCCCTAACAGCTGCCTCAGTACAAAGGGAAATGTTGAAAAGATATTAGGGAAGGCATCGGGTAAATAACAGGTGGCTAGACCCACAGCATATGTAGGACCCACAGCACAGACGCACTACGCGAAGGGCGGTGGACTTGATCTCTGGCTAACCCCTCCCCACGAGCAGGTACCTGGCGGGCTGAATCTGAGTCACATCTCTGGGCCCCTGAAGAAGCTGGGGCTGGGAGAGTGAGGATGGGTCCTTCAGAGTTCCACAGGGGCAGGGGCAGGTAGGTGCCAGTGCCTACCCACGCTGCCCGCCATGGGGGCATGCTGGAAAGGACTGGAGGGCGCTAATGTGAAGAAGAGTTGGATTCTGGACCACCCTTCCTACTCCCCTGCTCTCGCCCCCGAATAACAAATGTCTCGTCTATGCTGATTTGTCTTCCAAAGCCAGGTGCCACGTTCCTTAACAGCAACCGCCTGTGCTCCAGGAATGTGACACGCGGCAGGGGCGTCAGACTTATTTACTGAGCAAAACTATATGTTATGCCTCTGAAATACCTAACTTCATTGCATCCTCGCAGTTTCTCTGTAAGGAGGAACTGATACGTGGGAGGACCCAGAGGGAAGACAGATTGGGGGTTCTTCCAAGATCCTTTTGTTGGTAAATGAATTCACTCATTCATTCAATCAGCAAATATTTAGTGAGTACCACTATGTCTTAGGCTTGATGCTAGGGGACCCAAAGGTGTCAAGCTAACATGGTCCCTGCCTTCCTGGAGACAGAGGCCAGCAGTGGGAAGGAATTCTAACTCCTGTCTGATTTCTGAAACCCAGGGTTTTTTAAAAATTAAAATATAGTCCATTTACAATGCTGTGTTAGTTTCAGGTATATAGTGGAGTGATTCAGTTATACATATATATCTATTCTTTTTCAGATTCTTTTCCATTATAGGTTATTAAAAGATACTGAATATAGTCCCCTCTGCTATACAGTAGGTCCTAGTTGTTTATCTATTTTTTATATAGTAGTGTGTATCTGTTAATCTCAAACTCCTAATTTATCCCTCCCCCTCTCCCTTTCCCCTTTGGTAACCATAACTTTGCTTTCTGTGTCTGTGAATCTATTTCTGTTCTGTAAATAAGTTCATCTGTATCATTTTTTTTTAGATTCCACATATAAGTGATATCATGTAGTATTTATCTTTCTCTTTCTGACTTACTTCACTTAGTATGATAATCTCTAGGTCCATCCATGTTGCTGCAAATGGCATTAGTTCATTCTTTTTTTATGGCTGAGTAGTATTCCATTGTATACATATAAACCACATCTTTATCCATTCATCTGTCGATGAACACTTAGGCTGCCTCCATGTCTTGGCTGTTGTAAATAGTACTGCTATGAACATTGAGGTGCATGTATCTTTTTGAATTAGTTTTCATCTTTTCCAGATATATGCCCAGGAGTGGGATTGCTGGATCATATGCAAAAACCGGGCTTTTATCACCTATTTCATTATGACTTCTAAGAGTGTAGAACAATGTTCAGGCATTCATTTTCATTTCCATCTAGAGGAGTGACCAGAAGAGTGGTTAAGAGCATAGACTCTGAGCATTGATGCTGTGGGTTCAAATCTCAGCTCTGTTATTTACTAGCTGGGTAGCTTTGGGCAATTGACTTAAGCTCTCTGAACTTCGGTTTCATCATCTGTAACATAGTATACCATGCTATGATGATAGCAGTACCTACCTCATAGGACTTTTGAGGGAATTAAGGGAGATCATTTAAGTGGAGTTTAAACTGGGGGGATGTGAGACCCAGGAGAGAGGGCTCTATCTTAGGTACCTAGAAGAGTGCCTAGCACTTGCTGAAAAAATGTCTGTTGAATGAAAGAATCCATACATTACCCAAGTGGGTAATGAATTCAACTGAATTCAACGTTCTTAAACTAAACACTTAAATCAAGGGAATGGCACCTCTTTATCTGGCTTCAGGAGCTGCCTGTCCCCTCAGTTTTCTGTTTTCTCGCATGGTGGTGGGACAACGAAAGAGCTGGGTTGAGTCTCAGGCTTTCCTCTGAACAGGATGGATTTTTTGTGCTAACCTCTGCAGTCCGACCAGAGGCTCAGATCTTTCGTAATCATGTCCCTGCCCCCACTCTATTCCGCGGAGCACGAATATTCCTCCCCCTTAACTTGCCCCCTACCCCTCACATTCATCCTGACACTCAACCTGCCTGAATTCTATACTACCTCTCTAACTTATTATGTAGATCAGGCAAACTTCTGTAAAGAGCTAGAGTTGAAATAGTTTAGACTTTGCAAACCATACATTTTTGTTACAATGACTCAGCTCTGCCATTGTATCTCTGCAGCAGCTCTGGACAAGAAGGAAATGAGTGAGCATGGCTGTGTTTCAGTGCAACTCTGTTTACGGACACTGAAATTTGAATTTCATGTAGTTTTCACGGGTCACGAAGTATTATTCTTTTTCGATTTGGTTTCAACCATTTGAACATTCAGAAACCATTCTTAGCTCATGGACTGTACAAAAAACAGGCAGAGGGCTGTATTGGAGCCACAGGCCACAGTTTGGAGACCCCTGAGGTAGATGATTTTACTTTCTCAGATGTCATTAGTATTCCCTGTGCTTCACGCATTATCCTAAATTCTTCCTGGTGAAGGAGGGTCGTAGCAGGTTGAGGTTCCAGGCAAGAATCCTCCCCTCTCAGCATCCAGACGGAGGGGGACCATGGGAATACTCATACATTTATAGTGTTGTATTTGCTACACTAAACGGATATTGTGTGCTCACACACACACTGACACACACACACACACACACACACTCACACACACACACACACACACACACACACACACACACACTCTAAAAGATTACCTTACAAAAATCTGCTATGCAACTACCTGCGTTTGACTGGGAGGGGACTCCCCTTTCTTCTCCTCCTTCCCTACCCCCCACCCCCTCCACTGGCCAGCCCTGGGATTCCATTCAGAGCAACAGGTAGGGATTGATTTAAAGAGAAAAGGGTTCTGAGTCAGCATTATCTGCTCACACCCTTTATGGGCCCAAGGCCTGGCTAGTTAATTTTATTTCTCTTACTGTCTCCACAATCAGGTCAGGAAACCAAGGCTGAGTGGGGGTGAGCAGCCCGTGAGAGCTGAGCCAGGGACAAAGGAGATGAAATCCACACCCATCTTCCTCCTGGGCGCTCTGCAGGCCTCTACAAATTCCCAGGAGAGCTGAGCACAGGAATTCATAGGATTTGTTAACATAATGAGGCATAACAGCAGTAGCAAGAGCCCTGGGGAGGGAGAGAGGGTCCCACATTCCATTTCTGTCACCTCCTCTGTGAGTCGGTGTCACGCGCGGCAGGTCTCGTGGCTTCTCTGGGGGTTTAAGCCATGAGTCTGGACGGCGTGACATCACCCACCTTAGTACTGGGAGTAGAGTTTTCTCTCCTACACCACCACCACCCTTCTGGGTGTCAAGAACCTCGACGTTTGTTTTGGAGGGACTTGCGAAAACACAGGGCTGTTGAAAAGAGGGATTTCCAAGCCGGGAGCTCTGGACGGGCTCAGCCAAGCCTCTGGGCATGCGCTGGCATCCTGCTGCTGTGTGGGGCCCATGTGCTGTCCGTGACTGAAGGATGAGGGATGGTCTGGGCTTGACCCCCTGCAAGGCTCTGTGCCTCTGGGCATAGGGAGAGAATGGCAGCCGTCTCAGTGCTGCCCGGGTGTCCTCAATGTAGTCCAGGCCCCTTGACCATCTCCTGTAATTTTTTTTTTTTTTGCGTTATGTGGGCCTCTCACTGTCGTGGCCTCTCTCGTTGCGGAGCACAGGCTCCGGACATGCTGGCTCAGCGGCCATGGCTTATGGGCCTAGCCGCTTTGCGGCATGTGGGATCTTCCTGGACCAGGGCACGAACCCGTGTCCCCTGCATCGGCAGGTGGACTCTCAACCACTGCGCCACCAGGGAAGCCCCTCCTGTAATTTTTTTAAAAAAATTAATGTATTTACTTTTGGCTGCGTTGGGTCTTCGTTGCTGCACACGGGCTTTCTGTAGTTGCGGTGAGCGGGGGCTACTCTTCGTTGCGGTGCGCGGGCTTCTCATTGCGGTGGCTTCTCTTGTTGCAGAGCACGGGCTCTAGGCAAGCAGGCTTCAGTAGTTGTGGCTGGCAGACTCCAGAGCACAGGCTCAGTGGTCGTGGCGCATGGGCTTACTTGCTCTGCGGCATGTGGGATCTTCCAGGAACAGGACTCGAACCCGTGTCCCCTGCATTGGCAGGCGGATTCTTAACCACTGCGCCACCAGGGAAGTCCCCTCCTGCAATTTTTAAAAGTTAAAGATATGACACTCATACAGATATAAGATGAACAAAGATTTTATTTAGCTCAATTAATATAGGGACAGTAAGATATTAAAACCAGTTCACACACACAAGCACGCACCCCAAAGAGGAATGCTCGATGAAATAGCTAATAGATGCAAAATTAGTTAATATTCTACAGGGTAACAGTTCTCAAAACTTTTGATCTCAGGATCGCTTTACACCCTTAAAAATTGTGGAAGATCTCAAAGAGCTTTTGTTTATGTGGGTTAGATCTACCAATATTTGCCGTATTAGAAATTAAGACTGAGAAAATTTAAAAACACGGGAGCATACCAACACGCACACATTCAATTAGCTGTCAGGGCAATGACAGTAACATCACAAGTCATATAGCTCCCCCCAAAAGTCCACTGTACACCTGTGAGAAAATGAGAGAAGAATAGGGAAATAATATTATTATGAAAATAGTTTTGATCTAACAGACTCCCTGAAAGCATCTTAGGCAATCCACAGATGGACCCAAATGACACATGAGTGAGCTTCACTGCTATTGGGCAATAAAATGGAATGGTTGAGGTTATTTTTTCCTTACTGGGTGGGAATCAATTATATCTCTACCAGATAAAATTCATTTTCATTGCCACGGACAAGAATCATTTGCATAAATATGTTTCCTACAACTTCTATAGAACTAAAAAATAGCCTCGTTGACTGAAATCTGTCCAAGGTGTTCATCCTGGTAGGTGCATGTAATCCCTTGAGATCTACTAGACAAAACCCAGAACTCCACTGGCAGGACACTTGACTTTGCTCATTTCCAAGGCTTTGCAAAATTTTATTTTATTTGTTTAAATCATTATAGAGGGTTTTCTATCCTTTGCTCATTTCCTGGCATGAGAGAGCCTTCTTCTGGTCTCCCGGGTGACAGGGTGTTTTGGCTCTGTTCTTTTTTCTGGTTTATTATTATGGTATAAGCAACATTGCCAGCTTCTCTTGGGTCTGTCTCCTTGGTTCTAAAGAGCTTACTGAGGAAGTAAAAGACTACAGTAAAAAGATCATCATAATCTTAATTATTCTCCAGGCAATGCCGAAGAGAAAAAGTGTAAGGATTAACATATTGAGAGCTGTTCTTGCTACAGCGTGATTCCGAGGAAGGTCCCATTGAAGTTTGATCTTCCAGGAGTTGTGGTGTTTTCAACGGGGCAGACAGAGCTGTCAGGAAGCAGCATTAGATGAAACTGCAAAATCTGGGCCACATCAATGTGTAAGTCATTTCTACCTCGAGTCTCAGCCTGATAAGGAAATTGTTCCTTGTGCCCTAGTCACCAGGCAAAAGGAAATATCTTGGTCACTAGGCCAGGATCACGGTTTGGGAGAGAAGTCTAAATCTCGTGGGGGCAGACTGGGGGGGCATCTTGATGACTCCAGTTGGAAACATCTAGAAGATTGGTCTAAGGAGAAGAAGAGGCAGGGAAATCAGCAAAGATCTGTCGGGTGCAGGGCTACCTAGATAAGATGGCTAGACAGCTTTTGCATATACTGGGGTTGCGTTTGGCTATACAGGATAGAAAACCCTCTATAATGATTTAAACAAGTAAAGGATTATTTGTCAAAGAGAACAAGTGCTCCAACTTGCTTCCCGTAGACCTTACACCTTAATGCTTGTCACCTCATAGCTGCACAGTGGCTGCTGCATTCCCAGGAGTCTTCTGTAGGTTAGAATGGGGAAGAGACAAATGCAAAAAGGGATACACACCATCACATGCACGCACACATGTATACACATGACTTCTCCTAGAAAGGAAAAGATCCCCTGGTACTTCTGTTACTTCTCACTGGCCAGAACCATTTAAAAGCTCCCCAGACAGGTGGCAAAGAGGTTGTTTTAGATGATCAACCTTTCTGATAGAGAAAGACAAGGAGAACTCAGTTATAAATAACCATTGAGTAGCTAATTCACAGTGTCCACTCCAGTCCCCTTGTGAGAAATGCAGGGGTGGGCAGACTTGACACCCAACTCCAGGTAAGGAACCAGGTGGGAAAGGGTGGGTCCTTAGTATGGCCCACAGGTCTCTGCCTCTGTTGATGCCCCTGCCTACCCCTACCCCCCATATACCTTCTTATGCAACCATACACATTGGTTTTTTATTTCCAATTTTCTGAATGCTCCCCATTGTTTTATGCCACCATGACTTTTCTCGTGCTCTCCTCTGTGCCTGCCCTGTCCCTCCTCCCCGTCCATGTGGTGCCTATGCCATGTGCCAGCCGTGAGGAATACCACAATAAACAAGACTATTAGAGGCCCCGCTCTAATGGAACATAGAGCTTAGTCTCCTTTGACTTATATCCTCCAGGAAGGGGCAGGACTAAGGATGGAGCCCATTTGTGATTGGCTGTGAGCAGCCTGTGGAGGTTAGTGTTATCATGTCCATTTTAGAGACAAGGAAACTGAGCCTTAGAGCCATTAAATGACTTCCCCAAGATCACAAAGCTTGAGTGTGATGGAGATGGGTTTGAACCTGGGTTTGCCTGACTTTAAAGTCCACGTTTTGTGCTACCTTATATATTGTGCTGCCTTCCCTTTTCAAAGGACAGTCCTTCATCTGTTTGGGAAGACTGCAGTCAAGTTCCCCATGAGTCTTTCTTCTCAGGAGATACGTCTCCATTCTAATTGCTCATCCTTCCCTAGGCTGAGTGTCTTCAAGGGCAGGGCCTGGGCCCTATTTAACTTGACATCTTTGGAATTAAGCACCTTGTCTGATGTAGAGTGAGAACCCAAGAAAGTTGGGTTTGAATTCCAGCTCCACCGAGACTGTTGACCTTGGGCAATCTGCTTAACCTCTATGGGCTCAGTGACCCCATCTAAAAAGTGAGCATCAGATGGAAAAATTTCTGCTCTGGTGTCTAATAAGCCCTCCAAATGCTTTATTTGGAAGCAGAGGGCATGAGTTTGGGGGATCGTTGCCATGGATGGCCAAGGCTCAAACTTAGTTCTGGCTCCTCGAGGTACTTGGCCATGTGACTTTCTCTGACTTTCAGCTCTGCAAAATGGGGACAAATTACCTACTCCAAGATATTGACAGGAGGATCAAAAATAACAACTGTTATATAATAATGAGACTGGCTACTACTCACTGAGCACGTACCATAGGCTGGGATCTCTGCTCAGCCCCTTCCTCACATTATGGCATGAAGACTTACAATAACACAGGAAGAAATGTATCATGATTATTCCCATTTTTCTGATGGAAAAAGAGAGGTTAGGTAACTTGCCCAAGGTTATACCGATGGTCCGGCCTGATTTGAACTCATGGTTGGTTCCGAAGACTTCACTCTTAAAAGGCTGCTATAAAGTGAAACCACGTAAATGCAAAGTGGTGTGAAATGCTAATCCAGGTGCCCAAAACAGGTGAGTGAGGCAATCAACAAACAAACCTGTCTTTTCCATCTTTTATCTCCTCCCACCTCCTATCTAGCAGAATGCCAGACATATGTCAGGCACACAGTGTTTATTAATAAACAACAACTAAATGAATGAATGGGCCTATACACTTTTGCATTCTTTTCTTACTGCCTGTTCATTCATTCCATGGTTACTTAGTAGGTGTCTAATGGGTGCAGGCTCTGTTCTAGAGGTGAGGGACGAACCCAGAGTGAGGAATAAAATAATTGCTCATGAAATAGTTTGCCGAACTTAGATGAAGAGAACACAGAGGACTTTCCCCCAACAGACATCACACACTGGAATCCTAGCCTAGCTCCGGAGAGTAGCTGAGGCTTTTGGAAAAACAGACCAGCTGTCTGCCTCGTTGATCATGTCATTTGATGTGCTATGTCCTTCTCTGCTGTTCTCCAGACATTGCCAAGCAGAAAGGAGCTCCCCTGTTCAGAGAGCATCTCCCCTCCTTTCTCGCAGCCTTGCCTCTAGCTGGTGGTACTGTGGTCAGTTGCCTGGGAGTTGACTGTGATGCTACTCTGGGAAGATTAGGACCCTGAGCAGGGACTGAACAGGAAGGAGCGGTGAATATTAAGCTGCAGAAAAGGCTGCCCTCTGACCAAGACCCTGGGACACCATTTACTACATCATAATGCATTTGGGGGTGTCCGTTTAATGTAAGACACTCAAAAATTTCTGTGAGATCTTAGCCAATTTGCTCCAACTGGCCAGGTCTCCGTTTTGCTCATCTTTCAAATGGGATAACAACACTTGCCCTAGCTTCCTGCTGGCCTTCCACTCCTCGAACTCAAGCTTTCCTGCCTTGGAGCCTTTGACCTGACTATGCTCTTCTCTCTTCTCCTTACATGGATGACTCCACTCCATCCTTAAGGTCTTGGCTGAAAAGTCGCCTTCTCAGAGAGGTCTAAAGGAGACTAGCCCTCCTTAATCTCCCAGTTACTCTCCATCAGATTACCCTCCTTATCATATGTGTCGCTTCTGAAATTATTTTCATTTCTTTATAAACATGTTCATTATTTATTCTCCATGAACTATCTTGTCCCTGCTGTGTCCCCAGGGCCTGGCCCAGTGCCCGGAACATAGTCAACACTCAATAAATATTTATTGGGTGAATCAAAAATAGGCAGTCAGGAAATTAGGTTGTTATAGCACCCACCAAGAGGGGTGCTATAACCTAATGTCACACAATCACATAATCACTTAAGTGTAATCATGTATATCCAAACACGTTTGTTGCATTCTGTTGGTTAGAAGCAAGTCACAGGTTACAGCCACACTTGAGTTATTTTTTCTTATTTCCCCCATACTTTGTAATTCTTAGCTGTAGTGGGCTGAGTATCCCTGAGTAAGTACTATGTGTGAGAATAAATGGGTGGTGGGAATTGCCTGTTTCTGGGGAATGACAGTAACTTCCTAATGTCTAGGGGTCTAACCAATGTCTCAATTGTTAAAGAGGTATGTCTAATTTCTATAAGTGCCATTTCCTCCTTGTTAGCCCAGAGAAATGAACTCATGGCCCAGCAGGGCCTAACCAGTAGCCTGAGGCTACCCGGCAACTGTGGTGTCCTGCCAGGAGGCATGGAACAGTTAGTAACTGTCACTGAAACCAAATGTAATGAATTAGACAGCTTGACTATTTGCATTTAATTTATCAAAATTATATCAAAAAACTGGGGCATGATGAAGGATTGCTGTCAAAAAGGAAAATAGGTGCAAATATGTCCTTAGGCACCTATGGAAGAAGGATTGGGAGGAAAATGGAACTCATCTCAGTTAAGCTCACTCTGTGTGCCAGGCACGGTCCCAGCCTTCACAAGCACAGTCATTTAAATCTTATAAGCACTCTGTGAGCTAATGTAATATATTCATTTTTCAAATGAGGAAACGGAAGTTCAGAGAGGTTAAGTAACTTGCTCAAGGGCACACAGCTAATAAGTGGCAGGAATAAAACCTGGCTCTAGTGGACTCTAGGGCACCAGCATGAGCTCTCTTCACTTACCTTTATTATCTGCACAAATTTATACTGCTTGTCTACATGTAGATTTCAGAGCAGGGACCCACTACTGGGAAAAGCTTGGCTGGATCTGCCCTGGAGTAAGATTGGGCCAGCAAAGGGGAAGGCAAGAGGTGAGTACAACATTGCCTTCCTACCAGGACTTCTTACAACCCAAGGAGGAAGAGCAGAGAAGTAGCAGACAGCTTGGAGATCTTCCAGGTCAAGGCTTTGAAAGCTATCGATAAATCCTGATCTGTTTAGAGAATGCTTGAATTGTGTCTCCAAATTGTCCAATCTTTTCACTTTCTCCACTCCCACTGTCACCTTCATAGACCTCCATCATCTCTCTCCTATGGACAATTGTAACCTCATGGGTAGCCAGCTCCGGTCCTGTTTTTGTCTGATCCATTTTAAATAGGTAGTTAATAAAATCTCTTTAAAACAGGTTAAACATTTAAATCTCCTGCTTGGAATGTTTTAAAGCCTTCTCTTTGCTTTTAGTACTATATCCAAAATTCTAGACATGATGTATAAGGCTCGCAAGGTTTGCCCTCTGTTTACCTCCCCGTTTCTTATCACTCCTTTCTTCCTCTTTCCAACTGAATAGAACTTCTTCTTTTTTCATGCTCTCCCTGGCCTCAAGCATTCACTTGGTACAACTCTTGCTTTCCCTGTCTCTACATTCCAGATGAGGCTTACCTAAATAAACGTGTGTTTTTATCTGTCCAGTATTCCCTCTTCTAGAAAGTGCACCTTGATTTTCCATTGAGGAACTCCCACTCTCAGACCATGTGGTTTGGTAGGAGTGAACCTGCGCTTCAATTCCAAGGGTGGTCCCATGACCCAGGCCTGACCAGTCAGTGCTCTGTATCTCCCCGGCTACGGTGGATCCACTCAGGAATTGTCTGTGAGCCTGGCCAATGAGCATAGCACTGGGGGTTCTCCTCCCAGAGCGGCTAAGCTGAAAGTACACAAAGCTGAAGATTCTGGGTCCTTCTTTACTAACCCCTGGAGAAAGCCTGCTTGAGAATGCAGCTCATGCAGGAGATAGAACCCAGAGACAGGGACCATTTCTTGCCCTGTCTTTTCAGCAACTAGAGCTAGACACGCCTGAAGCGTGAAACCCTACAGTTTTCAGTTACGTGAACCAATACACTATTTGTTTTTCTTAGGCTATTTTGAAATCACTTGCATTCAGAAGGGACCTGCCTAATATACGCATCTTTCCAGTTACAGCTGAAAGCTCTCTATTCATGCCTTCTTTTACTTTTAAAGAAATTCTCCTTTATTTACAGACAAACTTCACAAGTCTGTTTCTTCAAGGTGACCTGACCTTGTGATGAATGGAATCAGAACTAGATCCAGATCATTAGCGTCTGGTCCTCCTTCCATCATACCCAGAGATCTCCTCCTTCTCTGACCTGACCTTCTGTATTCCCTGATGCCCACACAGACCCTCACTCTCCTCTCTTACTTCGGGAGACTCTGCTCTTCAAATATATTTCATGGAGATATCTTGGTGGTGGAAATTCTGGTGATAAATCAACGAGGATCACTGGTCATGACTTCTTTTACTTTTGAGCAGGTTTAAATATCACTGTTGGTTAATCAGTGAGTGATATTTACTGAGAGACTACTAGGCTCAATACCTACTAGTTCTAGGTACTAGAGATTCAACAGTGAGCAAATAGATAAAAAAATAAAAATTCCTGCCCTCGAGGAACATACATTCTAGCAGAGGAGAGAAGTAACAAACAAGAAAAATAAATAAAATATATAGTTTATTAACACTAGGGTTAAGGAAAAAATAAGGACATGGGGGATAAGAAATTCCAGCTCTGAGTGGGAGAGTAGGCAATGTAAATTTTGTACAGTGTGGTCAGGGACAACCTCACTGAGATGGAGACCTTTGAGCAAAACGCTGAAGGATTGTGAGGAAATGATCCAGGTGACTCTCTGAGTTCCAGGCACAGGCAACAGCATTTTTAAAGACCTAGGTGAAAACACACTGGAGGTTACATACTCCTATAGTTATTATACTTTACTTTTGCAATCATAGGTATGTTAGATTATTAGATCTTACGTTACAAGTCTCTCCCTCTCCCTCTCCATCCCTCTCCCACTCTATCCTACTCTCTCCCTCTCCCCCACTCCATATTTTATTTTCTGAGTGCTTCAGTTTGGGTATTTTATATTGATGACTCTTTGAATTCACTGATTTGTTCTTCTACTGAATCCAGTTTATTGTTAAGTCCATTCACTGAATTCTTCATTTCAAACATTGTATTTTCAGGTGCTAGAATTTCCAGTTAGTTCTTTTTAAACAATATTTCCTTTATTTTCTAATATTCCCTATCTGTCCACTTATTCTGCATATATTTTCTTCCAAAATTCTTTCACATGTTTGTAATAATTATTTCAAATTCCTCATTTGCTCATTCTCATGTCTGGGTCATCTGTGGGTCTATCTATATTGGCTATCTTTTCTCCTGATTATGGGTCATATTTTCTTGCTTCTTTGCATGTCTTCTAATTTTTAATTGTATGTTGGATATCTTGATGAACAGTAGAGACAACTAGAATCTATCTATCTATCTATCTATCTATCCATCTATCTATCTATTTTTCTATCTATCTATCTATCTATCTATCTATCTATCTATCTATCTATTTTCCCCTCCACTCAAGAGAGAGCACACCTTTTTCTCTATCAGGAAGCTAGGATGAGAGGCTGATGATTGAGAGTCCACCATGACCAGGCTAAGCTGGACTAAGGTGAAACTTTAATTAGTTTTATTTTACCTCTGGTTTTAAATGAGATAACAGAGATCTCTCTTTGTCCTTCATCCCCAAATCCAGGTTCCTATGCTGCCACTGTTGAGAGACTGGTCCTTTGATATTATCAGAATATGAGCTAGGAGGGCTTTGGTTTGCAGTTTTTGTTAGTTTTAATTCATCTCTGGATTCAATCTAAGCACTGCACAAAACTGCAAGGTCCATCTCTGCTTTACAGCTCCGCCTCCACAGCTGCTTACTCAGCACAATTCCTGTGGAGGAGAACTGTTTGGCCAAGAGATTTACTATTGCATTTGGACTCTTCTAGATTCCAATCTGTCATGCCAGCCCACATTGTCACTAAAAGTTTGCTGGTTTATCCTTGTTTCAGCAAAGTTCCTCTGTCTATGGAAGGCCTACTTTTCTGCCTGCACGAACCCAGATCAGATAACCTACCACAGGTATCTTTCCTCACCAATGCGGGGCTTATTACTCTCTGGAATTTGGTTCATTTAAACTTCTCTGCGTCTACCACTCTTTGGTGACTTTATATGATGTTTTCTTCTGTTAATGATAGAAACAATTATCCTTTGCCACCTTGTGCATCCTAGCTGGCAGTGGCTCTCCTATGTTACCTTTCATAACAGCTATAACATTTGTGATTACTTATAAAATTCCTGGCTCCCCTGCCAGTCTGTAAACATCATGAAGGCATGAACTGTATCCGATTTTTTCAGTGAGATACACCTAGTACCTGACACATTGGGGTGCTCAGGTGTATCACTGTGATAGATGCTGGGGCAGTAAGTTGCGTAAGAGCATACTGAGCCTCCAGGCGCTCATGGTTGAGTGTGGGCCTGGGTCAGAGCACACCCGTTTCTTCAACTGGAAAAGGAACATCAAAGCCCAGGTTTTCTGGGCTGTGTCTCCAGCTTCATTACAATTTAGGGAAACCATCACCTTTGTCATTGGACATGGAGGGGCCAAACATCCTTTCATCCATCTGGGCCTCCTTCTGTGATTCATCACTTAAGGGCTGCTCTTCTCTCTGGATGGAGAAATAATAGCCTGATGATGGAGGATGGGAGGCAAGTCTATGGGAAGACGGTCTGTCTTTCCCAGAACTTGTGAGTCTGAACTTGGAGAGAATCATAAGTATGGAAGAGGCTCTGCTGAGTGGAGACCACTGAAATTCAAGTTCAAGAGCCCCTGCTAGGGGAAACAAAGTCAAGATGAGGGAAGCACACACCTTCAGGCACCCAGGAGAGAGAGTTTTTACCCAATGTTTATCAACAACAAGAAGAAAACAGAAACTATTTTTTGGTACTCTCTGTTCTAGGCACTGTGCCAAACACTTCACATATATTGTTAACATCACTCTCTGAATCAGGTGTTCTTAAAATACCTATGTAGCAGGTGACAAGCTTGGGTTCAGATGGGTTAAATTGCTTGCCAAAATCACACAACTAAGGAGTGGTGGAGCCAGGATAGGAAACCCAGGTATTTGATTCTAAAGCCTGTGATTTTCCAGCCACCTCCATGTCACTGATTGTCTGCCTCTTCTGTGCCAGCCCCTATCAATGCCCTTTACCAACATTATTTCTAATCCTTGAAACTGGATAATATACCATTATAGACAAGGATACTGAGGTTCAGAAAAGGTAAGGAATTTGTTATCACATATCATATGTGCAGGAGTTGAGATCTGATCCTGAGTCAGTGTGATCAAAACCAAGAGCTTTTCCCTCTGACCTGGATGCGTCTCATCTCCCTGTATTCATCTGCATCCCTGCCCCACGCTGCTTCATGCTCCAGGAGTCTGCACCTGCAGGGCTCTTGACCTTTGACTTCTGGTTGGGTTCAGCCAGTGTAGGCGTTGGAGGCTCGAGGAAGGGAGGTTGGTGTCTGAATGCTTTCTGCTCCTCTCCGCTTTGCTGTGGTTTTGCAGTCGATATAGGTGGGCCCCTTTCCAGCTCCAGTTCTCAAACGGACTCAGATAGTAACTTTCTCTCCCCTTGACCTTTCGGGCTTAGGAGTGCTCCCAGCTTCCTGCCGTTGCTGGTCCCTTGGTGCTTAACATTCTCTGTTGGATTCTCTGAATCCTGCCCACCCCTGTATGCCCACCCTAGTCCCTTCATTAAAAATCTCTTCAGAACACCGGCTGAGTGAGCTTCTGTTTCCTGCCAAGAGGCTGACTGATATAATTTCTCATGAGGGATCCAAAATTCAGGAATAAGATTTCAAAAGCTAGCTTGGCTCGGAGACCATTTTGAGAAAATGTTCACTTCCTTCCAGAAACCCAGTTCCTATCCTGGCTTCATCCTATCGTGCCCTCTGCAGGACTCTGTGGTTAGACTCCAGCCTCTCGACACCAGCCAAGCGCCTGTGCCCGGGGTTGGTGAACGTGTGGCATTTCGGACATCTGTGGCTGGAGCCGCCGTGTTGCTGCACTTGGGTGGCATGACCATCGTGGCAGCTGAAAGAAGATACAATCTAATTAGTCTTGTTCTGGGGGTTGGTGGGAAGGAGAGGGACAGATGTCCCTTCCTTGTAGCTGTGGGAGCTGTTCCTGCTCGGAGGATGATGTCTGAGTGGGATCTTCTGGTGGGATCTTCAGGAGAGCAACTTTCCAGCCTGTCTGGGCCAAGACACGGGAAGATTTGGCCAAAGATTCCATCCTGGGGAGGGAGTCCTTGCTCTCCATCACGGAGACCTGAGTTTCTCTTCTTGTCTCTGCCTCCTGCCTTGCCAGGTGGGTTTGATAATTTTCGGGCATCCAGCAGGTTAGGGATGGAGAGCAGGTGGAGTGGGAACCTGCAGTGAATCCAACCAGTGATGGGAGCTTCTTGGCAGGCAGTGGGTACTCTCTCTCAGTTGGCTGAGAAAAGGAAGGGGAAGGAAGTGACATTTGTGGTACAAGTACCACTGATAGACACTTCTTGGTTGTCTCATGTGGTCCTCATCACAACCTCTGAGATAGGTGGTGGTGTTACTTTACAGTTGACTTCACTTAGGCTCAGAGAGGTTATGTGACCTGCTTAAGGTCACATAGCTCAAAGTGGCAGGGCCAGGACGGTGAGCACAGGTCTTTGTACTATCCCCTCCAAATACACCTCTGCAGGTCAGGTCACTCTGCAGATGATGAGGACCAACTGGCAAAGTTTCTTGCAGCCCTACCTTCTTCTTCCCTGTATCTCCCTGGTGCACAGTACGCTGCAGATGGCAAGCAGCGAGCACTCCATCAATTCCTCGAGTCCTAGGAGTCTGAGTCCTTAGAGATCATCTGGTGTAACCCCCACCCGTGTTGTCCAGAGAAGGTGACCAAGGCCAGAGAGATGGAGAGATGCGTTGGAGGTCACACAGAGCACTGAG
The DNA here is from genome assembly GCF_963455315.2 of Globicephala melas. Taxonomy (NCBI): domain Eukaryota; kingdom Metazoa; phylum Chordata; class Mammalia; order Artiodactyla; family Delphinidae; genus Globicephala; species Globicephala melas. Next base: position 12,474,244 of record NC_083323.1, read on the forward strand.
GTTGAACAGAGCCCCACAGAGTGTCCCTATAATACCAAGTGTGATGTGCCCCCTCCCTCCCTCTGTTGAGCCAGGCTCCATCTGTTCTTTGTCCAGACCTGAAGCTCTTCTCTCTGCTTTGTACATTCAGTAAACACCTCCAGGCTACAGAGATACACACAGGTACCTATTGAAAATGATCCCAGATCCAGGTTTCCATCAATTTCAACTGTGGGAGGATAGGCCAATGGGCCTTGTGCCCCATTGTCTGGGATGGAATTTTTCATTGATATAGAAGACATTTGAATCCTGGAAACTTCAGTTTCTGGAGCTACAAAATGGGAATAATGGTACTTGCTTCAGAGAGCTGTCGTGAAGATCAAAGAGAGAATGGCTTTGTTAAGACTGAAAACTTAAAAAAATATTCAACCAATGTGAGAAGCTGTGGTGACACCAAAATACCTGTATAGGAAGAGTTAGGGACACAGCGTAATTATGCAGGGCAACAGGGCAAATTGTTTTGAAGCTTGTTTGCAGAGGAAATAGTTTTCTTTTCAGAAAATTCACATTTTTTTTTTCTGGTGTCTTTGCTGGGTGGTTGATGGAGGTTGTAGGGGAGTTAAAAGCCCCTCAAGCCACCCTGTGGTGCCCTATTGGTTATTATAGTGATATTACTGGTAATATGGAACGGGCTTCCATATCTTGTGGGACCCAGCAGTAGTCTTAATATTAATTCTAGAATTGCAGTGTCCAGTATGATAGCTACTAGCCACAGGTGACCATTTAAATTGAAATCTATCGAACTTATATAAAATTAACAATTCAATTCCTTATCACATTCCACCACATTTCAAGTGTCAACAGCCACATGTGGTTGGGGGCTGCCGTATTGGATGGCACAGATTTTCAATATTTCTATCATTGCAGAAACTTCTACTGAACAGTACTGTTCTAGAAGACCTGACAACGCCAAAGCTAACAAAGTTATCGTAATCCGTCTAGTCTGATTCCAAGTTTCACCGAGAAACCGAGAAAGGAAGTGAGGCCCAGAGAAATACAATCGTCCTGGGATCCAGTGTGGTAAAGTGCTCGGGTAGTGACTTAAGGATCTTAAATGATCAACAGACACTCTGGGTGTTGGGTCCAGCAGCTCAGGTTATTTCTGGAAGGTGAGGGAGTTCCCTCCTGCTGAATCCTTAGAGAGTCAGAATGGGTGTAGATGGGGCTGGGAGAGGTAGCCATTCTGGGTGGTCAGAACAAGAAGGTAGTTTGTGTGCTCAGACTACTGGTTGTAGATGGTTACCCTCATGATGGTGGCTGCCATCTGCTTTCTCAGAGCTTGCCAAGAATCCCTGGTATACTTCTGTAACTCCGAGATTCCTGGCTTTTAAGCTCCACAAATCAGATGGCTGGCCAACCAAAGCTGGGCTTCACTCTTACTCTGGCAGGAAAATATAGAGGCGCAGGAGTCATACAGACCTGGGGTCGGATCTGTGGTCCACTACCTGTGGATTGTGAAACCATGGGCCAGCCGTTTGAATCTCGGTTTCCTCACCTATAATATGAGAGTAGTACTAACAGTTGTTTCATCTTTGGGTTGTTGAAAGATTTCTATCAGACTATGCCTATGGGAGTGTTTAGCACAGAGCCTAACTCCAATGAGTGCCCAATAACTGTTAGCTCTTCTCAGAGGTGATTTAATTGGCAAGACTTCCCAAGATGCCAAAATCCGATTGTTATACACGTTATGCCATCTCGATCTGAAACAAATGCAGAAATCAGTTGCAGGGCTTAACATGTTATGCCTTCATCTTGACTTTTTCATGTTGAAAAGATTCCCGTGGCTCCAGCTGGCAACTGTGAGGAAGCACCTCTTCAGCCCTCTCGGGGTAATTAACACGCAGCTTTGGGGAAGGGATAGGTTGGGGAAACCTTTAGTCTGTCTGGATGGTGGACCTGAGAAGGGGTTATCTATTTGGGGTCAGGGCTCCCGCAAGGCTCCAAAGCTCACCTACCTCTTATCTCTGGTCCATAACTAGCAACAACATCATCTAACGGTGGTTTTGAGACTGAATCCAGATGCTCTTATCCTCACACCCCAGCCACGAATCTGCTGTAATCACTAGAGCATGCTGTTTCCCAGCCCAAGGCTTCAGAGAGAAGCAGTGAAAGAGGAGATACATTTCCATCTGTAGGGACACTGGCCACACCACTCCAATTGAAGGCTCTTGCCAACCAAAGTCAGAGAGGACATGTGTGTGCATTAACACCCACAGATGGACAGATCACTCAAGCCCTGAGAAATGCAAATCTCAGGCAAATCCATCCACAAGCAGGATGGAGGATTAGGCAGGTGGCCTGGGGTTGGGGGGACATTATGGAAGGAAAGAAATTCCAGAACCAGCAGCCCTCTAAGAGGTGATGATCTGCCCACACGTTGAGAGTTCTAGGACCTGTCCTTCATTCTAGGGGGCCTGGGAAATTATATTTTATAACGAGGGATTTTTATTCTATGTTATTTTTATTTATTTATTTATTTATTTATTTATTTGCGGTACGTGGGCCTCTCACTGTTGTGGCCTCTCCCGTTGCGGAGCACAGGCTCCGGACGCTCAGGCTCAGCGGCCATGGCTTACGGGCCCAGCCACTCCGCGGCATGTGGGATCTTCCCGGAATGGGGCACGAACCCGTGTCCCCTGCATCGGCAGGTGGACTCTCAACCACTGCGCCACCAGGGAAGCCCACTATATTATTTTTGAACATCTTTATTGGAGCATAATTGCTTTACAATGTTGTGTTAGTTTCTGCTGTATTACAAAGTGAATCAGCTATATGTATACATATATCCCCATATCCCTTCCCTCTTGCGTCTCCCTATCCTCCCCTCCCTATCCCACCCCTCTAGGTGGTTACAAAGCACCAAGCTGATCTCCCTGTGCTATGCGGCTGCTTCCCACTATCTATTTTAAATCTGGTAGTGGAGATATGTCAGTGCTACTCTCTTACTTCGTCCCAGCTTACCCTTCCCCTTCCGCGTGTCCTCAACTCCATTCACTATGTCTGCTTCTTTATTCCTGTCCTCCCTCTAGGTTCATCAGTCCAGTTTTTTTTTAGATTCTTTATATATGCGTTAGCATACGGTATTTGTTTTTCTCTTTCTGACTTACTTCACTCTGTATGACAGACTCTAGGTCCATCCACCTCACTACAAATAACTCAATTTTGTTTCTTTTTACGGCTGAGTAATATTCCATTGTATATATGAGCCACATCTCCTTTATCCATTCATCTGTTGATGGACACTTAGGTTGCCTCCATGTCCTGGCTATTGTAAATAGTGTTGCAATGAACATTGTGATACATGTCTCTTTAAGAATTATGGTTTTCTCAGGGTATATGTCCAGTAGTAGGATTGCTGGGTCATATGGTAGTTTTATTTTTAGTTTTTTAAGGAACCTCCATACTGTTCTCCTTAGTGGCTATATCAGTTTACATTCCCACCAACAGTGCAGGAGGGTTCCCTTTTCTCCACACCCTCTCCAGCATTTATTGTTTGTAGATTTTTGATGATGGCCATTCTGACAGGTGTGAGGTATTTCCTCATTGTGGTTTTGATTTGCATTTCTCTAATGATTAGTGATGTTAGCATCCTTTCATGTATTTGTTGGCAATCTGCATATCTTCTTTGGAAAAATGTCTAAGTCTTCTGCCCATTTTTGGATTGAGTTGTTAGTTTTTTTGATATTGAACTGCATAAGCTGTATATTTTGGAGATTAATCCTTGGTCAGTTGCTTCATTTGCAAATATTTTCTCCCATTCTGAGGGTTGTTTTTTCGTCTTGTTTATGGTTTCCTTTGCTGTGCAAAAGCTTCTAAGTTTCATTAGGCCCCATTTGCTCATTTTTGTTTTTATTTCCATTTCTCTAGGAGGTGGGTCAAAAAGGATCTTGCTGTGATTTATGTCAGAGAGTATTTTGCCTGTGTTTTCCTATAAGAGTTTTATAGTGTCTGGCCTTACATTTAGGTCTTTAATCCATTTTGAGCTTACTTTTGTGTATGGTGTTAGGAAGTGTTCTAATTTCATTCTTTTACTTGTAGCTGCCCAGTTTTCCCAGCACCACTTATTGAAGATGCTGTCTTTTCTCCATTGTATATTCTTGCCTCCTTTATCAAAGATAAGATGACCATGTGTGCATGGGTTTATCTCTGGGCTTTCTATCCTGTTCCATTGATCTATATTTCTGTTTTTGTGCCAGTACCATACTGTCTTGATTACTGTAGCTTTGTAGTATAGTCTGAAGTCAGGGAACCTGATTCCTCTAGCTCCGTTTTTCTTTCTCAATATTGCTTTGGCTATTCGGGGTCTTTTGTGTTTCCATACAAATTGTGAAAATTTTTTTACTGGTTCTGTGAAAAATGCCACTGGTAGTTTGATAGGGATTGCATTGAATCTATAGGTTGCTTTGGGTAGTATAGTCATTTTCACAGTGTTGATTCTTCCAATCGAAGGACATGGTATATCTCTCCATCTGTTTGTATCATCTTTAATTTCTTTCATCAGTGTCTTATAGTTTTCTGAATACAGGGCTCTTGTCTCCTTAGTTAGGTTTATTCCTAGATATTTAATTTATTTTGTTGCAGTGATAAATGGGAGTGTTTCCTAAATTTCTCTCTCAGATTTTTCATCGTTAGTATATAGGAATGAAAGAGATTTCTGTGCATTAATTTTTTTTTACATCTTTATTGGAGTATAATTGTTTTACAATGGAGTGTTAGCTTCTGCTTTATAACAAAATGAATCAGTTATACATATACATATATTCCCACATCTCTTCCCTCTTGCGTCTCCCTCCCTCCCACCCTCCCTATCCCACCCCTACAGGTGGTCACAAAGCACCGAGCTGATCTCGCTGTGCTATGCGGCTGCTCTCCACTGACTACCTTACGTTTGGTAGTGTATATATGTCCATGCCTCTCTCTCGCTTTGTCACAGCTTACCCTTCCCCCTCCCCATATCCTCAAGTCCATTCTCTAGTAGGTCTGTGTCTTTATTCCTGTCTTACGCCTAGGTTCTTCATGACATTTTTTTTTCTTAAATTCTATATATATGTGTTAGCATATGGTTTTTGACTTTCTCTTTCTGACTTACTTCACTCTGTATGACAGACTCTAGGTCTATCCACCTCATTACAAATAGCTCAATTTCGTTTCTTTTTATGGCTGAGTAATATTCCATTGTATATATGTGCCACATATTCTTTATCCATTCATCCGATGATGGACACTTAGGTTGTGCCCATCTCTGAGCTATTGTAAATAGAGCTGCAGTGAACATTCTGGTACATGACTCTTTTTGAATTATGGTTTTCTCAGGGTATATGCCCAGTAGTGGGATTGCTGAGTCATATGGTAGTTCTATTTGTAGTTTTTTAAGGAACCTCCATACTGTTCTCCATAGTGGCTGTACCAATTCACATTCCCACCAGCAGTGCAAGACTCTTCCCTTTTCTCCACAACCTCTCCAGCATTTATTGTTTCCAGATTTTTTTGATGATGGCCATTCTGACTGGTGTGAGATGATATCTCATTGTAGTTTTGATTTGCATTTCTCTAATGATTAATGATGTTGAGCATTCTTTCATGTGTTTGTTGGCAATCTGTATATCTTCTTTGGAGAAATGTCTATTTAGGTCTTCTGCCCATTTTTGGATTGGGTTGTTTGGTTTTTTGTTATTGAGCTGTATGAGCTGCTTATAAATTTTGGAGATTAATCCTTTGTCAGTTGCTTCATTTGCAAATACTTTCTCCCATTCTGAGGGTTGTCTTTTGGTCTTGTTTACGGTTTCTTTTGCTGTGCAAAAGCTTTGAAGTTTCATTAGGTCCATTTGTTTATCTTTGTTTTTATTTCCATTTCTCTAGGAGGTGGGTCAAAAAGGATCTTGCTGTGATTTATGTCATAGAGTGTTCTGCCTATGTTTTCCTCTGGCCTTACATTTAGGTCTTTAATCCATTTTGAGCTTATTTTTGTGTATGGTGTTAGGGAGTGATCTAATCTCATACTTTTATATGTACCTGTCCAGTTTTCCCAGCACCACTTATCGAAGAGGCTGTTTTTTCTCCACTGTACATTCCTACCTTCTTTATCAAAGATAAGGTGACCATATGCACGTGGGTTTATCTCTGGGCTTTCTATCCTGTTCCATTGATCTATGTTTCTGTTTTTGTGCCAGTACCATACTGTCTTGATTACTGTAGCTTTGTAGTATAGTCTGAAGTCAGGGAGCCTGATTCCTCCAGCTCCGTTTTTTGTTCTCAAGATTGCTTTGGCTATTCGGGGTCTTTTGTGTTTCCATACAAATTGTGAAATTTTTTGTTCTAGTTCTGTGAAAAGTGCCATTGGTAGTTTGATAGGGATTGCATTGAATCTGTAGATTGCTTTGGGTAGTAGAGTCATTTTCACAATGTTTATTCTTCCAATCCAAGAACATGGTATATCTCTCCATTTATTTGTATCATCTTTAATTTCTTTCATCAGTGTCTTATAATTTTCTGCATAAGGTCTTTTGTCTCCTTAGGTAGGTTTATTCCAATATATTTTATTCTTTTTGTTGCAGTGGTAAATAGGAGTGTTTTCTTGATCTCACTTTCAGATTTTTCATCATTAGTGTATAGGACTGCAAGAGATTTCTGTGCATTAATTTTGTATCCTGCTACTTTACCAAATTCATTGATTAGCTCTAGTAGTTTCTGGTAGCATGTTTAGGACTCTCTATGTATAGTATCATGTCATCTGCAAACAGTGACAGCTTTACTCCTTCTTTTCCGATTTGGATTCCTTTTATTTCCTTTTCTTCTCTGATGGCTGTGGCTAAAACTTCCAAAACTATGTTGAATAGGAGTGGTGAGAGTGGGCAACCTTGTCTTGTTCCTGATCTTAGTGGAAATGCTTCCAGTGTTTCACCATTGAGAACGACGTTGGCTGTGGGTTTGTCATATATGGCCTTTATTATGTTGAGGAAAGTTATCTCTATGCCTACTTTCTGCAGGGTTTTTATCATAAATGGGTGTTGAATTTTGTCGAAAGCTTACTCTGCATCTATTGAGATGATCATATGGTTTTTCACATTCAATTTGTTAATATGGTTTATCACGTTGATTGTTTTGCATATATTGAAGAATCCTTGCATTCTTGGAATAAGCCCCACTTGATCATGGTGTATGATACTTTTAATGTGCTGTTGGATTCTGTTTGCTAGTATTTTGTTGAGGGTGTTTGCATCTATGTTCAGCAGTGATATTGGCCTCTAGTTTTCTTTCTTTATTACATCCTTGTCTGGTTTTGGTATCAAGGTGATGGTGGCCTCGTAGAATGAGTTTGGGAGTGTTCCCCCCTCTGCTATATTTTGGAAGAGTTTGAGAAGGATAGGTGTTAGCTCTTCTCTAAATGTTTGATAGAATTCGCCTGTGAAGCCATCTAGTTCTGGGCTTTTGTTTGTTGGAAGATTTTTAATCACAGTTTCATTTTTCAGTGCTTGTGATTGGTCTGTTCATATTTTCGATTTCTTCCTGATTCAGTCTTGGCAGGTTGTGCATTTCTAAGAATTTGTCCATTTCTTCCAGGTTGTCCATTTTATTGGCATAGAGTTGCTTGTAGTAATCTCTCATGATCTTTTGTATTTCTGCAGTGTCAGTTGTTACTTCTCCTTTTTCATTTCTAATTCTATTGATTTGAGTCTTCTCCCTTTTTTTCTTGATGAGTCTGGCTAATTGTTTATCAATTTTGTTTATCTTCTCAAAGAAACAGCTTTTAGTTTTATTGATCTTTGCTACTGTTTCCTTCATTTCTTTTTCATTTATTTCTGATCTGATTTTTATGAATTTTTTCCTTCTGCTAACTTTGAGGTTTTTTTTATTCTTCTTTCTCTAATTCCTTTTGGTGCAAGGTTAGGTTGTTTATTCGAGATGTTTCCTGTTTCTTAAGGTAGGATTATATTGCTATAAAATTCCCTCTTAGAACTGCTTTTGCTGCATCCCATAGGTTTTGGGTCGTTGTGTTTCCATTGTCATTTGTTTCTAGGTATTTTTTGATTTCTTCAGTGATCACTTCGTTATTAAGTAGTGTATTGTTTAGCCTCCATGTGTTTGTATTTTTTACAGATCTTTTCCTGTAATTGATATCTAGTCTCATAGCGTTGTGGTCAGAAAAGATACTTGATACGATTTCAATTTTCTTAAATTTACCAAGGCTTGATTTGTGACCCAAGATATGATCTATCCTGTAGAATGTTCCATGAGCACTTGAGAAAAATGTGTATTCTGTTGTTTTTGGATGGAATGTCCTATAAATATCCATTAAGTCCACCTTGTTTAATGTATCATTTAAAGCTTGTGTTTCCTTATTTATTTTCATTTTGCATGATCTGTCCATTGGTGAGGGTGGGGTGTTAAAGTCCCCTACTATGAATGTGTTACTGTCGATTTCCCCTTTTATGGCTGTTAGTATTTGCCTTATGTATTGAGGTGCTCCTATGTTGGGTGCATAAATATTTACCATTGTTATATCTTCTTCTTGGATTGATCCCTTGATTATTATGTAGTGTCCTTCTTTGTCTCTTCTAATAGTCTTTATTTTAAAGTCTATTTTGTCTGATATGAGAATTGCTACTCCAGCTTTCTTTTGCTTTCCATTTGCATGGAATATCTTTTTCTATCCCCTTACTTTCAGTCTGTACGTGTCTCTAGTTCTGAAGTGGGTCTCTTGTAGACAGCATATATATGGGTCTTGTCTTTGTATCCATTCAGCCAGTCTGTGTCTTTTGGTGGGAGCATTTAGTCCATTTACATTTAAGGTAATTATTGATATGTATATTCCTATTCCCATTTTCTTAATTGTTTTGGGTTCGTTATTGTAGGTCTTTTCATTCTCTTGTGTTTCTTCCCTAGAGAAGTTCCTTTAGAAGTTGTTGTAAAGCTGGTTTGGTGGTGCTGAACTCTCTCAGCTTTTGCTTGTCTGTAAAGATTTTAATTTCTCCATCAAATCTGAATGAGATCCTTGCTGGGTAGAGTAATATTGGTTGCAGGTTTTTCTCCATCAGTTTAAATATGTCCTGCCAGTCCCTTCTGGCTTGCAGAGTTTCCGCTGAAAGGTTATCGGTTAACCTTATGGGGATTCCCTTGTGTGTTATTTGTTGTTTTTCACTTGCTGCTTTTAATATGTTTTCTTTGTATTTAATTTTTGACAGTTCGATTAATATGTGTCTTGGCATATTTCTCCTTGGATTTATCCTGTATGGGACTCTCTGTGCTTCCTGGACTTGATTAACCATTTCCTTTCCCATATTAGGGAAGTTTTCAACTATAATCTCTTCAAATATTTTCTCAGTCCCTTTCTTTTTCTCTTCTTCTTCTGGAACCCCTATAATTCGAATGTTGGTGCGTTTAATGTTGTCCCATAGGTCTCTGAGACTGTCCTCAGTTCTTTTCATTCTTTTTTCTTTATTCTGCTCTGCAGTAGTTATTTCCACTATTCTATCTTTCAGGTCACTTATCCATTCTTCTGCCTCAGTTATTCTGCTATTGATCCCATCGAGAGTATTTTTAATTTCATTTATTGTGTTGTTCATTGTTGCTTGTTTGCTCTTTAGTTCTTCTAGGTCCTTGTTAAATGTTTCTTGCATTTTGTCTATTCTATTTCCAAGATTTTGGATCATCTGTACTATCATTATTCTGAATTCTTTTTCAGGTAGACTGCCTATTTCCTCTTCATTTGTTAGGTGTGGTGGGTTTTTATCTTGCTCCTTCATCTGCTGTGTGTTTTTCTGTCTTCTCATTTTGCTTATCTTACTGTGTTTGGGGGGTCTCCTTTTTGCAGGCTGCACGTTCGTAGTTCCCTTTGTTTTTGGTGTCTGTCCCCAGTGGCTAAGATTGGTTCAGTGTGTTGTGTAGGCTTCCTGGTGGAGGGGACTAGTGCCTGTGTTCTGGTGGATGAGGGTGGATCTTTTCTTTCTGGTGGGCAGGTCCACGTCTGGTGGTGTGCTTTGGGGTGTCTGTGGACTTATTATGATTTAGGCAGCCTCTTGCTAATGGGTGGGGTTGTGTTCCTGTCTTGCTAGTTGTTTGGCTTAGGGTGTCCAGCACTGTAGCTTGCTGGTCGTTGAGTGAAGCTGGGTGTTGGTGTTGAGATGGAGATCTCTGGGAGAGTTTCGCTGTTTGATATTACGTGGAGCTGGGAGGTCTCTTGTGGACCAGTGTCCTGAAGTTGGCTCTCCCACCTCAGAGGCACAGCACTGACTCCTGGCTGCAGCACCAAGAGCCTTTCATTCACATGGCTCAGAATAAAAGGGAGAAAAAGTAGAAAGAACGAATTAGTAGAAGTAGAAAGAAAGAAAGAAAGGAGGCAGGGAGGGAGGGAGGGAGGAAGGAAGGATGGAGGGAAGGAAGGAAAGAAAGAAAGAAGATAAAGTACGATAAAATAAAATAAAGTTATTAAAATAAAAAATATTAAGAAAAAAATTTTTTTAATTAAAAAAAACCGGACAGATAGAACCCTAGGACAAATGGTGGAAGCAAAGCTATACAGACAAAATCTCACACAGAAGCATACACACTCAGAAAAAGAGGAAAAGGGGAAAAAATCATAAATCTTGCTCTCAAAATCCACCTCCTCAATTTGGGATGACTCGTTGTCTAGTCAGGTATTCCACAGATGCAGGGCATATCAAGTTGATTGTGGAGCTTTAATCCGCTGCTTCTAAGGCTGCTGGGAGAGATTTCCCTTTCTCTTCTTTGTTCTCACAGCTCCCAGGGGCTCAGCTTTGGATTTGGCCCCGCCTCTGCGTGTAGGTCGCTGGAGGGCGTCTGTTCTTCGCTCAGATAGGACGGGGTTAAAGGAGCCGCTGATTCGCGGGCTCTGGCTCACTCAGGCCGGGAGTGGGGGTTGGGGGGGGTGGAGGGGCACTGCGTGCAGGGCGGGCCTGTGGCGGCAGAGGCCGGCGTGACGTTGCGCCGGCGTGACGTTGCACCAGCCTGAGGTGCGCCGTGCGTGCGTTCTCCCCGTGGAGTTGTTCCTGGATCCCGGGACCCTGACAGTGGCAGGCTGCAAAGGCTCACCGGAAGGGAGGTGTGGATAGTGACCTGTGCTCGCACACAGGCTTCTTGGTGGCGGCAGCAGCAGCCAGAGCGTCTCATGCCCGTCTCTGGGGTCCGCGCTTTTAGCCGCGGCTCGCACCCGTCTCTGGGGTCCGCGCTTTTAGCCGCGGCTCGCGCCCGTCTCTGGAGCTCCTTCAGGCAGCGCTCTTAATCCCCTCTCCTCGCGCACCAGGAAACAAAGAGGGAAGAAAAAGTCTCTTGCCTCTTCGGCAGGTCCAGGCTTTTCCCCGGACTCCCTCCCGGCTAGCCGCGGTGCACTAACGCCCTGCAGGCTGTGTTCACGCCGCCAACCCCAGTCCTCTCCCTGCGCTCCGACCGAAGCCCGAGCCTCAGCTCCCAGCCCCGCCCGCCCCGGCGGGTGAGCAGACAAGCCTCTCGAGCAGGTGAGTGCCGGTCGGCCCTGATTCTCTGTGTGGGAATCTCTCCACGCTTTGCCCTCCGCACCCCTGTTGCTGTGCTCTCCTCCGCGGCTCCGAAGCTTTCCCCCTCCGCCACCCGCAGCCTCCGCCCGCGAAGGGGCTTCTAGTGTGTGGAGACCTTTCCTCCTTCACAGCTCCCTCCCACAGGTGCAGGTCCTGTCCCTATTCTTTTGTCTCTGTTTATTCTTTTTTCTTTTGCCCTGCCCAGGTATGTGGGGATTTTCTTGCCTTTTGGGAAGTCTGAGGTCTTCTGTCAGCGTTCAGTAGGTGTTCTGTAGGAGTTGTTCCACGTGTAGATGTATTTTTGATGTATTTGTGGGGAGGAAGGTGATCTCCACGTCTTACTCCTCTGCCATCTTGAAGGTCTCCCTATTCTATACTTTCTATTCAACCTTCCTCCCATGCTGAGCACCCAGGGATTCTAAGGACTGGATGTTGAACACTTAAGCCTAAGAGGATGTCCCAGGGATCATCTCCCTAGAAGACAAAGGCAGCTAAAATTAAAACAAATGACTTTATTTTTTAATTCTGTCACTCAGTCACTTCCTCATTTTCCCGTTTACTGAACACACACTCATCAGACATGTAGTAGATTCTACTTCCATCATTCAGTTTACTCACCTGCAACATGGGATCCTATTAGAATCCAACTCTCTGGGCTGTTGTGAGGATTCAGTTAAATGATGTACATAAAACTGTTAGCATAGAGCCTGGAAATAGAGTGTGTGCGTACCAAATGGTTATTATTAAGTGTAGTATGTATGAGGTTCTGTGATGGGCATTGGAGCTACAGAGAGATCAGGCCACCTCTGCTCTAGGAAAGGTCTCATTGAACGGCAAAAATGATAAACTATTCATAGAATCGTGTTCCAGCTCTGATGGGAGTACAGAAGAGTGACTAATGCAGTGCGGGTCAGAGCTGTTTTCAGAGAAGGGGGCATATTTCAGTGGGGTTTTGAAGGATGGATAAGAATTCACATGTAAAGGGAGGGAAGGGTTTTCCTGAAGAGGGATCAGCATGTATGAAAACACAAAGGTTCATAAGAAATCTCTCTTGCTTCTTGCCTTCTCTCTGGAACCAAGCACAGCTGAGCTTTGAGTTTCATACCTCATCACGATGTTGATCATACGATGTTGGCTGGCCTCCTGCCAGGCCTGACCTCCCTGGTGGACCCATAAGGCTGCCCCCACAATCTCAAGACCTGTCAAAAATAGAACCCTTGGGGCTTCCCTGGTGGCGCAGTGGTTGAGAGTCCGCCTGCCGATGCAGGGGACACGGGTTCGTGCCCTAGTCCGGGAAGATCCCACATGCCGCGGAGCGGCTGGGCCCGTGAGCCATGGCCGCTGAGCCTGCGCGTCCGGAGCCTGTGCTCCGCAACGGGAGAGGCCACAACAGTGAGAGGCCCGCGTATACCGCAAAAAAAAAAAAAAAAATAGAACCCTGGTACTTGTTCTGAAATTTGATCTGGAAAAGGATGCCTGGCAATGGGGATGAATCTGGGGGGTCTGAAGAGGGGGATTGCTTTCCAGTAGTCTGTGATTGAGTAAGGGACAGAGGCAATATGGGCATTCAGATAGGGCTTGTTCTAATGTCATAGGACTCCTAGGACTTACTCCTGGTGCCCCCCCTACTCCCCAGCCTCTCATTCCTCCCGCTAGGGACCCTTGCCTTCATTCATTCTTTAATCACATTCTAGGTGCCAGAGATTCCTATAGGTGCTTGACACATGAGCCAGACAAAGTCCTGGTCCCTATGCAGCTTCCATTCTAATAGGGATGTCAGAGAGTAGCCAAGTTCCTACCCCCATGGAGCTATTTTGAGTGGAGGTGACAGATAATGAGCAAGTCGGCCATGTCAGGGCCAAGCTCCATGAAGGAGATAAACATGGAGTGGTAGCAAAGGAGGGACCACTCTGGTCGTCGGGGAAGGACTGTGCAAGCACATGACCTTGACGGGATCTGCAGGATGGGGCAGGGAAGCACCTTCTGGCCAAGCTGGTACCTCTGGGTAGAGCAGCCTTGGGCTGTGCATCTTAGGAGACCGGCTCTGCACACAGGATGCAGGAGACCCTCTGTCCCCGACTTAGTGACTTGGATTATCTTTAGTGCCTTATTGTCCCAGCCTGCGTGGCTCTCTGGGATCTCGTCTACTGTGTCACCTTCTTCAGTGTCCAGGGACAGTTCGTGGGTCACTGTCCCTGGGAAGCTTTCTTTGACCCCTGTCTCTCCACCAGGCAGAGTTTGGCCCTTCTCCACCCTCAGAGGACCTTTCCCAAACACAGCTATCCCATTACACCCACGTGATGCGGGATGCGTGCTGGCTGGCGTCCCGGCCAGTCCGTGAGCATCTTGAGGGCAGAAATGGTGCTGGGTTCACCCCTGTTGCCTGGTACTTAGTCAGACACACAGGAGGTGCCGGACAAATATCTGTTGCTGGAAGCATAAGTGATTTAGCTCCCTGAGGGCAGCAGCCCCATCTTCTAACCCCGAATCCCTCCATTGTTCCTCCACCACTGCCCGCACAGTGCCTGGTGCAAACTAAGCCCCGATAAATGCTTGTGGAATAAATGATTATTTTCATTACTCTATCAGTCACCACAGGCTTCCTTTAAATAACACATATTCTGGTGCATTTAAATGTTCATTTATAAATAATTAACCATGTCATCAGGAAGTTTGGAGAGAAGAGACATACAGGGTAAGGAGGGGCTGGCAGAAAAAAGTTTATATGACAAGATTAGCAGGAATAGTGGAGAGGAAAGGCTTGGGCTTGATGTCCTGGGCACCAGCCGCTAACTAGCTGCATGACTGCAGGCTCTCACAGCTGTCTGTAAACGGAGATCATCTTTTTGATTTAACTGTATCTCAGGGTTCTTGCAGGATCAGATGTATTCACCAGTCTCCTAGGACTGGGGATACAAGAGTGCATGGGATAGACGAGCTGTCTTTCAGGGGCTTATCATCAAATAAGTTAATTGTGGTAGATTTCATACTGGTGGCTCCCCACGTGACCTCACTTCCTAGTGTTCATGCCCTGTGTAGCCTGTGTCCTTGTGACTTGTTTAGGCCAATGGGCCATCAGCAAGCATAATCGAGTTAAAGGATTGACACATACGTGCACGCTGGGGTTTCTCCTCTCAGACCCTCACTCTGGGAAGGCAGCCATTGTACTGTGAAAGAAACTTGGTTAGACTAGTGCGTGATGAGCGGCCACGTGGACAGAGCCCTGGAGGATGAGGGCGATGAGAGTGACGCTCAGGTCAGCATCGCTCCCAGCTAAGCTCCTACTGAATACAGAGAGACCTCAGCTCCTCCACGTAAAGCAGAAGAACCGCCCAGCAGAACTCAGTTGACCCCAGAATTGCAGAAGTAATAAATCATGGTGGTTTTAAGCACAAAGTTACTATTGAGAACAAATATACATGAAAAAGCATTATTACTGTGCTATTGCTGGCTCTAAAATTCATTTCTAGAGGAGCTCAGGGTAGGTGGCTTAACCCAGAGATGACTTCCAAGCCAACTAGGAATTCTTAGTTGTTGGAAATGGTTTGGACCATTTTCTTCTTTGATTTCCTGACGGCTGGGAATGCAGTTTTAGGAAACAGAAGTAAAGGTACTTTAAAAGCTGAAAAGTCGTAAGCTCCAAGCCTGGGTGATAAATTAATAGGGGAGATGCTTTGTGGAGACCAAGGTGGGAATATGCTATGGTCCCCTCAAATCCTAGTGGGAAGCCCCTGCTTACACCACACACATAGAAGGTAGGGCATGTGGTGTCACTCTGGCCCTGGCTGGCCTTTGTCCAGTAGGTGGATGCTCACCTCCCATCTTTAGGGTGGGCCCGGGGTCAGCGGGAGGCGGTGGAGGAGACAGCCAGCTGGCGCCCTGGGGATTAGAATGCCTGGCTCTCGCACCTGCACCGAGGAAGGAACTTGCCTTCCTGCCCAGCAGTGCAGACCCGCACTCAGAGATGTGGGTTTTCAGCTCCAGCACCACGCCTGCATTCTTCAAGATCCTTTAGGCCTAGTTTTTTCTCTCCTCTCAGTAGCAGCTTCCTTTTAGGCATGGCCTTTAAGCCCTTTCTCCCTGTGAAACAGCCTGGGCTTTGCGAGGCATGAGTTTAATGGGAATAGACTGCGACCAGCATTTAATCCTGGGCGTCCAAGGATGTGAGTGACGGTTGGTTTTGTGCACTGATCTGCTTAATCAGCACATCTCCCGGAAGACCTAGGAACTGCTGGGAGGGCCGTGAACACGATTAGGAGGGCGGCTGGGGCACTTTGCTGTTTCAGACTCGACTGTGTACAAGGCCCATTCAAGTGCTCTGTGTACCGTACACTGTTCAATTCTCGCCCCAGTCATTCAAAATGGATGTGATGATTGTTGTATTGCAGATGAGGGAACGGCCTTAGAGAGATCAAATAACTTGCTCAAGGTCACACAGCTAACAAGTGATGAAGTGAGGACTGGAATGTCTGCCTGACTCTTTTCTTGCAAATCTGGTCACTGGGACTCCAGGGTCATCAACACATAGAATCTGAGCATGGAAGGGCCCTTGGAGTTCACATGTCCATCCTTACCAGTGGCTGGGCAACGTCCACAGACATAATTCTGGTGTGACGGGGAGCTTACTACCTCACCAGGCATCTGGCTCCTTTGTTTCACAACTTACTCTGACAAAGTTCTTTCTGTTGGGTTGAATCTCCTTCCTGGGCCTTTCTCCTAGCAACCTAATTCTGCTCCTGGGGCCTCCTCCCTACACAGCCGTTCAGAGACCGAGGCCTCGCTGCCTCTGCTCCCTGGCCTTCTCCTGGCACCCTAGCCTTCTTCTTTAACTCCCCATCTGCTCTGTTATAGATGAAAGAGCCTGCCCACAAAGGGCTGATTCATCCAAAGGGCTGCGCTGAACCCCAGGGTTGAAGGAAGCATTTCTAAGGTGCAGGAACCAGAGTCCGCCTGGCAGGGAAACTCTGTGTTTAAACAGCAAAATTCTCATTTATTCCGCCTGCCTAATGGTGTACACACTGCTAGTCAGTGGCAAAGGGGGACTTGGAACCAGGCGGGTTTGATGCTGAGGCTTGTTCACCTTCCCCCTGTCCCCAGCAGGACACCTGCAGGAAAGTCCCAGCCTCTCTCGACGGCCCAGGAACAGGACACCACTGCTGGGTCAGTGCCCTCTACTGAGGAGCTTCTGGGCAGAGCTCTCCTGGAGAATGCCGGCTACGTGCGCCTTAGATTCCTAGACACTATTCAACACAAAGAATCCTTTCTTTTTCTTTTGTTTTGGGCCGCACCGCGCAGCATGTGGGATCTTAATTCCAGGACCAGGAATTGAACCCACGCCCCCTGCAGTGGAAGCGCGGGAGTCTTAACCACTGGACCACCAAGGAAGTCCCACAAAGAATCCTTTCTGATGGGCCCCTGAGAATGTGTCTGGTGGGATTTTATGCTGACAGAGGGCAGGGTGGAGTGAGGGACACTCCAGAGGGTTAATAACCTGCTGTGTAAAAGTGGGCAAGACCCCACCCTAGGGTCGGGGTGGGGAGGACTTGCTTCCTCCTCTGCAGAAAGGCGGCTTTGGGCCAGATCCGTGGCTTTCTAGTGGCTGCCGGCCTTGCTGAGACCCCAGACCTGGAGACCACTGTTCATTTGGTCTGGGCGGAGGTGTGGACACCTAGTTTTTTAGAAGCTCCTTGGGGGATTTCAGTGGGCAGCCAGGCTTACGAACCAGTGGGCTGGATAATAGTAATCTCTGTTTTGGACTTGTCAAAAGATTGGGAGTTTACCCAGTTTCACAAATGTTGTCTCATTTGATCGTCACAAGGAGAGGTGGGGAGGATGGGGATTCTGGGCTGCACTTGGGAGATGAGGACATCGGTGTTCAGAGAGTTTAAGTGACTTTCTCAGGGCCGCAGAGGAAATACAGCAGAACTGAAATTCAAAATTAGAAATTCTGATTCCAAATCCCGGGCTCTTTTCATAACCTCTTCCAGCTCTAGCAGTTGTGTACCATCCCCTGCCAAACCAACTGGCCTTCTCCAGGACAAGGCTTCTGCTGTTCAATAATAATAATAATGACGATAATAATAATTTATAGTTTACTAGGCACCCACAATTCGTTGGGTCCTCCATGGGCTTGTTATAATTCTCCCAGCAACGCTGCCAGGTGGGTATGTTACCCTTGGATTCATAGATTAGGAATTTGAGGAACAGAGAGGTTTAGAAATTTGCCCCAGGTCACACAGCTGGCTTGTGGCCGAGCTGGAATTTGAACCTTGATTTGTCTCATTGGGAAAGTTCATGTGCCCTCCCCTGCGCCACATGGCCTTGCTTCTGAAGCCAGGCAGGTTTCAAGCCTTTCTGCTGTCTGCCCACAGAGCCTCTCGCCTTGGAAACGACTGTCAGTAACTCCTGGGTATTGATGGCTTTCTGCCCTCCCTGCCAAGGCTCGGCTGAGTCCCGTGGCTGAGATTCAATGACACAATAGAAAAGGCAAACAAATTAAAAGAGGAGCAAGGCTCTGTAAACAGCTTCTTTAATGACCCTGAGGACCAAGCCTGCCTCTCTCCTTTGGCGCAAGCACCTGCTGGCATCTTGGATGCCTGGGTTTTCTCACAGACACCAGCAGTGTGTTAAGTCAGCACGGACGGGCAGGCGTGGCTCGTGGCGAGTGGACAGTCCTTAGAGCAATGCACAAACTGCTCTAGAAGGACCCTTAGGGTAGGTGTTGGAATCCAGAGATTCCAAGGAGTTGGTGATATATCAGGCTCCCTCTCCGGGGGAGTTTGTTAGAAATACAGATTCCAGAGCCTCACCAGAGATGCTGCTTTCAGGGTGGGGAGGTGGGGAGAATGGGCCCAGGGATCTGCATACTAAACCGACCTCCCCAAGGTGATGCTGATTCAGCTTGTTCCCAACCATGGTTTGGGAACCCCAAGTTCTTCCTGACTTAGATAAAAGCTCAAAGTGGGGAGTGACTTGCCCAGAGTAACAAGGCAGGTTTGCAGGAAAGCTGGACTCCTCACCCAGGGCTCCCATGATGACCTCCTCCTATCTTATTTTGGGAATTGAGTCTGTGATGTCAGAGATCCAGGTACATTAGTTTGCTAGGGATGCTGTAGCAAAGTACCACAAACGGGGTGGCTTCAAATAGCAGTTTATTCTCTCGGTTCTGGAGGCTAGAGGTCTGAAACCAAGGTCTCAGCGTGGCCCTGCTCCTTCTGAAGCCCCTTGTGGTGGCAGGGGGGGCAATCCTTCCTGCCTCTTGCAGCTTCTGTGGTGGCTGGCAATCCTCGGTGCTCCTTGACTTGCAGCTGCCTCCCTCTAATCTCTGCCTCTGTCATCACGGGACCTCTTCCCTGTGTGTCTGTGCCCAATATTCCTCTTCTTACAAAGCCACTAATCACTGGATTTAGGGCGCACCCTGATCCAGTAAGACCTCATCTTAACCAATCTTATCTGTAAAGACCTTTATTTCCAATAAGGTCATATTCTGGGGTTCTGGGTAGACATGACTTTGGTGGGGTGGGGGGGACACTATTCAACCCACAACACCAATTAATACACTCATTCACCCCCAACTCTCCAAATAGCAGGACTCTTCCCAACCTTCAGGTCTCAGGGAAAAAGCCACTTCCCCAGGGAAGCCCTCCTTGACTACTCCACCTACACTGAGGGCCTCTGGCCCAATTATACTTCATCACAGCCTCCTACATGCTTCCTTCACAACAATGTTGCCATTACCTGTCTACACCCCCAGACCTGAAACTCCTTGAGAACCAGAACTGTGTCAGTTCTGTTCTCCAGGTGCCAATGTAGCCCTTCTCATGTAGCCAATGAATGCTTGAAGGAAGGAAGGAGGAAATATTCACCAGGCTCTGGTCCAGCCCTGCCTCTACCTGCTGTGTGACCTCGGGAAGTCTCTGAGCAGCCTGGCACCTTAGTAGCCTCATCTGTAAGAGTGGGAATCTCTCTGAAGACCCATTATTTCGAGAGGAGTTTGCCACTGTTTCCATTTTCATGACAGATTCCCCCCTACACACACCCCACCCCGTGTTCAAAAGCCCCTCCTAGTAGATTTCCTGTGCTCCCAGCCTTTCCCTCGCGGCCTCTGTAACTTCATTTTCCATTCAACGAATTTGGATGATTTTGCTTTTCTCAGCGTTTATAAACACTCTCCTTTCCCCTCCCACCTCCCCCCCTCACCCCCCAACCAATTTTTTCCCTCCCTCCCATCTCTGCTGTTACGAAAGGAGGGTCAGGTGCTTGCAGTACACAGTGAGTCTAATTACCCAGGAAAGTAATTAACATTTCTAATAGAAACTGCCACTGCTCATTGTCATTGGGACCACAGCAAAGCAATAAGGTAAAAGAGTTTTGTAATTCAAGACTCCTTACTGTGGAGTCCCCATTCTGTTCTGCAACTAATAAGTCTTGTGCTGGGGAATGAACATACTGAGTTTCATGGAGACAGACAGGGCTCTGCTGGAAATACTCTTACTGTTTTTTTTTTTCTGTCCTGCTGAATTTCCCTCTACCTGTGGGACTCCATCTTCTGGCTTCATGCTCCTCTCTTAGAAAAAGGCTCATTTTCGAAGCAAACACTGAACAACCCCCAAAAACTCTTGGCTGTGACCTCAAGGATGACTCAGGATAGCTTGGAAATGTGAGGCTAAGTAAACTGGCTAAAGATTTGGGAGGGAGTGCAGGAGGGGATGGGCAAGAGCTGTTGGGGAGGCCATTTGGGGTCTGGGGTGAGATGAACAGGATGGGGTGAAGTTGGAGTTTCATTTCTCCTAGCTTTGTTGTATAATCTGGGCCAATTACTTACATTTCATCCTGACTTAACTGGATCAGGACACTGGTGTTTAAAGCTAAACTATAATAATTCTTGTGCTTAGTTTTATTGAGCACTTGCTATGTGTCAGACTTTTGTGCATCTCACGTATTAACTCATTTAATTCCTTAGCAACCCTATGAGTTTAAGTATATGCATATACCCATTTTGTGTATGAGGAGACTGAGGCATGGAAATGTTAGGTGACTTGCTCAAGACCATGCAGTCAGTAATCAGGAGGGCTGGATTCCAGCCCAGGTCCTCTATCTCCTGGATTTACTTGTTTGTTACCAGCAATGGGTGCTGCTAAGAGTTACATATCTCTGACCTGTGTCTCTAAAGGTGTTAGGTAAGAGCCAAGGTGAGATTTCTAGTTGCTCAGGCTGATTTCTGAGAAGCCAGGTCAAAAGAGATGTAGATGCTAATCTGAGAGTATGAGGTGCTATTCTAGAAACCCACAGGGCGACAGCAGTGGGATGTAGAACAACGGGAACAGGCTCTGAGGCCAGGGAGGACCTTACTAGCTGTGCTACTAGCTGTGCTACTTTGGGCAAATTAATTTACTTCTCTGAGCCTCAGTTTTTCTCACCTACAGGATGGGAAACCTTATAAAGTGGTTGTGATCATTATGTGTGATAATCTTGATAAATGCCTGGCCCATAGAAGGTGTTCATTAAATTGCAACCCTGTTCTCCATCTTTATGTCTCCTCCTCTTCCTCATTTAATATCCATTCAAGCGTTGAAAATCATTTGCACCAGCTTGGTTATGTGAATTGCTTTGATGTTTGGGTTCCACATAAGTTAAGCGAAAGAAACCTTCTTGACCATATCTTTGCATGCAATTCTTTACTGAAGCATAATGAAAATGTTCCGTTTTTATAACAAATTGTGACGGGCAATGAAAAGTGGATACTGTACAACAATGTGGAACGGAAGAGATCGTGGGGCAAGTGAAATGAACCACCAACAACCACACCAAAAGCTGGTCTTCATCCAAAGAATGGGATGTTGTATATACGGTGGGATTGGAAGGGAGTCCTCTATTATGAGCTCCTTCCAGAAAACAAAACGATTAATTCCAAGTACTGCTCCCAATGAGACCAACTGAAAGCAGCACTCGATGAAAAGCGTACAGAATTAGTCACCAGAAAACACATAATCTTCCATCAGGATGACGCAAGACTGCATGTTTCTTCGATGACCAGGCAAAAACTGTTACAGCTTGTCTGGGAAGTTCTGATTCGTCAGCTGTATTCGCCAGACACTGCACCTTCGGATTTCCATTTATTTTGATCTTTACAAAATTCTCTTAATGGAAGAAATTTCAGTTCCCTGGAAGACTGTAAAATGCACCTGGAACAGTTCTTTGCTCAAAAAGATAAAAAAGTTTTGGGAAGATGGAATTATGAAGTTGCCTGAAAAATGGCAGAAGGTAGTGGAACAAAAGGACGAATGTGTTGTTCAATAAAGTTCTTGGTGGAAATGAAAAATGTGTCTTTTATTTTTACTTAAAAAACCAAAGACACTTTTTGGCCTACCCAGTACTGACAGTGCTATTTTAAAAACATTTGTTCATTCATTCACTCATCAAAGACCTGGAGCATGGGTTGCCATGGTTGGCTTTTGGGTCCTATGGTTTCTGTTGCAATTACTCAACAGCAGTTGAAAGCAGGTCTAGATGATATGGAAAAAATGGGTGTGGCTGTATTCCAGTAAAACTTTACGGACACTGAAATCTGAATGTCGTATATTGTGCAAGTGTCATGAAATATTAAAATTTTTTTCTTCAATTATTTAAAGAGGTAAAAACCATTCTTGGCTTGTGGGTTGAAAAACTCAGGTGGTGAGCCGAATTTGGCCTCTGGGCTGTACCCTTGGTCTAGAGTCGCTCCTGAGTGCCTGCCACACTGTAGACTGTCAGATATCTTTTTTTTTTTTTTGATGTGGACCATTTTTAAAGTCTTTATTGAATTTGTTACAATATGGCTTCTGTTATGTTTTGGTTTTTTGGCCGCGAGGCATGTGGGATCTGAGCTCCCTGACCAGTGATCGAACTTGCACCCCCTGCACTGGCAGGTGAAGTCTTAACCACTGGACCGCCCTGGAAGTCCCAGACATCTTGTAAAGACCCCTCCTCAGTGTGTCATCTCCTTTTCTCGTCTCTGCAAGCCAGTCTCCCTGATACAAGAGAGTCACAGCCAGGGGGATTGGTTCTGTTGCCTCTGGAGATGCATAAGGAGGAGGTAAACCTGGGGAAACATCACCATGGCTATTGGCAGGACTTGATACATAAGTTGCAGGACCCAGTGCAAAATACAAATGCAGGTTTTTGTTCAAAAATGAAGAATTTCAAAACAGCAATGGCAGATCATGAAACCAAATACAGCACTCATGTGACTGCACAGGTCACAAACCCGCCTGGCCATTTCTGGCTGTTGGCTTTGAGCTTGTTTTCTTGTATGTTAAAAAAAACTTGAGATATCACCTCATGCCTGTCAGAATGGATATTATCAAAAAGGCAAGCAAGAACAAGTCTTGGCAAGGATGCGGAGAAAAGGGAAAACTTATGCACATTGGTGGGAATGTAAACTGGTGCAGCCACTGTGGAAACCAAACCAAACAAACACGTAGGTACAGAGAACAGCATAGTGGTTACCTGAGGGGGAGGGAGATGCAGAAGGTGAATTGGGTAAAGGGGGTCAACTGTATGGTGACAGATGGAAATTATATACTTGGGGGTGAGCATGCTGTATACAAAAATCAAAATATAGTTTTGCACACATGAAACATATAATGTTATAAACCAATATTATCTCACTAAAAGATAAATCTAAAAAATTAAAAAAAATTAGTTAATAAATCTTCCTCCCAGAGTTATTTTAAGGATTGAAGCGAACTAATAAATGCCAACCTTTCTAGTGTGTTTCCTGTCATGTAGTAGGTGAACAAGAAAAGTTTCAGGACACGTCCTGGCATTCTGTTTTACCACGATGCTTCTATTGCTGGTAATTTTAATGCCACCAGCATCAACACAGTGGCAGGTTTGGGCAAAGCAGAAGCCCAATGAAGATTTGCACTTCCATTTTTAGCAGTTTTCCCGAAGGCTAAGACATCTGTTTGAATAGCTGGTACCAAGTGAGATGTTAGGGATTTGGGCTCAACTCAGAATAATTTGGAAAGAGCACACCTGGTCTTCCATTTGTATTTCTGTCTTTTTTTGTTCGGTCTTATGATTTATATCTTACAAATCTCTCTGTGCATTTTTTTCTTCCCCTCCTTCTGTTGCTGTTTGCCCAGATTATGGAAGGGCAGTGTAGACACTTATCCCTTTCAGGAAAACTGTTCCCCTCCCGCAGGCCGGAACAGGTGTTATAGAAATTCCTGGGTGACTGCTTTCCAAACAGAACTGAATCCTTTCTGCCCACGGCTTCCATCAAAGTCACTGGTTGGAGCAGTGACTTTTTGTGTGGGAGTTAGGAGCTATTTCCTGGTATTTAAGTAAAAGTGGACAGAAATAACTCATTTACTAATATGTTTGATTGTAATTGACAGGTTTATTTCAAATATTTGCTAAGTAACTTAATATTCATTCTAAAAGAGCTAAGGTGAGAATTTTTGACTTACAGAGAATGAATTTCCCAGGTGAATCTCAGAAGGTTAATCTTGGAGAACGTTCCTTACTTAATTTTTATAGGATCTACGCGTGCTTGACAGTGCTGTAATAAGGGGTGGCATGCATCAATCCATCTCATGAAAAGGCAGAGAGGGTAACTTCCAAAGTGCTCACTACTTTGAGCACTAAACTCAAAGAATAATCGGTGTTATTTCTTCAGCATTTATTATGTTCCATGTGCTTTATATGCATGGAATAATTTACGTAACCACCTAATTTAACTCTCACGTGTGACCTATGGTCAAAATAGTACTATCATTACTTCTGACAGGTGAGAAAGGTAGAGATTTGTCTAACACATGGTGAATTGAGATGGGAATACAGGTTTTTTTTTTTAATTGAGGTGAAATTCACATAACGTCAACTTAGCCTTTTTAGAGGGAACATTGCAGTGACATTTAATGCATTCACAATGTTGTGCGATCACAATCTCCTTCTAGTTCCAAAACATTTTTGTCAGCCCCTCCCACCAGCTCCCGGCAACCACGAATCTGTGTTCTGTCTCTGTGGATTTAGGCTGGTCAGTTTTTCATTATAACATGACACTAATAGCTAGGATTTATTTAGTGCTTCCTGTATGCTGGGCATTGTGCTGGGAACTTTGCATATGTGAATTCTTTTCATCCTCTCTACCCGGTGCAGAAGGTACTGTTATTACCTATGATTTTTAAAATCATCTCTAATTTACAGATAAGAAAATGGAGGCACAGAGAGGTCCAGAGAGTCATCCAAGGTCACACAGCAATCAAGGGTCAGACCCTGGATTGGAACCCTGACAGTCTGTCTCCAGACTCCCCATCTCAACCAAAGATATGCACTCCCTTTTTGTGATCTCATCTCTTTCACTAGGGTGGGTAGCATTCCCAGCAAATCCACAGCCTGTGCATTGTAGCCCATACACACAGCACAATTCAGTGCTGTAGCCCTTGGTGTCCGGGTAGACTGCCTCATTCTCTGATTTTAACCTGAATCTTAGCTCCAGCTGTAAGGCAATATGCTAAGAGCTGCGATGGAGGGATGTACAAAGGCTCGTGGAAGCCCAGAGAGGGGAGAGGTTTGTTCTCCCAGCGGAGCCCAGAGAAGCATCTAGTTCTCTCCTTTCTGTGTTCCTTTACGCAAGAATCACATTCAAAGCAACCTTTACATATCAGAGAAAAACAAAGATCTTATAAAGTCAGGTTGGATTTTAGTGGTGGGTGAGAGCCATGCAAATTGCCTTGGTTCTGCCACTGCTATAGCTGTGTGACCTTGGGCTGTTTGCTTTACCTTTCTGAACTTTGTTTCCTCATCTTTAACATCAGGGCATTTTGACCTGCAAACATATAAAGTTCCTGGCATAGCCTAAGGCTGCATTAAATGTTCTTAATAGATATTTTGATGTCCTAATTAAGACCTATTCTCAGGAACAGAGCTGATAAACTTCTTCATCTTAAGGTATAAATAACAAGAACAACAATTAATAGTAATCTTTATCTATTAGATTTATAATCTTATGATGTGCCAGGCACTGTTTTAAGCGCTTCACCTGTATTTTGTTTAATGACTGGGAATACACTGCTTTTTAAAAGCAGGTTTTTTAAAAAAAACAAACAGAAACAAAAACAGCTGAGTCACAGTTCACAAACCAATGCTCTGTGGGGAAACCTAGTCTCGTGATTTGACCTGTGAAAAATAAAACAAAAATAGGAAGCCTCCATAGTCAGCTAGGTTAGGGACACCCTGCATACTCTGTCCCTGCGGAATCCAACTTCGCAGCACCCTGGGATCACCAAGGGATCGTTTCTGTATATCTATGCTTGACCCCAGCTCCAGACATTCTGGCTTAAGTGGTCTGGTTGCACTTGGGCGTATGGATGTTTTAAAGCTCCTGGGTAGGGACTTCTGTTCTCTCCCTGTCTTGAGTCTTCAGTGTGCTCAGTGGTACATCAAAGCTTTGAAGAGTTCACTAAGTTTTTTAAAAAAATTTTTTATTGGAGTGTCATTGATTTACAATGTTGTGTTAGTTTCAGGTCTACAGCAAAGGAGGTCATTACAGAGTATTGAGAAGAGTTCCCTGTGATATACAGCAGGTCCTTATTAGTTATCTATTTTATATATAATAATGTGTATATGTCAATCCCAATCTCCCAATTTATCCCTTTTAAAATTTGTATTTCCTAATCATAGTTTTGTTGGAACTCAATCAGATAATAAGTTGGAAAGCCCTCTCTCTTTCCATCCCTTTCTTCCTTCTCTGTAAAAAATTATGATCGATTTAAAAGATACGTGATGCTCCCACCTTGCCGCTTTACTTTTTGGATCTCATCTCCTGCCTCCCCCTCTGCCCTGGGGCCCCGCCAGGCACTCTCCCACCCTGAGCTTTTGCACCTGCCATTCTGCTTTCCCTTTTCCGTGGCTCACTCGCTTCTCCCTGCCCCTTTTGACTCTTAGGTCTCCTTTTCATCCAGGTCCTTTCTGGCTTCCTGCTTTATTACCTCTCCCCCCTTTTCCAGACACCTCTACTTCCTGTTGCCCTTCCTTGCTTTACTTTTTTCTCCATAGTATTATCAGCCTCTAACAATCTAATATATCTCACTCACGTATTTGTTGTCTGCCCATTTCACTAATGTCAGTTCCAGATGATGAGGCTTTGGTCTCATTCACAGCTGTGTCCCCAGCACCTAGAACAGTGCCTGGTATGCAGCAGGTGTGCAATAAATACTTGTAAAATGAATGAATGAAAAGTATTGAGAATCAAATTACAAACAGCTGTGTATCCAGCACCCAGTATGAGTGTTGGCATTTTGCCTTATTTCCCTCAGTTCTTTCTTTTCTAAAGAAATAAAATGCTCTAGATACTGTTGGAGGCCCCCGGTCCGCCCGGTCCCTGTCCCCTTCCTACCTTCCAAGAGGTGACCCTACTCTGATTTTGCTGTGTAGTCTTCAGGGCCATGATCTTATATATATATATATATACATATATATATATATATATATTTTTTTTTTTTCCGGTACGCGGGCCTCTCACTGTTGTGGCCTCTCCCGTTGCGGAGCACAGGCTCCGGACGCGCAGGCTCAGCGGCCATAGCTCACGGGCCCAGCCGCTCCGCGGCATGTGGGATCCTCCCAGACCGGGGCACGAACCCATGTCCCCTGCATCGGCAGGCGGACTCTCAACCACTGCGCCACCAGGGAAGCCTGATTTTATATTTTTATGTGTGTATCCAGGATTGTTCTGGGGTTTCAAAATTTTATATAAACTGAATACCTAATCTTCTACAATTTGCTTTTTTATATCAACATTATATTTTATTCATGATGATACATGCAAATTTAATTCACTCACTTTAAGATTGGTGGAGAATTCCATTTCCGTTGTATGATTATACCATAATTGATTTACTTTTTTCCCTTTAAATAGATATCTAGGTAGTTTCTAATTTTTTGCTGTTATAAACAATGCCACAGTGAACCCACTTGGACACATCTTTTGTGCACATGTGTGAGAGATTTTTTTTTTTAGATTTGGGATGTTGGATGGCTGGGTCTTAGGGTATGTGCATCTTCCAATTTACTAGGTGTTACTATATTTCTCACCAAAGTGGTTGCACCAGTTTATGTTCCTCCCTGTAATGATTTTTGCCTACCTGGTAGGGGGTGAGTTGATACAATAGCTTGTTGTTTACCTCTCCCTGGCTTCTGGTGAGGCTGACCTCCTTGTCAAACGTTTATTGGCCATTCAGGTGAATGCATCTGTGAATTGTCTTTTGATGGCCTTCATCCATTATTGTTCTGAGTTGTTTGTCTTTTTGTTATTGACTTGTAGAAATTCTTTATATGTTCTGGACACTAGTCTTTTGTCAGTCACATGCTTTGCAAACATCTCTCAGTCTAAAGCACTTTAACTTTGATTATACTGGCTTTGTTATACAGACTGTGTACATTTTAATGTCAGAGCATGTTCTGTTACACAAAATGAAGGGGGTGAGTGGTAGAATTTCAGGCATCAGTTTGTCAGGTGATGGGGGGAGGAAAATGCAGCGTCTGAGGCTGGGACCTTTACTGCAGCCTCCATTACACTACTATAAAATCTCTTTGACTCCCAAACCCTAATGTTTGTGAGGACAGTGCTACTTCTCACAGTGGGTCCCAGACTATTTCTTTGTCTGAAAGGCAACCTGCAGTACTGTACCCCATGGAAGCCAGCAACCTCAGCAGCTGCCTTTGCTGCAAAACCACTGTACCAATTGCCAAGCCTGCACTTGGCTGACTTGCAGAAATGGACCAGTTTTCCTTTTTGATATGTTTGTGTGATAGAAGGAAACAGCAAGAGGGAGAGATGGAAACAAAACGGACCCAAGTTTGTACTGAGTTGTACCAGGTTGTACAACAAACACGGTCCTTTCCCACCACTTCTGAAGGTTCAGACAGCCACGCACGGCAGGGACCCTCTTCCATGGCAGGCAGACCCCGGTTCAGATACCTCCTTTAGAACCTAGAACCCTGATGATTTGGGATACCATATCTTATCATTTAGTTTTTCCTGTGTACCAGGTTACCCCCAAACTTAGTGACTTAGTGACAGAGCGTGATGCAACAGGCCAGCCCCGTTACTCTGCTGGGAAGGAAGTCGAGGGATGAGCCAGTCCTGGGCATTGAGACAACTGGCTTCTTACCCTGATTCTGCTACAAGGTGGTCATGTGACCTCCAATGAGTCTACAGCCTTTTTGACTTCATCCTCCTCATTTTTCAAATGAGGCCTTCAGGCTGGATGAGGTGTTTTCGAGTTTCTATGGTTTCAAGAACATTCTGCCATCCTGACCAACATTTACAATTCAGCTACCCGAGCAGGAGGCAGTACAGTCAATGCCATTCTTATTCCTCCTCAGGTTCAGCTCATGAGTATCAACAAGAACCCAGAGCAGCACCCCAATAGATAAATGATAATAATTGTGATTATCGACAATGTGATTCATACTTTGCTATGTGCTTTGCAGTTATTAATCCAAAACCTCCCTACTACCTGGTGAGGGATGTAGTCATCCTAAGATTTGTCTCCAGGGGGCACTGTTCCTGTGTTCTTTGTGCATGGTCCTTGCTGGAGTACCTCTCCGGAATGCATCTACCAAGAGGACCTCTTGGGTAGTTGGTGACCCTGTAAGCATTATAAGCTGCCCCTTCTAAAGATGGGAAGGCAGCTCAGCATGATTCAGTAACTTCCCTGAGCACCTACTCATTATTGGCGGTAGAGGAGGGGGCTCAGGATTCTAACTCCAAAACCTGAGCCTTTGCCAGAACACCAGGCTGCCATCTACAGACCAGAGCAACTTCTTCATGGGAGGGGAAGTGGGACTGGGGACTGGGGAGATCTGGGTGTGCGCCCCAGCTCTGTGACTGTGAGCAGGTCAATGAACTCCTCTGTGCCTCAGTTTCCCTATCACCGAAATGGGGCCATACTCATTTCTATTCCATAGGCTTACCTTAAATGAGGCAATGCGTGTGCAGGGAACTCAAGGCACAAATGGAAACATCTTTCTCCGTGGAGGAAAGCTGCCGAGCGCCTTTCTGAGAAACCTGCTCCCCAGTGGCAGACCAAGTGGCTGGTGACCAGCACAGCCTTTTGAAGGGGGTCGTCTTTTCCAACAGAACATGACATAGCCCTGGGGAAAGTTGTTTTAGTTTCACTTAGTTTGATTTATTATTGATAATGCTGGAGATAAATTAGGATCATTAAAATAAGAGGCTGCCTTCTGCAGGCTGTTTTGAATTCCGAAGCTGTCTGCACTGCATTTACTGGGACTGGAGTGAACACGTGTGTGTCTAGAGGAGGAGAGCCCTGGGAGAGCGGGCGGCGGGAAGCCCTATTGGGAAAGTCTGGGCAGCGAGAGAGGAAGCACAGTATGGAACTGGGTCTTAGTGGGTTGTGGCTGTCATTAACAAAATACCATAGACTGGGTGGTTTAACCCACAGAAATTCATTTTCTCACAGTTCTTGGAGGCTGGAAGTCCAAGACTAAGGCACTGGCTGATTCTGTCCCTGGTGAGGCATCTCTTCTTGGCTTGTAGACAGCCACTTTGGGTTCACATGTCTTTTCCTCTGAGTACCCAGGGCAGTGAGGGGAAGGGAGAAGTGGGGAGAGAGAGAGAGAGAGAGAGAGAGAGGGAGGGAGGGAGGGAGGGAGGGAGGGAGGGAGGGAGAGAGGGAGGGAGAGAGGGAGGGAGAGAGAGCGAGCGAGCACTCTGGTGTCTCTTCTGTTTTTTTTTGTGTGTGTGTGGTACACGGGCCTCTCACTGTTGTGGCCTCTCTCGTTGCGGAGCACAGGCTCCAGATGCGCAGGCTCAGCAGCCACGGCTCATGGGCCCAGCCGCTCTGCGGCATGTGGGATCTTCCCGGACCGGGACACGAACCTGTGTCCCCTGCATTGGCAGGCGGACTCTCAACCACTGCGCCACCAGGGAAGCCCTGGTATCTCTTCTTATAAGGACACTAATCCTATTGGATCAGGGCCCCATTCTTATGACCTCATTTAACCTTAATTACCTCTAAAGGCCGCCATCTCCAAATACAATCACATTGGGAGTTAGGGCTTCAACATGTGAATTGGCGGGGGAAGTCACAGTTCAGTCCAATGCACATTGCCTTCCCACTCCTCCAAGAAGCGTGCAGTGACTGTTAGTACTGTAAAAAGGATAGTTGTCAACACCTTACTTGTTATATCCTCAGAAAACATGAGGAGGTTTTGTATTATCATTAATATTCCCCTTTTAAAGATGAGGGGACTGAGGTCCAGGGAAGGAGAGTCACTGGCCTAAGGTCCCCAGCCGGTGAACGGTGGAGCCACGTTGAGGATGTTGTATGCATGACCCCTTGTGGGACTCATTGTACCTTGTCAGTTTCAAGGGTGGCAAAATGGAAAAACACTTTTGAATCAACCTTGGGTTAAATACTACCTCTATCACTTATAAGTGGTGAGACCTTCAGCAAATTATTTGCTTTCTATGAGTGTATTTGTATCACTTGTAAGCAGATAATAGTACTGCCCTTACACAGTCTTGTTGGGCTTAAATGAGATAAAGTATGATGATTACTTAGTCATCATGAGTACTGGTACTTAATGAGTGCTAGCATATCATAGCCACTGAATCAATGGAATCATTTACTTGCAGGTAGTCCCAGGAGAGGGTATGATAAAAATCATTCATACCAAGGTATAAATGACAAAGAAGGATTTTTGAAGTAGTCTGATAATTTTAGAGAGAAGTTGTGTTTTTAATCTTTGCATAGAATGGACTCTGGCAAGGGCAACCTGGATCTTTGTAGACCAGTTGTCCAAAAAATATTGTTCAGTACCTCCTATATGTTAGGCACTGTGCTGGGACTGGTGGGTAAATGCAGAAAGGACTAAGATTTAGACAATGCCCTAGAGATACTGAAGCCCAAATCTGCCCTTTTCTCAGAGTCTCCCTTCTCATTACATGGCATTACTTCTTACCCAGTTGTTCATGTAAAACATGTAGGAAGTTACCCTTGATTATCAGGTCCTGTCAACTTCAAACCATGTCCCAAATCCACAGACTCCTTACATTTCTGTGCCTCAGTTTCTTCATCTGTAAAATAGAGTTAATAATATTACTTATCCTGAGGGATACTGTGGCATTAAATGAGTTAATCTATGTAAAGTGCTTAGAATAATGCCTGATACTTTGTAAGCAAGCACTTTGTGAGTGTTAACCTTTATTAGGATGATGTTATCTCAAAAGGCTCTATAGGATCAGGTCTCTGGCTGCCTCTCTGCCCTCTGGCTGCCTCTCTGCCCTCACCTTTCTCTATTCCTTCCTTCCCTCGTATGTCCCAGCTACACTTTCCTTCTTGTTTGACCTTCAACATGTTA
Source organism: Globicephala melas (assembly GCF_963455315.2). Taxonomy (NCBI): domain Eukaryota; kingdom Metazoa; phylum Chordata; class Mammalia; order Artiodactyla; family Delphinidae; genus Globicephala; species Globicephala melas. The sequence goes on from NC_083323.1 coordinate 12,506,169, forward strand.
AGCACACTCCTGCCTCAGGGTCATTGTACTTGATGTTCCCTTTCTCTGAATGCTTTTCCTGTAGCTAGGAGGCTTCTTCCCTCCAGGTCTCTGTGCAACTGTCACCACCTAAGGAGTCCTTCCCTGATGACACCCCTGTCAACCTATTCCTTTGCCCTGACTTCCTTTCCTTAGTAGTATTTATCACTACCTGATAAATGTGTTTATTGTTATCTCCCTATTTTGGTTATATATTGATATATCACAAACCAGTCCAAAATGTAATGTCTTAAAACAACATCAATCATTTTATTATTTCTCATGGTTTCTGTGGGTCAGGAATTTAGGAAACGCTCAGTGGGGTGGTTCTGTCCTGGGGTCACTCATGTGGTTGCAGTCAGAGTGTGGCTGGAGCAGCAGGGGCCCGGAGCAGCTGGGACCTGGTCTGGCATCTCTGTCTTTTTTATTTGTAGGCTCAGAACTTCTCCACATGGGCTAATTTGAGCTTCCTTACAACATGGCAACCTTAGAATGGTCAGGCTTCTTGTGAGGTGTCTCCAGCACAAGTGTTCCAGTGAACCAGGGAGAAGCTGCATTGACTTTTATGACCTGGTGTGGAAGTCACATTTTATCACTTGCTCTTTACGCTATTGATCAACCAGTCATTAAATTTGGATCATGTTCAAGGGGAGGGATATAGACGCTACCTCTTGTTGGGAAAAAGGTCAAAGAATTTGAAACATGACTTAAAACCACTAGATATGAGTTCCATAGGGACAAGAACTTTGCTTTGTTCATTATTGTATCCCTGGCACCTCAGACGGCGTCTGGAACATAGGGAATGTCCAATAAATATATACTGAATGAGTAAAACAGTTAAGAATGTGCTTAAGTTCAAAACTCAAAAGTTATTTTACCTCCATAGTTATCCACAGTCTTAACAATCCATTAAACCAACTGCTGAGCATATAGAAGAAAAGATGTTAATTAAGCATGAGGAAACAAACTTAATTTAAAAGACAAAATGCAATGTTACCTGCTAGACATATTCCAGGGACTTATTTTTGGAGGTTCATGTCTTATTCATCTGTCTCTTTTATTTCTTTTTTATTTCTTTTTTTAAACATCTTTATTGGAGTATAATTGTTTTACAACGTTGTGTTAGTTTCTGCTGTATAACAAAGTGAATCAGCTATATATACATATACCCCATATGTCCTCCCTCTTGCATCTCCCTCCCACCCTCCTTATCCCACCCCCTAGGTGGTCACAAAGCACCGAGCTGATCTCCCTGTGCTATGTGGCTGCTTCCCACTAGCTATCTATTTTAAATCTGGTAGTGTATATATGTCCCTGCCACTCTCTCACTTCCTCCCAGCTTGCCCTCCCCACTCCCTGTCTCCCAAAATCCATTCTCTATGTCTGCGTCTTTATTCCTCTCCTGCTCCTAGGTTCTTCAGAACCTTTTTTTTCTTTTTTAGATTCCATATATATGTGTTAGCATACGGTATTTGTTTTTCTCTTTCTGACTTACTTACTTCACTCTGTATGACAGACTCTAGGTCCATCCACTTCACTACAAATAGCTCAATTTCGTTTCTTTTTATGGCCGAGTAATATTCCATTGTATATATGGGCCACATCTTTATCCATTCATCTGTAAATGGACACTTAGGTTGCTTCCATGTCCTGGCTATTGTAAACAGAGTTGCAATGAACATTGTGGTACATGACCCTTTTTGAATTATGGTTTTCTCAGGGTATATGCCCAGTAGTGAGATTGCTGGGTCGTATGGTAGTTCTATTTTTAGGTTTTTAGGAACCTCCATACTGTTCTCCATAGTGGCTGTATCAATTTACATTCCTACCAGCAGTGCAAGAGAGTTCCCTTTTCTGTACACTCTCTCTAGCATTTATTTTATTTATTTTATATATATATATTTTTAAATTTATCTATTTTATTTACTTATTTTTGGCTGTGTTGGGTCTTCATTGCTGCACGTGGGCTTTCTCTAGTTGTGGCGAGTGAGGACTGCTCTTCATTGTGGTGCATGGCCTTCTCATTGCGATGGTTTCTCTTGTTGTAGCACGCAGGCTCAGTAGTTGTGGTTTGCAGACTCTAGAACGCAGGGTCAGTAATTGTGGCACACGAGCTTAGTTGCTCCACGGCATGTGGGATCTTCTGGGACTGAGGCTCAAACCCCTGTCCCCTGCATTGGCAGATGGATTCTTGACGACTGCGCCACCAGGGAAGTCCTCCAGCATTTATTGTTTGTAGATTTTTTGATGATGGCCATTCTGACTGGTGTGAGGTGATTCCTCATTGTAGTTTTGATTTGCATTTCTCTCGTGATTAGTGATGTTGAGCATCCTTTCATGTGCTTGTTGGCAACCTGTATATCTTCTTTGGAGAAATGTCTGTTTAGGTCTTCTGCCCATTTTTGGATAGGGCTGTTTGTATTTTTGATATTGAGCTGCATGAGCTGCTTGTATATTTTGGAGGTTAATCCTTTGTCAGTTGCTTCATTTGCAAATATTTTCTCCCATTCTGAGGGTTGTCTTTTTGTCTTGTTTATGGTTTCCATTGCTGTGCAAAAGCTTTTAAGTTTCATTAGGTCCCATTTGTTTATTTTTGTTTTTATTTCCATTTCTCTAGGAGGGGGGTCAAAAAGGATCTTGCTGTGATTTATGTCATGGAGTGTTCTATGTTTTCCTCTAAGAGTTTGATAGTGTCTGGACTTGCATTTAGGTCTTTAATCCATTTTGAGTTTACTTTTGTGTATGGTGTTAGGAAGTGTTCTAATTTCATTCTTTTACATGTAGCTGTCCAGTTTTCCCAGCACCACTTATTGAAGATGCTGTCTTTTCTCCATTGTATATTCTTGCCTCCTTTATCAAGAGTAAGGTGACCATATGTGTGTGGGTTTATCTCTGGGCTTTCTATCCTGTTCCATTGATCTATCTTTCTGTTTTTGTGCCAGTACCATACTGTCTTGATTACTGTAGCTTTGTATTATAGTCTGAAGTCAGGGAGCCTGATTCCTCCAGCTTTGTTTTTCTTTCTCAATATTGCTTTGGCTATTCGGGAACTTTTGTGTTTCCATACACATTGTGAATTTTTTTGTTCTACTTCTGTGAAAAATGCCAGTGGTAGTTTGATAGGGATTGCACTGAATCTGTAGACTGCTTTGGGTAGTATAGTTATTTTCACAATGTTGATTCTTCCAATCCAAGAACATGGTATATCTCTCCATCTGTTTGTGTCATCTTTGATTTCTTTCATCAGTGTCTTATTGTTTTCTGCATATAGGTCTTTTGTCTCCTTAGGTAAGTTTATTCCTAGGTATTTTTTTTTTTTTTTTGCAGTGGTAAATGGGAGTGTTTCCTTAATTTCTCTTTCAGATTTTTTATCATTAGTGTGTAGGAATGCAAGAGAGTTTTGTGTATTAATTTTGTATCCTGCTCTTTTACCAAATTCATTGATGAGCTCTAGTAGTTTTCTGGTAGCATCTATGTATAGTATCATGTCATCTGCAAACAGTGACAGTTTTACTTCTTCTTTTCCAATTTGGATTCCTTTTCTTTCTTTTTCTTCTCTGATTTCTGTGGCTAAAACTTCCAAAACTATGTTGAATAATAGTGGTGAGAGTTGGCAACCTTGTCTTTTTCCTGTTCTTAGAGGAAATGGTTTCAGGTTTTCACCATTGAGAACGATGTTGGCTGTGGGTTTGTCGTATATGGCCTTTATTATGTTGAGGTAAGTTCCCTCTATGCCTACTTTCTGGAGGGTCCTTATCATAAATGGGTGTTGAATTTTGTCGAAAGCTTACTCTGTATCTATTGAGATGATCATATGGTTTTTCTCCTTCAATTTGTTAATATAGCTTACCACATTGTTTGATTTGTGTATACTGAAGAATCCTTGCATTCCTGGGATAAACCCCACTTGATCATGGTGTATGTATGATCCTTTTAATGTGCTGTTGGAATATGTTTGCTAGTATTTTGTTGAGGATGTTTGCATCTGTGTTCATCAGTGATATTGGCCTGTAGTTTTCTTTCTTTGTGACATCTTTGTCTGGTTTTGGTATCAGGGTGATGGTGGCCTCATAGAATGAGTTTGCTATATTTTGGAAGAGTTTGAGAAGGGTAGGTGTTAGCTCTTCTCTAAATGTTTGACAGAATTTGCCTGTGAAGCCATCTGGTCCTGGGCTTTTGTTTGTTGGAAGATTTTAAATCACTGTCTCAATTTCAGTGCCTGTGATTGGTCTGTTTATATTTTCTGTTTCTTCCTGGTTCAGTCTCGGAAGGTTGTGCTTTTCTAACAATTTGTCCATTTCTTCCAGGTTGTCCATTTTATTGGCATATAGTTGCTTGTAGTGATCTCTCATGATCCTTTGTATTTTTGCAGTATCAGTTGTTACTTATCCTTTTTCATTTTTAATTCTATTGATTTGAATCTTCTCCCATTGTTTCTTGATGAGTCTGGCTAATGGTTTATCAATTTAGTTTATCTTCTCAAAGAACCAACTTTTAGTTTGGTTGATCTTTGCTGTCGTTTCCTTCATTTATTTTTCATTTATTTTTGATCTGATCTTTATGATTTGTTTCCTTCTGCTAACTTTGGGATTTTTTGGTTCTTCTTTCTCTAATTGCTTTAGGTGTAAGGTTAGGTTGTTTATTTACGATGTTTCTTGTTTCTTGAGGTAGGATTGTATTGTTATAAACTTCCCTCTTAGAACTGCTGATGTTGCATCTCATAGGTTTTGGGTCATTGTGTTTTTTATTTATTTATTTATTTATTTATTTTTAGTTTTGGCTGCATTGGGTCTTTGTTGCTGCATGTGGGCTTTTCTCTAGTTGTGGCAAGAGGGGGCTACTCTTCCTTTTGGTGCGCAGGCTTCTCATTGGGTGACTTCTCTTATTGCAGAGCACGGGCTCTAGGCACGTGGGCTTCCGTAGTTGTGGTTCGTGGGCTCTAGAGCGCAGGCTCAGTAGTTGTGGTGCACGGGCTTAGTTGCTCTGAAGCATGTGGGATCTTCCCGGACCAGGGCTCGAACCCATGTCCCCTTCATTGGCAGGCAGATTCTTAACCATTGTGCCAGCAGGGAAGCCCTGGGTCATCGTGTTTTCATTGTCATTTGTTTCTAGGTATTTTTTGATTTCATCTTTGATTTCTTCAGTGATGTCTTGGTTATTTAGTCGTGTATTGTTTAGCCTCCATGTGTTTGTGTTTTTTACAGATTTTTTCCTGTAATTGATATCTAGTCTCATAGTGTTGTGGTCGGAAAAGATACTTGATACGATTTTAATTTTCTTAAATTTACTGAGGCTTGATTTGTGACCCAAGATATGATCTACCTTGGAGAATGTTCCATGAGCACTTGAGAAGAAAGTGTATTCTGTTGTTTTTGGATGGAATGTCCTATAAATATCAATTAAGTCCATCTTGTTTAATGTGTCATTTAAAGCTTGTATTTCCTTATTGATTTTCATTTTGGATGATCTGTCCATTGGTGAAAGTGGGGTGTTAAAGTCCCCTACCATGATTGTGTTACTGTTGATTTCCCCTTTTATGGCTGTTAGCATTTGCCTTATGCGTGAGGTGCTCCTATGTTGCATGCAGAAATATTTACAATTGTTATATCTTCTTCTTGGATCGATCCCTTGATCATTATGTAGCATCCTTCTTTGTCTCTTGTAAAAGTTTTTATTTTAAAATCTCTTTTGTCTGATATGAGAATTGCTACTCCAGCTTTCTTTTGATTTCCATTTGCATGGAATATCTTTCTCCATTCCCTCACTTTCAGTCTGTATGTGTCGCTAGGTCTGAAGTGGGTCTCTTGTAGACAGCATATGTATGGGTCTTGTTTATTTATCCATTCAGCCACTCTATGTCTTTTGGTTGGAGCATTTACTCCATTTACATTTAAGATAGTTATCGATATGTATGTTTCTATTACCATTTTCTTAATTGTTTTGGGTTTGTTATTGTAGGTCTTTTCCTTCTCTTGTGTTTCCTGCTTAGAAGTTCCTTTAGCATTTGTTGTAAAGCTGGTTTGGTGGTGCTGAATTCTCTTAGCTTTTGCTTGTCTGTAAAGGTTTTAATTTCTCTGTCGAATCTGAATGAGATCCTTTCTGGGTAGAGTAATTTTGGTTGTAGGCTGTTCCCTTTCATCACTTTAAATAAGTCCTGTCACTCCCTTCTGGCTTGCAGAGTTTCTGCTGAAAGATCAGCTGTTAAGCTTATGGGGATTCCCTTGTATGTTTTTTGCTCTTTTTCCCTTGTTGCTTTTAATATTTTTTCTTTGTATTCAATTTTTAATAGTTTGATTAATATGTGTCTTGGTGTGTTTCTCCTTGTATTTATCCTGTATGGAACTCTCTCTGCTTCCTGGACTTGATTGACTATTTCCTTTCCCATATTAGGGAAATTTTCAACTATAATCTCTTCAGATATTTTCTCAGTCCTTTTCTTTTTCTCTTCTTCTTCTGGGAGCCCTATAATTCAAATGTTGGTGTGTTTAATGTTGTCCCAGAGGTCTCTGAGACTGTCCTCAATTCTTTTCATTCTTTTTTCTTTATTCTGCTCTGCAGTTGTTATTTCCACTGTTTTGTCTTCCAGGTCACTTATCCGTTCTTCTGCCTCAGTTATTCTGCTATTGATTCCTTCTAGAGAATTTTTAATTTCATTTATTGTGGTGTTCATCATTGTTTGTTTGTTCTTTAGTGCTTCTCGGTCCTTGTTAAATGTTTCTTGTATTTTCTCCATTCTATTACCAAGATTTTGGATCATCTTTACTATCATTACTCTGAATTCTTTTTCAGGTAGACTGCCTATTTCCTCTTCATTTGTTTGGTCTGGTGGGTGTTTACCTTGCTCCTTCATCTGCTGTGTGTTTCTCTGTTTTCTCATTTTGCTTAACTTGCTGTGTTTGGGGTCTCCTTTACGCAGGCTGCAGGTTCATAGTTCCCATTGTTTTTGGTGTTTTCCCCCAGTGACTAAGGTTGGTTCAGTGTGTTGTGTAGGCTTTCTGGTGGATGGGACTGGTGCCTGTGTTTTGGTGGATGAGGCTGGATCTTGTCTCTCTGGTGGGCAGGTCCACGTCTGGTGTTGTGTTTTGGGATGTCTGTGAGCTTATTGTGACTTTAGGCAGCCTCTCTGCTAATGGGTGGGGTTGTGTTCCTGTCTTGCTAGTTGTTTGCCATAGGGTGTCTAGCACTGTAGCTTTCTGGTCATTGAGTGGAGCTGGGTCTTAGCGTTGAGATGGAGATCTCTGAGAGAGCTTTTGCCATTTGATATTACGTGGGCCTGGGAGGTCTCTGGTGGACCAATGCCCTGAACTCGGCTGTCCCACCTCAGAGGCACAGGCCTGACACCCGGCCAGAGTACCAAGACCCTGTCAGCCACATGGCTCAGAAGAAAAGAGAGACAGAAAGAAAGAACGGAAGAAAAAAAATAAAATAAAGTTTTTAAAATAAAAAAATTATTGACAAAAAAATTTAAAAAGTAATAAAAAAAAGAAAGTAGAGCACAACCAAACCAAAAAACAAATCCACCAATGATAACAAGCTCTAAAAACTATATTAAAAAAAAGAAAAACAAACAAAAAACTAGACAGAACCCTAGGACAAGTGGTAAAGGCAAAGCTATACAGACAAAATCACACAAAGAATTATACACATACACACTCTGAAAAAGAGAAAAAGGAAAAAAAAGTATATTTAAAAAAAAGAGAAGAGAGCAACCAAATCAATAAACAAATCTACCAATGATAATAAACTCTAGATACTAAACTAAGATAAGCATAAAAGCAGAAACAAATTAGATGCGGAAAGCAACCCAAGTCTATAGTTGTTCCCAAATTCCACCTCCTCAATTTGGGATGACTCGTTGTCTATTCAGGTATTCCACAGATGCAGGTACATCAAGTTGATTGTGGAGATTTAATCTGCTGCTCCTGAGGCTGCTGGGAGAGAGTTCCCTTTCTCTTCTTTGTTTGCAGAGCTCCTGGGGTTGAGGTTTGGATTTGGCCCCGCCTCTGCATGTAGGTCGCCTGAGGGCATCTGTTCTTTGTCCAGACAGGATGGGGTTAAAGGAGCCGCTGATTCGGGGGCTCTGGCTCACTCAGGCCGGGGGGAGGGAGGGGTATGGATACGGGGCGAGCTTGTGGCGGCAGAGGCCGGCGTGACGTTGCACCAGCCTGAGGCGTGCCATGTGTTCTCCCGGGGAAGTTGTCCCTAGATCACGGGACCCTGGCAGTGGCGGGCTGCACAGGCTTCGGAGGGGAGGTGTGGATGGTGACCTGTGCTCGCACACAGGCTTCTTGGTGGCAGCAGCAGCAGCCTTAGCGTCTCATGCCCGTCTCTGGTGTCTGCGCTGATAGCCACGGCTTGCGCCCGTTTCTGGAGCTCCTTTAAGCAGCGTTCTTAATCCCCTGTCCTCGCGCACCAGGAAACAGTGGACTCTTGCCTCTTCGGCAGGTCCAGACCTTTTCCCGGACTCCCTCCCGGCTAGCCGTGGTGCACTGGCCCCCTTCAGGCTGTGTTCACGCCACCAACCCCAGTCCTGTCCCTGGGATCCAACCAAAGCCCGAGCCTCAGCTCCCAGCCCCGCCCGCCCCGGCGGGTGAGCAGACAAGCCTCTCGGGCTGGTGAGTGCCGATCGGCCCTGATCCTCTGTGTGGGAATCTCTCCGCTTTGCTCTCCGCACCCCTGTTGCTGTGCTCTCCTCCGCGGCCCTGAAGCTTTCCCCCTCCGCCACCCGCAGTCTCGGCCCGCGAAGGGGCTTCCTAGTGTATGGAAACCTTTCCTCCTTCACGGCTCCCTCCCACTGGTGCAGGTCCCGTCCCTATTCTTTTGTCTCTGTTTTTTCTTTTGCCCTACCGAGGTACATGGAGAGTTTCTTGCCTTTTGGGAGGTCTGAGGTCTTCTGCCAGAGTTCAGTAGGTGTTCTGTAGGAGTTGTTCCACGTGTAGATGTATTTTTTTTTTTTTTTTTTTTTTTTTTGCGGTACGCGGGGCTCTCACTGTTGTGGCCTCTCCCATTGTGGAGCACAGGCTCCGGACGCGCAGGCTCAGCGGCCATGGCTCAAGGGACCAGCCGCTCCGCGGCGTGTGGGATCTTCCCTGACCGGGGCACTAACCCGTGTCCCCTGCATCGGCAGGCGGACTCTCAATCACTGCACCACCAGGGAAGCCCTAGATGTATTTTTGATGTATTTGTGGGGAGGAAGGTGATCTCCACCTCTTACTCCTCCGCCATCTTGAAGGTCTCTCAATGTCTGGTCTTCTGTCTCTTTTAGAACTGAGCCCAAGGCAGGTGATCAATGAATGGTTTTTCAAAGAATGACCAAGTATACTCTGGTCTTGTAATTGCATATCTTCTTTGTTAAAAAGTTAATAAAAGCCCCACTTCTGGGGCAGCTTGTTTCAGAAAACAGGTACACTGAAGAGAAATGTGTCAACCATCATTTATTAAACACTTACTGTGTGCCAGGAAATGTAACAAGTGCTTTGTATGCAGTATATTTTTTGCTCTTCATAGTACCCATGGATATCAGTCCCACTGTTATGTCTCTTAACCCCCATTTTGGAGAAATTGAAAATGAGGCTCAGAGAGGTTAGTCCTACCCTTTTCCCCATGTAGGTTCCAGGTGGTAAGCGGGAGGGGAGGCTGTGATGTTCGTTTGGCTCAAAAAGCTGAGCTCTTTGCAAGGTTCCTTGCTGCACCCTGGGATCTGAGGGGTCTGGCCGTGGTCTGACACAGCCCAAGACTCTCCCTCATGTCACCTACTCCTGGACGTTTAGTGGAGACTAGTCTATTTAGGTATTTGAGCTGATGTTTATCAAAGACCAGGTAACATGTAGATCCCTGCTCCCCCTGACTGTCACTTTAAAATGCTTTTAAGGTGGGCGTCTTAAGTGTTCTCATTATCAGTTTCTTTTCTTTCTTTCTTTTTGGCCACTGCCATGTGGCATGTGGGATCCTTAGTTCCCCGACCAGGGGTCGAATCCGTGCCCCCTGCAGTGCAAGCACGGAGCCCCAGCCACTGGACCACCAGGGAAGTCATCGGTTCCTTTTTTTTTTTTTTTGCGGTAAGCGGGCCTCTCACCGCCGCGGCCTCTCCCGTTGCGGAGCACAGGCTCCGCACGCGCAGGCTCAGTGGCCATGGTTCACGGGCCCAGCCGCTCCGCGGCATGTGGGATCCTCCCGGACCGGGGCACGAACCCACATCCCCCGCATCGGCAGGCGGACTCTCAACCACTGCGCCATCAGGGAAGCCCCCCCATCAGTTTCTTAATATAAATAATTTAGAAAGGGTGACGGATGATCTCAATGCGCTTGAACTTAGCAAGGGAGTCTTCTGATATCAGATCCCTGATGTATGGCCGGGCTTATGTACGGGGTCAGCACCGCAGTGAGCTGGAGTTCACGGCCCTATCCACACAGCAGGGCTTAGGCTGAGCTCACGTCCTCTAGGGACTGTGGGTAACTCAGAGTCACGTTTAACAGCATTACTTGCAAGGAGGCAGCAGGTGTCAGAGGAAGATGATGTGTGGCTTCAAAGCCAAGGCTGCCTTTTCCTCGTGTGCAACCCTTGACCAGTGACTTCATTTTTCTGAGCCTCCATTTCCTCCTCTGTCAAATGGGTACCACAGTACCACTTCCCAGGGGGGATTAAGTGAGATAATAGTGCTATATTTATCAAGTATTTATTATGTGCCAGGGACTTTTCTGGGTAATGGGGAACCAGTGATGAGGACCAAGTTATTGACGTGATGGAGCTTACATTCCAGCAGGCCTTGACAAGAACCTTGAAAACAAGTTTAAAAAATCATCTCACGTGGTAATAAGTCCAAAAAGGAACCACGGCAAGAGGATACAGGGACAGCAGGGTTGTTGTTGCACATGGGAGTTAAGGAGCCCTTCTGGGGAGGTGATGTTTGGGCAGAGACATGAGGTGAGTGAGCTGATTTCAGATTGGGGGGGCAGCCAGTGCAGTGGCTGAGGGAGGAGCCCCCCTGCTCTGATACAGGAACAGCAAGGCCAGGTGGCCGGCATGGCTTGAGGGGACAGAAGGGAGAATGGGAGGGAAAGAGGTGAGATGGAGTAGGGCTGGGTTGTGGAGAGCTCCAGAGCTCTGGATGAGGTCTTGGAATTAGATTCTGCGAGACAGCTTCATGTAAAGTACCTGACATAGTAGGCGTTCACGGCCAGTTGGACAAGCGATTCCTCACCACTTACCGTCTGCTGGACCCTGTGCTGGGCAAGGGGACAGAGATGGGTTAGCCATACTCCTCATTCTTCAGGCAACCTAGTTCCTTTCCCTTCCTCCATTCCCATCTTCTGGATCTTATTCTGAGACTGTCTGGAAGCTTTCCAGACTTGGAGCATTTTGCTCTGTTCCGGCATCACAGTCTAAAATGTATCTGAAGCATGTCCTAGCTGATAAAGAGTATTAATTTTCCCTAACCAGTTGCATTAGAAAATAACAGAAAGGAGAATTTACTTCTTTATTGAACTTTCTAATCCCTTTTCTTTGAGGTTGAGAACACATTTACCAGTCCTGCAGTGGAGATGCTGTCATTGCGGGGAAGTGAAGGGTCCTCAAGCATAGAGAGTAGAAACAGCCTCCCTCTCACTTTGCAGCTTCAGAAGCACTTTACCAACATCAGTGCAGGTTGCCTCTTGCAGACCTCTTGGTGGGGATGTATCAGGATAGCAGCTAATGTGGCAGGGACTTACCATATTATTGTTGGGAGCCCTTCTACGCCCTGAGAGAATAGAGATCCAGGGCCCCCTGCAAAGTGTGTCATCTAATCCTCACTGTGCTGTGAGGTATGGATCAGATATTGCCCACATTTTGAAAACAAGGAAACCAAATCTAAGAGCAGAAAAGTGACTTGCCTAAGGTCACACAGCTCATAAGTGGTGACCAAGTGCTCCCAGTTACCCATGGGCTTGGCTTGACCAAACTTTAGTCAAGCTTACCTCCTTCCTACAAGCTCTTAAACTTTGGCTGGTCCCCAAGTTTTAAGCAGGAACCAAGGTGCAGAACAACTCTTCCAAAAGGCTGGCTACAAAGAGATATCCTGTTATGCTTGCCAGCCTTCCCCAGAGTTCCACCCAGCTCATCACACTGCACACCTCCCACAAAAGAAAAGGCTTTTTCTTTTGGATTTTGAGATGCTTGAAGATCCTGAAGTCAAAGAATTCTTCCTACTGCAATAGTCTTTTTGAGTAAAGTCTCTCTCACCCTAAGTCCAGATTGGTTTTTCACTTGACACAGGGGAGCTGGGATTTGAACCCAGGATTCTCTGAACTCTCCAATTTATTCAGGGGTTGGAGTACTTGCAAACATTTACTTCTGTATGGAATGCTGTGACACACAGATGTGTTTTCTTCTAGAAATCAAACTAGAAGTGATATTGCTGATAGTATGATAAGATTAAAATCTGACTCTATTATGTGTATGTTGGTCTTTAAACCTAAAAAAAAAAAGTAAAGAATCCTGACACCTGAAACTAACACAGTATTATAAACTAACTATTCTTCAATAGAAAAATAATACACAAAGAATCTTAAAGACATCACAGTCAGTTTTTTTCAGTTTCTAGAAAAACACATTTCTATTTGTTCATTTGTTTGTCTTTTGCCCGCACAGGTCAGAAGATGTATGATATTTTAAAGAAAGATTATGGGAAACAAGCTTAAGTGTGAGAAGATATATATATATATATATATATATATATATATATATATAAAAATATATATATATATTTGTGAAATATGGTGGAACTACCTTATTTGAATTCTGCGAGGTTAAATAAAGAAACTGGTTTCCTGAGCTCATAAAGCACGATTTCCAGGTTGGCAGAATTGTTTTAATGGGAAAGGACATGAATCAGAACCAGATGGATCTGGATTTGAGTCCAAGCTTTGCCATTAGCTGACTGTGCAGACTTAGGCAATTTCCTCAGTTCCTCTGTCTATAAAAATTGTTCCCACTTTTTCCTTTTGTAGTGAGACAAAAGTATAATCATGCATGGGGCATGATGCATAATACTTGCTCAATAAACTTTAAAAAATATAGGAGAAGGGATCGATCTTAGGGCAGAAGCACTGTTTGACATTAAAGAGATTTTTCAGAGCAGGGGAGACATTCTGATAAATCACAATAACCCAGGGTTTGAGTCTACCTACTTGCATAAAAATGTGCCTTTTGTCTCAACTGTCCTATGGGTTGACTTTCCCTGCCTCCGCTCTTAGCACGTGTTTACCAAGCTTGTTGCCTCAGCAGATTCTCATAGGTGATTTCTGCAGCTGCATGGTCCTGGGTCACATTTACCCATCACCAGCCCCTTACCCACTGGTACAGCTGGATGCAGGCACAGAGGCCACTTGGGGCTGAGTCTTCTCTCAGTGTTGACTTAAGGAGTGTACAGGCAACCACCTGACATGTGGTCAAGAAAACCTGCTCTTGAGCAATGGGCCCTGGAGACTCTGAGGACCAGAGTCAGCAAGAAGATTAGGGGTTCACTGAGTCTGCTGTAGCCCCTCTGACCCACCCTTGGCACTCAGAGGGCTGCAACAATAGCTTGGGCAAGCCACCCAGGTGAGGCTGGAATGAATGAATGAGTTGAGTCTGCTTAATGAATGAATAAGCAGTTGAGTCTGTTTAACCCAACCCTCAATTTTAGCTCTTAACACTTATGATGCATTCATTTATTTATGTGGTGTGGCAGCATCACTAGGTTTCCTAGGGCTTCTGTAACAAACACCGCAAACTGGGTGGCTTAAAACGACAGTCATTTATTCTCTCACAGTTCTGGAGGTTAGAAGTTGGAAATCAAGGCGTCAGTAGGGTCAGGCTCCCTTCAGAGTCTCTAGGGGAGGATCCTTCCTTGTTTCTTCCAGTTTCTGCTGACTCTTGGCATTCCTTGGCTTGTGGCAGCATCACTCCAGTCTCTGCCGTCATTGTCACATGGCTGTCTTTTCCCTTGTCTCTCTTCCTCTTATATGGACACAGGTCATACTGGATTCAGGGGCCATTAATGGGTCTCATCTTTTAATGTAATAGGTCATACTATACCAGTATGATCTCATCTCTACGAATTACATCTGCAAAGCCTCTATTTTCAAATAAGCTCACATTCACAGGTACCAAAAAGTTAGGACTTGAATATATGTTTTGTGGGAACACCATTCAACCCATTACCATGTCACTGTTGGTGGCTGAGACAACCCCCATCTGCAGCCCCCTTTCCCCAGATACCTGTCACTTAGGGGCAATCATATGGCACAGTTTTGGCCATTAAAACCTCAGGGAGGTCTGTGGGATGAGCCATCCAGGAAAGTTTTAATTTTCCTAAGAAAAATACACTTGATCGGTAAGCCTCTTTTTCTCACTTCCTGTTTGGAATATGCACATGTCATTAGAGGTACAGCTTTCATTTGGTGGCCAGGAGGGACACATATAAGGAGGAAACTCAACCCCCTCGTGATGGCAAAGAGGAGAGAGGAGTAGTCCGAGTCCCTGAGGCATTCACGAGCCTCCACTCCATTGCCCACCCCTGGGCTCCTTGATTTGGGAGCCAAATGGACTCCTATATTTTGGTGCCTTGGTTATGAGGTTCTCCTCTTCTGTAGCTAAATTCATGCCTGATGGGTACACATGATTATCCCTCCCTGATGATGAGGATGATAGCAATATAACAAAACCCACTATTTATTGAAATACTTTTTGCAGGCATTGTACTAAACACTTTACTTAGATCATGTAATTTAATAAATACATCCACCCTATAAGGTAGAAACACGATTGTCCCCATTTAACAGATGAGGAAACTGAGTCTAAGAGAGATTAAGCCACAGCCATGCTCACACAGGAAGAAAGTGGTGGGTCCAGGATTCAACAACAGGTTTACTGGCTCCCAAGCCTGTGATTGTTCCACTGTATACCATGTGGCCAGTTCCCAGGGAAACCTTGGGAAAAGAATAAAAATAAGAACTATAGCAGTGATGACAGTGGTTAGCATGTATTGAGGAAGCATTATTCGTAGTCATTTACTGAGTAGCAAGTGCCAGGCGCAGTGCTAGTGCTTTACCTATAGAAGCTCATGGTGCGTTCTTCAAAGGGCAGGGGCTCAGCCCTGCCTCCACAGCCCTCAGCACAAATAACTCTGAATGGCTGAACGCTGATGGGATCATTTGAGCTGGGATTTATAGGAAGAGTAGGAGTCTGATAGATGATGAAGAAGAAACCAGTCATTTAAGAGATAAGGACCAGTAGGATCAAGGGCGCTTTGCCAAGTTTTGGTCCTCGGAAAGGTTTGGGTGTGGCTAGGGCTGTCACTGCTCCCCAGTGTCCATTCTCCCCTCCTTTCTGTTAAAAGTAACACATCCCTGACTTTCACCTGAGCACTTGGCCCCCAGCTATAGATAACATTTCCCAAGCTCCCTTGCTCCCAGTTGCAGTCATCTGATTAAATTCTCATCAATGGAATGTGTAACCTACCTGGCATTTCTTTAAAAACAAAGTGCTTACTTCCTACTTCCTGTGAACCAAAGCATGGGCAAGATAATGACCCAACCATGTTCATGGAGGGGAAGGTGGCATACTAGGGCCTGCTGTGGCAGGAATATTGGAGGAACCTGGGCCCTCCTGCAACTTTGTGGAACAGAGCTGTCCTGTCAGCTTGGACTCATCTTTGATTGTTAGGAAAGAAAGAAGTAAGGTGTTATTTTATTTAATCAGCTACAATTTGGGGCTTCTTTATTACAACAGTTTAGTCTGTACCCTAATATTTTGGACCACATCTGGAGGAAGAGTCACCCAGTTAATTTAGTCCAACTCCCAGGAGAAGAAAGAAAATGGAGAGGTAGGGGAGGCTATCTGGGGAGCAGGAGGAAAGCTGCAGGCCCCTCAATGTATTCATAGCAAATTAATAATTTTGTCAATTTATTAATTCACAGATACTTACTGAGCATGTGCTGGAAAATCCACCCAACCCAGTCAGCTGTGTTTTCTTCCCTGCTCTATTTTCTCCATCTCACTTATCACGATTGAAAATTACATTATCTATCTTGAGTTGCAGTAGTATTTACCAGAGGTAAATTTATGACATCGGAGAAGGGAACGTTAGCAAGTTTTGTGAGAAGAAATATTATGTGGGAAGTTAGGGAATCCATTGGAACTGGTATAAATCATCATCACTGTCTGGAGAAATAGACAAAATAAGAGGGAGTTTGCAGCCCAGCAGAGGTCTGCTTTCTGATGAACACAAGGGGGACGTGAGCCCAGAACATGGGTGGGAGGTGGTAGGATGGGGTAGAAGGTACAGTGGCAGTTGGACTGGACTCATCTGCCACAACTCAGTGGCTTGGGCCTTGGGGCCCACTCAAACAGTAACAAGAAAAGCCCTGTGTAGCTGGAGTAAACAACAGTGAAGATGGATAACTCAAGTCTGGGAAGGAGGAGGGGACTGAGAAGAACCGTCCAGCAGAATGAGCATAAGATCACAGAGGATGACACTGAATCATGCAGAGAAGAGATTGACCCCGAACTTCTGGGGTCAGTTTATACCTATCTCTCCCACTATGTCACTCGTAGCCAATTCCAACAAGTCAAATGATTGAAATCTATGTACTCTCTCCTGTTTAGTCTGTTGACCAGACGCCCAGGGAGGATAAGGTGTGTGTGTTTATTACCTGTTCATTGTCTGTCTCCCTCACTAGAAGGAAACCTTCATGAGGGTGGGGACCTGGTCTGTCTTCTTTACTGCTATCTCCCCAACACCTAGAACAAAATCTGACACATAATAGGAGTTCAGTAAGCAATTTTTGAGTAAATGAATAAAGTAAGCAGACAAATAAATAAAACAACAGCCAGTTCCAATAATTCTAAAACAGAAAGATATAACTACTTTGAGATGGAGAAAACAGAAGAAGCTTTCCTTTAGGACTATGGGCAGGGAAGTAAAGTTTAAGATGAGATTCCAGGAAGAGAAAGAGCCAGCCATGCTGAGAGTAGGGAGACAGGCATTTCAGGCAGAAGGAACAGTGTGTGTGAAGGCCTCCAGGTGGGAGAGAGTTTGGCACGTTCCAGAAACAAAAAAGAAGATTGGTCTGGCTTCAGGGGGAGTGATATGAGCAGAAGTGGGAGA
Organism: Globicephala melas; assembly: GCF_963455315.2. Taxonomy (NCBI): domain Eukaryota; kingdom Metazoa; phylum Chordata; class Mammalia; order Artiodactyla; family Delphinidae; genus Globicephala; species Globicephala melas. Next base: position 12,523,316 of record NC_083323.1, read on the forward strand.
GGTCAACAGGGGCTGGATCCTTAGTGTTAGTAGCTGGGGTTTTATTCTAAGACGATTTATTCCTACTCTATGTCTAGGGAGACATAATCCAATTTTGCTTTGGGAAAAGTGTGTAGAAACTGAATTGGAGGCAGGCAAGAGTACTGGTGAGAGAACCAGTGAATAGGCAATGGTAGTAGTCTACAAGAGAAATGATGTTGAAATGGACTAAGTTGGTGTCTATAGAATTATAAGCGAAGTGGGTAGACTTATTTAGAGCTTGCTGATGGATTGGATATGGGAGGTGAGGGAGAGAGGACTCAAGAATGCTGTATCAGCTAGCTGTTGCTCTGTAACAAATCACCCCCATATTCATGGCTTGAGAAACAATCATTTATTATTACAGCTCATGCCTCTGTGATTGGTTATCAATTGGCTGGCCTAAGAAGGGTTTCCTGTTGATCCCAGCTGGACTTGCTCATACTTCTGGGGATCAGCAGGGGTGGGAGTAATGGGTGCTCTGCTTGAATCTACGCTCATCTGGGTTAGCTAAGCTGAGGCAGCTCTGGTCCAACAGACTCTCTTCTGTTTCTTCCTGGGTGAGCAGGCATGTTCTCCTTATGGTCACAGCAGAGGCACAAAAGGCAGCAATCACACAAGGGCATTTCAAGACTCTGCATCACATTTGCTAACATTCCCTTGGCCAAAGAAAGTCCCACAGGGCCATGGAATTGTGCTTTAGCATATGGGAAGCACTGCTACCCAGTCAAATGGCAAAAGGTGTGGGTACCATAAGGGGTGAGGAATTGAGCCATTATTACAACCTACCACAGGTGCTTCTCATGCTTCCGGTTAATTTTTCATTATAATTTCCCTCGTGGTCCACTCCAAACAATTCTCCTTTTTTTTCCACCCACAGGACACCACTCCTAATTGTTTATTCTTGGAGCTTCCAAAAGGAAGGAGACGGCAGAACTAGAAACCTGCTTATGCAGTTTGGCCTTTCTGCAGAGGATGGGAGGGTAGGGGTACCGCACCGGGTAGATGGAAGTTTTACCCCTTGGAGTTTGGCTCTGAATCTAGGGGGCTTAGCATGGGTGTAGATTTTGGTCACAATATTGTGTGGGCTGATGCGGATCATGGTACGCACAAGTGCAGGTTTACAAAAGCAACCGAGAAAGGCCCTGGCCAAAATGCAGAGAATATCTGCAGCTTAAATACTGGAACGATTATATAATTTGTGGGGCTTTGCAAGCTAATTTGTTTGCTGCCTTTTCAATTTGCCATTCAGTTTCCATGGTTTCACGGTGGGTCAGAGACGGAATATTTAAACCCAATAGACAAAGCCTGAAGTTGAAGGGCTAAAATGGCTGTGGAATTGTTTTATAGCACAAACCGGCGGAAAGACGACCGTGTAGGGAATCGAGAGAGTCAGAGTCTGGTCCTGGCTTTGCTGCCTTCATGCCAGCTTCCTGCTTGGTGCCTCAGTTTCTCCATCTGGGATGTGGTGTGAGATCTTAGGTGGCTCCACCCAGCTCTGTAGTAACAGTAACAATAACAGTAATAAGTAGAAGTAACAGGTGTAAAAATAGCTAAGAGTCTATTCAGTGATTACCTTTTGCCAGACATGGTGTGAGTGCGTTATGTTCATTTTATTCTCACAATAAGCACAGGAGAGGGAGATGCTGCGCCTTTTTCAAAGGGTCATGAAACTGAGGCTTGCCCAGCATGACATAGCTAATAGTGCCAAAGCTGTGGTAGGAGCCGCATCTCTCTTATTTCAGATCCTGGGGCCGTATCCCCCATATTCCCTTTCTCCGGGATTCTATTCTCTCTAGTGCTGTGTAGTGGAGCTTTGCTGTTGGAAATGTCCTGTGTGTACATTATCTGATTCTGAAGCCACTGGTTGCTTGGAGCTCTTGAGCGCTTGAGATGTGGCTAGTGTGACCAAGGGACAGCATTTTAAATTTTATGTCATTTTAACGTTTTAACTAGTTTTTTAGAGTCACGTGTGGCTGGCAGCCCCTGTGTTGAACAGAGCGTGAGAAAGCAGGGACTTGGCCGAATGCAGTGTCGCATGATGTTTAAGCAAAGGACTCTGGACGCATTTTCTGGGCATAAATACCCTTCCTGCCACTTACTGGTGGCGTGACCTTGGGCAAGTTATTCACCCTTTTTATGCCCCAGTCTTCACATGTTTAAAATGGGGATAATAATGGGTTGAGGGTGAGAACTAAATAAGTTAATATACTTAGAACAGTGCCTGGCACACAGAGCCATGTAAGTGGTTATCAGTATGATTACACCCTTAGGTGAGAAGATGAAAAAAAACCTCTGATATATATTGATGCTTTTTAACTTGATTCCCTCAAAACAGTGCAAGGTAGTGGAGTGGGCAGTGCTGGCACCTGGCCCCGTCCCCTCGGATCCCTTTCATGTTTCTGTGTGCCCGTCCCCAGCCACTGTGTGCTTCGTTGCTACAGCTCTCACCTGCCCCTGCCCCCTTCAGAGGACTCTGCCCTTGGATGCTGGAGCCTTCTTGACCACCGGGAAAGTGGACCTGCCTGGGAGTCTACCTCACCCCCGCTCCCAGCAGCTTGTAGCCAGGAGTTGACTAGTGAGGGTGTAAAACACCCAGCTTCTCTGTCCCCAGACAAACATCGTCCAAGTCTGAGGTGTTATTTACACCCCAAAGTTCCCCAGAGGATCAGGCCAAGGCTGGGACTCCTGAAATCGCACCCTCATAACCCCTTCTCCTCTCTTCCCTGCTCCCCTCCACCCCCATCTGGTTTCTCTTTACTAAAACACATGACCCCCAATCTCTGCCCCAGAGCCTGTTTCTGGGAGAACTGACCCAAACAGGTGCTCTCTATTTATGATGTCCAATACTGACTTCAACCCTGCAAGGTACTCCTCTACCCATTTTACAGATGAGGAACTTGAAACTCATGGAGGGAAGGGATATTTCTAACATCGCTTGGTAGTAAGTGAGGTGAGGGTCTACAGTGGAGAAGAGGGTGTGTCTTCCTTCAAAGGCCATGCGTTTGTATTCTGATGGCCACAACGTGCTGCCATCCCTATGAGGGGTGGTATTTATAGTTCGTAGGCAATGCCTGAATACATGGCTGGTACACACTGGTTTACAGGTGGCGTCCATTCTGACTGTACCAGTTGTGAACTATTTTCAGTACGATCACAGTTCATATTCTGTATCTCTACATGGCACGGCACGTAGGTGTGTATCTGCGGGGAAATGCAGACCTCCTGGAAAACCCCGGACAAACGGTGGGTAGGGCCCCTGTGCCTCCTTCCTCTCCAGAGACACAGCGTGTCCCTCTTGCTTGTCACGGCTTTCCCGCTGGCCTGTGTGCCTAGCTCTGCATAAGGGCGGCCTTTAGCATCAGGCTGATTTGCACAGTCATTGAAGAGTGATTGAGGGCGATTAGGAACCAGGCCCTGGTGCTAGATGCAGATGACACTCCAAGAGGTCAGGGAACTTGCTCAAGGTCAAGCAACCTGTACATGCAGAAATGGCGTTTGCAGGGGTATTTTCTGAGTCTTCATTCTGGATTCTCCCCAGCCCCCCTCCCCACCTCCGGAGAAGCATTGGATAAGATGAATTGTGGGAACTCCTATCCATCTTGACTTGGATGTTAACCCAGGTCTTCACTGGGCCCCCTTGCCCATTGAAGGTGTAAGTGACTAAAACCCTTGTCAACCCTTGAGTCCAGAGCTTGTCCCCTGGGTTTCTGTGGGGTCCCAGAACTGCTTGAATTTCCCGTGCCTTCTCTGTTCAGCACAGTGGGGACTGAGCCATACATCTCATTTTCTCTTTGTGTCTGCCCAGGTGAATCCACTCACACTGAGCATCCTAGACTCTTAGATTCTAGGAAAATTACTACATCCATATTCAACAAGAGAGAGGTGGGCAAAGGTCAAGAGTGGAATCAAAGTAGTAGTATGTTTAGCTGAGAGATATGAGGAGATCATATGAATGGAATGGAAGTGGAGGGTGGACTACCGTTCAATCAAATTGTACTAAAAATGACTGAGTCTTTCTTTGCTGGCCAACATTTCAGGGTTTATGCTATGGACTGAATTGTGACCCCCCCCCCAGTTTCATATGTTAAAGTCTTAATCCTCCAATGTGACTGTATTAGGAGTTAGGGCTTTTAGGAGGTAATTAAGGTTGAATGAGGTCATAAGGGTGGGAGCTTATTAATACAGTAAGATTGGTGGCTTACAAGAAGAGGAAGGGAGATTGTTTATCCACTCATCCAGAGAAGAGGTTATGACTCAGTGAGAAGGCAGTTGTCTTCAAGGCAGGAGGAGAGCCCTCACCAGAAAGTGAATTAGCCAGAATATTGATCTGGGACTTTGAGCCTCCAGAAGAGTGAGAAAATAAATTTCAGTTGTTTAAGTCACCTAGTCTATGATATTTTGTGATGGCAGCCAAAGCAGACTTATAAATATAGTAAAAAAAGTGGTTTATAAACAAATTATGAGGGAAAGAAGAAGAAGAAAAAGGAGAGGAGGAGGAAAAAGAAGGAGGAGGAGGAGGTGGAGGGAGAAGGAGGAGGAGGAGGAAGAGGAAGACAGAGGAGGAGGAGGGGGAAGTGGAGGGGGAAGCAGGAGGAGGTGGAGGAGGGGGAGGTGGAGGAAGGGAGGGGGAGGAGGAGGTGGAGGAGGTGGAAGTGGAGGGGGAAGGAGGAGGAGGGGGAATGAGGAGGAGGAGGAGGAGGAGGGGGAAGGAGGAGGTGGAGGAGGGGGAAGGAGGAGGAGGGGGAATGAGGAGGTGGAGGAGGAGGAGGAGGAGGGGGAAGGAGGAGGTGGAGGAGGGGGAGGGGGAGGAGGAGGGGGAGGAGGAGGTAGAAGTGGAGGGGGAAGGAGGAGGAGGTGGAGGAGGGGGAGGGGAGGAGGAGGGGGAGGGGGAGGGGGAAAAAGGAGGAGGAGAAGAAGACTTTGATAACACCAGCTATTATTAATTGAGTGCTTTTTTTTTTTTTTTTTTTTTTTTGCGGTACGCGGGCCTCTCACTGTTGTGGCCTCTCCCATTGCGGAGCACAGGCTCCGGACGCGCAGGCTCAGCAGCCAGGGCTCACGGGCTCAGCCGCTCCGCGGCATGCGGGATCATCCCGGACCGGGGCACGAACCCGCGCCCCCCGCATCGGCAGGCGGACCCTCAACCACTGCGCCACCAGGGAAGCCCTAATTGAGTGCTTTTTTAGCTCCAGACATAGATAATAGATATCAGGTATCTCATTTAATGCACAGTAACACTTAGAAAGAGGTACTCTTTTATGCCCATTTGACAGAAAATGAACTGACTTTGCCCAGGAAAAAGTTGGAGAGTTAAGGCTCAAGTTCATTGCTTTAAAAGAGCCTCTAAACCAATGCCCCAATCTCTGATCCCAAAAGAAGGTTATTATTAACCTCATCTATTAGATCAGGAAACTGAGGCAAAGAGAGGTCAATCCCAGCTGGTAGATGGTGAAGCACCGGGCCACCTTGTGTGGTTTAGATATTTTTATCTGTTCAATAATATCTGCTCAAGCAGGTTGAAATCTAGCCAGCACTCTGCTTAGCAACTCATGGGCACTAGTATGAGGCTGTATTTGCCTGAGGAATGAACCCTTTATCTGATATTTTAAAAGATGTAATATTTCACCAATCTGTGGATTCACTGGGGCTGCATCTGCCCAGAGGAGTTGTTTTTTCTGATTTGCACAAAGGCTTGGTATCGAATAGAGTAGCCCTTGAAGAACGAGTATCCTAGCCCTAAAGTCTGACTTCAGAGCCTGCTCTCTGAGTGCACAAAGCTGGTCAGTGTCTTTCCCCTGCCAAAGACCCCTTTTTCTAGTGTTCCCTCCACAAAGTTAGCATTTTGAGATATTTTGCCCACTGTAAGACAGCATATAATTAAACATGATTTAAGTGACCTAAACAAATAAGGGTTTGCTTTTTCCATGTAATAAGAAGACCAGAGTTAGGTGGTTTAGAGTAGGTACAAAGCCATCCAGGACCCAGTGTTCATCCAGCTCCCTGCTCTGCCTTTGTTATGGTGTAACTTCTGGCCTGAGAGTCACAGAGTGGCTGCTGCACATCCAGCCTTCAAACCTGAGTTTCAGGTGGGAAGCATTGGGGTTATAGGCAAAGGGTCAAAGGGGTGAGTTAGTAAAGTTGGTGTCTTTTTTTTTTTTTGTGGTACGTGGGCCTCTCACTGTTGTGGCCGCGGAGCATAGGCTCTGGATGCGCAGGCTCAGCGGCCATGGCTCACGGGCCCAGCCGCTCTGCGGCATGTGGGATCTTCCCAGACCGGGGCACAAACCCATGTCCCCTGCATCGGCAGGCGGACTCTCAACCACAGCGCCACCAGGGAAGCCCCTGGTCTCTTTTTGAATGAGCGAAATTGTAGCTTTTTCACAAGGTCCACCCTTAAATCGCATTGGTTAAAGCCAGGACCTATGGCCCCATCTAGGTGCAGGGGAATTTGGGAGATGAGTGTTTTTAGCCAGACACATACCACACTGGGCAAAATTGAGATCCTCTTAGTAAGGAAAAAAGAAAGGAGACTAGATCCTACGTGTTCTTAGCAATGTCAGTCACATCCACCAAGTAAACTGCATGTACAGAGTAATACTTAACCTGTTTATCCCCTTTTATGAGTCAAATGTACAACTTCTAAAAAGAGCATTTTTTAAAATTAATTAATTAATTTTTTTTTTTTTTTTAATTTTTGGCTGCGTTGGGTCTTTGTTGCTGTGCACGGGCTTTCTCTAGCTGCAGCCAGTGGAGGCTACTCTTCGTTGCGGTGCACGGGCTCTAGGCACGCAGGCTTCAGTAGCTGTGGTACGTGGGCTAAGTAGTTGTGGCTTGTGGGCTCTAGAGCACAGGCTCAGTAGTTGTGGTGCGTTGGCTTTGTTGCTCTGCGGCATGTGGGATCTTCCCGGACCAGGGCTCAATCCCGTGTCCCGTGCATTGGCAGGCGTATTCTTAACCACTGCGCCACCAAGGAAGTCCCAAGAAGAGCATTTTTAATGTTGACAAGTAATATCTAAATCCATTTCCCCTGCCATCGAGAGCCTGTGTTTCCCACACAGGATGGAGATGCTGAACTACTCTCACCCTGTGACCTTCATGATCACATATTTCAGCTTCTGCTTGGAGCCAGTGTTGCCTTCCCGCCCATACCCCTGCCACCTGGTTTTGTCTACTAGTGCCCTCTCCTTCCTGCCTCTTAGGCTGCCTCTGGGCTTCATAGCTCCTGACTCCTGCACACTCCCCACTGCAAGGATTCTGAGGCCAGGGATCTGACCTGGAGACTCAGTCCACTGCTCACCAGTCATAGCACCCACCACATAGCCAGTCCTCCTGCCGGGTCTGAACTCAAGACCTCGTGCCCTGAGTCATTCCCCAGCCCACCTATTTGATCTTTGGCAGTGAAGAAATTAACAGCTTCTCCCAGGGAGTGGCCTGTTCTAGTTTCTGCCCGAAGCAGTCCCCTGGGTGCATCAGCTAGCCTGGGCAGGCTCACTGTGGGTACATGTGCGGTTTTCATTCGGCCTTTGGGACGACCGGAAAACTGCTCATAAGTCTTCACACTGCTTTCTAGCCCAGCGCTGCCTAATAGAACTTCCTGTGATGCTGGAAATGTCCTATATTTGCACTGTCCAATTCAGTAGCCACCAGCCGCATGACACTGTTGAGTGCTTGAAATGAGGCTAGTGCAACTGATGAACCAAATTTCTAATTTTATTTAATTTTAATTAATTTAAGTTTAAAATTAATAGCCACCTGGGTCTAGTGGCTACCGTACTGGTCAGTGCCTCTCTAGAGGTTTGCTCTGAAAGTCAGGTACACAGGTAGGATTTATTGATCATAAGGCCGTATTGGTGGCCATTTGTTGAATATCTACTCTGTGCCAGAGGGTTATACATATGTTCCCATCTGATCCTCCCAGGAGTCCTGCAAGGGCTGCCGTTATCCCCATTTACAGACAAAAACAATCCCACTTTGGAGACGTTAGGTAGCTTGTCCAGGCTACGTGGGGCAGTCTAGATTTGAACTCACGGCTGTCTGACTTTGAAGTTCATGCATGCTTTTTGCATTGTTCAGTCTTCCTTTCATAAGATTTTCAACGACTCACTCCACTTTTACATAGGATGTTCAACTCTCTTGGTCATTGCCTTCCTCTCTTCTGGGTGACAATAACATGGAAGGTTTTACTGAACAGTTAAGGTTTTGCTATTGTCAAATCCAAGTAATAGAATTGTCATTGCCACAGAAGTTTGTTTCAGTTTACACACACACACACACACACACACACACACACACACACACACACACACACACAGGTCCCCTTTTCTCCTTCAACCGTCCATCATAGAAGTTAAATCCAGCTTTTTTTTCCTAGCGAAAGGAGTCTTGTAATAAGGGAAAAGATTCGTGGGACTTCCCTGGTGGTCCAGTGGACAAGACGCCATGCTCCTAATGCAGGGGGCCCGGGTTTGATCCCTGGTCAGGGAGCTAGCTCCCACGTGCTGCAACTAAGAGCCCGCATGCTGCAACGAAGATCTCGCGTGCGGCAACAAAGATCCCGTGTGCCGTAACGCACATGGGATTTATTTATTGACACAGCCAAATAAATAAATAAATAAATATTAAAAAAAATAATTCAGTTCCCAGACCAAAGAGAGTAATGGCCAGTGGTCTGAAAGAGGCATAGATCTCCTAAATACTGCCCTTTATCCAGGTTCCTCTCCAGTTACTGGAAGTTTCCAAATGTGAAACTGACTAAGGAAACAACCAATCCTAAACCTCTGCTGACTTATAAGATGGCCTAATGCCCGCCTGAGAAGTGCCTTCTTTCCCTGTGTGTCAGTGGTTGGAAGGGCATTTATGGGACCTCTCCAGAGTATTAATGATTATTGGGTCTGTAGCTTCTGGGTCTGCAGGCTCTATAAATGGATCCTGAAGAAAACCTTTATGAAGAAGTGGTTGATGGAGTCTGGAGTCTGGGTGTTTCTGGAGTGACAGAAGCCATATCTCTTCTCTGAGCTCTCAGCTGGCTTAGGAGGTGGGGCATGAGTGTGCATCAATGGGTGATAAAAATATAATTGGAGATTCCAGAATGGACAGCCAGATTGCCATGATTCCAGCTTGCCTGACTGCACTCCTGCTGTGATTATATCCGGTTCTAACAAATTTATTGCATCCCCTCTTTGAGAGAGAATTTCTAGCATCATGACTCTTGCTTTCTGAAACCTCAAATGATGAGAAAGTTTACCCAAACTGTCTTTAAGGAAATAAGTCAAATGCCAGATTAGGTGTTATATTAATTAAGGTAATGGGAGTTGCTATTGATATTTGCATCCAAAACTCAGTGACTTATACAGAAGTGTATTTCACCCTCACGTGAAACCCCATCAAAGGAGGAATGAAGATGGGACTGGGCTCTACTCCACACAGTCATCCAGGGATCCAGGCTGATGGTGGCTCTATGGCTGCTCTGGGCACTGAGATCCAGCTGGCAGACAGGAATAGAATGAAGGTTCACCTGGTGGGTGTTTATGGGCCAAGCCTAGATGTGGCATACATCACTTCTGCCCACAACCCATTGGCAGTTCTCAGCCATATGGCCCCAACTAACAGCAGAGGAGGCCGGGAAACATAGTCTAGCTGTGGTCCCAGTGTGAAAGGAAAACAGATTTGGTGGACAGCTGGTTAGCTGTGGTGTAGACTTTAATCCCTCAGCTGTCAGATAAGATTAAAAGAGACTTGTGCTTTTGTAAAGAAGCTGCTTCATGGCCAAGGGTTGGAGTGAGGTTTTTGTTTTGTTTCAGAGCATTGTGTTAGAGATCACTTAAGATGTAAGTAAAGAAAGCTACAGGAGGGAGCGTCTAGTAACATGAGTCGGGAAAGGTCTGATTCTTTTTTGTTTTGTGTGTGATACGCTGGCCTCTCACTGTTGTGGCCTCTCCTGTTGCGGAGCGCAGGCTCCGGACGCGCAGGCTCAGCGGCCATGGCTCACGGGACCAGCCGCTCCGCGGCATGTGGGATCTTCCCGGACCGGGTCACGAACCCGTGTCCCCTGCATCGGCAGGTGGACTCTTAACCACTGCGCCACCAGGGAAGCCCAGGTCTGATTCTTTATTGGATTCTGTGTGTGCTAACCAGTCATGTCTGCTCAGAAAGTGAGCTTAAATGAGCCAAAAGCTGGTGTCATCAGACAAGTTGTAATTAACGTGACCTCCAAGGTCCAGAATGGTCCAATCATTAATATTTCTCCAATTTTACCTCCTGACCCTTTCTCTCTCCCACTCAGTGTTCCAGACATACTGGCCTTTTGATTCCCAGAATGCTCTGTGTCACCTCTACCACAGTGCCTTTGCACAAGCTCTTTCTATTTCCTAAAATGTACCAGACCTCCTGATGCTCCCACTCACCTCAAGCAGGAGGCAGGCAACATTACAGTTTCTTCAAATCATCTCTTTCTTGGCCCTCTTGCCTGATGGGGTGGACTTGGTTCTAGTGGTAGGAAATATTGCCTGTGGGTTAAGCTAAGATTTTATCTTTTCTATGGTGGATAAAGTGGTGTGTATGCCTACGGCCAACCTAATGCATATGCCTTGTAATAATTTTAATATGCAAATTAAAGAGTAAAAGTTGGCCAGCTTTGTGTTTTTATTAACCACAATTTCTAGGCATTATTACTTTTTATTTTATTTTATTTATTTTTAACATCTTTATTGGAGTATAATTGCTTTACAATGGTGTGTTAGTTTCTGATGTATAACAAAGTGAATCAGCTATACATGTACATATATCCCCATATCCCCTCCCTCTTGCGTCTCCCTCCCACCCTCCCTATCCCACTCCTCTAGGTGGTCACAAAGCACCAAGCTGATCTCCCTGTGCTATGCAGCTGCTTCCCGCTAGCTATCTATTTTACATTTGGTAGTATATATATGTGTCAATGTTACTCTCTCACTTCGTCCCAGCTTACCCTTCCCCCGCTCCCTGTGTCCTCAAGTCCATTCTCTACGTCTCTGTCTTTATTCCTGTCCTGCCCCTAGGTTCATCAGAACAATTTTTTTTTTTAGATTCCATATATATGTGTTAGCATATGGTATTTGTTTTTCTCTTTCTGACTTACTTCACTCTGTATGACAGACTCTAGGTCCATCCACCTCACTACAAATAACTCAGTTTTGTTCCTTTTTATGGCTAATATTGCATTGTACATATATGCCACATCTTCTTTATCCATTCATCTGTTGATGGACACTTAGGTTGCTTCCATGTCCTGGCTATTGTAAATAGCGCTGCAATGAACACTGTGGTACATGTCTCTTTTTGAATTATGGTTTTCTCAGGGAATTAGGCATTATTACTTTTTCTTTGTTTCATGCCATTATTTCCTTTTAGTGAGAAATCTGCTTAGTATATTTATTTGTTTTGCATAATAACAGGGGTTGTGTGTGCCTATGTGCCACTTAAAAAATTGTGCCTGGGCCAGGTTGGCACTTATAGAAGTTGAAGATAAATAATGCTTTTTCTGGGCTAAATTCCCTCCATACACTGGCACCTTATCATTCTCAGACCATATTCCCTGCTCCTGCTACTTTTCTGTAAAGTCACTCAGTGGTGTTTCTGGCCAGAGCTCTTTTTAGTGGAGGTGGAGCAAATTAAAAGTTTAACAAAATCAAACAAATATTTATCATACATCCACGATTTCTCTTTTAAACCCCCTTTAATCCCCGTGAGAGGCCATTATATTTCTCCCTGTGTTTTCATCTCCACTATTCCTTCTGTGCTTTCTCTTTCCATACTCTGAAGGCCCCTTCCCAGTACAAAGTAGTGGAATATTCAGTATTTCCTTGTGGCAATAATTCGGACTCTGAGTTGTGCTTTTTCCTCTGTTTCCACCCAGATCACTAAAAGTAAAGATGCCAACTTACCCAAGACTCATCCCAAAGGAGACCCTCTGGAGTGTAAGAATATCTGATTTGTGTCCCATCTTCTCTCAGAGGACGGGTCAGGCAATCTTAAAGGTGAGAGGGGGCACTTTTGAGAGAGGTCACCGTATCCCTCTCTCCCGCTTTAAGAGGGAAAGGGTTGGGGGCTACGTGTTTCCCATGATGAGCGGAGATTCCAAAGCCTGCTCTGGTGCCTGCTTCCTGTCTGGAAACTAAGTGAAAGCTGGTGGCTCACACAGAGATCCCGCGTGAGTTGGCGTAAAGCGACAGTGGAGGGGGACAGCTGAGAGGACAGCATGCAAGGATGGCCCGAGTTCCCAGTGCTTGGAGGGCAGGGTTGCCATGGCAGAGGTGCACTGCCATTCCTGTATTCCATCCTGCTGTCTCCATACCCTTTACCTGGTGACATTGCAGTCCGTCCCACAGACCTGAAACAGAGCTTTTCAGCTGGCCTACAGACCTGAGTTTGCTAAGAACTGCTTATTGCGGTAAGCCACCCCACGAGGGTGTGTGCACGTCACTATGTGCTGTAGAACATTCCCCTGGACTCAGATGTTCCATTGTCCCCACCCCCCCATTTTGGTGCAGAAGTCCTTTTTCTGAGACTCATGGCCTCTCCGGCTCTACCACCCTCCATGTTTCCTCCTGGCTGGCATCTCTCAACCTCCTGGTCCCTCTTCCACCTTCTTGAAGAACCCGACTCAGGGGTTTCCTAGCCACATCCCTTCCTGCCGTTATCAGGAAGGACCTTGATGCCTATGAGGGTGGCGCTTCCAGTACTTTCTTCTCATGTATCCTTGACCTTCTCCAATTCAGTGATCTTCACCTTCATCAGCCTCAGCTACTCAACTCCCATTACCCAACCGTATGTGTGGCTTTCCTCTCTTCATCTCCCTCCTCCATCCCCTTTCCCTCCCTCTCTTCCTTCCTTGGGTATCAACTCTATGCCAGACCCTATACTGTGCTTTGGGAAAACAGTAGTGATAAAAACACACATAGTCTTTATCCTCAAGGGACCCACTTCTGACTACAGTTTTTATTCTTTCCATTCTCTCCCTCCTTTGCTCCTAAGACACCCAATCACTGATTTCTAGTTCTGAGACTCCCATCAGCCCTTGGAGTACAAAATGCATTGTCCCAATCACTCCCACATTTAGTTTTCACATTAATCCTGCAAAGCATATTCTACTACTGTTATTATGACAAATAATAGCTAACCCTTATATTGTCAGTGATTCAGACCTGCCAGCCCTACCTGAGGGTTTTCTACATACTCACTCATTAAATTCTCACAGAACCCTCTCAAGTAGACATTACTGTTATCCTCATTTTACTGATGAGGAAACTGAGGTACCAGGCACTTTTGTAATGTGCCCAAGGTCTCACCACATGAGGTGATTCTGGAATGAGGGTTGAGGGCAGGCAGGTGGCTGCAGTGTGGCATGGGGATTTGAGGAATGGGGAAAGGGGCTTGAGAATACAGGGTGGGGAGGGGCCAGGAAAGGAACAGAGAGTGAGCTCGGGGTGGCTCTAGCCATAAGCAAATCATTCTGGGAGAAAAGAGGGTCAGCACGGGTTAGGCGGGCTATGGGAGAAATGCAATCACCTTCCATCCCATGCTAAGCAGTAATGCCACAGTTGAATAATTCTGTTGAAGAAGGCAGTTTTATCTTTCTCAGGAAGCTTGGAGACACTTAAAAACCATCTTTCATTAAGGGTCTCTGAGGCTTATCCTATTTGATAGAAAAATGCATGGGGTCTCCAGCCTGTGAAATCCCAGAGGCGCCTTCTTTCTGCCCCCCAGCTCTCTGCTCCTTTCTGTAATGTGAACTACAATCATCAAAGAATACTTGGCCTTTATCTATCCAGAGAGTTCTCTTCTGTTTTTTCAAATTTCTTTCCAAGGAGCTAAAAGCTATTAATAGAGCTGATGGTGGTAATTAGGAAGGTTGAAGTTTGCTTTTAATTTTTATTTGAATCATAAACTTGCGGCTCGTACTGAAGTTAAGGACAATCAGAAATAATGCCAAAGAATTTGTGAATCAAAAAAGAGATTAGTTTAAAACCTTGTTATGTCCGTTGTGAAAAACGGAGGGCTAGTCACTGGTCCCTCTGTGTTCTGTGGACCAGGGTTATACATTTTCTCTCTAGCACCCAGCACAGATGTTATTGCTAGGTAGTGCCTATATAACTATCTATAGTCTGTTCCCCCCACTAGATTCTAAGTGTAATGAATCTCTCTCCCTCTTTTACTGCAGTTTTCCAGTGCTTGGCATGTAGAGCTTGGTCAATAAGTATTTGTTAAATATGAGAAACGGCTGAATGGATGAAGCCGAGTGAAGCCCAGAGCTGCCGGGGCTGGTGGTGTCCCTCCCTGCATTAACTGTATCTCTGTTCTGGATTTCTGTGCTTGGTGTGGGGCACGATGAATAGAGCATTCTGGGAAGGAAGTGCTTATTTCTGTTTGGGTGGGCTCGGAAATCGGCACGCTGGGGTCCTGGCAGCACAGGCTCCACCAATGGGAGGAGGGCTTTGGGACCGGCAGGGTTGGAGCTGGGGAAATTGGCCTGGTCACAGAGGCTGGCTCCTGAAGGGACAGCTGGGACATCCAGGTGTAGGGTCTGGGGGCTGCATTTATCTTAGACCCAGGTTTGGTAGTGGGGTTTATTGGAGTAGCTGAACAGGTGGGCAGCAAAGAGCAGAGGGGTAAAAGGCACATGGTTTTGGCGGAAGTTAGTGGTGGGTTGTACACTGGGATTGGAACTCCCTCCCTGAGGCAGGGAGGGGCAGATCTGGGACCAGAGAGGAGCAGACCAGTAAACACTAGAAATGATGTGAGGATCCCGTAAAGGGCCTAGGTGTGGTGGGTCCCAGATTTTGAGAAGCATATAATGCAGGCTACTCAGCAAACTGGAGTGTGTATCCAGGTAGAGCTAGAATAGATCGCTAGAATGGGGGAGGGTATACTGCAGCTTGGGAACCCAAGGCCTCATGATTGCAGTGGTCAGGAATCTGAAGAATATAACCCAAATCTAAATTATAGAATTATACAGAGAGAGGGGATTATATCTATGTGATCTCTTCTTTTTTGGGTCTGGCTAAGGCTTGACCCTGAAGGTCATTTTACTGAACTAGAGAGAGCTAGTTCCCACCCATGGGAGGACAGTGAACTTCAGAAGTGCTGTGCTCCAGAGAAGAGGTTCCCAGACCTGGTCCAAGAATCATGAGTGTGAATTAAAGATAGTATAGCTTGGGGTGGGCTGGGAAGACCCTAACTCATGTTGGAGGGAACCTCAAAATCTTACATCAGGATGACAATATTGAATATCAAGTCTAAGGAGGTGATGCAAGGTGGAAGTATGAGAGAAAACAATGAGCCCTAATCTTAGAGGGATAAAGGACCCCCAGGCCATGAAAAATGTAAGAAGAGCAAGTGGCATAAAACCAAGTCCTTGTAAAATAAATTGCTAAGATTGCGGGGCCTGGTCCATAGAAGGTGGAAGGTAAAGATAGCAATGGAATCGTTGGAGAAGCTTGCCTAGCTGGATAATGGGGAAAGAATTCTTAAGTATGAAACAATGGCTTTACTTTGGGGATATTCTAGTTCTAGACACAAATGGAAGCCATCCCCTGTGTCCATTACACATTTACTAGTTGGCTTCTGTGGACTTGGAGGCTTCCACTAGCAGCTATGGCACTAGATTTTACCTGGTACTTGGGTAAAGCAAATAGGAAATACCCTGCTTTCCATCTCTATCTTCTTCTCTCCCCAGATACTGTCTAATCATCTCCCCCAAGACCTTCCAAGTGCAGTCCAATCCCATGACCTCACCTAATTTGATAATCTCTACCTTTACCACCTGAACTGCCAATTATCTTATGTAACCACATACAACCTTGAGACCACTCTCACAGACTTCTAACTTCTCGTACGATGCTCTACAACTTACAAGACAGAAACCAATTCCTCTAAGTTCCTGTACATCCTGGCCCCACTCTATTTTTCTGAGTTTATCTCCCGACACGCCCTTGTCATACTCTTCATTGGACCTATTTCGGAAGCCGCTTCAGATGCTCTCAGCCTCACCTGCCTACCTGTCTTCAGGGCCTTTTGTTGGCTGGCTGGTCTTGCAGGTCTACCAGTTAGCCCTATGTAGTTAAACAGGAAATGTTGGATAATCATGACTTGATCTGCTAAAAGCTTTTTGGCCATGTGCATGTGATAATACACCCTTCATCTCTGAACATATAAAATGGGTGCAAGGATACCAGTAGGGCTTAAGGACCCAATGCTTAGAAGGGTTTCATGCTTGGTTTAATGCTCCACTATAGCTGCCTTGAAAGTTTTAACAATTTTTGACCAAGGGCTCTGTGTTCTCATTTTATACCTGGTTCGTCCAGCTGTGTGGATTTTGACCAAGTTCATGCAGGCACAACCTGACCACACCTCACTTAAGTCCAACACTGCCAGCCTCTTGCCTCCTGCCCTAGAGCTTTCCTATGGAAGCTGACGGGTCAGGCACCTTTAGAACTGGGGGTGTTGCTCATGCCCCCTTGGGAGTCAACTTTTGATGGGTTATAGGATATACGAGTCGAGGGATACATTCTCCCTTCTCTCCCCTGCCCTTGGGTGGACACTCCTGAGATGCCCTTGATATGGTTGATTGGAAGATGGCCCCGCAAGGGGGAGCAATCCATTGTCCTTAGCAGTGGCCAGCTCACACCTGCCTTGGCTTGCTCTCCTTCTCTGACTCACCCCCTTTCTTGGTTTCTCTTGCTTCTAGGCCTGCAGTCCCTAGTTGAGAAGCAGTGCCCATCAGTGATAGCTATGAGTTATTACTAATGTTATTCAGGGTGAATCACTGATGGAAAGTCATAGGGAGACAGGTCCCGGCCGGTCTCTGTACACAGCCTTCCCCAGCACCTCGTAGGTGTGTTGACATCATAGACTGTGGTATGTAGGAGAAGGAGACTTCATCCCCACGTCACTCTGCCTGGGCTCGAGTCCCGTCCCCATCACTTAGTCGTCACAATCGCACGGCTGTTGGCATGCTATTGGACCTCTTTAATCTCAGGGTCTTGTACAGACTGGCAGTGATAACAGTGCCCGCCTCAAGGGGTTGTTGGAAGATTCAGTGAATTTCATGAGAAAGTTAGTGCAGGTACTGGCACTTGGGAAGTTTTCATTTGCAGGTTAGCTGTTATTATCCCCACGTGCTGGGTAAGACTCTGAAGGCTGAGACTCCAGTCCTGGGCCCTGAGGCTGCTGAGTGTACAGGCTCTCTGTCTAAAGGAAGGATGTAGGGGAGGTGCTCTCTTTTATAGGCTCTGAGGATGGACGGATGTGCCTCGAAAGCCAGGTCTGCCTCATGTTGGCGAGTCGCCAATATTTGCTGTGCCTCGGCCCCCTTATATGGAAAATGGAGAGAACTTTATTTTAGGGAAGTTTTAGGGTCAAAATTCTTCTTGCCTGTCACAAAACGTATTCTTTTCAGAAGCACTGCATAAAAGGTTCAGAACTTCAAGAGATGGACATGGATTAGAAAGTTTTAAAAAAATTCAAATAGCCTTTGCTTTTTACTCAAGATGCTATCAAGTAAAAATCGATTAACCTTGCTGGTGAAGTCTCCTCCATCTGAGCAGACCTGGAGACCCCTCCCCATGTGGGGTGGGTGGGAGTGGGGAGATGAGAGGGCAGGGAAAGATAAGCTGATCATGGGAACTTTGTCATTAGAGAGGTGGGGCTTCCTTTATTATGTTTTTTTTTTTCTAAATCACTTTCTATAACTTATATAAATTATCTCCTGGGAACAAAAGGGCTTAAGCTCTCCTGGAATCCATGTGTCCATTCTGTAGATTCAGAGATGAAGGATGGATTATCACATGCACACAAGCAAGAAGCCTTTTAGCAGAATGAGTCAGAATTATCCAAATAGCCTTTGGCGCCGGAATCTACTTAGGAGTCAAGACGGTAGCAGCAGTGAGAATAGGAATAGGGATAAACACAGCAGCAGCAGTTGCTCTTTTCTGAGCATGTGTGTCATTATTTTCACTCATTTTGTATGTTGGGCATTACCACTCTCATCTTAACAAACAAGGGAACCAACTCAGAGAGGTTAAGTAATTTGCCAGAGATAGCACAGGATTTAGTAGCCACCAGCGGAGGAGGGATTTATATCTGGGTTTTATCTGACCATTCTCTTAACTTTCCCCTTTAACTATGATACCATTTTGCCTCTTTTGGTTGTGACAGGGATCCATGGAGATACCGTCTACGAAGTGTCCGAGAAGTAGTAGTAGGATGCTAAATGTTAGTTTCCTTCCTCTCCTTTTCAAGGTCATTGCCACGCAGTCCCACATTTCCCACTTTGATACAGACCTTAACTCTCCCTATGGAAACAACTTATTCTGGACTCAGCGTTTCAAAGTAAATCATTCGTTTCCCATTGCTATCTTCCCAGAGGCTCCCCAGCTCCCTCTTGCTCCAGCTCACTTTTTTGTGACCGTCACAGTTGCAGTGGTAGCCCGATCCCCTTTCCGTTGCTGGAGGCTGCCGTTCTGGTCTCTCCATCATTTCTGCTCTGCTGGGCATCAAGGGGAAAGTGGCTTCCTTCTCCAGACTTTTGGGCAAAGCAAACACACATCTCACATTCGAGCATTAGGCAGCTTCCAGGGCATCTTAGGCACGGATAAGGCACTGATGCCCCCCTGAAAGATTCCCTGGCAGCGAAGTAAGTGTTCTTCTCTGCCTGCCAGCAGCAGTGTCCACGGCTGACCTACACCCATCATCCTGCTATGTTCAGTGACCAGGGTATAAAGTACAATCTCAGAGAGCCCAGGAAAGGGGAGAGGGAGGGTGACTAATAACAATTACTTTGATGATAATAACGTTTCCTGATTGCTTGCTAGTGTTAGGCACTGTGGAATTAAGTACTTTATTTACTTGCCTTGTCTCATCAAATGCCCCCACCCAGTACTATTCAGTGGGTGCTTTTATTTCTATTGTGGTCACTGTCAGTCCTGAGAACAGCGACTGACAAATAGAAGGGACACAGCTTGTAACTGTTAAGTGTTGAATGAGTTGCCTTTTTCATTGACGTCATAGAGGTTAAGTAGCTGCTTAAGGTCACACAGCTAGTGTACATTAGAACCCAGGGAATTGGAATCTAGAGTTTGTTCCCTCAGCCATTATTCAATATGGTTTCCTGTTAATGAGAGGCTAAATGAGAGGCAAGGAGTCTCAGTAAGCTGAGCCCAAAGCTTCCTGAATTTGAGCCTCAGCTTCGCCACTTACCAGTTTTGAACAAAGCCCTTAAACTCTCAACATCAGACCCTGTTGGCCAGTCCCCTCCTGCCTCCACTATAGAGTCAGTATCATGGGTTGAACTGTCTTCCCCTCCCTCCAGATTCATGTATTGAAGGCCTAACTCCAGCACCTCAGAATGTGACTTGACATGGGATAGAGTCTCACAGGGTAATCAAGTGAAAATGAGGTCATCAGGCTGAACCCTAATCTAATATAACTGGTATCCTTATAAAAGAGGGAAATCTGGACACAAAGAGATCCATACAGGGAAGATGATATAAAATGACACAGGGAGGACCTAGAGATTATCATACTAAGTGAAGTAAGTCAGAAAGAGAAAGACAAATATCATATGATATCACTTATATGTGGAATCTAAAGTACGGCACAGATGAATATATCTATGAGACAGAAACAGACTTAACAACGTAGGGAACAGACTTGGGTTGCCCGGGGGAGGAGGGGTAAGGGAGGAATTAGCAGAGGCAAACTAGTATGTATAGAATGGATAAACAACAAGATCCTACTGTATAGCACAGGGAACTATAGTCAATATCCTGTGATAAACCATAATGGAAAGGAATATGAAATAGAATATATATATATGTATAACTGAGTCACTTTGCTGTACAGCAGAAATTAACACAACATTGTAAATCAACTATACTTCAGTAAAATTTAAAAAAAAATGATACAAGTAGAAGACAGTCATCTACCGTCAAGGAGGGAAGCAGAGTCCTTGGAAGGAAGCAAACCCACTGACAACTTCCTCTTGGATTTCTAGCCTCCAGGCTGTGAGACAATGAATTTCTGTTGTGTAAGCCTCCCAGTCTGCAGTACTTTGTTATGACAGCCCTAGAACTAATACAGGCCGGGAAAAGGACTTCTGAAGATTCCCTTGCAGCTAGGTCTGGCCACATGACACAACTGCTAGCCAATGAAATGTGAGCCACCTGAGAGAAAAGGATGCTGGAGGGTTTCTGGGAAAGGCTTGCATTCCTGGGAGAGGCGGCTGGTATACCCACTTCCCCCTCACCTGCCTTCACTGCGGATGGGATGTCTGGACCATTTTATGACCATGAGAGAAAGTACAAGAGAATTGTAGAGATGCTGGCCCTGCTGACACTGCCTGCCCCCTGCCCCGTAACTGCCTCCTTCTAGCCTCTTCCTTCCTTAAACCACACTGGTAAGGGCTTCTGTGACTTGCAGCTGAATAAATTCCTGATCCACACGCTCCTGGAACGCGTTTCCTCTTCTACGGAGTGCGTCTGACCACGTTTGTGGTGTTACTACACAGAGGAAATGAGATTCTACATAAAACGGTGCTGTGAATGGTATAACACCATGCCACTGTGAGTTATGGTCACAATAAACAAAACCCTCCCCAAAGCTATCATTTCAATTTAGAGCTTCTTCCCAGCCCCTGACTATAAAGCTCTGTGTTGGTCCCCCACCAAGGAGACAGATGGGCTGAAAGACGTTTTGTATCCAGTCCTTCAGCTTGATTATTATTTAAGGCTGGAAGGAGACTTAGAGGTCTTTCAGTTCAAACCGCTTCTTTTACAGATAAGGAAACTGGGGACAAGAGAGGCTGAGTGAGTTGTCCAAGGTCACAGAGCAAGTCTTTGGCAGAGCCAGGCCTTGACTCTAGGAGTCCTTGGGTCCCAGAGCAGAGCTCCTCCCTTACATGTGCTGAGTAGACTCTGAGACTCATGTAAGAGTCTATATCTGAGAGTTGATTAGATAAAATGGTTTTTTGACTTAGGGTCCCCTCTGAAATCATCCCTTTTCCCCTCTTGTCTGAGCAGATGTGACTTCTTTCCAGATTTCTGTATTGACCTCTTTTTTTTTTTAATTTGTCTTAGGTTTTATTTTATTTTTTTGTTTTCTTAAATTAATTTTTATTGGAGTATAGTTGATTTACAATGGTGTGTTAGTTTCCGCTGTACAGCAAAGTAGATCAGTTACACATATACATATATCTACTCTTTTTTAGATTCTTTTCCCATGTAGGTCATTCCAGAGTATTGAGAAGAGTTCCCTGTGCTATACAGCAGGTCCTTATTAGTTATCTATTTTATATATACTAGTGTGTATATGTCAATCCCAGCTTCCCAATTTATCCCTCCCCCTCTTCCCTCTTGGTAACCATAAGTTTGTTTTCTACATCTGTGACTCTATTCCTGTTTTGTAAATGAGTTCATTTGCACCATTGTTTTAGATTCCACATGTAAGTGATATCATATGATATTTGTCTTTCTCTGATTTACTTCACTCAGTATGACAATCTCTAGGTCCATCCATATCGCTGCACATGGCACTATTTCATTCTTTTCTATGGCTGAGTAATATTCCATTGTGTATATGTACCACAGCTTCTCTATCCATTCCTCTGTTGATGGACATTTAGGCTGCTCTCACGTCCTGGCCATTGTTGTCTTGATCTCTTTTGAGCACGTACACAGTCTGGCTAGCACCACCAGATTTGTTTTCTTGTCTTTCTTCCCCTGCCACCATTAATAATGATAGTTACCATTGCTGACAATTTACCGTGTGCCAGGCACTGTGAAAGTACTTTCCAGACATTGTCTTAAGTAGTAATTGCGGTAACACGATGATAGCAGTACTACTGTTCCCATTTGTAGATGTTTTTGAGCAGTGGTGAGATTAAGCCACATTCTCTGGGTCACCCAACTGATTCAGCTTTCTCCCAGCTGTGTGATAAAAGGCCTTCAATTTAGTTAAAATCTGGTCAGTAAGTTTTCAGTTCTGGGTGCCCCGCTGGGCACTGGGGGTAGAAGAGTGCTGTGGTCTGAATGTTTGCATTCCCCCACCCCAAATTCATAGGTTGAGATCCTAATGCCCAGTGTGATGGTGTGCGGTCTTTAGGAATTGTGACCTTTGGGAAGTGTGGCCTTTTGGAAGCGATTAGGTCACGAGGGCAAAGCCCTTACGAATGAGATTAATGCCCTTATAAAAGAGGCTCCACGGGGCTAGCTCATTCCCTCTATAATGTGAGGATAAAGTGAGAAGTCTGCAGCCTGGAAGAGGGCCCTCATGCAACCATGCTGGTACCTTGATCTTAGACTTCCAGTCCTCAGGACTGTGGGAGATCAATTTACGTTGTTTGTAAGCCACTCAGTCTATGGTATTTCATTAGAGCAGTCTGAATGGACAAGACAAGTGAATAAGACATTGCCCCTGTCTTCAAGGAGCTAATAGTTCTTGAGAAGAGACTCATCAATTAAGAGGCTATGTGGTGCAATGGTTATGGGAATACCTTTTTTTTAAAAAAAAAAAATTGAGTTCTAGTTGATTTACAATATTGTGTTAGTTTCAGATGTAGAGCAAAGTGATTCAGTTATCCACATAATATGTATATATCTATATTTTTCAATTCTTTTCCATTATAATTTATTACAAGATATTGAATATAGTTCTGTGTGTTATACAGTAAATTATCGTCATTTATTTTATATATGGTAGTGTGCATCTGTTAATCCCATGCTCCCAATTTATTCCTCCCCATCTTCCCCTTTGGTGACCATAAGTTTGCTTTTTATGTCTGCAAGTCTGTTTCCATTTTGTAAATAAGTTCATTTGTACTATTTTTTAGATTCCACATATAAGTGATATCATATAATATTTGTCTTTCACTGTCTGACTTACTTCACTTAGTATGATAATCTCTAGTTCCATCCATGTTGCTGCAAATGGCATTATTTCATTCTTTTTTATGGCTGAGTAATATTCCATTGTATATATGTACCACAGCTTCTTTATCCATTCATCTGTCAATGGACACTTAGGTTGCTGCCATGTCTTGGTTATTGCAAATAGTGCCACAATGAACACTGTGGTGCATGTATCTTTTTGAATTAGATCTTTCATCTTTTCTGGTTATACAGGTTAATGGACATAACTCGTGGAGCCAGAGAGACTGGGCTTGAATCCTGGCAATGCCACTTATTGGCTGTATGACTTAGGGTGAAGTGCTTTATCTCTGCGTGCCTTGGTTTTCTCATCTGTAAACTAGGGATAATAATACTTCCCTCATAGATTGTGGTGAGGATTAAAGTAGTTAATACATGCCAACTGTTGAGAACTCAACACATTTTAGCTATTGGAATTATCATTTTTATTTTATTTACTCTGCACGTGTGTATTCCTCTACCTATCTTAGATATCTTCCTCTAAGAATTTGTTGGCTGGTCTGTCAGTTTCAGGACTGGTTTGTCACCTTGCGTGGAAGTCAGTCTTGACTCTATTCAACTGGACTTTATTGAACAGTTCTAGAAGTGAGGCCAGTAGAAGTG
Source organism: Globicephala melas (assembly GCF_963455315.2). Taxonomy (NCBI): domain Eukaryota; kingdom Metazoa; phylum Chordata; class Mammalia; order Artiodactyla; family Delphinidae; genus Globicephala; species Globicephala melas. The sequence goes on from NC_083323.1 coordinate 12,546,895, forward strand.
TGTTGCCTACTTTTGGTAGGGCAGAAAGAGGGCTGATCTTGAACCTCAGGGGTCTGTGGCTCTCTCCAGCACTGTACAAGGTGTCATGGGGCTTTGGTAAAGTCCTTGCCCTTTTCTCCACTCAGCTCCTCAGCAGGGACTTGAAAACGTCTGCCTGATGAATTCTTGGTGGCCCCTCTGGCTTGAATGCCTGATTGATGTTGCAATTGAAAGACAAGGTACAAAAGAGACAACCAGAGAAAATGTAAGACAGGTAGATAGTCCTCACATGTATGGTATATGCAATAACAGCTACAACCAACCCCCCCATGCAAGTGGGTGTGGAGGGATGGGACAGCATGGGCTGGCATTTTCAGGAAGCTTCTCAATTTAACCCTCTGTAAATTAAGAGAGTAGACTATTTCATCACTAAGGTTCGTTACACTACTAGAATTTCTACAGCCCTATGGTTTTATGAGAAGAACCTTATCCGGGCATCGGAAGGTAAGCTGAACCTGGGTTGTTGGAGAAAAGTTAAGGATGCCAAGAGGAAGGAGAATTTGTCCTGGTCACAGCCTTCTCTGAACCCCTGGGGGAAAAGGCACCATGCTTGGTGGGAAAAATAGGCAATGGGAAGACAAGATCTGCCTTCCAGAATCTCTGGACTAGGCTCTTGGGGAGGCTGCAATGAGTCTGGAACTTTGGTGAGAAGTGAAGGACTGGTTGGGCAAATAAGTAAGAACTCAAGAGCCTCATTCCTGAATTAGAGGCTCTGCCTTTCGGTGGAGCCAGACGGTGGTAATTTCCACCCCTCTTTTTCCATGTTCTAGCCATACGGGGGGGTGGTGAAATGATTTTAAATCTCTGAGCCTTAGCTTCCTATGGTGAAAATGAGGTTAAGATACACCCCACAGGGCTATTGTGAGAATTCAATAACATGTGTTGACTACAGAGTAGAGATTTAATAAATGACTGTCTTTGTGATTCACAAAAATGATTTTGGATGCTACCTGCGTTTTCCTGACATTTGTTCTGTCAGAATTATTTATTGGGAAAAATGGGTGCCTTGACTTACCGTGTAACCATAGACATGTTAGTTCACTTCTCCATGTCTCAGCTTCTTCTTCTGAAAAATGGGATAACAATACTTACCTCACAGGATAGCTAAGAAAATTCGATATCTTAACGCATGTAGGATGCGTATAATGGGGCCAGCATATAGTCAGGGCTCAATATAGGGCAGATTTTATCGTTAATATTGCTATAATTCTGTTACTTTTCAGCAGGAGATTACAATGAAGTTCCTCACAGCAAGGTCTCAGATACTAAAAAGTCCAGATACCGAGGGAGAAATCTTTGCCAACTTAGCTGAGACTAGAGATATTGAATAACCTGGGAAGATAGATGGAATGAAAATGATACTGCTTTTGCAGATTTTTGTAGCTGGAGGACTAATGGAAGAAAGGTGCTTGCTGTTCCCCATCTTTCTGAGGTCACGTAGCTTCCACGTGATCCATCTGATCCCTACTCAGTTCAAAGTGTGTCCAGGCTACCATTTCACCTGTTGTCATAATCTGACTCTTCCCAGGAACCCACCCTGAGAGCCTTAGCCACAAAAGAACCAATGGGATTCTTAGGCACAGGTAGCATGGTGAAGAGCAGGGCCCGTACAAATGGGTCTCGTGGGCTCATTCTGTTGGTCTGCTCAGTGATTTAAGAATCAGGAGGCTTTCTTTATAAAGGTCTGCATTTCAGCAGCCCGTGAAAAGTCCGTACGATCTGCCAGCAATCAGCTACTTCCCCTTATTGTCTTTCACCTGGCCCACATCACCTTTGTCCAAGACCTGCCTGGTTCTGGAGGCACTTATGTTCCCTCTCCATCTTCTGTCACCTCCAGGAGAACACCCTGGCCTGAGTCAGTCTCCCTGATGAGGTATATTCCCCATTGGTGTTGGGTTTGGCCATGTGACTTTTTTGGAAATGGGAAGTTAGCAACTATGGATGTAAGAAACGCTTGAAGTGTGCTTGTGCAGTGGAGCTCTCTGTGGCTGCCATTTCTGCTATCCTTGGTCAGCATGCCCTAGCTAACTTACACATCAGCGCATGTGAATACACGATGGAGGTTTTAAGCTGCTGAAATTTGTGGATGTTTGTTACACATCGATAGCTGATAAATACTCTGGGTTCTAATACAAGATTTGTGTCTTAACTTTCTGTGTGACTTTGTTCAAGTTATTTTACTTTCCTGGACATCAGTTTTCTCCCATCTCTAAAATGGGAAGAATTAGACACATTTTTTTTTCAAAGTACCCATATTTTTGTGATCATTGATTCCCAAAATGAGGACCAAAGTTTTAGGAAATGAAAACTCTGAATCTTCATCTCCCTTACATTCTCTTCAAATATGTTAAAGAGAAGGAGGAGAGGGTCCTAACATGTATTAAGCATCTGCTTTGCATTGGGTGCTTTACAAGTGACATTTGCTATAATCCTCAGGACAACCCTGAGGTAGGTAGATTATCCTCGTTTTATGAATGAGGGGCTTCGAGAGGTCACGGGACTCACCTGAGGCCACCCAGCTAGTGAGTTAGATGCCGGGACTTAGACCTAGGTTTGCCTATCCGCCATAACCTAAATAGTACCTATGTTTTATATTCCTGTATTTGTTCTGTTTTGTTTTGTTACAGAAAGTGGTCTAGGTGCCTGTGGTCCCGAGAGTGGAATAGGTCTCTGAGGAAATCTGAAGGGACTCTGGGAGCTGTAGATTCAGAATATCCCGTTATACGTGCTACAGCCTTTGCTGCTGAACTGTTGGGTGCCATGATGAAGAGGGCTGTTTCCTGCCCCAACCTCCTCTGGCTCCTCCCATGAGCCTATGAGTATTTAACAGCCTTGGCCCACCCATATGTTGGGGTGTTAGCACGAGACACACATGATCTGGAAGCTCTGAAGGAGATTGACCCTACCCCTGCGGAACCCTGTAAGGATTCCAAGGAGGTAATGCACACCAAGGGCTTGGCACAGGGCTCAGTATGTAACAAAACCAATCTCCTTCTTCTGTTTCCCAGTCAACCAAGGAGGTTCGTAGGCATTTATATTTTAAACACTTATATGAATATTTACATATATTGCACAATAGTTCCATGAGGTTGATATTATCTTCCTCCCTTTTTGCCCTAATAATCCATCTGAACACCACAGACTTTTAAAAATTTTTTTAAAACATCTTTATTGGAGTATAAATGCTTTACAATGGTGTGTTAGTTTCTGCTGTATAACAAAGTGAATCAGTTATATATGTTCCCATATCTCTTCCCTCTTGCATCTCCCTCCCTCCCACCCTCCCTATCCCCCCCCTCTAGGTGGTCACAAAGCACCCAGCTGATCTCCCTGTGCTATGCGGCTGCTTCCCACTAGCTATCTATTTTACATTTGGTAGTGTATATATGGCCATGCCACTCTCTCACTTCGTCCCAGCTTACGCTTCCCCCTCCCCGTGTCCTCAAGTCCATTCTCTATGTCTGCGTCTCTATTCCTGTCCTGCCCATAGGTTCTTCAGAACCATTTTTTTTTTTTAGATTCCATATATATGTGTTAGCACATGACATTTGTTTTTCTCTTTCTGACTTACTTCACTCTGTATGACAGACTCTAGGTCCATCCACCTCACTACAAAGAACTCAATTTCATTTCTTTTTATGGCTGAGTAATACTCCATTGTATATCTGTGCCACATCTTCTTTATCCATCCATCTGTCGATGGACACTTTGAACCTCATAGACTTTAGGTAAATAATTTGAACCCAGTTCTCTTTGGTTTCAAAGCCTTGGTTGACAATCACTCCAATGAACGACTGGGTTCCTGCAGATACCAGCTTTTGGCTTCTCTTGAGCTGCAAAAGCCAGGAACTATTAGAGCACCATAACCGATGCCTTTTTATGTGTGTGCACATGCATGTGTTTCTATCCACAGACACAAACAATGAGCCCTTGAGGGTATGCATGTGGATGGCATGTTCTTTATTGCCTAGGATCCATGCAGAAATGTCACCAGCACAACAAATCTTAACATATTTGCAAGGGACTAGGCCACAGCCTGATAGGAGGGGATTGTTTTTTCATTTTTTTTAATGGTTACATTAATACTGTATTTTACAGTTTGAACAGCTCTTTTTTGCCCATCATTTCACTCGGTTCTCACAATAGCTGATAAGCCGACAGGGCAGGCATCACTTTTACTTTTCAGGCAAAGAAACTAAGACCCAAAGAGGCAGAGTGACTTGGCCTAAGTTTGCACAGGATCTGCCTGGTCCAAAAGAGGCACAGCTACTTTTGGGAAGTATTGCTAATGAAATAAAAGCTCCCAGCCAGTCTGGAGTACTCCTCCAGAGCAAAAAGTGTCTTCAAGTCAGGGTTGGGAAGCAAGAATTTTTTGTTTGGTAAAAGAATGCTTTTTTTTTCTTATGGACTTCACTCATCTCTCTCAAATTTCCCGAGGATTTCTCGCCATCTTCTCTTCCAAATACCTCATTTTAGTTAAATGACCAGCACAGTTCACTGGCTGGGTAGGAGCCTGGAGACTGAGGGTGCTGAGTCACGATGATACTGATGATGATGGTGATGAGGACAGCGACCAACCTGTGCCCCTGTAAAATCTGTTAAGTCTCCTCCAGGGTTCAGTCTCTCATCAGGAAAACAAGGCCAGTGACAGAGACCACTCATCAGTGCCTTGAGATTACGCCACAGAAGGCAGGGACCGGCCATAGCGGTCTAGCCTGAGACAAATGAATAGAACAAGAAAGGAAACACCTTGCTCCCTGTGGCTGGAACCTCTTTATATAATAATAGCTCACATTTACTAAGTGCTTTATATGTTTTAATTTCCAATTTGAATTGTTCATTGCTTGTATCTAGGAAAACAATTGACCTTTGTATGTTAACCTTGTACCTGCAACCTTGCTGTAATTGCTTATTAGTTCCAGGAGATTTTTGGTTGATTCTTTGAGATTTTCTATGTAGACAATCATATCATCTCTCTCTATATATATAATACATATAAGGGCAGTGCTTATATGTATTAACTTATTTAACCTTCATAAACAACGCTAAGAGGTTGGTTTAATTATTATTCTTATTTTATGAATGAGGTCATTGAAATACAGAAAAGTTTATAATTTGACCAAAGAAATGCAGCTTAAAGGTGGCAAACCTGCAAGTTGAACCCAGCAGTCTCATCCCAAACTCACACTATTAATCCACACGGCCTTGCTTTGTAAGATTCACGTTTGTTCCCATTTTAAAGGCATAAGGGGATATAACATGGAAGTTTCATGGCCCCAGTACTTCACCCTTCCCTGGATCCATGCCTTTGCTCTGTAACTTTGCAGAGCCCTCCACTGCAGGCAAAAGGTACTTCTCCATCCTTTGATTCTGGGCTCGGTCATGAGACTTACCTTGGTCGACAGAAAAAGACAGAAGCAACGGTGTACCAGTTCTGAGCCCAGGCCTTAAGACAACTTGCAGGTCTCTGCTTGTTTGCTTGTGCCTCCACCATTGTTAGGAGAAGGGCGTACCTGGGCTAGTCTGCTGTTCCTCGAGGTGAGGAAGATGACAGACACGTGGAGCTGAGCTCTCCCGCTTAGGCTGCTCCCGCCAAGGACAGTAAGAGTGGATTTACTGCTCCCCGCAATCCCAACCGGCCACAGATGGATGAGTGACGCAGCTGAGATCCGCTAGCATGACTTAGGTCAGCCAAACTCCAGCAACAGATAAATGTTGAGGTTTTGTGGTGGTTTATTACTCAGCAAACTAACTGATACCCATGGTGATTGTGGAAAGACCAGAGTTTCAGAGTTAAACATTCATTCAAGTCACACCTGTACCAGTTATTAGCTGAGAGGTCCTGGGCATGTTCCTCAAACTCTTTGAACTTGAATTTCCTCATCCTAATGGGGATAAATATGCCTAGAGACACTGTGTTAATGGGATTAGTGGAAGCATCTAGTATGGTGCCTGGCTCAGACGTATGCTTAATAAGTATGCGTTTCTTCATTCTCCCAATTGTTCTTTCACTCTGGTAAGCATTTAGTGAGTGTCTGTGTTCACAGGCTCTGGGATGGGCTCTGCACGCAGTGGTTGAAGTTAATACCCACTATCAAGGAACTTGGTGGTAGGGGCGCAGAGGAGAAATGTGTCTGGGAAGTCTCAGCAAGAGGCACTAGGAGAGGATCTGGTCAGGCAGATGAGAAGACCAAAGCACAGCACCACTGTTCAGACCAAGGGCAGACCCAAGTTTATCTGGAAACTAGAACGTGGGATTGCATTCTGGGCAGAGACTTAGATGATTTGGTAGAAAAGACAGTCATGGGAACTGGAGTATCAATATCTATTGTCACAATAATGCTGTGTAACAATTACCCTAAAACTCTGTGGCTTGAGCCAAGCATTCATTATTGCCCATGAATCTACTGGTCAGGTGGGTGCTTCTTCAGGCCTTGGTTAGGCTCATATAGTTTCTGCCGTCAGCTGTGGGCTTGGTAGGAGTCTGTGGATCGTACACAGGCTCTCTGTCTTAGTGGGCTTAGGGTGGATTTTCATTCTGTTGCAGGCTGGCTTGGACTCGGTCTCAGGCTACCCTTGAGGGTATGCATGTGGATGAGCCCTTGAGGGTATGCCTGTGGCATGTTCTTATGGCATGGCAGAGATGTGGGAGAAAGAAGGAGGGAGGGAAGGAGAGAGAGACAGAGACAGAGAGAGATGAAAAACAAAGCCAGACTTAAACCTGGCACCTTGTCAGTTCTGCCACATTTTGATTGGCCAGAGCAGTTCACCAGGTCAGCCCAGATTTAAGGAGGTGAGGACCTAGATGCCATCTTTAGATGTGTGTGTATATGCGGCGGTGGGAGGATTTCAAAATTCCACTGCAAGGGGCACTGGTATAGGGAAGACATTAATTTGGGCCATGGGTATAGTCAATCTACCATAGTTCCTAATTAGATTGGCCCCATTACTAGGTGTAGGGATCGAGGTCAGGACAGGCACAGCAGCCAGGGCCCAGGCTTATATATTTCTCCTGATCAGGTCTAGGATTGGGGTAGAGCTGGCATATTCAGATCCAAGTAGAGCAGGTACCACAATGAAATAAAGCATCAGTGATGATGTGTAGGCAGCCAGGGGACAGCTCTTGTGTGATGAGAGTTTCTGCCCACAAAGCTTTGTGGTTGTCTATGGGATAACATCAGAATCCCCCCATCTCACCGTGCCAATTTACGTGCAACAAAATCTTTGCAAGAGGCAGATTTTCTTTTAAGAATATGAAAGTAATACATGAGAATTAAGTAAAATTGGTATAATTCATAAAAATGGAAAAATAAAGTCAAACAAATCACCCAGTTTGATCACCCAAAGACAATCACTGCTAACTCCTAATATATTTCTCTAGCCACCTTTTCCCTCCTGTGTATATATGTGTTTTAATATATTACACAAATAAATATATATTATATTTATTTTTAAAGTAAGCATTTTAAAAACCACAGTCTGTAAGGAGACCTGCTTTTATGTTCTGTTTGTTTTTTTCAATTTATGGAACATAATATTGACTCCAATAATTCAAACTGTCTCTATCTATCTATCTATTGATCATCTGTCTATCTAATCTGAATATCTAGAATTTTTTCCTCTTTTTTATTGAAGTATAGTTAATTTACAATGTTGTGTTGTGGTTTTCTTTTTGAAAGAAAAAGACAAAACTATATGTAGGCAATATACTTGAAAAACCAAAAAGAATTAACAGTGAAAAACTAATACAAAAAATAAGAGAACTTAACAGGTAACAGGATATAAAATTGATAAACAGAATCAAAAATTTTCATATATACCTAAAAAAACCCAGAAGATAAGAAAGACCCCATTTACAATAAAAAGATACTTAGGAATAAACAGGGAAATCTTTAAAATAGTCAAGGAGAAAAAAGCACACTTTAACAAATGAAAATAAAAACGATGTTTTTAGATTATTTCAGATTCATAAGGATGTCAATTTTCCCAAGTTAATGCATAAATTTAATGGGATCCTAATAAATTCTTTTTCAGATTCATTTCCATTATAGGTAAGTACAAGATATTGAGTCTAGTTCCCTGGGTTATACAGTAGGTCCTTGTTGTTTACCTATTTTATATAGAGCAGTATGTATACGTTAATCCCAAACTCCTAATTTATCTCCCTCCGCCTCCCACAAATATTTAGAACTTGAAAGCCTTTGCTTTCTTTTTTTCAAAGGTAAAAATAACAAAATGACTCAAATTGTAGAGTAGAAGATACATAAAATTTACTCATAACATTCACAGCATAGACAAACACCAGAGAGTGGATTCCACTATGGTTTCTGGTTCCCCACACTGAGGACTGGGGTGAGCTCTTGCCCGGGATGGGATGGGTGGGAACCCAGTGCTGTTCAGCTGTGGTTGGCGTCCTGTGTCTTCAGGCAGGCGCTGGCTTTCTCCTGGGAGTTCTGAGTTGCCCAGTACTGGAGCGTCTGGCTCAAGTTCTCAAACCTTCCAACTGATGTGAGCTCATTCTGAGTTTGTGCTTGGGTACTTGCTCCCAGTTCTTCTTTGGTGCAGTTGTTAGAGGAGCACTTAGCAGAAGATCTACCCTCCTATCAAATGTTTAAGTATACGGTACAGTGTTGTTAGTGATGAGCACTGAGGACTGTTCATCTCGTATACCTGAGACTTTGTACCTTTTGGCTGGTTCCTCCCGGTTTCCTCCTCCCTCCCCATAACCCCGGCCTCTGGCAACCCAACCCCCATTCCACTCTCCGCTCCTATGAGTCTGACCCTTAGATACCTCATATATGTGGGATCGTGTAAACATTGTCCTTCTGAGCCTGGTTTATTTCACGCAGTGTATCGTTTTCCGGGTTCATACGCTTATCTCCAAAGGCATCAGTTGTACGCATTAAACATGCACAGCTTTTTAAAAAAGAGTCGAATGTTCATCAGCCGATTTCCACGGGTGATGTGCTGCCTCTGTGAGTTCCCTGTCATCCGCAGTGCTTTTGTGTTGCTACAGTTCTGTTTCTCTCTGCCTCTCAGTCTTTGCTTCTTTCCAGGTCTTAGGTGACCGGAGCCTGTATTCTCCGTGTGGGGGGAAGGTAGGGGAGGGGGAGACAAGCTGCACCAGTGGAATCGGGCATTTAAAACGCCCAACTGAGAGCGACGTTCAGTTTGGGTTTCCATAGAGCACTGACCCATTCCTTTCAAACGGCCCCAGTGCTTCCTGTGTCTCACCAATAAACACCCCCCGGCCCCCCAAGATGCAGCAGTATAACCATTTCAGCTTCTGTCACAAGATGGCCAAGGCAGAGAGATTTTTTTTTTTGCATAGTTACGATCATATTGCCCGTAACTCTTTTTTCCCCCAAGATATTGTATTTTATTGGATCAACTCAAATTAAAATTTTTAGCATAAACAATAGGATATCAAACATATTTGGAACGTAAGAAGAACTGTGGCAATAGAAATAATAATATGCATGAATTGCCAAATGATAGCTCATTTAATCTTGACAACAATAGGTAGATACTATTATCATTAGCATTTTATAAGGAGGAAGTGAAACCTTAAAGAGGTTGAATAATTTTCACACACTCACACATCTAATAATAATAACTGGTAGCGTCAGGATTCAAATCCAAGACTGTCTGATGTCCAACCTCTTGGTGACAATGCTGTATTATGCCATGGTCATTTAAAAAAGACTTCTGAAACCGTTTTCTAAATTACTGTCCCAAAGGGTGCACCAATATAACCTCCCACCAGTCATGGATCAGAGAGCTCATTTACTGCCAAGAGGTAAGGTTTTTCAGGAGTTACTTTGAATAGTGGAAGAGAGCTGGCCCAGCGAGCTTCAAAGGTGTTTCAGATGAAAGGCACGGTTTGAAAGGGGATGTCAAGGAGACAGGGGACAATTGGCAGGCCTGGTGGCTGGAGGAGGTTTAGCTGGGGGAGCAGAGTGCCAGTAAGCACAGGGACAGAGCTTGGGGACGTCACAGAGTCTCCAGGTTCTACTCTGCTGGGTCCCACGTGCTTCCTGGGAATTCCTTCTCAGCCGCCAAGATCCTGCTCCAGTGCCCCCTCCTCTGTGAAGCTCTCTTGGGCTCCAAGGTAGAGGTAGGGGGATGACTCCTGCCGGTGTGCCCCATTAGACTCTGAAGGTTACCTGTATCCTGGTACTTACAACACAGGACCCCAGCACTGCCTGTGTTCCTAGAGCCCAGGAGCTTACCTAAGGCAGGGACTATCTTTTACTCACTTCTGCGTCCCTATCCCTTAGTGCGTTGCTCATGGTAGGGGTCGTTGGAGGTTGTGGGCAGGATGATGCCATCAGATGAGCCCTCTGTCACCTTGACCCGCTCCATCTTAGCGGCTGTGCCTGTCATCGTGCACACACAGCTTTCTCAGGGCAGGGACTTTGCAATATGCACTTGAACTTTCCTGCTCACATCTTCCCTGGCTTCTGGTCTCCGTGTCCTGCCTCTGCCCATGCTCACCTGTGGGCTCAGAGCTACCTCAGACCCCAGGGCACCTCCTGATTGTTGATTAAGTTGCTCGTTTGACAAATACTTGCCGAGCACCACCGAGGTGCCAGGCATTGTTCTAGGCACTAGAGGAGTGGTCGTGAGCCAGACACGCCCCGTCCCTGCTTCTGTAGAGCTCTCCTTCTCGTCGGGGTGGGAGCATGATCAGTCCTGGTGGTTTCCAGGGCAGCGAAGGGGGTTGGGATGAGGTGGCATGGCATGGTTATGAGACAGGCTGGGACCTGGGACCTGGGACCTGGGACCCGGGACCCTTTGCTGCAGGGCTTGCACCTGGACAAATGTCATCTCAAGCAACAAAATTCAAAGAAACTATAAGGGACTGAAAATAACTGCGTGCATGAGCAGTTGGGGCAAATTACGAAGAGCTAGAAGCAAAAGCAGGGCACTGCGCATGCCCCCTGCACACAACGTCACCAGAGGGGTGGGCGGACCACCTAATCCATCCTTCCTGCTGGACCGCTGGATATGTGTCCCTACTGTCACCCCAGGTAAGGACCCAGCTCATCCCCGCTGAGGGAGCTAGCAAGCGAGGGAACCTGTTGTTTGCGCTGGTTCCCACCTGCTGCAGCAGGGGCCCCAGTAAAGCCTTGCCTGAATTCCTTGTCTGGCCTCTGATCAGCTTCTGTTGATTAAGCAGGCCAAGAACCCTGGTCGGTAACAGTTAGGGGAGGTCTTACACTTAAGCTGAGGTCTGAATGACGAGGAGGCACCAATCCTGGAAAAAAACTGGAGAGCAGAGAGGGAACAGCCCATGCAAAGGGTCACCAAGCAGTAAAGACAGAAAGAAGAGCAATATAGATAAATCACAGGGCATGAGAAGAAAGGGTGTGGAAGACGAGGTTAGCAGAGCCCAGATGACTCGGGCGTCGTGGGTTAGAGGAAGAAGTTTGCATTTAATTCCAATGGTGACAGAAAGCCAGTGGGAAATTTTAAGTAGGAGAGGGTGTGATTAGACGTACATTAAAAAAAAAAAAAAAATCACTCTGCTTGTCGTGTGGAGAATGGGTAGCAGAAAGAAAGAGGAAGCTCCGGGGAGGTAGGTGAGGAAGGTCTTGCCCATGTCCTAGGCATGAGGTGCTGGTGGTCTGGCCCAGGTGGCCGCCATGGAGGAGATGGAGAGAGGTAGCTGGATTCCAGCCATGTCTTGACAGAGGAATTCTGGGTGCAAGGGCAATGCAGGACTCTACGATGGTTCTAAGGTATTCAGTCTGCATGTCCAGGTGAACTGTGGTGTCTTATAAAACACCGGGGGAGGAACTAAGATTTTTCTTTCTTTCTTTTTCCCCGGGAAAAGGGTAGGAAAGAGCTAGGAATCAGGAGTCCTCCCCTGTGTGCTAGACCCTCCAGGTCTGGGCTTCTGACTTGCTCTTTCCAGTCTGGTCCAGAGACCAGGCTCTTGTGTTTGAATCCTAGCCTAAGGAGCTCTGGGGTGCATGCTCCAGGTACATGCTCTGCTGGTATACACCTGTCTTTTTTGACCCCATCCCCATTTGTGCTCTCTCCTGGCTGCCACCCTACCTAGACTTCTTCCTTTTCTCTATAGCTTGCTCTGTTCCCACACCCTGTACTGCCCCTCCCAGCCTGCCCCTAGCTCCCAGTGTCTGGTCCATTCCACAAGGCAGAGTCTGCAGGTGATGGCCATAGCAGACCAGGTCTCCAGACAGAAATAGTCCTGGCTAACAGATGTAATACTCGTGATATGCCAGGTACGTATCTTGGTTCAACTAGTCATCACAACAGTCCTATTCAGTTGCTACTATTATTATCCCCGTGGAAGAGAGGTAAGTGAGGACAAGATTTATGTAACTTGCCTAAGATCACACAGATGCCAAGTAGGGGAGCTGGGATATGCGCTCAAGGTAGAACTACTAAGCTCTGATACCGAATCATAATTTGGTATCAGTGTGTCTGGCTGGTGTATCAGCCAACCCAACATGCTGAGGGGTCACTGGTGTTAAAACTGCTTAGCAGAGGCTGTTGCATTTTCTCTACCTTCTCAAATACCATTTCACCACGGATGATGGAAAACTAGAGAGGATCCAACAGAGAATCAGATTACTGGATGAACAATCCCTGTTGAGGCATTTATTCATTGGACACGTTTTTGTTGAGTGTCAACCACGTGCTGCCATGTGGGACAGTAACAAACAAGACGGCACGTTTCCCGCATGTATGGAATGTATGTTCTCCTTCCTATGATTCCACCTTCCATGGCACAGGCAAGCGCCCCCACTTTTCTGTCCCCCCACCTCAATTCAGGTGCTGGGAACTCCTCGTTTATGACGTTACCCATTCCGTAACTATCCTTCTGGGCTGTGCACGGTCTGTTCTACTCTCTGCTCCCTTTATAGGGTTTTTTCTCTAGTTTATTCCCTTCTACCCACAGTCACCAAACCCCCTCATTTCAGGCACCTCTTATCCTCTTCCCTGTGTGGGCAGCTACCAGCTATATATTATGGTGAACATCCGATATCCTGAGTAGAGGAGCAGAGGAAGGTAGGTGGGACCTCTTTCTAAAACTGTGGATCAGTGGAGGCCAGCGAGTCTGTAACCCAGTGAGCAGGCTGCAATAATTGGATGAAGAAATCAGGATTGGAGGATTGGAAAATCAAATAAAACTAAGATTATTGTGTAAAATGCCTGCTACAAGGTCCTGTAAACTTAAACTTGCTGGGTGTTGGTTGAATATCGGTGTTGAGCTCCCTAGCAGCCAAAATAAAAAGAGAAATCACAATTGGTTTGTAAGATTTTCATGGTCCATAGGTTGAAAACAAAATAATTTGTCAGTGGAACTCTTAATTTTCCTTCTACACAGAACAGAAAGAATTGACTCCTTTGTGTACTCACCCAGAGGACCCTGTCTGGTGTAGTGGGAAGTATCTTTAACAAAAATTATTAAAATGCACTAAAATGTGCTTGCTTTGTAAGTCATTTTGTATTCATGGGAAGTAGCCTTGGGAATGGCTATCTCTTCAAGGTCAGCCTCCACTTTCCTTTTTGCCTGGGTCTCCTTTGGCACCTAGAGTGGTCTTCTGTGCATAGTAGGTTCTCTGTCAATGCAATCGCCTGATTTACCCTTAATTGGGTGCCTACAGAATCCCACTGCCCTGTGTCTTGTACCCCATTGTATCTAAGAAACATCCTCTGACTTAAAAATTGCTGGTGGGAAGTAACTGAGAGGAAGAATAATTACTGAGGAAAATAGAAGCAGTGCTTCCTAAACTTATGGGCATTCTGACAGAGATATCTTTGAGGAAGTAAGAATTACCATAAATCCCAAGGGTGAACCATAGCACTAGATGTAGAAACAAAGAAGCCAAGAGTCAGCAGAAACCTTCTGCAGTTTGCGCACTCTGATTTCTGGAAGACAAAAGGCTGCCATCAAGTCAGCTTTAAGGGTCAGCTAGTTGCCCCCTTTCTATCCCGCTTCTCCCAAACCCCATCCTGCCATGTGCAGAATGTGAGGCGGGATCTTCCTGAGGGTGTTCCAGAGTAGAAGCTGCTCATCTCCAAGAGTGATTAACATCCCCATTAGTTACTTCTGACTGCTTGGCTGGAAAGGGGAAGATTTTTTTTTCAGAATTGTAGCACCGGAAGTGCACAAACAAGCCAGATCAGGTTGGCTGTTGGGGGGGCACTTAGCTCCTGCTGCATGCAGAGGGGATCCATTGGAGCAATGCCCCGGGGCCCTCTCTCTCTCTCACCTCCCTTATTCTTCCTCTCGGAGAGCAGAGACTCGCCTGATCGGTTAGTTTGGAGAAGGAACTGGGCATCCCTGACTTGGCCCCTTCCTGTTTTTCTCTTCGTTCTCCCCGCCTGCAGAAAGCAAGCCCTCTCTACTCCTCCATGCTGTAGGGTTTTTTCGGGGACAGGCTCCATGGGGGAGCCTACAGGGGTTCAGCACTGTTTGTGACTAGGGAGGCAAGTCTGCCCAGTTCTGCGGTGCGGCATCAGGAAGCCAGTTGTTGCCATTCCCTTAAGCCTTGTTGTCTAACAGCCATATCAGTGGTGAAAGTGACATTGCAAATCCTCCCTGCCTGTCTCCTTGGCTTATTTCGCCTTTGGTCTCGTACCAGAGTAAGGAAGGGGTGTCCTGGATTTGGACCCCGTCAACCCAAACATTGAGCATAACAGAGTTCATAGGAGGACTGAGGATGGCTGGTGGGTCTCCTCAGAGTATAAGGAGGGGCCATCCACAAACTGCTGTTGCTGAAAGCAGGTGGTAGGTATTGGTGGAAGCCCAGGTCTCCAGGTGAGGGTTTAGAAGCAAGCAGGGCAGGAAAACCAGGTGGGGAACCTGTAAATGACATGTGTATATTTGTCTGTTCAGCATCCTCCCCCCCTCTTCTGGTAACTGTGCCCAACTTCCATTGGGAAGCTACTTGTCATGTGGGGTTCCTCCTACCTTTCTCTAAGGGTGGGTATCAGGCCAATGAATTACAATTTGGGGACATTTATGGAACTGTTGGGAAGGAGAAACTCTGCATTGGGACTGGTAGGTTGGAAGGATGCAAGTCTGAGGTCACCGGTGGACATCTTGCCACCAAGGGGGAGATGAATACATCATATGTACATATATACAAATACATAAACATCATATATACATATATAAACATACATATCCACACATACATATACATCAGATACATCAATATGAAACCAACACAGAGGAAAGCAGGGGCAAGAGGTAGCTACTGCACCTGTATCCAGCTATGCCAGAAGCTAGCCACCTGCACTTCTTAACTGAAGATACATTCCCTCTTTACTTAAACCTGTTTAAATCAGTTTTTTCCCACTAAAACTAAAATAATAACAATTAATAAATAAATCAAACAAGGGTTATGATTTGTTTGGAAGGAAGTGGAAGCCGTGCATTTGTTCTTTCTCTCAACTGCATAAATATTCAGTGAGCAGTTGCAATGAGCCAGGTTCTGTGCTGGGTCCTGGCAATACAGAGATGAATACAGCACCATCCCTGACCTTAGAGGCTCAGGTTAGCTGGAGAGAGACAGGTGAGCAAGTGACCATAATGTGATATAGTACATAAGCTAGGAGAGGCATGTGGAGAGTGCCATGCTAGCCCAGGGCAATGGAGGGAACCATTCCTGAGAGGGAACAGTGGATTGGCACTTAAGGATGAACAGGATTTAGAAAAGTAGAGAATGAAGTGGTATCCATGACAACATGGAGATGAGAGGTCAGGATGAGGCAGGAGGCTAGTATGTAATAACAATGAAGAGGAGGATAAGTATTATATCTAGTTCACATTTAATGAGTGCTTATTATACACAAGGCATTATTCCTAGTACATTAAAATTTTTTATTTTTTAGGCTGCACCGTGAGGTATGTGAGATCTTAATTCTCTGGCCAGGGATTGAACCCGTGCCCCCTGCACTGGGAGAGTGAAGTCCCAACCACTGGACTGCCAGGGAAGTCCCATACTCCTAGTACTTTAAATACACAGTCTCATTTAATCCTCCTTATGATTCCATGCAGTAGGTGTCTGTTTTATAGGTAAGAAAGTTAAGGAACTTGCTAGAAGCTAGTTCCCAGGGCTGCTGGGATATAAGGTAAAATGTATGGAGTGAGGGTAGATGAAATTCTTGTGACTTTGAGTAAGACCCAGATTGCGAATGGTTTTGAATATAATGCAAAGGGTTTAATGAAGAGAGCAGAAGGGCATTGCAATTTGCTGAGTGCCCACTGTATGCCAGGCAAATACCTGATCTCATCAAATCCTTATAATTCCCCTACTTAATGAACATTATAAGCCACAGTCTTACTAACAAAACTCAGATATATTTCTGTTTCCCTTAAATCGTTCTACTAGTAAGTGGCAAAAGGAAAAAAAAACCCTTCCCCTTTACCTATTTTCTATCTAATGTATTCTTCCCTACTCTTTCTTTATGACAGTTATTTTATTTTTTTATTGAAGTATAGTTGAGTTACAATGTTGTGTTAGTTTTAGGTGTGTGTGTGTGTGTATATGTATATATATATTTATTTATTTATTCTTTTTCAGTTTCTTTTCCATTATAGGCTATTACAATATACTGAATATAGTTCCCTGTGCTATGCAGTAGGTCCTTGTTTTTTTAATCTATTTTATATATAGTAGTGTGTATATGTTACTCTCACACTCCTAATTTATCCCGCCCCCCTTCCACTTTGTTAACCATAAGATTGTTTTTTATGTCTGTGAGTCTGTTTTGTCAATAAGTTCATTGGTATCTTTTTTTTTAGATTCCACAAATAAGTGATATATGATATTTGCCTTTCTCTGTCTGACTTACTTCACTTAGTATGATAATCTCTAGGTCCATCCATGTTGCTGCAAATGGCATTATTTCATTCTTTTTTATGGCTGAGTAGTATTCCATTGTATATATGTGCCACATCTTCTTTATCCATTCATCCTGTCGGTGGACATTTAGGTTGCTTCCGTGTCTTGGCTACTGTAAATAGTGCTGCTGTGAACATTGGGGAGTATGTATCCCTTCTATTTAGAGCTTTTGTCTTTTGGGGATATATGCCCAGGAGTGAGATTGCTGGATCATATGGTAACTCTGGTTTTAGATTTTTAAGGAACCTCTATACTGTTCCCCATAGTGGCTGCACCAACTTACATTCGCACCAACAATATAGGAAAGTTGCCTTTTCTCCACACACTCTCCAGCATTTATTATTTGTAGACTTTTTGATGATGGCCATTCTGACAGGTGTGAGGTGATACCTTATTGTAATTTTGATTTTTGATATTAGAGAAATGCATTTCTCTAATGATTAGCGATGTTGAGCATCTTTTCATGTGCCTTTGGCCATCTGTATGTATGACAATTATTTTTAACCCTTTTTTCCCTTCTGATCATCCAATGAAAACTGTCAGTCCTGATGTACATGGAAATATACACAAATGAAATTTTGCTCGTGGTTTATTTCACTGCATGGGAATTTTATTTCCTTCATATGGACAGACTATAAAAACAATATTTTAAAAGAATTGTTTCTTAGTTTTTTACTTGCAAAATATTAATGGCCACTTCCTTTAAAAAAGCAATAAATCCAAATTTTGCAAATGGATAAAAGATGTACATTTAAATTCTGCTGAAATGTAAATTTCAGCAAGAAACCTGCAGTTATTTGACTAAATAAGAAATTAAAATTTTGGAGCTGTCTTTGCATGACAACATCTCTTTTGCTATCTAATCAATTTCATCATTGTTTTATTGGCATCAGGTCCCCCATACCATGGCTCTCAAAGGTAAGTAACAAATCACATCGTCAGTCCCAGAGCTCGCTTTGCTAGACACGGTCAGATATATGTCAGGGAGCCCCAGAATTCCCTAAGACTCTTTGAGTTTAATTTGTTCTGTATAATCCCCTTTGTCCTAGAGTTAATGAGCTCGGTTTTGGCAAGTTCTGTGCATTCTTCATGTTGTCTGTGTCAGCAAGGTGAGGATGTGACTCCAGTTCAATTGTAAGGTTGTCTACACCACAGTAAATGTCAAAAGAATTCTGCCCCATATCCAGGGGTCTACAGGTTTCTGCTTGCGGAGCAACTGACAAGGTGTTGTCACTGTGGACAACAGTCTACAAAAGCATTTCTTCTGAACTGGAAAACTGGATAATTTTCCACTTGTCTTCCAAAACAGTGAAAATGGCTGAAAAGCTTGGTCCTTTTCAGCAGCAAACATAATGGTGAATGCTGGGTTTAAATTCTAGTTGTTGCCTTATCCAACTTGCTAAAAATGTCCAGCAAGAATTTATCCCTGTCAGATTATTCTGAGAAGGGGTCATATTTAGTCTGTTAGAAGTTCAGTCAGGTGTTTTAAGATTTGTTCTCTAAAAGCTGGTAAACCTCTCTAGAGAAGGGCTTCAGAGTCTGCTTCTGTTTCTTGTCCTGTTTTTTTTTTTAATCCCATACTCCCAATTTATCCCTCCCTTCTCTTCTCCTTTGGTAACCGTGTTTATTTTCTATGTCTGTGAGTCTATTTCTGTTTTGTAAATAAGTTCATCTGTGTCTTTTTTTAGATTCCACATATAAGTGATATTGTATAATATTTGTCTTTCTCTGTCTGACTTACTTCACTTAGTATGATAATCTCTAGGTCCATATGTTGCTGCAAATGGCATTGTTTCATTCTTTTTTATGGCTGAGTAGTATTCCATTCTCTCTCTCTCTCTCTCTCTCTCTCTCTCTCTATCTATCTATCTATCTATCTATATACCGCATCTTCTTTATTCATTCATCTGTTGATGGATACTTAGGTTGCTTCCAGGTCTTGGCTGTTGTAAATAGTGCCGCTTGAACATTGGGGTGAATGTATCTTTTTGAATTAGAGCGTTCTGGTTGCATCATATGCAAATATTTTCTCCCAGTCTGTAGGATGTCTCTGCTCCGTTTCTTGACAAAACATGTCGGGAAGGTGGCTCAAGGCAAGGCCTGCAGGACCTTCTCTGAGGCTGACTGACTGGGTCTGACACTCAAGCACAGCAATGCAGCGATGTCATTTGCCGCTTCTTTTTCACTGTATCAGTTCCCCGTTGCTGTGTGACAAACCTCGCCACAATTTAGTGGCTTCAACAACAGCCGTTTGTTTGGCTCATGATTTTGTAGGTTGGCAGTTTGGGAGGGGCTCGCTGGTGGTTCTTCTGGTCCGGACTGGGCTCTGTTCACGTCTCCCAGGCTCATTCATGCTTTTGCATTCATGGGAGGTGGGTTGGCAAGACCAGCTGTTTTGAGATGGCCAGGCTGAGGGATGTCTGAACCCTCTCTCTGCATGCTCTCTTACTCATCAGCAGACGAGCCTGAGCTTGTTCACATGGTGCCTGGGTTCCAAGAAAAGCCAGAGAGCAAGCCTGTGAGAACAAGCCCAAGTTTCTTTTCAAGTTTTTGTGTGTCACCTTTGCTCCTGTCCTACTGATCAAAGCCAAGTCACATGGTCAGTGCAAATTCAAGTCATGAACCAAAAATCCAAGGATCAGTGAGAGGAGCTACCTTGTAAGGATGTAGATACAGAGCGGAGAAGAACTCATGGACATCTTTCCAATTTACCACATTCACAAAGCACAAAATAAGCTCTTTTAGGGTTTAAAGGGACCAATAAATTATACTCTTTCTCCCACGCCTGCGTTTACAACCAGCTGAGAGAAGTAAATGGGATTCAAATTGGGCAGATCAAACACCAGCCTTTATTACTGGTGAAATTAGAATGAAGGCATGGCTTGCTTTGTAGTCTGTAGTTCAAAACTTCTACAACTCCTACAACCCCCTGGAATTAAAGTAACCGTCTGGAATAGAGAGGTCCCCCTGCAGGAACTTAAAAAATGTGTGTGTTTTGTGGAGGTGGGTGGTCAGACAGAAAGAAACTAAAGGAAGTGACTTGGTAGAGACACTTTATCCTCTGCTCTGTAGAGAAAAGTGGACCAGTGGGTGCTAGACACTTCCTCTCCCATCAAGGAGATAAAGAAAAATGTGGAAGGAGGGGGCCAAAGTGACTATTTTATGAGCCTAGGTGGGAGTGCTGTGAAAGGGAGAAAAATGGTTCCCCTTAACCCAGATGTGTTTCCAAGCAATGAAGGTGTTCTTTTTGTGCCCTGAGAACCATCTTTTCCCTCTTAAGTGAAATTTTGCTTGACAATGAAACTATTCCTCATTTTGAAGATGTGCATGGCCAGTGAAGTTTCCCAATGGGACTGGCAAAGTAGGACTCCTTCTTTGACAGAGTAAGTGAAAATAGATGAAAACCAAGAATTGGCTGCATTGAAAGACATCAGTAGTTACATCCTGTTGCAGGTTGAAGGGAAATGCCATGACCTGCCAATTCCATGGCCTGCTTCTAAGTCCTGGAGGGAATGTAATGTTTTGGGAATGGTGCCATTTGATGAAGGGGCTGCTTCTATTTCTTTTCCAATTCTCTAAGACCCAAAGAAGCTAAACTGTGGTGTCACAATGAACTTGTCTGTGCAGCTAAGTTTTCCCCTCGGCAATGCCAGGAGCAAATGTTGGGGGGTGAATTTTCATAGTCACAACAGTCCTCAAAACTCAGGTTCGTAAACAATGTTAACTGCTTTATTTCTATATAAAAGAGAGTCTTAGCTTTCATGTCCCTAACTCCAGGAATAGTGGGGAACTTAATCTTGCAAAACCAAGTAGGCTTAGCCAAGTCTTGTTTAGAATTCAGTCTCTTTGGGATAAATATACAAAGAATTCTGGATGCCTGCCTTCTCCTTTTTCTTTTGCTTTTCCTCAGAGGAGAGGCATCAGAAGAACATGGGCATCTGGTCCATGGTCATCCTCTGACCTGTGATGAAATAACTAAGTTGGTCCTTGTCAACATGTGTTGACATTTGCTTCTGTGGTCCTATCTGGCCTCCTGTTGACAGGTCATGATTTTGTGACCTCCTTGTCCCGACCTCAAGCACTTTTGGGTCAGATACCCTCTCTCAGCACTTCTGCTCTCCCCTTGATGGCTTTGAAACTCTTGGGATCCTTCCTCCCGTCACACTGGAGTGCACAGGGTCCCACTCTATGAGGCCACTCTGGGCCCATCCAGAAAGATTCTTCCCTCCATCATTGCTAAATTACCAATGATGGTACACTTGTTGGAAACAGCTTCTCTGAAAGGCTTGCAGATTCTCCAGGGGACACTGGAAGGGAAAGCATAGGTCTGCTGTGCTCTGAGATCTCCCCAAATCATTTGGAGTTTCTGTGAAACCTCCCTCCTTCCCATCTTTCAGCCACTAGAAAGGGCAGGAAGTATGGTCCCTTCCTCTGAGATTTACCTCCAAATATATCTAATTCTCTCACTCCCCTCTCCCAAATTTCTGGTAGATTATCTCCTCCTCTTAGCCCAGTCTTCTTTCTCTTTTATTTAATGCCTCTACTTTGCTTTGTTCAGGGCTCAGCTCTTGATTTTTTCCCTCTCAAGGCTTTGAAGATGGCCGGGACTATTATGGCTGTAAAGCAAGCATTCTGAAAACCAACTGAGCTTTGGTTTTAGGTTATATCTCCCTCCCGTGGCGAGGCAGGGGGTAGAGAAAGCTTTTACTGCTGGTTGACGTGGTAGAGTGTGGAGGGTGAAATTCAGAAATACAGGGGAAACTTTCTCAGTTAATGTCACAGAATATTATCCTCCTCTAGCACCTTCTACATCTTCCAGATAAGGTTTCTGTGTTGGGAAAATCCAAAGTTTCTTAACAGTGCAGATTTTTCCAAGTTCAACATGATTTTCACAAAAGATCCACCTAGAGGCAGTGGTAAGTCTACATAGGTGCTCTTGGGAAAGAGAAAAATGCTGGCAGTGCCGGGGCTGGGAGGCAGGTCACCAAAGAGGACAGAAGAGCTGGTGTGGACACAGGTGTGGAGATGGTGCCTCCGCTTATTGGTTGAAGAGAGCAGAAGGCTGTTCTCGGCTGCACAGACACCTTGAGCACCCATGTTAGCTCCATTGGTAGTTCCACAATGTATCACCCATCAGGAAATTTTTCTCTCACCAATAATGGAACATAAAACTTCTCCCCTCCAAAGAATAAGGAGTCTGGTGGCAGCGGGGAGGTCCCATAGCCCAACGCCACAGTGCTCTAAGGTCTGTGAAGATAGATGTGCATCTCGATTTACCCCCTTCCAGCTGCGTGACCTTGGGCAAGTTACTCAATCTCTCTAGTCCTCAGTTTTCAGATCTGAAAAATGTGAAGAATGATAACGCATGGGTTTGTTAAGATAATGAAGTGAACTATGGTATGCAAAGTCCTTGGCAGAATGCCTGGTACGTAATAAGTGCTTGATAAAGGTTAACCATTATTCTTGTATCATTTTTAATTTTCATTGTCGTTGCTGTTGTGCTTCAGGAGGATGCTGTAGAGATTTTTGCTTTGGGTCTATTTTGGTTTTTTTGCCAGTGACTCACACTGTTCAGTGTTAGACTAAGGGTGGATAAGGGTCAGGTACCACTTCAGTCAGGTTGGCTGTGAGTGTTTCTGGGTAAGGTAACAGTCACACAAAAGGGCAGCTACATTGGAACCACACCACAGAAGTATGAGCAAAGAATGTGTGAGCTGTGATGACATGTTCAAGTTCAAGCTAAGCTAAGACTGATGTAGACCAGCCGTGTTAGAATCATAATGGCAGTTATGTTTTCTTCTTTCCTATCATTGAGGTCCTATTCTAGATACCATAAAATGGTGACCACAGTGATAGCACTTGTTAGAAGTGGAATGGTACCTTAATAATATCATTTGACATGAAAATGCCTTTCCAGATAGGTAATTTACAATGTAGTATAGGAAAAAATTTATGCCGTGTTTTCAGATAACTTGGAACCATCCATGTAACCCCAGGGTCTATAGGTTGCATATTAAGAATTTCTTTCATTGTGTAAAAAGGAAAAATCAAAATGGAGCTGGTATTGCTAAGAGAGCTCTCTGAAATAGAGCCGGGGGGCCATTGAGGAAGTGTGACTTATGCACATCTCAGCCTGGATGCAATCTGAACTTTAACCACTTCTTTCTTAATGTAGGCATCCAGAACATCTGCCCAACGTTCCAGAAACTCAACATACTTACGGCACGCTTACCCTAAAATAACTCGTGACAGCCTGCCCCTTAAGGGCCGATATTTCCTTTCTTGCATCAAGGTCAATCATAATTCTTGAACAACCTTGTGGTTTTACCTTTATAAGCCCCTAACTCTTTCTGTTCTTGGAACTCTTTCAGTTTTACCCAAATCTGTGTCTCCTGAATTGCAGTTCTTAAGACTCCCCAATAAAGCGCTTTGTTCTTTGCAGCCTTGATACTGGTGATTGATTGAGAGCTGGTCTCTTTTTTTTTTTTTAACATCTTCATTGTAGTATAATTGCTTATACAATGGTGTGTTAGTTTCTGCTTTATAACAAAGTGAATCAGTTATACATATACATATGTCCCCATATCTCTTCCCTCTTGCATCTCCCTCCCTCCCACCCTCCTTATCCCACCCCTCCAGGCGGTCACAAAGCACCGAGCTGATCTCCCTGTGCTATGCGGCTGCTTCCCACTAGCTATCTACCTTACGTTTGGTAGTGTATATATATCCATGCCTCTCTCTCGCTTTGTCACAGCTCACCCTTCCTCCTCCCCATATCCTCAAGTCCGTTCTCTAGTAGGTCTGTGTCTTTATTCCTGTCTTACCCCTAGGTTCTTCATGACATTTTTTTTCTTAAATTCCATATATATGTGTTAGCATACGGTATTTGTTTTTCTCTTTCTGACTTACTTCACTCTGTATGACAGTCTCTAGGTCCATCCACCTCACTACAAATAACTCAGTTTTGCACCTTTTTGTGGCTGAGTAATATTCCATTGTATATATGTGCCACATCTTCTTTATCCATTCATCTGTTGATGGGCACTTACGTTGCTTCCACGTCCTGGCTATTGTAAATAGAGCTGCAATGAACATTTTGGTACATGACTCTTTTTGAATTATGGTTTTCTCAGGGTATATGCCCAGTAGTGGGATTCCTGTGTCATATGGTAGTTCTATTTTTAGTTTTTTAAGGAACCTCCATACTGTTCTCCATAGTGGCTGTATCAATTTACATTCCCACCAACAGTGCAAGAGGGTTGCCTTTTCTCCACACCCTCTTCAGCATTAATTGTTTGTAGATTTTTTCATGATGGCCATTCTGACTGGTGTGAGATGATATCTCATTGTAGTTTTGATTTGCATTTCTCTAATGATTAATGATGTTAAGTATTCTTTCATGTGTTTGTTGGCAATCTGTGTATCTTCTTTGGAGAAATGTCTATTTAGGTCTTCTGCCCATTTTTGGATTGGTTTGTTTGTTTTTTTGATATTGAGCTTCATGAGTTGCAGGATACAAAATTAATGCACAGAAATCTCTTGCATTCCTATACACTAATGATGAAAAATCTGAAAGTGAAATTAAGAAAACACTCCCATTTACCATTGCAACAAAAAGAATAAAATATCTAGGAATAAACCTACCTAAGGAGACAAAAGACCTGTATGCAGAAAATTATAAGACACTGATGGAAGAAATTAAAGATGATACAAATAGATGGAGAGATATACCATGTTCTTGGATTGGAAGAATCAACATTGTGAAAATGACTCTACTACCCAAAGCAATCTACAGATTCAATGCAATCCCTATCAAACTACCAATGACATTTTTCACAGAACTAGAACAAAAAATTTCACAATTTGTATGGAAACACAAAACACCCCGAATAGCCAAAGCAATCTTGAGAAAGAAAAACAGAACTGGAGGAATCAGGTTCCCTGACTTCAGACTATACTACAAAGCTACAGTAATCAAGCCAGTATGGTACTGGCACAAAAACAGAAATATAGATCAATGGAACAGGATAGAAAGCCCAGAGATAGACCCACGCACATATGGTCACCTTATCTTTGATAAAGGAGGCAAGAATCTACAGTGGAGAAAAGACACCATCTTCAATAAGTGGTGCTGGGAAAACTGGACAGCTACATGTAAAAGAATGAAATTAGAACAGTCCCTAACACCATACACAAAAATAAACTCAAAACGGATTAAAGACCTAAATGTAAGGCCAGACACCATCCAACTCTTAGAGGAAAACATAGGCAGAACACTCTATGACATAAATCACAGCAAGATCCTTTTTGACCCACCTCCCACCTTTATCTCCTAAATGGGAATAAAAACAAAAATAAACAAATGGGACCTAATGAAACTTAAAAGCTTTTGCACAGCAATGGAAACCATAAACAAGACAAAAAGACAACCCTCTGAATGGGAGAAAATATTTGCAAATGAAGCAACTGACAAAGGATTAATCTCCAAAACAGACAGCTGGTCTCTTTAAGTGCCAACAGTCTGAGCCATCTGTCCATCACCTAGATCACCCAGCCCAGGCATGTACACATAGTAGGTGTATAACAGATGTATAATAGGTGCATAGTAAGCGCTTATTCAATTGAACTGAAAAGTCTTCAAGACTCAATGATTTCCAGTTGTAATGGTGAACAAGAAGCACTGGAACCCATGCTTCAAGTGTTTCCCTCTCGGATCTGATGAGACGGGTAACTGTCTTGGACATACCAAACTGAAGGTTTATTACTGAAGTATCAGTCCGTACAGAGCTCTGCCAGAGGGATGAGATGAGCAAGCTCAGGAAATGAAGCCAAAGATGGGAAAATGGGAAGGTGACCAGGTGGTACATCAAGATAAAGGAGCGAGGCTAAAGTCAGGGGTTTGGAGAAAGGGAGGGAGTCGGGGTGAAAGGTGAGGGAAACAGAACAATTCAGGCTGGAGTTGAGAACCTTCATCATGTTCTGGGAAATGTATCACCTGCCTCTGAATGAAGCCCACTGGGAGGAACAGGTGTGATGGAAGGAAAATGGAGCTATTCACTTCCCTCTTGATAAACAGATAATTTTAGACAGTCTGGTGGTAATAAAAAACTTTCACGGGTGAGATGCAGCTCCTTCAACTAAAAAGACATTCCTGCTGACTCAGAGCAGCTACTTAGGATCTCCATGGGCATATTTTGTTGTAAAACTCTAGAGAAAGCCAGGGACTGTTCCCCAGGTCAGTGCTTGGACGAGCAGAAACAAAGGGTCCATCTGTAGGATCCGCTGCACTGTGCAATTAGGACCTGCTGAGAAATGGCAGGTGAGGTCAGAAGAACACATGTAGCTAAGAAAATGCACCCTGACATGGAGTTTTTATTACAAACAAATATAGTACATGTCAGGGATGCGTCTGGGGAGGGGAAGGATCATTGTGAGGTCCAAATTCATAGGCAGAAGCCTTTGCCTGTGGGTGCCCTCCTCACCCTGTTTGGGAGCAGCTCCCAGGAAGCAGGGATGAGTCGTTCCTTTCAGCCTCCCCTTCCACCACCCTGACTGCCCTCTGTGCATCCCCTGGAGTCTAAATCAAGTCCCAGCTCCATGCTCAGCAGAGTTGCCCACTGGTTTGACTTAATTCTGTGATTCACCTTCTAGTGAAGGGAATTTCTTTGATAAGCCCATCAAGACTGAAAACTTAAACCTCCAAAACTTTCTTAGTAAAAAGCTTAAGATTTCTCCCAAACTTGCCTGACAGATGCAAACTGCTCCCAGCAACCAGGGTAGATGGCCTTGAGCCCACTGTTGCAGTGAGACCCCCAACCCTCAGAGCATGGCTCCAGGGCCGTGGATGTTAGAAGTTCCAGCAGAGACATTCTCCAAATACAGTCTGAGGCATTCTCCACTGGTGTTGCCCACCAGGCGCCCATCTCTGGGGCTGCTTAGGAGTCAGGTGGGCCGAATTGGAAAGATCTGCCTCTGCTCCTTGCCAGCTGTGTGACATCAGGCAACTTACCTGCTCTCTGTGACCCGGCTTCTCATCTGTAAAATAGAGATTATAATACGCACATCCAAGAGCGATGGGGGTTCCAAACAGGATGATGCATGCAAAGCCCTTAAAGGAGTGCCTTGTTCTGGGCAGCACGCATACATGCGTTTGTGGTTGTTTTCGTAGATGTTTAAATTGCCACCTACTTGCCTGTCTCCTGTCATTTGCTTCTGAGCTGGGTCTCTGATGGAGAAAGACTTGGCCGAGATCCCCTAAAATCCATTACCACCCCAATATGGCAGAGGACCGTTGAGCCAGTGGCTGCCATTGCTTTCTCGCTGGGTGTTGGCCTCAGAGTACTGGGGTGAGCTGCGCAGGATCAGGTGTGAGTGGTGAGG
This sequence comes from Globicephala melas, assembly GCF_963455315.2. Taxonomy (NCBI): domain Eukaryota; kingdom Metazoa; phylum Chordata; class Mammalia; order Artiodactyla; family Delphinidae; genus Globicephala; species Globicephala melas. The sequence goes on from NC_083323.1 coordinate 12,574,203, forward strand.
CCCTGAACCTGCTTTTGTTAGAGGGCAGAGCGGGCTATTCTGGGGGCTAAGATTTGCCTCTTTCCCCTGGACTCCTAGTTTTTCTAGTTTGTCCTTCAAGGATGGGAGGTGCTGGTCATGTTTCTCCTTAGTTCCTCTCTCCTTGAGAGAGTAGCTCCAAGAGGGTAAAACAATCCCCAAAGCCACAACAAGGAGAATATTCCAGCAAAAGAGGAGCTTTCAGGCTCTCTTGAATCCCCACCCAGAGCTCCATTCTCCAGCGCTGGGTCTAATCCTGTCCTTCCTCCTGGTCTCATATCTGACCAATACACTGAGTGTACCTGTAGGCAGAGGTCCCTCACCCTGGCTGCCCTTGGAAATCACTTTGGGAGCCTTAAGAAGATACTATGTGAGCCTCACCCTGGATCAATCAAGTAGGAGGCTCTGGGAGTTGGCTAGGGGAACCTGTATTTCAAAGATCTTTCTAGGTGACTCCAGTTCCCAGCCACAGTCAAGAGGCTCAGGGTTGGAGAGTGTGCAGACTCTGAGTCCATTCTCTGCTCCCTGACTGCAGCTTATTTCCAGCTTGGGCCTGTGATCAGCCTGCCTGACACACCTCTGTGCCCTGTCTTGACTGTGCAGGTTTCAGGGGACCCCGCAGGGGCTCTTGCCATGGTTTAGCTCCAAGGCTCTAAACATAGAGGGACTAAATCTGGCTGTCACTGATCTCAGTTTCAAAATCTCTGCAACATTTGCATGCTTGGCTATTGTTTAAGGTTTACACGTAAAAGAACAATTGTGCTCCGTGTCTCTTCCTCCCTGCTGCTTGCATTCTGATCCTATTTGTTTTTTCTTGGTTTGATAAATAAAATCTCAGTGTTGGAGAGGGGATGACAAGCAGCTTATCCCCCTTTGGTGATAACGATGACAATCATGCCTGCCATTTATTCAGCCCTAACTACACATCAGGCATCATTTCGGGCGCTTTGATTCCATTAACTAATTTATTTCTCCTAATAACCCTATGAGGTTGGGCCTTTTGTTATTCTCATTTTAGAGCTGAGAAAATGGAGGTCACTCAGTGGGTATGTGGTTGAGGCTGGAGCCCTGTCTTTTTCTGTGGACCTTGAGCCAGTGTTCTTCATCATTGCTATGAACTTACTGAATAGAAGGGAGGCAGCTCTTGTTCCTGAACTGTGGTCTCACTGCCCTAGGAGGCTGCAGGGTTTCCCTCGGTGCCCATGGCATGCGCATTCCTCATGAAGCAGTCCTCAAGTCTCCTTACCCATCTGCCGAAGTGGGATAGGATCCTGAGATGGGTGGAGCAGTAAGAACAGAGCCCCTCCTTGGCTTTACCCTCATCAGAAGAGGTGAGCACCCTCACTCTGGCCGGGACCCTGCCCAGGCCAGCTGCAAGACTTGAGAAGGACTTCTCAGGCTTGAACTCCACATGGAAACCTGTCTCTTCCCCTGGGATGATTTTTCCCCAGGAAGGGTCAGCATTTGAGCAATTTGGATATTTCCCTGAGAAGCAGAAAGACAATCCAGTTCTGGCAGTTCCATTTCTCCAGGCATTGCCTGGACCCAGTGCCTCCACCCTAAAGGAGCTGTTTAATCTGAGGTCAGCTCCCGCCACATCCAGAGCTGGGTGACATTAAGGTTCAAACTCATTCAGCACCAGGGCATGCTATTTTTTCCATCCTTCACCAGGGCCCTAATATGAATTACTTTTTGGGAAAAAAACCATTTGCAGACCTGGCCTTTCAAATGCCAATGTGTTTGCTTATCAGATTGACTGGAAGGGGGCATGCTAGCTTTTTGGCATAAGTTTTCCTAGGGAAAAATGAGCTGCATGACTACTGGAAAATTAAAAAAAATTAAGTAAATAGGCAAAAAGCCATGCACTAATCAGTAAATCCAGAAACTTCCACAGAGTTCTTGTGGACTCTTCTACTTAACCAGACCTTGTCCACTGAAATGCATTTGCTGATAATTGTGAAAGACAGCTATAAGTTTTGCCTGCCTGATCAACATTATGGCTTCTGGTTACAGCACCCAGATTTTATTGTGGGAAATGTTCTCTTGTCTCTTGAAGGCAGTCTTGGTAGGGCTGTCGGTCAATATGCCCCAACCCCAGCCAAGGGGTGGGCATGAGACAAGACTCAAGCTCAGCCAATCAAATACTCTCTCTCCCTGGAATTTGAATCTTAACACAAAAACAACACGGTGGCATCCATTCATTCCAACAGTTGCCGAAAGAGAACATCCATTTGTTCCTGACTCTCAGATCCCCAGAGTTGTCCTAGTTTCTCTTCTTTCTAAGACCCCTTTCTCCAGCTTTTCATCTGACTCTGGGAGTTATCCATACTGTGACAGTAATTCATTTTTGTGGAAGTGAGAGTTGCTGTTTGTTGCTCACAACCAGAGGCCCAGTGGCCACTGTGATCCTCACCATGGAAACGTTGTCGGTGACACCCTCTGTAGGAAGTGGCTGTCTATTGTACAGTGGGGTCAAAGTTACTGGATATGCCCTTGTCTGTTTTTAACTGAAACTGTTCTTGCCTCGTGCCTTGGTCTGAAGGCAGCTAGCCTAGGATAGAGATGGCTACTCTAGGATAGAGTGGAACAGGTAGAGTTCATCCTCCAGCCCCACAGGAGATGACCCAGTGGGCTCAGTCAAGCAGGTAGAATTGTAATTAGGTAAGTCAGTCTGACTGGCTTCTTCTGAATTTGGAAGAGGGAATATGTAAAAGAGTGACCCTGTGATAACAGGAGGACACAGCAGTGGGCACACAGGGAGAAGCAGAGCTCTGACACTGTCCTTCTCATTGCTCTTTTGATCTTCTGGGACAAGGCCTAAAGTGAGGACACGCCCCCTGCTTAATTCCTGCTTCTCTTGCAGATCTCATCTTAAATGTCACCTCTTCAGAGAAGTCTTCCCTGACTGCCCCCTCAAAAGTTGTCATTCCTAACCACCTTATATGATGCTTGTTCTCTGCAAACACTACCCATGTTTTCTTGCTTATGTATTTGTTAGTTAATAATACCCCCAAACCACCTCTAGGATGTAAGCTCCTTGAAAGCAAATATCTCATCTGTTTTGTTTGTCTCTGGGTCTCTTGGATCTAGAACAGTGCTTGTCTCATAACAGGTACTAAACAAGTATTTTTAAAAGCAAAGTATCCCCCTTTTACTTAAGTTGTCTGTTGTAAGATGAATAGTGTCTCCCCAAAAAGTTTGTTCAAGTCCTAATCCCTGGTACTCGTGTATGTGACTTTATTTGGAAATAGAATCTTTGCAGATGTAATTAATAAAGATGAGCAAATACTGAAGTAGGGTGAGCCTTAATCCAATGAATGGTGTCCTTATAGGAAGAGGGAAGTTTGGACACACACAGAGGGAGAACATGATGTGGAGACTGGGGCAGCGGTTGGAACGATGTGCCTACAAGCTAAGGACCACCAGAGATGACTGGAAATCACTGGAAGCTGGGAGAAAAGCATGGAACAGACTCTCCCTCAGAGCCTCCAGGAGGATTCAACCCTGCTGACACCTGGATTTCAAACTTCTACCCTCCAGAACTGTAAGAGAATATTTTCTTAGCATTGTAAAGAATTTGTAAGCTATCTTCTCCTTTTCCTAAGTTGGGAACAATTCCATATCATTCGAAGCTTGATAAAATACCACTTCATTCATTCATCATTCATTAAAACATTAGCTGATTGTTTACTACAAGCCAACCAATGAGATATAAAGATAAATAGGGCTTTTTTGGTAAAATGACTCCCAGCCAATTAGCTGTATTCTCCTCGGTGCTCACATAGCACTTTGCAAAGCCCTTTAGTGTAGCCCTTATCACATCACATTTTGGTGAGTTTTTTTTAACTTCTTGATCACACAGGCCCTACACTTTTTAATGCCTAGTATACCATGCCTAGTACAAAGAAAATATTCAATAAATCTAATGAGTGAATGAGGTGGATTAAATGGTGGATTAAATGGTGGATAAAATGGTGGATTAAAGATTATAGTCATAAGACAAACAGGTGAATACTACTATGATACCAAAAGTATTGTTGGAAACACTCTACTTGTCTTTCTCCTGTGTCTGTCCTAGGGTGAGGGAGCCAGCACGGTGAGCAGGGAATGGAAATCAGGCAGTTCTAGTACTGGCTTTGCTCCTGGAGGGGATCTCCTCATTGTGGCTTGAACACGGATGGCCAGAGTCAATGGGCAGAATTGAAGGACAGAGAGCGAGAGAAGGAGAGAGAGAGATTGATTCCAGCTCAACTTCCCAGCAGTCAGAGGTAAACAAAGGTAAACTGAGCTGGCTCGGGATGTGATGAGTTCTGTCGCGCGTTAGGTGTTCAGGCAGATGCCAAGATAAATGACGCTTGACAGGAATCCTGTAGACTGAGGATACTCATGGAGTGCGTGATGATTAGATTAGATGGTTCTTTAATTTCCGTTCCAACTTAGGCAAATTGGAAGTCACCTGGGTGACTTGGGCTAAGCCACCCCCTCTCTGGGCCCCAGATTCTCGTCATCTGAGGGAATTGACTCTAAAAGTCCCCCAGAGTGGGAGTTCTGCAAGTCTAATGGAACTAAATATGTCACAAGTATGAACAGCTGGACAATTATGATGGGAAGCAGTGGGCTTCCCACTGCAGTGGGATGCATTGGAAGCGTGATGCGTAGGAAGCAAATCTTGTTTCAGGAAAATGTGAGCGAAATTTCTCTGCCAGCTGTAAACAGACATTCACGTAGGGTCTTTTGTCCTTGAAGTAAGGATTTCTAAAAGACAGGGGGGTTCAGTGGCATAGGCAGGATTTGGATGTCTGACTGTGAACCCATGACCTGGGCTATCCGTCAAACTGGAGTTCAACGACCAGGCCATGGAGTCGTCTAACAGTTTGCTGTCCTAGGTTCTTTCATGATGATCTCTTGGCAGTAGACATGTGATTGCCTCGTGTTGCTTTCTCACTTATGTAACTCATTTTGTAAAATCTGCTTTTCCTAACAATTAATTTTCAAAGAAAATTAAGTTTGCAGTAACGAATTAGCAAGATTCGTTAATTGCAAGGAAACCATGGGGTACAAAATAATGGACAAAGGAGTACCAAAGAGAATCACCCCAAAACAGATACGCCCAAGAGGGCCCAGTCATGGAGGAGGGTGGTGGGATGGGAGAGTAGGGACATAAAAAGTGGAGAAGAGGTTCTCTTTAACTTATATAGAAATTTATTGAGATGGACTTTTAATGAGATTAAAGGTAAGTGACTACACTAAACTATGGGCTCCCCAGGTTCTGATCACCTCTTTACTCTTCATTATCACCTGTGTAGCTCTTTACTGTTTTGCAAAGTGCCATTATAGCTGTGATTTATTTAGATCTTCATAAGAACCTTGCACATTAAGATACTGCTATCTCTACTTTGCCAGTTAGGAAAACAAAACTAAGTGAAGAGTTAAGCTCAAGGTTGTGTAATCATCCTGAATCTTTCAGCCCCAAGCCCAGCATCTCCTCAAGCCCAGCATCCAATATTCCACTGCATGCCAACCCTGTGGTACCCTGAAAACTCTCACTTGGCATCAGATGCTTTGTTCCAAAGGAAAGACGATGGCTGATCACACTTGATAGCTCTTCTGGTTTTGTGTCTAAGGGCTCAAGCTCTAGGTTTTTTTTTTTTTTTTTTTTTTTTGCGGTATGCTGGTCTCTCACGGTTGTGGCCTCTCCCTTTGCGGAGCACAGGCTCCAGACGCACAGGCTCAGTGGCCATGGCTCACGGGCCCAGCCACTCCGCGGCATGTGGGATCTTCCCGGACCGGGGCACGAACCTGTGTCCCCTGCATTGGCAGGCGGACGCTCAACCACTGCGCCACCAGGGAAGCCCAAGCTCTAGGTTTTATCACCTGTTTTCAAATGGCGATTCATTTACTTTTTTGACTCTTGATTTCAGTAGAGACAATAATTCATGTTTCACAGATTTCGTAGTGTCAATTTATTCATTCATTTCGTTCATTTACTCATTCAAGGAATGTTTCCTGAGCACTTAGCCTTTGTCATGTGCTAGCGTTGGGTGTGTGGAGCTCAAGACTGTGTTCAAAACCAAAGACATATATCCATTTTTATAACTGTATCACTTAGCTGTACACCTGAAACTAACACAACATTGTAAATCAACGATACTCCAATAATAATAATAAAAAAAGACAAGAAAACTCAAAGGAAACAAAAAAGTTGAGGTAATGATATGACATAGCTCAATGAATTCATAAATATAAAATGTTTAATTTCATCTGGTATATAGTGAGAACGACATAAGCATTAGCTATTATCATTATTAATAAACTGATAGCAAAAACCATATTATTATATAAAATTATCCTGAAAAATACTTGACAAAATTCAGCATTTCTGATAAATTCCATGTAGGCAAAATAGGAATAATAGGTACACCCTAAATGTTATAAAATATTTATCAGAAACATCAGACATATGGGATCATATTAAATGCTGAAATACTAAACACTTTTCCTTCGGAAATCTGTATCAAGACAGGATATTCATTATTATTTAACATTCCTGGAGGTTCCAACTAATGCAATGTGAGTAAAACCAAAAAAAAAATGCAGAATAATTACCAGGAGAAAATAAAATATACTAATTTTTTCAGTTGATAGAAAGTTACAAAATTTACTTAGAATATGTGACAGACTCTTCAAAAGCAAGTTTTATAAAGTTGAAGGATACAAAATAAATATATAGAACTCAATAGCTTTTTCAATTTATACTAGTGAAAACCAGCTAGAAAATAAAGTATAAAGATTCCAATCACGCTTGCATTAAAAACTATAAAATACATAGGAATAAGTTTTGTAAAAATGACATAATAATACAAAAAGAACAAAGACATAGTGGGAGTGAAAGTGTTTCACAAACTCTAAGTTGCTAACTAAATGCAAACTGCACTATTATTATCCCTTCTGGAATATTTGTATCTTAAATGACAATGGCTGGCAGACAGCCAAGCATAACTCGAAAGATGAATTCCTAATGGTGGAATTTTAGGCATTCTGGGTGGGTGGGTGTGTGTGTGTGTGTGTGTGTGTGTGTGTGTGTGTGTGTACTTGTGGTAGGGAGTGGTTGACAGTAAATGGGGGAGGAAGTTGGAAGGAGGGAGCATTTTTTACTTAGGGGAAATAGCCATTAAATCTCCCCATGGAAGGACAATATGGCAGGCCTGCTCTAGAGGTGGGGGCAGAGAAGAAGAGCTCCACCTTCTCTGCGGAGCCCCAAGGGTAAGCTTGTACCATTGTTTGCTACTCAATCATTAGGAGAATCAGAGTTTCCAGTCTCTGATGAACTTTCCTTGTTTCTAAATACTGTCTTTGCTGACTCTGTCTGAACTTCAAAGCTGATAGTGAATAGATTTTAACTTCCCTCAAAGGGAAAGAGGTTGCCCCTTTATTGAAAACATCCATTCTCCTCAGAAGCCACACCATCACTGATCACACTCCTTAAGACTGGAGGACTGGAGGGCTCGGTGAAAACCTGGGCTGGATTTTAGTCCATTCTAGGAAAGACCTTTTTCCTTTTCCGAAGATCTCGTGGAGAGCTCCTGTCTCGGCTGTCACACCTTCCATAAGAACCTGGTGTCTGAGTTTTAAGTCTTTCAAATGCCAGTGCATTCACGTATGCTAATATCTGTTTCTGGCTATGCATTAGGTCCTGGGATCTCATACTTACTGTGTTTAGCCCCATTCTGAGCCCTGCACAGAGTAGCTGAGTGCTTGGGACAGATACTACGTGCTTTAGGAATTGTCTCCATCCTGGGTCCTGCCTGGGTCTCATTGTTGCTCCTGCAACATCCGACTCTCTTTACTAAGTCTGTGACTTGGACGATGCTTCATCCCCATCATCCTCAACCTGAGAAGCCCCCTCCACTATCACCTCCTCTTTGAGCTTTCTATAATAATGGCTGCCATGACACCTGGCACTGTGCTTGGTGCCTAGCAAACATTATCTCCACTCTTCATAACAACTCCAAGATGAGGCTTAGAGGTCAAATTGTTTGCCCGAGGTCACACACTTGTCAAGTGGCAGGGCTGGAATTTAAAGAGCTACTCAGTCCCTTTCTATGAGACCCTTGTGACTCTTCTTAGATTCTTGGAGTTACTCCAGTATTTTTACATAAGCATCTATGAATGAAGGACAGTGAGAGGTAAAACCTCAATAAATTGCGGGTGTTATTATGAGGGTGGCACATACTGGGTTTCCTGAGCACCTGTAACCCAACTCTGGTGTGTGTGAGTCCCTAGAGGCGGAAAGAATCTCTTGTCATTCAAAACCGTTCATTCATTCCTTTATCAAATATTTGTAAAATGCCTCCATATACCAGTACTATCTCAGGCACCAGGAATATAAAAGCCAGGGAGACCTCTGCTCTCCAGGTGTGTAATGGCTCACTGGGCTCATTGGGATAGATAGAATTAATTAATCAATCAGTCAATCTTTTGTCAGGCAGAGATAAATACAGAGAAAAACAAAGGCAGTAAGAGGGTAGGGAGTCTTCTGGAGAGGTTGGGGAGATGAATTTTTAGTTCATGCAGAGTGGTCAGTGAGACGGTGACATTTGGACAGAGACCTGAAGGCAATGAAGGCATGAATTTCAGGCAGAGAGAGCAGCAAGTGCAAATGTCCTGAGGCAGAATCCTTGGTTGGTCTATTTGAGAAACATCAAGAAGGCCAGTGCATGACAGATGAATGGATAAAGAAGATGTAGTACATATATACAATGGAATATTACTCAGCCATTAAAAAGAATGAAACAATGCCATCTGCAGCAACATGGATGGACCTGGAGATTATCATACTAAGTAAGTCAGACAGAGAAAGAAAAATATCATATGATATAGCTTATATGAGGAATAAAAAAAATGATACAAAGGAACTTATTTACAAAACAGAAACAGACTCACAGAAAACAAACTTATGGTTACCAAAGGGGAAAGGGGTGGGGGAGGGATAAATTAGGAGCTTAGGATTAACATACACACACAACTATATACAAAATAGATAACCAACAAGGACTTACTATATAGCATAGGAAACTCTGCTCAATATTCTGTAATAATCTAAGTGGAAAAAGAATTTGAAAAAGAATAGATATAGGTATATGTATAACTGAACCACTTTGCTGTGCACCTGAAACTAACACAACATTGTAAATCAACTATAGTTCAAAATAAAATAAAAATTAAAAAAAAAGAAGGCCAGGGCTTCCCTGGTGGCGCAGTGGTTGAGAGTCCGCCTGCCGATGCAGGGGACACGGGTTCGTGCCCCGGTCCTGGAAGATCCCACATGCCGCGGAGCGGCTGGGCCCGTGAGCCATGGCCGCTGAGCCTGTGCGTCCAGAGCCTGTGCTCTGCAACAGGAGAGGCCACAGCAGTGAGAGGCCCGCGTACGGCAAAAAAAAAAAAAAAGAAGGCCAGTGCAGCTTGATTGAAGAGAGTGAGGGGGAGAGTAGGCTGGGCTGGTCAGGCATTATAATAAGTTTCCTTTACTTTGCATGAGGGTGGAAGCCCCTGAGGGTTTTGAGAAGAGGTGTGACATGATCCAGCTTATATTTTGACAGATCATTTTGGGTGCTATTTCTAAAACACTCTGAAAAAGGGAAAGACAGAGGCAGGGTGAGCAGTTAGGAAGCTTCAGTAATCATCCAGGAGAGGAAGATGGTGGCTTGGACCGGGCTTGTTGCAGTGGAGGTGGAGAGCCACGCTCAGACTCTGGATAGATTTTGAAGATTGAATTGACAGGACATACTGATGGGTTCTGAGGGAAAGAGATGAGTCCAGGATGAGTCATGTTTGCTATTTCCTGGGAATATAAGTTCCTTCTATTAGGATGTAAATTCCACGTGGGCAGAGATCTTCATCTGTTTTATCCAATCACAAGTGCCTAGAACAGTACCTGATACATAGAAGATGCTCAATAATTTTTTCTTTTTTATTGACAAAAGTATAGTTGATTCACAATATTGTGTTAGTTTCAGGTGTACAGCAAAGTGATTTGGATATATATATATATTTATATATGTATGTATATACATACATATATTTTCTTTTTTTGATCAATAATTCTTTCTTTAAATAAATATGAGAGAAACTGTCTTAGGAGTGGACTTAGTAGTATCTGATATGCCATTTATAAGCACATCCTCCCAGTCCACAGCTTGTCTTTTCATTCTCTTAAGAGTGTCTTTTGAAAAGCAATGTGCTTCAGTATCCTCTAATAATCTATATGGGAAAAGAATCTGGAAAAGAATGGATATATGTATATGTATAACTGAATCATTTTGCTGTATACCAGAAATTAACACAATATTGTAAATCAACTCTACTCCAATATGAAATAAAATTGAATTAAAAAAAGAAAAGCAATGTGTTAATTTTGATAAGGTCCAGTTCTTCATTTGAGAAACATATCACGCTTTGGGCATCATAGCTAAAACATCTTTGCCTATTCAAGGTCGCAAAGATTTTTTCGTATATTTTCTTCTAGAGTTTTTATATCTTTATGTTTCCCATTTAGGCCTGTGATCATAATCTTTTTAATAACGTGTGAGGTATGGATTGAAGTTCTCTTTTTGCATATGGATGTTCAGTCGTTCCAGAACAATTTGTTGATCTGAGTTGGTTTTGGGGAGTAAGTCGAATGTCAGCAGCTGGACAAGTACAGGGAGGGCAAGCAGAGGAGCCAGCAGAATCATGGTGGTGAGAAGAAAGAGAGGATGCATTCATGGGACTGTATGGGTTTTGTCTTTGGCTGGGACACAACATGTGAAAGGAGAGTGGTGGGATTTAAGGAGGCAAAGTCCAGACCATGGAAAGTTTAGCACATCCTTGCATTTTCCTGGACCGTTAGAGGTGGAAGTGTTCTTGGAGATTACCAGTTTCCTCCCCATGTTACACATGGACAGATGAAAGTCCAAGAAAGTGACATGACTTAATTTTAGGGTTTGATTACTGCTCTGCCTTTACATGTTTTACTAACCAGAATTACCTTAGATAAAATGAAAAGATTAAACAGCAACCTCGAGAACAACAACAGTGAAGCCAGGGTCTTAAAGAGAAAGTGAATCATATGCTAGTTTTGTCCAAGACTGATCCCTACCGAGAGGATACTGATTAGTAGATCAATGCCATCTTGGAGAGAGGACTCTAATGGCACGCTGCCCTGTCTGACCTGATAATTTTATTAGTGCCTGCGATGAAGTTAGGGGAGACACTGTCATCAAATGTGCGGAAGACTGGAAGCTGGGAGTGGGGAAGATGTATTGAGTGAGAAAGTCAGGATCCCAGAAGATGCGACAGCTTAGAATTCTAGACCAAATTTAATGAGAAGACATTAAAAAAGGCAAATGGTAGTTTTATGCTTGGATTCACAAATCAGCTGAACAAACAAAGGGTTGGGGATTCAAGGCTTCACAAGTCACAGTGAGAACCTTATCAGGGGTTGGGTGTCTAAATGGATAAAAACCCTTTTGAGGAAAAAGAGTATAATCTTGAGCTGCATCGGGAGAAGGTGAGGGTCCTGATCTGCTCTTCAGCTTAGATCAGACAATACCTGAAAAGCGTTCAGTTTGGGGCACCACAATTTAAGATAGATGTGGCTACCAAATATGGACTCTGGAACTAGACTGTGGAGGCTCAAGTTCTGGCTCTGTCTCCTATTGTCTGTGTGACTTTGAGCAAGTTGCTTAACCTCTCTGTACGTCAGTTGCCTCATCTATAATAACAATGTCATGGCTTGTTGTGAAGTGCAAATGAGTTATGCATAAAGTGCTTAGTCGGTGCTATGTTGGGATTAGCTATAATTGTTATTTTGTTGTCATTTACTGAACACTTAATCACAGTGGATTCCATGCTACATGTTCTTTATACATCATCTCACGAAATCTACATAATAATCTTACACGGTAGGTAGTTTATGCATATTCTATAGATGAGGATGTTGAAGTTCAAAGGGTTAAGCATAAAGCCAACTCACAGATACCCTTGATATGATACTCCTAGAACTGAACTCCAGGTGGCCTGTCTCACAAGCTGATACTTTCTACTATTACATGGCACTGTCCCTTGAAGCTGATTTCAAGGAGAATGACTAAGATGGTGAAGGGCTCAGAGCTATGTCCTGAGGTTTGACTGGAGGAGTGGGGATGGGGGTTGATGACTAACTCTGAAGAACAGATGCCACATGTAGGAGGAATCAAACTTTTCTGGGGTAGAAGTAGTCTTTATCTACAGGAGATAAATTTTGGATCCTCAAACAATCACTAGAGATGGAATAGGTGGCTTCATGAAGTAATGAGTTCCCATTACTGGAGGCATTCAAAAAGAGCTAGGTAGAATTCAAGCAACCAGAGAGGTGGTTGGAGTAGAAATGCTGTGATTGTCTATTGCCATGTATCTTTGTTCCCGAAGTAATTTTAATGATATTTATGTCTTCCCAATTCTAAAGGGCATTGTGAGGGTTAAGAAAAAAGTGTTCACCAAGCATGCCAAGATCCAGAGAGGAAATGCACTATTTTAAGATAAACTATTATTATAACACTATATGTAATTGCCAAGTGGATAATGGAACCAAGAATTTGCTAAACACATGCACATAACAAACTGTGGTAATTTCTTAGAACCAAATGTGTTTAATTGCATGTGCCTAAGTATTGTAGTTGATAATTGCTATTACGTCCTATTCCTTAGCCCTAGTAAATTCTCATCAATTATTGGAAGGTTTCAAAAACGAAATGTAACCAAAACAAAAGCAATTTTGCTATGCATTTGGAACCTCCTGCCCCCAGAATGTTCTAAAAATATAAATGCTGAAATTCCTAGTGATGAGGTTTTTAATTTAATTACAAGATCTGGAAAGGGGATCAAGTTGTGGTCTCATGGGGATTGGTGATGCTCGTTTTTGGTGTTCAGGTTTGGGAGAGTGGACCATGGCCCTTGTCCGTTTCCAGTTTGCTTCTCTAGCCAATGACATTGGCATATTTTTGTCCAGTTGGGCCAATGAGGCTTAATTGCCTGCTAATTTTATACTGCATTGAATTAATTTCAAGACCAAATTAATTAAAACAGATGAAGCTTCCTTCATCAATTATTCATGAACTTGTTGGAGCAGGAGGGAGCACATCAACTGCATTAAGGATATTACATTGTTTAAATGAACTTCTTTTTGGTGCCCATTAATGGGACTTTGGGGATTCCAACATGGCTTATCCGATCTGTGACTTTGTTCTGGTTTGCTCTGGTAAATAACACATATATGTAGAAATAGCTATTTTGAAAGGTGTGGAGGGCAGAGGACAGAATTACGCACCAAAGGAAATATCTCCATTGCAAATCAAACTCTCCAGCTGTCCGGTTTCTATGTGTAGTAGGAAAATTACTAAACAGTGTGTAGAGATAGTGGCAGAGGAGGGGAGCAAGAAATGGATGAGGTTAGTGAGAGGGAGAGGTTTGGTTCATTAAATTCACCAGTTTAATGTTTCTTACAAGCATAATTCTTGAATGGCGTTCAATAAATGCTGACAGGTAAGAACTTGATTAAGGCGGTATCCTAATGACGGGTGTGGTCCATTGTGGCTACCAGGATCTTGCATCTAAGAGGTAGGCTCCACCTTGTTGAGATAGTTACTTACAAATTCACCCAGAGATGGTCTTCTTGAAGTCAGATTTTAATGAAAACAAAATAAAAGAGTGTATTAAGAATGATTGAATGCATACTCTGTAATGAGGGCACTATGGGGTGGGCTGCGGAGTTAATATCTGTAGGCTTCTATGCCACAGACTCTAAATGCAGTCCTGTTGGACTCTGTTACTCTTCACCGAGGATGTAGCAGAGGTACTTTGCAGGGGACCTGTGGTTGACAAGGGGTGGGGGAGGGATGGATTGGGAGTATGGGATTAGCAGATGTAAACTATTATATATAGAATGGATAAACAAGGTCCTACTATATAGCACAGGGAACTATATTCAATATCCTGTGATAAACCCTAATGGAAAAGAATACAAGGAAGAATGTATATATATTGAATATATACGTATAACTGAATCACTTTGCTGTACAGCAGAAATTAACAAAACATTGTGAATTAACTATACTACAATTAAAAAAATAGATGCGTTCCAGGGAATGTCTCTGTCCTAGGAGACAATAACACGGCCCAGCTGCTAAGTTTGGAGAGTGAAGATCCCTTCTAGCTAACTGTGGAGGTACCAGTCAATCTTGGGCTGGTTCTGAGAAGACCTTTTTTGAGCATTTGGTATCTGTCAGGCACTGGACCAGGTACAAAGTTGAGCATGACATTGTTCCTCCCCTTGAAGATTGCAGTCTCACCCAAGAACCTTTCTGAGAGTTGGTGGGGGGAGAGGAGGCAGGGAGAGCGGCTGAGCACTGACGCAGGAAGGATGCTGCATCCGTTACTGGTGGAAGCTATAGATGGGTGACAGCACAGGTTCTGCCGAAGAGTCCCAGTTTTAGACATCCTGTTCCTTTGTCAGGCATAACTACTGACTTATGCTTTAGAAAAGACCCCTACAGTAAGAGGAATGGGAACCAGCATTTGCTGAGTATCTACTATGTGCCAAACATCATACTCATCACTTTACACATCTAATCTCATTTCATCCTCATGCCTGCCATGGGAGGAGCTAGTTCTATTTTTCCGGCATCCTGCGTCGCAGATGAGCAAATGAGGTTCAGTGAGGGTAAGTAACATGGCTAAGATCACTCGTGTACCTTGTCCATGTTGGTCTGGAATTCTGAAGTTAGACGCAGCAGGAAGGAATAGATGATGTAGAGGTAAAATGGGGCAAGAAAATGGGAAGGAGAGGAGGGAAGATGGAGAGGAGCGTCAGTGTGTGTCTTTGGTGGAGGTGGGAAAATGGTGCTCTAGATTTTGAAACGGGAGTGATATTTCTGTCCTATTACAGGGGAGTAGAGAGCCTTCAGGAAAGGAAGTGACTAATTGGCAAAGGCGTGGGAAGTTAGGAAGGAGAGAGAGAAGGGAGAGAGATGAGACACTGGAACGATTTGGAAGGTGTACATCCCACACCCACTGGTTGGACAGATTTAGTTGCTAAGCGGATTCCTGGGAGGGGGGAGGGGAGAGAAGAAGGGCAGAAACAGGGGCACAGGAGGAGAGACAAGGAGGCAAGGAAGATGGAACCCTGAGTAAGCATGGGGTCAGGATCCCAAGATGTTATAAGGGCTTGGCTGCTGTCTGCCCTTGGGCTTTAGGAAGATTTTAACAATAGTTTGAGGAAAGGTTTCCATAGTGCTCTCTGTGTGTTTAGAAAAATTGTCCTTTGCTCTTGACATCTCGATGCATTCCTATAATAACCATAATAGCTAACACTTGTGGAGCACTTACTGTCTGCCAGGCACACTCTCATTTAATTTTTTCAAAACCTTGTGGGATAACTATTATTATTTTTGTTGTTATTATTATCCCCCTTTTATAGAATTTGAAGCCAAGGTCCAGTGATAACACAGAGAGCAACTCTAGGCTCTTGCTGTAACCACTGGGCATTACTATCTTCCTTCTGGTACCTATTTATTCTCCTTATTCTGATTGGCCCATGAACCTGCCAAACCAACAAGTTATAGTGATTGAAAAACCCCCAAAGGAGTATCTTCCTTCCTCCATCCCTCCATCTCTCCCTCCCTTCCTTCCTCCCTCCCTCCCCACTCCTCCCCTCTCCCTTCTTCCTTCCTCCTTCCCTTCCCTTTCCTTTCCTTTCTCCCTCCCTTCTTTCCTTCTTTCCTTTCTTTCTTCTTTCTCTTTCCTGTCTCTTTCCCTCCCCCCTCTTTCCACCCTCTCTCCCTCCCTTCCTTCCTTCTTTCCTTTCTTTTCTTTTCCTTTCCTTCCCTTTCCTTTCTTCTCTCTCTCCCTTCTTTCTTTCCTTCCTTTATTTCTTCCTTCCTTCCTCCCTTCCTTCCTTCCTTCCTTTCTTTCTTTCTTTCTTTCTTTCTTTCTTTCTTTCTTTCTTTCTTTCTTTCTTTCTTTCTTTCTTTCTTTCCTCTCTCCCTCCTTCCCCTTCTCTCTCTTTCCACTCTCTCTCTCTTTCTTTCTTTCATCAGGAAATATTCATTACAGTCCTTCTGTGTGCCAGGTAGAGCGTTAGGCTTGGAAAGTACAGTGATCAGCAAAAGATTCATGGTTGCTGCCCTCAAATAGCTTACAACTTAATGGAAGAGGCAGACATTAAGCAAATGATCATGGACAAAAACACATGTAGCTCATTCTGCTACATAGAATGAGCAGATGTACTGGGGAGACTCATTCAGGCAGGGATTCAGGGAAGATGTCCCTGAGATGGTGACACTGAACTGAGGGCTGAAGGTTGAATGGGAATTTTCTAGGTCATGGGGAGTTGAGGGAAGATGGGGAGGGCGTGATGATGACTCCAGGTAGACAGGACAGCAAGGATGGTGACTTGAGTCAGGAAGAAGCGGCACACGTGGTGAAGACTACAGAAGGGTTCCTGTAGCCTCAGGGTGGACTGTGGATATAAGAATGGTGAGAAATGTAGTGATGGGGAGAAGGGCCAGCTCACCTGGCCTCTGGTGCCAAGACATTTGCCTTTATTCTCAGCATGGAAGGCCAGTGGAGGGCTGTAAACAGAGGCAAGATGGAGATGTTCTGCCTGCTTGTGGGGAGTGAAAGGGGAAGGGAGCAAAGGGGCTGGGGGTGACGGTGAGGAGGGACTGTTGAGCCCACGTTCCAGATGGTGGCATCTTGAATTAGAGTGGTGGTGGTGGTACGAAGGGAAGGGGATGATCCAACAGATGTGGGTTCTGTAGATGCCTGGTGGTAACCTTAGGCCATCCTGTAATTCAGGATCCATAAGAGAGGGTTGTGCAGAATGTTATACATACAGCCGTAGTGCTCCCTATTGGATGGAATGTTAACTCAGACCCATTAGCTTTAAAGTACATACCTGAAAGTATTTTAGTCACACAGAAGTGCACGTTGTTTGGCATTAGAAGGAATTTCAAGAAAATGGATCATTTCCAGAGAGGGATAAAGGAAAAGCACTTGAAGTACTTCAGTATTTTCCTTTGGTCCTCTGATTACCTCCATTTGCTTTGGAAAATGAAGGGGACATCAGAGAACAGAAACAGTCGAATGACACGAAAGACCTTGCTTCCATTGTAATCTGCCAGTAAGTGGCAGAAGTCACTAGGTGGCCTTGGCATGTCACAGCCCATCTCTTGCTCTCTGCAGGTCCTACTGTGGTGTGATGGAGGCTGATTAGGTGACCCCCCATAAACCTCATGTCTTCAACAGTCAGAGGTATCCTAACATACCCATAATCTCTACCAACATATGTTACGTGCCCCAGAGTCACGGATAGCCTCACCCTTGAGTCTGGGCTTGGAGGAGACACTGAATCAATAACGCATGGATAACATCTCTATTTTAAGAGGCTGGCTTTCTAAGGTCAAGAGGAAACTATTCACCCCAAAGAAAAAGCATCATGCACCACGTATCATGTTTAATCCAATTCTGTGCACTATGGTGCAAAATGGAACAAAACAAAACAAAAATGACACACCACACAGAAAAACACACCCTGAGAAGTAAGTGTAAGCAGCAGAGAAGAATGAATAGCTTCTGCTAAGAATGACTTAGAGTTTAAAAAGAACATCAACCTCTCTGAGTTTTGATTTCTCCAACTATAAAATTGGGATGAGAATTTTTACCTCACAGGTTGCTGCTCAGATTACATGAGATAATGGGAAGAAAGGGCTTAATTCAGAGCCTGGCCTGTGGTATGACCCAGGGAAGTCATCCTTTGCATGATTCTTTGTGGAGCACGTGAATTTGGAACCATCTAGACCTTGAGCCTATGAACAGAGGTGGACCTTGTTCTCACGGAGCTTCCATGTTAAGTGGGGAGAGAAAGATTGAACAATACACCAGGACACTTGAGAGAATAGAATCATGCTAGGAAGAGAATAAAGCAAAGGGCTGAGGCTCTTTTAAATTGGGTGGTCATCTCTGAGGATTAAATATTTAAGTTGAAACTCTAGGGACAAGAACTGATGTATCACATGGGTGTGAAGGGTGGACATTCCAGGCAGTCAGAAAAGCCAAGCCTCAGGCCCTGTGGCTGGGCAAGGTGGGCCTCTTAAAGGGGCAGAGGGAAGTTGGCAAGGCTGAGTGAGGGAGCAGGCAGGAGGGATGGAGAGAAGAGGACAGAGTGCCCCTTGCAGGCCGAGGCAGGAGAGCTGGGTCTTATTCTGAGAGCAGTGGGAACCATCAAGGATTTTAGGTAAGGGTGTGACCCAATCTCATTGGTATTTTATTTATTTGTTTATTTACATCTTTATTGGAATATAATTGCTTTACAATGGTGTGTTAGTTTCTGCTGTATAACAAAGTGAATCAGCTATACATATACATATATCCCCATATCTCCTCCCTCTTGCGTCTCCCTCCCACCCTCCCTATCCCACCCCTCTAGGTGGTCACAAAGCACCGAGCTGATCTCCCTGTGCTATGTGGCTGCTTCCCACTAGCTATCTATTTTACATTTGGTAGTATATGTAAGTCCATGCCACTCTCTCACTTCGTCCCAGCTCACCCTTCCCCCTCCTGTGTCCTCAAGTCCATTCTCTACATCTGCATCTTTATTCCTGTCCTGCTCATTTGTATTTTAGAAAGTTCACCCTGGCTTCTGTCCGGGACCTAGATTGGAGTTGCAGTGAAGGGAGGATGGGGAGACCAGTGGAGAGGCTGTGGTCAGTTGTTTGCACAAATAGGTGTGATTGGTCCCCTCTCAGTCTCCACTCTTCTTATGTGTGACTTTTCAGCTCTTTCCATCGAGATGTGGAGTCTGTATTGCCACTGCTCACATCTTGTTGGCCTTGTGACTTGCTTTGTTTATGGAATGGGGTGGAAGTCACAGTATGCTCCAGCTTAGGCCTCAGGAAACCAGGCATGCCTTCTTGGAACCTGAGCCAATGGTCATGTGAATGAGGCCAGGCTGACCTGCTGGAGGATGGACAGCCATGTGGAGCAGAGAGGAGCTATCCCAGCTGAGGCCATCCTAGACCAGCTGGCCCCCAGCCAAATCTACCAGCTTACTGCAGATGCATGGGTGAGCCCCGAAGAGAACCCCCCAGCTGAGCGGAGCTCAAATATTGCTGACCCACAGGTCTGTCAGATAGATTATTGATTTTAAGCCACTAAGTTTTGGGTGGTTTGTTACACAGCAAAAGCTAACTGATACAGAGGCTACTGAGGTTGTCCAGGCCAAAAATTATGGTGACTTGGACCTGGATAGTAGTGACTCTGGGGAGGTATAACATGATATGGAATGTTTTGGAGTTAGAATTGATAAGTATTGATGATTGATTGACTCTGAGAGTGAGGGAGAGAGAGGAAGAAGGACAGTACTAATGAAAAGAGCAGTAACCAATGATGATAATATGGTCTTTGGGTTAAGAGCTAGAGATGTCATTCCTCAATGGTTTTCTCATTTGCTGATTTTCCATAGGCACGAATCAAGACAGAATAGTTCAACTTCAAACATATCCACTAAGCACCTACCATGTGCTAGGGTCTGAGGATAATAATAATAATAACAATAATAATGGTCAATATTTGTATAACATATTCCATGCACTAGGCACTGTAATAAGAAATTTACATTGAAGTCATTTAGTACTCTTAGCAAGCTTGTGAGGTGGGCCCCATCATTGCTCCCATTTTATTGATGGGGAAACAGAGGACTGGGGAGGTTAAGTAACTTGCTCAATATCGCACAGCTGGTAAGTAATGAAGCCCGAATACCACCAACTCAACTAGTCTGACTTCAGAGTCAAACCATTAACCACCATGCTTTGGTGAACAATGGATAAGCCGAGATCATCAACCCAAGAATGTTACTGTCTGTCCAGGGATGGATGTATAAAGGAAGTGATTCGATCCACAGGCCTTTAGAACAGGGGTGAGCAAACTTTTCCCACAAAGGGCTAGACTTTAGGCTTTTCCAGACATATGGTCTCTGTGGCAACCACTCGACTCACTGTTATAGCCTGAAGGCAGCTAGACAATGTCGAAACGAATGGGTGAGGCTGCATTCCAGCAAAGCTTTATATATAGAAACAGATGGCAGGCTGGATTTGGCAACAGATCACACTTCAGCGCAAAGGAAAGAGACCCAACCCAGACTAAGGGGAAGGGGTGAGGTCAGAGAAGGTGCCCCCTGAGTTTTGGCTCAAAAGGCAAGAGAGGAGTGGGAAGGGAGGCCACCAGGAGGCAGGTGCAGCACACAGCAGAGCGGGTAGGGCAGTAGGGCTGGAGCCTTGAGGGTCAAGTGGAATGCCTGCCTGGGACTTGAGTCTGTAGGAGGGGGTGGGGCCCAGTTCTCAGACCACCTGGCGAACTTGGAGAGGAGCTGGGGGTGCTTGCCCTGCACCAGGAGAATGCTGTACTCTGGTTTGCATTCCTGAGAGGTTCCATCAGTAATATGGACTGTGGATGGGCATGGGGCCAGAGGGGAGACAGAAGACCGGGACCACCTGCAGGGATGGAAGGAACCAGGTGTGTGGGCCAGTGAAGGATTTGAGGATTTGAGGGGGGGGAAGGATATGAGGAAGGGGTGTGACATCACATAATACAAGAGAAAATGTCACCAAACCAAACTGGGGTCCGCTTGCCCGGGGGGAGTAAAGCCAATCTACTGACACCGGGTTGTGGTGAAGAAAAGTGCAGTGTTTATTGTAAAGGTGCCAGACAAGAGTGCAGGGGTAGCTAGTGCTCAGAAAGCTTGAACTCCCCGAAGGGCTTCAGCAGAGCATTTTTAAAGGCCAGGTGAGGGAGGGGAATTCCAGGGTATGTGATCAGCTCGTGCACAGTTCTCTGATTGGTTGATGGTGATGTCACAGGGTGGTGTCACAGGGGTTAACATTATCAACTCTTAGGCTCCAGTAGGCCTGGGGGCTACATGCTCCTGGTCATCAAGTAGTTAATTTCTTCCCTTTGGTGGGCGTTTTAGCATCTGAAAACAATTCTGGAAGTGTGCGTCAGATACTGTTACCTAGGTCCTTCAGAGAGGAGCTACAGCAGCGGAGGATATGCGGGAGGGAGGATATGCGGGAGCGGTCTGTCCCAGGAAGGCCCCGTAGGGTCCTGCTCAGATACAAAAGGAGGCAACAGGGGAAATAGAGAGGAAGATAATGCAAGTCAGAACCCAGCCCTCTCCCTCTCCCTCTCCGCCGCTCTCTCTGAGTGCACAGTCGGTGCTCCTGGGCAAAAGCGTTTGCAGGAAGAGAAAGGTCCAATTATAAAGGGGTCCTGATGCACCTGCAATAACGTTTGGTTTTACTTCTTCTGTGGGTGGAAAAGCAAATACCCGGGCCCTCCTGGGGCCTGAAGAAGCAAGAGAGGAAAACTCTCCGTGGGCAATGAGAGCTGGAGGAACACGCAAGGGCCCCTGCGCAGGCCTGCTTTGTTCTGAGTGAGGAAGCCGGAGGGGCCTCTCACATCTGCTGCCCAAGTGCATCATTATCACCAATGTTTTAATTTGCCTGCGTGGGAAGTAACATTGTCAGCAGCCATGTCTCAGCTGTGAAGGACAACAGTGGCTATATATATCTACATATCAAAGTAAGGCCAACAGACTCATAAAAAGTAACCAGGCATCCTGGTTTTAACAGCCCCTGCAGAGCTCTTTGTGGGGAAGGACCTCAGTGGCTGTGGACTGTGTCTGGCAGGAAAGCGCACACCTACCCCCAGACACCCACCATCATTTCTTAATCACTTGCGTTATTTGATACCCTGCCGATTGCCTCCTATTTGCCAGAAACCCCATACAACTTGGGCCAGGAAAAGAAAAGATTTTATTGATTTCTTTTTCCCTCAAAGGTCCTAGATCTGGTGAAAGGCTTATGCGTGCAGAAGAAAAAGCAGCAACTTCTTTTCTCCTTGGTCTGGCATTTGTTTTTGGACACTTGATTTCAGTCTGTGAGTTCTGGGATGGACAAACCCCATAGCAGAAATGAACGTGTGGTGTTTATGGGGTTTGGCTTCTGATCCACTGGGCGTTGAAGGAAGAGATACGAGCTGCCTTCCAATTTACAGATGAGCCTCTTTTGCACTAGATACTGAGGCTGCAGAGGTTTGGGGTAGCAGGTCACTTGGCATTTCTTTAGCTCATCAGGAATCTGTTGGCTCTGGGTGGAAAAGAAAAGATTGAGCATTGTAGCAGCATTTAAATTACCCAAAGCACTAATGTTATACTTCTAGAAGGTCCCAGAGCTCCAGTGATAAAATTCAGAAAGGAAAAGCTCTTATTCTGCTGAGTTCCACAACCTTCTTGTAATAGGCAAGGAGTGGGTAAGGAGCACAGGTCTCTCTGGGCCTGGTAGCATCCCCTCTGGAACTAAGTGCTGGCCCAGGAGGGAATCAGGAAGTCCTCTGAGCTGGCCAGGGCAGGCTCTGGCCTCCACCTTGGCATGCAGCCTTCGCAGCTCCCCTGAGGATCTCAGGAGCTCTAAGGAGGTGGCTGGAGTGAGCGAGCATTGAGCCCACCAATGTTTTTTAGAGATTTATTGGGTGCTGGTTGATTTTACTCTTTTATTTGTTCAGTCTTGTAGACTCATCTTGGGGGCAGCTATTAATCCCATTGTAGAGGTGAAGAACTGAGGCTCAGAGAAGGCAAATGGCTTGCTCAATAATGCTGAAGAGAAAAGAAACTCTTTTATAGGTTGTTTATGGAGAAGGAGGAATGTGGTCTGTATTTTGAACCCATCTTTGACTAAATCCTGCCCTCAGACAAGACTGGCACTTGGAACTAGTTCCTGCACCAGGTGCCCGAGGGAGGTTCAGAACAGTCATTACCAACTGTGGAGTCCTAGCCACGTGCTTGTCCCTCTATAATACTACGCACATTAGCCCATTTAACGAGGGAGGTATTACAATACCCAGTTTATAGCTGAGGAGACCAAGCTCACAAATGTTAGATACATTGTTCAGCAGTTCTTGGTAAGGGTCAGAGCTAAAGTACAAATCTGTGGCTGTTTGACCCCAAAGCCAAATATTTTCCAGAGCTGTATTATATGGTAAGGGGTTCTTCTTTCAGTGTGGGGAGAGATGAAGATCCAGTGCTGTATCCTGAGGGTTACACTTGGAGGCAGGTGAATTATTACTAGTATCAGTAGCAGCAGTACTGTTATTAATAGTTTCATCATTCATTCAAGAATATTTATTGAGTGCCTACTACATGTAAGCACTGTTGTAGGCCCTGGAGGTTGGGTAGAGGAAGAATAGACAAAAATCCCTGCCTTCACTGAATTTTTATTCTAGTTGGAGCAGACAATAAATAAACAATAAAAAGAAGCAAAATATGTGGTATACGAGAGGTTAATAAGCTATAGAGGAAAATAAACCAGGAGAAAAGATTTGTTAGAGGGGAGGTTGCAGGCTTAGATATGATGGTCAGAAAAAGCATCACTGAGAAGATGAACCTTGAACAGGGACCTGATGCAAGTGAGTCCTGTGGGAATCTGGGGGAACAGCATTTCAGGCAGAGGGAACAGCACGTGTAAAAAACATATAACCACAATAATACTGCTTAGCTACCCTGGGCCAGATCAGTGGTTCTCAAAATATGGCCAGATCAGTAGCATAGGCAACACTCGGGAACTTCTGAGAAATGCAAATTCTCAAGACCCATCCCAGAACTTCTCCGAGGGTGAAGCTCGTAAAGTGTATGTCTCTCTCTCTGTATATGCATTATATATATATTTTTATTACAGTGTAATTTACATACTGCAAAATTCAACCCTTTAGTGTGTGTGCATATATGTTATGTATATAAATATTATGTTTTTTAATAGTATAATTTACATACTGCAAAATTCAACACTTTTAGTATACATTCCTGTATTAAATAAACTTATACCATCATATAACCATCACTATGATTAAGATAGAGACCAGTTCTGTCTCTCCATAAAATGTACCCCACCTCTTCTTCCCAGGCCTTGGTGACCACCCTGATCTGTTTTCTGTGCCTCTGATTTTGCTTCACAATTTGTGTTTTCGCAAGCATGCCAGGTGATTCAGATTTACTCTTAAGTTTAAGAACTATGGTATTATTCTAAATCCTCAAGTGAATTTACAAGGCATTTATGATACCCATTTTACACGTAAGGATTTCTCCTAGCGCTCTCTCAGGAATTCCAAATTGCCCTTATTCAGGGCAGTGTCACGTCCTACTTAAAGGCTTGCGTGAGGGTTGGTGCAATGGGATTCATCTTCTATCCCCAGTAGACACTAACACATTTTTCTAAATACAGAAAAGTGTATAGTCTCAAAAGAATGCTGGTAAATAAATACTTCCCCCTTCATTATGGTTAAAACGTAACCCGTGGATTATATAAATGCAAAAGCCTTTATCACCCAGCCTTTATCTTAAAAAACTAAATAACACATACGTTTGAAGAATAAAAGTTTGTTCCCCTATATCTGGTCCTCCCTGACTTCCCATTGACTTCTCTCAGAATAATCACTGAGAGGCTGGCATGTTGATTTTTAGACATATATATGTACATACACAAACAGATAAGACTATATAGATTATTTTGTTTTTTTTTAAAGAAAAGCTAATAGGTGCTATATTTACTAAGTAATTTTATATTTGATATTGTTCGCCCTAGAGCTTACATTTCTAGCAATTTAATAATTTAGAAAAATTGAAATAAATTGGAAATGCAAGTCATTTAGTGTATTGGATTAAATATATCAGACATAGTTTTCAAGGCATTGTTGAGTTGGAAAGAATATAAAGGACATTTCTGGAGTCAAAAAGAAGAGGAAACTGAAAACTACAGTGAGGAGCAGTCTTCTTTTTCGTTTTTGGTTTCCATTGCTAAGAGGATTGGGTTTAACAGCCATGTAGAGATAGAATATGTGCCTTTGGCTCCCTGAGAGGGTTGATTGGAAATAAGACAGCCACTAAAGCCAGGACTCTCAAATAGCTACATCCTCAGTGAAAGTGTGTATTAGAAAACTTTGCCCACCAGCCTAAGGAGATAAGAGGGGAAACTGGCTGGCTTCTACTCTCAGTGTGGAAAGTCTCCCTTAAGAAGTTGTGAGGTGGGAGGGGGAAGCTGGGGCGAAGTGAGAGTAGCATCGACATACATAACACTACCGAATGTAAAACAGTTGGCTGGTGGGAAGCAGCAGCATAGCACAGGGAGATCAGCAAGGTGCTTTGCGATGACCTAGAGGGGTGGACGAGGGAGGATGGGAGGGAGGCTCAAGAGGGAGGGGATACGGGGACATGTGTGTGCATATGGCTGATTCGCTTTGTTGTGCAACAGAAACTAACACAGTATTGTGACGTAATTATACTCCAATAAAGATCTATTAAAAAAAAAAAAAAAGCTAAACATAGAATTACCATATGGTCCAGCAATTCCACTCCTAGGTATATATCTAAAGAAATTGAAAGCAAGCATTCAAACAGATACTTGTGTGCTGATGTGTATAGCAGCATTATTCATAATAGCCAAAACATGGGAACAACCCAAATGTTTGTCCATGGACAAATAAAATGTGGTACATACATTGGAATATTATCCAACCATAAAAAGGAATGAAGTACTGATACCTGTTACAACATGGATGAACATTATGCTTAAGTGAAATAAACCAGATACAAAAGGAAAAAAAAAGAAGTTGTAACCATAGACCTACTCTCATGTAGGGGTAGGATTAACATTTGCACTACCTTTGTGCTCTTGGAATGGCCAAACTGAGTTTGAGTGATAATTTGGCCATACATGAGGAAATTATTTTGGTAAGGAAAGCCCTCTAGCCAGATAGCATAGGATTACCACAGATAAAGACCCAATGAAGATGAGTTCACAATAAAAAGTTATATATCACAAAGCAACACTACACTAAGTCAGAGCAAGTCAGCAGACACAACAAACAGCACAATTAGAACATCTCACACTTTTTATAATTAATCTCTTGGATGGCAATTATAAAAGAAATAATTTTAAAATGATCAAAGCTATAAAAGAGTTAGAAAACAGCTCTTAGTAGATTTGAAAAAGAAAATAACAGAACTTCTAAACATGAAAAAAAAATGATAGATTAAAAAAAAAACAATGGTTGAATTAATCAGCAGATTAAGACCCAATTAAAGAGAGGATTGGTGAACTGGAGCTAGTTCTGAGGAAATTATCCAGAATGCAGTTATTACAAGGAAAAAAGATAAAATATGTTAAATAGAAATTAAGAAGCGTAAAGCTAGAGTGAGAAGGGTCAGTGGGTATCTAACAGGAAAGAATAGAGATCATAAAAGAGAAGCAACACTTGATGAATTAATGGTTGAGATTTGCCAGAATTTATAAAAGACATGAATTCTCAGTTCAAAAAGCACAAATGTTGAGCATGAAAATAAAAAAATTCTATTATGCTAAGGCATACGATCACTGTGGAATAATAAAGAGAAAGAGGCTTTTAAAGATATTTGTCTTTTGCTTTTATACTTGAACGGCAGTTTGGTAACGTAAATATTATTCTTGGGCCATATTTTCTTTTTCTCAAGATTTTGCAGATATTGTTCTGTTTCTTCACATATTGAATGTTCTGTGGAAAAGCCTTAAGTCAGCCTGTTTTCTCATTCCTTTGACTTGCCATTTCTCCTACCACTGACTGGGTTCAGGAATTGACAACTGGAGCATCCTTCATAAACTTTCCTGTCATCCTTTGATGATCATTGGTTAGAGCCATTAATGGTATGCAGTTTTAAAATTTATTCTTAAAATTATCATACAGTTAAATTGATCTTTTTTGGGGGTACATTTCTATGGCTTTTCATACATGTATAGACTTGTGTAATCATCCCCACAATCAGAATATAGAACAGATATACCATCCCCAAGCCTCCCATCTGCTATCCCTTTATAGTCACACCTTTGCCCATCTCTGTAGTAAAATTTGTCAACCACAGATCCATTCTCTATAAGTATAGTTTGGCTTTTCAAGAATGTCATATATATGAAATCATAGTTTGTAATCTTTTGAGACTGACTTCTGTTATTCAGCATAATACTTTTGGGATTCATCTAAATTGTATGTATTAGTAGGTCTTTCCTTTTCATTCCTGAATAGGGTTCTATTGCATGAATGATCTACATTGTGTTTATTCATTTACTCATTGAGTGACATTTGCATTGTTTCTAGTTTGGGGCTATTATGAAGAGAAGCTATAAATATTTGTGTATAGTTTTTGTTTGAGCATACATTTTTATTTCTTCAGGGTATATACTGAGGAGTGGGATTACTGGGCCATATATTAATATATCTTTAAGTTTATAAGAAACTTCCAAACAATTTTTCAGAATGGTTGTACCATTTTGCATTTTCATCAATAATGTGTGAAATGTCTAGTTTCTCTGCATCATCACCAGTACTTGGTATTGTTGGTAATTTTTTTTTTAGCTGTTATAATAGATGTGTGGTAGTATCACATTGTGGTTTTTGCACTTTCCTTGTGACTAACAACATCTTAATGAAGTGTCTGCTTTAGTCTTTTGCTCACTTTTAAATTGGGTTGTTTGTTTTCTTATTGTAGAGCTTTGAGAGTTCTTTATGTGTTCTGCGTGCAAACTTGTTGGATATGTGATTTGAAAATATTTTACCCCAGCCTATAGCTGTCTTTTCAATCTTTTAGCAGTGTCTTTTGCAAGGTAAATGTTTTAAACTTTGATGAAGTTCAATTTACCTTTTTTTTCTCTAAAGGATCATGATTTTGGTGTCATATTTAAGAACACTTTGCCTAACTCAGCTCACAAAGATTTTTTTCTACTTTTTTTTTTCCTAAAATTTTTAGTTTTGTCTTTAAGTCTGTGATCCAGTCTGAGTTAATTTTTACATATGGTATAAGGTATGGATCTGAGTTCCTTTTCACATATGGATTTTCAGTTAGAGTATCATTGAATTGCTTTGGTATGTTTGTTGAAAATCTATTTGCTATATTTATGGAGTTCTAGTTCTCAACCATATTCTATTCCATTGATCTATGTGTCTGTTCCTCCACAATACCATGCTGTCTTAATTACCATAGCTTTATAAGAAGTCATAAAATTGAGTGGTGTAATTCCTCAACGTTGTTCTTCTTTTTAAAAATTGTTTTAACCATTCTTGTTCAACTGTCTTTTCCTGTGAATTTTTGAATCAGCTTATCTATCTATAAAAATTCCTGATGGCATTTCGATTGGATTTTTGCTATGTCTGTAGATCAGTTTCAAGAGGACTGACATCTTCACTATGTTGAGTCTTCTGGTCCATGAACACAATATGTCTCTCCATTTATTTAGGCTTTCTTTGATTTCTTCCATCAGCCTATTTTAGTTTTCATACAGATCCTATATGTACTTTGTTAGCTATATAATTATATGCATTTTAGTTTTACTAGGTAGGGCCCCCAAAGAGTGTATTAATTTATCCGCGTACTGGTGGTTGAGAGTATCCATTTCCCAACATTCTTACCCACAGTTGATATTGTCAATTTTTAAAATCATTTTTCTTATTATATATGTTTATTTTGAAGTGATTTATTTTGTAGTTAGACAAAGTCGTCTTCCTCCAACTCTCTTTAGACCTATCCTGTTGAATTTAGAATGTGTGTCCTGAACACAGGGCATTGCAGATTTAATGTATGTACCACATTGCACAGGTAACTCTGACTTCTTGCCACCTCAAAAGAAAGGCTGCTGTGAGACTCCCTTAACATCTCTTCAACTTTCTAAAGAATGAACCTGACCAGTTTCCAGAAGAGCGTTTTGGATCTGAGATTCCCTGAGCCAGTTCAGAGTAAATGAGGTGTGGGTTGGTTGCTGGAGGCCCAAGTTGAATTTCCAGCTCTGCCACTGACTTGAGCTGTGAATTAGGGAAACCACCTTGCTGTCCTGTCGTCAGTTCCCTGTAAGTTTAATGAGACTGAAGGTGCAAAGTTTGTTCTAGTTCTGTGCTTCTGGTTTATAGAAATGATCAATTATACTTCTCAAGTAGGAAATAAAGAAATAGAGGAATGGAGAAAAGAAAAAAATAAGGAGAGAAAAAAAAGAACCAAAAGGAGAAAAAGAAACCAGGGTCTGATCACTGCCTCACTAGGGGTTGACTAATTGTCCAAGAGACTAATTGTCCAAGAGACTAATTGTCAGCAGTCGCTCCAAGAGAGCTTTCCCAAGAGGCAGTGGATGATGTCAGGCACCTCTAGAATAAGTCCCAGTGTCTGACCTCCTGATTGGGGGTCAGAAATTCCATTTGCACACTCTAAGACAGCTATTGTTAATATCTTCCTTTGCTGTTTTTCAGTATTGTTATTATACTTCCTTTGTGCAGTAGACCAATAAATGTGTTAATCTTGCCGATTTCATATGGAAATGTGGCTTTTGAAAATGTCAATTTCTTGAAGGCAACAGGTGGTAAACAGAAAAGAGAAAAACAATGATTTTTCAATAGAAGGAATGGAGATTCAGAGAGCTCAAGGTACTCAATTCTACAATTATTTATTGAGTGCCAGATGCTGTGCTGGGTGCTAAGGATTCAGAGGTGAGCCATTAGTGACACTTATAGGAATTGTCCAAAGAGATAACCAGTAAGTGGTGAAGCCTGAGTGCACATCCTGGTCTGTCAGGCTCTAACATCAGTTTAGAGAACACTAAACCATGCTGCTTTCAATATCTGTGAGACATGTGGCTGAACACTCTGATTTACCATTCTGCATTGAGTTAACTTCAATATTTCCTAACTCGGTAGAAAAGTACCTTTGCCATTGCTGACTAAGCATTTGATCATAATAATGCTACTGTTATAATAATGATGCATTTATTGAAGGCTTCTCACATACTAGAAAAAAGATATTGATTGTTGATAGCCTTTTTTTAACTTTCATTTTGAATAATTATAAATTCACAGGAAGTTGCAAAGATAGTAGAGGTCCCTGTATCCTTCACCCAGTTTCATAACTATTATATATAACTATGTATATAACTATATAACTATATATATACACAAAGTATATAGCTATATATATACACACATTGTAGATACATATATACATATAATATACATATATATTATATAATATATAATGTATATACAATGTATTATAGATCTCTCTCGCTCGCTCTCTCTCTCTCTCTCTCTCTCTCTCTCTATATATATATATATAGTTATATTACAATACCAAAGCCAGGAAATTGGCATTTATGGTGTGTGTGTGTAGTTCTGTGCCATTTTATCGCATATGTAGATCTGTATAATCACCACTGCAGTCAAGATACAGCACTGTTCCATTACCACAAAAATCTCCCTCTGCTACCCCTTTATAGCCACTCTTATCCCCTTTCCACTATGATCCCTAGCTCCTAGAAACCACTAATCTGTTTTTCATCTCTATAATTTTGTCATTTTGAGAATGTTATATGAATGGAATCACCCAATATGTGACATTTTGAGGTTGGCTTTTTTCATTAAGCTTATTGCACTTGAGATCCATCCAAGTTGTTGTGTGTATCAATAGTTTGTTTTTACTGTATTTCTGAGTAGTTTCCATGGCATGGTTGTACCACAGTTTGTTTAACTGTTTTCCTATTGAGGGACATTTTGATTGTTTCCGTTTTTGGCTATTATAAGTAAAACTGTTATGAATATTTTTGTGTGGACACATACTTTCATTTATTCTGGGATAGACTTTCCATGAATATAATTGCTAGATTGTATGATAAGTGTGTGTTTAGTTTTTTTTTAAAGAAACTGTCAAACCATTTCCCTAAGTGGCCACACCATTTTACATTCCCACCCAATATCTAGTTTGTCCACATCTTTGTCAGCATTTGGTACTATCACTATTTATTTTAGCTGTGCTAATAGGTGTTAGTGGTATCATGTCCTGGTTTTAATTTGCATTTCCCTAATGACCAGTGATGTGGTACTTCTTTTCATGTGATTATTTACCATTCATATATCCTCTTTGGTAAAATGTCCATTCATGTCTTTTGCTTGCTTTCTAATTGGATTATTTTTGTTACTGTTGAATTTTTTTTTTTAAATCTAGACACTTGTCCTTTGTCAGACATGTAGTTTGCAAATATTTTCTCCCACTCTGTAGCTTATCTTTTCAGCCCTTTAACAGGTCTGTCTCCAAGTGAAAGTTTTAAATTTTGATGAGGTCTAATTTGTCATTTTTTCTTTTATGGACTGTGCTTTTGATGTTGTGTTTAAGAAATCTTAACCAAGTCCAGTATCGTAAAGATTTTCTCCTATATTTTCTTCTCAGAGTTTTATAGTTTTGTATTTTATGTTTAAACAGATGATCAGTTTTGAGTTCATCTTTGTATAAGATGTGAGGTTTAGATTGAGGGTCAATTTATTTTGTTGCCATTGAATTGCTTTTGCACCTTCGTCAAAAATCAGCTGGCCATACTGCTGTGGGGCTGTTTCTAGGTTCTTTAATATAGTCCATTGATCTGCATGTCTCCCTCTGCCAGGACCACACAACCTTGATTACTGTAGCTATATAATATGTCTTGTATTGGGTAAAGTGAATCCTCCCACTTTATTCTTCCTTTCTTAGTTATTTTGGCTCCTTTGTCTTTCCAAGTCAATGGAAGGATGATGGTTTTTTTCAACAAATGGTGCTAGAACAATTGGATAGCCAGAGACAAGAAAATGAACCTAGACTTAAACTCTCACACCTTATACAAAAGTTAACTCAAAATGGATTGTAGACTTCAACATAAAATGCAAAATGATAACACTCTGAGAAGAAAACAGGAGAAAGTCTTCATAGCCTAGGCATGGTGAAGAATTTTTACACTTGATACCAAAAGCATGATCCATAAAGGGAAAAAATGGAAATATTGGACCTCATCAAAATGAAAAAGTTTTGCTCTGGGTGAGATCTGTTAAGAGGATGAAAAGACAAGTTACAGAGTAGGAGAAAATGATGGCAAACCACATATCTGACAAAGGGATATCTAGAATATAGGAAGAACTCTCAAAACTCAATAGTAAAACAATTTAATAAGAAAATGGGCAAAAACTATGAATAGACATTTCAACACAGAGGATACATGAAAGGCAAATAAGCCCATGAAAAGATGTTCAGCATTATTAGCCACTAGGGAAAGGCAAATTAAAACCACTGTAAGATATTATTACACACTGTGACGTCAAATGCTGGTGAGGATACAGAGAAACTGAATCACACATACACTGATGATGTAAACTGGTATAGTCGTGCTGGAAAATATATTGGCAGTTTCTTACAAAACTAAACATGGAAGTCTCACGTTTTGCATGTTAACTTTGTAACTACCAATGTTGCTGAACTCTAGTTAGCTCTAATAATATGTCTACGAATTATCTTGGCTTTTCTTTGTAGAAAATTATTTCTTTGAGTCATTATCCTTTGTTTATTCCTTTTCAATTCTTGTATCTTTTACTTACTTTTCTGTTCTTACTGTGTTGGCTAAGACCTCTAGGATAATATCTTATTCCAGACTTTAAAGATATTCTAATGTTTCATTATCAGATTAGAAGTTTGCTATAGGATTTGTGTACACCCTTTATGAGTTAAAGGAAGTCCTCTTCTAATCCTAGTTTTCCAGTGCTTTTTATTTCTTCAAAAATTGGTGTTGAATGTAGCAATTTTAAAAATCCATCTGTTGTTATGATCAAACTGTTTTTTCCTTGAATTTGTTAATGTGGTAAAATAGATCGCTAGATTTGGTTGTGTTTTTGCTTTGTTTAGTACTTTGATGGGAAAACCTTGTGTCCTGGGGTATGAAGGTATCCTTATAGAATGGTCTTCTGTTTCTTCTGAGACTCAGAGGTTTTACTATTTCTGGACTAGTCTTCACATTAATTTCCTGCTCTGAGATTCTCATACTGTGTGAGTAGCGTAAATTCTGACCACATATCCACCTGTGGAGTAAACTTGGACTTTGACTTTTCATGAGAGATACTTCATTTCTCTACTTAGATCCTTAGGCAGAAGACACTCTTCTTTGCTGCTTCCCTGGGCTTATATTTTTCAGAAGGTCAAGCCTTTTAGGATTCTGAGCCTTATTCTCCTAATCCTTGGGTGTTTATTTCTCAAGCCTCTAGCCATTTGTCCTCTTTCTGGGCTGGATGCTTCCAAACTGCTGTGACATAAATGGAAACTCTTGAAGGTTGGACTTCGAGCTCTTTGTTTCTGAAATCTGGGAATTTCTTTTCTCCTCCCAGGATCAATATATATTCAATAATTTTTATTATTATATTTCATCTGAATCCAAATCTGGCCTCTGTACCTCGACACTGAATTAAATCTTGGAGATAGAGTTTTGTGTGAAGTAGAAAAGAATAGCTTTATTACTTTGCCAGGCAGAGGGGGCCACAGCAGTCTAATGTCCTCGAAACTGTGTGCCCCGACCTGGAGGGGGTAGTAAGGAGTTTTATAGTAATGGTTCAAAGAGGGCGTGATCAGCTAGTGGACATTCTTCTGATTGGTTGGTGATGAGGTAAATGGGAGTCAGCATCATCAACCTTCTGGTTCCAACCGGTCTGGAACCAGACCGAGCTTGTGGGCAGCATACAGTTAACTTCTCCCACCAGGTGAGGGGTTTCAGTATCTGCAAAACAGCTCAAAGATATTGTTATGTGTATCCCTTGAGCGGGGGGACCAGGACCCTGCCCCAAGGCTGCACTATTATTTCTTGACTGTTCCTCCCTTGTCTCCACATCCCCTCCCTTCCTTAATTAGCATCTGTTGAACCTACCTGGTGGAACTCAGCGAAGGTCATGGAGGCTGAATGAAGCCTATTTCCTGGGGGGACACAGAAGAGCTTTTGTGCCCAGGAGCTCCACAGGGTCCTGCTTGGTATCACATCTAACATATCTATAATTGGGGGGTTGGAGGAAGAGTTAAAGTAGCTTAGTCTACCATTTTTCTAAAATTTTTCTCCTATTATAATATTTTTTTCCAGGAAGGAATATTTTTAGATTTCCAAACTGCTGTGATATTATAAGGAAATATAATGTAACTATAAAGTGAATCTCTACCAGCCAGCTGCATCATTGGGATATTAGTGCCTACCTCATGGGGTGTTTGGAGTGATTAAATGAAATAATGCCAGACAGTAAGTTTATTCCAGTTTCCAGGCCATGCTAATACTCAGTAATTGTTAACTATTATTAAAATGATTCAAATTATCCACACTATCTAGAGACACTTACTGCTCTGTTAGGGTAACTTTTTAAATTTAAATAAACTTTATTTTAGAGTACTTGTAGATTAAAGAAAAGATGTATAGAGAGTTCCCAAATACTCCTCACCCAGTTTTTCCCACTGTTAGCACCTCACATGACCTGTACATTTGTCACCAGTGAGGGACCCCATTGGTACATTTCTATTAACTAAACTGCACACTTTATTTGGACTTGATTAGCTGTTACCTAATGCCCTTTTTCTGTTCCAGGATCCCATCCATGATACCATATTACATTTAATTGTCATGTTTCCTTAGGCTCCTCTGATCTGGGAGAATTTCTCAGATTTTTCTTGTTCTTGATGACCTTGATGGCTTGGAGAAGTATTGGGAAGGACTTTTTAGAATGTCCCTCAATGTGGGATTGTCTGATGTTTTTGTCATGATGGGACTGTGTAGAGTTACATTTTAAAATTGAAGAACTGTCAGGATGGAATGTGTTAGCTGTTCGCTTTCTGCTGAGGTAAGAAGGAAGGGAAAGTTCATTGAATTTCATCCCCAGGGTAATTACACAGGGTATCATCTGGTGACTCATCCAGGGACAAAAATGTCCATAGCCACCTCACAAACACTAATGTGTTATGTATGTGATATATATCTAATCTGTACCTGTGTTTATATCTGTATCTATACCATTTCTTTTTTTTAATTTCTTTTTTATTTTATTTTTGGCTGCGTTGTATCTTCATTGCTGGGCGCAGGCTTCCTCTAGTTGCGGCGACTGGGGGCTACTCTTTGTTGTGGTACGCGGGCTTCTCATTGCCGTGGCTTCTCTTGTTGTGGAGCATGGGCTCTAGTTGCATGGGCTTTAGTAGTTGCAGCATGTGGGCTCAGTAGTTGCGGTGTGTGGGCTCTAGGGCACAGGCTCAGTAGTTGTGGCGCATGGGCTTAGTTGCCCTGAGGCATGTGGGATCTTCCCGGTCCAGGGATCGAACCTGTATCTCCTGCACTGGCAGGTGGATTCTTAACCACTGTGAAATCAGGGAAGTCCAGTATCTGTACCATTTCTATCTCTCTATATATACACATACACACGTGTGTGTGTGTGTGTGTGTGTGTGTGTGTAATGGATTATAATCTTAAATCCTAAAAATGACTCATCCTGGTAGGTTCTATTTTCTTTATCTTACAAAAGAGAAAACGAGGTTCAGAAGCCTTAAGTTACTTGCTGGAGGCTGCCTACTAACAGGTGCTGGAGTTGGCGTTTAAACCCCATCCAGCTGTCCCCAGAGCTGGAACTTCTAGCTCTATGCGCCTCTGCCCCCGACTAGCTACATCCTTGGGTCACATTTGACCAAGAACCACAGTGGTAAGAATGCCCATAAGATTTATTAAACCTTTGTCCTTTCCCCAAGTTTGTTATTTTTTCCTTACCTTCTGTTTTCCCTTTGAGGGTCAGCTGTAAAACTCCTAAAACAAAAAAGGCTTCTGCGATTGCTTTCAGGGAGAGTCTGGAAGAAGCACGCTGGGGGAGGCTACATTCCAGTCTGCAACCAGACCTTAGGACAGCAACTCCCTTGGGAAAAGAGTGCGGGACAGCAGCTTTAAGAGTAGAAGGAAAATAGCTGAACCCCCTAGAGACCAGCAGGAACCAAGCATGAGACTGAAAAGAGACCCTGGAACCTCAGGTCCAAGATGTTTTGGAATACAGCTGCTCATGAGTGTGGGATTCTAAAATAATAGTGACACTGCTAATTGTAACAGTGAAAATAATTTTCAGCGCATCGCTTCTCATCCTGTTCCCCTTTCCCTTCTTTATCTTCATTGGGTTTGCTCCCCATTCAGACACTCCCCTTACTAACAGTCCCTGCTCATCTGGGGGTGGAAGGAAGGCTGTGCATGACCGGAACATTCATGATTATCCATTTATTGATCAGCTTCCATAAAATTCCCTCACAGTCCTCTCAAGTTGCCTGCAATCTGATGTCCTGATTACTCCCTTATTAGGTTTTGCTTTGGATGGAATTACTAAGCCAAATTGAAATTCATGGTTGTTATGAACCATTTCCAAGACATCGCTCAAAAGCAAGTCAAGAGATGCCTCTTGCCTGCTTCTGCCCATTAGATTTTGGATCAAGATTCACATCCTATGCCATGCCCATTAATGTGAGGTTGTTGCATTATTTATGACGTTTACTCGGTATATTGCAGTTTATTTCTGTTGTCTCATTTTCACGAACTTATATCAAATTCTGACTCTCACCTTGCAAGGCTGCAGAAGCTGCATGTCTGCATTACTTTATTTAGCAGATGCCTGGACCAGTTATAATTCCTTTGCCTTTTCCTCCTCTTCCCTTTCCTTGGACAAGGTGGAGGAGAGTGCGTAAAACCAGGACTTTCTCTACGTTTATTTTTAAACACAGCCTCTTTAAAACTTAAAAGGTATCATCTCCTTCCTCAGGAAGCTGGCAGCTGTCTGGCCCAGGGCCACAATTACAGCTTTGTCATTAAGATTGGAAGTCATCCATCAGTACCTCCTCTCCTCTGTTCAGCACAGGCTGATGGAAATTCATTTACTAGATCAGCATGGAGGACAGCATGACCTCTTAGGAGTTCTGAGAAATGGGAGTTCAGAAGTGCACTCGTGTCAATGGGGGGCCACCCTACATTGCTTTCCCCAGAAGTTCCTGGATTTTTCTCTTGCTTGTCACCTGCCCAGCAGGTCTCTTGAGACGCTTAGTTGGGTGGGTGTCAGGTGATGTGGCTTCAGGACAATGAGGAGGCAGTTCTCTAGAGTGGAACCAACAGAGGGGTTGAAGTCAGATAGTCCTCATTTCTAGTTCCCGCACCATCACTTATGCCCTTAGCTGTGAACTTGGGCAAATTTACACCATATCCTGAAAATGCCATTTTCTCACCTATAGACTGGGAGTTAAAATACTTAATCCATAGTGTTCGGGTGAGCAGCAAGCATGTCAATAAGTGAAATATACCTAGTATTCCTGCTTACAGCCTGCCCCGTAGTGATCTCAAAACAATTTTCTAGAAAACTGTAAAGCTTTGGGCTAGACTGAAGCACAGGCTCTTGGGGAAAGGGCTTGGACCTTGGAATGAGATAGACATGCATTCAAAATCTGGTTCTACCACTTATTAATTTTATGACCTTGAACAAATCACAGAGATTTTAAGACTCAGAATTCTTACTTGTAATACAAGAATTATGTGGAGTACATAACATATGTGCAAAAACTATTAGCGGTTTCTTTTCCTTCAACTTCGACCTTGACCTTGACCATCGTTTGTTTGGGTAATTTCACTTCACATGGCTGAAGTTTGGTCATCTGAGAAGGTGGTCGTGTGGATTGATAATCTTAAGATGACCAAGAACCTGGAGAAATTTTTCCTGTTCTAAGTTGTGTGTGTATATGTGTGTGTCTGTGCTTTTCCTTTTTCTTCCCACACATTTTTGTCTCTTTTATTCTTCCCACCTGTGATCTATAGGCTAAGTCTCAGGCCTTTTATTGACCTCTGGGTTAGCCACACCATTTGTACCTTTGAAACCTGCCATCTAATGCGGAGACAGGGTGGGCTGAGGTTGGAGTGTGCTCCTGTCCACTGTCCCTGCAAAGACCCCAGCTCTGGGGATTATGAAATCCCTATTTCTTGCCTCCTAGTGACCACAGGGATGGAAATTTAACCTTCACAACTCTTGTGCAAGGATATAAAAGAGAAACTCAACTTCCTCTCATTGCTTATTCTCCAAAAGCCTCTCTTCCATGAATTT
This sequence comes from Globicephala melas, assembly GCF_963455315.2. Lineage (NCBI taxonomy): Eukaryota > Metazoa > Chordata > Mammalia > Artiodactyla > Delphinidae > Globicephala > Globicephala melas. The sequence continues at coordinate 12,612,267 of NC_083323.1, forward strand.
TTACTGCTTCTACCTCCCAGCCCTGATGAACCTGGCTCAGTCATTGCCACAATGGATCTCAATGCCCCTATCTGCAGCATGGGGATTATATGGCCTCTTACCGCATATGGGGATGTCAGGGATGCTGAAACAGGTGTTATAGACAAAAAGACTTGCAGAACCTCTGTCCTTTGTGAAGTGTGAAGATGAAGTGACTCCTTCCTGCTCCCTCAATTCCTCTGGTTTTCCAAGGACCGTCAGAGTTAAACCAAAGGTTGTTTTTTTTTTGTGGCTCTTCTTTACTAAGCACTTTTGTTACCGAGTCTAAGCTCACTCTGTTGCCTGCACAACAGGCCAATAAATCGGGAGACAAATTGTTGGGGCAAGGAAGAGTGGCTTTATTTGGAAAGCCAGATGTCTGAGAAGATGGTGTACTAGTGTCCTAGAGTACCATCTTATCGGGGTCTGGATGCTAGTTTCTTTCATAGAACAGAGAGGGAGAGGAGGTGAGGAAGTAAAGTAAAAAGGCCATAAGTCTTGCAAACTATCTCCTGGTTTTGGCCAGCCTCGGGGATAGGATGGGTTAATTTCTCCTTTTTTGCAGCCATTCACAGGTGGGCAGGGTCAGGGTGTTTCCCTGATCTAACAAAGGCACTTTAGTTTAACATTCAGGCAGAGGGGCAGACCATTACGTATGCATACAGCTATAGGCAGAACAAAAGCAATGGAAAGCAAAGGTCAAAGTAAAAGAAACAGATCCAACATGGAATCAGATTTTCTTTCTTGTTACACTTTTCCACTATGGGGCCTTCCATAGCAGCAGTGGGAGGCAGGTATTAACCTTCCAATGTCAAGATGAGGAAACCGAGGCTTAGTTGTGCCACTCACCCAAAGTCACTCAGTTACTGAGTTGCAGAACTGATCCCCCCATTAGGTACTCTGAGCACAGAGCCTGGAGTGTACACTCTTTTTAAGAGCCTTCAAAAATATTTGCGGCCTGAAAAATGATGATTAGCTCAAACATAGTAAAAGAACACTATACAGTCAAAATGAATATTCATTTAATTAAATATTTACAGAATATGACAGGTAAACTCGCCCTGTGCAACTTTTCGCTTATATAGTTATATGTAAGTTATATCAACGTGGAAAGTGGGTGTATTTTACTGGTTTATAAGCTGTGAGGTATATGAGATAGGGCCTACAAAAGCAAAGGAGAGGAGATTGGTTCAAGATGGCAGAGTAGAAGGACACAGGCTCACTCCCTCTTGCGAGAGCACCAGAATCACAACTAACTGCTGAACAGTCATCGACAAGAAGACACTGGAACTCACCAAAAAAGATACCCCACATCCAAAGACAAAGGAGAAGCCACAGTGATATGGTAGGAGGGGCACAATCACAATACAATCAAATCCCATAACCTGTGGGTGGGTGACTCACAAACAGGAGAACAATTATACCATAGAAGTCCACCCACTGGAGTGAAGGTTCTGAGCCCCATGTCAGGCTTCCCAACCTGGGGGTCTGGCAATGGGAGGAGGAATTCCCAGAGAATCAGACTTTGAAGGCTGGTGGGATTTGATTGCAGGACTTCAACAGGAATGGGGGGAAAAGAGAGTCCACTCTTGGAGGGCACACACACAGTAGTGTGCTCATCAAGACCCAGGGGGAAGGTCTGAACCAGACCTACCTGCTAGCATTGGAGGGTCTGCTGCAGAGGTGGGGGGTGGCCGTGGTTCACCATGGGGATAAGGACACTGGCAGCTGAAATTCTGGGAATTACTCCTTGGCATGAGCCCTCCCAGAGTCTGCCATTAGCCAGACAGCCTGTAGCCTCCAGGGCTGGGTCGCCTCAAGGAAAACAACCAACAGGGAGGGAACTCAGCTGCACCATCAGCAGACAAGCAGATTAAAGTTTTACTGAGCTCTGCCCACCAGAGCAACACCCAGCTCTACCCACTAGCAGTACCTCCCATCAGGAAGCTTGCACAAGCCACTTAGATAGCCTCATCCACCAGAGGGCAAACAGCAGAATCAAGAAGAACTACAATCCTGCAGCCTGTGGAACGAAAAACCACATTCACAGAAAGATAGACAAAATGAAAAGGCAGAGGACTATGTACCAGATGAAGGAAGAAGATAAAACCCCAGAAAAATAAGTAAATGAAGTGGAGATAGGCAACCTTCCAGAAAAAGAATTCAGAATAATGATAGTGAAGATGATGCAGGACCTTGGAAAAAAGAATGGAGGCAAGGATGGAGAAGATGCAAGAAATGTTTAACAAAGACCTAGAAGAATTAAAGAACAAACAAACAGATGAACAATACAATAACTGAAATGAAAAACACACGAGAAGGAATCAATAGCAGAATATCTGAGGCAGAAGAACCGATAAGTGACCTGGAAAACAGAATGGTGGAATTCCCTGCCATGGAACAGAATAAAGAAAAAAGAATGAAAAGAAATGAAGACGGCCTAAGAGACCTCTAGGACAGCATTAAACACACCAATATTTTCATTATATGGGTACCAGAAGGAGAACAGAGAGGGAAAGGACCTGAGAAAATATTTGAAGAGATTATAGTCGAAAACTTCCCTAACATGGGAAAGGAAATAGCCACACAAGGCCAGGAAGCACAGAGAGTCCCAGGCAGGATAAACCCAAGGAGAAACACACCGAGACACACAGTAATCAAATTGGAAAAAATTAAAGACAAAGAAAAATTATTAAAAACAACAAGGGAAAAACGACAAATAACATACAAGGGAACTCCCATAAGGTTAATAGCTGATTTCTCAGCAAAAACTCTACAAGCCAGAAGAAAGTAGCATGATATACTTACAGTGACGAAAAGGAAGAACCTACAACCAAGATCACTCTACCCGGCAAGGACCTCACTCAGATTCGACAGAGAAATCAAAAGCTTTACAGACAAGCAAAAGCTAAGAGAATTCAGCACCACTAAACCAGCTCTACAACAAATGCTAAACAAAATTCTCTAAGTAAGGAACACAAGAGAAGAAAAGGACCTACAAAAACAAACCCAAAACAATTAAGAAAATGGTAATAGGAACATACATATTGATACTCACCTTAAATGTGAATGGATTAAATGCTCCAACCAAAAGACATACACTGGCTCAATGGATGCAAAAACAAGACCTATATTTATGCTGTCTACGAGAGACCCACTTCAGACCTAGGAACACATACAGACTGAAAGTGAGTGGATAGAAAAAAGATATTCCATGCAAATGGAAATCAAAAGAAAGCTGGAGTAGCAATACTCATATCAGGTAAAATAGACTTTAAAATAAAGAATGTTACAAGAGACAAAGAAGGATACTACCACTATCAATCAAGGGATCAATCCAAGAAGAAAATATAACAATTATAAATATATATGCACCCAACATAGGAGCACCTCAATACATAAGGCAAATGCTAACACCTATAAAAGAGGAAATCGACAGTAACACAGCAATAGTGGGGGACTTTAACACCTTACTTACACCAATGGACAGATCATCCAAAATGAAAATAAATAAGGAAACACAAGCTTTAAATGACACAAGAGACCAGATAGATTTAATTGATATTTATAGGACATTCCATCAAAAAACAGCAGATTACACTTTCTTCTCGAGTGCACATGGAAACATTCTCCAGGATAGATCACATCTTGGGTCACAAATCAAGCCTTGGTAAATTTAAGAAAATTGGAATTATATCAAGCATCTTTTCTGACCACAACACTATGAGATTAGAAATAAATTACAGGGAAAAAAATGTAAAAAACACAAACACATGGAGGCTAAACAATACGTTTCAAAATATCCAAAAGATCACTGAATAAATCAAAGAGGAAATCAAAAAATATCTAGAGACAAATGACAACAAAAACACGATGATCCAAAACCAATGGGATGCAGCAAAAGCAGTTCTAAGAGGGAGGTTCATAACAATACAATTGTACATCAAGAAACAAGAAAAATCTCAAAAAACCTATCTAACCTTACACCTAAAGGAACTAGAGAAAGAAGAGCAAACAAAACCCAAAGTTAGTAGAAGGAAAGAAATCATAAAGATCAGAGCAGAAATAAATGAAATAGAAACAAAGAAAACAATAGCAAAGATCAATAAAACTAAAATCTGGTTCTTTGAGAAGATAAACAAAATTGATAACCTTTAGCCAGACTCGTTAAGAAAAAGAGTGAGAGGACTCAAATCAATAAAATTAGAAATGAAAAAGGAGAAGTTACAATGGACACCACAGAAATACAAAACATCCTAAGAGACTACTACAAGCAACTCTATGCCAATAAAATGGACAACCTGGAAGAAATGGACAAATTCTTAGAAAGGTATAACCCTCCAAGACTGAACCAGGAAGAAATAGAAAATATGAACAGACCAATCACAAGTAATGAAATTGAAACTGTGATTTAAAATCTTCCAACAAATAGAAGTCCAGGACCAGATGGCTTCACAGATGAATTCTACCAAACATTTAGAAAAGAGCTAACACCCATCCTTCTCAAACGCTTCCTAAAAATTGCAGAGGAAGGAACACTCCCAAACTCATTCTACGAGGCCACAATCAGCCTGATACCAAAACCAGACAAAGACACTACACAAAAAGAAAATTACAGGCCAATATCACCAATGAATATAGATGCAAAAATCCTCAATAAAATACTAGCAAACGGAATCCAACAACACATTAAAAGGATCATGCACCATGATCAAGTGGGATTTATCCCAGGGATGTAAGGATTCTTCAATATGCACAAATCAATCAATGTGATACACCATATTAACAAATTGAAGGAGAAAAACCATATGATTATCTCAATAGATGCGGAGAACATTTTGTCAAAATTCAGCAACCATTATGGTAAAAACCCTCCAGAAAGTGGGCATAAAGGAAAACTACCTCAACATAATAAAGCCATATATGAGAAGCCCACAGCACCCATCATTCTCAATGGTGAAAAACTGAAAACATTTCCTCTAAGATCAGGAAGAAGACAAGGCTGTCCACTCTATCCACCAGTATTCAACATAGTTTTGCAAGCCCTAGCCATGGCAATCAGAGAAGAAAAAGAAACAAAAGCAATACAAGTTGGAAAAGAAGAAGTAAAACTGTCACTGTTTGCAGATGACAGTAAACTATACATAGAGAATCCTAAAGATGCCACCAGAAAACTACTAGAGCTGATCAATGAATTTGCTAATATTGCAGGATACAAAATTAATGCACAGAAATCTCTTGCACTTCTATACACTAACAACAAAAGATCAGAAAAAGAAATTAAGGAAACAATCCCATTCACCATTGGAACAAAAAGAATGAAATACCTAGGAATAAACCTACCTAAGGAGGTAAAATACCTGTACTCGAAAAACTATAAGACAGTGATGAAGGAAATCAGAGTTGACACAAACAGATGAGAGATATACCATGTTCTTGGATTGGAAGAATCAATATTGTGAAAATGCCTATACTACCCAAAGCAATCTACAGATTCACTGCAATCCCTATCAAATTACCAATGGCATGTTTTACAGAACTAGAACAAAAATTCTTAAAATTTGTATGGAAACACAAAAGACCCTGAATTTCCAAAGCAATATTGAGGGAAAAAAATGGAGCTGAAGGAATCAGACTCCCTGACTTCAGACTATACTACAAAGCTACAGTAATCAAGACAATATGGTACTGGCACAAAAACAGAAATATAGATCAATGGAACAGGATTGAAAGCCCAGAGATAAACCCATGCACCTATGGTCAACTAATCTATGACAAAGGAGGCAAGGATATACAGTGGAGAAAAGGCCGTCTCTTCAATAAGTGGTGCTGGGAAAACTGTACAGCTACATGTTAAAGAATGAAATTAGAACACTCCCTAACACCATGCACAAAAATAAACACCAAATGGATTAAAGACCTAAATGTAAGACCAGATACTATAAAACTCTTAGAGGAAAACATAGGCAGAACACTCTTTGACATGAATCACAGCAAGATCTTTTTTGACTCCTAGAGAAATTGAAATAAAACCAAAAATAAACAAATGAGACCTAATGAAACTAAAAAGATTTTTCACAGCAAAGGAATCTATAAACAAGACGAAAAGGCAACCCTCAGAATGGGAGAAAATATTTGCAAATGAGTCAACGGACAAAGGATTAATCTGCAAAATATATAAACAGCTCAAGCAGCTCAATATTAAAAAAACCAAACAACTCAATTAAAAAATGGGCAGGGGGGCTTCCCTGGTGGCGCAGTGGTTGAGAGTCCACCTGCCGATGCAGGGGACACGGGTTTGTGCCCCGGTCCGGGAAGATCCCACATGCCGTGGAGCCGCTGGGCCCGTGAGCCATGGCCGCTGAGCCTGCGCGTCCGGAGCCTGTGCTCTGCAACGGGAGAGGCCACAACGAGAGACCCGCGTACCACAAAAAAAAAAAAATGGGCAGGAGACCTAGATAGACATTTCTCCAAAGAAGATATACAGATGGCCAAGAGACACATAAAAAGATGCTGAACATCACTAATTATTAGAGAAATGCAAATCAAAACTAAAATGAGGTATCACCTCACACCAGTTAGAATGGGCACCATCAGAAAATCTATAAACAACAAATGCTGGAGAGGGTGTGGAGAAAAGGGAACCCTCTTGCACTGTTGGTGGGAATGTAAATTGATACAGCCACTATGGAGAACAGTATGGAGGTTCCTTAAAAACCTAAAAATACAATTACCATATGACCCAGCAATCCCACTACTGGGCATATACCCTGAGAAAACCATAATTCAAAAAGACACATGCACCCCAATGTTCATTGCAGCACTATTTGCAATAGCCAGGTCATGGAAGCAACCTAAATGCCCATCGACAGACGAATGGATAAAGAAGATGTGGTAGATATACAATGGAATGTTACTCAGCCATAAAAAGGACCGAAGTTGGGTCATTTTTAGGGACATGGATGGACCTAGAGACTGTCATACAGAGTGAAGTAAGTCAGAAAGAGAAAAATATTGTATATTAATATTGTATATCAACGCATATATGTGGAATCTAGATACATGGTACACATGAACTGGTTTTCAAGGCAGAAATAGAGACACAGATGTTGAGAACAAACCTATGGACACTAAGGGGGGAAAGCAGGATGGTGGTGGTGGTGGTGGGATGAATTGGGAGATTGGGATTGACATATATGCCCTAATATGTATAAAATAGGTAAGTAATAAGAACATGCTGTATAACATAAATAAAGAAATAAAATTTTTTTTTTTTAAAAAAAGGAAAAATAGCAAAGTAGGTTAAATCCCTGGAAGAGACTGAAACAGCCCAAAGTGAAACCCAGTCATAGAGCCTGGTCCATCCAAACTGCTTTAGACCTTTTGGGAGTTTAGCTAAGGCCTGGTTCTGGGTTTGTCTTTTCTGTGGGTTGGGTGAAGGTGCTTTCAGATTTCCTTCTAAGGCTTACAGGTGAGTCAGTGACTTTAACAGTCCCTCATCTTTCCACAAAACTGTCTATGACCATTTTCACTTCTTTCCTTTATGCCACATGTTTGGTCTTTAGGACCTACATGGTCTTAATTAATCCCTTGTATGATTCTGCCATGCGAAACTGTAATTGTTGGTGGGCTTCACTGGATTTCTGCCTCATACTCAAAAGAGCTTGTGGTTCTCCCATTCCCATTGTTGGGAAATGTAGCTGTGACTGAAGTCAGGTTTGGCTGCTTGCTGTTCAAAGGCAAGTACTTGAGAAGCAAGTGTTGGTAGATAGGAAAGGTGCTTTAATTAGAAAAGCCAGCAATCTGGGGAGAAGATGGACTCATGTCCCAAGATCCAGAGATTCTGTTTGGCCATGAAAGTTTTTAGAGGGAAAAGGAAGAAATAATCTCAGTGAATCATTAAGGTAGGAGGTCAGATTCTTCCTCATTTTTCCATTGCTGTCTTCTCCTGATCTTCCATTGGATGTTATCTTTCCCACGTGGTCCACTTGCAGTTGGATGCTATCTTGCCCACTTGGTCCACCTGCAAATTTGCTAAGGGGGATGCTGGGGGTACAGAGTCAGTCATTCTTTAACTGCTTAATTCTTCATTCTTTCTCCTCTTAATCTAGGAAAGGAATCAATGGGTTAGGCAAGGCGTTGTGTACATTCAGTAGAGCAGAATTCAGGAGTTAGGTTAATTGTTACCTAGTGATCTCATTTTCATAATTAAGGTCTAAAGAAAGCAGAGATGAAGAAACAGAAAAAGGGGCAAAAGGGCTGCTTCCATAGCTACTGCTTTCATTTCCTATAGGTCTACACTGAAAACAAACCCAAGGACACCAGGCCTAATTTGCCTATCAGTGATGACCTCCCTACTTGTCTGCCTAGTTCTATTGGCAGAAACATGCAGCATATTCCCCAGCCTGGGCACTGCCATCTGTCATGGTGTCTTCTACCCTGGCAGCGGGCTGAATAGCTTGCTGACGCCCAACAAAAATTAGGTAAATAGAGAGCCCTGTGTCTCTCTAAGAACTGCCCTCAGCAGAAGTTCATGTTCTCACCTAAGCTCATGCCCCATCCACAGGGACCGCCTGCATCTAATGACTGGTACATATAGGAGGATGGGCTGAGGCCTCTCTTGTGACTATATCACAGCTCAGCTTTTCCCTCTGCCTCACCCCACCCCCTCTCGGTTCTTCACAGTTGATCCCAAGGACACCCTCCAACATATTTCCTGCATGAGGATTTTCATCTCAGAATCTGTTTCCTGGGAAACCTGCCCTGAGACCCTTTTATATTACAAATGTTTTATTATGCCCCCTTTGTATGAACTTTATAGATAATATACCTACCTCAACAGAAAATTAAAAAAAAAACCCAACCATGAAAAGCACATTAATGTTTAATAAAATAGTAATGCATTTAATATTCAATAAAGTAATAATTTATCAGGTGAAACTGTATCAGAAGATAAGAAGCATTCTGATGCATGTGCCATAAAATCACCATGAATTTGAGAGACACATGATCCAGGGGTGTTGTTTTGCCAACTTGAATACTGCCAGCATTGCTGCTGTGGGAGATAGTTTGTGAATTAGTTATCAACTCCTGGGAAAGTTCTGGACAAAACTAATATAATATTCTCTTGATTTACATGGTAGTTGTACTCCTGGATAATTCAGTGTAAAAATAGTATAGAAATAGGGAAAAATACTTTGTGTTTTTATGTAAAGCAGAGAAAGGTTCTCAGGCTGGATAACTATATATTAGTGGATTTTTTTTTTTCCATACAGGTTTGTCTGCAGGGATGCTAGGAGGTCATGAGGGTCATGGGACAATTTTTTTGTATATGCACGTGACCATTGCAGGGAATAATCACACTGGGTCCCCACCTATAAGCGTCCCCATCAATGAGACAGTCCTAAACACACCCATAAGTTTTCCATATGCCTCCTGGGAATACTGCTGGCTCTGCTAAAAGGAAGGCCAGTGGCAGCTGCTCCCAGTGTGTCTGATTCTCTATTAAAACTCTCCAAAACTTTTTTCTGCAAATGAGTGCTGGACATTTCTTCTCTCTCACCTCTTTTCTCCATCTTTTCAACTTAACTTATTTTCTTTTCTTGCATGTGTCTTCCTCACATGAATTAATATGGCCTCTTAGACTTACACAGTGCTCTAATTCATCCGTTTCCTGGATCAACACAGCAAAACCTCATGCCTGAAATTACCAAAACAAAGTATCCTTCCTCTTTGGAAGGTAGAAGAGAAGGCTTTGGAAGAAGAGAGACAGATGAAAATATGTATATGTTAATTTTTGAAAATATCTGTCATAGAGAATTTATCATATTTGTCTTGTTTGTCATTGAGAATATTTGAAAATCTAATCATCCAACAACAGTAGACTGGTTAAATTAATTATGTTAAATTCATGCAATAGTCTTTGATGATATAGCTTTCAAAAAGTTTGCGTGCGTGTGTGTGTGTGTGTATGTACATATGAAGTATCTTTAATGACACAATAATATTCATATGTTAAATTTTAAATCACTAGTTTAAACAAACCGGTGTGTATGATTAACTCCTCCACTTTTTATGACCGTTTATGTTGATACATCAAAATATCTCTCAGTAGGATAAGAAATTATGTCTTCTTATTCTTATGTCCTATGTTTTCTAAATATTTTATAGTGAACATTTGTGATATGATTAAAATTAAGTTATTTGTAAAAAAATAAATAAATAAAAGGAAGGCCAGTGGAGTAAAGGAAAGGAAGTGAATTTGAGTAGTAGCCCCCAAACTGAAGACATCCACATGTCACACTTGTCCAGCAGGACCCAAGTTTGAACCCAGCCCTGGTGCCTCTCGTATCAGCCCACTCAACTGTTCTGTCTTATTTAGGAAAGGTCAAGATTGAAAGAAGGACTTGTCTGACTTCCAGGGACCCCGCTACCATCCTCTCTTTTATCCTCAGCAACTTGAGGAGTGTTGAAATGCAGAGCCTTTTTAAGCGGACCCTCCCCATCCAGCCTCAGGGGTCACACCAGTGCCCTCTGAAATGCTGCCACTTGGTCTCTGCTGAATTAGCAGCTTCTATTTTGAGCACCATGGTGGATGGGCTGTGGCCCCACCCTTCTCAAACTCCTTTTTGAGATAGACAGTTTAATGGACAAGTTTAGCTTTCATGGTTTGACAGCCTCGTAATTGGTAATCAGTTGGTGAAGGCTGTGTTTTAACAGTTGCAGAGGCCATTCGTGAGGGTGGTTACTCTGTGGAGGAGCACACCTCTACTCCCTTCCCTTTTCTTTCTTATTTCCCGTGTCCTCCTCTGAGCCTTCCTCTTTTCTTCTGAATCTTTCTTTTTTCATTTTTAGTTTTTTAATTGAAGTATAGTTGATTTACAATGTTATGTTACTTTTCGGTGTACAGCAAAGTGATTCAGTTATGTGTGTGTGTGTGTGTATATATATATATATATATATATTCTTTTTCAGATTCTTTTCCATTATAGTTTATTGCAAGATATTGAATACAGCTCCCTGTGCTATACAGTAGGACCTTGTTGTTTATCTGTTTTATATGTAGTAGTGTGTATCTGTCAATCCCAAACTCCTAATTTATCCCTCCCCTTCCTTCCCCTTTGGAAAACCGTAAGTTTGTTCTCTATGTCTGTGAGTCTGTTTCTGTTTCATAAATAAGTTCATTTGTGTCATTTTAGATTCTGCACATAAGTGATATCATATGATATTGGTCTCTGCCTGACTTACTTCACTTAGTATGATAATCTCTAGGTCCATTGCTGCAAATGGCATTATTTCATTCTTTTTTTATGACTGAGTAGTATTCCACTGTATATATGTACCACATCTTCTTTATGCATTAACCTGTCGTTGGACATTTATGTTGCTTCCATGTCTTGGCCGTTGTAAATAGTCTTCTTCACCTTTCTTAATTAGACTGCTTCACTTCTCACGTGAAGATGTAGATGGTGAGGGGAGAGAGAGAGTTGGTGGGGGAGAGAGAAAAGACACTTACAAATGCCCAATTTCAAACTGCACTTCCTTTCCAGATCCTACTCCTTACCACGTTGTCTTAGTCTGTCTGGGCTGCTATAACAAAATGCCATAAACTGGGTGACCCCCAAATAATAGAAATTTATTTCTCACAGTTCTGGAAGCTGGAAAGTCCAAGATGAAGGTGCTAGCAGATTTGGTGTCTGGGGAAAAGGGTCTGCTTCCTGGTTCATAGATGGCCTCACAATGGAGGTGGTGAGGTCGTTTTTATAAGGGCACGAATCCCATTCATGAGTGTTCCACCCTCATGACCTAATGACCACTCAAAGCCCTTAGCTCCAAATACCATCACTCTGGGGATTAAGATTCAGCCCATGAATTTTGGGGAGACATAGCATTCAGTCTACAGCACACTGATGTAACAGTCCATGGCTGGAGAATCCTCTTTGCCCTGTGCTACCTCTTTGGTAGAAGATTGGGGGAGCATATAAGGCTGTGGGTTGCAGAATTAGTCATAGAACTAACAAAGTAATTTTCTCTGCAAGGGTTCTTTCTTTGTAATCAGTGGAGACTGACACACTAGCCTAAGTACGGAAGGGGCTTGTTCAAAGGCTATTAGGTACCTCACAGAATTATAGAACTTTCTGAACAAGCCAGCTGGCAGGTAGGACAAGAACCAGGGCCCACCACAGCATCTCAGCATTAGAAACATGTGTACTGCTTCTGTGGGCTGCTGCCATCAGATGACCAAGGGAAAGCACCTTCTGGCTTTGTGAAGCTTTTCTTAAGATTCAGGTTCCTCCTCAGAAACAGATGCTGATGGTCCTAGCTTAGGTCAAGCCGCTCCTTCAGTGGTGGGAGTAGGGGAATGGTGTGTGTGGTACGGAGTGCAGCCCTGTGATTGGCAGGGAGAAAGGGAGGTTTCCCTAAGGGAAGAATGCTACCTAGACTAAAACCATGACATCCATCAAAGGAAACTAGAACTGAAGGCTGTATTGCTCACTTTCCCTTTTCATGCTTGAGAGCCAAGCCCAAGATCCTATGCTAGAACATGCCAGTAACAGACAGCTCAGCAATATGGAGGCCACCCTCAAATCTAGCATCTGTGGGAGAATCAGCCCCGAAGCAGAACTGAGTTGAAATCTACCTCCAGGAAACTCACTCCTCTTGCTCCTAGCACGTTTTCCTGGAGTTCCATAGAGAATCAATTCTATCACTCAAGAGATGATGCATTAAAGATTTGATGATGGAAATCACATCTTCTTGGGTCATTTCTTATGCAGGCTTAAACATCCTTAGTTCCTTCAACCATTCCTCAATCTCTTGGTGGTTTCTGGCCATTGAACACGTGCATTCATTTCCAGAATTACACATCTCTTTACAGTTGCTTAAGGCAGATTCCAATTTGCAGATCATACCTCCATTCAAGAAATATTTATGAAGCACCTGCTTGGGTCAGTCACTGTAATAGATGCTAGAGATACAGTACAAACAAACATAGACCTCCCCTCTACCTCATTATCTGGATCTTGGTCTAGAACTGGCCCCCTTCCCCCCTCCCATGCCCCTTTCCCTCTATTAGACAGGCTGCATGGGGAAAAAATGGAAGAGGTAACAGAATTATCTCCACCTTTTCCTGTCCCCAGCCCTAGAACACCCTGAATTAGGTTTCCTTACTTTCCTATCAAGAATGGAATTTGTTCCTTTCCAAATAAAATATGTAACTAACAATTGTTGAACATCTGTCACATGTTAAACGTGACATTAAGCAATTTCTTTTCCTTTATCTCTTATCAGCAACCTCTTGGGAGTAAGTACACTGGTCCACTTTTTACAGATGAGGTACCTGGGGCCCTCAGAGTGTAAGTGAATTGCCCAAGGACAAGCTGGTATGGGAGCCAAACCACGTGTCTGTGATTTATCAAATAGGAAAAAAATCCTTTGTTTTCTGCTGATGACAAGACCATGAGCCTCTGGAAGAAAGACACTATCGTTGGTTCATCTCTGAACTCCTAGCACCCTGCACATGCTAGGAGCACAATACATGTTGGGTGACTGGATAATCGTCAGGTTCTTGGGGTGTGAACAGATTTTTGAGGAGGTGGAGTCCATCCGTATCTTACATGCTTTCCAAAGGGATGAGGGAAATGTCTGTAGCTCTCATAGGCCAGGCTCCCTCGTGCCTTTGTTGATCCTCCTGGGGGGCAGGTTTCCCGCCCCGTGTTATTTTGGCCTGGCAAATACCCATTCATCTCTTAAGCGTCACGTTAAATGCCATCTCCCTGCCTTCCTGATTTGGAGTCCTTGCACTCTCATTTCCACAGTGCTTTGCACAGACCACCAAGGTACCAACTGCCTTGCTGTGTCGAATTATCTGTTGGCTTGACTCTGTCTCCACTAGGCTGGGAGCGTTCTGAGGGCAGGGGCTGTGTTTCTTCTTTGTATCTTCAGCATCCAACATAATGGGTGTCATATGGCAGATGGTCAGTGAATATTTGTGGAATGAATGAATGAGTGAATAATGGATATATCTTGGAATTGAAACAAAATCCAAGAATGGTTATCTCATGACCATCGACTTCATGAAGTTCCCAGTGTCAAAAAGTAGAATCAATAAAGCCTAAAGGTTAGCATTTTGTTTAGATTTCAGGAAAACAGTCAGAAGTCACTTTATGAAATGATTCTGTGCAGCAAGAATAGGAATCAGGAAAATTATCACTTTCCACCAGAAGGAGATCAATGAGTTTTTATAGCTCTGTAGACAATGCGTCTACAGAAAGAAGCATAGTTAGTACTGATGATAAACTTTATGAATATGCACAAATTTTCACACTCTATTTAATGACTTAAGTGATTACCTAAAAGTGTTTCATAAACTTGACCTTAACTAAGCAAAAGGGTCCTAATGTGAATTCTCTGTTAGAGAAAAACATGGTCCAAGCTAAAAGGAATTTTTGTTTGCTTGGTTTTTATTGTGTTCCTCCTCCGGTATCAAGAAGTTTAGGGAGTTAGAAAGAATAGCATGAAGTAGAAATGCAATCTGATTTAAGACTTGTCATTCTTAGCAAAACAATTCCACATTGGAGAGCTTTCTACTGATGAAAGCCAACTTCTTTCTTAAAGAGGAAGCTCACATTATGTTATTCTACATTTCCTCTGGAAAGAGAATCTTGTATTTTTTTGTTTTTCTTAGTCATATGTGGAGCTATGCAAAGAAAATCCCAAAGATATGCACCCAATTTTCTACAAGTTTCAGCCCTTCATGTAATAAGGCCTGCCCATAGGACATTGGAATTGGGATGAGAGTGAAAATGATGCTCTTCCCATGGAAAGGGATCAATGTAATAATAGGACCCACTTATATACTGGGTCCTATTGTGTGTTAGGTGCTTTCCAAACATCACTTCATTTAACTCTCACTGGCCAGCCCTGTGGTATTGTCATCCTCTCCCGTTCTCATCTGCCTGGTGGAAGGCAAACTCGTCTCTCAAAACTCTGTTCACTTCCCAACGGCCAAAATAGGCCTTGTAAAATTGAAGTCTGATGGTGTCGCTCTTTCACTCAAAAGATTCATGCACCTTTATGTTCATAGCAGCACTGTTTACAATAGCCAAGACATGGAAGCAACCTAAGTGTCCACTGACAGATGAATGGATAAGAAGATGTGGTACATATATGCAATGGAATATTACTCAGCCATAAAAAAGAATGAAATAGTGTCATCTACAGCAACATGGAGGGACCTAGAGATCATCATACTAAGTGAAGTAAGTCAGACAGAGAAAGACAAATATCATATGATATCACTTATTTGTAGAATCTAAAAAAAAAGATAGAAATTAACTTATTTACAAAATAGAAATAAACTCACAGACATAGAAAACAAATTGGTGATTACCAAAAGGAAAGGGGTGGGGGAGGGATAAATTAGGAGATTGGGATTACATATACACACTACTGTATATAAACTAGTTAAACAACAAGGTCCTACTGAATAGTGCAGGGAATTATATCCAATATTTTGTAATAACCTATAATGGAAAAGAATCTGCAAAAGAACAGATATATATGTATGTATATTATAGTCACTTTGCTGTACACATAAAACTAACACAATATTTAAATCAAAACTCTACTTCAATAAAAAAAAAAAAGGTGAGCTTTCCTTGTAAAATTGATGTCTGATAGTGTCACTCCTCTACTCAAAGCCACCTGCAGCTCCCCGCCTTACACAATGAGAATGACTCTCTTGGCTCACGCAGGCTCTGTAGGACCTGCCCCCTGTGCCACGTTACCTGTCTGGTCTCATGTCTTATCACCTCCTGTCACTCAGTCTCTCTGCTCCTACCTTTCTCGCCTCCTTGCTGTTCCGCCAACTGCCAGGTGAGTTCTCAGGGCCTTACCTGTTGCCATCTCAGGGTCTTTGCCCTTGGTCTTCCCTCTAACTAGAGTCCTCCCCCAGATATCTGCATGGTTTTCACTTCATTCCTTCAAGTCAGAGCTCAAATGTCCCACCTCAATGAGACCTTCTTTGACCCTCCAGTGCATTTAAAACTGGACCCCTCTAGTAGATTCCCGTTACTCCTCTTTTCTTTTTCTCCTTAGATTGCAACACCTTCTAATATACTATGTAGTTTACTTAGTTATGTTGCTTGTGGCTATCTCACCAAGTCCCTCCACTGTGTCCTCCATATACCACTAGAACGTAAGTTTCATGAGGGCAGGCACATTTGTGTGTGCTTCCTTTATCTTGACCAGTTGCCCAGCCCATGAAATGTGCTCAACACATATCTGTGGAAGGAGTCAACAAGAAAACAGGATTAGAATGATAGAATAACTTGGCTGGAGTGACACAGCTATTAAACAAAGGTGTAAGTGTTCCACCAGGCCAGGTTTGTCTCAGCCTGGAGGCAACGCCATCCCCCTCTGCAGTGCTGGGTCTGTATCTCTTTGTGGGCAAAGAAAAGAAAAGAAGGATGAAAGGGCAGTACATATTTAAATGGCAGGAAACTTTTGTGGGGCTGGTGGTGTGTGTGCTTTTTTAAGTCACACTGGGTGAGAAAACACAGTACGGAAGCCAGACCTGAATCTGGGTCCCAGCTCTCCATTTTCTAGCTGTATGACCACAGCCATGTTACTTAACTTCTCTGAAACTCATTTTTGTCATCTGCAAAATGAGGATGATGACGGTCATCATGAAGTCATCATTAGAATGAAATTATATGATACCAGTAATGTCAAGGTAAGAGTTCCATAAATATAGGTCATTACATCATGAAATGATAAAAGTTAACAGTGCTTGAGCGCTCTCAGATTTTCTCCCTTTTCCTGGTTGCTAAGATGAATTCTGACTTAGCCCAGTTCAGTCTCTCCCTGCTCCCCATCTAGCCCAATGGAAGGACATCCAGTGCAGGTATTTAAGTTACACGTATCTTGCGTGGGGTTCAAGACACACAAGCAAAGACTAGTTGAAATTATTTCTACCTGTTTGAACTCCGGTCTTTGCACTGCCTCACCCAGGGCCTAAGCCCAGCAGGTCCCAGCTCTCTAAGGAGTGCACTAAATTATTGAATTCCTTCTCGGCCATCCTCTTCTAATGGAGCCAGGTCTCGTTTATCCCTAACACGTCCCTAATGCTCCATCCAGGTTGTGTTAGGTTTCACATTCCACCACTACTGTACGGAATTTACCACTTCCCGTCACAGCTAGCTCACTGCCTATTACCATGAATTATTTACAGAAGAAGTTCTGACTTGAGAAAATAAGATTATGTCACAAGTTATTTGTGCAAAAAAGAACGCGCGCTTTCTAACTTCCCTTGTTTGCATTTCTTAGCTCTGGCCCAGCATTTTAGAAACATTAACCAAGTTGGCTTTTACAGTCAATCTCACATCAAAATGAGAGAAGTTACTGCTTCCATTGAACAGAAGGATAAAGGGAACACTTCCGACGTAGAGTCTTGGGAAGATGCCCTTTCACGACTTATGGCTACAGAAATCCCTGGAGGCTAAGATCAATTTCCTCTATAGCTTATTTAGGATATAATGTAACTGTGCCTTTTATTTCAATTTAATTATCATTCAGGGCAGCAGAAAAGACATCACGGAATTTTTTGCTAGTCTTATATATGTACTTGCATTGCTGCATACCATGAATTTCTTCTTTCAGAAGCTAGTTCTTGACCCTTTTTATAGTTTTAAAAAGACACTGTCCTGAATGTTTCTCTGACCACAGGCACAGGTGAGGAGTTTTATAAGGACCGTAAAATGACTTCTGTCATGGCCTGTCCCTAAGCATTGTTCTCCGCACTCCATCTTCAAACACATTCTGTTGCCTAGATTTGAGGGGTGGGAATTAATCACACCCTTCCTCTCAACTCTGAGTCCAGAACAGGATGAGAAATAGTTGTCAGACAACAGAAGGGTAAAATACTCCTTTTATAAGGGATAATGCTAGGTTGAAGAACCTGCCTTGGATCTGTGCCAACAATCAGGCGTCTGAGTTTTTATCCTGGAACTGAGGCCTCAGAATGATGCCTCCAAGGGAAAGCTGGGGTCTATGAAGCTGTCCCTCTTATCCAGAATAGCTGTATTAAACATCAAGGTCAAAGAGTGAGGTCAGAGAAGGATGAGCCTTGAGGCCTGCCCCTAGAATGCAGGTGCGGACCCTGATCCTAATGTGTGTGCCCCGTGGTGACAACAGTGGAGTAGAACGTATCCAATTTGCAGCAGGTAGATCAGAAAGGGAGGCCCAGACAGGATGAATCCACACATGCTTCTTTCCCTTTTCTGGTATCACCTCTCAGGTAAGTCATCACTGTATCCAGAAAGCAGGGGATGAAATGTTACTTACATAGTGTTTCACCATGGGAGCAGAAGTTTCTGTATGGAAACGTGAAGGCTGGGAAGAAAAGGTACCCCTAATATCTCTCTTGTAGATTAGGGTCCAGACCATTTTCCTTAGACTGACTGTATTGGTCAAGCCCCTTGTGGTTGCAATTCATTGAAACCCTAGCTCAAATTTAAGCAAAAGGGACTAGAGTGGTTCATCAAATCACAAAATCCAGGACTACCACTCATTTTGTACATGGTGTATCAGGAGCTCAAAGAATATTGTCAGGATTCTGTCTGCTTCTTTCCTTCTCTTGTTTTCCTCTGTTTTGGCCCTGTTCTCAGGCAAGCTCTCTACTTTTGGTAACAGGATGCTGCCAGCTTGTATCCTCTCAGTGATACTGGTGGGGAGGGGGAAGAGAATCTCTTTCCCAATAGTTCCAACAAACTTACTGGAGGTGAGTCTCATGGGCCTGGCCTGGGTCATGTGCCCATTCCTGAACCAATCACAGTGGCCATGGTGAAGGAATGCTGTGATTGGCTGGCCCTGGTTCATATACTGCGCCTCTACTGGAATAAGGATGGAGGGAAAAGTTTTTTTTTTTTTTTTTTGCGGTACGCGAGCCTCTCACCGTTGTGGTCTCTCCCATTGCGGAGCACAGGCTCTGGACGCACAGGCCCAGCGGCCATGGCCATGGCTCACGGGTGCAGCCGCCCCGCGGCATGTGGGATCTTCCCGGACCGGGGCACGAACCCGTGTCCCCTGCATCGGCAGGCGGACTCTCAACCACTGCGCCACCAGGGAAGCCCAAGGGAAAAGTTTTATCCAAACCACATGGAGTAAGATTAGAGGAGGAGAGCCTTCCCTAAGAAGACCAGGAGACACACACAGAAAAAAAATCACAGCCTTTTATATTTTTACTGATCCCTATGGATTTCTTTAAAAATAAGCTTTTTATTTTAGTATAGTTTTAGATTTACCAAAAGCTTATGAGGATAGTGCATAGAGTTCCCATATACCCCACACTCAATTTCCTGTTAGTAGCATCTTACATCACTATGGTACACTGGTCACAATTAATGAACCAATATTGCATTATTACCCACTAAAGTCCATGCTTTATTTGGATTTACTTAGTGTTTAGCTAATGTCCCTTTTCTGTTCCAGGATCCCATCCAGGAAACCATATAACACAGAGGCATCAGGTCTCTTAGATTCCTCTTGGATGTTATAGTTCCTTAGATTTTTCCTTCTTTTTTTGATGACCTTGACAGGTTTGAAGAGCGCTGGCCAGGTATTTTATAGAGTCTCCCTCAGTTGGTATTTGTCTGATGTTCTTCTCATAGTGAGACCAGGGTTGTGGGTTTTAGGAGGAAAAACCCACGGAGGTAAAGTACCATTGTACCTCTCTCACATCATCTCAAGAGTATATGCTGTAAACGCGACGTGTCACGGTTGACAGATACCATGATCACCTTGCTGAGGCTTTTCTTGTCAGGTTTTCCGGCTGTAAAGGTATTGATTTTCCTACCTTTCCATACTGTACTCTTTGGCAAAAAGTCACTAGGCACAGTTTATACATAAGGAATGACAGTTATGCCCCATCACCGTGAGGGTGCAGTATCCACATTGATTATTTGGAACTTTTCTGTGCAGGAGATTTGTCCATTCTCCCTCATTTATTAATTTATTTGATCAATCATTTATGTCAGTATGGACTCATGGATATTTGTTTTATACTTTGGGTTGTAACTCGATGCCAGATTCTTTACTTAGCTCAAGGAGCTCCAGCTTTGTTCTCGGGAAAGGTCTTCTTGCAGTTGGTTCCTGTGTCCACTTGCCTTATCCCATCATTGTGTTTTTTCCCCCTACTTTCTTGCTTCCTAGCATTACAGGATGTTCCAGGCTTATCCTGTATATTTGTGTATTTCCTGCCCTGATCCTAGAATCAGTCATTTCTCCAAATATCTCTGGTTCCTTTTATTGTTTTAGAGAATGGAATGGTTTTAGAGACCAAGACCAGGGTGTTGGATGTGCTTGTTGCCACTGGGGTGTCCATGCTTTTAGGCCCTTTCAGCTGATAGAACAAGGAAATAACACATTGTGTACTAATAGGTGTATATACATATATCTTTAAATATTTCTGTGTGTAACCACCTGTATCTGTATTAAGCTAAACATGAGTTCATAGTTATGTGCTGAACTCTGATCCATTACCACATGGATCAGCCTTCTCCCCTTTCTTGTCTGTAACCTTCCACTCTACAGTGAGAAACCGAGTTCCCATCTCTGTTTGTTCAATTCCAGTATAAATGGTTGGCTGATTCAATTCCAGTATAAATGTATAGTGGTTTCAGAATTACTAACCCTTTATCTCTTTGGAGTTGATGTTTTCCTTGTATTGCTATTTACCTTGCCTTTCCGCTAACTGTGTTATTCTATCTAGTAGCCACTAACCATGTGTGGCTATTTAAATATAAGTTAAAATTAATTAAAATTAAATAAAAATTGAATGTTCAGTTCCTCAGTTACACTTCAAGCCACAGTTCAAGTGTTCTATAACCACCTGTGGCTAATGGACAGCATTAGATACAGCATACTTCCATCATTACATAAAGTTCTACTGCATAATTTAGACCCTTTTTTTTTTTCTGTGTTCCTCTGTTACGTGTCTGGTAGCCACAGACCAGTTCTGTCTTCCTAGTCTTGGCTCTCAGAGAGAACCTTGGCCCAGGTCAGATCCAAGAACTCCTACTTACCCAGGAAAGGGAGTTGAGACATCACATGCTGAGATCTGGAAGCCAGGTGTGCTCTACCCTGAAGAGCACAGTTCTGTATAAGGGAGAATTGTCATGGCTCACAGAGAAATACAAGACTGAGACTGGGGATAGATCAGAGAAGGCATCCCAAGGGAGACAATGCTCGTGCTACCTCTTTAGGATCGCTGCAGGTATGGTAAGAGAAGGGAACAGCACACGGAATGTAAGGGCGTGAGTACTGGATGCATCATATTTGCTAAATGGAGCCATAGAGGGTCAGAGTGGTTGCAATGGTGAGTGGGTTTTGGAACATGGAGGAGTGGCAGGGTATAGACTTTGGAGAGTTGACTGTGAGCGGATTATGTCTTGCGAGCAGTTTTGGACTTCATTCTGAAAATTGTGAGGAGTTAGGAGAGAGTTTTACACTGGAAGGTGATGGGATTGATCTCTAGTTTAGAAATATCACCCTAGTGGCTGTTGGTGAAGCTGGGAATAGAAGACGTGGGTTAGTATGCAGGGGGAAGAGGGCCAGGATTCTTTTTTTTCAGTCCTCATATCATTTAATTTTCCAGTAGTTCTTAAAATAGTTAGCCACCTTCTATTTTTTTTTTTTTTTTTTTTGCGGTATGCGGGTTTCTCACTGTTGTGGCCTCTTCTGTTGCGGAGCACAGGCTCCGGACGCGCAGGCTCAGCGGCCATGGCTCACAGGCCCAGCCGCTCCGTGGCATGTGGGATCCTCCCGGACCGGGGCACGAACCCGTGTCCCCTGCATCGGCAGGCGGACTCTCAACCACTGAGCCACCAGGGAAGCCCAACCTTCTATTTCTTGAAACTAACCTCCAAGAATTTTCTTGACAAACCCTCTCTCCTAGGTCTTTTTATCTTCCTGTTTTTCTTGAGTGTATTAGTTTTCTATTGCTTCCATAACACATCACCAAATCTAGTGGCTTAAAACAATGAAAATGTATCATCTTAAAGTTCTGTAATTTAGACATCTGACACATGTCTCACTGGGCTAAAGTCAAGGTGTCAGCAGTCTGCATTCCCTTCTGGAGACCGTAGGGCAGAATTTGTTTCCTTGTCTTTTCCAGGTTCTAGAGGCGCCCACATTCCTTAGCTCATGGCCCCTTCTTCCTTCTTCAAAGCCAGCCACGGTGGATCAACTTCTCTCCCCACAGCCCTCTGACCTCTCTTCTCTCTCCCTCTTCCACTTTTACCTTGTGCTAACACTGGCCCACCCGTATCATCCCAAACAATCTCCCATCTCACGGTCATTAATTTAATAAGTCAGTTCTGCAAAGTCCCTTTTGCCATATAAGGTTCCACAGGTTCCAGGGATTAGGTGGGGGCATCTTTAGGGGGCTGTTATTACGTCAGCCCCTCTGAGTGTCCCATAGTCGTTTCTGGAGTCCATCTCTAAATTCACAGTCATCCTTGGTCCTTACCCCAGACCAGCTACTTGACTCATATTTGGAATCTGTTTTTATCTCTGTGCTACATATTTGGAAAAATAGCCTTGTGAGGAAAGGAAAAGTTTATTCTGTGGAGCTACCTAGAATAGAATTAGCATAGAAATGAAGATGAGATTGCCCCCAGCATCTCATATCCCCTCTTTGCCCTGGCTGTGCAGCACTGTCAGGTTCATGGTCCAGCCGTGTGAAGGAGCAGAGCGAGGTCCAGTCAGAACCCACTGTGCTGCTCCAGCGAGGCAGAAAGGTGGGAGGAGGTCAAAGCAAAGACACCAGGACGGTGGAACTGCACCCACAGAGGGAGCTTCTCATAAGAACCGGAGGAGAATGAGCACAGAGAGCGCCACGCAACCTGCGGGGCAGCGTGTAATTGGATTCAGACCTCTGCCGGGGCAAATTAGGACCCTGCTTTTCCCAGAAAAAAAAAGATTGTAAGTTTTTTCATGGGAACAGATGCAAAGACTTCTGGCAAAGAGCAAAGCTTGCCTCTCGGACTGATTGCTCTGTGATATCAGACTTCATTAGTAGAAGTGTCTACCTAGAAAGATAAAGATAATTATTATTTACTGAGTGTTTAGTATGTCCTGGGCTCTTTACAACTATCATCTCTAGCCCTCCTAGTAACCCTGCAGTCTGTATTTAAAAGACGAGGGGATAGAGGCTTAGAGAGATGGAAAATCCCTACAGGATTTATATGAAGGTCTGTAAGATGTTAAAGCTAGAGCTGTTTCCACACTACTATATGTAAAATGGATAACCAGCAAGGGCCTACTGTATAACACAGGGAACTATACTCTATATCTTGTAATAACCTATAATGGAAAAGAATCTGAAAAAGAATAGATTTCTATATATATATATATATATATACTTAAGTACACATATACTTATATATATAACTGAATCACTTTGCTGCACACCTGAAAATAACAGAGCATTATAAATCAACTATACGTCAATGAAAAAATAAAGACAAGGAATGTATTCTCTCACAGTTCTGGAGGCTAGAAGTCTGAAAGCCAGGTGTCATCTGGACTGCCCTTCGACTAGGCTCTGGGAGAGAATTCGTTCCTTGCCTCTTCCAGTTTTGGGTGGCATTCCCGGGCTGTGGCCCCCATCACTATGATCTCTGCCTCTATGTTCATATTGTCTTCTCCTCTGTGTGTCTCTCTGTTAATAAGGACATTCGTCATTGGGTTGAGGTCCCACCCAGGTAATTCAGGACGGTCTCATCTCAAGATCTCTTAAGTACATCTGCAAAGACTCTTTTTCCAAGTAAAGTCCCGTTTGCAGGTGCTGGGGTTTAGCAAGTGGACACATCTTTGGGGGATGGGCAGAAGTCAGTCCATGATGGGGTGTCCCGTTGTCTGATTCAGAATCAAAGCAATGTTTCCTGATTCCAGAGAATCCCTAAGTGTCAGAGCATGATGGGACATTAAAGGGGGTCCAATGCAGCCCTTTCTGCTGCTCCTTCCTTTTTCCTATGAGAAGTTAAGTCATTTACCCCAAGTTGCTCCACTCAGGGCAGCAGAGCTGAGCTTAGACTCTGGCCCTACCTGTCCAGCTCTCTCTCCTTGTGTTTTTCTATTGCTCTCCCTGGGGAAATAGACACACCTCCAAATCTCTACCTCCCATGTTTCTGCCGGATCTGATTAGGTCAGCTGCAGCAGGCTCAATGGGACCGTGCTCTTGTAAAACACACCGTGCTGTCACACCGGGTCAGGATCATCTCCCTACCACTTGCATTGCAATGGACTTCAACTCGGTTCTCTACACAGCGTTCAGAGCACAGAATCTTTTTTTTTTTTTAACATCTTTATTGGAGCATAATTGCTTTACAATGGTGTGTTAGTTTCTGCTGTATAACAAAGTGAGTCAGCGATATGTATACATATATCCCCATATCCCCTCCCACTTGCGTCTCCCTCCCACCTTCCCTATCCCACCCCTCTAGGTGGTCACAGAGCACCGAGCTGATCTCCCTGTGCTATGCGACTGCTTCCCACTAGCTATCTATTTTACGTTTGGTAGTGTATATATGTCCACGCCACTCTCTCACTTCATCGCAGCTTACCCTTCCCCCTCCCCCTCCCCGTGTCCTCAAGTCCATTCTCTACATCTGCGTCTTCATTCCTGTCCTGCCCCTAGGTTCTTCAGACCCACTTTTTTTTTTTAGATTCCATATATATGTGTTAGCATACAGTATTTGTTTTTCTCTTTCTTACTTACTTCACTCTGTATGACAGACTCTAGATCCATCCACCTCACTACAAATAACTCAGTTTCGTTTCTTTTTAGGGCTGAGTAATATTCCATTGTATATATGTGCCACATCTTCTTTATCCATTCATCTGTCGATGGACACTTATGTTGCTTCCATGTCCTGGCTATTGGAAATAGTGCTGCAATGAACATTGTGGTACTTGACTCTTTTTGAATTACGGTTTTCTCAGGGTATATGCCCAGTAGTAGGATTGCTGGGTCATATGGTAGTTCAATTTTTAGTTTTTTAAGGAACCTGCATACTGTTCTCCATAGTGGCTGTATCAATTTACATTCCCACCAACAGTGCAAGAGGGTTCCCTTTTCTCCACACCCTCTCCAGCATTTATTGTTTGTAGATTTTTTGATGATGGCCATTCTGACCGGCAGAGCAAAGAATCTTGGTTGATGACACAAATTCTTCTTCCTCTGTCCTCTCTGCTCTGGTGCTGGTTTATGAGCACCCAAACAGATACAGGAAAAGGTTGGCTTGCCTCTCAGCATGGAGACTGATGGCAAAAGAGAAAGGCCTCCCTGCCATTGTTCCCCTGTGAGCACATTTCACCATCAGATACAGGCAGGGCAGAAAATAACCAAGAGAGGGCTTGGGCTCGAAGGGAGCTCACCGTCAAGTCCCTGGAGTTTTACAGAAAATTGATGGTGTGTGTATTTTGTTACAAACGCCGTGTGAGCACGTTTTGGGGGAAAAATAAGTGATCAATCAATAAATATCTATTAAGTGCCTATCATGCATTCCAGACCATGAGTGGAGCTGATAGATTATAACAGTTTTATTTAGGGCGAGCATTTCTTTGTTTATCTACCTGGCTGTGATGGGAATCGGGCCTGGCAATGGCTATGTCACTGATACAAGAAATTTCCACAAAAGTGGGGGCTGTAGGAGTAACAGGAATTAGTGTGCGTTAAGAAGAAGGACCTGGTCTGTGTAGAAGCGGGAATGTGTCCCCTCAAAGTCCATTGCCTGAGGGGACCAAAGGAAGCATGTCCAGCGGGGTGACCAGCTGTAAGAGCAGCGTGAAGCCTTGAGGCCTGACTCTGGAAGTAGCTACACTTTACCCACATAGTTGAGGTCCATGGATTTTTTGCTGTCTGAAGTCACCCAGAAATGCCCACTTCCTGTTAGGAGCAAGATACTTAATGAAGCAACACACTAAATGGAGGTTGTGTGTGTGCCATGGTGTGTTCTCTTAATTAAAATTTTAATATGTTTGTGGTAAGAGGGCTTGGGGTCATCCAAGGAAAAGGAACTAAATGTATTCAAAGTGCTTAATACAATGCCAGGTATGTGGGAAACGCCCAATAAATGACAGCCATTATTACTAAGAGGACCCTGCGTGGTCCCGTTGTCTGAATCTAACTCTCTGGGAGAACTGTCAGTGACACAAAGAGAGGCATGCATTGTGGGGTGTAACTGACCCCTCATCTCTATCCCACATAGGTCTTGAGCGTAAAGGCTGAGTTTTCCTCTCCTCTGGGTCTCCAGCTCCTAGTTCTCTGCCTGGCAAACAGCAGGCCCAGAATAAGTGACAGTCTTATGGTGGCCAGAAACCACCATGGCCCCCAGCAGTGCAGGATGAGCCCATTTTCCATCAGAGCAGGACATCTGGTTACTAGTTGTGTGACATTGGAAAAGACATAGCTCTTGCCTTGGCCTTAAAGGTTTTCATCTGAGAAATGGGATTTTTTTTTTTTTGCGGTACGCGGGCCTCTCACTGTTGAGGCCTCTCCCGTTGCGGAGCACAGGCTCCAGACGCGCAGGCTCAGCGGCCATGGCTCACGGGCCCAGCCGCTCCGCGGCACGTGGGATCTTCCCGGACCGGGGCACGAACCCGTGTCCCCTGCATCGGCAGGTGGACTCTCAACCACTGCGCCACCAGGGAAGCCCCCTGGCTTTTTTTTTTAAAGTCAACCAGTTTGTGGTAATTTGCTCCAGAAGCCATAGCACATTAATATACAACCCCAAAGGCATATAGAAAGAGGCATTTATGTCAGGCATGAAGCAAAGCCGTGATTTTTCAAATTCCATTTATTTTTCTGAATGAAGACCCCGCAGCTACTTTTTGGCTACAGCTTTCTGCCCAGTCTACTCGGGGCACGAGCACTTGATAACTGACCTTGTGGAACATTCTAACACAGGTGGCTTTGCTGCCTGCTTCCCCTGAAAGGATAGAATTGCCACTGTCCCTTTCCTGCCACGGCCCGGGCAGTGAGGGCCAGTGGGAAGACAGCCGCCTGGCTGGTTCCGCACCCACAGACTTCCTCAGCTCTGCGGAGCTATCAGAGGAGGTGGCCTTTCACATCCAGACAACATTTTTAAGGCCGTCCAGATCACAAGGGTGGCCTTCGGAGAGCTGCTATGGCGGGCAGAAGCTCTGGACGATGATCCTCCGGGACTCTGCAGGTAGCACGTGAGGGATCAGAGACTTATACTTTGGTGCCGGAGGTTATGCCCTTCTGCTCATGCTTCTGTCCTCCAGAGGTCGTGTCTTTGGCTGTTGCCTTCCTTCCAGAGTGGGGTGGAATGAGAGCGAGCTGTAGACTCAGAGAAGCCCGATCCTCATTCAACACCGGCCCTTCCCAGCCGTCACCCTTAATCCTCCAGAGACTTTGTGTCTTCATCCACGATGTGCAGGCGATGACAGCCACCCTGCAGGGCCCTTGATGATTAAGTATGTGCTGAAATCACTGCAGCTAATTTTACTGAATGTTTATTATGTGCCAGGGATGATGCTATAAGCCCTGGACAAGTATTATCTAGGAATTCTTATCCAGCTACTGAGATAGGTGTGGCTATGATTTCCACTTACTACAAGAGGAAACAAGGACTTAAAAAAATGAAGTAACTTGGTCCACATTATGGAACCAGTGTGGGAGCAAAGCTGGACTCAGGCACAGGACCGTCTTTAGTAAACTCTGTGCTTGACCCTCCCAGCTGTGACGTGAGTAAATCTGTCGCATTGTTCTGGTTGCCTTTGTTCCAGTTTTAAGAACACTGTTTTCTTTCCAGGAGTCTCTGAAGTGTCCTTTTTTTTCCCTTTTTGTATTAGAGCAGGCCAGGGGTGGCACATTATGGCCCACAAGCCTTATCTGGCTCATCACCACCTGTTTTTGTAAACAAAGTGTTGTTGGCACATAGCCACGCCCATTCATTTACATAGAGCCTGGCTGTTTTTGCATTGCAATAGTTGAGTTGAGGAGTTGCAACAGAGACCATCTGGGCTGCAAAACTGAAAATATTTTCTCTCTGGCACTTTACAGAAAAACATAAAGCTGAGCCCTGGGGTGGGAGAGAGAGCATGAGCTTCGGGAAGAACCGGTTTCAGATCCTGACTCTCACCGTTTCCTAGCCCGGATAAACCCCCTGGCCCTCACTTTCCTCCCGTGGGAAGCAGGCAGGCTGACAGCAGTCCCTGAGGGTCGGACGACGATGCCTAGCAGAGTGCCTGAACAGAGGAGGGGTGGCCCCCTCCCGTGTCCCCTCCTCCACCTCTCCCTGTGGCCCCTGTGACAAATCTAACCAGGGGCATTTCCAGGCAGCCTCCCCAGCCTTCCTGGAAGGAGGCTTCTTCGCTCTCTCTGTTACTGGGTGGTCTGCGGGCTTCCCCACCCAAACTCTGCCCTGGCCGTGCAAGACTTCTGTTCACACTAAACAGATCTGCCTCTTCTGGTAGGCTTTCCAGCCTCTGAGAGGCCCAGGACCCTCTTCCAATGGAGAATTGGATCAGTCCTGTCCGGTCCCGACATCCTTCCACCAAGCCGTGCAGAAATCTGGCATCCTCACGGCAAGCAGCCTTTAGATTCTTTGAAATATCCCGCGGCTTGGCCCCTGTTTTCCTTGACTCCCTGCCAAACCCATTGCACGTGTCGGAGCAGCGAGGGACTGGAAGAATTACGATTTCCATTTGGCTTCTGCGTCCACTTAGTCTAATTTGCAACTGGCTTTGAAATATAGCAATTGCTGTTTTTGTTGTTGGGATTTGGAGGCTGTTTCAAGTTCTGTCTCTTTTCTCCTGTTTTTCTCTTAGCTCTTTCTCTTTCCGGGAAGGGGGTGGGGCAGGAGGCCTCACAAGTGACGAAACTCAAGCTTAGCTGCCACCACCAGAGCCCACACTCTTACATGGACTCATTAGCTCCAGCGCCAGATTTCATTAACTGAAGGGCTGCATTGCAAGGCGAAGCGTGATCATGAGGTTGGAACTAATCAGAACATATGGGATGATTTTACCATTAGCTACAATTCCGGACTTGGGAGGGGACGTGCTGGTGTGGGCGTGTAGTTTAAGCAGGATTGTATTACCCGCGTGGGGTTACATCCACGATTCCTGAGTCCCTTCTCTCCAGGGTTGCCTCCTTCTCCTATTCGCATCCTTCACCCTGCAGCCCCTGCCAGCCCTATTGGGGGGGAGATCGTGGCCACAGGAATGAATGAAAGTTCACAGAATCAAGGACTGGTCTTGCCAAAGAAAGTTCCCAGCACCTCCTCGTTGACAAAATCCAAATAAGACTCTTCTATCCTTTTCTGCTTGACTTCTTGGCACGTGTGACACTACTGACCATGCCCCTTTGACCTCAAATGAGTTCTGGGACTTTGGCCTCTCTTGCTTTTCTTCCTTCTCTGGACCCTTCTTCCTCCATCCATTTTTGCAGGTTTATTTGTACATGTTTAGAAGCAACCTCATTGCTAGACAAGGTTAGGAAGTTTTGGGAATCAAAATAGAGTAACTACCATACTACTTCCCTGATACTTGCCCAGCTGCCCTGTCCCCCTCCCCTTTCTCTACCTCCTTTTTTTTCTTCTTTCTCTCCCTTTCTTTGTACAGACTTTTTTTTTTTTGGTCACACCGCACAGCATGTGGGATCTTAGTTCCCCGACCGGGGATTGAACCCTCGCCCTCTGCAGCAGAAGCACAGAGTCTTAACCACTAGACCGCCAGGGAAGTCCCTCTCCATCTCTTAAATGAGACAGTTGGCCTGCAACAGGGCTGTTGAGATGGTGCAGGCAACAATCATACTCTGAGTGCCCTCGGCGTGGCCCTAGAAGTCCACACAAAGAGGTGTCCTTCGACTCTGTCCTCCTCAGAGAGCAGCGTACGCCCTTGAAATATGTAAGGTGAAGAGGCCGGGGAGGTGTTTCCCTGGCAGAGCCATGAGGGCGTCTTGACTGAAGTAGAAATGGTTATGAAAGCCTGATTTGTGAGCACAAGACCATGAAGCACTGCCTCTCTTCTGACAGGTGTCAGGTGAATTTCCTCCAGGCAGATGTGCTTTGGATGGGATGACACAGGTTAGGTTGCCTTCAGCTGAGAATCGCTCATAATTAGATGACATGAAGGGCCTACACTTAAGAAGACGAAAAACAACCTGGATTGGATTCAAGCATTTTTCTTTTGCATGCTTCTCAATGCACACCCATCTGAGAACTTAGGGATGCTCCCTGCTGGTACATTCCGTTTAGAAGTCAGTGCAAAGAAACATACTTACTGAGGACATCCTATGTGCAAGGGGCTGGCGTGGGGTGTGGGAAGGCAGAGTTTGATGCGAAAGACATATTCATGTGTAACTAGGTGGCTAAGTGGATTCCAATGTTGTCTACATGGGAAGGTTTGTAATCAGGAGGATCTTGTGTTTCTCTCTCACATGATCTTTGAGTTGGTCCATCTCCATGGCCAACCCCCAGCCCAAGGTCCATCCTTTCCTTCCTGGACCACAGCAATCACCTCCTCACTCGTCTCTCCACATCCAGTCTTGCCTCTTTTCCACCCAGTCCCAACACAGCAAGCCACAAACAGCTTTTAAAGAGGCAAATCATTCAATGGCAGTCTTTTGCATTAAGCCCTTGACCAGCACCTTGTAGCCTGGATCCCCCACTTGTGTATAAGGGACCTTAGCTCTTCTCTTGACCTTGCTATTGAGTCCAGCTACTTAGGCCTTTACAGCCACGCTCCTCCCTGGCTCAGGGGTCCCGCTCACATACTCTTCCCTCTTTCTGGAACTCCTACCCAACCTTTGGCTCTCTACTCGACCACACCTCCTCCAGGGAAGCCTTCCCTGCCCTTCCAAAGCAGGTCAGCCTCCTTTCTGTAAGCCCTCACTTTCTCAAACTCTGCCTTTATAGTGTGTGTGAAGATTATTTATTGACTAAGGAATGTGTAATTGGTGGTTTGACTGTTTTATTCACTGCTGCGTCCTTAGAGCCTATCACAGGGCTATGCACATTGTAGACCTTTGATGTATTTTAATTGACTATATGAATAAATGGAGAGGTTAAATCAGGCAAACAAATCATATTGCGCCTACCTGTCGATCTCTAGCACTCTCTCCTTTCGAATCCTTGGGCTGGTATGTCATAGCCTGGTAATAACAGTGACAGCGACTATATATAGCACTTATTGAATTTTTTAGATTTCATAAAATACCTTCCCCTGCATTCCCTAACTTGATGTTTACAACAAGCCTGTGACTGTATGCCCACTTTACAGATGGGAAAACTGACCTTCGGTGGGATGTAGGTATTTGGCAGAAGCGGTGCTAGCTCTGCTGCTTATTAGCTGTCTGATCTTGGACCAGTCAGGAAAACTCTCTAAGCCTCAGTTCCTTCAAGGGAAAGTCAAGTTCTCCCCACTGAGCCTGCCCACAGCAGCTCTGCCTACCCACACCGTGGTGTGTTTCATACTGTATTTTAATTTTTAAAAAATTCTCTTCTCTCCTGCACCAGACCCGAAGCACACTGGGGGTAAGGATTGTGTTTTATTCACAAGCACAGTGCCCCGCACAGAGTAGCCCTATCTTAGTCCCTTCAGGCTGCTATAACAGAATACCATAAACTGGGTGGCTTGCAAACAACAGACATTTAATTCTCACAGTTCCGGGGGCTGGAAGTCCAAGATCAAGGTGCTGTTAGATTTGATGTCTAGTGAGACCGGCTTCCTGGTTCATAGACAGCTGTCTTCTTGCTGTGCCCTCACAGGGTGGAAGGGGGGAGGGAGCTCCGTGGAGTCCCTTTTATTAAGTCACTGATCTCATTTATGGGGGTTCCACTCTTACTACCTAATCACCCCCCAAAGGCCCCACCTCCTCATACTATCACATTGGAGTTAGGATTTCAGCAAATGGACTTTGGAGGGGTGGGGAGGGGGACACAAGCATTCAGTCCATAGCAGTCCTCAAAATGTCTGCTGAGTGAAAATCTGATGAGACAGCGCATGGGGGAAATCTCCCAAATCATGATACGAACGTGGTGACCATGGCATCATTGCCCAGAGTGGGAAAAGACCACGGGCTTTGGATGAAAGTCTGTAGCCCCTCTTGGCTGTAGCCAGGGTTGCTCCGAGGGTTAAACCTCGTTGCTGGGCACACGGGAGGGACTCCTGGTGCAGACACATCATTTAAAATTGCTGCTTGCACTTATCTTGCAAGTTCCGGCGACATGGCGTATGTCTCTTATGATTTGTGTGGAGATTTCTAGGTCGCTGGATCTTTAAGGATCACTCAGAATTGAGTGGGACTGAGTCGGCCTTTTAAGCCTATGATTGCAAACTTAAGTCTTTACCTTATTCTCCTGTTTGGGTTTTCTCTTGATTTTTCGTTGTGTGTGTCTGTTAGTTTTCACTTCCCACAAGTTACCTGATGAACCCGCCATGTTTCCTCACCCAGGAAGAGGACAGTGATAAGATAGTTGGTCACAGGCCCCTATTTTTGTGATTCCACTTTTTATTTTTTTCATGTACCTTCTGGTAAATACTCTATTCAGGCTGAAGAATGTTAATTTTTTTCTCTCAATCATTTATCTGTCAACATCTTTCTCCATTCCCTTGCACTTGATTGAAATGACCCTCTGAGGCCATTTTCTTTTCTTAGGCAACCGTGCGGGGTGTGTGTGTGTGTGTGTGTGTGTGTGTGTGCGCGTGCGTGTGTGTGTGCATTTGTGCAGGTTTCAGAGGGTCAAGGGTGGTTTTGGTGCATGACATATGCAAGAATCAAGTAACTCTCAGGCTATTAGTATTTTTCAAAGTCTAATTTCAGTTGGTTTATGTGCCGGGTGACATTTGTTTATACAGCTCTGGTTATATATGGCACATGGTGAAAGTGGGCAAAGAAACGAATTTACAGCCTGGAATGCGTCAAATAATTCACAGTAACAGCATCTCCCTAACAGCCCCATTAAGGCGCTCACAGATAGAGCTTTGCAGCCGTGTGCTCAAAACGGGTTCCTGGGCCTTAAAAAGCCCAGGCTTCTAGGGAAGCACTTTTCATGTCACACAAGCCCTCCCTTACGTGGACCCCATCTCTCAGGCCACCCGCAGTGCATGCCATTTTAAAACTCCTAAATCAGATGGGTGACAAGTATGAACTGATCGCTCATGTGGGAGGAAATACAAATAGGAATTAAATGCATGGAAAATGTTCAGCCTCACTGATTGTCAGAAGAAAATATGAAGGTTCCATTGTATCTCTATTATATAATAAAAAATGGTAGTCGTCCGGACCACCAGTGCTGGTTGGGTGGTTGTATTAATGCTATACTTACAGGCTGTGGATGGCAGTGCAAATTAGTAAAACATTTTTGCAGGGCAATTTGGCAACACACAGCCAGAACTATATGATGCTTCGTACCTGTTGGCCCAGCATTTTTCCTCATCTGTGTGGAAAATGAAGAAATAATTCAATGAAAGAGGAAAAATACCCAATGTGCCTGAAACCCTTACAGGCAGCATTATCTATAGCATGTAAAATTAGAAATGACCTCCGAGAGTGGGAGAATAATTAAGTTTACTTAATCATTGTACAGTCACTCACTGGAATATTATATAGTTATTAAAAAGTGATTATAAAGACCATAGAAACAATAAAAACGTGTCCAACATAGTGCTGAGAGGAAAAAGAGGCTAAAAATCGAATCCGTGATTACAAAGTAAAGCATGTAACCGCATATGACAAAACTAGAGAATAGAACTCAAAATGAGAATCTTTGGGAAAAGATGATTGTATAAATATGTTTTCTGTGTGTATGTGTGTGCGTGTGTGTGTATAAAATAACATATTTTCTTTAAAAAAAATCTTGATGTTAAAAATACTGGTGGAGGTCAGGGAAAGGCAGTATTCCATATCTATTAAGTTATTTTGGAATTAAACATGTCATGAAATCTTAGCTGTGGTGTAACCTTGAGCAAATTATTAGACTTCTCCGAGTCTCAGTGTCTGCATCATTAAAATGGGAATAAAAAAAAGTACAGCTTGTGTTTTTGGACTATGGTGGGGATTAAATGAGGCAATACATGTGAAGAACTTACTACAATACTTGACATAGCTAACTTTCAATGATTGCTATTATTATTATGTCTATCTGTCTATCTATTTATCTAATCTGATCATAGTTTTAAAAGACATAGTTGTTGACTATCCTGTATCCATTTACCACAAACTGTTAGTCAAAGCCATCATGGTACCCCCTTCCTCTTGCCAGTGATTGATCCAGGCATTGGCATGAGAGCTAACCCTAAATAATGATACTCGGGGGGAGAAACACAAAAAGAATGGATCTGTTTTCTTTCTCTGGGCATTGCCAAGTTTCGATGTAAGACATGGAACGATGGTGGCCTTCATCTTCTGAGGATGAACCCAATACCAGGAATGGCAAAGCAGAGGGACAGAAAGAATCTGGGTCCTCGCTGATGTTCCTGAGTCTTTGGATCAACAACACACATGTCCGCCCTACCTCACTTCTTCCAGATAGATGAGAGAATAACTTTTAGATATGTTTTAGTCAGTTTGAATAAAGGCATTCCGTTACTTGCAAATAAAACATCCTAATATAATTAGGATACAATGGTTACCTTTCTTTGGGAGGCCTGAACTTTATTGGTCAGAAAATGGTTTATATGACACCTGGCTGCTCTGATGTCTTCCTTTCCCTGAGCTCTAGACCTTCCTATATACTGTGGTCTTGATAGCTCTTCTTGGACATCCAAAAAGACACAGCCCAAACTCTACATCTCCAAAACCAGGCTCATGATTTCTGTGTGTGCTGGTGTGTGGACACGCATGTGTACGTACATTCACACACACATGTACACACACCCACACCCCTCCCATTGTTCCTTGTCTCAGGAAACAGCAGCTCTACCCAGCTGTATAACTCAGATCTCATCCTTGACACTTCCCTCTCCTTCTCTCCCCATATTCAATCTTTTGGCAAATCTTATTGATTTCACTTTTTAAATATTTTTGAATCTATCCACTTCTCCTAGTTCCTACCATCGCTACCCTGGTCCAGGCTATTATAATCTGTCACTTGACGTGTAACAGTAGCTTCATGTTGGGATGCTCCTCATTGAAAGTTGTTTCTCTCTAATCTATTCTCTATTTAGGCTATAGATCTATATATCTATATCTACATCTGATACACATCCCATCATGTCACCTTTTCGTTTAAAACCTTTCAGCGTCTTCCATTTGCTCTTGGAATAAAGGCACAACTATTTCACATAGGCTGGGGGACCCTACATGACATGACTTCCTTTCCTCCAAATGTTCACCCACCATTGTTTTCCAGTCCTGGATTTCTCTCATTTCTTCCCTGTATGCCATGTTCCTGCCATCAAAAGACTTTTTGCATATTCTTTCTACAGGGAAAAATAAATCTTTCTTGTATTTTATGTCAAGCTAATTGTATTGATTTTTTAGATCTTGACTCAACTGTCACTTCTTTGGGGAAGAGTTCCAAGACCAGGTCAAATCTTCCTGTCAAACACACTCGTATATCTCCCAAATGGGTATAAGGGCCACTGAAATTTTGCATTGATTTTTGTGACTGTTTGATCAAGGTCTGTTTCTTCTCCAGTAGACTGTAATTTTTATTGCCCACCATTCTCTCCCCAAAGCAGGGATTGAACAAATATTTGTTGGGTGACTGATGAATGAATGGATATTGCCCTAGTTCATCCCCTTTATATTACATGAGCTACAGTCATAGCCCCATAAAATGGTTTTGTCTCTCCAGTTATGCATACAGCTTCCAGAATTAACTCTGAATCATAAATCTGATTGCTGTTATTTCTGTGCATGAAAATTTCCAGTGGTTCTCCACTGCCTTAAGAACAAAGCATGTTATATTCCCGACTTCATTTTTCAATATTGTCTCCTAATTCTACTCTTTCCACTGCCCTCTGCATTTGTTCTCTCACATACAGTCACACCCAACTGCTTGCTGTTCCCTGACACTTTTGCTTTTCCTAGCCTTGTTCGTGCTGTTCCTTCCAGCCAGAACTCCATTCAACCATCGCCTCCTTTCAAAAGTGAACCCGTCCTTCTAAATTCAGAGTAAATGCATTCTGCTTAAAGTTTTCTGTCATTCCTCTGATTCATCTTAATCTCCCCTTTCTCAGTGGTCTCATAATCTACAAGATACTGGGCACAGAATGATCGCAAACTGTAATATGCCTTAACCACTCCACCCAGGGATATCTTGCATGTGTTATTGGGAAGAGCCACAGGAGTCATGTCTCCACACCGTAAAGACTCCATTTTCAACTTCAATCCTTTGTTAGGGTTGTTGTTCACAAATATTTGCTACTCCTCCCTGGGAGCCTCAGTCAGTGTAGCACCCTGGAGTTTGGGGTGACAGAGGAGAGAGGAAGGAGAAAGTTTCTCAAAAGAGGGGAGAGGAATGCCCTTGGATGTATACGTGTGTTATATGTGAGGTCAATGGTGTTCTACTGTCCAGCTCTTGGAATTATGACCTGGGCAATCTCTCTTTGGGGCAGGTGGGAGAGGGAGAGTTGTACCTGGCAGTGTGGAGCCATTCGCACTCAAATACCCCTCTGCTAGCTGCAGTCCCGAGCTGCATGTCCTTGCCACCACAATCCTTGGGTCCCTTCCCAAATTCAGTTTCCATAAATCCCTTTTAGGCTTAAAGGAAGGAATTCTTCTTGCCCTTGACACAGAGTTTCCTTTTAAAACACGTTTATCTAAGGTGTTTTAAATGCATTGATGTAAGAAAAAAATAAGTAAATGGTTGGTTCAGACTGGTAGTAAGCAGATAACTGAGGTCTGGGAAGCAGGGAGAAGCCCTCCACAGCTGCCTGCAGAGAATTCTGAATGTCAGCCCTCAAGCCGGCACCCACAAGGCCACCTGGCCAGGAAACCTTTGAAAGAAAATTAAAGCAACTACCTGTCATTTTGCTGTTCACTCCTTCTTAATGGTTCTTGAGTTGTTGACTTTTTTTTCCCCTTAAAAATAAGTGGAAAATGTCCTGAACTGACAGATAAGACTTGATGTCCTCCTGGGAATTTACTATACGAACAGGCACTGGTTGGAGTCTTCGAAAGATAGAACAGAGGCAACGTTTGAAAACAGGGAAGTAAAAATACTGCTGGCAATGAAATTGGAAAAAAGCTAGCCAACAAAGCAACTCCTTCACTTCCCCAGACCTTCTCCTTTTCGTGGCAGGAAAACTTGTGGCAAATCATACCACTGTCTTTTTAAATTAGACTTTTTGATCTTTGTTAGAAAAAAATAATCCTGCAGCTCTCCACTGCAGAATGAAATGTGTTGGACAAAACCTTTCTGCTTAAAGCAGAGAGAGGAGTGCCCTTACTTATCTCTGGGGGGCCGTTTGTAGAGCCAGTGTAGGGCAGGTGAGGGGTATCGGCGAGGGTCTATAGCAAATGACAGTGTGTGGGACTCCTGTAGCCACCCGGATGTCTGGTTAAGTAAGCGCTGTGCCAAAGTCTTTAATTGCTGTCTGGACCTGAAACAAAAGCTTCAACCATCAATTTGGCAGTTATCCCACCACCCCGTGATGCCAAGCCTTCAATTACCCTGTCACTGTGTGCTGCCCACCAGATCATTAACTTCTGTGCCACGCCACTCTGCATAGCAGGTAAATTCCCAGTGATTCAATGCCAGTATTTCTCAGGTGAAACTTGAGTGCAGCTCTCATGGGGGGAGAGATATGTCCCTTTCTTATTAGAAACGATTACGATAGCTGCCTGTTTCCATCCTGGCTCTGTCACTGAATGTCCAGGGTTTTTGATTTGCATCATAACTGTAATTGACAGGTTTAACACCCGCTTTGTCCACAAAATATAATGAGATGCTGTGGAAAGCTACTGAACATTTAGAAGCTGTGTTCCAATGCTAGGTTGTGGGCCTGTCGAGAGATCTAAAGTCTCTGGTATCTTTCTCACCCTTCACCCCTCTACTCTCCTTAAAGGAAAGAAGAGCTGGCAGAGACACCTCAAGCTCAAGGTCAACTTTTGGCGAGAAAGTATAGAAAGAAAGTCTTGTGATAAAGGGATTAAAACTTTGATCTCAGTATGGGGATGTTCCCTTTCTCCTCTTTTTCTTTCTCTCTCTCATTTCTCTCTCTTACTCTTTTCTCCCAAAGAAAGTACAGTATAATGGACCAGGGACTGCCCCCTTTGAATGCTTTTTCACCCAGAGAAACTCAAGATGGCCAAGGCAGCTGCTTTAGACATTCAGAGAAGCCAGGGTTATACTGGTAAATGTTTAACTGTGGCTCTCTGGAAACCAAAACAAAAAAAAATGTCCACATTTGTAGTGTTTGCCAATTTCTGTGGTGTAAATGTAATAGGGAAGAACAAATCTGACTCCATACTGGATTTGTCTCTTTTACTCTAACCTGTGTATTCTATTGCTTTTGCTACAAGTTAATCACTTAAGAGATGTTGCTTATAGCTTAAAGTATACATAATGGCCCATCTCTAGGAACCCTGCTTCCCATGCCTGAGCGTTACTCTGAAATACCTCGCAGGAAACATCCTGACTAGGCCCACCTATGAATGGCTTCAGGAGTCTGGCTGGAACCAGGAAATATTTGCAACAACTTATTGCCTTTTTCACTGTACATCCCCACCTCCCCCTTCTTTGTTCTATAAAAGAAACTAGCATCCAAACCCGGGCAAGATGGTTCTTAGGGACACTAGTCCACCGTCTTCTCGGTCTGCTGGCTTTCTGAATAAAGTCGTTATTCCTTGCCCCAACACCTCCTCTCTCAGTTCATTGGCCTGTCTTGCAGCAAGCAGTAAGAGCATGGACTCAGTAGCATAAATACTCCCTCCATGACCAGTTTCTAGCCATCACTGTGAAGTGGCTGTACATGATGTTGAGAAGAAAGGCATGCCTTATCTCCCATGAGCCAATAGGAGCCCGCTCTGTACACCCTGAGGCTAGCCCCCTTTCCCGTTCTTTCCCTGGCATGCTTTCCCTTAGGCCCATCTTTCCTATCCACTGGAGTGCACCCACAGGGAAAGGGGAAAGGAGATGGCTTGATCTACTCTGGTCCTGGCCTTGGACCTGTAGCCTTGGGGCTTCCTGAAGGCTGGCTCAGCTCACCAGGACTGTCCACATAAGGCTTTGGGGTCA
This sequence comes from Globicephala melas, assembly GCF_963455315.2. Lineage (NCBI taxonomy): Eukaryota > Metazoa > Chordata > Mammalia > Artiodactyla > Delphinidae > Globicephala > Globicephala melas. The sequence continues at coordinate 12,651,506 of NC_083323.1, forward strand.
AAACCCCAGTGGTCATTTGCTTGGTGTTGTCTGCAGTACAGGTGGGTGATTGTGGAAGGACAGGGTTTGAGCTCCGGAGACAGGATCCCATCCCTATAAGGCCACTCACACAGGTGGGTTCTCAATAGGTGATGAACTTCAATCATAGTGCAATGACTATAGATAAGTTCTACTTCATTCACCTTGTCTGATCTTTTACATTCAGTGATTTCATCCACTTATTTATGACCAATAAACGTCATAAAATCTGGTCAATCAGATTACTCTTTCCTTCTCCTGGGGGAGAAGTGAGTAAGGGGGGGATGCAGAGAAGTAGGCAGAGCAGGAAAACATTTCCTCTATCTTCCCTTTCCTGATAGGTCCCTTCCTAGGTCCTTTACTGGTCTCCCTTTAGCACACTCCTTGAGTGACGTAATTCTTGCCCTATGACTAGGCACCATCTCCATACTGATGACTCACAAATCTCTGTACTTTTCACCTGTACAGAACTCTCTCATGAGCTTTAAACCTTTAAAATCAACTGCTTATTAATACCCACCACCTGTGAGTTTTATGGGCATCAAAATGCAACACGTCTAGTAGGTCTGCATCTATTCCTACTAAAGAATACAGGACTTGAGGACACAGGGAGGGGGAAGGGTAAGCTGGGACAAAGAGAGAGAGATGCATGGACATATATACACTACCAAACGTAAGATAGCTAGTGGGAAGCAGCCGCATAGCACAGGGAGATCAGCTCGGTGCTTTGTGACCGCCTGGAGGGGTGGGATAGGGAGGGTGGGAGGGAGGGAGACGCAAGAGGGAAGAGATATGGGGACATAGGTATATGTATAACTGATTCACTTTGTTATAAAGCAGAAACTAACACACCATTGTAAAGCAATTATACTCCAATAAAGATGTTAAAAAATAAAATAAAATGCAAGATGTCAAAAAATTAACTCATGTCTTTCTCTCCAAACTGGCTCTGTTTTCCCACGTTCCTCATTTCAGTGATAACACCCACTTACCTGTCAACCAAGCACAAAGCACAGCAATTCCTCTTAACCTCGTCTTCTCCTTTCATCTCCACATGCAGTTAGTCACCAGGTCCTGTGAATTCTCCCTCTGAAATGGCTTTATATTCTGTCCTCTCTCTTTCTACCTAGTGAAGGCTCTTATCACTTCTTGGCTGGATTATTACAATAACCTCTAAGAAATTTCCCTCCAGATAATCATCCACATAGTAGCCAGAGGGAGATTCTTAAAATGCAAATCAAATGTAGCCAATTCCTTACATAAAAATCTTCAGTGGCTCCCCCTCCCCCTAATTATTAAGCATGACCAACAATGTCATCCCCTGATTGTCACCTCCTTCCTGTCCGGCCTCATGCCTTTCCGATCCCTCTTCAGAATTACACCTTAGCCATAATGAGCCGTTTCATGTGCCCCAAACATGTCATCTGTGTGAAGGTCAAGTCCTCTTTGTTGGAGCTTTTCCACATGCCGTAACCTCAAACTAAAACACTCTCCCTATATCTTCTTAAAATTAAAAAAATTAATTGTATTTTTACTTGCCATAGTAAGTAAATATTTTATTTTGGGGGAAAAGTTATATTTATTTGTATCAATGTGTATTATGTTAATAGTAGACTTGGAAATTAACCTTTTTTCAGCTTTATTGAGGCATAATTGGCAAGATTGTAATATATTTAAAGTGTATGATGTGATGATTTGATATATGTATATATTGTGAAATTATTCCTATCAAGTTAATTAAAACATCAATCACCTCACACATAGTTAACCTTTTCTTGTATGAGAAAGCTTAAGATCTACTGTCTTGTTAATTCAAGTATACAATACAGTGTTGTTATTAACTATGGTTACCATGCTGTACATTAGACCCTGAGAGCTTATTCATCTTATTACTGAAATTCTATACCCCTTGACCAACATGTCCCCATTTCCACCACCCCCCAGCCCCTGGCAACCACCAGTCTACTGATTCCATACAGTATTTGTCTTTGTCTGGCTTATTTCACTGAGCGAAATGCCTTCTAGGTTGATCCGTGTTGTTGCAAGTAACCATATTTCCTTCTTTGTAAAGGCTGATTAATATTCCATTTTATGGGGCTTCCCTGGTGGTGCAGTGGTTGAGAGTCCGCCTGCCGATGCAGGGGACACGGGTTTGTGCCCTGGTCTGGGAAGATCCCACATACCGCGGAGCGGCTGGGCCCGTGAGCCATGGCCGCTGAGCCTGCGCGTCCGGAGCCTGTGCTCTGCAACGGGAGAGGCCACAACAGTAAGAGGCCCGTGTACCGCCAAAAAAAAAATTCAATTTTATGAATATATATATAGTATATTCTTTATCCATTCATCTATAGAAGGACGCGTCGGTTGTTTCTATTTCTTGGCTATTGTGAATAATACTGCAGTGAACATGGGCATGCAGATATCTCTTCATGATAGTGATTACATTTATTTTGGCATACACCCAGAAGTATGATTACTGGATCATATGGTAGTTCTATTTCAATTTTTTGAGGAACTTCCATGCTGTTTTCTATAACAGCTGTATCAGTTTACAATCTCATCAACACAAGTGTTCCAGTTTTTCCACATCCTCACCAAAATTTGTTATGCCTTGTCTTTCTGATAATAGACATCCTAAAATGTATGAGGTGATATCTCACTATGGTTTTGATTTTCATGTCCTTGATGATTAGTGATGTTATTCTTTTCATGACTAGTTGGCCATTTTAACCTTTGGAAAAATGTTTATTCAGGTCCTTTGCCCATTTAAAAATTATCTTTTTTTTTTGCTATTGAGTTGTAGGAGTTCCTTATATATTTTGCGTGTTAAGCCGTTATTGGGTATGTGGTTTGGAAATATTTTCTCCCATTTTGTGGGTTGACTTTTCATTTTGTTGATTTGTTTCCTTGCTGTGCAGAAGACTTTTGTGTGGTGTAGGCCCACTTGTTTATTTTTGCTTTTGTTGCCTTTGCAACAGATTTTATATAATTAACTAGTGTGATCCTGTGTCATCATGATAGCTGACAGCAGAGGATGCTTTAGTCAACTTAATCTCAAAATTTTAAGTGCGAAATATTCAATTATACAAGATTGTAGATTGGGGTTGTCCAATAGAATTTTCTATAATAACAGGAATGTTCTATAATATGCTGTGGCCCATATGACAACCACTTGTTTTCCAGGACAGCAATCACTAGCTACATGTGAGCACTGAACACATGAAATGTGGCTAGTGTGCTGAGAAACTAAAATTTTAATTTTATCAAATTTTAATTAATTTATTTTTGTTTTTATTTCCATTTCTCTAGGAATCAAAAAGGATCTTGCTGTGACTTATGCCATAGAGTGTTCTGCCTATGTTTTCCTCTAAGAGTTTTATAATGCCTGGCCTTACATTTAGGTCTTTAATCCATTTTGAGTTTATTTTTGTGTATGGTGTTAGGGAGTATTCTAATTTCATTCTTCTACATGTAGCTGTCCAGTTTTCCCAGCACCACTTATTGAAGAGGCTGTCTTTTCTCCATTGTATATTCTTGCTTCCTTTATCAAAAATAAGGTGACCATATGTGCGTGGGTTAATCTCTGGGCTTTCTCTCCTGTTCCATTGATCTATATTTCTGTTTTTGTGCCAGTACCATACTGTCTTGATTACTGTAGCTTTGTATTATAGTCTGAAGTCAGGGAGCCTGATTCCTCCAGCTCCATTTTTCTTTCTCAAGATTGCCTTGGACCTAATGAAACTTAAAAGCTTTTGCATAGCAAAGGAAAACATAAACAAGATGAAAAGACAACCCTCAGAATGGGAGAAAATATTTGCAAATGAAACAACTGACAAAGGATTAATCTCCAAAATTTACAAGCAGCTCATGCAGCTCAATATCTAAAAAAACAAACAACCCAATCCAAAATGGACAGAAGACCTAAATAGACATTTCTCCAAAGAAGATATACAGATGGCCAACAAACACATGAAAGGATGCTCAACTTCACTAGCCATTAGAGAAATGTAAGCCAAAACTGCAATGAGGTATCACCTCACACTGGTCAGAATGGCCATCATCAAAAAATCTACAAACAATAAATGCTGGAGAGGGTGTGGAGAAAAGGGAACCCTTTTGCACTGTTGGTGGGAATGTAAATTGATACAGCCACTATGGAGAACAGTATGGAGGTTCCTTAAAAAACTAAAAACAGAACTACCATACGAGCCAGTAATCTCACTACTGAGCATATACCCTGAGAAAACCATAATTCAAAAAGCGTCATGTACCACAATGTTCATTGCTGCTTTATTTACAATAGCCAGGACATGGAAGCAACCAAAGTGTCCATCAGCAGATGAATGGATAAAGAAGATGTGGCACATATATACAATGGAATATTACTCAGTCATAAAAAGAAATGAAATTGAGTTATTTGTAGTGAGGTGGATGGACTTAGAGACTGTCATACAGAGTGAAGTAAGTCAGAAAGAGAAAAACAAATACCTTATGCTAACACATATATATGGAATCTAAAAAAAAAAAAAAAAGGTTCTGAAGAACCTAGGGGCAGGATGGGAATAAAGAAGCAGATGTAGAGAATGGACTTGAGGACACAGGGAGGGGGAAGGGTAGGCTGGGAGGAAGTGAAAGAGTGGCATGGACATATATACACTACCAAATGTAAAATAGATGGCTAGTAGGAAGCAGCCGCATAGCACAGGGAGATCAGCTTAGTGCTTTGTGACCACCTAGAGTGGTGTGATATGGAGGATGGGAGGGAAACGCAAGAGGGTGTACATATGGGGATATATGTATAGCTGATTCACTTTGTTATACAGCAGAAACTAACACACCATTGTAAAGCAATTATACTCCAATAAAGATGTTTAAAAAAATTAATTAGTTTAAATCCAAAATGAATTAGCCACATGTTTACTACTACTAGTGTCTACTGTACTGGAAAGAATAATATTTAAAAGCCCCTGTGTCCACTAACCAGATTTATCAAATATTTTTCATGTGTGTTTCAGACCTTTAAAAAAGAAACAAACGTTATAGAAGCAGGTAAATTTCCCTATAAACACTATCTGCGTACTCCATCTCACTTGTATCCCTTCCTTACCACTTGTAACCATTCTTCTGAACATTCCATGCACATTTTTATACTTGTACTATATATCTATCCATAGGCAAGTTGTTGATGTGTTTTGCATGTTTTCAAAGTAGGATTATATCACACTTTCCATATCTTTCTACAATTCATTTTTTTCCATATGCTCTTGGGATTCATCCATTTTGATATAGGTCGTGCTAGTTCATTCCTCTTGCCTCCTGTATTCTATTACAATAAATTAACCTATTTATTTATTGGAATACAATTTATTTACCTGTTCTCCTTCAAAGGGACATTTAGGCTAATTTGAAATGTTCACAATTTATAATGTTACAGGTAACAGTCTAGTCCATGTTCCTGAGTGTGTGAGAGACCCTCTACATCTAGGAGTGGAGAAGTTGGGTCACTGGGTATGTGCATCTTCAGCTCTGGAAGATGCTGCCCAATTCTCCTCAAAAGGCTTGTTGCAACGCGCTCTCCTCTCCCACCAGCAGTGCGTGACTGGGGCTATTACTGCATCTGGGCGTTTCCGGGAAAAACGTGTTAGCTGGACACTTCCAAATATCTGCCTCAGGGTATGCATGGGAGTTCTGCCTTTTATCCCAGTAACAAACTTGGTCCAACTCACTTTTGTCTGAGAAACTGAAAGTAACCTATTGACCTTCCGGAGAGTCCTATTCTTTTGTTACAATAAGAAATGCTCTCTCATTCATTGCTAAGACCCCTCCTGGCTTCCTCTTTTTTCTCCTTTGCTCTCTCTCTGATTCTCTCTTCCTTCCTATTCGCTAAAGCAGCAAACACTCACAGAGGAATTTAAAGTGTAAACAGAAATAGAGCTGAAAGGCACAGCTGTTTTCTCAAGGAGCTCCCAGCTGGGTGCACACAGAGGGCGAAATCCCTGTGCGCACATAGGCTGCAGGAGGTGAAAGATGGAAGTATGGAATACATGGTAGCCTGAATATCAGGAAGGGCTTTCTCTCTCTCTCTTTTTTTAATTTGGTGCTTTTATTTATTACAGTTAATGTCAAATTTCACAGGTGTCACTTCTGACGTTATTGAGAATGACTGTCCTCACTGTTAATTTCATTTATTTTATTCTCTGCCTTTTTCTTCTAATTCTATTGTAAAGTCCATCCTTACTCTTAAAAACTGATCATCCAGCAAAGCCATTGTTCTAAATGGGACATCTTTCCTCTTAGTAGGAACTCTATTCATTCATTTTTTTCTATCAGAATTTTCTCTTTCACATCTTAATTCTTCTGTTCAATCACTATTTAGTTATATGTTCTTTTATATGTCAGTTCAGCCTGGTTCTTCTTTTTTTTTTTAAATATTTTTATTGAAGTAGAGTTGATTTACAATGCTGTGTTAATTTCTGCTGTACAGCAAAGTGACTCAGTTTTACGCATATATACGTTCTTTTTAAATATTCTTTTCCATTATGGTTTATCACAGGATATTCAATATATTTCCCTGTGCTATACGTTAGGACCTTGTTGTTTATCTATTCTAAATGTAATAGTTTGCATCTACCAACCACAAATTCCCTGTCCATTCCTCTCCCTCTCCCTCCACTTGGCAACCACAAGTCTGTTCTCTATGTCTATGAGTCTATTTCTGTTTTGTAGATCGGTTCATTTGTGCCATATTTTAGATTCCACATATAAGTGATATCATATGATATTTGTCTTTCTCTTTCTGACTTACCTCACTTTGTATGATCATCTCTAGTTGCATCCATGTTGCTGCAAATGGCATTATTTTTGTTCTTTTTTAGGAAGGGCTTTCTCTTAAAACATCACATTAGAGCTGAATAAAACAGGGTTTGGGCAAAGACACAGGCAGGGGACACTTCCAGTAGAGGTTCAGGGGTAAAATAGAAAGCAGGATATCCTCGAAGTACATACCACCAGAGCACAGTTATCGACAGACCTAAGAGAAGAGGCAGGGGAGGTAGACAGGACAGATGGTAAAGGCCCTTGTATGTCATGCTAAAGGGTGTATATTTCATCTTTAGGACAATGATGTACCGTTAGTAGTTGGCATCTGTTGTTTTTGTCCGCCAAGCTTTCATTTCCTTCTTCTGATATCACTCCCCCCAGTCTATCCTTTGGCAGAACTGCTTTACCAAATTCCATATGGTTCTGGGGAGCTAGCCAATCATAGCCTTCTTCCACCCATATGACCCAAGTCTGACCAATGCTAGTTCCCTAACTCCTTGATCCAAACGCAAGGGATATGTGATCTAAATGGACCAATCAGGGTCCTTCTCTAAAGTTCTAAATAAAGACAAGGAGGAGGAATATTTCTTTCGGGAAAAAGAGAGAAAGATTTTAGTTTTCGAATGATCATAGGACATAGAGATGGTGTTCAATAGAATGTTGAATACCTGAGTTTGGAGAAACACGTTCCTGGAGATATGGATTTGGGGACTTTTTTTTTTTTTAAGATTTATTTATTATTTATTTATTTTATTTATTTTTGGCTGCCTTGGGTCTTAGCTGCGGCACGTGAGATCTTTGTTGAGGCACGCGGGATCTTTCACTGCAGCACGGGCTCTTCGTTGTGGTGCATGGGCTTCTTTCTAGTTGTGGTGTGTGGGTTTTTTTCTCTTCTCTAGTTGAGGCGCGCAAGCTCAGTAATTGTGGCACACGGACTTAGTTGCCCCTGGCGTGTGGGATCTTAGTTCCCTGACCAGGGATCGAACCCATGTCTCCTGCATTGCAAGGCAGATTCTTTACCACTGAACCACCAGGGAAGTCCCGGGGACTGTTTTTTGACTGCTCACTTTCTCTCATCCCCTACGTTCAACTCAAAAGTAAGTCCTTAAATGTTTGCCTCCAAAATTTATCCTCATTCATTGATCATTCATTCAACAGATATTTAGAAATAGGACCTAATAATTTTCAGGCAATACAACAATGAAAAAGATAGGTCCTTGTTCTGATAGAGCTTACATTTTAGGGGGTAAGGACAGAAAATAATTAAAACACATAAACAAGACACTTTCAGTATTTATAAAGACAATAAAATAGAATGATTTAAGAGAGTGATTGGTATTGGATTAAGTGAACGACACTAAGATTGGGTGGCTTTCTCTTTCTCTCTTTTTAAAAAAAATTTTTTTTCTAGATGAAGGGGTCAGGAGGTTAGGAAAAATGAGTAAAATGATCTTATTTACGTGATACATTTTTTTCTGACTGTTGTGTTAAAATACAGTGTGTGTGTGGGGGGGTCAAGGGTAGAATCAGGGAGAACCAGTTTGGAGGTTCTTGCAAGAATTGAGACAAGACGGTACGGTAGCTCTCTTTCTCTATTTTCATGTAAGATTTTTTTCTACCTCAGGGCCTTTGCATTTGACGCTCCATCTACTTGGAGCCCTTTGCTCCTAGATCTCCTTATGGCTGTCTCATTCTTTCCATTAACTCAGCTCAAATGCCGTTTCCTCCATGAGGGTTCCCAGAGCACCCCATCTAGTCTAGCTATAACCCTAGTGTCCGTCTGTTTCATGAAATGCCCAAATAGGGACCTGGGTGTCTGTGAGCCTGGGAATGGGTGAACATCTTCAGAAAGGGGAGGAGTACTAATAGGAAATCCACTCCCAAACTCTTTTTCCAAGCTCCTGCCCATTTTGAACTGTGGAGGGCTGTTCCACAGCAGTGTTCTAGAATGTTCTTATTTAATATAAAGTCATCATAGATGAAAGACTAATGATACAGATGAAAATAAAATCTGGAAACCAAGAGGTAACCAGAGATGCAGGCAGTTTCTTCAAAGGCCCAAATGAAGATAACTGCCACAAAAGATCCCTCTCTCTCTTGCTCTGGGTCTCAGTTATTTCACCATAAAATGACACTATTAGATAGGAAGTGCTAGAGGACCTGCTGTTCTCTGAGCTCGGCCTGTATCATGCCTGGTGTTTGAGGCACCAGGTCGCTCCATAGAGTTCCGGAGTGCTTGGTGCCGGCAGAGCCCAGAGTCGACTGTTAGCTGGGAGAGTCCACTTCACATTCAGTGATTCTGGGGGCTTCCCCAGAGACTCCACAGCAAGTCTGGAGGAGAACAGGAAGGCCAAGGGAGCTCATGAAAAGCTCTTTGATCACTGGAGGGAGGATGAGAAGGAGAGGTGGACCCGGGAGTTATTATGCATTTGCAGCTACAAATTGCTTTTCAGGCTCAGAATTGGCTCTAAGGAGAGACCTATCAGGTACGACTGCTCCCCGCAACCTCCTCCCGAGGGGTCACGTGAGGCTCTCCTAGGAACTCATGGAGAAGGCAGGGGAGGGGATTGCGAGATGCGTGCTGATGGGAGAGCAGGAAGTTAGCCTTAGCTGAACCATTCTGTGTATCCGAGGCTGCAGTGTGGTCTCTGTGCCTCCCTTGAAACAAATGCCCCTTCGGTCTCTGTCTGCTGAATAAAGGTGCCTCCCACTCCTGGACTCCATCAGGAAGGAGTTTCGTCTCTGCTTTTGTAGCAGCTACAGTCATAGGACTGGGTATACCTGGGGATGAGCCTGGGCATCTCTGGGGGCATTGAGTCACGGCTTTCTCCTCACCTGGCTGGACCAGCCCAGGCTCACAGACAGGCTTCCTGCCTCAGTTTCCTGTCGAACACATCATTTCGCAGGGGCAGTTGGAGCTCCGTCCTGACTCTCAGCCCCCTGACTCCTTTATCTACCTCTTAACAGTCCCTTGGGGTCCTGTCCCTGTTGGGAGAACTGTTCTGATGACTAACACATGGACCACAGACATGACACACCACCTGGAGTATCACACCCTCACGGGATCAGACCTGTTAGACTAGATTGTTGAGCCCCTGCAGATATGGTGTATTGGACCACAGGGTGCCAGGCCCCACCGCTACCTAGACTCATCTTCTTACCTGCATAACTTTCAGCCGAGTCCTCCCAATCTGTGCAGGTCAGAGACGTGAGAGCCATTCTGTGCTAGGCACCAGTGCCATAATGCTGAAGAAAACCAGATTCTCAGCCCCAGTGGGTCACAACCTCATGGAGGACCGATGCATTCACTGTTGACCAGAGTGTGACTTGAAGCAAAGTAGAGGAGATGAAAACAAGATTGTTCAGAGAAGGTGGAAAGCAGAAAGTGGTCAGTTCTGGTCAGGGGGGTAGCAAGAGCCGTCCCCCATCTCGGCCATCCTCTCCTACCTGTCTTCCTTCCCCTCACCTTGCTCCAGGTGTGCCACCTTCCAGCTGTTCCCTGAACTCGCCCATCCTTCCTTTCATTCAGGTCTCCACTCAAATGTCAACCTTGTCATGAGAGAAGTCTCCCCTCGCCACCCTGCCTTGCCTCTCCCCCTTCACCCCCATCACCATACACTTCTTATTCTTCTTTAGAGCACTTATCACCACTTGACATAATTTGGGTGTTTATTTGTTTGCTTATTTTCTGTCTCTTCCGGTTAGAAGGTAGGCTCCATCAGGGTAGGGATTTAACATTGTCCACTGCTGAATCCCCGGTACCTCAAAGGTCATTGGGAATGTAGCGCATGCTAAATTGATACCTATTAAATGAACGGGTGGATGGTACAGAGGGTTTCCCGCAGATGGTACATCTTGGGCTGACCGTGAGGGATGGGTGGGATTGAGCTGGGTTGGCCTTCCAGGAGGAAGCATTAGTATAGGCAAAAGCAAGAAGGTGACAAAGTGCAGGAGAAATAGAGCCGGTGGGGAATTCGGATGATCGAAAGAGGAAGGGATGAGAGTTAGTAGCTAGAAAGGGGAAAAGTGGATGTTGGTTTGTGTAAGCAAACTCTCACTTCAGCCTGTGACTGTGTTGGATACCCACCCAGCCGCCCCTCATGCTTCCTCTCCATTCCGAACACTGCATACCCGTAGAATCTCAGCCGAAGTCCACCCCTCTAATGAACTGTCAACCATGTGCTTTGTAATCTCGTAAGTTTCGGGTAGAGTCTTGCGTTTGCTACTTACTAGCTATATGCCCTTGCAGGGTCCCTTCTCAGAGTCCCTGTGTCTTACAACCTGGACCACACATTGTAAATGTGCTCCCTGGGGTCACCTCCCAGCCTTCAGGTGATATATTTCATCCATTAGACCACGAACTTCTATGGGACATGGCCCCGGACATGGATCTTCCCACGTGACCAACTCCACCACCCTTCACAGGGCCTGGGCCACCCCAGACAGCCAGGGCTCTTGCTAATTAATGGGTTGAAGTTTTCGAGCAACTTTAACCTCTCAGAGAGGATCTTCAGCCCTATTAATCATTAGACGGGGACTTCCAGGTCTCCTGTAAGGCAGCCTCGGGCATTGTGCAACATTCATCATAAAAATCCAAATAAGACGGCAAAAGTATGTTTCCATTTGAAAATTCTGATTACCCATTTGCTAATGCAAGCTGGCACCGAGAAGGGGTGACATTTTTATTTATTTGTTTGTGGGTTGTTGTTTGTTCTTGCAATGATGTTTTTATCCTTCTTCCAAGCGCTGATTGGAGCCCGTTCAGCAAGTAGGGGGCGTTTATTTGCTTAGAATCTAATCACATTATCAAACAGTCAGGGGTGGCATCTTGCAGTTTTTCTAGTCTGCTTTCCTTTTCCAAAGCATGAGGGCAGGTGGACGGAAAAGAAATGTTATAAAGCAGCCATTTTGCTCTGAGTTGGTAAATAAGGGGGACCAGAGGATACGAGTGGATCCACTTCTGAAAGTGAAAAAAGCCAAATCATCCCTTTTAGTTACATGCCATGAAAGTATTTCACATTCAGCTCACATACGTCAATGGGGAATATGTATCCAGACGATACCCCGAAAAGGTATTTCTTCCTTCCCATATTTACATGGTAATAAGCAATAATACTTACTGAGCTCTTATGAGGTGCCAGATACTGTTCTAAGCACTTTAGTTGCATTATTTCATTTACTCGTCATGAAAACCTTATTAGGTAGGTAGTTTATTATCCCCATGTAACAAGGAAATGGAAGGATACCGAGTTTAACTTGCCCACTGCCAGTCATTGAGTGGTGGAGCTAGATGTCGAAACCAGGCAGACTGGCTCCAAAGCTGTATTTTTAACTGTATTAGTTATTAATATCAATAGATTAATACACAGGTTAGTTGAAGGATAATGACAGATCATTACATTGATACATGATGATTCTGGTGGAGTCTGATGTTTGTTTCCCAATCCTTTTCCTTCTTCCTGGATGCTCAGCTCAGACTACGTTTCCCAGCATCCCTTGCAGTGAGACAGTTATGTGACCAGGCACACCAGTGGAAAAGGAGTGGAAGTCATGTGTATCCCCTGGTTAATAAGAAGCATCTGTCCTGGACTTTGCCTGTTTCCTCCTCACTGATTGATATAGTGATGACTGGAGATTACCTCGGGAGCCTCAAGTTAAAGGCAGAGGCACAACTCATGCCCAAGGCAGCCTGGTTCTCATGATGATTTTATGGAATGGGGGCTGCCAACCTGCCCCTACACTGTTATGTATGAATCATAAATTTCTTTGCTCTTTAAGTGACTGAATGTTTGAGTCTCTTTGTTATGGCAGCCTAGCCTTTAGTCCAACTAATATAGTGATTTTCTTTCTCTCTCATAGAATCAAAGAATCTTTTCCTTGAAAGGTAGTGGAGACTAACTTTTGAATCTATCACTTGATAGACCATCTCTCTCTCTTTTTTTTTTTTATACATTTATTTATTTATTTTTGGCTGTGTTGGGCCTTCGTTGCTGTCCGAGGGCTTTCTCTAGTTGTGGCGAGCGGGGGCTACTCTTTGTTGCGGTGCGCGGTATTCTCATTGCAGTGGCTTTTCTTGTTGTGGAGCAGGGGCTCTAGGCGTGTGAGCTTCAGTAGCTGTGGCACGCGGGCTTCAGTAGTTGTGGCTTGCGGGCTCTAGAACGCAGGCTCAGTAGTTGCGGCGCACACGCTTAGTTGCTCTGTGGCATGTGGGATCTTCCTAGACCAGGGCTCTAACCCATGTTCCCTGCATTGGCAGGCAGATTCTTAACCACTGCACCACCAGGGAAGTCCCGATAGACCATCTCTTGAAGACCTTGAGTTGTAGAGGACTTACTTCCTGTTGAGTCACCCCATTCTATCTTTAAAAACTCTACCATTAGAAAGTTGGTAAAATTTAAATTCTAAGGTGAATGTAGCTCAGTATTTCACATGCAGGGTCCCATTCTCCTTATCGCCACATAATGCAATCGTGATTCCCATTCTTACATGCAGAGTCTTCCATTTTCTAAAGATAATGGTCATGTCCCATGAGTGCTCTCCCTAACTGTTCTCCATCCCTTCAACTTCAAATAGCATTGCTTTGAGATCCAGGTACAAACTCCCCTACCATATTCCAGGGTTTCTGTAGTCCTCAAAGCATGGTGACACAAGACAGATGCCAACCTTGGACATATGTTTAGAGAACAACAGGATAGCAGTTCTTATTTTCATGTCTATGCTTGTATTCATTCACCTTTTTTTTTGGGTGGGGGGGTGGGCAAAGCAGAACCAAAACCTTATCCACTGATGAAAGGTTGGGGAAGGGAGAGCTCATGCTCTAAAGACCCCTTCCTATTCATTCATCTTGATACGAAATTCAAGAAACATTTATCCAGCTTTCTCTGTGTTCAGGGATGCTTGGAGTTTGCAGGCGTGGCTTCAGTATATTCTTAGCATGGTTGATTTACTCTGAGCCTTCTGTGGGCTGCTCTGTTTTATTGTCCTCATTGTCCTGTGAGGACAAGGGACAGCTGGTCTTTTTGAACACAAGTGCAGAAGCTAACAAATAACTCTGTACAAGTCCATACAATGGCATTTAATTCCCCACACTGTCCAGACAGATTGTTCCCTCGATTCTGTCATCCAGTGCTTCCTCCCAGGAAGATGATGGAAAGGGAGAGGTAGCTTTGACAGAGAACCTCTAAAGAATACTAAGCTTTAGTTTGTCACCCACAAACCACATTATTTATCCTTAACCTAGTATTTAGTTTATGTGCATGAAAAATGGCATATTTAATACCAGAGAAAACGACTTACTTCACCTTGAGAATGTCCTTACTAAGATGATTATTATATGTAGTGATTGGTTAAAAAAAAGGCTATGCCGTATTCAGTATAAAGCCTTTAATTTTCTAACACAGGTTTGAATAATTTTCTGGTATTTGGTGAAGGAAACTGTCCAGTTAATCAAAATTAAAGCATGTTAGAGGGTCTTAATGGAATGAATGGACATGGCATATGACGGTACTAAAAAAAGTCTGCAGAAGAAAGAATTTTTTGAGGTTTCCCATGGAAACATTTACTTATTCGAACCTTCTCTTTTCAAGTTCACTCTTACAATCCATTTCTTTTCAATGCATGTGACCATGTGCATTCACTTCCCCGCTCCATCCACCTTTCTCTCTCTGTCTCTGTCTCTGTCTCTCTCTCTCTCTCTCACACACACACACACACACACACACACACACACACATGCACACAGCCAGGAAGCTGTGTTTTCCATGGCTATACCTTCCACAAGTTTTTAGCTTTGCTTTTTGCTGTCCTTGCTCTTTATGGTTAGGTACTCCCTGGTGATTCCTGTGCACGCTACTGTTCGGACCTGGCCCCAGGGAACCTGGCCAAGTCATTCCATGCCTACTCAGTAGAGGGTGGTTTCTGAATTTCTGATGTGCTTAGACATCTTACAGACTGATCACCTTCCCTAGGATTAGTTGGGACTCCAGAAGATTCAGTGGCTCAGTGACAAAGACTGAGAAAGGCTAAAGAAGGCACCAGAGATAGACAGAGGAGAAGCCCTAGTAATTCCCTCATTTCCAGGAAACCTGAGAAGCTCTTGGTACTCACTGGTGGAACAAGGCAAGACAAGTGCTTTTGATCAGAGGCTACCAGGTGCAGAGGCTACCAGGCACATACATCCTGCAAGGGTGAGTGTCTGAGTCAGCTCAGGCTGCCATAAAAAAATACCACAGACTGGGTGGTTTAAACAACAGATATTTATTTCTTCTCTTTCTAGAGTCTGGGAAGTCCAAGATTAAGATGCTGACTGATTTGGTTCCTCCTGATGAGGACCCTTTTCCTGGCTTGCAAACAGCATCTTCTTGCTGTATCCTGTCCTGGCAGAGAGACCATGAGCTCTGGTCTCTCTTCCTCTTCTTATAAAGACACTAATACCATCATGGGAGCCCCACCCCTATGACCTCATCTAAACTTAATTACCTCCCAAAGGCTCCATCTCCTTAATATCATCACATTGGGGTTAGGGCTTCAACACGTGAATTTGTGGGGGACACAAACATTTAGTTCATAATGAGAAAAATAGGCCTGCTCTTTTCATATCCCAACTTAGAATCCCAGCTCTGCCATTTATTGGCAAGAAACATAAATTCTCCAAGCCCTCAAGCCTCAGTTTCTCCCTCTATAAAATGGGCATATGAGCGTTATGTTAGAGCACTAAGTGATATTTGAGCGCTCAGGAGATATCACTTTCTATCTCTTTCCCTTGGAAGAGAAAGCTCTCCAGCATTTGTCTCTGAGGGCTGAGACACTTTATACCAGTTAGGGTTATCAGTAAGGGTAAAATTAAGCTGGAAGAGTTTGGAGGACAAATGTGTGGATAAATAAGTATTGCAATATTCTCCCAGCACAGCTGATTAGAGAAGACAGAGGCCAGTCCTCATGTAAACTCATGGAGTCTCAGGATCCATTCACTGTCCTTCTGAGTCCCAGCAATTATTTCAAAAATGCAAGAAAACAGTGATAGGTCAGTTAAGTGCAAATACCCCTCCACTTCCAAAAAGTTGGATGTGAATAAAAACTGGACTCTGAATGCCAAAAATAGTCTATAATGACTTTTTGGTATTCTTAATGAAGATTTGTTCATTTAACACATTTTTGCTTAAAACTTCTATGTGTGGGATTTTAATGCTGCAGGCTAGAGAATCACCCTGACAATGGTGAATAACCCATGACACCACATCTTTGCTCACGCTGTTCCCTCTACCTTGAATACGCTTCCTTCTAACCCCCTTGTCTGCCTGGAAAACTGATATTTCAAAACTGTTCACACATCATATTCTGCTTGATGCCTTCCCCGATCTTTCTGTGTGTAATATTCTCTCCTCTGTGTTCTCATGGTGTTTCTTCCTGGTTTCATTTTAACACATCATATTAGGTTGCAATGGTTTATTACACAGGACTGTAAGCTCCTCCAAGGCAAGGAGAACACCTTAATATTTGTCGTTGTGAGATCTTGTGTGGATCCCAGTAAATGTAGGTGCTCAATAGATGAATGAATAAAAGAATGAAAAAAAAGAAAAAGGTCTGTCCAGGAGAACTCAGGGTCTAATAGGGAAATAACATTGATTTCATCTAGATCCCACAAAAATAATGAACGGTAGGTTTTATTATGCCCATTTTACAGTTGAGGAAACTAAGTCTCACAGAGGCTAAACTACTTGCTTGAGGTCACATAGTGAACAACCAACAGACTGGAGATTGAAACTGAAGCCAGTGTTATTCCTACTGCTTCACAAACACAGTTAACTGTGAATAGTGGTCTAAGAATTCCTATAGCTTCAGGTGGAATCCACATCCTGCAGGATTGAGGGTGTTGTAGAAGATTGTACGTTCTTCCAGGTCTGCGATAGATGCAAGAGGCTCAGAATGGAAATTGGGGAGGTAATGGCCTCTCACTGACCAGATATTAAAGTGAGACTCTGATGGGACTTGGAATTACCTGGTTGAAGTCAGACCATCAACCTCTGGGTGGCACTTCTGCCAAATTCATTTTCTTCCTCACCCGAGGGGAACAGCCTGGGAGGGAATGTGAGACCATATTAAATCCAGAATATCCATTTGATAGAGTGGAAATGCCCTGATGTTTGATCCTATTTACTTGGGTAAGACTTTATAACCAGGCATCTCGAGTTTTAAATTACGTGTCAGAGGTAATTTTGCTCTCTGGGTGTGAGATGAGAAGTTGTCCTTTCAGGGAAGCCAATATGAGCTTAGTGTTGGGTATCTCCCTGTCTCAAGGAAGGGGAAGCTTCTTGGTTTCATTCATTCTGCAAACCTACACTGACCCTGTGCTGGACCCTGTGCAGGCATGGATGACATGGTTCCTGTTTTTAAAACGCTCAAAACACAACAATGTTAATAACCACTATTAGTCTACTCATTCCTTTAACAAATATTTGTTGGTGTACCTACAGTGTGCAAAATACTGTGTCAGGCATGTGGAATCTATCAGTGAACAGGATAGACAAAACCTTGTTCTGCTGGAGTTTATATTCTAGCAGGGGAATAGTAAATAACAAACACAACAAATGAGTAAATTATGTAATATGTTAGAATGTGATACATGCTAAAGAAAATGGAAAAAAATAAAGAACAGCATTAAAGGGATTGAGAGGGCTAAGGATGAGAGAGAGGGTTGCAATTGCAAATAGGATAGTGGATTAGATATTTTTTAGGAAGTAGTGTGGGATGGAAAACATGAAGGAGAGAAAGAAGCATGTAACTATCTGGGGAAAGCATGTGTGAGGATTAATTAATTCCAGTGAGCCGCTCAGAAAATTGTCTGATGCACATAATAAGCACTTGATTAACATTTGTAATTATTATGATGTAAAAATATTAGCTCTTCAGGGTGTCTTCAAGATGGTAGAGGAGTAAGATGTGGAAATCACCTTCCTCCCCACAAATACATCAAAACTATATCTACATGTGGAACAACTCCTACAGAACACCTACTGAACGCTGGCAGAAGACCTCAGACTTCCCAAAAGCTTTGCTTTGCCATTTGTCCTAGGGTTCTGACTGTCCTTTTTTTTCTTTCTTTTTTTTCTAAGTATAGTTTTTAGTGCTTGTTATCATTGGTGGATTTGTTTCTTGGTTTGGTTGCTCTATTCTTTCTTTCTCTCTTTTTAATAATTATTTTTCTATTTTAATAACTTCTTTTGTTTTCCTTGCTTCTTTCTTTCTTCCTTCCTGAGCCTCTGAGGTGGGAGAGCCAAGTTCAGGACATTGGTCCCGCAGAGACCTCCCATCCCCATGTAATATCAAATGGTGAAAGCTCTCCCAGAGATCTCCATCTCAATGCTAAGACCCAGCTCCACTCAACGACCAGCAAGCTACAGTACTGGACACCCTAAGCCAAACAACTAGCAAGACAGGAACATAACCCCACCCATTAGCAGAGAGTTTGCCTAAAATCATACTAAGTTCACAGACACCCCAAAACACACCACCAGATGTGGTCTTGCCCACCAGAAAGACAAGATCCAGCCTCATCCACAAGAACACAAGCACCAGTCTGCTCCACCAGGAAGCCTACACAACCCAGTGAACCAACCTTACCAATGGGAGCAAACACCAAAAACAATGGGAATTACAAACCTGCAGCTTGGGAAATGGAGATCCCAAACACAGTAAGTTAAGCAAAATGAGAAGACAGAGAAATACACAGCAGATGAAGGAGCAAGATAAAAACCCACCAGACCAAACAATTGAAGAGGAAATAGGCAGTCTACCTGAAAAAGAATTCAGAGTAATGACAGTAAAGGTGATCCAAAATCTTGGAAATAGAATGGAGAAAATACAAGAAGCATTTAACAAGGACCTAGAAGAACTAAAGAGCAAACAAAAAATGATGAACAAAGCAATAAATGAAATTAAAAATTCTCTAGAAGGAATCAAGAGCAAAATAACTGAGGCAGAAGAATGGATAAGTGACCTGGAAGATAAAATAGTGGAAATAACTACCACAGAGCAGAATAAAGAAAAAAGAATGAAAAGACCTGAGGAGGATCTCAGAGACATTGGGTACAACATTAAATGTACCAACATTAGAATTAGAGGGGTCCCAGAAGAAGAAGAGAAAAAAAAAGGACTGAGAAAATATTTGAAGAGATTATAGTTGAAAACTTCCATAACATGGGTAAGGAAATAGTCGATCAAGCCAAGGAAGCAGAGAGAGTTCCATACAGGATAAATGCAAGGAGAAGCATGTCAAGACACATATTAATCATACTATCAAAAATTAAATACAAAGAAAAAATATTAAAAGCAGCAAGGGAAAAGCAATTAACATACAAGGGAATCCCCATAAGGTTAACAGTTGATCTTTCAGCAGAAACTCTGCAAGCCAGAAGGGAGTGGCAAGACATATTTAAAGTGATGAAAGGGAAAAATCTACAACCAAGGTTACCAGAAAGGATCTCATTCAGATTCGACAGAGAATTAAACCTCTACAGACAAGCAAAAGCTAAGAGAATTCAGCACCACCAAACCAGCTCTACAAAAAATGCTAAAGGAACTTCTCTAGGCAGGAAACAAAGGAAAAGACTTAAAATAACAAACCCAAAACAATTGAGAAAATAGTAATAGGAACATGTATATCGATAACTACCATAAATGTAAATGGGTTAAATGCTGCAACCAAAAGACATAGAGTGGCTGAATGGTTACAAAAACAAGATTCGTACATATGCTGTCTACAAGAGACCGACTTCAGACCTAGGGACACATACAGACTGAAAGTGAGGGGATGGAAGAAGATATTCCATGCAAATGGAAATCAAAAGAAACCTGGAGTAGCAATTCTCATATCAGACAAATAGACTTTAAAATAAAGAATGTTACAAGAGGCAAAGAGGGACACTACATAATGATCAAGGGATCAGTCCAAGAAAAAGATATAATAATTGTAAATATTTATGCACCTAACATAGGAGCACCTCACGCATAAGGCTAATGCTAACAGCCATAAAAGGGGAAATCAACAGGAACACAATAATAGTAGGGGACTTTAACACCCAACTTTCACCAATGGATAGATCATCCAAAATAAAAATAAATAAGAAAACAAAGCTTTAAATGATACATTAAGCAATATGGACTTAATTGATATTTATAGGACGTTCCATCCAAAAACAGCAGATTACACTTTCTTCTCAAGTGCTCATGGAACATTCTCCAGGATAGATCATATCCTGGGTCACAAATCAAGCCTTGGTAAATTTAAGAAAATTGAAATCATATCAAGTATCTTTTCTGATCATGACACTATGAGTCTAGATATCAATTACAGGAAAATATCTGTGAACAATACAAACACATGGAGGCTAAACAATTCACTACTAAATAACCAAGAGATCGCTGAAGAAATCAAAGAGGAAATAAAAAAATACTTAGAAACAAATGACAATGAAAACACAATGACCCAAAACTCATGGAATGCAGCAAAAGCAGTTCTAAGAGGGAAGTTTATAGCAATACAAACCTACCTCAAGAAACAAGCAAAATCTCAAATAAAAAATTTAACCTTACACCTAAAGCAATTAGAGAAAGAAGAACAAAAAAATCCCAAAGTTAGTTGAAGGAAAGAAATCATAAAGATCAGATCAGAAATAACTGAAAAATAAATGAAGGAAACGATAGCAAAGATCAATGAAACTAAAAGCTGGTTCTTTGAGAAGATAAACAAAATTGATAAACCATTAGCCAGACTCATCAAGAAAAAAAGGGAGAAGATTCAAATCAATAGAATTAAAGATGAAAAAGGACAAGTAACAACTGACACTGCAGAAATACAAAGAATCATGAGACATTACTACAAGCAACTATATGCCAATAAAATGGACAACCTCAAGAAATGGACAAACTGTTAGAAAAGCACAACCTTCCGAGACTGAACCAGGAAGAAATAGAAAATATAAACAGAGCAATCACAGGTACTGAAATTGAGGCTGTGATTAAAAATCTTCCAACAAACAAAAGCCCAGCACCAGATGGCTTCACAGGCGAATTCTATCAAACATTTAGAGAAGAGCTTACACCTATCCTTCTCAAACTCTTCCAAAATATAGCACAGGGAGGAACACTCCCAAACTCATTCTATGAGGCCACCATCACCCTGATACCAAAACCAGACAAAGATGCCACAAAAAAAGAAAACTACAGGCCAATATCACTGATGAACATAGATGTAAAAGTCCTTAACAAAATACTAGTAAACAGAATCCAACAGCACATTAAAAGGATCATATACCATGATCAAGGGGGATTTATCCCAGGAATGCAAGGATTCTTCAATATACACAAATCAATCAGTGTGATACACCATACTAACAAACTGAAGGAGAAAAACCATATGATCATCTCAATAGATCCAGAAAAAGCTTTGACAAAATTCAATATTATTTATGATAAAAACCCTCCAGAAAGTAGGCATAGAGGGAACTTACCTCAACATAATAAAGGCCATATATGACAAACTCTCAGCCAATATCATTCTCAATGCTGAAAAACTGAAACCATTTCCACTAAGATCAGGAACAAGACAAGGTTGTCCACACTCAGCACTGTTATTCAACATAGTTTTGGAAGTTTTAGCCACATCAATCAGAGAAGTAAAAGAATTAAAAGGAATCCAAATTGGAAAAGAAGTAAAACAGTCACTGTTTGCAGATGACATGATACTATACATAGAGAATCCTAAAGATGCTACCAGAAAACTACTAGAGCTAATGAATGAATTTGGTAAAGTAGCAGGATACAAAATTAATGCACAGAAATCTCTGGCATTCCTATACACTAATGATGAAAAGTCTGAAAGAGAAATTAAGGAAACACTCCCATTTACCATTGCAACAAAAAGAATAAAATACCTGGGAATAAACCTACCTAAGGAGACAAGAGACCTGTATGCAAAAAACTATAAGAAACTGATGAAAGAAATTAAAGGTGATACAAAGAGATGGAGAGATATACCATGTTCTTGGATTGGAAGAATCAATATTGGGAAAATGACTATACTACCCAAAGCAATCTACAGATTCAATGAAATCCCTATCAAACTATGAAGGGCATTTTTCACAGAACTAGAACAAAAAAATTCACAATTTGTATGGAAACACAAAAGACCCTGAATAGCCAAAGCAACCCTGAGAAGGAAAAACGGAGCTGGAGGAATCAGGTTCCCTGACTTCAGACTATACTACAAAGCTACAGTAATCAAGACAGTATGGTACTGGCACAAAAACAGAAATACAGATCAGTGGAATAGGATAGAAAGCTGAGAGATAAACCCACACACATATGGTCACCTTATCTTTGGTAAAGGAGGCAAGAATATACAATGGAGAAAAGACAGCATCTTCAATAAGTGGTGCCGGGTAAACTGGACAGCTACATGTAAAAGAATGAAATTAGAACACTCCCTAACACCATACACAAAAATAAACTCAAAATGTATTAAAGACCTAAATGTAAGGCCAGACACTATAAAACTCTTAGAGGAAAACATAGGCAGAGCACTCCATGACATAAACCACAACAAGATCCTTTTTGACACACCTCCTAGAGAAATGGAAATAAAAACAAAAATAAACAAATGGGACTTAATGAAAATTAAAAGCTTTTGCATAGCAAAGGAAACCATAAAACCATAAACAAGATGGAAAGGCAACCCTCGGAATGGGAGAAAATATTTGTAAAGGAACAACTGACAAAGGATTAATCTCCAAATTATACAAGCAGCTCATGTAGCTCAATATTAAAAAAACAAACAACCCAATCCAAAAATGGGCAGAAGACCTAAATAGACGTTTCTCCAAAGAAGATATACAGATTGCCAACAAGCACATGAAAGGATGCTCAACACCACCAATCATTAGAGAAATGCAAATCAAAACTACAATGAAGGGCTTCCCTGGTGGCACAGTGGTTGAGAGTCCGCCTGCCGATGCAGGGGACACGAGTTCATGCCCCAGTCTGGGAAGATCCCACATGCCGTGGAGTGGCTAGACCGGTGAGCCATGGCCACTGAGCCTGTGCGTCCGGAGCCTGTGCTCCGCAATGGGAGAGGGCACAACAGTGAGAGGCCCGAGTACCACAAAGAAAACAAAACAAAACAAAAAAAACTACAATGAGGTATCACCTCACACTGGTCAGAATGGCCACCATCAAAAAAATCTACAAACAATATACTCTGGAGAGGGTGTGGAGAAAAGGGAACCCTTTTGCACTGTTGGTGGGAATGTAAATTGACACAGCCACTATGGAGAACAGTATGGAGTTTCCTTAAAAAACTAAAAATAGAACTACCATATGACCCAGCAATCCCACTACTGGGCATATACCCTGAGAAAACCATAATTTAAAAAGAGTCATGTACCAAAATCTTCATTGCAGCTCTATTTACAATAGCCAGGACATGGAAGCGACTTAAGTGTCCATCAACAGATGAATGGATAAAGAAGATGTGGCAAATATATACAATGGAATATTACTCAGTCATAAAAAGAAATGAAATTGAGTTATTTGTAATGAGGTGGATGGACCTAGAGACTGTTATACAGAGTGAAGTAAGTCAGAAAGAGAAAAACAAATACCTTATGCTAACACATATATATGGAATCTAAAAAAAAAAAAATGGTTCTGAAGAACCTAGGGACAGGACAGGAATAAAGACTCAGACATAGAGAATGGACTTGAGGATACGGGGAGGGGGAAGGGTAAGCTGTGACAAAGTGAGAGAGTGGCATGGACATATATACACTACCAAATGTAAAATAGATAGCTAGTGGGAAGCAGCCGCATAACACAGGGAGATCAGGTTGTTGCTTTATGTCCACCTAGAGGGGTGGGATAGGGAGGGTGTGTGGGAGAGGCGAGAGGGAGGAGATATGGGAATGTATGTATATGTATAGCTGATTCACTTTGTTATACAGCAGAAACTAACACACCATTGTAAAGCAATTATACTCCAATAAAAATGTTTTAAAAAATATTACCTCTTAAGGCCCTGTTTTATTGTGGTACAGCTTGGACTATTTCCACCCATCTTCTGAGATGAATTCTGTCCCCTAACGACCAGATCTTCTCTCTTCTCTCTGTGGCTTCATAAGCTCTCTTCTGCAGCAACACCCCTTGGGCAGTTCTTGTGGAAGATTGATTATAGAAATGTCCCCAATTCTCCCCTTCTCTCTGCATCTGTGCTGTTTGCCTTTGAACTTCTCCTGTCAAGAGTTAGAATCTATTTTCCCATCTGGTGAATCTGACATGGCCTTGCAACTAGTCCTTTTGTGCTTCCCTTCTTTCTTGGAACTTTGCCATCACCATACGATCCAGCCCAGTCTGAATGATGCGAGATGTATGGGATGATGGAGTTCAGGACTTGCTACCCCAAAATATGGCACTTTGGTATATTGAATATTTTAAGCTGATGGAGTTTGAGAAAAATAGCAGAAGTTAGAAGGTCACTCTGATCTTCTCCCTGCCTTCTCCAGTGAAGCAATTCATAAAAGCCTCATGTGAGAGGTGCCCTCCTTATATCCAGAGGAAAGGAACATCCTTATCTCTGAAGACAAAGGGATGCTGAGAAGCATCTGAACAAACAGGTCTTACTAAGTTTCCCTCAATTTTAAATTCTCTTTTTATTTTTAAAAATAAATTATTTATTTTATTTATTTATTTTTGGCTGTGTTGGGTCTTTGTTGCTGCGTGCAGGCTTTCTCTAGTTGCAGCAAGTCGGGGATACTCTTCGTTGCAGTGCACGCGCTTCTCATTGCAGTGGCTTCTCTTGTTGTGGAGCACGGGCTCTAGGCACGTCGGCTTCAGTAGTTGTGGCACGCAGAGTCAGTAGTTGTGGTGCACGGGCTTAGTTGCTCCGCAGCATGTGGGATCTTCCTGGACCAGGGCTCGAACCCGTGTCCCCTGCATTGGCAGGCGGATTCTTGAGCACTGTGCCACCAAGGAAGCCCAGTTTCCCTCAGTTTACTGCGCTTACTTCATACTCTTCGCCCTATCATATTTTTCTATGACAATCTACTCTTTATCAAACCTAGCATAAAAATATTCAGGTTTAACTGCTTCTTTGGCTTTTCATTTCCTTATGAAGATTCCTATGTCAAGTAAAACTTCTATTAAATAAATGTATATGCTTTTCTCCTTTTAATCTATCTTTGTCAGTTTAATTTTTAGACCCCATCAGGGACCCTAAAAGCATCAAGGAAAACTTTTGCCTTCCCTCCACCTCCATGTCCGTTGCTTCAGCTGATAGCCAACCAACTGCAGGACAGGGGAGTGAATTAGATCAGCCATCCCCCAAATGACCCAGCAGCTGACCACAGACACAGCAGCGAGATCAGCTGAGATTACCCAAGCCTGGCCCACAGACTTGGGAGAGAAGATCAAATGCTTCCTACTGTATGCCTGTGAGGTTTGGGGACTGTTTGTTACGCTGCATTACTGTGGCAGTAGATAACTGATACAGGTCTGGATGATTGGTGACCATATCTAGCCATGTCCCTATTGCAGACAGAATTCAGTCTACCCCATGTCATTACTATCATCCTTCCCCCCTGTCCTGTTATCCACCCAGCTCTGAATTTATAAGTCCCCCCCAACACACCTCTTTTGCCCCTAAGGCCAAAGTGATTTTCTGCTCCCCACAGTTCTTTCCCTGCCACCTCCTGGATGAGACTGCAGGGGCCAGACTTGGTCTGGAGGAACACAGCACTGGCCCTGAGGCTGTCTTTCTGCTGGTCTCCCTTTCAAAAGACATTTGATTCTGGCACCGCCACACACAGTTCTGGGCTTACTGATATCTCAGTGCTCCCACTAGAAAAGCCCTGGTTTTTCCAAGGGTATATAACTTAGCTATTATGACTTACTCTAGGGTAGAACTGGGCAAACAAGTCCTACTGCCTGAAGGCGATTTTGATTTTTAAATTATGAAATAAATCATCCTGAGCTTGTATGTTTTCTTGGGGTTGTTTTGTTTTTCTCTTTTGCTCCAAAACTTCCACAGTAGCTTTCTGGTTTGAAATTATTTATCACTTGACTCTCTTCTCATCCAATTTACCACTTGGTTCTCTCCTCATCCAAACTGTTTTTGTTTTGTAAAATGACAAATCACCCCTGTACACTCCAGGCCAGAACCTTGTGCCAAGTGGCACCTGTGGGCACGGAAAGGATTGAAAATAAGACAACGGACGTTAGCTTCAGTTCAGCAGTGGGGCTAAGGGTCCCAGGGGTAGAAGAAAAAAAGAAAGAATTCCCAAACCATGTTAGTATGGGGATAGGGTTTGAATACACATTTGCTTGACACTGACATACCTGCTTTGGTGGCTCTGCTTTTCTTATTATGTACTTGTCTTGGTTTCCTCATTTAAAAAAACCCTGAGAGGGCTGTTGTGAACACCAAATGTCTTAACCAGAGGTCAGACACCTCCCAGAAATGATGGAGCTATGGTTCAGGGCTCTCAAATCCACAAGTGTTCCAGAATTGTCTGTAGAATAGATGGATACGGTGTCTCACAAATTCACATGTTCATCTTTGTATTAAATGTAGAAAGAGTCACCACCACACATGTGAAGTTCTATTTTGATTAAGAAAGCAGAAATTCATTCAATGGCATCTCTAACTTCATCATAGATTTTAGCCATTAGGCACATTTTCCATTAGTGAGTATTAATACATGACTTCTTCCAGAAGGGAGGAAGTTGGCTCCATTTTACTTTGTTATATACAAGTCTTAGCACTTGAAACTTATAGGAAACAAGTTCAGATATACAAGGAGAAAGGGAACCTGCGTGATTGGGCGTGAGGAATGGTGGGAGGATGAAGCATATTCCTCCTGGGGGTGTTGACCAGACTTACGGATGAACTAAGATAGCTGCTAAGGTTTCAAGTCTGGGAAAGCAACAACAAAACGTCAGTGGCAGGTTCCTGGCTGGCTCAGAGCCATGACCACCATATGTGCACTAGTGACTTCCAAATCTGTACCGCCAGGCTGGACCCTTCTTGCATTTTAGACCCAACTGGCTGCTAGAAGCCTCTGCTTGAAGCATCTGCTTGGTATCTTGTGGGCAACTCAAACTCAACATGTCCAAAGCTGCATTTATCTTATCATCTTGCTTCCATGACAAATTGGATTCTTTTCCATTATTCCTGTAAGTAGTGGACCCAGCTATCTGGCTGCCTGTACCAGAAAGCAGGGCATCGTCCTTGGCCAGTCCTCCTCTCTCAGCCCTAACTACCCCTAACTCAAATCTTATCACCAAATCTTATCATTGCCACCCTCTATATCTCATCAAATCATCCCTTTCTTCCAACCTGGCTGCCATGATCAAGTCTAGGCCACCATTTAGAATATTGTGACAGGTCTCTAACTGGCTTCCTGCCTTTGTACTTGATTTATCCAATCCATTCTCTTCTCTGAAGAACTGGAGTGATCTTTGGAAAATGCAGTTCTGATCATTGCTATCCTGCTTAAATCCCTGCAGTTACTCTCCATTGCCTTCAGGGTAAAGCTCTAACCTCTGGACAAAGGTACATTCTTTCATCTGCTCTTCCACTTGCACTACATTTGGGTAACTTTTACTTATCTTTTCTCCTCAGGCATACATAATTTTTCTTCAGAAAGCATTCCTTATTCCCTGTCCAAAATCTGGACTAAAATCCCCTCTCTATGCTCTCAAAGTGTTCTGTTCTCCTCCTCGAGAGCATTTATCCCATTACATTGTAATTTCTGTTTATTTGTCCACCTCTTCGCTCAACTGTAAGTGACATGAAGGCAGGGAATCAAAGTCTGTTTCCTCCTGTCTTCCCAGTGCCTAGAACAGTTCCTGGGACATGGAGGTCCTAAGAAAAATCACTGACTGGGGATGAATGAATAGTTGGATGGAACGAGCTATATATGGATGGATGAATGATGAATGCGGGGGTAATACTCAAAACAAACCTATAAGATGTGGGCACTTACGAATCAGAATGGATGCTAACTATGAAAACAATACAACCTAAATCATATGTATTTACTGAATGTCAACCCAAGATGATTGGATGAATGTAGCAGAGCCCTGAGGGAAAATTGAAAATATTGAGAAATGAGGTCAGAGGGATAAATGTCCTTTGGGGTCCTTCAGAGACTTGGAAAAGACGTCTTGATGTATACATCTTAGCTATGATATTCGACTAAGAATTCTTATCCTGGGGTCTATGAATAGTGTTTAGGGTGTCCACAAGCCCAATGCAATTTCAGGCAGCTTTTCCAATAAGCTTGTGTATTTTTATGGCATGTGGTTCCATAGCTTTCATTAGGTTTCCAGAGGGTTCTATGACCTAGAAAAAGGTTAAGACCACTGCTTTAAAGACACCAGACCATCAAAAGCTAACAGTGCCCTGTCTTTGATGCATTGCCCACCATGGTGGCTTTGAAGCTGAAAAGGCCATTCTCAAAGGTTTTCATGTTAAAGCAGGGGGCCCAAGCGTTTTCTGGCGACGAGCTTTTTTAACTTCTCTGAAGCCTTCTGAAAATGGGCCTAGCAGGTGTAGTAGTGAGGTGGTGGCTGGTTCTAAGAGTGCAAGTCGGCAAGGGATGATGTGGGCAAGTGCAATGGCACCAGTGGCCATGGTCTATTCCCTACTGGGGATACCAGTGGGCTCCAGAGGAGGGGGAAGAATGTAATTGTTGCATTCAGCTGGGAGATCAGTTCTGTTAAACCTTGAATTCATCTGGAGATTCTACACACAGCTTTAGGAAAGATCTTCCAGGGAGCCCCAGGTCTAGTCTAAAGCAAACACAAAAATGTGGCAGATGTTGAAAACTGGATTCTGTTAAGCCAGTTGACAAGGGCCCTCACAGAATAGCACTGATGGTTGGATGGGCTTGTTAGAGGCAAGTGGGTAGTTTGGGGAGGAAAAGGTGCCATTTCTGCTACTGACATTGTAGGTTGCAAACTCTGCTATAATATTTATCCTCAGCCTTCTTCTAGAAGGGTGTGATATGACTGATAGATAGATAGATAAATAGGTATCTAGGTAGATAGATTTTGGACCAGAGCTAGGCATATATTCATATATGTGTTTTTTCAAAGAATTACAAAACTAATTATTGTGTTTTATAAATACACTCATTTGTATACAATTTTAAATGAAATCTTACTTGCATAGTTCAACTATGACATCGGGGTCCTTGAAATATCCAGTCTGGAAAGGCCAGATCAGCCCTGAACAGAATAAGGTTCAGCCTTCCTTGACTCCAAGGCAGATGCCTGAGCTTCTCCAGACACTGTTGTATGCCATTCACATGCTTTCTAGGATGATTCATTCAATCATTGATATACATGCTAACACACATACACGGGAAATTATTTCCTGTTAATTTTTCTTTGGAACAATAACCCTTTGCCTGTGAGGACCCAAGATGGAAGTTTCCAAGCAAATCAAGTTCTGCTCCTTTAAGAAATGATATTAGGCTCCTGTCTGGCTAGCTGGAGAGAGGGGAGGCACAGGCTGTGCTACTGGGATGTGTCGTCTGCGACTACAATGTGTGGCAGCCAAGGTCCCTTCTGAAATCAGGGGGCCACAGACTTCAATTAAACTTTCTTGATGGAACCTGGCTCTGGCTAATGAAGCAATGAACTCTGTGGCATGAGCAGCCTTTCCCAGTGTGGTCAGGTGATCAAGCATCCCATAGAGCTCAGATTTGCCACCCTCCCTCCATTTCACAATGAATCAACATTGTGAAAATGACTATACTACCCAAAGCAATCTACAGATTCAATGCAATCCCTACCAAACGAACAATGGCATTTTTCACAGAACTAGAACAAAAAAATTCACAATTTGTATGGAAACACAAAAAAGCCCGAATAGCCAAAGCAATTTGAGAAAGAAAAATGGAGCTGGAGGAATCAGGCTCCCTGACTTCAAACTATACTACAAAGCTACAGTAATCAAAACAGTATGTTATTGGCACAAAAACAGAAATATAGATCAATGGAACAGGATAGAAAGCCCAGAGATAAACCCACGCACATATGGTCACCTTATTTTTGATAATGGAGGCAAGAATATACAATGGAGAAAAGACAGCCTCTTCAATAAGTGGTGCTGGGAAAACTGGACAGCTACATGTAAAAGAATGAAATTAGAACACTCCCTAACACCATACACAAAAATAAACTCAAAATGGATTAAAGGCCTAAATGTAAGACCGGACACTATAAAACTCTTGGAGGAAAACGTAGGCAGAACACTCTATGATGTACATCACAGCAAGATCCTTTTTGACCCACCTCCTAGAGAAATGGAAATAAAAACAAAAATAACCAAATGGGACCTATTGAAACTTTAGAGCTTTTGCACAGCAAAGGAAACCATAAACAAGACAAAAAGGCAACCCTCCGAATGGGAGAAAATATTTGCAAATGAAGCAACTGACAAAGGATAAATCTCCAAAATATACAAGCAGCTCATGCAGCTCAATATCAGAAAAACAAACAACCCAATCCAAAAATGGGCAGAAGACCTAAATAGACATTTCTCCAAAGAAGATATACAGATTGCCAACAAACACATGAAAGAATGCTCAACATCACCAGTCATTAGAGAAATGCAAATCAAAACTACAATGAGGTATCACCTCACACCGGTCAGAATGGCCATCATCAAAAAATCTACAAACAGTAAATGCTGGAGAGGGTGTGGAGAAAAGGGAACCCTTTTGCACTGTTGGTGGGAATGTAAATTGATATAGCCACTATGGAGAACAGTGTGGAGTTTCCTTAAAAAACTAAAACGAGAACTACCATACGACCCAGGAATCCCATTACTGGGCATATACCCTGAGAAAACCATAATTCAAAAACAGTCATGTACCACAATGTTCATTGCAACACTATTTACAATAGCCAGGACATGGAAGCAACCTAAGTGTCCATAGACAGATGAATGGATAAAGAAGATGTGGCACATATATAGAATTGAATATTACTCAGCCATAAAAAGAAAAGAAACTGAGTTAATTGTAATGAGGTGGATGGACCTAGAGTCTGTCATACAGAGTGAGGTAAGTCAGATAGAGAAAAACAAATACTGTATGCTAACACATATATATGGAATCTAGAAGAAAAAAAAAGTGGTTCTGAAGAACCTAGTGGCAGTACAGGAATAAAGACACAGACATAGAGAGAGGCCTTGACGACACAGGGAGTGGGAAGGGTAAGCTGGGACGAAGTGAGAGAGTGACATTGACATATATACACTACCAAATATAAAATAGCTAGTGGGAAACAGCTGCATAGCACAAGGGAGATCAGCTCGGTGCTTTGTGACCACCTAGAGGGGTGGGATAGGGAGGGAGGGAGGGAGGGAGACGCAAGAGGGAGGGGATATGGGGATATATGTATACGTATAGCTGATTCACTTTGTTATATAGCAGAAACTAACACAACATTGTAAAGCAATTATACTCCAATAAAGCTGTTAAAAAATAATAAAATAAAGATGTTGTGTACCAATCCTCCCCCCCCAAAAAAACACTATACCCCAATAAAAATAAATAAATAAATAAAAATAAATAAAATAAAAAGAAATGATACAAATCAACTTACAAAACAGAAACAGGCTCACAGACTTAGAGAACGAACTTGTGGCTACCCGGGGAGAAGCGTGGAGATAAGGGTTAGTTAGGGAGTTTGGGATTGACATGTACACACTACTATACTTAAAGTGGATAACCAACTAGGACCTACTGTATAGCACAGGGAACTCTGCCCAATATTATGTAACAACGTAAATGGGAAAAGAATTTGAAAAAGAATAGATACATATATATGTATAACCGAATCACTTTGCTGTACACCTGAAACTATCACAACATTGTTAATCAACTATACTCCAATATAAAATAAAAAGTTAAAAAAATAAATGTCCCACCTTGTCTAAGATTTGACAAGAATCCCTGATGCCTGCCTGGGAGCTTGTTGACTTAAAAAGGGTGAGAGAGAAGAATGAGAAGTCTTGAGGTTCTGAAAAGAAACTGTACCAGCGGGGCACCAGGGGGGCAAAAGTGTGTGGGAGAGTGTTCTGGGCCCCAGACCTGAGTTTCGCCTGTTGTGCCCTCTGCAGACTGAGGGGAGGGGCTTTTAAGTAGATCTCAGGTTCTCCTACTGCTGATGCAGAGACGTGGAGGGGCATGAAGGACACACTGTGTTTAGTAAGGAAAGCTAGGAAAGGAGGCCAAAGAACTACAGTGCGGGTACACTTTATTTACAAGCAAGCATCAGTGTTAGCAAACCTATAGTCTAGCAGTCAAAAATCTCTGCACCAATATCTCCCAACAGCGTGCCATGTATTATGATTTTGTCTTTTAGATAGAAACTGATCGATTGCATTTCCCAACAGACCAACAGTAATGCACTTCCGTTGAATGGAGCACAGGACAGCTGGGCATTCCTCTCCAGCACTCAGGTGACTTGGGAATGTCAGTGAAAATCTCCCAAACTGCTACCTTATCTCTGACATGCAAATGACATATATGAGTGGTTACAAGTATCAGGGGTTCAGGGTGGGGCCTTCACGATGCTACAATGATCTCCTCTCTTCAGGGGAGGAATGTACACAGGGAGAAAGAACCAAGTAAGAACCAGGGAACTGTTTTTATGGAGAGCTTGCACACCCAGGTGCGGGTGGCATTAGAGAGCAAAGAGACACAAGTACCAGGATCAAGTGAGACATCCTACTTTGTGCCCATAATCTGAATCTAGAGAAGGTAAATGCTTTCCTAAGCCTACTTTTAAACTGAGAACCTCTTCCTTTTCACCAAGTAAATTTGACTTTCAAAAACATGCTTCAGAAAGGTGGAGGTGAAATCATAAATGTAACCAGTGGCTAGTAGTGTAATTATAGCCATTTGATGAGGGCAAGAGGTCTGAGACACTCAATTTATTTTGGGAAACATGTTGAAGAACAGTAGGACGCACCTGGGTTTCTAATACAGTCGATCTTTGTTTCTGTTGGTTTATCTTTAGCAGAGGC
This sequence comes from Globicephala melas, assembly GCF_963455315.2. Lineage (NCBI taxonomy): Eukaryota > Metazoa > Chordata > Mammalia > Artiodactyla > Delphinidae > Globicephala > Globicephala melas. Next base: position 12,684,432 of record NC_083323.1, read on the forward strand.
ATACAGAGCTTTCAGAGCAGTGTGTTGTAGGAAAATGCACAAGACTTGGAGTCAGAAGGCACAGGTTTTTTTTTTTTTTAACATCTTTATTGGAGTATAATTGCTTCACAATGGTGTGTTAGTTTCTGCTGTATAACAAAGTGAATCAGTTATACATATACATATATCCCCATATCTCCTCCCTCTTGTGTCTCCCTCCCACTCTCCCTATCTGACCCCTCTAGGTGGTCACAAAGCACCGAGCTGATCTCCCTGTGCTATGCGGCTGCTTCCCACTAGCTATCTATTTTACATTTGGTAGTGTGTATATGTCCATGTCACTCTCTCACTTTGTCCCAGCTTACCCTTACCCCCCGCTTGTCCTCAACTTCATTCTCTAGTAGGTCTGTGTCTTTATTCCCATCCAGCCCCTAGGTTCTTCATGACCTTTTATTTATTTATTTATCTATTTAGATTCCATATATATGTGTTAGCATACGGTATTTGTTTTTCTCTTTCTGACTTACTTCATTCTGTATGACAGACTCTAAGTCCATAAAAAGAAGGCACAGCTTTTGGGCTCATCAACTCTGCCATCTGAGGAACTCTCTGTGCTTTAGTTAGCATATCTGTGACATGAGTGTAGTAACACCAGCTTCACCAGATTGCAGCCAGGGTCAATACAGACCTTCTCTCTGAAGCCCGGGACATCAGAAATAGGGTGTTCAACTATTATATATAAAATAGATAACCAACAAGGGCCTGCTCTATAATACAGGGAACTATATTCAATATTTTATAATAACTGAAAAAATAATCTGAAAAAAAATATATGTACAATTGAATCACTTTTCCGTACACCTAAAACTAACAGAACATTGTAAATAAGTATATTTCAATAAAAAAAGGAAAAAAAAGAAATAGGGTGTTCAATAAAGTTACTTGCAACTGAACTAAAAAAAGTTTCAATCGAACTAGAAGTCTCTTTTCTAGCCTCCACTTTCTTCATTTAGAAAATAAGAAGACTGGCCAACTTAGGTGTCTTTCATTTCTGTTATTCTATGTTATGATTGTAGTTAAGAAGTCCAGGTAAAAAGACTGATGTAGCCAATGCTAAAACAGAGTTCATAATAAAAAATATCTTGATCAAATGAAAATATCATAAACAATTGAGCAACATTTAAAAAGAGAACCAGAACTCATGTTCAGGGGATCCAAAAGTAAGCTTCCTTCTGACCCAGGAGACCAATCTGGAATACACAGTTCTGAGTAATTCTCACACTGGTGCATGAGTTCACAGGCAGAGGGTGTTCATCAGAGGGTTCTCTGCAGTATCTGGGAGACGGACATTCACCACTGGAGGGAATGGCTCAGTGAAATGATTAGATTATCAGCTGTAGAATACGGGTTAGCCGTAGTTAGAAACAGTCAACTAGTTATATACACAGCTACAAGAACGGATCTTAAAACTACAGTGCTGCGTTAAAAAGGTAAGGAACAGAATGAAGGCTGTGGTGCAATAACCATTGCTGTGAGTTCAAGACAGCTCCTAAAACAAAACTACATACTTACAAGGTAAATTCAAGAAGAGCTAACAAATGCATCAGCCTGGCTGTTCAGGAGGGTGGGCAAAGTGAGCTGGGAGTGGAGATTTTAAAAAAGGATACATGAATCAATATAAACGAAAAACCACATTAAGAACAACAAAAGCAAAGCTAAGAGCTTTGCCCACACTCAGTGACCCACACTGAGGCTGTTATGTCTGTGTTCTGGTGAGATTCAGAACGTGCAGAGAGAACGGGAAGCAGGTCCTAATTAGGGGCTTAATCAGAGGGAAGTGATGGTCAGTTTAGGTTTTGCGTGAAGAACATCTAGGTAGAAAACAAGAAGACTTGGATCACTGTCATGGTGCTGGGCATTTTTTGTGTGCCTCTCCTGATCCGTTCCCCACCCTTCTCCACCTGCTGTGAGCCCAGAGGCTGACTTCTGTGAACAGCATCCACCTGGCTCCCTTGCCCCTTGGCTTCCTGATGGTCTTGGCCAATGGGAGAAGCTGGCAGGAGACGAGCAGTTTGGAAGGGAGAGAGATTGGGGTCTTAATTTCCCTGGATTCCTACCCAGTAAGCCTGAGTCCTTGTGCATCTCGCCTGAAAGTCACAGCTCTAACAGGTCAGATATCTCCTACAGCTTCAGTTCTTGCCAGTTCTGGTAACTATTCCCATCCCTTGTCCCTTCTAGACCTAGGAGTGGTTATAGCATCCTGCTGTGTATGGTCCAGGTGCTTCACCCTCCTTTGTTGTTGCTCCTTACCTCTGTCCATGCATTTGTAAATAGTTCCTTCCTTAAACACTTAGCCAGGACTCTGGCTTATACAGTGATTGTACCAGAACTAGTTAAACAGGATTAAGGGATTGGATTGCTCACATATCAAATAGCCTCCTTGCTGGGAAAAACTAGATGCTGGTAATCTGTGGCATGTGTTGGTGTCAATTACTTAAATTATTGCTGATGGTAGCATGGGAGAGTGCTGGTGGAGGCCAAGACTTTGGGAGATCAAAGAATTGAGATACTTAGTTACTATGGCAACAGTAGAGATTTCAGAGATGTCATGTGGGCAGGTTGCATCTGGTGGTGCTGTAGAATACATACAGAGAAAAGGACAAATGACAAATTGTAAGACTTGACTATACTTGAGAGGACGCAGGGGTAAAATAAGAAAGCCCCTATGGTCATTTTGAATGAGTCTTTAATGCCCAGTAATAGCTGCTGAGGGTCAAGCTCAGGACCTGATTGTAAGGGCTGTGGAGTTGCAGAGCCAACGGCTGGTGTTTCTTATGGTAAAGCAAAAGGCTGGAGGATAGAGAAAGACCCTGAAACATGGGATGGGGATTTTTCAGGTGCACAGCAAGGAAACTCAGCCATGCATAAACATGTATTCATTCTCCCCCAACCTGGATGGGGATTTTGGATGGACATAGTTGCAACTGAGAACACCCCTTGAATACTCCTTGTTGTTCCTGTGTGAGGGGAAGACTTCCCATACATAAGTTCCTTTCATTAACTTCACGCAGACAACTGTTGAATTCTCAGGACTTACCTACTATTTCTTTGCCTCCAGGCTCCTAATGACAGTCAGAATCCTGTTCAGACAGACAGAGAAGTAGAAGACCTGCTCCAAAAGGAGCTAAGCTATTGCTTTAGTTTAGTTTAGGGTGACTAACTATCCACCCTGAAACTTAGTGACTTTAACTAACCACTATACATTATCTCTCATGACACTATAGGTTGGTTAGGGCTCTAACGGGCAGTTCTTTGGCTGGGACCTTAGTTTGATGGGGAACATTCAAGATAGTTTGGGACCTTCCTCCACATGACCTCTGTCTCCAGCAGTAGGGGTCTTCTTATATGGTAAGTGGCTTTGAAGAGGGAGTGGTCTGAGGTGAAGGCAGAAGTTGCATATTTCTTAAGGTCTAGCCTTGGACCTTAAGAAAGTAAGTATATAATATTACTTCCACCATATTCTGATGTCCAAAACAGATCACAGGGTCAGCTAATATTCAAGGGGAGGAATGACCATTTTCCCCGTTTATGGAAAGGATTGTATTATGGGCTGAAGTGTGTCCCTCCCAAATTTATATATTGAAGTTCTAAACCCTAGTTCTCTGTTTATGACTGTATTTGGGGATAGGGTCATTAAAGAGGTAATTAAGGTTAAATGACGTCACTAAGGTGGGTCCTAATTGAATGTGACTGGTGTTCTTACAAGAAAAAGAGAGTAGGACACAGACTTGCACAGAGGGAGGACCATATGAAAACTTAGGGAGAAGATGGCCATCTACAAGCCGAAGAGATAAGAAATCAACCCTGTCAGTATCTGTATCTTGGGCTTCCAACCTCAAGAACTCCAAGGAAATAAATTTCTATTGTTTAAGCCACCCTGTGGAACTTCTGTATGGCAGTCCTAGAGCAAACTAATACAAATAACAAAGTATTTTCAGCCATCTTTATCAGATCTCTAAACTGCTAGATTCGGAGTGTCTTGTTGACATTTATCAACAGAAGTCTAGAGATGATGGGAGTTGATTCTAAGAGTAACAGATCAAGTAAGAAATCACAATATATGATGAAATCAGAACGAATTTGTCAATGGGGAACCTTCATCTAAGATTTGAGATTTAATGTATTGATGTAAACAGCTGGGAATGGCATTAGATTGGGTTACTATTACTAGATTGGGTAATTGAAGCCTCCATTTAATAGCACCCTATAGTCAAAGAGATATGAATGCTAGAACTTTCCTGGCGAAGAGGAGGGAGTTCTTGAAAAGTTCTGTGCTGACTGTGCTATGTGAGCCCACGAGGATGGTGGGAGATGCTGCAATAAAATTGAGCTCACAAAAGTCGGTGGGAATAATGGGATCCAGGAGTTGTAGAGGCCTGTGGGGTTACTTAATTGTCAGAGATAAGTGAGTGCAATTACAAAATTAAGCCCCAGGGAGAGAGTGGCAGTCGGAGTGTTTTGACTCACAGGAAACCGTGGTGATGGCTAATTGATCAATGGGTGCCTGGTAATGAAATAGATGTGCAGCCTACTAAGATGATGCTTGACTTACAAGTGGAAAAACTAGCTTTTGTGCATACCAATCTGCCTCAATGTTGCCATAGTGAGGATTCACGATCTTATTTCCAGTTCTCAGGTCCAGGATAGCTCATCTATCTACAGCTCATCCATTGATGGGGAGGTCAGGTCCCCTTGAAAAAAGACTCTTGGGAAGCTTACTTAATGAATCTTTCCCCAGGTTCCTCAGAGGGACCTGCTACCATTTCCTAGGGTGAAAGTGAACTAGGGAATGGGAAGTATCTGGACCTCCCAGAAATGACAAGGTATTGGCTCTAAGCTGATGCCTATTCCTCGGAGACATGACATAAGATAATGTGGTCCCATCATTCAGAGTGGAGGCTTATGGAAGTCAGGTGATGAATTAAGTATTGGCATGAGTCGAAATCACAAGGGACTAAGGACCTGCGAACCCATACTGTGGTTATATTCCCAGACTGCAAATGTATATTGGTGTGGCAGGTAGATTTCTGTGAATGACTCCCAATGACTCTCACCCCTTGTGTAACATCCTATTCCTTGAGTGTGTGTGGAACCTGTGAATACGATGACCTGTCACTCCTGTGATTATGTTACATTATATGTCAAGAGGGACATCATCTGAACGGGCCTCATCTAATCACGTGAGCCCTTTGAAAGCAGAGTTTTATTCCAGCAAAGTAAAGGAAAAAGTGGCAGAAGAGGAAGTCAGAGATTTGAGGCACAGAGGGGTTTTGAGGTGCCGTTGTTGGTTGCAGAGATGAAGGGGGCCACATGCCAGAGAATGCAGAGGTCTTTAGAAATTGTGAGCAGTCCCCAGCTGGCAGCCAGCAAGGAAATGAAGACCTCGACCCTCCAATTGCAAAGAACAGAATTCTGCCAACAATCTGAACGCGTTTGGAAGCGGATTCTTCTCCTGAGCTTCCAGATAAGAGTCCAGCTCGGCCAACACCTTGATTCTGAACTTGTGAGACCTCAAGCAGAGAACCCAGTCTAGTCCACCCAGAATTCTCATCTTCAGAACTGCAAGATAATAAATAGGTATTTTTTAAAGCAACTACATTTATGGTCATTAGTTACTCAGCACAGAGAATTAGAAATACCATTGGGAGTAGACATACTTAGTAACTGGCAGAATCCTTATGATTCACTGACCCATTAGGTGAGGAACAGTGTGATGTTTGATAGGAAGGAATTGTCCACATTTCTTCCAGAAGAAGAAGCAACACTGTATCTCTGGCGGCAACTGTGGACATAAACACCACGGTAAAACACCTGAAAGAGTCGGGAATAATGATTCCATGTTTAACTTGCCTCTTTGTTCAGTGCAAAATCCAAATAGCTTGAGAATGACTGGATAATCACAATACAATCAGGCAGTGATGCCAATTGCAGTGGTAGTTCAAGATGAGAGATGTTAAGTATAACAAATCAGGTCTCTGTCATCTAGTATACAGCTGTCGATAAGGCAAACGTTTTATTATTTTTTCCCCAATATCTGTTGATAAAGGTAATCAGAAGTAATTTGCCTTCATGAGGGCAGGACGTGAGTCCATTCTCTTAACACAGGGTTATGTCAGGACTATGTCAGCTCACCTGCTCATTGTTTCAACATTGTCATGAGGGAACTCGATGATCTTGATATCCTGTAGAATGTCATGCTAGTCTACTACATGAAAGGCATGATGCTAATTGGACTAACAATTTATATACTTTATGAGACACGTGCAATGCTAGAGGATGAGAGAAAAACTGAAAATTCAGGAGCCTGATATATTGGTAAAGTTTCTAGGAATCTAGTGGTCTGGAAAAATTTCCCTTAAGAGTGAGATACAAGTACCCGCCTCTTCAAGGGAATGTGTGTGTGTATGTGTGTGTGTGTGTGTAGATAGTGTAGTGTAAACCCTGACAGTTGGCTTTTATTTTTGTAATTCATGCCTGACAGGTTTTGATTGTCCAGGCATCCACTTCAAAGAGGCGTCCACTTCAGCGAAGGCTATCTCAAATAAACACTTGCCAGCCACAAGACTAGATAAAGGGCAGAGCAGGACATGTGCTTACCAACACCCAGCTCCCCAACGCCCCCCCCCCACCACACCATAAGGCTCCTTTGTGTAGAGATCCTGGTTGATTTAGATAACTGGCCATTTAGGGTCCCGCCCCCCATTTTTCTTCCTTTTTCTTCCCATGCTTTAAATTTGCCAATAAAGAGTGAGCTTAGGAGACCTTAGATCCCCACACTTGACGCCAATAAAAGTAGAACCCCAGGACCTGAGCTTGCATTCTCTCTCTACCTGTGACCTAGCTGTCTGCCCGCTGATGTGCCTTGTATGCTCCAGGATCTATAGGTAGTAAACTCTTTTTTCTTCAGAGTTTCCTAATAGTTATTGCTGAAGGGTGTCTTGCAATCATAATGAGAACCACAAAGGTCGGTCCACTCATAACACTGTTTTGGAAAGAGAAGGTGTCCCTGGGAAGCTCATCAGGGCTCAGGTGACTGCCCCCAGGCATTTCTGACAGATAGCATTACCATCGATAGGCTAGGACCAGCACAAAACGGATGGATGGATGGTTAGATAGATAGACAGATACAGTTATTCTCAATATAAACTAAACTTCCCTGCTTGCAATGCTTTTTATGTATGTATGTATGCATGTCTGTATGTGGCCATGCATTGCGGCAGGCGGGATCTTAGTTCCCTGACCAGGGATCAAACCCATGCCCTCTGCAGTGGAAGCGCAGAGCTTAACCACTGGACCAGCAGGGAAGTCTCCTGCTTGCAATGCTTCTGCCAGCACCACCAGTCGAGGACTTCTAAGTGTTTATTCTATTGCCATATTATCCCATACTTCATGTCTCTGATATAGGAACTTATTTTATGGTGAAAGAAGTACGTAGCTAGACTTACACTCATTGAGTCCCATCGCTGGGGAGAAGCTGGCTTGATAAACTGATGGAAAGCCCTGTTTGAAGTACTTACAGTGCCAGCTGGGAGAAAACACTCTGTGAGGTCAGAACTTAACAGGGTACAGTGCATGCCTTAAATCAGTGGCCCAGATATGGTTTTGCTTCCCTCCATAAAGGATTGGAAGTGAAAGTATACTGAAGGAGTTTTTGCTTCCTTTCCCAACAGTCTTACCCTGAAAGTGTTTGGTGGTCCTTGTTCCCAAGGGAGGAATGCTTCTACCAGGAAACGCAGACACAGTTCTGTTGGATTTGAATTTGAGAATTCCTCTAGCCATTTTTGGCTCCTTAATCTGCTGAACCAACAGGCAGAGGTGGTCACTGTAAAGACTGGATCCAGATTACCAGTGAGAATGTTGTCTGTTGCCTTTTCACTATAGTAGCCCACATTATATCACTTATTATATTATTAACCTATTGCCATATAATAAATTACTTGAACTTTAGTGGCTTAAAACAACAGGCATTTATTCACTGAGCCTTATGCTTAAAGATCTCTCACAAGGCTGCAATCAACTTATCTATCAAGGTTGCATCTCATCTGAAGGCTCAACTGGGAAAGGATCCACCTCCAAGTTTACTCACGCGGTTGTCAGCAGAATTCAGTTTTGCAAGAGCTGTTGAACTGGGGCCCTTGGCTGTTGAGTGGAAGCCACAGGGTCCCTGACAACATGTTGGCACGCTTCTTCTCAGAGCAAGTGTACCAGGAGAGCAAGAGAAAGGCTGGAGTGGGGGATAGGGAGAGAGAGAGAAAGAGAAAAGGAGGTCAACTCCTTAATAACCTAATCTTGGGAGTAATATACCATTATTTTGGCCATAATCTATACACTAGAATTAAGTCTCACCCACACCTGCACAATCAGGGGGAGGAGTTTACACAAGGATGTGAATACCAGAAGGCAGAGATCACAGGGGTCATTTTTGAAGGCTGCCTACCGCAAAGTACTTATTTTATGATAAAAGAATTGAAGCAATAGGCTTTCTTCCTTTGTGCCCTATCTCCCAGGAGGACTAAGTTGAAAACCAATCTGGGACCCAAGGAAATTCTCTGGGTCCCTCTTAGTACTTCCTCACCCAAGAGTCCTAGTCAATAGAAAATAGTTACAATTCAGTAAAGAAAGATGATCAATGTCTAAGACTCTAAAGAAATGAGGGTGTGGTCATACCACCTGGTAAAGAAGAGGCAGGAGATGTTCTGTAGGTAGTAATTGTAACATGGTAGAAGGAAGCTATGGTCGTCAATTCATGCCTTGTGACTACTTACAGAAGTGTGAACTATAGCAGCTAAATTTTAGGTGAATTAATTTTTCCTTTGCCTTCTCCCTGCCCCTGCTCCCCCCCACTACCTTATATAAAGAGCACTCTTGGTGTTAATATTTAAGGTTTAAGGTGGCAACATGACAGGATTGGCATTATCAGATGATGATAGAATAGCTGATGGAATTTTGTGTGTTCTGTCAAGGACATGAATTTTCCATCCAAAGCTAAGAGTGAATGCAAAGGGACAAAGGAAGGTAGATTATGCTGAATGTTCTTCTTTTCTCTCCCAGATCCACTGCCTACACTTTCCCATCACTCCTCTGTGCCCTGAGAGACTGACCTCTAAGGATTTTTGGATTCCTGTAGGATTCATTCAATGAGAGTCTTTGGCATAAGATTAGAGGGTGGCAGGGGAGAAAGCCTGAGTATTTATCATCTCCCTGTGTCCCTTTTGCTTCACAGTTGGGCAATGGATGCTTTCTTCTAATGAAAGTCACAGTTCCAATTGGAAAACCAGGTCCTGCTAGATCTATAGCTGTCATCAATTTTGGTAACAGCCTCTTCCCTTGCCCCTTCTTGTATAGGGGAGGTAAAAGATTTCCACTGTTGCTGGCCTCAGGGTGCTTCACTGTCCCTTGTGGGTTTCTCTTAACCCTCCCATCACTTTCATAAACAGTCCCTTCTTTTTCTTTTTTTTTTGCTGTTCGCGGGCCTCTCACTGCTGTGGCCTCTCCCGTTGCAGAGCACAGGCTCCGGACGTGCAGGCTCAGCGGCCATGGCTCATGGGCCCAGCCGCTCCGCGGCACGTGGGATCTTCCCGGACCGGGGCACGAACCCGTGTCCCCTGCATCAGCAGGCGGACTCTCAACCACTGCGCCGCCAGGGAAGCCCTAAAATAGTCTTTATGATGACTGAATATTGCATGTATAGTGAAAATGTTAACTTATTTAAAATAGGTTCACCCTTTGCAACTGTAGAGTTTGTACACTTCTCATGGCACCTGGCTGAAGGGATCAGCTGGGGCTGAAAATTAGACCAAGCTTGGCTATAGTGTGGAGGTCACCTGTCCAGGGTCCTCCCTCTTTTTAATCTATCTGCCCAGAGGAGGCATATTTTCTAATCCCCATGGAAGCTTTATAAAGAAGAGTGGAAGCTCATAATATAGAGCTGTTGAGTCAGCTGGTTATCCCCAAAATGGTGAGGTTGGGGTCCTAGGTGATTTCTCTAAATGGGACAATTGTGTTTTACATGTTCCCCATCCTCTAACATCATTTAGAAGCCCAGAACGACTGTTGCATAATGTGCTTTGTTGGTTCCAAATAGAGCTGAACGATTCAAATCCAGCCCCCTGTGCTGGGAAGGCATGCCAAAGTCGGTGGCAACTTTGCAGCCTAAAGTTTGATTTCAGCAAAATGTTGTAGGTGTTTTGGATCATTCAGCCTAAGACTCTCTGAGTAAGTGTTGCTCTCAGAAGAAACTTGGGTTGATTCTATCTGGTAGAAGTTAATCAGAAATTTCTTAGCCCAGGTTTCCCAAATTGACTTCTGCAAGATATTAATGTGATTTCTATCCATACAGACACACATGCACACATAAATGATGGAACAATACTTTTAATAAAAGGATATTAAATGAGGTGCTTCCTATTTTCTGAAAGGTCAAGAGCAACACAATAGTCCTTAGTAATCCCACGTGCTAGAGAGATGTGTTTCCAAGGATGTGAACACATTTCAGCTTGCACTGGCCCAACACCCTTTCCAGCCTCAGTATTAGGGGAGGTGGATGGGATAGAAGACTTTGGAGAGATCAAAAAGTGAAGACTTTTCAGAGAAAGAGCTGTCAGGGAGCTGTGAGTCCCCCCATCTCCTCTCCACCATAGAGCAGGGGGCTGCTTCCCTCACAACTCCACACAAGCAAGGAGAACTTCAAGAAGACATATCAAGAATTTGACGTGTGTTCCCTGGAGTTGAGGAGTGCAGGGTATCTGACTCACATTTGAAAAGTCTGAAAATGAGAACTGGGCTCTAGCTTCCCCAGCTGGAATGAGAGCAAGTAGAGCTGCTCTGGGAAGGGCCCTGACTTCTAGAATTTTGGGCACAAGAATGCATATGTTTTTATGGAAAGTCAAATAAGGACCCCTAGGAAGGGCATGTGACTTGGGGGTCATGAGAGGGACTCTCCTCCAAAAGACCACCTGGCAGGGGGTGGAAAGGTAAATAGAAAAGAGGGGTGGGCCCCTGGAAACCAGGGAGCTGTAGGGAAAGTCATCAAGGAAGCAGTGACTGAGAAGATGCAGAGACCCAGGGAGTTTATAAAGACCCTAAAAAGATACTGTAAGAAAGGAAGAGTCACTTTTGGACATGAATCCTATCTTTAAGGTTCCAATAGGAAACTCAAACAGTGTTTGTCAGATCAGAACTTCCTACCCTCTCCAAACTACAGGGGTCTCAAATAGCAGCTGGGAATTGGAAGAGAAGGTCATATAAGGTGGAGAAGTAGAGAAAAAGGGACTCTAACTCCCCTTCCCATCTAAGCTTCTCAGCCTAAGGTTGACCTGAACTGGGGACAGAGAAAGGTTTTAAATTGTCTGAAGTTTGGAGTTTTGATATTTCGCTGGACTCTATTTTTTTGATACCAGGGCAAAGGCTACTTGTTAAATAACATAGATATGAAACGATGAGATCTTTCTGAGGTTTCATCATAGATAAGGAGGAATAAGTCAAGAGAGAGAGGTTCAAAGAAAAGTGCTGTGAAAAACACAGTGAGTTTCTGCTCACATCTTACCAAGTTCAGCTCATTCAGTTGACTGGTTATGGAGGTTTAAGTATAACGTCTTGGGTATTGACCTCCCTTGCTGATAACAGCAACCTGAACTTGTGCTTTCTTTACAATGCTGTTATAGAATGAGCTCCCAGCATCCTACTTGTTAGAGATGATTTCACATCAAAATGTCCCCTTCTAGTCATTTGAGTTTTTTCTGTGATGTTGCAATTCTTACCTGGAAGGGCATGTCTTTTTGGTCTCCCCATTCCAGTTTTCTTGTTGCAATTTGCTGCCTCTTCTGTTGTCGATTCTGTGACACACAGCTAGTCTCTGTTGATTCCACTGGACTGACCTCGATGACTCCTTCCCAGCCCCAGTGAGAAGGCAGTGCTTTCCTCACATCCACGGTTTCATCTCGGCTGGTTGTACAGCCTCCCTGGAACAAGAAATCAGACATGCCCCTTGAAACAGGTGGTTGGTTTTACAACACTTGTCTGTTTCAGAAACCAGCCACTTCTTCGGCTTCTGGTGCTGATGCTGCCACCTGTTGAGATTTCCTGAAAAAACAGAATGCCCAGGGGTTCACCTCATCCTTAGCTGTCTCCACATATCTGGGGACCATTTACCTCAACCACCTGGACCACTTCTGCTCTCTCCACTGCTTCCAGCCCCAGAGAGGAGGAAGTCCCTCTCTCCTTTGTTCCAAAAGCCACTCTATTTTCTGATCCCAGATTAACTACTTCCCCAGGATGACTGACAAGGCGCATGTCAGTTTCCTTTACGAAAGTGCCCTATCACTAGTGCATAATTTTGGTTCCATCAACCTAGTAAGCTGATGACAAAATTGACTTTTTCTAGGGTTAAGAGTATCCATGGTCACTTTTTCACATAAAAAACTAAATACATTTACGGAATTGTCTTAATCATTATGTGATAAACTACCTTTAAAATGTATCCTGCTACTACATTAATGTCATAGTTTTTGACGTATTATCTTATAATCTCAGTACACGTTTATGGTAGTATTCAAATTGTATTGCATGGTAGATATTTATATGATTTCAACTTACTCTCCATGTATCTATGGCAGCAAGAAGGAAGCTTTGAACCAACTGTGGAGTCTCATGTTCTTCAAACTGTCTGAATCAAACAACAACGAAAACAAACAAAAAACTCCTCAGCATGCAATTCCAGTGAAGACAAGCAACTGCACTTTATAATGCATGAGCTGCTGTTGGCATCCCCAAAATGCATAAAAGTTATGACAGTGTTCAAAGTGTCAGATGGTTTAATAATTGGGAAATACTGCATTATCAGATGAATGGGGGCTGGTAGGTAGGGAGTAAGTGGGGGCTGGTGGGGTTGTCTCCAAATCACGTGTCCGTGAGTCCCTGCTAGGATCCCAGTGGCAGAGAGAATGAACAATCAGAGTTTGCTTTGCAGTTAAGAGTGTGGGAGTTTCAGGAGGTTTCACAAAAATTGTCATTTATCTTTTGCTGCCCAGGAGGTGTGGATGGAACTATCTCAGGTGACCTGCAAGGAATGAGTTAGGTTTGTCTTTCTCCCTGGAGGCTCTTGTCAGTTATGGGTTCTATAAATGTAAACTGGGAACCCTGCTGGGGAGAAGGTTACAGGGCTTTGGGGATTTCTCTCTGTGCTGCTTCTTATTAGTGAGGATGAAACAGTCCTCGTCTGGGTGGGAGACATAATCCAATAAGGTCAAAGAAAAGAAAAGATTCAAGAGAGGAAGAAGAGGAATTAAAACTATTGTCATGGGGCTTCCCTGGTGGCGCAGTGGTTGAGAGTTCACCTGCCGATGCAGGGGACACGGGTTCGTGACCCGGTCCGGGAAGATCCCACATGCCGTGGAGCGGCTGCGCCCGTGAGCCATGGCCGCTGAGCCTGCGCGTCCGGAGCCTGTGTTCCGCGACGGGAGAGGCCGCGGCAGTGAGAGGCCCGCGTACCGCAAAAAAACAAAAAACTAAAAACTATTGTCATGAGGCTGGCCAGAGGAAGAAAGCAGTACAGAAGAGCAAGGAAAGGGACAGGCTTTGAAACTAGAGTGCTGGCAGGTCTGGGGCTCTGCTTGCAGAAGGTAACCCTGTACCTTTTGAACGAGCTGCAGCAGCTCATGCTCGAGAGCAGTAAAGGAGCGGGATCAAGGAGTCTTACAACTGTGGATCCAGGAGAAAAAGCCACCAGGGGTGGTCTGGAAGTCTGCTGAGCTGTATGGGGGTGTCTGCAAGCAGATCGGATATGCCTGATCTGGAAGGGAGCTGGCTTCTTGCAGTGACTGAGTGTCTGCCAAGATGTATCAGACCTAGCAATCACTACCCACTTCTTCCAGGATGTGTGGGTAAAATTGATCCAACCTTATGTAGCTTGAAACTTGTCTCAGTATTAAGAGTTTGATGACTGGGAAAGAAGACTGAAGGCCCCCCAAACACAAGGTATTGACATTTCTTTTTCCCCATGAAAGGATGATCATTGAGGAGAAAGGAGGATATGTGGAGGGAGACTTGTAGAAAATGTCAAAGAAATGGATCATGGCTTTCTGGACTGTGCTTTGAGACACTAGGGTAATGAGCTTGCTACTACTAGAGGCAAATGGAAAGATAGGGTTTTGTTAAAAGCAGACTTGCTTCCCCAATCAAGAGAGTTTTAAACTGAAATGTGAGAGGGATGTGAGAAGGACTCAGATAAAATGGTACATCAAGAGACTGTGGTCCAGAACAACTATTCCCAAATGTAGGCGCTTCAGTTCCCCGTGAGGTTAATGGTTCAGCTAAAAAAGGTTTGTGATGAAGGAAGAATGGGAAATCTCAGGGTACACAACCTAATCGGGTTTCTTTTGGGAAGGACTTCTCACACCAGCTTGTGCTCTGACTTTCAGAGGGGGTTAGGGAACAAACTGTCCCCTAAATTCTTTGACCACAGAATCTTGTTTTATCATGGAAATGTCTTAATGTATCATAAAAAAAACTAGTGATCCGTGGCACCCGTTGGGGAAACTTTGATCTAGAGGAGTGTAGCCGTTCCATAGAATCATGTCCACCTCCTTCCACGATTTTATAAATCCCTGAGCAGATCAGTTGGCTTTTGAGAGGGATCAATAAATAGCAGGTTTATTCTCTGTCAGAGTTAGGAACAGATTTAGAGATGATCAGCAGAATCAAAAAGGAGGGCATTGAGGAGGACATTTTACTAATCAGAGCCGGGTGGAGAATGTGGCTTTAGATCTTTTATTCAGGTGGTGCTATAGTCATAATTGTGCCCCTCTAAAATTCATATGTGAAAGCTCTACCCATCCCCTCACCCCTGCCATGTGATGGTGTTTGAAGATGGGGCCTATGGGAGGTAATTAGGTATATATGATGTCATGTGGGTGGGGGCCCTCATGATGGGGTTAGTGCCCTTAGAAGAAGAAACACCAGAAAGCTCTCTTTCTCCCTCTCTCTTTCCCTCCCTCTCTGCCATATGAGGACACAGGGAGAAGACCACCTTATGCACATCAGGAAGAGGGCTCTCACCAGAACCTGAACAGAGTACTTTTACCCTGTTCTCGGGTACCCTGTTCTCGGACTTCCAGCTTCCAATAACTGTGATGTTGTTGAAGCTATCCAGTCTATGGTATCTTGTTATGGCAGACTGAGTCTAAAACATGTGGGCTGCCTGAAGTGAACTCAACCCACTCAGTCATAAAGAGCTCTGGAAAAATGCAGTCCTCTGCAATGGGGAAGGCTACTGCTTGGCTAAGACATGACCAGAATCCATGCAGATGAGCAGAGCTGCCATGCAGACCAACCGTGTTCTTCCAAACTCATCAGTTAGATATGTCATGCCTTCTACTTTAGGGAAGAGTAGAAGGAAGCATTAAGAATGGATGAAAATGTGCTCTTCCCTCACAAGTTTCCTATTTACCCCCGGAGAAGTTAAACTAGTGAGGAAGAGTTTTCAATAATATTTACATCCTGTGTGACCATGCAATGAAACCAAACAAAGAGATTAACTCAAGAGCGAACTCATGAGTGTGTAAAGCCCGACTTGCTGCCGCTGCATTGCGTGTGCTCAGTGAGTATTTGCCAAGTGGGTAAAATCTGTAAGATGCCTCTGTGTCTCCCTGCCTGGTCATGGACATTCCAATGAGCTCATTAAGATGAGGACATACTTCAATATACACTAGTTCACACCTGTGCACCCCTCTCAATGGCATATCCACGTCTCCATGCAGTGAAGAGAAAAGACTCAGTGAGCTAAGTGTATCCTTAGGAGGTAAAGGGGAGATCGGAAGCTGAGGGTGGATTCTAAGGACTCTTGGCAAAGAAGTCGGGAACTGGGGGCTGTGGCTCTGAGAAATTCTGGGACCTTTGTAATATTCTTCCATGATGTATTTTTCCTGGACCTTCTCCTTCCATTTCCATTTGTTTCCACCATGGTTCATAGTAAAATGCATAAAAGACAAAGGGCTGTGAGTTTGCCTTTGGAAGCAACCAGGAGGAGAGAAATGAGAGAGATTCAACCAGGCTTGGGGAGAGGGATGCCCAGCGATCAGTGCCTGTGGGATTAGTGGCAAAGCAGAGTGGGGTCCCCAAGCCAGATAAGGGACCCTGACCTTCAACAGTCATAGGACTTGGGGGTTTCACAAGGGTGGGACTTACGTCTTAATATGAAATATAAGGATACAACTCATTTAACTAAAATAGGTCTAAAAAATAGGCTTGTGGGGCTTCCCTGGTGGTGCAGTGGTTGAGAGTCCACCTGCCGATGCAGGAGACACGGGTTCGTGACCCGGTCCAGGAAGATCCCACATACCGCGGAGCGGCTGGGCCTGTGAGCCATGGCTGCTGAGCCTGCGTGTCCGGAGCCTGTGCTCCGCGACGGGAGAGGCCACAACAGTGAGAGGCCCGCGTACCGCAAAAAAAAAAAAAAAAAAGTAGGCTTGTGGAATAGCACTTCCATCCAGGTAATGAACCCTGGGGTGGAGAAGTTCAAATTTACAAGTCGAAAAAAGTGCTCTATCATATTGAACTCCAGGACTTCCCATACAACAGGCATCTTCAAGGTGTACATTGGTTATAAAACCATAAACTAATTAACTAGATACACAACTTACATAGACTCCTGTTGGTTATAACACAGTTGAAAATTGGGGATGCATAGTAAAAAATAATAATTGCCGAGGTTCCAGCGTTGTCTTTTTAAAAAACTCTTGTGATCTTTGGTCTTTTAGTTTACTCAAGTGTATGCTACGTGCAAAACTATAAGATCATGGGATTTCCCTGGCGGTGCAGTGGTTAGGACACCATGCTTCCACTGCAGGGGGCACGGGTTCGATCCCTGGTGGGGGAACTAAGATCCCGCATGCCGTGAGGTGCAGCCAAAAAATAGAAACAAAACAAAACTATAAAATCATGGTCAAGGGTGATAAGAGAGACACCTGTGAATTGAAGAGCAAACAAAGCTGCGCTGACATTTGGTTTTAAAACATTTTTTCTCACCAATTGATTATTTTTAGCTTGCAATAACAAGGCCAGCCTTCAGCTGTGAAAAACACCTTTTGTTCTGATATTTTTGAAAAATAAACAGCTTTGTTATTTTGAGTCTGAAATTCTCTACTCCACATTATTTCTTTCCTAGAAGAAACAACTGTTACTGTAACACAATTTCCTGATAAAAGTTGTGTTTTCTCAAAAAAAATCCTTTATATTTTATAGGAGAACAAAGAGTGGATGGAGGACCTGTCACGTGACAAGTTCCTTCTCCTCTAGTCAATGTCTTACCTTGGATGTCTCTGTTCTGGGACATCCTCTCCACCTCCATTCCAAGGTTGGACCTTCTCACAGTGGGTTGTTATTATGTACTTACACGTTGCCCACCCGTTCTGGACTAGATGTTACCTTCCCAAAGGGCAGGGGCTGTGTCTTGTCTACTGTTTATAGTACACCAAGCACAATACAGACCTTCAGTAAGTGCTGATGGAATGAGTGAGTTGACAAAAGAGATTTTCGGTGAGGTTTAAAGGGAGAAGGAACAGATGAGGTCTTGCAGAATCTGGAGGAGCTCATTTGGCCAAATCAAGACATGAGGAATAAGTATGAACAAGTGAGTTGAAGAGGTGCAGGGGTGGGGAGGAGGGATACGGAGAGCAAGAAGAGTTCTATAAAGAGGGAATAGCATTTAGAACCCAAAGAAGGCAAAGAGACAATGCACTCTGTTCTGCTAGAACGGGAATGCAATGTTCTTGAAAACTTCATGTGATAAAAAAAAAATTAAGTTATTAAAGTATCATCTCAAGGCGAAAAGAAGTTTAGGGGGTTGGAGATTTTCAGACTCAAAATAACAGATGATGCTCTCTCTATATGGATTTCAAAATCTGAAAAGAATTAAGGTTTCTTACCAGTTGGAATTTCAACGAGGCAGACATCTGCTGGAGGTCTAACTCTGTGAAAACACATCAACTGATAAATTGTCGTAAAAGCCTAATAATCATTTCATTTTTCAGAGGCTGGAATGAGAAATAAAGGAGGGGGGCACTGTGAACTTAGCAGTGATAGACACAGAACAGGACAGTGATGAGGAAGTGGAGGCCCTTTATTTGAGTCCTTCCCTCTGTTCCTCTCCCCCATTCTCCTGTCTCCCTTCAACACTTACTGTGTGCTCAGTGCCAGCAATACAAGATGAAGATTAATAAGAGTCCATTCATTTCTGTCCTTGAGGAGTTCACAGCCCATGGAGAAAATAGCTAGACAAAGATAACTAAAAAATAACATAAGAGATGCTATATGTGGGTTCAAAATGCAAAACTATATATACGAAGAATTATGTGCACATGATGGCGTTGTCTAGGGGAATGGTTCCATTTTGAAAGTATAGGAGTTTCTACTTCAGTTGAATGAGACATGCAAAGGAGTTTTCAAGAATTCCAAGTGGAGGGCGAAGCTTGGGAGAGGCATGGACATGAAAAGGTGTCATGGTGATGAGCTGTCTGGTGTAGTTGAATTAAGAGGAATAAAGAAAGAACGCCAAGGCAAGGCTAGAAATGTGAGCCCGTGAAAGGCGTCTACCTCACACGTGTTGTATGTGTTAGATAAATGGGAGTTGTAAACGCAAATAAATAGAAGAATTTTAAATAAAGGAGTTAAATGATTAGATTTGCATTTTAGCACATAGAACTGAGTGGCTAATGGCATAGAAGGGAACACCGAACATAAATAATGAATGTAATCTACCTTACTTAGCTTGGAAGACAGTAGACTTTGAAAAGGGTCAGAAAAAAATAGGGAAGGTCTCAGAACTTTGGATGTGAGAAGAGAGACCTTGTTAGGAGATGCCACAAAAGCAACTTGATACATTTATTTATTCATTAATTCAACTAAGTTTTATTAAGTAACGAATATATGTCAGGGATTTTAGTAGGTTCTTGGGATAGAGCTGTGAACCAAACAGCTCTGATCCCTGCTCTTGCGGGCTCACAATCTAGAATGTACAGTCACAGCTCATTAGTTGGCTATGGAATGAACTTGATGAGTCTGTCAAGAAGAAGGAGAAGTAGAAGGAGAAGAGAAGGGGAGGAGGAGGAGAAGGAAGGGAGAGAAGGAGGAGAAAATAAATAATGTGGCACAGAATGGAGTAGAAGAGAAAACATCAGGGCACATCCCACATAATAAGAGCAAAACCTGCTTCATTAAAAAGTTTCTACTGCAGCACCCCTATATTAATATATGTACTGGGTCGTGGTGTAATATACGTGTCTCACTGTGAGTGAATGGTTTCAGGCATATCATGTTGAGGGCTTCCTCCGTTGAAATCCCTTCCAGATACAACTCAAGTCCCGTCATCCCCAAGCCTCCTCTGTTGACTGCACATCACACTTTCTCTCTCTCTCCTGCTCCTGGTACCTCTTTTCTCTTCCATTCTTTTGACACTTATTTAATGGAATACCTGTAGTTACCTTTGCGTGGGATAGACTGATAATTATTTAATCAACATCATAACATTTACTGAGGCCCCACATCATGCTAAACAGTGATGATTTAAAGGTGACTTGAAACAAACAAGACTCCCTGGCACGATAGGGTTTATACTCTAGTATAAACCCTACAAACTTACAATTAGGCACATTCAATTTGGTGCTAAGTCATAAAATATCCAATAGGCATGTAATGGCCCAAAAGTACAAATGATACAAATATCTATAGACATGACAGTGTACAAATTGTGACATAAATTTATCAGAACATAGAAAATCTATGTTGATCTTATAGTTCCAGCTTGCTAAAAGATACAGGCTTTGGGGGGGGACACAAAAAAATCCAGACCTGGCCATAACAGGGTTTCCAGAAAGTATGGGAACTAGCAAAGAGTAGGCCTCTGGATGGGAGTGGGTCCAACATGAGATAAAACAATGCCTTAATGGGTATGTAGTATGCTGGGACGGAAAATCTAGGAGCAAGGGATATTTGGAGAAACAGACAGAGACAAACATCAATAAAACATCACGTGAATAAATGCATAATTACAAACTGTGATCAGTGATACCAAAGAGAATCTCTGATTGCCAGGACAGGATCTAACTGGGTGTGTGTGTGGAAGGAAGTTCAGTTTTGAACAAACTGGAGAGGAGGGGCATGGATTGGGGAAGGTATATTGGTTTTCTAGGGCTGCTGTAACAAACTAGATGGGTTAAAACAACAGAGATTTATTCTCTCCTAGTTCTGGAAGCTAGGAGTCCAAAATCAAGATGTTAGCAGGGTCCTTCTCCCTCTGAAGGCTCTAGGGAAGCTCCCTTTTTCTGGTTTCTGGTAGTTGCCCGCAGTGTTTGCTCTTCCTCGCCTTGTATGGCATCCTTCCAATCTCTGTCTTGTTATCCAGTGGCCTTTGTTCCTGTGTGTATTTCTGTGGGTCCTGTTCTCTTTTTGTAAGGACATCAGTCATTGGATTTAGGGCCCACCATAATTCAGTATGAGCTCACCTCAGCTTAATTAATTACATCTGCAAAGACTCTATTTCCAAATAAGGTCAAATTCTGAGGTTCTGGATGGAGCTGAGTTTTGGGGAATACTGTTCAACCCACTCCAAAAAGTTCTCTTGATCAAGAGTCAAGAGCTGAAAAATGAAAATTATGCATTAGGCAAATGAGGCGCTTGGGGAAGAGAGTGACCAGAGAGAGGGAAGAGTGCAGTTGGAGGGAGTGTGGAAGAGGTCGTCAAGTGTGGTCAGAACCTCAAGGAGGGGCAGGAGAAATGTAGTGGGAATAGTGGTTGCTCTTCCAGGGACCAGATCATGCAGGGCCTGACCTGCCATGTTAAGGGGCTGGCTGTCCTTAGGATGAGGGGCAATGGGAGGACGCTGACTGCTTTAAGCTGGGCCAGGTTTGCATCTTACCTGTCCAACTGGACTTGTCCATAAGAATGTTTTGTCTCCAAGGTGCTGAAGATTACTTCTGTCCTCTTCACAAACACCTGTTCTTTCTGTGAAGTCCTGACTGAATAGACCTGCTGAACAAAACCCTCTCTGACACGCCTCTTTCTCCCCACCAGCATGGGATTGGGTGTCTCCTCATAGGACTGTCATCCAGCTCCGTGTTTCCTCCACCCCAGCACCTGTTGCACTGTACTGAAATTCACTGCTGATTTGTTTCTTTCTCAGTGTGAAAATGTGAACGTCCTGAGACAGAAAATTGCTGAGCCTTAGCAGTAAATATTTAGTGAAGGAAGGAAGGGAGGATGGAAGGAAGGAAAGAAGGAAAGAAGGAAGAAGGAAGGGAAGGAGGGAGGAAGGAAGGAAGGAGAGAGGGAATTGGAGAGGGCAAAATCTCTGACAGTGAGGCAAAGACCTTACTCACCAAAGCAGAAAGTGGCCAAAGAAACCTTGTACTTGTTTCAGTGTGTGTCTCTTGAGGCTGTTTTCTCCTGTCTTCCATAAAACCTAAGGCCAAAACCGCCCCTTGTCTGCATCCCAGGGCAATCCTCAGGCTCCATTAAATGTGCTCCACGTCTGTGGCAGGGGCTCTAAGGGAAGAAGACTTTCCTTTCTTTTTGTTTTACCTTATGATTCCATTTATGAATATATGTATATGTATAACTGAATCACTTTGCTGTACACCTGAAACTAATACAACATTGTAAGTCAACTATACTCCAATAAAATGAAAATATTAAAAAGAAGAAGGCCATTTCTAATGGAGCCATTTATTCTACTTTGTAGTCTAATGAAAGCCTAATGTAGCTTGGGAGGTGGAGACGAGGTCATTACTTCCCAAATTAGGAGTTGAAAGTGAATTGTATTCTCACTGACTAGCTTCTTATTTTAGCTACAGGTCTGTGCGGGAATTTTTTATCTTATTTTTTTAGATCCACACTTAGGATACATGAGCTGGACTCACCCTGCTGTTCGGATTTTACGGATGCGCAGGACCTCTGCACCCCCTTCCAAAATACTCCTTTGCATCTCTCCCTCAAGATCCACCTTCCTTCCAGGCCAGATGAAATAGCATTTCTTTCCATCCAAGTCTGTAAGGCAAGGAAATCCATTGGGCCAATGACAGCGTGATTCAGTGGGCACTGGACAGAGGCTGTGCAATTGTCGCCTGGCTCTGTGGCTGAATGGGGAAGCAAAAGGGGGAGAAATATGAATTACCAGGCACGGTTGCTGTGAAAGTGTTTTTTTAAGATGAAGGCAATAGGACACTAGAGCTATTAACAGAAGGGGACTCTGACATTTTCTAAAAACAGTAAAAATAAGAAGAAGAAAATAAAGTAAGAGTATACTCCGGCAGCCAAGAATCTCAGAGATACGATGCTACCCTAGTGATTCCGGCTCTGCTCCCAGGTCCCCCCAGAGGCTCCCAGCAGGCCGTG
Organism: Globicephala melas; assembly: GCF_963455315.2. Taxonomy (NCBI): domain Eukaryota; kingdom Metazoa; phylum Chordata; class Mammalia; order Artiodactyla; family Delphinidae; genus Globicephala; species Globicephala melas. Next base: position 12,706,854 of record NC_083323.1, read on the forward strand.
GATGCAGGGAAGCTCTGAGAGGCAGTTCTCTGCCAAGCGCTGAGCAAGGAGCTCTTCATCCTCGGGCTTGGCCAGTCCTCCCCACGGCTCTGTGAGAAAGGCCTGATCGTGCCCGGAACAGTTCGGGGCACTGAGGCTCCCAGAGGAAAGTAGCTTGAACAAGGCCATTCATTCATTCTACAAGTAACGTTCTCTGTGTGTGGCTCGGCCCTGGGCAAGGGGATACGGTGGCTAACAAATTAGGCAAGATCCCTACCCTCCGAAAGCTCTGAAAGCTAGACAGCTGGTATCTAAAGAAATAAAGATGTAATTTTAGAGAGTGATCAGTACCATGGAAACAATAGTGATGTAACATGATTAAGATTAACTGGGGGTTTATTTTAGGTGCTGTGGTCAGGGAAAGCCTCACGAGAGAGATGATATTTGAGCTGAGAATACCTGCTGATAAGGAGCCGGGCGTGAGGATGCCTGGGAAAGAGTGTCTCAGGCAGGTGACCTGCAAGTGTGAAATGTCCTCTCCTGGAATAAGCTTGACACGCTCAAGGGGCAGGAGGGAGGCCAGTATGACCGGAGCATCACGTACAAGGGGACGCAAAGGCCCCTCAGGGCTTGATCAGAGAAGCAGAAAGACTGCAATGATATAACGAAGGCATTTATTGTGGGGATTTGATCTTGTGCAATCGTGGGAGCTCGTTAAAGAGTTTACAAAAGGCTGTTACTTCTATATCTGGTGTTGGGTCTGAAGTCAGTAGGACAGGCGGTTGGGAAGGAAAGATGGACATGAAGTGGGGGAGAGCAATGATGTATGTGACCAGCAGCAGCTGGCACCCTTTGCCATGGAGTTGCACACCCTGGACCAGGAAGAGACGGAGTGGGAGCTAGAGTCGCCCCAGCCGTGTGATCAAGGTGAGGCTGCAGATTAAGGACAACGTGTAGTACGTGAGTGGTAACAGCACTTGGGCTCCGGACAGATCTTCGTGGTGTTTAAAAAGAGAAAAAAAGAGCTGCCATTTTTCCCTTCCACTTCTCAATCTCATGCAAGTGCCTCCTGTGGCCCGTGTATCCTGATGCTATACGGGGAATTCTGGGAAGCCCAGTTCTAGATTACTATCTCAACACATACTCCGTTCTTTGTCAACTTGGCATGCATTCATATCTCTTTTAACCATATTTAACTTCTCAACAGTGACAATAGCAGAATATAGTATCCATCTAACATGCTTTTATACGCAACTAAAAACACCCTAACCATCTCCCTAAAAGTAAGATGCACATTCTTTTACTCACCTCTAGGTGATATCCCTTCTTTTTCCAGTTAGGTCACATTCCTCTGATATCTTGTAGCTTAAATATTGAGATATAATATTAGTTACTACTAAACACATTTTTTTTTTTTTTTTGCGGTATGCAGGCCTCTCACTGCTGTGGCCTCTCCCGTTGCGGAGCACAGGCTCCGGACGCGCAGGCTCAGCGGCCATGGCTCACGGGCCCAGCCGCTCCGCGGCATGTGGGATCCTCCCGGACCGGGGCACGAACCCATGTCCCCTGCATCGGCAGGCAGACTCTCAACCACTGCGCCACCAGGGAAGCCCTAAACACATTTTATCTTAAATGGTAGAGAAATGAGAGAGGGAAAGAAAAAATGGTTAATATATGCACAACTATATTCACCTCACAATAAGGAATAAATACTCATAACTCTTACAGTCTTTGTTTCTCAACTGGCCATGTGGCAGTAGCTGATGCTTATAACTTGCTTTTGTCATATTCCCTCACCCTCAGCAAGCAGGTTGGCTCCTTGTAGTCCTGTGCCTTTGGGTGGCTCAGAGTTTATTCTTGAAGATCATCGACAGTCCTGCCTATATTGGGTTGCGGTTTTCCATTTGACTTTAATCATGGGACATGGCAGTGTAAGTGGCACCTCAGGGCATCTCGTCTTCCCAGACATACGCCTCCTTATCCCAACTGTGTAATAACAACCTAATTCCCTCTTGGAAATATAGATTACAGAGAAGATTAACTATTTGGCGAGATCATCAGGAAGGTGGGATCAAACTAGGGATCTGAGGGACAGCATTGGCTCTAACAGAAGAGATGGGGAAAGTATTCTAGGCAGGGATAAGACAAGAAAAAAGCCCACAGATGGGGATTCCTGAGACTGCTTAAAGGAAAAAGAGAAGCACAGCATACCTGATATTTCATGTGCACAAAGAGAGAGGACCACAGAGTACAAACAGTCTTTGAAGCCAAGCCATGGGTGGGTAGGAATGCTCTCTCGGGGATACAGGCCTTCACTGTACAAGTGACGAGGAATCACTGGTGATCTGAAGAGGAGCGTATGCTATGGTCAGACCTCTATGCGGAATATTTCTTCTTCCCTCCTTCCCTCTACATAGACTATTCCATGTGCTAATCAGTGTGCTAAGCCTGGGGAACACGGAGGTGAATAACATAGGGTCCCTGCCTTCAAGAAGCTCATAGTGTGTGTACAAACGATGAAGTGTAATAGAATAAAGAATCCCAAAGCCTATGGTTAAAGTCTGGACAGGCCCCCTGGGGGAGGGGTCAAAGGAAGGAACAGCTAATTATACCTGGGGGGCGGGTAGAGGTCCATTCAAGAATAAAGTACAGGAGAGGGAAATGGAGACAGAAAGAACACTTAGAAAGGCTCTTCATTCATTTATCTAACATCAGTTGAGTACCAACACCATGCCAGGCATTTTTGTGGACATTGCAGGTAGAAGTGCACAGGCATGTAGGGGTCTTCTGCCTTCATGAAATTACATTAGAGCAGAAAGAGAGAAACCTCAATAGGAAAATCAGATAAGCAAGAATAATATCTGACATCTATGGAGTTCTTAACAAGGTGCTCTAAGCGCCGTCGATGAATTAATCTTCATAACAACCTCGTGAGGCAGGTATTATTATTCTCCCCCTTTTATAGACGGGAAACAGGCACACCGATGGTAGTTAGGTAACTTTCCTGAGATTTTACAGTTAACAAGTGGTAGAACCATGATTTGAACCTAGAGAGCTGGAGCCCAGAGGTAGTCTTAACAGCAGAGCCGCGTTGCCTCTTCAGTAATTGAAGAGATACTTCAGGGAATGACAAGTGCCGTGAAGAAAGCAAACCAGGGCAATGGGCTAGAGAGTAAAGAGCACGGTGGGGTGGCGCTACTACAGTGGGATGCTTCTGGAAGACCTCCCTCAGGAGGTGATTCTCCAATGATATCTGGATGATCAGGAGGATTTGGCCATGAAATGATCCCAGCAGGAGGGTCTAATGGCCTCCCCTGGACCACTGAGCGTGAAGGAGAGAAAAGCAACAAAAAGGCAATTTGTCTCCAGGCTGGATGCACAGGTCAAAGGAGGGCTGAGCTGGAGATACATTCAAAGGAGACAAGCCTACGTGGCATGAAGGCAGGGTGCCAGCCTCTGCCTTACTGCTTAGCTGCCCTGGGCCCCTGCTTGCTGCGACTCTCTCCAAGTCCCAGCCATTTCTGGATAGTGTTCATTGGCCTGGTGCGCTGGCTGAGAACTTAATGATACACCTAGGCAGTCTGAGCTTTGAACAGGTAAGTACGTATTTCCTAATTCTGCCAGAGCTAGGGACCAAGTCTCGGGGAGAAACGTAACCAGGTGTCTTTGGAGTGGACGAGGAAGTGAAGCTTGTGGCAGAAGGCTGAGGGCTCTCTGATGATCAGAAGACCAGAAACCTTGTCCAGGAGGTTGTGTGGGAGGCCAGGTCTTTGGAAGGAATGCTGGCTAACTTTCTGACAAAGAAGATGGGGGAAAATGCAGTTTTTGCAGAGCCCTGGGTCAGGAATTTGGCGATCTGAGTATTCACACTGTTTCTGCCACCAGCTGACTGTGTGATGTTGGCCAAATCATCTTTTTTTTTTTTTTTTTTCCTCTCTGGGCCTTATTCTTCCTGTTTAAAAAAGGGGTATGGGATTGAATGAACTCTAATGTTCCTGGCAGGTGCCTTGTTCCCAGGGCTCTGGCACTCCATTCGTGAGCTGAACCCCACATAGGGCAAGTGCAGTGAAAGCAATAAACAATTATTTTTCCAAATCATTTGGTATTTCAAAGATGCTTCTAAGTGGTTATCATGGGGAGGACTCAGAACGTTGTGGGATTCTTTGAAGTTTAATACAATGTTGTCAAGATGAGAAATACAATGATGAGGAAGTACCATCCCTTTCAGTACTGAGGGTGCTAGGCCAGGCTTGCTCAGTCCTGCTGTTGCCTTCATTCATGTCTGGGGCAGCTTGGAGGGTGGTGGTGGGGCCCTACTTGCCTCCCCGTATTCATGTTCTCAGCAGAAAACTCATATTTTTGCCCAAAACTTGACACTTAGGGATTACTGGGTTGGGCCATTTGGCTCAGGGACCCCATCAAGTTTTTGCTTCTATTTCCCTCTGAATCCAGCCTCTGCACTCAAGACTCAGAACACAGCTTGAACGATAGAATCGTAAAGTGCAGAAGCTCTGATTCCCAAGGGATTGACAGCAGATGTTTCTATAGATCTTTCAACACTAACTATATTTATTCTTCCAAATTATAGGCTTCTACTTCATTCCTGTTGCAACTAATGTGATTTTTTAATTACAGTGGCTTATGGCCAATTGGCGACTCAGCTTAATAAGCTTCAGACTTAGCAGGTGGGGGGAGGGTCAGTGGGTACAACCATTGGCCCCATTGTTAGTGCATGATTTCTAAGAGAAACGGAAATAGCTATTTCAAATTTGGATGCTGCCTCCTTCAACAGGGTGAATTCTCCTCTTATTCTTTTTCCTGTCCTATTTTCAGGAGGCTCAGTTACCTGTCTCTTCTCCTAGAGATATGGGACGTGGGATCTGATTGTCACAAATAGGGACACAACAGACAAAAGGCACAGACTGTCCTGGGCAGCCCTCACCTCGTGCTAGCATGCTAAGGAATCACACCTCACTGGTACCAGGCCAGTACCAGGACTTTTTCCTCCCCAGGGTTTATAACCAGAGGTGGGTTTACCTCGAAGCCAATAAATGAAATGGAAGATTCAGGACCCCTACTTGCACAAGATCCTTTTGAGGCTTCGAGGAAGCCCTAGCAATATGCTCACATGTGCATTGCTGTGTGAATCCACTCAGGCTGCCATAACACGTACTATAGACCAAGTGGCTCATAAACCACAGAAATTCATCTCCCGCTGTTCTGGAGGCTGGAAGTCTGAGGTCAGGATTCCAGCATGGTTGAGTTCTGGTGAAGACCCTCTCCTGCACTGCAGACAGTCAACTTCTTTTGTCCTCAGGTGGTGGAAAGAGAGCCAACTTCTGGCCTCTTCTTAGAAGGGCACTAATCCTATTCATGAGGACTCCACCCTTATAACTTAATTACTTCCCAAAGGCCACCTCCAAATACCATCACATTGAGGAATAGGTTTCAACACATGGATTTGGAGGGACTCAAACACTGAGTCCATAACAATGTACTGCTGTAAAATCTGTGAAAGCAAGATGTATTAACCACAATCAGTTAAGAAAGCTATCTCCTCATGCTGGGTGGTTGTTGGTCTGGAGGGACCTTGAGAATCTTTGGCATTGGCAAAGGGGGCATTGGGGTGGGAACACAATTTTTCTGGGATTAGTGAGGGATTTTGATGTGGTTGCAGCCTTGCAGCCATTACTACATATAATCACAGTATCCCTGGTCATTCTGGTGTAGGAATGGCTTCCTGCTGTGTCAATTCCCTTTGCAATGTGACCCGAAGACCCAGCTGGGGCCTATTGTGAATGAATATGTCCTGCAGCACCTGGCACCAGTGGTGCACGGGTAGTGGGAAGAAAAAAACAGGTTTGAAATGTACGGAGCCAGAAATTAATATGTGGAAGATTCTTCCCCTCATCAGAGGATGTAAATTTTTAAGTAGAGGATTGATTCCTCTCCTATCAATGCCTCATCAGCATGAAAGCTCCCTTGTCAGAAATAAGACTTGATAATGCAGCATGTGCAATGAAAAACACCAGGTACCTTTGTTTGGGGGAGGGGGGTGTCTTTTTTGAAGGGAGTTGTGGAAAATATGGTTTATCACAATTGCCATGTGTTTAGGAAGAAAACCTATAGCAGTACCACAAACAGTGAGTGCAGCCATAACGGCTCATATGTGAAGCACACATGGTAAAAGATTTACTGCATTTTGACTCTAATCATAACAATTTACATGACATTACCAACACTGAGTTGTGAAGCTAGGAGCCTTTTTATAAACTGTTAACAAAATTGTTTTCGTCTGGAGTGAAGCCCAGTCATCTCCCTGCTCTTTGTATAGAATAACGCTACAAAATTGTTACCACCTGGAGAGCAGGTGATATGCAGAGTACGCTGCCCAATGTTTAGAACAAAAGGAGGATTGTAGAAGTGTTCGGTTCATAGAAATACGTTATTTCTCTGATGTCGTGGGGTTTTTTTATATGCATCTTTTTAAAAAAATACTTATTGGCATATGGTTGATTTACCATGTTGTGTTACTTTCTGCTGCACAGCAAAGTGAACCAGTTATACATACACATATATCCACTCTTTTTGAGATTCTTTTCCCATATAGGTCATTACAGAGTATTGAGTAGAAGTCCCTCTGCTATACAGTAGGTACTTGTTAGTTATCTATTTTATATAGAGTAGTATGTATATGTCAATCCTAATCTCCTAATTTATCCCTCCCCCAACCTTTCCCCCCTGGTGACCGTAAGTTCGTTTTCTACATCTGTGACTCTATTTCTGTTTTGTCAGTAAGTTCACTTGTACCATTTTTTACCTGTTTAATTCCATTTTAAACCTAATTTTGCATCCCTTTTCTTAAAGAGGGCCCAAATTATCTAGACCCCATAAAGCATGGGTCCATCCACACCTCAGTCGTGACCACCAAAGCCTTCCACAGTAGCCTGCAGCCAAGCCCTGATCCTGAGCAAATCCCAGCAGGGGCAGTAGCTGCTTCTCTTCCTCTTGTCTGTAGAAGTTGGGGTGCAGTCCCACTTTCAGATCTGTTCTGGGGCCCAGCATGGTGGCTGGAGTCTTCTGCCACCCTTGGAGCCTCCACACATCTGCCCAGGTCTGAATCTAGCTGTGTGGAGGTGAGCCCTGAAATTTGGAAGGCAGCAGCCCTTCCCCTTGCCATTTATGCACCCCCTGCTCTACTCCCCGATCCCCCACCAGAGTGACTGTGGTCAAGGGTCTGGGCCCTATTCAGGCTTCATCCAATTCAAGCCAGTCCACATGCCTGAGACTTACTCTGGGGCAGGCTCTGTAGGATGTAGGAATGAATAGGATGCAACACTAGGAATATAGGAATGAATACGAATAAATAAGAATAAAAGGCCTGCCCTAGTGCCAGAGGAAGACAAAAAGACAGTGACATGCCGAGCGATGTGGACACTCTTGGAGGTTGAATGGAGAAAACAGGGCGACAGGAGAGAAAGTGAGGTCTCCTTAGTTATTTGTAATAAAGGTGATGATAACACTACACTTACCTCTAATAATATTAATAATTCTCAATAAGAAGCGTTTTCAGTTTTGAATTCTATAAGTACAGAAGCCACACTGGTTTATAAACTTGTATATCTGCAGCATCTGGTCCAGAACCTGGTGCATAATAGATACTCAGCAGATTGCTGTTAAATGAGTGAAATGATAAGTATTTTGAGTGCTTACTTTGTGCCATGCATGTCCCTTAAACATCACAGCCATCCCATGAGAGGTGATAAGAGCATCCTGTTCCACAGGTGAGAAAAACTGAGGTGGGTGAACGTTGCATCGAAAAGGTCCTACAGCCAGTAGGGGCAGGGCCTGAATGGTACTGTTTTCTTGCCTCGTTCTAAGTCAGGCACATTGCGTTCCCTTACTTACCCATCTTACCCATCTTACCTTACTTACCCATCTCTGGCCAAATCTCAGACCATCTGGTTGGGACCCAGGTATCCCAGCTGCCAGTCTTTGTGCTATCCCAAATCTTGCTGCCTACAGAGACAGGTTCTGGAATGAGAACAGAACCACAAGCTCCCAGGTGTTGGGCCATTGGCTGGGCTTGCTCCTTGGCCTGTCTCATCGGCTGGCTGGAGGTGGCCTGCTTCTGAAATCAAGGCTCATCTCGTTCCCAATCTGAACCCATAGAGCATGACCGGGTTGTCCTGCATAACAAGTTTAAACTCATGCCTCTCTGCCACCTGCCTGCTGGGCTTCCGGTTGTGTCCAGCTTTCCCCTCCACCCTGCCCATCCACTGCATCTTTAGAAGTTGCTTAGAGCTTGGACTATTATAAGCATCATCAGTGTTTCGTACCTGCTTCCTCCAAAAGACCGTGAACTCCCAGAGGCAGGGGTTGTGTGATCTGTCTCCCTCTATGCTCTGTGCCTGCATGGAATCCTATATGTGACAATTTAACAGGATGATTCCAATCTTGGTTCTTCTCCCTACTGGTCATTGACCTTAGGCAAGTGACAACTTCCGTTTCCTCAGTTTCTTCATCTGTAAAATGGTGAGGGATAATAGTATATACCTAATAGGGTTGCCATGAGGATTAACTTAGCCGATAAATGTAAAGATAAAATGTGCCTGGCACAGAGAAGCTCTATATCATTGTTAGTCATTATGATTCTTAATGATTCATACAGCACCTTCTTCCCTTCCCTTTTAGGGTATTAATAGTCCACACAATATATTTTAACACTAAGACATTGGTTGGCTGGTGTTTTTTTCTGATTGTTTCTTATGGGTAAGTTTTGTTGCCTCAATTACATTTTGCAAACTCCCTAACATTAAGGGTTGTTCATTAGGATGCTGGTGGCTTTTAACCTGGTTTGGGTTACAGACCTTTTCAAGAAAATTATGGCGGCTACTGCCTTGCAAACGCACATGGGGCCATAGAAGCAAAATATTGCCCACCACTTTTAGGAGTTTTACTCATTGCCAGCAAGGGCTTTCTAGTCAAGAATCTCTGTTCTGACTCCAGGTCTGGCTCCGTCACCAACAAGCTGTGTGTTATTGGGCAAGCAACTATCCCTCTCTGGGCTTCTGTACAGTAGGGGAGACTAGGGGCTCAGCGGATCCTTCTAGCAGGGACATTTCACACTTTTCATCCTCTGCTTTGCCAAGCAATAACTTCCATCTAAATTCCATTAGATCAGATAGAAGGGGTAAAAAAAAACCCAGTCAGATCCCATTGCAGCTAAAAGCTTTCTCTGCTCTTCCTAGCATCTTTTAAATGTGACAGACAGAGAGAAGGCTTCATAAATCTCCAGGAAGCCAAGAGTGTGACTAAAATAATTGCAAGACGGGGTGGGAAGGGCAGCTTGCCCTCCCACCTGCTATGGCTGGAATCAGCTTCCCTCAGCCCCCATATATCAAAAACCAAAAGGAGGGCATCCCTGTATATCACCTCACTCCAAAATAGAGGTAGAGGTCAACAGCTGTCAAACTTTCAGGGATCTGCTGTCTCCATCTCCTGTCCCTTGGGTCTTCTGTTGCGTCAGCTGTCTAATAGGTCCATTACTCTGCCTCCATTTCCTAAACTTGTCATTCTGCCTTCTCCGTCACCCGCCACCCCAGATGCTTGTTGGTACTAGGAAGAAAGTACATAAAATATGTGGCCTTCTGTAAGCACTTGGTCTTACTTTCTTAGACCTTAGAATATTTTCCCAAACCCCCAGCTTGGCATTTCCAAGGTAAGCCTCCATCAGAGAGAACTTGATATACAAAAGTCCTGTGGTGGAGGTTCTCTCCAAGAACTGAAAGGTCAGAGCAGCTGGACACTGAAGTGTGTGGTGTGAAATGTGGTGGTGAGAAGGGGCTGGTTCTTGCAGGGCCTTGAGCTTCCCATGTAGTATTTTAGTATCCAGGAGAATTAGGAAGCCTACTGACAGGTTTCAAGCAAGGGTAGGGATGGGGATGGTGGCTTAAGTTCAATGGTAGCCTACAAAGCAGTATGTCTTAGAGGAGCTGGGACGTGGCAGGTCACCCAAGCAAGGCTCAGGCACCAGGCAACTAGGTGGGACTCAGAAGCAGGCAGAAGCCTGGTTTCTAGAATTGGAACCCAAGTTAGCAAGAAAAACAGCAAAGGCGTCCTTAGGCTGTGATTAAACTAGAAATTCTTGAAGCCACACCCCTCCTCCTTCTTAGGAGGTGGATAAACTATGGCCAGACCGTTGGCAAGGACAACTCTGTCTGCAGGTGAGGGGCAAATGACACCAGCTGGGGGCTGGAGCGCCACAGGATGGGCCATGGGGAGTTCGGGGCTTGATGTCGGGGGTGTTGTAAAGGACCTGTGCTGCATCCTGTCTTTGAGGAGCTGTGAAGGAGAAGAGGGATATGGGGGAAGGAGGCTCGTTGAAGGTGGGGCACTGGTGCATAGGTAGAGTGGCTGTTTTAAGATTAGGTTAAAAACTAGTAATGGGGAGACGCACTTCCTTATTTTTAGTGCATTTGCGTTCAGGATCACTGGAGCTGAGAGCTTGCCAAGGTCATTAGGATGGGCATTTTCTCTTGCAGGGACTTGTTAATTTATCCCATTATGGCTATGCTTCTCCATTCTCCAAAGTTACGTAACAGAAGTCTCAATTCTGCCCCCTTTAAAGCTGAGCCATGAGAATGGCTCCTTGAATTATGGGGTCAGCGCCCCTTTTCCCACCCCACCCTCCCAATTTCCTCCACCCTCAGATGTCGCAGAACCATTATTACCTGTCTGGAGTAACCCATTAGCTAAAGAGCACATGAGCATAGATGGCTTTCTCAGATGCGTATCTTTAGGAAGCAATTCATCCAGCTCAGTACCCTAAGGGGGCAGGAGTTCAGGAGGATTCATTTTGGTGGGAGGCAGTGTGGACTCCTAGAAAGAGACAGGACCCCAGATTCTGGTTCTCATTATGCCATTTCTCATCTATTTATTCATATAAAAAGTTTTTTTTTTCCTGATGTTTCCTAAGTGCCAAAGACTCTGCCCTCAAGGATTCATAAAATCCTATGGTAATGATATGATGGGCATACAGACTTTTTTTTAGTATCTCCATTTGTTCAATTAAAGGAGTTAAGGGAGTTCAGGGGAAAATACATTTGTGTTGCAGTTTGGGGTAAAACAAAGTCTTCATGGAAGAGTTAGCATTTGAACTAGGCTTTGAAGAATGAAAAGAGGTTGAACAACTCTTGATGTGTCACCTGGAATGTGTTACTTATCCTTTCTGTGTCACAGTTTTTGATCACATCTGTAAAATGGAGAAGATTGCATCTATCTGTGTAAATGGATCATCCTTTAGTGAGCACATTTTCTGAGGCAGGGACTGAGCTAGACACTAGGGATAAAGAGATGGAATGGGTGGGATCGCTCAGTAAACAACCTCAAAGACATCACAATATGAATCACAAGGGCTAAGCATGAAACCATCTGCTTACCAACTTCTGACTTTTCCAGACACGTCCAAATCTTTATTTCAGGACCAAGGCCAGCACCTACGCTTGCCTCCTCTGGGAAAGGTGGGTCAGATTCTACCATTAAATTGTCCATTAGTATCTATGACATGTTTGCAGTATTCATGCCTAGTCTTGAGGTGTTTTATGGACATGATTACCACCATTGTGTCAGGTAGGGGAAAAAGCAGATACGGTGGAAGTTTCCAGGAAAAAAACAGAAAAAACAGAGTGTAATTATGGAAGGGATAAAAGCAGAAAACTGTGAAAAAAGAAAGATGCTGTAATCTCTATGGGATGATCTGATCCTAAAGGCAGAACACAGACCACAAAGCACATGCAAGAGGCTGTGTAGGTGTAATCATCTCTCATGAGGAAAAGCAATATAGCGACACCATTAGAGCACCTGAAATTTGCCAGGCAATTTCTAAGTGCTCTCTGTATACCTTAACATGTTTATTTCTTGCAAAAATCCTCAGGAGGTGGGGGTCACTATCATTATCTCCATTTTACAGATGTGGAAACCGAGTCACAGAGTGGCTAAGCAACTTGCCCGAGGTTACAGTTAGAAAAAGGCATTCTCTCTCCATTCCCCACTAATAATGGACACAGTTTAATATATACTGAGGCACTGTTTTAAACTCCATCTAACTATCTGTTTCCATGTAATTTCATTTCATTCTCAGCACAACTCTATGAGGTGAGCTCTAACTATGGCTCTCCTCCTGAGATTAATAGGTGTTAAGTAACAAGGCAGAGCTGGGAAGTGAATCCAGCCTGTCTAATCCCAGAGCCTTCCTTTGCCTCAGAGAATGAAGGCAGTGCCATGTTTATGGAGGAAGGGGACCAAACTGAGAAGCATTCAAGAGGTAAAGCCCAGATGGCTCTGTGGCTGAGGATGCGGAACAGGAAGAAGCCAAGGTTTCTATATTATTTCTTCCAGCTCCCCGTCTCTGCTTCAAAGGAGGAGAGCAGATGCGGGGCCATTGTAAGCTGTCTGGGGCTCTTGAAGCAAAGGCGGAACTGGCCTGGGATTGCAAAGGCTGGAGCTGGTATGCAACCAACTGCTGACTTCAGGCAAATTATTTTTACTTCGATAAGTCTGTTTCCTCTTCTGGAAAACAGAGGAAATAAGATCTGCTCTCCACTTACCTCACATCAGTGTTTTCCAGATAAGAGATTGAGTTATGCAGAACGTCATGTCTTAATAACTGTGGTGGTGGTGGGGAGACCATGGGTGAATGACATCTGCAAATTCATTCATGCACTCATTCACAAATTCACTATTTCAGTTATGGGATCATAGACTTTTTTTTTTTAAACATCTTTATTGGAGTATAATTGCTTTACAATGGTGTGTGTTAGTTTCTGCTTTATAACAAAGTGAAGCAGCTATACATATACCTATATCCCCATATCTCTTCCCTCTGGCATCTCCCTCCCTCCCACCCTCCCTATCCCACCCCTCTAGGTGGTCACAAAGCACTGAGCTGATCTCCCTGTGCTATGCAGCTGCTTCACACTAGCTATCTATTTTACGTTTGGTAGTATATATTAGTCCATGCCCTCCCTCACTTCATCCCAGCTTACCTTCCCCCTCCCCGTCTCCTCAAGTCCATTCTCTGTGCCTGCGTCTTTATTCCTGTCCTGCCCCTAGGTTCTTCAGAGCCATTTTTTTTTATTCCATATATATGTGTTAGCATAAGGTATTTGTTTTTCTCTTTCTGACTTACTTCACTCTATATGACAGACTCTAGGTCCATCCACCTCACTACAAATAACTCAATTTCATTTCTTTTTATGGCTGAGTCATATTCCATTGTATATATGTGCCACATCTTCTTTATCCATTCATCTGTTGATGGACACTTAGGTTGCTTCCATGTCCTGTCTATTGTAAATAGAGCTGCAGTGAACATGTAGTACATGACTCTTTTTGAATTATGGTTTTCTCAGGGTATATGCTCAGTAGTGGGATTGCTGGGTCATATGGTAGTTCTATTTTTACTATTTGAGGAACCTCCATACTGTTCTGCATAGTGGCTGTAACAAGTTATATTCCAACCAACGGTGCAAGAGGGTTCCCTTTTCTCCACACCCTCTCCAGCATTTATTGTTTGTAGATTTTTTGATGATGGCCATTCTGACCAGTGTGAGATGATATCTTATTGTAGTTTTGATTTGCATTTCTCTAATGATTAGTGATGTTGAGCATCCTTTCATGTGTTGTTGGCAATTTGTATATCTTCTTTGAAGAAATGTCTTTTTATGTTCTTCTGCCCATTTTTGGATTGGGTTGTTTGTTTTTCTGATACTGAGCTGCTTGTAAATTTTGGAGATTACTCCTTTGTCAGTTGCTTCATTTGCAACTATTTTCTCCCATTCTAAGGGTTGTCTTTTCGTCTTGTTTATGGTTTCCTTTGCTCTGCAAAAGCTTTTAAGTTTCATAAGTCCCACTTGTTTATTTTTGTTTTTATTTCCATTACTCTAGGAGGTGGGTCAAAAAGGATCTTGCTGTGATTTATGTCATAGAGTGTTCTGCCTATGTTTTCCTCTAAGAGTTTTATAGTGTCTGGCCTTATATTTAGGTCTTTAATCCATTTGGAGTTTATTTTTGTGTATGGTGTTAGGGAGTGTTCTAATTTCATTCTTTTACATGTAGCTGTCCAGTTTTCCCAGCACCACTTATTGAAGAGGCTGTCTTTCCTTCATTGTATATTCTTGCCTCCTTTATAAAAAATAAGGTGACCATATGTGCGTGGGTTTATCTCTGGACTTTCTATCCTGTTCCACTGATCTATATTTCTGTTTCTGTGCCAGTACCATACTGTCTTGATTACTGTAGCTTTGTAGTATAGTCTGAAGTTGGGGAGCCTGATTCCTCCAGCTCCGTTTTTCTTTCTCAGGATTGCTTTTGCTATTTGGGGTCTTTTGTGTTTCCATACAAATTGTGAAATTTTTTGTTCTACTTCTGTGAAAAATGCAAGTGGTAGTGTGATAGGGATTGCACTGAATCTGTAGATTGCTTTGGGTAGTATAGTCATTTTCACAATGTTGATTCTTCCAATGCAAGAACATAGTATATCTCTCCATCTGCTTGCATCATCTTTAATTTCTTTCATCAGTGTCTTATAGTTTTCCACATACAGGTCTCTTGTCTCCTTGTGTAGGTTTATTCCTAGGTATTTTATTCTTTTTGTTGCAATGGTAAATGGGAGTGTTTCCTTAATTTCTTTCAGATTTTTCATCATTTGTGTATAGGAATGCAAGAGATTTCTGTGCATTAATTTTGTATCCTGCTACTTTACCAAATTCATTACTTAGTTCTAGTAGTTTTCTGGTAGCATCTTTAGGATCCTCTATGTATAGTATCATGTCTTCTGCAAACAGTGACAGTTTTACTTCTCTTTTTCTGATTTGGATTCCTTTTATTTCTTTTTCTACTCTGATTGCTGTGGCTAAAACTGCCAAAACTATGTTGAATAATTGTGGTGAGAGTTGGCAACCTTGTCTTGTTCCTGATCTTAGTGCAAATGGTTTCAGTTTTTCACCATTGAGAACGATGTTGGCTGTGGGTTTGTCATATATGGCCTTTATTATGTTGAGGTAAGTTCCCTCTATGCCTATATCCTGGAGAGTTTTTATCATAAATGGGTGTTGAATTTTGTCAAAAGCTTTTTCTGCATCTATTGAGATGATCATATGGTTTTTATTCTTCAGTTTGTTAATATGGTGTACCACATTCATTGATTTGCATATGTTGAAGAATCCTTGCATTCCTGGGATAAATCCCCCTTGATCATGGTGTATGATCCTTTTAATGTGCTGTTGGATTCTGTTTGCTAGTATTTTGTTGAGGATTTTTACATCTATGTTCATCAGTGATATTGGCCTGTAGTTTTCTTTCTTTGTGACATCTTTGTCTGGTTTTGGTATCAGGGTAATGGTGGCCTGATAGAATGAGTTTGGGAGTGTTCCTCCCTGTTATATTTTGGAACAGTTTGAGAAGGATAGGTGTTAACTCTTCTCTAAATGTTTGGTAGAATTCATCTGTGAAGCCATCTGGTCCTGGGCTTTAGTTTGTTGGAAGATTTTTAATCACAGCCTCAATTTCAGTGCTTGTGATTGCTCTGTTTATATTTTCTATTTCTTCCTGGTTCAGTCTTGGAAGGTTGTGCTTCTATAAGAATTTGTCCATTTCTTCCAGGTTGTCCATTTTATTGGCATATAGTTGCTGTAGTAATCTCTCATGATCCTTTGTATTTCTGCCATGTCAGTTCTTACTTCTACTTTTTCATTTCTAATTCTATTGATTTGACTCTTCTCCCTTTTTCTCTTGATGAGTCTGGCTAATGGTTTATCAATTTTGTTTGTCTTCTCAAAGAACCAGCTTTTAGTTTTATTGACCTTTGCTATAGTTTCCTTCATTTCCTTTTCATTTATTTCTGCTCTGATCTTTATGATTTCTTTCCTTCTGCTAACTTTGGGGGGTTTTTTTGTTATTGTTCTTTCTCTGATTGTTTCAGCTGTTAGGTTAGGTTGTTTATTTGAGATGTTTCTTGAGGTAGGATTGTATTGCTATAAACTTCCCTCTTAGAACTGGTTTTGATGCATCCCATAGGTTTTGCGTTGTCGTGTTTTCACTGTCATTTGTTTCTAGGTATTTTTTGATTTCCTCTTTGATTTCTTCAGTGATCTCTTGGTTATTAAGTAGTGTATTGTTTAGCCTCCATGTGTTTGTATTTTTTACAGATTTTTTCCTGTAATGGATATCTAGTCTCATAGTGCTGTGGTCAGAAAAGATACTTGATACGATTTCAATTTTCTTAAATTTACCAATATGATTTGTGACCCAAGATATGATATATCCTGGAGAATGTTCCATGAGCACTTGAGAAGAAAGTGTATTGTGTGGTTTTTGAACGGAATGTCCTATAACTATCAATTAAGTCCATCTTGCTTAATATATCATTTAAAGCTTGTGTTTCCTTATTTATTTTCATTATGGATGATCTGTCCTTTGGTGAAGGTGGGGTGGTAAAGTCCCCTCCTATGATTGTGTTACTGTCAATTTCCTCTTTTACAGCTGTTAGCATTTGCCTTATGTATTGAGGTGCTCCTATGTTGCGTGCATAAATATTTACAATTGTTATATCTTCTTCTTGGATTGATCCCTTGATCATTATGTAGTGTCCTTCTCTGTCTCTTGTAATAGTCTTTATTTTAAAGTGTATTTTGTCTGATATGAGAATTGATACTCCAGGTTTCTTTTGATTTCCATTTGCAAAGAATATCTTTCTCCATCCCCTCACTTTCAGTCTGTATGTGTCCCTAGGTCTGAAGTGGGTCTCTTGTAGACAGAATATATATGGGTCTTGTTTTTGTATGTATTGAGCCAGTCTGTGTCTTTTGGTTGGAGCATTTAATCCATTTACATTTAAGGCAGTTATCGATATGTATGTTCATATTTCCATTTTCTTAATTGTTTTGGGTTTGTTATTGTAGGTCTTTTCCTTTTCTTGTGTTTCCTGAGAAGTTCCTTTAGCATTTGTTTTAACGCTGGTTTGGTGGTGCTGAATTCTCTTTTGCTTGTCTGTAAAGGTTTTAATTTCTCCATTGAATCTGAATGAGATCCTTGCTGGGTAGAGTAATCTTGGTTGTAGGTTTTTCCCTTTCATCACTTTAAATATATCCTGCCACTCCCTTCTGGCTTGCAGAGTTTCTGCTGATAAATCAGCTGTTAACCTTTTGGGGATTCCCTTGTATGTTATTTGTTGCTTTTCCCTTGCTGCTTTTAATATTTTTTCGTTGTATTTAAGTTTTGATAGTTTGATTAATATGTGTTTTGGTGTGTTTCTCCTTGGATTTATCCTGTATGGGACTCTGTACTTTCTGGACTTGATTGACTCTTTCCTTTCCTATATTAGGGAAGTTTTCAACTATAATCTCTTCAAATATTTTCTCAGCCCTTTTCTTTTTCTCTTCTTCTTCTGAGACCCCTATAATTCAAATGTTGGTGCATTTAATGTTGTCCCAGAGGTCTCTCAGACTGTCCTAAATTCTTTTCATTCTTTTTTCTTTATTCTGTTCTGCAGTAGTTATTTCCACTATTTTATCTTCCAGGTCACTTATCCCTCTTCTCCCTGAGTTATTCTGCTATTGATTCCTTCTAGAGATTTTTAAATTTCATTTATTGTGTTGTTCATCATTGTTTGTTTGCTCTTTAGTTGTTCTAGGTCCTTCTTAAACGTTTCTTGTATTTTCTCCATTCTATTTCCAAGATTTTGGATCATCTTTACTATCATTACTCTGAATTCTTTTTCAGGTAGATTGCCATTTCCTCTTCATTTGTTTGGTCTGGTGGGTTTTTACCTTGCTCCTTCATCTGCTGTGTGTTTCTTTGTCTTCTCATTTTGCTTAACTTACTGTGTTTTGGTCTCCTTTTCGCAGCCTGCAGGCTTGTAGTTCCCGTTGTTGTTGGTGTCTGCCCCCAGTGGCTAAGTTTTGTTCAGTGGGTTATGTAGGCTTCCTGATGGAGGGGACTAGTGCCTGTGTTCTGGTGGATGAGGCCAGATCTTTTCTTTCTGGTGGGGAGGACTGTGTCCGGTGGTGTGTTTTGGGGTGTCTGTGACCTTATTATGATTTTAGGCAGCCTCTCTGCTAATGGGTGGTGTTGTGTTCCAGCCTTGCTAGTTGTTTGACATGGGGTGTCCAGCACTGTAGCTTGCTGGTCTTTGAGTGGAGCTGGGTCTTAGTGTTGAGATGGAGATCTCTGGGAGAGCTCTTGCTGTTTGATATTACATGGAGCCAGGAGGTCTCTGGTGGACCAATGTCCTGAACGTGGCTCTCCCACCTCAGAGGCACAGGCCTGACACCTGGCCGGAGCACCGCGACCCTGTCCGCCACATGGCATAGGCTTCTAAAAATGCATCAAGCATCCACTGCATAGAAGTCTGGTTTTCTCCTGTTGTAATTCACTTTCCAGTCCTCGCAGATTGGCTCTATTAGGTCACTCTTCTGATGCCCAGCAAGGCTCCTCACCACTCCAGTCAGCAGCTCATTTACCGCCTTAAGTGAGAAGATCAGACAGAGAGGGGGGGATCATAGACTCTTATAGCGAGTTAGAAGGGATCTTGGAGTGTCTTCCCTCAAAGCAGGAATCCCATTCAAAATATCCCCGAGTAATCCTTTGTGCAAACATTTCCAATGATAGCTAAATACTGACATAGCAAGGATATCTTTCCCACTGCTAAAAAAATTTTCCTGATGGAGAAGGTTATCCTTCCATTTAACTAAAAGCTGCCTCTCCATAGCTTCCCCCTAATGTTCTTATTTCATTCATTTAAAAATTTGACCACAGATAACCGCTAGCCATGTACTAGACACTGTGGAGGACCAAAGAGCAACTGCCGTTGACATTGCCCTGAAGGAGTTTCTGATGTGTTTGAGGATATAGCGTGAACATTCCTAAAGATCTGTACAACAAATGAAAAAAATATCAGAAGGCTAAGCACTTCTGATAGAAGGTAGGTATAGAGGGTGTGTCACAAGGAAGGTATAGAGGGTATGTCACAGGGACTCAAAGGAGAAAGAGAAGCCAGTGTAAACTTAGTGACCAGGAAGACCAGCTGGAGGTGGAATTATAGGGGAGCTTAACAGGAGAAGAATGTTTGAACAGGCAGAGAGGAGGAAAGCCCAGGGAGCAAAGCGCAGGGACAAGAATTCAAAGAGACTGTGCGTTTTGTCCTTCAGAATTATCTCTACTGTGTGAGGAGCTGAAAGGTCAGACCCATAATTTTCTCCAGATTTAAAGTGAGAGAGAAATCTGGACAGTCCAGACTATGATGAGCCTAGAATTGCAGCCCCAAGGACTTTAGGTTGTAGTGGAAGTTAATGTATCCAGTGGTTAAAATCTGGAAACTAAGAGTGGCATTGGCTGGGGTGAGTCTCTGCTTTCTTCTCTTACAGACTGTGTCCCAGTGCAACTTCTTTAACACATTTAAGCCTCAGTTTTCCCATCTATAAAATGGAGTCAATAATGATACCCAACTCACAGGACTGTTGTGGGGATAAAATGAGACACACATGTGGGTAAAATGTTTAGCACAGATCCAGGCACAAATTGAGCAGTTAGTGAATGTGAGCTGCTACTGGTATTGAGGCTTTTGTTGCTTCACCTATAGTCTCAGAAATGTGGAACTATAATCCTCTGTAAGCTTCAGGTTACTGTATTTTTCTTCCTGGGAAAAACCATTTATCTTACTAAGATCCAAACTTGCGGCCAGACTACTCTCTTTTGATTGTTCCAGATCTTTTCCTGGCAGGAGATAGTAATGACCCCCCAAATAACCAAGAGGTCTCTTAGCTAAAGGAAAGAGAGAGAAACCGACAGACTGGAGGGAGAACTGTAGGTGTTAACATCAGTTCTGTTATCACTAACCTTGGGTGAATCCCCTACCCTTTCTTGCTCCATTCTCCTCATCTGTCAAGGGAGGGTCTTCATCCTGGCAATCACTAGGGTCCATCTTCCTGCACCCTAATGTGTCTGACTGCAATACCCAGCCTAGGTATGCCGTCTGTCAATAATTGTGGCTTGTCTCTATATGAAGTGTAATCATTATTCAAATTAATTCTTGTATTTGTCTAGCACTTTTTACACTTCATGAAGCTTCCCCATTTATCATCTCACCTGTGTCTTTTCACAGCCCTGTGAAATATTCAGGGCAACTGCTCTTCTTCTCCTCTGACAGATGGGAAACTGAGGTCTAGAGCAGAGTAGTCACTTGCCAATGGACCCAGAGCCCCTATGTCTCTGGATATGGACTTCCCATCTCTCGGTTGATTTCACTCCAGGGAATCTTCTAAAAAAATATGTTATTTAGTAAATTGAAAGTTGTTTCTGTTTTTCCAAATGAAGCAATCTATTTAATTTCTCCTCCAACAGTAATCTTTGCTGCTAATTCCACTCAACCTTTTTCATTGCACTTGCCAAAATTTCAGGTTGCTTGCAGTACCAATATTAATTTGACTAATGAGACTTGAAAACTATCTGATCGTATTTTCGTATTACAGTACGTATTACATAATATAGAAATTAAAGAAACATGCAAAAGTTGGAATAACAAAGCAGTCTCAGATATTTCTGACTCAAGTAAATCTTGATAAAGGCTGAGACCTCTGGGTGGGTGGAAAGGTTAGATAGGTATGTACACCCATTGAAGCTGGTTAAGTTACACTTGAATATTTGAAATACTGATACTTGAAAACATAGGGTTTAAACATATAAAGACTGGAGAACATGGACTAGGTTTTGAGTTGTGTCTTTGTCTCTTGCCAGGTGTGTGGTACGGGAGATGTAATTTGACCTTTCAGGGCCTCAGTTTTATTATCTTTAAAGTGGTGATAATAATAGCATCTACTTCATAGGGTTGGACTGAAGACTGAATAAGGCAATTAGTATAGAGTGTCCTTTATAATGTTTAGTGCATATAAGAGCTCAGGAAGGTTAACTGCCGTCAGCATTAGTTTAGGACCTAGGATCCCATGGATCTAAGATACCCTTGTATGTTAATGTCCCCAGGGCCTTTGCATCTCAGTTCAGGCTCCTCAGCTGGGCTTCTAACCTACATATCTCACTATCCATTCAACATCTCTTCCTGAAAGTCATACAGGCTCATTGGTCTCAACAGATCCAAAAGAAAACTAATGATCTTTTCTCCCAAACCAGCTTATTCCCCAGTCTTCCCCAACTCAGTCAGTGGTACAAATCTCCGTCCAGTTGCTCAGCTGAAAAGTAGAAAGCAATCCTAGACCTCTCCCGCTCCCTGCTGCTGCTGTACACCAGGCATTCCTGCTAATTCCACCGCCTAAACGCCTTTCAACTCTGTTTTCTTCTACATCCATTGCTAGCATGCTAGCTTAGGAATCCGCGTGTCTCACTTGAAATGCTGGCATGGTCTCTCCTTGGCCTTTCTTGGCCATCTCTAATCCATTTTTCACAACCAGCCAGATGGACCTTTGAAGTCAGTCCCAGGATACTTATTGGTATCCTTGCAATCCTGTCCCCCTCCCCTTACACAGTAATGAATTCCTGACCACAGTTCTGTGTATTTTCAACATCATCTACAACCTGTTCTTGCCTCTCCACTGTGGTTTCCTCTCATGATTCTGGGTGTTTTTTTTAACCAGCAGACTTCATTTTTATTTATTATTTATTTTTATATTTTTTAACATCTTTATTGGAGTATAATTACTTTACAATGGTGTATTAGTTTCTGCTTTATAACAAAGTGAATCAGCTATACATATGCATATATCCCATATCCCCTCCCTCTTGCGTCTCCCTCCCGCCCTCCCTATCCCACCCCTCTAGGTGGTCGCAAAGCACTGAGCTGATCTCCCTGTGCTATGTGGCTGCTTCCCACTAGCTGTCTATTTTAACTTTGGTAGTGTATATATGTCCATGCCACTCTCTCACTTCGTCCCAGCTCACCCTTCCCCCTCCCCGTGTCCTCAAGTCCATTCTCTACATCTGTGTATTGATTCCTGTCCTGCTCCTAGGTTTACAGGAAAATTGAGCATATAATACTGAGAGTTCCCATATACACCCTCTCCCCACACAGTTTCCCCTATCATTAACATCTTGCATTAGTGTGGTAAATTTGTTAAAATTAATGAACCAATATTGATATATTATTATTAACTAAAGTCCATAATTTACATTCAGGTTAACTCTTTGTGTTGTGTTAGTCTATGGGTTTGACAAATGCATAGTGTCGTGTATCCATCCTTACAGTATCACACAGAATAGTTTCACGACCCTAAAAATCCTGTGTGTTCTGCCTATTCATATCTCTTCCCCTCCCCTAAACTCCTGGCAACCACTGATCTTTTTACTGTTGCTATAGATTTTCTTTTCAAGAATGTCATATCGTTGGAACAATACAGTACATAGCCTTTTTAGGTTGGCTTCTTTCATTTAGCAATATATGGTTAAAGCTCCTCCATGTCTTTTCGTGGCTTGATAGCTCACTTTTTATTGCTGAATAATATTATGTCGTATGGATGTAACATAGTTTGTTTATCCATTCACCCACTGAAGGACATCTTGGTTGCATCCAGTTTTTCACAGTTACAAATAAAGCTGCTATAAACATTCGTGTGCAGGTTTTTATGTGAACATAAGCTTCAGCTCCTTTGGGTAAATACCTAGGAATGTGATTGCTGAATTTTATAGTAAGACGATGTTTAACTTTGTAAGAAACTACCAATTGTCTTCCAAAGTAACGGTAGCATTTTGAATTCTCACAAGCAATAAATGAGAGTTCTGTTGCTCTACATTCTTGCCAGGATTTTGTGTTGTCAGCGTTTTGAATTATACCCATTCTAATAGGTAGATAGTGGTATGATCTTTTAATTCACAATTCCCTAATAACATATGATGTTGGGCATCTTTTCAAATGCTCAGTTGCCATTTGTATATCTCTTTGATGAAGTATCTGTTTAGATCTTTGGCCCATTTAAAAATCGGATTGTTTTCTTGTTGAGTTTTAGGTGTTCCTTGTATATTTTAGGTACAAGTACTTTATCAGCTATGTATTTTCTCTTAGTCTATGGCTTGACTTTGCAATCTCTTAACGGTGCCTTCCACAAGCAGAAGTTTTTAAGTTTATGAAGTCCAACTTGTCAATGTTTCTTTCATGGATTTGTTTTTGCTCACACAGATTTTTTTCCTATGTTATCTTCTAGAATTTTATGGTTTTGCATTTTACATTTAGGTCTATGGTCCATTTTTATAGATTTTTGTGAAAGAAGTAAGGTCTGTGTCTAGATTGGTTTCTTTTTGTTGTTGTTGCTGGGTTTTTTTTGTTTGTTTTTTTGCATATGGATATCCAGTTGTTCCAGTACATTTGTGGAAAAGACTATCCTTTCTCCATTGAATTGCCTTTGCGCCTTTCTTTTAAAAATCAGTTGACTCTATTTGTTTGGTCCCTTTCTGGGCTCTCTGTTCTGTTCCATTGGTCCATATGTCTGTTTTTTTCACCAATACCACACTGTCTTGATTACTGTAAGTTTATAGAAAGTCTCAAAGTGGGATAGTGTCAGTGCTCTAATTGTTATTCTTTGTTCTGTGGTTTTTGATACCTTTAGTGCACACCTGTCGTGTCTAGGTGGTCAACTCCTGAAGGATTCTTCATAAGCCTCCCAAATGTAAGAGTGGTGAGATGACCCTAGTTACTCGTTCTGTAGGAAAATTTCAAGCAAGTTTTGTTCACTTCCACACTAGCCAGGGGACAATGTTTTTCCTCCTGCCCATCCTGTGTAAGTCTTCTGCCCTCTGATCGCTAGAAGGGGTGGCTTACAATTGGGTGGTGACAATTGACCAGCAGTTTCCTTAGAGAATGAGTTCGTGAGAGGGTCCACAATAGTGGACACACATGTTTGGAATCTCTTTCACTCTTTGTCCTTCCCATCCATCTTTCCACCATGATCGAGTCAGCTCTCTACTTTCAGAAACCTGGTGAGAATTGGTCGCTGAGTCTGTTGTCTCCCCCAGAATTCTCCTGGCATCTCTACTCTAGCAGCAGATTAGAATAAAGGTACGATACCTGCATCTCAGCTGGTGTCCCAACTAGAAAGTAAGGTGTCAGTTCCTTTCGTGGAAAAAGAAAACAACATTGCCATAGAGTTCTTTAGAAATCCTCTCACTTTCCTTTGAGTTAGAGTAGTCTTCTCTCATACCGAAGGCAGGAAAAGTGCAACCATGACTCTTGATGAGGTCAACAGTTTTCTGAAGATTTTAATCTTCCCTTCCTTGGGCTGGTTGGGATAATGGAGGTGAGGAGTGAAGAATCAGGTCTTCTATCTTTTAATAAGTTCTGTGACACAAAATCTGGCAGCTTCTAGGTGAGCATAGTTTGATCCTATTGTTTTTAACTCTGGGTCTTTAGTCAAACATGGAGACCACAGAGAAATTGCCAATTAATATCCAGTCACATGCGAACCTGCTCACCTGAGTCCCTTTCTCCAACCCTCCAAGTTTCTAGCCATAACTTATTAAGACTCTATAAGTCAGGCCCTGGCTTCTTTCCCAAACTCAGCATCCACCACTCTGCCTCTGGTATGTTCTGCTCTGGCCACACTTCTCCATGCTGTGGGTCACACATGCCACGTTTGAGCCGCCCTGTGGTCTGTGCATTCTCTGTTCCCTGTAGCTGGGACTCTCTTCTTTTAGACTGTTACATGGCTTAGTCACTTCATACAGATTCCTGCTCAAATGAGACCTCTGGCGAGTGGTCTTAGCCACATCCCCCCACCCTCTATCTTCTCATCCTGCATTTAGCACTACCTGTGTATTGTCTTGAGTATAAATTCTATAAGGGTGGGTGGATGTCTTGTTCACCTCTGTGTCTCCAGTGCCTGGAACAGTGCCTGGCACGCTATGGGTGTTCACGAAATATTTGTTGCAGATTCAATTCATTAATTACTCTGACAGTGTTGACTAAATGCTTGCTATAGATTGTGTCATTTGCTATCATCTTTATATGTTATTTCTAGCACTTTCCAAATTATTTTGATTCTATGACGGAAATTATGATGATAAGATCATAGAAGACCTAGCACAGAGCTGGGCACACGAGGACACTGTCATGTTTGTGGACAGACTGATATTTTTGCTCTTAATTTGTGCCTCTGAGCTGAGTACAGTGTATGCAACACTTACATGGAGCCTATGGAATTAAGTGTCCCAGCAGCCTTTAATAAGACATTCAATTCTGTACTAATTTTTGTCCGTTGCTTTTAATTTTAATGCATTCCAACATTCTCTTTTCTTTTGCACTCCCTCTGAAGTATTTTCACTGAGCAGATGTCCTCATCTGAGCAGATGTCTTTGCTGAACTTTCTGGGATGACTCTGAACTCTCCCGAGGGAGAGTTCAGCCCATCACAACACGAACAAAGACTTACCATTTTCCTTCCAGCACACTCTACCAAGCACTAGTCTATGTCCTATTTTGTTGTCTGAGTATAGGGTAACTGGCCAATTGTTAAAAAAATTCCTAGGGGTCCTCAGAGTCTTCTTTTGCCCCAAATCCTTTTGACACAAATGGAAACTTTCGGCTTCACATTAAGTCAGGATTTTAGGAATATACCCTAATGGGACTCATTCTTTAGACCTACCCTACCCATGTGTGCGCGGCAGGATGGGGTGTGGGGAAGCCCAGGGGGTTAGAAATGGGTGCTGGTGCCCACAGGGAAAGAACCAGAGTGGAGAAATCCTAACTGAATCAGCCAAAGGTACTGAGAAACAAAGAGTCACCTAAAATCAGAGTCTTTACGGGACGTTATGAATTCAGACACCAAGCGCACCAAGTCAGACCCTCAAACCAGAGTTCCAAAGGCAAGGGTGAGGCAGGGGCGTGAAGCCAAGAGCTGACAGCTTGGCTTAGATGAGGTGGGAAGCACAGGAGATCAGGATATGGGATTCTGAGGATTCTCAAACTGTGTTTTTGAGCCAGAAGTCTCATGGAGAGAGAGAGGGAGGTGGCTCCACTCTCCAGGGAGAATGATCACTGTTTTGGAAGGACTTTCAATGTTTCTGTGTGACCACAACCACCCTCACATGGACGTTTGAATCTTGATGCAGAGTTTATGGAGAACTTTAACACGTGTTATTATATGTGACTAATTCTGCTAGTTAGAAATGATTATATTTTCTCACTTTATAGGTGAGAAAACTAAGACACAGAGAAGTTATGTGACTGACCCAAAGTTTCATGGCTAGGAAATGGCTGAACCAGGATTCAAGCAGAGTTATATCTAATATAGAAATTCTTTTTCTTTTTATTTATTCCATGATATTTGCTTAGTACTTACCACATGCCAGACACAGTTCTAGATACTTAGGAAATATCAGTGAATCGGAAATACCAGGCATCTGCTCTCCCGGGTCTTACATTTCTCCATTATAGCTGCATCATGCAGACCTTCTTGGCAGGATCTTAATCCAATGAGTAGAGGGTGATTGTACCTTGTGCGGTATAACATATATGTTCATGAAGGAGACACTTTCCAACCACAACGAATAATAATAAGAGCCAGGACTTATTAAAAATTTAATATGTGCCAAGCATTGTGAGAAGAGCTTTCTATGCATTATCTAATTTATCTTCACAGTACTCCTCTGAGTAATCCTATTGTCACTATTTTACAGGTGAAGAAATTGAAGCTTTGAGGAAATTTTAAAAGTTGGGCCACATAGCTAGTTATATTAGAGCCAGATTTAGATCTAGGAGGGCCTGAATGCAAAACTCATGTCCTTTGTCACATAGCCTGACTGTTACTAGAAATTTTATTGCATAGTGTAGAAAAAAAATAGAGATGGTAGGGGATATAATCAAGGGTGGGATACTATACCGACTTCTGTGAGAGTTGCACCCTTCTTTCATCTCATCCTCATGAATGGGATGATGGTTCTGCAGTATTTTCAGCAACTGTGGGATACAGCCCCTCTCCTGAGAAGGTCCTGTGAGATTAAAAGCAGTTAAAAATCAAAATGACCATTAGTGACTTTGTTAATGTGGTTACAAAAGAGAATTCAAATGCAAAAATATTCATAAAAGAATAAATTATAAAAGAGTAAAAATAAATGAAGTAGGTACACACACACACACACACACACACACACACACACACACACACGGAATATTACTCAGCCATAAAAAAGAATGAAATAGTGCCATTTGCAGCAACATTGATGGACCTAGAGATGATTATACTAAGCAAAGTCAGAAAGAGAAAGGCAAATACCATACGATATCACTTATATGTGGAATCTAAAATATGACACAAATGAACATACCTATGAAACAGAAACAGACTCACAGATATAGAGAACAGACTTGTTTTTGCCAAGGGGGAGGGGAGGTGGGAGATGGAAGGATTGGGAATTTGGGATTAGCAGATACAAACTATTATATATAGAATGGATAAACAACAAAGTCCTACTGTATAGCACAGAGAACTATATTCAATATCCTGTGATAAACCATAGTGGAAAAGAATATGAAAAAGAATATATACATATGTATAACTGAATCACTTTGCTGTACAGCAGAAATTAACACAACATTGTAAATCAACTATACTTCAATAAAATTTTAAAAGATAAATGACGTATTTAATAATAATAATCCAGGACTAAGCTCCAAATTCTATAAGCAAGACTGGGATGTTGGTAGAGAAGCATTTAGAGGGAGAGATGTATACTTATGTCTTCATTATATAAGGAATTAATCATGGTTTCATTCTTGAAGTTGATAATAAGAAAAATATAATTTCAGATATTTTCTTTAACATACAAGGGATCTGACATTAAAGACATACTTATATTCTCTTTCCACTAAAGGAAAAGTAACTATAAACAGAATGAGAGAAGGCTCATTAGCAGATGAAAGAACTGTAAAAACCTGGAAGGAAGAAGCGGCAACTAATAAGGCAGCATGAGACTCGATTTATGGTCCAGCATTTTGTCGATTTTAATAAGTATTTTTCTCATATGCCCTTGAAAAAGTATGTATTTTGCAGTTTCTAAATGCATGTTTTATATTTTTTATGATTTCTAAGATGAAGTAAGTACCTGTTATTCCTAATTCACCCTGATGCTAGGGATTAAGAGTTTTATTTAAAAGCACCCTCCTACACTGTTGGTGGGAATGTAAATTGGTGCAGCCGCTATGGAGAAGTATGGAGGTTCCTTAAAAAATTAAAAATAGAGCTATCATATGATCCAGCAATCCCACTCTTGGGTGTATATCCAGAGGAAACCATAATTCTAAAAGAAACATGCATCCCAATGTTCATAACAGCACTATTTACAATACCAAGTATGGAAGCAACCTAGATGTCCATTGACAGATGAATGGATAAAGAAGGTGTGGTATGTATATATATGTGTATATATATATATATATGTATATGTGTGTGTGTATATATATATATGCGTATACATATACAATGGAATATTACTCATCCATTAAAAAGAATGAAATAATGCCATTTGTAACAACATGGATGGACCTAGACATTTTCATACTAAGTGAAGTAAACCAAAGACAGATATCATATGATATCATTTATAGGTGGAATCTAAAAAAACAAAAGATACAAATGAAGTTATTTACAAAATAGAAATAGATCCACAGACATAGAAAATAAACTTATGGTTACCAAAGGGAAAGGGGTTGGGGAGAGATAAATTAGGAGGTTGGGATTAACATATACACACTACTATATTTAAAATAAATAACAAGGACCTACTCTATAGCACAGGGAACCCTACTCAATATTTTGTAATAATCTAGGGGAAAAGAATCTGAAAAATGTCATATAGAGTAAGTCCCCTACATATGAACGAGTTCCGTTCTGAGAGTGCGTTCATAAGTCCAATTTGTTTGTAAGTCCAACAAAGTTAGCTTAGGTACCCAACTAACACAATCAGCTATATGGTACTGTACTATATAGCTTTATAGGTTTATAATACTTTCCACACAAATAATACATAAAAAACAAACACAAAAAATAAAGAAAACATTTTAAATCTTACTGTACAGTACCTTGAAAAGTACAGTAATACAGTACAAGAGCTGGCATACAGGGGCTGGCATCGAGTGAACAAGAAAGAAGAGTTACTGACTGGAGGAGGGAGAGGAGGGGGGAGATGGTAGAGCTGAAGGATTGCCAGCAATAGGAGATGGAGGGCAAGCTGCAGTTCCACTCACGCCTGACGTGGATGGCACACAGGTTCGCATCTTTGAAAGTTCGCAACTCGAAGGTTCGTATGTAGGGGACTTACTGTAGTATAGATAGCTGAATCACTGTGCTGTACACCTGAAACGAACACAACATTGTAAGTCTACTATACTTCAATAGAAAAAAAAGCCATAGTGCCTATTCTTAAAGAGTCTACAATCTAGCTCCCACTGCAATCCAAATTGTTCAAAAAATAGGTTTACAAAGGTACTAAAACCATTAGTAATCTAACAAAAACGTTAATGTTTTATTTATTCCAGTTTTCCCTCCTAAATATCTATTACTAATCTTAATCATATCATTAGGGCAAAGTAACACATTGCGTTTCCCCACTCTGTTAGATCTCTCTACTTTGTCTTTTGACATCCACTCTCCTTAACCCTACTCTATGTCCTGGGAGTCTGGCTGGTATGGACACAGCAACAGTTTCTCTTCCCTCTGGCTTCCAATAGGCATTTGGCTAATGGGAACTCCCAGCAGGAGATCAGAAGGAGGGAGTAGAATGATACTGGGTTACTTTTTCTCCTTGCTCCCTTCCTGCAGTTCACCACAGGCAGATTTCATTCTTCAGCTGAGGATCGAGGCGCCTGTCGAGGAACTTCTCTCCACGTGACATCCTCCTTTCTGGTTCCGGAAAGCATTTCTTTCCCCCTTTCCTTCAGACTGAGGGGCTGCAACCACCCTGGGGGAATGCACCGTGCAGCCTCCCCCTTCTCTGATCTTCCTAAGGAGTCCATTTATCAGGCTCGTATCAGATTAGCCTAAGTAGAGTGTGCCATTTATCTCCTGTTTGGATCCTGATTAAAATGATGAATGGTACTGAAAGAAGTTCCAGAACAGAGCCCTTCAATACCGGGTTCTGGGATTGAGTGGCTCACATGTTTGACTCATATAGGGGTAACATCTGTGCCAAGGGGAACCGGGTATGGGTAATCCACGGTAGGTGGTGGTATGCCACGTGATTATCTGTTTTCTTCAGCGGTAGCGTGGATGAAGTGCGCGTGAGGGAAAGGTGGAGGGAAGTGAAGTACCTGTGACACTTTGTTGCTATGCCGATAACGATGGTAGATATTGTGAATTCACATGGCTTCTTTTGATGGCCTCAGAAAGTGTTATTTAGGAAAAGGAGAATTTGCAAGCTGTAAATATCAAGTTGAGACAGTGATGGACAATCAGGAAGCGTTGATGCCATGTCCACAGAAGCCCCTCATCCAATGTTGTAAGGTAGCTATGGTGAGGACTAAGCCAGATGTCTCTGTGATGGGTTGCAGGATTTGTAACATCCATCGTTTGCACATTCTGGGTGCTCTACACCACAGGTAAGAGATAGTGGTGGGGAAAAGTATGCGATCTTAGGATTTGGGATGACAGCATCTGGCAGACGTGGATGAGGCTGAGACTGAAATCTAAGTCCTCAGATTTCTTAGATTCCTCTGAACCTCCTTCGTCTACAGAAGCAGCTCTACCCCTGTGCCTTCCTTATCCCCAGCCACTGTCAACACTCTTGCCATCCGAGGGGCAGTTGCTTCAGAAGCTGATGCTGGTCCTCTCGGGACTCACTGCCAGCACATCTCATTGTCTCTAGGCCCATGACCAGACCCAACATAGTGAGGACCGAGAAGTACAAGGCCTGTTCCTACAAAAGAGCTTATTCACCAGCTTATTCCCAGGTCTCAAGGCCCGGGAAGCATGTGTGGGACTGAATTATAAGGGTGTTAGTTCAAGGGGGATAGAATGGTGAGTTCTCATGGGCCAAATTCATGGACATGGGAGCATCCTTCTAGGATTTGGGGCTTAATGTGTTAGTTAGGCCACATACCCTAAGCAGCCGTCATTTCCTAGGTTGGATAATTAAAACTTGGGTTTAAATAGTGTAAGTTAATAAGGTTTAAATACTGGAACTCTTTTGGTGTATTTCAGAGGAGGAGGTTTGAAGGATCAGGGAGATGTGAATGTTAGAATGGATCTATCATGTGTAATCTGGTTAGACTGCCCCTAACCACACCCTCACAGGAGGGGGTGGCAGACATGTCCTCCAAGACATTAAGAAATTCACTGGTGAGAGAAGAGAAGCGTCAGTGAAGTATATTGCGTTGGCTGTTTTCTGTGGGCTGGAGCTTTTGGTATTGGATTTCTCTAACGTGATGGAGTTAATGGAATCCCAGACTGGCATAAACTAGGTGGCAGCTCTTAACCACTGGAGACAAAGTGGGTGCAGGTTAACAGGATAGCCACAGGTATAGAGTGTTCATCAGAATGTTTTAACTCTCAGAGATCTGTGGAGATGGTATTGATCAGAGTGTCCCTCAATACAAAATAATCTACAGAGGTGCTGCTTTACACATGCAGTAAAAACTCTAAGACAGCTGGGCAGAACTATGACTTGAGTCCCTGCACTGGGAAATTGTCAGCCTTTCACTTAGTCCCTAAGCCTAAACCAGTTCGCATATCCGCAACCTATCAACTCTGGGTGAGACTGGCCGTCCTTGGAGAAAGATCCTGCAGTGTTCTTCTACGTGTGTAATGTGAATCGTCCCTAAAGCCTTCTCCAAAGGTATCTGTAGCCACTTATTAGGATGGTTATACACTGACAGAATGATAATACCTACATCTTCTGTGGTCATCAGATACTAGCTCCTAACTGATGCTAATATGCAGAAACCTGAAATATCCCCATGGTCCACCCATCTGGGTGGGGCCTCATAGAGATAAGATGATAGATGGGATCTTGGTTTGAGAATGTCTCACGTGGATCCAGTGGCCCAAAATCCCACCCATTTCCCTCCAGTCTTGGAATATTTATATATCCTGGTTAGCAGGAAATTTCAAGCACCCTGCAAACCTTACTAACATATGTCCTTGTCAGAAGGTAGAAGATAAAACCTGTTAAATTTCCAGTGCGTATCACATTGGTGTAGTCTCTAGAGTCCAATGGCCCTGTGCTTATCATTCACCATCAAGAAAGAAGCAGAGCTCTTTTTTTTTTTTAACATCTTTATTGGAGTATAATTGCTTTACAATAGCGTGTTAGTTTCTGCTTTATAACAAAGTGAATCAGCTATACATACACATATATGCCCATCTCTCCTCCCTCTTGCATCTCCCTCCCGCCCTCCCTATCCCACCCCAGTAGGTGGTCACAAAGCACCGAGCTGATCTCCCTGAGAAGCACAGCTCTTGGTGGGTCTTTTTGTGTTTCGTAGGCAACATACATCACACTTGGTCATGGTCCTTTAATCCATTTATTGAGTAACTCATAATGATGACAATTTTGAATGGGGCTTAGAGCAAAATAAGGCTCTGGAACAAGTCCAGTCTGTGGTGCAAAGTGATACAGAGCTTTTTGATGCTGCTGCAGGCCCAATGGTATTGGAAACATCAACAGCAAAGAGTGTTACTGTATGAAGCCTCTGGCAAACCCGAAAGGTGCTTGACTCTTAGGGTTTGCTATGAGGCCTTCTTCTATGACTATTATTCTCTATTTGAAAAGCAGCTTCCGGACCCAGGTAGAAACTGAGTGTCTAGCCATGAGACGTCAAGTGACGATGGGACCTGAGGGGCTCATCATGACCTCAATGTTATTTAATGCACTGAAGCATAACGTTGGCATGTAGAGTAGCATTTCATTGTTAGGTATACATGGAATATATGGGGCCAGGCCTGCACTGTTCTGGAGATACAAGTAAGCTACAATTACAGAGGGTAAGACTCCTCTAAACTCATCTGCTGCTTTGCTGCCTGTCCCCCAACTCACTCCTCTAGCTTCATGAGGAGTTCCCTATGACTAGTTAAAGGAAGAAGGAAAACTATAGGCCTGATTCAATGATGGGTCTGCAAAGTATGAGAGAATAAGCTGGAAAAGGATGGCTGCTTCAGCCCCACTCTGGGACATCTCTGAAAGCAATGGAGGAAAGAACCTCAGGCGCTGCATCTGGTTGTCCATTTCATGGGGGAGGAAAGGTCTGAGCGTCACATCTACACTGACTCATGAGCAGTGGCCAATGGGTTGACTAGCTCCTTGGGGGAAAGAAGAAGACTGGACAATTGGGGATAAAGAGATTTACAAGGAAGCGATAGACCTGGACTTCCCAGAATAGGCAGAGGTATTTTAATCCTACATGAATTCCTGTCTGTGGGCATCCATTGCAGAGGAAGCTTTTATAAATCAGGTGGACAAAAAAGAATGTTTTGTGCTTGTCAGTCCCTAGACACCCTAGGGTTTGCTCAGTGGATACAAAGTGGTATCCATGACAGCAGAGATGGAGGCTATCATGATCTCAGCATCATTGACATCACCTTATCAGTGCTAGCTTGTCTGTGCCATGTTGGGTGCTAACTTGGCAAGATCACAGGCCAACTCTAAGCTCTGGATCTGGAACCATTCCAGGAGGAACAAGTCAGCTATCTACTAAAATGCTGATATCACTGCAACCCTCCTGTCACAGATAGGGTAACACTTTGTTCTAACAAAGATAGGCACAAATTCCAAGTACGGATTTACCTTATCTGCTCAAACTGCTGTTAGCACCAGTGTTCTTAGTTCATAATTACATCATGCTTTATCCTCACCACTACGTCTGAAATACCATCTACTTTGACTAACTCATTGTATAGCAAATAAAGTGTAGTCATGGACTCATATCCATGCCCTGCACTGTTCTTATCAGTCTCTCCACTACTCAGAAGCAACTGGCTTGATAGAATGATGGAATGGCCATTAGAGCCTCACTATGGTACCATCTGGGGGCCACACTGTGGGTGGGTGAGGTACTAGGCTACCGGATGTGACAAATGCTGTCAGTCAGTAGCTAAACCACAGAGCCAGAATGCATCCTTCCACGTGGAGGTGGGAATGGACTCTCACTACAATACCTAACGACCCTTTTGAAGAACTTTCGCTTCTTGTTCTGGTAAACTTAGGCTTAGTGGGTTTGTAGGTACTACTACCCAAGAAGTAGTGCTTCCACAATTGTAGTTATGGTTCTGATGATTTGCTGAGATTATTCTCTGGCCTTTTTGGATTCCTTATGTTGGCAAGTGAACAGGAAGAGAGGGGATCTCTATACTGGCCAACATAACCCTAACCCTAACCCTAACCCCAACCTCAAACACCCCACAAATCTTAAAAAGATATTTCTGCATCAGAAATACCCAGATCGTCCCGTGGCTTAAAGGCATCTGAGCTCCTGTCAAGGTGAACCTCTCCACACGAACATATCCCTTGCAAGTTTGGCAGTTCCCACACTTCCTAAGGCTTAGAGTGGCAACAGCATTTCTTTTACTAGCTCCATGACATAAGTTTTCCTATACTCTGTCCAAGACCCTGTAAATAGTTTCTTTCCTGAACCTGCCTCAGATTATTCTAATTTGAACTCATCATCTGTTTCTTTCTGGAACCCTGACTGATATACCTACTAACCATAGGCGAATATATCATAATTGACTCAACTGCCTTACTGCTATTAATGTCACTTAATATAATAATTGATTATTTTTGTAGAGAACCCCTTGCTGATGCCTCCCTCCCCTTCTGTTTCTCTTCTCACTCTAACATTTAAAAATACTTTTAGCTTAGATTCTGAAAATTGGAAATACAGCTTAAAATTTTCTGAAGTCTTTTCAAGTGTCTTTGCAAATTATGAAAGTGTTTTGTAAAAGTATTACACAAATTCATACTACTTCATGCAGTAGATAAGTGTGATAATTTCTTTACACATTTACCAGAATTGAATATTCTTATTTTAAAATAATTTTACCCATTCCATGATTTTAAAAGTTTGTCCTTTTTTTTTGAAATTGACCATGCTCTTAATTACCAGTGAGTTCATATCTTTTCCCATGTTTGTCTATTGAATATATTTTCCTCATATGTGAATCTTCTCTGTCTTCACCCACTTATTGATCTAGTTCTTAGCAATTCTTTCATATTAATTGTTATGAGCTATTTATAGAAAAATTAACACATTGTTAATATTTGCTGCAACTATTATTTTAGGTCTAATTTTAACCTTTGAATGTCCTGTGTCGAGATTTTTAAAAATTGTGAGTAGTAGAATCTCTTGATTTTACTCTTTGTGTTTTATTTCTTGCTCTAAGCTTGGAAAGTTCTTTCTCTTCTGGTGATTGAATTCTTATTCACTTCTCTTTTTTTTTCTAAGATTTGATATTTTTTGTATTTAATTCTTCAAGCCATCTGGAACTGATTTCTCTGCATGATGTGAAGTAAGGGCCTAAAATTGATTTTTTCCCCCTAAATTGCTACCCAAAGGTCCCAGCACCATTTGTTAAATAATCCTTCCTTTTCTCATTGATGTATGCTGTCTCTTTTATCACATATTAAATTCTCATACATAGTGGAATCTATTTCTGGGTTATCTATTTTGTTCCATTGATCTTTCTGTCTAGTCCTATGCAAGCATCACACTAGTCAAAAAGAACTTTAGACACGTTTAGAATAAAAAGATATGCAGGGAAGAGACAGGCTGACCATTTGAGGCCAGTCGTAAAATTCTGAGGTAACAATGAGAAAATCATATTCTTTGCTTTTTCCCTTTATGTATGTTTCTTTCAGGGAAATATCTCATTAAAAAAGAAAAGGTAGGGACTTCCCTGGTGGTGCAGTGGTTAAGAATCCACCTGCCCATGCAGGGGACACGGGGTCGATCCCTGGTCCAGGAAGATCCTGCATGCCGCAGAGAAACTAAGCCCGTGTGCCACAACTACTGAGCCCGCATGCTGCAGCTACTGAAGCCCATGCGCCTAGAGCCTGTGCTTGGCAACAGGAGAAGCCACTGCAATGAGAAGGCTGTGCACTGCAACAAAGAGTAGCCCCCGCTCGCTGCAACTAAAGAAAGCCCGCGTGCAGCAACGAAGAAGGAATGCAGCCCCCAAAAAGGAAGAAAGGGCAAATATTAGTTAGCAGGGTATTAGAAGCTAAAAATGGGTGGAAAGTTATGGAAAAAAGAATTAAAATTTTCATTTACCTTTTTCAAATGAGCATAAGTCTCCTGACCTACGTTAGTTATTGGTGTCTTCTACGGTCCAAGAATTGTGTCTGAACTTTAAATATGGATCTTATTTAATCCTGAGATAATTCCTTTGCAGGACACATGTAGTTATCCCTATTTGCCATGTCTCTAGGATTTCTCAGGCCTCTGCAGCTCAACCAGGATTCAGAATAGACTCCCAAGGAGATGGGATCAAGACGGCAGAGTAGGAAGATCCTGAGCTCACCTTCCCCCATGAACATATCAAGACCACATACAGAACAACTCTTGCTGAGAATGACCTGAAGACCAGCAGGGTGGCTCTTCTACAACCAAGGCTATAAAGAAAGAGCCACAGAGTCTGGTAGCTGGGAGATGTGATCTAGTCAGGACCCACACCCCTCGCAAGTGATGCAGAGGAGGAGAGGGCTATCACAGACTCAGGGATTCTCCCTCAGAAGCGAGGGGTTCAAACCCCATATTAGGCCCCCCAGCCCAGACATATGACACTGGGAAGATGAGCCCCCTTAGCTGGTTTGAAAACCAGCGGGGCTTATTGGAGGGCTGTAAGGAACTGAGCCGCCACTCTTGAAGAGCACACACACAGACTTCCTTGCTTCTTGGTGGGCGTGGAGCCGCGGGCTGGGTGGGCCAGGCGCTGGTCAGGACTCTCACGACCCGAGGACGCGGGCGCAGGCGCAGGGAGCTCCCAGCCCCAGGGCAGAGGCAACAGCTGGAAAACTGCCTGGTGCTCGGGCTGGCCTGCTGGGACTACCCCAGCGTGCCCCCCAGCTGACACTGGGCTCCTGTTCCAGCCCCTGCTGCTCCAGTACTGCTCCTCAGCAAGGCAGGGACTGCCGTTGCCATTGTGTGCGACACATACACTGGGTGGGGGCAAGTGGAGGCAGCTCAGTAGTGTGGCTCTGACCCCTCAGGCCTCAGCCCTGCCTCTAGCCCGGTGGAGATGCCATTGGCATCCTGCGCACACACGCACACAGAAGAAGCAGAGCCAGCTCAGAAGGGCAGCTCCAACCCACTGGGTCCCAACCCAGCCTCTGACTAAGGTGGAGACTGCCATCCTTCAGGGGAGAATCCCAACACCCTCAGGGCTCCTTCTCCAGCCCTTCCAGCCCCAACCTTGTGCCCCCAAGAGGGGGGTGACTGCTGAGCTTGAGAGAATCCCCGGTTCTCACCTGGCTCTGCCTCTGGCTCCTCTGAATCCAGCCCCACCTACCACCAAGGCAGTGGCTGCCGGCACACCCCAAAAGAAGATGTGTTCTGTTCTCACTTCAGATCCAGCTCTCCCACCAAAGCCGCTGGCCACATGCAGGCTGCATGCTCTCACACAAGGATGCAACTTCAACACCGGGATAGGTAACAGTTTTGCCTAATTTCATAGGGACAAACAGAGTCAAAATGAGAAGACAGAGGAATATGTTCAAATGAAAGAACAATATCAAACCCCAGAGAAAAATCCTAATGAAACAGAGATAAATAATTTACCTGATAAAGAGTTGAAAGCAAATGTTCAATGAACTTGGGAAAAGAATAGAGAGAAACACAGTAAGAATTTCAACAAAGAACTAGAAAATATAAAAAAGAATCAACCAGAGCTGAAGAATACAGTAATTGAAATGAAAAGTATGCTGGAAGGAATTAACAGCAGATCAGGTGATACAGAAGAATGCGTAAGCAACCTGGGAGATGGAAGAGTGGAATAGCTGGATGAAGATGGAATAGTCTGATTCATCCAATCAGAACAGCAAAAGGAAACAAAAACAAATTTTAAATGAGGATTGTTTAAGGGACCTCTGGGAAAGCATCAAGCATTTTACCATCTGCACTATAGGGGTCCTGGCAGAAGAAGAGGGAGAGAATAAGGGGCAGAAAATAGATTTGATGAAATAATGGCTAATAACTTCCCATTTACAATTGCATCAAAAAGAATAAAATACCTAGAAGTGAATTTAACCAAGGAGGTGAAACACCTACACCCTGAAAAGTATAAGGCATGGACGAAGGAAATTGAAGATGATACGAAGAAATGGGGAGATATCCTGTGTTCATGAGTGGAAAAAGTAATACTGTTAAAATGTCCATACTAGCCGAAGCAATCTACAGATTCAATCAATCCCTGCAAAATATCAAGGGCATTTTTCACAGAACTAGAACAAATGATCCTAACTATTGATGGAACCATCAAAGATCCTGGATAGTCAGTGAGATTCGAAGTGTGAAAGGAACTTGATGCAATGTGGCTGGTTTGAAGACGGAGTGACTATGAAAGAAGGAATATGGGCAGCCTCTAGGAGAAGACAGTGGCCCCTGGCAGCAAGGAAATGAGGACCTCAGTCCCATAACCACAAGGAACTGAAGTTTTCCAATAAACTACATAAACTTGGAAGTGGATTCTTCCCCAGAGCCTCCAGGTAACACCAGGATTTCAGCCTTGTAATAGCATGAGAGAGAGCCCAGCTAAGTTCACCCAGATTTCTGACTCACAAAGTATGAGTTAATAAACGGATGTCAACCTAAGCTGCTAAGTTTTGGGCAATTTGTTATAGAAGCAATGGTAGATAAACATCCAGACAGCCCTCGGATATACTGCAGGTTTGCTTCCTGCAAACATCGTAATAAAGAGAATTACACGAAAGTTATGTTTACAGTCTACTGACTACTGTAGTCTATTAAGTGTGCAATAGCTTTGTGTCTAAAAATAATGTATATACTTTAATTAAAAATGCTTTATTGCTAAAAAGTTCTAACCATGATCTGAGCCTCCAGTGAGTTGTAGTAGTAACAGCAAAGATCATTGATCCCAGATCACCACAACAGATATAATAATAACGGAAAAGTTTGAAAAACGGCTAGAATTGCCAAAATGTGACACGGAGACATGAAGTGAGCAATTGCTGTTGGAAAAATGGCACTGATAGACTTGTTGGATGCAGGGTTGCCACATAGCGTCATTTGTAAAAAACACAGTGTCTGCGAAGCACAATGAAGTGCAATGAAACGAGGTCTGCCTGTACTTGGTTGAGGTCCCTTGATAACATAGTGACAACAATAACAAACAGTCTGTTGATATGTGCTGAGTACTTTAAAGGGATTCTCTCAATTAATCTTCATCCCAGCTCTATGACCTTGCTTACAGATTGCTCAAAGTAACCTACTAAGTCGTAAAGCTAAGCTTGGAACAAAGCTGAATCCTTCTATTCAGTTATAAAATGACCCTGCTCCCCACGCTTTCATGCGTTGGTTCATCAACAACCTCTGGCCTGCAATCACTGCCAGTTTTTCAAATACAGATGCCACATCCCATGTTTCATCATTGCTGTCTCCTCTTTGCTAAGGGACATCACAGGGCTATATGCATGTCCTCCTTTAGCTCCAGCTTCCCTGTACTCCCCTTCAAGGCTTCTCTGGCTACCCAAACACTCAGGTGCCTCTACTTCCTCCGCATTTCCTGAGCACCAGGTATTAGCATCACTTATTTAGCATTTAGTGTCTTGCGGCATTATGACAATTCCTCTGTATTTTATTTCTTGTATTTCTACCCCACCCCCCAGCAAAATATAAGCCTTTTGAGAGAAGGAACTTTTCTGTTTTGGTCACTTCTAGGTTCCAAGCACCAAGAATAATTGTTAATTCACTAGAGATACTCAATACCTTTTTGTTGAATGAATGAATAAACAAGTGAACTTAGACTATTTTCACCTCTTTTATTCAAATTATGTTGATTGGATCCATTTTATTTTATGTTTTTTAACATCTTTATTGGAGTATAATTGCTTTACAGTGGTGTGTTAGTTTCTGCTTTATAACAAAGTGAGTCAGCTGTACATATACATATATCCCCATATCCCCTCCCTCTTGCATCTCCCTCCCACCCTCCCTATGCCACCCCTGTAGGTGGTCACAAAGCACCGAGCTGATCAACCTGTGCTATGCAGCTGCTTCCCACTAGCTAGCTATTTTACATTTGATAGTGTATATATGTCCGCACCACTCTCTCACTTCGTCCCAGCTCACCCTTCCCCCTCCCCGTGTCCTCAAGTCCATTCTCTACGTCTGCGTCTTTATACCTGTCCTGTCCCTAGGTTCTTCAGAACCTTTTTTTTTTTTTTTTTTTAGATTCCATATATATATGTGTTAGCATACGGTATTTGTTT
Source organism: Globicephala melas (assembly GCF_963455315.2). Lineage (NCBI taxonomy): Eukaryota > Metazoa > Chordata > Mammalia > Artiodactyla > Delphinidae > Globicephala > Globicephala melas. Next base: position 12,747,257 of record NC_083323.1, read on the forward strand.
TCTCTTTCTGACTTCCTTCTCTGTATGACAGTCTCTAGGTCCATCCACCTCACTACAAATAACTCAGTTTCATTTCTTTTTATGGCTAATATTCCATTGTATATATGTGCCACAGATCTGATCCATTTTAAATCAATTTCTTTCAGAGTTCTTCATGACTTTCCACTTTCTACCATATCTGAACTTTATGGAAATTATGCAGAAGATGGAATATTGGAATTTTCCCTTTTACCCATAGCCGTTAGTGCTCTAGCTAGACATGGGAAATACTATTTATTAATTGCTTTGTTCCTGGCCTTTATTAGGTATTTTACATATATGCACTATTTCATGTAACCTTCATACTACTGTCTGAGGTCGGTGCTATAGCTCCCATGTGACCAAAGAAGTTGAAGATCAGAGAAGCCAGGCCAGATTACTTGTCTAGTAGAAGCTATGACTGCCATTCAGATAGTTCTGAATACAAAGCCTATGTCTTTTCACTGTCGCGTGACCAGTAGGATGTAAGACCTATGAAAATAGGCTCTTGGTTATTGTTTATTCCTGTATCTTTAGTGCCTGGCACATATTTGGAGATCAAATGCACATCTATTGAAGAAATGAATGAATCAAAGAGCGAATGAACGAATCGTGCCTCTTCTCTGGTTCTGCTTCAGAGGGAAAGGCTCGCATCTTTCATCCAAGTAACTTTGATTTAGATTCTACTGGACATGTTTTAGCAAACCTTCCGCTTTCTTCTTGACTTAATAGAGGTATTAGCATATCGGAATTGGAAGCGTTCTTAGAAGGTGGCTTTCAGTTTCCCACCAACGTAGAAAGCCTTTTTATAGCCTCCTGGACAGATGGTTGCCAGACTCTGCAGGAACACCTCCAGTGATGGATAACGGAAGAGAACAGGAGGCGGCCTGTTTCATTCTGGAGACAGTTCTGATGATTAGAAACATGTTCAATTGATTGAACTGGATTCTGCTGTGTCAGTAAGGATTCTTCATGTTTCAAGAAAAGGAAAGCGCAACCGAAGTCGGATTTTTAAATAATGATGACTTATCCACTCGGTGATTGAGAAATTCAGTGTTAGGGTGAGTTTTAGGTGGAGTTTGAGTCAGAAATCCAGTGTCCCCAGGGTTCTCTTCTATTTCTCAGGAATTATCTCTGCCCTGACACCCTCCAGATGTTAGCACCCTGCTTAGGATGATTTCCCTGTGTAATAAGAAAAGAATGAGCAGTTCAAGGGCTTTCTAGCCACACAGCACTGTTACATAGAGGAAGAGAGAAAGAACTTTTACGCCATCCAATCAAGCAAAACTTGTGAGGCTTATTCTGACTAGATAGGATTAAGACCTAATAAGTTATGGGGCCAGGATGGTGAAATATGGTGATGGACTGAACCCAAGTCAAGGGTCCCAAGTGTTCCAAGGCCATGGGAAGGGAGTATAATGAACACTGTCAGCTACCCTACAGTCCTTCCACTCTTCCAACAGAAACCAGGTTTTATTCATGTGTCTATTCATTATCCATGCAGTTCATGTGACCCAGAAGAAGCCACTGTACCCCTGGGTGAATTTCACGGTTAACTCCTGATTAGCCTAATACAGTCAGTACGTGGAACTCCTCTGGTGACTGTTACTGGCTTGGGGTTAGGCCGTAACCTAAGGTGAACCAACCAGATAAAGAGGGAAGATGTATATCGCGTGCTTACAGAAGAGGTTATCCTCTCTCCTTGAGGGAGATAAATAGGAAAGTATAAGGTCCTGATTGCCACCAGCAGCTGTTTTGTGACAATAATAGCGGTCAGACTTAGAAAGATGCTACTGCTATTGGTAGCAGAAGGGAGGTGGAAAGGACCTGGTTATCAGCAATGTTGTTGAGCTCCTAGGAGTTCCATGCCTGGACACTTCCCCAGCCATAGCTCCCTATATCTATCTCGATTATTTAACTGTTTGAGATGGGATTTCTACTCTTTGAAACCAAAATTATCTTTACTGACAGCGGTAGAATGGATACTGGAGAGGCTATCAATTGGCAGGTGTAACCTCATGGGATTCCTCTGTCATCTATCCATTGGCTCAAAATCTACCACTGAAGAATTTAAGAATGAGTGCCTTCCAAGATGGTGCACTACTTTGTCAGCTAACATGCCTTAGAATTCTATCCTTCAAGCTGTTACTCCCGGGCTATTTGATAAATCTCCGTATGACATGGCATCCGGACTCTCATCATGTTGGTAATTCTCTCAAAGCTTACAGAATTGGACACCATATTCCAAATGCAGTCTGTTCTCCTCAGGTGTGAGGAGAATATTATGCTCCATATATATGATTCAGCTTGGTGTAATGGAAAGAAAACTGGAGTGTCAGAGTAATGGATTCAAGTCCAGGATCCACCCACTATAAGCAAATCTTTTAACCACACTAAGCCTCAGCTTTCTTTTTGATAAAATGGGGAAAGCAATCCCTGTTTACCTCAAAACGCTGAATGCAAATCAGATGAAATAACATATATAAAAGTTCTTTGTAAATTGTAAAACTATTCAAATGTAAGAATGATGATTAATGCATCTTAACGTGGTGTCAGGTTCCTTCGGCAGTTGTATCACATGGCTTAATTACACCCTGCCTTGTTTCAGAAAGAATTTCAGGCATCTTAGAACATAAAAAAGACAAGATAGCATAAATTAGAAACAAAATTAAAAAAAAAAAAAAAGGAAAAGAACAGTGTAGCCCAAAAGCAGACATTAAAAACCTGACTCAGAGTAGGCACTGAGTAAACATTTTTCAATGAATATTGGGGTTGGTCACAAATTTTCCTCCAAGCTTTCTAGAAGCCAGTGTGATTACAGACATTGTGTCTGTTAATGCAGTTCTCAATTCCCATGAAATAAAAATGAATGTAACCTCTCTGTTGGTAGCTTTTCTGGATTTCCTAGCTGAGAAGACACATGATCATCACATTTGCATTAATATCTCAAAACTCATATTTACATTTACTACATTAGCATATCATGGAACGTGTACCTCTGAGATGTGGCTCTACAGGCCAAGACCCACCCTATGAAACTTTTCACCTGGAGTCTCCTTAACTAGTTTCCAGGCTATCTTCACAGGTCAGAAGGCCATGGATGCACTTTCCACCATGAGGGTCCTTGTGCACATCCCCGTCACCAGTCCTGAAGTCCTCAGTGTTCAGCTCAGAAGGAAGAAGAGGTTCTGTTCTCACCCAGATCAAGGACAATCTTCTGCATCCTCACTTCCACCCCACATTCTGCATCTTCTCATTAGATTGGCAGATTGTGCCCTGCTTTCAGGTAAACCCAGCCCCATCCAGAGAGATGTGACTTTACTCTCTGGCCCCAACAGGACAACTACATAAACATGCAAAATTTTCACCTGAGTGCAGTTCCCCAGGGCAGAGTTATTCAATCTTAAACGTCCACTAAGTTCAGGTTGAACTTTGCTCTTCAAAGCTGGTTTTCACGGTCCCTTTAGTCTGAGGAGAAGATCAGACTTGCTCCTCCAAAAAACAGGTTTGTTGAATGAAAGCATGAATAAATGATTTGAATGAAAGCATGAATACACGGTACGTACAGTTTAAAGCAACTTTTCTGAGTTGCATTTGTGTAGTCAAAGTACTCAAGTCTATCAAAATGGTCGTGGTGATTAACTGTATTATTTTATATAGGTGTCACTTAATTTTCAAAGAAGTGATGCAATTAAGTGTACACATAAGGAAATTGAGGATTAGAGTCAACAGTAACCTTTCTAGGTTGGTAGACTAGTGGGCAGCAACCAGAAGGTTTGGCTTCAGACTTGTCTAATTGTAAACTCTACCACTTAATCTGGCCTTAATGCAGCTACGTAGGACCTACATGATTAAAAGAAGAGATGAATGAATTCAACAAACATCCCTTGAACCTATATTGTGTGCTAAGCCTTGCATTTGGCCCTTTAGCTCTATTACTTATCTTTCGTTCATGAATTTATTAATTTTTCCAATAAAATCTTTATTCTCTATTTAAAGCAGGGTAGAGCTTCCTCCTTGGATTTCACCTTTAAGGATACTGCCTAAGACTTGGTACCCAAATGACAGATGCCCCATGAATGCAGAACCATTAAACAGAGGGAACACAGCGCTTCCTCCCTCCCCACATGCTGTACCACTTACTTTATGTATCATTATTTCACACTTAATTAGCCGAGGGAATTCCTTCCAAAGCCTCATGCAACTGCTTCCAGTCCTGAGCTGTATCACAGTTTGCTTCATCTTGGGTGGTCTGCCATTTGCAGTTAGGGACTTCCGTCTTTGGTTTTCCTACCTGGAAAAGCAGTAGCATCTGTCACTGTTGCACCAGTGCTGACTGAGGTCCTTGTTGGAGTTTGGTTCTGATAAGCTCACAAAGGGGGCTATTACGTTAGCTTCCAGGGCCAGAGAGTGAGTCAGAGAGAGAGGACAGGTCCCTGAAACCTGGACGGTATATGCATGAGAATGTATCTGTTGGAGGCATGCAACCGAGAGAGTGTAAATATGTCGGTTAGCTGGAAATGAATACAAATCAGCCCTCATTTGTATTCACTGATTCCACGAGCTATCGGGTTTGAGAGGCTGCAGGGCTTAGAACGCTCCAGACAGGGAAGAAAAGCCTGGCTTCTTGTCTCGGCTGTGCTGCTGACTTGCAAGCAAACTTGGGCACATTATTTGCTGCTTGAGTCTCAGAGTCTCCCTCCGTAAGGCAGGTTCATTAATAACTGCCTGTCTACACAACAGTGGGTTTCTCATGGGTCACACAGGCCCATTCTTTTTTTTTTTTTTTAACATCTTTATTGGAGTATAATTGCTTTACAGTGGTGTGTTAGTTTCTGCTTTATAACAAAGTGAATCAGCTGTACGTATACATATATCCCCATATCCCCTCCCTCTTGCGTCTCCCTCCCTCCCACCCTCCCTATCCCACCCCTGTAGGTGGTCACAAAGCACCGAGCTGATCTCCCTGTGCTATGCGGCTGCTTCCTACTAGCTATCTATTTTACGTTTGGTAGTGTATATATGTCCATGCCTCTCTCTCACTTTGTCCCAGCTTACCCTTCCCCCTCCCCGTGTCCTCAAGTCCGTTCTCTACGTCTGTGTCTTTATTCCTGTCCTGCCCCTAGGTTCTTAAGAACCTTTTTTTTTAGATTCCATATGTATGTGTTAGCATACGGTATTAGGCCCATTCTTGAACCCAATCTCCACCACTCGCTGGTTGTGTAGCACTGAGCACGTTACTTAAACCTCTGAGCCTCGATTTCTTATCGAGGAATGAGAGTAATAGCTAACTCGCAAGGCCATTGTGGAGCTTAAAGGAAGCAGAGCGTGTAAAGTAAAACAGAACTTGGCACATGGTAAGTGCTGAAATAATGTCAGTGGTTCTTGTCAATATTATCTTCCCATACGGTGCTTGTAAATAGCAAATGAGGCTCTATGTATACTCCCATTTGATACAGCCCCATGAAGTAATTGTAATTATATATGGACAATAAAAACTACATTATGGGTTTAAAGGATCATTGATATTGAGCTCTACTCAGCAATATACTAAGATAATAGAAACACCGATCTTCAGACTCACAGGATTTTAGAGATGATCGGACCCTGCTCTCTTGTTTTATAGGTGAGAATATGGAGGCATGATGAAATAGAATTACTAGTCAATATCCCGAGCTAATTAGGGCCAGATTGGGACCGGAAACCGGATCTTATGACTCAGCATATGGTTATATTTCCATCTGTTCCATGTAACGTACCAGGAAGCTAAAGTTGGAGAGACAATGTATTGCCCGTAGTCACGTAGGTGAGTAGTGATAGATCTAGGAATTATATTTATAACAGTTCACCTTTATGGCATGCTTTGTCGATGCCAAGCCTTGTCTCAGTGCTTTGTGTATATCAAAAAAATTTAATCCCTACCGCCTTATGAGTTACTATTAGGATCCTCATTTTTCAGATGTGGGGTTGGAGACCCAGAGAGGTCAAGTAAATTGCCCAAGGACACACAGGAGGCAACCGCATTTGAACACAGATCATCTGGATTCTGAGTCTGCGTAAGTCATCTCCACGGTATTCTGAGTCTCTCTACCTGACCCTGTTATGTTTTTCCCCCTTGAGGTACAAATCAATCTGAGCTCTAGTTGGGGCACTAAGGTATAAAGATAAGGAACAGTGTCAGTAGACATAAAGCCAGTCGCTGGTAATGAGGGAGAACACGTTTGCAAGGAGGCTAAGGAGCCTGTGGGTAGCAAAGGAGCCAGCATTTATTTTGAGCCTGTTGCTTTTAAGTTTCAGTGTTATCAGAACCTCTCTGATGATTGCATGGGACACTGTTATCTAAACTAACAGCTATGGCCCAGGATCCGTAGTAGTACCTGCAGTTCAAGTGTCACTGTATCTAAAGGATAGACCCTGGACCAAAGATCTGCTTTCACTGGACAATGTGGCCCAGATTTTAAAGTCAACCCTGTATGAAGCAAGGGGAGGAAATAGAGGCTCATCTGCTGGCTGGTGATCCAGCCAGCAGCCTCTATAGATAGATCATCTATCTCTCTGTAAAGATCTGCAAACACAGCCGCCTTTTTTGTGCTGATTAAACATTCTTGGAGCATTCAGGAGAAATGGGGAAGGCCCCCATAGGAAACTCTGGGCTTCTTGATAATCTGGGCATATGGGAAGCTTGAGAAATTAATTGTACTATTAAAAGAGCTGTGACTTTATTTGTTCTACAGCTAGTTACATGAAATAATAGTGGGGATGTTAATGAGAACTTACGATGCTCCAGGCACAGTATCAAGTGATTTGCATAACTTAACTCCTGTAATCTTTGCAATACGAAGGGGTAGGCTGTACTATCCACATTTTACACGCAAGGTGACTGAGCCCCGAGAAGGGAAATCGCTCGTCCAAGGTCACAAAACTGTGGTGGGGCAGAGCCAGAGTTCAGACTCAACACTTCTGATGGCCAAGGCTATCCCTTCCCACTGGGAAACACAGCCATGCTTGGAAGAAAGAGGCAGAAGTATTATAGTAGACATGGTAAACGCACCGGATTGAAGGGTGTGTGTGGTGAGTTTGGGTGAGCTCTCTGGCATGGAGCAAGCTAAATCCTCAGTGTGTCTTACCTTTAAGAGAGAAGGTCCAGTGGAAGAAGCTGGTGTCCACATGGAAGGAGTAGCCCTACTGAGCTCACGGGCTGCCAGGTGAACTCGGCCAAGTGGATTTTCTCTCTAGTCTAAGAGCTGTCCTGCTGGGAGAACCAGGCACAGCACAAGAGCCTTTGTCTGAAAAACAAATCTTGTAACTGAGCCAGGCTTTGTCACTGGGGGGAAAATTGCCACAAAGTGAGAGGCAGGAAACATTCTTTTCTAACCGCCAGAGCTAGTCCACGGCTGTGTGAAAACATGCCAGCAGGCAATGTAATTAGCAAATCCTGGCACCAGTGGCTGCTTCTCTCCTGGGCAACATCTGTGTTAGAGCCAACATCTGCCCGCTTACCTTGCCCAGCTAGGACGGAGGCTACACCAGCCCTGCTGCCTGCACACTCCACGCCAGGCACACCTGGCAGAGCCCTGCCCCCCAAGGGCCGTGTGGCATGGCCGTGTTGAGGAAGGGCCCAGCCTAAAGGCCCAAAGGTCCCAGGTGGTCCCACAATCAATGCTGCAGCTGCCAACGGAACCCCTTGCCTGTGAATACTGACCACGGCTCAGAAGGCAAGGTAAGCACAATAAATAAGATTGAAGTAGACACTGAGCATATTAGAATGTCTTTGCTGCAAGGCACTTGCAAAATTTGTTTGTTCAGCAGAACTAATAACATTAGCTAGCACTGACTGGGCAGGGGGTTAGGTGCCAGTTCCTCTTCCAAGTGCTTTGGGCACATGACCTCCGTCGATACTTACAACACAGGGAGGAAGGTGTAACTACACACTCCAGTCTCCAGATTGGGAAACGGAAGCTCAGAGAGGCCAAGTAACTTGACCATAATACCGGTAAGAGGCAGAGCCCAGGTAGAATTAGAGTTAGTCCCAGCTCAGAAAATTCTCATTCCACACTGTCTCCCCACCCCGCCCCCACAGTGCCATCCTTGGTAAAGTGAATCCTGAAGCACATACCCCAGGGAGTCAATCCCTTTTAAAGGGAAGACACAGGGCTTCCCTGGTGGCGCAGTGGTTGGGAGTCCGCCTGCCGATGCAGGGGACGCGGGTTCGTGCCCCGGTCCGGGAAGATCCCACATGCCGCGGAGCGGCTGGGCCCGTGAGCCATGGCCGCTGAGCCTGCGCGTCCGGAGCCTGTGCTCCGCAACGGGAGAGGCCACAACAGTGAGAGGCCCGCGTACCGCAAAAAAAAAAAAAAAAAAAAGGAAGACACAAATGCACATCTGCCTATTTCATACATTTTTGTGACTATATATTCACAATCATGACTAGTAACAGCACAGTTTCCTGGGGATGATGAATCTAGATTGGAACTCTGGTCAAAGAGTTGATTGGTCAAAGAAGTGATTCTCAGGAAAAGTAAAGTTTGGAATTTTAAGCAAGAGTCCGTATGTCCTTTTTTTTCCCTCTGGGTCTTAATTTTATCTCTAAGGCTAGAGAGCAGGACAATAGAATAGCTGAGTTTCCTTCCACCTCCATAATGCTGTGTTCCCTCAGAAAACCTGCAGCACAGGCATGATGAGAGCAAAGGGGACACAACCAGCCCCAGTGCATGGAAACGATGTATCAATGTTGGGTCCATTACCCTCTGTCCTTCTTCCCCCCAGTAGCCTCCTTCTCCTTTCCCACCTGTCCAAATTCTCTCAAACAGCATAATTCCAACTCTTGTGCCATTCGTTGCCCTAGGCCTTCGATGAGCCACTGAGATAGAGGTGGCTTCTTTTTCTTCAAAGCCACCAGAGCTCCACCAGCATATCCGTGCGTCTTCTGTGCTGTCTTGTAGCATAACAAGATTGAGAATTGCATGTTAGTGCCACTTGGACTGGCCAGCAGGTGTGAGCCAACAGGTGCCTAGGGGTGGTGGTGGCTGGAGTGTTGGACGGAGGAACGTTGCATGAAGAAGTTGCATGCAGGGACTCGGGGAGTGGACAGGGGAAAGATATTCTGCTGAGTGTGAGAGTTTAGGGAGAGGGACACAAAACTTACAAAAAGAATTACTAGGAATTATTAGAGTCAATTGTATCCCCACCCCTTAACATGTAAAGGAAGACAGCTGGGAAAAATTTGATTGCCATTAATTACCTCTTGGCACCTGGACTCTTTGAATGTGACTCTGAAGAGACTGGGCCACGTGGAGCGCTGAGATTAATATGGTTTAGAGCTATGTGAACTGACATCGTATGTAACTGTTTATGGTGGTTTCCCACCACGCTCTAAATTCACCTGCCTCTCACCCCGTGCTTGAGATCTGCTCCATTGCCCATGTTTCCCTTCATGTCAGCTTGCTTTTGTCCCTACTTTTCTTTGTCTGGAATTTCCTTTCTTTTCACCCTCTGGAATCCATCTCTCTAGATTCATCGCAAGCATCACCTTTTTGAAGCCTCCCCAGGTATTACAGCCAAGTAGAACTATGCACTCACTCCAGTGCCTGCACTGTAGCCAGGTTAGATATGCACCACGGACGGATGCTATAGACTTCTGCCTCCATTGAATTATTTACAGATCTGTGTCCTCCACACATAGTGAACAACTAGAGGGCTGAGGCCATACCCGACTCCTTTTTAATCTCCAGTGCTTGGCAAGTGTTTGTTGAATTAGCGAAGATGAGAACTTTCAAGGCACCAAGTGCAAAGTTTTTATATGATTAATAATTAATAATATCTCACAGTTATTCAGTGTTTACTATTTATCAGAGAGAATGCCAATGCTTTCAATGATTATCAGATTTAATCTGTTCAACCACTCTATAAATAACCATATAAAGTAGGTTCTACTGCTACCACCATTTTATTTATGAGAAAAATGAGGCTTAAGAGAGCATAAGTAGCTCAAGTCTCCACTACTAGCAACTGGATGATCCAGGAATCAAAACTAAATTGAACACATGTATTAAACTTCAATATTGTATTGTATCAGGATGGAAAAAGGTGAAGGAGGGAACAAATTACATATAACATGAAAACAGGAGCCAAATATTACCAAGGTGTTATAATGAAGCAACATGTCTAAATTTTAAATAAGCACAAATCACTTTATAAAACTTGATAGAAATTGATTACGCATCCTCTGATTATTATATGTGGTTGACTATTATCCCTTTCTTGGGTAGCCACCCAAGGAAGCTGCAGATTCTAGGCCATATTGACTCGAATTTCTTCAGTAAGAATAACCAGCTCGAAGACATCTTTGTGCCCTAGGAGAGGATGCCCTATTTGGAAAGAGTTGATGGTCACTGGGAACCAAGCCTGAGCAATGTGGTGGGCTACCAGGCAATATGGAGAAACTCCATTCTCTTAGTTTAGGAAAGGAACATAATGTTATAGGAAGAGAAAGGTCTTTGAAGCCACAAAGCCCTCAGTTCCCATCTCCTACCTGACACTTAGAAAATGTTTGACTTTGGAAAATCACGTAACATTTCCAAGCGTCCACTTCTTGTAGTGAAATGGAAATGGTAATAGCGTGTATTTCACAGTGCAATTTGTTGTGCCATTGAAAGAAGATAAGGTGTGTAAAAAACATAGTACAGTGCCTGGCGCAGAGCAAACGTGAGATAGTACTCGGACAGGCAAGATTTTCAAACGATGAGCCTGATTTTCAAGTGTACATTTGAGCGTACGCTTATGAAGTACAGGCCATTCCTAATAGAAGATCTAAGAAAAGGTCTAAGGCAAGACTGTATCATGTAAGATCCGCAAAATGTTCCCCTTTGAAGATGAGCTTTCATTCCAAATGCATTAATTCAGGTGAAGTCAGCGAACATCTTACTTTAGACACACCTCATACATCTCTGTATCCCCTAAGGTACTTTGTGCACAAAAAGACCTCAGCAAATAGTTGGCTACCTGACTCACAATTTGAGAACTTGGATGGAGCTCACAGTGGTAGAGAAGTAGTTACCATAGGTTGCTCCCTGCACTTCTTCTGGCCACCTCCTTCAAGTATCCTCTCTTCAGTGCTACAGAGACTGGAAAACTAAAAGTGGATTTCTTAGACTCCCTTGGAGCTAAGGTTTTGGATATGATGTTTGGTTTTGCTTTCAGACACACCTGACAGCACTTGAATCAGACCCAGGTTAGGCAGGGAAGGTTGTAACATAGGAGGCGTTGTGTTGCTGGTATTGACCTTGCAATCTTTTTTTTAGATGTTGGGGGTAGGAGTTTAGTAATTTATTTATTTATTTTTGCTGTGTTGGGTCTTCGTTTCTGTGCGAGGGCTTTCTCCAGTTGTGGAGAGTGGGGGCCACTCCTCGTTGCGGTGCGTGGGCCTCTCACTATTGCGGCCTCTCTTGTTGTGGAGCACAGACTCCAGACGCGCAGGCTCAGTAGTTGTGGCTCATGGGCTTAGTTGCTCCACGGCATGTGGGATCCTTCCAGACCAGGGATCGAACCTGTGTCCCCTGCATTAGCAGGCAGATTCTCAACCACTGCACCACCAGGGAAGCCCGGCCTTGCAGTCTTGATATGACCTTGAAACCAAGAGTCCCTGCAGTGCCTTCCTAGCCTTTAGCATCCTTCCTGTGATACAGGCAGTAATTCCTCTGGTAGCCAATTCTACAGTGCTATTCTAGAAATCAATCTTGAAGGACATATCTACAGCCTGCGTCTCTAGCTCCTCTAATAATTCCCTGTATTAAATCTCTCAAAAATTGTTGAAGAAGTCTTGCCATCTGTAGCTAAGCCCTGATGGATACAATACGTGGTACCAGAAATGGTTATAGCCATTGGATTCCCAAGGATGAAAATCTGAAATGGGTTATGTGACCTGGCTACGCTGAAGGCAGTGAAGCCCTGGTTACCATTAAAGACTAGAACATTAGTAACTTATAGTACCCAATGGTAAAACAGTACTTAAATGATCACATGTGGTCATCTGGAATGAAGCATCTACTGAAGGCATAGTTTTTTTTTTTAATGTAAAAATAGTTTATTAGTTTATAGTAAAGTTAGGTAATATTTGCAATAGAAATGATCAGCTACGTCCATGGGAATCCAGCATGTCACACAAAGGAATAAATATTTTGACAAAGTAACACTTCAGTTGTAGCGAGCAGTTGATCAGAAATTTTGTTTTTCAAAAAGAGCCTCAAACTAAACCGTAAAAGTCTTGAATTGTCAGAGAGCAGCAAGCTGACCAGGCTCTTCTCTTCAGGAGGCCCCTGCAGTCCCACGGGAGATGGGCCCCTCCCGGGGAAGACATAGTTTTGACAAGCAGAGTGATAGCTGTCTTTATTCTGCGGACACCCAGTACCTAGCATCTGACAAAGGTATAGTGAACTAAGATAGTAAACAGAGGAATGGGTCTGGCTTACCTTCTTTTTCCAACATGCAACATATTTGAACATCCACATTACTTTCCCCTGAACGGTATCTGACACCAGCCTGAAATTGGCGGGGGCTCCGTGACTACGCCATATCATTCTTCCAAATGAAATTATTACAGTTTTGGATAAGCGAGTGTGTATGTGTTTATACATACACGTGAGAATGAATTATTCCCTAAAGATAGCTTAACTTCATTTTAGGGAAAACAAAACTGGCCTTGTGGTCTTTATGGATATGCTAGTGAATGGCAGTGTTTTTCCACAAACTGTCCAGACCAAAATTTGAGAAATGTCAATCTATCAAAAACCCTGGGGGATGCCTGCTCTCTTCACTTCACCCCTTCCCAGGTGGCTTGACAAGTCCCACCATTTGGGAACTTGGACTGGTCCTGTTGGCAACAACCATGAAGAGCCGCTAGAAGTCGTCTCTCAAAATTTGGAATTGTGTTTACTAAAATAGGTACTGAAGTTTCCTGTGTCTGGTGCCAGGTAATACTGTCTACACAAGAACAAATTTCATCTATGCCACACAGTAATTGCCTGGTACCCCCAAGGTGATGTGTTTGACTATGCAGCAAAGATAAAAGTTTCTCCAAGGACCAACTCTCAGCATATTTGGCAAATTTAATTTTATATTCTTACTTACAAGGTTTTTTTTTCTTGCATTATTTATTAAGAAAAACAGAAGTGCTGTAACCATTTTTCTTTTGATAAAACTCAGGCAGCCACAGCCCAGCCTTCCCTTGGGTCCTCAACAAAGCAGTCTTATCTCTCCACCTCCTGGCCACAGACCACTCGGAGATCGATGCTTCTGCAGCTCCTTCTGTCTTTAATGCAGAAGAGGAAAGAGAAGCTGGGCTGCTGAATGTGTAAGTCCTCCCTGGTAGACAGCCTTTGTTGTCTGTTCTTGGTGTGGGAAGGCTGAACTCTAACCCCCAAACCCAGAAAAGCTTAGAAGGAGGCTCTACAAGGTATTCATGGAGAGAATATTGAAGGTTAAAGAAGAAAGCTAAAAGGAATCTCAGTGACGAGGACTTGACTATGGTGGGGTTTGTTTTTCTTTTTCTTCAGTTCACAGGATAAAATGGTAGCACCATGTCAAAAGAAAGGAAAGGCATGTCTCTGGCAATATCGACTCTGATGAAGGCTCGTCTCTATACCATTTGGGGGGGTTGGGGTTCCTCAACTGGGCTATGAAATCTAAGCTTCAGGGCCATCTGACCATAGACCCAGACAATGTCAGCTGTGATGCTCAACAATACTGACTCTAAGATTCAGGGGTATCCAAGCCAGCAGAATAGAATAGTGATGAGTTCCAATGTACCAGTGAGTGGCATCTGGCATTAGAGTTTTGCTACCTTGATTCCCACAGCCTGGCCGGGGGCGGGGGGGTGTCTTTCTTTTTCTCTTCTCTATCTCCTCCTTCTGTCTTGCCTTCTGATTGACTCTCCAGTGTCCCTCCTAGTACTAGAACTTGATCCCGATCTGTCCCCACTCCCTGCAGCCTACTTGATGGGCTTCTGAAAAGCTGTCCATGTCTGTCTGTCTCACCATTGTATCTGTCTCCACAGAACAGGGAAGCCTGCTCTAATACAGGCTGCTTGGAATTCTCTGGCTTCTACCTAAATGACTCCAAGTATTGCTTCTTCCTGAGATTTCTGCTGTGGTCCCCACTCACCAGATTTGACTCCCAGGATAACGACATTGGCCCCTATCAAACTTGCCATGAACTTTGAATGTGCTATAGCTTTCCCTGAGATGAAATTGTTTCATTTATCAAACGTTCCTTAGTCTTGGGAGCTGGGATCCAGAGAAGAATAAGGATGTGGTCTCTGCTGCAATAGATAGGCATAGAAACAATCAGTATTTCAAAATAATCAGGTGTTGCCAAAAAAAGTGAGTTGAGGGGTGTCTTATACTGTTTCGGCTGCTATAACTAAATACCATAGACTGGGGGGCTTATAAACAACAGAAATTTATTTCTTCTGGTTCTAGAGGCTGGAAGTATAAGACCAAGGTGCCAGCATGGTTGGGTGAGTGTAATCTTCTGGGCTGCAGGCTTCTCATTGCACCATCATGTGGTAGAGGGAGAAAGGGAACTCTCCTGGGCCTCTTCAATAAAGACATGCATCTCATTCACGAGAGCTCTGCCCTCATGACCCAATCACCTCCCAAAGGCCTCATCTCCCAGTACCCCCATCACACTGGGCAATAGGATTTCAACATACCACTTTTGGAGGGGGCACAAACACTCAGACCACAGCGAGAAAACAGTTGTGCTAGAATATGAAGAAGAAATAAGAATTTCCTCGATGATGAAAGGGAAGACAATTCAGCTAGAGTAGACAGTGCGTAAGAAGACATAGCATTGTGAAAGGCCATGGTGTTTCCAAGTTACGTGGAAAAGTTCCATTTGGCAGGAGCAGAGGCTGTGGTTGAGGGCAGGCAGAGTGGTCAACTGGGGGCTGGAGTTCAGATCATGAAAAGGTCTGGGGTCTCATGCCAAGGAGATAGGAGCCTATGAGTGACTCTAAGGCAGGAGTGGACAAACGACAACCCATGGGCCAGTCTGGCAGACTGCCGGTTTTTGTAAATGCAGTTCTATTGAACACAGCTATCGCCATTCATATACTTGCTGTGTCTGGCTCTTCATTAGTTTTGCAAAGACAGAGTTGAGTAGTTTCAACAGAGGCTGTCTGGCCTAAAACATCTAAAACATACACTATCTGAGCTTCTATAGAAAGAGTTTGCAGACCCTTGTGCTACGCCAAGGAATGATACGGTCAGATGGACATTTTAGAAAGACCGTTCTAAAAACTGTGTGAGGCTCTGCATAAGACCCATTTGAAAAAATAAAAGATGATGTTTCTGGAAGACTTGAAAACCTCTAGACTGCTTGATAAAACCCAAATCTCTTGGCCATGTACAGCATTATTAGAATTTCTTCGTTCCTCTCAAATCTGAAATCATGTTTATATATCGGTCTCTAAGTCAGAACAAATTCCTTTAGGGCAACGAATTTTAACATTTTAATTTTTTTGTCTTTGTATCCCTGATGTCTAGCTTCCTGTCTGCCCCCTTTGGCCTAATAATTGAAAGGAATTGCTGAATCACTGCCCAATGGACATGGAGAGCCACCATCATCTCATTCACCGGCTCTGAGTGTCCCCCTGGCTGGGTGCCCGTTTGCAAGTGGGAGCACCGAGAGGTGGTGATCTGGTCTTTTGTCTTGCCTGGAGCCCTCAGAAAGACTCTGATTTGAGAAGGCTTTTATACGGGTATGTCTGCAACTCTTTTGCCTTTAGGTACCTGGAGAAGATCTATTTTGAGGTCTTTTCTAGGCTGTGTCCCCAGGTAAGCATCTCCTTGGCTTAGGTCCTAGAGAGGGTTGGCTTTACTTCCTGCCACCGGGAGTCCTTTATGAGGCTAATGGGCACTTGCAAATGAAAATCAAGAACAAGGCAAACAACCCAGCAAGTGATAACTGCAAAGCTGGCCTAATCTTAATGAAATCTGCAACATATACTTATATAAATCAGAATGACTCTCTCTTGCTTGTTTTCCATGTAATTTGCTCAGATGGGTTTGGAATGATGTGGCCAATTGTTTTGCTACTGACTTTGCCCTATTTTGAAGAGCCCCTCAGCAGCCCACGCCGTGCTCACAAGGACATCCAGCTGGTCCAGTGGGACCTCAAGCCCATTGAAAATGCATTACGTTTAACTCCTTCTCCTCCCGAAAGCCAGGAATTTTCTTTTAACCTGAATCTCAAAGAGGACGTGGTGGAGGGAAATGTGGGTGTGATGACTACTAGTGGGGTCTGATTGGCAATAATTTGCCTCCATCTCAAAACAATTCTCCATCCTGCTGTCCTCAGGGATTCCAGGGTTCCCAGAATGGAGCTCTTTAGCATCCGCTGCTGTCATCATGACTCAGCTTGCCAATCTGGGTACGAAGAAGCCAGAACAAACAGGTCACAACAAGGTACGGAAGCAGGATGCTGATGGTATAGCCTCACATCCTCACTCTGATTCATTCCCTCCCCTGGCACCCCACACCTGTCACGCTCCTTCTGTGTCCTCCCTTCTTGTCTCTTTAATTCAATGGTTCTCCAAATGTGTTCTGAGGATGACCTGCATCAAAAGCAACTCAGGTGTTTGTTTAAAAATTTTCTAAATATCTTGGGATGTAGCCCCAGAATGTGCTTTTTTTTTTTTTTTTTTTTTTTTTTTTTGCTGTACGCGGGCCTCTCACTGCTGTGGCCTTTCCCGTTGCAGAGCGCAGGCTCCGGATGTGCAGGCTCAGCGGCCATGGCTCACGGGCCCAGCCGCTCCGCGGCACATGGGATCTTCCTGGACCGGGGCACGAACCCGCGTCCCCTGCCTCGGCAGGCGGACTCTCAACCACTGCGCCACCAGGGAAGCCCCAGAATGTGCTTTTTAAACAGACTCTCTGGATGATTCTTATACTCATTCAAGTTTGAGAACCACTGAGCTTAACCTAGATGTTGAGGGGACTTTGTTCTGTTATTATAGTTTGGATCTGTCCTGTTTTTAATTTGTCCAGAGTGTCCAAGACTCCTTCCTATGATCCCCCCAATTCTTTTTACCCATGACTGAGATTACCCAGGCCATTTCTGATCCTTTTATCTTATTCTTTTATCTGTAGAGTCTTATACTTGCGGTTTTGTCTAGCTGAACCAGCCTTATCCCATCGCTCTGCATGGCTGGCTCCATCTCGTTTTTTTAGGTCTCAGTTCAAATGTCACCTCCTCAGAGAGGCCTTCCCTGATCATCATATTTAACGTTCTGCCTTCAACTTGGTACCTATCACATCGTGCTGCTGCTTTTCTTCAGAGCATGCAGCACAGTCTGTAATTATGCAGCTGTTCACTCATTTGTGTTTGCTGTGTTATATCCCATGGGAATATAAACTTTATGAGGTCAGGAGCCTGCTTCATCTCATTCTCTACTGCATCCCCAGAACCTAGCCCAGTACCTCACATGTGGTAGGCATTCAGTAAACATCTGCTAAGTGAAGGGATGGATGATGGAATCAAGGAAGATGACAGCTTTCAATAGAAGTCAAGCCATACATGCCATCCTCAGCAAATGGCCCGGGGGTCCTAGACGATGGAGCAGAGGCAGCGGTGCAGTGTCTCACTCTGGCATTCAGGGTTCCCCACCATGTGGCCCTAATCCATCTGTTTGGACCCCATCTCTCATTAGACCCTACGTGTGCCCTATACTCTGCTTATCACTCCCTATTCCTGAACCACACCTTTTGTATTCTTACCTCTGACACCTTTCCTCAACTGTTCCCTCTACTAAGAATTCCTCCTCTCCCTTTGTGGCCTCATAATTCTACTCCTTTGAAAGTGCTGTGTGTAAGACTCAATCAATAAATGCAGAAATATTTAGTGAGTGACTTGTAAGTGCCTGGCATTGGGGCTACAGGGCTGAAAAAGCTGCCATTACCTCTCTGTGTGACCTCAGGAAGCCGCTTGCTCGCAGTGGGTCTCAGTGGACTCATCTGCCGCTGTCCAAGGTGTTTGTGTCTCTACAGGTTCCTCTGGCTCTGAACTTACTCTGACGCTCATAGTGGAACCGTAGGCATTGTGTTAGGTCAGAGGAGAGAGGAAATATCTGGGGCAGATTCTGCATCCCCTCTAATGCTGCCACATAGAAATACTCCACTCTGTCTTCGATCAGCTCTTGTCTTCTCTCGCCTCAGTGCCTCTCAGACAGTCAGGCAACATGTAACATCGGGCAGAAATCAATGCAGCCAATTTCTAAAAAAACAAGCAGCCCCAGGGTCACATTGAGGGTCATAATAGCAGCTACTGTGGTTCGGAGGAGTCCTTAAATACCGGGTTCCCCTGAGCACTTCCAGGAGAAGAGCTTCCCAAACCAGATTGAACCTGCCCCACAGTGAGACTCGGGTCACCTCCCTGCAGGAAGAAGAGTTTGAATGTGAAGCCGCAAAGAGAGTTACAAGTGTACTGCCTGGCCCGCATCCCACCTGCCCCAGCTGGGGCCCTCTTACTGGAACAAAAGACAACAGAATGAACTTTAATTCTCCTTGTAGCCACATCCATTCAGTATGCATCTGAGCTGAAGGAGAAAAGGCCTCTATAGATGTCCCCCCAACAAAATGACATGTAAGGGCTTTGGGGGTAGACAGACCTAGGTTGGAACCCTGAGCCCTCTTTTTTTTTGCTACAGAACCTTAATCCTGTTGCTTAATGTTCTAGTTTTGTCTTTTGTCAAAGGAGCCATTGGGAGAATCATTAACTATCATATGGAGCATCTGGCAACATGCCGGGGACATAACAGGTGATCAATAAATTATGTTTCTTTTCTCTTTGTCTATTATTCTTGTCCTTGCCCTGAGCCTATATGGTCATCTTTGAATATACACTTCTTTGAACACGCCCTGCCTCCCAACCCATTTTTCAGTCCAGGTGTTTGCTGGGAGGTATAAATCTCCGCTGCCTGCCACAGGCCGAATTCATCCACCCAACCTGCTGACTTGCACTCCTAACCTTGTGTATCTTTCCAGCGTCATGCTTACCAAAGCCCATCAAGGTTGTCTGAGCTGCATCCCAGCTTCCCTCCCAAGATAGAGAGTTGTTTAAGGATCTGCGCGTTGTATTTGTTTCTATATCCCTATCAGCAGGCAAAGCACCTGGTACATAACAAATGTTTTGATTTCTCGCAGTTGAGAGATTTGAAACAACACCCTGGATGAGGGGGAGACACAGTGAAAGCAGGAGATTCAGCAGCTGATGGCTGGCAAAGAGGTCGAGAGGGACACGCAGCTCTATTTGTTACAGAAATCCAACGTATACCAACAGCACTTCACAGGCAAGAAATGACTTTTTATTCTCTACACACTCATTCACTCAACAAATATTTATTGAACATCAATTCTGCATGAGATGCTGTGAGGCAAAACTAGAAATGAACTTTGAATCCAGCCTTCTTCAAATCAACCCAGTTCAGTTTGGAAAGGATGGATGAGGTAGCCCTGAAATGAGAGTCACTATAAAACCAAAGACTTGCTCTTTGCCTTCAAGGAGTCCAAAGTCTGGCTGGAGAGACAAGACTAAAACGCAAGGAGTAATTATATATTTAAGATATTAATCATATTATCTGTCACGTTAGTGCAAATATTTTGTCAGTTTGCTTTTTGCTTTTTACTTTGTTTATGTGGATGTTGACATGGAGAAACTTTTAATTTGTGTGTAGTCAAATCTATCAGTCATTTTTTTTCAGCCTCTTTGGGTATATGAGTGTGCCTATGAAGGCTCTGATTGTTTCTGTGTTGGTGGGATTTTTATTTTTGCTAACTGGCCTTTTTTTTTTTTTTTTTTTTTGCGGTACGTGGGCGTCTCACTGCTGTGGCCTCTCCCGTTGCGGAGCACAGGCTCCGGACACGCAGGCTCAGCGGCCATGGCTCACGGGCCCAGCCGCTCCGCGGCATGTGGGATCTTCCCGGACCGGGGCACGAACCCGTGTCCCCTGCATCGGCAGGCGGACTCTCAACCACTGCGCCACCAGGGAAGCCCTGGCCATTTTTATTTCTATGCAATGAGACTATATTGAATTGTAGTAAGAAAAAACTTTTTTTTTCCATTTTGCAAAGGATCATTATAAAATCAAACAGAATACATCAGAATTGAACAAAGAAAGAACCTAAGTATATCCAGGAAGAGTGAAAATGTGTTCCAAACCTTCTGATTAAGAAAACAAGGGACTTCCGGGAAGATGGCGGAAGAGTAAGACGCGGAGATCACCTTCCTCCCCACAGATACACCAGAAATACATCTACGCGTGGAACAACTCCTACGGAGCACCTACTGAACGCTGGCAGAAGGCCTCAGACCTCCCAAAAGGCAAGGAACCCCCCACGTACCTGGTTAGGGCAAAAGAAAAAAATAAACAGAGACAAAAGGATAGGGACGGGTCCTGCACCAGCGGGAGAGAGCTGTGAAGGAGGAAAAGTGTCCACACACTAGGAAGCCCCTTCGCGGGTGGAGACTTCGGGTGGCGGAGTGGGGGAGCTTCGGAGCCGTGGAGGAGAGCACAGCAACAGGGGTGCGGAGGGCAAAGCGGAGTGATTCCAGCGCAGAGGATCGGGCCGACGGGCACTCACCAGCCGAGAGGCTTGTCTGCTCGCCCGCCGGGGCGGGCGGGGCTGGGAGCTGAGGCTCCGGCTTCTGTCGGAGCGCCGGGAGAGGACTGAGTTGGCGGCGTGAACACAGCCTGCAGGGCGTTAGTGCACCGCGGCTAGCCGGGAGGGAGTCCGGGGAAAAGTCTGGACCTGCAGAAGAGGCAAGAGACTTTTCCTTCCTCTTAGTTTCCTGGTGCGCGAGGAGAGGGGATTAAGAACGCTGCTTGAGAGAGCTCCAGAGACGGGCGCGAGCCGCGGCTAAAAGTGCGGAGCCCAGAGACACACATGAGACGCTAAGGCCTTTGCTGCCGCCACCAAGAAGGCTGTGTGTGAACACAGGTCACTATCCACACCCTCTTCCGGGGAGCCTGTGCAGCCCGCCACTGCCAGGGTCCCGGGATCCAGGGACAACTCCCCCGGGAGAACGCACGGCGCGCCTCAGGCTGGTGCAACGTCACGTCGGCCTCTGCCGCCGCAGGCCCGCCCCACACTCCGTGACCCTCCCTCCCCCCCGGCCTGAGTGAGCCAGAGCCTCCGATTCAGCGGCTCCTTTAACCCCGTCCTGTCTGAGTAAAGAACAGACGCCCTCCGGCGACCTACACGCACAGGCGGGGCCAAATCCAAAGCTGAGCCCCTGGGAGCTGTGAGAACAAAGAAGAGAAAGGGAAATCTCTCCCAGCAGCCTCAGAAGCAGCGGATTAAAGCTCCACAATCAACTTGATGTACCCTGCATCTGTGGAATACATGAATAGACAACGAATCATCCCAAATTAAGGAGCACTGTGGATGAAAGGCTTTTGGTGCTGCAGCCAGGAGTCAGTGCTGGGCCTCTGAGGTGGGAGAGCCAACTTCAGGACACTGGTCCACAAGAGGCCTCCCAGCTGCACATAATATCAAACAGCGAAAATCTCCCAGAGATCTCCATCTCAACGCCAGCAACCAGCTTCACTCAACGACCAGCAAGCTACAGTGCTGGACATCCTATGCCAAACAACTAGCAAGACAGGAACACAGCCCCACCCATTAGCAGAGAGGCTGCCCAAAATCATAATAAGTCTACAGACACCCCAAAACACACCACCAGACGTGGACCTGCCCACCAGAAAGACAAGATCCAGCCTCATCCACCAGAACACAGGCACTAGTACCCTCCACCAGGGAGCCTACACAACCCACTGAACCAACCTTAGCCACTGGGGACAGACACAAAAAACAACAGGAACTACGAACCTTCAGCCTGCAAAAAGGAGACCCCAAACACAGTAAGATAAGCAAAATGAAAAGACAGAAAAACACACAGCAGATGAAGGAGCAAGATAAAAACCCACCACACCTAACAAATGAAGAGGAAATAGGCAGTCTACCTGAAAAAGAATTCAGAATAATGATAGTAAAGATGATCCAAAACCTTGGAAACAGAATAGACAAAATGCAAGAATCAGTTAACAAGGACCTAGAAGAACTAAAGATGAAACAAACAATGATGAACAACACAATAAATGAAATGAAAAATACTCTAGATGGGATCAATAGCAGAATAACCGAGGCAGAAGAACAGATAAGTGACCTGGAAGATAAAATAGTGGAAATAACTACTGCAGAGCAGAATAAAGAAAAAAGAATGAAAAGAACTGAGGACAGTCTCAGAGACCTCTGGGACAACATTAAACGCACCAACATTCGAATTATAGGGGTTCCAGAAGAAGAAGAGAAAAAGAAAGGGACTGAGAAAATATTTGAAGAGATTATAGTTGAAAACTTCCCTAATATGGAAAAGGAAATAGTTAATCAAGTCCAGGAAGCACAGAGAGTCCCATACAGGATAAATCCAAGGAGAAATACACCAAGACACATATTAATCAAACTGTCAAAAATTAAATACAAAGAAAGCATATTAAAAGCAGCTAGGGAAGAACAACAAATAACACACAAGGGAATCCCCATAAGGTTAACAGCTGATCTTTCAGCAGAAACTCTGCAAGCCAGAAGGGAGTGGCAGGACATACTGAAAGTGATGAAGGAGAAAAACCTGCAGCCAAGACTACTCTACCCAGCAAGGATCTCATTCAGATTTGATGGAGAAATTAAAACCTTTACAGACAAGCAAAAGCTGAGAGAGTTCAGCACCACCAAACCAGCTCTACAACAACTGCTACAGGAACTTCTCTAGGCAAGAAACACAAAAGAAGGAAAAGACCTACAATAACGAACCCAAAACAATTAAGAAAATGGGAATGGGAACACACATATCGATAATTACCTTAAATGTAAATGGACTAAATGCTCCCACCAAAAGACACAGATTGGCTGAATGGATACAAAAACAAGACGCATATATTTGCTGTCTACAAGAGACCCACTTCAGACCTAGAGACACATACAGACTGAAAGTAAGGGGATGGAAAAAGGTATTTCATGCAAATGGAAAGCAAAAGAAAGCTGGAGTAGCAATTCTCATATCAGACAAAATAGACTTTAAAACAAAGACTATTAGAAGAGACAAAGAAGGACACTACATAATGATCAAGGGATCGATCCAAGAAGAAGATATAACAATTGTAAATATTTATGCACCCAACATAGGAGCACCTCAATACATAAGGCAAATACTGACAGCCATAAAAGGGGAAATCGACAGTAACACATTCATAGTAGGGGCCTTTAACACCCCACTTTCACCAATGGACAGATCATCCAAAATGAAAATAAATAAGGAAACACAAGCTTTAAATGATACATTAAACGAGATGGAGTAATTGATATTTATAGGACATTCCATCCAAAAACAACAGAATACACATTTTTCTCAAGTGCTCATGGAACATTCTCCAGGATAGATCATATCTTGGGTCACAAATCAAGCCTTGGTAAATTTAAGAAAATTGAAATTGTATCAAGTATCTTTTCCGACCACAACGCTATGAGACTAGATATCAATTACAGAAAAAGATCTGTAAAAAATACAAACACATGGAGGCTAAACAATACACTACTTAATAACGAAGTGATCACTGAAGAAATCAAAGAGGAAATCAAAAAATACCTAGAAACAAATGACAATGGAGACACGACGACTCAAAATCTATGGGATGCAGCAAAAGCAGTTCTAAGAGAGAACTTTATACCAATACAATCCTACCTTAAGAAACAGGAAACATCTCGAATAAACAACCTAACCTTGCACCTAAAGCAATTAGAGAAAGAAGAACAAAAAAACCCCAAAGTTAGCAGCAGGAAAGAAATCATAAAAATCAGATCAGAAATAAATGAAAAAGAAATGAAGGAAATGATAGCAAAGATCAATAAAACTAAAAGCTGGTTCTTTGAAAGGATAAACAAAATTGATAAACAATTAGCCAGACTCATCAAGAAAAAAAGGGAGAAGACTCAAATCAATAGAATTAGAAATGAAAAAGGAGAAGTAACAACTGACACTGCAGAAATACAAAAGATCATGAGAGATTACTACAAGCAACTCTATGCCAATAAAATGGACAACCTGGAAGAAATGGACAAATTCTTAGAAAGGCACAACCTGCCAAGACTGAATCAGGAAGAAATAGAAAATATGAACAGACCAATCACAAGCACTGAAATTGAAAATG
The DNA here is from genome assembly GCF_963455315.2 of Globicephala melas. NCBI lineage: Eukaryota > Metazoa > Chordata > Mammalia > Artiodactyla > Delphinidae > Globicephala > Globicephala melas. Next base: position 12,771,534 of record NC_083323.1, read on the forward strand.
TGATTAAAAATCTTCCAACAAGCAAAAGCCCAGGACCAGATGGCTTCACAGGTGAATTCTATCAAACATTTACAGAAGAGCTAACACCTATCCTTCTCAAACTCTTCCAAAATATAGCAGAGGGAGGAACACTCCCCAACTCATTCTACAAGGCCACCATCACCCTGATACCAAAACCAGACAAGGATGTCACAAAGAAAGAAAACTACAGGCCAATGTCACTGATGAACATAGATGCAAAAATCCTCAACAAAATACTAGCAAACAGAATCCAACAGCACATTAAACAGATCATACACCATGATCAAGTGGGGTTTATTCCAGGAATGCAAGGATTCTTCAATATACGCAAATCAATCAACGTGATAAACCATATTAACAAACTGAAGGAGAAAAACCATATGATCATCTCAATAGATGCAGAGAAAGCTTTTGACAAAATTCAACACCCATTTATCATAAAAACCCTGCAGAAAGTAGGCATAGAGGGAACTTTCCTCAACATAATAAAGGCCATATATGACAAACCCACAGCCAACATCGTCCTCAATGGTGAAAAACTGAAAGCATTTCCACTAAGATCAGGAACAAGACAAGGTTGCCCACTCTCACCACTATTATTCAACATAGCTTTGGAAGTTTTAGCCACAGCAATCCGAGAAGGAAAGGAAATAAAAGGAATCCAAACCAGAAAAGAAGAAGTAAAGCTGTCACTGTTTGCAGATGACATGATACTATACATAGAGAATGCTAAAGATGCTACCAGAAAACTACTAGAGCTAATCAGTGAATTTGGTAAAGGCGCAGGATACAAAATTAATGCACAGAAATCTCTGGCATTCCTATACACTAATGATGAAAAATCTGAAAGAGAAATTAAGGAAACACTCCCATTTACCATTGCAACAAAAAGAATAAAATATCTAGGAATAAACCTACCTAAGGAGACAAAAGACCTGTATGCAGAAAATTATAAGACACTGATGAAAGAAATTAAAGATGATACAAATAGATGGAGAGATATACCATGTTCTTGGATTGGAAGAATCAACATTGTGAAAATGACCCTACTACCCAAAGCAATCTACAGATTCAATGCAATCCCTATCAAACTACCACTGGCATTTTTCACAGAACTAGAACAAAAAATTTCACAATTTGTATGGAAACACAAAAGACCCCGAATAGCCAAAGCAATCTTGAGAACGAAAAACGGAGCTGGAGGAATCAGGCTTCCTGACTTCAGACTATACTACAAAGCTACAGTAATCAAGACAGTATGGTACTGGCACAAAAACAGAAATATAGATCAATGGAACAGGATAGAAAGCCCAGAGATAAACCCACGCACATATGGTCACCTTATCTTTGACAAAGGAGGCAGGAATGTACAGTGGAGAAAGGACAGCCTATTCAATAAGTAGTGCTGGGAAAACTGGACAGCTTCATGTAAAAGTATGAGATTAGATCACTCCCTAATACCGTACACAAAAATAAGCTCAAAATGGATTAAAGACCTAAATGTAAGGCCAGAAACTATCAAACTCGTAGAGGAAAACATAGGCAGGACACTCTATGACATAAATCACAGCAAGGTCCTTTTTGACCCACCTCCTAGAGAAATGGAAATAAAAACAAAAGTAAACAAATGGGACCTAATGAAACTTAAAAGCTTTTGTGCAGCAAAGGAAACCATAAAGAAGACCAAAAGACAACCCTCAGAAGGGGAGAAAATATTTGCAAATGAAGCAACTGATAAAGGATTAATCTCCAAAATTTATAAGCAGCTCATGCATCTTAATAACAAAAAAACAAACAACCCAATCCAAAATTGGGCAGAAGACCTAAATAGACATTTCTTCAAAGAAGACATACAGATGGCCAACAAACACATGAAAGAATGCTCAACATCACTAATCATTAGAGAAATGCAAATCAAAACTACAATGAGGTATCATCTCACACCAGTCAGAATGGCCATCATCAAAAAATCTAGAAACAATAAATGCTGGAGAGGGTGTGGAGAAAAGGGAACCCTCTTACACTGTTGGTGAGAATGTAAATTGATACAGCCACTGTGGAGAACAGTATGGAGGTTCCTTAAAAAACTACAAATAGAACTACCATATGACCCATCAATCCCATTACTGGGCATATACCCTGAGAAAACCATAATTCAAAAAGAGTCATGTACCAAAATGTTCATTGCAGCTCTATTTACAATAGCCCAGAGATGGAAACAACCTAAGTGTCCATCATCGGATGAATGGATAAAGAAGATGTGGCACATATATACAATGGAATATTACTCAGTCATAAAAAGAAACGAAATTGAGCTATTTGTAATGAGGTGGATAGACCTAGAGTCTGTCATACAGAGTGAAGTAAGTCAGAAAGAGAGAGACAAATACCGTATGCTAACACATATATATGGAATTTAAGAAAAAAAAATGTCATGAAAAACCTAGGGGTGAAACAGGAATAAAGACACAGACTTACTAGAGAATGGACTTGAGGCTATGGGGAGGGGGAAGGGTAAACGGTGACAAAGCGAGAGAGAGGCATGGACATATATACACTACCAAACGTAAGGTAGATAGCTAGTGGGAAGCAGCCGCATAGCACAGGGAGATCAGCTCGGTGCTTTGTGACCGCCTGGAGCGGTGGGATAGGGAGGGTGGGAGGGAGGGAGACGCAAGCGGGAAGAGATATGGGAACATATGTATATATATAACTGATTCATTTTGTTGTGAAGTTGATACTAACATACCATTGTAAAGCAATTATACTCCAATAAAGATGTTAAAATGAAAAAAAAAAAGAAAACAAGGAAATGTGTATTATCTTTAAGAATTATTCCCATGAAAAATGTCAAATTAAAAGAAAATAAATCTTAAGCTGTATTGAAAATTGAAACTGGAGACCTTCCAGGAAGTTCCCTACATGGAGTCTGAGAACCCCTTTCCCCCTTTCCCCAAGCTGCCTTGTGTTGTTTTTCCTTTTAGGGGAAGCAGATGAGACTGTTAAAATGGACACCAGGTTTGAATATCCCCAAGAAGACAAAACCATTTAAGTCATGCAAGCAGAACTAAATTTAGTTTATTTCATGAACATAAGCTAAACTTAACTTAGGATATTTCTTACAAATGTCACTGATAATCATAAACAAAACTTGTCATCTTCTTAAAATAGTACAGGATAATAACTTTTAACCAATCCCCCATTGTAATAACCAATCCCTGTAAAGATTATTTATTAAAACAACTCCCTCATTTTTACTTTATAAGCTTCCTGTAATGTCGTGCCTCTCAGCTTCATGCGAATTTTGGGTTTGAATTTTCCCAGTTTGTGAACTGTTCTTTTATGAATAATAAACTCTTACTAGATACTCTGTTACTGATCTGGTTTTAATTTTTACTGTTTCTGGATTTTAGACAAGACACACAGGCTGTGGCTATTATCAATTATTTTTAAGCAGGGTGCCCAGGTCTGGTTGCTCATCTCAGAGATGCACCACCCGTTTGCCACATGGGAGAAAAGTGTTTGCAACCTCCCGTTTCATGTTCCTTTGTTGGCAAGCATACTCACTTGCCTGTTCTGTTGGTATCAACATCAGGAAGAAGTGTGCGTCCCTTTGGAGCTTAAATAAGACAAAAGATGATTATGAATTGATTTTCCCATAAGGAGTGACCTGTCTCTCCAGGAGGGGGTTATCTGCAGGCTGTTCTCTGCTTCCTCCAATAGCTGAGTGAGCAATAGCCGCCCTGGGTCTTTGCCACTCACACAGCTTAAGACTCCCACCTTCACAAGGCATCTGGGTAAAGGTGGTTCACTGAACACATATGTTGACTACTGCTCCTTCCATCACCAGTTTTTGTTCTTTGTTTTAAAGCTTGAAGTTATAAAGACAAAGAGAATAGACAACACTTTTGGGGAACAGGGAGTCAGATGAACCTAAGAAAGCTAAACTGAAGCAGTGGTGAAAGCAATTGCAGTGCTTCAGAGAGGCTCAGAACCAGGCTCGGGTCCAAGTAAATATGGAGGTGAATGTGGGGCTGCAAATACAGGAGTGACTGAAAGTCTATGAAAGGAGTTAAACCCCATCCATTCCCCCACCCTTCCAGAAGAGTGGTGTTTCCACCTTGGAGATAATGAAAGAAAATGGCTGATAAAATGAAAACGAGGAAGTTGTTTAACCTTTACAACGATGGGTTGTTACCATGGGTGCTTCCAGACGGCGGGTGATTGGCTAAAAGTGATGATCTGGTACCATTTTAGGAAGATGACTTCAGTTTTGTTTATGATTATCAGAGGCATTTACAGGAAATAACCTAAGTTAGGTTTAGCTTATGTTCTTGAAATAAGCTAGATTTTGTTCTGCTTATGCGGCTTAAGTGATTTTGTCTGTTTGGGGGATTTTCAAGCCTTGTCTCTATTTTATTTTATTGTAACAATTCTGACTAGAAATTCTCATAACAGATGGTCAAATGGATTACCTCATAGTAAAGCTCCCCAGCTTATACTAAGGTATAAGCCTTACTAAACCTTACCCCACCCACACAGGGCTTCCAATCATCTTAATGCTCCTCTCTCGTGATGTGAATAGACAGCCAAATATATCCAGATATTTGAGGAAAGATTCCAGAGACAGAGACATAAAAGAAAAGAAAAGAAAGGAAAGGAAAAAATGAAATGAAAACAGTAACTTGGAGAAAATAGAGACGCTTGCAGAACAAGAAAATTAAATGCTCAGGCAGATAAGGAAAGATACTATATTCATGTAACAAAAGCAAGATGCTATAAAAAGCAACCTTCAGAGAGCCAAGCAGAACTCTTCAAAATTAAAAATATGATAGTAGAAATGAAAAACTCAATAGCAAGTATAAAAGATCAATGTGAGTAAATATCTCAGAATAAAGATCGAAAAGAGAGAAATGGAGACTAATAGGAATTCTAGGGAGAGAGAATGCAGAAGACAGAGTGGAAAGTTATCTTTAAAAAAAAAAAGGAACATTTCCAGAACCTCAGGACATGAGTTTCTAGACCAAAAAGTCCCCGAATACCCAGCCTAATGGATGAAAAAGACTAACGTGGAATTTCACAGCTCTAGAGAAGATCCTTAAAGTTTCTAGAGAAAAAAAAAAAGTCACAATCAAAAGAAAAAGTAGCAGGATGACATCAGATTGCACAACAATAGCAAAAAAAAAGATAAAAGACAAAGAAACATTTTATAATTCTGAAGAGATTATAACAATGTTGAACGACCTTCAGTTCTATACTCAGCCCAAAGAATCAATGAAGTATGCACATATAATACATTATTAGATACGCAAACTTCTAAAGCTATACCTACTCTGCTTGCTTTCTCAGGAAGCTACTGGAGAAGGGTTCTACCAACATGAGGAAGTGAGCGAAGAAAGAGAAGATATGGGAGCTAAGAAACAGATGAACCAGGAGAGAGGAAAAGTGGATTCCCAAGGTGATTGTGGTGGTCCCTGAGACTGAAGCAAGAGGAGAGAGCAGGTGTCCTGAGATGATGATGGCTCTTAGATGATGAAGCTGATAAAAATGCAGGGTGTCTGAGCATGTTGAAGGGAGATTTACAAATGTGATAGGGCTTTGGAGATTTGTGATAGGGACACAGGAAATTATGTAACTGAATGAAAAATAAATTGTTAACTCCAAGGTTGGGGGGTGGGGCATGAAACAAGACAGGAAATGGAGTAGGTGTACACTGCCTGGCTCAGCTGTGAATGTGGTTACACAGAAATGGTAATATAACCATAGGATAAATTCTCATCTTCTAACAGTGGGGAGTCAACATATGATGGCCAGAACTGGGAGGTGATGATTCTGCAATATAGGTATATTATTTTGAGATAGGAAGTTTTATTCTAAAAGATACAACTCAAGCAGTAGAAAACGCTTGCCTCTGGGGAGTGGGGAAGATGAGGATAGGAGCAGAGGCAGGCCAGGAGCAAGAACTGCTATTTGTCATTATAAGCCTTTTAGAGCTATTTGACTTCTCATACAATATTCGGTATATCCTTAACAGAAATTAAAATTACATTTACAAAGCAGATAGAAGGCCGGTGATGTGCAGGTCATACCTGGATAATGTTTTGCACTGCATTTGATAGGAAATAAAAGGAGAGTGCAATGGGGCAGGGAATAATCATGCAATTTAGGAAAATTATGGAAATAAAATTATGGATCAAAGTTTGGCTTGGATATGAGGGGAGGTGGCCTAAGCCTGGCAGACCCTAGAACCTGAAATTTAAAGCTGCGAAGTGACAGCACACACACTGTTTAACCCAGTTTCCATGTGAATCCATTATCATTATAGGAAAGGTGATAATTTATCTTCATTCTACAAATGAGGAATCTGAAACTCGCAGAGATTAAATGACTTGGCCAAAGCAACTGACTCATGAGAAGTAGAGCTGGGATGTCAAATGCCAAGTTTCCAGTTTTGCAGTGCCTGTTATTCTAAAAAACTTGAGCCTGTCTCAAGGATGGATTATTGATACAGATAGCAAACAGCTCGAGAGGTACATTTATTTAAACAGTTATTGACTAACCATCTACATTCGCTGAGATGGTTACACGGTGCTCAGCCAGTGGTCAGTCTTCATTGCCCACATGTTTTGGAGCTGGATCCCACAGAGAAATTGGTAAAATAAGGTGACTCAAATACTAGCAGCTTTAGCTCAAGAGTGGAGGCGGCTTTCTCAGACCTCTTGCCTTCCCTGCCTGGTTCTACTACCTATTTTCCATTTGTCAGTGTTCCCTATTTATCTCTGCCTTTGGAAACGCTCCAGCCTCACTACTTGAGGAAATAAAATCTGGTCTTGGTCTCAGCTACAGTGACCAACTTGTCTCAGTTTACCTGGGACTGTCCTGATTTTAGCACTGAAAGTCCCCCACCCTAGGAAACCCCTTAGTCTCAGGCAAAATGGGACGGCTGGTCAACCTAGAGGAGGCATTAGCCACCTTTAGGAATAAGAGCTAGTTCAACCCACATGCTCAAAGATGATCCAACACTTTGAGAATGCTTCTCCGGGAACTCACTTTGTTTGTCTCTAGGTCGTGGCTTCAGCTGACTTGAAAAGCAGGGGGACATTTGTGTGCACATGCGTCCTTCTTGCTTTCCATCCCCTAATCTGATCCTCACTGAGCAAAGATCTGGCTACATAATCTTAAGCAAGTTATTTAAACAGTTTCCACCTCCTCTCTGGGACTAACAAGGCTTCATAGGGGTGATATAAAGATTGAATTATGCCATTTATCAAATGTTTACTACGTGCCAGAAATTATGTACATTATAACTATTTATATTCTGTCTCCCATCAATAGAAGGTTCATGAAGATGGGAATTTTATCTGTTTTCTTTACTGTCGTATCCCAGTGGTGGGGGGTAGGGGTGGTGTTGGAATATATATATATATATATATATATATATATATATATATATATTTTTTTTTTTTTTGCAGTACGCGGGCCTCTCACTGCTGTGGCCTCTCCCGGAGCACAGGCTCCGGACGCGCAGGCTCAGAGGCCATGGCTCACGGGCCCAGCCACTCCGCGGTATGTGGGATCTTCCCGGACCGGGGCACGAACCCGCGTCCCCTGCATCGGCAGGCGGACTCTCAACCACTGCGCCACCAGGGAAGCCCTTTTTTTTTTTAAATATATATATATTCTGAATATTTGTTAGGTGACTAAATGAATGATTATATTTAGTCCTACACAAAACTGTAAGGTAGCAATTCCCATCCCAGTTTTACAAGTTAGGAAACTGATGCTCACAGAGTTTAAGTAACTTGCTATGCCCACGAATGAGTGGCAGACTCAGAATTCAAAATCAGGTCTGCCCAGCCCAAATGCCAGACTCTTGGCCACTGTGCTAAACTAAGACAAGGCATGTGCCCCACACGGTACCCAGCCCATAGCAGAATGGTACCCAGCCCACAGTAGAATGTAAACCCCCTTCTTCTCGCTCTTCTGTACCTCACTCTTTGATCATTGCTGCCGCCAGCACAGAGACTTGTGGCCGATAAATTTAAAGCCCTGGAAACTGCTTCCTCCTGCCTTCCTAGCACACTGAGGTCTGTTCCAGTAGGAAGGCAGGGCCAATGGAGTGGCATTAATTGCTGGTGACTAGTGTGCACATCCGAGCGAGGAAGTGGCACCTTCCATCAGCGCTTGTCTCTTCACATCATCCTGGGAGTAATCTGACCCAACACACCATCACCATTTGACAGGAATGTCACTGCCTGGAGACCCAAAAATACTAAACAGGAAAGCTCCTGCAGAGTGACAGCCGGAACATCCGTGTCTGACAGTGGCGAGTGCTTGCTCACCCCATCTCTCAGCCCGAAGTGCCCCTCATCTGTGTCTGGGTCTGTCGAAAGTATAGGTGGAGGAACGCGTGCCCTCCTGGGTTCGCATCCTGCTGGAGCTCTTCTATGGCTGGATACTTACGCCAGCTCTTTGCCCTCTGCTTCCTCCTCTGGCACCTACCTTTTCATCCTTTTCCCAAAGGTCCTCTGAGTTCTTGGAGTTTTGCAGCTGTTCTTTTATTCGCTTTTATTCTCTCTTCCACTCCCAGAATTCACCTGCATATAGGACATACCCTTTGTCACTAAATTTATCTTTTTTTCCGAAACAAGATGAAAATAGAAAGAATACGTGTATGCATAATGTGGATTTCACTGGAGACTTTGGAACAACAGGCAGCTGTCAAGAGCCATCAACTCAAAATCTCATAGTGGAGTTTGTCCTAATACCAACAGGGGCCTCTTCTTGCCCCATACTGCCCCCTCACACTGCTTAACCTACCACTGCCTTGCAAAATTCTCTCACCCTTCTTTCTTTGCCCTGCAACTCCTCCTTCCAAAAAGAACCCTGGACCTCTGAATTCTTCATTTATGACTCAGAACACAGCAGGTTTCCCTACCTCAAGATAATCAGAAACAAAGGGCCTTAGAAGATAGTTGAGGTTAAACTAAAAAGTAAAAGGAAGAAACAGAATCCTGTTGTATTATTGTTAATATCAATGACTGTGTCGTCCTTGGAGATCACCGCTCTACCTCTTTGCACCCACAGCAGGTTGCCTGGGCTTTCAGGCGGTCCTCCCTGACCCCCGCTCTGTACTGCTATGTGTTGAATTAGTGCTTATGGCACTGCCCCCTCCAGTGGACCACTGACATCGCCCCTGGTGGTCTCTAACCTAACTTATTCCCCCTTCCAGGCTTAGCACAGAGCAGGTGTGCTGGAAGCCGTGTCCATTTAGGCTAATTAGGACAGATGTAAGACCCCAAGTTTTCCAAAGGGACAATGCCATAGCGGGATGAACTGATCACTTTACCCAAAGCACACGCAGCCCCAGAATCAGCTCTCACTGACCTTGGTGCTTCCTTTGGAAGAAGCCTTTGGATTCAGGTCCCATCTTTACTTCCAGTGAAAAGTGGCTGCTCACCTGCTGATGGCCCAGTGTCAGCTTTCCCCGCCCCGCTTACCCTTCTCTTCCCCACTGGGATTTTTGAAACCACCTCCTCCAGCGTGCACATAAAAGGCGAGTATGTGGCAAAGTTGAATCACCTGACGCTGTACAGTGTGTTGTCATTATTGTCACCGCAGTGTAATAAGACATGGTTTATTCATTTCTGAGAACTCCCAGCATTTCGTGCATCCTTCCCACCCCTGCCCGTCACTTAGGAGAATCTATCTTTTCTCACTCAACTTTTTCTTCCTTCCCCACCCTTTAGGAGAACTCTGTGTTTGCTTGGAGGTACCCAGACATACTGGGCAGAATCAGGAATCTGAGTAAAGAGCAAGAGAAGACTGGAGGGACTGGAGGGAAAGAAGATGCTTGCTGTCGAGTTCAGGTGCTCCTTTATTTTGAGCAATGGATGAAACTTCAGAGAGGTCATGTCATCTACATAATAGAGGTTGGTAGAGGAGGGGAGATAGCAAAAATATGGCAGCTGGATGCAGGTGAGGACTTGGAGGATGAAGGGTAAGGCCCTCTGTAGCTGTGACGTCCATCTAGTAGCCACTAGACACATTCAACTCTAGAATTTCGACTTCAATTAAGTAAAGTTAAATAAAAGTAAAATTTCATATCTTCAGTCATAGTCACGGTACAAGTCACAGTTCAAGCGCCCACCAGTCTCGAGTGGTGAGTGGCCACGGTATAGAACAGCATAGACGTAGAACACGTCCATCATCACAGTAAGTTCTTCTGAATAGTGTTGCTCTAGAGCTATTGTAGGGTGTGGAAAAAAAGAATAGAAGAAATTGTAAAGAATTATTATTGTGAATTATAACTTAGATATTTTTTATCCTAGATTTTCTTTATCCTATCTTATGCAAGTGAATGTTGGATTTTTCTTCCTTCTTTTTTTTTTTGGTCATGGAGATACTTTAGACAGCTAATCTTTGTTTTCTTTTGACTATAACTAGGTATAGAATTGGTTTCCATGAGTGCACGCCTCTATGAGTTCCATGGTTCTTCTTAGAAAAGCTTGCAAATATAGTTGTCAACTCGGGGTGTCATTACATAGGGGAGAGACTATGGGAGTTGGCTTCAGAAAATCTAGGTTCAAATCCTAACTTCTCCACCTACTACTTAAAGTCAAAGGACACTGGGTGATAAGAAAGGCTCACTTTCCCACTGGTTTCATCTTGTTATGTGGGAAGAGAACTGTCAGGCAGTGAACATTTCCTGAGCTCCCACTAAGTACATACTGTTCCACAGCTCGGTTCTGAGAGCAAATCAAATGTGAACACATGGGTCTTCTACAGGAACTCTTCGCATAGCAAAGAGATAGAATACAAAGCAAACAAATACCTCAGGGTATCTTCACCTAGATGTACAGACACAGGGCAATCTCAAAGAATCTGGAATCAGGTGGAACTTAGCGTGATTTGAGTAGGTCAGGCATCCTTTAGTCCTCGTCTGTCTCCTTGGGGCTATCTACCCACCTCTTAATTAGTCTTTTATGCCTGGAGGTGATTTTTATCTAGATCCATTAAGTCAAAACACTCACTGGTACTCCATCTCCCAGACTTTTCAGGCATTCATCGGCATAAGTGAAATGAAATCACTTTTGCAAAGAGCCCATCACCAGATGAGGGTTTGCACCTGAAGGTCTTCAGGTCTAAAAGGATGTTTAGATTGGTTTTTGTCAGATCAGGAATTTATCTGGCCTTCCTTTTGTTAGTCTTCTAAGAATCCTTCCCAGGGATCCATGCATTTGTAAAGTAGGATGGTTGTTTGATGGTTTTCGTTGGAGTTTAAGATCCGGAAGCCTGGTGAGAACTACCCCTAAATAAAACCATTGTTTAAGAGACCCTATGTCCTTCTCTTGCTTTGTCCAGATCATTGAACTGTGCTTCAGAAAGACTACAGAAAGACAGTGTTTTACCTAAATAGTGTAAAGACAATCAGGGACGCAAGTGCATTAGAATCACATATGCCCTAACCTCCTCCCTCAAGCCTATGTTTCACCAATTCACTGACACATTTTTTTCCTCCTGTTTTACGACTTGTGCAACTGAGCAAATGAAACCACATGCACTGAAGATGTTCTAACAAATCAAGCCCTAACAAAATATAACTTAAAAATCTTTTAGAGTCTTTGATAGAAGACCTGCTCATTCCCTCTCAAATATCCATTGACTTTCCTTGCTAACAGACCTGTCAAGATAGGCAGTGTGCTCAGCAAATAATTCCTACTTCCAGCCTCCCACGCAGCCAGAGTTGGTCTGTGACATCGTTCTTAACAATAACGACAGCAACCCTATTATGACATGTAGCATTTGCCCATTTCTGCGATGGGAATGCTTCCAACGTGGTTGATTTCAAGCCACCAATGGTTAAGAACTGGCAAGCAAAGTCCCTAAAGATTGAACAATCATCCCTTGCAGGCTAATAAAAGCCAGTTTTGGCAGACAACTAGTTCTAGCCAATTAGACATTGGCTGAGTTCCGCTGGAATCTCTGGGAATTTTTTGCTTTTTTCCAAAAGAAGATAATGCTGGAGTTACCATGGCTCTTTTTCCTGTCTTGAACATCAGTGTGATTCTGGAATTTCATCAGTAGTCTTGCAATCATAAGACAACAAAACGAAATGCCAACGTAGTAAAGTAGAAAGACGGAAAGAACCATAGAGCCATGACTGCGGCTGTGGAATCCCTACCTACAGTCTTCTTGTTTTGTGATATAAACAGATACCAGGTTTGTTAGCTGCAGGTGGAAGTACCTCATATGTGAAAGGAGGCTCTAAGCTGAGTGTGGAGGTGAGAAGCAGGGAAGAGATGGGTGGTGTTGAGGAAGTCACCATCAAAGCAGGAGGCTGAAGCTCATGTTACGTTAATGACCGAGGCACCATCCCCCCCTCCCCCATAGGATATTGTCCCCCCCTTTGGTGTTTGGAGGTTATGTATTCTTTTTTTTTTTTTTTTTTTTTTTTTTGCGGTACGCAGGCCTCTCACTGTTGTGGCCTCTCCCGTTGCAGAGCACAGGCTCTGGACGTGCATGTATTCTATTTTTATTATTCAAGAACTACCCTGGCAATTTTAACATACACACTTAATAAAGTCTAAAGTTAAAGTTAGTCTCCTCCTGAAAACTATAAGGAACTCAGAACATTTTAAATCTGACCAACTCTTTCCTTGTTTGTATAACATTGTTGTCAAACATTTTAGTTCTATCTAGTTTTTTAACCTTCAAATTATCCTCTTCTGCATTCTCTCTATTTTCTCCTCTGACCTTTGGAGAAACATATATTAAAATGTCTTTTATAGCTGGAAGTTTGCATCTTTTGATCACCTGCAGTCACTCCCCTAACCTCCTCCCATCCCCACCTCTGGTTCTCTGTTTCTAGGAGTTTTTGATTTTAGATTCCACATATTAGTGATGTAATACACTACTTGTCCTTCTCTGACTTATTTTTCTTAGCATAATGCCCTTGAGTTTCATCCATGTTGTTGCATATTGTAGGAGTTCCTTCTTTTTTATGGTTGAATATATATATATATATATTTTTTTTTTTTTTTTTTTCCATTCATCTCTTGATGGACACTTAGGTTGTTTCCAAGTCTTGGCTATTGTAGATAATGCTGCACTGAACGTGGAGGTGCAGATATCTTTTCAAGATCCTATTTTCATTTTCTTTGGATGTATGCCCAGAAGTGGGATTGCTGGATCACATGGTAGTTCTATTTTTAATTTTTTGAGGGGCTTCCATACTATTTTCTACAGCAGCTGTACCAATTCAAATTGCTACCAAAAATAAGTTCTGGGTTTGTAATGTACAGCATGGTGAGTAAAGTTAACAATTCTGTATTGTACGTTTGAAAGTTGCTAAGAGTTAGACCTTAAAAGTTTTTATCACAGGAAAAAAATTTTGTAACTACATGAAGTGATGGATGTTAAGCTTAATGTGGTAATCATTTTGCAATATATACATACGTGAAATTGTTATGTTGTACACTTTAAGCTTGCGCATTGTTATATGTCACTTATATCTCAGTAAAATTGGAAAAAATAATCAAATCGCAATCATTTAAAAAATGAAATAAAATGTATCTCTCACCTATATCTCTTCACATTTCCTTTGTACTTTGCATTTACTTATCTCTGTGCTTACATTCTGCATTATTTCTTGAGATATATCCTACAATTCAAAAAGACTCTGATTTTTTCCTAAATTTTTTTTACCACATCAGTTCTTTTTAATCTTTCTACTGAGGTATTTAAAAAAAAATACTACATATTCTGGGTTTCTTCAAGGTCTGGTGGTTCTCTTGCAAGTACACCTGATCATTTTTGTTCATTTCTTGTTCCTGTTTCTTTAATCATACCACATTTATATTATTTTATAGCCTGCATCTGGCAAGTCTATCTGTGGGATTGGGGTAAAAGTCAATTTTTCAAACTAGGGAGCAAAGTGCCCCTTGTTTGTGTGTTGGTCATGCTTAGAATCATGAGAACAGAATTGGAGATGAAGATGGCTATAAACGGATTGGAGCCAATGTCCCTAGGAGAGGCATGAATTCTGTGACATTCTTGCCAGCAGTACTAACCATGGCCTGAGTCCCCAGTGAGAGAAGGCTATCACCTACCAGAGCAGTACTTCCAGGTATCTACACTTCTGACCATTAGGCATTCTTGAAGTTATCCTTTTTTTCTAAGTAGAAACCAACGTTTCGAGTTTCTTCTTGTAGCCCATGGGTCTGATTTCTGGAGTTAACAGAACCAACTTAATCTTTATTTCTCCTACAACCTTTCAGATAGATGATTACAATGATATTCATCTTAAGTCAATCTCTTCAGATACACAGAAATAGTTGGTAGAAGGAAGGCACAGGGCATGCAGTATTTCCAAATCTCTAGCTCTCTTAGGATAATAAACTCCTTTATTTACCCCGAACCTAAGAGTTTACAAGGCATTTTCATAAGCAGCAGCTCCTTTATCTCGCATCTCTGGGAGAAGAGCATCACATCCCCATTATGCAGACGGCACCTATGAGGCTCTGAGAGTTTAGGTGACTTGCTCAGACTACAAGCTCTGAACAGTAGAGTGGAGTGAGAGTCAGTGCAGAGCTTCTGAGGCCAAATGCATGTTTTTCTCACTTGTTTTCTCTTAAGATCCTGCTCTCCTTCTGCCCATCCCTGTTCCTGAACAAACATTTTGATTTTATGATCTGTTGCCAGCTGCTGATTTATTTTGGAAGCAAGGATTGGCTGGAACTGAATGATACTGTATGACCATCCTAGGATTACAAACTGGAAAACTCATCAGGGGAGGGAACAGGGTCTTTATGAAAAAAGACGCAGAGAATGCCACTCCTTCGGAAGAGGAAATGCAAATGGGTTTAGGGTAGACAGCCAGCCAGCTTCATTCCTGGGTTCACAGTGGCTTTGCTGATTATGGGAGATAAGTCAGGGCACCCCATTCTGGGGAATGTGAGGGACATGATTTCTCAAAGGCTCTTTGTCTCAGTCAGAGCCCAGGTGAAAGGCAGTGAATCTGCCTCATAGCACTCACGTTTGCTCCAGCTTCTGGGCGCTGCTGGCTGGTACATGGTTTTGAGGCATCATTCCTTGATCCAGACAGATTTGATGTGGGTTTTGTGGCTTATCTTCAGAGACGCGTCACAGGGACTGGCATTCTAAAAGCATATAAACGCATGGGCATGGAGCTTACGCCATCCAGGTTCCAACTGAATCATTAACTTAATTTATTCTTCCAACAAATATTTACTCAGGGCTTACTCTACATCGGGGACTGTGCTAGGTGTGAGGGCACAGTGCGGAGCTGAATCAGACAGGTGAGGCTGCTGCTTTCAGGTAAGGCCTTGAGTTTGCCCCATAATAATAGCAGTGATGACTCTGTACCAGGGACCAGTGTCAAGTTCTTTCATGTAATTAGCCCTCACAATGACACTATGAGGAAGGAAGATGTCACCTGATAAGACAAACTTAGAAATGTTAAACAGTTTGTCCCCAATCCAGGAATTAGTAAACAGCAGAGCCAGGATTCAAACCTACATCTGTTGATATCAAAGACAGTATTCTTAACAAATCTCAGTGCCTTAGTTTTATGACCTATGAAAAAGAACTAAATAACCCTGACTTTTTAATTGACTCATTGTTAGTATCAAATAAAAACAGGTTTAATTTTTAGCTAGGCGCCGGGCCACCTGGAGTTGACAATATTTTTCCAGTCCCCCTGGGACCTAAGTGCAGTCACATGACTAAGTTCTACATAAAGAGAAGCGGTATATGTAATTTACGATCACACTCTTAAAGGGAAGAGGTATATTTTGCCTTTCCTCATATCCCTTTTACCTGATGACTGGAAAGCAGAGGAGAGGTGAGCTATTTTGTACCATGAGGCTGAGGGCAACACCTGAGGGGTGGTGAAGCCACAAGACGCAAAGAGTCTAAGCCTCTGTCACCATAGGGAGCTACAGCAGCCTTGGACTTGCTACTTGGCAGACTATTGTGGGAGGGAAATTAACTTTATCTTGTTTAACCTTTATTATTTTAGATTTCTGATACATACAACTGAACCTATATCTTTACCAGAATATCATCTATTAAAATAGAATTACAGCAGAAAGGACTTGTGATTAGGGATCAGGAATCCCGAGGTTCTTAGCTTTCTCAGTAACTTACTGTGTGACTTTAGGCAAGTCACTCTCCCTCTCTGAACTTTAGGTCTTTCCTTGTAAAGGTAAAAGGAGTATAATGAGACATAAGAATGTCCATTCCAGCTTGTGTCTGTGAATCAGATAGTTTTACTTATAATAGAGAGTTATTTATTCTATAACTATTTATAAAGTATCAACAATTTCAGGCACTGGGCTATGCACCAGAGCTACAAAGATGACCCAAAACAGCCTTGTTTTGGTTCACAAGATGTTTGTAGTCTAGAGAAGACAGTCATGCAAGTCAGCAGTTATCAACCAATGATATTTGCAATTTGACAAACATGACCGAAGGTGTAATAGGGGCATAAAGAAAAGAGCTCCCAGATCTGTTTGGGAAATTTGGGAGGAATCTACAAAAAATGGTGACAGCCAAACTAAAACTTGAGGAATGATCAGAAATCTGCCCTATAGATTGAGTGGGGGAGCAGGTTAGAAAAAAGGGCATTGCAGGTGAAAAGAATAATGTCATCAAAGGCATGGAGGAATGAATTAACACGGTGGGTCTGAGGAGGAGAAGATGATTCCAGATGGCCACAGTGCTGTCTTCGTGGAGAAGCTGGTAGGATGGGAGGCCACACAGGGGAGCAGGGAACAAGGGAGGAAGAAACACTGCTTGATGATCCTATTACCCTGGATGTGACGAGGCGCTGATGAAGAGGTTTACTAAGGAAGTGGCATGATCATATTTGCACAAAGGAGAAGTGATTGTGGCCAAAGCGCTTGTGGTACAATAAGTTAATGGGAATAAAAACAGAGTAGGGGCACAAGTTAGAAACTATCCCAGTAGCTTAAGGCACGATGCTTTGTGCCTGACTAGTTCTATGACAAGAAGATGGATTCAAGAATATTCATCTATTTGCAAGACTGTTTTCAATATAGATGAGGGGATAAGGAGAAGATGGTGTTAAATGTAGGTTTTTGGCCGGGAGGGACCAGAGAGATGATTACCTGAGATAGACAATGTAGGAAGGTGAGCAGGCTTCTATGTTTACGAGGAAAGAGATGAATTGGGAATGGATGTATTGAGGGAAGTGTCTGTGGGGCATCTAGGTGGGCTTGTCTAGTGACAACAGGCACAATAACCAACAGTTACTAGGAGACAGGCACTGTTCCAAGAATTTTTTGTGTACAGTGAGGCTTTTAACCATCACAACAACCACACATAGGTAGGACTACACTCCCCATTTACAGAGGAGAAAATAGAGGCACAGAGAGTTTAAGCAACCAACCCAGAGTCACATATTTAGTAAATGGAAGAGCTGGGACTTGAACCCTGGCAGAGGGGCTCCAGAACAGTGCTCCTCACACTGGATCATACAAGCACGAGCTATAACGTGATGGTGCTCCAAAGTAGAGCCAAAATTCTGAAGTAGGAATCTGGGCTGGGAGGAATCAGCACCCTCATTGCATGACGGACTATTAAGCAGAATGAGATAATTCCAGGAAGGAAATTAGAAGAGAGCCGAGTATGTGCCTCTGGAAAATATCAATATTTAAAAGTTGGGCCAAAGATCTCCAAAAAGATAACAAAAATGCAGGGATTAATATGGGTGATACCACACAAAAGAAGCAATTAGTTGTATGAAATACTACTGAGCACCTACCAAGCAGCAGGTATGGTGCTGTAAGTTTCACCGTTGTTCTTGCAGGTGTTTACTGGGGAAGAAGAGACATAAAAATGCTCAATATAATGTTGTGATACAGGAAATGTGTCCAGGGTAGTGCAGAAGCCCAGAGGAGAGAGCCCCTAATGACTCTGGTAAGTTCTAGGAGGATTTCACAGATGTAGGAGAACTTGAGCAGAGATTTAAAGGAAGAGCAGGAGTTACTTGATTGACAAGAAAATAAAAGGGTGTTCTAGTCAGAAGGAAAATGCTGTGTTCTGGATAAATTAGGAGTCATGTTTGTTAGCAGCAGCTAACCTGACAAAAATGGCTTACTGCAACAAGAAGCAGGCAGGAACAGGCAATGTCGTGTTGGCGTAGTGGCTCCACAATGCCCTAAGGCTCTAGGCTCTTTTCATCATTTCCCTCTGCCATCCTTCCTTAGCATTCTGTCCCAATGTTTATCACCTCATGGTCCCAAGGTAGCTGCTGGACTTCCAGACTCCTATGTTTACATTACCGTCAAAATGATAAGAAAGGGTCACAAGGCTGAAGGTGAGGGCTGAGGCTGTATTCTTTAAACTGTTTTCTCAAACACTTCACGTGGCCAGTACAGGTCCACATGGCCACACCTGGCTGCAGGAAAATATGAAGAGGTGAGTACTAGTAGCTGGGCACTTTGTTGTTCTCTCTTAGTGAGAAGAAAGGGAGAATGCATGATGGGTAGGTAATAGGTGTCTACCATGTTGCTGTAGAAAAATTGTGGGTCTGGAAGACAGGGGATCATGTCTCTAGCAGTAGCTATGACTTCAGCCAAATCAGGGAAAGGCTCTGTGTCTCAATTTTGCCTTGTGTAAAAAATAGGCAGTGAGTGATATGAACCCCAATGAACCCCACCATGTCATGCCATTATTAGCATTAGGCCCAAAGGCACATCACAAAGTGCTTGGGACTAAAAGTAAAAAGCTCCCCCCTATGTAAAAAGAAGCACAGCAGTATCCTTTTAATCATTTTGATAAGGAGACTCAGGAAATGGACCATCATTCATTCAGGAAAATGTCCTCCCAGGTACTAGGGGACATACGTGATGTGTCTTTAACTCTGCAGTGACATTTTTTAGCATGTGCATCTAATGCCTTAGACTTTATTCCAGTTATAGCAGATAGGTTTTTTTTTTATTTAAAATTTTTTTTTATTTTTAGCATTTAGATAAAGTGTGTATTGTTGGAACATATTGAAACCAGATTAATCTAAGGAATAACAATGCTGGAAGCACGAGGCTGCTGTGCTGGGAACTTGTCGTGCTGGGTGGTTAAGTAAAGCAGCCATAGCGAGAAAGCTGATAATGCTGGTATCTGATGTGGAGGAGGTAGTCCATGGGGCCGCCCCCTCCAACAATGCCATCTTCCTTCTTTATTTCCTGAACAACCCCGCCGGTGGCAGGGAAGGGGGCAAGCTGGCATTCTGGCTGCCTGCCTGCTGAGTAAAGCCAGGATGATTAATTTCCATTTGCAGAAGGCTGAATTATCTCTGCTCCCCACATGTTCACATGCGTTGTCCAATAATTTCTTTTGTCCTCCAACTTTATTTCAACATGAGTCTAAATGGGACTCTGGGCCAGCAAGTCAGGATCTCTAAAGGGCTGTGTCTTTTGGGAATTAGTATGTTTGCCTGAAGATGATACTCAATGAATATTTATTATTAATAGTAGTAACAGCTAATGGTTATTGAATACTTACTAGGTATTGGACTTCAAGTGCATGATTTTACAGATGATGAAACTGAAGCATGGGGAGGGTAAGGAACCTACCTAATGCCTTACAGCTAATAAACAGTACAGTTGGAATTCAAACCCAGCTTTCTGGTTCCTGTGTCCTTAACCACTACGATGTACAGTGACCAGATATGGCGCCCGCTATGCGCCAGACACTGTGTCAGGTATGGGAATGCTGTTACTGACCTTGAGGAAACAGGCTTGTAAACACGTGTTATAAATGTGCATTGAAATCTGGATGGGAAGGTGACACAAAGGGAAGAGGAAGGATCACGAGGAAGTGATGCTTGAGCTGTGTATTACTGGCCATCGAGTCAAGAGTCCTGACTGTCATTCCTTCCATATTCTTAGTGGCTCTGTGACATAGGGCAAAGTGACTTACCTCTCTGAGCTTCAGTTTTCCCATCTGTAAAATACCAGCTAGGTGGCAGTGAGCCTGTGTAACCTTGCAATTGCCACAGTTGGGTAAAGTTGGAAGGGTTTACTGCTGTGGACTTCTCTTATGCTATAGGGCGGGGTACTGGGACAAGGAATATTTACTTTCTCATTCCTCTTCCTTAGCTTTCACGCTCTCCCCTTGCTCCTTTATCTATTAGTGCATTTCATTCTGATGAGCAGCCTAGGACCAGAAGCCTTTCCTTGTACCTCAGATGGAAGCCTGGTGTGCCGCCCTCAGAACAGAGGATGTTGTAACTGTCCATGCACGGATGTGAGTCCCCCACATTGACAGGTTGGCTCACAAGGACCAGTGGACAGCCTGGCCAACCTCCCAGGACGTCCATCCCAACTCAGCTTTGTTATTCTTTCATCTTTACAGAACATATGTTTAATAGGAAACATTTGGGGATTCATGAATTGATTCATTCAATCAGTAAATATTTACTGAGTTCTTGCAGGCTCGCCCCGCATTCCATACCCCTCCCTCACCCCAGCCTGAGTGAGCCAGAACCCCCGAACCAGCCACTCCTTTAACCCCGTCCTGTCTGGGCAAAGAACAGATGCCCTCAGGCAACCTACACGCAGAGGCAGGGCCAAATCCAAACCTCAACCCCAGGAGCTGTGCAAACAAAGAAGAGAAAGGGAACTCTCTTCCAGAAGCCTCAGGAGCAGAGGATTAAATCTCCACAATCAACTTGATGTACCTGCATCTGTGCAATACATGAATAGACAACGAACCATCCCAAATTGAGGAGGTGAGCTTTGGGAGCAACTGTAGACTTGGGGTTTGCTTTCTGCATCTAATTTGTTTCTGGTTTTATGTTTATCTCAGTTTAGTATCTAGAGTTTATTGTCATTGGTAGATTTGTTTATTGGTTTGGCTGCTCTCTTCCTCCTTTATATAGATATATTTTTTTCCTTTTTCTTTTTTTTGAGTGTTTATGTGTTTGCTTCTTTGTGTGATTTTGTCTGTATAGCTTTGCTTTTACCATTTGTCCTAGCATTCTCTCTGTCCATTTTTTTTTTTACATAAAGTTTTTAGCACTTGTTATCATGGGTGGATTTGTTTATTGGCTTGGTTGCTGTCTTCTTTCTTTTTCTCTATTTATTACTTTAAAATTTTTTTATTTTAAATAATTTTTTTAAATTTTTTTATTTTAATAACTTTATTTTATTTTATTTTTTCTTTCTTCCTATCTTTTTTCTCCCTTTTCTTCTGAGCTGTGTGGCTGACAGGGTTGTGGTGCTCTGGCCAGGTGTCAGGCCTGTGTCTCTGAAGTGGGAGAGCCGAGTTCAGGACATTGGTCCACCAGAGACCTCCTGGCTCCACGTAATATCAAACAGCAAAAGCTCTCTCAGAGATCTCCATCTGAACGCTAAGACCCAGCTCCACTCAACAACCAGCAAGCTACAGTGCTGGACACCCCATGCCAAACAACTAAAAAGACTGGAACACAACCCCACCCATTAGCAGAGAGGCTGCCTAAAATCATAATAAGCTCACAGACACCCCAAAACACACCACCAGACGCGGTCCTGTGCACCAGAAAGACAATATCCAGCCTCATCCACCAGAACACAGGCACTAGAACCCTCCACCAGGAAGCCTACACAACCCATTGAACCAACCTTAGCCACTGGGGGCAGACACCAAAAACAATGGGAATTACGAACCTGCAGTCTGTGAAAAGGAGACCCCAAACACAGTAAGTTAAGCAAAATGAGAACACAGAGAAACACACAGCAGATGAAGGAGCAAGGTAAAAAGCTACCAGACCAAACAAATGAAGAGGAAAGAGGCAGTCTACCTGAAAAAGAATTCAGAGCAATGATAGTAAAGATGATCCAAAATCTGGGAATGAATGGAGAAAATACAAGAAACGTTTAAAAAGGACCGAGAAGAACTAAAGAGCAAACAAACAACGATGAACAACACAATAAATGAAATTTAAAATTCTCTAGAAGGAATAAATACCAGAATAACAGCGGCAGAAGAACGGAAAAGTGACTTGGAAGATAAAATACTGGAAATAACTACTGCAGAACAGAATAAAGAAAAAAGAATGAAAAGAATTTAGGACAGTCTGAGAGACCTCTGGGACAACATTAAACGCACCAACATTTGAATTAGAGGGGTCCCTGAAGAATAAGAGAAAAAGTAAGGGGCTGAGAAAATATTTGAAGAGATTATAGTTGAAAACTTCCCTAATATAGGAAAGGAAAGAGTCAATCAAGTCCAGGAAGTGCATAGAGTCCCATACAGGAAAAACCCAAGGAGAAGCACGTCAAGACACATATATATCAAACTATCAAAAATTAAATACAAAGAAAAAACATTAAAAGCAACAAGGGAAAAACAACAAATAACATACAAGGGAATCCCCATAAGGTTAACAGCTGATCTTTCAGCAGAAACTCTGCAAGCCAGAAGGGAGTGGCAGGACATATTTAAAGTGATGAAAGAGAAAAACCTACAACCAAGATTACTCTACCCAGCAAGGATCTCACTCAGATTTGACAGAGAAATTAAAAATTTACAGACAAGAAAAGCTAAGAGAATTCAGCACCACCAAACCAGCTTTACAACAAATGCTAAAGGAACTTCTCTAGGAGGAAACACAAGAGAAGGAAAAGATCTACTATGACAAACCCCCCCAAAAAAGAAAATGATAACAGGAACATACATATCGATAATTACCTTAAATGTAAATGGATTAAAGGCTCAAACCAAAAGACACAGATTGGCTGAATGGATACAAAAACAAGACCCATACATATGCTGTCTACAAGAGACCCACTTCAGACCTAGGGACACATACAGACTGAAAGTGAGGGGATGGAAAAAGGTATTCCATGCAAATGGAAATCAAAAGAAACCTGGAGTAGCAATTCTCATATCAGACAAAATAGACTTTAAAATAAAGACTATTACAAGGACAAAGAAGGACACTACATAATGATCAAGGGATCAATCCAAGAAGAAGGTATAATAATTGTAAATATTTATGCACCCAACATAGGAGCACCTCAATACATAAGGCATATGCTAACAGCCATAAAAGGGGAAATCCACAGTAACACAATCAGAGTAGGATACTTTAACACCCCACTTTCACCAATGGACAGATCATCCAAAAATGAAAATAAATAAGGAAACACAAGCTTTAAAAGATACATTAAACAAGATGGACTTAATTGATATTTATAGGACATTCCATCCAAAAACAACAGAATGCACTTTCTTCTCAAGTGCTCATGGAACATGCCCCAGGATAGATCATATATTGGGTCACAAATCAAGCCTTGGTAAATTTAAGAAAATTGAAATCGTATCAAGTATCTTTCTGACCACAACACTATGAGACTAGATACCAATTACAGGGAAAAAAAATCTGTAAAAAATACAAACACATGGAGGCTAAACAATACAGTACTTAATAACCAAGAGATCACTGAAGAAATCAAAGAGGAAATCAAAAAATATCTAGAAACAAATGACAATGAAAACACAATGACCCAAAACCTATGGGATGCAGCAAAAGCAGTTCTAAGAGGGAAGTATATAGCAATACAATCCTACCTCAGGAAACAAGAAACAGCTCAAATAAACAACCTAACCTTACAACTAAAGCAATTAGAGAAAGAAGAACAAAACAAACCCAGTTAACAGATGGAAAGAAATCATAAACATCAGATAAGAAATAAATGAAAAAGAAATGAAGGAAACAATAGCAAAGATCATTAAAATTAAAATCTGGTTCTTTGAGAAACAAAATTGATAAACAATTAGCCAGAGTCATCAAGAAAAACAGGGAGAAGACTCAAATCAATAGAATTAGAAATGAAAAAGGAGAAATAACAACTGACACTGCAGAAATACAAAGGATCATGAGAGATTACTACAAGCAACTATATGCCAATAAAATGGACAACATGGAAAAAATGGGCAAATTCGTAGAAAGCACAACCTTCTGAGACTGACCCAGGAAGAAATAGAAAATATACACAGACCAATCACAAGCACTGAAATTGAGACTGTGATTAAAAATCTTCCAACAAACAAAAGCCCAGGACCAGATGGCTTCACAGGCGAATTATATCAAACATTTAGAGAAGAGCTAACACCTATCCTTCTCAAACTCTTCCAAAATATTGCAGAGGGAGGAACACTCTCAAACTCATTCTACGTGGCCACCATCACCCTGATACCAAAACCAGACAAACATGTCACAAAGGTAGAAAACTACAGGCGAATATGACTGATGAACATAGATGTAAAAATCCTCACCAAATTTGGATGCTAGCAAACAGAATCCAACAGCACATTAAAAGGATCATACACCATGATCAAATGGGGTTTATCCCAGGAATGCAAGGATTCTCAAATATACACAAATCAATCAATGTGATACACCATATTAACAAATTGAAGGAGAAAAACCATATGATCATCTCAATAGATGTAGAAAAAGCTTTTGACAAAATTCAACACCCATTTATGATAAAAATCCTCCAGAAAGTAGGCATAGAGGGAACTTACCTCAACATAATAAAGGCCATAAATGACAAACCCTCAGCCAACGTCATTCTTAATGGTGAAAAACTGAAACCATTTCCTCTAATATCAGGAACAAGGCAAGGTTGTCCACTCTCACCACTATTATTCAAAATGGTTTTGGAAGTTTTAGCCACAGCCATCAGAGAAGAAAAAGAAATAAAAGGAATCCAAATCGGAAAAGAAGAAGTAAAGCTGTCACTGTTTGCAGAAGACATGATACTATACATAGAGAATGCTACCATCTTTATGCTATACATAAAGACGCTACCAGAAAACTACTAGAGCTAAGCAATGAATTTGGTAAAGTAGCAGGATACAAAATTAATGCACAGAAATCTGTTGCATTCCTACACACTAATGAAAAATCTGAAAGAGAAATTATGGAAACACTCCCATTTAGCATTGTAACAAAAAGAATAAAATACCAAGGAATAAACCTACCTAAGGAGACAAAAGACCTGTATGCAGAAAACTATAAGACATTGATTAAAGAAATTAAAGATGATACAAACAGATGGAGAGATATACCACATTCCTGGATGGGAAGAATCAACATTGTGAAAATGACTATACTACCCAAAGCAATCTACAGATTCAATGCAATCCCTATCAAACTACCAACGGCATTTTTCACAGAACTAGAACAAAAAATTTCACAATTTGTATGGAAACACAAAAGACCCCGAATAGCCAAAGCAATCTTGAGAACGAAAAACGGAGCTGGAGGAATCAGGTTCCCTGACTTCAGACTATACCACAAAGCTACAGTAATCAAGACAGTATGGTACTGGCACAAAAACAGAAATATAGATCAATGGAACAGGATAGAAAGCCCATAGATAAACCCATGCACATATGGTCACCTTATCTTTGATAAAGGAGGCAAGAGTATACAATGGAGAAAAGACATTCTCTTCAATAAGTGGTGCTGGGAAAAATGGACAGCTACATGTAAAAGAATGAAATTAGAACACTCCCTAACACCATACACAAAAATAAACTCAAAATGGAGAGTCTCAAAAAAAAGACCTAAATGTAAGCTCATACACTATAAAACTCTTAGAGGAAAACATAGGCACAACACTCTATGACATAAATCACAGCAAGGTCCTTTTTGACCCACCTCCTAGAGGAATGGAAATAAAAACAAAAGTAAACAAATGGGACCTAATGAAACTTACACGTTTTTGCACAGCAAAGGAAACCATAAACAAGATAAAAAGACAACCCTCAGAGTGGGAGAAAATATTTGCAAAGGAAACAACTGACAAAGGATTAATCTCCAAAATATACAAGCAGCTCATGCAGCTCAATATCAGAAAAACAAAAAACCCAATCCAAAAATGGGCAGAAGACCTAAATAGACATTTCTCCAAAGAAGATATACAGATTGCCAACAAACACATGAAAGGATGCTCAGTATCACTAATCATTAGAGAAATGCAAATAAAAACTACAATGAGGGATCACCTCACACCAGTCAGAATGGCCATCATGAAAAAATCTACAAACAATAAATGCTGGAGAGGGTGTGGAGAAAAGGGAACCCTCTTGCACTGTTGGTTGCAATATAAATTGATACAGCCACTATGCAGAACAGTATACAGGTTCCTCAAAAAGTAAAAATAGGACTACCATATGACCCAGCAATCCCACTACTGGGCATATACCCTGAGAAAACCATAATTCAAAAAGAGTCATGTACCACAGTGTTCATTGCAGCTCTGTTTACAATAGCCAGGAGATGGAAGCAACCTAAGTGTCCATTGACAGATGAATGGATAAAGAAGATGTGGCACATATACACAATGGAATATTACTCAGCCATAAAAAGAAACGAAATTGAGTTATTTGTAGTGAGGTGGATGGACCTAGAGTCTGTCATATAGAATGAAGTAAGTCAGAAAGAGAAAAACAAATACCGTATGCTAACACTTATTTATAGAATCTAAAAAAAAAAAAAAATTGTTCTGAAGAATCTAGGTCCAGGACAGGAATAAAAATGCAGACGTGGAGAATGGACTTGAGGACATGGGGAGGGGGAAGGGTAAGCTGGGACGAAGTGAGAGAGTGGCATGGACATATATACACTACCAAAGTTAAAATAGATAGCTAGTGGGAAGTAGCCGCATAGCACAGGTTGATCAGCTCGGTGCTTTGTGACCACCTAGAGGGGTGGGAGGGAGGGAGACGCAAGAGGGAAGAGATATGGGAACATATGTGTATGTATAACTGATTCACTTTGTTATAAAGCAGAAACTAACACACCACTGTAAAGCAATTATACTCCAATAGAGATTTAAAAAAAAAAAGACTTGTATCCAAGTTATATACAGAACTTCTATAACTCAGTAATAACAACAACAACAAAACAACTAAAAACATGGGTAAAAGTCTCTAACAGAAACTTCATAAAAAAGTATGTGAATATCTAATAAGCACACATAAAGGGAAATGCAAGTTAAAAGCACAATAAGAAGCCACTACCGAACAATGAGAATGGCTAAAAATTTTAAAGTAATAATAGAAAGAGAGAAAGGAAGGAGGAAAAAAATATCTGACAGAACCAAGTGTTGACCTGTATGTGGAGCAAACACAACTTTTATTAATTTTGATATAAATTGATAGAAACACTTTGAAGAAAGGTCTGGCATTTTCTCATAAAACTGACCATACACTTACCCCATGATCAACAATTCCAGTCCTAGATTTATCTAATAGAAAGGAAAATGTATGTTCATAAAACACTTCTAAAAATGTTCATTACAAATTTATTCTTAATAGTTCAAAACTAGAGCCTGCCTACACATGTATCAATAAGGGAATGGATAAACACATTTTAGTATATTGAAACAACAGAATAGTATTCAGCAATTAAAAGGAGTAAACATAAATATAACAACGTGGTGTAGCTCAAAGGCATTATACTAAGTAAGAGCAACCTCCCAAATGGTGTGATTCCATTTATATAAAGTACATATGGTGTGATTCCATTTATATAAAGTTCTGCAACAGACAAAACTAACCTGTGGTGGAAAAAAATCAGAACAGAAGTTGCATTGGCAGAGGGAATGTGGAGTGTCGCCTGAGAAAAGGCATTCAGGAACTCTGGAGTGATGATTCTATTCTATGTTTTATAGGGATTTGCATAACACAGGGATTGCATACATGTATTTGTCAAAAGTCTAAGAGAATGTACACTTAATATTTGTGTGTTTATTACATGTCAGTGTTACCTTAAAAGAAAATATGTAAACAAATATTGCATTCAAGTTAGTAATATATTCTGGAATATTTAGGGGAATTGACTGATGTCTACAATTTACTTTTAAATGCATCAAAAATAAGATAGATTGAGGGATGAATAGAGGAAAAGACAGACAGACATGTAATAAAGCAAGTAAAGTAAAATATTAATGGTGGCATCTAGGTGGCAGGTATATAGGAACTCACCATAAATTCTTTTAACTTTTCTGTATGTTTGAAATTCTTAATATTGGAAACAATTATGCTGAACCAAAGAAGCCAGACACAAAGGAGTACATATTGTATGATTCCATTTACGTGAAGTTCTAGAATAGGCAAAACTAATCTCTAGGGATAAGAACCAGCTCAGTGCTTAGCTGAAAAGCAAGGGGAGTCGACCAGGAGAGAACATTTTGGGATGATGGGAAGTCTCTAAATCTTGATTGGGGTACTGTTATGTGGGTGCCTACATTTGTCAAAATATTTCATACTGCTCACTTAAAATGGGTGCATTCTTTAATTGTATCTAAATTCTAGCTCAATAAATTTGATTTAAAATTTTTCTCTACTATTCTATAATCAAGTGTCCATCCCAAGCTTCATCTTGGTGGGGGAGGGGTTGGATGGGCATATCTAATGCCTCCTAGACTGTCTTTAGCCTACAGAGGCTCAAACCTTCCCCTGCTCTTATTGGTAACATCCTCAGCTGGCTTATCCCTGGTGCTGACAAAGGGTCCATACTTGGTAACAGAGCATCTCAGAGCAAGTCTAGGCTGGCCCCTCTCCTTTGCTCCATGGGGAAGGGCGCTGGCAGTGATGGAAGCCAGCTTAGGTGAGTTGTGTCTGAGGTGCAGGGGGGCACTGCATGTGTCATCACCTGGTGTGGGGAAATGGGAGCTGACAAGATGCTTTGAGGCAGGGTGGGGACACAGAGGCAGAAGCTGGGCCATCCTTTCTGGATACTGCCATGGGCTTGGGAATAAAGTCCTTCAATCCACCTGTGTGAGCACATGCTATGAAAGAAGTCATGGGGTGGCTCCAAGTCAGGGTAGCACGTTGAGTCCATGGAAGTCCCTAGAGCTCTTCTTTCCTCTTGGTCCTCTTCCCAGGCTCAGGTGGGTTTTATTTTACGACCAAAACACACAAAGTGGGGGCTTCCCTGGTGGCGCAGTGGTTGAGAGTCTGCCTGCTAATGCAGGGGACACGGGTTCGAGCCCTGGTCTGGGAGGATCCCACATGCCGCAGAGCAACTAGGCCCGTGAGCCACAACTACTGAGCCTGTGCGTCTGGAGCCTGTGCTCCGCAACAAGAGAGGCCGCGATAGTGAGAGGCCCGCGCACCACGATGAAGAGTGGCCCCCGCTTGCCACAACTAGAGAAAGCCCTCGCACAGAAACAAAGACCCAATCCAGCAAAAATAAAATAAATTAATTAATAAACGCCTACCCCCAACATCTTAAAAAAAACACAAAGTGTCAGATACCTTTCTGAGGACAGCTTCTGGATACTCGGTCTGAGATAAGGGAGATAAGGGAGACTGCCTGTAGTGATCTGACGATGCCAGTCTGTTTTCTTCCCATCTGATTTTTAACTCAGAGCATCTCTACTCTTTAGCTCATAGACTTCCGAGAGTTTATGTTCCTTTTTGGCACCTTATGAAGCGAGGGTGGGGTGAAACAAATTCATTCTCTAGCAGAACTCTGACACATCTCTTTAAATGCTTATGTTTCCTAGGAGACTGGCAGCTTTTTGAGGGTGGGGGTAGCATTCTGTTAATCTCTCTGCCTGAATAGCCTAGCATAAGCCATGGCACTGTTTCCAAACGGACATTTATTTTCTGAGCATCGCCTACATATATTAGATATCATTAGGGGACAAAATAAAGAGAAGACATATTGTTTTTCCTTAAGGAATGTGTTCTCCTGTCATGAAGATAAAATATTTCCACATAAAACTATTAGGAAAAAAACACAAGCGAGTACAAACTTGGCTCTTGGCTTCTGTTTAGTCAGTCTCCCGTTCCTCCTATGGGAAGGCAGAAATCAGGAGTGGTGTGTGCCGAGTGCAGTTATTATGAACACTGTCATGGAAGGACTATATTGATTGGTGGATTGGTGTAGTTTAGATAGACAGGGAGGAAAAGGGGAATGACTTCTCAGCAGAGGACTGGTGAAATCTGGAGATGTGCATTATTATTATTACCATTGTTTATCCATTTGAGACTTTCCGTCTTTTTTTTCTTTTCTTTTAAAGATTTTAAAAAATTAATTGATTTATTTATTTTTGGCTGTGTTGTATCTTCATTGCTGCACGCGGGCTTTCTCTAGTTGCAGCTACTCTTCATTGTGGTGCGCGGGCTTCTCACTGCAGTGGCTTCTCCGGTTGCAGAGCACGGGCTCTAGGTGCGTGAGCTTCAGTAGTTGCAGCATGCGGGCTTGGTAGTTGTGGCTCATGGGCTCTAGAGCACAGGCTCTGTAGTTGTGGCGCACGGGCTTAGTTGCTCCACGGCATGTGGGATCTTCCCGCACCAGGGATCAAACCAGTGTCCCCTGCATTGGCAGGCGGACTCCCAACCACTGCACCATCAGGGAAGCCCTGAGACTTTCCATCTTAAATGCCTTCAGATTTCTTATCGCCCAAAGATGTGGGCTCCTTTTTCCTCTACTCTAAGTTGTAGGATAGCAAAATCTCATTGGCAATCCAAAGAGAGCGGTCTGAATGCCTGCTCCATGAGGATGCTGCTTGGCACTAGAGTCAAAATTTTTTGCACGGGGGTGAAAACAATGATTTATATGCATGTATTATTTCTCCCACTGGAGTGCAGGCTCCTTGAGAATTGGTGTTATGATTCACCTCTAAGACCAACACCTTAGCACCAGGCCCAGAGCCATATATAGGTCAAATACTCGTTGTCTATTTGCTTTAGCAAACACAAGTTATCAGAACTTAGTGATCAGTTTTTTTTTCCTTACAGCTAAGCCCCCTGAGAGCTGGTTTTAAAGAAGAAGGAAGAAGGAAAGAAAAGCTCAGCACTGAGTTACCATTTGCTGAGGATTTACCATGGGCCAGACACTGCTCTGGATGACAAGCGTGAAAGATCCCATCTAATCCTCACAAAAACCCCATGAGGTGGGTATAATCTTTATATCATAGTGAATAAATATGGGCTCAGGTTAAGTGACTTTCCCAAGGTCACAGAGCTGGATAAGGGGATTTGCACCCATCAGATGGACTTTAAAACCCCTGCCCTAGGGACTTCCCTGGTGGCGCAGTGGTTAAGACTCCGTGCTCCCAATGCAGGGGGTCTGGGTTCGATCCCTGGTCCGGGAACTAGATCCCACATGCCTGCCACAACTAAGGAGCCCACCTGCCACAACTAAGACCTGATGAGACCAAGTAGATAAATAAAATATTAAACAAACAAACCCCTGTCCTTTCCACGATGTCAGATTATCTCCAGGTCAGATGTTCCCTTCTCTCCCTTCTCCATTGTCTCCATTTTAAAACCGGGCACTCATCTCTGCTCCCAAGCAACTGGCACACCTCTCTAGGATAGCTCTTATCACACGAGATTATTCATAATTATTCATCTGCTCACCTATGACCTGCTGAGAAGTGCCTTATTCTTCCCTTTATTCCCCATTCTCAGCTCTGTGTCAGGTCTACATCACACCCACTCCATAAATACTTTTAGAAATTAATTAAATCCTCCATTTCTAATTATCAAATACGTTATCTTTCGTGGAGTGGAATAGAGGGTTACACCTTACAAGAACTGTGACAGAGAAGAAAATCCTCCCATTAGTCCATTCTTTTCTGTAAGGACAAATCTTTTTGGTCCGCCACAGGTACGTGGTTCTCTTCAGGCACACCTGCCGTAAGACAAGGGCAGGAGAATTATCCCCATGCCCCCCCTGGTTGGAGGGCCTGGAAATCTCCGGGTCTTGATGCTCTTGAAAGGACTGACCTGCCATGGGATGCTTAGTGAGTCCAGCTAAGCAGGGCTAAATCAGAGACTCTCTTCTTTCTAGAAGTCTGAAGCTGCTTCACCCTCTCTTCTTACTGCATTTTCTAGACCTTGTGGCCACAGTATGTACTCTCCAAAAGCAAACAAACAACAACAAAAAGAAATAGTACCCTCCGTCTTTCTGTATGGCTCTTGCTATATACCTGTGCTTTCCCTTCCTTCAACATCAAAGCTCAACTTTTCTTTAGCTATTTCATTCTCTCTGTCTTTCAGAATTCATGCTTGGGCACCAAGCAGACTCAAGAAAAGACTTCTAAAAATTGCCTGCCATTCCAGAGAGGGAAAATACAGCAGGACAAGCCCAATTTCCTCAAGAGGGAAGGGGAGGCAGCCATCTTGGCTGCCAACTCATTCCAACATCCAAGCAATCCCTGAATTTACTTGGCAAAACACAAACCAGCAATTGCCCAAGACAAGAAGTGAAGTGGTTTTTATTCTTGCCTGCCTTTTTCTTACCTCCATGAGAGAAATGACTGAAAGATTTTTATCTTGCTCTCCAAAGAACCAATCTGGGCCCAACGGAAAAAAAGCACTCCTCTGTTGTGTCCAATGATGAGAATATTTCTAGGATGTTTCAAAGAATCAATCATGGGCCTAGAGCCTTAGGAAACATAGTGGGTGCCACAGTTTGGAGAAAATGGGTGTTTCTGTGAAGAAAGTAAAGCAGGGCTTACTTCCGATTGTCTTAACCTTAGCTTGTTCAGACTCATCTCTGTCCTCACCCCCTAAACTTCAGCATCTTAGGAACATGAGTGCAATGACTTCTGAAACCAACGACCTGGAGTTAAGCCAAACCTCACAGGTTAAGTTCCCAGACCTCCACGAACCTGCTTTTAATTCAGACATCAGTCACAGGACTGGGGGTTCCCAGGCCCCCTTGTTTCTGACCAGCTGTTGCAACTCAGGGGTTCTCACTACCTCTTCAGGTTTGATAACTCACTAGAGTGATTTGTAGAACTCGGGAAAACGCTAGACGTATAATTACATTGTTGTCATAGCAAAAAGATACAAAGGGAGAAGCATAAGGTGAGGTGTGGGAGGACCCCAGACAGGAAACTCCTACTGGGCGAGGACGTGTACCCTTTGGTGCACTGTGGAGCTCACTGGAGCTTATTACTGGGGTTTAATTACATTAGTATGATTGCTTGGCTCATTGGCCACTGAACTCAATTTCCAGCTGCTCTGTCCTTCTAGAGGTGAGGCTGATGCCCCATGACACAAGACCCCAACCCTCTAATCACATGGTTGGTCTTTCGGGCATGACCAGCCACCATTCTTAGCATCTCATTAGCATAAACTATTTAGCAGTCCACCAGGAGTCACCTAGTTAGCATACATTATCAGGTGATCAGGTGTGGTCAGAGGTACTCACCAGGAATAACAAAGCATCTCTTAGTACTCAAGAAATTCCAAGGATTTAGAAGTTATCCCCAGAAATGAGAACAAAGACCAACTAAATTCTTTATGACACAGTGAGGAAGCCCAGATTCAGTCTGAAACATGATCTAATGGATTTTGCCATTTAACTCTTCTCAGCCTTTGTCTCTTTAGACTGAATGATCTTAACTGATTTAGGGTGCCGCCAACTCAGCATAGGATTCTGAGGGTTCAAACGCCTGAATGTCTTCTTGGATCGCCCATCTCACCGTGGAATCTTGGAAAAGTCTCTTAACTGGCTGAACCTCAGTGTCTCCAATCACAAATGAAAATGTCAGACTGTAATATCTCTATGAACTACATCGAACTGATGATTCTATGGCTAAGGCACTAAAGCGCTCTGACACTCAATTTCCTCATCTTTAAAATGAGGGTTGGATTAAATGATTTCTAAGGTCTCTTGCTGAGCTAATAATCATGATTTAAGTACCTTAAGACCTTCTCAACGTGTAAGGAAAAGATGACTCATCCTTATTCCACATGGCCATAGCATTTTCTAGTGTATTGTTCTCTCCTCTCCAGGAATAAGATGTTGGCTGGCTACTACCTTATCAGCAGCCTCTCACACAGATTCATGAGAGGATGCCAAAGATTTTTCTATCTTAGTTCTGGGAAAATGAAAGAAACAGAAGGTAGGAAACAGGAATAAATTTAAAGTCTGTGCCATAGAATGCTGGGTAATGGACCAGCCAAGAAGGCATGGCTAAAAGAGTTTTTGTCCCCTAGATGCATCTTAATTTTTCATTAAATACTGTGTTGCAACATAAAGGAAACCATTTACAGGAAAAGGACCTCAACTGCAAAATGTGGCCACTTTCTAACTGTCAAGCATACGTGTTTTTCTGGAGGCCCATGAAACTTTCGTACTTAAAAATATGGGGCTTCCCTGGTGGCGCAGCGGTTGAGAGTCCGCCTGCCGATGCAGGGGACACGGGTTCGTGCCCCGGTCCGGGAGGATCCCACATGCCGCGGAGCGGCTGGGCCCGTGAGCCGTGGCCGTTGCGCGTCCGGAGCCTGTGCTCCGCAACGGGAGAGGCCACGGCAGTGAGAGGCCCGCGTACCGCAAAAAAAAAAATAAGTAAAAAACTACATGATAATGCTGCTGATACTCCCCAAAGCAAACAAAGAAAATCTATTTATTCCTGGGTCTGACCCCCTGAACCAATAGCTTCTAAACTTTTTGATCATACGCCTCCAAAACGGGTATACAATTTGAGCACATCCCCCAAACATATATCATTTATTTTTATATCACACATATGTCTTATTTTATTAAACTGTATCTATTTTACACAAAATAATAGAAAGAAAAGAGAGCTAAGTTAAAAATAAATTTATTTGCAATCATTTTATTTTACGTGATAATGAAGCAGGAGGGAAGGAAGCAGGGCACAACCTTTGAAAGAATGGCATAGCCCGAGGACATTACATAAACTGATTAGAACTAAATGGGTCCAAGATGGCGGACAAGTCGACTTTCTCCACTAGACCTTGAGCCTCAGCATATGCTCACATCAGCAAGCTAAAGGACACACCCACAGGCGCCATGACAGTTCCAAGACCGACCATAAGGATCAAAAAGTGGGTGGTGGCCCAATTCCTGGAAATCCCTGCCCCTTCCTAAAATAGTTGGAATACTCCTCCCACTCATTAGCCTATGAAATTACCCACCCCTATAAAAACTGACAACCCCATACCCTGGGGCCTTTCTCACCTTCTGAGATGGCCCACACTCTGTCTGGGGAGTGTCCTTCTCTCTAAATAAATCCACTTCTTACATATCACTTTGTGTCTCACTGAATTCTTTCTGAGATGAGACCTCAAGAACCTGAACTTCATTAAATCCTGAAACCAGGTGTGTGATCTCAGTTGGAAGACTGTGGGTTTTGGCCGGGTTCGAGTCCCAGCTGCGTGGGTTCAAGTCAGGGCACAGAGGTCCAAGTCCTAATCTGAGGTGCATGCTTTCAGTAACAGCACAAAAATCATGTTTCTTTCACTAAAACATCTCAATGTTAAAAATATTTTAGTGAAGACAATGTGATGAAATATGCTTTATTACTTTTGGAAATTATAGTTCGTTATAATGTGATACAACACTTTGAAGATTTGGCTCAAAATCCAGTTTATTTTATTTAATTTATTTATTTATTTTTGCTGTGTTGGGTCTTCGTTTCTGTGTGAGGGCTTTCTCTAGTTGTGGCAAGCGGGGGCCACTCTTCATCGCAGTGCGCGGGCCTCTCACTATCGCGGCCTCTTGTTGCGGAGCACAGGCTCCAGACGCACAGGCTCAGTAGTTGTGGCTCACGGGCCTAGTTGCTCTGCGGCATGTGGGATCTTCCCAGACCAGGGCTCGAACCCATGTCCCCTGCATTAGCAGGCAGATTCTCAACCACAGCGCCACCATGGAAGCCCCAAATCCAGTTTATTTTGATGTTTGATTTTAATGGTCATCATAGCTGAAAATTATAAAACCAAATAGTACAGGATTCAAATAGAAGAATGGTGTCATTGGCTAGGCTGATTAAATCATAATAATTATTTTTCAATTATGCAAACGTTTTAGTTCATATCTGATAAGTATATTTTTATGATCCCTCAGATTCACCGCTTTTCCTACAAACAAAATGGGAGGTACTGCATTGCTATATATGTGTGTGTGTGTGTCTCTCTGTCTCTCTCTATGTATTATATAATACATTAAATAATATATAATATGTATATAATATTTATTATATTTATATTTAATATTTACATATTTATAATACACTTCATATTTTTAGAACAGTTTTAGGTACATAGCAATTTAGTAGACATTAGAGAGTCCCCATAGAACCCTGTTCCTTACCTGCACTGCTTCCCCCATAATCAACATCCCATACCAGGGTGATAGATTTATGACAATCAACCTACATTAACCCATTACTATCACCCAAAGTCCATAGTTTACATTAAGGTTCACTCTTGGTGTACATTCCATGTGTTTTGACAAATGTGTAACATGTATCCACCAACAATGTATCACATAGAATGGTTTCAGTACTCTAAAAATCCTGTGTGATCCCCTATTCATCCCTTTCTCCCCCAACTCCTGGCAACCATTGGTCTTCTATGGTTTCCATACTTTTGACTTTTACATAATGTCATATACTTGGAATCATACCGTGTGTAGACTTTTCAGATTGGTTGCTTTCACTTAGTAATATGCATTGAAGGTTCACATCTTTTCATGGCATGATATCTCATTTCTTTTTAGGGCTGAATAACATCTCATTGTATGAATGTACCATATTTTGTTTATCCATTTGCTTACTGAAGGACATTTTGGTTGCTTCCAAATTTTGGCAATTATGAATAAAGCTGCTGTAAATATCTGTGTTCAGGTTTTTGTTCAGATATGAGTTTTCAACTCTTTTGGGTAAATACCAAGGAACACATTGTCAGATTGACTAGAATTGGACACACCAGTGTCAATATTTTTCTTAAAAAAGATACAGTTGTCTACATATAGAAATATTTATAGATATTATATATAAGGCAATTAGTAGACACACACATATTTTCTCATTCTGCTGGCTGAGTGGACCTGGAAACAAAGTCACCTCAGTAGCAATGAGACTACCTTGCACCCAGATCTTGGTTTTTAATAACATTTTCTAATAAAAGGAACCAGTGCTCTTGGAGAAGTGGCTGATTCTAAGACTGGGGCAGTGAATTTACAAGATGACTCTGGGGCATCTTGTAGTTCCAGAAAGATAAGAAAGTGCTTTTTTTTTTCCATAAAAGTACAGTGATGGAAGATGTAAAAGGGACATGGGAGCATATTGAAAGGAAAGGAAAACCTTTCCCAAAGGAAAACCTGGAACAATTTGAACAACAAAATAAGATAATATTCTACTCGAAGTATAAAATAAAAATGTATGAATGCACACTGATGTAATAAATTAATGAATAGGTAAGTGAGGGAGAAGAGATACATCACCCACACAGAAGAACTCCAAATAACTTACACAGATAATCCACCCTCAAGGAGTTGGAGCATCTCTCTCCACTCCTTAAGTGTGGACCATACATGGTGATTTCCTTCCAAAGAGCACAGTATGCAAAGAGGGAAAAAAGAATACAGGGGAGAAACCTGACAAACGCTGTCTTTACCAGATGATCAAGGTTAACATCTTGAAGTGAGAATTCATGATGCTAGTATGTACCCTTGATATGACGTAATGAGAATGGCGTTTTACCTCTGGTTTTCCTCCCAGGAACTCATCATCCCAGTCAAAACATGAGAAAAACATCAGAAAATCAATTGAGAGGCAGTCTACAAAATACTGCCAAGGTCATCAAAAACAAGGAAATTCGGAGAAACTTCATAGCCAAGAGGAGCCTAGGAAGACATTATATAAATATTATGTAAATATAAATATAATGTGATGTCCTGGATGTATCCTGGACCAGAAGAGGCATATTAGGTAAAAACTAAGGAAATCTCAGTGAAGTAATGACTTTAGTTAATGATAATGGATCAATATTTGTTCATGAATTGTGATAAATATACCTTAGTAACGTAAGATGTCAATAATAAGGGAAAGTGGGTGCAGGGCATATGAGAACTCTGTACCATTTTCTTAATTTTTCTGTAAATCCAAAACAATTCTAAAACTAAAAAGTTATTTAAAAATTTTAATTGATATTAACAAATTGCTCCATTAAAATGCAACAATATATACTTCCACCACCATTGTGTGAAAGTTTGTTTCTCTGTACCCTTGACAAAAGTGAATATTATCAATCCTTCTAATATTTGTACACTTGAAAGGTGGCAAATGATATCTCACTGTTTAAATTTGCATTTTTAAATTACAAAAGCGATTTAGCATCCCTCTTCTCATTGATTGGTCATTTATAGTTCTTTTTCTACAACTGTATGTTGCTATCTTTGCTCATTTTTCAAACTGGGTCATTGGTGTTTTTCCTGTGTAGAGCTTTTGGTGTGGTTAAAAAAATAATCCTTTTCTTTAATAAGTTTGCAATTTTTTGCAGATTGTTTTCTTTTGACATTCTTTCATTTTTTAAAAATATGCAGAATATTTAAACATTTTTGGTAATCAAATCTCTCTTAATTTACAATTTCAGAGTTTCATCACACTTCTGTTTTATTCTCAAACTAAGTCCTCAGAAGCTTGATTACCCTACATGGGTCCCTTCAAGCTAGTCCCTAATTATTTTAGGTGTTCTTGAAAAGATGTCTCACATGGGTTCACAATCCAGTCAGCTGAAATCCCTCCTGGGCTTTGCTCTCGTTCTTCTGCTGCCATGCCACTTGTTTTCTGAAAGCCACGTGGAAACAGGTGGCACATCAACCCCCTGGAGACACTAATCTCCAAACCAAGAGTGCTGTCCTTCCATCATGTCAGGTTCCAGTCCTCAGGATGTCGGAATAGGTCAGTTCAGTGCAAATACATTTTAAAATTTGTTTCCTGTATATCTCTGATAACTCACCAGTTACTCTTAATATCCTTTGCTGATTTCTCCTAACTTCCTGGTGATTAAACGCCAGTTTTATGCTGCAGGACCCAGACCTTGACCTCCTCTTTAGCAACAATCATTTCTTGGATGATCTCAGTTCATTTCATTTCAGGCTTTAGCTA
Organism: Globicephala melas; assembly: GCF_963455315.2. Taxonomy (NCBI): domain Eukaryota; kingdom Metazoa; phylum Chordata; class Mammalia; order Artiodactyla; family Delphinidae; genus Globicephala; species Globicephala melas. Next base: position 12,810,488 of record NC_083323.1, read on the forward strand.
GTGTTTCCCAGTGGTATACATTTCCAGCTGTAAATCTACTCTGGACCTCCTCTCTCCTCTCCAGACTCATATATCCAAGCCTAGTCAGCCTTTCCACTCATTTAGTTAATAATCATTTCAAGGGTCACGTGTCCAAAATTGAATTCCTGACCTTTGCCCTAGTCTTCAACACCCCAGTAACCGGGAACTCCATTATTCCGGCTACTCAGGCCAAATGGTCGGAGTCACTCCTTACACTTCATCCCATACCTCATATCCAATATGTCTGGAAATTCAGTTAGCTCTGACTTCACAATACATCCACAATCCAAACATTTTCCAATACTCCTACTCATAAGACCTAGGTCACAGTCACCACCGCCTCTCTCCTGGAATACGCTGACGTCTCCGAATTGGTCCTCCCACTTCAGGCTTTGTACGCATCATCTCTTCTCTATACAGCTACCAGAGAGATGCTTTTAAAACATGTCAGAATATCTCACTTCTCAGCCTAAAACCCTCAAAATGGCTTCCCCTATCACTCATGAAAACCCCAAACCTTACAATTGGCCTCAGGTCCTAAATGTTTCTGGCCCCCTGCTTTCCCCCTGAGCCCTCCCCTCACGGGGCTCTTTGCTGTTCCTTGAATACACTAAGCGTGCATCCACATCACGGCCCGGGCCCTGGCTGTTTCCTCCACCAGCACACTCTTCCCCCACCAGATAACCACACGACTCACTCTCACCTCATTGGGGTCTCTGCTCATATGACGCTTCTCCACAGAGGTCTCCTGCAAACACCCTAAAATGACAACTGCCCTCACTCTCTGTCATCCTGTTACTTGCTTTATTTTCCACCTTTGCGCTTGTTGCCAGCTGACACACTATTGTTGTTTATTTGTTTATTGTATAACTCCCCCCACTGGAGTATAAACTCTGTGTGGAAGAGATACTTTATTATTTCACTAGTTGTATCCCCAGCAAAAAGGATAATGCCTGGGGCTTAGTATATAGTCACAGATATTGGTTGAATAAGTGAATACACCCCATTATGTGCCTGGCAGCCAATGTGACGTAGCCCCCGACCTCTAGATCTGATCCTGATCTCACCTCTTTCCCTTTTTCCTCCTAAGCTGTGGCCATATTTATTTTCCCTGGTGTTTCAGAGACCAGCACATTGGGCCACTTCCTGTTTTCCTGATGAATAGAATTGAATTCTAAGGGCCTTGCAAACTGGAGAGGGGACCAGAAGGAGAGCAGAATAGGATCTCTGGGAGCAATTACACAGTATGACATCAGGGCGCGTGAGCAAAAGCACGAAGTAGAGACGGCTAATGAGTACCTTGTGCCAGATCTATAGTCAACGTGGATGCAGAGATAAGTGAACAAAACTCATTTGTCTGTGCCCTTTTTCCTTCCACAGCATCCATGTTCTCTATTGGATTCCAATTCCTAGCCACTCTTGGAAAAGGAAGTAGGGCAACGTGGTGGAAAGAGTCCTAGATTCTTAGAAAGGCTTGGGTTAGAATCCTGCCTCTGATACTGAGAGCTGAATGAACTTGGACACATCATTTAATCTTTGGAAATGTCACTTTCCTCATTCGTAAAAGGCAGCTAACAATGACTACCTCAAAAGGTAGGAAAAAACCTTAATGTCCCAAACCCAACATAAAACAAGAACTTAGTAATGTAAATTGAACCTATCAAGCTGGCAGGAAGTGATCAACCTTATATATGACCTGACATCTGTCTGGCTCTATTTATAGCATCCACTGATGGAATCTGGTGTGTTTGTCTTTCTTTTAGACTCTTTCCCACTCCTTTCTTCCTTGAATATCCTCTTGTCTGATTCTCTGGACCCATGAAATGTTTACATCAATCTGATTCCTCTATGCACAAGACGGTGAACTCTAAGTTTTAGAACAAAGAGAAACAGAAGAGAAGGTAGTTGGGTATTTTTATCTGGAGAAGTGGAGGAACCAGTTCTCTCTCTCTCTCTCTCTCTCTCTCTCACACACACACACACACACACACACACTGCCCACGGTGATGGAAAGGAAGATACTTCCATATCCCTGCCCCCACACCGCCGGCTACAAAAGCAGAGCTGCGTAATAGAGCCCTGGGACGCCCCCTAAATGCATCTCCCCTGGTGTGATATCAGCAGGTTCCATCATTAGGAAGCAGCAAGGGCAGGTGAGGGTTTAGAATAACATAGGCCCCTGGGGCACGCAGAGCTGCCTTGATGAGAACAGGTTGGGGCGCCCTCAGGAGCTCTGGTTTCTGACCCACGGGAGGAAAAAGAGGCTTCAAGAATTAGAACTAAACTTGAATTCTGGAAGGAGGAACTGTCGCCAGCACCAGTGAGAGTTATCCCAGGAGTGACATACTTGAAAACATTAGAGAAATTAAAAGCCACCTCCAGGATGTGTTTGTCTGAGCTGCTACTGCTATTTCCTTGGGCTCCCCTCTGAGTTCCAATGCACTGCAGAATAATTCTCACCTTGATTAAGACAAATTTTTCTTCCCAGCATGGTGTCCTCAAAAGGACACCTTTTAGGGCCATAAAACTCTGTTTGAATTCCATCTCTGCCAGTCAGTAGTGGTTGGCTTCAGGAAAGTTACACAACATCTCTGAGCTTCAGTTTCCTATCTATAAATTGAGAGTAACAACATTTGTCTCTCAGCGTTGTTTGAAGTATCAAATGAGAGAGCATATGTGTAATATGAATATGGTGTTGTCAATCATTTCTCATTTGCATAGAATGTTTCCATGTGGCAAAGCCCCTGTCTCTTTCCCAGTTCTCTGGAGATTTTCTTAAGTAGGGGTATAAATGTTAACCGAAGGGAATGTGACTTACATTCCTATCATTGGTGCTCCCTGCCCGTATTATTCCTCCCATTTTTCCACCTCACCAAGATCTGTCCTCACCTCCTTTTCTCTTCAGAAAGAGAATATGGTCACCCATGGACTATTCTGCATAGCCTGTCTTCCAAGAACTGGTGTCTTTGAACTGTCTTGTATTTCTCACCTCTGCTATCAACCAGGGAGGCCCAAGTGTCCTATCCTTATAAATAAAGGTAACAGAGTACGCAGGAATGCATACTTCTCTGCTTTAACCCTTTCTTAATCCTTTCTTCATATAGTCATGACAGTGTTTCGTTAAAAATTCCTAAGGATTTCACTCGTCTGCTAGAACGCTCAGGTGGCTTCCTGTCTCAAGAAGAGGTACAGGCCTTTACAATGACCTGCAAGCCCTTCCTTTGTCCTTCCCTCTGGTTTTCAGGTTTCTTCTCTAAGCTGAGAAGCAGCTAAGAGTGCTAAGGTGTGTCATTCCTTCATTCTTCACTCTAGGTGAGCACTAGAATAATCTTCCTAAGTAACCAGTCTTAGTACTTCACTTTTGTCTTAAAATGGTTTACCAACTTATGTTTGTTTATTGGGGAACACTGAAGAAATTAATTGAATTCATGAGCTCTGTAGTCAGGCTCCACCCCCTTGGGGTCTGTGTAACCCTAGGAAACTAAATCCCATTTTGCCCATTTTATTTATAAAATGAGGATGATAAGGATACCATCTGTAAAATCTCCAGTACACTGCCTACCAACTAGTAACTAATAAATAACTGACAACTAGTTTTGCTGAATTATATGGCAGAACCCAGACTCCTATTGTATCAGGTAAGACCCTTTTTAATAACATCTAAACCTACCTAACTTTTAGATGTATCTTATCTCTCTGTCCTAATGGATAGTGCTTTCAAGCTGTATTTAATTTTTCATTGTTACCTAAAGAAATTATGTGTTTCCATAACTGCCTTGCCTTGGTCTCCATTTCTACCTGGCAAGGACCCACTCAATCTTCAAGACCCAGTTCAAAAACTGGGTCACGATAGTAGACTGAATTCACCTGCTTTTTATACCTTTTGCATAAAAATCCCTTTGGATGATAGAAAAGGTATTATAAAAGACAGTAAATACTGAACAGCACTGGAAAATGTAAAAGGATGCCATCAGTGGGCACTTTTGATGTATATTTAAAATATAGAAAGAAGTCAGAATATCTCTACTTCTGACTATCTGAGAAACTTTTAGAAAAACTCCTGAATAAAAAAAAATACTTGGAAATGATGGATAAAATATTATAAGCGTTCTTTTAAATGCATAGCTGAGCTTCTGAGAAAGAAGGATAAATCTCCAGGGATCTGAAACAGAGGGAGATGTGAACATTCAAGTTGTAAGCTGCCACCCATGTAGAGTCGATCCTGGGAGCATTTGCTATGCTTATGAACCAAGAGGTTTGAGTTTTAGTGGCTGTCACAGAAGAAAACAAGGTGTTTGTTTTCTTCTTGCAACTGAAACTCTGCACAAACCTGGAACCCTCAAGAGGCTACACTGTGGGTAAATAGCGTGTTAGGAAAAAAATATCTCCTGTAACAAAGGAGGCTGCAAGGGGAAGCACCTGTTGCAGCATGGGTTTTGGGAGGGAAAACATCTCCCCTGTATATTTATACTCCTGGGCTGCCCATTAGGAGGAATTGAGGTTCTGAGACACCCCAAGCACATCAGGGTCCCTCTCAATAACAAATGAAAATCTCTCAGGAAAGAAATGCCTTCAGTTTAAGCTTCACAGGGTTTTGAAAGCTGGAGATGTACTGAAGAAGATAGCCAAGTTCAAGAAGGAAAGCATGAGAAAATCAAATCAGAGAGAAAGATGCAGCAGAAAGAATAAACACCAGAGTTAGAGCCACAGTAACCTCAGCAAATAGAATTATTTGATTCAGAATATATATATACACATAGAAAATTAAAAGCTGAATTGAAAATAGACAAAATGAACAATATACAATAAAAAATACAAAGTAGGGTTGACAAAGAACCAAACAGATCTTCTTATAAATAAGATATACTTTTCCCATATAGGCCATTACCGAGTCCTGAGTAAAGTTCCCTGTGCTATACAGTAAGTCCTTATTAGTTATCTATTTTATATATAGTAGTGTGTATATGTCAAAAAATCTAAATTGAGTGGATACATGTATATCTGATTCATTTTGCTGTACACCTGAAACTAACACAACAATTTAAATCAACCATACTCCAATAAAAAATCAAAAAAGATATACTTATTGTTATTAGCAGTTTAGTAAATGGTTTTAAAAAGAGAATAGACAAATTTCTGAAATGGAATAAATATTAGGAAACTTTCAGAATGCAACCCAGAGAGTAAAAGAGAGAGAACAGGTAAGGCACAGAGAGTAAACAGAAATTTACAAGACATATTGAATCAGATTTCCAGGGAAGAAATTGAGAGAATGGAGCATGTGGCAACTGTTGAAGATACAAAGGGTAAAATTTTCCATAATTGATAAAGGAATCATGTTTTCAGATTTAGGAAACAATGAATACCAATCAGGATAAATTTTTTAAAAATCCACACCTGAACACATTGTTATAATACTGAAGAACACAAAAATAGAGGAAATTTGCTAAAGCAGGAAAGAAGGAAAGACAGAGAGAAAAATAGCTTCAATTTAAAATTAATAACTTATTATTTACCAGGAAAAAAAAGAGTCAGTTTATTACTAAAAGTTCCTTACTAACAAATGTCAGAAAGACATATGTCAGGAAGAAGAAACTTGTGTCCAGAGGAAGGACTTAGATATGAGAAGGAGTAGTGAGCAATTTAACAGATAAATGTGGTAGAGAATTTTAGAAGTATTATCTATATGAAACAATGATAATAATAACAACAACTAACTTGGAAGTGTATTAAAGGCAACTTGGAAATAACAATATACTGGGTAATAATAAAAATAATATACTCATATGATAGCGAAATTCTTCTAAGTTCCTTGTATAATTCTGTAGGAGATTGTACACTTAATTAAATTTTAATGATTAATACAAAGAGAATAGCAACAGTGTGTAACTAAGAAAAAATGAACAAAAAACTATTTGATAAATTAAAAACAAGTCAGGACATATATATACTACCAAATGTAAAACAGCTAGTGGGAAGCAGCCGCATAGCACAGAGAGATCAGCTTGGTGCTTTGTGACCACCTAGAGGGGTGGGATAGGGAGGGCGGGAGGGAGACACAAGTGGGAGGGGATATGGGGATATATGTATACATATAGCTGATTCACTTTGTTATACAGCAGAAATTAACACAATATTGTAAAGCAATTATAGTCCAATAAAGATGTTTAAAAAAAAAAAGTCAGGAAAAGAGAAAAATAACTATAAAATAGAAAGCAAAGTAGATGTAATTTCACATATATATGAATATACAAATATATAATATGTATATACTGTATCTATATAAAAGATATTTACATTATTGTATATAAGATAATCATGTGTAGTATTATATACACATGTAAAAATATATATATATATATATATATATAGGATTTTTATAACTTGGTGTCATGAGTGGAATTGTGTCTCTCCACTCCCCAAATTCATATGTTAAAGTACTAATCCTTAGTACCTCAAAATGTGATCTTATTCGGAAATAGGGTCATTGCAGGTGTAAATAGTTAAGGTGAGGTCACCCAGAAGTAGAGCAGACCCCACATCCAATATGCCTGGTGTTCTTAGAAAAAGGGTAAATATGGACACAGAGACACGAGCAAATTATAATAAGCACATTTTCCAAGTTGTCTGGACATAAAATAATCATACAAAAGATATTTGTTTTCCTATACACCAGCAACAAATGGTTAATTAGATAATGGTTATTTACAAGGCAGAAAAACGATTAGATACACAGAGGAAAAAAAAATCTAAAGAGAGTGTGCAAGACCTTTATGATGAATATTATGACATAGTATTGTTATAAAACATTATATACGGACTTCCCTGGTGGTCCAGTGGTTAAGACTCTGTGCTTTCACTGCCGAGGGCCCCTGTTCAATCCCTGGTCAGGGAACAAAGATTCCACAAGCCGTGTGGCGGTTTGTGTAAATTACATACAAAAATGGGAAAATAGCCTGTGTATCCTGATAGCATTAAGATTACAATGCCGTCTCTTATGCCCAAATATGTGTAAATGTTCAAATAATTCTAGTTAAAATCCCAACAGGGTTATTTGTGGACTTTAACAAATTGATTCTAAAATTTATTTGGAAAATTGATGGGCCCAAAATAGCCAATTTCTTTCTGAGAGGGAAAAATCTGGTGAGGGGACATGCCCTATCAAATATCAAAAATAAATTCTCTAAATACATAATATTTTTAAAACATGGCTTTTAAAAGGAATAGACAAATCAAACAATAGACTAGGATAAAGAGCCTGGAAACAAAACTGCATAAATAGAAACTTAACAAATTAAAATAGGCATTGCAGGGCTTCCCTGGTGGCGCAGTGGTTGAGAGTCCGCCTGCCGATGCAGGGGACGCGGGTTCGTGCCCCGGTCCGGGAAGATCCTACATGCCGCGGAGCGGCTGGGCCCGTGAGCCGTGGCTGCTGAGCCTGCACGTCCGGAGCTTGTGCTCCGCAACAGGAGAGGCCACAACAGTGAGAGGCCCGTGTACCGCAAAATAAATAAATAAATAAATAAATAAATAAAATAGGCATTGCAGACCAGTGGAAAAAGGAAAGTTTATTGAGTGAAAGATGTGGGGCTATTTGATTATGTATAGGGGGAAAATGGATTCCTAACTCATTCATATATAAAAATATATTCTAGGTGAACTCAAGACCTAAATATAACAAGCAATCTTTTTAATCTTTAAAAAAAAAAATTGAGAAGGCTAGCTATATAAACTTATGGTAGCAAAGTTTTATTTTAATAAAACACAAAAACATAGAGCATAAAGAAAAGTTACCTTATACTACATTAAAATCAATAATTTTATAAATCAAACTTATGTAAATAAGTATAAAGACAGACCACAAATTGGTAGAAGATACCTGCAATTCAATATGATCAGTAAGAATTACTAACTAGAACATATAAGAAATCCCTTAGCAACAAAAAGATAAATTAACTAATAAAATGTTAATTTACAGAGGAAATAACAAAATACCCCCAAAAATATGAAAAGATACTCTATTTCACCAATATTCAGGGAAATGAAAATTAAACATACGAGATACCCTTTCATACCTACCAGTTAAGCAAAATTTTAAAAATATGACAATACTAAGTATTGTGAGGATGTGGATAAATGGGAACTCATATGCTGTGGTGAGGTTGAAAATTGTTTCGAACACTTTGGTGAACAATGTGACAATATCTATTATAGACGAAGATGAACATACTTGATGACCCAGCAATTCCAGTTGTGATTATAAATCAGAACACCAAAAACAAAACATCAAAGGGAAAGAAAAATAAGGCATATTGGATTGGTCTAAAGAAGAAACAAGTACAGAAAAAGTCAACTCTGAGGAGAAGCAACTACTGATGTTAAAGCTAATTCTCCCACAGAAACTCCCAAGAAATGCCAAGCTAAGAGTGAACATATACAAAGGTCTAGAGGGAACATGAAGAAATCATCAGATAAATTAATTAAAGGACTAAATTGGAAACAGCTGCGCACACTGAACTTCTCTCCCTCCTCCATTTTGAACATCTGGTGGCAATGGCTTTTGCCCGTGGGAAAAAGCCTTGAGAAATAATATAAAAACAAAGGGAATAATTTTTCTTGGAAGGGCTCTTAGCATAAGTGTTGGCACTGGAGAAATAAACATATAGTCTGAGGTAAATCTGTAAGAATATACGTACAAACATAGAGAACATTTCATTTTTGAAAAAGTCAGTTCCTGTCAAAGTCTCCAACAAAGTAGTCGGAAGTGTAGGTTTAACTTGGGAGACTTAACATGTTCTGTGTCCAGAGAAACAAGATATGACACTCAGATGTTAAGGCACAAAAACTTTATATATTCACCCTTCCCTTCATTTGTCATCACTCATTAAATGCTTTTGTAATGTTTGTAATGAATTTAGATTCATCGACAGGTAAACGAAGATAGGCAGCCAATCGAATAAAGTGTATAATAGCTTCCACTCTAGTGTTCAGTCTAGCCTTAAGCTACTGACCAAGAACAGCCAAGAATCATCAAATATTGGAATGAACACGCACCTCGAAAGAGGCATCAGACTGAATAGTTTGTCCCCCCCCCCCCCCGCAAAAAAAAAACCCCAAGTACAATTGAGGATATAGAGAAAGTGCTTCAGAATAAATAGAGTTAATATCCTTAGGGAGATTAAAAAACCATCTGCTATGAAATAGAACCATAGTTCCGGAACTTACAAATAGGATAATTAGAAAAAATATATTAATAAATCAATGAGAGAATATGAAGAGCTGAAGCTTCAGTTAATGAGCTAAAAGACTGAACCAAGTAATTAGCCTAAGACTAGGGGGCACTAAGACGAAGAGTTGAAAAATATGAGAGAAGAGTTAAGAGGTATGAAGAGTAGATACAGAACTTCCAATATCTGTCTGTTGGTATGTTCGGAAGGAACAATTGTAGGCAAAGAAGAGTGGTAGGCAGAATAATGGCCCCCCAAAGATGTTTATGGCTTAATCTCCAATCTGTGAATATTGTATGTTACATAATGTAGTAGACTGAATAATGGCCCCCCGGATATTTCCTTGTTCTAATCCTCAGAACCTGTGAATGTTAATTTATCTGGCAAAAAGGGACTTTGCAGATATGATTAAGTTAAGGATCTTGAGATGGGGAGTTTATCCTAAATTATTCTGGTGGGCCTGCTGTGCTCTCAGTGATCCTTATAAGAGGGACACAGGAGGGTCAGAGACAAAGGAGAAAGTGATGTGACAACAGAAGCAGAGAGTGGAGTGATGTAGCCAGGAGCCAAGATAAGCCAGCAGCCTCCGGAAGCTGAAGAGGCAAGGACCAGTGTCCTCCTTGGAGCCTTCAGAAGGAACCAGGCCTACTGACACCTTGATTTTAGTCCTTTAAGATTCATTTTGGACTTTTGACATCTGGAACTGTGAGAGGATAAATTTTGTTGTTTTAAGTCACTAAGTTTGGGTAACTTGATAAGCAGTAATAGGAAACTACTGCTCATGAGTTGCAGATAAATTCAAACTTGCTAATCAGCTGTCCTTAAACATCTGAAAACCAAAGTAATTCACCATATTAACAGACTAAAAATGAAACATTATATGATCATTTAAAAAAAAAGAAGAAAAAGCATTGTAAAATTCAATATCCATTCTTGATTAAAAAAAAAAACTCCCAGTGAACTAGGAATAAAAAGGAATTTCCTTAACCCAACAATGAGTACCTACTGGAAACCTACAAGGAACGTTTAATACTAAAAGACTAAATGATTTCCCACTAAGATCAAAAACAAGATAAGGCTGTCCACTCTCAACACTTATACTCAACATTGAATTGAAAATTCTAGTCAGTGTAAGAAGGCGAGGAAAGGAAATAAAAGGAATCCCAAAGAGAAAGAAGTAAAACGCCTGAATTCAATGATGACATGATCATCTACATTAAAAAAACCACACAGACTCTACAAAACTACCAGAACAAATACGGGAATCTAGCAATGTTGCAGGATACAACACCAATACACAAAATCAATGGCGTTCCTATATACTAACAATGAACAATCAAAGAGTGAAATTATGGAAACAATACCATTTTAATGACATCAAAAGTACTTAGGGATAAACCTAGCAAAGGGATAAATCCACGCACATGGGAGACTATAAAACCTTGCAAAAGAGGGTCTAAATAAATGAAGAGCTGTGCCATAGATTGAAAAACCCAATAACTCAAAAAGATGTTAGTTTTTTCCCCAAACTGATCTGTAGATGCAACACAAACCCAATAAAAATTGTCCCCAATTTTTTTTGTAGCTGATTCTAACATTCATATAGAGATACAAAGAACTAAAAATAGCCAAAAGCAGTTGAAAAAGTACAAAGGATTGAAACTATTTGATTCCAAGATTATTCTAAAGCTACATAAATCAAGATAGATGCTGGTGTAAAGATAGACAAATAGATCAATGGACCAATGGAGATTTTTCACAAATATACCCACACTTACATGGTCAATTAATTTTTGATAAAGGTGCAAAAACAACTCAGTGGATAGAGTTTATGGTTTTTTTCAACTATATACGATATACAACTATATTTTTTCATTGCAAGAGCAATGGTTGATCAATCTATCATCCACCATCTATATCTGAGCTTATATTTATGCTTTGCATCATGTAAAATTAACTCTAAGAGAATCATAGACCTAAATGTGAAACCTAAAATGGTAACATTTCATAAACCTCTGGAAAATGCATACTAATGTGTAGGGCAGAAAGAAGATCAGTGGTTGACTGGGGGAGGGTGTAAGGTGGAGAGGTGAAGGAGGGAGGGATGACAAACAGCATTAATAAACTTTTGGAGATAATCTATATGTTTATTTTCTTGACTTCTGTGATAGTTTCATTGGTATACACATAGGTCAAAGCTTATGAAAATGCATTCATTTTATCATATGTAAATTCATACGCTTTAAATGCATTCGTTTTATCATATGTAAATTATACTACATCAAAGCTGTGTAAATAAAAACTTGCAAAAAATGATAGTTGAATAAAATTCAATTCAATAAGTTATAATTGAATAAATTACAATTGAATTGAACTGAATAATTTGCAACTGAGTAAATTTATTTTACTGAATAAAATTTTAATCATTTAAAAATCAATAAATGGATAGTAAATCTAAATGTGAAAGAGAAAATAAAGAATCTAGAAGATAACATAAGAGATATATTCGTGACATTAAGATAGGCAGAGTTTTGTCAAAGTAGATACAAAGAAGCTAATGTTAAAGGAAAAAATTGGATAATTTGATCAAGTTAAAATTAAAACTTCTGTTAATTAGACAGCATTAAAAAAAAAGTAAAAAGGCCCGGCACAGAGTAAGGATAGGTAGATAGGTGATAGATGATAGAGTATATTCTGAACAATTCCATTTAACTAAAATAAAAAAGGGCAAACCTAATCTGTGGATATATAAGTGAGACCACAGTTGCCTTGATAGGGAGTGAGTTGTCAGAGGCTGTGGTACAGGCAGGTTTCTTGGGTACTGGTGATGTTTTATGGTTTAATCTGGGTGGAATTGCAAGGTGTATTCACAGTGTGCAAATTCACTCAATTTATGATATGCACACTTTTCTGCGTGTATGCTATCCTTTGAATTTATTTTTTAAAGAATAAAAACTGATTATAATAATTAATAAATACTTCTGAGTTGTTTTACATAAAATAAATGCTGTTGAAGAATTCCATAAAAAAGAAAGAATGTATGTTTTTGTTCACTTATAAATGAATTCAAATTCTAAAAAAGAATAAATGAGGAAAACCTTTACTAATGAGGTTGTGTATCGTTTCATTCATAGGTCTAATAATCATTTGTACACCCTCTTTTGTAAAGCACCTTTTAAAATATCTTGCCCATTTAAAAATTATGCTATTTATCTTTTTCTTAGCACTGTGTAAGAGTTCTTTATATACTTAGAATACAAGTTCTTTATTTCTGTCTATCAATCTATCTATCTATCTATCTATCATCTATCTATCATCCATTTATTTATCGTCACTCTGTGCCTTGCCTTTTTACTTTTTAAAATATTGACTTTTAATTAACAGAAGTTCTAATTTTCAAACAATGGTGAGAGGCAATATCAGGAGAGAGAATTTTTGAGGTTTTGAAACAATTGAAATTACAACAAAATATGAAGATTGCAAAAGAAAATATAAACGGGAGGAAGGAAGAAAGAAAAGGAAGGTGTGTGGGTGGAAGGAAGAGAGCCTTCCAGAACCAGAGCCAGAAGAAAGATGGTTATCCATCCTGAAGATGATCAACAGGCCACAGGACCCCTAGTGAGGCACTAAGGAGAGGATTCATGTCTTATGTGGTAGGTGAGAAGAACCGAGAATCATGTTGGGGGCTGAGATTAAGCTGGTGGCTATCAAAGGCATTTGTACCAAACAGGAATTCCTGAGTTAAACATTGCTCACACTCTGAAAAATTAATTTTTCTCACGACCAGGAAATCTAGAGTAAATGGATGCTGGTGTAGGGTCAACAATTCAAGAATGTCCAGATGATGTCTCTGGGATCTCTTGTCTTTCAGCATCTGCTTGTTGTCTCATGGTCTCGAGAGGGATACTGTAAGTTAGGATTTCATGTCCAACATCCATAGTGGAAGAAGAGAAAAAAGACAAAGAATCTATGCTCTGTCCCTTTTAAGTGCTTTTCTAGAGCTCCTTCATGATTTGGGTTTGTATCTCTTTGGCTAGGGCTCTATCACATGGCTACACCCGGCTGCAAGGTAACCAAGGAGATGGGGATCCTGGGTAGGAGTGTGTCTGTTAATCAGCAGGCTGCCACTGCACTCAATTCTAGATCTAACTGGTAGACTTGATTCCTTGTCCAGTCTTTTAGGACTGGAATGCATCCTTACTTAAAACTTTCTATGGTCCCCATAGCCTTAAAATGAGCTTAATCTCCTAAATATGACATCTAAGATTTTCATGATCTGGATCCTGTCTACCTCTTTGTCCTCATTTACTAACCCCCTCTGACTGGCACATAAAACTCCTCTCCTGAATAATTTGCTATTTCCTTTGCATGCTAGGCTACTTTACCTCTTCTCAGATGCAGTTCCTTCTGCCTAAAATACCTCTTACTCCCCTGTCTAATGAGTGGTTATCCTTCCCGACACCTCTTTCAGGAAGCCCTCCCTGACTCCAGCACAGAATGCTGTCAGCACCCATCCTCCGGGTTCCTGCATCACCTGTGCCCTTCCTTTCAGAGCAGCAACCAATCTTTATCACAATAGTCTGCTTATTTGTTCTATATCCCTTATTGAATTGGGAGTTTTAGTGGTAGAAACTATGTTGTTTGTCATTGCAATCGCAGTCCCCGAGATAGTAGTTGCTAAATTAATGTTTATTGAATGAATAAAGGATAACAAGAAAGGAAATAATATGCCAGCTCTATCATTCTACCAAGCATAAACCTCAAAACACTTGGAGAAGGCATTTCTCTCCCACAAGATAAAGCAACATCTGGTAGGCATCTGCAAGTCCTCCTCTGTTGAGAAACTTCTGGGAAATCAGAAATGCATGTAATAAAAGGTCTGGGCTTTCTTCTTCCATAGGGTGTTCACTGAGCCCCATGGAGAGCTATGGGGAGGAGCTTAGGGGAGCAGCCAGGCAGAACCTGATCATAGATCAGCTGTCAAATTGCAAAAGAAATCTTTCTCATGCTGGACAGATTGCTTGCTGAAGATCATTAACCATTTAGGACACATGATTTTTTTTTCCTCTATAAAATTGCTTTCAAACCTAGCAATATGAAAATGAAACCCCATTATGACAAATTCGTCTTTCATTCATTATCAGAATCTCATCCTTCAAGTGTGATTAGGGAGAATTTGAGGTTGTCTCCCACTCCCTGAGTTAGACCAGGATCAAGAAAATGGTGACGTTGGTTGAGAGGGGATGAGATTGGGTTTAGAAGAGGTGGCCTCCATCTACTTATATATATTGAGCTCTTACTATGTACAAGAAACTTCACACAAATTATTACATTGATTCTTAACATGATGAGGTAGGTATTATTATAATGACAAAAGTGGATCTCGAAGAGCATAAGTAAATGGTACAAACTCACAGGCAGTGCCAGAACCAAGATCTGCCATTATTAGTTAATTAATTTATTCATCCAATAAATAAATAATTATTGACTGCCTAATGAAAATTCCATCCCTGGATACAAGAGTCAGAAAAATGTAGCCACAAGACATAGTATTTTGCTGTCACAACTGAGAGGGGTGGTACTAGCATCTAGTGAGTATTGGCCAGGGATGTTGCTAAATATCCTACAAAGCACAGGACAGTCCTCCCCCCCAGCAAAGAATTATTCAGCCCCAAATGTCGATAGTGCTGAGGTTGAAAAACCCTGATACACACACAGACACATAGGCACACACACTTCATCACCATGGCCGCCAACCCTCTCACTCACCATTTCTTTATAAATACTTCAAAACTGATGCATGTCAACTCTAAATTCAGAAAATCCATTTTATTGAAACCATCCAGATTATGGCACTGTATAGACACATGTTATGATTGAATAAACAAATTAGGAGTAGATAAAAACTGGAATTTATAAGATTAAATTAGTGTTATTAATTTAACCCATTAGAGGTACTCTAAGCACTTTTCCATGTCTTTAATAATTATATTAAAAAATTAAAGACTGCAATTTTCACAAGAAATGAGTAACTAAATGGTAGGGAGCTTAGGATTCTCTGAGGTGTTTTCGTTTGAAATTTGTAATAAAATTTTTCCCTACAGAAATCCAAGAAGATACCAAGACATTCTTGTTTGTAGAAGTACAAAGCAAAATTAATTCTTTTTATAGTAACAATAGCAAGAAGAACAGTAACAATTCAGTCGGACTTCCATGTCCTAAAAACTGTGTATATCTCTTCAGAGAAAGAAAATACAAAGATAGCTTAAATCATATTGGAAAAAAACTCATAAAATATTTGCACAATTAAAAACTGAGGATACAAAAATCTAAAGATAGACACTAAATTCATGTAAGTGGCCTCTTCACAAATCATCCCCAAACCCTTAATTGCCTACTCCTATGCCTGATTCACTTTATAGGAGCTGGTGACAGCAAGGAACTTAAAAAAATATTTATAGAATAAAGAATGAATAGCAGGCAAAAGTCCTTGAATTTACATTTTTATGACTTGGGCAATAGCACAGAATAGTGGCAAAGGGTCTGGGTCTTCGAGTTGTACAGCCTAGAATCAAACCTGGCTCTGCCGTTTATTACTTGTGTGACTGTGGGCAATTCACTAGCCTGTAAGTAGGGTAAGAATAGAACCCAACTCATACTTTTAAATGTTTAATAGAAGTAATGCACTTCAAACCATGCTTAGCTCATACTAGATGCTACATAAATATTAGGTGCTCTCAGATCCGTGTTGTTGCTATCGTGACAGATATCATTATTTTTTGTAAACTGATAAGTGGTTGGAGAGTTGGGGTCATTCTAGAAGAGAAGCAGGCAAAGGAAAGGATCAGAACTGTGCAGACCGGAGACCCAGCTGAATTTGCTACCTCAGTTGGACCCATTCACTGTCACAAATTAGTGGTCACTTCAACGTTATTTCCTTCCTGAGCTCCCAAGCCCTAAGGAGTGTTCTCCTTCTGTACCATCTTCATCTCTCACCTGCCTCCTAGTAAGACTCTGCGTTTACTCTTGCCACACACAGTCCCAATTTCTATGCAAAAGCTGAGGGATCCTTTTAAAAAAAGAAGTTAGACTACGCCACTCCTTGGCTCAAGACCCTACGATGACTCCTTATTTCTCCAGAGTGACAGACACGGTCCTTATGATGACACTCCGGGCCTTCCATGGTCCAGTTCCTCCCACCTCTTTGTCCTCCTGCTATTCTCCCCTCCCTCGCTCCACTCCAGCCCCTCAGGCCTCCTTACTGCTTCTCAAACACACACAACATGCTCCTGCCCCAGGACCTTTGCATTAGCATTTCTCTCTGCCTAGGGTGCTCTTCCCACATTTACCCATTTACCCACATAGCTACTCTTTACTTCACATCTTTGCTCAAATATCCTTTCTCAAAGCAGCCTACACCTGCCACCCTATTTAATAAAGCTGCCTGCCTCCCCAACTCCAACCCCTTGGCCCACCTGATCCTTCTCCCCCTGCGATACAGTTACCAACCATTACCCTCTCCTGGACCAACCCATAGCATCCAAAGAGGATCCCCGCCACTACCTTTGCCACCCAGTCTAATCCCCACAGCAGCGAAGATGTACGGCATTCACTGTACTCCAGTATATTACAGAGTTACTTAATTGTTGTGCATACTACTTATTTCCTGTCTTACCCTGCTAGGATGTAAGGTCCAGGAGGGCAGAGATCTTTGTTTCGTTCAATGATATCTTATAAGTACCTAGTACAGTGCCCGGCACACAAGAGGAATTCAAAACATGAACCATGAATGAATCCCTTTCATTCTTATCCAGGCCACATGGTGACCAGACTCTCCAGTCAACGAGAGCCTTGGGAACATTTATCTATTCATTCAATCATCCACTCTCCCTACTAAGATGTATTGAGTGTCCATTTTGCTTTCTGCCTTTGGCTTAATATTAGCAAAACAATGAGGTCTTATCTCTAACTCTTTCCACCCATTCATTTTATACTCCATCCTCATTTAGTTTCTTAATTTTCCCCAAGCATGCAATGTGCTTTCAAACTCTGAGGCCTTTGCCCCTGTGATTTCCTCTGCCCAATGAATAGTAACAAATAATAGCTAACATTAATTGAGTGCCCTGTTCTAGTGCTTTAAGTGCATTTACTTATTTAGTCCTCATATCAACACAGTGATTTAGGCACCTTTAATATCCCTGTGTTGACAATGGAAGAAAACCAAGGCCCAGAACGGTGAATTAAATTATCTAATGTAATTGTGAATTAAATTGTCTAATGTAGCTGGTAAGTGAGTGATTCAAACACAGTCCATTTGATTCCAAAATATCTCCTCTTTTAACCACTATATAATAGAGGAGGGCCCTTTTCTGTTCTTTCTATGCCCCAAATCTTGCCTCTGTCTAAATTAGGGGCCATGAACTTAAAAGCATTCAGGAACCAGGCAGGTAACAAAAATATGTGAAGGCATTAGATGTAATTAAAGGGAGTAGTAGGCCTGCAGTAAATTAGGAACTTATCTAGTTTTCTTACAAACACTGTATGTGTCAACCAAAATGTGTTTCTGCTGGATTCAGTCCATAGTTTGAGAATCAGCAACACTGCTTTGGCTACATCTCAGAGGTCAGTGTTAGTTACTCCCTCTTTGGTGCTCCCATAGCCTTTGTGTACTTAGTACTTCATCTATAACAGCACCAAGTAGGTTGTTAACACACAATTGACTGAGTGCAGATATATGCAATATGGTGTTGTCCAAGGTGTCCAGGTGCCTTCCTTAACCTTCAATCTGGTAAGGAGACAGACCTACACTAATGGTACTCAATAAGGAGATAGACCTACACTAATGGTATCCAATATGGAGACAGACCTACCCTAATGGTACTCAATATTATAGCTGCAGCGATAGAAGTCTGTCCAGGATCAAGTAGGGGAGCAAAGGAGAAAGGGGTGAAAATGGTCAGTAAAGACAGCAAGGAGGCAGAGACTGTTGAGTCTTTAAAGATGACCAGATGACCAACTACCCGTCGGGTGAAGCCATGGAGGGAACAGAGAGCAAGGGCATTCTAGGCAGCATGACTCAAGTCTTGGAGGCTTGAACAGCCTGGAATTATCAGAGAAATTCAGAAATACCCATCTGGCCAAAACTAAGGAGGTACAAAGGGGAGGGGACAGCAGAACAAAAAGCGAGGCAAGAGTTTTTGTTTGGATACAAAATTTACACTGTGGGCTAAAGAAAGTACTGAAGAGTTTAAAGATGACAAACACCATGACCAGGAAGGTTAGGTACAAGATAATTTGAATAGGTGGGTGGGAGATAACATGCTTCTGGATTTTTTGGATGGGAAAGGAGGCAAATGAAAAATATTTGAGAACAATAAAAATTTTGAGAGATGGAGAATATATGGAATCTCAAGGACTTGTTAACTAACTGGGTCCAGGAGAGTGAGAAATAGTCTAAGATGATGGCCAGATTCTTGGCTTTGGGAGGAGGAGCACCTAGTAGTGTCATACAAGGACATAGAGAGTATGGATTAGAAGAGCAGGGTTTGGGGAGATATACTAAGTTCAGTACAATTTCAGATGCTTGAGACGTATCTGGGTGGAGGTTCTTAGCGAAGTTTTAATACATGGGTCTGAAATACAAAGAACAGCTCTGGGCAGTAGTTGAACCTGTGAGAGTAGACGATTTCAAGTGTATGCAGACTGAATAGAGGGGAAAAGATAAGATCCAGGACAGGACTCTGGGGAAATAAGAAGATCTAAGGGGTAAGAAGAGAAATATAAGGCTGCAAAAGCCGCTGAAGGAAGTATGATCAGAGATCAAAAGAGAATCGCAACAGAAGGAGAGCAAGTCAATGTCACTGAGGATGCAAAGTGCCCACTGCATTTATCAACAGAGTGGACGACGGTGACTTTGCTGGGGGCAGTGCCAGTCAATAGATAAGGAGGATCTTGGTGGTAGCGACTGAATGGTGATAAGTAAAGAAGTGGAGACAGCAAGTGTAGAAAATTATTTTCTTAAAAAAACAATATCTGCTATTTTTATTTTTTAAACAATTTTATTGGAGTAGAGTTGATTTACAATGTTGAGTTAGTTTCAGGTGTACAGCAAAGTGAATTAGTTATACATATACATATATCCACTCTTTTTTTTAAGAATTCTTTTGAGGAGCTTGGCTCTGAAGATGGAAGAGGGAAGCAACTGGAGGGAAATAAATGCCTGAGGGAGGGTTTTCTTGCCACAGAAGACATTTGAGTACTTTCTTCATCTGAAAGGAAGTAGCCAAGAGGAGAGAGAGTCTGAAAATACAGTGTCTGGGTTGAGGTGGGAGAGCATGAGATCAACAGCACTGGTGGAGGATGTCCACACGCAGAAAAGAGACCACAGCCTATGAGCCTGGGAGAAAGGAGGTGTAAACGCAAATAAATGTATATTTTAAGCGTCCCACAGGAAGTGTGGGGAGGTCTCATCTGACACCATTGATATTCTCAAAGAAGTAGGAAGGAAGGACCTCCATTCTGAGTACCATTTTCATAATCACATGGCCCACCCTCCACAGAGTTGCTTCTGGGCTTCTGTCTCCATGTGTCCTTGTACTTTCCCAGGCAGTTGGAGGGCTTTTGTTGCCATAACAACATGATGTGGCATTTTAGATTAGTTCTTAAAGTATGTGTGTGTGTGTTCGTACCCACAAATGGACTTGAGTGTTCTAGTAAATGTGGTGTAAATATAGGCTGGAGTGTCTAAGAGCGCTAGACTAGGTGTTTCTGTGATTATGCTTATGGATAATAAGTTGGCAAGAGTTTGTGAGTCGTTTTTGTGTGTCAGTATGTGGAGATGGAGAGGCAGCAAGAGAGTGTGAGTATCTCTTTAAGGTATAAGTGTGTTTGAGTACGTTAGCATGATGAGGTGTACACAAGGCAAAGTTGGGTGCCTAGGCGTGTGTGTGCAGCTTGTAGGTTTCTGTGGGGAAAAGCTCATAGGTGTATGAGTTTTCAGTGGGTACGATCAAGTGAGTAGGTACATGTCTGTGTATGTATATCTGTGTGATAGTAAATGTATGTGTATGTGCATATGGGGGTGTGAGAGTGTATATATGAATCTGAGTGTGCATACACAGGTAGCTACCAGAGCCTACTGTATGGCGTTAAAGTCCTCATGAAGACTTGTTAAAATTTTCTGTATGCTCTATTGCACTCTCCACACAGATTTCAAATTTTATTTTGACCATCTTCTATGTCAGTAGACCCTGTGAGCTGGTCTTATGTTTCACCTGGTGTTAGGGGGAGTCACACGCAGGGGACTTTGTGGAAACCTTGTAGGTGTGTAAATAAGACAGTGATAAAGAACAAGTGTATCAGAGGGTATGTAAGAACGGTGGTGTTGTGTATATGTTTGAGTCTGCATATAAGTTGTATGTGAGAGCCGACTTTGAGAGAAAAGGGAAAGAGCTCGGCTCTCTTTCGATAAGTATTTATAGGGCAAATTCTACATGTCAAGCTTTGTTCCAGATGTCGGGCAACAACAGTAAACAGAAAATCCAGTTCCATCTCTCCTAAAGCTTACATCTAGTGAGGTGTGACAGACCATAAATGAATAAGCGGATACATAACATGTAGGGGGTGAGAAGTATTTAGAAGAAAAATAGAGCAGGTAAAGGGGCTGAAGAGTGATGAAAGGCACTCTTTTATATAAGATGGTCCAGGAAGGCCTCTCTGGGGAGGTCCCCTCTGAGCAGAGGCTGGTTTGGGATGATGGAACAAATGGTGAGGTAGCTGGGGGAAGTGTTCCTGAGAAAGGAAAAGCAGGAGGACCCAAGGGGGGAAGGCATGTGAGGTGTTGAGCAAGGAGGCCAGTGTGGCTGGAGCAGGGTGATGCAGGGAGAGGGTGGAATAGGAAGGACGAGAGATGGGTCAGGAGCCGCAACATCAGAGGCTGGCATGTTGCTCTGAGTGCGCCGCAGCAAGTCAAAGGAGAGTTTTATCAGAGAAGCGCCATGAACTGACAGAAGCTTTGTAAGGATTTGCTCTGTGTGCTGTGTAGCATTTGGATTCAAACAAGAATAGAAGCAGGGAGACTGAGTAGGAGGCAGCTATGGCCGAAGTCCAGAGGCAATGAAGAAGGTGAGAAGAGGGGAGACCAAGGACACATCTAGAAAGTAACTCAGAAAGGACTGGATGAGGCACTGGAATGCAGTGTGAGAAAAAGCAAGGACTCAGTGGGACTCCAAGATTTCTGGCTTAAGCTACTGGAAGGATGAAGGTTCCATTTACAAAGACGGGAAAGAATACAGGAAGTGCAGGATTAGGGATGGAATCAAGAGTAAGCTACTGGACATGCTAAGTCTGAGACGCCTGCTGGATTTCTGAGTGGAGATGTCAAGTAAGCATTGTTCGTAGGAATCAGCAGTTTGACAAAGAGCTCTGAGATGGAACTAGAAATTTCACAGTTAATTAACAGCCTATAGCTGGTATTTAAAGCTTTGAGACAGAGTACAACCATGTAGAGAGCACCTAGAACTGAGTCCTCGCGTGGGGAAGTTGCCCCAACATGTTGAGTTCAGGAAATGCAAGAGGTCTCACAGAGAGACCCTGAAAAGATGCCTCTAGGAAGGTAGCAGGAGAGCCATTTGATTCTGTTGTCCTAAGACCCAAGTGAAGAGAAGAGTCCAATGAGAAGTGAGTCATTATACGTGTCAAATGCTCCTGATAAACAAGTTAGATGAAGACTGAGTAGTGGCTCGGGTTTGGCACCATGGAAGTCATTAGTACTTTGACTTGAGCAACTTCCATGAAAAGGTGGAGATGGGAGACTGACTGGAGCAGGTTTAAGGGATGCAGCAAGCTGGGTGGGGACAGACATATTCCAGCCTATTATAAGGCACCAACAACAGCTCTTGTGGCCGTATGGCCCATTGGCTGGGTAGGGTGTGGATTAATAACTTGTTCCTGGTTCAGAATAAGAGAAAGCAGTGGCAGGGGTTCCCTTTGGAGAAGTTAGACACATGGTGACATTCTCCAAGGGCTGATAGTCATACAAAAAGGGAATTTACAGCTCCACGTTCAGAGTTGACCAGTGTACGGTGAGGAAAGAGAGGCACCCTATAGAGGATCTGAGCTGCCAGGACACCAAGTCCACCCTCTCTATTAGGGGAGTAACCAAGGCCCAGAACGATCTCCATGATTAGACCAGGTCACAGAGCAAGCTGAAGGAGGAGCAGAACCTTGAGGGTCTATGACTCTCAGTGGTTTACTTTTTCTAACCTCAGGTGGTAAGATTTCTTGGGCCAAAAGTCTGCAAACCAGAATCTCCAAAAGATTTTACCCAGGGATATTGAAAATTATGTTTCTGGAACTTAATGATTTCAGGCAAGCATTTGAATTCTACTAAAACATAAAATCCTCCTGAATCCTTAAGTATTTAAGTTATCATAAGTTAATATAAATAAAGGATCTGAGATCAGTCTTTGACCAGTGGTAGACAAAGGAAGTATGAAGGCTCTGATCATCATGAAAGGTAACAGAGCTGGGGAGCCTGATGGAAAACACGGATGTGCCCAAAGTTTAAATCTGCTTGGGTCACAAAGCACCGAGCTGATCTCCCTGTGCTGAGGGAGGAGATATGGGGACATATGTGTATGTATAGCTGATTCACTTTGTTATAAAGCAGAAACTAACACACCATTGTAAAGCAATTAAACTCCAATAAAGACATTAAAAACAATCTGCTTGGGTGAGAACACCAATCAAACACGAGACAGGGCGGGAAGATCTGGTCTCCAAACCAGTCTGTGTCACTTGAGTATCACATGATCTTAAGCACGTCATTTGTCCTCTTCACGTCTTTAAGACATGAACAATAATCCTCTAACAAAGGCTGTTCTGAGAACTGAATATTGTTTAATCCTCATTCAACAAATAGTTTTTAGAATTCTTTAGAAGCGCTTGAGCACTGGGCATAGATAGATTTGTGCTCCTTGGGCATAAACACTGTCCTCAGCTCAGGGCTGCTCCATTCTCTTTCCAGCTGCTCCCTGGGTGGAATGCAGAGCAGGGGTGAGCGACCTGACCACACGGCCAAGGATAACACCCCAAGGAAGCCAGAGGAACAGGCCAAATGCATCAAGGGTGCTTTTTACCTAATGTGTGCTCTGGAAACTGCCCTATGGAAACCAAGTTTGAAGAAAGTAAATCCTATTTTCCCTCCACCTCCCTGTAATGTCAGAGGAGGGTTATCTCCATTCATTATTAAACTTCTGTTTATTTATTTATTTTTAATTAATTTATTTATTTTTGGCTGTGTTGGGTCTTCATTTCTGTGCGAGGGCTTTCTCTAGTTGCTGCGAGCAGGGGCCACTCTTCATCGCGGCGCGCAGGCCTCTCACTATCGCGGCCTCTCTTGTTGCGGAGCACAGGCTCCAGACGCACAGGCTCAGTATAAACTTCTGTTTAGGTTTAAGTTTCAAGGAGATCATACCTGATGTCACTGCCATTTACACATGTGTGCTTTGGGAAGAACTTCTTACATTCCCTGTGGCTCAGCTTCTTCATTTGGAAAATGGGACAAATATAGTATCTTTCTCATAAGGAGGAATAAATGAGTTAAAATGCAGAGTGCTTAGAAAAGTGCCTGGCACATGGTAAGCGCCATTATTATTATTATTCTGTGTAAGGACAGCTTTACGTTTAGATTGCTTCCACATAAGCCTATTAGACAAATTCTTCAAATACTAGGCTGCACTTCCAATTTTGCAAGAAAGCTATGGGTCTCTGCTAAGTATTAGGATATAGGATTGGCTGCATGTAACGGAGACCCCGAATAAGGGTAGCTTAAGCAAGATGAAGGTTCATTCTTTCTCACAAAAAGGTTGAGCTGGAATATATTCTCCACAAAGCCAGCATGAGGCCTGTCTCCTTCTCTCCTGTTACTCTGGCTTCCCTGGAGTTTAGCCCATGTCTGCATGGCCCACAGTGGCTCACCACCCTCCCCATTTCAGCCTGGGGGCAGCGGGAAAGAGGAAGGGGAGACCATGAACTGGAGGCGTGGTCATCAATTCGGCTTGCCCTCCATTGGCCAGGACTAGTCCCGAGGCCACATCTGGGGTGCTAATTCTCTATGGCCATGTGCCTGACCTCTAATTCTGTTATTCTGGAAGAAGGGCAGAATGCATACTGGGGGACAAGCCTCTGTCACACTCTTGGAGTTCACAATAGAACATCTGTTTCCAAATTTCAGGCATTAGGGCATAACCAGAGCTTAAGGCGGCAGTTCAGAGCACAAATTCTGGCTGCCTCAGTTGAAATCCCAACTTGTTGCTCACTGGCTGTATGACCTTGGGCAAGGTACTCGAGCTCTCTGTGCCTCAGTTTCCTTCTTTGTAAAATGCAAAAATAGTACTATCCAACTCATAAGAATTAATTATACAGACAAATCTATATCTATATCTAGCTTAGACTATGCTCACTTTATAGCAAGCACTATTAAAATGTTTGCTATTATTGTATTGATGAACTCTTTGTTTTTACAGACGTCTTTTTTTTTTTTTTTGCGGTACGCGGGCCTCTCACTGTTGTGGCCTCTCCCGTTGCGGAGCACAGCCTCCGGACGCGCAGGCTCAGCGGTCATGGCTCACGGGCCCAGCTGCTCCGCGGCATGTGGGATCCTCCCAGACCGGGGCACGAACCCGTGTCCCCTGCATCGGCAGGCGGACTCCCAACCACTGTGCCACCAGGGAAGCCCCTAGAAGTTGGTTTTGAACCAGGTCTGTCTGGCTCATAGCTCCTGCTTGTGTGTGTTTACACTCTATCTCTCACTCTTAAGACTTCATACTTGTGATGTACAAACGCTGTCATTGTGTGTATACAATGTGCCCCACATACACCAAGGACCACTTGACAATCTGGCACCTAAACAAGGGTGCCATTTGCATGCAAACTCCACATGTGTTAGGGTCACTGGGTATCAAAGCCAGGTCTCCTTTAGGGCACTGAGAATGAGCAATTTCATTAACAAATGAAATAGAGATGTATCAGGACCCATGACATCCATCCACAGCCATTACCTGTACCCTAGCTGTCGCATTCCATGTGGCTGCGTACACAGAGGGGATCTCAGATCAGCAGATCAACAGTGGCTTGTCTGAGCTGAGCGCTGAGCAGAAAAGTCAATTACAGAGAAACGGCCAACACTTGGGAATATCTCCTTCTTGTGGGTTATCAGACCTTCACATAGCTAGAGGGAATTGTAGTAAAGTTGAAGAGCTGCTACACTGAAAAGGAATAGGCTTCTTAAATTCATTCCATTTTAGCCCTGAGGGGTAGACATAGGGCCATGGGACGGAAGTTACTGGGGATCAGACTTGGCTTGACACACAAAAGAGCTTTTTATTCATTAGAAATGTGCAAAGATGGAAAGGGTGACTTTCTAAGGTAAGAGATCCTTATCACTGGAGGTGTATAAATACAGCTTTCATGAATGTTTTTAGGAGATACTGACGATAACATTCAAGCAATAAATAAGTGGTTGTAATATTAGGAATTCCTTCTCTTACAAATGGGTCAAGGTTCTGATAGCAATATTGCCAAGGAAGTTGGGAATACCCAAATCCTAACCTCATCCCAGTGACATCTTCCCCGTGAGGTTCTTGGGGAAACTGTACTTACAAGGAGTAATGGAAAATGAGAAACAAAAAGAATACTTTATGATTGATTGGGCCAGTGTGTTTTACCCCAAAGGGAAAAACTTATATCGCTAGGTTGCAGCAAAAGCCCCACCTATACGCCCATTAGGATTTCCATCTTCCTTCAAGCCCCAGTGGATCTTAGAATCACAAGTTTTCTGAATTGTGGCGCTGGTAATGAAAACAAAATGATGACATGCTTGTTAGACATGCATGCAAGGAAGAAAGGAGAGGAAATCATGATAACCAGATGTTATGTGGGCTCTAGCTTGGCTTCCAACCCAGCTGCATGGAAGTAGCGTGGAGGGAATACCCACGTGCATTTATGCAATGTTTTGATGCATGGTGGCACTGTGCACTACCAAATGTGGTATAATGTGCGATCTGGACTGTGACACAGAGATTGATAATTCTCTTGCCCTCCTAGAGGATTGGCAAGGATGGGGGAGAGGAAACTTCTCCTCCCACCTGAACATTATCCCCCTGGCACTTAATAGATGAATCAGACTGTGGAAGGGCCAACGAGTAAAAGCTGCAGTGAGGTGAACCTTTTTTTTTTTTTTTTGTGGTACGCGGGCCTCTCACTGTTGTGGCCTCTCCCATGCGGAGCACAGGCTCCGGACGCGCAGGCTCAGCGGCCATGGCTCACGGGCCCAGCCGCTCCGCGGCACATGGGATCTTCCCGGACAGGGGCACGAACCCGCGTCCCCTGCATCGGCAGGCAGACTCTCAACCACTGCGCCACCAGGGAAGCCCCGTGAGGTGAATTTCTGAATCAGTTTTAGGAAGGAGTTTCTAATGGAGTTGTTTCCAAAATGGAACAGGCTGCCTATCATAGTACAAGTTCCCTTAGAGCAAGGACACTTTCTTTCTTATTTCTATATCCTCCAGGATGTCTAGCAAAGGGCTTGTTGTGGAGCAAGTGTTGAGGAACTGTTTGCTGAATATGGGCTGAGCACATCCCCACAAAGGCCAAAAGAACATTCCGAAGGCTCCAGAGGAGCTTCTCACATGAAATAGGTCATTACGATACCTGGGCTCTGAAACATCCATATCTAAAAGTCAGTGCTTCCACGTCTTGGCTATTATAAATAGTGCTGCAATGAACATTGGGGTGTTTGTATCTTTTTGAATTAGAGTTTTTGTCTGGATATATGCCCAGGAGTGGGACTGCTGGGTCATATGGTAGTTCTATATTTAGTTTTTTAAGGAACCTCCATACTGTTCTCCATAATGGTTGTACCAATTTACATTCCCGTCAACAGTGTAGGAGGGTTCCCTCTTCTCCACACCCTCTCCAGCATTTATTGTGGATAAAGAAGATGTGGTACATATATACAATGGAATATTACTCAGCAATAAAAAGGAATGAAATAATGCCATTTGCAGCAACATGGATGGACCTAGAGATTATCATACTAAGTGAAGTAAGTCAGACAGAGAAAGACAAATGTCATATGATATCACTTATATGTGGAATCTAATAAAAAATGATACAAATGAACTTATTTACAAAACAGACTCACAGATCTCAAAATCAATCTTATGGTTACCAAAGGGGAAACATGGGGGAAAGTGATAAATTAGGAGACTGGGATTAACATATGCACACTATTATATATAAAATAGATAACTAATAAAGACCTACTGTATAGCACAGGGGACTCTACTCAATGTTCTATAATAACCTACATGGAAAAAGAATCTGAAAAAGAATGGCTATATATATGTATAACTGATTCACTTTACTGTACACCTGAAACTAACACAAGATTGTAAATCAACTATACTCCAATAAAAAAAGTGAAATGGCATAAAGCAAGCTTTCAAAAATAAAATAAAATAGTGTCTTGAAGTTTGAGCCATATTTGTGTATTTCAAAAGGGGGTTCATGCATACTGTGAACCCTGGTAAGAGTTAAACCATAAAACCAGTCTTCTAAAGGCATGGATGTGATTTTTATTGATAGGGGAAATTGAGATTATCTGGAATGATAGAAAGAGTTTGAATTAAGAGTCAGAGACCTGGATTGAGGTAATGATTGGATGAGATAATAGAAGGTGATAGATTGTAAAGGAAACTTGCACAGTCATTGCCTTAGACTGGCTTGGGTCTGAAGACCAGCTCTAGCACCACAGTAGAGAGTCCAGATGAGAGGCCAAAGGTGAAGGGGGCTTAGGTTTGGTAGCATCCAAACCAAAAACAAGTGTACAGATGTTGTTATATTAAGTCTCTGAGACAAACCTATGGTCACAATGGGGAAATTCCCAAGTGACAACTTCCTTCTCTTTCATGGCTGAGGGGCCATAGAGGTAGCTTTTAAAAGTCGTATCTAGCCTGCTTTGGGCAGTACAGACATTTAAAAAATATTGTCTTTCAATCCATGAACACAGAATGCCTTCCCATTTATTTGTGTCTCTTTTAATTTCTTTCATCAATGTTTTGAAGTTTGCAGTGTACAAAGTCTTCACCTCCTTGGTTAAGTTTATTCCTAAGTAGTTTATTATTTTTGACACTATTATAAGTGGGATTGTTTTCTTAATTTCCTTTGCAGATGGCTTGTTGTTAGTGTATATAAATGTAATTGATTTTTGTATGTTGATTTTTTTATCCTGCAACTTTACTGAATTTATTTATTAGTTCTTTCAGGTTTTTTTTTTTTGTGGTATGTGAAGTCCTTAGGATTTTTTACATATAAGATCATGTCATCTGCAAACAGATACTTTTATTTCTACCTTTTAAATTTGTATTCCTTTTATTTCTTTTTATTGTCTAAGTTCTCTGGCTAGAATTCCAGTACTATGTTGAATAGAAGTCACAAGAGACAAGTTGCATCCTTGTCTTGTTGCTGATCTTAGAGGAGCTTTTAATTTTTCACTACTGAGCATGCTATTAGCTGTGACCTTGTTACATACAGACTTTAATATGTTGAGCTACATTTCTTCTATACCTAATTTGTTGAGTGTTTTTATCATGAAAAGGTGTTAGATTTTGTCAAATATGTTTTTCTGCATCTATTGAAATGGTCATGTGATTTTTATCCTTCATTCTGTTAATGTGATGTATCACATATAGTGATTTCTGTATGTCAAACCATCCTTTCATTCTGGGGATAAATTTCACTCCATCAGGATGTATGATCTTTTAAATGTGCTGTTGAATTTGGTATGCTAGTATTTTGTTGAGAATCTTTGCATCTATGTTCATCAAGGATATTGGCCTGTAATTTTCTATTCTTGTAGTATCTTTTTCTAGCTTCGGTATCAGTGTAGTGCTGGTCTCATAAAATTAGTCCCAGTGGTATTTTTTTTACAGAAATAGAGAAAAATTCTAAAATTCATAGGAAACCACCAAAGACCTAGAACAGCCAAAATTATTTTGAGAAAGGAAAACAAAGATGGAGGCGTCATACATCCTGATTTCAAAATATATTACCAAGCTACCATAATTAAAACATTATGGTTCTGGCAAAAGGACAGACATACAGACCAATGGAATAGAACACAGAGCCCAGAAATAAACCCATGCATATAAAGTCAACTGATCTTTGACAAAGTGCCAAGAATACACAATGGGGAAATGACAGTCTCTTCAACCAATGGTGATGTGAAAACTGGATATCCATATGAAGGAAAAGAAAGAAATTGGACCCCTGCTGTACACTATACACAAAAATCAACTTAAAGTGGATTGAAGACTTAAATGCTAAGACAAACTGTAAAACTCCTACCAAAAAACATAAGGGAAAACCTTCTTGACATTGGTCTTGGCAATAATTTCTTGGCTCTGACATCAAAAACACAGGAAACAAAAGGAAAAAATATACAAGTGGGATTACATCAAATTGAAAAGTTTCTACACAGAAAAGGAAACAATCAACAGAATGGAAAGGCAACATACAGAACAGGAGAAAATATTTGCAAACCATATCTCTGATAAGTAGTTAATAGCCAAAAATATATCAGGAATGCCTACAACTCAGTAGCAATAAAATAAAATAACCCAATTAAAAAATTGGCCAAAGACTTGAACAGACATTTCTCCAAAGAAGACATACAAATGACCAACAGGTATGTAAAAAGATGTTCAACATCACTAATCATCAGGGAAATGCAAATCAAAACTAAAATGAGATGTCATCTTCATATCTGTTAGGATGGCTATTATCAAAAAAATAAACGATAATATGTGTTGATAAAGATGTGAAGAAATTGGGACCCTTTTACATTGTTGATGAGAATGTAATATAACACATTGTCTATAGATACCAGTATGGAAGTTTCTTAAAAAATTAAAAAATAGAACTACCATATGATCCAGCAATCCACTTCTCAGTATACGTCAGAAGAATTGAAATCAGGACCTCAAAGAAATACCTGCACTCTAATGTTCACTGCAGCATTATTCAAAGCAGCCAAGACAACCTGTGTCCATTTACACATGAGTGGGTAAAGAAAATGTGCTACATACATACAATGGAATATTGCTCAGCCTTACAAAAGAAGGAAACCCTGCCCTTTGTGACTATATAGATGAATCTGGAGGACATTATGCAAAATGAAATAATCCAGCCATAGGAGGACAAATGCTGCATGATTCCACTTATATGAATTATCCAAAATAGCCAAACTCACTGACACAGAGAATACAGTACTCGCTACGAGGGGGTAGGAGCTGGGAAAAATGGGGAGTTATCATTTAATGGTTATAAATTTTCAGTTATGCTAGATGAATAATATCTAGATATCTGCTGCACAACATAGAACTTACAGCTAACAATACGGTATTGTGCACTTCAAAGTTTAAGAGGGTAAATCTCATGCTAAGTATTCTTAACTACAAAATGAAACAAAACAAAACAAAATAAAAACAAAGGGACTCAAGGAAACTTTGGGTGGTGTCGGATGTGTCTATTTCCTTGATTGTGGTGACGGTATCATGGGTGTTTGTATATGTCTAACCTATCAAATTGTATACATTAAATACATGCAGCTCCTTGTATATCAATTATACCTCAGTACAGCTGTTCGATGTTTCCTTTTAAAAAAATCTTTTCTGTATTTTCCATTCTTTCTGCACTGAATATGACTCCAAAATTTATTTCATCAGTCTAAACTACTTCTTTGAACTTCAGACACAGATATCCAACTGCATCCTTGATATTTGTACTTGGATGTTTAATGAGTAGCTTATTAAACTTAGCATGCCCCACACCTGCTCCTCCCACAATCATATTCATCTTGGAAAATAATAACTCTATCTTTCCATTTGTTCAAGTCAAATCCTTGAGGCCATTTTTCACTTATTTCTTTTTATCTGCAGCTCAGGTCCAAGCCATAGCAAATCTGTTAGCTCTACCTTCAGAGCAGAACCTGTATTTGACCATGTGGTCAATTATGTATTCTCCAACTATCCTGACTTCTTTCCTTGTGATGCTCCTACCTGTGGGAGGATTTTTCACCTTTGCTTTGCTGAACTCAAGAGCAGTTCTGTGACTTGCTTTGGCCAATGTCTCTTTTCACAACTGCCAGTGATCCAGATGGAAGCTATCTGGACAGCCTGGGTCTTGAAGTAAAAATGACATGAATCAGAGCCACAGGCATTCCATGAAGCACATGTACTTCAACAACAAATAAACTTTTGTTGTTCTATGTCACTGAGATATCAGATATCTTTTGTTATCATGGCATTATACTTCCTATTTTGATGGTCACAAATCATTTCTGGTCATCACAACTGTGACTACACTAGTCCAAGCCTCCATCTTCAGAAGAGAGCTTGCAATAGCTTTCCTGTTTCTATTCCTTCTTCTTCAGTTTATTCTCAACACAGTAGCTGAAGTGATCCTTTAAAGACAAATTGAATCATGTCACCCCTCCACTCAAAACCTTCCAACTCCTTTTCTTCTTACTCAAAATAAAGGATGACAGCCTCGCGCACTTGTTTACAAAGGCTTACGTGACCTTGCAGGGCCATTTCTGCCACTGCATGCTCAACACCACTGTCTTTCAGACCTCATAACCTACTCCTCTCTCCCAACCACTGAACTTCAATCACCTAACCTCCCTGCTCTTCCCCAGACATGCTAAGTACGACCACACCTCTTAGCCTTTGCACTTGCTGTTCCCACTGCCTAGTTGCTCTTCTCTCAGACACCCCATGGCTTCTCTCTCACTTCCTTCTGGTCTGTGCAGTGTTTTTATGCCCCACAACTTACCTTTAAGCACTCCTTCTTTTTCTACCATTCTTTATTTTTCTCCATAAGGTATATTATCACCCGGCATGCTATACATTTACTTTATATTCACTGTCCATCTCCTCCACATAAAATGTAAGCCTCGCAATTATACTCCAATAAAGATGTTTGAAAAAAAATGTAAGCCTCATGAGGGCAGGAACTTTGTTTTGTTACTAGATATATTCCCCAGTATTTTGACTTGTACCCAGCACATGGATCAATAAATATTTGCTGAGTCAATGAATAAGTGAACTTTTGTATAACCATAAAAAGTAAATTAAAAACAAACTGAAAAATGGGTAGAGAAGAAAGTGTTTCTTTAAAAAAGCAGCTTAGCCACGGAGGAGACAGATATTCACATACCAACATGTCTCAAATTTTGGGACTATATTACTGAATGCCGGATTCATTCAGAGTGGCATCTCTGATATACTGAGCTTCTTACTTTGAATTCAGTTGGCACCCTATATAGTTGGCACAAATTTTCTCATGTCTCACTTAAAAATAAAATTCCTTAAAAAAACTCTCTGTTTTGCTGATAACAGCAATTAAAAATCAACTAAGAAAAAGTTGAAGTAAAATGTTACTATATTGTATATTTTGGTACAACATTACAGCTTTCAAAGATCTTTTGCATTCTTTGTCTTGAGAAGCCTTGTTCATCCTCATTTTATAGCTGGGGAAACAAAGGCTCATAAAGGTGAAGCGACTTGCCCAAAGTCATAGCAGAAGAGAAGTGGCAACACCAGAATTCTAACTGCGGCCTCCTGCCACCAGAGCCAATGATCTTTTTTTTTTTACTCTCCAAGTTACCTCACTCTGTGTAAGGTCCTGTATGAAATATAATGCCATGAATGAAAATCCCGTGCAAATGGTAAAGCCTATGACAAATGCTTTTTATTGTTATTATTCTTATTACCACTACTATTACCATTCACATTGCTTATTTTGAAAACTGTGACCTCACTGAAAGGGTTTGGACGAAAGCATCTCCCGGGGTCTTTTTCAGCATCAGTAGTCAATAATTTATTTTCCTTTAAGATCCTCTGGCATTACTAAATGGGCCTGAGCAAATCCTTCCAGAGAGATCAAAGAAAAGGCTGTCAGGGAGGAGAGAGAAACATGAAAAAGTTCAGCACCTCAAAAAAAGTAATTATTTCAGAGCAGGAAAAGCCAGCCAACAAAAACACCACGCTTGAGGGTTGCAAATGAAAGTCTCTTTTCAACCATAGCTTTAATGGAAACCACTAATGAATCAGGACACCCGGTAAGGAATAAATAACAGCTTCAAAAGCGGTTGGGGCTAGGGTGGATTACAGATGCTGATCTAAGACAGCCGAACAGGACACAGAAGGTTGGTTTTATTTTGCTGGAAGGCACTAGCATCAAGTGTGTTCATGACTTTTTCATTTCTTTCAACAAATGCTTACTGAATGCCTACTGTGTGCCAGGCTTCGCTGTAGAGATAATTCACTTTCTAGCTGTGATAAGAAGTAAGGAAGCTAACAGGAAACAAGTTAAAGAGTTTGTGATCTCTCATTGACTTAAATATTCAGCTTCTCCTTTAAATATTAAAGACTTGGAAGAAGCTGCCTAGGTAGCTAGGTGCTTGGATAAACTGAAAAAGATGCATTTATTGGTGGGGATTCACTCTGTAGTAGTTTGCTGGGGCTGCATAATAAAGAACCACAAATGGAGCGCTTAAAGGACAATTTACGGTCCAGAGGCTAGAAATCCAAGATCAAGGTGTCAACAGGGTTGGTTTCTGCTGAGGGCAATGGGCAAAGGATGTGCACCGGGTCTCTCTCCTTGGCCTACAGATGGCTGTCTTCTACTTGTGTTTCTTCACATCATCTTCCCTCTATGTATTTTTCTGTGTCCAAATTTCCTCTTTTTGTAAGGACACCAATCATATTGGATTAGGGCCCACTCTGATGACCCCATTTTAATGCTATTACTTCTTTGAAGACCCGTTTGCCAAATAAAGTCGCATCCTGAGGTACTGGAGGTCAGCTCTTCAACATATGAATTTGTGGGGGGACATAATTCAACCCATAACGCACCCCTTCTCAGGCAAAACCAGCCACGATAGGGAGTAGACAAGGAGGTAGTTTAGTTCAATTGAACTAAAATTTAGTGAAAGCCTAGCAACCCATGAGGCACTAAGTATTGATATCTTCAGAGATGCCTGGGACATGGCCCCTGCTCTGCATAGTAATTATATTCATGTCTTACTGTTTAGTGAGCTTCGCACTAGAGGCCAGGATCTCTGCTAGACACTGGGCATACAAATATGAATAAGCGGTGACTCTAATTCTATAAGGAAAATATAGAAACAATTATTACCTAATGAGAAAAGGCATCTGACCCAAAGGTGAAACACCAGGGAAAACATCACTTTGGAGGTGACAAGCTGAACTAAATCTTGAAGGAGGAATGGGAGTTATCCAAATATGGTGGAGGTATCCATTCCCTTCTGTATTAGTCAGGGTTCTCTAGAGACACAGCACCAATAGAATGTGCATGTATGTATGTGGATGGATGGATGGTCTGGTAGATAGATAGATAGATATGTAAATAGATTAGATAGATATAGATAGATAGATAGATCAAAGCTATCTATCAAGAGATGAATTTATTTTAAGGAACTGGCTCACATGGTTGTGGAAGGTGACAAGTCCCAAATCTGTAGGGCAGGCTGGCAGGAAAAGCAGATGTTGCAGCTTGAGTTCAAATGCAGAGCATACGGACAATTCTCTCTTCCTTGGGGAAAGTCAGTCTTTTTTCTCTTAAATTGATTGGATGAGGTTCACTCACATTATGTAAGGTAAAAAATTTATGCAGAGTCTACTAATTTAAATGTTAATCTCATTTGAAAATACTTTCGCAGTAACATCTAGATTAGTGTCTGACCAAATACCTGGGCACTGCAGCCTAGCCATGTTGAAATATACAATTAACCATCACTACCTCTGTCCCCTGTGTACTAGGGGACACAGAGCATAGTAGCATGACCTGGTCTTACTCTCAGAGAAAACCATGGTACATCCTGCCTCATTCCACCTGGCATCTGGTGGTCCTTTAGACTAGCTCACAAATGACCTAGGTGTTGCCAGGAGGCATCCTCATATGGTAGATGATCATATGATGTGTGAAGACTTTTAGCACGCTTAGGTAATCGATCACACTTACTCAGTGAGAGATGACTGGCAGACAAGTTCTCAATACCCAAAATGATGCTTCCCTTCTGAGATACCCAGATACACCATATCCAAAATCTGAGAGCAAAGGGCACTGTCGCTTAGGATGATAAGACTGCCCTAGGGGTCTATCCCTTGGGCTACAGTGCAGAGTTGTTTTCCCAATCTAGAACAGCTCCTACACACCTCCATGTATCCCCTGGCAATAGACTTGTTTCCCTACTGGCCTAGTGATATCTCTATCCCTACCAATATTAGGACCATTCCCAGGAAACAAATCTCACATCCGATTCATTCAATTTCTTCAGAGCCACAATCAGTAACTGGCATTAAATTAGTGTGTTTTTCTATCTCCTTCACTAGAATATAAGGACCCTGTTATTGTTTTGTTCACTGCAATTTCCATTGCATCTAGAAGAGCTTCTGACACATGGTAAACACTCAGTAAATAACTGCAGAAAGAAAGGAGGAAGGGAGGGATGGATGGTCCTCAGACCCAGGCCCCTTCTCCTGACCCTTTCCTTCCTAGTATTTTCCTTGGGGTCACATCTCCCTAAGCCTCTTCCTTTCTGACTCTCTGGCTCATTAACAAATGATCATGGACCTTAGTAACATTAATC
This sequence comes from Globicephala melas, assembly GCF_963455315.2. Classification (NCBI taxonomy): domain Eukaryota; kingdom Metazoa; phylum Chordata; class Mammalia; order Artiodactyla; family Delphinidae; genus Globicephala; species Globicephala melas. Next base: position 12,846,473 of record NC_083323.1, read on the forward strand.
ACTAATACTTATCAGTTGCTTGCTGTATACCCGGCACTATTCTAGGTGCTTCATGGTAAATCCTCATGACAATCCTATGAGGTCGATACTATTATCATCTGTACTTTACAAAGAAATGGAGGCACAGAGAGATGATTAAACTTGCAAAGGCTGAAGAACTGATATATTGGGCAAAGCTTAGATTCAAGCTTAGACAGTCTAGATGCAACTCTGTCCTTTTAACCATCGCATTATTTAACACACACACACACACACACACACACACACACACACTACAAGCCCACTTTTTTTCTCTTCCCTTGGAGGTAAATTTGTAGAAACTTTACCTTATGCCAAGTTACCCCAATTTGACAAAGGTTGACAGAAGGACTTACTACAGCTCTGTAAACCCTCAAAGTGATATCTCAGTGAGTCACTGGGCCACACCTCCATAACTCCCTCCATATTCATTGGGAAATCTGCACTGCCTAGTCTACGACTATTGGAATCAGCAGTCCACACATACAATTATGCAATAAATTGTACTGACACTTGGAGGGATCTTAAGATTCCCAGTTCTTTTATTCTTTTAGAGTTGAATCACATACTTTGGTTTTATCTCCTAACAGCATTTATTTTTAAAAGTATTACCATCATTTTCCTATGGCCTATATTTGGCAAGCTATAAATGTACTTAGAAAAAAAATGATTTTTAACATTTTTACATATTACGCATAGTGCCTAATACAAGGCTGAGCACATAAGATAGATGCTAAATAAAATACGAAATAATTGTACTCTGACTCATTAGGGCATTTCTATCAATTCAGTTCATCAGGCTGTTAAAATCTAGGTGTATTCATGCTGAACTGCCGAATGATCTAACCCCATTCACGTGCTATACAGGCACAGGAATTACCCAACATTTCCCATTTCTTTCACAAACCAAACTAAAAGTCCCTTAATGCAACATGCAAATACTCTCGCGACGTGGGCCATCTTACTTTCCCAGCATGTGTTTTATCAGGTTCGCATATTTCCTAACACAGCGTGTATCTTCACAGCTTTGTACTTCTGCTTATTATTGTCTCGTCTTAGAATGGCCATCCCCCATTTTTCTCAGTCTAGATAATCCTATTGATCCTTCGAAGCCCAGTTAAAAATCATTTTCCCCATGTAGTATTTATTGATAACCCTAGAGTTGGTTATTCCACTCTGTGGTCCCATAATTCTTGGTACATAAGGTAATGACAGCACATAATGTAATGCTTTGTGATTTTTCAAAGGAAACATACTCATCCCTGTATCTTTACTACCTAAGGGAGTTCCTGGCATGAGCTATGCATTCATGAAATTTTTTGTGTGATTGCTTTGATCCCATATCCTTTTAAAAAAACCAAGTTGGAAAATATCCTAATATTCAGCAATATTCATATAGAATATCCTAATATGCATTAATTTGGATCATTTGCATGCTTTGGGTGTATAGCCATCCAATACCTTGAACTACTGACTGACAACCAGGCACAAAACATTCCAGAAATATTGAGATTTATAAATTCAAAAAACCTGAAAAGAAATGCTCATAACTTCCTGAATTCTACTGAGTTGGATTATAAGACCCAAAATGTGTCTTATTGGCAAGCTAAAGAAAGCAATTTTAAAAATAGATGGTTAAAGTATCTTTTAAATAGTTGTTTTTCTTGATAATATAATTAGTTCACACTATTTGCACAAAACTTGGAAAATACAATCATATATGAAGAAGAAAATAAAGCAAAACCTGTAATCCCACATTTCCACCAAATAACCACTATGATGCTATTTTATTCTAGTTTTCTTTCTTTTTTTTTTTTTTGCAGTACGTGGGCCTCTTACTGCTGTGGCCTCCCCCGTTGCGGAGCACAGGTTCCGGACGCGCAGGCTCAGAGGCCATGGCTCACGGGCCCAGCCGCTCTGCGGCATGTGGGATCTTCCCGGACCGGGGCATGAACCTGTGTCCCCTGCATCAGCAGGCGGACTCTCAACCACTATGCCACCAGGGAAGCCCTTTATTCTAGTTTTTTATTAGCATATTATATAAAGAATTAGTGACAAAAATTCAATAGAAGTGTTTAACTATTCTATTCTTTTCACTTAATATATTCTGAGCCATTTTCCATACCATTAAATATTATCTGAAAACATGATTTTTATGACAATACTACATTTCGATTATTCCCTTGTTCTTTTGCTTCTATACGCAACATTGTGATGCACATGCTGTAGCAGAAAGTTTTTCCCAATACTGGCTTGCATGCAGTAGCAGGATAATGTTTTACGATTCTAACTTGCATGCCCAGAGACTGTGTGGGTATAAATTTATGGACTATGTTTCTTGTCCGGACTACTTTGGAAGAGCCAGGACTTAGGAACAAGGATGAGACCTAGGAACAAGAATGGTCACTGGCCATTCGTTGACCTGCTTGACAAAAATTCTCAGGTGATGGGATTGTATGAGGGGTCTTTGGTCCTTAGAGGAGGGGCTCTGGTCCCAGAAGGATATCACATGATGCCCTTAAAGAGAATATGCCATGTGGTCACACAGGAGCTTTACCTTCTTCAGGATGTGTGGGGTCTCATTGCAGGGCTCACTGACTGTTCTTAATCAGGAGAAAGGAGAATGCTGGGGCCAAACCAGAATGCTCTTGGACAAGAAGTATGGAAATCACCTCAGAAGCAGCAAAAGTAGCTCAAGACTCCATAGCCGAAGAGACTGCCAGCTCAAACCCAAGCAGAAATGAAGTTCATTTCCCAAAGGGAAGATCCTAGGGCAATCTGGTCAATTCAATGCAATAAACACATGCCTCTAGCTCTGAATTCACTCAGGTTCTCATCCTGGCTTTGCCTCTTGCAGCTTTTTGAGCCGGTAGGGAACCACTCTATGTCTTGGCCTCCTTGTTTTAAGACAATAAATAATATCTATCTTGAGTTATACCTGTAAGGATTAGAAGGGCTTTATAAAATATTAAGAACAGTGTTGTAGCATACAGTGCACAGTCTACAAATAGCAAGAAGAGGAAGAAAAAGGGAAAAGAGAAAGGAAAAGTGTATTATGTCAGCTTTGCTGGGAAACAAACTCTGAGACAGAGATGTGTGTGCAAGAGGTTTCTTGGGGAATGATCTCAGGATCACCACCTCTGAGAGAATGAGGGAGGCAGATGGGACAGAGGGAGAAAATAAACTGCTGTGACATGGCAACAGAGGCTCTGGCCAATCCCAAGGGTGCTCTGAATCTGGGATGACCCTTAAGAGTTGCCCTGAATCATGGCAAAGGAGCCAGGCCCAGCTCCCGAGCAACGACCTGTCTTTGGATACAGGCTGGCCCCAGGGAGATGTGACCTTGGGTGAGGGAGCTCTCCTCAGTCAACAATCCCCGTGTCTGGGGGAATGAGTGTGTCGGTCCTAAAGAAGGGATCTAGGTGGCAAACTGTTGCATCCCCTACAAGGAGAAAAACTATTGTTCAACTAATGCTTCTACCATGTCCCAGACACATCTTCACAATAAAATGGAATATTTTCAGTGTTTGCTTCGTTCCAGGCACAGTTCCAAGTTACAAATATTGACTCATTTACACTTTAAAACAGCCCCAAAATAAGAAGTTTTAGTGACAAGCACTCTCAGAATGATTAAAAAATTGACCCACTGTTACCCAGCAGTACACATCAGAGGCAGGATTTGAACCCAGTGGCCTAATTCCAGAGTCTGTACTCTTAACCTCAAGGATAATAGAAGATACTCACTGCTCTGAACTCGCTGTTTCATCAGCTGTGAGACAAATTCTTGTTAAAGGCAGTGATTAGTTATCTCCTGCAGCCCTAACAAATTAACATAGATTTAGCAGCTTATAACATCACCTTCATATCATCTCACAGTTCTGTAGGTCCAAAGCCTGGTGCAACATGGCTACACTGGGTCTTCTGCTGAGTTGTCATGGGGCTGAAATCCAAGTGACAGGAAGGCAGGTTCCTTTCTGGAGGCTCTGGGCATCCACCTACTTCCAAGCTCATTCAGGTTGCTCACCAAATTCAGTTCCTTATGGTTGTAAGACTGAGGTCACTATTTCCTAGCTGGTGTCACCTGGGAAACAGTGTTTGCTCTGAGAGGCTGCCAGCACTACTCCTGTTTTCTAACTGTCCTCCCCCAGTAACAGCAGGTTGAGTTCTTCTCCTGCTTCAAATCTCCCTGACTTGTCCATCTGTCTCACGTTTCTTACTCCAGCCCTTTCTGTGCTTTTAAGGACTCATGGGTTAGACTGCACCCACTCGATAATCTGAGATAACCTGCCTATCCTAATTACAACTGTTAAGTCCCTTTTGTCGTGTGACATAACATATTCATTTGCAGTATCCAAGGATTAGGGCAAAGACATCTTTTGGGGGAGGGGGCACATTCTGCCTTCTACCAGCGTTTAGGGCAACAGTCACTCCAGGCTCATCATCACAATGACTGTTTGCTGTGATCTTTACCTTTACACCAGGCAGAGCTCCCTGGCAAGCGATCCATGGAGCCAGGATCCAATAATGATGAGGGTGGGGCACCACAATTCAACTGTCAATATTATTTTGGCTCTTTTCCTGCTTAATATTTTACTCACCCCCTTTGCTCTTTAATTTGCCTGCACTTTGGCCTTCTTGCTTTTATCTCCCCATCTTTGAACTCTGTCCTTGTTCCTTGGGCTTAATAAAGAAGGGGGCTTCCCTGGTTTCCACCCATGTCACTTAAATAACAAGGTTCCTGTGGTTAGCCAGTCCAGGAAACCTCTCCACCTGACCGATCCCTCCTTGTACTTCTCCAGGACCTTCACTGCTCAGCCTCTGCCTCCCTCTCCAGCTCCACTTCCCTCTGCTCAGAACCTTCCCGCCACAAGAGGGCAAGAACAGTGTCTTATTCCTATCTGTAGCCACAGCTTCTATAATAGTGTCTGGCATAGGGTGAGCAATCAATACAAGCTTGTCAAATTTTGAATGGAAGAAAGGTGGATGGATGGTTAGGTGAATTAAATAAACAAAAGAACTCAATTAGTTATGGGAGAAGAAACATTGCCTTTTCTTGAGTGTGATGATTCATGAGTTAAGTCAGCAGGGTGAAACCCAAATTTATTTTGCTTTATAGTTTACTTATTAAACAAATATTTACTGAGTGCCCCTATAAATGAGATTCTATAATGAGTTCTGCTGGTGATGAATAAGACATGTTCCTTGGCCTGAGAGAGGTTTACTTTCCATCAGGGAGCATAGCTATGTACACATTTGTTTCCGTTTCTCTCCTCTGTGTCTTCTGACCCATTCCTTCCTCATTTATGTTTCTGCCGTTCTGCCTCTCCTTCCTAAATCAATCCCAATATGTTGACCCATGCCAGCAATTCTTCAAAGAAAGAAATTGCTCATCAGAGGTTCAACTTTAAAAACTAAGTAGTAGAAAGGGTTTGAGAGCCGGTTAAATGTCTTTATTGGCAAGAAAGAGAATAAAAAAGAATTTAAAAGAATTTTGTTATTTTTGTTGTTTCATGGTTACTTCTGAGGTCATTTGCATTTAACTTCCATTCTTTCTGACATAGATAAACCAGTTTTGCTGCTGGTTTCATGATCAAACCAAATGAGAGAAGCACCACGGCCATGGAGAAGCAGAAGAATGCAAGCTTTGGGGCCAGAGAGGCTGGGATTTTCTTGTTCTTTTTTGTTGTTGCTGTTGAGGTGAAATTCACATAACTTAAAAGTGAACAAGTCAGTGACATATAGCATATTCACAGTGTTGTGCAACCATTACCTCTATCTAGTTCCAAAACATTTTCACCACTCCAAAAGGAAACCCCATATCCATTAAACCATTACTCCCCATTCCCCCTCTCCAAAGCCCCTGGAAGCCACCAATCTTCTCTCTCTCCATCTCTATGGATCCTGTGGTTCTGGTATTTCATATAAATGGAATCATATAATATGTCACCTTTTGGTTTCTGGCTCATTTCCCTTAGCATAATGTTTCTGAGGTTCATATATACACATTGTTGTATGTATCAGTACTTCATTCCTTTTTATGGCTGAATAATATTCCATTGTATGTATTATATATACCATAATTTGTTTATCCATCCATCCACTGATGGGTATTTGGGTTGTTTCCACCTTTTGGCTATGGTGAATTACATTGCTATGAACATGCATTTATGTGTGTTTGTATGAGTATCTGTTATCCATTTGGGGGTTATATACCTAAGAGAGGAATTCCTGGGCCATTCATATATATATATATATATATATATACACATATATATATGTTTAACTTTTTGAGGAACCATCAAGCTGTTTTCCACAGTGGCTACACCATTTTATGTTCACACCAGCAATGTATGGAAAGGTGTTCCAATTACTGCTATTCCTTGCCAACACTAGTTACTTTCCTCTTTTTCCCCCTAAATTATAGCTATACTAGTGGGTATGAAATAGTATCTCACTTCTTACCCATCATTTTCCATATACTCCATTTCCCACTTTCCTTCCAGTTGGAAAGGGCTTATTCTTCAGAACTTTTGCCTCTTTCATACCTCACTATCTCTAGGAAACCCCATAGTCCTCACCCACTCCAGACTAAGCCCTTTTATTTTGCAGAGATACCTTCTGGGTTCTTACAAGTTATCAGAAGATCTGAGTTCCAGCCTCCACCCACAGTATTCTAAATAGGTCGTTTGGAGGAGGTGACTTGACCTGCAGTAGCCTTATTTGTTAAATACATGGGAATTAACATCCCTCACAGGGTTGATATGGGACTCAAAGAGGGTATGAATAGCAAATGCTTTGTTGTTCTATTATTATTGGGCAGAAGAACTGGATCTATTTTGATTGTGTTTCTCCAGCATAGGATCTGGCCAACAATAGAAGATCTGTGATGAATGAATGAATGACTATTATTAACATTACTATTTCACTGTGGAAATGGCAAAGAGTTGGAAAAGATAGCCCAGTTCTTCTTTAATCAAAGAAGTGTAACAGATTGAAGTAGGTGCAAACTGGAGAGTGCGTAAATCTAGTCCTGCAAAAGGATTCCCTCCCCTCCCATATGGTGTAATCCTAGGTCTACTTGCAAAAGAAGGTAGCAGGCTCAAAAATCAACCCACTCTCCACCAGCCACATCTTGCTGGCATAGTCCTGGCCACGATATGACATGGGAAGGCAGAGGTATTATGGTCTCAGTTCATAGGCCGTCCAGGCCCTGGCTTCACATGGAGAACAGACGTATAGTCCTTTCCATGCATGAGGTGTACTTGGTCCTCATCCCCATTTGGGAAAGGGGTCTCCAACCCCAGCTACCTGTATCTGATTCAAATCCCCACATTTCATAATAGTTTAGCTTCAGGCTTACAACTCTGGGTTCTCCATTATCTTTTTTAAATGCCTTTGAATACAGCCATGTTCTTCTTATTATTATATAAAATATTTCATGTACAATTTCTATGCACCTGGATCAGGGAGAGAAGTTTCAGAACATGCTCACATCTCTAAATAACCCTAGAGGGATCTTTGTTGCTCTTTCTACCATTCCATCAACCAGGGCTGTCTGGTTCACATTACACTCTCTCCACCTACAATCCAATAAATAACTATCAGGGAGTAACTTATATAAGTAACTCTCATGTTTGGTCTTTAAAACAACCCTGCATGGTAGAGGTTTTATTATCCTCCTTTTACATCAGAGGTATTAATTTGATATGTTCAGGATGCCCATGTGAAGTTGGATTCTTGCTTTATTCTGACTCTCACTACCATTAAATTTGACATCTGTACACACTATATGGGTGTGAGAAAGAGAGCACACACGCACACACACACACTTATGTGCACACACATGCACAGATACCCATATACACACACTGTAGATACATTTTTTGTTGAAAGGATCATTGCTTAGGGCTTTTCAACATTATTACTTACTTCCCAGCTGTTTAAATAGCAGCAGAATTGTTCAGTTGTCTTTCCCACTTGGATTGATTGGAGAAACCAAGGCCTTTTCAGTGAGCCCAGCCTATTAGCAGGCTACAGAATTGGGTGCCCTTTGCCCCTTCCCAACCCATTTTTCCAGAAGGCAGGGGATATGGAGAGACAGGGAGCGCACCGAATCCGACAGTTATGGGCTGTAATTGAGTTCTCAGTTTGTTTTAACTGCCTGGGTGTGATTGCCTGTGAAAATGGTTTGATTTTATGCTCTTTGTGAAGCTGCGTCAAGCCTCATTTGAAATAACAAGGGCTTTCCCTTCCTTTGCTTCTGTTCAAAGTGGGGATGAGTGGAGTGGGGGAAAGGAGGGAGGGTATGTTTCCAAGAGAGCTTGCAAGGGAAGAGCTGTAAGTGATCATGTGTAGAAGTGAGCGGGCCGATGAGGGAAGCGGTGCTATAAAACTGCTCTCAGGCAACCCGCAGCCTCGGCAGATGACAGGTGGAATCTGTGTCTGGCACCTTACAAACGTCTCCTCCGATCAGCAGCTGTCCCGTGAGGACCGGTCAGGCAGGCACTTGATGAGACCTGCTCCATGTCTATGTACAATGATAAAGCATAAGGGAAAAGTAGGAGAGGCCCTAACTAGGGCACCGTAGAACCCATACTGTTAATACTGCCTTGTCCTGGCTATTTCTTACGGAGGCAGAACTCATAGCTGTGATGTCCAGTTCAGTAGACACATGTAGCTACTGAGCACTGAAAATGTAGCTGAATTGAGATGTGACTGTGAGTGTAAGATACACACCAGTGTTCAAGGACTCCATGTGATAAAAGAGCTTAAAATATCTCAGTAATAATATTTGATGCTGATTCAATATTGAAATGATAATGTTTTGTATATATTGGGTTAAGTAACACATATTATTAAAATTAATGTCTCCTGTGTGTGCTTTACTAATGTGGTTACTGGAAAATGTGAAATTACATGTATGGCTCAAATCACATTTATATTCGACAGTGTTGGTCCGAAGACCAAATCCAGCACGCCTCCTTAGGCTCCCGTAGGTTGCGGTGGTTAGAACTGAGTTTCCCCATATGGCAAGCTCATTTTGGCAACTCTGGTGTAGCTCAGTTTATTATACATAAGAATGGCTTTAAGAGCCCTTAATTGCTGCAGTAAAAGCTCAAAAATGCTTGATATTCCAACTCCAAACACAGAGCTGCAGGATATCATGCGGGCAGAACTGGGAAAAACACTTAAGACAGCACAGAAGTCACAATCCCCAGGAGGGCACTTGCCACCTTTGCCATTCACTTTAAATCCTTGTTCTTCTTCTCTCCGTTTATATCATCACCTTTTTTTCTTTGCTTTTCTTTTCTTCTCCTAATGCTGGAGAGTCAAACTAGTATTGATTGAATAGCTACCATGTGCTAGGTTCATGCCTATGATCATCACAAAACATTCCTATGAGGTAGGTACCATTGTCCCCATTTGAAAGATGAGTAAACTAAGGCTCAGGGAGCTGAGGGCATTTGCCTGAGGTCACACAGACAGTATGCAGCAAAATTAGAATTCTAAATCCAGACAGTCTGAATCCAGTGCTAATGCTGATTCTGTTCCTTAATTCCACCACTCTCTTTCCCATTTTGCTAAAGCCATCTCTGGCTGTTAATTTCAATACCCTCACCTTCACTTAGTCCAAGAAGCCCTGGGCTTCATGCTTCACAGAAAGGAAAAGTATAGGACCAACAGGGAAGCAGCCTTGTCTTACCCTTTGTAATAGATACACTGTTTTGCCTATTTTTTTCTTTTTGATTGGTTGATTTCCCACCTCCATATTCAGGATTTTGTCTACTGTGCCGACAAATCTGAGAAATGTACAAGCAGAAGTGAGGGGCTACTCCATCCTGGATGTCCACTTCCAACCTAACTGGCTTGCTCACCCTTTGTCCTGTACGTTTCATTCTTGCTGGTGTGACACTTCATCTTTTGTCCCAAAGCCTAGGATGCTCAGAGCCACCTACTCTGGTATATCCTAGTCGACTTCATCTCTAAGGCTCAACTTAAGTGCCTCCTCCTGTTGGAAGTACTCCCCAGTCCTGCTCAGCAAGACATGATCTCTCCCTGTACCTGTCTTATGTTGTTCAGTTAGCCCTTTTCATCCTTGTATTACAATGATGACGCATTCCTCTCATCTCTCCTGCAAGGTTTTGAAGGAGAAATAGGCACTGTGATTATTACGTGGACTTTGGAGACAGAGGGACTTGGGTTCACAGTCTGGTTCTGTCACTTACTAGCTCTGTGACCTTAGGTAAGTTATGTAAACTCTCCAACTCTCAGCTTCTTCATCTCTAACATGGAAGGACAAATGATCCTCAATTTGTGATGGTTCAATTTAGGATTTTTCAACTTTATGATGGTGTGAAAAAGAGAAGCATTCGAACTTTGAATTCTGGTCTTTTCCCTGGCTAGTGATGTGCAGTATGATACTCTCTCCTGACGCTGGGCAGCAGCAGCTCCCAGCCAGCCACGCAACCATGAGGGTAAACAAGTGACACACTTACAATCATTCTGTACCACACAACCATTCTGCGTTTCATTTTCAGTACAGTATTCAATAAATTACATAAGATTTTCAACACTTGATTATAAAATAGGCTTTGGGTTAGATGATTTTGCCCAACTGTAGGCTAATGTAATCGTTCTGAGCATGTTTAAGCAGGCTAGCTAAACTGTGATGTTTGGTAGGTTAGGTGTATAAAATACATTTTTGATTAATAATATTTTAAATTTATGATGGGTTCATCGGGACGTAACCACATTGTAAGCTGAGGAAAATCTGTACTAATATCTACATCACAGGTGTTGAAACCCAGCTCTACCTCTTACTAATCATTTGACTTTAGATATCTCCTTGAGCCTCGATTTCTTTATCCTCAGAATAGGAATAATAATACTCCTCTAATAGGTTTTGGGATTAAAAGATATCATATGTAAAATGCACAACACAGTAAAATATGACACAAAGTGAGTATTCATTAAATGTTTACTGAATGAATTAATAAATTAATAAATGAGGATAATGGCGGTCAGGTCCAAGGATACACAACAGACAAAATCAGAGTGAATTCTGGCTTATTTAAAGGATACATGACCACTTATTGAAGATCTTACATAAAAAATAAAAGAATACACTATGGAGAACAGTATGGAGGTTCCTTAAAAAACTAAAAATAGAACTATCATATGACCTAGTAACCCCACTACTGGGCATACACCCTGAGAAAACCATAATTCAAAAAGAGTCATGTACCAAAATGTTCATTGCAGCTCTATTTACAATAGCCCGGAGATGGAAACAACCTAAGTGTCCATAATTGGATGAATGGATAAAGGAGATGTGGCACATAAATACAATGGAATATTACTCAGCCATAAAAAGAAACAAAATTGAGCTATTTGTAATGAGGTGGATAGACCTAGAGTCTGTCATACAGAGTGAAGTAAGTCAGAAAGAAAAAGACAAATACCGTACACTAACACATATATATGGAATTTAAGAAAAAAAATGTCATGAAGAACCTAGGGGTAAGACAGGAATAAAGACACAGACCTACTAGAGAATGGACTTGAGGATAGGGGGAGGGGGAAGGGTGAGCTGTGACAAAGCGAGAGAGAGGCATGGACATATATACACTACCAAACGTAAGGTACCAAACGTAAGGTAGATAGCTAGTGGGAAGCAGCCGCATAGCACAGGGAGATCAGCTCGGTGCTTTGTGACTGCCTGGAGGGGTGGGATAGGGAGGGTGGGAGGGAGGGAGACGCAAGAGGGAAGAGATATGGGAACATATGTATATGTGTAACTGATTCACTTTGTTATGAAGTAGAAACTAACACACCATTGTAAAGCAATTATACTCCAATAAAGATGTTTAAAAAAAAGAATAATAATAAGAACAATTTAGTGAGCACCTCCAATAAGCCAATATTTTTAAATGGTACCTGATAACCTTATGAGACAATAGTTATTACCACCAACGAAGTTCTGTCCAATTTAGAATTCAAGCTCCTCACTACTCTGTCATGTGGATACTCATCAGATGGGGGAATCCAGGTGTTTTGGGAGTCAAGACACTGTTAGTCTAACTGATAGAAAGGAAGTTTAAGATAGCTTAAGCCAAGGGGGAACTTATGATTCATATATTTGGGAAGAATAGAGGTCTCTGAGAATTGAAAGAACTCCTGGAACCCTGTGTTCTCCAGGAGCCCTAACTATACCCACCCAATTTCCAGCTGTTAAAATTTGCATATTATTTAGGCATCAACTCAAGTGCCAATTCTCTTCATTACCTTTCTCCTTCTCTTCCCTTTGAAACACTAATTGCTCCAATCTCAGATTTCCCTGAATATTTTGTTTATAAAAAGTACTTGCCACATTGTGCCTTATATTGTAGTGGTAGTTATCTTTTTATTCACATACAGACCAGTTCAGCATTCTGTGCAGACTGGATGCTTAAATATTTTTGAATAGATTGATGGATAGATCAAGAGATGGCTTGATAGGTACATGGATAAATGGGTAGAGGTAAGGTGAACATGTAGATGAATGGTTAGATGGATAAATAAATGAGAGACGGAAAATATATTGATGGATAGAATTGTGGTTGGATGAATGAACTGAAGGATGGATAGGTACAAATAAATGGACGGAAGGAGATATTGTATGGGTGATAGATTGATGTATGAATGATTTACTGAATTAGTGGATGTATAGGTGAAATGATAAATGGGCAATGAGAAGTGTTGCTGAATGACTCAACCTATGCATTTGAAGGACACCTGTTCCTTTCAGGTATGCATAGAAATTTAGTTCTCTCTTGTGTAAATAAAATATGCAGCCAGCACAACTTTCCTTTTTTCCATGGTAAACCTCTTAGAGGACATCAGGAAAAGTCGATGCTTTCTTCAGACGGAGACTGAGGAAATGCAAGTAAAATGTTTACCTGTGTTGTGGGTTTTGTATTACACATCATAATGTGTCTGAGTATCTTACTGAAGAAGAAATGGAAAAACAGATTTTTTATAAATATGTGACAGTCCATTAATCTTGGATTCTGAGAGTAATGCTGCCCACTTTGACTAGGGAGAGAGAAAGAGGGTGGAGGTGAATGGAGCAGGAAGATGGACTAGTTAATCACGTATTATCACTCACGGGGGAAAACAACACTCCAGGAAGCAAGTCCCACTTGCTCCCTTTATCCCACTCTTTGCTGCCTTCCTGCCACCAGGCTCAGCTGCTTTCTCGGCTTTGGAATGAGCAGAAACAAAGTTGTATTCTGGAGCTAAGTCATAAGGAACAGTCATATAAGTTCTTAGAAATAAGGGTAGCACCCATATTCTAATCCGACTCAATTGAAATAGAGGACAACCATCACTACCCCGGTATTAGATGTAACATGTTTCAGAAGCTGTACAAAAAAATTGGCCCTTAGTGACAGGCAAATTTCATTTGTGTCCAAATTCTTTCTCTTATTGAGTGAGGGACTTCTCTTTCCAGCATCATGGTCACCTAGGTGTCTCCTACCAGCTCCCTGCTACCAACCCTCTTGCTGAAAACAGCTGTCAATGCTAGATAAAACATTTTTATACCTTTTTGAATGCACTTTGAGCTGGCAAGAAGTTCAGTGATGCTTATAATAAGGACCTAGAGATGTAAGGGTAGCATTGAAGCTGCCCTGTGCCTAGAGGGCATTTTTCTGATCTCTGTGAAACTTAAGTTTTTACAGCCTTACAGGGCTTAGAGACAGAATACAAAACTCAGCGTCCACCCAAGACAAGAGGATGTCTAACACAGGATGTCCCCGATAAAGCTGGGCTCTATAGAGCTTTAGTACACTTTAGTGTACAAGAGAATTAGAAATACACGTTCTGGAGGATTGCAAAGAAATTTGCAATAAAGGAAGTTTGCCCAAGAAATCGTAGCAATGAATGGAGAGGAAAAATATCCCATGAGAAGTTACAAACACAAACCAACCATCATACAAAGCTGCCGTCAGAAGTCACTCTATCTCTTGAAAGTCTAGCTAAGAATTTAGTTTAAAATGGTCCTAATCCTCTTGTCCCAGGCAGTTGGTAGAAACCTGGGTCAATCGTCTCCAGAATAACCATAGGTAAAGTTTCAAGGAAATGTGCATGTCTCAATAAAGTAAAATATTAACTGTATACAACGTTTTATAAGCTAGACCTAGCTTTCTCCCTCAAAATTACAGGTACCAGCTTTCAAAATGGCAAGCTTTCATTTGGGTCCTGGAAAATTTAGCTTTATTTGAAAGAAGAAAATAGAATGGAAGGATAAAAATTAGTATGAGAAGGAGGAGAAGGAGAACAAAAATGCAAATGTATCGGAAGAAACGTATTTTACATGAGTGTTACTCTATTTCTGGACATACAGACTATGGCCAGTTTCAAGTAATATAAATAATGCTTAAAAGGGTATATTTGCATTCAAATGTTTGACTAGATTCTTTTTATGTATGTGAAATAATTTCCTAAAAGTATAATAACTGAATTAAAGTAACTGAACATTTTTATATCTTCTAATTCCTGATGGAATAACTTATACAAAAGAGCCTTATGAATGTCAGTGACATAAAATATAAGGGACTTAACATTATTTTTATGAAAAGGTAGGGAAATATGAAGAGTAAGAAAGGCACTGAATCTTAGTTTGATTAATTCACTAGGTATCTCTTCAGCTCATGCTTTTTATTAAGGAAATCCGAGGTGCTGAGGATACCACCATAAGAAGTAGTCACAATCTTTGCCCCCCAGGAACTAACCATAAGTAAAAGGAGATGGATAAACAGTGTATATCCATGCTTGGAACAGTGTCAGCACATAGCAGATGTTCCATAAATATTTGTTGAATTAAATAAATAGGTAGTTAGAATACAATGATGCCACGATAAGGATGTAGAAGGGATTTTTCTGCTGAGCCTAAGCAAAGGCAGGATGTAGATCTGGTGGAGAATCTACAGAACCAATTTCATGGTAAAAAGGTGGTGCCCTGGAATAGGATGTGAAAGGCGAAATTCTGTCTTCTTCCAGGAGTCTTACTGGGAGATTTGGGAAGCAAATGCTAGCAGTCTTGTGGCAGTGGTGGAGAGCGGAAACACACGATACCTTGAGTTTGAGCCTTACTGAAAATCCCAAGATGCAAGCCAGAATTCTGAGCTGCTAAACACTTCTTGTCTCAGGAACTTGGAATTTGCTGTTTTCCATGTCTAGACCACTCTTCCCCAAGAGAGCCTATGGGGAAGAGTGGTCCAGACATGGAAAACACTTCCTGTGGATCAATATCACTTCCTCAGAGAGAATTTTCTTGTCCCTCTTGAACTCCATACCCCTCTTACCCTGCCTTATTTATCTCCATTTTACTACCAGCAGACTACTCTTCTTATTTGTTAATTGTCAACCCCCTGCAAGAAAACGTAGAAGAGAAGGATATTTGTCTCTTTCATTCACTATTATATAACCCCAGTGCTCAGAACAGGCATGCAGTATGTAGCAGAAGTTCTGCATAGTTTATAGTTAATAATACTCATTAAAGATGTTGTGTTCTTACCACAAAAAAAGGCGGGGGAACTCAAGATACTTTTAGAGGTAATGGATGTCTATTCCCTTATGGCGATGGTTTCACAGGTATATACATACATCCATACTCATCAAATTGTGCATATGAAACATGTGCAGTTTTTGTACATCAATTATACCTCAGTAAAGCTGTTCAAAAAGGAAGCTCAATGAATATTTGTTGAATAGATAAATGAATGAATAAGTAAATAAAGGTGCTTTTGCCTGAAAACCCATGTTATTTAGCTACTTAGTTCTTGTAATAACGGCCATTCACTGAGTGATTACTATTTTCAATCACCATGTTGACTCTTATTTGTACATTACTTCATGTAATCACCCAAGAAATGTATGCAATGAGTCCTATTTATTTCTCATTTTATAGAGAAAAATTTTACAAGACAGAGGTTTCAAAATGTTCTTGGTACAGTCGTTTTACTTACCATTGTTGGTTTTCTTGCTTTATTTAACATAAAGAGGGCTTTGTATGTCATCTTAATTATACCATGTAACAGCTAACGTAACAGAGTGAGGTCAGGGAGGGAACGTGGGGTTTGGAATCGGGTCACCTGAATTCTAGCTCAACCTGCGCGACTATGTGGGCCTTCACTTTTCCCATCCATAAAATGAAATCACCTCCCAGCCTCCCCTACTTCACAGGGATATTGTGAGCATTATGCAAATTAATAAATGTGAAGGTTCTTAGCACGTTATAATTTGCTGTACAAATCTGGCTATACTTTTGTAGCTATCCCCTCAGGGGAACTAAGTGTGAAAGACCTGAAGTTTCTGAGCTTCCAGGTTTATCTTCCTTTGCATATTTCATTTGCCTAACTTTGGTGCACAGGATCATTAATATTAATGTTCAGGCTTCATGAATTATGCACCTGAACCAAGAAATTTTTCTTCTACCTTTCCCATCTTATACTTCATTTTACAAGCCCAATGGGCTTCAGCCGCTAACAAAGACCCCACAGAAAAGGAGGATAAGATGTGTCCTTGGGATGGCAGAACATGGGGCCATTCCCATACCAGGCATCACCCACTGCCAGCAGAAAGTCTAGACTTATCCTTATACCAGCAAGCATTTACATTTCCAAGTACTGATCTCTGTTTTCACAAAAGTCCAACTGGGCCATTTGCCACCGGCTGACTCAGGTGGAAATGAGGTTGGAAATGCCTCTAGCGGAATTCTGGTTACACACTCAGTCAATGGCTTGTCCACAAAGTAATGGACCCTGAGGAGGCACACTGAAGATGTAACTTTAAAGGAAGAGAGGGAAGAACATATATATTTGGTAAATAATGATGTTCCTACCACAGTTCCACAGCAGTCAACAGGTGCCAAGGGAGGTAGGAGGAAAATGCTTACGGTAGGGAGAATAACGCCCCCACCCCAAAGATGTCCACGTCCTAACACCCAGAACCTGTGAAAACGTTACCATACGTGACAAGGCATTAAGGTTGCAAATAGAATTAAGGTTGCTGATCAGCTGACTTTGAGATGGGTCGATTATCCTGGATTATCCAGGTGGACCCAGTGTAATCACAAGAGTTTTTAAAATGGAGGAGACGGAGGCAGAAGAGAATGCATGTCAGAATGAAAAAGACTCAGGTTGCCATTGTTGGCTTTGGAGATGGAAGGCGGCCAAAAGCTAAGGTGTGTGGGCAGCCTTCAGAAGCTGGAGAAGGCAGGTAAATACGTTTTCTCCCAGAGCCTTCAGAAATGAGTTCAGCCCCACCAGCACCTTGAGTTTAGCCCAGTGAGACCCATTTCAGACTTCTGTCTCCAGAACTACAATATAATAAATCTGTGTTGTTTTCAACCACTGTTTGTGGTTATTTTTTTACCGAAGCAATAGGAAACTAGCACAGTGCTAACACTCTGAATATCATCTACAAGTTTCTGATCTGAGTTTCTGGCTCATTGCCCTGAAAGCTAGAATACAGAGATGCCAAATCAATCCAGAAATGACGAGATCCAGGGCATTATCCCCACGCTAAAAGCAGTGAGTTGAAACATCTGCCTCTTCTTTGAGTCTCCACTTATGCATCTCTGAGAGGGCTGGACATTGGGCTCTAGGGTTCTCTTAGGTCTGTAAACAAAGTCTCCAGGAATGTTGTGCCATGTGGCTGGTCACTACTGTCCTGATGGGGATGGAACCCGCTCATGTGGCT
Organism: Globicephala melas; assembly: GCF_963455315.2. NCBI lineage: Eukaryota > Metazoa > Chordata > Mammalia > Artiodactyla > Delphinidae > Globicephala > Globicephala melas. Next base: position 12,864,236 of record NC_083323.1, read on the forward strand.
GTAGAAGACAGGTGTACAAATACCAAGACTGTTTTGAAGACAATTCACAGATACATGAGACATTTCATAATGCTGCTGTGTTAGGTATTCACGGCTGTATAAAAAATTTCCCCCAAAATTTTCAGTGTAAGACAAGGAACATTTGTTATCTCACAGTTCCTGTGGGTGAGGACTCTGGGCACACCTTAGCTGGGTGCCAATGGCTCAGCAACTCTCACTAGGTTGTAATCAAGGTGTTATCTGGGGCTACAGTCAAGACTTTACTGGGCTAGGATCTGTTCCCAAGCTCACTTCTGTGGCTGCTGGCCAACTTCAGGTCCTCACTGGCTAGTGGGTAGAGAGATTACTTCCCTGCCATGTGGACTGTTCATAGAGCAGCTCACAACAGGGCAGCTGGCCTCCCTCAGAGAGAGCGAGCCACAGTCTTAACGGGGTCTAACATCTGAAGTGACACCTGACCCTTCTCCTGTATTCTATTCATTAGAAGAGAATTAATACGTCCAGTTTGCAGTCGATTGCTTGGGGCAGATGATGACAGAAGGACATGAATACCAAGAGGTGAAACACCTCAGATGCCCTCTATAATACGTAGAATGATGAATCAGTAAATATCCCCAACTATTACAAAGGACAATGAGTTTGATTCTCAGATAAGGGGGAAAATCATATTTTAGTATGGCTGGTTTGACCGAAAGTCAGGAGACTGATCAAATGAGGCTGAAGCCATGTCTTCAAACCCCTCATGGGCTTACCACCTCAGCCTGGCCTGGGTCCGCTGAGGATGAAGGATGGGAGACTCTCCACTGCACTCCTGGTACGAGATACCATCATTTCACATCTAGATGATTGCAATAGTTCCTTAATGGCCTACTGCCTTTTAATCTTGCTCCTTTTCAACTCATTTTCTACAAAGTGGCAAGAAGATCTTTAAAATAAATTATGCCACTCTTCCGCTTAAGATCTTTCAATGGTTCTTTTATACTTAGGATAAAGCCTGAAATTCTTACCAGCCTGCAAGACCAGCGTGACCTGGCAGCTGCCTATCTCTCCAGTCTTGTTTCAGGCTTTTATTTCCCCTTATTCCCTGCTCTCAAGCCACCACATCCTTTTTTTAGTCCCTTGAACCTACCAAATTATTTCTTGCCCAGGGTCTTTATACAACGCTGTTTCTTCTTGCCTGACACAAGTTTCTTTGAACTCTACCTGGTTGATTTCTACTTAGTTTAAATGCCATGTATTCAAGTGATGTAATTTGTAATTTTACAAGTGGTATCCTTGTTGAAGGTCTACTCCTTCATTTGACTTCAAGTTTTAGAGGAGAAAAACCATATCTCATAAGCTCACCACTATATATCACCATCTTTGAAAAGTGCCTAGCACATAGGAGCTTGATAAATAGTTAATGGGTGAATGAAGAAAACTCAGGACCCTCCAACCTCCAGCCTGGACAAGCCGCATCTCCTACCTATAGGTCTTAGAAGAACTATATACACAAAGAAATAAGAACAAGGCAGGAAACTTACATGAGAGTCGAACTCTAGTAATCATGTAGGAGCTCTTTTTTCCTATACTTGTTAGCTCTAAATACAGGCTTACATCAATCAAGCTGAAGGTATACTCTATTTCCTCCCATTGTTCAAATACGTATCCTAGTTTCTTCGATGAACATAGAGGCACCACAGATAAAGATACAGAGGAAAAAAGAATGTTTGCTCCATAGCATAGAGCCAACCTTGCTTAGCCTGCCACAGACCTCTCAGCCTGGGGCAGCATCTATAGGACACACTGTCTCCTGGAAGAAAAGAAAATGGATAAAAGGAAGAGAAAGAGAAAAGTAAGACTGTACCATCATCGACTTGTAGAAGGAAGAAAGAGAAGGGCATGTGTACCATCCTTTTATTCCCTTGAAAGTTCTACCCATTGGGGTCATGGTTCTCATAAAATAGCCTGGAGTACGATCAGCGCTCCCCTTCCAACTCTTCCTCCCTAATGGGGGAGTGTTGTGACCTTGAGCCTGCTACCTCTTCAGGGAGGACCAAAGATAAGAGTGGAAGAAGGATGGATTGGGGCTCTGGGCTCTTTTCCCTAGAGAACAGTAACAGCAGTTATTGGAATGAAGTGGTTCCTGTGTATGTGGAAAATTGGGGTGCTATCTTGAGGATTTTATGCTTTCCCCTTAGATAACACTAACGTTTAGAGAGAATTCACATTTATTATCTTATTTGATCCTTATAGCACCTCTGTAACATTGGTTGGGGTAGGACTTTGATCCTATTTGAAAGATGAGGAAATCTGAAAAAAGAGTGGCTATATGCATAACTGATTCACTTTGCTGCACAGCAGAAACTAGCACAACATTGTAAAACAACTGTACTCCAATAAAATTAATTAAAAAAAAGAAAGATGAAGCAATAGACTTAGGTCAATTGCAGACATAGAGAATGGGCTTGAGGACACAGAGAGGGGGAAAGGTAAGCTGGGGCGAAGTGAGAGAGTGGCATTGACATATAGACACTACCAAACGTAAGGTAGATAGCTAGTGGGAAGCAGCCGCATAGCACAGGGAGATCAGCTCGGTGCTCTGTGACTGCCTGGAGGGGTGGGATAGGGAGGGCGGGAGGGAGATGCAAGAGGGAGGGGATGTGGGGATATATGTGGACATATAGCTGATTCACTTTGTTATACAGCAGAAACTAACACAACATTGTAAAGCAAGTATACTCCAATAAAGATGGTAAAAAAAACCTCCTCATTAATTTAAGCAAATTCATTCACTCATTTAACAGCTATTTCATCTCTACCCCCGCATCCCCTCCAAGTGTAGTTCCATGGTGACAGAGACAACCACATCAATTTCTCTGCGTTCAGGGATGTTTGCTCCCAGGAAAGTTTGATGAATGAATAAAGAGCAAAGAGAAGAGAAAACAAAACAAAACAAAAAAAATCCCTGCCTGCACTGAAATATTTTGAAATAACTCGTGTGTGTGTGTGTGTGTGTGTGTGTGTGTGTGTGTGTGTGTGTGTGTGTGTGTGTGTGTGTGTGTGTGTGTGTGTGTGTGTGTTACACGGCCCCTTCACTGTCGTGGCCTCTCCCGTTGTGGAGCACAGGCTCCGGACGCACAGGCTCAGCGGCCATGGCTCACGGGCCCAGCCGCTCCGCGGCATGTGGGATCTTCCCAGACCCGGGCACGAACCCGTGTCCCCTGCATCAGCAGGCGGACTCTCAACAACTGCGCCACCAGGGAAGCCCTGAAATAACTCTTTTTTTAAAGTCTATGATTTTCTATTAAATGATACTTCCCAAAAGTATTAGAGGATCTAAACTTTTTGTTCATTTATCCATGTATTGGTGAAAATGCCATTTGGTTGTTAAAGATCTATTTCTTTCCTCACATATTTCTTTCTTCTTCTTCTTCCCCTCTTTTTCCACCTCCTCCCCTTGCTTGCTCATTCTTTGCTGAATAATTCAGTCCTAAGCCTATTAGGTGGGACACAGAGGATAGGCATCTGTATCAAAAGGGGAGAAAGCTGTGGTGCTCGAGTCCCGGGCCAAGACCAGGGAACAGGGAAGGGCCACGTGTGAGCGCTTCCCTGAGCAGAGTAACCTGAGTCCAACCAAGCGAGGAGCATGTCCAGCAACGGGGCAGCCTGGTGTGAAGTGTCAGGGCCTTGAGCACATGTGGAGGTTGTCCACATCAGAGGAGTCATCCCAAGTGTGGTAAGAGGGGCATCCACAAAGAGAAGCAGCCCTCAGGGTCCAGGTGGGATGAGAATGTCTCTGCAGGTAGGGAAGGGGAATTGCCCAGCCTAGGAAGTGAGAATCTGAGCAGGAAGGAGGGCATGAGCCCCAGGAAGGGCAGGCTATGGGGAGTGTCACATGGGGTGAGGTGAGGAGATTAGCTTACAGTGGAGACTCAGAGAATGACCAAAGTGAGGAGGGGTGCCTGGCAGGGGCTCTCAAACCCCAAGCACAACCCTCAGGAGAATACTTATGTGTTGCGGAAGCCCAGTTCTGGGGTATCCAAGACACAGCAGAGTGAAAAGGTGTCCAAACAGGGGGTGGTCCTGCACAGGGTGTTGGAATTCAAAAGGAGTGTGGGTACCATCTGCTCTGGAGGAGGGAGAGGAGGTAGGAGATTAGTTGTGCCGAGGGATTGATCAAATAAGTAAATAGAGTAAGGATAGCGGGAACCATCTGGAGAAGGGACATACAAATACGGAAAGGCAGAAAATTAGAATGAAAACTGTAGTGCTGAATTATAATCAGAACGAATTCATGGTCTTTAATACAGACAGGAATAAATATAGATGTGTGAATATACACACATACATTCCCTGGCTCTGTCCACCAAGAAGATGTGGGTGTAGTGACATCCCAGTAGCAATGAACACACCTAGAGCTCATATCTTGGTTTCCTAATACCATTCTCCAGTAAAAGAAACCTGAACTCCTAGGCAAATAGCTAATTTCAGGAGTGGGGCAGGGAAAATACAAGATGAGACTGAAACATCTTGTGACAGAGAGGAATAATAGGAACATTTTAAAGGGGTGTAAAACCCAGCTTGAATGGAACTCCACTGGCCAAACTGGGAACAACTTGAGTAACCAAACAAGTAATGATAGTCATAGATTATAATACACCGAATAAAATAGAAAACCATGAATCCATACTGATAAAAATAACTTAAAACTGTGAAGACAATGGCATATTTATGTAATGTCAAAACACTTTCCCATAAAATACTCATTAGTTACAAAAGGAAGAGTAGTGACTTTACAGTGGGGAAGCCTGGCAGACACCACCTTAATCAAGAGGTCAGATAAACAAATGGAATCATCCAACCCGTGATGGGATGCAGTGAGAAGAATGTAGCCAAGAATGCAGAACCTGAATCTAATCATAAGGAAACAGAATATAAAACCAAATTGAGAGACATCCCACAAAATAAATGACCAGTACTCTCAAAAGTGTCAAGGTCATGAGAGTCAAAGAAAGGTTGAGAAATGACAGAAGAAGACCAAAATCACATGAAACTAGATGCAATGTGTGATGTACGTCAGTCATTAGCTATAAGAGACAATTGGAGAAACTTGAATGGGTCTGTGGAGCAGGTGGTGGTGACGTATTGATATTTATGCTACCTTCCTGATTTGAGTGATATCTCGTGGTAATGTAGGAGAATGCCATTGTTTGTAGGAGATACACGCCAAAGTATTCTGAGGTAATTGGACCTCAGGTTGCCAACTCACTCTCAAAAGTTTAGAAGAAAAGCGTTTGTACTGTGTTTGTAATCTTTTGGAACATTTCAGTGTTGTTTCAAAAATTTTAAAAGGCAATTGGAGGGATAATGCTTCATTGGTTAATAAAAATGCCAAAAGTGTTTGCTTTGATTAGAATTAGTCTGATAACACTGCTGGGGTTTCCGTCCCCCTCAATCAGAAATCCTGATTTGTAGTCATGAGTATCTTTGATCCACTTTAATGAAGTGGTAGAAGAGGGAAGAAATTAAGCATTTCTTACATGGTTGAATACACCGTATTTTCCAATTTTTGCAATTCCTGGGGGAAAACACTACAAAGAGGACCTTAGTAACAACAGTAACGGCTAACAATTTCTGGGAGTCTTCTTTGATCTAGGTATTATTCTATGTGTTTTGTATTTATTAACTCAGGTTAATACTTTCCACAACCCTATGAGATAAGGATAGGTTTTATTAATACCACATTTTATGGACAAGGCCACAAATCTGGTTAGTAGCATAGTTGAGATTCAAACCTGGGTAGTATGACTCTTGGGTCCACAACTACTATGTTGGCAATAATAACTATTTTGGTGATAAGTATTTAAAATGTCCAAGGCACAGCACTAGTAACTTGCCTTGCTTAATAGTCAAGTGAACCCTATAAATTAGAGTTTTCAGATAAGGCAAATTTGACCAATGATACACAGTAAGTAGGGGAGCAGGAATTCAAACCTAGGTCTGTTTGACCCTGAAACCTGGGCCCTAAGCAACTATACTACATCATCTATCTGATGGTGGAAAAGTCAGGAATCCTAGAATTTTACTGTGTTTTTCCCTGTTCCCCGTGAGATTTGTATTCTTTGTGCAACGTCATTTAAAAAAAAGATAGAAATGAGGTTTGATGTTCATCAAACCCTGTTAGCAGCTGTCATGTTTAAATAATCCGGTCCTGTGAATGGCTGGTCAGTTAGTCAATATACATTTTTTAAAAGATTTATTTATTATTTATTAATTTATTTTATTTATTTTTGGCTGCTTTGGGTCTTAGTTGCAGCACACGGGATCTTTGTTGAAGCACGTGGGATCTTTCGTTGTGGTGCACAGGCTCCAGGGAGCGTGGGCTCTGTAGTTGTGGCGCGCGGGTTCCAGAGCACATGGGCTCTGTATTTGCGGCACATGGGCTCTCTAGTTGAGGCACGCCAGCTCAGTTGTTGCAGCGCATGGGCTTTGTTGCCCCGAAGCATGTGGGATCTTAGTTCCCTGACCAGGGATTATACCCTTGTCTCCTGAATTGTAAGGCAGATTCTTTACCACTGGACTACCAGGGAAGTCCCAGTCAATATACGTTTGAACAACCTTGTCTAGCAGAAATCTGACTTTGAAAGTCTCCCTCACACACACACTGCTCTTGTAAATCATCTTTTTGAAAGGCTAAGCTGATCAAAATCTTCCAACAGGCAGCCAAGTTGTTTCCTGAAACTTCACCTAATGGGCTCAGAAGCAGCGGTACTTTGCAGAATTTCCTGTGCTGTGCTGTCACTTCTGAAATGGAATGACTGGGAAGGCTGGACTGTATATAAGTGAAACCAAATGTCAAAGGTAGCTCTTTCTGTTGTCTCAGAGTTTCAATAGAGATCCCAAAGGCTTAAAATGTATAACAGGTGATATGTACCCCCATATCCTAAAATGAGATGCCATATCCCCATATGGGACATAGAAAGGACATGATAAAACTGGTTCTGCCAGCAAAGTCCCTTACCTCCAGCCTGTAAAAACGTTGAGTTGCAAATATTTAGAGAGCAGAGCCCTTTGGAGAGGGCTGTTGGAATGCCATAGGGTCTCTTTTCCTTTTCCCCCTCAAGATGGAGGGAAAGGGCTCTAAGTGTTGACATTAAATTAGATAATAGAAGATTAATGGTATTACAGAGAGAACTTGGCCATGTCCCTGGAGATGAGGAGAGCATTAGAATGGCATGAGCAGCTGAGTCGACTGTGAGTAGAGTTCTACTGGGTGAAAGCCATCCTTTCACTGATGGTGGGACAGAGGCATGTATTTTCTTGGACCAGATATCAGTCACGACTGAGAGAGATTGCCTAGAGTGTCTCTGAAGAATCCTGTCCATGAGGATATCTAGAGGCACCCAACCAGAGGATGAGCTACCAGAAGACCAAGGACTGACGGGAAACACAAGATTGTCCCTCAGAGAACAAGTTAGCTTCAGTAAAGGAATTGCCCTGATGGAAAATCCCAAGGAAAACACACAAAAGTGATCCAAGAAAGAAAAGTCAGTTTTAACTGTTCACCAAGCCTAGAATCCAACATTAGCTTCCAACAATATCAGCCACATGAAATTACTCCCGTCTTCATTTGGGCTGACCCTAAAGGTGACAGAAGCAGCACATTCCCAGTGGAGTAAAAGGTGATCAAGAGCAAGACAAAAGCCAACCATACTCTGTACCCACTAGGGCTCAGTTTCCACCTGAGGGAGGGGATGGGTTTAAATTTGAATTATGTTCGGCTTTACACTGCATTATTAGTTTGAACCATGTGAAATTGTCCTTTACGTAGATCAAAAATTATCAAATACTGGCAATTTCTCATGGTTCAGCCTAAAACACTAGATTGGATTGAATAGTTTAATTGCCACAATGAAATTACTCTTGAGAATGAAAGGAACTCAAAAAAGTTGTGGTACCTGCAGGAGATTTCTTCCAGGGTCAGGGTAAGGACTGACCCTGGTGCAGTCCCCCATGTACTCAATCCTTGGCTGGGAACAGCCCAAGGCGACTGTGACCTCAACATAAAAATGCTTCAGTGGGTCTTGAAGGTGTCTCAACTGGGAGCTGTCAGCCAACTGCACCCCTCACAGCAGGTTCTCTCTTGAAGGGAGGTTTTAGTGGGACACTCCCATGTCTGTACAAATAACCTACTTTACAAACGGGGCAACTGAGGTCTGGGGAATTTGGGTACCCTGTCCAAAGTCACTCAGTAACTGACAGTTGTTATTCTAACTCAAGTCTACCCAAAAGTGAAATGTTTTCCACCACAACAAAAGGACAGAAGAAAAGTAACATGGATGAAAATATGTAGCACCTCCAACATTCTCTCACTGTTTCCCCCCCCCCGCCCCCTGTTGTTTTCACTCTCTCCTGATTTTAACCTTCACTGCCCCACTCAAGCCTTATCTTTCAGTCTTTTTTCACTCTTACCCAAAGGCCAGGCTATACAGAATTTTCATAGGCATGTGAACACCCTCATCTGTTTCCTGTCTCCATGGCTTCATACATGCTGTTCCCTCATCTAGAAAATCCTCTCTGCTCCTGTCTTCATTGGTGGCTGTTTATTTTCATCAACCATTTATGTCTGCCTTTTGCCTTTGGCCAAATGCCTTAAGTTCAGTGGTCTGTGTATGATTCATCACTGTTTCTTCATTCTGTGGTCCAGTGCCAAACACATAGTAGGGCTCAGAGAGTATTCTTGGAATGAATGAATGAACAAGTAAATGAATAAGCAGCTATTATCACTATGAAAAATCATTCCTGGATCTTTGACCTTCCTCCTTTTTTCCCATTTGTCCAATCAGGTGAAGACGAGGGCGTTACCCAAGCAGCTCCATGAGGTCATTGTAATAGGTATTTCTACTGTTTACCAATACCCAGTTCATCTCTCCTTTGGGGCACACAGGGATGAGTGCCCTTATTTGCCTACAGTAGAGCATTAGGATTGGCCAGTAGTGCTTACTTTGAACAGTGAACTATAAGCAGAAGTGGTACGTGCACTTTGGAGTGGAAGTGTCCCATTGCCAGGGCTCTCTTCCCATGCCAAGGAGCATCATAGGAGCATGTATTGCCATGGAGGTGCTTTAAGTCAAGACGTAGGATGGGAGCCACCACATGGAGGACAGCTGCTCTAGAGAGGTACCCACATTGACAACAGACATTACAGGAGCAGGAAATATACTTCGGTTGTGTTAAGTCATGCCACAAAATTTGAGATTCGTTTGTTACTCTGTAACCTGGCACACTTGACTAACACAGGCAGGATCTCAGAGAACATGATAACCAGTGAAACTGCAGTACTTTGCACATTGTTCCATGTGTCAGACATGAACTTGTTCAACTCCAGATTCCCAGGTCCCATCCACAGAGATCTGAGATTCTCTAAGCTTGGGTTAAAGTTTAGGAATCTATTTTGATTAAGCTTCTGGTGAGACAGAGGTACAGGCATGTTTGGGAACCACTGCGTTACAGACTATTAAATGTAAAGTTTTTTCATATGAAAGGCTTTCCCACTTGACAGAAGGGACCAGCCCAAGGATACCCCATATGTACTAGCAGTATCTGGATTGATATCACTGTATTTCTAGTTCTTCCCATTCTTCCACACTGCTCTTGTTACCAAGTCCAAGCTTATACTGCTTGCCACATGACAGGCTAATCAATCAAGGGACGAGTTGTTGGGGCAAGGAATAGCGACTTTATTCAGAAAGCCAGCAGACTGAGAAGATGGGGGACTACTGTCCCAAAGAACCATCTTACCCAAGTTAGAATTCAGGCTTATTTTATACTGAAAGGGGAAGGGATGTGGTTGGTTGTTTCAAACTTCTTGGTGTCAGAATCCTTTTTTCTTGCAGAAGTCCACAGAGGTCTGGCCACAATGTTCCTATAAACCTCCAACAAGACAAATGTTATTCTCTGTTCGGCAACTTTTTATCTCTATAAGAATGGACAATGTTATGCCCTTGAGAATGGACTATCCTGTATATTTCAGGCTAAAGTCAATATTTTTAACTGGTAGTCAAAGTAATAGAATACAAAGGAAAAAGAAACAGATCTAATATGCAGTCAGATTTGTTCTTCCTTATTACACTCTAAGTCCAGGTTCCACTGCATATCAACTATACAACCTTGGACAAGTCACTTCACCTCTCTAAGCCTGCTTCTTTGAACATAAAATGAATAAAGCCTTCCCTACTGGGTTGTTAGATGGATTAGAATGGGCCTGAATTGAATTCATTAAAGACATTCATTAAATGGTTCTTACTATCATGAAGAGACTGCAGTCCAGAGAGTCACATGAACTTGCCCAAGATCACACAGTAAGTTTGTGTAGAGGAAGGAACAGACCACAGGATTGCTTCTACCTCCCCAGCTACACATCTGTGTAACTGAACCAGGAAATGGACCTTCAGGTAAGAAACGACCTGGGCAGGGTTAAGGAGAGCAGCGAGCCAGCTCTGTTCTGTGGGGCACTGGGCATGGCTGGCTGCCTGCCTGACACATCAGTTCCCAGATACCTGGTCTTAAGTGAAAGCCCACAGGCAGGCAGCAGGAGTGCAATCTCTCTGCAAGCAGCTCATGCAGCTCAATAACAAAAAAACAAACAACCCAATCCAAAAATGGGCAGAAGACCTAAATAGACATTTCTCCAAAGAAGATATACAGAGTGCCCACAAACACATGAAAGAATGCTCAACATCATTAATCATTAGAGAAATGCAAATCAAAACTACAGTGAGATATCATCTCACACCGGTCAGAATGGCCATCATCAAAAAACCTAGAAACAATAAATGCTGGAGAGGGTGTGGAGAAAAGGGAACACTCTTGCACTGCTGGTGGGAATGTGAATTGGTACAGCCACTATGGAGAACAGTATGGAGGTTCTTTTAAAAACTACAAATAGAACTACATGTGACCCAGCAATCCCACTACTGGGCATATACCCTGAGAAAACCATAATTCAAGAAGAGTCATGTACCAAAATGTTCACTGCAGCTCTATTTACAATAGCCCGGAGATGGAAACAACCTAAGTGTCCATCATCGGACGAATGGATAAAGAAGATGTGGCACATATATACAATGGAATATTACTCATCCATAAAAAGAAATGAAATTGAGCTATTTGTAATGAGGTGGATGGACCTAGAGTCTGTCATACAGAGTGAAGTAAGTCAGAAACAGAAAGACAAATACCGTATGCTGACACATATATATGGAATTTAAGAAAAAAAATGTCTTGAAGAACCTAGGGGTAAGACAGGAATAAAGACAGACCTACTAGAGAATGGACTTGAGGATATGGGGAGGGGGAAAGGTAAGCTGTGACAAAGCGAGAGAGTGGCATGGACATATATACACTACCAAATGTAAAATAGATAGCTAGTGGGAAGCAGCCGCATAGCACAGGGAGATCAGCTTGGTGCTTTGTGACCACCTAGAGGGATGGGATAGGGAGGGTGGGAGGGAGGGAGACACAAGAGGGAAGAGATATGGGAACATATGTATATGTATAACTGATTCACTTTGTTATAAAGCAGAAACTAACACGCCATTGTAAAGCAATTATACTCCAATAAAGATGTAAAAAAAAAAAAAAAGCTAATGGCTCTTAAATGGAGCTGCTCCTTAAGCCAGCAAAAGACAAGTTGCCTCCAGGTCTCCAGGTCATAATAGAAGATGGAGAGAGAGGAGGGTGGAGCTTTTAAGACCAACCCAAGAGCATTAATTTTAAATGACCCCAGCTCTTCCTTTCTTCCAGCCCCCAGGCAATGTGTTCTCTGAAGTGTGGGCTAGGTGTTCTTTGTATGGGTAGAGAACTCAGACCATTGGGATTTGGACCAGTTTAGCTATTCTCTTCACACCCAGCAAGTTCTGGGGCCTTCTGGTTGGGTTCAGGGATCAGTCACTCACTTGACAAACACATATGGAGCTGGAGCTGTTGGTTAAGTGTTGAGCTAGGACCTGTGGGAAGATCAAGAAGTGGTGCAATGCTGCCAAAAGAACCCTGGCTGGGAGTTATGACACTTAAATTCTGCTCCCAGCTCCGTTACTCACTAGCTGTGTGAACTTAGAAAGGTCACTACATTTCTCTGTGCCTCTTCATCTATGAAATAACAGAGAGGCTGGTTGAATCTGATGATGATGATGATGATAGGCAACAATTTATTTAATGCTTACCACTTCCCAGGCACTGTTCTAAAGGCTTTACATGGATGAAGTTATTCAATTCTCATTCATCTCATTAGTCATTCCCATTTTACAGATGAGTAAACTGAGGCACAAGACATTTAAATAACTTTCTGAAAGTAACACATTTGGTAAGCACAAGAGCCCTCATAGTCTCAACTCTCATAGTCTGGCTTTTAAGAATGTGTTCATAAACACTGTGCTCTTCTGGCTCTCTAGACTCTGCCTAGCCTTCCAGGACATGGTTCCAAGGAGTACTGGACCTCCTGCCCTCAGAGTTTTCTTCCTTATAGGGAAACAAAACCATCACCATATTGGGCATGGTGGTCTGCAACAGACTAGACTACAGGAGTTTAGGGAGGAGAGAGGATGGGTTCTAGTGGTCAGGGAAGGCTTTGTGGCAATGTTGAGATCAGATACGGTTCCTGCAGGGTAGGCAGGACTTGGATAAGTAAGGGAAGAGAAGGAGGACATTTCTAGTAACAGAAATGTATCAGGCAAAAGCCTAGAGGTTAGAATGCACATGATGTCTGAGCCAGAAAGCATGGCTGAGGACACCACCCCTTTTTGTAAACATTTATTCCCTTGGAACACCCCTGCACCACCCTTCAGGGCTCCGCCCCAGCATCACCTCTCTTCCCAGCCCCTTCATAACCACGCTGCGCCCAGCATAAAGCTGGCCACTGTCATCTCTGCTACACCTTGCGTCTTCTGCTGGACCGTGAGCTCCTCGTGGTCACAGATGGAGTTTTGCACTCTTTCCCCTCTCTGTACCCTCAGTGTACGTAGCCTGGCACCATGGGATATGCATTAGATGATTAATTCATACTGGAGAGATTTACACCAAATGAGGTTGGGGCATGGTGAGCTCTGACTGGCTATCTGAAAAGTTTGGATTTGATCTGAGGAATTGAATGATCCTGGGCAGAGGAGTGACCCCATAAAATTTGTGTTCTACAAAACCCCTATTGGAGTGCCAAAACTTGGGGTGGGTGGGACAATCATCTTTGGCCCGGATTTAAGACCAGAAGAAGAGGAGATACCAATGATTCACACTCTATAAACTTTATGAGGCTATTGGTAAGGATGAGGATGACGGTAATGGTGCTGTTGATGGTGGTGATGGTCAAGTTTGTCTTTTGGGTGCTGTTCTTCCAAGAATCCTTTCCCTAAATGAGGAATATTTTTTACTTATTTTTTTCCTTAGGATTTCTCTCTGCCAGCACCCATTTCGCTTTCAGGTTCTAAGACAATGACTTGCACATAGTAGGTTTAAAAAAATGAGGATGGGGCTTCCCTGGTGGCGCAGTGGTTGAGAGTCCGCCTGCCGATGCGGAGGACACGGGTTCGTGCCCCGGTCCGGGAAGATCCCATATGCCGCAGAGCGGCTGGTCCCGTGAGCCATGGCCGCTGAGCCTGCGTGTCCGGAGCCTGTGATCCGCAACGGGAGAGGCCACAACAGTGAGAAGCCCGCGTACCACAGGAAAAAAAAAAAAAAATGAGGATGGAGGAGGTGCCTTTTACAGTTTCCAGCACTTCGTAAATTTTAGGTCAAACACTCTAATTGAAGATTTCCGGGGAAAATATATTTTTTCATATTATCCAGGTAGGCTATTTTAGCATTATACTATACTTGAAACTCAGTAGTTCTTTGCAGTTAATCAACCACCCTCCAGCTACATCAGAGACACAGGAGAAGGGGGAAGAAAGTTGGATGCTAAACCTAGAATCTCAGAAGTGCCAAGAGCATTTCTTTAAAAAAGTGAAAGTAGATGGAACTCAAGATAAATTGGGATGAACAGTTTTGAGGTCATTCAGACAAGGAGGAAGGTGCCGAAAACTGCTCTAATCTCAGAGCTGGGCAAAAGAATTAGCAGGCACTTAGAGGTCTTATCAGCAAAACTAGAAAAGACAAGCAAAAGAACAGCTTTTTAGAAATAACTAGAGAAAAAAGTGAGCTTCTCTAGTTGAAGAAACAGGGAGCTGAAATTGCAGGGACACTTAAACCTTCAGAATATAATTGTTCAGAGTTTAGAGAGTGTCTCCAGAACCTGAGAGGTAAAGCCCTGGCTCTTTGAAAGAACACACACACACACACACACACACACACACACACACACACACACACACACACACACACACCACACCACACACACACACACACACACACACCCCCCCGATAGCCACAGTAAATGACTGCTACAAACAAAAGAAGCCACCTGGACTTTAGAACCTCATGTTTTATAGCCACATCTTACAGGTATGCAGGAAGTATGCAGGAAGACCTGCTACTCATTTGAGGAACCTCTTAAGAAAAAAGAATTCTATCTTCCCTCAACCCCATCTGTGCCTTATTAGGTAATTACGGCTCCTGAGACCCAGCTGTCTAGACAGGACTCCTCATTAGAAAGACACAATACAGCTTCAGGTCCCTGGAACCTGAGGGGAGTCAACATCTGACAAGATACATCCCAGTGAGATTGCAAATGACATTCGCTCAAACATAACTATTTACACTCCCACCTCCCTCTCCATCAACACCAACCACATATCCTTTAAGTACACATTCAAACTTTCACTACATATTCATGTGCACACAGCACACAATCATACATAAAGCCAATCACCTCTATCCAACCTAACTCCACCTCTTCACTAATTCAGTGAGCTACCGAATCCCATTTGCACTATCATAGCAAATTCCTTACCACTCCCTTACGTATACTCATATGCATAGACACCCTACTATCACATCACCTCTCATATCCTTTTATTTTTTTATAAGCCATGTGCTGTTCTAAAAAAATTGATGTTGTATCAGTAGATAAGATAGAGATGGACTCTGCTCTCACAGAACTTACATTCCAGTGGACAGATAAACAAATAAAGTATATAAATAAGATAGATTTAGACAGTAGTAATTGCAAAGAGGAAACTGAAACAACTTAATGTCATAGAGGCAGAGAATCATTGAGCAGGCTCCACGAACTCACACCCCTACTACTCAAACGCATTACACCTCAGACTCCTTTTCTGCAAATAGTCCTGTTGCAGGAAGGAGAGTGGGGCTGGAGAGGATGGTCATGTCTCAGGTCTCAGGTGAGTCCCTGGGATGGCTGCCGAGTGTGGGTTCTTGGCTTCGCACAGGGAAGAATTCAAGAGAGAGCCATAGTAATGTGAAAGAAGTTTTATTCAGGGAGAAACACACTCCGTAGGTAGAGTGTGGGCCATCTCAGAAGGCGAGAGGCCCCAGGGTATGGGGTCGTCAGTTTTTATAGGGGTGGGTAATTTCACAGGCTAATGAGTGAGAGGAGTATTCCAGCTATTTTGGGGAAGGGGTGGGGATTTCCAGGAATTGGGCCACTGCCCACTTTTTGACCTTTATGGTCAACCTTGGAACTGCCATGGCACCTGTGCGTATGTCATTTAGCTTGCTGATATGTTACAATGAGTGTATACTGAGGCTCAAGGTCTAGTGGAAGTTGACTCGTCCGCCATCTTGGGCCTTTTTGGTTCTAATCAGTTTATGTCATGTCCTCGGGTTACGTCATTCTTTTAAAGGTTGTGCCCTGCCCCCTTCCCCTTTTCAGTCCCACATATATACCCTACACACAAGTACATTTTCCTCTGCCACTCCAGCACTCCTACAAATAACTATACACATGACTCTTTCTCTACCATGCTGTATGACACACCTGTTTATATACGAATATATCAGTTTCACACACACATTCTCCCCATCACAACTACCTTGCTTGCCCACCCATCACACACTCTTATACATGGATATACCCCCACATAATTCCCCGCAACCAGAGTTCACCTTCACCAACATGCAACATGTCTCCACAGGCACCACACATCACGACACTCTGGTACCTACAGAGTGCACATTCTATTTACACAAAGATGCGTTCACACACACTTCATTCACACACAGCAGAGATCAGCTTGGTGTTTTGTGGCGACCTAGAGGGGTGGGATAGGGAGGGTGGGAGGGAGGCTCAAGAGGGAGGGGATATGGGGATATATGTATACATATAGCTGATTCACTTTGTTGCACAGCAGAAACTAACACAACATTGTAAAGCAATTATACTCCAATAAAGATGTTAAAACACACACACACACACAGCAGATCTTGCATTTAGCCTCCTTTTGCTTCACAAGGGAGTGCATCTGGTCTTGTTTACCAATTTACTTTAAGAAATACAACTCCTATTATTCCTCCCACCAGCCCCAAGGATCATTCAGTCTGTAGTTCTGTTAAGAAAAGACAGAGCTTACTCTGATCTCAGACTAAATGATATCTGTAAACAGTGATAGGAAGAAAAAAACAAACAACTTTATTTGGTTGAGATCCAAGTCAGGAACTTGTTTGCCATTTCCCTTGAAGTCAAAGCCATAGGGAATTTGCCTCTTCCTTTCCCTCCCCTCAGTTTCTTAGTTCCACCACTGGCCGTTCATTGTTGGAAACAAAGATTGCTCCAAACAGAGGTCTACTGACGTCAATAGCGTGGGGATGCGGCAGACTCTACAATGAGTAAAATAGTCACATGTCTGCCCACCAAGCTGGAGGGGTGGGAGTGCTTTAGAGGAGGGAATGGCCCAGAGATAATTATGGCTTATCAATTTTCTATTGCTTAGTGACTTGAAACAACACCCATTCATCTTCTCAAACTTTATAGATAAGGGCCCCGGACATGGTTCTCTGCTTAGGGTCTCAAAGGCTGAAATCAATGTATCAGCCAAGATCTCATCTGAAGGCTCTGCAGAGGAATCTTCTTCCCAGCTCATTCATGACTGCAATCTTTTTCCTTGCAGTTATAGGACTTAAGCCTCCATTTCTTTGTCGGCTGTCAGCCAGGAGCTGCTCTCTGCTCCTCGAAGCCCTCCATACCCTATGCCATCTAGGTTCCACCATCAAATCCCTCTCACATTTTGTATCTCTGACCTCCATCTCTGACTTCTAGACCCAGATCTAAAGGGCTCATGTGATTAGGTCAGACTCACCAGGATAATCTATCTTAAGGTCAACTGATTTAGGACCTTAATTACATCTGCAAAATATCTTCCCAGTAGAACTTAGATCAGTGTTTGAAAAAACTGGGAGAAGGTGTGTGTAATCATGGGCTGGGAATCTTGGGCTCATCATAGAATTCTGCCGACCACACCCAGGCAGGTGGTATCTGGCTCACTTCTCCAGGATTTCCCTCAGCCCTTACTTAGCCAAGACGTCTCCACGCTTGAATGTAAGCTCCTGGCTTTATTCCATTCTTAACTAATCACTGTGCTGAGGCCTAAGAGTGTACTCTTTCTACATCCAGCCTTCAAATATTTGGCAACGATGAACACACCCCCTCCATCATCATTTTGCTTCATCTCACAAAGCTAGGGCTTTCCATTTTTCCTCATAAGGTACCCTTGACAGCCTTATTTCTCCCAACTCTGGCCTGCATATTATATTCTAAGAACCATGAAATATCCCTGAAGGGGCATTTAAAATTCACCAAGTCCAAGTCTCTCATTTTGTTGTTAGGGAAGCTCAGAGAGATTGTTCAAGGTCACACATCGAAGTGTTGTTAGAACTACAGCATCCCTGGTTACTTCTGATCCATGAGCCCCAGTGGGGAAGACATGAATCTTCTCACCCAACAAACCAGGGCAGGAGTCCTGGTACAAGTGACAGGAGGGAGAAGGAACCCAGTATTTGCTGAGTCCACTCCATGTGCCAGACACTGGGCTGGGCATTTAACACTCCACATCCTAAACTCTCATAATAACCCTTTGAGTTGGTAGTTCTCAAGGGGGGCAGTTTTTCCCCCAGAGGACATCTGGAAGTCAGTGTCTGGAGAGATTTGTGTTGTCACTACTAGGCACAGGGGGTATATGCTACTGGAACCTAGTGGGTAGAAGCCAGGGATGCTTCAAACATCAATAGCATCTACAAAAACAGCTATCTGAGGGCTTTGGAGAGACAGCAAGGCAGCTAGGACATGAGAGGAGGAGCGGGTTGACTTGTTTGCCATGGGGGGTGGGCTACAGCCTGCAGTAGGCAAAGACTTTGGCCATCTGAGGGGCCTGGGGAGACAAACATTGGAGTTCATTGTTGCGAAATCAGCCAGGACATGAGGGGTTGATACTCTGTATTCTTGTTTGAAGATTTCTTATATCAAGGAGTTGGTTGAATTTGGACCCAAAGGCTTCAGCACTGCCCACTGGTGCTTCTGGTTCAGAGCTGATTTACCACTACTAGAAGCAACTTGAGGAAGAGATTTTCCTCCCCTCCCCTCCCACATCCCATCAATGTACTTCTGCCTTCTTAATATCTCTCTAATCTGCCCTTCTTTTCCATCCCCAAAGCCTAAGTTTGCTGCCTTGAATTGCTCAGATCTTCACCACCCCTCTCCTGGATTACTAACCCATCTCCCTGCCCCAGGCTCTCCCTGCTGTAATCTATTCTTTGTGCAGATGCTAAACCTATCTTCCAAAAGCTAGAATCTGATCAAAAGATTCCTTGATTCCATATATGTTAGCATAGCTGATTCACTTTGTTACACAGCAGAAACTAACACACCACTGTAAAGCAATTATGCTCCAATAAAGATGTTAAAAAATACATCAAAAGATTCCTTGATTAAAAATGTTCTAGACTTCCCACTGCTCTCAGAAAAGACAAAAAAAAAAAGTCCAATCTTGTTAGCATGATTGGACTTGTTAACATGATCCAAATGTCTATTTATGCCCTGGCCCCTGCAAATCTTTCTAGCTTCTCACCCTCTGATCTGTCACCACAACCCACTTCAGTTCTCCAGACTCCCTCCACACATTTCCATATAATATCCCCGCTTCAGGAGAGAGTCTCACCCTGTACCTCCTGCCTTTACCCAGTTAGTTATTATTAGCTGTCATACCCAGCACACATAATTCTACCAGGGCCTTCCCTAAGCGGCCTCTCTCTCCCTCCCATGTGGCTGGACCACATGACCTTCCTTGTGTTATCACAGCACTTTGTGTATCACTCCCTCTCAGCATTTACTATGCCAGGGAGAACTGGCCAGCTACTCACTTCTTGCCCCACTCGATCATGACTTGGCCAAGGGTAGAGCCGATGTGGTTTGTACATCTCTAATGTATAGTGTGGCTCTTGCCCATCACAGCCAATATGTCTTGAATGAATAAAAACAAAAGGCATATGGAAAGAAATGAATATTATGATAAGTGCTCCCAGCTGCCAGCTTCATTCAAACTAATCTAGGCTGAGCTGAGCACAGAAGCAACTCAACAGACAAGACATTTTTTTCAGGTCTTATAGCTCCAGAAATATTGGAGTGAGGTTTCACTCAGGACTCTTTGGTTGCAAGTCACAGAGGCCCAATTCAAACTAGCTTGGGAAAATAAAGGATATTATTGATTTACATACTGAGTCCACAGCAAGGTCAGGGAAGGTCAACACCAGGGAGTCTAAGCTCACCTGCAGAGTCACCCTCTCATGATTCAACTTCTGTCTTCCAGCTTCATGCTCCTAGATCAGCTTCTCCATTTGACAAGGGATTTCAGTAATGGTAACTTCAGGCTGGCATCTTCACAGTCCCTTTTCTACTTTAGAAAAAAGCTTTTCTTACTCTGCTTCAGTTCTCCAGCTGGGAAGTTCCAGGAAGGACTCTGATGGCCCTGGGTTGGCTCGTGTGCTCTCCTCCCAATGGACTAACCACTGTTGGTAGGAGTAAAGCACTCAGATTTTGTCCAAATTGGGCCATATGCTCATCTGTAGCCTGGGAAGAAGGTGGAGTCGGGAAGAGGACGGCAGCTCTCCCTTTGGACCCTGTGGCTGGGGAAAGAATAAGAGGAGGCGACGTTCCTCTGGCTGACACAGTCGAGGTGGCTGGGGCATCACTGGAGCTAGAAAGCCATGCCAATTTGCATTAATGAAAAATGGTTCTAGAGGACAATTTGGAAAAGTATGAAAGGGAGGTGTATCAATTTAGCTGCATTAAAAAATATATAGTATGGGGCTTCCCTGGTGGCACAGTGGTTGAGAGTCCGCCTGCCGATGCAGGGAACACGGGTTCGTACCCCGGTCCGGGAAGATCCCACATGCCGCAGAGTGGCTGGGCCCGTGAGCCGTGGCCGCTGAGCCTGCGCGTCCGGAGCCTGTGCTCCGCAACAGGAGAGGCCCCAACAGTGAAAGGCCCACGTACCACAAAAAAAAAAAAAAAAAAAAAAAATATATATATATATATATATATATACACACACACACACACATTTTATATATATATATATATATATATATATATATATGGTAGCTTAAGATAACGCCCTTTAGTTAGCTCCCAATTCTGTAGGTTGACAATTGGTCTTGGCTTGGTTGGATGATTTTTCTGGGCTTGACTGGGTACATTCCTGAATCTATAGCCAGCTGCCAGTCGATGAGTGTCTTTGCTTTGGGGTGTTGACTGGCTCAGTTAGGGTGGCAGAGGTGATGGGGCTGTGCATCCCTCATCTTCCAGCTGGATACACTGGGGTTGTTAACACAGCAGCTCAGCGTGGTTCCAAGAGAATGAACAGAAATGCGAGACGTGCCTTCAGTCTGAGGCTCAGAATTGGCACAAGGTCACTCTTTTTTTTTTTTGACTCATTGACTTTTAAATATTTATTTTTTCATACATTTACTTAATTCAAAAATCCAAAAGACAAAACTAAACAGTGAGAAGTCTCAGACTCACCCAATCACCATCAACCTAATTTACCCAGCGGCAACCACTGTTATTACTTTTGGATACATCACTCTGGGGGCACAAGGTCACTTTTGCCATATTTTATTCATCAAAGAAAGTCACAGGACAGCTCAGATTCAAGGATAGGGAGAAATGGATCCTACCTTTCAATGGGAAAAGCTGGAAAGTGCAGGGAGGAGTGAGGAATTGTGGCCATTTTTGCAAACAGCCTACCATAGGAGGAGAGAAGTGGGAAAGTAAGAGGAAATAGAAGTGAGGGGCTGGCATTTAGGGAGGATAAAGGAAACAGAGGGACTAAAATCATGAACAGTATCCTGGAATGACCAGGGAGTATAGCCTAGTGGGATTTGAGGGCCACAAAGTTAAGTTCAAGTGTCATCATGTGTCTGGGGAGCATGACGGTAGAGTCCGGAGGACAAACATGCTGTGATCTTAGCTTCATGGCACCGAGTTCCAACACTGCCTCTTTGATTTTTCATCACATGTTTCTTTTCTTTGGCTATCTCTAGGAAGACACTGAGACTCTGCTTTCGCCTGGGATTGCCAGGGACAAGAACAAGCCAAAGAAGAGAGGCGTATCTCAAGCACATGGAAGTTTGGTTCTCTCTTTTTGCTTATGCATTTTGCTTTATAAAAATTAAAAAGATAAAAGGAAGGCAGCCCCTGCGTTCCACTAAACTGGCTGTTAGGAGACTCTGGGGGTGAATTAGCAATTGTGTGTTATGATGATAGCATCTAGTTAAGCTAGCAAAATGGCTCTTCGACTCCATCAGTAGAAGGGGTGGGTGGGAATTCTCACAGTATCTGAGAAAGCCAAGCATTTGTTCCTGACAGGCAGGGTAGAAGCTGCAGCTGAGAGAAACTCCTTATTCAGGAGTTTCTGCCTGGGGCAAATATACGAGCAACTGCCAAAGGAAGTAGGTGGATGGGGGAAGATTGAGGAGCAAGCCCTGGAAAGAGCTCATGGTGGCAACAGAAAACCTTGCATTTGTGAAAGGTCCTTTCTGCCACTTTCAAACTAGGTAACCTGGGGCAAGTCAGTCTCTGAACCATAGTCCCCACATCTGCAAAATAAAGATTATATTAATATCTGCTTCAATGGAAGATGTTAAGGATTCAATGAGATAAGCTGGTAGTGATGTGAAAAGTTTAAACACACGGCATAGTCCTTGCTATTTTGAGGAAGTTGAGTTCCGCAAGTCAGAAGCGAGATACTGAAGGAATGATAAAAATTTCTTCCCTGAGCTATAAACCTCGCTGCTCCCATTCCATGGTTCCAAATAAATGAAATTTCTCTAATCAGAAATTTAAAGGAAAAGAGCTCACCTATAAATGTTACCCTGAATCAGGAATTCTGGTAACATTTTCCCCACATAATTATTCAACACGTGTGGCAACATGGGTTGAATCGTGACCACTGGGCACACTATTCCAGGCTTGGGTGTCCAGAGTTCCCTTTCCCTCGCTGAAACCCTGGGAAAGCCAGCTTGGTTGGAGGGATCATGTACTAAGGGAGAGCAAACATATCTGCATTTAAGCCAATATGATAAAAATAAAAATCAATATCATCCACATTAAAAAATTATACCTCTTTTTAAAATATAAAATCAGGAAATAGAACACATACAATTGCACTAAAGGATTGTTTACTATTTCTTTGTCAGTGAAGTCAGGGAGTTTGTGTGTGACTAAAACACATCAGTAATTATGCCATTAGCATACATTGCAGCATCTGACAGTAATACACATGCATTCTTGGGCAAATTTTGTGTGCAGTGAAGCTTGTAGCTGCTAGGTAGAGAGGCTTCAGGAACTGGAGGTGGGGAAGCAGTAAAACGGTACCAAATAATTTGGGCACAGAGGTGGGTGAGAGGGAGAAAAGGAGTAAGGAGAATAAAAGAGCATATTAGGTGAGGGGAAGAGAGTGTAAGTTCCAAGGAGCATTGGGTATTTTCTTTTTTTCCTTTTTTTCTTTCTTCTCATCATCATTTCCTGAGAGCGTTGCAAAACGCTGGCACATAACATGTTTTCAATAAATATTTACTGAACAAATGAATAAAAAGTAACTGAAAAGCAGACCACAAATCAGGTAGCATCTCAGCCAGGGTGGAGTATACATTAAAATAATCTACTTCGAGAAAGCCATTCACAATAGACGAAATTATATCAGTTCATTAAAGTGAAATGTCCAGATTAAGCAAATCTATGGAGACCAAAAGAAAGTAGATTAGTGGTTGCTTAAGGCTGGGGGTTTAGGGGGAAATGGGAAGTGACTGCTAATAGGTCGAGGGTTTCTTCTGGGGATGATGAAAAATTCTAAAATTGATTACGGTGATGGTTGTACAACTCTGCGGATATACTAAAAACTATTGAATTTTATACTTAAAGGGGTGAATTGTATGGTATGTGCATAGTATCTCAATAAAGCTGTCACATTTTTTAAAAGAACAGTACACTTTGAATGCTATTTTTCCCCCCGGACCTAATCTGTAAAACCCCTTAGAAGCAAACACTTTGGCAACAATATTTCCTCAAAGAAGAAGAAACAAGCCCTTCTACTCTTCTTCCTGGAGCCGTCTCTGTCTCTGTCTTTCTCATACTCATCTGGGACTGTGTCCTATGCCATG
Source organism: Globicephala melas (assembly GCF_963455315.2). NCBI lineage: Eukaryota > Metazoa > Chordata > Mammalia > Artiodactyla > Delphinidae > Globicephala > Globicephala melas. Next base: position 12,887,819 of record NC_083323.1, read on the forward strand.
AGTCCACAGCTCGGAATGCCACCTCCCTGCCAACGTCCCTGCCAGTGTGTGTGCGATCGTGGCAGCAGCAGCTTCCCTGGTTTAGTTCAGAAGCAGCGCAAAGTCTGGTCGGGCTGCTCAGCCTGGGGAGGACTACAGCTCAGGGGAGCAGAGAACACAGACGCACTGGATGGGCATCTCCTTTCAGTAAGGGGAGGAAGCAACAGGACTGAGCTACTCCTGATCAGTTCCTCCCTCCCAATTCACCAAAGGAAAAAAGCGCAACTTCCACAGAGGCAAAAAGTGGAGCTGGAAGGTGAGAGTCCACAGATGTCACACTAATTTCTGTCCCCATACATGGAAGGGAACAGTAGGGGCAGGAAGGAGATGTTCTGTCTTCACAAATAATTGAGAGGATCTCTGTAAAGCACACTGCAGATGCCATAGCAGGCATTCAGTGATAATAATAACAGCAAAAGTAAAAGCAACAATAGTCACAAACATTGCTGAGGGTGCAGTGGGCGCCAGAGACGATGTTAGGACTTCCTGTGCATACTCTCATTTAATCTTTACAACAATCCTAGGAGGCAGGCATGAGTAATAGGTTAAGCCAAGTGAATTCACCAATATTTTAGCGTTGAATATAACAGGACTACTTTATTTTCCTACTTTACGGATTGGAAGATAATTTTGATTATTATTATTGCTGTTGCTGCTGTCCATGTACTCGGTCAGTTTTTGAATTCACAGAAGCCCCTCAAATGTAATGTCAGACAGGTACAGTGGCGTCTTCTTCCTTTAATGGGGTTGAATTTGCATTGGGTCATCTCCCCATCCTACAGCAGTCCTCCTTATTATGCCCTGGAGCATATTCCAAAATTGGGGTGGGGGGGTCTTTCGTGGCTTGTTGCGTGCTCATCCTGGGACCCACCCTCATCAATAATTTTATCAGTTGGGGGAAGATTTAGCACACTGAGAAAATGTGCAGATGACAGAGTGCCAAGAGAGCAAGATGAGCAAGCATGACTCAAAAACTCTAACTTAGAGCTTACATCAAAGTGATTAAATTCAATTAGATTATACACAACAGGAATAAACTCATTCATGAATGCATGCATTCTTTCGCTCAAAAGATATTTATTGGGTGTCTACATACGCCAGGCACTGTGCTAGATGCTGGGGATTCAGAGACCAACAAGGGAGACAAGGTATCTATGGTTGTTCTGTTGAGCTTACACTCTAGTTCAGGAGACCGACTATAAGGAGACCAATAAGATAATTACCAACTGTGACAAGTGCTGTGAAGTAGGATGAAATGAAGTGTAGGTAGGTGGAAAGGGGCTCTTTAGAGGTTTGTGGTTTGGAGTTTGGGAAGGCCCTGCATCATAAGAAGGAGGCAGTCATGAGAAATTATGATGTGGGAAGAGCTTTCCTGTCCATGGCAATACCTTGTACCAGGTTCCTGAGCTGGGAATGGCCTTGGTGAGTTTCAAGAATTGGGCCAGAGGGACTGAAGTGGAAGAGGTAAGAAGGAGGAGAGTGGCAGGAAATGAGACGTGAGCAGGGAGCAGATCGCACAGGGCTGTGGGAAGGAAAATGAGCCTTACTTTTTGTGACTAAATATGTGCTAATCCCCTCCGGCTCAAAAACGACCTGCTCAAATACTTGACGAAGCAGGGTGGAGACCGCGAGCCTCCTTAATGATCAAATTGCGCCATGAGTCAGCATAGCAACAGGATGTGCCTATGGAAAGCTACGAATAGAGCTGTGTTGTTCCTTATAAAGGAAGTGAGCATCTAGTCCCTCTGGGACGCTCAGCGCACAGCCGTGATCCTCTGTTCAGACCTGAGCACCACACATTCAAAGCAGTGTCAACAAACTGAAGCACATCTAGAACATGGAAAACAAAATCTGGAGAGTCTGTAAATAACCTGAAGTGCAGAACCATTGAGGAAAATGTGGCTTCTTGGACTGAAGGAAAGGAGATTCGGGATGATCTAGGAAACATGTACTTTAAAGTCATTTTCTCGTTGCATCTGTCCAACAACCATTGTGAGGCATGGAGCATTGCTCCCACTTTTTATTTTCCATGTGAGGAAACTGTCACTTAGGAAAATTCCTTGCCTAGGATTTCATAACTGGTCAGTAACAAGGTGGGATTTGAACTCAGGACCAAGTTGGCATTCTTTTCATTATGCCTTACTACCTTCAAGAGAAAGACGGTCATTCACTCTTCATGAGCCCAAAGGACAGAGAGAGGTAGAAGTTATATCGAGACAGAAGTAGTCTCCAGAGGAGGGGGAACTTCCTAGAAACACATGTGCTGTATAAGAATGGGGTTATACAGCATCATCAGAGGAGGTATTTGGCCCAAGGCTGGGGGAACTTTTGTCTAGGAAGCTGTGGTGGGATTCCACATGTCAGGGGAGGATGGACTGGGGCTCTGAAATCCCTTTCAGCACCCACAAGGTTCTCTGGTCGTGTCTCTGGGACAGTTTCCACCTATGCAGAACTAGTATGCTCAAAATAATATGGGAGGCATACAGAACAATGGAATAGAATTGAGCATCCAGAAATCAACCTATACATTTATGGCCTATTGATCTTTGACAAGGGAGCCAAAGAAAGAGAATGTCTGATAAATCCCCTCCTTCTCCTTGGACAGATCTAGGGGATAAGCCTCCTACTGCCTCATTGCTCTAGCTCTGTCCAAGGTCATCCAACACAAAGTGAAACTAGTCCGTGGGCTCTGATTTGACTTCTGGCTCTGTTCCCCTTTTGGATAAAGAGTCCTACCTCAAGTTGCTGGCTCAGGAATACTGCACAAACCCTTCTTCAGAACAGATTCAAATCCATTACACAGATCTATCTGGCACAGATATGAGGCTAATGTCACTCTAGACCCAAGTTCCATAGAAGAAGAGAGGTCAAGAGCGTGGAATTTTCCTCTCTTCTTAAAGAACTAATCATTTAAAATTAGGAGGAAAATCCCTACACATAGATTGATATAAGCATGACCACACCTTCTGCAGGAACACTATATTATTCATGTTCGCTGTACATGTTAAATTAGCAAGTACATCCATGCAGCTTACATTCCACAAAAGAGCAAACACATACACAAAATCACCATACATGACACAGTCATTCCAGATATACACATACACACCTTTCTACACACCCCGAAGCCTCCATCTCCCGCACAATCACAAATATTCAATGCATGTGCACTTTCAAATCCCCCCTCACACGAGTGCATGCACACATGTGGTACGGACATATTCACAAGTGTGTACACACACCTATTACTAACCAGAACCATTAGTAAACTATTTCCAGCCTTCTTGATTTTCCTGCAAAGTCAGAAAAGGACCCTTTCTTTCTCCCCAAGCCCCCTACACGTGGAAGCAGACGGAAAAACTTCCTGTGCGTATCAGAGGAAACAAGTGCTCCCTGCCTGCATATAATCTCATGTATAAATAAATGTAACATCACATTCCCTGGTCCCCTGCATCTGGGGATTAGTCAGGAGCATGGGTTGGTAGTCTCTAGATAAACAATTACTCACATCTCCTAAATGGGAAACCAGGTGATCTCGGCCAACTGGAAAAGTATGAAAAGGCCTCCCTCCTTTGCCTTGAACAAATGAACTCTCTCTCTTCAAATACCCTTTAGAAGAAAAGCAGGAGATAAGAAGCAAATGGAAGGCTTTTAATCTCTCTTTTATTTCATAAGAACAATGTCTTTCTTTTTCACTTTTTTTACTCCACAGAAAGTGCTAATGAAATTGTAAACCAGTCTAAAAGCTCATGGAAGGGGAGAGAAATAAAGTTGTAGATACAGACGTTCCAGCCTCAGACATGGTTTTCTTCTTCCCCCCAAGTCTCAGTTTCCCCATCAACGGAATGAAAAGAACTCATACGAGAAATATCTTGGTGCCATTCCACGTCTAATGTCCTATGCAAGCTAATATTTATTGCAAAACAAATGTCAGACTGACCTGGGTTCAAATTCTAGCTATGCTGCTCACCGGGCAACTTCAAGTAAAATAGTTAATTTCACTAAACTTCCCACTTCTCTTCTATAAAATGGGGAGCTAATACCCACCTTGCATGATTATTAGAGGTGGTCAAAAAATGACATAATAATTGGGAAACACTCTGTAAAACATAATGAATCTAAAAGCATTAGTTGTTTGTTGACTTGGGGGAGTAACTCAGTAACTCATTTCCCACATTTGTAAAAGTTGAAAATTGTAGAGAATAAATGTATGTAAAGTGTAGTGTGTGGCACAGAAAATAAAAAGTGCTTAATTGTGTGAATTTCTTCTATTACAGTAAGATTAGGGTATTACTATAGAGCTAATATCACACACATAGTATTTTTATGAACTTTTCCTCTTTTGTAGGGGTCTTGCCCTACATCTGCATATATATTATAATCTCTCTAAGGACACCAGGCAGCAAAGTCTATGCTTTTTCTTGAAAGTCAGTGAAATATACTGAACCAAGGGTCGTAAGGTCAGAGATATGGTCCTGGCTTGGCACCTACATGCTGGATAATTCCAGGGACTCATCATTAGGACTCTCAGGTTCTCATTTTTCTCATTTAGACAATATGGATGCTACTAATCTATCAGTGTTCCACTTCATATGGCTATTGTGAGAATCAAATGGAATAACCAATGTGAAAGAACTTTAAAATGTATTTGGTTATTAATCAGGTCCCTCTGAAAACATCAGGTAAGACTAACACCACGGTGAAGTACTCCCTTTTCTTTCTGGACCAGAGACTCTTCTGCTGAGAGATAATAAGACCAGCAGGAAGAACTAGCAGGGAAGACTCAGCCACAGCAAGCTCCCCATCCAGACAGCCTTTTTGTACGCATGGGCTGCTTTTCTACTCCCCTTTCCAGAGACACCAAGGCAAATGGGGGGCCCCAGTAGGAGCCCCTCACCAAAGTCCTCCTCAACAAAGAGACTCCAGTAGCTCCCTGCCCCCCAACCCCTACCAAGGAAGTCTATTCCACTCCATCAGGCAGCACCAGCAGGGACAAAATGGGAACCCCCATAGCACCAGATAAACCAAGCAGACCAAAAATAACACTGAAAATTCACTGAAAATTGAACTACTTTTGGAACCAGAGTCTACAAAAGTAGGCTAAGGCCCATACACAAAACCGAGATGAAACGACTGCCTGCTGAAATAAAAGGTTTAAACAGAAGCAGGTGTCTCTCAACATAATCGATGGAATGGATACAATAATAAAATCATCTGTCGTACCAAGAACGAAGAAAATCACAGCTTGAAAGAGAAAAGGCAATTCATGCTGATACTGATCTGAATACAACATTGGGCTTATCTGACAAGGATAAGTTTTTAAAGCAGCTGTCACAAAAATTCTGCAATAATCAATTACAAGTTAAACTTTCATTAAAGAAATAGGAGTTATTTTAAAAAACCAAATGGAAATTATAGAACTGAAAAATGTAATAACAAACATTAAAAAAAGAAAAACCTCACAGGATGGGCTCAATAAAAGAGTGGAGATGACAGAGGATAGAATCAATTAACTTACGGACAGAACAATAGAATTCACCCAATCTGCACAGTAGAGACGAAATGAACTAGATAAAAAAAAAAAAAAAAAAAGGAACAGATCTTATATCAGAGTTGTAGGAGGAAAGAAAAAGAGCATGGGGCTAAAACAATATTTGAAGAAATAATGACTGAAAACTTAATAAATTTGGTTAAAGACAGAAACCTATGAATCCAAAAGGCTGAGCTAACCCCAAGCAGGATAAACCCAAAGTAATCTGCACCAAAATACAGCATAATCATAATTTTGAAAGGAAGTCAAGGAAGAAAGTCTTGAAAGTGACTAGAGAGAAATGACACATCACCTATAACGGAATTCAAATAAAAGAGAATTTCTCATGTGAAACCATGCAAGTCAGGAGGAAGGAGCTAATTATATACCCAGTGAAACTGTCCTCAAGAATTAAAGGGAAATAAAAACATTCTAAAATGAAAGGAAACTAAAAGTATTATTCTCTAGCAGACTTACTTTTAAAGGCAGTCTTCAAACAGAAAAAAAAAGAAAGAAAAAATGAAAGAATATTGGAATATCAGGAAGGAAGAAAAGATCAGAAATAGGGATATACATAAAATAGATTTTTTTATTCATGAGTTTTATAAATCATATTTGATAATTGAAACAAAAATTACTACACCATCCAATACTCAAGACAAAGATACTTAAAAATGAGAAAGGAAAAGGGTTCTAAATCTCAGTAAACCGTCCACATTTCTCTTGAATGTGCAAAATGGTGATGCTAGTTAGCTAAGTCACGTATGTATGTTGCGATACTCAGAGCAACCACTCTGAAGGCTACACAAAGAGGTACACTCAGAAACACTATAAATAAGTCAAGATGGAATCCCAAAACTTGTCAAGTAACCCTTGAGAAGACAAGAAAAGAGAAACAGGGAACAAATAGAAAACAAATAATAAAAATGTCAGACTTAAGCCCTAAGATATCAATGATCACCTTAAATGTAAATAATCTAAACACACCAATCAAGAAATGCAGATTGGGAGCGTGGATTAAAAAAAATAACACCCAACTACATGCTGTTTACAAGAAACCCACTTTAAATTCAGTAGCACAAGTTGGTTGAAAGTAAAAGAACAGAAAAGATACACCATGCAAACATGTTTTTAAAAGTAGAAACAGGTATATTAACATGCAAGACCAAATAGTTTCATCATAGAATTCAACCAAACATTTAAATATGAATTACTACCAATTTTACCAATTAATACCAATGTCTTCCAAAAAACAGAAGAGAAGGAAATATTTCCCAACTCGTTTTATGAGGCCAGTATTACCCTGATACTAAAATCATACAAAAACGTCACACACAAAAAAGAAAACTACAGACCAATATCTCTCATGAACACAAACACAAAATCCTCAACATGATATTAGTAAACTGAATTCAACAGTGTATAAGAGGAATTTTACACTCCATGAAGAAAGGACATTCATTTCAGGGATACAGGGCTGGTTTGAAAATTAATGTAACTTGCCATGTCAATAAACTAAAGAAGAAAAATCACATTAACGTGTCAATTAATGCAGAAAACACATTTGACAAAATCCAACAGCCATTCATGATAAAAATCCTTCACAAATTAGGATATGAGAGAAATCATATCCACTCAATAAAGAGTATCTACAAAAGTTCTACAGCTAACATCATATTTAATGGTGAAAGACTGAATGTTTTTCTCCTAAAATCAAGAACACAGCAAGGAATCCTACTCTCACAACATTCCATGTCACTGTGGGGTGAGAGGCAGGTAGATGTGATCATAAAAGAGCAAAACATAAGGGACCTTTGTCCTTTTGAAGATGTTCATTATCTTGGCAACTGTGGTGGTGGCTACATAAACTTACACCAGTGATAAAATTGTATAGCACCTAATAAACACACAAAAATGAGTGCAAGTGGAACTGCGAAATTATAAATAAGATCAGTGGACTGTACTGATGTCAGTTTCCTGATTGTGACATTACACTATAGTTTTGAAAAATGTTACCATTGATGAAAATGGTAAACTGTGTAAGGGATCTCTGTATTATTTTGTACAACTGCATGTGAGTCTACAATTATCTCAATAAACATTTCACTTTAAAAAAAAGAAGAAAAATCAATCAGGTGGTGAGCCATATTTGGCTTGTGGCCTTAGTTTACAGACCTCTGATCTAGACCATTGTTTCTCAATTCTGGAACACATTAAACATCACCTGGGGAGTTTTAAAACTAAAGATGCCTGGGCTGGGGCATTGTGGCCAAGACAGCAGAGTAGGAAGACCCTGAACTCACCTCCTCCCAAAGGCACATGAAAATTCAACTATTTACAGAGCAGCTGTGTACAAAAATGGCCTGAAGACTACCAGGGCAATTTTTCACAACTAAAAATATAAAGAAAGAACCACAATGAGTTAAGTAGGAAAGGTGGAGATGTGGTATAATCAAGGTCCATACTCCTGGGTAGGTGACTGACAGAAGGATAATCACAACTGCAGAGGTTCTCCCCATGGAGCAAGGGGTCTGAACCTCACATCAGGCTCCCAAGCTTGGGGGTTCTCCACTGGGAAGGCAAGCCCCCAGAATGTCTGACTTTGAAGGCCAGCAGGGCTTGTGTATGAGAGAGCCAGAGGGCTATAGGAAACAGAGACTCCACTCTTAAAGGATGAGCACAAAATATCACGCATTCTGAGTCCCAGGACAGAGGCAATAATTTTAAGGAGCCCAAGTCAGACCCACTCGATGATCTCAGAAAGCCTCCTGGAGAGGCTGAGAACATAGACAATGGCAACAGCCAATTTTTTTTTTTTAACTTCTTTATTGGAGTATAATTGCTTTACAATGGTGTGTTAGTTTCTGCTTTATAACAAAGTGAATCAGTTATACATATCCATATGTTCCCGTATCTCTTCCCTCTTGCATCTCCCTCCCTCCCACCCTCCCTATCCGACCCCTCTAGATGGTCACAAACTGCCTAGCTGATCTCCCTGTGCTATGCAAGCAGCCAATTTTTGGAGCTCATTCTACCATGAGGATACTGGTGCAATCAAACAACACTCTGGAGTCCTCCCTTTAGCTTATTAGCCCCAGGGAGTTACCCATCCACCAGTGGGCCAGGACTCCCTGGGCTGCACAACCAGCCACCCCAGGACCTGACCCCACCCACATGCATGACAACAGCCACCTCACGAAGCAGGGCTTGGCAGCCAACTAGGCCAGAGGCCACCCCCTACCTACCAGTGCACCCAGTTATCAACCCCACAACAAGGGAAGGGCCCACATAGGGAGCACTCTTAGAGGACATAGCTCTGATGACCAGAGGGAAGTGTGCTGCTGCACCCCATACGATGTATCCTATATAAGGCCCCTTCTCCAAGATTGGGAAACATAACAGATCTACCTAATATGTAGAAATAAACACAGAGAATTAGGCAAAATGAGGAGACAGAGGAATATGGCCCAAAGGAACAAGACAAAACCCTAGAAGAACTACGTGAAGTGGAGATAAGCAATCTACCCAATAAAGAGTTCAAGGTAATGATCAAGATTATAAAGATAAAGATGATAAAGATAATGATAAAGATGCTCAACAAACTCCGAAGAAGAATGGATGAACACAGTAAGTTCAACAGAGAGTTAGAAAACAGAAAGAAGCAGCAAACAGAGCTGAAGAATAGAATAACTGAAATAAAAATACACTAGAAGAAATCAACAGTAGGTTAGAAGATACAGAAGAATGACTGGAGAGCTGGAAGACAGAGAAGTGAAAATCACCAAGCTGAATACAAAAAAGGAAAAAGAATTTTTAAAATTGAGGATAGTTTAAGAGATCCCTGGAACAACATCAAGCACACAAACATTCACATTATAGGGGTCCCAAGAGAAGGGAGAGGGAAAGGGGTAGAGAACTTATTTGAAGAAACAATAGCTGAAAACTTCCCTAACCTGAGAAAAGAAGTAGACATCTAGGTCCAGGAAGCACAGAGAGTTCCAAACAATATGAACCCAAAGAGGTCCACACCAAGACACACTGAATTAAAATGACAAAAATTAAAGGTAAAGAAAGAATTTTAAAAACAGCAAGAGAAAAGTAACTAGTTACAAAAAGAAACAGAGAACTCCCATAACTTCAGCTGACTTTTCAGCAGAAACTATGTAGGCCAGAAGGTAACAACATGATATATTCAAACTGATAAAAGGAAAAAACCTACAACCACAAATACTCCACCCAGCAAGGCTATCATTCAGACATGAAGGAGAGAGAAAAAATTTTACAGACAAGCAAAAGCAAAAAGACACACATCACAACTAAACCAATTTTATAAGAAATGTTAAAGGGACTTCTCTAATGAGAAAAGCAAAGGCCACAACTAGAAATGTGAGAATTATGAAAGGAAAAATCTCACTAGTAAAGGCAAACATGCAGTAAAGGTAGTAGACCAACTATGTATAAAGCTAGTAGGATGGTTAAAAGACAAATAATCTATATCCACAAGTAGTTAAAAGATAAAACAAAAAGATGTAAAATATGATGTCAGAAACATTAAACATGGTGGGGGGAGTAAAAATGCAGGGTTGTTAGAATGTGTTCAAAACTTAAAAAACCATCAGCCCCATGGTAACCACAAACCAAAAATCTATAATAGATACATGGGGTGGGGGGGAGGGAGAGAGAATAAGCCAAACATAATGCTAAAGATAGTCATCAAATCACAAGGGAAGAAAGGAAAAGAAGGGAAAAAATAATTACAAAACATCCAGAAAACAAAATGGCAAAAAGTACATACCTATCAATAATTACTTTAAATGTAAAAGGATCATATATCATGGTCAAGTGGGATTTATCCCAGGGATGCAAGGATGGTTCAACAATCATAGATCAATCACTGTGATACACCACATTAACAAAATGAAGAATAAAAATCATACCACTATCTCAAAAGATGAAGAAAAAACTTTTGACAAAACCCAACATCTATTTATAATAAAATTCACAAAAGTGGGTATAGGCCATACAGACCAACATAATAAAAGCCATATATGACAAACCTACAGCCAACATTATACTTAATGGGGAGTAACTGAAAACATTTGCTCTAAAACTAGGAACAAGACAAGGATGGCCACTCTCACCATTATTATTCAACACAGTATTGGAATTCCTAGCCACAGCACTCAGACAAAAAAAGAGAAAGAATCCAAATTGGAAAGGAAGAAGTAAAACTGTCACAGTTTACAGATGACACGATACTATATATATATAAAATCCTAAAGACACTACCAAAAACTACTGGAATAAATGAATTCAGTAAAGTTGCAGGATACAAAATTAATATACAAAAATCTGATGTGCTCTATACAGTAACAATAATCTTTTAGAAAGAGAAATTAAGAAAGGAATGCCATTTATACCATTGGTGCAATACCATTGCACCAAAAAGAATAAAATACCTAGGAATAAATCTGACCAAAGAGGTAAAAGACTTGTACTCCAAAAACTGTAAGACATAAATAAACTGAAGATGACACAAACAAATGGAAAGGTATACTGTACTCATGGACTGAAAGAATTGATATTGTTAAAAAGACCATACTACCTAAGGCAATCTACAGATTCAATGCAATCCTTATTAAAATACCAATGGCATTTTTCACAGAACTAGAGCAAATAATTCCAAAATTTGTATGGAATCACAAAAGACCCTGAATAGCTAAAGCAATCTTGAGAAAGAAGAACAAAGCTGGAGTTATAATGTGCCCTGATTTCAAACTATACTACAGAGTTACAATAATCAAAATAGCATGGTACAGGCACAAAAACAGACATGTAGATCAATGGAACACAACAGAGAGCCCCCAAATAAACCCACATTTATATGGGCAGTTAATCTATGATGAAGGAGGCAAAAATATACAATGGGGAAAAGATAGCCTCTTTAGTAAATGGTGTTGGGAAAACTGGAAAGCTACATGCAAAAAAATCAAAACGACTACTTTCTCATGCTATACACAAAAATAAAATCAAAATGGACTACAGAGTTAAATGTAAGATCTGAAACCATAAAACTCCTAGAAGAAAACATAATCCGTACTCCCTTTGACATAGGTCTTAGCAATAAGTTTTGGATCTGTCTCCTCAGGCAAGGGCAACAAACGCAAAAATAAACGAATGAGACTACATCCAACTAAAAATCTTTCACACAGTGAAGGAAACTATCAACCAAATGAAAAGGCAGCCCACTTAATGGAAGAAGACATCTGCAAGTGGTTAATATCCAAAATATGTAAAGAACTCATACAACTCAACATCAAGAAAACAAACAACCAGATTTTAAAATGGGCAGAGGACCTGAATAGGCATTTTTCCAATGAAGACATACAGATGATCAACAGACACATAAAAAGATGCTCAACATCCCTAACCATCAGGGAAATACAAATCAAAACCACTATGAGGTATCACCTCATACTGTCAGAATGGCTAACATCAAAAAGATAACAAAGAACAAGTGTTGGTGAGGATGTGGAGAAAAGAGAACTCTCATGCACTGTTGGTGGGAATGTAAATTGGTGCAGCCATTATGGAAAACAGTATGTAGGTTTCTCAAAAAATTAGAAGTAGAAGAACGACAGGATCCAGCTATTCCACTTCTGAGTTTTTTCTCAAAGAAAACAAAAACACTAAATAGGGGAGGGAGATTAAGAGGTACAAACTTCCAGTGATAAAATAAATAAGTCATAGGGATGCAATATATAACATAGGGAATATAGTCAATATTATTTTAATAACGATGTAGGGTGACAGATGGTAACTAGACTTGTCATGGTGATGGTCTTGTAATGCGTATATATTGAATCACTATGTAGTACACCCGAAAAAATAAGTCATTATACTTCAATCAGAAAAAATAAAATAAAATTGCCTGGACTGTATCCCAGAGATTTTCATTGTTTTGGTGTGGGGGCCAGGCTTGCTTACTTTTTCAAAGCTCCCCAGGTGTTCCAGTTAGATTGGAGAACGCTTGCTCCCTTAAGCATAAAGTGTCAATCATTCTTGCCCTCTTTTTTTCCCCTTATCCCACATTTAATCAGACACCAAAACCTAGAAGTATACCCACAGAAAACTCTTAAACATTTCCTTTCTATCTCTCAAGAATAGCAGTGCCTTAATCCTGGCCTCCATCACCCATCGCCTGAACCAATATAACAGACTGTAGACTGCTTTGCTTGTCTCTTGCTCTTCTAGAAAACTAGCTCTAATGGTATTTCTGAATGGCAAATCTGATGGTGGCACTCTTTCGCATCAAATCCTTTGTAACTTCCACTTTGCCTGAAAGAATACTTCTCTGTATTCTTATATTTCATTTGGCATGTTTTATCTGGGCCCCACCTACCACTCCATACTCATCTCCATCGTATACACCTGTGTCCCTCCCACTCATATAGCACTTCTCACTATCCTCTGGACATTCCTGGATTTCTCACTTTGCAGAGGTGCTTTGTACCTCTGCACACACTAGGCCTAAAATCAATTTTTTAAACCTTCTTCACTGGGAAAATTCCTGCTTTTCTCTCAATACTCAATCTTCTCAATGAAACCTCTTCCAGGAGGAGTAGCTCTTCACTTCTCTGTGGCCCTCTCCACATCACCTTGCTCATTCCATCTCTCTGTGCATCCACCCCCACACTCCATTGTATGTTTCTAAAGTCAGTTGCCAGGTGGGTACTGGATGTTTGGTATAGGACTTGGAACATAGCAGCATTTTAAAATGCTGATATAATAGAAATAAAAAATGGAGTCAAGGTACCTATTAGAACCCTAATCCTGCTACTCATCCTAGCGTCTTGGTGTAAACATCTTCAGGAAGCCTTTTCTAAGACCCACGAATGAGGTGTGATGCCTTCAGCTATTTCCCCGATAGCACCGTGTTTCTTCTACCATAGCACTTATCACATTGTCTCCTATACTTGATGATTTAATTGTCTGTGTTTCCTACAGGCTATAAGCTTGATGAGATATGGGTCTGAATCTTTGTTGCTTATTGCTTTAAGCCTGTGCCTGGTATAGAGTAGATGCTCAATAAACAATGGTTTCATGAATGAATGGTTGATCTCTGTCTAGTGATCTGTCTCTTAGTACATAAATAATCTCTCTTCTTTGCTTCTTACCCTAGATCTACAGTTTCACTGTCTCAACATAATCTCTTAGTAACAGGATATACTATATCACTGTCTCAACATAATCTCTTAGTAATAGGATATACTATTTCCAAGCCAAATTGTAGGACCATCTGTACTTCCCTGACTTGGGAATGTCTTTGCTGCCCAAGTGGTAAAGAGGTGACACTACATGACCAATCTGCTTTGTCAGGACTTGGATGTGACATCACTGTGCCTGCTAAGCCTACAATACTCAACAATTCCAATGGGCTTTAGGACTTGCTTACACTAGTTACAGAACGTACTTCTGTATAGGGAACAGGAGAGTTTGAACTGAATGTAAGGGATCCCCAAGGGGGAGGCAGCTTTGAAAGATGCGATGTTATCATCGGTGCTCTGCAAATTGAGTTTGGGCTGAACTATGAGTTCTGTTTGCCTGACTCAAAAGCCCCTGGTAAAAACATCAGTGTTACTATAAAATATGGTGACATGCTGGAGTTCACATGTTATGCCGAGAGGCCTCCAATAAGACGATACAGCACAAACTGTTCTCCTTTATTCTTTTATTCAGTGTTTGCGGGAGTTGCCGATCTAATAATAAATTCTTCTTCTAGGGAAGAGAGCACCAGATGAGTACAAAACAGCATTTTTGATGAAAAAAAATTATGCATGTTGGGGGAGGAAATCACTTTGAGGTTTTTCAGCTCCTTCCATAGAAGAAGGAAGTGGTACTGGAAAAACACACTCATTTCTTGTCATAGCAGCAGAACAGCAGGGACTCCACACTGTCTGTTTTTCTAAGAAAGTAAAATGGAGCCACAGGAGAGTTCCTGGAAACTAAGCAAGATGGAGCAGGGACCAGAATGTTAAAATGTGCCCCCCCTCTTTTGACCAGTAAGGTTCTGGGGGACAGCCCCATCTAAAAGGAAAAAAGCACGTCCAGTCTGACTGCAAAGACATATGCTGGGTTTGTATAGAGTGGGATGAACTTGACTGTGATACATAGAAAGCCTAAATAAATGGTTTCTAAATTTTATAAATCTGATTACTCCACACGTTTAAAAAAATGTTGAGCATGCATCACCAATATAACTCCCTGTCTCTCCCTCACCTTCCACGAGGAAAATATAAGCTCCATAAGGACTTACGGAGACTTTGTCTTACTCCATACTGTATCTGAAGAGCCTAAAACAGTGCCTGGGGCACAGTGAGTACTCAATAAATAATCATTGAATGAAATAATACACATATGAATAAATACATGTATAGTTATTTATAAATTATATTCATGTACTAAACAAACTAATGTATATTCATGTAGTAAAATATTATGCAAAATTTAATGCACATTGGAAAACGGAAAACTTTAAAGAAAGAGATATAAAGATGAATAGTAGTTCTAGTGATTTCCCCCACCCTCAAGTATTTCTATCTTCTCACTTTGCATTGGATATAAAATTCTTTTTATACTTCAGGGTGAATATGAATCACCAAGGAAGCATTCTTTAAATGAATATTTTTATCCAGCCCTCGACTCTCTCTTCCCCCCAACCTTTGCCTCAGATTCTGATTTAATAAGCAAGGCTTGGAAACTGCATTTTTACAAGTCCAGGGAAACTATGTTCTAGGTATAGCACTTGGAATTACACGTTGTGAAACGTGTTATAGAGAAAGTGTTGACTACATGAGGTTCAATTCACTCCAGGTCCAAGCTTCTGGAGTGAGCCAGCTCTAGTTTCCACAATGATGACGTTCTTTGGAGCCTGGCTTTACAAATAGGAAAACACACACACACACACACACACACACACACAATCCTCACAGTGCTTGGTACTCTGAATATCATATTCAGTTACAGTCAACACATGGCACAATCTAAGATCACCTACAGCAATGCACAATGCCTTGGCCAGGTTAGGTCCTGGACATCTATCTTAGGACCACGGACAGCTCCCGGGAGCCTATCGACTGCCCAACTCCAAAGAACCTCCTAAGCATCTTTCTCAGTTGTCTGCTGCCCCCTATCTGGGGCGTGCAGAGCAGTACAGATGTCTGTAAGATGTGGAGCTGGCCTCTGCTCTCCAAGCCCTCAACAGCACCTGCGCTGTTCACTGTACTGGCCTCTCAATTCCCATATCTACCTTTGTTTCTTTTCTAGTTCTTCCTTCTCCAGAATGTTCATGGCACTGACCAGCAGTTCACATCAACATCAATACTTCATGGCCACATACAAAGCCATAAAATGAATCAAGAAATGTGGGGATGAGAGAATAGCAACCCAAGTGGGGGAAACTGACAGATCAAGCATATGGTGGCAAAACAATTCTACTAGCGTATATTAAATTTCTACTGTATGCCTGACACTGTGAAGGAAGCAACCAAATTAAGTATCCTTTTTTTCTTTTTAAAAACTTTTAATATTTTAGATCTTTTCCATAAATCTTTTTAGATTTATGGAAAAGTTACAAAAATAGCCTAGAGTGTTTACATTTCTAATGTAAACAATTTAACCATAGGTCAATTATCAAAATCAAGAAATTAACATTAGAGACTATTCAAGTCTGACCAGCTTTTCCTTAATGTCCTTTTCCTGTTCCACAGTCAAATCTAGAATCCCACATTCCATATATTAGTTATTAGTCATATTTCAGTAGCTTTGAATTGGTGACAGTTCCTCATTCTTTCCTTGTTTTTCATGACTTTGATATTTTTGATGGATACTGATCAGTTATTTTGTAGATTGTCTCTCAGTTTGGGTTTGTCTGATGTTTTCTCATGATTAGTTTGAGGTTAGTGACATTGCTTGAGTTCTCTCAGTGGCCAGAGCTGGGAAATATAAGCATGCATACATACATATCTAGTTTATTTATGTATATAGCTATCTGTGTATATTTTAGAATCGTAAGTTCATACCGATATCTCCAATTTCAATCCAATGCCACCTACTTCATCTGTAGAAACTGGAACCAAAACATGCTTGTCCAAAGAAGCTGGAGTCATTAAGGTGATATAGTTCCAAGTAGAGACAAGGCAGAGTGTGAAGGAAGAAATACTCTGGTGTGATAGATTATTTAATATTCAAAAATATTTACTCCTTTTTCCACCACCATAGAAAAGTAAACTTTCCTACTCCATTGATGTTGAGCTTGGCCTTGTAACTTGCTTTGGCCAAGAGATATTAGCAGAAACGACATAGGCAGAAGCTTAAAGTATGCTTGCACAGTTAACTTGCTCACATGTACTTTTGCCATTGCCACACCAAGAACATGCCCTGAGTAGCTAACTACTCCCTGAAGAATAAGGGACACTTGCAGTAGAGTGTGGAGTAGGGATGCCTCAGATAACTTGCAGAATTAATCATGGAGCATAGTTCCTTCAGCCACTACAGCTCAAAGCAGAGCTTCCCCAAGAGATCCACTGACGAAGGAGCCTGAAAAAAATGCTTGCTGTAGCATGCCACTGAGTTTTGCTATGACATAGAAATAGCTGACGGATACTCTTAGCCTCTCCCTTCTTTCTGTTCTCCAATCTTCCACCCATGCCTCCCACTGGCTACACCCAGAAGCCAGTTGATGCAGGATCGTTGGAAATACAGCCTCCTTGTGATGAGGTCACCTTCCAGGACAATGTCCTGGCTTCTAGTTGAAGAAGAATACTCCTGAGAAATAGAGCTACTGAGAAGCAGTGAATGATGTGATAATGATGATGATGATGATAATAAGTATGTGATGATATGGGGAGGGGGAAGGGTGAGCTGTGACAGGGCGAGAGAGAGGCATGGACATATATACACTAACAAACGTAAGGTAGATAGCTAGTGGGAAGCAGCCGCATAGCACAGGGATATCAGCTCGGTGCTTTGTGACCACCTGGAGGGGTGGGATAGGGAGGGTGGGAGGGAGGGAGACGCAAGAGGGAAGACATATGGGAACATATGTATATGTGTAACTGATTCACTTTGTCATAAAGCAGAAACTAACACACCACTGTAAAGCAATTATACCCCAATAAAGATGTTAAAAAAATTTATTGAGATTATGTCACAAGCAGTTTTTTAAGTTCTTTAAATGTGGTCATTTAATCCTCAGAACAACCCTATGAGATTGGTACTAATAAATATCTATTTTACTGGCAAGAAAATTGAGGCACAGAGAGTTGACCCAAGATCACATAGCTCATAAATGTCAGGGACAGTATTTGAACCCAGGCAGTCTGAATGTAGAATACAGAACTTTGACCATTACAGTGTGGTGTGAAAACCCTGTGTTTTACATAGCTGTAGTTAATAGATATGAGTATATGAGTAGGGGTGTGTGCGTGTGTGTGCACACGCACACGCATCTGTGTGTGTGTCTGGCACTGATGTGAGGATCCCTGAAGCTTAATCATAAGCATTGTGAATTGACAAGCTTTGTTCACCCTGAGGAAGATGAATGGGGAAGAGGCTGGGCTAGGGCACTGCATCTTGGAGCCAGGTTGATGAAGCTGAAGGTGTAAATCCTCCGTCTGGTAGCAAAGCCTTCTTCCTGGGGAGACTGCAGCTGACAAGCAGAGAAGAGGGAAGCTGTCACCTGGACTATGGACGTGACTGATGGGGGCCTTCTCTGAGAGCCTGGGCAGCAGAGGGGCAGAGTAATGTGTGACAAGGGTAGCCCTCTGTTCTCTTCTCAAGCATAGGAGGAAGGGCAACCCAGGGACTAACCCCAGAAGCTCCAAGGGATAATGGGCTTTGGAATGAGGGAAACCTAGGTCTCAATCAGGGCTGTTCCTCTTATCAGCTAAGTGACCCTGGGAAGTCATTTAATGTCTTTCAACCAACCCACTGATGTAGGCGATTCACCACGTGGAAATTGGATGATAACATCTCTCAGACATTTGTCAGGGAGATTTAGTAACATAACGTTTAATAAAATACTAGCTTGGAGGCTGGCATCTGGTAATGTTCAATGCTTGCTGGAGACAAGTTGTTTCTCTCTTTAACTGATGGTAATGAGACTACTAATGGTAGTCAGTGGTTTACCTATAATCAGACCCCAAGCATCAATGACAGCACATTCTACAAGAAACACAGTTAAAAGTAAATGCCTCCCCAGGTGTTAGATGTGGTAGAGCCAGGGGGCTATATGCATGGACTTTGGCAAAAGTTACCTGATCTCTAAGTCCAACCTCACTGCTCACCTGCTCTCTGGCTTGCAGCAAGCTTGTTAAGGTCTTAAAGCCTTAGTGTCCTCAATTGTGAAATGGGTGATAATAACAGTGCCTCTACCGTGGGGGAGTTATGAGAGCTCTTTGAGTTAATGTATTTTATGCACTTGACACAGTCCCTGGCACACAGTAAACTCTTGATGCTCGCTACTCGTGATCACCTGGTGCATGATATAGATGCACTGATCAAGGGTATGGGCTCTAGAACCAAACTAAAGAAACTCAGAACCTAGTTCTGTCAGTTCCCATTGTGTAGTAAGCAACTTTGGACAGCAACTCAGTCTTCCTGTGTCTCAGTCTGCCCACCTGTGACATGATGACAACAGTGTAATCTTCATGGAGGTTGCTGTGAAGATGAACTGTGTAGGTACATGCAAAACACTCAGGATAATGCCTGCCTTAAATAAGGATTCAATAACCGTTACACTGTCTTAATTTCTAAAAAGTATCTACTGCTGGGGGGGAGCAATGGGCATTTTATCAGGTCACAAGATCACTGCATATATACACAAAACTCATTGTATCAGGGACTTGAGTAGAAACGACCAAATAAAACACCAAAGAAATACTTAGGAGAAAGGGATTAAAAATAAACAGAGGTTATTGATTGGGCAGGAAATGAAATTAGAAGGTAGTTTCTAAACTCTATGACATAGAAGAAAACACACAAACAACTGGTGTTTATAATACAGAAGAGGTTCTTAAAATTTTATATAGATATAATTTATATATTTATGTATTTTACATGTGTGTGCTCATATACATTTTGACTACATAAAATACAAAAAAGTGGCAAAAAGGTAAAGGATTCTCTATGCATAATATCTAGGAAAGTTAACCTGGTCTATAGTTATAGGAAGCAGTGTGGTATACAACCGATGTTGAGTAATGTTTGATTGAATGAATGAATAAGTAATGGGGGTATAACTCAAAATTATGAACTAATTTAATACATGGTCAAAAGAGTGTGGAGACCACTGGTCTAGAGAACTATTTTCCAATTCCTAGCTCAGGAATCCAAACTCTTCCCATCTCAACCCCACCTCCCTCTACTTCCTTTTGTTGCTGCGTCCATCCTCCATCTACTTGTGATTGCGCCGCATCCTCCAAACATAAGTTGCCTTGCTTCCCTCTCTGTTTGAGATATCCTTCCTTTTGTCTCTGCTAACCTCCAGCTCATCCTTTCAAACCCTATTTAAATGTCCCATCCCCTGTGAAGTCTTTCCTAATTCCTGTAGCTGTTTCATCTTCCTTGCTTCTGTATCATCTTGTGTGAACTTTTATTACAGCTCTGATAACAATGTGTTGTAATAATCCATTTTGAATCTGTCTCCCCCTTCCCTACTTAACTGTGATGGGACAGGTCTAGGAACAAAATAGATTCTTAATTTCTATTTGTGAAAAAAATGAACAAAATAATGGATGGATGGATGGATAAATGGATGGATGGATGATGGACGGATGATGGATGGATGATGGATGGATGGATAGATGAGTGAATATTTTAAACTCCTGGATGGACTCCTGCCCTCCCCCCTTCCCTTCTAGCAGAGACTTCTTCCTCTTCTGACTGTCCCTGGAGGACTTACTGCATTATTCTCTCACCCTTCTTAATCTTCCATCTTTGTATATCTTGCCTCCTCTTTACTTTCTTATACCTTTTTCACCACTGCCAACACTGCCCCCACTATACCCATACCGGATCTTCTGAGCTACCTGTTATCTCTCAAATGACTTTTTTGCATCCAAGTCTCTGACTGATCTTTACGATCTCAAAAGTCTTCTAAGCTACCCACTTGGCTCTTTCTTTCTCAACATTCAGAATTCTTGTCAGGCATCACCACTTCCAGCAAGTCTTGACCAACCAACCCAGACTCTTCAAAAGAGTCTTTCAGGATTCAAGTCAAGCTACACTAGGACACCATCATCCTCCACACCCTTGCTGTACATTACTTTCTAGCTGACACACTTGCAATGTGCCTGGAAATCTTCCCACTGCTCTGGCTCGGCTTCCAGGCTGCCTGCTGCGACACGTGGAGTTCTGTGTCAAACTCGCAATTGACAAACCACTGTATTTAAGCTAATCTCAGCCTAATTAATGGTCGCTTGAGCCATCGGTGCTGATAAAGCAGGGCTGTTCCTGCTCAGGCAGTTCTGCTTCTTCCAGACTCAACCGTATCAGAGCAAGGATGTGGCGCCCACCCAGCCTCCTTCAGAGCCCAGGGATTTCTTAGTTCAGTCACAGGGGATTGAACATGAAGATGAACTTGCATTTTCCAGCCTTCCAGAACTCTTGGGAAGTGCTCTCCTGGGGACCCAGCTCCAGTCGGCCCCCTACCTACCTGAGAGGTGCCTTCAGGAGCCTCCAACACTCAGTGAACTATTTGCCAGGCAAATTTGCTTACACTTAGTCAAAATGACATTTTGCTGGTGAAAACTTTTCCTTTAAGGATTAAGGTAACATTAGCATACAGTTTTAAAAATTATACAAAATTAAAATTTCTCATTACTAAAATATTACATTCTGATCACAAAAGATTTAAAAAATATGGAAGAATAAAAGGAAACACCCCCCCCTTCTAAAGGCAACCTCTTTACTTTTGACATATTTCCCTGCAGTCTTTTTCTATTTTTATTCTCAATGTTTGCATAGTTTCAATAGTTCTATGAATGCAATTTTGAATCTTGATTTTTTTTGACCATCAAAGTTTTATTATTAGCATCATTATAACCTCATGGATTTTTAAAATAGATCTTTACTGGAGTATAATTGCTTCACAATACTGTGTTAGTTTCTGTTGTACAACAAAGTGAATCAGCCATATGCATACATATATCCCATATCCCCTCCCTCTTGAGCCTGCCTCCCACCCTCCCTATCCCACCTCTCTAGGTCATCACAAAGCACTGAGCTGATCTCCTTGTACTATGCAGCTGCTTCCCACTAGCTAGCTATTTTACATTTGATAGTGTATATATGTCGGTGCCACTCTCACTTCGCCCCAGCTTCCCTGCCCCGACCCTGTGTCCTCAAGTCCATTCTCTATGTCTACATCTTTATTCCTGCACTACCACTAGATTCATCAGTACCTTTTTTTTTTTAGATTCCATATATATGTGTTAGCATAAGGTATTTGTCTTTCTCTTTCTGACTTACTTCACTCTGTATGACAGACTCTAGGCCCATCCACCTCACTACAAATAACTCAATTTCATTTCTTTTTATGGCTGAGTAATATTCCATTGTATATATGTGCCACATCTTTTTTATCCATTCACCTGTCAATGGACATTTAGGTTGGTTCCATGTCCTGGCTATTGTAAATAGTGCTGCAATGAACATTGTGGTACATGTCTTTTTTTGAATTATGGTTTTCTCAGGGTATATGCCCAGTAGTGTGACTGCTGGGTCATATGGTAGTTCTATTTTTAGTTTTTTAGGGAACCTCCAAGGGAACCCTCCTGCACTGTTGGTGGGAATGTAAATTGATACAACCACTATGGAGGACTGTATGCAGGTTCCTTAGAATCTTGAGTTTTAATTAATATTTCCTAAGACCTTCTTGTGCCTGCTATGGGTATCAATATGCATCTCGAAAATAGCAAAATAATAATAGTTCACATCAAACATTTACCTTGGTCCGTAGTACATATTACTATGTTACAAATATTTTTCAAACTTGAATCTGTACACTAACCTTGGGAGGTAGATACTATCATATCCATTTACCCCCTCAGGACAATGAGGCTCAGAGAAATGAAATAACCCATCCAAGTTCACAGGGCTGGGAAGCAGCAGAGGTACACTTTGAATTCCAGTCTTCTAGATCACAAAGCCTGCTCTCTTAACCACGAAGCATATGGCCACCTAAAAACACATGGACCAGTTTTCTCTACACTAACGGTTTTTGCACGTATTCATGGGAGAGAAATCTGTTTAGATTTTAATAGATAAAAATCTATTTAGAGTTCAAGCATTTGGGGGATTCATTTTTTTCTTCTTCGTAGGTGATATCTAGTAAACTACGTGACAGATAAGGCAAGAGCAAAATAGAATGGAAGCTGTAGGGATTTCTCTTTGTCATCAACTTAAACCTCACCCTCAAGTTCACATTATCGTTTCCCTGATTTTATTATCATAATAACATGATCCTATGGCGAGCAATATAAGACGGGCTTGGAGCATGCAGATTTAATTTGAATGCTAACTCTGCCACTTGCTGCTTCTGTGGCCTTGAACGAGTTACATATACCCTTAGTTTTCTCATCCACAAAATAGAAATAATAATGCCTTTCCTACAAAGATAATTGCTTTGAGTCTTAAATAAGCATAAATGAGTCAATAGATGTAAAGCATTTCAGAGTGTCCTTGATAATTAGCAGGGTATGGTAAATACTTCTTTATGTAAGACTCAACACATTTAGGGTTTTAGGTTTCCTAATAGTATATACGATCATTCATTCAGTCATAAATTTTTGTTTTTACTAAGAACCAGTCCTTGAGCTAAAGTAAAGAGATGTAAAGATTAAAATTTTTTACTCATCTCTGCATTTTTCTCTGTCTCTTCTGAGAGATCCAGACATTCCTGCCTAAAAGTGGGGCCTGGGAGAGAAAATAAACCATAGACCACTGCAGTGGCTCCAGCTTCAAGCAGCTTAACGGCCCAGGAGAAGCAGCAGCTCTGCCAGCCCAGTGTCCCTCCACACAGTGGAGGCATGAGGATTCCCATTTATTTCATTATTTGTACTAATCACAGCTATAGATTAGTTGTTTACCCAAGAAGAGTCTGAAAATGTTGGCCCCTTAGAACTCCCTTTGCACAAGGCTCATCTTCTTCTCCTTCTTAGTTCCTTCTTTGTGGAACAAATTTTTTTCCAAATAATTCTCTGGATCTGCTTACAAAGTGGAGGTGGGTAGAACATTGGTTGCTTGTCTGTAGTTATGATTTATTTTGTTAACACATGGATTGGTTCCTTATTTCAATATCATTACAATGGGGTGGTTCCGTCACCAGGATACAACTTTCAATATCTGTACCTTCTGTTCTATTCAGACAAACTCTGTATACGCACACAGCTGATCTCAGTTTTATGATCACAAGGGTATAAACATATAGCAGCTCCTCTTTCTGATTTTCTGATGCTCCATCTGCCTGTATACTTTTTTCTACATCTCACTCCTGTATCTTATTCTACTTCCATTAACTCATATTGATAATTTTTCCTCATCTGATATAAAACATTTCCTTTGTGATCAATACTGTTTATTTAGCAGAGTTCATCATGTAATCGTGTAGACAGACATAAAATCAAATATGGAAAACATCATTAGGGAAAACAATCTTGCATCTGAACAGTATGCACACGGTAGAGTGGTGACACGGAGAGGAGTAGTTAATTCTGCTTAGAGCAATCAGGAAAGGTTCTCGGGAGGTAAAATTTGAATTGAGTCTTTAGGATTCAGTATGAGACTTCCAGACATCACCCTAAACAAACAAACAAGGCGAACTGAGAAGTTAGTCTGAGGACATAACATGTGCAAAGATGTGGAAGCCTGAACCGTGATGGACCAAGTAGTTACTAGGTTCTTCAATATGGCTAGAGCATAGGGAGTGTGGGGTTGAAGGTGGAAGATGAGAATGGAAAATATGTTTGAAGCCAGACCACAAAATGCTGTGGGACTCCATAGGGCTTCAAACTGTAGGTGATAAGGAGCCATTAAATGAGAAGCAAGCAAAATAAAAATCTGTAATTAATTAGTAATCATTTAGTGAGCCCAAAATAAAGTGGCAGACACTGTACATACACTGCAAGCAGTCTACATACATTTCATGTAATTTCACTGTTAGAGATGAAAGGGAATTAAATGAGATTAAATGACAATGTCATATGGTATTTACAGTTAGTAACCCAAGAATGCCTGGACCCCGCCTAGGAAATCATCCCAACCCTACCAGGAATTTCTAATATGGACAGTAAATATGCAAATTTTAAATCCAGCCCTGTCACACTAAGTCTGCACTTCTAATCTCGTTTTAGAATGATTGTTGGCGACTGGATGCGGAAAACCTTGGAAGAAGTAGAAAGAGAAGCAGAATGTTACTGCATTAGTTAAGGTAAGAAGAAACTGAATTAAAGAAGTGACCCTGGGAAGGAAGAGAAGGAAACAGATTGGAGAGATATTTAGGAGATTGAATAAACAAGACATTCATTGAAAGTGAAAAGTGAGCAAGAGAGAAAAAACTGTCTAGGCTGCAGACTCTGAGAGCTCAGGGGATAAAGAACAGTGTGGAGACCACTCCAGCTCTCTTTCAGCTGTCCTCCCATCCAGAACCTCAGTGTCCCATCCTGAAACTTTTTGAAACTTCCCCCAAATGCCAGGACACTCACTGCCTCAGCCTTCCTCTGTAACTACCGCAAACCCAGAGATGATTTAACTGCCTCCTCTCAAACTTCTCGCCACTTTCGATTTGCAACTAACTCTTTCTTGTTCTAATTTTTTGCACTAATCATTCTTCTAGACACAGCTCCTTCTCTGCCATTTCTAGCCCAGCCAGCTCCAGTCCAACACAGAGCCAATTTCTCCTGAACTCCTATAGCGCTGTTTGCAGAGTGATGGTAAATTGCTATTTATTTTTGAATCTCCAATGACTGCACAGCATCTGGCACATAGAAGACAAATGAATACATAAAACTTGTCCTTGAGCTTACGTTTCCTTGCACATGAAAAGGGGATAGGAAATCCTATCTCAGTGCATGGTTTTGAGGATAAAATGTGATTTTAGAAAAGAAATGGTAAAAGTGTCTTTCCAGTTGCATTGTGCAATGTACATGGAAGGAAATATTATTGTCCTCATTACCATGAACAGTGGTTAATTATATGTGTCAACTTGACTGAATCAGGGAATATCCAGATATTTGATCAAACATTATTCTGTGTGTTGGGCTTCCCTGGTGGCGCAGTGGTTGAGAGTCCGCCTGCCGATGCAGGGAACACGGGTTCGTGCTCCGGTCCGGGAAGATCCCAGATGCCGCGGAGCAGCTGGGCCCGTGAGCCATGGCCGCTGAGCCTGCGCGTCCAGGAGCCTGTGCTCCGCGACGGGAGAGGCCACAGGAGTGAGAGGCCCGCGTACCGCAAAACAAAACATTATTCTGTATGTATCTGTGAAGGTGTTTCTGGATGAGATTAACATTTGAATTGGTAGAATGAATAAAGCAGATTGCCCTCCCCAATGTAGGCGGATCCCATAAAATCCACTGAAGGCCTGAATAGAATGAAAAGGCTGACCCTCCCCTGAGTAAGAGGGAACTTCTCTTTTCTTGCCTTCAGACTTGAACTGAAAACTCAACTCTGCTTAGGTCTTGAGTCTGCAGCTTTCAGGCTGGAACTTCAGCCTCAGACAGGAAATACACCATCGGCTTTCCTGCGTCTGCAGCTTACCAACTGCAGATCTTCGGATTTGTCCGCCTCCATAATCACGTGAGCTAATTCCGTACAATATTGTGTTGGCCGAAAAGTTCACTCGGGTTTTTAGTAACGTCTTAGGGAAAAACCCGAACGAACTTTTTGGCCAACCAAATACATTTCTTTCTTAGATCGACAGATAGATAGACAGGTAGATAGATAGATATAGATAGACAGATCGATAGATAGATATAGATAGATCGATAGCTAGCTAGATATAGATAGATAGATCGATAGATCGATAGATAGCTAGATAGATAGATATAGATAGATATAGATAGATAGATAGATAGATAGATAGATAGATAGATAGATAGAGAACCTATTGGTTCTATTTCTCTGGATAACACTCACTAATAAGACATTATTATTCCTAAG
Organism: Globicephala melas; assembly: GCF_963455315.2. Classification (NCBI taxonomy): domain Eukaryota; kingdom Metazoa; phylum Chordata; class Mammalia; order Artiodactyla; family Delphinidae; genus Globicephala; species Globicephala melas. The sequence continues at coordinate 12,914,604 of NC_083323.1, forward strand.
GTTAACTCCAGAATTTTTCCCTTCTAAGAAGCTCACACTGAGATCCAACCAACGATGAACAGAGTAAGAAATGCTACTCTGGGGAACTTGGGCAACTACAAGTTTTACAGGGACTGGAGTGGACTGACCATGTGGGGATTGGGCAGGAGTGACCAGCAAGGCCAGCAACACAATCCACATATCTACTAAGCAAGAAACCTCAGAACAGTCCTCAAAACCAGAGCGGGAGTGACGACTGGATGATCAACTACTGGAATGAGACGTGACCGATCATGCAAAGATAAGCCACAGGGTCGCAGTCTGAGGCTTCTAGTTTGCTACTTTTCGTTGCAATGTATCAGGATACACTCTGATTATTTCAGAAAATAGAATGAGAAGTGAACAGACAAAACAGCTGCCCAGCTATGGGCATCTCTACTAGATCATGAAAATTATTAAAAGATCCAGAATTGCAGGGTGAGTTTTGACAAGTGGTTCAACACTTTAAACAAAAAAAAGAAAAAAAAAAAAAAAGGAGGGTGCCAGGGGCTCTTTTTTAAGTGGTAGCTCCAACTTGGTGGGATAACAGGAGTGACATGGTGCCTTAGAGAAGTCGGGTAAATTAAAGACTCTGGAGGAAAGGCTTTTCATTTCTTTCTTCATTTTAAAAACTATTTGAACCTAAGCATTCACTTTCCGAAAGGATTTCTCTCTAGAAACCTGCGCAGCCTGAATAGCCCTGGACTTGTGTTGGAAATGAGCACTTCCAACAGAGCTTTATACTCATCTGTCAGGTCACAGTCTGCCCTGAAACAAACTGACTCTAAAACTGTGAAAACACCATCCCCCGACTCCACAAGGTCCTTGGGAAACATGTCCTGGGACAGCAGATATGCAGGGGAAATATGAGTGGACTGCCCTACCTGAAGGGAGACTTTGATCAATGGATTCTTGAATGTCCAGGAAGGACCAGATATAAACAACATCAGCCTTGCTGTAAAAGACTGCAGAGCCCTTGATGTAGGAGCTGCCCAGTTTTGAACAATCATAAAAGGCACAGACATGATAAAGATCAAACTGGAGGATCAATGCTGGGTCTGGGCCAAGTTGCTGGTGGAGCCAGATGAGCGTTACTCAGTTTCAAGGTCACCTGCCTGAATCAAGAAAGGTTACCAATAATATATGAGGCAAAGTGTGTGTGGCTCAGTGGCCTGGGTTGATCTCCATGAATGCATATATTCTTACAGAGGTACCCATGCATTAGTAGAAAGAAGATATTATCTTCTGAAAGAATTATTTTTTAACATCTTTATTGGAGTATAATTGCTTTACAACGGTGTGTTAGTTTCTGCTTTATAACAAAGTGAATCAGCTACACATGTACATATATCCCCATATCTCTTCCCTCTTGCATCTCCCTCCCTCCCACCCTCCCTATCCCACCCCTCTAGGTGGTCTAAAAGCACCGAGCTGATCTCCCTGTGCTACGAGGCTGCTTCCCACTAGCTATCGATTTTACATTTGGTAGTGTATATATGTCCATGCCACTCTCTCACTTTGTCCCAGCTTACTCTTCCCCCTCCTCATATCCTCAAGTCCATTCTCTAGTAGGTCTGTGTCTTTATTCCCGTCCTGCCCCTAGGTTCTTCATGACCATTTTTTTTTTTTTTTTAGATTCCATATATATGTGTTAGCATACGGTATTTGTTTTTCTCTTTCTGACTTACTTCACTCTGTATGACAGACTCTAGGTCCATCCACCTCACTACAAATAACTCAATTTCGTTTCTTTTTATGGCTGAGTAACATTCCATTGTATATATGTGCCACATCTTCGTTATCCATTCATCTGTTGATGGACACTTAGGTTGCTTCCATGTCCTGGCTATTGTAAATAATGCTGCAATGAACACTGTGGTACATGACTCTTTTTGAATTATGGTTTTCTCAGGGTATATGCCCAGTAGTGGGATTGCTGGGTTGTATGGTAGTTCTATTTTTAGTTTCTTAAGGAACCTCCACACTGTTCTCCATAGTGGCTGTATCAATTTATATTGCAACCAACAGTGCAAGAGGGTTCCCTTTTCTCCACACCCTCTCCAGCATTTATCGTTTGTAGATGTTTTGATGATGGCCATTCTGACTGGTGTGAGGTGATATCTCATTGTAGTTTTGATTTGCATTTCTCTAATGATTAATGATGTTGAGCATTCTGAAAGAATCATTTTTTAACATCATTTATACCACTATAAGCCCTGAGACCTTTTATAGATTTATATAGCCTCTTTGATTTATCTGTTAAATAGAAATTAAAATGCTTTGGGTACAAATAAGAGGAAACCAACTCAATCAAGCTTATGGAAAAAGGAATTTGTTGATTCATGGACTTGTATCATTAAAAAGTCCAGAAAAATACAATAGTTGGGCAAAGCCAGATCCCAGGGTTCAGTCAAAATAGTCAAGATTCTGTTACTCTCTCCAGTTCTCAGATAGCATCTTTCCATATGAAGGAAAATATGGCAGCTGGCCACTCCAGACTGATAGTTTATTTCCAATGGAAATAAGTCCTTCCAAAAATTCCAGCGGAAGGTACCATGGAAGATCCTAATTGGTCCAACTTGGACCACATCTCTATATCCCTAAACTAATCACTTTGGCAAGGAGAATAGGATATTGTTATGAAAAGAGAGATACAGGAAAGGGTAGTGCAGTGGTGAACTGCATAGTATATAGATAAAAGGAACAGATGTCTGTACTTGTTTCCTTTTCTATATTTTTAGGACCAGATGAGATAACTACTTGGAAATCGTGTTTTAAAGTGAAAATTCTTATAAAAATTCACATGTGTCTATAACTTAACATAGGGATAGTCAATGTTAATGTTTTATTTGTCCACAAATAGCTGAGAGATACATGTGGGATCTTTTCTTGCATTTTCTTCCCACATTGAGTAATAGAAAGGTACAATTTCTGGAATAATGAGACCTGAGTTCAAATCTAGACTCCCCTCTGTTACCAGATGCATGATCTAGGACATGATCTACTAGCTCACAGGACTGCTAGGAGGATTAAAAAAACATACTATGTGGAAGCACTTTGTAACCCCAAGAGCTGTATGCAAACATAAGAGGAAATAGAGTTATGAAGCCATGTTACAGTACAAAGAGAGATGGGGAAAGTGTGAACGGCCAGGAGCTTAAATATCCCTCAAAAGCCTGCAGGGCAGCTTCAAGGCCTGAGGTGGAAAGGTCAGCGAGACTCAACTCTTTGGGGTGGTCAGTTACAAAAAAAGGGGCAGCTTGGGGCAGTCACTGATGCCAGGGTCTGTTGTAGATAGTGTTAGTGGAGAGAAGACCAGGTTCAAGACTTCTCGCCATACCAGCTTCTCTCCATCATCCAACATCACTCTCGTCCTACAACCTATACTTCATTCCCTTTAGGAAGAGTCCAAGAATGAAAGGACTCTAACAAAATAAAGGCTATGCAGAAAGCAGAGATTATTGTTAATATCTCATTACCCAAGATTCAAGGATAATATTCACAACTGCCTTTACGGGAGCTGGGAAGGGCAGGGAGAAGGAGATTGGAGAGGGTGCTTTGAATGATTTGACTAGAGTACATGGATGTCTTCTACACTAGACTCTTTGATTTGATCTTACCTGATGAGCCCTGCCAGATAGAGAAAAAGAATAGCCCTGTTTGGGGTCATGCTCCACCTAATTCATTGATTCAACTGAAATACTTTACTCGTATTCTCTAAACTTCCTACAACACTGCTCAATGCTATTCTATTACTTCACTGAGTCCCTACTCTGTGCCAGGTCCAGTGCTGGAATCTAAGGTATGAGAATGAGTAACCCATGTTCCCTGTCATCCCAAGGAGCCCAGGAGGTAAGGACAGTGCAGCACGATGGATGCTATGACAGGGGGAAGCACAGGTGAATTGGAAGAATGGAGGAGTGGTATCAAACACAGTCCAAGGAGGCATTCCAAGAATGCTTCCCGAAGGAGGCGATTGCTAAGCAGAGTTGACATTATCCAGGCAAAGGAATGTGGGGAGACCATTTTGAGGTAAAGAAATACAAGAAGCAGCATAATATGTATAGAGATTACGAAAAGGTTTGTTTTACCAAAGGGCAAAGTGGAAATGAGTTTGTTGAGGGGGTAATATCGGTGTGTAAGGAGCATGGACCTTATCCTGTAGTTGTTAAGGAGCCACTGAAGAGCCTTACCTGGAGTGCACGGTCTTATTTTTATTTCAGAAGTATCTTTATGGTGTCTGCATGAATGATCTATTAGAGGTGAAGCTGGATATAGGAATTAGAGAGCTAGAGCAATAACTCATTTGGAAGATAATGAGGTTTTGAATGAAGACAGAGCTCTGGTAGGGATGAGAGAAGAGAATTAATTTAAAAATATATATGTAAGGTAAACTTGGCCAGATAGGCAACTAACTGATTGAATACAGAGCTGAGGGAGAGGACAGAATCCAGTATAACTCCCAGGCTTCTGACTGCGGGAACTGGTGGTACCATCAAATGAGTTAGTCAAAACGGGAGGGGCAGGCTTAATGGGGACCATGATAAGTTTGTTTTAGAATATATTTGAAACAGTGATGTTCACAGAACCTCAAAATGGAGAGGTCTGTTAGGTAGCTGCATCCACAATTCTCTGTGCTGGGGAAGATACAAAGGTGAGTATTACCAGACTAGAGGAGGTAGTTAAAACCACAGAAACATGTGCTATTGCTCAAGGACAACTTAAAGACTGATGAAAGGAGGTAGCTGTGTGTGCCAAGAATCCAAGATGTAAGGGAAGAAAGGAGGAGGTAGATACAAGATGCCAAAAAAAGAATGGCCAGAAATGGAAAGACAAAGAAGGGAGAAGTCTCAAGATGGAATGCAAGTGGTCATTATTATCAAAAGCTACTGAGACATCAGGGGAGCTACAGACTAAAAAGAGTCCTTTGGAGGTGACAATTAGGAAGTCACAGGTGAGAAGAGAGATTGCAATTGAGTGTGATCAGTTTGGGGGAACAACTTAATAGCATCCCTACCTTCCTAGTCTGTGGGCAGAATCAACTGAGACATTGAGACAGGAAACTCAGATGGAAAATGTAGCTTAGAAGTGTCATTGAAGAGACTTGCTACTTCTTCCTCTCCCTTGAATTGACCTCCTCCCTCCTCAGTTTAGTTCTCTTGGTTGCAGAGTAGAGTGTACCTGAGTGAGCTTACTGCAGGGGTAAACAGGTAAACCTGAAAGAAGGGGAGGAGAAAGTTGAGGAAGCAGGCTTCAGCTTTTTTCTAATATCATCAATCAGACAAGTCTATCCATCCCCAGAAAAGCAGAGGGAACAGTGAGGCTATCTTTTTGGTAAAGTTTCATTCTGGGAGGGAAGGAAAAGTTGCCTTCCCTCTTTGAAACAAAAATGACAGAGAAAAATATCATATGATATCACTTATATAAAAGAAATATAATACGATGGCGCTTATATGTGGACTCTAAAACAATGATACAAATGAGCTTATTTATAAAACAGAGACAGACTCACAGACTTACAGAACAAACGTATGGTTACTGGGGGGAAGGGTTTTGGGTGAGAGATAGTTGGGGAGTTTGGGATTGACGTGTATACACTGCTATATTTGGGATGGACGGCCAACAGGGACGTACTGTGTTGTTTAGGGAACTCTGCTCAATATTATGTGGCAACCTAGATGGGAGGGGAGTTGGAGAAAGAATGGATGCATGTATGTGTGTGGCTGAATCATTTTTGCTGTATACCTGACGCCAGCACAGCATTGTTAATCAACTATACTCCAATATAAAATAAAAAGTTAAAATAAATAAATAAATAAAATTAAAAACAAACCAAAAAACCCCCAAAATGATGGGGGAAAATAATGTTCTCTTCTAGCAGTGGTGGGGATAAAATCCAAATTTCAGGACACCGAGGAATGAATGAAAATGAGGAAGTAGAGGCTGCCAATGTAGACAACTCATTCTGGAAGCCCAGCTGGGAAGGGCAGGAAAGAAAGATCGGAGAGAAGAGATTTGAATAATTAGGTTAGAGCACGTGAATGTCTTCGGCACCAGACTCAGATTTTGTCTTACCTGTCCTAAGGCCACGACTCCTTAATTGCAATTAACATTATACCCAGAGGCAAGAGAGAGACTTCCTTGTCCTAACCAAGCTGAACCAGCAAAGTTGGTCCTTTTCCCTCAAATACAGTAGTTTGTTCTTTGATGGTAGAAGGAGCTCTGGGCTTGGAGTCAGAACATCTGGACTCCGAACATCTGGACTCCAATGCCAGCTCTTTTACTTACTCCTTATATCACCTCGAGTAAATCTTTTACTATTCTGAGCCTCGGATTTCCCATCTCTGAAATGGAAATAATTGGCCATATCTCATAGGGTTGCTGTTAAAATCGACTCAGATGGAATCATATCAGATTAGGTTAATATCAATAGGAGAATGCACATGATATGGCCTCTGCACATTGCTCAGGTGCTCAATACATGCTTATTGATTCTAAATCTATTTACTGGCAACAATGCTCTTCTATAAAAGCATCTAAGAACTACAATTTAGGACTATTACACATAACAGTTAGCATACTGTTGTCCCTCTGGGAAGACTCCCTTTTTATTTACATAGAAGAAATATCAGGCTAAGAGTCTGGCTGACTGCTCAGAGCACAGCAGTGTCTTGTCAGAATCACTCTTTTCTAGAGTTAGGTACCAATTTTGTCAATTTGGATTCTCAATTTTGTTTCACTACCTAGAGGTAATCTAACTTAAAGGGATAGATCAACACTGTCCAAAGTTACAAGAGACCTGGTATGTAATACAGGTGCCAATATGTTTTTAACAAATCTCCTATTCATTGGTGATAATATCCAATGTGTTATATTTATTTACTCAATCATTCATTCAATACTTAGTTTTGTTCTGTGCCAGATATTGTGAATACAGAGATGAATAATGATCTCTTATCTTGAGGAACTAATGGTCTGTTAGCAGAGAGGCGTGCAAATAGATGCATGCAAAGCAAGAGGTGAGTGCAAAATTCCAAGTCTAGGGACCTCAGTGCCACTGAAGAGAGGTTAACCCTGCTTGGAGGAAATCAGGAGAGATTTTTTTTTTTTTTTTTTTTTTGCGATACGCGGGCCTCTCACTGTTGTGGCCTCTCCCGTTGCGGAGCACAGGCTCCGGACACGCAGGCTCAGCGGCCATGGCTCACGGGCCCAGCCGCTCCGCGGCATGTGGGATCTTCCCAGACTGGGGCACGAACCCGTGTCCCCTGCATCGGCAGGCGGACTCTCAACCACTGCGCCACCAGGGAAGCCCCAGATGAGATTTGAGAGTAGCAGCTGCCTGAGCTGAGACTTGGAGGGTAAGTAGGAGTTTGTCAGATGAAGATGGTAAGAAAGAGCACTCCAGACAGAGGCAGCTGTGCTCTGGAGACACGAAACAGCCTGCTCATTCTAGGAACTGTTCATTCTGGAAACAAGTTTAGTGGGAATGGAGGGTTGGATGCAAGTGATGGAAGCCGCCGTGGAAAGTGGAAAAGTAGATGCTGTATCAGGGAAGACAATGAATACGAGGAACTTGTACTCAACATAGGCAGAGGTAGCGATGGGAAGGGGCTGGGATGAGCCAGTCTCTGCCTACAGTCTCTGCCATGCATGAAACCAGCCTCCCAGGAAATTACTTGCAGATCTGATGTCAGAACAAGCATATATGATGTCATTCTTCATTAAGAGCATATGACTCCCCTCATTAGCTCATTACTCAGTTGACCTACCTTCATTGTTTGGCAGAGCACCTGCCCTCCTCTTCCATGAGTGAGGGAAATATTCTATGTCCCATATGGATAACCCGTTTCCATATAAAAATATCTTGTTTCTAACCTATTACAGTATAGCTCAAGAGTCAAGAACGTGGAGCCAGACGGCTTGGGTGTGAATCCTGGCTTCTCCACGAACTAGTTGTGGAACCTAAAATGTGGGCTCAAGCTTTTTATGCCTCAGTTTCCTCATCTATAAAATGGGGGATAATGTAACTGCCTACCTTAAAGTGTTGTTAGATTAAATGGGTCAATATACTCTATATAAAGTGCTTAGAACAGAGCCTGGCTCATGGGAAAAGGTATGAAATGTTAGTTGTTGCTATTATATCTTAGCAATTAGATTATAGCTTTAAAAGTTCTGTTCTAGACAGTTAAAGACAACAGGCCCAAAACAGAGTCACTTATGTTAAGCCCCATGTCACCAAACCGAGACTTAATTAACAGTTTTCACCAAACCGAGACTTAATTAACAGTTTTGGCTCTCTCAGAAATGGAATCTTAAAACAGTCAGTAAGGAATTGCCTGGTCAACACTACTTAGGAGTGCCTGACAGACACCTACTATCCCCTAAAGGAAAGTAATCTTGCAATAACAACCTTTTTTTTTTTTTTTTTTGCCTAGTATAACTTCATTATTCTTGCTCCCTTTTGCCTATAAGTCTTTCATTTTGTTCAGTTCCTCAGAGCTCCTTTCTATCTGCTAGACTGGATGCTACCCGATTCAAATTGATATTTTGCTCAAATAAACTCTTAAAATTCTTAATATGCCTCAGTTTGTCTTTCAACAAAACCCACGAGATTTCCCTAGACTCTGGGGTATTTTGTCTAGTGTTAATCAAAGAGATTCAAACTGCCGAGGTTCAAATCCTAGCTGTGGCCCTCAGTGTTCATATAATCTTTGGCAACTTAACAAAACTCTGTTAGCCTCAATTTCCTCATTTATAATATAAAATCAGTAATGTGCACCTCAAAGGATTAGTGTGAGGGTTTAACACAATAATGTCTGTAAATGTTCATATCACACAGAAGATATGCAATAATTTCCTATTACTTCCATTAGGAATCAGCTAACACTGACTCTTCCCTGTGACCCAAATAAGAAAATAAACGCAGTAAGAAAGAGCACATAGGGAATTTTTGTCAACTAGGTTTCAGAGATGAAAAACTGAATAAGAACTGACTTTGGATTTGTCTTTAAAACCCAGCGAATAGATTAGTCATGATTTACCCAGACACTAATTTGCCTAAGCTGATTTGAAAATTGTGAAAAATGTCTTCCTTCTCTTTGACCCTAAACTCGAATATTGGGCACATCCATCCCAGATCCCTTTCATGCAGATAAATGGTGCTGAAATTGTACTATCTGTGATCACTCACCTTGGTTATAGCTTTTGGATTCCTGTACAACTTGCTTTTGAAGTCCCAAAGTGCACATCTGACCTGAAGAGGTGTCAGTTTGAAGATTACTTTGACTTAATCTAGCTCTGCCCTTCAGAGACACTCAAATGTACCCCCGGTATAGACTCACCTAAGCCAACATTCATTTGCAAACATTCGTCTGAAATTTCCCCATCTGGGCAGCCAATTTCTCATTGGTAAAATGCGGAGTTTAGATTATCAGGGATCCTTTTTTTTCCATGTTTAATTTTTTTCTTTTTCATTGAAATATAATTGACATATAAATTATATTAGTTTCAGGTTGTACAACATAATAATTTGATATTTGTATATATTGTGAAATGATTACTACAACAAGTCTAGTTAACATCTGTCAACATACTTAGTTATAAAATATTTTTCTTGTGATGAGAACTTTTAAAATTTACTCTCTTTTAAGATTTACTTATATCTTAAATCTTTTAAGATTTACTCTACTTAAGTAGCAGCTTTCGAATGTGCAATACATTATTATTAACTACGTCATTATGCTGTACATTATATCCCATGACTTATTTATTTTATAACTGGAAGCTTGTACCTTTTGACCACCTTCATCCATTTCGCCCACCTCCCACCCCCCACCTCTTGCAATTATCAGTCTGTTCTCTGTATCTATGAGCTCATTTGTTGTTGTTGCTGTGTTTTATTTTGGTTTTAGATTTCACATATATATGGAATGGAAGAACAATTTAGGAGCTGTCACTATTTTCAGGGTGGGTATGCTTTCTTCAAATGGTGCAAGCCTCCTGGGGATTCTGATAGTTGCTTTCCTGGAAAAGGGAAAAATGGTGTAACTCTTCTCCCCTGCCCCCATTACGGAGCAGCCCAGAATCATGTAATGAAAGCTCTATGTTTTGGTAGGACTATACGGAGGAAATGCTGAGGGCTATTGGATTATAGTATTTCTGAGAGCTTCGGTAAACTCTCAGAAGTGAGACAATTGAAAGAGCACAAGTTTTGTTGCTGGAGAGGTGATGTTCAAACCCCAAATGTATCTTTTATTAGTGAGAGTGAAAGGTTATTCAAGGCTTAGCCTTGATTTCTCCATCTGTAAAATGGGGATGACTGTAGAAGATAAGAGAAGAGTAAGTGAGAGATTGAATGTAAAATCATAGTAAATGCTCAAAAATGTTATATACTTTATCCCAGCAGGGCACTATGGGGGCCTTCCCAGGACAGACACCACAACCACCCCCATGTCCTCAGCCTGCCTCTTGTCTATAGAAAAAATTTAGCCGAAGTATAAATTTAATCACAGAATTGAGAAAATGAAGAAATAAAGGAAAACAACCAAACAAGACAAAATAATAGTTTAGCCATTAAGTAAAGTCAAGAACCTTTAGTTCCTCCTCAAGGGCTATAGATAATATTCTGAGCCATATCCTTTGAGCTGTTTTGCAGGTACTGAAACCCCCACCAGGTGGAAGAAGTTAACTACATGGTGACCACTCTGTAGCCATGACATAAGCTGCACCATCTTGCACAATTCCAAGAACTGGCCTCAAGGAAATGGGAACAAACCAACCTTGGAGTTGAAGATGAACTGTACCTAAAACAATCAAGATGACCAGACCATCACATGACCATTTTCAAGATGGTTGTAGGAGCCAACTGTGCTGTTCTGCACATAGCCCCCCTTACCCCATGTGTGCACCTTTGAGATTCCCCTTTAAAAGTTCTTGCCCCTTGATCAGCAGTGGAGGAGTAGTTCTTTGGGACATGAGTCCACCTTCTCCCCAGGATTTCTGGCTTCCTCAATAAAGCTATCTTAACTTTTACACAACACTTGTCTCTCAGTATTGGATTCTTGAGCAACAGGCAGCCGAGCCTGAATTAGGTAACAATGCCTTTTTTCTAACACCCTGCATCTATGATTCAATGAGTAAAGGTTACAGGCATCCGTATTTCAACTGTGTCTTAGGAAGAAATTTCTAATATTGAGGGTCTCCCAGTAATGGAATAGACTGATTCATAGGATTCTGATCCCCCCAACTCCTGTTGTCTCCTGTTATTGCTGGAAATAGTCAAATACAGTCACAATAATCTGCTTTTATTATAAAAGATGATGAGACAGGAAGTTGGCTTAAATGCCACTTAAACTCAAAGACTTTAGGATTCTTGAGAAGTCACTTCTAATTTTTAAAATTCCCTAATGGATAAACGAGATGCTTTTAAAGACATTCCGATTATTCATAGGAGTTTACAGGGAGAACACCCTTGTTACCCAGAGAAAGAAGATCCTCAAATATGGGCTTGATCATGGAAAGAAAGTTCTACTGACATTATTTAACCTCAAGGGCATCCACCTCCTTGAGATACCCTTGAAGTAATTGCTTTAGTGTGTAAAAATGGAGATTACACAGTGTCACAACTGTTAACTGAAAAAATGGACAGAAAAGTATTCAACAAAAGGGTTTCTCATTTACATGACCCCAAAACAAACAGTTCCACTTCTTGTCCTCTGTGAATTGACTTGAACTAAATTTAGCGTTTATCAGAGGGAGGGAGAATAATTCAGTCTTACAGGTTGCTGTTGCTCTTTTACTTAGAGAGAAAGTGAGGTTTCATGATGAAATCCTAAGCTTCAGCCCCATCCCTGCCCCTGACAGCTATATGTCTTTGGGCTAGTCATACAATACCCTGGAATTTCATTTTCCTCATTTGTAAAATAAGGGTAAACTTTAAACACCTTGTAGAGTTGTTGTAAGAAGAGTTGAGATTTGTTTTCCAAAGTGTGGTGTTTTTTTGTTTGTTTTGTTTTGTTTTCAAAATGGTACAGGCACTTTGGAAGACAGTTTGGAGGTTTCTTACAAAACTAAACTTACTCTTAACATACAATCTATCAGTCGTACTCCTTGGTATTGACCCAGAGGAGTAGAAAACTTATGTCCACACAAAAACCTGTACAAGGATGTTTATAGCAGTTTTATTCATAGTTGCCAAAACTTGGAAGCAGCCGAGATGTCTGTCAGTAGGAGAATGGATAAACTGTGGTACAACCAGGCAATGGAATGTTACTTAGTGCTAAAAATAAATGAGCTATAAAAACATGAAAAGACATAGAGGAAACTTTTATTACTAAGTAAAAGAAGCCAATTTGAAAAGGCTACATACTGTATGATTCCAACTATATAACATTCTGGAAAAGGCAAATCTATGAAGACAATAAAAAGACCAGTGGTTGCCACGGATTTGTTGGGGCAGGTGGAGGAATGAATAGGTGAAGCACAGAGGATTTTTAGAGCAATGAAAAGACTCTGTATGATACTATAATGATGGATCTATGTCATTATAAATTGGTCCAAATCCACAGAATGCACAGCAGGAGTGAACGCCAAGGTAGACTATGGACTTTGGTTGATTATGATGTATCAGTGTAGGCTCATCCACTGCAACAAGGGCACCACTCTGGTGAGGGATGTTAATAACGGGGGAGGCTGTGTGTGGGAGCAGGGGGTATATGGGAAACCTCTTCACTTTCCTCTTTATTTGCTGTGAACCTAGAACTGCTCTTTAAAAAGTCTTTAAAAAATGTGTTTCTTGGGTCACTACAGTTCTGCCTTTGAAGGGGGTATAAAGAAACCAAACAGATAAAGTCTGGGACCTCTCACTCCACAATCCAGAGCAGCTCCATATTGGCTCCAAGATTTTAAGCATCTGAAAACCCTTAAACTCTCATTTATTCATTCAGGTACTCACATATGTATACTTTGTTTTGCTATATGCCAGGCACTGTCGTAGACCATGGGGATATGACAGTGATCAAGATAGACAAAGTTCTGGCCTTCATGGGATCATATGCTAATGGGATGACGTTCACAGGACTGAGGGGAAAGTGATTATTATTTTACCAGAGGATTGATTCTAAGAAAACCAACAAGTCTGGCTGCCACTTGGAAAACATGTGAAATCTGAGTCTGGAAGCCAAATCTCTATGTCATATTTCTCAAGAAGTTGTGCCCATCTGGCCAAAAATGCTTTTGCTTTGGAGAAAGGGAGTTGCCAAATGGCAGGATGGGTTCCAGTGGGACAGTCCAGGCATCCTTCTCCGAGTTGGGGCAAGAAGCCCACTGTTCAAAGTAACTTGCCAAACATCCTCTTTGTGATATGAAAACTTCACCACTCTCCACTCCTTTTTTTTTTTTTTTTTTTGCGGTACGTGGGCCTCTCACTGCTGTGGCCTCTCAGGGAAGCCCACCACTCTCCACTCTTTAATCATATAGCTGCTTAAGCTGCAATCAGAGGCTGTCTGTGGATTGCCTTGGGCCAGTTTTTCCTAGGCATGGGTCATTGCCATGCCACTTCTGAGGTATTTTCTCTCTCTCTCTCTCTCTTTTTTGCCATATCCACATACCTTCATTATTATTATTTACTCACTATACAGGTTTAAATCTACTCACATTTTACTCAAATTTACCTAAATAAGAATCTCTAGTAAATAAAAAACTGGAATCATTTTCCAGAAACCATAAGGTATGCACAGGGAATAAATACTACACAGACAAAATAATGTTATTAAAATCTAAAGCGCTGTCTGCTAAAGATTTTGAGCCCAAGACCTGCTCTCTCTTTGTTAAAATGCACTCTCGCAAGGGTTAGAATCCTGCTAAAGATATGCTGACACTAAACTGGGACTTTCTGCTTGCCTTAATCACAAATATGGAAGTTGAAAAAGAACTGTCTCAGTATGTGACTCAATGTTATTTAATTCCATGGTCACATAGCACCTAGATGCATCTCACACACCACCCATTGACCTAAAATAAACAGACTGCCGGACAGTTCTCCAGCAAAGATGTGTGCATTCGGGATGAGCAGAGAATTGCAACTGGGGTCTGCAACCATGGTGAGGCACGTGCAAGTCCCCACATGGCAAGGGAAGGAGAACCCTTTTATAGAGGAGAAAAAGATGTAGTAAACAAGATATCTATGGCTTTTCATTGGCTGAGTCCTTTCCAGGAAAGAAGAAGAGTCTTCCTTCCTCCTGTCAGGCTCAGCTGTCATAGCAGGGCAAGAGAGCTCCCCCTTCAGGTCTCCTGACTCTATTTAATTGTGATCTCTGTTTGTTAATTTTTAATACACCTAAACTCATTTCAAGTCCCACCAGTGCTGAGTGCTTCACTTTGGGGAAGCTGTTTTGTGGGAGCTTGACTTTTGTAGACCTTAACATTACGCTCTGTGATGCCTCAGATCTAGCAGACCAGCCCTGGATATGCTTCCACACATCACCCAGTCTGTGAGCCAGAGATGAAGTCCCTGTGTCTCAGCTCCAAACTCATTCTTTTTTACTCTGTTTCTGATGCTGAGGCTGGGACCTTGCAAACCACAGTTCCCCCTTACCAGAGGGGTTCTCATGAAATTCTGCCAGTCGGAGGCATTTGAAGGATTCCGCACGGCAGGAGGAGGGAGAAGGGACTTGCTCCTCTCCTTTTGCCTGTAGAAGTTTCCGTTGGTTTTGCCCGAGCAAGAACCTTTCACCTGTCGTGGGCATTGGTTCCACTCTCCAGACTTTTTACGCACTTCCAGGATCAGCCTCACTGCACCCCTCAGAGATGCCCTTGGCAGCCGGTCAGTACCCTTCCCTTGGACCATACATCTGTACCTCATCTCCACCAGGACCTGTGAACTTCTCAGGTACCACCATCAACGGGGCAGCACTCTATCTTCAGATATCTGAGTCCCAGCTCCTCATAGCCTCTCTTCCAAGTCATTAGGTTTTGGTGACCCCCAAGCTCTCCCTTTGCTCCTATAACCCTAGCAGTGGTGGCTGCTTCCTAAAGTTACTCTCTCTGTGGTGCTGCTTCCTAAAGTTACTCTCCCTGTGGTGCTGCTTCCTGAAGTTACTCTCCCTGTGGTGTTTCAGTGCTCCCTTTTGGCTTTTTCTGTTCTCCAGCATCTGTTACCCAATGCCTTTCATCCCATTCTCTTGGCTGAAATACGCGGTCGTTTCTGTTTCTTGACTGCACCCTGACGGACAAGTATTTGCTTACATCTCTCTCACTAGAGGGAGCTCATTAAGCACAGAGATCATCGTCAAATATTCAACAGTGTTTTCTGAATACTTCCTTTACAGAAGGAAACAACTTCACACTCTTGTTATCACTGCTGATCGTCCCTTCCTACTTCTGATTCAGTGCCCCCGAAGGGAGAGCTGCTAATCTGACAGGCTAGCACCCAAGACGTTGGCTTTACATCATTCCCTAGTGGTCAGTGTTCCCAGGAGCCACGCCCTCTTCTGCACCACCACTTTCACTCGACGTTGGGTCAGACCCCTTTCAGGATCTAGCCATCTTTCTCTTTCCCCCACACAACTCAAAATATGCTGCTCATAAGATTTTGATTCAGAGGAAAATAGGAATCTCACTTGGACCTCCAGGGCTAAGCCCAATAATAGCTCAAAACAACTTTTATCATACACAGTGATCCCTCTGTATCCATGGGTTCAGCATCTGCAGGTTCAACCAATCACAGATTGAAAATATTTTTTTAAAAAGTCCAGAAATTTCCAAAAAGCAAAACTTGGATTTGCTGCATGCCAGCAACTATGTATGTTGCATTTGCACTGTATTCAGTATCATAAGTAACCTAGAGATGATTTAAAGTATACTGGAGGATGTGTGTAGGTTACATTCAAATATTACACCATTTTATATAAGGAACTTGGGCATCCATGGATTTTGGTATCTGCGAGGGGTCCTGGAGCCAATCCCCCGTGGATATGGAGGGATGGCTGTACATTGGGGTTTGTGGGTACTGGATCTGTTAATGATAAAGTGGAACTTTTACATATCCTCCTATTGGTTTTTGTGGGTTTTGCTTCCTTAGGAACTTGGTAGAGATGAGAGTTGTATTATTTTCTATTACTGTATATCAAACCACCCCAAAACCTAGTGGATTAAAATAACGACTGTTGATTTGCACATCATTCTCTGGGCTGGCAATATGGACAGGGTGCATCTGGGATGGCTCGTTTCCACTCCACCTGGTGTCGGCTGGGCTCATTCATGTGTTTGCCTAGGGTGATGGGGGCAGCTGGACCACATGTCTCTCACCATCCAGTTAGTCTGAATGTCTTCATATGGTGGCTAAGTCCCCAAAGCAGCAAGACAAAGAGAATGAGCACTAATGTGAAAGTGATTTTCATCCCTTTTCTACCATTCTATTGGCCCAAACCAACCAAGTCACATGACCAAGCCCAGAGTCAATGTGGGAAAGGACATGAGGTATAAAGCCTTGCATGGTTTGGGGTCACATTCACCTTTCTGGTTCTGTCTTTAGCTAGCCTCCGCCCACCCCCCCACCCCCGCAATCCCCACCTCACCAATCTCCTTCCTCCAGCCTTCTACCTGCCTCACTTCAACCCTATCTTATGATCTAGACTTATGAAACTAACTGCATTCCCTCCCTTCTCCATGTTTACTTGCACCTCTGGCCCTTTGTGCATGCTATTTCCTCAGCCTCGGACTCTTTTTTTTTCTTATTATTACCACCATCCCTCCTCTGCTTCTTGCGACCAGCGCTGGTCATTCTTCAGCATTAAATGCAACTTCCTACTGGAAGCTTTCTGCCAATCCTCTGAGACTGTGTAAACTTTTCTTAAAACATGTTTCCATGGCACCCAGCTCCTGTCTTATTACATAAGATACGGAACTTGTCTGTTTGCTTATCTGTACTTGCACCAGACTATGGGTTTTGTAAGGATAAAAATCATGCACATTTCTGTGCCTATAGCCCATCAAATTTGTTTTCTCTAACCTTCCTGAGCAAAGAGTTCTCTAGAATAGAAGAAAATGTTTCCCTTTTGCATTATGATGGCATGAGAACAGGGCAAGCTCAGGACATTGAGACGTGGCATCTTCCCATCCTTTCTGGACTCATGTTTGGTTAATGTGCTCTATAATTGGCTTCCTGACTTTGAAATGTTCTCCTCAGGAAGCAGTTTACCTACCAAACACAGTTACTCTAACAACACGCTCCCTGGGGGTGTTGCTGGGGTGGAAAAGAGAAGATTTAACTGCTAAGATATTAAGATTTTTTCCCTATTTTTTTTTCTTATAAAGATCTTATATTCATAGACATAAATGGAGAAAAATTGACCCACATGGTACAACAACAGAGAGATGACTCAGACAGCTAGATTAGAATTTAACTGCTCAGAGCTGTACCTCAACAGAACCCTCAGTGTTCCTGCTTATAGGACATGTGCTGCAGGGCAAACCCCAGGAGTACCTTAGTGAATAACCACTGTTTGACCTTCAAGGCTTGGAAGGACATCTTGCTTTTGATCAGAAGGACCCCTCACACACATACCATCCCACCGCCCTAAACATCAGTGTGGAAACAAGAGAAACTGTTGCAAAGTAATTAGTCACCTAAAAAGGTACATCTAAAAGTCTATCCCCCTCAACCCCAGTGGTCATTGAATTTGTATGCCATATCTTGTTCACAATATACAAACACAGCCTTAGTGCATAGAAGATACTTAATTACCATATGATGAATAAATTGATGGTGTTGGTGAACAGGAAAATAAAGACCATGTTCAAGCCTGTGTTCCAAGTGTGTAAAATTATGAACAAGACATATCTTCTAGAAGGTGTTGAACAAGTCTTTGTTGAATGAATGAAGGAAGCTGAGGCCCTAGAGAAGGTCAACACTTCCAATAAACACATTAACCTCAGGAGTCAGCCTCTTCATTTTGACATTTCTTCCAAAGAGAAAGTCAATTATCCTTGAAATATGACCCAACACTTTGTGCCTGCTTATTCTTGAATATATGAACAGAAGAAAAAATAGCAAAGGTCACCTGGGGAAATAAATTTTAAGATGATAAGCTTCGAGAGAGAGATTTGATTCAACCTGGAACATCCAAGATGGAAACTTAATATGTAGCAATGGAAGAACACAGGCAATGCCTCTGGGCAGAGACAGGAGTCCTGCCTACTGCTTTTCCCTCCAAACTTCCATCTTGGAAAGATGCAAGGTCATTAGAACATCAAGGCTGGGTCTGAATAGAAGACAACTTGGTTCTGCACCTCTTCAACTACATAAAGCTACAAATTCATCTCAACGTGAACAGAAAGACAGCACATGGCATAAAGCAAGGGTTCCGTGTTACAGGTTGATAAACCTGTGTTCACATTCAGGCTCTCCAGATAACAAACTCTAGGAACTGCATAAATTATTTCCCCTTTTCAGGCTTTAGTTTCTTCATCTGTAAATAAGGACCATAATGTTTCAGACTGTGGTAAGCAGTAAAAGAGAAAATGATGTATAATGAACAACGTTACACAGTGCAAGCGGTAATTGTCACTACTATAAAGACAGAGCTCTCATCTACAGAAACTTAGAATCTAATCAGAGAGATAGATCCGTGTTTAAAGCTGGAATTCATGGAAATCTGTATTCCTAATCCACCTGTTCCTTGAGTGATTTTCAACTGTTACTTGTTCATTTAACAAATATTTATTGAGCATGCACAACTGGTCAGATAATGTGCTAGGCACTGAGGGGGTATCATGGCAGGAAGAAGAGAGACAATCCCACGCTTCTTATGGGCCTTCTACGTGAGTGGGTGACCTGCAGACACACGCAAACGGGATGTTGAGAGCTTCTTAAGACAAATGCCATTTGGTTGCCTCCTCTCTCTTTCCTGAGTGCTGTGATCACTCTAGTTATCTTCACTGCCTGATCTTTGAAGGCAAATGAGTTGGCAACAGCTGGCCTAACTATTTGGCTTTTTCTGTGTGTGCTGAATGTGATATATGAGCAAAGAAGAAGGTTAAAATAAGCCTGGCCATGGAATGGAAAGGAAAAGCTTGGGTATGGAAGGACAAAAATCTTGGGGATTGCAAGGATTCCTAGTCTGAAAGTTTTCATTGACATTAAGAATCCAGTTTAGATGAAGGAACTCCTATGTTTTTCCCTGGACTGGCTCTTTAGACTGAAGTTTTAGAAAGGGGGCCTTTGTAGAGGTAGGTACTGGTCTATGTGGCCTTTTTCTCTAAAGTCACGACTGAAAGGAAAGAAAATTGATGACTCCTTCTTCAGGAATGTAGACAAAACTGAAATCACCATCTTAGTAAGAAGGACTCTGAGGAATAGAAACATGGGAGAGCTTGGGAAAGTCCAACACTTTTTTTTTTTCATTTCCTTTTTCATACAGATCAGCAGTGAAAACCCTTAAAAAAAAAAAAAAGAAAAAAAGAAGGGACCACTTCTTTAGGAGAAGCTGAGAAAAGAAGATGTGAGTAAACTGTATTCCACTCTGCAGCCAGACTGGATACCAAGCAAAAGCCTGGGTGGGGTCTGCCTCAGAGGCAACGCACTTCCAGGGCCTCTGCTGGTGGGAGAATTAGCTGTTTGGATGCTGACCTAGACCAAAGAAGGCAGCCTGGGCCTGAGCCTCAGAAAGACCAGGGACACCTATTGCAATAGTCTTGAATAAAAGTCTTCTTTACCATTGTAAGTGTCAGAATAATTTTATTTTTAACACGAACTCTAGTGAACCTATAGAATAAGGACCAGAGACTGTGACCCACAACCCTGAGCTCTTTATCCCAGTCATTCAAATTTATAGGTTCATACTACTCTACCCATAGCCTGACAGAGGTCCACTCTTTTATGGATCATAGGGAAGCCTCATAGCAGGTCTTACTACTTACAATCTTCTCTGCTGCTATCCCCTCTCCACAATGTGTTGGAGAGTATTTCTAGAGCATGCATAACAGGATAAATTGACAGCTCAAGAGCAGGCTCTGTGAAGACTGAGGTTGAGTTATCTCTGAGTTTACATATGGAGGGCTGGAAGCCAGATGCAGCCCTCTGATGTGTTTGTTTGACTCACAGAGTCGTTTTAAAAGAATAAGTTAGTTGGCACTTTAACAACGAAAATCAACCTGGAGAGTCAGCTAAAAGTCTAAATTTCTTCCCTTGAAAAAATGGAACATCTGGCCATAATGGGTCAGCATTTCTAAAGGCAACCATCCAATGGAGAGCAGGAGATGCTGTTCTCCTAGATAAGGCATGTATCCTCCAGTTTGTCCCAGTCCCCACCATTCCCTATCGCCACTCCATTGAGTTATTTAACCACGTAATCTTTGAAGCCATATGTGTTTTTAACAAATGGGGGAACTACTTGGCTTTTTTTTTTTTTTTTTTGCTGTGTGGGGTGTGCTAGTTAAGGGGAAGAGTAGAAATGTACGTAACAAATGTTGGGTGGGGAAGGAAGAAAAAGTTGGGGAAAGGTATCGGAAATGGCTAATGGAAAAGTTTGATGAAGCAACCCACACCACCTTCCATAAAATCTCTGCTTTTGAATGCGTCTGTCATTAGCTTTGAGAGTTAGAGAAGAGCACTGGGAATCAGCTAAAGGTGGGCACAGCTCAAGAGCAGAGACTGCCTAGTGTGTAGGCTCAACAAAGCACGGCCTGTGGATCTTCCTGGTCACATTATTCTCCTGCGTTAAATCTATGTCCCTCTTTCCTATTCAACTGTGCGCCTCTCATGAGCAGGGACCATTCTTTTTCCTTTGTGTCTCCTGTATCTTTCTATCACTTTCCTGATTAAATCCAAGTTCCTGAGACTAGAACATAGGCCTCCAAGATTTGATTTACTTCCCAATTCTTTTTTCTCACTACTTCCTCTGCATGATAAACTCCATCATTACCAAAACGTTTGTAGTTCTCCAAATGCACTTTATTCTTCTACACCCTTGTGCCTTCACATCTGACGTTTCCACTACCTGCAATATCAAACTTCACCAAGCAAATATAAATTTTTTCTTCAAGCCTCAGTTTAAGTATCTCCTTGTCTTTGAATTAATCCTGGATTCTCATTTTTCCACAGGCCAAATGAGTCATTCAGGTGTCTTTGTACATATCTGCATTATATCCATTACATTCATCATACTGTGGTATACTTGCGTCTTTACAGGATTATCATCCCAAAGGTGTTCAGAGCAAAGGATAATAGTAAATGTATTATTCCATAGCTCAGCCTCCACCAATTAATGTTCTACAAATGGAACATTGGCCCATCCGTGAGCCTTCCTCTGACCTTTAACCCGTGTGCTGTCTGCTGAATGGATGAGTGTGGGGATGGATAAACGCATACATGGCTTAAGAAATGGAAAAATGATTCCTGAGGTGTCCTAAGGAGCCTGCTATCCTCTGTGCCCATGTTGTCTTGGTTCCCACACACAAGGATGAATCCCCTCACACCAAACTCTCTGTAGACTCAACATCCCTACCATTGCCTGATGGAGCCCTATACCTGTGTCCTCCTAGCCTAGAAAGTGCTATTGCAGATGCTACTGCTTAGCATCTATAGTGCCTACGGCTCTGTCTCTGGTCACAGAATCTCTCATGCAAGGGGCCAAATGAAGCCTCTCGCATGATTCTTCAAAGTATGCTTCATAATTGGATCAGCAGATGTTCTTTCCCTCTTGCCTGTCATTTTTCTTACCATGCGGTGAAAGCCTTCCAAAAGGGATAAACCCCACAATGGGAACGTTCTCATTTATCAGCCACTCGCATCATTCTCTGGGTGTTTTTTTTTCCCTGCTTCCATGGAGCAAATTCAGTGCCCTCCATAGGGGAAGTTGCCCCTTCAGAGAGCTCGCCCCGGTTTCCAGGCACCTCCCTTAGCTTTCTGCTTCCTCCTCCCATTTCCAGTTATATCTCATTCAGCAGGCTTGACTTAATTCATGTGATTCTCTTGGAGGCTTTTGTCATACGTAGAGGTTCACCTCTCTCACTAGACAGAGGAGGAAGAGTAGGAACCATCTCTTCTCATGTTCATGGCACCTACAGCCCCGCACTGGCCAAAAGCAGTTGCTTAATAGTTACTTGCTTAATTAATAACAGTCTTAAAACCTGGCATTTAGTTGTAATAATAACTATAATACTAATGACACCTACAATTTATTGATTACTGGCATACATAAATTATGTCATTTAATTCTGCCCCGAATCCTGAGTGGTCATATTATTTTTTCCATTTTCCAAACCAAGGCTCAGAAAATGTATGTGACTTGCCCAAAGTTACACAGTTTAAAAGTAGTACCCACGTTTTTGATTGGAAGGAAGACCTGATTTCCAAACACGTCCACAGAGTGAATGCAAGAGTAACTATGTGAACGTTTCCATTTGGAAGTAAATAAACAAATAAGTGGAGTCTAAATATTGCAGTATAGGCATGGTCATATCACATCCACAAATGCTATAAAACTGCACAGCCCTTATGAGATGCAGGTGCCTGGGGTCTTAGAAGCAAGAAGCTCGGGTACCTTTCAGTCTTCAAATTGTTGCTTGGCTGGTGAAGAAGACGCAGGAGTTAGGGTAGGGAGGGGGCAGGAGGAAAGGGGGAGGAAGTCGACAGAATTTTGCTCTGTTCTGTTCATCGTTCTTTGGCTGGACACACATTTTTCTCCAATTTTAAAAGAAAGGGAAAGACAAGACACAGATCTCTTTTGCCTCCCTCTGCTCTTCCTAAACTCTCAAGCTCTTTCCCACAGGTCCACAAAACTATCAAGTATCCACTGAAGTGGAAAAAAAAGGAGATGTTTTCTATACTTCAAGTCACAATCCTAGGAGCACCTCTGGGATGGATCTTTCAAGGAAAAGACTTGATCCGTTACCTCAGTAATTACACCGTCCTCCCCAAATTCCCCCACTGATTCCAGCAGACCTGTCTCTCACTGGAAGAGGTGACCTGGGACAGGAAGAGCTTCATCTTATTGATGCAGGTGACAGGGGACTCAGAGCCCTCTTCTTTAAGTGGATTTTGCTGTGTGCTCAAGACTAGGGCTGAGAGCGGTATTGAGCCTTCTTGCTGAGCGCACTGTAGTTCCCCCAAAGAACTGGTGTCAGGGGCATGGAGGTAGCTGGGCACTGTGAGAGGGGTAGCAGAACTCTAGGACTTCTGGACTTCCCTCAGAGGCTCAAACCTGTTATGCTCTCTCTGATCTCAGGAGTTTTCCCACTTGCTATTCTCTCATCCTCAAAATGTGCTTCTCTGGTCTCTTCATCCAAACAGTTTGAACCTAGACTCAGGATCTCAGCCAAAATATCACCTCCTCCAGAAAGTCTCCCCTCACCTCCAGATTCTGTCACAGTAGTAGACTGGTCAAGAGTGTGGGAGCTGGCATCCCTACGCCTGGAGTTGTACCCATAGCTACCACTTACTAGCTATGATCTTTGGGCAAATTACTTTACCTCTCTGTGCTTCAATGTTCCTTTTTAGTATAAACTGGGAGAATAATGTTGTGAACATTAACTAAGTTACAGCATATAAATCACACAGAACAGTCCCTGTCATGTAGTAAAAATTTCATAACTGTCAGTTATTGTCATTATTATTACGATTTTTCTTTATTGCACTTTGGCTTTGCAGTTATTTGTTCAGCAGCAGCATTTGCCCTGAGATTTCAAGATTCAAGAGGTTCAGCGAGTGTGTCTGCCTTGTTTACTGCTAAATTACAACAGCTTTGCATGACACATCAAATACTGAATAGATTTAGAATAATGAGTGACTCAATCAATGAATTGAAAATCTTCAGCAAACAGTGAAGTGACACCAGCTCTCTCTAAGAATATCTATCATGTTTTCTTTTAAAGCCCTAGCACAATTTCAGCCTTTCCAATAGACAAGAAAGAAGTATTTTTGGATGAACCAATGATACTTTGGGGGGAAGGTGGAAGAACAGTAGAAATAAGAAACGCAATCGCCAAGCATGTGCCAAAATGCCAGAAAGGGTTTGTTCTTGCAAGCGCTTAACATCCAATGAAAATCATCTAGGATAAAGGGGCTTGCCATGTAGCAACCTAGGAAAACACAAAAAAGGAAGCACAGTGGTGGCTGCTAAATGAATATGTTTCAGGCAGCTGAGGCCAGGTTGTGCTGTGGGAGGTGAAAGCGAAAATAAATACCTCGGGCTTCCCTGGTGGCGCAGTGGTTGAGAGTCCGTCTGCCGATGCAGGGGACACGAGTTCGTGCCCCGGTCTGGGAGGATCCCACATGCCGCGGAGCGGCTGGGCCCATGAGCCATGGCCGCTGAGCCTGCACGTCTGGAGCCTGTGCTCCGCAACGGGAGAGGCCGCAACAGTGAGAGGCCCGCGTACTACAAAAAAAAAAATAAATTAAATTAAAAAATAATAAATAAATAAATAAATACCTCGCTACTTAAATCAATGAAGTTTGATTTCTGCTCCGGCTCTCGTGCAGCGCTGGTCTACAGGGAGTCCCTGGAATCCCCCAGGCACCAGGCTAACAGGGCCTCTACCATCGTGTAACATCACCATCTCAACACAAGACCTCACGGTTTTCAGCAGCAAGGGCAAGAGCACGGAGAATCACACACCCACCACACCCACCAGAAAGAAACAGAGTCTTGGGTCATTTGGCTTCTGATCCGAGTTGGCACCACTGGATCTGAATCTTTTATACAATTCCTAGAAAGCAAAAGTCTTTGGAAGTAGAGCGGAAGTAAAAATGCATTATCTGAAGAGCCGGTACCAGCATTTTTCTTAAGGAGGAAAATGTCTATTTTTTTTTTTTTAAGGAAAATACTTTAGGAAGCTACTTGGGGTAGAAGGTGGGACTCTGAAAGCATGGATGCTGGCAGGGGCTCTGGGAGCAAATACGCCATTCTGCGTGAGATAAAAGAGACGAATTATACTCCAAAAAAGATGTTAAAAAAAAAAAAAAAGAGAGAGGAATTCAAAGGAGAGGAAATCTCGTTTGTTCCAAAGAAGGGAAAGATGGTTAAGAGAATGAAATGATGTTCTTGAGATCTAAACCATGCCCCAACTTTCCTCTCTTACATACACGTCTTCAGTAAAGTCAACCGACACAAAGACTGCTTAATATGAGCCTATTGTGCAGGAATGTGTGTGAGGGAGGCTGAGTTCCTATTTAGGCTGGCCATGTATGGAACCAAGACACCATGCACTCTCGGGTGAGATATCCTGTACAGCAGGGAAGCCAAGAACCTTGCCAAAGGCAGCTATGAGAAATGTAAAGCCCCTGGGAACCGTCAGAAATACGGGACAGTACTTTGAATTTCCGGAGACTAGGATGGAAGCCAAAACACATCTCATTTAGATCACACGAGATAGGAAGAGTCTGGCTGGAATTTGGGACATCTATATAAATTAAACACTCATGAAAACACTTCTTCCTTAATGCCTTGCAGTTGTAAAAATTGCACACTAAAAAATAAAAGAGTTCATGGGAAGAACGGATTGGGGAAGATCATTCAAAACTATTTGTAACCAGAGCACTCAGAAGGCAATCATAACCCTAATACAAATACTAACAGACTTCAGCGCACCAGCAAATATACACAGACCAGAGTAAGTCCTCCGCAGCTTTACACCTGGGCTTTATGTCTCCTTTGACTAACAACTTCATTAAAGTTAAAAATACGACCCAGGTTGTAACGTTTTCCCTGAATCCATCCCTTTAATGAGGGGGAAATGTCCTCCCAGATCCTCTAGAAGCTTAACCTGTGGAAAGCACAGTAGTTCTTGAGGCCATCAAACTAGCCATTACATGTACTAACACTGCAGGATCACCATCGTCTGTTGCAAGCTCTTCTTTAATTATTGGAAAACTTGCTCCTAATCACATCAAAGCATTAATATGCTGGGGAAAAGCTGTGAAGGAACTAATGGGACTTCTGCATTACACAGACATCGTGTCCTTCTTAACTGATCACACAGGAGATAATCCACGTCAATGAAATGTGTCGACAGCGCAGACAGTACTACTTGCTTCTCTCTATTCTTTTTTTGGTTTTTTAAAGGAGGAGATGGAGAATTTAGGGCATCTTGGGACCCACCGAATTACCCATCTGAAGCCCTGCTTACCCCAGGGAGCATCCCTGACAACAGAGCAATGACAATGATCTTGGGCATGAAGTCGGAGAGCTCATGGAAATCATGAGAAGACTCTTCTCTGAGCTCCAGGGTCTTAAATATTCTGTTCCTCTTTCAAGACTGAGTTTGGTCTTAGAAACATAATTATAGTTTCAGAAACTTTTCATTGTCATATATTCATTTTTATAGCCTTTCACTTATTCATTTGTTTTTTTCATTAAATATATATTAAGTGGCTGCTGTGTTTAAGGGAAGGATACAAGACATGAATATATATTAATGTATATGTTTGTTTTCTAGGCTATCTCCCCCTCTAGATTCTGAAATCGTTTACATCAAATGTTCATCTTTCTCTCCTTACGGTCTAAGTCATGGCCTAGCATAGAACAGGTCTCCATAAATCCTGCTGAATGAATGAATAAAAGGAACCTACTTACTTGGCAGTTAAAGCACATGCCTTGGATCCAGAAGAGCCAAATCTGAATCCCTTTTCACCACATAGATAAAACCATAGACAGGTTACTTAACTCCACTAGCCCCAGTTTCCTTATATGTGCAGCAAGAGCAACAATAGTGTTGTGAAAACTAAATGAGTTAATGAGTGTTAAACAGCACAGTGCACGGTACAATTCATACGTTCAATTAATGTTAGTTTGTTATTATTATTACTATTGTTTCAAATATATGCATAAGACGTGCACCTTGCACCCAATTTGTATATTGATAGATCAGAATGACTCTAGAGATCATTTAAGTAATCGTTTTACTGGAGAGACTGACTCAGAAATGTAGCGATTTGCTCAAGGTGGATTTAATAAAATCAGTTAAGTGACGGCACCATGACTAGAAGAGTGTTCTAAATCCTAGTCCCTCTGTTGTTCCAAGTCCTCTTCTGAATCTTTTACTCCTTACTCCCACCCAATGTCTGGAGAAAAGTAGATGCTACGATTATTCAGACATACAATTTCACATGTTCTTCCCTGTGTGTTACTGGTGTTACCTTGGAGACTTGCAGTATCCCATGAAAAAGATATGCCAAATATCATCATCTCCATGAAGCAGTAAGTGTTCTTTACACTGCAAGGAATAGAAGATTCGACATAAGCTAGATTAAATAGTAGAGGAGACTGTTGGAAAGAGTGAAATATGACAGGCTTCAGTATGGGCTAATCCAGTAGCTCCATGATATAACACTAAAGACCTTGTTTGAATTTAAAAAAAAAAAAAAAAAGGACCTTGTTTGTTTAGGTCTCAGCCCTGCTCTCCAGTGTCAGCTGCATCCCAGGGCTGGCCTTCCATCATGGTCACAGAATGGTGACAAGCAGCAATCTTATGTCCAATAGAAAGCAGAGAACCCCCTCTCATAATCATCAAACAACATCTTGAACTCCATGATAATTGGACTACCTCTGAACCAATCCAGGTGATGAGGAAAATTCCATGGGCCAATTGGCTTAGACCTATGACATTCTCAACCAATCACCGTGGAAAGTGAGGTGGAATTAACCTGATTGGCTTGGACCACTCAGGGTCTATTCCATAGCTGTGTGTGGGGAAAAAGCCACCGAAGATAGATGGTTGTTGCACAGTGGGAAAGAAGTAGAATGAAGAGCTGATGAAATACACCGTAGTTACAAATAAGGAAGACTAAAAGGGAAGCTGGGCATATTGGAGCTATATTTATTTATTTATTTATTTTATTTATTTATTTTTTGCGGTACGCAGGCCTCTCACTGTTGTGGCCTCTCCCGTTGCAGAGCACAGGCTCTGGACGCGCAGGCTCAGCGGCCATGGCTCATGGGCCTAGCTGCTCCGCGGCATGTGGGATCTTCACGGACCAGGGCACGAACCCGTGTCCCCTGCATTGGGAGGCGGACTCTCAACCACTGCGCCACCAGGGAAGCCCAGAGCTATACTTAGATTAAGGTTTTCTTGATTCTCATGCCAGTATGTTTTTTCTGCTATTTCCTCACTTCCATGAGAGGTGGGTCAATTTATTATTGATTCTATTTTTGCTCTCCTGGGTGAGTGAGGTGTGGGTGCCCAAGCACTGACAACAGGGATGCTTTTCTCATTGCATCACTAGTTGATATGTACCTGGTCTATGTTATTGTCTGAAAAGGATTAGAATGAGCTTGGGGGACCCCAGAGGTCAGAACAAACCTGTGCAAATGCAAGTACTTTTCACATATATATTTGTAAATGTCTTCTAGCCTTTTCATTGTTAGCACAAAAATCAACCCAACATTACGCAATGCACAGTAAATAACTGAGTGAACCGTGTCAGTGTCCTGAAGATGCCGTCACTGAAAAATATGGTGCTGGCACTTAAATGTCAAACATCATCATAAGTTGTGTAAATAAGAATTCTTTTGTCATCTTGAGCACCAGAACTGTGCGTTAAGAAATGGTTCTCCACGTCTGGTCGCTTTATACTCCTCTGGAATTTCAATTCCATGCAGTGAATTTGGGTTTGGATGTCAGAGTCTGTTTTCAATTCTATTTACTTGCCTCTTTAATGAATTTTCTCTCTGATAGCATTAGCAGAAACTCTTCAGCATGAATGTCTGGGACAGTTCTTTGAAGTACCTGCAATGGTGCTGCATTTGGTTCCCCTTCTGTGTGTCGTCTTAACCTATCCAGGGTTTTCCTTACTTCACCTTCAGCACCAACATTGTGATGATGTTTTCCTGTCCCATCTTGAATGACTGCATGTTATCCAAATCCTGACGAGTTGTACATTGGGCATTGCCTTCTCTTCTCTTCACAGAGTCAATACTATTTACTTCTATCTCTTTTAACAGAATGGAAATGGCAATAAAAACTATTAATAATGTAGCATTGGCTTTTCTTTTTGTAAGCATACTGTTTCTGCCATATTTCTCTGAGAATTTTCAAATAGAGATGTCATATTGCCAAGCAACAGTAGGGTTAATTTTTTCTTTTGTAACCATCTGACCAATGGTCACTTGTTTACCGCTAAGGGAAACCTTACTAGTGTCTTATGGGTTCAACACCCAGTTCTCTTGGGCTGAACCAGCCTAGGCACCAGCCAAGGGCATAGTGGTCTATGCTAATTGGAAGGGTAAGTGTGGGAGCATACCCACTAACATCTCTCCAAATAGTGGCAGACATTTCTTGAGGTCTACCATGATCATACCTCTACAGAACATTGATTCAAGGGAAACATTGCCCATTTGTCCCAGGTGATGGGATAGTTTTAGGGGGGTTAATGAGATGCCTGGTATCTCTTCATACCAACAAGCTCCTTCTTTCAAACTCCACCCTTATTGAATGACCCAGCCACGTCCAACCAAATGTCCAGTGACATATTAAAGCACTGTGCATGGCACGATCCCATCCTCTACCTGTCATTCTCTGTGCATTTCCCTAACTGTAGGATTCTTCCTCCAGATGCACAGTTAATATAAATCCTGCTCTTCTGTAAGATTCAAATCCCAGCCCTCTATCTAACCCCATGTGGCATCACCAGTTAGGCTGCCAAGGGAAGAATGGTTATTGGCAATACAGTCATAACACAATTATTGGAACAATAAAACCTGAGAGTATCTTTTATGTATTAATCCTACAAATCAAAGTGTAAATAAATGTTATGGGCTATTTGAACCCAGGGCCGTTTTCTAACTATGGATACTTTTGACAGGACCAAACTTCAAGGACATTATACTGTAGACCAAATGTCTCAGTGGTCATTTTGGACAGGACCAAATATCTGCTAATAAATTTTAGAACATGTTCATCTTCCCCAAAAGGACCCTTGGTCATCACTCCTAATCCCCTCATTAACTCTTCTAAAAACTCTCTTTATTGAGAAATATGTCACAGATGCAAAGGAATAATTTAATATATATGTAAAGTTGAAAAACTGAAAATAAAACAAACAAAAAATAAGGCTTTGTTGAATAAAGAACTGACGAGTAAAAGACGACGCTAAAAAGTGAAAATAAAACAAATCTCCATAGTGGCTGTACCAATTCACATTCCCACAAACAGTGCAAGACGTTCCCTTTTCTCCACACCCACTCCAGCACTTATTGTTTCTAGAGTTTTTGATGATGGCCATTCTGACCGGTGTGAGATGATACCTCATTGTAGTTTTGATTTGCATTTCTCTAATGAATAATGATGTTGAGCATCATTTCATGTGTTTGTTGGCACACAGGGAGATCAGCTCGGTGCTTTGTGACCGCCTGGAGGGGTGGGATAGGGAGGGTGGGAGGGAGGGAGATGCAAGAGGGAAGAGATACGGGAACATATGTTTATGTATAACTGATTCACTTTGTTATAAAGCAGAAACTAACACACCATTGTAAAGCAATTATACTCCAATAAAGATGTTAAAAATAAATAAATACAGCTTTTTTATTTCTATTTTAAAAAAAACACAAATCTCAAATATTCATTCCCCAGATGGAAATATAAAACATTGCTAATACTATTGATGCTCCCTGTGCTCTTCTCTGATTCCATCCCCTTACTTTCCTGCTAGAGGTACTCAGTGTCCCGAATTTTTAAACATCAATTTGATTGCATTCCCTGATAATTTTAGAAGACATACATGTGTTCTTAAACTATGTATTATTTAGTTTTCTCTGTTTTTGAAAGTTAAACAAATGACATCAAACTGAGTATATTCTTCTGCAACTTGTTCTTTTCCCCCTCACTGCTATGGTTCTTGAGATTTATCCATGTTGATGCTTGTAGCTATAGCTAGTTTCACTGCTTATTGATGTTTGTTGTATGAGTGAAGCACAATTTGTCCATTTCATGGAAGACATTTTAGTCACTGTTTTTTTGGCAATTCTGAGAAAAACAATGCTGCAATAAACATTCTTTACATGCCTTCTAATATTCCTAAGTATGCACTTATATAGAGTACAGCCCCAGTTGTAGAAAGCTGGGTAGCAGGGCAAGACCCTGTTCAATTTTATCAAGTAGGTGCCAAGTTGTTGATCAAAGTAGTTGTTCCATTTCCCACTCCTTCTGTGAATAAGTGAGATTCCTATTGTTTCATATCTTTGTTATTATTAGACTTAATTTTTTTTCAATTTAATATATTTATCTTGCCTTTCTCCAATTAATACTGAGGTTACAAAGTTTTGTCACATTTGTATTAGCCAATCATGCTTCCTGTTCTGAGAAACACCTAATTTTGTCTTATGCTCATTCTCTGTTTTGTGATTTGTCTTTGCATATTGTTTCATAGGCCTTCACTATACATTCTGGATACTAATTCTTCCCTGTTCATACCTATTGCAAATACCTACTTCAAATTTGTGGGATATGTCTGTGGTGCCTTTTGATGAGTAAAAATTCTTAGTCAAAATTATCGAACTTTTCTTTATGGGTCGCATGTTTTTGAATCTTGTTTTAAAAAGTCCTTTCCTTTATGAGATCAGAAAGACTTTCTTTTATACTGTCTTCTGATAATTTAAAAGGTTTTCTTTCACATTTAAATCTTAGATCCATCTGGATGTGATTTTAATGTGTGATGTGTAGAAAAGATCCATCACTAATTTTCCATATGAAGAAGCACTTGTCAATATATAATGAAAAATAAGCTAATGCTTCCATTGATCTGAAACATCAGCTCCATCATATATCATGACTCCATGTAGGCAAGTGTATGGTACTTTATTGTGTCCTTTTGGAATAATTATCTCATTTTGCACCAGTACAACAGATTACTAGCTATTACAGCTTAATAGTGAGTCTTGATATCTGGCAGGGTGAGTCTCCATTGGGAGCATCTTAACTACTAATTGGTTCTCCCTCAAAATTATTAGAATCAGTCTATCAAGTTATGTGAAAATTCTTCTTGCAATGTTGACTGGAATTCTGACAAATTTAAAGATGACTTTGGAAGGAATTGACATATTTATGATACTGAGTTTTCCTGTCCACTAGTATAGTATCTCTTTCCTAGTATTTGCATTTTCCTTAATGACTTTCATATAACATTTTACATTTTTCACCATAAAAGTCCTGGACAACTTCTCATATATTTTGGTGATTTTAATTTTTTATAAGTATTGTTGGTCACTGCATTTTCGACTTGACTGTTGCTAATGTATAGAAATGCAATTGAATTTTTTGGGGGGGGGTGTCTCAGAGCAGGCAGATGCTGTTTTTTTAGCTTTTTAGCATTTTTATTGGAGTATAATTGCTTTACAATGGTGTGTTAGTTTCTGCTCTATAACAAAGTGAATCAGCTATACGTGTACATATATCCCCATATCTCTTCCTTCTTGCGTCTCCCTCCCTCCCACCCTTCCTATCCCACCCCTCTAGGTGGTCACAAAGCACCGAGCTGATCTCTCTGTGCTATGCGGCTGCTTCCCACTAGCTATTGGTTGTATATAGATCTTTTACCTGGAAATTTTGCTAAACTCCCTTATGCTTTACGAAAATCTTCTATAGATTCTTTGAAATTTTTGATATAGAAGATCTCGTCTTCAAGTAATGACACTTTTATTCTTGGTTTTCAGTGCATTTACCTTTTACCTCCTTTTCTTGTTTTATTTTGTTGACTAGAAATTTCCAATAAAATACTGAAGATAACTGGTGATAGCTATCATCCTCATCCTTTTTCTGATTGTAAAGGGAATACATTAAATATTTTATGGCTGAGTATGATATTTACAGCAGGGTTAGCATAGGAATAATCTTTTTAAAGTTTTTTTTTATTATTTAATTTATTTATTTTGGGCTGTGTTGGGTCTTTGTTGCTGTGCGTGGGCTTTCTCTAGTTGCAGCGAGCAGGGGCTACCTTTCGTTGCGGTGCATGGGCTTCTCATTCTGGTGGCCTCTATTGTTGTGGAGCATGGGCTCTAGGCGTGCGGGCTTCAGTAGTTTTGGCTCGCGGGCTCTAGAGCGCAGGCTCAGTACCTGTGGCACACGGGCTTAGTTGTTCCGCAGCATGTGGGATCTTCCCAGACCAGGGCTCAAATCCATGTCCCCTGCAATAGCAGGCGGATTCTTAACCACTGCACCAAGGAAGCCCAGGAATAATTTTTTAACTCCAAATCTGAGAAGCATTTTAATGTTATCATGAGTGGGTGTGGAATTTTGATAAATTCATTGAGGTGATCATTTATTAATAATTTCCCTTTAACTTGGAAAGCAATGATTATAATAATAAAGTTTCCTAAATTTTGAAACAACCAGACATCCTTGGAAGAAACTCAACTTGGTCATGTTATATTATGTATTTATATGTTTGTGGATTGTTAGATTTGGAGTACATGTATGTATTCCGGAGTGAGATTGCTCTATAATTTTCTGTTATTATAATAGAAGGTTATGGTATGGTTTTGTTGTCTAAGATGTGAAAGACAAAGAGCTGGGAAATTTTTCATCATTTAATTTACTTTAAAACATTTATTTTAACTTTACATATAGTAAAATTCATTCTTTTTGATGCACATTTGGTATGGTTTATTTTTCTATTTCAGCCTCCAAATGCATAGATGTGCAGTGATAACTCGACCAGTGACTAATGCTGTTAAATATTTTTCCATGTTCCATCCATATATCTTCTTTGTTAAAGTATCTGTTCAGATCTTCTGCTCATTTTTTAACTGGGTTATCTGTTTTCTTATTGTTGCCCTTTTAAAATTCTTTATATATTCATATATGTGTACATATAATACATATATATGATTTACAAACATTTTCTCACCGTTACAATACTGGTCAGTTTTCAAGTTTTGGTTTCCTGCTCCAACTGGCCTGTTATTAATTATTTTTCAGAATCCTCAGGTAGTTGATTTTTATTTTGGGGGGAGATCTAGAGTTCTTAGTTGTAATCAGTGGGAAAGATAGGCTATAAAGAACTAATTTCATCTCAGCCTGCACCAAAAGTCAGTCAGCTTTTAATTCTCAAAAGGTTTTTATGAAAGATTGGAACGATTAGTCCCTTTATGTTCTATAGAATTCACATATAAGACCATTTGAGCCTCTGTGAGTAGATTTTAATTATCCTCATGTTTTGAAATGGTCATAAGATCATTCAGTTATTCTATTTCTCCTTTAGTTGGTTTGGTAATATACATTTTGGAGGGAATTTGTGATTTCACTTAAGTTTTAAAATTTATCAGCATAAAGTTATTCATAATATTTTCTTTTTAATCGTTGTTTTATTTCTAGTCATGGCTCTCTTTCGTTACAGTATTCTTTATCTCTGGCTCCTCGTTTTTTGGGGGGTGGCACGCCAACCTTGACAGAGGTTGACAGATACTTTATTGTTTACAGAGAATGACTTTATCTTCTTTTTATACATTTGCATCTTTAATTTCCTTCCATCTATTTTCTTTGGATTCTTGCACATATTTTATCTGTAACTTCTGTAGTTGGATGTTTATTTCATTTCTTTCCATCTACTCAGGACTGTAAGCATTAAAAGCTATACTTCGCCTCTATTTAATACTTTTGTTTTATTCCATGAGTATAGGTTTGTGGTTAAGAATTCTTAGGATAGACTCTTGTATTTCTACCAGTTGTGTATTTCTAACAGTCTATTCCATGGGGAAAAACATAGCCTTTCTTTTGAGGCCTCGCTAGTTTCCAGCCAATTTTACTAGCCCCACATGACAAGCACATTCCCTGTTGTTCTCTCCCCAAGGAGAGTCCATCTGCGTATGACATGCCTGATTCTCAGCCTGTGTCTAGAGTGGCAGGACCCTTGGGGAATTGGTGGCTCGCAAACATCAGCTCACCTAGAAAAGACTTGTCTCTCTCAAGAATTTTCATTCTTCTATTTTCCTTTGCTTTCACAACCCTCAGATATCTTTTAACATATGAACTTTGCAGTTCACTAATTTTTTTCCAGTTAATACAATGGGAATGTGAGCCTGCTACAACCTACAACGTATCACTTAGAAATAAAAGTCCTCTTTGTACATTTAAAAACCATTTATTATATTCTTATAACTCATATTCATATCTCCAGTTCTGAGCTCTGTCCTCATTCTTCAGTTCATATGTTCTATTGCCCTCAGACCCATCGACCTGAATGTCCTACTTATTCTTCTAACCCAGAGTATCCAAAATGGAACTCATCAGGCACGGCCTCCCATACAGGCTCGGTCCTCTCATGCTCCCTGCCTCAGCTGATGGTACCACCATCTCTCCAGTCACCCAAGCTGTTTCCACAAACATAATGTGAATTGCTATCTGCTTACCTTATATCTGTAACCGTAATGATTGGTTAATGAACAAAACCTTGACTCAGGATAGGCCAATCAGAATGCTTCCCTGGGAATGTCATGCCTAATTCTGAAATAAGAGGGCTTTTCCCATCTGGAAAGACATGCACCTATAGCTATTTGAGACCATGGTTCCATTCTGATGGATAAAGCAGAGCTGAGAAGGTGAGACAGTAATGATAGCTCCTGTTAATTGAGCACTCACTATGTGCCTGGCACTGTTCTTAGTGCCTTGCAGGTATTAACCATTTAAATCCTTACAACGACCCTATGAGGTAGGTACTATTATTCTCCCCATTATACAGATGAGAAACTGAGGCACAAAGGAATTAATTATTGGCCAAGATGGCCCAGTGCCAAGGCAGGACTACAACAGGCAGGCTGGCTCTTCTCTTAGCCACTATGCTATACTGCCCTCTGATGGTCAATTAGGCATTGCAGCTGAAGCACATCACAGGCAAAAGCATGATCATGTGCAAGTTCATGGTAACAAGAATTCCCATTTGTATGGAGTAAACATCTCTACGGAAAAGAAGCAGGAGATAAAACTGAAAAACTAGCTTGTAGGTCACATCCTAAAAGCTCCTCATTGCTATGTGAGCCTGGACTCCATTCTGTTTTCCTGAGATCAGTGCAGCTAAATATATGATCAGGCCACAATGCAAATGCCAGTGTTCAGAGTCACCAGGCACAACGGTTGAAGCTGTGCACTGCACAAAGGCACCTAGCTGCAGGGACCAGTGGGGGCTGAAGTCCAGCTTGTGCATCCCTCCAAACCAGAGGCCTTGCGCAAGGAGTAGCCACCTGGAGATTGCACCTGTTTATAATTTGCACAAAGTACTATATTAACTGGCAGGCACCCGTCATCTTCTCTGCCGTGTTTTCTTGCTCTCAAGAAACTGGGAAACCTTTCACAGAAGCCACTACTGAGAGCATCTCCAGTGCCAGGCAGTGAACTAGATGTTTAAATGCTCTGACTTCTGATTGTTACACAATGCAGTGTGGTAAGTTATAATGTCCCACTACAGAAAAGAACTAAGGTGAAGAGAGGCTATGTCACTTGCTCAAGGCAGTGGGACCAACACTCAAATCCAGTTCTCACTCCAAGCAGCAGTGAGATTTTTAGTCCCCTCCCCCTACCTCTTCAACATCAATGTTACACAAAATTCTCACCCGCGGACACCATGCTATTAATGTGCCAGTGCCAGGGCAAAGCTGGCCCGCTGGCTCCTGATCAACCACATCTAGGACCAATGACCCTGCTGAAGTCTCCCAGCAGCCCAAGAGGGGTTAAGATCAGCTTCTGGGCTGGAAAAGCGGATGGAGTGGACTGCAGTTTGCTTTGAATCCCATCAGGAAATGAAGCACAGAAGACAGGTGAGCAGTGTTCCTGGCAGCAGACGGGAGTGAAAATGAAATCCAAGCTGCCAACTCGCACCTCTCCTTCAGTTTAACAAGTATATTATTGTCGAATTTGTATCTACGGACATGCCAGTTACGGTTCAAAGCCCTTTCTGTTTTAGCCACAACTCAGTCAGTCAGAATTGGTAGGGAAGGATTTTAAAAAAAGAATACTTGGGGCTTCCCTGGTGGCGCAGTGGTTGAGAGTCTGCCTGCCGATGCAGGGGACACGGGTTCATGCCCCAGTCCGGGAAGATCCCACATGCCGCGGAGCGACTGGGCCCGTGAGCCATGGCTGCTGAGCCTGTGCGTCCGGAGCCTGTGCTCTGCAACAGGAGAGGCCACAACAGTGAGAGGCCCGTGTATCGCAAAAAAAAAAAAAAGAATACTTTTCAGTCATTGTTCTCCAAACTGAATCTTAAGTTACTGTGACTGCGTGTGAGGACCGGTCAGGGGACTCCCCAGAGGTTTTTCTAGGGTCAGTGAAGAGGGCATTTTGCCCCACTTCCATTCTCTGGTCTTTAACTGGTACCATCTTCAAACAGAATTTTTTCCCTGGAATTGTTTAAAATTTCAAATATCAAATCCAGCCTCCGGGGAATCCTGGTTGAGGGCATAGAATCCTTGCTGAGCCAAAGGAAAAAAAGAAATGATTCTGAATGAAGGAACTTATTTCCTTGAAGAGATGCTACTGTTAAGACCCGCAGATGGATGAGGGGTCAAAGAAACAAGAGATTTATTGTAAGAAATAAGAAAAGGAAGGGAACCCTGTCATTCTTGTATATGCTTAGTGTTGGGTGCTGTTCTAAAAACTTATACTTATTAATTCATTTAAACATCGCAACAACCTGAGTGGTCAAATGCCATGATTATCATCCTCTTTTACAGATGAGGAAACGGAGTCACTAAGTTAAATAAATCACTCAAAATCAAAAACGTGGGGCTTCCCTGGTGGGGCAGTGGTTGGGAGTCCACCTGCCGATGCAGGGGACACGGGTTTGTGCCCCGGTCCTGGAGGATCCCACATGCTGCGGAGCGGCTGGGCCCGTGAACCATGGCCGCTGAGCCTGTGCTCCGCAACGGGAGAGGCCACAACAGTGAGAGGCCTGCGTACCGCAAAAAAAAAAAAAAAAAAAAAGAAAAATCAAAAACGTTGGTAGAGCTCTGGTTGAATGCAAGCAGTTTGGACCGAGAGGCTGTGTTGTTGACTACGATGCCACATGGCCTCTTGGTGCTTGCTTTGCTTCAAGGGACACTTATGAAGACAATTTCACACACCTGAACAGAGGAAGAGCTTAATGAAGGTATAAGCAATGTGTTATGGGTTCATACAAGAAGAAGCTGGAGAGGGTGGAAAATTAGAGACCACTTCACAGAATGGGTAGCTTTAGACCGGATCTTGGGAAGTAGGTAGGATTTTGAAGGGTTACAAACAAGAGGAGAGGCTTTTAGATAGTTGCCTCTCTTGAGCTCAGTTATGCAACTTCTTTTTGGACATTCCAAATTTGGCCATTCACTGTGATTTCAACTCAGCATATCTGAAACTGAACTCAATAGTTTTCCTCTCCCTCCCAAACTGTTTCTCTTGTACTCTGCTTTAAATGGTGGTCCCTCCGTTCCCTCAACCACCCAACTTAGGAATCCACCTTGATTCACCTCCTCAATATCTCATCAACAACTTTCCTGTGTCTCACAATTGTATTTTGACAAGAAACCCAATTTATCAGGAGGGTTTGGCCTAAAGGACACACAGGAGAGTCTTTGGGAAATTTTTCACAGGAAATACCCTGAAGTTAGTCCATGGAGAGCACACGTAGGAACAACTCAAGAAACTTGGTTCGTTAGACTTGCACTAACTTGTTCGTTAACTTGGTTTGTTAACTTGCACTGACTGCTGCAAAATGAACCCATCTCCTTGGGTCTCAAACTCCTCTTCTGTAAAATTGTAGGAGAAACAATAAAGAATAAAAGTTGGTGGACTAAATTATTTATAAATTCCCTTTTAGTTTAAGCATTCTCTTATTCTTTGCTTTCTGACCAGTTGCTTGCAGACTTAAGAATTTACAATAGATCCCATTTTGTCTTCATCAAGTTTTTTTAAAATTAATTTTTATTGGAGTATAGCTGCTTTACAATGTTGTGTTATTTTCTGCTGTAGAGCAAAGTGAATCAGTTATACGTATACATATATCCCCTCTTTTTTAGATTTCCTTCCCATTTAGGTCACCACAGAGCACTGAGTAGAGGTCCCTGTGCTATACAGCAGGTTCTCATTAGTTATCTATGTTATACATAGTAGTGTATATATATCAATCCAAATCTCCCAATTCATCCCTCCCCCTCTTCCCCCTTTGGTATCCATAAGTTTGTTCTCTACATCTGTGTCTCTATTTCTGCTTTGCAAATAAATTCATCTGTACCATTTTTCTAGATTCCACATATAAGCAATATTATATGATATTTGTTTTCTACATCAAGTTTTAATTAATCCTCTTCCCATCCTTCATAAATTCTGAAGCAAGAAAAAGCTTGATGCACCTGTGAATTCTGTTTCCTACAAGGTCAGAAGGCCCAGTGAATCACCTCACTCAGGTCTTCCTGTCCCCATCCTAGCTGTGAAGGTTAGTCCATTGGTTCCTCTATCCTAGATCAGAGGGCAGATCTAAAAGGCCTGAACAACACTTCCTTTTCTATAAACCACACTCTGATTCCTAACTGGGTCTCTCAGGATGAAGATTTCTCCCAAGAAGGGGCATCCCTTGACCTGTCTTATCAAGCCAGTCATATGGCAAAGAAAAAGAGAGAAAAATTCATATGAGAAAGAGAGAGAAAAGTCTAAGAACAAGAAAACGAGCATCATACATTCCTCAAATTTGAAACAAATCACAAAATAAAAATGTACCCAAATGCAATAAGAAGTTGATTTTTCCATCCCCAAATGCCACTCCTTCCCCCTCCCCCAAGATCACAGCTCAAGACTGTGTCTTTGACAAACAAAGAAACTCTCCTTCGGAGTAAAATGAGGCAGAAGAAACCTTGAGCTCTTCTTAGAAGTCAAATCGTGTCACAACTGCACAGTCTGTCAAATAAAATGTAGGTGTTCAGTCGATAACTGTCAGGTGAAGAGTGAATACATTAACATTGTAATGTTCTTCTCAACACTATAGTTAATAACAAAATCCAGTTCAAGCCATCATAAATATTTGATGACCAAATAAAGCAAAGTTTCTTTCTTTTTTTTTTCAACCATGTGGCTTTTGGTTCTCTGCTAATTCTGTTTTTATTTTTGTTTTAGAAATTTGTCAATTGAAAACATACTGTTATCATTCCATTCATTTCATGGAAGAGGAAACTGAGGTTCAGAGAGTCTAGGCACTGATGACAAGTAATAAGCTGTGAGGGGAGTCAGGATTCAAATCTGTTTCTATCTGACTTCCAACCTGGTACTGTTCCATCTCACTGTGTGTTGACAGGGAGAGATGTGAGCAAAACTTAAGACAAATCGGTTCAAGTTTTATCATCCTCCTACCCTCTAGCTTGCTGAGAAAGTAGAACTTTACTTTCCTCTTTGCCTGTTCAAATATGCCTCTTAGAAGCTGCATCAAGAGGGAGATAGTGTTTCTTGAAGGAGTATCCTTGTCCCATGTCTACAAATGATGACATTACTGCAAGGCTAATATTGCATTACTATGGATTTTTTTTTTTTTTTTTTTTACTTAAATGAAACGAAGGAGTGTTTCAGCTGGGACTCCTGCCTCCTAAGAATCCATCTTAAGGTGCTGAACCTGCTATCATGTATATCTTGTTCTTCTCTTTCATTACAAAAAAGAGTAGGGACAAAACAGCCTTCTTTCCAGGGGTGCAGGATGATGGGGAGAGGCTGATAGTTTTTTCCTTTTGCTCTTTCCTATCACTGTCAGTGTAATCCAATCTATTCCACTTGTGGTTTAACGAAGTTTTTATACCCCTGTTGATTCTTGTGGAGACCACTGGTCTCTCCAAAAGACTTGTGCCCAAACTGCAAAGACCTCAAAGGCCTAAGTCAAACTCTTAGAGATATCAGCATTAGCTGGCCTATCTAGACCTTAGCTTAACTGAATGTAGGCAGACACTAAATCTTGGGGAAAAAAAGAGGGAATGTTTATACACTGTAAAGGTTTTAGTCTTTCAAAAGACTGCCCATTTACTTGTAATTTCTAAGTTTCTGCTCTTTAAAGATAGTTTCTGTGATATTTCAATTTCTGTATCTCGTCAAGGTAAAATATTAGTAAAACTACTGCTTGGATAGTACAGGTACTCATCAATTCATACTGATACATATTACATTGGTACACACTCACCTATGCCCACGTACGAGTACACACACACACACAGAGCAGCTCCTCTTCCACCCCTTTCCACTTTAGAATTGTTAGAGAGGAAGTCTTATTCCTACAACCTGATGTTTCCTCGCACATGAATTAACATCCACTAGTGTGATTCCCCTGCCTCTTGCTGACACTTCACTCCCTCCTCCTCTGAGTGGGAGGGGCAGTGCTTGTTCTGATAATGAGTTTGAGAAGAACCAGGTATGTGTAGGTACACCTCTTCCATTCCTGTTATCTCTCTGGGAACACCCTGCTCTGAACCATGTGATAAGTTTACCTGTAAAGTCTCCCCTCCTGTGGGTGAAACTTTTCCCAACCCTGTCTTAGGTGTATGGTAAGCCTGTCTCATTCTGAAGCTTAGTATCAGAAGCCCATGGTGGCAACTCATCCAAGCCACTGACCTACCTTTAACAATGCTACTACCTTGCTCACAGTTCGCTGGATCCCTTTTGCTCTCTCAATGGGCTCAGGACACAGGCAGGGGAAACAGGGGAATTATGTGTGTATTTATAACAACCCTCAACAGTTACAACTACAGTCGCCCTCACTATCCACGGGGAATAGGTTCCAGGAACTGCAGCAGATACAAAAGCCTGCAGATGCTCAAGAGCCACAGTCGGTCCTCCGTATACACGATTCCACATCTGCGGATCCAGGCAACCCCACATGGTGTAGTGCTGTATGCATTTATTGAAAAATATCTGCGTATAAGTGGACCTGCGCGGTTCAAACCTGTGTTCAAGGGTCAGCTGTACTTCCATTTTCTAACCTACGAGCAGACACTGGCTAAAGGAAGGGAACAAACACAGACTATATTGATGGGATACAAAAGCTCTTCCTAGATACCAGCTCTCAAATATCCCTTCCATTATATGGTGTGGTGGGGGAGGGGAGGAAATCCTGACTTCCTTTCTGGACTCAGCCATGAACAGCACCATCACAGTACTGCCAAATAAGGTACATACACCCCTGTGAACACAGCAGCACTATTCACAATAGCTAAGACATGGAAACAACCTAAATGCCTATTGACAGATGAATGGATAAAGACGATGTGGTACATATATACAATGCAATACTACTCAGCCATAAAAAAGAACGAAATAATGCCATTTGCAGTGACATGAATAGACCTAGAGATTATCATACTAAGTGAAGTAAGTCAGAAAGAGAAAGACAAATACCATACATACCACTTATATGTGAAATCTAAAATATGACACAAATGAACCTATCTATGAAACAGAGACAAAATCAGGGACATAGAGAATAGACTGGTGGTTGCCAGGAAGGACAAGGGTGGGAGAGGGTAGGATTGGGAGTTTGGGATTAGCAGATACAAACTGGTATATACAGAATGCATAAACAACAAGGTCCTACTGCATATAGCACAGGGAACCATATTCAATATCCTGTGATAAACCATAATGGAAAAGAATATGAAAAAGAATGCATATATATGTATAACTGAGTCACTTTGCTGTATAGCAGTAATTAACACAACATTGTAATTCAACTATACTTCAATAAAAAATAAATTAAAAAAGAAGACACTTCCACACTCCCCTCGTGAGCATAGAGGTCCTCTTCTGACCCATTTTATAGATTCGGCACCTCTCTGGGCTGCACCTCCCACACCTATGCAGTGGGGATAATAGATAATAGAGCTACCCGGCTCATAGGGTTACTGGAGGATAAAAGAAGACAACAGATGGAAAGAACTCAGTTTCTGACATTCCAGAGGTCTCAATAGAGTTTATCTAGATTTGTTACTTCTTTGTTTTGTTTTTACTTCATGTTGTTAGTTTTGACAATGAGGCCCAGGAAGGTTATGCATCTTCACACAAACACTCGTTTCACAATTCGGCATCTGTTTGCTTTGACGTCTCACCCATCTTTCATCTTGCTGTTAGTGAAATGCCAAATTAGCCTAAGTGGGCAGGTCTCCTTTTTATGTGAACTGAGTTAGAGTCCTAATCATTTTTTTCAAAGTGATCACCTTTAATCAAGAGAGACAAGACCTCTGTGTGCAAAAGAGTCCTCGCTCAGTCCTGCATTGATTGGTAAAGGTGTTCATGGCATCAGCCTATAATTAATTACACTGCCCTCAGAGGTCAGCGTTTCCATTATCGCTGGCTCTATCACGGATGTGCCTAACGTGAGGGAGGCAAGGAGCAAGGGAAGGGCCTAATGTGCCCTTCAAGACAGTTACAGTCCTGTGAGACTCATGGGAGCCACAGTTGCAGTAGGAGCAGATCAGGTCAGGAGGAAGCAGTGATTTTAAGAGCATGATAACAAAAAAACAAACAACCCAATCCAAAAATGGGCAGAAGACCTACATTTCTCCAAAGAAGATATACAGATTGCCAACAAGCACATGAAATGATGCTCAACATCATTAATCATTAGAGAAATGCAAATCAAAACTACAATGAGATATCATCTCACACTGGTCAGAATGGCCATCATCAAAAAATCTAGAAACAATAAATGCTGGAGAGGGTGTGGAGAAAAGGGAACCCTCTTGCACTGTTGGTGGGAATGTAAATTGATACAGCCACTATGGAAAATATGGAGGTTCCTTAAAAGCTAAAAACAGAACTACCATACAACCCAGCAATCCCACTACTGGGCATGTACCCTGAGAAAACCATAATTCAAAAAGAGTCATGTACCAAAACGTTCATTGCAGCTCTATTTACAATAGCCAGGACATGGAAGCAACCTAAGTGTCCATCATCGGATGAATGGATAAAGAAGATGTGGCACATATATACAATGGAATATTACTCAGCCATAAAAAGAAACGAAATTGAGATATTTGTAGTGAGGTGGA
Source organism: Globicephala melas (assembly GCF_963455315.2). NCBI lineage: Eukaryota > Metazoa > Chordata > Mammalia > Artiodactyla > Delphinidae > Globicephala > Globicephala melas. The sequence goes on from NC_083323.1 coordinate 12,958,586, forward strand.
TAGACCTAGAGTCTGTCATACAGAGTGAAGTAAGTCAGAAAGAGAAAAACAAATACCGTATGCTAACACATATATATGGAATCTAAGAAGGAAAAAAAAGGTCCTGAAGAACCTAGGGGTAAGACAGGAATAAAGACACGGACCTACTAGAGAATGGACTTGAGGATATGGGGAGGGGGAAGGGTAAGCTGTGACAAAGTGAGAGAGAGGCATGGACATATATACACTACCAAACGTAAAATAGACAGCTAGTGGGAAGCAGCCGCATAGCACAGGGAGATCAGCTCGGTGCTTTGTGACCACCTAGAGGGGTGGGATAGGGAGGGTGAGAGGGAGGGTGAGAGGGAGGGAGACGTAAGAGGGAAGAGATATGGGAACATATGTATATGTGTAACTGATTCACTTTGTTATGAAGCAGAAACTAACACACCATTGTAAAGCAATTATACTCCAATAAAGATGTTTAAAAAAAGCGTGCAATCAATTAAAAAACAAGAGCGTGATAGTTCAGAGTGCTGGGGCACTGAGCAGAAAGGGTACTGGCCTCTAAGTCAGGAGTTCTGGATTCGAGTCACCTATCTGCCTCTAAGTAGCTAGATGAATGCTGACAACAGAAGGGAACTAGCATTATTGAATGCTTACTCTGCCAGACTGCTAAGTACATGATTTTATTTCACCTCTTTAAAATCACCATGAGAGAGACATTATTCCTCTCCAATTTACAAAGAGTAAAAGTTAAGCTCAGACTAGCAAATAGTTACTCAAGGGCACACAGCTAGTAGATTACAAATATGGGATTCAAACTCTAGAGACTGACTTGTTGCCCTGCATCCTTCTGTCTCCAAGATACCATGCTTCTGAACCGCAAGATGAAGGATGCCTCTGCATCACAGACCGTTCACGTGTTGCTCATCAGCCAGGGAGAAGCTCTGTGCCATTTCCTCCATGATGCTGCTTCTGACCTCAGCTAGATGTTATATCTCTTTATCCTTTACACGCCAGGGTTATGGTCAGTGAGTGGAATCTTGTCATCACCTATGCCTCAAATATACTAGCCCTTTTAAAGGCATTTTGCTTGTGCCTATAATGGACATAAATTATTAGGTCTTCCCAAAATGTCTCCCTTCCACTGCGAACAGCAATTTCTTTTCCTGGAGCTTCTCCTCCTGCAATTCCAGCCATGGTGTTCAAGTGGGTACCACTGTCTTCTTATAAACCCTATCTCCCTGATTACACCAAGTTCAAACCAGTCCATCATGATACCACATCTCTCATCCTTTCTCCACTCTCAGTGGATTGGTCCAGACATGAAACAAACAAAGGAGAGACTCTGAAAAAGTGGAAACAGCAAGATTAAAAATGTAGAACTCATCAGTGGCTCTGTCCTATACCAAGTGGAGAAAGCAGTGTGTGTTGGAACAGACTGAAGCAGAGATACAAGACCAAGGCAAAGGGCATCCAGGTGGTGCTCAAAACCTCCATGTCCCATTTAGCTGCATGTCTACACTGCCTGCCATTCTGAAGCCCAGCTGATACCAGGGTACCCTTGCAACAAATTCTACTTTTTGCCTTCCTAATTTCAGCATACTGGTAACTAAAATATCCTAATTTAATATCTATCCACCCACCTTGTGGCATATATATATATATATATATATATATACACATACATACATAGAGAGAGAGAGAGAGAGAGAGAGAGTCAATCCTCATTATTCACAGATTTCATAGTTACAAATTTGTCTACTTGCTAAAATTATTTGCAACCCAAAATCAATGCTCATGGCACTTTTGCTGTCACTGGCAAACGTGTAGAGAGACGAAATATGTTTCCAACATGCATGTTCTCAGCTGAGGTTGAACAAGGCATTGGTCTGCCTTCTTGTTTCAGCTCATACTGTAAGACTGTGTCCTTTTCACAGTCTATTTAGTGCTACCTTTTTATATTTTATTGGGAATTTTGCTCTTTAAAATGGCCCCCAAGCATAGTGCTGTGGTGCTGAAGTGCTGTCTAGTGTCCTAAGTACAAGAAGGCTATAATGCACCATATGGAGGAAATAGGTGTGTTAGATAAACTCATGCAGACATGAGTTATGGTGCTGTTGGCTATGAGTTCAATGTTAATGAATCAACCATATATATTAAACAAGGTGTCTTTAAGCAGAAACAAAAACGAAGTTATGTACTGATTGGTTAATGGAAATCCTGTGACCAGAGGTTTGCAGGAACCTAACTAACCCTGTATTTCCTCTAGGAGCAGTGGATCAGTATTTGCTAATTCAGTGTTTACAGTGACTTACAGAATATAACTACTGTGACTAACAAGAATCAACTGTGGATATAAATACATACACACATGTATTGTGTGTATATATCATATGTAGCATATATAATATGAATGTATGAGTGTATGTGTTTATATATATAACTACTATGAAAAATGAGAATCAACTATAGATAGAAATACAGGCACACATATATCATACGTTATGCATATCATATATAGTATACATAATATGTATATATGTATGTATGTGTGTGTATACATCTAGCATAACTACTGTGAATAATGAGAATCAACTCTGTATGTACATGTCAATTCTTATTATTCATACACACATATGTATGTGTGTATATAAAGAAAACTACCATTAATATGTATATATACATATATATGTATATATATATGTGTGTGTGTGAGAGAGGGAGAGAGAGAGATTTATTATAAATATTTTCCAAAAATCCTTTGATGGGCTGGGACAATTTCATACATATTCTTGACCCGTTTTCTCACCAGTACCCTGCTTTACTCTTACTACTGAGTAAATAAATGTCTGCTGAATGAAAAGCTGTTGATTATCTCACCTACCTAATCAGATACTGATTATCAAGCACCTACTGCATCACCTTAGACCATGTCTTATGACTCATCTGCACAGAAATCCTGCAGGAGCAATCATAGCCACTCCCAGTGAAAGGACAGCTGCTTATCCTGGGTGATCCTGGGTGTGCCCATTGTCAGGGGCGTGATGACTGAGGCTATGTGAACCCTGGTCTCTACACCAAATTGTAGGTTTGGAGAGTAACTTCAGGAGGAAGAGATGAAGTAGAAGCATGGACTCTGGTGGTCTAAATACATGAATTCAGTTCTCGGCTGCATACTCATTAGCTGTGAGCCTTTGGCTGGTCACTTAATATTTGTTCCATAAAATATTCCTCTAGCTATGAGACGGTGCTCTAGACAAACCCTTGACCAGCAGCCCTCTAAGATGTGTGCCAGTGGGGATGTCCCTGCAGTCACACACAGGATGGGTTTCTAGAGAATAACACTTTGCTCAGTGAGGTTTTAGCAAGTGTGACATTGTCAAGATTTAAAATATGCCTGCCTGTTTAGATTTTCCCTCTTGTGCTTCTGAACCATATCACTATAGGAAGAACACGTCTAAAGAAGCTATGCTCCTCTGACTTGTGCCTCCCAAAAGATATATGGAACAGAGCTGATCTGACCAACACTCAGAACTTAAGCTCCAAGCAGAGCCATTTGTGAATCCCTGAGTGAGAAATACCTGCTTATTATTAAATGTCACTGCATTTTACAGTGGACTTATGTAGCATTAATATAATGATTATTGACTAATACAAGAGGGATAATAGAAATCTCAGAATGAGATTAAATTAGAAACAGAGGAATGAAAATCTTTGGAGAAATTACAAGTGGGTATTAGTCAGGGTTTTCTAGAGAAACAGAAACAATGGTGTACATATATATGAAGGAATTGGCTCATGTGATATTAGAGGCTGACAAGTCCCAATATCTGCCACTGGTGAGCTGGAGACCCAGGAGAGCTGGTGGTGTAGTTTCAGCCTGAAGGCCAGCAGGTTCAAGACCCACAAAGAGTCAATGTTTCAGTTCAAGTCTGAAGGGGAAAAATAATGATGTCCCAGTTCAAAGGCAGTCAGGCAGGAGGAGGTTACTCTTACTCAGGAAATACTCTGCTTTTCTGTTCTATTCAGGCCTTCAACTGATTGCATGAGGCCCACCTACATTAGGAAGGGCAATCTGCTTTACTCATGTTACTACATGGTCCAGTCAAGTTGACACATAAAATTAACCATTACAATGTGCAACGAAGTTCCCAAAGTAAAGAATCAGACAGAATATTGAAAAAAAACTCACATAATACCAAACAAGATAGAAAAGAGAAGCCCTCAACTCAACATATATATTGAAACTGAGCACTTAAAGGACAAGGAAAAAATATATAAACGCTTACAGAGAAAAATGGCACGCCAAGTAAAAAGAGATAACAATTGGCTTTTGGGAGTTTGGGACTGACATAAACAAACTACTATATTTAAAACAGATAACCAGGGCTTCCCTGGTGGCTCAGTGGTTGAGAGTCCGCCTGCCGATGCAGGGGACATGGGTTTGTGCCCTGGTCCAGGAAGATCCCACACGCCGTGGAGCGGCTGGGCCCGTGAGCCATGGCCGCTGAGCCTGTGCGTCCGGAGCCTGTGCTCCGCAATGGGAGAGGCCACAGTGAGAGGCCTGCGTACCGCAAAAAAAAACCCAAAAAACAACAACAAAAAAAAACAGATAACCAGTAAGGACCTACTGTATAGCACAGGGAACTCTGTTTAATATTCTGTAACAACCTAAATGGGAAAAGAATTTGAAAAAGAATAGATACATATATATGTATGACTGAGTCATTTTGCTGTACACCTGAAACTAACACAACATTGTTAATCAACTATACTCCAGTATAAAATAAAATTTTTTTTAAATAAATAAGGACCCTCTTCAAGAAAAAAAACAAGCAATATAGCCTAGTCAAATTCAGCTGGACCAATCACTAGCAACATATCATTGGGCAAGTTACTTAACTTCTCTATGCCTCCGTTTCCTTGTCTATAAAAAGGGCTAATAATGGTAATACCCACTTTTATGAGGGTCTTTATGAACAGTAAATGGATTAATAGACATTGAGTACCTAGAATAAGATGAGGCACATTGGAAGTGATATGCAAGTGTTTACTATTATTATTTAGGTAAAAATTGTAAAATTAGCACCAGATGCTGGAAGACAATGACATAATATTTTAAAGTGCTGCATGATGGGAATTTTGGATTTATATTTTATATTTCACTAAACTAAAAGTTAAAATTAATATAAAATGTATTCTTGGATGTTTAAGTTCTCACAATATTTACCTTTAAAAAGCCCTTTATGAAAACATTCATGGAAGAAGAAATATGGCAGGAAAGGAATCAGAGAAATATGGGACCAAGTGGTAGGACTAATGGGACTCAATAAAAGTTGATGTTGTTTAAATAAATAGTAACCAAAAATACAAGGAAAGGAAAAGCATACTTGTGACAGTACAGAGCAAAACTTTTTTTTTTTTTTTTTTTGCGGTACACGGGCCTCTCACTGTTGCGGCCTCTCCTGTTGTGGAGCACAGACTCCGGACGCGCAGGCTCAGCAGCCATGGCTCACGGGCCCAGCCGCTCCGCGGCACGTGGGATCTTCCCAGACTGGGGCACAAACCCGTGTCCCCTGCATCGGCAGGCGGACTCTCAACCACTGTGCCACTAGGGAAGCCCCCAGAGCAAAACTTTTTGATTAAATCGTATTGGTAGGGTACATGGCTAGGTAGGTATACACCATGAGAAATGAAATCAAATGTTCATGCAAAAATGTGCACAAGTGTTCATAGCTGCATTATTCTTAATAGCCAAAAAGTAGAAATAACTCAAATGTCCACCAACCAATGAATGGATAAGTAAAATGTGGTGTCCATATAACGGAATATTATTCAGTAATAAAAAGTAATGAAGTGCTGATAGTTTCCACAATGTGGATGAACCTTGAAAGCATTGTGCTAAGTGAAAGGAGCAAGTCACAAAAGGCCACATATTTTATGATTCAGTTTATATGAAATGTTCAAAATAGGCAAATCTATAGCGTCAGAGAGTAGGTAAGTGGTGTCTAGGGCTCAGGGGAGGAACATAGGGAGTGACTACTAATGGGTGCAAGGCTTCTTTTTAGGTTAATGAACATATTCTAAAATAGATCCTGGCAATGGTGGCACAACTGTGAATAGACAAACTATCAAACTGTACACTTTAAATAGGTAAAGTGTATGATACATAAATTACATCTCAAAAAAGAAAAAGAGAAAAGTTTGAGCAACTTTAAACAAAAATGCTTCAAGCATATCATAAAAATAATTCTAGGCAATAATCATTTCAAAAAGGTCATCAAAATGAATAAAATATTAATTTCAGAGTGAATATAAAAGAATTTTACATTTTAAAGGTCAAAACTAAGACCAAAACTTTTATATATTAGATGAGAAACTTATAAAAACAATCTCTGAGAATGACCTTAATATACCTTTCTCAGCCTTTGACAGAATAGGAGGTGAAAAGAGAATGACAAAGAAGATTTAATTTTTAAACAATATGATAAAATTAATAAGATATGTATACAATTATATTGACATCAAACAGAAAACACACCTTTGTAAGCATTTGTGTGATGTTTATAGAATTTAATTATATAGTAGAAATTGTAGAGCCCATAGTCTCTGCATTGCATTAAAGCTAGAAATTAATCACAAAGTGTAATCAAAACAATGTGAAAAAACCATTTGGAAATTAAACAACATTCTATTAAATAAGGACTGGTTCAAAGAAGAAATAAAAAGTGTAATTACATGCTATTTAGAAAATAGCAAAAATGAGAAAAACGTTTATCGAAACCGATGGGAAAAGGTTACACTTTACCTAAAGTCAAATCCCTAAAAGCTTTCATTATTAAATAGAAAATAATGTCATTAGAATCACTAAGCATTCAATCTTAAAAAAGCTAACTAAAATAACACTAAAATCAACATCAAGAAAAGAGGAAATGATAATGTTAAAAGCAGATACTTGTGAATTACAAGTAAATAGAATTCTTAATTAAACTTTGGAAGTAATTCCTGGATTCTAATAATGAGAATGTGACTAACACATGATGTCCAGAAAGACTTCTCAGAACAGCATATAAAATGCTGGATAAAATATGGGCCTTGAGTTTTTAAACACATGGTTCAGCTGGCTAGAAGAAATAAAAATCTTGAAAGGCCAAAAAAATTAAATAAATAAAAAATGTAGAGAGATAAGTGAGCCTTGTAGCACCATTTGCCCTCAGCAATTTTGTCATCCCCTGGTGGCCTGGAGTGTGAGTTTTAAAGGATTCCACGTGTGATGGGGACTAGACATGTAATCAGAAGTCAAAACCTAGAACACACAGATGGAAGACCCTTGCACACATCCAAACCCCTCTAAGAGCAATGCCATCCTTGATAAACTAAACACACGCACACACACACACACCCCCTCAGAGACAGACAGACCAATATGGATTCTGGTCTCTCTTGAACTTGACTCAGGCTTATGTGAAAAATAAGAAATAAAAACAAAAGCAAAAGGCAAGATTTCACCCAGGGAATCCTTGACACCAAGTTTATACTCACATGAGTTTTAACTACCTTGACCATTGCCCTCAAAAATAAAAAAATATATATAATGTAAAGTGTCCTGGAATAAGAACCCTCCCTAAGCCACTGGCAGTAGCAAATGTATTTCTCTCTGGAGAAATGTACCTTAAATTCACACCTCAAAAATTCCCACAGATAATGTTTCACAAACATCATCTTATAATCATCAATCATAGGAGCTATGGGAAAAATTAAGCCACGACAATGTGAGGCAGCAGAAACAACTAATCATACTCACAATGGCTGTAGATATGAGAGTTAGCAGATAGACAATATATAACTGAATATATAATTTCTTTAAAACCAAAGGAATTAAAGTGATTTACAGTTCAATATAATCCCTTTTAAAATCCCAATAACATTTTTTAAAAAAAAACAGAAAAATCTTTCCTAAAATTCATATGAATCTTGAGGGACCCTGAATAGCCAAACAAAATCTTGAAAAGGAAGAATAAAGTTGGAGGACTTACACTTCCTGATTTCCTTACTGCAAAGCTACCAAATCCAGCAGTAAAATTCAAAGAATTATTCACAATGACCAAATACAACATCTAAGAAATGCAAAGATCACTTATAAGGAGATCTATTAATGCAACATTTCATATGAATATACTTAAGGAGAAGAGAGGTGTAACAACTCTAACAGAGGAGGAAAAAACAGTCAGTAACTTTCAAAGTACATTCTATAAACCTCCCAAATTTGTTTTTTGGGGGGAAACAGAAATGGAAGATTTTTTTTCACATATTAAGACTTTGAATCTGAAACTACTAACATTATCTTTAACCATGAAAAACTAACAAGAATTCCTATCAAAACCATAGGCAAAAGCAAGCAAGCAAACAAGATGCTCGTTGTCATCGTTATCATTTGCCATTGTTCCGAAAACTCTCAGCAATGCAATTAACATGAAACACGAAGAAGAGATATGATTATCGAAAAGATGACAAAATTATCACTTTGTACAATAATGCAATTATATTCTTACAAAGCTCCAGAGAATGAATTTTTAAAACTTCTTTCAAGTTCGTTTTGTAAAATAGCTTCACTGAAGGTATTAAGATCTGTATTTTTCATATATATCAATGATAATCCGTGAGAGATTGACAAAAAAGACATTTTACCATGGTAACCAAAACATAAAATTCTGAGGAAAAAAAAACTTCTTGAAGAATAAGTAGGGTCTATGGGATACACTCCAAAATTTGCTGAAAAATAACAATAAACATTTTTAATATACAGGCAAAAAAATTCATGTATGAAAGATTTGTACATTAATTCTTCTGGGATTAATTTATGAGCTTAATGAAATCCTCATTACAATCCTAACGGAATTTGTTTGGAACTTAATTATTGGATTCTTAAGTTCTCCTGGGGGAAAAAGCAATAATAATACAAACAAATCAGATTAATAAGAAAACTACTGAGAACTTTTTAAAAAGAGTGATTAGAGAGAATTTTCTTACAAAAAACAAACAACCGAGGCTTCCGGGAAGATGGCGGAAGAGTAAGACGAGGAGATCACCTTCCTCCCCACAGATACACCAGAAATACATCTACACGTGGAACAACTCCTACACAACACCTACTGAACGCTGGCAGAAGACCTCAGACCTCCCAAAAGGCAAGAAACGCCCCCACATACCTGGGTAGGGCAAAAGAAAAAAGAATAAACAGAGACAAAACAATAGGGACGGGACCCGCACCTGTGGGAAGGAGCCGTTAAGGAGGAAAGGTCTCCACACACTAGAAGCCCCTTCGCGGGCGGAGGCTGCGGGTGGCGGAGGGGGAAAGCTTCGAAGCCGCGGAGGAGAGCACAGCCACAGGGGTGCGGAGGGCAAAGCGTGGAGAGATTCCCACACAGAGAATCAGGGCCGACCGGCACTCACCTGCTCAAGAGGCTTGTCTGCTCACCCGCCGGGGCGGGCGGGGCTGGGAGCTGAGGCTCGGGCTTCGGTCCGAGCGCCGGGAGAGGACTGGGGTTGGCGGCGTGAACACAGCCTGCAGGGGTTAGTGCGCCACGGCTGGCCGGGACGGAGTCCGGGGCAAAGTCTGGAGCTGCCGAAGAGGCAAGAGACTTTTTCTTCCCTCTTTGTTTCCTGGTGCGCGAGGAGAGGGGATTAAGAGCGCTGCTTGAAGGACCTCCAGAGACAGGCGCGAGCCGCGGCTAAAAGCGCGGAGGGACCCCCAGAGACGGGCACGAGCCGCGGCTAAAAGCGCGGACGCCAGAGACGGGCATGAGACGCTAAGGCCGCTGCTGCTGCCGCCACCAAAAAGCCTGTGTGCGAGCACCGGTCACTATCCACACCCCGCTTCCGGGGAGCCTGTGCAGCCCGCCACTGCCAGGGCCCCAGGATCCAGGGACAACTCCACGGGGAGAACGCACGCACGGCACGCCTCAGGCTGGTCGCCGGCGCAACGTCACGCCGTCCTCTGCCGCCGCAGGCCCGCCCCGCACTCCGTGCCCTTCCCTCCCCCCAGCCTGAGTGAGCCAGAATCCGCGAATCAGCGGCTCCTTTAACCCCCTGCTGTCTGAGCGAAGAACAGACGCCCTCCAGCGACCTACACGGAGAGGTGGGGCCAAATCCAAAGCACAGCCCCGGGGAGCTGTGAGAACAAAGAAGAGAAAGGGAAATCTCTCCCAGCAGCCTCAGAAGCAGCGGATTAAAGCTCCACAATCAACCTGATGTGCCCTGCAGCTGTGCAATACATGAATAGACAACGAGCCATCCCCAATTAAGGAGGTGGACTTTGAGAGCAAGATTTATGATCTTTTCCCCATTTCCTCTTTTTGTGAGTGTGTATGTCTATGCTTCTGTGTGAGATTTTGTCTGTATAGCTTTGCTTCCACCATTTGTCCTAGGGTTCTACCATCCGGTTTTTTTTGTTTTTTTAATTTTTTTCTTAAAAATTATTTTTTATTTTAATTATTTTATTTTATTTTATCTTCCTTCTTTCTTTCTTTCTTTCCTTCCTTCCCTCCTTTAGACAATGAATCATCCCAAATTGAGGAGGTGGACTTTGAGAGCAAGATTTATGATTTTTTCCCCTTTTCCTCTTTTTGTGAGTGTGTATCTGTATGCTTCTGTGTGAGATTTTGTCTGTATAGCCTGGCTTCCACCATTTGTCCTAGGGTTCTATCCGTCCATTTTTTGTTGTTGTTGTTGTTTTGTTGTTTTTTTAAAAATATTTTTTCTTTTTTTCTCTTAATAATTATTTTTTTATTTCAATAACTTTATTATATTTTATCTTACTTTATTTCATTTTACTTTATCTTCTTTCTTTCTTTTTTCCTTCCTTTACTCCTTCCTTCCTTCCTCCCTCCCTCCCTCCCTCCCTCCCTCCTTTCTTTCTTTCTTTCTTTCTACTTCTACTAATTCTTTCCTTCTAATTTTTCTCCCTTTTATTCTGAGCCATGTCGATGAAAGGCTTTTGGTGCTGCAGCCAGGAGTCAGTGCTGTGCCTCTGAGGTGGGAGAGCCAACTTCAGGACACTGGTCCACAAGAGACCTCCCAGCTCCACATAATATCAAACGGCGAAAATCTCCCAGAGATCTCCATCTCAACACCAGCACCCAGCTTCACTCAACGACCAGCAAGCTACAGTGCTGGACACCCTATGCCAAACAACTAGCAAGACAGGAACACAACCCCACCCATTAGCAGAGAGGCTGCCTAAAATCATAATAAGTCCACAGACACCCCAAAACACACCACCAGACGTGGACCTGCCCACCAGAAAGACAAGACCCAGGCTCATCCACCAGAACACAGGCACTAGTCCCATTCACCAGGAAGCCTATACAACCCAATGAACCAACCTTAGCCACTGGGGACAGACACCAAAAACAACAGGAACTACGAACCTGCAGCCTGCAAAAAGGAGACCCCAAACACAGTAAGATAAGCAAAATGAGAAGACAGAGAAACACACAGAAGATGAAGGAGCAAGATAAAAACCCACCAGACCTAACAAATGAAGAGGGAATAGGCAGTCTACCTGAAAAAGAATCCAGAATAATGATAGTAAAGATGATCCAAAATCTTGGAAATAGAATAGACAAAATTCAAGAAACATTTAAAAAGGACCTAGAAGAACTAAAAATGAAACAAGCAACGATGAACAACACAATAAATGAAATTAAAAACTCTAGACGGGATCACTAGCAGAATAACTGTGGCAGAAGAATGGGTAAGTAACCTGGAAGATAAAATAGTGGAAATAACTACTGCAGAGCAGAATAAAGAAAAAAGAATGAAAAGAACTGAGGACAGTCTCAGAGACCTCTGGGACAACATTAAACGCACCAACATTCGAATTATAGGGGTTCCAGAAGAAGAAGAGAAAAAGAAAGGGACTGAGAAAATATTTAAAGAGATTATAGTTGAAAACTTCCCTAATATGGGAAAGGAAATAGTTAATCAAGTCCAGGAAGCACAGAGAGTCCCATACAGGATAAATCCAAGGAGAAACACGCCAAGACACATATTAATCAAACTGTCAAAAATTAAATACAAAGAAAACATATTAAAAGGAGCAAGGGAAAAACAACAAATAACACACAAGGGAATGCCCAGAAGGTTAACAGCTGATCTTTCAGCAGAAACTCTGCAAGCCAGAAGGGACTGGCAGGACATATTTAAAGTGATGAAGGAGAAAAACCTGCAACCAAGATTACTCTACCCAGCAAGGATCTCATTAAGATTTGATGGAGAAATTAAAACCTTAACAGACAAGCAAAAGCTGAGACAGTTCAGCACCCCCAAACCAGCTTTTCAACAACTGCTAAAGGAACTTCTCTGGGCAAAAAACACAAGAGAAGGAGAAGACCACAATAACGAACCCAAAACAATTAAGAAACTGGGAATAGGAACATACATATCAATAATTACCTTAAATGTAAATGAACTAAATGCCCCCACCAAAACACACAGATTGGCAGAATAGATATTAAAAAAAGACCCATATATTTGCTATCTACAACAGACCCACTTCAGACCTAGAGACACATGCAGACTGAAAGTAAGGGGATGGAAAAAGATATTTCATGCAAGTGGAAACCAAAAGAAAGCTGGAGTAGCAATTCTCATATCAGACAAAATAGACTTTAAAATAAAGACTATTAGAAGAGACAAAGAAGGACACTACATAATGATCAAGGGATCGATCCAAGAAGATATAACAGTTGTAAATATTTATGCACCCAACATAGGAGCACCTCAATGCATAAGGCAAATACTAACAGCCATAAAAGGGGAAATCAACAGTAACACATTCATAGTAGGGGCCTTTAACACCCCACTTTCACCAATGGACAGATCATCCAAAATGAAAATAAATAAGGAAACACAAGCTTTAAATGATACGTTAAACAAGATGGACTTAATGGATATTTATAGGACATCCCATCCAAAAACAACAGAATACACATTTTTCTCAAGTGCTCATGGAACATTCTCCAGGATAGATCATATCGTGGGTCACAAATCAAGCCTTGGTAAATTTAATAAAATTGAAATTGTATGAAGTATCTTTTCTGACCATAACACTATAAGACTAGATATCAATAACAGGAAAAGATCTATAAAAAATACAAACACATGGAGGCTAAATACACTACTTAATAACGAAGTGATCACTGAAGAAATCAAAGAGGAAATAAAAAATTACCTAGAAACAAATGACAATGGAGACACGATGACCCAAAATCTATGAGATGCCGCAAAAGCAGTTCTAAGAGGGAAGTTTATAGCAATACAATCCTACCTTAACAAAGAGGAAGCATCTCGAATAAACAACCTAATCTTGCACCTAAAGCAATTAGAGAAAGAAGAACAAGAAAACCCCAAAGTTAGCAGCAGGAAAGAAATCATAAAAATCAGATCAGAAATAAATGAAAAAGAAATGAAGCAAACCATAGCAAAGATCAATAAAACTAAAAGCTGTTTCTTTGAGAAGATAAACAAAATTAATAAACCATTAACCAGACTCATCAATAAAAACAGGGAGAAGACTCAAATCAATAGAATTAGAAATGAAAAAGGAGAAGTAACAACTGACACTGCAGCAATACAAAACATTATGAGAGATTACTACAAGCAACTCTATGCCAATAAAATGGACAACCTGGAAGAAATGGACAAATTCTTAGAAATGGTCAAATTCTTAGAAATGCACAACCAAAGACTGAATCAGGAAGAAACAGAAAATATGAACAGACCAATCACAAGCACTGAAATTGAAACTGTGATTAAAAATCTTCCAACAAACAAAAGCCCAGGACCAGATGTCTTCACAGGTGAATTCTATCAAACATTTAGAGAAGAACTACCACCTATCCTTCTCAAGCTCTTCCAAAATATAGCAGAGGGAGGAACACTCCCAAACTCATTCTACGAGGCCACCATCACCCTGATACCAAAACCAGACAAGGATGTCACAAAGACAGAACACTACAGGTCAATATCACTGATGAACATAGATGCAAAAATCCTAAACAAAATGCTAGCAAACAGAATCCAACAGCACATTAAACGGATCATACACCATGATCAAGTGGGGTTTATTCCAGGAATGCAAGGATTCTTCAATATAGGCAAATCAATCAATGTGATACACCATATTAACAAATTGAAGGAGAAAAACCATATGATCATCTCAATAGATGCAGAGAAAGCTTTTGACAAAATTCAACACCCATTTATGATAAAAACCCTGCAGAACGTAGCCATAGAGGGAACTTTCCTCAACATAATAAAGGCCATATATGACAAACCCACAGCCAACATCGTCCTCAATGACGAAAAACTGAAAGCATTTCCACTAAGATCAGAAACAAGACAAGGTTTCCCATTCTCACCACTCTTATTCAACATAGTTTTGGAAGTTTTAGCCACAGCAATCAGAGAAAAATAGGAAATAAAAGGAATCCAAATCGGAAAAGAAGAAGTAAAGCTGTCCCTGTTTGCAGATGACATGATACTCTACATAGAGAATCCTAAAGATGCTACCAGAAAACTACTAGAGCTAATCAATGAATTTGGTAAAGTAGCAGGATACAAAGTTAATGCACAGAAATCTCTGGCATTCCTATACACTAAAGATGAAAAATCTGAAAGTGAAATCAAGAAAACACTCCCATTTACCATTGCAACAAAAAGAATAAAATATCTAGGAATAAACCTACCTAAGGAGACAAAAGACCTGTATGCAGAAAATTATAAGACACTGATGAAAGAAATTAAAGATGATACAAATAGATGGAGAGTTATACCATGTTCTTGGATTGAAAGAATCAACATTGTGAAAATGATTCTACTACCCAAAGCAATCTACAGATTCAATGCAATCCCTTACAAACTACCACTAGCATTTTTCACAGAACTAGAACAAAAAAGTTCACAATTTCTATGGAAACACAAAAGACCCCGAATAGCCAAAACAATCTTGAGAAGGAAAAAGGGAGCTGGAGGAATCAGGCTCCCTGACTTCAGACTTATACTACAAAGCTACAGTAATCAAGAAAGTATGGTACTGGCACAAAAACAGAAAGATAGATCAATGGAACAGGATAGAAAGCCCAGAGATAAACCCACACACATATGGTCACCTTATCTTTGATAAAGGAGGCAGGAGTGTACAGTGGAGAAAGGATAGCCTCTTCAATAAGTGGTGCTGGGTAAACTGGACAGGTACATGTAAAAGTATGAGATTAGATCACTCCCTAATGGATTAAAGACCTAAATATAAGGCCAGAAACTATCAAACTCTTAGAGGAAAACATAGGCAGAACACTCTATGACATAAATCACAGCAAGATACTTTTTTGACCCACCTCCTAGAGAAATGGAAATAAAAACAAAAATAAACAAATGGGACCTAATGAAATTTCAGAGCTTTTGCACAGCAAAGGAAACCATAAACAAGACCAAAAGACAACCCTCAGAATGGGAGAAAATGTTTGCAAATGAAGCAACTGACAAAGGATTAATCTTCAAAATTTATAAGCAGCTCATGCAGCTCAATAACAAAAAAACAAACAACCCAATCCAAAAATGGGCAGAAGACCTAAATAGACGTTTCTCCAAAGAAGATATACAGACTGCCAACAAACACATGAAAGAATGCTCAACATCATTAATCATTAGAGAAATGCAAATCAAAGCTACAATAAGATATAATCTCACACTGGTCAGAATGGCCATCATCAAAAAATCTAGAAACAATAAATGCTGGAGAGGGTGTGGAGAAAATGGAACCCTCTTGCACTGTTGGTGGGAATGTAAATTGATACAGCCACTATGGAGAACAGTATGGAGGTTCCTTAAAAAACTACAAATAGAACTACCATATGACTCAGCAGTTGCACTTCTGGGCATATCCCCTGAGAAAACCATAATTCAAAAAGAGTCATGTACCAAAATGTTCATTGCAGCTCTATTTACAATACCCCAGAGATGGGCACAACCTAAGTGTCCATCATCGGATGAATGGATAAAGAATATGTGGCACATATATACAATGGAATATTACTCAGCCATAAAAAGAAACGAAATTGAGCTATTTGTAATGAGGTGGATGGACCTAGAGTCCGTCATAGAGTGAAGTAAGAGAAAGACAAATACCATATGCTAACACATATATATGGAATTTAAGGGAAAAAAATGTCATGAAGAACCTAGGGGTAAGACAGGAATATAGACACAGACCTACTAGAGAATGGACTTGAGGATATGGGGAGGGGGAAGGGTAAGCTGTGACAAAGCGAGAGAGAGGCATGGACATATATACACTAACAGACGTAAGGTAGATAGCTAGTGGGAAGCAGCCGCATAGCACAGGGAGATCAGCTCGGTGCTTTGTGACCACCTGGAGGGGTGGGATAGGGAGGGTGGGAGGGAGGGAGATGCAAGAGAGAAGAGATATGGGAACATATGTATATGTATAACTGATTCACTTTGTTATAAAGCAGAAACTAACACACCATTGTAAAACAAGTATACTCCAATAAAGATGTATAAAACAAAACAAAACAAACAAACAAAACAAACAACCATTAAAATGTGTGATAAAAGCCAAAGGAGAAATATCATTAGAGGGGGGTGGTTAAGGAAACAGGACTGGTCCTGGGGGCTTCCCTGGCGGTCTGGTGGTTGAGACAGCGCTATTAATGCCCTGCCATGGCCCAGGTTTGATCCCTGGTAGGGGAACTGAGATCCTCATTGACTAGGGAAACCTCACACATCAATGAGGAAGTGAGAGATTATTCAGGATATTTTATTTTATTTTTGTTTTTTATTTTTTCTCTTCAGGATATTTTAATGGAAAGATTCACCATTGGGTTAGCCTCAACCAAGCCACTACAAACAATTCTGTGCTGATAAAGAGTTGAAAGTTTATACAAACCCAGAAATCAGAAATCCAGGGGGGGAGAGCAGGGGAGTTTTCAACTGTCTTCAGTTAGCCAGAGCTTCTTTATCAAGCCCTGCTTCCTTCCTCACCCCTCACCCCACCCCCATCTAGCCTCTCATCAAGTCCCATGAAACTGAGCGCTATAGCCTGTCTCTAATGCCTCCCCATCTCTCCAGATCCTCTGCCACCTCACCTGCCCAGGCCACTCTCCCCTGGACCACAGCCGTTGTCTCCAGGGGTCTTCTGGTTCTGTGTCCTTCCAATCCATCCCCCATCCAGTAACAAAAGTGACCTTCATCACACGCAAATTTATTTACATTATTGCCCTTCTTACTTCCCTTTCTGGCAATCTATTGCACTTAAGATACATTCCAGAATCTGAAAACTCATGTTATCTGATCCTCACTGCCTCTCCAATCCCAAATTTGCTCATCTCCTATCCCTCATTCTTCTTCTTCGGCTACATTGCATTCATCAGTTCCTCCAAAGAAGCTTGGGAAGAAAACAGAAACAGGCAATGGAAGAAAGCGCTAAGAGAAAAAATTGATAGATTTGATTACATAAAATTTTAAACCCTCTTTACATAAAAAGTCATCACTGAAAAAAATCATCATAAGTAAGAGGTTGAGAGATGATAAACTGGAGAAGAAGGATTTGCAATAAATAACTAGACCAGGACTCAGATACACTGTTACTTAACAAGGCTTTTCAAATTAGTGAGATAAGAACAAAAATTCCGTTTGGAACCTGGGTCTGGAATATGCCCAGGAAATTCACCCAATAAATGCTTAAGACAGATAAACATGTGAAAGATTTTCTTCCTTACTTAGTCAAAGAAATGAAAGTTTGAACTACAAGCTAGAATGTTTCACCTATTGTTTTTTTAAATATGTCTTTTTCTCTTTAAAAAGGTTTCTATTGAGTTATAATTTATATACACTAAAGTATGCAAATGTTCAGCATACATAGTTTTTACATCCATGTAACCACACCCAGATCAAGATATAGAACAGTTACAGCCCCGGAGAAGCTTCTCTTAACCCCCGTCTAGTTAATACCTCCCTCATAAAAAGTAACCATCATTCAGACTTCCGTTTCATTAGCTTAGTTTTACCTGTTCTTCAATTGGACAAAGACAGGATTCTACAAAATGTCCTTTTCTGTATCTGTTTTGTTTTGCTTATACATAGAAAACACCTCAGTGCATCTCTTCATTCTCTTTTTGATGGACATTAGGGTTGTTCCAGTATGAATCTCGTATGAACAGATTCGCTATGATATTCTTGTATACGTTTCTGTGGACATATATATTCATTTGTCTTGGATATAAAACTTGGAGTTGGACAAGGATTGCCTGGGTCATATATTTGTCATACGTTCAGCTTTGATAGATAACGCCAGGCAGTTGTCCGAAGGTATTACACCAAGGATTGGCGCTCAGGCCTTCTATAATGAAGTTGGTGCTCTTTCCTAGAATGTGAAAACAGAATGGTCTTTCCTTCTTTTCTACCTTCCTCCCCTCCTTCCTTCCATCTTTCTCTCCCTCCCATCCTCTTTCCCTCCTTTAATCTCCCCACTCAACCTGTCCCCAACCCCATCCTCACTCTCCCCCTTCTACACCATATCAGACCACTTACAGCTAGAGATGCTTCTGGCCTGAGCAAGCCTGTAAACTAGATTCCGTGCTCCTTGCATCAGGAACTGCTTCATTAGAGGCACATTTTGCGGTCCAGCAAAGTCTCCGGCAGCCTAATGTGTCCCTTGGAGCTGCTCTTCTGCCCGTAATTACCTCCAACTTTCAGTTCACAGAAGGGCGAGCACATCTGCATCAAGAGTGATGAGAAAGCCCTTGCCCAGGGTTCTCTGCAACAAGAGTGTAAAGCAGGGAGCCAGCACGAATACACATTCAGCGGGCCATCCTTTGCTTCCTCTGACAGTCCCTCAGTATCTCCTGTCCCCTGTCTCTCTTGCCCAAGGGAGAGGAGTTAGTTTCTAACTCTGGAGCCAGTATTTATTATTTAAATGGGAGAAGAAGGAGAAAATGAGGCATGCATGGAGCATAGATTCTTAAACGTAAGAATAATGAGGCATGTTGCAAAGTTAGTTGGTTCCTAATAATTAAAGGACCGAAGTCGCCAAGTGATTCCCTTTTCCAATAGACAGAAGATGCAGGTCCTTCCTTATCATATCAGTCCTCTCATTTCCAATTCAATACCACCATGTTTAACTCTCTTCAGTACCCACCCCGTGCCAGGCCATGGGAATTCAGTAGTGAGAAAAATAGACGTGGTTCCTATCGTGGTAGGTTCTACAGTCTAGTTATATATTAACAAGGCATTGCTCAATTATTTACTTAATAACTGTTTCATGTTGGGAAGAAATGTAGAGATCACGGAGGTGTAAGAGCAAATTCCAAGGGTCTTGAAGGAGGGAGAGAAGGTCAAGAAAGGCATCACCGAGGAAATGACAGCTGTGATCTACAAGATGGATGGGTGTTGGGGAGTTGAAAGGCCATGGACAAGATAACCTGGAGTGAGAGGCTGCTGTGTTGGTGGGAGACAAAGGGCCAGAACGACAATCAGGCACCAGAAATTACCAACTTCCCTGGTCGTTCCCATTAAAATACCACAGGCATGCGAAGGGTTACTTGTTTCCTTTGTTGGAGCAGAAAGAAGAGAAACTCCGTCTGACAATTACCATTTCTTGAGCACTTATGATGTCCCATGCATTAAAAGTATTTTCTCATTTAATCTTTACACGCATCTTTTGAACTCGGCCCTCTTATCATCCCCATTGTCCAGAAGTGGAAACTGAGGCACACAGCAGTTAAGCAAACTTCACTAGGTCGCTCTACTAGTAATTTCAGAGCCAAGTACACAAAGAATTCCTATGTTTGGTGGAAGCAGCAGCAGCCACCAGCCCTCTTGGGCCTCCTCTCTAGTTGCAGATCTACTGTTAGCACTAGGAGTTCCCATCCAGTCTTAGAGAGGCCAAGAGGCTTCCCAGAGGCCCCTTATTTCCTGAGGCCACAGTTGTTGCTCCTGACCTTGCCCAGCCAACCTTCTAAGATATGTCCACCCAAGGAACCCAGAGAAGCCCAGGGGTGGCATGAGGAAGTCGGCAGAACAAACCTTGTACATTCAGCGCGATGTCACCAGTGTAGCAAGCATGAATTTACTCCACAAATTTCAGGTTAAAAAATACTTCAAAATGTGTTCTTTTTCTGAACTGAATGGAATCTGGCTTCTAGGGCCATTAGTGGGTAGATCATTCCTCTTTCTAAGGTCACCTGAGGGCCCAGAGGGACAGAATCAGTACCAAACAATGCTGTGGGCACCATTGTTCTTTTCTTTCCTCCGGGCTCATTCTTCCCAGCTCCCTCTACAGAGGCTTGGACCTCTCCTATTCACAGGAGTTCCAGCCCTAAAGCCCACACTTGGGGGAGAAAATGTTCATTGCCCTGTTGGGGCAAGTAGAATTCAGTCCTCCATTTGCTACATGGCAGAAACGAAATAATATATCCCTCGGTACCTTTCTAACGAGCTTAGGGGAGAATCCAGTTATCCTGTGTGTGTGTGTGTGTGTGTGTGACAGAGAGAGAGAGAGAGAGAGAGAGAGAGAGCGAGCGAGAGAGGAGAGGATAAAAATCTAACTAGTAGAAAATGCTCCAAATAGGAAGACCAGTTGTCTCAGCATATTGAGATTTGGGGTGATTTTTATTTCTTTCTTTATACTTTTCTCTATTTTCTAAATTTTCTAAGACTGACTTGTATTGCTATCATAATCAGAATGGAAACAATAGAAGTCCTCCCTTTCTTCCCCCTTCCTTCCTCTTTCCCTCCCTCCTCCCTCCCTCCCTCCTTTCTTTTTCTTTCTTTCTCTTTCTTCCCTTCTTTCTCTCTCTCTTTCTTCCTTCCTTCCTTTCTCTTTCTTTCTTTCTTTCTTCCTTCCTTCCTTTCTTTCCTTCTTTCTTCCTGCCTTTCTCTTTTTCTTTCTTTCTTCCTTCCTTCCTTATTTTCTTTCTTTCTTCCTTCCTTCCTTTCTCTTTCTTTCTTTCTTCCTTTCTTCCTTCCTTCCTTTCTTTCTTCCTTCGTTTCTCTTTCTTTCTTCCTTCCTTTCTTTCTTCTTTCTTTCTCTTTCTTTCTTCCTTTCTTTCTTCTTTCTTTCTTCCTCCTTTTATTCAGCTCTGTATAATTGCAGGGTGCCTTCACTGAATATGAGCTCCTGGAATTCCACTGCACTTTAAGCTGCAGTTCTGTTTCCTTCTGTTTAGCTGCCATGAACGACTACTGTTATCACCAGCTTTCCTCCTGCCTCACAGTCCAGAGAAATGGGAGCTCAGAAACCCAACCTCCTCCTCTCACAGCTGCAAATTAGATCTAAGGTTGTGGTGACTGTGACCCACGCCTGGAGTCCAGAATTGAGAGGGAATTTGTTGAGGCCACCTGGGTCTCCATTAGGCTAGGAGGAGAGAGAGGGAGACAATTGGGACAAAGGGACCTAAGATAATGCAGTGCTGGTTCTGCAATTTTGTGTGTTTTGACAAGAGTAATTTAATTCTAATTACTGACAATAATTATTTTGCAGCCCACAGTGGGAAGCTGTCAGGCTTGTAGCTATGTGGATTCCAAGGACCTCTACTTGGGCAATGCCTCTGTTGTGAAGCAGTTTGGACCCTGAGGGCTCTCTGGTATGAAAGGCTGAGGCTAGAGATGAAGTGGGGAGTGAGGAGGAGGAATTCCAGGAGGGAGAGAGCTGACGGAGACCAGGCTGATGGCCAGAGCATCCCCATCCGAACATCTGCCTGTGGAAAGAACACTGGCCTCAGGACCAGGAGGCCTAGCTCTGATGCTAACTTGCCTGTGCAAATGCTGACCTCTTTAAGCCTCAGTTTTCTCATCTGTAAAATAGTGATGACATAAATGCCAACCTCACAGGCTTGTTGTCAAGATTGAATGGAAAATTCTAGAAGAGAGGGCCTTTGTTGGGTTTTGACCTCCCAGCACTCCTTCTACTCTTTTTGTGAGTTAACTACCCTTCATCTTCCATCTGAGGAACCTCCCCCTCCCCCACCTTAGCTCACATGTCTCAGGGAGCTTTTCTCTTTCAGATCAAGTGGCCCCAAGCCAATCAGTGCACACAGCTGCAAGGCCCTCAGGTTCTCACATGAAGAATGTGTGTGTGCAGGTTGAGAGACAAAAGCCAAATGGAAATAGTACAGGTACCCAAAGTGATATCAGTCAAGCAAACTGAAAATGTCAAGTTTTCTTTCCTTTTTCTTTAAACCTAAGATTCAAACTATATTCATTCAGTGTAGGAAAACTGATTAATTCATGCCCATCAAAAGGTCTCTTTGTGGAATGTCTTTGGTTTTCAAAAAGCATGAGTACAAATTAATTATTACTTAACAGATGCACTCTTAGATATCGCCTTCTGAAACATTCAATCCCAGGGGGAAAATAGCTACAGGGATGCTTGGATGTTAAAAACGATGAGATCCTAACCAATTTCCTTCTATCTCTAACAATCTATTATCATCCTGTGGAAACTGTAAGCCTCCTGACAGGCGGAGGGGAGTATCTGAGGATCTGGGAATGTAGGTCCACAAACCTGAAACCACACTGTATTGTCAGGTGAAGGAATGGCCAAAGAGGTGACACTGCTGGGCTCTTTCCACGAGTTTTCTCAATGAGGTCTCACAAAAACCTGAGAGGTGGGAAGATTATTCACATTTTACAGATGGGAAAATTGAGGCTTGAAGAAGTGAAGTAATGTCCACGAGGTCACCCATAAGAGAGCGGTGCCGTCAGGTTGTAAGGCAGGGCTTTAGAACTTTAAAGGGGTGTACGCCCAACATCAGGCCCAGCTCCCTCGAGTAGGCTCAGAAACAGGAGTTGAAGTTTCCTGGCCCCTGGATTGTAGCTCAGTTGTTTTGTTGCCGGAGCCAGTAGTTCTAGTGTTGGAACTTCTTAATTCCCCAAACTCTTAAGAGAGACAAAAGAAGCAGCTCCGTGGATGGGTTGGTTCTGCAGTGTCGTTCTGGGGTGTTCTAGGAGCCCAGACTGCTGGCCACTCCTCCAACACTTCCAAAGATTTTGAGACATCTTACTCCTCTGCTAAAAATACTTCCTGCTGAAAATATCTACTGTAGTCTCTGTTACCTGCAAATGATTCCTAATCAAGTCAAATCCCAACCTCTCTCACCATAGAAATTGCCTTTCTTACCCAGGAACAGGAGGAAAGGAAACAGCCGGAGTGTTGGAACACTAAACAGAACTCATCCATGGGGCTTATTTTCATTTCTTTACCCAGTGGGTTCCATCTTCTTACCCTGGGATAGCTATGTCTGGAGTGAGTCTGGGGCCATTGAATCCACTTCTTTCTTTCCACTTTGCCGCAGAATTGCTCACAGAACACATCTGTTTAAGGAGCAGTGATGAACCTTCTTTCTTAGATGCCCTCTAAGGGGATAAATCAGCGTTTAGGAAGGGTTTACAAAGGGTTTAGCAAAACTTTGTTCTAGCTATTCCTTCCACTGATATACCACACTAGGCTCTGGAATACGGCCTCAGAATTCATGTTGGGGGAAGTGTAAAAACTTCTGTGACCAGAGTATGAATGAGCACGTTCTGGGAACTCAAAGGCACCTCCAGGACCACCTCCATCTTCCCCCTGCTGGAAGGAAGCATGGTTCTCTGGATGCCCCAGGTCTAGTGTAAGCATTTCATATTTATACCAGTTTTCCATAACACTATGAGACCATGGACATGTATTTAACCATTTGGTGTTATTGTTGCTTTGACTGGAAAATTAGGATTAAAATGGTACCTATGTACTCCGTAAAGATGTTGTAAGAATTAAATGAAATAATGTGTACACTTCGCTTAGAACAGGTCCAAGCAAAATTAAGTTCTGTATAAGCATTCACTATTATTATTGTTCACTTACTGTACGAGGTGGACAATATTTCTCCATGTTACATTTGAGGAATCTGAAGCTCAGAGAAGTGAAATAACTTACCTAAAATTTCTGCTGACACTTCCTGTCTGTCAAACAAAATGTCACCCTACTTCCTGGCCCAGCACAGAAGCTCTCTTCTCTGTGAAGCTCTTTCTGTTACATGCACACACACACACATACACCCTCCAGGTTAGAGGTACTATTTCCTTTCACTATATTTTGTATTTATCATAAGACTTAACACATTTTAGCAGATATAGTTTACAGGAACACCAATATCATCCCCTTTTATAAATTTCAAGACTCTACAAGACAGAGACCGTATATTCTAGCATTTGAATTTGCCCCAGTGGCTAGCATCATGCCTTCCACATAATAATTATAATGATCACAACATGGGTATGTGGACTTTCAGTTTATATCAAGCTTTCATTCAACCCCATCATTCAGTTCTCACCATCCCCCTATGGATTGGGTATTGATCTGCACATCTTACAATACAAAAAGAGAAGCTGGGATATGTGATGTCACGCAGCTCATGAGAGGTAGAGTGGGGGTTTGAACCTAAGTCTGACATCAAAGCTCGTGGTTTTTCTCATGTGCTACTATTATTTCAGTAAGAAGCTTTGGTATGGAATGGGATGGGGTGGAGTGGAATGGAGTGGGATGGAGTGGAAAAGGATGGATTGGAGACATGAAACATAGTGATGAGAGGTAAGGCGAGCATCGTGTGTACAGGTAGAGCAGGACACATTATCAGAGTCAGACAGTAGAAAAGAACAGTACAACTTGACCTCTGGACCATGTTTCCACAGTAAGACCACTTGGCCCTTCCTTTTCTTCAAGGCTATTGTGAGAGTGAAGTGAGGAAAAAAAACCCTGAAAATGTTGAGGACAAAACAGTGCTCCCTGGATATGTAAAGGATGGTTAATGGCATCCCATGTTATCCCAGTGACAACCAGGAGATGACAAGTCTTCTGGGCACCCTCCCAGTCAGAAAGTCTTCGCCTGGCAATGCTGACATTGAAACTGTTGAGGGCAAGCAGTTGTTTCCTCTCCTCTCACAAATGCAGTGTCTGTTTCTCTTCCTCTTCCCGGAGCTAAGAACAGAAGGTGAAGACTAGATCTACCAGGCTCAGGGCAGCTTAGAGGAGCCGAGTCCCTGAGACAAGTCTGGGTCACATTTCTAGCAGGTCAGCCAAAGACCAGAGCCCCTGAGGGGATGACATTGGAAATCTGAGGGGGGGCCATGCAGTAATCCAAGACCTTAGGTTTTGGTCAGCATCTGGGCACCCTGAGCTAAGGCAGCAAGGTTCCACATCACCAGAATAGGTTTCATGCTCACAGCTCCATTTTTTTCTGTATTTTATAAAGAAAAAAAAGATGTCTTTCTCTGTCTGACTTATTTCACTTAGCATAATGTCCTCCAAGTCCATCCATGTTGCTGCAAATGGCAAAAGTGTGTTCTTTTTTATGACTGAGTAGTATTCCATTATATATATATATAATCTCACACCTTCTTTATCCATTAATCTGTTGATGGACACTTAGGTTGCTTCCATATCTTGGCAATTGTACATAGTGCTGCTATGAACATTGGGGTAAGTGAAATAAGTCAGAGAAAGGCGAATACTGTGTGATATCACTTATACGTGGAATCTAAAAAATACAACAAACTAGTAAATATAACAAAAAAGAAGCAGACTTGCAGATATGGAGAACAGACTGGTTGTTACCAGTGTGGGTGGAGGCAAGATAGGGGAGGGGGAGGGGGAGGTCCAAACTACTGGGTGTAAGGTAGGCTCGAAGATGTATTGTACAACGCAGGGAATACAGCCAATATTTTGTAATAACTGTAAATGGAAAGTAACCTTTCAAAATCGTATAAAAATTTTAAAAAATTAAAATGATGGACACTCTTTCCACAGGCAACATGCTGAGCCTTGGACGGGAACTAGACTACAGGGAAGTTCTGAGCCACATCGACCCAGGTGGAGACACAGGGGCCAGAGCAAGTCTAGGAACAAAAGTTTTCTGATACTGAGTCCCAGGAACTCCCTGCTAGCTGTCGTCTAAGCATCAGAATTGACCAGGCTGCTCTTCCAGGTGGAGTGCAAGAGTTTCCGTCTTCAGGATTTTCCATCTTCCAGGTCCTGTGTCTGCCCCATCTCCACAAAAAATAAAGATATCTGGTGCCAGTTGAATTCAAAGCAAGTCATGTCCTTGCTTTACTAAGTGATGGGATGTGTATTATGTTATGGGATGGAATCTTGGAATAACATCTTGAGCTACGGACCCCCTACATTCTTAGACATTTCCAGACTCTGAAGATCTATTTATATGAGAGTCCAAGGAGCACATGGCAGGACCGATGATTAAACACGTGGCGTGATCAGGGACCAAGGCCACACATTCATTCATTCTTTTTATTTTTCACTTATCAAACATGACAAATAAAAGATTGTCCCTGACTTTAAGGAGCTTGCACAAGACAGACATATAAATAAATGATTATGTCCTTTGAGCAAAGCGCCATGCCTCCGGCAAGCATTTTACTGTGAGGGCTCAGAGGAAGAGCATCTTAATCAGATTCAGGGGATAGAGGGAAGGCTTCCAGGAAGAGAGGAGGCTTAGCTCGAATATTGTAGGATAAGAACACGTTCATTGGATGATTAAGAGGGAGAAGAACATCTGTGGAAATATTTAGTTTACTCAACATGTATTTGCTGAGACTATATTATGTGCCAAATCCTCTGCTAGTGTCTGGAAATATATGGTGAATGAAATAGACATGGACCCTGGCTTCATGGAAATTGCACCGAAGTACTCACCATAGATACCATATAAACTCCCGCTTGGCATCCTTGATAGAAAAATAAATTGGAGAGAGATTTATTTTATAGAAAGTGGCAGCAAGGAATGGGTGAAAGTTAAAGAAAAGCTGGAATCAGTGCTTCTATGGAGACAAGCAATGACTTTCAGTTTAGGAACTTGTACCAAAATCCTAGGGAACAGAATGGTGGGATAGGGTGGCAGGTTGATGCTACAGTAAGGCTGAATCTGACGAAATAGCTATATCTCTGCATCTTTTGGTAGAAACCAAGGCTTTACAACCCAGTGAGAGGAGGCAGTGTGGGTAAAACAGAAGGTGAATCCCCAGGGATTCACTTGATGATTTTTGGAACAGAAGACATTTGTTAAGTTGTTAAGGAGATGGAGGGATATCTCACCTCAGTAGCCTTGAAGCAGAGAGAGGATGACCCTTCAGCTCAAGGGTCACTTACTGGTCTGTATCAAGGGAGGGAGAGCTAGCAGGTGCCAGGGATAGAAGGAAATGCTGTGTGCAGCCGTTGGTGTCCGTTATGAGGCACCCTCATGGACGCCTGCAGAGAAGGTTAGAAGGATTTGGATGGGTGTGGTCCTAAGGACTCCACGATAGGGATTGAGCCAGGGTATTAATTTTGGCGTGGCCCCAGAGAAGTCATGATACCCCAACTCGAAGGCCACCACCTCTTGTTCATTAAGACCTCCCCTCTTTGAGATCAGAACACCAGACCTCAGGCCAAGATCCCTTGAAAGACAGAATGACCAAGGAGGTAAAGTGAGCCTGACTGACCAGTTTCATCATGGGCAGCAGCAACTCCCTTTCGAAATGGAATAAAAGACGAAGGAGAAAAACCAGTGGCCCATGTTGGGAATAGCAGGGTACTTTGTCACGGACTTTGACATAAAAGACAAATGCCTCCTCCCATATCAAACATCCCTTTCCCCTCTGAGCTTTCACACTCTCCCTCCCACTCCTTCTGTTTCAAAACTTCCTACCTCTCCTTACTACCTGTGAACTTTCTTTATCTTACCTAACCTCACCACCACCTGCCCCATGGTGTTAGGTTGGGCTGAACCCAAAACCCAGAACTGCTTACTGTTCTCTGAAAGGCCTTTTCTAGGGGGTACAGGGCTTGATTCTCTGGGGCAGGAGCCAGGATGTGAAAGTAGAGATCTGGGAGAGGTGTTTTTGTGCCTTACACTCCTGTGTCAGCTTATTACATAGTATTTCCTGAAGGCAGCGTTTACCTGGGAGGGAGAATGATGAAGAAAGAACCGAATGACAGGATGGGTGGGAGAAAGTGCATCAGGGGTGCAGCATTCAGTCTCATGTTACAAGTGATGAGAAACTGGGGCTCAGAGAGGCTAAGTGACTCAGCAAATGTCACACAGCTCACAAGTGGCAGAACTAAGCTGTGAACCCCGGTCAAATTTGAATTCCCAGTTCAACTTAGAAATTACATTATACCCACAATAACCATCCCAGTTAACATTTGTTGAGTGTTTATTATGTGCCACGCCTTGCTCTAAGCACATTTTACATGAAATAACTCACCTAATTCTCACAGAAACCATGAAAAAGGTTAATATTCTCCAAGGTAAGCACTCACACCCATTTAAAAGATGAAAAAACTGGGGTCACCCAATTAGTGGGTGACAGCACCAGGATTTAAATCTAGACAGTCCAGCTCCAGAACTCATGTCTTAACTCCTATATCATAGTGACTTTCTAATTTTTGCTTATGATCAATGATCACTTCACTATGCCCTTGACAGAGAAATATATACAGGACAATGTGCACTTAATGGAAGGCAAAGTGATCCTTGACTTTATTAGCTGGGACTTGGGCTGAAAGTCCAATGCAGAGACCTCTGGCAAGATGGGCACGGCAACGTACAGCACACTTTCCCCTAAAATAAGCTTAAACACTTCTAACCCCAACAAGACCCAAGGCCTGCTCTGTTTTAACACCAGGGCTGTATCTCAGGTCTTACCAGCATGAAGTAAGGTCAGATCCCATGGAATGGGTTAAGATTAAGAATCCTTAATCTGCATTCCAGATTGTAAGGAGGTAGAACTCAAAGCCTGCAGAGGGATTTAAATTTGGCCAAAGAGTTTGGACTCAGGTGAAGAAACATCAATGAAGAAGGTTAAAATCATTTGCTTGAGGATCTCAACCTAGAATTGTTTAGATCATATCATGGGCCACTGCTTTAGGAACCTCGCTCTCCAGGCTAAGTTAGAAGCCAGTGTCTTGGAACTTGTACTCCAAGCAGATACAAGGAGGGGTAAGACTTAATGTTGAGTGCCCCCAAATTTCAACTTTGACTTTCTGAAACCCCCTTTTTGCAATCAGGCTTGAGGTCAAAGTGGCCCCAGCTGTAGGGGACAGAGAATGAGAAGATACTAAAGACATCTTTGGCATATGGTGGTCCAGAAAATGTGCTTAACTTCCAATGGGGACATCTTGGAACCACCCTGGAGGTCAGTAAGGAAGTAGAGAAGTGAAGTTATTGGCCAAATCCCACTTGTGCTGATTTATTCCCTTATCCCACAGTTGTCAGGAGTCTCAGAGGGAATGTTCCACTTTATTCTTCCACTTTAACCATTTCACAGAATGTGAAACCATTTGAATGGAGTCTCTAAAACAATGGGCTTAGCTCCTGGCACTTAGATGCCCTTTTCTTCCTCTCAGTGCCCACGTGTAAAAACACAGGTTCCAGTTCTACCTTTTCCCTTCTGAGCTGTGTGACATTGGGCATGTTACTTAACCTCTCTGAGCCCTGGATTCCCATTTGTAAAACTGTGAAAGATGACACTGATGGTACCTAATTCAGTGGATAATTATAAGGGTTAAATGAAAGAGGTGTAAAATGCCTAGCATCATGCTTGGCACATTGTAAGACCATAATAGATGTTGCTAATGCATTATTTTTTTCCTAGCTTTACTGAGGTATAATTGGCAAACAAAACTTGCACGTATGTAAGGTGTACAACATGATGTTTTGATATACATATACGTTGTGAATGTTTAACACAGTCAAGCTAATTAACATATTCACTATTTCAAAAGTGGGAGAATGCCACTGAAACAAGTTCCATTTGAAACCAACTCAGGGATTTTCACTACCCCCAGATCTGCCTTGTTAGCCAGTGAAGAAATTCCACATGCTTCCCCACCAGTGTCTTCCAAGCCAGCAGTGCCCCCCTCATGCTGCTGCCGAGTTCCACAGCAGTCACTGGGCCACGTCGGATGGGCAGGTGCATGTGGCCCGAGGGAAGGACAGACAAGAGGGACTGGCAGACGACGCCAGGAGACATGAAGTCAGAACCCAAGATTCTGGGAACCGTGCACGCTACAAGGCTCCCTCTGTCCCAGCAAGTTCCAGGACTCTTCTCCCTAGAAAGTTTTTGAAAAGAAAGAGAAAAAAAGAGGAAGAGAGAGAAAGCACTATTTTGCTGACTTTAAGAGCCCTGACTTTTTAATCCAGGCTTCCAAAGAGAAAATGGTTTCTGCTCCACAATTTCTTTGGAGTCAATGATCCCGAATGCATTCCTTGAAACAGGTTCTCATAAACCTGTATACGCACAAGTAAAAAAGATAATGAAGTGCTCCAGTTCTGAGAAGCAGCAGTCCTTGACAATTAAAAGACCCCAAATGCATTCATCTCAACTTCTTCTCTTCTTGGACCCAAAGACCTTTCTTCTCATTCTCACTCATTCTCATAATAATTCAATCAAAGCAGCACCCTGAGCATGTTTTCTTGTCCAGTTAGAAGCAGTCCTTGTATAGAATACAAAATAAATAAGAGAATGGGGCCCCGATTCTCAAAGAACTTAGACCAGGGGCAAGGTAAATTCAATTATTTGCCCCACCAGTCAGGTGCTAGAGCTATAACGGTGTCCCATATACAGTCTTTAACCATACGGAGGTTAAAATCTATTGAAAATAGGTAGTGGGCAAAGCCAAAGTTAAACTCAGGGGCTCGGATAAGTGGTGAGGACACAGGGAAGAAGCTGAAAGTGTAACGGGACAAGGCTGATACTGAACCCAAGTTCGGCTTCTCGCCACTCAAAAGGCCAATAGTTGAGAGACAAGTGTTGGCGGAAAAGGGAAAGTTGCTTTATTCAGGAAGCCAGCAACCTGGGCAGATAGTAGACTAATGTCCTAAGACCATGTTCAAGTTGCCGGTTAGGAGACAAAGCTTTCCAAGGCAGTGTGAGGACGTGGGCTGCAGGGCGTGGGATCAGCTTGTGCTCAGTTCTCCGATTGGTTGGCATCAAGGTGAGGTTTTGAGCATCACCAACCTTCTAGTTTCAACCCATCTGGGGTCTACGTGCTTGCGGTTAGCAGTTTTCATCTGGTGGAGGTCTGCTTCCTGTTAAAACAACTTAGGAATGTGCGTCAGACCTTTAGCTGTATCTTTCAGGGCACTGGGAGTTTGGTAACTCTGCTAAGTGGCTGGTTTGTAGTCTAAAGTGTTACCAGTTTCCTGGCCCAGCAAGTATTCTTTGTTTCTACATCTTCCTATTTCCCAATCATTAACTCTTGAACCAACCTTTTGAGACTCAGGGGAGGACCTGGGAGACTAAAGCAAAACGCAGTTTCAACCCTCCCCCTTTTCTTTGATCCCCCTCAACCTGGAGGGGGACACGTGCTGGACAAGAACGGGAATAACATTTTGTATAGAGACTGCAGAGGAGTGCCTGCTCTGTGCCAACACTATGAAGGATGCTTTGCATGTACTGTATTGTTTAATTTGACAAGGAAGGGGTAGAGACTGTGCCACTTTGTGAGGAAATTGACTGCCTCCAGATCTTAGAAAGGGTGTGATGGAAGAACCCAGATTTGAAGCCAGGCCTCACTCTAAGTGTGTGTTCTTTCAGCAATCACAGAAGTGCTACAGCTTAAGACGCTGGATCCAGGGAACAAGGAATTGATTGGCTCCCAATAAGTGGTGCTAGCAGAGCAAAGTCCTCCTTTGGTATTGAGGGTCACTGAAACGGGCGTGACTCACCACAGACTGAATATGTGCACTGTTATCTCCCTGCCTCAGGAGAAAGCCTCCTGCTTTGGAGAGTCTCCGTTTCCAGCTCCCCTTTGAGTGAAATGAAAGGTCCCACCATTTGTTCCTGGGAAGCATCAGTATTGGTTTTGTAGGGCGGCCACAGCAAGTTACCACACACTTGTGGTGAAAAGTTTAAACAACAGAAATGTATTGCCTCCCAGTTCTGAAAGCCAGGAGTCCCTAATTCAATCAAGGTATCAGCAAGGCCATGCACCCTCTGAAGTTTCTAGGGGTGAATCTGTCCTTGCTTCGTCCAACTTATGGTGGCTCTGGGTGTTCCTCGGTTGTGGCAGCATAACTCCAATCTCTGCCTCTATCTTCACATGGCTTTCTTCCCTGTGTCTCTGTGTCCTCTCTTCTTTTTATAAAGAAACAAGTCATTGGATGTGGGACCTACCCTACATCCAGGATGATATCTTGATGTCCTTAATTAAATATACTTGCAGAGACCCTATTTCCAAATGAAGTCATATTCTGAGGTTCCGAATGGAACCTCATCATCTATTTCTTTGCTGTATAAAGACAACTAGATGTTAGTCAACTCAAAATAGTTCTTTCCTAAGCTTCATACTAGGACATAAGGAAAAAGTGGAAAGGACATGGTCTACGCTAACCTGAAAAGTTTTTATGATTTGAGAGGTGTGGTAGTGACAGTATAGTATATGAGCTGGGAGATAATGCTTTTAGTATTAAACCCATTGTTTACCCACAGTGGGACCTTGGATAATTTATTTAACATCTCTAGGAGCTCCATTTCTCAGATAAGGAAATGGAGGCTTACCGAGGTTTAGAAATAGCTAACCACCCACCAAAGATTGTTGTTAACTCTTCAGTAGTATAGGTTATTGCTTCAAAGTAATTGACCAGCCAAACATTACATTTCAAGTTCACCTTTCATCTTTTTGTTGTTGTTGTTGTTGTTGTTTTGCGGTACGTGGGTCTCTCACTGTTGTGGCCTCTCCCGTTGCAGAGCACAGGCTCCGGACGCGCAGGCTCAGCGGCCATGGCTCACGGGCCCAGCCGCTCCACGGCACGTGGGATCTTCCCAGACTGGGGCACGAACCCGTGTCCCCTGCATCTGCAGGCGGACTCTCAACCACTGCACCACCAGGGAAGCCCTTACCTTTCATCTAATTGGGCCCTTTGCAAAGATCTTGCCAATGGAATGTGTGTCACCTCCAAGCTGAGTTGGCTAAGTGGTTACCCTTCTTCTATCCTCTATTCCCCCGTATCCAGATTGAAGAAAGAGGATTCTGAGGGCTTCTGAGAGGGTGGAGCCCCCAGATGGGCAGAACCTGAGTTCCTGAATCACCATATGGGAGGCCACCCAATAACAAGGAGCACAAATGTCAAACTCTTAAGTGCCCAAGAAACAAACATCTATTACATATCCCTTACATTTGGGACTTCATTTGTCATCGCATATAATATCACCCTAAATAACACCTTACCCAGAGTTATGAAATGAGTGGGCTGAGATGCAACTAAAATCTTCCTTTCAGCCCCATATTCTTCCCACCATACTTCCCTGTTCCAAGATGTGAAAGGGAACAGGATCTGGACTCGGGCCAGGATCTCCATCCTAGAATCAAGATGAGCATTTGGCTGGAATAGAGCTTATCCTAAATCTCTTAGGAAACTGAGTTTGATGGAAGCAGTACAGAAAAGCAAGTGCTAAAGGGCGTCACTGAGTAAAACTGGAAATGTAGATTGAGTGAATCAGCAGGAAGGTTGCTGAGGGTGAGTTCAAGGCCAAAACTGGAGGGAAATCTCCACATCAATGGGTGAGTCCTCAGCTTCTGCCAGAGGAGGTGTCTTTGAGATGCAGGGTAACCTCTTTCAGACCTGCTGCTTCCTCATTTTCCATACAACCAACCCAACACAGAACAACTTCTCAAAGATGTTTTATTGTTCTTTTAATAAACCTAAGTCTCTCTTCTCTCTCCTGCCCCCAATGGGCCTACTGTTAAAAAATCCCTAACAACGAATTCAAACATCAGATATTAAAAGTCAACTGTTGAAGTTTAAAAAATAAAATAAAAAGAACGCTTTCTTGTACAGCACAGTGCTTTGAAAAGCCTTTATATTTCCCATTATTGAAGTGATGGTGTTTTATTCAGCCCAGCATAAGAAATTTGAAGCCATTGTAGAATATCCAGTGCAAGTTTGCAGATGGGATTTTCTGTCTGAGATTAAAGGCATGTTTGAGCAAATGCTTAGCATTTTATTATACATAGGAGATCCCATCAGAGCTCGGGCTCGGCTAGGTGGTGGAAAGTCCTTTACTGCTGCATTGAATACCTTGTGTTATACTAAGTTTTGTACTTTCACAGCACTGGATTTGAAGCCTGACAGACTTGATTTCAGGAATTCATCATAAGGTTTTGGGCTTTGGAACCCAAAACCGTACTCAGATCCAGCCACCCTGGATCAGAGACACTTACAAAGGACAATCACAAATGGGAAAACTCAGTAAAATTTTATCATTAGTTGGGCTTGTGTCTAAAGGCCCCTGCAGAGCTCTCTGATAAATTTAACTGGAGAATGAAGAGGTTCACCTGAAGCCTGGGAGAAAAGGATCTACTCCAGCCCCATGGGACCAAACCCTGCATTCACCAGATGACAACATTCAAGTTTGAGAGAGAAAGAGAGAAGGACGGGAAGAGAGAAAAGAAAGATAGAGAAGCTATTATCATCCTAGTGCTGCCTTTGTATGAACAGTCACCCTACCCACTAGGATGCGGAGCCTAATCAGATTTCTCAAATTTACCTGTCACAGGAAGAAATCCTGCGTGAAGGGTGAAAGGAAAGCAAGGTTGCAGGGGGAAGGGAGACAAATCATTTGGACACATCTCACATCCTAAAAAGCTAGCCTTCCTCAAAACCCAACCCTCCCTCTTACTATTTGTGTGCCCTTGGGACAGTCATTGGTCCTTCTGCTTTGACTTTCCTCAGATGATTGACAGGGGCAATAAAAGGAATGAAATACATAAAGTTTCTAAAGCAATGCCAGGACTCTGTAGAGGTGGTACCATTCCCAGGTCAGACCAAAATAGGGCCCTAGAGATTAGGTAGAAGGCTGAGCTGAAGGTGGAGGTCAGGGGGCCTCAGGTGGCAAAGTAAGGAGGATGCAGGTCTGAGGCAGATTCAAAAGTAGGATGACAAGTCAAGAATGAGAACAAGTACTGAAATTCCTGGTTTGGAAGAAATAAGAGCCAGGCTCACCCTGGGGCTGGAGGACACGTCACCGTCACCATGAGATCCTCAGATAGATTAGTTATCCAAGGATATTCCTTTTTCCTCTGATTCAGAGGCTGGTTAGTTCCAGAGCCTGAGGCAAGCCAAGCTTGCTATGGGGGCTAAATGGCCTGTGGTGTAGGGGATTGGAGAAATACGGGGGCAGGGAGCCAGGCAGGTTTATAACGAATTCCAGGTGCCAACCTACAAAGGAAGTGGAGTCTGGCAATCACAGGCCCAAGAACTGCCCACACTTTTGACAACTGTCATTTGGTTTAATTGTTCTGAGGCAGCATTGCTCAGCACTAAGTACACTGAGGAGGCTTGCAGGGAACTTGGATTTTCTGGTGGCCACTGTGGCATGATGAACAACTGAATAACTCTAACAAAGTTGGGGGGGGCAGGGGAGGGAAGGGGACAGCTGTGAAGGGAACTGTGCTGCTCTACTGTTCTGGCAGAAAAATATCGAGGACTCAGAGCTCAGCAGCTCCTCTTCTGGGCATGTGCAAAGGATTTTCCTTAACCAGAGCTATTAGGTGAAGATTATAGAAAGTAAACAGTAATTACTTATATTTATTAAGCATTTATAATTTTCAAAGCACTGCGTAAGTGCTTTCTAAGGATTATCTCATTTAACCCTCTAAATAACCCTATGGATTCAGAACAATTATATACCAATTGTTTAGATGAAGAAACTGAGGTTTATGAATGTTAAATAATTTACCCAAGCACACATGGCTGGTCAGCAGCCCATCAGGAACTCACACCAATGCCCATACCCCAAGCTACATTGCCATGTTGCCAGGAAACTAAGGACCCGATGAAAGCACACATTTGGTGCCATTTCCACTAGGATACATTTGGCTGCAAGTAATAGATTGTTTGAGAGTAGCTGAGAGCCTAGGAATAGTTACTATTTGCTTAATAAATTCAGTACGTCATCAATGTAAGGTCTCTGGCCAAAGTTTCTGAGGTTTTCTTGGCCTATCCCTTGTGGTCAAAAGGTCTTGCTACAGCTACAAGTATTACACCCCACCTAACAGCTACCACCCCATTTCTCTGTTCCCCTTTACAGGGAGGGTCATCAAAATATGGGATTGGCCAGAAAGTTCGTTCGGGTAGTGAAGGAACAACCCGAACAAACTTTTTGGCCAGCCCAATCATTTTTCCATGCCCTCTTGTTTCTCCTTCACCTCCAGCTATTCTCTCTGGAACCCAATCCAATCAAGCTATTTCTTTTTTCTACCCATCCCACTGAAACTGCCTCTTTGAAGGTCACCAATAATCTCCACATTGTCCAATCCTAGAGTCAATTGTCAGTCCTCATTTACTTAACCCATTAGCAGCATTTGATACACACGACAACTCCCTCCTTTTTGAAACACGGTCTTGCTTTGCTTCCAGGATATCACTCACTCTTGGTCCCTCTTTCTGGTCATTGTATCTCAGTCCCTCTGCTGGCTTCTCCCCATCTTTTTCAACTTCCAAATGTTGGTATGCCTCAGGGCGCAGGAGTTAGACCTCATGGCCCTGTGCCTCATACACAATCCTTAGGTAACATAATCCAGCAAGGCTTTAAAAACCATTCGTAACCTCATCACTCAAAATCTGTCTCCAGCCCTAACTTCTAGACCTAAATATAAAACTGACTTTTGAACACCTCCACTCAGGTGTCTTCAAAGTTTACGTGCCCCAAACAGAACTTCTGATCTCATTCGCTCTCCCAAACTTAATTCTTCTTCAGTTTGACCCTCCTTAGTACATGACAGCTCTATTCCTCCAGTCACTCAAGTCTAAAGTATTGGAATTGTCTTTGTCTTTCACTTTTATCGCCCCACATCCAATCCATCAGAAAATTTTGTTGGGTCTATCTTTGAAATAAATCTATAATCAGACCGCTTCTCATCACTTCTACTACCTGTCTGGTCCAAACCACCCTTATCTCTTATGTGGGCTATGCTCTCTTTGTCTCCACTTTTGGCCTATTACATTCCATTCTCCAAAGAGCAGTCAGACTCATGTTTTAAACACACAAATCACTCCCGAACTCTAAATGTTTTAACAGCCTTCTTACTCACCCAGTCCCCTTCCAGAACCTAAATAAGCCCATTCTCTGCCCTTCACTACCTCTCTGATCTTAATTCCTATCACTCTCAACCTATCTCAGTGTAACTGTGGGCTCTGATCTACTAATAGGTTATATAATCAATTTAGATAGTCATGACCAGAATTTTTAATGAAATAAATAGAATAGACAACATCAGAGTGCAATGCACAGGATAAGGGTAAGTATTCCTTTGTGAAATTTTGAATTCAGTGTGTGTGTGTGTGTGTGTGTGTATGTAAGTATGCATGTGTGTGTGCAAGTGAGTGTGTGTGTACTCTGTTCCAATAGAAAATTTATGTCTCACTCTGGGTCATGGTCCAAAACTTTGAGCCCTAGCTAACTCTGCTCCAATCATTCAGATTCCTTTTTAATTTTTTCAACATGCCAATCATACTACTGCCTGAAGGACTTTGCCCTCTGCCTGGAATTCTCTTGCACCAGATATCTGCTTTCTTACTTCTTTTCAATCATTTCTCAGGGTTCCCCTGATGAGAGAGGTCTTCTCCGGTCACATTGTATAAAATAGCACACCATCTCTATCTGCCCTAGCCTGCTTAAATTTTTTTTCATATTGATTCTCACCACTTGACATACTATAGATTAATTTTTTCAACTAGTTCCTTGTCTGCCTTCCTGCAGTATAAGTTCCATCAGGGTAAGGATTTTTCTGTCCTGTTCATTAATGTTTCCTGGCAAACAGTGGGGACTCAATAAATATTTTTCAAATGAATGAATTATACAACTCAAATAATACCCTTTCTAGAAATGGGAATAAGGAATTCTCCCAGGATATTTGATCTCTCTCGTTAATAAGAGGTAGGAGAAGCCTCCTTTGAAAGGCTAGGTATACTCAAAATTGGGAAGGAAGAAGATAGACACCAGGGTGGAATCGTGAGCTAAAAGCTTACAGCTTCTTTAAATGAGCTCCTTACCCAGCAGACCAGTATTGGCCTCTGTGTCTGGGCATCACATGGGAAGCCTTCTTATCTGCCATCCCCTGCTCCTGGCTCAGACTCAGGACAGGCCCCAGCTCCATTTTAAGTAGCAGTGAGAGTTTAGTTGGTCCATCTCAGGGTATAACAACACATTCATATCCCAAAATGTTTAATGAACATTTCTGCGTGAGGCACTGCTCTAAGTTCTGGAGATAAAGCTGTGAGTAATATAGACAAAGTCCCTGTTCTGATGAAGCTGATGTGGTAATAAATTTTAGAATAATTAAACTAATAAAGTAGTTTCAGCTTAATGTAAGTGCTGTGAAGAAAATTAAATAGGGTAATGTGATAGAGTGACAGAAGGTGGAGGAACAGAACAATATTAAACCAGGCAGGTTAGGGAAAACTTCTCTGGAAAGGTACATTTGAGCAGAGATAGGGAAAATTATGTGGCAGGTTATATCACTGCTCTTCCAAATATAGGCAGACCTCGCTGTGCACAGGAGTGTGAGATAATAAAAATGGCCATGCAAGTGGAACAAAGCAATCTTAACAACGGGAACAATTATGATTGTTCCATGGCCTTGAAAAATGTTTGTCAAAACATCACTCTTACTACCGTTTGGAAATCTATAGAGAAATGAGAAAATTTAAAAATGAATACAGTAGTTCTATTTTCCTTCCTAGGTAACCCGTCTCTGTGATAGGATTATATGTTTCTGCCTCATCCCCATTAGATTTGCTGAGGATAGTGGAATGTAACTTCAGAGCAAAGTTTTAAGAGCTAGCTCTTGGTTCACGTCTCTCTTTTCCATCTCAGTGGGGTCTGCTCCATAAGCTAGCGAAGTAAGGTGATGTGGAACAAAACTACAGACAACCCCCAGGGCTCCTGTAAGTTTAATGAGAAACTAACCTTTATTGTTCTAAGCCAGTGGTTCTTAAACTTCAGTGTACACTGAAAGCAACCAGAGGGTTTGGTAAAACAAGAGAGATGAGACCCATCACAAAGTTTTTCATTCAGGAGGTCTGGAGTAGAGA
Organism: Globicephala melas; assembly: GCF_963455315.2. Classification (NCBI taxonomy): domain Eukaryota; kingdom Metazoa; phylum Chordata; class Mammalia; order Artiodactyla; family Delphinidae; genus Globicephala; species Globicephala melas. Next base: position 12,997,720 of record NC_083323.1, read on the forward strand.
CCAAGAATCTGCATTTCTACCAAGTTCCTAGGTGATACTGATGCTGACTGTCCAGTGACCACACTTTGAGAATCACTGTTCTAAGCCACTAATATTTGGGGGCTCAGTTGTTATGTGGCATAACTTAGCCTGCACTAACTGGTATAGAGCAGAACAAACGAGTTATGTACAGATAGAGAAAAAGAGCAATTCAAGTAGAAGTTCCCTCAGGGCTTTGGAATTAAACAGTTTGGAATTAAAACCCTGACAACTACTTATCATATGTCAGGCATTGTGCCAAGATTCATGAAAATGAGTGAGAGTTCCTGCTCTCAAGAAGTTTATATCCTTCGAATGTTTATCTAGATTTAAAAAAAAAAGACTCTACTTTCATTACCCAGCAAAGTAACGTTTACGATTCCTCTAGGTGACTTTACACTGAATCAAAATGGACCAATTTGAATATTTCTCCCAGAAATTTAAAATTTGATTTTAGATATTCTAGTTAAGCCTGACCTGTACTTACAGACGATGTTAACTCAAGATTCTATTGTGTGGCCAAGGATAGCTTGGCATGTGTAATGAGGAGTAAAAAAAGAAAGCCTTAGAAGGATATGAAATAATGGTTCAAAGAAAAGTAAACATATGAGTTAAAGAGATTGTCCTGATGTCTTTCCAGATTCTGGTTCCAATTTTTTCCTGAGACTCAGCTACTTTCTTTCCCTTGGGTGACATGAGACATATATTTTTATAATGAAGCCCTCTGATCCCTCCTATATATATATATATTTTTTTGCTTTAGCAATCTCCAGTGGATATCTATAAATTACTCTTAAAGAATTATAAGAATGGCGCTTTTAAACAAAGAAATACAATATACTGTGAGAAGTATAATGGCATTAGCCCATTGGATATACTCGGAATGGTTTTGATGAGTTTGATCATCCTAACAGCTCTGGCAAACACATTATCCTTATGCTCTAAAACTGCAAGACAGATGTAATGATATGTTTCTTTGCCAGTATTTAAATATATAATAACTCATTAAATTCTCATCTGACCAGACACTGCTTTTAGACAGGATGCCGTATAGGGGATTGTAGGAGGTGGGATGTTTGTTCTCAGAGCCAAGGAGGGAGTAGTCTTAGAAGGAAGAGACTTTTATGTTAAGGGTTTACCTTTTCCACCCCAATCTCAACCCCAGGTACTGGAAGGGTCCCCTGCTTGGTCTTAGTAACCAACTTAGACATGCTCCTTGCACAAAAGAACTTGAATTCTTACCTTGATCATTGATGTGTGACATTATCTGCTGCCGGAAATGTTTGTTCTCATTTTCAAACTGAGGTCTGTTCAGGGCACACACTACCGATGGACTGATGAGGCATAACTGCATCTGCAGGTGCATTCATTTCTTCCTCCGTCCATCTAGCTATCCAGCCAGGCAGCCAATCATCCATTCATTATTCATTAAAAATCGAATTCTCAGTCACCTATCATGAGTCAGATCTCATGTTTTAGATATTCAGACACTGCAGATATAAACGTGAATACGATATTATTCCTACCTTCCAGAAGTCTAAAGTAGTCAAGACTACTTATGGTAGTCAAGAGCGTAGACTTTGGAGTTTCTTCATCTTTAAAATGATGACTTGTTCATCATAACTTATTTTAAATATTCATTGAGGTAATGCATGTAAATAAAGCACTAAGAACAGTCTGGTATTCCGATAGGCATTTAAGTATTTGCATGGGGTGTGTGTGTGTGTGTGTGTGTGTGTGTGCGTGTGTCTCCATACTTTTACTTTTAACCTATGTCCTTATATTTAAAGTGGTTTCTTGTAAATAACATAGTCTCATGTTAATTCTTTATCCAATCTGAGCATCTTTGGAGTATTATACCATTTTGATTTAATGTAATCATCAGTATGATTGTGTATTAAACTACCATATTGCACATTTGTTTTCTTTTTATTCCATCTGTTCTTTGTTCCTTTTTTGCTATTTTCCTGCCTTCTTTTGAATTAATTCAGTACATTTTAGTATTTTGTTTTCTCTCTATGATTGGCTTCTTGACTATACTTCTTTCATTTATTTTCTTCGCGGTTGCTCTCAAGTTTACATTATACAACTTTCACTAATCACTGTACCTTCAAACAGTATTATACCACTTCATGGATAGCATAAGAATTTTATAGCCATGCACTTCCTTGTCCCCCTTCACATCCTTTGTTTGTGATATTTTTATCTTACAGTTCTTTTCCTACATGTGTTATAAACCTCACAATATATTGCTAAAACTTTTGCTTTAAACAGTTAACTTCTAAAGTAATTAAAAATGAGAAAAAGGGAATTCCCTCCTGGTCCAGTTGTTAGGATTCAGCGCTTTCACAGCTGTGGCCCCGGGTTCAGTCTCTGGTGGGGGAACTAAGATCCTGCAAGCTGGGTGGCACAGCCAAAAAAAAAAGAGAGAGAGAGAAAGTATCTTATATTTATTCCAATATTTGCCACTTCTGGTGGTGTTTATTACTCAAAGTAGACTGAAATTTCTATCTGATATCATTCTCCTTCTGCTTAAATAGCTTAACAATTCTCATAATGTATTTTGTTCTTAAATTGGCCCAGCTTTATTTTTCCGATTATTTTTGAAAACTATTTTCATTGAATAAACAATTTTTCTGGTTCAGTCAAATATGTCACTCCAATGTCTTCTTGCTTATATAAATTTTGATGAGAAGTCTGCTGTGATGGTTAAATTTGTTCCTCTGCATGTATATGATTTTCTTTTGCTCTGGCTTTTCTTATTTTCCCATTATTACTAGTTTTTAGCAATTTAGTTACATTTGTGTCATTTTCTGTTTTTAATCCTTCGAAATTTTTATTGGAGTATAGTTGATTTACAATGTTGTGTTACTTTCTGCTATATAGCAAAGTGAATCAGTTATACATATACATATATCCACTCTTTTTTAGATTCCTATCCCATATAGGTCATTACAGAGTATTGAGTAGAGTTCCCTGTGCTATACAGTAGGTCCTTATTAGTTATCTGTATTATATATAGTAGTGTGTATACGTCAATCCCAATCTCCCAATTTATCTCTCCCCTCCTTTCCCCCCAGTAACCGTAAGATTTTTTTCTACATCTGTGACTCTATTTCTGTTTTGCTAATTTTCTTAATGTTTGGTCTTCTTAGGAATCGTGAGCTCTTTGGTTCTGTGAGCATAGAGTTTTCATCAAATATGGACTTTTTTTAGCCCTTATTTCTTTAAATACTCTTTCTGTTCCCCACTTCCTTCTGAAATTCTAAACACATATGTTAGATTGTTTGACATTCATGCACAGAACATGGCAGAATTTCTTGTAGCCTATTATGAAATATGTGAGTTCTCTAAGGTTGGGGTTCCTGAGCAGTGATGCAAACACTCCTGGGCCCCTCTATATCGCTCCTGTGGGATTTGGGAGGCCAGGAAAATCGGAAGTTCATGCTGCCTGCTGTGCTGTGAGCAATCAATGCCCTTTGGTTCTAACTCAGGAATTTCATGTCTTCTGCCAGCATCCAGGGAAATGTAGCAGTACATCACAGTCCTTGACAGCTGACTCCATGTCACACCCTACACCACACAGTCTAGGCTAATTGTGACAATTCTGTCCCCTTTTATAGACATACTTAGGTATGGACATGAGCTCTGATTGTAGCCAATGAGATATGAGAGGAAGCTAACATCATGGTGCTTGTGGACAACGCTACCTGTTTTCCAAGAGAAAGAGAAGAAGGAAGAGGAGGACAGGAAGGAGAAGAGGAAGAGGAGGAGGTGAGGGGGAGGGGAAGGAGGGAAGGAGGAGAAAGAGAGGGAGGAGATTTCTTCGCTCTGTTTCTCTGTTTCTGTAGGATGGTGACGTCTGAAACTAACAGAAACTGATTGAACCTGGTTAAAAAAAAAATAAGGGGGGTGCTTCCCTGGTGGCGCAGTGGTTGAGAGTCCGCCTGCTGATGCAGGGGACACGGGTTCGTGCCTTGGTCCGGGAAGATCCCACATGCCGCGGAGCGGCTGGGCCCGTGAGCCATGGCCGCTGAGCCTGCGCGTCCGGAGCCTGTGCTCCGCAACGGGAGAGGCCACAACAGTGAGAGGCCTGCGTACCGCAAAAAAAATAAAATAAAAATAAGGAAGGAAGTTTATCTCAAGGAAGCAAAGTCTAAACATAGGAAGCTTCCAGGGCTAGTTGATCCAGTAACTCAACCATGTGGTCAAGGACTCAGATGTTTTCCATGTTTCTGCTCTGCCATTTTCAGCATTTTTTTTTTACTAATCTTTAGACTGATAACAAATGACTACTCATCCAAACACATTTAGAGGAAAAGCAGGGTAACAGCCTGTGCTGCTCCCACTTGCTTCTCCATTCTGCTCCACTGCCCTGCCGTCTTCCTCCTCCACCTCTCCCCACTTCCCCTTCTCTCCCACGTCCCCTTCCCCTCACCCACCCCCCACCAGAGATAGCCAAGTCTGAAACCACAGAGGGGGGATGCTGCTTGAAGCACTGAAGAGGGCCGTCCTGATGATGCTATGTTCACCAAGAAGGAGGCTGCTATGGCTAAAGCTAGGATCATCCCAGAAGGATGCTGCTTTTTCTGGAGACACTGCCAAAAGCAGAAAGAGAGAAAGCAAATATAAGGCTTTTCCCCCTCTGACAGTATCTCCGTGTTGGCAAAACTGAACAAGAAGCCAGATGGCCGGGGTGTTCAGGAAATGTAATTTACACAGGCTTCCAGCCTCAGCATTACAGAAAGAAGTAAAGGCATATTACCTCTACTGGAGAAAGGAAAATGCGCTGGAAGGAAGAAGCTGCTGCTGCTGATGGTGGTGATGAAGACGATGATGACAATAACAATGGTGACGGTGATGGCGATGATAACAGTTACAGGAAAAATACTAACAGCAGAAAAATTAGCATTTGTGGCCAGGCCCTGTTCTAAACACTTTGAATGTATTTGCTCAGGAGGGAGAAGGAAGGAAAAGAGGAGAAATCAGAGGAAAAGAGCAAAGAAGAAGCAAGCCCACTGCTCTGAGATGTGGGTTTTCATCCCTGAGGAGCTTCGTTTTGTCCTTGTTCCTGCTCACATCCCTCCTCTAAACACACAAAGGAGAAAAAAATTAGCATGTATTGGATAAGAAGCCAGGGGCTAGACATGGTGCCGAGGACTCTTCACCACGTTACCTCACTCGCTGTTCACGATAATCATGTGTTAAAAGGGGAACCAGGGGCTTCCCTAGTGGCGCAGTGGTTGAGAGTCCGCCTGCCGATGCAGGGGACGCGGGTTCGTGCCCCGGTCCGGGAAGATCCCACATGCCGCGGAGCGGCTGGGCCCGTGAGCCATGGCCGCTGAGCCTGCGCGTCCAGAGCCTGTGCTCCGCAACGGGAGAGGCCACAACAGTGGGAGGTCCGCGTACTGCAAAAAAAATGGGGAAGCAGGACAAGACAGGTTAAATAACTTGCTCACTGCCCACAAATAGCTCAGAGACAGTAATATTTAGTTCTTTCTGATTTTAGAGCTCGTGTTCCTTCAAATTAAGTGAAAAGAGTAAAAGCTGTTCTTATCCAGATATCCAAACCCGGTGCTCATACCTGCGTCCTCTCAGAACACTGCTTCCATCCACAAGAGATCCAGGGATGCAGTGCTGTCTTTTAACTGGGAACCTGAGTGAGCCTGGAGCCTCTGGCCTGGGGCAACCCACTCTGGGCTGAAGAGGATTTGCTTTGAGAAAGGGATTTTGAAGTTAACAATGAAAGTAATCTTCTCCCTAGTAGAGTGAAAACAGCAGACCATGAAAATCTGTCAAGCGTAGAATAGTTTAAAAGAAAGAAAAATTAAAAGTGCTATCACAACCCACCTCCCCACCCCCCCCCAAAAAGGGGATATAATTCAAAACATAATGAATTATCTAAAGTAAATAGTCACAAACGACCAGTAAATCTTTTTTTCCAGCTTTATTGAGATATTATTGACATATAACATGTTTAAAGTGTACAATGTGATAATTTGATACATGTATATATTCTGAAATTATCATAAAAATGTCAGTCAACACTTCCATCCCCTCACTTAATTACCATCATTTTGTGTGGGTGATGATAACAGTTAAAATCTGGGCTTTCACAATTTTCAAGTATGTTATACAGCATTGTTAATTATAGTCACCATGCTGGATATTAGATCCCCAGAACTTATTCCTCTTATAGCTAGAAGTGTGAACACTTTGACCAACATCTCCCCATTTCCCCCACCCCCAGCCCATTGTAACCACCATCCTACTGTTCATTTCTATGAGTTAGGCTTTTTTAGATTCCACGTATAAATTAGATCATACAGTATTTGTCTTTCTCTGTCAGACTTATTTCACTTAGCATTATGCCCTCAAGGTCCATCCATGTGGTCACAACGGCAGGATTTCCTTCTTTTTTATAGATGAATAACATTCCACTATATATATATATATATATATATATATATATATATATGTATATCACAACTTTTTTATCCATCAGTGGAAACTTAGGTTGTTTCCATGTCTTGGTTATTATAAACAATGCTGAAGTGAACATGGGAAGGCAGATATCTCTGCAAGATAGTGATTTCATTTTGGATTCATACCCAAAGTGAGACTGCTGGATCATATGGTGGTTCTACTTTTAATTTTTGGAGGAATATCCATGATGTTTTTCATGCTGGCTGTACCAATTTACATTCCCATCAACAGTGCACAAGGGTTCCTTTTCTCTATCTTTATCAGGATTTGTTATTTTATGTCTTTTTGATAATAGCCATCCTAACAGGTATGAGGTGATATCTCATTGTGGTTTTGATTTGCATTTTCTGAATGATTAGTGATATTAAGCATCTTTTCATGTACCTGTTGGCCATCTGTATGTCTTCTCTGGAAAAATGTCTATTCAAGTTTCTTACCCATTTTTAAATCAGATTTTTTGATTTTTTTGCTACTGAGTTGTATGAGTTCCTAATATATTTGATTAGGGGTTAATATGCAGCAGACTTTTTTTACAAGGAGACACAGCTTTTAAGGCTCCCTGTGTATGAGTGCCTCTGTTGGGAGGGTAGCTAGTCAAGTTCACGTTAGTATGAACGGATTTACTGTCCTTTCCCAAGAGACCTTTTTGATGATTGAAGAAAATAAAAACATCCAGGCCCTGGTGCTCAAGGCCAGAAGGAAAAGGGACCACTCTATTCATATTCTATCACTGTTGGTTTCTGCCACTGCAGACATTACACTTTTTTTAGTGACATTGCACATTTATTATCTCATAGTCTCTGTGCATCAGAAGTTCCAGCATGGCTTATGGTTCCCTGCTCAGGGGTCACAAGGCTACATTCACGGTGTTAGCCAAAGCTGGGTTCTCATCGGAGGCTAGAGGTCCTCTTCCAAGATCATTCAGGTTGTTGGTAGCGTTCAGTTCATTGCAGTTGTAGGATTTCTAGTGGCTCGCTTCTTCAAAGCCAGACACAGAGAGAGAGAAAGAGAGTCTAGAGTGAACTGGTCAGCAAAATGAGCCTTACATAACATAATCGAAGGAGGTCCTATCACCTCTGACATATCCATTGGTTAGAAGCAAGTGACAGGGCCCATCCACACTGAAAGGGAAGGACTCATACAAGGGTGTAAACACCCAGGGTTGAGGATCTCAGAGACCACCCTAGAGTCTGTCTGCCATAACCACTGGGGCTGTAGAGCACAGTAATGCCAAGATGCTGGTGAGAACCTCCGCTGCTTTCTTACTTCTTCTCTCCCTATCTTGTGCCTATCACTCACTCTTTTCCTACCTTGCCCTCCCACCGACCCCGTAGACCATGCAGCTTCTGATCACACCTCGCATCTGCCTAGAAACAACACAAGAAGTCTTTGCTGCTCAGGGCTCTCCTGACAGGTCCAGGAACAGGAAAGAAGGCCTTCGAGTGCTCTGTGTGTGTCAGTGGATACACGCCGAAGACCCCGGCACCAAGGCCTGTTGTGGGAATGGAGAGGAAGGTATTAGCAGGTGATGAGAATAGGCAGGACTGTGTTTAAACCTTCTCCCCCATTTAATCTCTTATTGACCAAGAAACATCACAAGGAGGTGTCTGGGAGGAATTAACACTAATCCCTTTCCAACTCACCAGCGCTCTCCTCTGCCTGGAGGCTCCACTGGGAATCTGTCAATCACAGAGGATCCTGGGTAACCAATTAAGATGTTCTCACAGCACCTTCAGAAATGCATTAGCTCTGGTCCCACCAATACATTTCACATTAAGTAAATCACAATAAAAGTGAGATCTGGAGCACCACAAATGAATTAAAAGAGGAAAGTGAAAGTGGGGGAAGACAGGCATGGCATAGGTTTTCATTTAAATAGGAAAGGAGAGGAAATTTTTTTAAAAAAGAAAAACAAAGGGAAAGGAGAGAAGAAGAAAGGGAAAGGAACTAATTTTTCTCTTAAAATTTAATTCTGCTGCTGTAAACTGAGCCAGACAAGACCCCTAGGAACCTGCTTGGAGTCCTTAGGCCTGCTAAAAGTGAGATTCACAGTAGTAAATATATAACAAGAGCCAGGTGGTACAAGATCAGGGTTTTGCTGATTAGAAAGAAGTCTGGTCCCTGTGTCTTGGGCCCATATTGCCCAGCAAGCAGCCTGATACAGAGTAGATATTCTGGAAATGTTTGTTAAATGAACCAGTCTACTGATATTTTCTATACCAATGTTTAATCACGTTATCCCCCTCCAAAGTTCTGGTCACCCTATTTTCATTCACCCGTCCATCAATTCATCCATTTATCAGATGTTTATTGAGTGCTGCCCCATCTGTGCCAGTCACTGTGATAATATATGGTGACATATCAGTGATCCAGATAACACGTTCACTTTCCCCGCACATCCCTGTTACTGGGCAGATGTTCATAAAAGCTAGAATATGTTAAAAGTGATAAGTATTACTTCAGGACCCATAGGAGAGACATTTAACTCCAGTTTTATGGGATACAGAGAACATTTGGGAGCTAGTTACATCTAAGTTAAACTAACAAGTGAAAGTAGGCAAGGGGGCTTGGGACAAGGATATTCCATTCAGAGAGAAGAGCATCTTCAAAGCCCTGATGTCAAAGTAACACATCAGAGGAAATCAACGTGGTTCAGAATGACAAGAGCAGGGACCAGGTACAAGTTATGAAGTATGAGAAGTATAGGGTTGGGCAGAGAGAATCGGGAAGATGGCGGAAGAGTAAGACGCGGAGATCACCTTCCTCCCCACAGATACACCAGAAATACATCTACACGTGGAACAACTCCTACAGAACACCTACTGAATGCTGGCAGAAGACCTCAGACCTCCCAAAAGGCAAGAAACTCCCCACGTACCTGGGTAGGGCAAAAGAAAAAAGAATAAACAGAGACAAAAGGATAGGGACGGGACCTGCACCAGTGGGAGGGAGCTGTGAAGGAGGAAAGGTCTCCACACACTAGAAGCGCCTTCGCGGGCAGAGACTGAGGGTGGCGGAGCGGGGAAGCTTCGGGGCCGCGGAGGAGAGCACAGCAACAGGGGTGAGGAGGGCAAAGCGGGGGGATTCCCGCACAGAGGATCGGGGCCGACCGGCACTCACCAGCCCGAGAGGCTTGTCTGCTCACCCGCCGGGGCGGGCGGGGCTGCGAGCTGAGGCTCAGGCTTCGGTCCGAGCGCCGGGAGAGGACTGGGGTTGGCGGCATGAACACAGCCTGCAGGGGGTTAGTGCGCCACGGCTGGCCGGGAGGGAGTCCGGGGGAAACTCTGGACCTGCCGAAGAGGCAAGAGACTTTTTCTTCCCTCTTTGTTTCCTGGTGCGCGAGGAGAGGGGATTAAGAGCGCTGCTGCTTAAAGGAGCTCCAGACACGGGCGCGAGCCGCGGCTAAAAGCGCGGACCCCAGAGACGGGCATGAGACGCTAAGGCTGCTGCTGCCGCCACCAAGAAGCCTGTGTGCGAGCACAGGTCACTATCCACACCTCCCCTCCGGGGAGCCTGTGCAGCCCGCCACTGCCAGGGTCCCGGGATCCAGGGACAACTTCCCCAGGAGAAGGCAAGGCGCGCCTCAGGCTGGTGCAACGTCACGCCGGCCTCTGCCGCCGCAGGCCCGCCCCGGACTCCGTACCCCTCCCTCCCCCTGGCCTGAGTGAGCCAGAGCCCCCGAATCAGCGGCTCCTTTAACCCCGTCCTGTCTGAGCAAAAAACAGATGCCCTCCAGCGACCTACACGCAGAGGCGGGGCCAAATCCAAAGCTGAGCCCCTGGGAGCTGTGAGAACTAAGAAGAGAAAGGGAAATCTCTCCCAGCAGCCTCAGAACAGCGGATTAAAGCTCCACAATCAACTTGATGTACCTGCATCTGTGGAATACGTGAATAGACAACGAATCATCCCAAATTGAGGAGGTGGACTTTGAGAGCAAGATCTATGATTTTTTCCCCTTTTCCTCTTTTTGTGAGTGTGTATGTGCATGCTTCTGTGTGAGATTTTGTCTGTATAGCTTTGCATCCACCATTTGTCCTAGGACTCTATCTGTCCGTTTTTTTGTTTGTTTTTCTTTAAAGAATTTTTTTTCTTAATGATTATTTTTTATTTTAATAACTTTATTTTATTTTCTCTTACTTTATTTTATTTTCTCCCCTTTCCTCTTTCTTTCTTCCTTCCTTCTTTTCTTTCTTTCTTCTTTTTCTCCCTTTTATTCTGAGCCATGTGGATAAAAGGCTCCTGGTGCTGCAGTCAGGAGTCAGTGCTGTGCCTCTAAGGTGGCAGAGCCAACTTCAGGACACTGGTCCACAAGAGACCTCCCAGCTCCACGTAATATCAAACGGTGAAAACCTCACAGAGATCTCCATCTCAACACCAGCACCCAGCTTCACTCAACGACCAGCAAGCTACAGTGCTGGACACCCTACACCAAACAACTAGCAAGACAGGAACACAACCCCACCCATTAGCAGAGAGGCTGCCTAAAATCATAAGTCCACAGACACCCCAAAACACACCACAAGACATGGACCTGCCCACCAGAAAGACAAGATCCAGCCTCATCCACCAGAACACAGGCACTAGTCCCCTCCACCAGGAAGCCTACACAACCCACTGAAACAACTTTAGCCACTGGGGACAGACACCAAAAACAACGGGAACTATGAACCTTCAGCCTGCAAAAAGGAAACCCCAAACACAGTAAGATAAGCAAAATGAGAAGACAGAGAAACACACAGCAGATGAAGGAGCAAGATAAAAACCCACCACACCTAACAAATGAAGAGAAAATAGGCAGTCTACCTGAAAAAGAATTCAGAATAATGATAGTACAGATGATCCAAAATCTTGGAAATAGAATACTCAAAATGCAAGAAACATTTAACAAGGACCTAGAAGAACTAAAGATGAAACAAGCAACGATGAACAACACAATAAATGAAATTAAAAATACTCTAGATGGGATCAATAGCAGAATAACTGAGGCATAAGAATGGATAAGTGACCTAGAAGATAAAATAGTGAAAATTACTACTGCAGAGCAGAATAAAGAAAAAAGAATGAAAAGAACTGAGGACAGTCTCAGAGACCTATGGGACAACATTAAATGCACCAACATTCGAATTATAGGGGTTCCAGAAGAAGAAGAGAACAAGAAAGGGACTGAGAAAATATTTGTAGAGATTATAGTTGAAAACTTCCCTAATATGGGAAAGGAAATAGTTAATCAAGTCCAGGAAGCACAGAGAGTCCCATACAGGATAAATCCAAGGAGAAACACGCCAAGACACATATTAATCAAACTGTCAAAAATTAAATACAAAGAAAACATATTAAAAGGAGCAAGGGAAAAACAACAAATAACACACAAGGGAATCCCCATAAGGTTAACAGCTGATCTTCCAGCAGAAACTCTGCAAGCCAGAAGGGACTGGCAGGACATATTTAAAGTGATGAAGGAGAAAAACCTACAACCAAGATTACTCTACTCAGCAAGGATCTCATTAAGATTTGATGGAGAAATTAAAACCTTTACAGACAAGCAAAAGCTGAGAGAGTTCAGCACCACCAAACCAGCTTTACAACAAATGCTAAAGAACCTTCTCTAGGCAGGAAACACAAGAGAAGGAAAAGACCTACAATAACAAACCCAAAACAATTAAGAAAATGGGAATAGGAACATACATATCGATAATTACCTTAAATGTAAATGGATTAAATGCTCCCACCAAAAGACACAGAATGGCTGAATGGATACAAAAACAAGACCCATATATATGCTGTCTACAAGAAACCCACTTCAGACCTAGACCTAGAGACACATACAGACTGAAGGTGAAGGGATGGAAAAAGATATTCCATGCAAATGGAAACCAGAAGAAAGCTGGAGTAGCAATTCTCATATCAGACAAAATAGACTTTAAAATAAAGACTATTAGAAGAGACAAAGAAGGACACTACATAATGATCAAGGGATCGATCCAAGAAGAAGATATAACAATTGTAAATATTTATGCACCCAACATAGGAGCACCTCAATACATAAGGCAAATACTAACAGCCATAAAAGGGGAAATCGACAGTAACACATTCATAGTAGGGGACTTTAACACCCCCTTTGACCAATGGACAGATCATCCAAAATGCAAATAAATAAGGAAACACAAGCTTTAAATGATATTAAAAAAGAAGGACTTAATTGATATATATAGGACATTCCATCCAAAAACAACAGAATACACATTTTTCTCAAGTGCTCATGGAACATTCTCCAGGATAGATCATATCGTGGGTCACAAATAAAGCTTTGATAAATTTAAGAAAATTGAAATTGTATCAAGTATCTTTTCTGACCACAATGCTATGAGACTAGATATCAATTACAGGAAAAGATCTGTAAAAAATACAAACACATGGAGGCTAAACAATACACTACTTAATAACGAAGTGATCACTGAAGAAATCAAAGAGGAAATAAAAAAATACCTAGCATCAAATGACAATGGAGACACAACAACCCAAACACTATGGGATGCAGCAAAAGTAGTTCTAAGAGGGAAGTTTATAAGAATACAATCCTACCTTAAGAAACAGGAAACATCTCGAATAAACAACCTAACCTTGCACCTAAAGTAATTAGAGAGAGAAGAACAAAAAAAACCCAAAGTTAGCAGAAGGAAAGAAATCATAAAGATCAGATCAGAAATAAATGAAAAAGAAATGAAGCAAACCATAGCAAAGATCAATAAAACTAAAAGCTGTTTCTTTGAGAAGATAAACAAAATTGATACACCATTAGCCAGACTCATCAAGAAAAAAAGGGAGAAGACTCAAATCAATAGAATTAGAAATGAAGAAGTAACAACTGACACTGCAGAAATACAAAAGGTCATGAGAGATTACTACAAGCAACTATGTGCCAATAAAATGGACAACCTGGAAGAAATGGACAAATTCTTAGAAAAGCACAACCTGCCAAGACTGAATCAGGAAGAAATAGAAAATATGAACAGACCAATCACAAGCACGGAAATTGAAACTGTGATTAAAAATCTTCCAGCAAACAAAAGCCCAGGACCAGATGGCTTCACAGGTGAATTCTATCAAACATTTAGAGAAGAGCTAACACCTATCCTTCTCAAACTCTTCCAAAATATAGCAGAGGGAGGAATACTCCCAAACTCATTCTACGAGGCCACCATCACCCTGATACCAAAACCAGACAAGGATGTCACAAAGACAGAACACTACAGGTCAATATCACTGATGAACATAGATGCAAAAATCCTAAACAAAATACTAGCAAACAGAATCCAACAGCACATTAAAAGGATCATGCACCATGATCAAGTGGGGCTTATTCCAGGAATTCAAGGATTCTTCAATATATGCAAATCAATCAACGTGGTACACCATATTAACATATTGAAGGAGAAAAACCATATGATCATCTCAATAGATACAGAGAAAGCTTTACAAAATTCAACACCCATTTTTGATAAAAACCCTGCAGAAAGTAGGCATAGAGGGAACTTTCCTCAACATAATAAAAGCCATATATGACAAACCCACAGCCAACATCGTCCTCAATGATGAAAAACTGAAAGCATTTCCACTAAGATCAGGAACAAGACAAGGTTGCCCACTCTCACCACTCTTATTCAACATAGTTTTGGAAGTTTTAGCCACAGCAATCAGAAGAGAAAAGTAAATAAAGGGAATCCAAATCGGAAAAGAAGAAGTAAAGCTGTCACTGTTTGCAGATGACATGATACTCTACATAGAGAATCCTAAAGATGCTACCAGAAAACTACTTGAGCTAATCAATGAATTTGGTAAAGGCGCAGGATACAAAATTAATGCACAGAAATCTCTGGCATTCCTATACACTAATGATGAAAAATCTGAAAGTGAAATCAAGAAAACACTCCCATTTACCATTGCAACAAAAAGAATAAAATATCTAGGAATAAACCTACTTAAGGAGAAAAAAGACCTGTATGGAGAAAATTATAAGACACTGATGAAAGAAATTAAAGATGATACAAATAGATGGAGAGTTATACCATGTTCTTGGATTGGAAGAATCAACATTGTGAAAATGACTCTACTACCCAAAGCAATCTACAGATTCAATGCAATCCCTATCAAACTACAACTGGCATTTTTCACAGAAGTAGAACAAAAAATTTCACAATTTGTATCGAAACACAAAAGACCCCAAATAGCCAAAACAATCTTGAGAAAGAAAATCGGAGCTGGAGGAATCAGGTTCCCTGACTTCAGACTTATACTACAAAGCTACAGTAATCAAGAAAGAAACCCAATCCAAAACTGGGCAGAAGACCTAAATAGACATTTCTCAAAGAAGATATACAGACTGCCAACAACACATGAAAGAATGCTCAACATCATTAATCGTTAGAGAAATGCAAATCAAAACTACAATGAGATATCATCTCACACCAGTCAGAATGGCCATCATCAAAATATCTAGAAACAATAAATGCTGGAGAGGGTGTGGAGAAAAGGGAACACTCTTGCACTGCTGGTGGGAATGTGAATTGGTACAGCCACTATGGAGAACAGTATGGAGGTTCCTTAAAAAACTACAAATAGAACTACCATATGACCCAGCAATCCCACTACTGGGCATATACCCTGAGTAAACCATAATTCAAAAGGAGTCATGTACCCAAATGTTCATTGCAGCTCTATTTACAATAGCCAGGAGATGGAAACAACCTAAATGTCCATCTTTGGATGAATGGATAAAGAAGATGTGGCACATATATACAATGGAATATTACTCAGCCATAAAAAAAACGAAATTGAGCTATCTGCAATGAGGTGGATGGACCTAAAGACTGTCATACAGAGTGAAGTAAGTCAGAAAGAGAAAGACAAATACCGTATGCTAACACTTATATATGGAATTTAAGAAACAAAAAATGTCATGAAGAACCTAGGGGTAAGACAGGAATAAAGACACAGACCTACTAGAGAATGGACTTGAGGATATGGGGAGGGGGAAGGGTAAGCTGTGACAAAGTGAGAGAGTGGCATGGACATATATACACTACCAAACGTAAAATAGATAGCTAGTGGGAAGCAGCCGCATAGCACAGGGAGATCAGCCCGGTGCTTTGCGACCACCTAGAAGGGTGGGATAGGGAGTGTGGGAGGGAGCGAGACACAAGAGGGAAGAGATATGGGAACATATTTATATGTATAACTGATTCGCTTTGTTATAAAGCAGAAACTAGCACACCATTTTAAAGCAATTATTCTCCAATAAAGATTTAAAAAAAAAAAGTATAGGGAGGAATAAGCAGGGTCAGATTATGTTTCGTATTTTGTTGTAAGGGCAACAGAGGCCTCTTGGAGAGCTTTAGGTAGGAACAATGGCATAAGCCAATTTGTGTTTTAAAAGTTTTGCTCCAAGCATAGTGAATAGACTCAAGCAGGTAAAACTAAAAGTAGTAAAACTAGTTAGGAGGGGGGCTGAGACAACACAACAGTCCAGATAAAGGTGACTTGAATGTGGGTAGTAGTGGAGGTGATAGCGAAGCATGAAGAGATTTTGGAAACAAAACAAAACTGGCAGAACTTAATGGCAGCTGTGCATGAGGGGATAGTCAGGAATGACTTTCATCCTGGTATCTCTCTTGCTCAACTGGGTAGTTGGTGGCACCATTTACTGGTGGAGTAAGAAGGATCTTGGAGGGAGAAAGATGATGGGCTTAAGTTTAGAGGAGTTCTTTTATCCATGGCATATCCAAGCAGAGATGTCCAGTAGGCGTCAGGAGAGAAGTCCTGGCTAGAGGCATCAGCATATGGGTGGTGATCAAGGTCATGGAACTAGATGAGATTCTTCAGGGAGATGTGGGTCCTGCAGCCATGCCTTGCCCTACTCATTCCTTCTTCCCCAGTCAGAACCTTGACCCCCAGCCCATATCAGAGATATGAACATGGCTGAGCTCCACTAAAATGGACTTCACAGCAGCTTTGGCGGGGGGAGGGGGGAGGGGCGGGGACAGCTTCTTTAGCATTAGGTTTGGACAACAGAAAAGCCTTCTGCTGTTCTCACTGTGATTCTTAGAGCCAGAAAGATGTATTTGGAGCGCTGGCTATTTTTATACTGCCTGTATTCGCTGCAATTATTTCCTTTCAGTTTCCCTTAGTGTTTAGTAAAACTCTTTCTGAAATTACCAGCCTGTCTCAGTTGTGTTAAAGGGATAGAGGAAAAGGGAGTTTTGTCAGGCTCCGATTCAACTATTGAAAGGGTAGCTGTGGCCCTTGGGTGCTTGGCCTGGTGTCACAGGAGGAGCCAGCCAGGAAGAGACCCAAACAGAAGGTAAAACCCTGGGGAATGGAGTGGGAGCCGTGTGTACATCTGTCCCCTCTTCCCTGAAGATGGTCTTCCAACCTGATTCTCTGCTCTCACTTGTTCTGTGAGGTATGGTGGGATATTGTGAAAAGCAAAAAGATATAGAAGTCAGACAGAAATGACTTCGATCCCCAACACTGCCATTTAACAAATTGAGAGACTTGGGGCAAGTTATTTAACCATTCTGAGTCTCTGTTTTCTCATAGGTAAAATGGAAATAATAATAACCAACTCCTCAGTATTGTTAGAAAATCTCTGTAAACCTCAAGGCATGGAGTAGGAACTCGATAAATGGTGTCTGTTGTCATGATTATCCCCTGAGTAACCGTAAAGCGTGAAAACAGCTGAGGGTTAGAATTCAGAAGTCAAGAATGAACCTAAAGGAGCTGAATCAAGGGAACTAAAAGGCAAAACTGGGTCAACATTGAGGTCAAAACCAGGCAATGGATTCCAACCCATTTGGTCAGAAATAAGAGGCCTCTAGGAAACAGAAGCATAGAACAGAGAGGAGATAAGAGGCCCAAGCCTTCAGAAGATGCCAACTTGAGACCAAGTCATGCCCCAGTCCTTGCATTTTTGTATTTTTTCTGGTGGGACAGAAGCCTACCCATCAGCACAGCTCCCCCCATGATCTGAGGTTGGCTAGTGGCCAGAGGGAGCAGGTGCCTTGAACGTAAGTGGGGGATTCTGATGTCCTTTCTGGGATGATGGAGTTATTAGCCTATTCACATTGAGCCCCTTCTGCTTGCCAGTGACTCTGGGTGTAGCCTATATGCTCTATCTACATTCTCCATCTACTCTGTCTTTCAAGTCCTAAGAAACAGAGTGGGAGGAGACCTCAGCAGCGTCCCCATCTTAGCACCTTTCAAAGACTGGGTAAGTGACTACAGAGAACAACTCGTGGCCTCCAGCCCATTTCCTCCCCCTTGCTAGTTGTCTGTATTCCTCTTCCCACCTCCCACGATGGGGGGAGGTGGATGGATTTCAGTCACTTCCTAGGAATTACAGTTGCAGAGATGACAAGATGGCTAAGAAGTAGGTATTTCTGGCACAATTCACCATTTTTTTTTTGTAGATATTTATGATGCCAGAGATGAAAGGGCCCATGAAATCACAAAATCCAGGGGTTGCAAACTCAAATGTGGTCACCTCAATCCTGTGCTCTCTTGAACCTGGGAGACAAGGTACACAGGCCAGAGTGGTACGCTCTCTGAGGCATCTGCCAGCCAGCATGTGGCATTCTCCTGTGGGTTTAGGACTGATTTGTCACAAGAGAATGAGCTTCAAGACTTTTATTCAGTGGTTGGTAGATAAAAACTCATCTCTCTGCTCCTGGATATGAGTGGGGGACAAGGTAGTCCTGGGAGCTGTCAGCATCTATATTATTGACATGAGAAGTCAGCCTGAGATCAAAGACAAACTACAAAGGAGTAGAACCAAGACACCTGGGGGGAAATGGACCTGCAGCCCCATATCCATGGTGAGCCCCTAAATGAAACAAACCCTGAAACCTGCTCTCCTTCTAGTTTCTTTGATCACTGCCTGTAAACCACCTTGGGTCGACTTCCCATTGCTTGAAATACCAGAACTCCCGCTTAATTTACTACCTAGAGATTCCTACTCTTCTTCTCTCACTTTGGATCAACATGGGCTACAGAAAAGTAAATCCCCATTACCACACTCTTTTCTGGAGTGTTGACTACCCTTTTGATCTTTGGGAAATTACTTAACCTCCGCATCTCAGGTTTTCTATCAACAAAATGGGATAATAATAGACCCACCACAGAGAATGTGTTCAGACCAGCACCTAAGTGCTCACTGTACATTGGTAACTGTTATTACAAACAGTAGTAACAGCAGTGATAGTAGTCATATCAGTATTGGTATTATTACCCACAACTCTATTTCTGGGAAAATTCTTCATTCTCTTCCTTGCTCTGGGGCCTGGAGTAAGTCACTGAGGATAAGAGTTAACTTCATGTTCAATACCCTTAAGTCTGGGAAAGAGTCTGGGTCTAAGAGGGGCGGTGGGTGGCAGGGAGACCTGGCCAGGTGTCAGTCAAGTGCAGTGTGCTGGCATCTGGATGATAAGAGATGACAGCCAGACTGAGGTGTCTTATCATGAGAGAGAGGAAACAGCTGAACAGGCAAGTTCAAAGCAAAACACTCACTGTTTTGAAGTAGCCTATGCAGGCAAACTGAATTCAACCAAGTCTAAAGGTGAAGAGCCATGTCAAAATTCAGGCACAAATTAGAACAGAACTAGGGTAGGGCAGGAAGAAAGGTTCTAGGGAGTTTGCTCTCAGGCCATGTGACCTACGGTGAACTGAACTGTTTCCTCTAGACACTGTTGTCACCAAAGGAGTTGGCATGTTCACAGCTCCACCTTACAGGTCAATGGTTGTGTGGGTCATGGGGATGGGGGCAGGGGGAGCTGCATTAAAGAACCAGGGTCAGGGCGGACAAGAGCTACTGAGGATTCAGTGTCAGTTACTGTGAAGCCCCTATGGGTTCTGTGATTCTGTGAACCCTAAAAAAATAGGGGTAATCATTCCTGTTATTTTGTGCAATTGTCAACCTCCAATGGCATCCTGAATTTTTCTTATGGCAAAATACTCACCAGCCTGCCTGATGCCCTCCTGCTCAGTCCCTCCTCCTGCTACCAAGTCATTCCAGGTGGATAGAACAATTTTCCAGGGAAACCAAGAGATATCACTTTGCTTTCTTCATAACACAATTTGTCTCTGAGAATCCGCTTGTCATATCTAACTTTCCCCCTTTCTGCCAGCAGCGACAAGGGTCCCTCTCATTACATGGCTGCCAGGCTTGCTCCAGGCCAAACTGCTGCAGAATTAACATGTCATGTCCACCTCACCATGGGGACCTGCGGGGTGTCAGAGACTCAAGCAACTGAAACGCCCAAGGGAAAGAGGACCAGCTGCCTGCGTCGTTTCCCATCTTCAGTACCACGGCCAGCTCATTAAGGAGTGCGTTGGAAAGTGCTTTTAAACTTAAAGCCAGGAGGACACACGTTTGTAGGACATTTTACACCTTCCAAAGCACTTTCTCACATTCTCAGGTCTGAAGCAGGCCGTGGGGAGATGATTATTTCTCTTTTCACAGAGTTAGCTGCCATGCTGCCGAAAAAAATGCCGGAACTCTGAGTATGGGGCCCCCATCTAAGGAACGTCTCTGCTACTAACAAGTTTGTGAATCTGTGCAGTCACTTAACTTTTTCAATCTTCAGTCTTCTTAGTTCCAGAATCGAGGCAATAAAACAAATGTTAAGAGGACATGATCAGATGAACATGATTTTAAAAAGTTTTATAAATTCTAAAGTGCTGTAAACATTGATCCATTATAATGATTCCATTATGAAGCTGCAGCTCAAGCTGAAGTGACTAAGTGTAAGCGAAGGCAGGAGGGCAGCAAGTACCATGGGGCCAAACTCCTCAGGTTCCATCCAGTCTCTGCTCCTCCTCTTCTTCACTCTGTGGCCTGGGATAAGTTACTTAATTTCCTTGTGGATCCATTATTGCATCTGTAAAATGGAAAATAATAAAAGCTACCTTGAGGTTTATTTTGAGGATTAAGCAAGATAGTGCAGGCAAAGTACATACAGAGAGGCTAGAACATCATAAATGTTCAGTGAATAGTTGGTATCGACATCATCATCATTATCCACTTCTAGTTACTAAACTACAGGATCAGAATCCAGAATCCATGATTCCTGGTCCAGTGCTGCAGAAGTCTCCCATCAATTTCATGACTCTAATGACCCTGACCTCAGACCACAGAAGGTTAGAGCAAGGGGCACTGGCAACCACAGCCCACCTTTCTGTTATTATAAACAAGACAACTGGGAGGGCTTCCCTGGTGGCGCAGTGGTTGAGAGTCCGCCTGCCGATGCAGGGGACACGGGTTCGTGCCCCGGTCCGGGAAGATCCCACATGCCGCAGAGCAGCTGGGCCCGTGAGCCATGGCTGCTGAGCCTGCGCGTCCAGAGCCTGTGCCCCGCAACAGGAGAGGCCACAACGGTGAGAGGCCCGCATACCACACACACACAAAAATAATAATATTAACTACCTCCAAATGTGTAATGGTTAAATTTATGTGTCAATTTGACTGGGACACAGAGCACACAGATATTTGCTACAACATTATTCTAGGTGTTTCTATGAGGGTGTTTTGGGGGAGCTTAGACTAATTTAAGTAAATTGTCCTTCTTTAATGTGGGCCTCAATCAATCAATCGACGGCATGAATAGAACGAAAAAGGCTGACACTTCTCCAGATAAGAGAGAATTCCTCCTACCTGACTCCCTATGAGCTGGGACATTGCGTTTTCCCAGCCCTTGAGATTCAACTGAAACTGGTTCTCCTGGGTCTCCAGCTTGCTGACTGCAGGTCTCTGGACTTGTCAACCTCCATCATCACAGGAGCTGATTTCTTATAATAGATCTCTTTCAATAGATAGATAGATAGATAAAGTATATTTGTTTTATATGTGTGTGTGTGTGTGTGTGTGTGTGTATATATCCTATTGGTTCTATTTCTCTGGAGAACTCCGGCTAATACAAAATGGCAGTATGGTGATTCCTAAAAAAATTAAAAGTAGAATTACCGTATGACCGAGGAATCCCACTTCCAGGTATATATCAAAAGAAGTGAAAGCAGGGACTCAAACAGATATTCGTACCTCCTCATTCATAGCCGCATACTTCACAATAGCCAAAGGGTGGAAGCCACTCAAGGGTCCACTGATTGATGAATGGATAAACAAAATGTGGTCTATATACATACAATGGAATGTTATTCAGGCTTAAATAGGAAGGAAATTTCGGACACACGCTACAACGTGAATTAACCTTGAAGATACTATGCTAGTCACAAAAGGACAAACACTGTATGATTCCACTTATATGAGGCACCTAGAACAGTCAAATTCATAGAAAGGATAATGGTGGTTACCAAGGGCAGAAAGAAGGGGAGTGGAGAGTTGGTGTTTAATGCGTACAGGTTCAGTTTGGGAAGATAAAAAAGTCTAGAGATGAAAGGTGGCAATGATTGCACAATATTGTGAATATACTTCATGCTACAGAATTATACACTTAAAAACGGTTAGAATGGCAAATGTTATGTATACTTTATCACAATAAAAAAAAGGAAAGAAAATCACTTTTCTCATAGAGTCTCTGTGGGAAATAAATGAGTTAAGATATGTAAAATGGCACACACAGTAAGCACGATAAAAATGATATTTGTTTCACACATAAAGACCTCACATATTGATATTTTCAAAGTACATTAACACATAAAAATACTCATGAGAGAAGGTAAAATTAAAATGCAGAGTTCAAAACCATGCATTACCAGTATAATTCCAATTTTGCTTGAAATGTTTTAAAGATCTATGTATACCTATGCATAGAAGAGAAAGGATGTGATCAAGAGTAGTAAAATGTTAACCTAATTCATTCTGGGTGAAGACATTACGTGTGACATTTGTTTGCCTTGATATATTCTGATTTTCGCAATTTTGACAAAGGATTGTGTTATTTTCATAAGCTTCACCCCTAAATGATGATTTTAGGTGCTTAAGGGGAGCTTACCTGTGTCCGGTATCCTGTTGACCCTTCCTCGGTAGCTGGAGGTGACTTTCTACCTCCAGGAGGAGAGATGACCAGCGTGCCATCTCCATCTCCGTGCACTGTTTATATCCCCCAAACACTTCATCTGTGTGTCCAAGACAGATGAAGGGTCTCTGTAGTAGGGACATTCCTTGGAGCATTTGTTTCACATCCTGCCTTCAGAAGAATTTTGAGAAACCACAAAGATCTGGAGACTACAGATAGGAAACAGGAGTCAGGCAAGAAATGTGGCTCCTGTCAGACACGGGCAAACTTGGCACTTTTGTGTATGTTCCACTTTTTCGTCAGTTTCATGGACATCAGGGACCTCACCCCATGTCCTGTGTAATCAGGGCTTAGATGGACATCTCCGAGACTGTGCTAATCTCTGGGCTCTCTGCTGTCAATCACGTCTTCTCTTGCCTTCTGTATAACTGGAGGGTTTCAGAAGAAAAGCAAAACTCCAGAGAATGTCACTTCACGTCCTTCAAAATTCGGCCTCAAGTCTCATCACCTTGCTCCAGGTATCCTGTATCTAAAACATGCTGAGGCGGGAGGTAGATGGGCTCCAGGCTAGACATTTACAACTGACCTCCTGTTCACACCTCCTGGGGTGAGAAGAAGATGAGCTCCAGGCCGGACATTCATTACCAGCCCCCTGTTTACACTTCCTGAAGCAAGAGACAAACGGGCTCCAGGACTACATATTGATGACCGGACTCCTGTCTATATTTAGAGATCTGCACCTCAACATAAAACCGGCAACAGGAATAGGGTAAATAACCAGACATTGGGCATTTTTACGGCAGGGGCAGAGCGGGACTAAACCCTATTAAAGGATCAAGAGGTTACACATTTCCCATCCTTGGGACAAGGGAGACACTATGCATGTGCAAAAGCCTTCACGGGGTCAACAAGGCAGGAGATGCCAGACCATAGTAAGTCCTGCTACCTCCTCCCCGAGGCCTTTGCAGTGCGATCCATCTTAACTAAAGGGTGCGTACACGCCCAGGGGAGGTTCCAGAGGCAAATTAGCCATGGGGTCCAAACAATACGATTGGCCAAAAAGAAGACAAAGACCCGGAAGACTGCCCCCTCATAAAAGATGTAAACTTCCCAAAGGTGCGACTCTCAGAGTTCGCCCATGCGTCTTTCCGCATGTACTTTTCTCTTCCAATAAACTTTTTACTTTTGTCTTTACCTTCTGCCTCCTTGCCTGAATTTTTTTCCTGACAAGGCAGGTGAGAACCAGGGACCCAGGCCCTAGCTGCTGGCCCCTGTGGTCCAGTGGTTAGGACTCCCGGTCCTGGACCTAAGATCTCGCTTCCTGCTACTTCTCACTGCTGCCTGCATCCGAAACCAATACCAGCTACAGCTCTCCACCATCCTAAGCTGGGAATGTTCACGCCATGCTTGTGCTTTTCTCTCTGCCCAGATGTATTCTTCCTAGTCTTCTGCATTTGTCAAAATACTTGCCATTTTTCAAGGCCCAAAGTGGACTGTCGTCTTTGGGCGGCCTTTCCCAACTCTCCAGGCAGAGTGGAGCTCTGCATCCTCTGAGTCGCCCGGGCAGTTGGCAACCACTCAAATGATTCTCTCGTGTTGTATCTCCCTAGACAACTAGAATGTGAGCCTCCTGAGAGCAGGGATGGTACTCAGCTTTGTAGCAGGAGCTCAATGAATCCAGATCTGATATTAAAGTATTCTGTTCAGCTTCCCCTCAGCTGTGACATATCCGTAATGGTATCCACAAGCTCAGACGTTAAATGGAGACCATTCTTGTCACTTTGCTTGGTTGGCAGGAGAATGTGAAGCTCCAATAAGTTACTGATATTCTCCTATTCAGAGAGTTTCAAAATGATCCCAAAGGATCATGATAATAACCATGAACTTGCCTGATTCCAACAGAAGTGAGCTGGGCCCCAAACAGTGCTGTGAGCACAGCTTTGCTTTACACTGCTAGAAATGAAATCTTTTCAACTGCATTCACCTGAGTAATTGAATCGTTCGTTGCTTGGGAGAGGAACAATTGAGTATTCAACTGTTGGAAGAGGAACAACTGAGTGGTCTCCATTGTTTGGGAGAGGACTGATTGAATGTGCCATTGCTTGAGAGAGGAACAATTGAGCATGAAACTATTTGGAAGAGAAATAATTAGGCATTCCATTGTATAGGAGAGGAACAACTTAATATCCCATTCCTTGGGAGAACATTTTAAGACAGACTTTCACCAATTTAGGATGCTGTTCTACCTAAAAATGTTACTTTCCAAGTCATTTATTTGTTTGGAAGAGAGAGCACTTTTACCCAGAGAAACAATGTTTGTAATGATTTATAGATTTGTAGGTTTCTAGAGTAGCACCTTCATCCCCTCAACATCTATTAACTTTCCATTATATTTGAAGTAGAGCGCTGGCTTCAATTTCACTTTCACCACACCACTTCTGATAGTGCATCAGTATGGAAATGCATACTTAAATTCAGCCCTGGATGGCGAGAGTTTGCATTCCCTGCCTTCTCTGCAAACATGTGACCTCTTCTTTCACTGTCCCTGTCATTTCATTCCTTCACAGGTAGAACGGACTAGATGGCCCAGGCTGGTCACTCTCTCAATCACTCTATGTAAATTGAAATCAGTTCTGTGTATTTGCAATAAAGGAAAGCAACTCTCTAGGCCATTCACTCCTCACGATGTCCTGAATGTCCAAAAGTCAGTGTTACACCTCAGGTTACTAGAGTTCCGTTGCTTTATATTTCTTATCTTCCAAGAGCGAGTGACAGTGAGTTGTACCACCTGCTAAGCCATTGGGACAAGATTTCTCTTTTTTTTTTTCTCTAGTTTTTTTTTTTAAGTATAGTTGATTTATAATGTTGTGCAATTTCTGCTGTACAGCAAAGTGACTCAGCTGAATTCAACCCAGACGTATGGAGTCGCTGCCCCAAGGGTGGGTGGGGCCTGGGAAGCGCCTCTTAATGATCTCCCCAGATGCCCCTTGTGCACACTAATGTGTGGCTCAGGTGATGACTGTGCTATAATGACAGGAAGCACAGCAGGAGACTTAAATGTGAGGAAATGGTGCATCAAATATCCATTCTTAACAAGTTCCTCCTGTAATTAAAGAGAGAGAGAGAGAGAGTGAATGTCTGTACAGAACACTTTTTACATCAAGATCTGACACACATACCCATAAACATACACACTTAATCAAAACAAAATTTTCTGGAAATAATACTTACAAAAACTTCCTGACACAACTTGAATTCTTTCTTTTTAGTATATTTTTTAAGAATCCAGTCACATTCAAGTAAATTGGTTTTTTCCACCCACCAATGGATTGCAAAAAGCATTGGTGTGGAAGAATTGGTGTGGCGGTGACAGTGGAAATAAAGGTACACAAGAATCAAAGCTTGGGCAATGACAGCAAGTGACTAGTATTGATCGGAAAGAAGCTATAATAGAACATCCTTTCCTCCTCTTGTCTCAGCGATGATTGTCTAGTCCCTTTCGTGAAATGGATTTATGAATCCCCTAAGATAACCGACAATCTTGGGGAAAATGAATTGAGAACAAGAAGAGTAGTTAGGCAGGAACCAAACACACTGACCTGTGAGAAGGGAGTAGAGTAAGATCGTTTTGCTATTTGCGGAGACTCTTAGGTTTATACCAAAGTTGTTTCTCATGTAGGAAAAATTGTGCTTAGGTCAATATGAATCTGCAAAGAGTCAGGAGAAATTAAGTTCTGCGCTGTGGCCAAAACACCTAATTTTCCACAACATTCCTTTGTTTGTTCAACAAATATGTATTGAGTGCCTAGTAGAACTAAGGATAGAGAAGTGAACAAAAAAGACAAAATCTCCTGCCTTCATGGAGCTCATATTCCACTGGAAGAAGGCAGAAATCTTTTTAAAGTGAGCAACATATGTGATATGTTTAATGCAGGTGTTAAGGAAATAAGGAAGAGTGACGGGAGGTGTGGGGAAAGGGCTTCAATTTTAGATAGGGGTGGCCAGAGAAGGTCTCACTTAAAAGTGCCTGTAGAGGGTAGAATTGTGCCCCCCCAAAAAAGATATGCCTAAGTCCTAACTCCTGGTACCTGTTAATGTGACCTTATTTGGAAATAGGGTCTTGGTAGATGTAACCAAATTGAGATGAGGTCGTACTGGGTTAGAGTGGGTCACAATCTGATGACTATTGTCCTTATAAGAAGGAAATTTGGACATAAACATGGAGAAGAGAGCAGCATGTGAAGACAGAGAGGCACACTGGAAAGGCAGCTATGTGACAGCAGAGGCAGAGATTGGAGTGGTACAATTGCAAGGATTACCAACAACCACCAGAAGCTAAGAAGAGGTAAAAAAGAAGAATCCTCCTCTAGAGGCTTCAGAGAGACAGTGGCTCTTCCAACAACTTGATTTTGGATTTCTAAGCTCCAGAAAGGAGAGAGAACAATTTCTGTTGTTCTAGGCTACCCATTTTGTAGGACTTTGTTATGGCAGCCGTAGGCAATGAACGCAATGGCATTTAAGGATATTTAAGAAAGCAATGGGAGAGCATCCCATGTGGCTATCTGGAGGGAAGAGAATTCCAGGCACAGGGAACAGCCAGTGCAAAGGCTCTGAGATGGGAGCATGCCTGACATGTTCAGTGATGAGCAAGGAGACCTGTGTGGCTGGAGCAGGGTGAGCAAGGGGAGTAGCACACAATGAGTTCAGAGAGTCAGGTCACACTTGGCTTTGTAGTTTTATAGAAAGTTCAGCGCTTACTTTGAGTAAAAGGGGGAGCATTGAACAGAGGGGTTACTTGATGTGAATTCCATAGGAAGTAGGATCACTCCATCTTCTGCAAAGAGAATAAGTTAAAGTAGAGTCAGGGTGGAAGCAAGGACATCAGTTAGGAAGCTATGCAAACGATCCAGGGGAGAGATAATGGTGACTTAGATCAGAATGTGGCAAGGTTGGTGGTGAGAAAGGGTTAGGTTCCCAATATGTTTTAAGGTATTGCCAACAGGAAGTTCAGTCAATCGACCCCCAGAGCTGTCCCCAGAACATCACAATCCTGATTTCTATTGCTGTAGATCAGATTTGCATTTTGTGTCTTGTGTCAGCAAAATGTGTTTGAGATTCATCCACGTCAGTGAAGGTACCAGTAGTTATATTATTGCTAAGTACCACCACTATATGGATGTCAAATAATTTATGTATCATCAGTTGATGGACAATTGGGCTATCTCCAGTTTTGAGCTATTATGAATAAAGCTTTCAGGAAAAGTGATTTACAAGTCTTTGTGTGGATATATGTTTTCATTTCTCTTGGGAAAATGTCTAGGAGTGGTATGGCTGGGTAGTGTGGTAAGTAAATGCTAAACTTTTTAAGAAACCATCAAACAATTTTCCAAGTGATTGTATCATTTGATATTCTCATCAGCAGTGTACGATTTCCAGTTGATTCATATCACTGACAACATATAGTATGGTCAATCTTTCCGATTTCAGGCATTCTGCTAGGTATGTAGTAGTGTCTCATTATGGTTTTAATTTTCCTTTTCTTCATCTCCAGTGTTGTTGAATATCTTTTCATGTGATTGTTGGCAATTCACTCATCTTCCTTTGAAGGAAGGAAATCTATAGTTTCATTCTGGTATAAATATACAATAAATGGCTGTAACCTTCCTTCAAAGAGTGTTGGACTTTGTTCTAGCAAGTGTCTAAGTTACTGGATAATTACCCATTCTTTCTGAGGTTTGATTTGAAGCTTCATTAGGTTGCGTTTACAGTAGACTTTAATCCAGGCTAGTTTATCCTTACTGCTAAAGTAAGGATATCCTTACTTTAAGGATCCTTAGTACTAAAGACCCCTCTGGGGTCTCTACTGAATGCCTGATGTTCAACAAGGACTCTCCACTCAAGCTGGTGGGAGCTCTAATGTCTCCAGCCCTGTATGGGATCTGGGAATTATTTAACTTACAGCTCCCTGGTTGTTCTTTGCCCAAACTTGCAGTTATACCGTATGCATTTGTGTAATGTATCAGTGATTTAGTGTTTGTCAACAGACTCAAGAAAGCCGTGTTCAGATGCCTGGAGCTTTCTTTTTACGGCATTCTCTTCTCTGATTCTCTTTCCCGCAAATTCCAGCCGTTTGTCTCCTCAAACTCCGATCTTTGTCTTCTCAACTTGGTTAAGACCATAATGTTTTTCCTGAGATCCCCCTTGCTGCATCAGGGTCTAAAGAGTGCCTCCATGGAGGAATCCAGAGCGCTCAACGAGCTCACGATCTTTCAGGAATCAGACTCTGTACTATCTCTTGTTCAATGTCTGAAACCTGGGTTTCTTCCTATATATTTTGTCCAGTTTTCTAGCTGTTTACAGCAGGAGGGCTAGACTTGTCCCAGTTATTCCATTATAGCCAAAATAAAAATCTTGCTTGGCTTAAGTATGTTTATGAACACAGATTTAAATATATTTTGTAGTGTCTTTTTTGCCAATAGATGTCTCATAAAGGTGGCTTCCAAGTCTTTTGGACATATTCCCATTAAGTTATAACCGCTTTCTGGGTTCTAGGAAAATGGTCCAGGCTCATCTTATTATTTTATCTGTCCAAGATCTGGAGTCAGACATTTCTACAGAGCGCCCTAGTTTCTTCTATTTGGAAGTGGGATTTGGGGACCACACTATGAGTGCTAGGGGTACTCACTGCTACAGGATTGGGCATTGTATCTAGTTCTTTTCAGTGGGCTAAGCTAGAAAATAAGGTTTTTGTTTTCTTTTTCATTTGAGGAAATTCATTATGAGTCATACTCAAACTTCTAAATCAAATTCAGGACTAAGGAGTTTTTACTTATTCTCTTCAACCTGACACCTTTACATCCTTCCCCCCACACTAATAATTCTAGCTCTCAAGATACCAATATAAGCACTCAACTTATCCCACAATGTACACACAGAAGTCTCAGAATAAACATACCAACACTACACCAACATTACCATTACTGCAGATGTTTAAGTGTATTCTATAGCTATTTTTATCCATGGAGTATATGCCACTAGAGATGCAGTCAAATTATTGTGTTTTGAAGTCACTCGAAATAATTCTTCTCTATTTGGTTATTGAACACACAATTAAAATTCACTTTGCTTTCAATCTTTAGAGATTGCTATCTTCTAAATTTGATTTTGCTTTGTAATTATGTAAAATGTCTTTCTGGTTCCAGAGTTGAGTCTAATTCAGAGATATTTAACTTCACCCCCTATGCCCCTCATCTTGTTTCTTCACTGCTCTTAGAGGTATGTGTAACCTTTTTCATTTGCGTTTTTGGTTTATCTTCCCAGCATTATTATAAATATGGACCTAGAGTCTGTCATACAGAGTGAAGTCAGAAAGAGAAAAACAAATACCGTATGCTAACACAAATATATGGAATCTTTAAAAAAAATGTTACTGATGAACCTAGTGGCAGAGCAGGAATAAAGACGCAGACGTAGAGAATGGACTTGAGGACATGGGGCAGGGGGAAGGATAAGCTGGGACGAAGTGAAAGAATGGCATGGACATATATACACTACCAAATGTAAAATAGCTAGTGGGAAGCAGCAGCGTACCCCAGGGAGATCAGCTTGGTGCTTTATGACCACCTAGAGGGGTGGGATAGGGAGGGTAGGAGGGAGGCTCAAGAGGGAGGGGATATGGGGACATATGTATGCATATGGCTGATTCACTTTGTTGTACAACATAAACTAACATAGCATTGTGAGGTAATTATACTCCAATAAAGGTGTATAAAAACATAAATATTCATATATATATACATATATGATTTATATCCTCACCCATATTTTCTTAAATTACACGTTTTTGTCCATTTTGCTTAACTTACTTCCAGAATATATTTTGAGATCACTCCACTGCTGTTTATAAACATACTCCTTCTTATAGCCATGTGGCCATACCAAAGTTTATTCAACTAGTGCCTTGTTGATGTACTACATTTAAGTTTCTCCACTCTTTCATGCATCTTTTTGCCCAAGAGTATTTTTAGGCTCTTCTTTAAATTTTATGAAATCTTTGACTCTATAGAAAACATGAATCTCTAAAGATAAGTTGGGAGGTAATAGATGGAGAGAAATACACCCTGTTTATGTCTTATTTCAACTTCACGAGTGTTATGGACCCTGTGCTATGTCCAAAGCACTGCGCTAAGTGTCACAGGGGACACCAAGATAAAGAGAACCATCTTGCCCTAAGGGGCCCCAAGTGAGTCAAAAAAGAACAAGAGACAATCAGTTGTGTAATAAAAGGCACAATGAGATCAGTGTTACAAGAGAATTATAGATGAGAAGCCGAAGAAAAAACATGTGATGACTTATAGCTGGGAAGGATCAGATACAACTTCATGATGGAAGAAGAGTGAATCTTTTAAACCATTGCAAAAATTTTGGCCAACATAGGTAGAGGAGGATGGGCATGCCAGGAAGAATTAAGGGCATGAACATAGGTGTGCTCAAGGGATGTGTGAGATGAAGCTTGGGGGATTCAAAGGGAAACATTCAGAGTTGACATAGGGATAGCACAAAGTTATGGCCTGGGAGTCAGACACTGGAGTCCAAGTCCTGGATGTTCACTTAGACTCTGTTCTTCAGCAAGTCCACTCAACATGTATGTTTGCTTATACAGGACCTACTGTGAGTTTTCCCTTGTCCCACTGAGTCCTAAAATAGAATTCCAGTGTCGACAGTGTTGATGACCTCCTTCTTAAAACTCTTCACCTTGGATTTCTGAGATGACCTCCCCATTTTCTGAGACAAACTACTTATTCTCCTCCCCTCTCATGGGCTGCCTTTCTCCTAAGGACACGGGGAGGAGCTACAGCTGCAGAGGAAGGCTGGCCTTTGTTCTCAGCACAGAGCTCTTCTTCCCTAGGTGTCCACCTTCTTGGTTTGGGGAATGTACTGGCTTCTATGGCATCTACCTCCGCTACACACTCATCTCTACATACACATCTCTTCCCTCAGATACCTCAAGAGCATTTTTCCAAGCTTGGGATGCTGGTTTGCACCAGCAATGTCTCAGCCATCTTATGATTATATGTCAGAAGAGTTTCCCCAAATCATCTTTCCCAGCACGCCTTATTCTTTGTTGCCATATAAATTCCTTCAGACATTGTGATGCAAAATTACCCTTCATCTCTCCTCAATAACAATGATTGCTTGATAGCTGACATTTTAACATACATTCAACAAATATTTGTTGATTGCCTATTTTGTACCAGGCAATGTTCTAGACGTTGAGGATAAGGTCATGAAAAGAACACCTGGATGAGGCTGTTACGGAGCATGCGATATATGCCAGGCATTCCACTAAATATATTATGTCCATTGGATGGTTGAATCCTTGCAACGTCTGTGAGATCAATATTTTTGTTAAGTCTGTTATATAGGTGAACAAAATGAGTGTTGGTTAGAGTAACCAACGTGATACCCGAGCTTGTACCCTGCTCTTCCTCTGACTAGTTGTCTAATTTTACCAAGATTCTTATGACTGCTCTGTGTCTCACTTTCCCTGTCTGAAAAATGGGGATTATAGTAATTCCCTCATAATGCCTTGTGAGAAATAAATGAGCTCTCACATGGAAAGAAAGCAGAACAGCACATGGCACATTAACAGTATTTCATAAATGTTAACAATTATTACTGTGTTTCCAGTCTTATCAAAGGCTATAACATTCATTTGTTTAAGCATTTGTCCCATTAGATCGACAGATTCAAAGGATCTCGATTTTGTTTTTTTTCAGTTTCAAAATCCTCATGTGCACAATGGGGTTGTTAATTCTTACTCTGCAGCTGTGTTGAAGGATTACAGAGAAGCTTTTCTGTTTATTTAAAGCACTTAGCACAGTTCCTAATCTATAGTAGATGCTTAATAAATTTCTATTTTTACAATTATTATTATTACTATTATCACTAATAATTCTTCAATGATTAGCACAGTTCTAGTAATGGAAAGAGTGTTCAAAAAACATTTTGTGACTCAAAGGGAAATAAATGGGATAAAATTGATTCGGAAGCACTGCCCACCGCCCATGGGACCTGAAGGATTACCGTTGCCTTTCTCTGTTCCCTGAATGGCAACTCTTCACTCGCTTTGGTTAACACCGAGCAGTGAGGGCTTACCCTTGCTAACTACTTAAAAACTAATATTGGGTGTGCAAAAACTGCTTTTTAATGATCTTCAACAGCCCTCCAGAAAACCTCATTAGCAGGCACCGAACTACTTGGGGCTGTGCAGAAGGAGGTTTGCATGCATGGCCAGAGGTCATTAGCTCCCTTTCTTCTCTGACTGAAGGCAGAGCACATGTTATGGACAAGTTCCACAGAGACCCCTCCTCCAAGTCTCTGAGAGTCACCTCTTCTTCCTCTTGCCCATCTAATCTAGGGGCTCGGGGCTCAGTCACCTGTCAAATGACCCGCCAGACTCCAGACTTTTCGTGCATGGATCCTCTCTGGTCCTAATAGCTAGTTATCATTCCTTGGCTCAAACACCCAGCATGGAGCCCTATCACCTCTGCCACTAACTCTTGAGTCCTTCACAGGGGCCCCTTCCCACCTCCCTCTCTTGCTTCTCATGACTCCCCCACACTGAGACCATTTAAATCAAGTGAATCAGGATGTTCTGTCCCAGACCCACATTTTCCCTGCTTCTAAGCTTTTGCACATGAAGTTGCCACCAGCCAGATTGCCACTGCTCACTCCACAGTTGTCCCTGTAGCAATGTGGGGGAGGAGAAAGAACTCAGGACGTGGACTCTATAGATAAGGGTTCTTATCCTATTTTTGTCCCTAAACAATTCTTTGCTGAGAGTAAATACATCACTCCATGGTCCTCCTGTTCTTCCTCATTGTTCAAAATATTGCAACAGTGTTGACATTTAGAGCCAGACAATTCTTTGTTGTTGGGGCAAGAGCAGGGCGGGGGTGGGGGCGTCCTGTACAGTGTAGACTGGGAGCATTCCGTACCTCTACCCACTAGATGCCAGTAACTGTCCCCTTTCCCCAGTCATGACAATCAAAAATGTACCCATACATTGTCCAGTGTCCCCTGGGGAGCCAAACTGCCTACAGTTAAGAAGCGTTGCATCACACTGACTATAAGAACCTTTGTAATATTCTACCTGGGATAGTGTAATTTTCCTCTTCACGTGTCTAGTTCCTCTTTCAATAAAAACAGCAATAGCAAATACTTATGTAACACCCATTTTACACCTAGCATTGTTCTTAAGAGATCTACTTAGGTTAATTTATCATCACCTACCCTATGAAGTAAGTATTTTTATTGTGTCCGTTTTACAGATGAGGAAAATAAGGGTCACAGAGAAGTTAAATAACTTGCCCAGAGTCACACAGTCAGAATTCACTCCCAAGCAGTGTGTCTCCAGGTCCCTTTTCTAAATCCATAATGCCTCTTGAAATAAGCAGGTGTTTTGAAACAAGAAAGATCTAGGTTTACATTCCAGCTCTGGCACCTATGAGCTCCAGAGCTTTGGGCAAGTTGGAGCTCTGATTTCCTTAGTTAGCAAAATGGAGATGAAAATACTTATGTTGCAGGACTGTTTGAAGTTTTAAAATAACATATATATGTGTGTGTGTGTGTGTGTGTGTGTATATATATATATATATA
This sequence comes from Globicephala melas, assembly GCF_963455315.2. NCBI lineage: Eukaryota > Metazoa > Chordata > Mammalia > Artiodactyla > Delphinidae > Globicephala > Globicephala melas. The sequence continues at coordinate 13,031,910 of NC_083323.1, forward strand.
TGTACACACACACACACACACACACACATATATCTAGATATATATCCATCTCCTAGAATAAGTCTGACCTGTAGAAGACGCCCCATGAAGAGAGCTGATGGTGGTGGTGGTGACCAAGATAAAAGAGGAGTTGAAAAACCAGGAGAGGAGAAACTGTAAAATCTTAGAAAAAAGGTCAGTGCTTTTTTTCTTCTATATATTCGCACAGTCCAGACAGTGCCTGGCATAGAGTAGATGCCGTATCTCTGTCTTTCTGGGCCCCCAGAGCACAGGCTGGCAAACTACAGTCCACAGGCCAACCCGGCCCACCATCTACCGTTGTTAATAAAGTTTTATTGGAACCCAGCCCCACCTGTTCACTTAGTCATTGTCGATGACCACTTTCATGCTATAGTGGCAGAGGTGAGTAGTTGCAACGGGGACCGATGCCCACAAAGTCAAAAATATTTGCTATTGGGCTTTTGACAGAAAAGGTTTGCCTACCTCTCATGTGTAATTTGAATTAGAAAACACTAAATGTGAAGATCTCCAATATCCTTTCCTGGCTCAAATACATCCAGTGATTTTTCTGAATTCCCAGCTCCAAACTCACCCCTTCCACATTACCTTTTGTAACTGACTTCACTGAGTTCAGGCTTTGCTGATTACTTTTTCTCATTGTCCCCCTTCCACCCTCAGATGAAGGCACTATGCTATTAATTTTCACCATCTCTCATGTTGTCAATCTGCAGGTGTCTCACAATTGCTTCCATCACGTCCTTCTACAGACAAACTCCCCAGGGCTGTTCAGTGTTGTTGCCAAGGGTTGCCCTCTGAAGCTTTCTGACAGACCAGCTGCCAGCTTCCAGATTGGAGAAATGACACCAGCCTCACATTCAAAGGGAATAGACTCAGGCAGGCCCACAGTTGACCATCCCTTTCAGTCTTGGTTTTCCCTCCATCCCTGCTAGTGGCTCCAGATCTGGTTGGTTTCCTGTAGATATCGCCATGACACTCAACCAGCTATCAAAACTCCTCTCTATCTTGATCGGTTACAATATGACAAAGTTCTCTCTTAAGAAGAATTCAGAAGCTGGATGGGAAGAATAAAACAAACACAAAAGTATAAACAAAAAGAAGTTCTGAGTCCATTTTGCTTTCTAGAGATGAGTGCTTAATTTCTAAGGTAGCTTCCAACTCTGCAATTCCATTATGCCACAGAGTGATGCTGTGATATTAACAGGGTGTTTAACAAATACAGGTTGGGGCCACTTACCAGCTGTGTGCCACTGAGGCATCTCTCTTCATTAGGGAAGAAAATTCTTAAAGTAAGTTCATATCCTCTTGCCATAGCTCCAAGGGAGTTTGAGGAAGTGAGCACCTATCATTTTCAGCATCTGTCGTGGGAAGTGGTCTATTCCAGAAGGAAGAAGAGGGAGGGGAATGGCTGTTATTCAGGAGTAATCAGTGTTTGTCGTCATGAGTTACTACTATTCAAATAAAACACCCTATTTCTATATACAATTATGTAGATTATCGTTTACAAATGTCAGCTACCCAGAGGGCTCACGCTGTGAGCCTCTTTTCATTTTTGCTCCCACAAAGACAGGGCTCTATTCATTCTAACAGATGCTTTTTTCCCCTTCGAAAGGCTTGACATTTCTAACAAATTCTTTGGGTCACCTTTCCACAGCCTGGCAAGATTGGCATATTGGAGATGAGAGGGGGGGATACGGTAGCTTAGTATCTGAATATTTACTGTCCCCATGTAGCCAACCCTCTTCTAATTACTTTCTGTGCATAATTTTATTTAATTCTCGTATCAACCATATGAGGTAGATATGGTCATCACCAGGGCCAGGGGACTAGGGTGAACAAGTTGGGTGCCTAGGGCTAAAATTTTAAGGAGGCACTTATTCTCAGGGCTGAGCCAGTGACCTCCCTGAACTGACATAACCTAGAGAGTGGGTACCTCCTTAAATTTTGCACTGTAGGCTTCCCATTCACCTTAGCCTCATCCTGGCCCTGATCATCACCACTGTATAGATGAGACCATCAGAGAGGTTGGAACTTATGGAAAAATTACATTCCTGAAATTTGACAGTCTGCCTGACTCCAGAGAGCTCACCCTTAAACACTGCATGCTGCTGCTCTGAGTACGAGTGATGCAGGCAGGTACCATGGAAACAGGGTGGAGGTCTGTTAAAAGAGCTGGGCCCAACTGGTAAACCAGACATCTTAAAGAAACAAGAGTCCACTTCACTGATTAGCTTGTCCATTAAGGGCCACATGTTGACCACAGCTGGTAGAAAGAAGCTGCCTCACTTCCCCTCCCTGGTTTGCTGTCAGTCCCACCCATAGCTCCAGCCCATTTCTTCCATTCCTCCTCTGTGGCATTTGCCTTCCCTCCTGGTGGAACACACCTGCAAGTCCCTATAGCACTCCTGAATCCCTCTTCCAGGTAATTAGTTAAAATCTAAACTAGAGGGCTTCCCTGGTGGCGCAGTTGTTGAGAGTCCGCCTGCCGATACAGGGGACACGGGTTCGTGCCCCTGTCCGGGAGAATCCCACATGCCGCGGAGCGGCTGGGCCCGTGAGCCATGGCCGCTGAGCCTGCGCGTCCGGAGCCTGTGCTCCGCAACAGGAGAGGCCACAACAGTGAGAGGCCCGCGTACCGCAAAAAAAAAAAAAAAATCTAAAATAGAGCATTACCCCACACCTCCCTGGTGTCATTCAACAAGAGATCAGCTCTCAACTGGATACCTTGTTATTTACCACTTTTTAGTTTAGATTTCCTATATGGTAAGCATTGAGGAAACTGAGTAACAGAGTTCTTTTCCACCCCCAGGTGAATGTCACAAGACAGTTTGTCTAACTGTGCCTATGCTCTTCTAGTTAATCACAAGAATCTGAGTATAGAAAATAAAAAGCCATCTGGCCCCTAGAAAAGAGGAGAATGTTCAAATGGTGTTTAATATTTGACTGGCAGGTACTCAGTAAGTTGTTATGATGTGTGAGACACTGTGCAAGTCTTTGCCAAGGACACAAGGACACATGTGTTGAGATGCTGAGGCTCTGCCCTCCCTCTAGCCTACATTTATTGTCCAATTAACACCTAACCATAGATCCATCCTGCCACAAATGTGGAGACAAATTTTTATTACTCAAGTAAGGGGTACATTGCAAAAGACATCCAAATCTGCCCAGCCCCACGCTTTAGCTTTTATTTCCCTAATTAAATGAAGTGGCATTTTGCTTTATCATTTAACAGCTAAGCCTCTGCATTATACCCCACATTGAGGAGGTAGGCCTCTCTTATCTCACAAGGCTCGTGCAGCGCCTTTCCTATCCCTGGCTAGACTTCATGGTGTAACGGAAAGAACGTGGACTTTGGAAGGAGTTAAATCTGTTTAGGAAAACCTGAGCTGAAGCAGGAAGATTCCCTCTTAGTCTAAATATAACCTGTTGATACTAGTTAACACTTAGATAGCACTGATCATTTGCCAGGGACCGTTCTGGGTGTTTTATATAGATTGACTCAATGAATCCCCACAGAAACTCTGTGATTTAAGCACGATTAATATGTCTATGTTATCAATGAGGAGATCTAAGGCACGGAGGGTTTAAATTTCTTGTCCAAGTTTGCATAGCAGAGAGTGGTAGAGCCAGGACAGCCCTGGTAGTCACATGTGAGAGACTGTGATCTTACCTGCTACACTTCACTGCTTCTCATACAGAATTCTTGGACAAAAGTAACGACAACCAAAATTAAAATGCTGTTGCATTTTTAAACAATGGGGATGATTGTCAGATGCCACAAGGAGCGAATTTAAAGCAAAGAGGTAAGCAGGAGCTGAAGTAAATATCCAAACTGGTATTAGAACAAAACGTGGGGTTTTGATATCCACTCAGGATCAGGACTGAAACCTCAGTTCCTAGGTGACCAGAAGAAACTTCCTGTCATAGAATTCATAAAAATTCTAAGTAAAGTACTTTTAAAAATGAAAATTCCCCAGAGGTTAAAAATGATGGGAAAATAAAGAAATATGGTTCAGAAGGGAAATTATTGTTTTCCGTAGAGTTTCAATTTCTAGTGACCAAGAACTTAGGTTTTAACAAATCATGCACCCAGGGGACAGTTGACATAACCTAGGACTTGCTCAGGATGAAAGTTGAGTTAGGAATCCCTACGTAAAGACAAGACTCTCAAAGTGATTCAGGAAAAATAAATTTTTAAAAACTTGCCCTCCAGAAGGCATGGTTGGGATATTTGTTTTTCTCTGGGTAACGCAAATTAGAGCCTCCCCAGGACTCTCTACCCATAATCTCTACCTATCCACACATGAGTTTGGGTCTAGATTTCACGTGTGCTATACAGTCCAAAAACTATCTCAGAAAAAAGATGTAGCTGTGAGTAGTCCAGTGCTGTAGTAGTGCCCCAGGGTCCTGGCAGAATATAAGTCAAATCCTCTTTTGAGGAATGCAATTTAAACTCAGGTCCCTTGGGCTTCCCTGGTGGCGCAGTGGTTGAGAGTCCGCCTGCCGATGCAGGGGACACAGGTTCGTGCCCCGGTCCGGGAAGATCCCACATGCCGCGGAGCGGCTGGGCCCGTGAGCCATGGCCGCTGAGCCTGCGCGTCTGGAGCCTGTGCTCCGCAACGGGAGAGGCCACAGCGGTGAGAGGCCCGCGTACTGCAAAAACATAAAACATAAAAAATAAAAAATAAATAAACTCAGGTCCCTGAGGAGTAATGTTGCAAAGAATATGCACTCACAGCAACAAATTACATAATTTGCAAGTCATTATGATACGATTTAAAACATGAACAGCAACAAAATTGCAGAACTGGACTCATAAAGACCCTCACTATTAGAGTTAACATAAGGGAAATTTTAAAATAAGTATAAATAACATATTTAAAGAAATAAAATACGGTATTAAAAGTATGACAAAAGACCAACTCCGCCCCCCCAAAAAAAACTATCAAAATTGATCAGGAAATTTTGAAAAAGAACCAAATGGAACATTAAAAATAATAACTGAATAAATAATACAGTAAGTCCCCTACATACAAACCTAAAAGTTGCAAACTTTCAAAGATGTGAACCTGTGTTCCATCCACGTCAGGTGTGAGTGGAATTGCAGCTCGCCCTCCATCTCCTATTATTGACAATGCTTCAGCTCTACCATCTTTCACCTCCTCTCCCTCCTCCAGTCAGTAACTCTTCTTGCCTGTTCATTCGATGCCAGCCCCTGCATGCCAGCTGTTGTACTGTACTACTGTGCTTTTCAAGGTACTTTAGTCTAAGATTGAATATGTTTTCTTTATTTTTTTGTGGGTTTTTTAATGCATTATTTGTGTGAAAAGTATTATAAACCTATTACAGTACAGTACTATATAGCCTATTGTGTTAGTTGGGTACCCAGGCTAACTTTGTTGGACTTATGAACAAATTGGACTTACGAACATGCTCTCAGAATGGAACTCATTTGTGTGTAGGGGACTTACTGTAATTAGAAACTCTATGAGTAGATTACATGGCAAATTATGAAGAGATGAAGAGTCTCAGTGAACTGGAAGATAGGTTTAATTAATTACCAAGATTGTAATCAAGAAAGACAAAAAGACAGGAAATATGAAAAAAGGAGTCATAGAGGATAGAGCAAGGAGGTCTAATAACCAATTGGTTTCCACACAAGACAATAGAAAGACTAGAGAGACAAAGGTCATACTTAGGAAGATTACTATCTGAAAAATTTTCAGAATCACTAAAAGGCATAATTCCACAGATTCAGGAAATCTAATAAATCCCAGAAGATAAAAATGCACGTTACTGTCAAAGGGGCTACAGAATGACAGATGACTTCTCATCCACAAAAATGAAAGCCAGAAGGTGATTGAATAATATCAAAAGTAGTGAAAGAAAATCATTGTCAATCTAGAATGTATGTATTCAGAGAAAGCATCTTTTAAGAAAAAGAGTGAAATAAAGATATTTTCAGGCAAAAAAAAAAATTTACTACCAAGGGACCTTCATAAACTATATATGTAAAAAGGGAAAAAATGTGAGCCTCAAAAAAGGCATAAGATACAAGGAGAGATGATGAAGGGGAAAAAAGTAAATGTGGGAAAAGTAAATGTGGGTGAATCTAAATACTTTAGAATTGTACACGGCAATAAAATGACGTCTTGTTTGTGAGCTTAAAAAGGAACTAAAAATAGGCATCATTTTTATTATTGGAAGGTAAGAAGCATAAAAGCATTCTATGGTCCTTTTATTGTTCAGGAAGATAATAAAGATAAACTTTAGGTTACTTTAAGTTAAATATACATATTTAGACATCTAACCACTAAAAGAACAGAAATAGCTAACTTTAAGACTAACAGTAAGAAAAATACAATATGAAAGATCTCTGTTCACAAGATGACACCAAAGGAGATGACACTGATAGAAACATATAAATTAAAAACAAACAAAAGGAAAACATATTATCTTTATTCCCTTCCACTGCTTAAAGAAGGAGCAATGAACTTTGCTGATCACCTGAGCTGGAGGAAGATGTCTCCAGAGAATGACTCCTTAAGTTAGAACATACAGGATTCACAAAGGAAAACAGCTGCAACTAAAGATGAGCTTGTAGTAAAACGAAAATTATAAACTACATGAGGAATAAATGTCAGTGAGAGTCAGTAGACATAGCAAATGTCAGAGTCACACCCCAAGAACCAAGGATGATGATGATGATGACGATGATGATGATGATAACAGTAATAATAAATAAAGCACCATTCTGTAAACATAGAGCTCACTTTTACTGAAGTTAAGCTGTCTTCCTAGTATTCAGTTTGTTACCTTTTACCCAACATTCTGACACTTTGGAGCCAAGGCCAGGTTGGGAATGGGGCTTCCAACTTAAGTATGTTTACAATATTCGAAGAGATAAAGGAAGGAAGAGAGTCAATAATACAATGACTACAAAAAAATTACCAACAGATTTGAAAAAGAACCAAATACAAACTGAGGAAGTGAAAAATATAGCAATAGAAAACAAATAAAACCTCAGTAAATAGACTGAATGGTAAATCTTTAATTGAATTTCAATTCTACAACCTACTGATTAACATCAGTTAGGCAAATTAGCTTATTCCTCCAAGCCTTTGTTTCTACATTTATAAAATGGTCTATGAATAGCTATCACGTAAGATTATTGTGACATTTAAGTTAATAATATACATAAAGCCTGGCATATGGTTAATCTCAACCTTGTTCATTTTCCACACGCCTGCCTAGTTTTTGGGGGTTTTGGGGTGTTTCTTTGCCTTGTATTGTAGTTATTCTTTGTTGTTTTGTTTGTTTGTTTTTTTGTTTGTTTTTTGCGGTGCGCGGGCCTCTCACTGCTGTGGCCTCTCCCGTTTAAGAGCACAGGCTCCGGATGCGCAGGCTCAGCAGCCATGGCTCACGGGCCCAGACGCTCCGCGGCATGCGGGATCCTCCCGGACCGGGGCATGAACCCGTGTCCCCTGCATCGGCAGGCGGACTCTCAACCACTGCGCCATCAGGGAAGCCCTGTAGTTATTCTTATACTTGACTTTTCCACTACCGGATTGTACGTTCTTCACAAGCGATAATAATAAGTTTGCATAGAGAGGGTTTTGGATAAATAGAATTTTATAAATATACATAATATAAAACATAACAATATAAGGAAATTAAAATATATTTGAAAATGAAGTAAAGTAGAAAATGAAGGATCACTAACCAAACACATTCAAAAAAAAAAAAAAAATTCTGAACAACTGCCCCGAATTTGAATTGACAGTTCCTGGCACTCAGCCACACTTATTAAAGTAGCTCAGGAGTCAGCAACTTTTTTCTGTTAAAGACGAGGGAGTAAATATTTTAGGCTTTGCAGATCATATGGTTTCTGTTGCAACTACTCAACCCCGCCATTGCAGTGCCAAAGCAGACTCTATGTAAATAATTGAGCCTGGCTGTGCTCCAATAAGATTTTATTTATAAAAACAGACAGCAGGCTGGACTTGGCCCATAGGCCGTAGTTTGCCAACCTCTGAAGTAGGCTACTTTTTTCTATGCCCCTTTGCCATTTAGTTCCTGCCTTTTCTAGTCCTTACCACACTATATGGACATTATGAGTAGGCACATAGGCCTCCTTTACTAGACTATAAAATTCTCCAGTTTCGGAGCATGCGTGATTCACTTCTGCAACCCTCAGTAGTAGCCAGCCAAACGTTGGCACAGGATAGGAGCTCTATACATACTGACTGCAGAAATGAATGCTTGAGAGATGGGGTCTAATACCTTTTCTCTTGAATCTGTAACAGTCTTAGGACTTACTTGACTAATAGGATGTGACAGTAATAACAGGGGGACTTCTGAAGATGTGACAGAGCAAATCTTACTGCTTCTGCTTGGGTTTCTTGAAACATTGTCTCATAGCCCTGAGCAGCTATATAAGAAGTCAGACCACTGTGCAAAAGAGAACATTTGGAGAGGCAGGTGCAGAGACTACATGAAAAAGAAGAGTGACCTAAGACTGGCCTTCCAGTCCCCTCCATCAAGTCACCAGGGATGCGAACAAGTTTTATTAGACCCTGGAGTCCAGCCCAGCCATGGGTTGAAGACTGAGCGATTCTAGGTGATGCAACGTGGAACAGGAGAGTCATCCAACTGAGCCCTGTCTGAATTCCTGACCAAGTCATGAGATAAAATAACATGGTGGTTGTTTTGGGCCACTATGTTTTGGGATGGTTTGTTATACAGCATCAGATTATTGGAACTCTTGGAGATGTAACTATATCAAGGAGGTAAGCTCTATCTGTGTCTCTGGGTACCACTGTCTGAGAATCAATCTCCTCCAGGCAGTCTTAGAATTTTCCTGTCCCATCCTTCACTTTCCAGAGGGTTTTCCCAGCTTATGATGACCTTTGAAAATCCTGCTTTCAGGATCTAGACCAACCCTGCAGATCCCCAAAGAAAGGCATTTCTGGACTCCTCCAGGCCATGGTCAACACTTCCTTCTCTACAAATAGATAGTATGTATTTCCTATACCACTCATTGGAAATACTTCCATCACTATTATGTAAAATTGTTGTTTAAGTCTTACCTGGGTTTTTACATTTTATGTTCCTATATTTGTGGGAGATTGGGCTGTATGATTTCTGAGTTCTCTTCCAGCTCAGCAATTCCAAGGTCACATCTAGGATAGCTGAGCTCATACGTTAGCCAGGTTTAAACTTCTCTTTAGCGATATAGCAGGGATAAAGCCTGGAGCAAACCCCTGGGGATCACTAGATGCACAGGCAGAAGGGCAACAGGTTCGTGGGTGTCCTGTAATCTCTGCACCTTGCAGTGATGGGTACTTTGATCTGGGCACAGCTGGAGAACCTGTGGGCCTGGGCTCCAGAGAAGGGACCCCACCTTTTTCTCTCCTTTTGTACTGGATGAGCATGTAAGTGACCTTGCAAAGGGAAATACACATTTTGGACTTGTGTACCAGGCAGTCTGAGACTGGGTGCTAGATATTGAGACGAGCCCTGGGGATGACCAGATGCCCAACACCTGGAGACCTTGGAAAGCGAGTGTCAGGCATAGTCCCTCCCACTAGGGGGCGGGGCTAAGACTCAGCTCACTGGTTGCCTGGCAGCTTGAAGAGAGATGGAGGGGTCCTTCAGCCGTTCTAGGCTGTACTGGGAGGCTTGTCCCGTTTAGCTTTTACGTTGCCCCATAGGCTAAAACAATCCTAAACCACCATCTTCGCATTGCCAGGCCCCCTCCCCTACCAGTTTTGCCCTATGGAGAACAAACATGCCCTGTACCTCTTCAGTGCTGTCAAGAATTTCTTTTTCTCACATTCCGCATCCTTGCGCAGTCCTTCATGAATCCACAGCAGATGTTCCTTAGTCCTTTCATTTTCCTTTGTCAGAGGAATTGTGATCGGCTGCGTTTTAATTAGGATCTCCCTCAGGATACTCCGGCTTCCTTCCACACCCGGGAGTTTGCAGCTTCCCTCTTACTGCACCAGGCTGATTAGATTTCTTAATTCTCTAAAATTTGCTGTCTCGAAGCCTAATACCCTTGTAGTGCTGAAGTCTGTTTCTCTCCCTCTCCTCTCCTTATTGCGCTCAATCCAGGCAGCCGTCCCTGGTAAGGTGCTTATTCTCTGACTTGGGATCCCTTTCTCGGGAGGGTAAGTTGGCCTCACAGATGGAGCCTCTCCTGCGTGAACAGCTTTGCTAAGTTGAACAATGCCCTCTGCACTGATTTGAACAGTCCTCTTCCTCAGCAGACTGGCCTTCACCCCACTGGGTTGGATCTAATTTGGAGGGACCAGAATAAGCCCAGCACAGGTTGTAACGTCTCATTCATTCACCATCACTCCTTTCATGAATTTTTATGGGGCTCCTACAATGTGCAGTGGAGATATCATGATAAACATCGTTCTTAATTTCTTAGAAATTATCAATATTATCTAGTGGGAGAGACCAATAAGTGGAAAGACAATTAAACACCCTGTGGTGCTGTGAAAGGGGCTTTGAGCAAAGCAGGACATGTAGGTGGGCATCTCACCAATCTTTGGGGTATAGAGAGGGATTTCTGGGAAGAGGGACATCTACATTGAGACTTGAAGGGGAAGTAGGAGTTTCAGGCCAAGGATGTTGGGGATGGGGTGAGAAGGCATGGTAGAAAAGAGGTGAGTATTCTAGGCAAAACGAAGACCTGCAGGCAAGAGAGTGAGGCTTGTCCCAGGACCTGCAAGTAATTCATTGCTTCTGGAGTGTGATGCAGTGGGCAAGGAAGTGAGGCGGGGTGTGTGTGTGGGGAGTGTTGAGAGCTAAAGATGGCAGACAGGCAGAGGCCAGAGCATGCAAGAACCAGGGAAGCAACCGGAAACCGTGTTAATCATTTGCACTGCATCTGGTTGCAGTGGATCTCTCCCCTTTCTACCCCTTACGGTGTGGACTTCAGGACCTGGCACATCGTGCTCGCAGGAATTGGGAGAGCCCATCCCTCCTCACACTCCAGTTAGGGCTGGTCCTGGCTGCAAGTGGTATCAAAACCTAAAACACACACCATCTCTGCTCTTTGAAGTCTGCAAATCTTCTGACCAAGGAAACAGTCTGGAAAAGACAAAATGGGTCCAGCAGAGAAGTAGATGGAAAATACTTACAGCCTCAGTGAACCAGGAGCTGGGTGTTCTGGGCCTTTGAAGAAGAAGGCAGAGTGATGGGGCAAAGCTGCTTTCGACTTTCTATGGTCAGAAACACCCTCGCTACATCCAAGCATGGACCAATAGCCACTCCAGGTGGATCCCGTCATTAATACTTGTCACAGATATATGGATTGACTTTTTTGTTTTTTGAAATTTTAGAGTTTGTCTCAAAAGCTTCTTTTGGGGCTAAAGGGTAGAAGAATGGAGGAACGGAGCAGAGAAAGCAGTTGTTTGTTATTTCTTATCCAGATTCAGGGCAAAGCAGAGGAACAGAGCTCTCTAGGAGGATTCAAGGTGAGGATAAATAGGAATTCATGGAGATCAGAGATCAGAGCAGGCCTGGAGTTAGGGAACTAGGATAGGAAAAGATTAAAGGGCCCAAAAACATCAAAAATTGAAGTCGGCCAAAAGACAAAACCCACAAAATCCCAGGAACAGGTTGGACCAAACTACCAGGCACTGAACATCACCAATTATCAATCAATTGATAACACTGTTATCGATGTTAGTTGATAATGATTGTTATTAGTATTAACATGATAACTATTGTTATCAATTGATAACACTATCAATGATCACCATTAATAATCACAACGTGCATTTATCAGGCACTTACTACGTGTTGGGCACAACAATTTACAGAGGATGGATAGACAAATACATACACACTTACGTACATACATACACACAGTTAGACAGCTAGGTAAATAGGTAGATAGATAGCAGTACTGTCTGTCTCCTGTTGCCTCTGATCAGTAGATAAAATCTAATTACTTTGAAGCCATACTTGGGCAAAGTGCTTCCAAAGTTAATAAAAAAAAGTTTATATTGAGCAAGAAAGACACACAGGCACTCTTATCAGATTGAAAAATTATGGTAGTGAGAAACTGAATCTTACATGTTGCCCTGGGGTGGCGGGGGGGACTTTTGACAGAATATTAAACCTTGAGGGACAAGGTATCTGATTTTTTTTTTTTAACTCCTCCAGGCTATTGAAGAAAAACTGGGGAATAAAAAGTCGAGAGTGAACCCAGGGCAGATGGTTCCCAAGTCTTCCCCTAATCCCACTTCACCTCCATGGTTTTCTATCTGCCCTTACCCAGCAACAGAAATAGATGCAAGCATCCTGAGATGCAGAAGGAGGCTGAACACTTGATCACTGCTGGGGAAGGATGATGGCCTGGGAAAAGGGGGAGGGGCTTTGTGAGAAAGGCGGGAATCTGCTTGACATTCTGCACAGGCTGGGAGATTGTCTGCCAGGGCGCCTGGAGGCTGGCAGCTGGGGAGCTGCTGTAAAAGCCCTAATCCAGAACGATTAGAACCAGCTAGTTGAAAAGATGGTTAAAGAAGAGAAATCTTTAAAAATGAAAGATGCCCATCTTAAATTGTGTTCCAACCTGAAACATACTCATGCGTATTTGGTTGCCTTTGGCCATAGGGCCCATATCTTTTTTTCCACAGCATCCTGCAGATTGGATACCCTCAATCTTCTGGTATAAACCTCCTTTACGTTTCAGCTTCTAGTGTCCAATCCTTTAAAATGGGATGAGAGTGTAGAGACCCACGTGAAGCAATCAGAGTGAAGAGTCATCCTCCATTTGCACTACTGTTTCCAACCACCTACTATTACCTCACATGTACTTGATAGAACAGCATTTTTAAGTGACTTGGCTTTTCAAATTTTTCCAATTAATTTAACTTCATTTTTATGGAAATGCTCTATTTCCTTTTACATGCACATTTTATCAACTTATATAATTTCTAATTAGGTTAAAGTAACAGGAGTAGCAGGATATTAAATGGAATTTTTACTGTTGACCCAGAATTAGCAAATGGCAAAGTAGCATCAAGTAACCCACATTCTAAGGGAACTGAGAATACTGGGCAGCCACACACCCGCTCGGAGTGTCAAGGGGAGGCTGAGCCCCCAAACCTCTCTTCTGTATGACCAGATCGCTTGGGGAAGGGATGGAATTCCAAGATAGCCACAGAGTCTAGGGGAAGGGATGGAATTCCAAGTTAGCAACAGAGTCTAGGAGAAAGGATGGAATTTCAAGATGCCAGCAGTGTCTAGGGGAAGGGAAGGGATTCCAAGATACCGGCAGAGTCCTCATAGATGTGACTATGGTTGTGTTCCCCTCTCCCCGCAGGGGAAAGAGAGGGTCACTCCTTCCTCCAAGACATGAAAGGAAGGCTCTGAAGGAATCAGCAGTAAAGACTGGGGACACTTCGTTCTTTGGTGAGATGTTGGATGTACTTTGTATTTTCTGATCTCCCCCGGTTCCATGCCTATTTGGGCAGAGGGAGAAGAGCGCTGGGAAGAAATGCCAGGACAAAGAGGAAGAAGCAGCATAAAAGCCTGCACTCCCACAGTTGTGCTGGGGAGGAGGGGTCTCTGGTGGGCTAGTGGACACTGAAGAATGTAGCCGCGGGCTGGGACCAGGGAGCTGGTCACTGGTGAGGAGACTTTCTTCACAAAAGTCTATGAGTTGGAATACAGGGAATGAGCAGAAGACAGGCGCTACATCATAGCACCACGCAGCAGAGGAGCCCCCACCGAGGACCACACGTGTGTCCCGGAGAGTCAACATTTAAGCGTCGCTGGCAATCAGTGATGGACACAGCTGGCGTACAGCACGATCCATTTCTCCCCGTTGCCAATCTGTGTCCCAGGAGTTAGAGAGAAGAGACGTTGGGAATCACGGTGGAGAGAAGAGAGTACAGTTAGAAACTGTATCGGAATCTACATATAAATAGATACCTAAACAATTAAAAAAAGATAGTAAATCTTTACATGGTACCTTCTAATAGGTACTACTCTAAACACTTTACTTGTATATGAATTCATTCTAAATATTCATTTGCATATTTGTAAGAAAATAAAAGAATATACACAACATATGCATTTTATCCAATAGAAGAATTTATTTATTCAGGAAGAGGTACCTGTGGCAGATACTGTTAGTGGTTCACCCACCAGCTCTCCTTCTTTCTTCTTCCTTTTTAACAGAACCCAATTTTATTCTGGACAAAAAACATGCCCAACACCAAGTGGTGAATCATGATTTTTCCTAGGCTTTTCTCCTTGCTACATGTCTGTTTCTTCTCAAGAGGTAAAAAGGAAAGTGTGCTGGGAACTTTTCAGAAAGGTTTTGCTTTTCTGAGTAGAGACAGATCACTGAAGCTTCTCCTTCCCCCCTTCCTTCTCCTTGGATTTGGATGTGGTATCTGGCACAGCAGAAATCATTTTGCATTTATTAGGTAATCATTATGATTATGAAAAGCCAATGTGTGGGCTTCCCTGGTGGCGCGGTGGTTGAGAGTCCGCCTGCCGATGCAGGGGACGCGGGTTTGTGCCCCGGTCCGGGAAGATCCCACATGCCGCGGAGCGGCTGGGCCCGTGAGACATGGCCGCTGAGCCTGTGCGTCCGGAGCCTGTGCTCCGCAACGGGAGAGGCCACAACAGTGAGAGGCCCGCGTATCGCAAAAAAAAAAAAAAAAAAAAGCCAATGTGCTAAGGATAGTGGGGCAGAAAGAGAAAAAGATTCATAGTCTGTGACAACATTATTCAGCAGCTGAACCTATAGCAACAACAAACTCCTTAATGGAGCAAAGGTGGGTATTGTTTAATCATTGCTTAGGTTTTATGCTATTAATAATAGCCACCCTTAAAGAGACTTATTCCTAAACTACTACTTATTGAGATTTAAAATCCCTTTTGATACAATTGTATCAATTGTATATTAAGAAACAAAATAAGGTTTGGAAGACTTGAAATGAGTTCATAAGAAGAATAATATATAAATAGTACTGTAACTATGAAACATAATTCCCATATAATTAGTCAACCTCAAATAAGTAGGGATTAAATGACTCTGAAACATGGTTCTGATTAGAAATATATATATCATCACAGAGTTTTATCAGAACAAGGAAAGTTACGTTCTCATTAGTTCTCTGAGCATGTCTGTTCTAATTATAAAAGGATAAGATTTAAAAATGAAGCAGAAGAGATGTGCATCAGTAGCTGGATTTCTTGAGCAGGGCAGAAAAAATTGGTGGGAGGAGGGTACTTGATAAGTAAAAGGATTGCTTCAGTACTAATTAGGAATAAATAAGAAGATAAGTCACACTCCGTATTGAACTTCATCCACTTTGGTTACCCCAAATCATCAGACGTTAACTTGCACTGGGATTTATCAAGCACCCTGATGTTTCTCCTACATTTGCTGAAGATGTGCGTGTAGATCCAGGCTGAAAGGTGCCCCAAGTGAGTATTAACCATTTGGCCCCAGGAGTCTCCTGAATAGACCACTCTTGATACAAGTAAACCTAATCTGAGGAAGGCAGTAGCAGGACCTTCAAATTTTGAAAAGCAGTGGCTGGAAAAGTATCTTGGTCAAATCTCTTTCGCAGATGACAGAACCCAACTCAAACCAGCTTTGAAAGGATGAAGGGTGGCGGTTTGCGGCTCATGCGAAGGAAAAGTTGGGTATTCTAGCTTTAAGCAAGGCTGAAACCACGCAGTCAGACAATATTGACAGAAATCAATCTCCCTGTCCCTTGACTCTGCTTTCCATTGTTTGGGCTCAATTTTCAGCCAAACCTTCTCCATAACGGTTGGAGGCGTGGGGATAAACGGCAGAAGCTCCTACGAGTTCCACGCTTGCACTATTCCAGCCTCAAGGCCAGAGGAAAGAAAGCTTCTCCTTTCTAGAAGTCGCAACAAAAGCTTTATAACTGCATCTTATTGAAGCCCACACTGGGCTGCATGCCCCTTGACTTGCTCTGCTTAGACTGCTATAACAATGTACCGTAGATTGGGTGGCTTAAACAACAGACATTTATTTCTCACAGTTCTGAAGCCTGGAAGTTCAAGATCAAGATGCTAGCATGGCCGTGTTCTGATAAGAGCCCTCTTCCTGGCTTGCAGATGGCCACCTTCTCACTGTGTGTCCTCATATGGCAGAGAAAGAGGGCTCCAATCTCTCTTCCTTTTCTTATAAGGACACTAATCTTATCATGGGGACCCACTCCCATGACCTCATCTAAACCTAATTACCTCTCAAAGTCCCCACTTAAAAATAACATCACGTTGGAGATTAGGGCTTCAGTGTACAAATTTGAGATGGGGGACACAAACATTCAGTCCTTAATACCCATCCTGAGCCAACTGCTGTGGTGAAAGGGAGAAGGCTGTGTTGTGAATGGCCAAGCTCACAAGAGCTATGTACCCTTCCCTGGGGCAAGGGGTGAAGTCAGCTCTACCTGAAGCACACAGACTAAGCTAGGAGCTCTTTCCCCGAGGAGTATCAGGATGCTGTAATAAGGAGAAAGGGGATGGATCCCTGGTAGGAAAAAGCAGATTTCTTCTACAGATAAGGAAGGTTCTTGAACTGCCATTAATTGAGCGTGTCCTATGTGCTGAGAAAGCTACATGCACTGTGTCGTTCATCTACACAACCACTTTCAGAGATAGATGTCATTATCCCTATTTCACAATAGAATACACTGAGATTCAGAACATTTAGGGAACTTTTCCCAGCATCACAAAACTAGTAAATAGAGTTGTGGGGACTCTACTGTGCTACTCCCTGGTGTTCTGCCTTCTGTTGTGTCATTTACAAACCCACCAACATAGCAAGTAAGTTCCTCCTCAGTTTGAGGTGGGTGTAAGGTTGGTACTTATCTTCCACAGTCTTGGGACCAGCAGGTAATTTCAACGTTGAGCAGAGAATTGAACAGGACCTTGAAGAGGCAGAGTTAGTTACCTCTGAAGAAGACACATTCAAAATTATAAATACTGAATAGTCTAACTCCATTAGAAATGTAGAGAAAAGGAAGGAAGGAAGGGAGGGAGGGAGGAAAGGAGGGGAGGAAAAGCAAGCTGGAATCATATATCCAAAAGGTTGAGAGTATATGCTTCAGGGAGTTAAAATGTAAGGAATTATTTTCCTCTTTATATTTTTCTGATCTTTCCAAATTTTCTACCATGAGAATGATTTATTTTTAATCAGCGGAAAATTTATTTTTAACAATCCTGGAAATATAGGGTGAGGAAAGGTAAAATAACCTCTAAGATATTTGAATCAGGTCAATAGGCTGGAAAAAGCTGGAAAAATCTTGTCAGGTTTCTGTGAATGAACTTTTTAAAAATAAAGCATTGGAGTTAATAGCAAATTCTCTGCATGAACAGAAGTTAATATTTTCACGCCCTCTGGCACTCACTCGGAGGCCAGCAACACACAGTTGTTATATATTAACAACCTGAACACGGGCGCAAATTGCAAAAATTTGCTGAGTCAGCCAAGCTCCCAGAGTTGGAGGAGATGAAGCAAAGACAAAATCTGAGAACTCTTCCTGGAAGACCAGGAGCTTCTGGGATCACAGGCAGATGGAAAGGTGAGCCACGGACCAGGAAAAAGAGAACAAAATAGAATTTTCCCCTGGTATGCAAAGCGCCAGGCGATTCTTATTGGGGGCTCCCTCCTGGTCACCACCTAAAACCTTTCTTCCTGGTGAAATCTGAGAAAATATTCCTCATCACAGTCAGGGCCCCTCAGGCCTCTCTATTCATCACAGTTTGCAAACCACTTTCCCATTTACCGTCTCACTGTACTCCAGTTGTACAAAAGAATGTTTTTGTTTTTAGGACATACACACTGAAGTGTTGGGGGTAAAAGGCATCAAACTAGCCACTGAAATTTTTCAGAGAGAGAGACGGAAGGAAAGAGGGAGGGAGGGAGGGAGAGAAAGGCCTACAGAGAGAGAGAGAGAGAGAGAGAATGATAAAGCCAATCGATATATAAAGGTAGACATAGAAATATAGGGATAGATATGAAATAATAAAGCCTGTTGATGGTTGAGAAATCCGAGTAAAGGTTACAAACTATTTCTTTGTACTCTTCTTGCCACTTTTATGTCAGTTTGAAGCTATTTCAAAATAAAAAGTTTTAAAAGAAAGACAATAAACAAGCACTTCTAATAGGGCAAACCTGGGGTAGCTGGGCACATCTGAAGCAAGTTCTCATGGCATCTGACAAAGATGCTGGAAGAAGGCAGAGGGTTGAATATGGTCATGGGTGGGATGCGTGAAGTGTATATTTCTTGCTGCCAAGATGAGCTGGACCTGACTTGACTGCATTACTTTTCCGACACAAGTCACTGTCTGTGGAGGACTCACTATGGTCACATGAATCTCCAGCCACTCACCTGCCTGGAGAGACATCCTAACCCATGTGAATATCTTGCCTTGGAACCAAGGATTAGAGATAAGGGGAAATGAGCTGTTTATGACTCCTCTGATAAATAGACTTCAGTCTTAAGAGTATGAGTGTTAAAATCATTTCTTTCGACTGGTCCATGTGGATGAGTCATTGAGGATTGTAATAAGCTGTTCTTATATCTGAAACAATGGAGCTTACCCATGAGCTGAACACCAAGTCTCTCACCTTAGCTATAGTGAGATGGTCCAGCAGAGCCAAAATCATCCTGTCTTCAGCCCAAACGAAATGGATAGACCACAGAGACTCTGCCTGTGGCAAGATTCCAGGGAGGTACATTAGACTCAGTGCCCAAACTAGGACAACATCTGAGGAAATGGCACACGGAGACGTCTTAAATAACTTGTGTGTTCACTACATTTCAGAGGACTCTCAACACCACCCAGTCATGGATTAAACTTCCAATCCCCTGCATCAGGGTTGGGGGGCTGCTTCTTACCATCCTAGATAACCCATGGTCTATTTGGAAGAACAAGTCCCTTTTCCATTTTGAAGATGAGAAAAGCCCAGAGATTAAATGGCTTTGCCCAAAGGCACACAGGACAAGACTATAGACCTGAAAAGTACACATTTTATAGTATATCCTCTTAATGGTACATTTCACCTGAGCCACTTTTAGAACTTGTGATTTTCCACACTGTATTTCCATCTTTTATGGCCTTGTCCACTAGACAAAAACAGTTTGTCGACAAGGTCTTTGCAGATTCTGTTTTGAATTTACCCCAATCCTAGTATAATACCAGTTATATAGTTAATGTATAATAAATGTTTGTTGAGTAGATAGTAATGAAACCCTAGTGGTCATCTAGCCCACTGGTTTTCAGTCGTGGCCGTAGATTAGATTTATCTTGGAAGGTTTATTTAAAAATCTCAGTGCCCACGAAAAGAGTGGATATATGTATGTGTATAACTGATTCACTTTGCTGTACAGCAGAAACTAACACAACACTGTAAATCAACTATACTCCAATAAAAAATTCAAAAAAGAAATAGAAAAACCTGCAACTCCACTCTAATTATGAAAAAAATATCAGACACACACAAATTGAGGGACACTACAGACTACCTGACGAGCACTCCCCAGACGTTCAAGGTCATAAAGTCGGAGAAACTGTCACAACCAAGAGGAGCCTGAGGGGACATGACAATGAAATGTCATGTGGGATCCTGGCTGGGATCTTGGAACAGAAGAAGGACATTAGGGGAAAACTGAGGAAGTCTGGATTTTAAAAAAATGGACTTGAGTTAATAACAACAAAACAAGTTACAATTAAAAAAGTTTTAAATTAAAAATAAATAAAAATCTCAGTGCCCAAGACTCACCTTAGACTGACTAAATCCAAATACCTGGGGATGAGGGAGGGGATGTGGGAAGGGAGAGGTTCTATACATCTTTGCAGTTCTCCAAGTGATTCTAACATGCTGCCAGGATTGAAAACAGAGATCAAACCAAATTTTTCAGGTGCAGAGTTGAGGAATGGGGAGAAGAGAAATGAATCTGTCTAGGTTTTACATAATTAAATGCTATGTCAGGGACTGGAAGGCTCTTTTCCTGGCTCTCTGCCCTATAATCTTTCCAGTCATTATGATGCTTCCTAATTCATTCATATTGTTTGGAATGGAATGAGATGGGATTAAATGGGGTGGCATAGAATGGAAAAGGATGGAAAGAAGAGGAATAAGATGGGATGGGAAGGAGTGGAATAGGAAAGGATGGAAAGGGGTGAAATAGGATAGGATGAGATGGGTTATAATGGCCTGGGGTAGAATGGAGTGGGATGGAGTGGAATGAAATTGAAAGGAATGGGATGGGAAGAGATGATATGGTATGGAAAGGAATGAAATAGAAAGAGCTGTGATGCAGTACGGTACCCTGCAATGTGATGCGACAGAATTATAAAATGGGAAAGACACCGTCAAGCAGAAAATAGAACATAGATGACAGCTCCTAGCATTCATGTCAGGAAACAACCTTGCACCTGGATAGTGAGCTCCATACTCAAAATTCTGGGTGATTTAGTTCTATGTTCTTCTATAATTTCTTCTCAGAGAGAAATCCATAATGAGCATCTGACTTTCCAGTCAGGAAGATCTGGATTTTTTTTATCCACTTGCCCGCGAGGCAACTTTGAAAAAGTCCTTCACATCTCTAAGTCCCAAGCCTCTCAATGGGAAAGATATACCTATGTCACTGGGATTTAATGAGAAAATGTGAGATATATGATAAACATGAAAGTGCCCAGAGGAGAGCTTGGCATGCAAAGGTACAAAATATATTTTATTCTGATTTTGTCCATTTTTGCTTTCTCAGCACCTGACTGCCACATATGCAGTGCCCCAGAGTGACTGAAGAGCTAGGGACCTGGAAGAACCTCATTTCACCATCATGCACTGAGTGACCATGTCTGACTTGAATGTGGGGTCATGAACTACTGGGGTTGCTTTTGGAAACTTAGCCTCTTACCAAGTAAAATTTGAAACATTTTAATCCAAAATGGAGGACAAAAACATCAGTGAACTTAATGGAAAATATAACAACATGAACCACCTTTTTTCCTAACAGAGCCACAAAAATGAGGTATCATTAGTAATAATGGAAAGCAATGCTCATTACACTTGGCACAATTTGTGATTTTATACTTCTTTTTTTTTTAAATTTTTACACCGTCTATCACCCCTCTAGACTATAAACACTGTGAGGGCAGAAATTAAGTTCTACTCATCAATGTTTCCATAGTGCCTAGCAGTGACTAGCACGTGATAAATGCTAAATAAATGTGTATTGAATGTGTGACTAAATGGATGGGACTTTCTAGGTCTGCAAGGTCTCCTTAGATCACTTGCAGCACCGTATGACTTTTATCTGGTTTGCATCCATCTAACTTCAAGCAGTCTGTTCAATTCTAAAAAATTATCCATGGAGTGTTGAAATACCGAATGTGGAATTATTCATATTCTAATCTCTTCCAACCTCAGTTTACTGGGACTCATCCTGAGAAGAGATAACTTAATTCCCCTAGGTGAAGCCACACTGGAAGACTTTCCCTATGTCCTGATTCTCGAAAGGGCTAAAGGGAAAGGGAAAGGGTCTCGAAAGGGACCTGGACCTGGAGCTATCTCCTAGAGTGATTCTGTCACCTGCAGATGCAAAATCAACAGTTTTCCAACTACTGTCTAAGGTAGCCAAGTAGTGAGGGACCTCGGCAATCAATGGAGGCTTGGAGAGGAACGGTCAGATGCCAAAGCCCATCTGGACAAGAGTCAGAGTAGAATGAGTTTCTGTTTCCTGGCTACCTGGTTATGTATCCCAAATCCACCAAGTGAGTGCTCTGTGATCTCAGAAAATCCCATCCATCATGAGTGCCTCAATTTCCTCATCCTTCAAGTGAAATGGGATAACAGAATATGTTTCATGGGATTGTTGTGAGCCATAAATGAAGTAATACAAATAAAGAAATTAGAACAGAACCCGGTACATGGTAAGCACTTTGTCTTTGCTGTTTTTATGGTTAACCATGGCAAAGAATGAACAAGTGTCAACATGAGACCAAGTAAGAAGACCTCAAAGAGGAGACACAGGAATCGTGACATCACTTCATCGGATAGAGCACTGGTGTGACCGCATGCTTTTAGAGGCCAGCACCACGCCCTCTGGACCATGCCATAGCTGTCTTAAAGTTTCCAGAAACACTTGATACAATCCACTGCTGAATGCACAGAGTACCGAACAGCTCCCTGGAACAAATGCATTATGTTCCTCTACTTAAATTCAGGGTTGACTCCATCCTCCCCCATCACAGGTTCCTGAAAAGACCAACTTGAAACTCATATCAGCATTTAAATTGTCAGGATGTGATTAAGCCTTAGAGAAGATTAGTTACTGACTTTCTTAGGTATTAACCCCCTCCCCTGCTCACGTTCCCTACCCCCCACTAAGCCTCTGAAGGGATCTAACATTACAAACAAGGATTTAATTAGCAACTTGAATTCAGGTTTAAGATCTTTTGTGAAGGTTTGGTCACAGATGCTGCTTTAATCTCTGAGGATTATTCTTCAGCATCCAGAGACACTTGGGTTACTTTCCTGGGCCTTTGAGGAACTTTATCTTATTTGAATACTGCTGCCAGCTTCAAGGACCTGCTGAGAAGTGGACCCAAGTTTAGCCCTTAGAGGGCTAAAAAGAGCTCTCCTTCTAGCGTTAGACTTCCTTCCCATTCGATTTCCATCTTCAGAGGAAGCTAACTCCCCCAACTTGAGTTTCTCTTGGTTGGGTTGACAAGGGAAATATGAGTCTTCAAATGCTGGCTTCAAGTTGGGAAAGATACAACAGAGCTCTGTTTCGCTTGCCAACCCGAAGTAGCGATCAAGCTCTGATGGTCGCGGCCGTCAGTGTGGCCTCTGGAGCTCATGTTCCTTCCCTCCCCCAGTTCCCACTGCTCTGCCCTCACAGGGGTCCACATTGCCTCTTGCCTGGACCACATCCACCTCCACTCCACTCCCTGTCTGTCTTCACTCCTACGTAACTTTCCTTCTCCTTTAAGTATTCTTCAGCTGCCCCCGCCTCACCCTCCCAGTCTCAAATTCAATGCTGCTTCCTCAGAGAGGTCTTCTCTGACCACTCAGCCTACCTCTGCCCCTGAATTCATTTCCTGAGAGCGCCAAAATCAATGGCCACAACTGGGTGGCTTGAAACAACAGATATGTATTGTCTCACGGTTCTGGAGGCCAAAAGTCTGAAATCAAAGTGGCAGCTGGGCCATGTCTCTCTGAAGGTTCTAGGGTAGAACCTGGTCCATACCTCTCTCTTGGTTTCTGGTGGTCGCCAGCAACCATTGGCGTTCCTTAGCTTGTCAATGCACCACTCCAGGCTCTGCCTCCATCATCCCATGGCATTGTCCTCTCTGTGTCTGTGTCCATGTTTCCTTCCGAAGGACACCACTCATGGGATTAGGGACCCACCTTGACATCGTATGAATTCATCTTCATTTGATTACATCTGCAAAGACCCTATTTCCAAATAAGGTCACATTCATAAGTACTAGGGGTTAGAACTTCAACATATCTGTTTGCAGGAGGTGCATCTCAACCCACAACAGCCCCAGACACTTCCTACCACAGTATCCTATTTTATCATCTTCATAACGCTTATCAGTGCATGAAGTTATCCTATTTATTTATAAGCATATTCATTGTCGCCCACTCAACTAAAAAGTTGAGTATCTTTCCAGCCAGGGTGCCTCTCTATCTTGTTCACCACTGAGTCTCCAGCACCTTGAATGGGGCCTGGCACAAAGTGGTGTTTATCACATATTGGCTGACTAAACTGCCTCTCCCCACTGGGATCTTTAATTACATGGACCCACCTCCCCAATCACAGGGATGAGTGTATGACCTGGGCTGTCCAATCAGGATCATTTTAAGGATAGACTGTGGGAGAGAGGGAGCCATGCTCTTTCTTCTGAAGCTATCAGCTATGCAGAGGATTGATGATACCGTAGGGGTGCCAAATAAACTATGGAATGACTAATACATGTTTTAGTATAAGTATATCCCAAATATGGCATGGGACATACTTATACTAAAACATGTATTAGTTGTCTATCTGAGATTCAAGTCTGAGCCTTCTGTATTTTTATTTGATAAATCTGGCATTTCTATGATGTCAGCTTCAAACTCCCAGCAGCCACTCCCTGGGAGAAAACGTGCCTGAGAATGAAACTTTTCTAGAAGAAAACAGAGCCAAGAGAAAAAGACTGATTCCTGATAATATTTTCCAAGTGCCTGCATCCCGTCATGCCTAAATTCTTCCTTCACCACTGGGACTTTCCAGTAATCTGGGTCAATAGAATCCTTTTTTTCTTTCCTAAACTTTTTTGAATTAAGTTTTTGTCACTTGCCAATGAAGGAGTTCTGGTGAATACAAGTCACCTTCCAATCAATGCCAATTCATAGCTTCGTGAACAGCTGAAAGTCCACGATCTCTCCATTTCACTCCTCGTTTTTCTACCAGTTTCTTCAAGTATCCCTATTTCATGCTGATGTGGTTCTTTGTGTTCAGGCCAGACATCTCAGCTGTCATCCCTGGATCTGCATCATCAAGTCTCATCAAAATGCAGAGCAAGAATCAACAAGACACAAAACTTCGCATGGTGATATTGATCACTTTTCAGAGCATAAATTCATCATGTCATATTATGCAAATCAGGAGTGATGAATGAGAGGGACCACAAAAGGTGAAGGAGAAGGCAGAGAACCTCATTCTGCTGTAACAGAAACTTCAACAGAGCCTCTGAAGAGACAGGCACCACTGCTTGGTCTGGATGCTCTAGGTTTCCTGAGCTGCAGGACCCCAGCCTTTCAATCCCCTTTCCAGCTTCACTGCAGAAGGCCAAGAGAAGAGCCAGTGGACTATACAAGAGTGACAGCGAAGGGTAAGGCCCACAGAGGGAAGGGAACTCCCCAGCTGGCATTACCTGCAGATAATTTGTGCATGATTCCTGCTGTAAAACGTGTCCCTTTGGTTCTGCATCATTAATCTTCTCTTGTTGAAGTGGCAGACAGCTGGGATCACTGCATTTAGTTTTGATAGATCCTGATTTGATAAAGATTGACTGTTTCATTCCAGGCAGAAGAGAAGAAAGAGGCCTAATACTACCATGCCAGTCCCTTACCATCTGGGCAGGAGAGAAGAGAGAAAACTCATGGCCTTGCCAAGAGATCATTCAAATGGCCATAGTCAAGGTCATTGACCTCTACTCAAATTAAACACTCAGGTTTCTGATCCCAGTATTTGCCAAGCATATACTTCATAAATAAAGATATTACTTATCCACTAAATATTAATGAAGATTAAAGAATATACAAACACTGTGCTATGCACTTGGGAAACAATAGTGAGCAAATGTGAATGTAGCCCCTTCACCCTTGCTTCTCTACTTGGGAAGATGGACATTGATGGAATAAATACTCAAGTAAATGAAAACATTATTGTTGTAAATGCTTCCAAAGAAAGAACCATGTAATATGAGAAAAATGAGAGGTTCACCAGACTTCATTCAATATTCAGCAAATATTTGTTGAGCCCCTGCTCTGTGCCAGATACTTGTGGGTAAGTGACAACCATACTTTATTCATCCAGGGTTTGGATCTGTTTACTAACTGGAATTATTTACCCCCCAGTGCAGAAGCTCGTCTCAGTCCCAGCTTGTGTAATGAATATTCCTGCCATCCCGTTGCCCACTTCCTGGTTACCGCCATCCCAGAATAGACACTTGCCATACCTATTAGTTTAAGCCCGCAGAAGTCCAGGGTCTGCAGTCAGTCACCCTGGGCTCTCGGGAAAGCAGGGCACAAGTAAATGAGTCCTTGAATCCGAATAGAGCAGGCTGTTATTTTGTTTGTGGACTCCATCTGTGAGATGGGGTAGAACTGAGAGACGTAGAGAGTAGAATTAACGTAGTACCCAACTGATTAGCATTCAGGAGCTCTGCACTTTGCTGATGATTCATGAGGTGGGAAGTTTGGAATGTTAACTGCTATATATTGGCCTTTGTGGGGGTTTTGCTTTGTTTTGTTTTGTTTAATATTCCTGGCTGCCCATGGCTTCTCTCCAAGTGATGGGCCCTGTGATAGTTTGACTTCAGACCTACCCACCACAGTCAGCTGAGGAAAACCCACTGGTTGCTTCCTTGCCACAAAATTGCCCTTGCTCTTCTATAAAGTCTTTTGGCTGTTGGACCAGACTCAAAATTCTCAAAAATTTTGCAAACTTAGAAAGCATCTTCCAACGGCTCTGGACCCCAGCATCTCTTGGGTTAGTCAAGTCTTTTGACGGATGGTGAAAACAATCCCCTTTAAATTAGCTTAAGCAGCAA
This sequence comes from Globicephala melas, assembly GCF_963455315.2. Classification (NCBI taxonomy): domain Eukaryota; kingdom Metazoa; phylum Chordata; class Mammalia; order Artiodactyla; family Delphinidae; genus Globicephala; species Globicephala melas. Next base: position 13,058,280 of record NC_083323.1, read on the forward strand.
AAATAAAAGGGGAAAGGATTTATTAGGAGGAGACACATGTGAGTTACAGAACCCAAGGGTGTATCACGTCGCTGGGCTCCACAAGGGTCTGGAACCAGGAACTGGGAAGGTAACAGGGAGCAAGATGGCCACAAGTCAGTGTCCTCTGTGTCCCCAAAGTTTCTCATCTCCGCTGACCTCTATGTTAGCTGGGTCATTCTTTTCTGCTGCAGAATAGCTGTCTCTTTGCTCTGCACACAGATGGAAGGATGACTACTCTACAGTTCCTGCATTTGCACATCCTTGTTTTCTGCCACACCAGAGACAAACTAGCTGTAATTTTGCTCTGAAGTTGTAAAATTCAACCACGTATTCATTTAACTGCACTTATGAAGCACCTGCCATGTGCCTTAGACACTGTTCTAAGTGCTCGATAAATATTTACCCGTTGAGCTGAGCCCTTCAAAAACCCCTAAAGCATCATTATGAGGGTCTTTTGTGAGGGTCTGATAAGTGCCATCCCCTCCCACACCTGTGTACAGAATAATCTGAGACAAAGGAATATCGAGTCAAAATACAGTTCTTATTATTGATTAAGACTAGGTTGGATTATGTGAGTTCTATTTGTAGGTTTTCTAAAACTGAACCCCAGAGTTTAAGACTTACCCTCTCAGGGCTTCCCTGGTGGCACAGTGGTTGAGAATCTGCCTGCCTATGCAGGGGACACGGGTTCGAGCCCTGGTCTGGGAGGATCCCACATGCCGCGGAGCAACTAGGCCTGTGAGCCACAACTTCTGAGCCTGCACGTCTGGAGCCTGTGCTCCACAACAAGAGAGGCCGCGATAGCGAGAGGCCTGCGCACCATGATGAAGAGTGGCCCCTGCTTGCCACAACTAGAGAAAGCCCTCGCACAGAAATGAGGACCCAACACAGCAAAAATTAATTAATTAATTAATAAACTCCTACCCCCAACATCTTCTTAAAAAAAAAAAAAAAAAAGACTTACCCTCTCAGACACAGGCAAACCTGCCAGGATAGGCCTAAAGCCCTAAGCAGAGATGACAGTCGCTGCCTGCAGGCGCAGCTTAGAACTCATATACCCTAAGGGCAGCTCATCCCAAGGAGGAACCAGGAAAAGCTGAGATGAGGGTGATCCGTTTACTTCTAAATTTACCAAATAGATAAATCACTTTGCCTCCCCTTGGGCAGAGTGTCTAAAGAGGCAGAGAGAGCTCAGGAGTAGTAGAACAAACTTGCTACACAGAAAGAAACATTAAGAACAGAAAAAAAAAAAAAACCCAAATAATCATGTGTAATATTATTCTTTGTCATTATCATTTAAGTTTTTAAAACCTTTCATCAGAAAGTCTGATTTTCTTTTCTTTTCTTTTTAACTGTGTGGGCATGCTTTTCTGGTGATATTTTGGAAAGTTTGGGGGTTTTTTATGTTCTAGTGGTTGTCTTTAGAACTATAACTACATGTGATACTTAATTCTCTATTCTTTAGCCAGTGTCTATCAGCTCCCTAATATGAACCATGAAAACAGTACATTTCCTCTTCCTCTCACATCCTCTTTCATTGCCACCCAATTTTCATTGATTCTTTCTTTAAAAATTGAAGTATAGTTGACTTACAATGCTGAGTTAGTTTCAGGTGTACAACAAAGTGATTCAGTTATACATATTTATATATTTTTTCAGATTCTTTTTCATTATAGGTTACTGCAAGATACTGAATACAGTTCCCTGTGCTATACAGTAGGATCTTTTTGTTCATCTATTTTATATATAGTAGCGTATATCTGTTAATCCCAAACTCCTAATCCCTCACCCCCTTCCCCTTTGGTAACCATAAGTTTGTTTTGTAACCATAAGTTTGTTTTCTATGTCTGTGAGTCTGTTTCACAAGTAAATTCATTTGTATCCTGTTTTAGATTCCACATATAAGTGATATCATATGATATTTATCTTTCTCTGTCTGACTTACTTCACTTAGTATGATAACCTCTAGGTCCATCCATGTTGCTGCAAATGGCATTCTTTCATTCTTTTTTATGGCTGAGTAATATTCCATTGTGTGTGTGTGTGTGTGTGTGTGTGTGTGTGTGTGTGTGTGTGTATATACCACATCTTCTTTATTCATTCCTCTGTCGATGGACGCTTAGGTTGCTTTAGTTAATTCTCACATTTTAAAATATACTTCTGTTACATGATTTACCAGCTTTAAATAATACCTGTTGACCTCTGGCTATGAAAGATTAAGAAGGCAGCCTATGTAACATCACCTTCCACCATGTTTCCCTCTTCTTCTTCCAACTTTTCTTAATTGAATAATTTCTACACTGTGAAAGTTTACAAGGTTCTGTTCTGCAATCATAATCCCCAGGTTTATTTTAGTCTTAGTTCTGTAGTTAGATGGATGCCACACTCACTGTGAGCCTTATTTTTGTGATTCCTCCTGTCATCCTGAAGTTCATCTTCTGGTCACTTCTTCAAGCAGGGCTCTTGGGAAATGCATTCTGAGTTACCACACACTCAAGAAGATCCATCTTCTGCCTCTACATGCAATTCATCTGTGTAAAGAAAAATCATTTTGTCACATTTTTTCTTATGAATTTTATAAGTATTGCTCCACTGCTTTCTTCCTCTAAAAATTGCCATGGTGAAGACTGAGACATTTCCAGTGACTTCATACTTTTCCTGGTTGCCTAAAATATTGATTCTTGACTTCTAAAGTCTATTGGCCTAATTATTGTATTATAAGTCTCAGGGTTGATCATCCTAAATCAGTGTCTCCAGGGTATGCCTGTCCCTTTTAAAGTATGTGTGTGTGTGTGTGTGTGCGCGCACATGTGTATAATTTCTGAAAACTTTTCATGAACTATGTTTTGATTATTTTTCTGTTCCACTATTTTAAAAGGCATATTTTATCACTATGCTAAAAAAAAAAAGTAGACCATCCATTATGTGTGTTGTAGCTCCATTATCCATATTCCATTGCTATCACTTTTTTTTTTTTTTTTGTGGTACATGGGCCTCTCACTGCTGTGGCCTCTCCCGTTGCGGAGCACAGGCTCTGGACGCGCAGGCTCAGCGGCCATGGCTCACGGGCCCAGCCGCTCCGTGGCATGTGGGATCTTCCCGGACCGGGGCACGAACCCACGTCCCCTGCATCGGCAGGCGGACTCTCAACAACTGCGCCACCAGGGAAGCCCCATTGCTATCATTTTATGTCTAATCCATTTTAATCCTCTGATCATGGCCGTTTTATTTAACTCACTTTTCTTACTCTCTCTTCTGTGTCCCTTATTATGTTTTCAGCCACACATAGTCTATTTATGTGCCTCTGCCAATAAAGAAAAAACCTTCATCCCTCTGATGGTTTCACTTTCATCTTTCTCTTTTTTTCCCCCTGAGTTCTGCCAGCTCATACTTAAACTCTTTTTGTTGTACCATATTTTCTCTGACCTATTGTATTCCTGCTTTAAACTAAATTTATGGAGGTGGTTGTTTCATGGAGGTGGGTTTATTTTTTAACGTAATGATAAAATATGTCTTTTTAAAAATCTGCTTTATAGAAAGATTGATGAAGCCCCAGAGCTTGACTTGACCTTTAAATGCACCCAATCTTTCAACCAAGCCACACTCACGTACAAAGAAGACACTCACAACCTCAGCACTGCAGATTGTCTTGGAAACGTTCAAGACTAACCTCATCATGTCTGTATTCCTATTTGTCAAAACCACCAGAGTTCTAAGTCTCTCTGGATATCCGTTATCATTTGGACTCTCATTCTCACAAGGCAAAGTTTATCCCTTAGTCTAACCCTCCCCTACCTGGCTTCATTTCTGGAAAATTTTCTTCTCTGCCTTCTAGAATTCAGAGTCCATTATCAGCAAAATTCCTTATAGTCTCACATCTGCTCTGAATTACCCCTTCATCTTTCCCATCTAAGTGAAGCTTGGCCCTAACTGAGGACAATTTATCTCCTACAGAGCTTTTCAGAGCTGGCTGATTTCCCCCACATCCCTCTGTACCACTGGACCTGGAGGTGTGGTGTTTACCTCTCTTATTCATCATTGATTTTTTTTCAGACAATTTTCACTCCTTTCTCCTTGAAAAACACTGGCTGTGAATTTTATACCATCAGATTACGTGACAACGACCCCTCCTTCTTGAAGTCGTCTACAGAAACCTGGATCGATCCCCTCCTCCCTCAAAGATTTTAACACCTCAATCTCTGCAGCTCCCTACAATAATATTCTGAATTATTTCAATATCCTCATGTAGGATCTTCCCAATACTGTATTCTCTAAGTTTTTTTGACCCTTCTGTTTCAATGATCTCATTCTCCACCTAACTTAGTCTCTTGTTCCTGTAATCAAATCACAGGTAGGTCTTATCATTGTTACTGATTGCAGTCCCTCCTGAACTGTTTCAGGCTCCTAAGCCCTACCTCCTTTGAACTTTCCAGCTCGTTCTTTTTATTTTCCCAACACCAATAATTATTTAATCCAATGAGGACCTTCAGTATACTGATTCTACCATCATTTTATTGTCCCCCACTTCATATCGTTACCTCCTTCTTTATCCAGCTCAGATTTCACATTCCCTTACGTTTATCTTCAAATACCTTGCTTTTTTTTCTCCCTTTAATATATTGGTCTGGGGAAAAAAACCAGAACCTTGGTTAAGTACTTCTTACCCAGACAATTGAACATGTTCAGAAAATATGCACATGCAGGTGCATGCACATGCACACACAAACACAGACACAGACACGCACTTTTGCTTGGGCTTACTTTCAATCTATGACCATTAAATTCACATGAGCCCTTTAGGAACACTCAACAATCATAATAATTTTCCTTAGCTCCTTCATTTTCCCTCTCCTAGACAAGAATTTTGCATTTTCTCCTTTTTCCTCAAATCTCCTGCCTCATTTTGCTCTTGGTTGATTATATTGCTTTCTGTTTCTTTGAAAAAATGGAAGCAACGAGAACGCCAATCTTCTCCCCCCACCACATCCATGAAACTACCAGATTTACTCCCATATACTGTGTTCCCTTCTGTAGTCAACAATGAACTACACACGCTCCTGTTAAAAGTCAAATCCTTCTCCTCTACAGGGCATCCCATCCTGTCTCACCGCCACAAGATTATTGCTCTTACATTTGTCTCCTCCTTTTTCTCCTACATTATCAATATTTCTCTTTTAAATCATTACCATAAGCATACTAACATGCTTACACTCCTCGTGTTACTCAGGATACTCCAGAGAAACAGAATCCATACAAGAGAGATAGATGATAGACAGATAAATAGATGGATAGATTGATACAGAGACAGATATATAATGAGGTTTATTATGAGGAATTGGTTCACGCAGTCATGGAGGCTAAGAAGTCCCACAGTCTGCCATCTGCAAGCCGTAGACCATGCAAGCAAGGAGAGCCAGTGATGTAGTTCCAACCCAAGTCCAAAGGCCTGAGAACCGGGAAAACCAGTGTTGTGGATCCTAGTCCAAGTTCAAAGTCTTGAGAACCAGATGATATAAGTCCCAGCCTGAGGGCAAGAGAGGAACCAATTTCCCAGCTCAACAGTCAAGCTGAGAGAGCAGATTCTCGCTTCCTACACATTTTTGTTCTATTCAAGCCCTCAACAAATTGGATGATGCCCATCCACATCGAGGAGGGAAATCTACGCTGAAGACTGCTTTACTGAGTCTACAAATTCAAATGCTAATCTCATCCAAAACCCACTCACAGATACACCCAGAAATAATGCTTGACCAAATATCTGGGCACACAATGACCCAGTCAAGTAGATGCATAAAAGTAACCATCACACTCTTCAACCCCACTTGCCTGCAGGTCCTACCCCATTATTCTGCTTCCCTTTATACTAAAACTGATGTACTTCCTCACCTCCCATTCTCTCCGGATGTTAGCCAGTGGGTTTTCATCTTTACCCCTCCACATCCTGATAAATGTCATTCTGTCCTTCAGAAAACTCGGGGCTGTTCTGCCTCCCCTGGCTCACCTCCAGACTGCTTCTTGGGTCTATGATTTGTCTGTGTGAATTTCTCACTCAGCGCTATCTTCTCTGCTTCTCTTTCAGGTCAAATTGGGTCCAGGGAAGCTCCTGCCGTAAATTTACATGTCGGTTCCTGTCATTTCAAATAAGGGCTCACCAGGTTTGCCCTCGGGATATGCCATGAATTTTGGAGAACGTGTTTGGCCATTTTCTCCTGAGATCTGTAGCTGTGAGCATGCTTTCTCTGCACGTGCCCTCCCCTCATTTGATCTATATTTGGCAACTCCTCTCCATAAGTAGCTGTGGTTCAGGGTTACAGATGTCTCCTGGCATCACCAGAGATGGAGGTTTCATTTCTTTCCACATAATCTTTGTTGCTTTGAGGGTGACCTCCAAGAGGAGGAAGAAGAAATAATCTCTCTCTCCACCATTTGAAACTGCAAATCACAGCGTATGTGATTAGTAAGTTCCTTGTAAGAAGGTAAATCTGACCACAGGATTTAGGTTGGATTGGGAGTAGAAAACCAACAGGCAGGGAGGGACACTACTTAGTAGTGGCAGATGGTCAAAAAGAGGTGTCCAGGAAGCTGCTGGAAGTGAGAGCCCGAAGAGGTTAGAGAAGAATTGAGCAACACGGTGCCTTTAGAAATGCATTCACTCCAGTGTCCTAGTCAAGGCTGTTGTAGACAACAAAAACTAATGCTTTTTAAATTTTTTAAAGATATTAAGGCAGGGAATCAAATGCTTATAAAATCATTATAAGCTCTGGAGAAATAAGTTCTAGGTAGGGAATGACCAGGAATGACTCTCAAAGAACACTCCAGAAATGGCTCATCAAGGGAACCCCTGCAACAATAAGGCTATGAGGGAATCAGAAAGCCAGTGTTCTAACTACTGCTTCCACAATCCAGGCCTCAGGAGCCCAATGCCACAAGTGTTGGATCCAGGAACAATTCACCTTACGAGTAATGTGGGGTTTTGGAAGCCACCATTAGCATGTTGACCTCTCTAGAGCCAGAGTGGTCCAGACACTGGCAACATAGACACTTCATATGTGCTCCCTTCCCACTCATCTCAGTTTTGAATCCAAGTCTCACGTGTGTCTGATTGGAAAAAATTTACATCAAAAACTCTACCTTCAATGGAGAATGTCATTTTTAGATTCCTAAACTATCTAGTTTAGAAAAGCGTAAAAGAAGAAAATTGGAGCAGATGATGAGCAAAAATACACAACTTTGGTCCAACTTTCTTCTCCCTCCCCTTGAGCTCACTTCATTGATACTTTCGCTGCTGTTAGCGCTGATTCCCTCAAAGCCCTTTCTTTATTCCCCAGTCCTCTCCCACAAATATCTCTGTTACTCTGTATCACATACTATCATATTTGCTTATCATGACAACCCTAGGTATTATTAACCCCCACTTTATAAGCAAAGAGACTGAGACCCATAAAAGGTGAAATAATTTGCCTAAGGTCACCCAGGCAGTAAATGATGGATTTGGGACTTAGTCTCATGATCTAACTCTGAATCCCACTGTCTTTCTTCTGCCTGTTAAATTCATGAACTTCTTTGACTATGTCTCCTTCCAAACTGAGAAGGGCATCAGCCTCTCCTGAGAAAGTAAAATAGGTTTCCTAATCCCTATACTTTTCGGAAGCCTGGTTACTCAGTACCCCTCACTGCTGCATGTCCAAATGGTTAATGTTGTTGCCGGCCTGGCTGAGGGCTACACGTAACACTACCCTGTTCTTGAGGGGCTGCCATCTTACTGGTTGCTGCATTTTGCCTGTGTGGATCATCAATCAAGTTTTTCCTCATTGGCCAAAGTTATTGAGGGTCACTTGCTCTTGAATGCCTAAAAGGTAACTTCTGTTCTCTCCAACCAACAGGCCTGTTCAGTCTGTAAACTGATTGGGGCCCATACTGGTCCCAACTTTTTCTGATAGCTATAACTTCCCTCCATAAATCTGGCCAACTTAAACTTTTCCTTAGTCCTGGACATGCCCTTGCTTTCATGACTTTGTTGATAGCTATTCTCTCTGCCTGCACTTTCCTTCTCTTTTCCAATGCCTGGGAATCCATATCTTCACTCATCTTACAAGATTTATCTCAAACAACCCCTTTTCCACACTGTTTTCCTTGAATTCTTGAGCAGTTAGAGGTAAGTTCTTCTAATTTTGAAACAATTTTGACATTTCTATATATATCTCTACTATCACATACCTGACTTTCTACTTGGTACTAAATAAACATGATGTAGGTTAACTACTGGCCCCAAACCTTTTATTCCTCTGTGGTAATACTATATACCTATACAGTTGGCATGGCCAGATGTACTTGGCTTTGGGCTTTAACACGTGACTTTCTTTGGCCAAAGGGATTGTTATAGAATGTGATACAAGGAGAGACTTGAAATGTACTTGCATAGCCAGGCCTGTCTTCTTGCATTTCTGCCTTTTGCCAGGAAGAGAACATCTGAGGGTAGATATTGGTCAAAGAAGAATGGAAAGCACACGGAGCAGATTCGCACCCAAATGGCAGCTTCAAACCAAGCCCAGCCTAACGTAGATAAGCCAGATCCCAGCCAATCCAACATCTACAAAAGTGAAAAATACATGCTTGTTTTGCATGCCATTGTGATTTTCCCAATGCTTTTATACAGCAGTAAACAGACTAACAGCCACCAATGCAACTTCACCTCCTTTCATAGACTGTGTACTCCTAGAAGGCAAGCTTTCTATCTTACTCTTTGTACAGCTTTGTGACAACAACAGTACCTAAACATTATAGGATGCTTACTATGTATCCTATAAAAAAGCGGAGGTCCAACAAGGTTTAATAGGTTATCTAAAGTTTCATAATGAAGTAGAAATGTAGGTGGGGTTCAAATCCAGGCAGCCTGTCTATAGAGGCTGATACATACATCCACCTACATAAAATATGTTCAAGAAAATATTTATGGATGGAAAGGAGAAAGAGAAAAGGGTAAAAGAAGAGGGGAAATAAAGAGCTCTATAATTTTTCTTTTATTTTTAAAAAATATTTCTACATTTGCTATTGATATTTTAAAAGTATAACTGTGATTTACACCCTTGAAGAGAATGTTTATCATTTTGCCTGCTCAGGGGTCATTCCTTTTTTAGAGCACCTGACATTTTAAGGAGCACTTGCTCTCACATGTCTTGGAGACATGTACATCCAGGCGAGGACTTCTCATTACAGAACCCCTCCTCCTACAGAATTTCCTTCTCCCTGCCACAGAAGAGACAAGGGATGGGCTTGTGACCCAAGCTGATCCAGTTGGCTGCTCTGTCCAGGACTCAAGTGAATCATGGAAAAAAAGAGCTGCAGTCAATATCACAGGAATGTGTGCATGCCAGACCTCCTAGTTGGGAGCCATGGTTGGGGCTCCTACCATGAGTTCTCCTGAGCTCCCTAGCTCCTCCCCATTTCCGTGCCAAGTCCCAGCCTCCTTTAGGTCTGTGAGTTCCCCACACTCTTCCAATTTATCTTTCACCTAAGGAAATCCAGTGTTGGTTTCTGTTGCTTGCGACAAACCCCCCAATAGATCCTATTCTTTTCCCCCAAAAGAGCCCCTTAGTAATGGAACTGTGTGCTCCATTTTCTTGGAATCATGAATAACCTAGGTTTTGAAAGAAGTTCAAGGACACGTTGCTTGGTAGTTGCTCTTTTGCTAACTGTGGTCTGCAGGAGAACAGCTCTGAGCCCATTAGCCGGTGGTTTGCCAGAAGAGGAAAATAAACGTGATCTTCTGACACTTTTCCAGTAAAAGAAAAGACAGTAAATATTTGAGCTTTGCCAGCCATATGGTCTCTATCACAAATACTCAACTCTGCCATTGTAGTACAAAAGTGTCCTCAGACAGTATGTAAATAAATGGAGCTCAGAAGCCTCCCAGATACCCCAGACCTTAGGCGCCGTGCTCCACCTTTGACCCTCAGGGCAGTGGAGACTTCCGGTATGCCCACTCCGTTTGGCCCTGCTTGACCCCATGCTCAGGTGAACCCACAGCACCTGGTGTAGTCCTGGATGGAATCACAAAATGTTCAAACTGGATATAACTTTAAGCACATCTAGGCCAACCCCTTCACTGAAAAAATGAAAATAAATGAGGCCCTTGTCCAGTTGAACAACTTAGCAGCAGAACTAAGACTAGAATGAGGGTCTCCTAATTCCCATCCAGCACTCTTTCCACCCCACCACCAGTTCTCCGTTGCCAGAGTGTTTTGTTCTCATTTAAAAACGACACAAATTGGGCTTCCCTGGTGGCGCAGTGGTTGAGAGTCCGCCTGCCGATGCAGGGGACACGGGTTCATGCCCTGGTCCGGGAAGATCCCACATGCCGGGGAGCGGCTGGGCTGGTGAGCCATGGCCGCTGAGCCTGCGCGTCTGGAGCCTGTGCTCCGCCACGGGAGAAGCCACAACAGTGAGAGGCCCGCGTACCGCAAAACAACAACAACAACAAAAACTACACAAATTAACACAACATTGTAATTCAACCATATTTCAATAAAAAATAAATTAAAAAAAAACTACACAAGTAGTATAGTGGTTAAGAGCATAGTTTTGGGTAACAGACCGCTGGGCTCATATCTTAGCTAAGGCACTTACAACTCTCTGACCTTGGAAGAATCACTTTCCTGTCTGTACTTCAGTCTACTAATCTGTAAAATGGGGATAATTATAGGATTATCCCCAAAAGACTGTTATGAGGGACAAATACCATAAATATGTTAGCCTACTACTGGGAAGATAGGGTGCTAGATGAATATTAGAAATCATTATGATTATTCATAAAGGAAGTAACCTTGAATATCAATTATTCCTCATTTTAGAATTTTAACAGAGATAAAGGGGCCTGACCAAGGTCATGTATCTTGAAAATGGCATACTGTTCCCACACACCATGCATGTCTTGTCCAAGCCCAGTCTACTGTCAGTAATAATTGACAGGAAATCTCAACCTATTGAGAGCTTATTGACTCATGTAACTGAGAAGGATGGTTGCTGATTTCTTCCGTGTTGGGTCCAGCTGCTTACATAATGGTCTCAGTCTCTCCCTATCTCTCTCTGTTCTCCCACCTTTCTCCCACCTCCTGGCCTTATTTCCCACTGGGTTGGCTTCATCCTTAAGTCCTCACATGGAGATTCTTGCATCTCCAGACTTAAATTATTTTTACAGATAAGACGTCCTATGAAAAAAAAGAGCTATGATTTCCCAGTGGTTTCTGCAATAGTTCTGGAACCATGCTGATTGGGTCTATTGCAGTCAGGTATTCAAACCTGAAACAATCGCTTTGGCCAGGAGCACTTCAGTGATTAAGCCAGGGCTGACTCATGTGCCCATTTCTGGATCTGGGTAGGATGGAGTCACTGCCACTTAAATCACATAGACATAGGGTGTAGGAAAGAGAGCCAACACCAGAAGAAGACAGGATGGAGATTGCAGCCAAGTGTGATAGGAATTAGGGGCCCTATCTTTTCACTCCTCCCCAGTGGAAAGACACCAAAAGCACCCATTTGCCATCACTTCTCTTCCCCTCTGGCCTTCTCCATTCTGTCCATCTCTCTATTCTGCTTCATCTCCTCCTTAGGACTTAAAAATTCTAGACTCCTGTGTAGATTCCAAAAAAATATCCACACCCACACCTGAGCTCTAGCCACTGCGTACAACTTCCTGCACCAAACACAGAAATGTGGTGACCTACAAGCACAGTTAGCTTTGAAGCTCATCTGGAGCCTCAACCAAGAGGGTGACACACTTCTCTTCTCTTTAGCACCTCAGACCCCCTCTTGGTCAGGGACTGTTGGCTCCAGCACTGGCCTCATCCGTCAGCAGCTGGAATCCACTAAAGAAGACACAGTGGGAGCTCAGATTTGCTGAGAGCCACCATGGCTTTGAACACTGCAGGGGAAAGTCAGAGTCACCCTCTCCCACTGATGGTAGGATTTCAACAGCCAGCAGGCAGTCTAGTTGCTTCTTCAGAAGGCTTGGGGCCATAGAAAGGGGCATATGCTTTGGAGGTATTGGTTCTGATACCTGATCTCCAGTTAGTAGTCAGTGACCTTGGGCAGGGCACGACGCCTCTAAGGCAACTCAGTATTCTAATCTGTAAAACAGAAGCAACAGTAGCTAAATTCCAGGGGTGACGTGGGCATTAAATGAGATAACGCACGTGCTGACCTCTAGTGGTTACTCAGCACTCTTTGGTCCCCTCCCCCTTGACCCCTTCATTTTTCCTCGTTATGGATCAGTCAGGATAGACACAGGGAGGACACAATATGAAGGCAGAAAGCGAGACTGGAGTGACACACCTATGAGCCAAGGAATGCCAAAGATTGTTGGCAAAGGGCAGAAGCTAGGAAGGATCCTCCCTTAGAGCCCATAGAGAGCATGGCCCTGCCCAAACCCTGATCTTGGAAGCACGAGACAATACATTTCTGTTTTCTAAGCCACCCCATCTGTGGTACCTTGTTATGGCAACCTGCAGAAACCAATACAGTTAGCTATGATTATTATGTGGTTAAAAGGCTTCTTGAGGACTTCCCTGGTGGCGCAGTGCTTAAGAATCCGCCTGCCAATGCAAGGGAAATGGGTTCCATCCCTGGTCCGGGAAGATCCCACATGCTGTGGAGCAACTAAGCCCGTGTGCCACAACTACTGAGCCTGCACTCTAGAGCCCATGAGCCACAACTACTGAACCCACGTGCCACAACTACTGAAGCCCACACACCTAGAGCCCGTGCTCCACCACAAGAGAAGCCACCACAATGAGAAGCCCACACACCTCAATGAAGGGTAGCCCCCGCTCACCACAACTACAGAAAGCCCACGCGCAGCAATGAAGGCCCAACGCAGCCATAAATAAATAAATAAATAAATAAATAAATAAATGGGGGGAAAAAAAGCCTTCTTGAATACAAGGACAATTTCATGCCCTTCAGACATCCTCTTTGGGTTTCTGGGGCCCTTTGGGAGCCTGGAGAGAGCAGTCTGGTTTGCAGAATCATAGGAGATTTTACTGAAATCATCCTTTTTATGACATCATGGAAACAAAACCATGAATATCTCCAGATATTCACAAGAGAAAATGTAGTGTCAGAGAAGTTAAATAACTTTGTAGCAGTCAGAAGGTGTGTTTCAAGGATGAGTACAGGTGTGCACACACAATACCAACTTGCCATTTGCCATTTGAAGTGACTCAGCTGTCACCCAGGCTCTGTTCTTTTTCCAGCAGGTGAACCTTTATATCTGGATAGTTTTCTAGTTCTCCATGCAAAAGAGATATTGGTAAATATAAAGGTGTATTTTTTCCACAATGTATGTTTCCTATTCTTTTGATATAACCTTAGCTCCCTGAGAGTAACATATTTCCACCATCGGATTACCCTACAGTGGGGCAACTGTAGCAATAAACACAAATGTTCCTAATGCGTGAAATCTGGCCAGTAACTGCCTTCACCACCTGCTTCTTGCTTGTTAGCAATTGCAGGGATAATTGCATCCTATGCTCGCACTGACAGATGATACAAGTGGTAGTGGGACACTTTGAGCTCCCATTTTGGTAGAAATTATAGAAGTAATCCAAAGGAGGACAGTGGTGGGGTATATCAGGGTTGGGAACCATAGAGCAGTGGTTTTGAAGCTGCATATAAGAATCACCAGGGAGATTTTTAAAACCCCTATACTTCAAGTCATATTCAATACCCACTAAATCGGAATCTCAGGGGGTGGGACCCAGACATCACTGTTTTTTACAACCCCCCCAGGGGATTCCAACGTGCAGCCAAGTTTGAGCCCTAGTGCTGTAGAATCACACCTCTGATTTTCTGCCTTGAAAAGGAAACCTTGCACAAAGAGACCCACAAAGGCTCCAGGGGAGAAAGAAGAAAGGAGGAGCTTAGGTAGAGCTTGGAGATCTGGCAGGACCAGCCAGCCCCCGCTGGGATGGCTTCTTCACTGCCTGCCTCAACTTGAGGGTGTCCTTTGATTTAAAAGTAAGATACCACCACTGCTTTGGGTGACTGATGTTGAGATATTTCCATCTACCTTTGCGTAAACTCATACGCTGAAAAAGCTCGTTGTCTGAAGAGAAGGGCATGGGTCAAACACGGAGGCGGGTCCTTGGCTTAGAAACCAAGTCATTGTTAGGAGATGGAGCTTTTTTCTTTTTTAATTTAATTTTTTTATTTATTTATGTTTTGGCTGCATTGGGTCTTCGTTGCTGCGCGCGGGCTTTCTCTAGTAGCGGCGAGCGGGGACTACTCTTCATCGCAGGTGCAGGCTTCTCATTGCGGTGGCTTCTCTTGTTGCAGATCACAGGCTCTAGGTTCATGGGCTTCAGTAGTTGCAGCACGCAGGCTCAGTAGTTGCGGCGCACGGGCTTAGTTGCTCCACAGCTTGTGGGATCTTCCCGGACCAGGGATCGAACTCATGTCCCCTGCATTGGCAGGAGGTTTTTTTTTTTTTTTTTTTTTTTTTTTGCGGTACGCGGGCCTCTCACTGTTGTGGCTTCTCCCGTTGCGGAGCACAGGCTCCGGACGCGCAGGCTCAGTGGCCATGGCTCACGGGCCCAGCCGCTCCGCGGCATGTGGGATCTTCCCGGATCAGGGCACGAACCCGTGTCCCCTGCATCGGCAGGCGGACTCTCAACCACTCTGCCACCAGGGAAGTCCCTTATTATTACTTTTTTTTTTTTTTAAAGAAATCTCTCTTGAGCCCATGAAAAAGATACAAGCTTGAAGATGAAAGGACCCAGGGACCCTCCTTGATGAGCATGATGATGCTATGAGCACTTCCCAAACCCCAAACCCTTGTCACATCCTTCTGAGGGAGATGGTTTCCTAGAGGCTGGGGACTCATAAGAGGATATCCGCCCCTACTCCCATCAAACAAACCAAAATAAAAAGGGCAAGCATGCTGAAGGAACTCCTCCTCCAAGCACAGTGAACTCCCGTTTCATCTTCGCCTCCTTTGGTTCTTCTTCCACCTCCACAGCGGGCTTTCTCCTGAGGCTAATTAAACGGTGGTTATTTATGCACAAACGTGCTTCAACATTTCTGTTGTCCCAGAAAAACCTTCCTCCCCCACGATCACAATCCGAACTACTTCTTTATCTTCCCTTATGGTTATCTGTTTTCTACTCTCTCTTTCCCATTATTGTTATCAAAACTCCTCTGATG
Source organism: Globicephala melas (assembly GCF_963455315.2). Taxonomy (NCBI): domain Eukaryota; kingdom Metazoa; phylum Chordata; class Mammalia; order Artiodactyla; family Delphinidae; genus Globicephala; species Globicephala melas. Next base: position 13,073,499 of record NC_083323.1, read on the forward strand.
TGTAGCAGCAGCCACAGCTCCTAATCTACAGACGAAGAGGTCAAGAGCGTTCCCAACTCCCAGACCTACTCAGTGGAAAAGTTGAGAAACAGTGAGACACAGATGTGGCCAGAGGGATAGACAGTAGCTCAGAGACAATCAGAAAGCAGATAGACGCTCAGAGATTCAAAGAAAGAAAGACACAGAGATTTTGGTGGATGCAGAGACATAGAAACATAGGAGAGATTCCAAGTCAGCCATAAAAAGGGCTTTACTTCCACTGGAGGCAAGTCTTAGCAACAAAACCTACTCACAGGTGGTGTGGGGTCATTTCTGCTTCTCAGTTTCCCCCTGTGCAACTGCTGGGAGTAGAACAGGGATGACAAATGAGTTTCATTTCGTGTGCCAGCTCCAATCAAACGGCAGTCACTTAGGCACTGTATTGACAAGGATTTGAGGCTACACCTGGGCTCATAGAAAAAGACTACAGTGAAGGATTAGCAACGTCTGCCAAGGATGTGGGTGACGAGAATTACAGCACACATGCCAAGTGTTCTCCGTCTCTGAAGTAGATTGTTTCTGAATTCTAATTTCAGCTCTAACATTCTATGATTCAATGCAACCATGGCAAAAATGCAAGATCTTTTCACCAGACCACATTTTCCTCTAAAATTGTAACTATTAACTACCATCATTGCGTACGAGGAAAAAAATAGGCTAGAAGGAATATTTAAAGAGAGAACATTCGTGGGTTTTCTTATTTTCTCCCAGAGCTTCTAGAAAAATGAACATTTTAGAGTGCTAGAGGCCGCTTTTTGCTTCCCTTGAAGAGATGGAAAAAGGGAGACAGCTGGAAAAATTTAGGACAGTTCTAAATTATTTAAGACACTTTGCTTTACTTGTACTTTCCAAAAAACACAGGCACCAAGTTTTCAGTCCCATGCACCCTGCTCACTCAGTAAGAAACATGGAAGCTTAGGCTTCGGCTGTGAAAACGAAATAACCACAGGGTGTGCTCAGAAACATCTGAAAGCTCGAGTTTAGTGACCTGTGTTTTACAGTACGGGTAATCGGTCCTCCAGGAACTGAAATCTGTAAAGGAGTAAGGATGGTTGGCAAGGCATTCAGACCCAAGGTGTTCAGAGGGTGGTGATCTTGGGGAATAGAACTGTCTAGCTTGGGGTCTAGTACAAGGCTGCCCTTGGGGGTCTAGCCCTCCTAATTACCTTACAGAGGAGGCAGCTCTATAATGAGATGCTCTGGGCGTGGGAGTCTAAAAACCAATTTTAGATTCTGAGTATTTCGTATTTCAGAAATCTGTTTCTTTCTTTCTGACTCTTCCACTAATGCTGTAGATAAGGTCCTCATCGACTTTCACCCAGACTCCTCCTAGGGTGTTTTATCTCTTCTCTTTATCTCTTATCTTGACCGCTTGGTCTATCCTCAACACTGCAGCCAGGCTGATCTCTTCAAAACTCATACTTGACCCTATGGCTCCTGCTAAAACCCCCTCAATGACTCCTTTTACCTTTGGATAAAATACAAGGTCCTGAAAATATCCTAAGAGACTTCGATCCCTACTTCATAGCTACTAGTACCAACATAGTGGAGTTTCCCCTACGTATTGCGCTCTATCCTACCTTTAATCCTTTGACCGTGTTGCCATCTGGAATGGCTGATCTACAGCTGTCTGCCTGGATAACTCTTTAGTCCTCCATCTTGCCTCCTTCTCCATATCATGACATTTATCATATTTTGCTCTAATAAATATATTTGTTTCTCTCCTCTTCCAGACAGGAGCACCTTGAGAATAAGAACCACATCTTACTCATCTGTAAATTTTGCCATCTAAATACGTGCCAGGCACCTTACAAGTCTTTACTGAACGCAATGAATGAATGAATATAAAGAAAGTACCTACCTTTTACAAGACTCACTCCTGCTCTTTAGCAAATTTACCCAAAGAAAGTTACAGTGTATCTAAAAAAGGATGAAATCAAAGTCAACTTGAAATTTTAAATAGTGTAGAATAGTCTTCCTATCGCTTTTCTACTAATCTTCCCATTTTGACCATCTTCTCAATGAAACCTTAATCAGCTCCCCACCTCTTCCTGATCATGTGGAATTATTGTTCCTCCTCATGGTTTCCTTAACATCTAATTTCACATCTTCATTTCAACACAAAGTAAATTTTAATTTTATATACCATAGAAATATGTCTCCCCAGCTAGAATATGAGCTCCTTTCGAAGGCAAAGATTGTGGCTGATTTGTCTTTGGAGTAACAGATTCACAGTACGGATAGTAATCATTTAATAACTTTTAAAACAAACAAGTAAATTATTATTATATAATACTTTATATTTATTAAGTACTTATTTAACTTTCATGGTAACTCTGTGAGGTAGGTACTATTGTTATACCTATTTTGCAGATGAATCAACTGAGTCTTCTAGATGGTAGGAGACCTGTCCAAGATTACATTATTCCCAAGTAGCTGAGCTGAAACTTGAAGCTAGACCTGCCACACTATGAAGTGCCTCTGATGAATGGGTGGATGGATGGATGACAGGCAAACTACTTGGGTTCTAAAATCAAAGGGAAACATTAGACATTCTTCCCCACCACTACCACCATCACCCTATCCCCATGTGTTGAGAAGACTGATAATTCCAGCACTCACTGAAAATGATGATTTTGTAATCGAGCAGGACACTCTGGGGCCTTTCCAGGACAGATTCCCCTCCCCACATCCTCTGCCTGCCTCTTGTCTTTGGACAAACTTTAGCCTCCTAGGCCTCCCCCAAGTTCCAAAGAACAAATTTAATCAGAGAAGTGAGAAAAGGCAGAAAGAAAGGGAAACAGTCAAGCAAGACAAAATAATAATAGCTTAGCCATTAAATAAAGTCAAGGACTTTTAGTTCCTCCTCAAGGGCTGTAGATAATATTCTGAACCATATCCTCTGAACTATTTTGCAGATACTGAAACCCCCAGAGGCATGCAGACCCCAGACCAGCTGGAACAAGAAGGTTGACGATGTTGACTCCCCACTACCTCACCACCCACCAATCAGAAGAATGTCCACAAGCTGATCACACACCCCTCAACCCCCGCCCCCTCACTCTGTCTTTAAAAGCCTTTCCCTGAAAGCTATTGGTGAGTTTGAGTCTTATAAGCACTAGCTGCTTAGAATGCTTACTGGGTGCCCTGCAGTAAACGCTGCTCTTTCCTTCACCACAACCCGGTGACAGTAGCTTGGCTTTACTGTGCACAGGCAAGTGAACACAAGTTTGGTTTGGTAGCAATCTTAGGGGGAAGGAGGGGAGAAAATCTGGGAGGAGACGCCTAGACTGATTCACCAAGAAATGATAGTTCCTTAGTACCTGCGTCCTATCTGAAAATTTATTTTAAGTTATAGGACCTAAGTCTTTGTCCAGATTTCTTCATTCTTTTTACTCCATGAATACTACTAAATTATTGTGTGTGCCTGTGTGTTGTCTTTTCCCTTTTTACAAAAGAAATATTGACATTTCATTTTGTAAAAAAAATATATATATTATTGTGTTCCCTTCTAGACAATATGGTAGATGATGGCAAGAGTTTGGTCTCTCTTGTGTCCCTAGCACTTAGCACAGCTCCTAGTATACAGTAGGTACCTAATAAATACTTGTTTTGCACGTGAACAGACAGTACCTACCATGTAACCTGGTTCACTGGTGACCCCATAAAGACCTTTGGATCATGGTAATAGAGATGATGGCAATTCACCCACTCATTCATTTTTCCCTTTACTGAGGACCTACTATACACTAGCCACCATATCTTTATTTGTGAGCCAACTGAGTTAGGAGTATTTGGTGGTCTCTATAACTTTATTTTACATTTTCTCCTGAAGTGCATGAGCTGATATCATGTGGATCCTATGCCTTTTAATTCCTAAATTTTCGTTTTCCTTTTGCTGTTTTTGCAGTCCAAAACACTATGCCTATTTTCTAGGCATAAAGTTTGTATTTTTTAAAAACTGGGTCAGAGGATTTTGATCCCGATACACCACAATGGGATAATATGATAGATTAAGCCTAGACGGTCACAATTAATTCCTTAACAGACTTAATTTAATTTCTCTTCTCCAATAAACCCAATTTACCTCAGTGGAGGTGTGACACATCTGATTAGACACAACACTGCTGAGAGCAGCCGGCCTTACAGAGAAAGGGTTGTGTGCGCAAAACGATAAGAGATCAAAGCTGAGTGGGATCCTCAGCGGTGTGATTAGTTGTCATTTAGCAGAACCTCCAGTTTTGTTGTCCCTTAGTCGCTCTTTAACTGGAGAGCTGGGATGGGGTGGGAATGGGGTTCCACGGTCAACCCTCACTTAGCATTGGAATTACAGGGAGAGAAGAGACTCCTTCAAGGAAATAATTTTATAATTTTTGAATGCTAACTCAAAGTCAGAATTCAGCTCCCATGGAGTCCTACTGAGGGAGAGAATGGGGTCAATTCCAGTGTTTCAAAGATAGCCCTTTTTCTCAAGAGCATTTACAGAAACTGATTTTTAAGTCAATGTGCAAAGTATTTTTTAATTGAACAATTGATTAAGTACCTATTGATGCTTGGAGCACAGAACTTTTGGACCACAATGTTTGATGTACTCTGTGTGTTGAGGGTAGCGAAATTAATAAGACACACCAATTCTTTCACTAGTTCCCCAAAATTTTAGAGTTTGAGGGTTGCAGACTTTGGATTTCCCCCAGCCAGTCATCATTGTTAATTCTCCCTGATAAGTTGATAATTATAAGCATTTACTGAAGCATTGATAATTACTTCAGATATCTGAGATCTCCTCCTTTATAAGGACAATTTCATCATCCTACCTCTAATTCCTTTAGTATCCTTCCCAAGACATGATAAAGACAACTGACTCTGTTTTTCATTCTTGCTCATGCCCTGACAAGCTGTGCAGCCTTAGGCAAGCTACCTAACCTCTCTGAGCCTCAGTTTCTTCTCAGCATGAATGAGGATAATATGACCTGCCAAATGGAGGTCAAATAAAGTAACTAACAGAAAGTACCCATTAATATGTTCTCCATAGAACATAGTGCCTTTCTTTCCTAGGAGTCACTACAATGACACACTGCCCATGGAAATATTTCAAACAATTTCCAGATTAAGCAAGAAGGCATCACGATAGGGGTCCTCAAATGATAGCAGGAAAAAGAAAGACAAAAATACCTCTTAGTTGTGACTCTGTTGAATGGAACTGAATTTTAATTAAGCAACAAGATGAGAGACACCATGCATTTCCAGGCAATCATGGAGCACCATAGGGGGTTTTGTAAAGTGAAAGGCTTCAGGCTGAGGGACTTCAGAAGTTCACCAATTCCACTGAAACATGGAGCCCAGGATGTCTTGTTGCAGACAGGAAGCAATATCTATCAGTGAAAATAGGAGAGGACTCTGGTGGTAAGACCAAGAGGATCATCAGAGGGAAACGTTTGATTCTTTTGTCTGGACAGAATAATCCAGAGCTCTTGCCATGTAGTGCTGAGCACACACTCAAAAGTTCTTGATGGGGCTTCCCTGGTGGCGCAGTGGTTGAGAGTCCGCCTGCCGATGCAGGGGACACGGGTTCGTGCCCCGGCCGGGAAGATCCCGCATGTCGCGGAGCGGCTGCGCCCGTGAGCCATGGCCGCTGAGCCTGCGCGTCCGGAGCCCATGCTCCGCAACGGGAGAGGCCACAACGGTGAGAGGCCCGCGTACCGCAAAAAAAAAAAAAAAAAAAAAAAAAAGTTCTTGATGGACAGATGTTAATATCTTATCCAAAGTTGGCTCTACTCATGTCAGCATCAGGACCAGTGAAAGCAGGGCAGGGTGTGTGCAAGGAGGGATGTAGAACCTGGAAAGCTAAGGCTGTCTGGGAGGCTAGGATAGCGAACCAGCAGAGAATAAGGAATCATCAGAGGAATGACAAATCCAGCGGAATCTGGAACCTGGTTATGGAGGCAAAGTTAGGACCGTGGCACGAGATTCTGAGTGGAGATGCTGATTATATTTCAGGACTCATTCATTTCCCCAGAGCAACGCCTCTCTATGCACAAGGCATTGTGTCAAGTGCTCAAGATATGGTTTATTACACCCATTTAATAGAAAAAGAAATTGAGCCTCAGAGAAATTAAATATATAAGTTCAGGCATTTCTCCAAAGTTGCACCGCTAGTACGTGATGAGTGAGGATTTCAATCCAGGTGTTTGATTTACAACCTATACTCATGATTGCTGTGATATTATGAAATATAATGGATACATTCAGCCAGATACAAAATTCAGAGGAGACACTTTCAAAAGGGAGGAAAGTTGAGGTCAGAGTACCACAAAGGGTGAGAGTGAAGCTACAATGTGGGTTAGAGTCCAAAATGTTTAACTGAAATTTGAAGGACAAATCGGTTATATGGTCCAGAGCATGAAGATAGTCTGAGTAGCAGGGGTCAAGATCCAGACACGTAGAACAAGGAGTCAGAACAATCTTTATATTGTGTCATCCCTCTGCCTCAGCCTGGGCGCTTTTATACACTCCATGTTGGAAAGGGTCCTATTCTCAGGCTCTTTAAACTACTCCCTAGAGTGATCCTTTGCCTTGTCTGCTTGGAGAATTCTTACTCACTGGTTCAAAGGCAGGGGTTGAAAACTGGTGCCCCCCATAGCATCCTGAAGACAGGTTTAGTTCACCAGCACAATGTTCTTTAAAAGGTTAAACCCAATGCCTTTGGAGAGGGCAGGTATTCTCCAGGAGCACGATGCTTCTCGCTTCCCTGTTGTCCTATATCTGGTCACTTTAATATTTATTCTACCTGCTTGGTCCCTGAGTTTGTAAGCCCAGCTCAGGGTATCACCACCTCCATGAAGGTGTCCCTGATTCACTCAGTCAGAACCTGCCCCCTGCTCCCTTAGCACCTTGCACCTAACTCTATCACAGAGCTTGTCACACGGCCTTTCTGCCGGTATGTCTTTCTCCTATGTTAGACTGTGAGTTCCTGCAGCACTTGCTCCTATCTTTGTTCATTTCTCCAGTACTCAGCATACTGTAAGGAGCACAGAAAGAACTCAATAAATGGTAAGTGGATGAGTAGGGCCTTGGAGGACTTCCCTGCCAAAGTGCAAAATGTGAGGCCCAGGGATAGGATGACGATTGACGTGGTAACTCACTGGTTGTCTTCATAGATACCTACACAGCCAGTGCCATTTTCAGACCAAGAGAACAAGAGTTTGGGCCTCAGATGGTTGCCCTAAATATGCTACTGATAAGAGCAGAGGTCTTAACGTTTGGCATAAATGCCCATAGTGGGAGCCATTCACAGTGGCATTCCAGCTGGTGGTAACCATACGGGAACCTTCTCTATTCCCAGCTTCCTTTCTCAGAATGGATATGGTTGGTGGTGCTCAACTTACGTCCTCCTGGGATGCGTACCTAGTCACACACACACACACACACACACACACACACACACACACACACACACACACACACACACACACACACACGCACGCCACTCCAGAGTCATCATCATCTAAGTTAGCCTAATATAGAAACTGTGGAATTAGACATCGCAGCAAGTGGTACAGCACAAGAAAGAGCAACAGGCAAGATGATGTGGTGAGAAAGAACCCTGGACTACTAGGGAGGCTTGGGACTGAGCCCAGCTGTGTCACTAATAACTGTGTGAACCTGGGCACATCAATTATAGGGTACGTGGTGAGATGCTGGGGGAGAGCTACAGGAGACATAAAATCCAACTCAAACTGGCTTGAATAAAAGGGGATCTTATTGACTCATGTAACAGAAAAAACCCAAAACAACCAGAGTGGACTGAACTTCAAGCATGGCTCGATCCAGGTCCTTAGGTGACGTAATTGGGACTGTTTCTCCCCACTTATTGGCTCTGCTTTTCTTTGTGTTGGCTTCCTTCTCAGATGGCTCTCTTCAGCTGGTGGCTCCCAGAAATCCCAGGCTTAATATTCCTGGGCTTGAGTCCAGCCCACAAGAGAACATCTTCCTCCTAATAACCTCAGGAGTCATGAGATCAGCTCCAGTGGATGTTTAGGGTTACATGATTATACCTGGAGCTGCAGCTCAAGTCAGCTTACCTGAAAGTCAGAGGACCTCTGGGCTTTTTTGTTGGTCCTCTCTTTTCTTTCTATAATTTCTCCCTAGATGATTTCATCTGGTCCCTTAGTTCTAAACATCTATATCCTGAAGACTCTCGAGATAGTCCTGTAGCTCTCTTTGGAACTCCAGACTCATGTATCAAACTATCTCCTTCACACATCTCTATTTACATGTCTATTATTCACCTCAAATTTAAATTCTTAGAATAGAATTGTTGATATTCTACCCCAAACCCACTCTTCCCCTGGTCTTCTCCATTTCATTAAATCTCACCTGATGAAAACTTAAGGATCAACCGAATTCCTCACTGTCTCCACACTCCACGTTCACTCCACCAGCAAGTCCTTTTAGCTCTTCCTTCAAAAAATACATCCCACATCTAACCACATCTAACATTTGTAGTGTCCTCCTAACCAAACTCTCAGCTTCTTCTTTTGTTTCCTATATTTTATTCTCTACATAGAAGCTGGAATCATCTTTAAAAGATATAAATCCCTCCCCTACTCAAAACCCTCCAGTGGAATATATTCACTCAGAATAAGATCCAAATTCTTCCCTCTGACTCCCAAGGTCCTACTTGATACAGTCCCCGCCTTTACCTCTCGCTCTTACCTCATTCCACTCCTGCTGCTCACTCTTATGTCAGCCACACTGATCTTCTTGCTATTTCTCAAAAACGCCTAGCTAGTTTTCACCACAGGGACTTTGCATCTGCTCTTCTCTCTGCCTGAAATATTTGACCCCAGCACTATCATATGGCTTGTTTCCTCATGTTATTCAGTTTCTACCTCAGTGCGCTTCCTTCAAGAATATTTCCCTGTTGTGCATATATCCAAACAAAACTATAATTCAAAGATACATGCACCCCAGGTTCATAGCAGCACTATTTACAACAGCCAAGACATGGAAACAACCTAAACGTCCATCAATAAATGAATGGATAAAGAAGATGTAGTATATATACACGATGGAATATTACTCAGCCATAAAAAAGAATGAAATAATGCCATTTGAAGCAACATGGATGGACCTAGAGATTATCATACTAAGTGAAGTAAGTCAGAAAGAGAAAGACAAATACCATATGATATCACTTATACGTGGAATCTAAAATATGACACAGATGAACCTATCTACCAAACAGAAACAGACTCACAGACACAGAGAACAGACTTGCCAAGGGCAGTGGGGTGGGGAAGGAATGGATTGGGAGTTTGGGGTTAGCAGATGCAAACTGGTATATACAGAATGGATAAGCAACAAGGTCCTACTCTATAGCACAGGGAACTATATTCAATATCCTATGATAAACCATAATGGAAAAGGATATATATACATATATATAAATAATTTCCATCACATATTCTTCTTTTCCAATTTTTCCCAGTCAAATTTTATATACGACCTACTTTATTTTTCTGATAATTTCTCTCCTCCATAACGTGTATGTTTCTTTGTTTATGTCCTGTTCTCCCTGCTAGCATCAGGGCAGGAATCTCATCCGTCTGGCTCACCACTATGCCCTTCATACCTATAACAGTACCAAGCATGTGGTAGGAGCTCAATAATATTTGCTGAAGAAAAGAATAAACTGATAGTGGAAGATGGGTCACCATCTAAAAAAAAATCAGAGTGATTTAATTGGAATAAGGATAAAAGAATGGTGGGCAGGTACTGGCCATAATGTATCCCTATATAAAATTATCTGGTAATCAGATCAACCCATTTTCTGAGAATTCCCAGTAACTAAGAGGTACCACACGTAGTAACACACATAAGAGTCCAACCTTTTCCTAATTCATCCAAAATACTACATTGATTAAGTATGTTATAGTCAAGAAAGACTGTTGAGATTGATATGGGACTCATGTTCTGGGCTATTTAGACTCTTGGTTAAAAAGTTCAAAAGCAGACAGGAAGTTTGTGGAGAAGCTGTCAGAAGTGAGGTTGCATGGTACCAATGAAATACACTATCATGCATTTCCTTTTAGCATCAGAACACATTGACTGAATATTTTCATTTTCCTTTTTCACACAAGAAGAACTATTAAGATGGGTATTTGAGAAATTAAAGGTAAAGATTCCATCATCCTGAGTGGGGCTGATTTGATTTCATACATAAAAGTTGAACTACTTAGAATGTGTGAACTAGATCATTCTCTTCCTATAAATACAACAGAGCAGCCTAACCTATTTTCAGATGACGTGACACCTTTTTTCTTTTTCCTTCCTAAAGCTTGTATTAAGAGTCTGATCTTAAGAGCAGGTGATCAACACCGCGACCTCATTTGCAATGATGAAAAGCTGAAAATTTTTTTCACCGGTTTTCTTTACTCTCTTTCAATCAATTGCCTTGAGATTTTAGAGATAGCTTCATTGATTCCCCAAATCTCCCCAACCACCCTCCTATCAATACTGAGTTCAAGGTTACAGGAGGTACCATTTATCTTATTGATGTAATTCCTCCTTCTATTTCCACTGGCCTAGCTTGGATCAATTTTATTAATAATACAATTGGTATCTTTCCACACTCATCTCCTCCCTCAACCCCCAAATACATTTCAACTTTAACCTCCCCATTAAAAGCATTCACTCTTCCTTAGAACATTCTGAAAAACTGCTCTCTCAAGAATAAATCCTCCCTTGGTTGTCTCTGAACTGAGGGTATTCGACCTTCAATAAATGTTCTAAAAACTGCATGGTGTACTTGAGAAGGTACAAGCTTAGGGAGTCTTTGCTTCCAATGTTTGCATGTTCTTTTCATTGCGAAGTGTTCAAAAGTCCAATCTCACTTTATTTATCTTTCTACTATGAGCGATCATTCCTTTTATGTGTTTCAAATCCCTTTTTTTTTATTGTAAGCTTCTTGAAGGTAGATATTGTATTTTAGCTACATTTGAGTCTCCCCTATGGCTTAGCAAAGAGCCTGGCATTCAATAGGATGCTAGGAGGCATTCAATAAGTATTTGGAGAATGCATAAATAAGTGAAATGTTAAGGTTTCCATAGGGACACATATGTTATGCTCTTAAAGATTTTCTAGAACATAGACTCAAAATGAGTGAACTGACTCAACTGGACTGAGCTTCTAAGAGACTGGGTGTCCCTTATCTCTGTATCCCCAGTTATGAACAAGCACAGCTCATGACACAGAGAAGTAAGGCTTGTTAAATGACAGAATAACAGCAATACTTCAAATTGCATGTTTACTAGAGAGAAAAGTTGCACATAAAGCTCCTTGAATTCCACAGGATGCTAGACGTTTTCTGCTGGAAAGAGAAAATTGATGAAAGGCACTTTATGGGTTGAATGGTACCCTGAGTCCCCAAAAAGATAAGTCCAAGTCCAAATCCACAGAACCTGTGAATGTGACTTTATTTGGAAAAAAAAGATTCTTTGAAGATGTAATTAAGGATCTTGAGATGAGATCATCCTGGATTTCCTGGTGGGCTTTAAATCCAAAGACAAATGTCCTGAAAAGAGACAGAAGGGGAAAATACACAGCAAAGAAGAGAAGGTGATGTGAAGATGGAGGCATGGACTGGAGTGATGTGGCCAGCAGACAGCACAAGCTGCAAGAGGCAAGGAAGGATTCTCCCCTAGAACCTCCAGTGAAAATGCAGAACTTGACCCTGTGAGGCGCTGGGCGTCATGACTGCAGACGGATCAGGCAGCCTGAGTGTAGAGGGGCCTGCCACGACCACGCAGGAGAAGGGGCCTGGCAAGCGGCTACAGAAAAACCTCCCATCTCAGCACCTTGCTCGCGAGTCACTGCTGTACACCGCAGGCCTCCTCTTGGCTTCGTAATTTTGCTCAGGTGCCTCTAGCTGGATCTCGTTCCAATCTCCAGCTGCAGGTGTGGGATCTGCAAAGTATAGCTTTTTGCTTTCTGACCTCCAACCAGGAGGAGGAGGACGTGAGGTTAAACAAGCCGACTCTCAGTCCCCATGACATCCCACTCATCTGCGGAGAAGGCGGGAAATTAACTGCCAACTGGCGGAGAGAGCAGCCTTGCTGAGCATCAGAAAAGTGGCCTAATAGAGCCAATCGGCAAGGACTGGAAAGGAAGGGCCAGTTACAGCAACTTATTCATGGCTATAAAAGGAGGAGCTTGACATGCCCACACCACTGGAACCCTAGAAACTTTCCTGAGTGAATTACAACAGGAGAAAATCAGACTTCTATGCTGTGGACGCTTGATGCATTTTTAGAAGCCTAAGCTGTGTGGCTGACAGGGTCATGGTGCTACGGCTGGGTGTCAGGCCTGAGCCTCTGCGGTGGGAGAGCCAAGGTCAGGACATTGGTCCACCAGAGACCTCCCAGCCCCTCGTAATATCATCAGCAAGAGCTCTCCCACAGATCTCTGTCTCAACGCAAAGACCCAGCTCCACTCAACTACCAGCAAGCTCCAGTGCTGGACACCCCATGCCAAACAACTAGCAGGACAGGAACACAGCACCACCCATTAGCAGAGAGCCTGCCTAAAATCATAATAAGTTCACAGACATGCCAAAACACACCACTGCACGTGGTCCTACCCACCAGAAAGACAAGACCCAAACTCATCCACCAGAACACAGGCACCAGTCCTCTCCACCAGGAACCCTACACAACCCACTGGACCAACCTTACCCACTGGGGGCAGACACCAAAAACAACGGGAACTACGAACCACCAGCCTGTGAAAAGGAGACACCAAACACAGTAAATTAAGCAAAATGAGAAGACAGAGAAATACACAGCAGATGAAGGAGCAAGGTAAAAACCCACCAGACCAAACAAATGAAGAGGAAATAGGCAATCTACCTGAAAAACAATTCAGAGTAATGATAGTAAAGATGATCCAAAATCTTGGAGATAGAATGGAGAAAATACAAGAAACGTTTAACAAGGACCTAGAAGACCTAAAGAGCATATAAACAATGATGAACAACACAATAAATGAAATTTAAAATTCTCTAGGAGGAATCCATAGCAGAATAACTGAGTCAGAAGAAGGGATAAGTGACCTGGAAGATAAAATAGTGGAAATAACTACCATAGAGCAGAATAAAGAAAAAAGAATGGAGGACAGTCTCATAGACCTCTGGGACAATATTAAATGCACCAGCATTCGAATTATAGTGGTCCCATAAGAAGAAGAGAAAAAGAAAGGAACTGAGAAAATATTTGAAGAGATTATAGTTGAAAACTTCACTAACATGGGAAAGGAAATAGTCAATCAAGGCCAGGAAGTGCAGAGAGTCCCATACAGGATAAATCCAAGGAGAAACATACCAAGACACATATTAATCAAACTATCAAATATTAAATACAAAGAATAAATATTAAAAGCAGCCAGGGAAAAGCAAGAAATAACATACAAAAGAATACCCATAAGGTTAACAGCTGATCTGTCAGCAGAAACTCTGCAAGCCAGAAGGGACTGGTAGGACATATTTAAAGTGATGAAAGGGAAAAACCTACAACCAAGATTAATCTACCCAGCAAGGATCTCATTCAGATTCGATGGAGAAATTAAAATGTTTACAGACAAGAAAAACTAAGAGAATTCAGCACCACCAAACCAGCTTTAAAACAACTACTAAAGGAACTTCTCTAGGCAGGAAACACAAGAGAAGGACAAGACCTACAAAAACAAACCCAAAACAATTAAGAAAATGGTAATAGGAACAAACATATCAATAACTACCTTAAATGTAAATGGATTAAATGTTCCAACCAAAAAACATAGACTGGCTGAATGGATACAAAAACAAGACACGTATATATGTTGTCTACAAGAGACCCACCTCAGACCTAGGGACACGTACAGACTGAAAGTGAGGGGATGGAAAAAGATATTTCATGCAAATGAAAATCAAAAGAAAGCTGGGGGCTTCCCTGGTGGTGCAGTGGTTGAGAGTCCACCTGCCGATGCAAGGGACATGGGTTTGTGCCCCAGTCCAGGAAGATGCCACATGCCACGGAACGGCTGGGCCCTTGAGCCATGGCCACTAAGCCTGAGCGTCCGGAGCCTGTGCTCCACAATGGGAGAGGCCACAACGGTGAGAGGCCCGCGTACCACAAAAAAAAAAAAAAGAAAGAAAGCTGGAGTAGCAATTCTCGTATCAGTCAAAATAGACTTGAAAATAAAGACTATTACAAGAGACAAAGAAGGACACCACATAATGATCAGGGATCAATCCAAGAAGAAGATATAACAATTGTAAATATTTATTCACCCAACATAGGAGCACCTGAATACACAAGGCAAATGCTAACAGTGGAAAACAGGGAAATCGACAGTAACACAATAATAGTAGGGGACTTTAACACCTCACTTTCACCAAGGGACAGATCATCCAAAATGAAAACAAATAAGGAAACACAAGCTTTATATGACACATTAAATAAGATGGACTTAAATGATATTTATAGGACGTTCCATCCAAAAACAATAGAATACACTTTCTTCTCAAGTGCTCGTGGAAACTTCTCCAGGATAGATCATATCTTGGGTCACAAATCAAGCCTTGGTAAATTTAAGAAAAATGAAATCGTATCAAGTATCTTCTCTGACCAAAGCACTATAAGACCAGACATAAATTACAGGAAAAACTATAAAAAATACAAACACATGGAGGCTAAACAATACACTACTAAATAACCAAGAGATCACTGAAGAAATCAAAGAGGAAATCAAAAAATACCTACAGAAGGGCTTCCCTGGTGGCGCAGTGGTTGAGAGTCCACCTGCCGATGCAGGGGACATGGGTTTGTGCCCTGGTCCGGGAGGATCCCACATGCCATGGAGTGGCTGGGACCGTGACACATGGCCGCTGAGCCTGTGCGTCCAGAGCCTGTGCTCCACAATGGGAGAGGCCACAACAGTGAGCGGCCCACGTACTGCAAAAAAAAAAAAAAGAAAGAAAATACCTACGGAAACAAATGACAATGAAAACATGATGACCTATGGGATGCAGCAAAAGCAGTTCTAATGGGGAAATTTATAGCAATACAATCCTACCTCAAAAAACAAGAAAAATCTCAAATAAACAACCTAACCTTACACCTAAAGCAATTAAAGAAAGAAGAACCAAAAAATCCCAAAGTTAGCAGAAGGAAAAAAATCATAAAGATCAGATCCGAAATAAATGAAAAAGAAATGAAGGAAATGATGCAAAGATCAATAAAACTAAAAGCTGGTTCTTTGAGAAGACAGACAAAATTGATAAACCATTAGCCAGACTCATCAAGAAAAAAAGGGAAAAGACTCGAATCAAGAGAATTAGAAATGAAAAAGGAGAAGTAACAAGTGACACTGCAGAGATACAAAGTATCATGAGCGATTACTACAAGCAGCTATATGCCAATAAAGTGGACAACCTGGAATAAATGCAGAAATTCTTAGAAAAGCACATTAATCTTCCCATACTGAACGAGGAAGAAATAGAAAATGGAAACAGACCAATCACAAGCACTGAAATTGAGCCTGTGATTAAAAATCTTCCAACAAACAAAAACCCAGGACCACACGGCTTCACAGGCGAATTCTATCAAACATTTAGAGAAGAGCTAACACCTATTCTTTTCAAACTCTTCCAAAATATAGCAGAGAGAGGAACAATCACAAACTCATTCTACAAGGCCACGCTCACCCTGATACCAAAACCAGACAAAGATGTCACAAAGAAAGAGAGCTACAGGCCAATATCACTGATGAACATACATGCAAAAATCCTCAACAAAATACTAGCAAACAGAATCCAACAGCACATTAAAAGGATCATGCACCATGACCAAGTGGGGTTTATCCAAGAAATGCAAGGATTCTTCAACATATGCAAATCAATCAATGTGATACACCATATTAACAAATTGAAGAAGAAAATCCATATCATCTCAATAGATGCAGAAAAAGCTTTTGACAAAATTCAACACCCATTTATGATACAAAACCCTCCAGAAAGTAGGCATAGAGGGAACTTACCTCAACATAATAAAGGCCATATATGACAAATCCACAGCCAACATTGTCCTCAATGGTGAAAAACTGAAACCATTTCCTCTAAGATCAGGAACAAGACAAGGTTGCCCACTCTCAACACTATTATTCAACATAGTTTTGGAAGCTTTTGCCACAGCAATCAGAGAAGAAAAAGAAATAGAAGGAAACTAAATCAGAAAAGAAGAAGTAAAGCTGTCACTGTTTGCAGATGACATGATACTATACATACAGAATCCTAAAGATGCTACCAGAAAACTACTAGAGCTAATCAATAATTTGGTAAAGTAGCAGTATTACCAAATTAGTGCACAGAAATCTCTTGCATTCCTGTACACTAATGATAAAAAATCTGAAAGAGAAATTAAGGAAACACTCCCATTTACCACTGCAAAAAAAAGAATAAAATACCTAGGAATAAACCTACCTAAGGAGACAAAAGACCTGTAGGCAGAAAATAAGACACTGATGAAAGAAATTAAAGATGATATGAACAGATGGAGAGATATACCATGTTCTTGGATTGGAAGAATTAACATTGTGAAAATGACTATACTACCCAAAGCAATCTATAGATTCAATGCAATCCCTATCAAACTACCACTGGCATTTTTTACAGAACTAGAACAAAAAATTTCACAATTTGTAGAGAAACACAAATGACCCTGAATAGCCAAAGCAATCTTGAGGAAGAAAAACGGAGCTGGAGAAATCAGACTCCCTGACTTCAGGCTATACTACAAAGCTACAGTAATCAAGACAGTATGGTACTGGCACAAAAACAGAAATATAGATCAATGGAACAGAATAGAAAGCCCAGAGATAAAGCCACGCACCTATGGTCAACTAATCTATGACAAAGGATGCAAGGATATACAATGGAGAAAAGACAGTCTCTTCAATAAGTGGTGCTGGGAAAACTGGACAGCTACATGTAAAAGAAACACACAAAAATAAACTCAAAATGGATTAAAGACCTAACTGTAAGACCAGACACTATCAAACTCTTAGAGGAAAACATAGGAAGAACACACTTTGACATAAATCACAGCAAGATCCTTTTTGACCCTCCTCCTAGAGAAATGGAAATAAAAACAAAAATAAACAAATGGGACCCAATGAAACTTAAAAGCTTTTGCACAGCAAAGGAAACCATAAACAAGATAAAAAGATAACCCTCAGACTGGGAAAAATATTTGTAAATGAAACAACTGACAATGGATTAATCTCCAAAATATACAAGCAGCTCATGCAGCTCAATATCAGGAAACAAACAACTCAATCCAAAAATGTGCAGAAGACCTAAATAGACATTTCTCTAAAGAAGATATACAGATTGCCAACAAACACATGAAAGGATGCTCAATATCACTAATCATTAGAGAAATGAAAATCAAAACTACAGTGAGGTATCACCTCACACTGGTCAGAATGGCCATCATAAGAAAACTACAAACAATAAATGCTGGAGAGGGTGTGGAGAGAAGGGAACCCTCTTGCACTGTTGGTGGGAATGTAAATTGATACAGCCACTGTGGAGAACAGTATGGAGGTTCCTTAAAAAACTAAAACTAGAACTACCATATGACCCAGCAATCTCACTACTGGCCATGTACCCTGAGAAAACCATAATTCAGAAAGTCATGTACCACAATGCTCACTGCAACACTATTTACAATAGACAGGACATGGAGGCAACTTAAGTGTCCATTGACAGATGAATGGATAAAGAAGATGTGGCACATATATACAGTGGAATATTAGTCAGAAAAAGAAACGAAATTGAGTTACTTGTGGTGAGGTGGATGGACCTAGAGACTGTCATACAGAGTGAAGTAAGTCAGAAAGAGAAAAACAAATACCGTATGCTAACACATATGTATGGAATGTTAAAAAAAAAAAAAAGCTGTTCTGAAGAACCTAGGGTAGGACAGCAATAAAGACACAGACTTAGAGAATGGACTTGAGGACATGGGGAGGGGGAAGGGTAAGCTGGGACTAAGTGAGAGAGTGGCATGGACATATATATACTACCAAATGTAAAATAGATAGCTAGTGGGAAGCAACCTCATAGCACAGGGAGATCAGCTCGGTGCTTTGTGACCACCTAGAGGGATGGGATAGGGAAGGTGGGAGGGGATAGATGCAAGAGGGAGGGGATATGGGGATTTATGTATACATATAGCTGATTCACTTTGTTATACAGCAGAAACTAACACAACATTGTAAAGCAATTATACTCCAATAAAGATGTAAAAAAAAAAAAAAGAAAGAAAGAAAGAAAATGCAGAACTTCTGGCCTCCAGAACAGTGAGAGAATACATTTCTGTTGTTTTAAGCTACCACATTTTTGGCAATTTGTTTCAGTGCCGCAGGAAACGAATACAGACACTTACATTGAGTTCTTGTCCCACTGAATCCTCTCAACTTCTAGTATTTTCATTTTTTAACACGAAGAAAGGTGAAACACATAGAAGTGAAGTGATGGTGGTCTCATAGCTGGTCAATAACAGAGCTGAGATTGAAAAGAAAGCTCATGTTGAATAACAGTTCAACAGACTTTCATTGAGACCAGGCTTTTGCTCCCAGCCCAGGTGAGGCTCTGGGGATATAGACTTAAATAAGATGTGAGATCTACCTCTGAGGAGCTTTCAGGGAACATACTACATTATACCAAAGCCCATGTTCTTTCTTGTGTATGTGCTGTGAAAAGAAACTTAGAAGTTCAACCTACACACGTGTCAATTATTTTTTCCACACTGGCTTTCCAACCTAGATACCCTGTGTACCAGAAGTTGTCTACCACAGATCCTAGGTGCAGGGAAGGAAAGGAGGAAGAAGAAAGGGAAAGCCAGTCTATAAGGAAGTGGTAACGAGGGAGTGTCTTTGCCATGGAGGACACTGGCTATCTGATACACAGCTGGAGGCCAGTTCGGCCCTCTGGGGCAACAGAGGTTTAAAATAAAACTGTCTTTCTCAGGAATTCCTCAGACATTGAAAACCAGCTGTTATATTCTACCTGTGTGTACTCTTTTTTCAAGTACCTCTATCATTTGTGCACTGCTTTATAGTTTAGAAAACACTTTCATCATATATTAACATGTTTAACCCTTCCCATGATTTAATGAGGTAGAAATAATTTTTTCACTTTGTAGGAGAGGAAGTAGTTTCATGGATATTAAGTGATTTTCCAGGTCAGAGGTAGGATCCGAACCCAAGAATTCTGAATATACATTTCCCTACATCGGCATGTGAAAAATTAGGGGCAGGGACACTTTGTATCAGAGGAAGCTAGTCCTCCAATATCCATTCTCCCCTTCAAATTTTAGTTAGGCATGTGAACACTCAAAATAAAAATGTTTCCTAGCCTCTCTGGCAGCTAATTATGGCATGTGACTAAATTCTAGCAAAAAGAAACATGCAGAAAGTTTACACAGAAAAACTATGTCCTTCTTTTCTCTCTGTTCTCCCAATTCCTAGCTGGAATGCTGACGTGTTGGCAAGACTCAGGCAACTATCATGGACTATGAGGTGAATGCTGTTTGAAATGGTGGATTAGCTACTAGAAAGGAGCTGGGACCCAGTGGTCATGGAAATGTCTTGTCCACCTTGGATTATCTGTAGTTACCTACATTTACATGGGGGAGAATTAATTTCTACCCATTTTGTTTAATTTATTATTACCTGGATGTTTCTGCCATTTTCTGTGAAACCTAATTTTAACTGATATGGTTTCTAAACTTACAAGGAGACCAACTGCTTTAAAATCTCTTGGTTTTAAGGTTCAGGTGGCTTGCCAGTCTTTTAAATTTCTTAAAATGCTTTCATTGCCTGAAAACTGTGAAAATAGAGGGACCTTAAAAAATTAGAACTTCACTAAACTGTGGAATAGTTATAAGGAGTTGGGATTTCGTTAAGAATTATTGATATCAATACTGAGTCATTCTATTTCTCTTACGTCTTGCTACAGGTTGAATTATTGCCTGTTATAGAGATTGGTTAAATAATTGGGTTTTGTGTAGTCAGCTTATTTCATCCTTTTTCTTTTTGTTGGTACCTGCTTTATTGAGACATAATTCACACACTCTTCAATTCACTCATTTGAAGTGTAAAATTCAATGGTTTTTATATTCATGGAGTTGTTGCAACCATCACTACAATCAATTATGGTACATTTTCATCATCCCCCAAAAGAAACCCCATGCCCTTAAGCAGTCACTCCCCACTCCACCTATCCCTCCTCAGTCCTAAGCAATCACTAATCTACTTTGTATCTCTACGGGTTTTCCTATTCTGGACATTTCATATAAATGGCATCATGTAATGTGAACTTTCTGCCTGGCTTCTTTCATTTAACACAATGTTTTCAAGGTTCAGCCATGTTGTAGCATGTGTCAGTGCTTTCTTTTTTTGTCAAATAGTTTTCCACTGTATGGACATACCACATTTTGTTTATCTAATCATCAGCTGATGGACACTTGGGTTGATTCCAATTTGGGGCTATGATGAACAAAGCTGCTATGAATATTCCTGTTTTATCTCCACTTTGAAGAGTTCTAACCATTACAAAGTTCTTATTCATAGTAAACCACATTCTAGTGCTAAGTTACTATTGGTCTTAATTTAATTTCTTGATATTTATTTTAGAAGACAAAATATGTTCCCATTAGTAAACTGGAGTTCTGTCATAACATCACAGGAAAAAACAACTTGTTCCTAGGGTCAGAGATTAACAACAGCAGCAAAGATATTAACACCAAAAACAGTAGCTACCAATTGTTGAGATTCTCCTATGTGTTTATCACTTCCCATTAATTCAGCTGATGCACCTTAATTCGTTTAATAATTCCCCTATTTCTGATGGATTTGGGTTGCTCCCATTTTATAACATGAAGGTTAACATTTCAACAACCATTTTCATGCAGAAAGTGTTTTTTCTTTCCTCCAGAAGTATTTTCTCAGGATAAATTCACAATACTGCTGGTGACAAAGATAAACCGTCTTATGGCCTTAATGCCTAATTGCCATATTGATTTATAAAAGCATATAGAAATACTAATTTCAGCACACTTCACCATCCATGGGTTCTAACCTTTAAAATTTTTACAAATTTAATCAGTGAAAAACACAAACTTCTCAATAATGCCTTAATTTGCATATCTTTGATTACTTCTTTATTGTTTTGTTGAGGACTAGGGCTGGATTACCCTTTGGAGTCTTTGTGGAAAATTGGAATTAAATGAAAAAAAAAAAAAAATTGGAATTAAATGAACACAAACTTTAACCTAGCATCGTTATGAACAACTGACCAATGGGGTGATAACATGTTTGAATTAAAGGTGATTTCCTGAAACAAGAGAGAGCCTCAGGGGAATTTCCCAGAAATGGCTGCAAAACTCAGTTGCATTGAATGTTTTATCTTCATTAATGATTTGGGAGAAAAGAGTAAACAGCACTGAAGTTAACTTCACAGATGGCTCTAGATTGAGAGGATTGTAAATTGCAGTGATTAATGAGAAATTACACAGGGACCAGTAAGGTGAGAAGTAGCAATACATAAGCACCAATCCATCCTGGGAAACAAGGCTGCCAGAGAGGGAAAGCAGAGGCTTACATCCAATACAAAAGTGAGGAGGTGCCACATGCCCACACCCACCAGACACCCACCCAGCACAGGGCAAGCACCAGGGCCTCTCAGGTCTCCACATGCAACCTGCTCTCTCATCCCTGACCATTCACACATGCTGTTCCCTTTGCCTGAATATCTTCTTCTCCCTTATTTACCCAATGGACTCCTCTGGGACTTTGTTCAGATAGCAGTTACCTCGTCTAGCTGGACTCCAACCCCTGCCCTAACTTTCCTCCACACTGCAGGGGTATGCCGTGCCTACAGCTATTTTAGCACTTTGAAACCACATTATGGAGTGATGGAAAGATGGCTACAGTGGCACAGTAGCTTTTGAATCCCTTCCCATGAAACCATACAGAGCAACTAAGATAGCAAAACTGAAATTCCACAGACAGTAAGTATCTACAATGCAACCAGGTGACAAGATAGCCTCAGGAACACCATAACGAGACCCAGTGAAGACAAACCATGGCTATTTGTGCTTCATGGTATCAGCATCTGTATCCAGTAGGAGAGGGAAGCAGTGAGGAATCTAGCAGACTGAGCCCAGAAAAGCCCCCCAAATAGCATCATATATTCACTAAGAAGTGCAGTGAGTCAACTTGAGAATAACATTATCCTTCATAATTTGTGAGTGAATGTCAGGGGGTTACACAAAGTTGAAGCAGTCTATGCCCTGTATACACTCAAAACTATCTGGTCAACATACCATACCCTTTCAAGACCAAGCTTCACACTGAGGAAAACCTCTGGAAATAGAGTTGATATTGAGCAGGATAGAGACAACAGGAGCAAAGGTCAAAGAAGTCCAGATAAAAGTGGAGGGAGGAAAAGCAACCATGAGCTCTCAGAATTCATAAGGCCTTGACTATTTAACACTTTGCAAAAACAACAGAAAAGAGAACTCCAGAGCTCTAAGGCTAGAAAATCTATCCTGACCGATCTGTCCCTCCAAAGGGTGAAGGAAAATTTTTATGTGAAAATGAGCATGAGAAAAAGATTATGCTTAAATTCCATCAAAATTATTATAGAAACAGCAAAGGAAGAGAAGAATAATGTCCTTATATATGATAAAAGACTGACCCCCCCCAAAATTTTTAAAGAAACAAATGAAGCTGTTTATAACCTAATGTTTCCAAGGGATCTAAAAAGAAATTAGAGTCAATGATAGAAGACATGAGTTAATAAGATAAATAAGAATAAGAAGTATAAAAAAAGATGACAAAATGAAAGAAAAATTTAGAAACAAACAAAAACCCCAGTACTTCAGAAATGAAGACTGAAATAGAAAAAAACGGAAGAGTAGAGAAACACAATAGATAATGCCTTAAAAGAAAGAGAAGATGAAAAGGAGGAATTTTTAAATAAAAAGAAATAAAGAAATAAGATGAATTTTTAAAAGAAAGTGACAAATATAGAAGGTAGTCAAAGATGATCCAACGCGTGTCTAATTAGAGTTCTTTCTAGAACTCTAGAAAATCCAAAGAAGAGAACAAACCCTAAATCTATAGATCAGAAAGACTATCCGAAAATTTTTTAAACGTGACACTGCATTTAAAATAGCACATTATATACAATCAACCCAGGTCAACTAATATAGAGATATATTCTAATAAAATTGCTTGACTTTAAGAAAAAAATGTCTTAGGGTATCCAAGCACAAAAACCAAGTCACTTATAAGGGAAAAATAGCAGATTGTCATCAACTGTTTTCAGAGCAGTACAGTACGCCAGAAGACAATAGGTAACATATTCAATATATTCAAAGAAAGACAATGTGAATGCTGAGTGAATGAAGCCAGTCCTAAGATACCCATTTGTATGATTCCATTTATATGATATATCCAGAATAAGCAAATCTACAGAGACAAAAAGTAGATTAGTGGATGCCAGGAGCTGGAAGGAGAGGGAATGGGGAGTTACTGCTAATGGGTACAGGGTTTCTTTCAGGATGATGAAAATGTTCTGTAGTTAGTGATGATGATTTCACAACCTGGTGAATGTATTAAAAACCACTGAACTGTACACTTTAAAAGAGTGAATGTTACGATATGTGAATTATATCTCAATAAAGCTGTTAAATGAAAAAAAGGAAAAGAAAGAGAATGTGGGCCAAAGATTTTCTATCTAGCCAAGCTGACTTGCAAATGTTTCTCATCAAGAAAGTGCTCCTCCTGAATATACACTTGAGTGTGAGCTTCAGTTAACCAAAATCACGAAAGTGCTGGTACAGAATAACTATACAAAATGGGTGGGAATATAGGGAGAGTACATAAGAATTGAACTAAGTTGGTTGATATACAGTTATTAACTGGGAATTACAAAGTATTACTTTGGGATGGGGGATGAGAGGAGGAAGAAAGAGCTGTTAATTAATTGCAATCATTCATAACAGAGAACCAATAGACCATAACCAAAAAATGAGGGGACTGAGGGTATTAGTATACAGATGAAAAAACAAATGAGACATATCTATATATACTGCTATGGAGTAAATCCCAAATTATATGTTTAAGAGAAAATTTTAAAATATAGAAACATGCATATAGCATGCTCCTGTTTATTAAGAAAGAGGGTTTTATATATATATATATATATATATACTTCAATTTTTAAAAAATCAATAAAAGATAAACCATGGATTATTTTTAATGGTTATCTATAAGGAAAGGAAGAACTAGGGTGAAAGGTACAGAGATAGAAGCTAGACTTGTTTGAATATATCTTGTCTTATACACTTGATTTAGAATCATTATTTTATGTAATTGTAAACTAAAATAAAAAGTATTGGCTAAAAATTAAAAATAAATCAAGTTGACAACAACAAAAATCCCTAAAAATCTATCTGATTTGTGGCAGAGACACACAGAGAGGAATTATTCCGAATAACTTTAAAGGACAGTAATTTTAACTGTATATCCCTAGTGAGCTATAGACCAAGGATTTTTTAAAAATACAAAATAAAAATTAACTGTTTTCAGTAATCATATTATTAGAGATAGTGTTGGTATTATTCTTCTGCTGCGTTTGCAATAATAAAGCAATACTAATTGCTTTCTCTAATACTCTATTATTCCCAATTTTCATAAGATCAAGCATCTCAGAATAGAAGAAAGGAGATACAGATGTAATACAGAAAAGATTAAGGAGAAACCCTATAATCCTGGCATTGAATTGGAAATATCAGTATAAACTCATGATGTAGTTTCTCTTAGAAAATATTTCTTAGCACTGTCTACTGAAAAGACCTAAAACATTGAAAACCCTAATAGCAATGAGCATCCCTAAAGCACAGATTGCAGTCTTGACTTTTCTCTTCCCAGTAGAAGAAATCAGGTCTCCTGGCAGAAACGACTGATTCTCTATCTGAGGCAAGAAATGCACAAGGTGAGCCTAAAACATTATTAATATAAGTTAATATCTTAATATTAATATAAATATTGCCATAACGGATTCCTAGGAAACTCTCCAAGAAGACCAATAGCATAATGTCAGAAAGAATCCAGGACCAAAACGAAGAGACTTCCACTGACCAAAAATAGGACATTTTGAGCATCAGGGGAAAAGTAACTTCAGTGGGTTAAAATACAACAAATTGATCTGCACTCGTGAGTGCATAATGATGTTTTAAAAATTTAAACTAATTGGTCACCGTTGAAAGATATTAGAGAACTCAGTTTACTACTTTAAAATACCTGCCTTCCTTTACTTCTAGGCAACAAAACAGTAGAGGAAAAAAAGCTGATTTTTCTAGAATCAATAATTCTATACCGAATCAATAACTCAATCAATCAAAAAGGAGAAATAAAATTTGGAATGTTGTCATTTTGTAAAAAGTGATGAGTACTGGGCTTCCCTGGTGGCGCAGTGGTTGAGAGTCCGCCTGCCAATGCAGGGGACACGACTTCGTGCCCCGGTCCGGGAAGATCCCACATGCCGCGGAGCGGCTGGGCCCGTGAGCCATGGCCGCTGAGCCTGCGCGTTCGGAGCCTGTGCCCCGCAACGGGAGAGGCCACAACAGTGAGAGGTCCGCGTACCGCAAAAAACAAAAAACAAACAAACAAAAAGTGATGAATACAGCCAACCAGTGATGAGTATGTAGAGTATGCAAGAAATAAACCTCTGTGTTGAACATCACCAACATTCTGGAGTTTTTTATTACATGATAATAATAGCATCACCTGACACAGAGTTACTGGGGTTCTGCTTTGCTTTATTTTAGCACGATCAAGAACAGTAGAAGGTGGGCTTGCAGCAGCCCAGGTGAGAGTTGATGAAACCATAAACGAAGGGCAGTGGAAAGTGATGGGGCTGAGAGATGTCAGAGAGGTAGCATCCACAAGACCAGGAAAATGAATAGAGGGCATCAGGGAGAGAAAGATGCAAGAAGCAGTCCAGGGATGCCTGGGCGAATGGTGCTACTTCTTATGGAGAAAGGGAGCGCTGGGAGGTAAGAAGGCTGTTATTGAAGGGGAAGATGATGACTTTTGTTTTAACTTAAAAGGGGTCAAGCAAGACTAAAAATACACTCTATTTGTGTTACCAAGTCCAAGTTCTGCTTGCCACACAACAAGCCAACAAATTGGGAGACAGGGTATTGGGGCTAGGAATAACAACTTTATTTGGAAAGCTGGGAGTCTGAGAAGATGGTGACTAATGTCCTAGAGAACCGTTTCACCCAAGTCAGAATTCAGGCTTCTTTTATACTAAATGGGGAGGAGGTGTGGCTCGTTGTTGCAGACTTCTTGGTATCAGAAGATTTTGTTCTTGCAGCTGTCCACAAACTCAGGTCATGATGTTCCTGTAAACCTCTGACAAGACAAATGTTATCCTCTGTTCTGCAACTTTTTATCTCTATATGAATGGAAAAGTGTTAAACAGTTAAAGGTCAGAGCCTTGAGAATGGGCTAGTCTGTATATTTCAGGCTATAGGCAACATTCTTAACTGGAAGAAAAAGCAATAGAATACAAAGGTTACAGTAAGAGAAACAGATCTAATATGGAGTTAGATTTGTTTTTCCCTATTACATTTACACAGTCCAGCTGCTCAGTAAGCAAAGCAGAATCTCCACACAGACTGCCGGTATCAGAAAGGGGGTGATATGAGTGGAGGCCCCTCCCAAGGTCATGTACCTTTCCTGACCCCCAAGCCGGGCTGGGCCTACAAAATCCCCGAAAGATGGGTGTGTTCCTGCTTCCCCACCTCTGCCAGGAAAGGCAATGTTCCTGACTTCTCCAGGACCCCAGCAGTGTCTGACAAGGCCTGTCCTTAGCAGGTTTTTCTCTTAGTAAGCAGTTAGCATTCACCCCTGGGGTGGGCAGACTACAGAGTATTAATCAATAATCCCTTTTATCAGGGCTTTCAAGATTTGGCGTTGGAGGTAGGATTCCTGGATTTCGTCTTTCTGAGCCTCAACTTTGAAAAGGCCTCTTTCCAGAAGTCTCTTTCCTTTCCAAAAGTAAAACACGCCGTGAGAGATCTAAGCCATATATCTTTATTTGGGAGCTTCCTATGGTAGCAATCTCTTACTGGTAGTGGTAATAATAAAACAAGAATTATAAAAATTATAATTTATTTAGTACTTTTATTATATTCCGGATATTGTGCAAAGGGCCACTGAACCTGGCAGGCAGGGGGCAACATGAATCTTTCTGGTCCCAGCTGGCCTTTTCCAAACAGAGAATCAGACTTCAGTGAAGCAAGATGCTACCAACTCAACCCCGTAAAAGGGCAGGACCTTCCTTCTGCCCGTCCCCACTACTGACCCCAATTACCTTACCAGAGATGCAGGGGGATATAGTTTGAGAAGCTGAGGTTGTCCCACTTACCAACTGGATCACCTTAAGTGACATAATTTCTCAGCTCCCCAGTTCCCCAGTAAAATGAGGAAAACGGACAAGACCTGCCTAACAGTGAGCTAGTCAAGCTAAATTTGTCTAACGTATGTGAAAGCACTAAATATCAGGCTTGGTACACATTCAGCCAAAACATGGACATAGCATCCCCCATCACCACTACTTGGGGACTCAGGACTTTTCTCTTGTGAATCATGACTTAGAGGTAGGGTTTGGGAACTGGATACACCTGGGCACACATCTCTAGGTCATCATGAGCTCTCTGAACTCTGCTCATCTGTAAAATGGGAACAATGACAGGGGCTCCTTCTCAGGACTTTTCTCAGGTCCCAGTGAGATCTTACATATAAATCTCTCAGCATAGAGGCTGGCCCGCCATCATGTTCCTCAACAAGGTTGTTATAGAACGTTTGGTTTGGCTTTGTTTTCAAACATCTCTTCTTTCATTTCCCCATCATGTGCTAGCAGGCACAGAGTCCACTGGCACTCATTTGAGAGGACAGTGTTTGAATCACCACTCAGGCTGGTCTGTGGATGGGCAAACGCAGAGCTCATCACGTTCTAACAATTCACAGGGAACACGATGTGGCCCCAGACTGTATTTTGAAAGCATCCTTTTACTGGCTTCTGGGGAATTGATACCTCCTTCCAGATCTTTATTTTAGAGATATCTCTACTTAAAAGGGCAAAAAATGTTCAAGGGAAGAGAATTATATTCTTGTTCTCAGACGTTGTTCTGAAAAAGGAACAGAAAGTGCTCCCGGTAGGTCGGCATCAATACAATTCTACATTTAATGGTGTGGTTTGCTTTTGTGAATTCTTTATTAGCTGGTCATTAACAGCATAATCACTGATTGGAATCGGTGCAGAGGGAGGAATTTCTTTTGAATCTTAATCGTAAAGCAGATGGAATGAGTTTGTGTACTGACCTAGGAATGGGTCTGAAGACATCTTTTCAGTGGAGTCGAAACAAACAGACCAGCGCACACACAGCCTGGCTCCAAACTCAGCCTAGAAGGTGATAGGGAAGGAAAACCAGACAGATCTTCCTTGGGCTGAACTCTGGCTCCGGTGGCAAAGGGTTTTGAAATCTTGGTTGACCACCAGAGAGACAAACGCTAGAAGGATGGTCAAATATATTCATCAAGCGTGTTCTGAGCCCCTAATAAGTACCCTGGCCTAGATGCTTACTCCATACCAACCACACAACCCTGGGAAAGCTCCTTATTCTCCCTGAGTCTATTTACCTACCTATAAAATGGGAATAATAATGCCTACTCAGGAGGACTGCTGTGAGATTTAATGAACTTCTGTCTGGTACAAGGTAACTTCATTATGAACGATGATAATTGCAGGTGGTATTTATTAAGTGTCTACTCTGCGACAAGTGTTTTATATGGGTTATCTCATGTAACACACACAATCCTGTAAGTAGGTATTCTTATTCTTTTTTAAAAAAACAGAAAATTTAGACTTAAAGAAGGTAACTTACTTTCCTTGGTTTCAAAGCCAGCAAAATTAAGCTAGAACCAGGTTTTAAATTCAGATAATTTTATTTCAAATCTCAGGTCTTAATTCCTACAATATCGTGGTCAGCGACTGAAGCAGGAACATCTGGATTCATCAATAGGTAAACCACCATCCTGGCCCCCCAGTAGCTCACAGACTGATGGGAGAGTCAGACATGTAAACACATCAATGACTCAGCAATGTGTTAAACACTGGAATAGAGTCCCAGACAAATGCTGTGACTATATCAAGGAGAGAGAAGCTGATCTGCCTGGTGGAGTGAGAAAAGAATCACAGAGGAGGAAATGTTGAAGCTGAGGAGCTCGCCAGGCTGAGAAAAGGGAGGGGTGGTCAAAACAAGGAAATGGTAGAGCAGTTACAAGTTCAAAACATCCTGAAAGGACACGCTTTATGCAGGCTAAGATGGGAAGTCCGGTGTGCCTTTAGTGGATGGAGTGTGCATTGGGAAGGCAGAAAGAGCTCTGCGTGGAGAGTTTACTGGAGCCAGACTGTGAAAGGTCTTACGTATGGCAAGTTTGGGCATTTGTCGTGTAGAAACCAAGGGGTGAATGGTAGTTAAGCAGAACAATGAATGTATCAAGTTGTGTTTTTTAAGAAAACTCTCTGATAGCAGTTTGGGGTAGCAGAGGCAGAACTGGAAAAGGTGAAAATGACTTTGGAAATTCGATAAAGCACTGGTGAGTGACAGACAAATTAGAACACGGTGTCAGCAAACTGTAGCCTACAAATGAGGCAGGATGAGTGCTCTGGTCCAAGAATGAAAGGCATGTTGTAAGATGGGGAATCGTGTCTGCGTAAAGGTCAGACACAGAGATGGGGAGGCTTTAAAATGAGAAATGAAAGAGGGGAAATGCCCAGATAAAAACCATTTGCTTGAGGAAGATAAGCATGCATTCAGACATTCAATAAGTTCGTATTAAGTGCTTATTAAATTGTCGGCACTGGGGACAACACAAAGATGAACACATCGCTGTAGTTCCTGACCTCAAGGAGCACAGAGTCAATACTTATGAAGCACATAGAGCACAGGAGGGTACCAGGGGTCACATGGGAAAGACCTTGGAAAA
This sequence comes from Globicephala melas, assembly GCF_963455315.2. Lineage (NCBI taxonomy): Eukaryota > Metazoa > Chordata > Mammalia > Artiodactyla > Delphinidae > Globicephala > Globicephala melas. Next base: position 13,103,709 of record NC_083323.1, read on the forward strand.
CATGCCCAGGTTTCTCTCTACCTTCCTGCAGAGTGAGCGTGGATGATGAAAAATTTGACCTGCTGGTCATCACCCAGGGGAGCAATGCACTCCCAGAGCATCACAGGGACCTGGCGAAATAGAATTTGATATAGGATGACCAGGACCTAGGAAGGTATTCTTTTTCCCTTCAAAATAAAAAGGATGTAGGTTCCACAGACCCAACATTGAGCCTCTGAGTGATCTTGATTGGTAACTTCATCTTTCTCCTGTTTCTACAGCCTCTTCATCTGAAGAGTGTGGACGATAATATCTTCCACCTAGGTTTGTGGTGAGGGGACATTATGAAATGCCTATTGAAGGGACTGGAATACAGCAGAGTATTACAGTGCTGGAGTCTCTGAAGAAGACCTAAAATACTTATCTCTCCTCCCTGCCCAGATTTCTAAGCAAGGACAGAAACAAAACACAAGAGTATTCCGTTATAACCTACATGGGAAAAGAATCTGAAAAAGAATGGACATATTTATATGTATAACTGATTCGCTTTGTTGTACACCTGAAACTAACACAACCTTGTAAATCAACTATACTCCAATATAAAATAAAAATTAAATTAAAAAAAAAACAGTGAGAGGCCCGCATACCGCAAAAAAAAATTAGCTACTATTAATAAACATCTTTATTTTCATTATAAAGATGGAGGTCAAATATTAACTTTATTACTGATTATGTGCATAAGGAACCACCTTGAAATTTAGTCACTTAAAAACAATACTTATTTTGCTCCTAAAGCAGCCATTTGAACATGGCTGAATGGGAACAGCTTGTCTCTGCTCCACCCAGCATCAGTTGGGGCAACTTGAAGGTCAAGGGCTAGAATCATGTGAAGACTCAGTCCCACAACTGGTAATTGATGCTGCCATCAGCTGAGATCCATGGCTGGGACACTGATAGATGTCTTCTCCATACACTGGCTGGGTTCCATGAACAAGGCTTCCCAGAGGGCCAGGCAGAAGCTGTATTGCCTTTTATGACTTAGCCTTGGCATTCATCTGGCGTCACTTCTGCCATTTTCATAGACCTGCCCAGATGTAAGGGTGGGGACGTATATTCTCCTCTCTTGATGGAGGAGTATCAACATCACATTTGGGATATATATTGGCGCAGTCATCTTTGGAAAGTACAGTCTGCCCCACCAAGAGATGCTAACCTGTCAGGCTAAATTATGGAGGAGGGTTTAATAAAATGACTATTGACAAGGGTGTGGGAAAGGTTTAGAAAATGAACTGGACCTAGTTACCAAGGAAGCTGGTACTACATCTTAGCCTAAAGGGATAACAGGGAGGAGGGTTGCCTGACAGAGCCACAGACTTCAGTAAGGAGGACAACTAAAGACAGTCAGTTCAGAAAGAGCCAAGGGAATAAGTACCCCCACCCTCACTCTCCTCCTTCCTTTTGATCTCCTTCTAGACCCCCCAACCCGAGTCTGCAACCAGAGGGCAAGGTAGTCTGTTGATGCAGGAGACAGTGTGAGATGCAGCAGAGAACAGAGAAAGTAGACCTCGACCTGAAGGGACAAACAAAGGTCACACAGCACAAAATCCATGTTGGAAATGGATCGACTATCTTCCAGCCTCTCAGTCTCGAACTAGGACCATCAGTAGGAAGTTTGCATTTGCAAAGCAGATAGCTTTACCCTGACCATTGCCCCCTATGGATTGTGTAGAGAAGGAAGGAGAAAGGGACCATATCAGTCCCCTCTGGCACGTTAGTCCAAACAGAAATGGGGATCGGTCACCAACTGGACAATTCACTCCATCACTCTGGAGATGGAAAATGCAAAGGGAGTGGAGGAGGGGAAAGTCCCAATCAAGAAATTGAGTGGGCGTGGAAGGGAGATTCCCCCCAACAGGGTTCAGTCATTCTCTCCCTCTCTCCCTACCTGCCGCTTGCCTCCCATTGAAAAGGAAACAATGACACCAGGTTATGTGAGCGGAGTGCAGGGTAGAGACAGAGATTTTTGTCTGCATTAAGCCAGTAGCACGATCCATCAATTTCAGGCACGTCAAACAGACCAGTTTAAAACAAAAGACTTCTCATTGGATTTCTGCATTTCCCACGTACACAAATAATACGAGAGGAGACAAGCAATACCCGAGCATCTCAATCTTCCTCCTTCCAGATCCTAACAGAACCTGACATTCTTCAGCGCAACTTCTCAAATAAACAGCCAGGAATGGACAGGAGACAAATGCTTTGTGCAAACACCAATAATTCTCATTCTATCCTCTTACATATTGACACGTTCTAGCAGTAATCTTTGTTGTTTTTAAGCTGTTCTCCTTTGGGAGAAGGTGAAGAGGCTCGGAAGGCAATTCCAATGATGGAGAAAGCAGAAGCGGAAGAAGACTGACGTGGGAGATGGTAGCCTGGCAGTGTCCTCCTCTGGGAACCCACCCCGGACCTCCCAGACCTCTCTCCCTCTCCTTTTCACTCCCTCAACACATTGAATCATATATGGCATCTCTCTGTTCATACGGTCCACCCTCCTAAAGGGCAGAGGCAGCTTCTTAGAGGTAGAGGCTGTATCTTTCTTACCTGTATATAGCTCAGTACCTGGTTCATTACACATGAGGTGTTTAACAGCATGAAATAGGGTAGGTTGGAGTGAACACACAGCTGAGGAGATACTTGTAACATTCTTCCTCTTCTTCACTTGAAATGTTCCATAAATGACACATGGGAAATTGCTGTCACACCACAACACCTATAATGGCATTATACTCGTCTGAGTGCTGAGAGGTGTGTGGTGGTCAAGACCCAGGGCCTCCATGGTCAGACTAGTACAGACTATTTCAAATCCCCAAAATATGGCACTATTGTTAAAAGCAAGATGGTATTGGTTCAAATCCCAGCTCAACTTATTACCAGCTGTGTGATTTTGATGGAGTCACTCACCCTCTCTGTGCCTTGGTTTCATCATTCGTAAAATTGGGAATATAATAGAATCTACCTCATAGAGTAGCTTGAGAATCAAATGAGCCAATATATAAAAACTTTTGGAACAGTACCTGACATAGAGCAAGCACTATGTTAAAATTAGCTTCTATTAATAAACATCTTTATTTTCATTATTAATGTTAATAACTTGTATCTGGCTACTACCCCAGTCTCCTGCAATTTTAGAAGTGGAGCGAATCTTAGAGGTCCTGCATTCCATCCTCCTGCCACTGCACCTCTGATGGGTAGGTGCACGTTGCCACACTTTTGTCCCCATAAAGTTCAGTGAGGTAGATATCATTACTCCCCCATTTTATAGCTGGGGGAACTGAAGTTCAAAGGGAAAGCTACCCCTGGTCACACAGCCAGGGAATGGTGGCGTTTGAATTCCAACAGAGATCTCCATACCCTCAACCTTTAATCAGCTCTTTTTTAGCTGGAGTCTCACTCTGGGCTCCAGTCATTGCGTGTGAGCTAGTCTTCTCTCTCCCCCCGCTATTTCCTCTTGCTCCGTCCCCTCCAACCACTTTAATAAGTGTAAAAATACTTTTACTGATCTATTTATCCATAATTTTCTGAACACCCGCATGTGCCAGTCGTTAGCATGTGTGCTGTGGGTACAAAAATGGAGTCTAGAGAACTCTGAGTTTCTAGTGCCAGTTAAACCAAAGTACCTGTCTCTTTCATGATGGAGACAGAGGGAGAGATGGACAGCCACAGTAAATGTCTCAGGTCGAGGCCCCCCTGCAAAGCCAAGCCTCAGTCAGGGGCTTACATGCAGGTACTTTGTTTTGGAAAGTGAGCCTGGCAACAGGAGTGGGAGACTGGATAGTGAATCATAGAAGGAGGGGAACCCATCTAAGGGCATGAGGCATAATATGAAGTTGTTCCCCGGAGTGGACAACAGGGACACAGTTCCCCTGAGGGCTTCAGAGGAACCGTCTGGAATGCATCTCAGAATCGTCTACCAACATTTATCTACCAGCTCTTATCCTCTATGGCTCAGGGGTTCACCGTGAGGTGTTAATTGCGTGGGACTTCCAGATAGCACACCTTGAGTGCCACCCAGGCCTCCCACAAGCATCCTCTGCTGGAAATCCAGAGATGCCCCGGGGCAGAAAACAGTGCAAGTACATTCACCTGGATGGAGCAGGCGGCTTCCGTAATGGCTGGAACAAAAGGAGGACCAGCAAAATCAGCATCAGCTAAGAAGTTACTGTAGAAACAAATTCTCATGCCCCACCCCAAGACCCACCAAGCCAGACGCTCTGGGGGTGGGCTCAGCAAGCTGTGCTTTACCAGCCCTCCAGATGATTCTAATGCACACTCAAGTTTGAGAACCACCCGTCTACAGAATTGTGGCACAGGATACAAGACGTGTCTAATACAGGTAACTGCACTAACCCGTAATTCTAGCGACTGAATATTCAAATAACTTCAGATCCCAAAGTAGAAATCTGCAGATCACCTTCAACTCTTCCCACTTCCTCATCTCCCATGTCCAACACAGCCTCGGCCATTACAATAATTTATTGTTTATGACTACAAACGGGGGCGGAATTTGCCACCCTAAAATTTGTCTCTTTGGCATAAGGATTATTTTGAGTTGACTGTTTTTTTTCCAATATTTTATTATGAAAAATGTCAGCTATATAGAAAAGTTGAAATGATTTTACAGTGAAAATTCACCACCTAGATTCTAAAATGAACATGTTACATCACTTCATCTAGATCTACAGCTATCCATCTATCAATCCTTCTATTTATTTATCAGTCAACTTTTGGATACATTTCAGAGTAAGATGAGTTCTTGAGTACCCTGCCCAGTAAATATTTCAGTGTATCATAAACTAGAGTTATTACTTGTTTAAAGAGTAGAGTATTTGTTTAAGGCTATTTTTTTTCTCTTGAGGTAAAATTTGCATAGCATGGAATGCATAAATCCTAAGGGCGCCATTTGATGTGTTTTAACAAATGCATACACCTGTGTAACCCAAACCACCAACAAGATACAGAAAATGACCATTATCCCATTATGCCCCTTCCCTTGCGATCTCACTCCCCTTCTCTCCAGAGGAAACATCTGTTCTGATTTTCTTCACAATGGATTAGTTTCGCCTATTACAGAACTTCACACAAGTGGAACCACACAATACTCTTGTATAAGGCTTCTTTCTCTCAATGTAATGTGTTTCAGATTCAACCACATTGTTTCTTTATCTGTATTTTTTCTGATATCCCTTGTTTTTCTGAGCGGCCAGTTCAGTAGTGCTCCTTCGTATGAATATACTACAGTTTGTTCTCCTAGTTATGGACACCTAGGTTGTTTTCTGGGTTATGGCTGGTATGCATAAGGTTGCTATTAACTTTTGCCTATGAGTTATTTTATGGATTTATATTTCCATTTTTCTTGGGAAAATTTGAGCCGACTATTTTTTATGAAACTTCAGATACAGGAGAAGCTGTAAAAAATCAAGTCAAAGTTACACTTTTGTAAGAGACATTTATATTTATAGGGAAATCTCCATTTGTAAGGGTGTCACACTCTCTGTACCTGGAAGAGAAAAAAGATTCTAAATCTCTAGAAATCCTTATCGATAGAGAATACATTGACTTAAATCTGTGTAACAAACATTCCCAAGTTTACTATGCTTTTCCTAGTAACCTCCCATAACTGCCTACCACACCCCTCACACACATCATCTTTTGTCTTTAGGGGGAGATATTATTTAAAGTAGTGGCTTGAGCCATTTCGAAAATAACTCAGTTTTCTTGGGTCTTTCCCACATATACGGGATGGGAGGTATACATGTTATTAAACTTTTGTCTGTCTTTCTCCTGTTAATTTGTCTTCTATTACAGGAGGGTCTCAGCGAAGAACCTAGAAGGGGAAAGGAAAAATTATTTCCCCTCTCCCTCAACTACTTTCACTACAAAAGAAACCACATGTCCCACAGCCTAAAATTACTATTTAGCCCTTAGAGAAAAAATTTTCCAACTCCTAAAATAGAGAGTCCAGAAATTGATCCACACAAATATGGTCAGTTGATTTTTGACCAAGCTGCAAAGGCAATTCAAATGGTAATCCTTTCAGGAAGTGGTACTGGAACAATTATGTTTCCATGTGCAAGAAAATGCACCACAATCTATATCTTGCACCTTATACAAAAATTAACTTCAAGTAGGTAATAGATATAAATGGAAAATATAATCATATAAAACTCTTATAAAAAAAATTTCAGCAAAAAACAAATTGTGACCTTAGGCAAAAATTCTTAGACATGATAACAAAGGCATGATACATTTATAAATTATGGTTCATTTACAAAACTTCTACTTTGCAGAAAGCAACGTTAAGATAAGGAAAGGGAAAGCCAGATACCGAAAGAAAATATCTGCAAATCATATATCCACACACAGAAAACTGTATTTAGTATACATAAACAAAGTAAAAACTAAGCAATAAGAAACCAAACCTGATTTTTTAAATGGGCAAAAGATTTGAACAGATACTTCACCAAAGATATGTGGATGGCAAATAAAAAAATGAAAAGATTCTCACCATCATAAGTCATTAGGGAATGCAAATTAAAATCATGAGATATCCCTGCACACCTGTTAGAATGGCTAAAATAAAAAATTGTTTTAAATCGGACACTACCAAGTGTTGGTAACTTCAGAGAGCACTGGATCTTTCATGCTTTGCTGTTGCGAATGTAAAATGATACAGGAAAATATTTCAGCAATTTCTTATAAAGTTGTAGACATACACTTATTGCCTGGCCAAGAAATCACACTCCTTATATTTACCCTGAAGGAATGAAGACATGTTTGCTTAAAAAACTGTATGTGAATATTTATAACAGCTCTATTCAAAATCACTCCAATAAACTGTAAGTTACAAATAAGTCCTTCAGTAGGTGAGTGGATAAACTATGGTACATCCGTACAATGGAATACTACTCATCAATAAAAGAAACAACGTATTGGTAGTCACAGCAACTTGGATGAATCTCAAAGGCATTATGCTGTGTAAAGGAAGCCAAGCTTAAAAGATTATATGCAGTATACTGCATGACATCTTAGCAAAGACCAAACTGTAGATAGATGCCAAAGGCTAGGAATGGGGACAGGTGAGACAACAAAGGAACAGCATGAGGGAGATTTTCTAAATCACGGGGCTGTTCTGTGTCATGATTGTGAAGGTGGTGACACAAATCTATGTAATAAAACTCATAGAACTGTACAGCAATTAATTTATAAATTAAAAACAAACAACCAAAAACAAAATCTAGAAGGTAGGCTCTGGGTCACTTTATCTATTTGGTTCCCAGCTGCAACTTTGGCTGGCTGTGTGAACTTCAGTGAGTCACTTAACCTCTCTTTGCCTCAGTTTCCCAACTTGTAAAATGAAGTTAATATTTTCTGACTCATAAAATTTTTGTGAAGATTAACTGAGAAAATCATATAAAGCACCCAGAGTGTGGCATATAAAATAAACGTAATCATAAAAGAAAATTACTCTTATTATTAAGTTTAGTCCACTTGTTACACTGAATTGATTTTACTTTGTTGTTCAAAAACTGATCTCTTCAGGGGGTTTGCACAGCAATTCTCACTTAATTCAGAATATCCTTATTTCTCATAGCAAGTTTTTCATCTGTACCAGATTCAGAAGGATTTTATGAATTTTGTACTTTATCTTTTTAAAGACCATGAGGTCATCCCTACGTATTAAACTGTCTGTCTGACTCCCAGGCTTCAAAGGTTTTTCAGGTTTGCCAGTTTAAACTAGTTTGGGGGAGGACGTCAGGACCGAAAACTGGAGTCCAGAAATGGCGCGGTGTCATTTGTTTAACACTGCATGGTTTGAATTCTTCCCAGCTAGTCCTGAATACCATCACTTTGATGGAGTGAATTGTGATTCTTGACACATAACAACAAATGACTCACACACTCTTCCTCAACCGTGGAATTTTCTCAGTTATTCTTTTCTTTCCTGTCCTGTGGTTCTTGAAATAATCTCTCTTTTATATTCCTTCCATCCCCCAGCCCCTAGGTTCCCACCAGCCCTAACACTCTAAAATAAGGAGATGTTGGCCTTTGATATGCCATTTTTATCTTCAAAGGACTAAGTGTCTCCGTTCTCCTTTGCAAATCATCATTAGTCTTCTTTAGCATATTTTCCACCGGAGATAATTGTTGTGACACGTCCTCAATTCCTTTCTAATGAAAGTGGAGCGTACCCCAAGGCTTTTCAAAATTTGAACAAAAGGATTTCATCTCAGTCACACAAAACACAATCATAACCAGCTGTCAGTTCAATGGCTTAACAAATGTATATTGAACATCATTTGTGCCATGCACGATAGGAACAAACATGACTAAGAACGGCCCCATGGAGCCACAGGATTCGCAGATACTGCTGCTGAGAGTGTAAATTGGAATAACACTCGAGAAAACAGTTTGCCATTATTATTAAAGCTGAAGATGTACCCTATGACCCAGCCATTCCACACGTGGGTCTGTATCTTAGGGAACCTATGTGTGTGTGCTCCAAGAGAAGTGTCTAAAAACATTACAGAGCATTGTTCCTTACAGCACCCAAACTAGAAACAACCCGAAGACTCATCAGCACTTGAATGGATAACATACTGCTGTATGTTTATACAATGGCACACAGAAATGAAAATTAATTAACGACAGCTATGCACAGCAACGTGGTTGCGTCTCACAAACACCGTCGAACAAAAGAAGCCAGACATAAAAGAGTACATTTGATTATATAAAGTTTGAAAAAGGTATAACTAAGCCATACTGTGGTACAGATGGTGAGTAAAAGATAAGTATGAAATGGCTACCATAAACTCAAGAGTTAATGGTTACTTCTAGCAGGGAAGGGAACGAGTCATCAGTGATGCTTTTGGGATATCAATAATGTTTTATTTCTTAACTTGGGTGGTTATGTCATAAGTGTCAACTTATACTCATTTAACTATATATACATATATACATTATATATATGTGGACCTATAGTTATACATATATCTCATGCTATTTTCTTATATCAATTTCTTATGTCAATTTATACTCATTTAACTACATATAACTATATATGTGTGTATATATAGTTACATATATATCTCCCTTATGCTCTTTTCTTATGTATATTATGTTTCATAATAAAAAGGTTTTTAAAAAGGTGAAATTAAAAGAGAAAAGTGGAGAAAGAGATCCCACCATCTTTCTCTCACTGGATGAAAAGTGCATGGAGCAGCTCTTTAAAGACTGTGAAAAGTAAATAGCAGCAGGTAGACGAGGGAAGATGAGAATCTGAACCACCAGGTGGGAGGTGTGTTTACCACAGTTTTTCCTCCAGCATTCCCCAGCCGAATGCAGTGCGGCCTGAAGCCAGGAGGCGAGCATCAACATGAACAGAGAGCTCCAGAAGAAGTTTCTAGCTGTGGCTCCAGGCACAGGAAAGGGAACTGCTAGCACTCAGAGGGAGTATGGAAACACTCATTTTTTTCCTCCTCTCTGTTCTTACATACCCGGATCTGAAGAAATATTGAGTGTTGTCAGTGGCAGAGGCCCCTGTGGGCGGCCACGAGGGCCAAAACTCGGAGAGAGGGGATCTGGCTCTCTGATCTGTACAACTGTGATCCCTAGAAGCTGGGGCAAATATTGATTTTTTTTTAATACATGTTTTTATTTTAGAATAGTTTTAGATTTACTATTTAGAATATTTAGAATATTCTAAATAGTTTAGAAACTATTTAGAATAGTTTTAGAGAAGTTGTGAAGGTAGCACAGAGAATTCCCATTTACCCCACAGGCAGTTTCTCCTACTGTTAGCATCTTACATCAGTTTCTTTTTCTCTGACCTCCCGCAGCTTGGCCCTGGATACACGCACAGGTAAGTGGTTGGTGCAGCAATGTACCTAAAGCCCCACCTTTCTAACCAAAGGAGGGGAAAGGGGATCCCAGGCAAATGTAAAGTGCCAAAGACATAAGGGAGACAGAGGAGCTCAGGAAAGTGACTGCATAAAGTGGTCAGTGAATTCCTGTGCTCACCCGCAAGCTGTGCCCACATGGGTCTGGTCCTAATCAGCATTCCTAATACTGAGAACTGAACCAACAGCTCTACCACTACTCATGTACTTAGACTGATCCCCAGGGGGTGCAGACACGGGCAGACCTAATAGCACTGTGGAGGTTTGGAAACAATTGATATTAGAATCAGAGTCCACAGAAGGGAGGTTAGAACTTTCCACCTGAATCTAAGCAGATTGATTTTCTACTCATACAAAAATATTCAACGGAGTTCAACAGGACCCAGAGTTACATAAGAGACTATTCAAAATATTCAGAATCTAATCCAAAATTACTCAGCATACCAATAACCAGAAAGCTTGTAACTCCTTTGGGGAAAAATCAGTTAAAAGATGACACAGGGCTTCCCTGGTAGCGCAGTGGTTGACAGTCCGCCTGCCGATGCAGGGGACACGGGTTCGTGCCCCGGTCCGGGAGGATCCCACATGCCGCGGAGCGGATAGGCCCGTGAGCCATGGCCGCTGAGCCTGCGCGTCCGCTCGGCAACGGGAGAGGCCACAACAGTGAGAGGCCCGCGTACCGCAAAAAAAAAAAAAGATGACACAGATGTTGGAATGATAATGACAAGGGGTTCAAAGCAGTCAATATACAAATGCTCCAATAAGCAATCGTCCACAATTTTGAAACAAGTGGAAAAATAGAAAGTCTTGTTAAAGAAATAAAAGATATATCAAAGAATCAAATAAGCATTAAAAATAGAAAAATTGAAATTAAAAAAAACCCTCCCTGGATGAATTCAGTTGCAGATTAGAGATGACAGAGTAGACATTTAGTGAACTTGAAGTATATGAATAGGAATTATCCAACTTGAAGAACAGAGAGAAAAAGATTGAAAACAATAAGCTGTCCCTCAGAGACCTGTGGCACTATAAAAGAAGTCTAATATTTGTGTTACCTGAGTCCAAAGGGGGAAGATAAAGAGTGTGATGGTAAAAAATATTTGAAGAAATAAAGGCTGAAAACTTCCCAAATTTGGCAAAAGACTTAAAGCTACAGATTGAAGAGGCTCGATGAATCCCAAACAGGACACCTTCAAAGAAATGCACACACAAAGACACATCACACTCAAACTGCTGAAACTGAAGACAAAGAAAAGGATCCTGAAAGCAACCAGACAATGTATTAACTAAAGGAGAACAGTTATTCAAATGACTATAAATTTCTCATCAGAAATCATGGAGGCCATAAAAAAAGTACTATAATATTTTTCAAGTGCTGAAAAAGAAAAATTGCCAATCTAGAATTCTGTATTTAGTGATCTACATCAGGAATCAAGTTAAAATAAAGGCATTCTCAGATGGAGAAAAGCAAAGAGAATTTCTTGACCGCACACCTTTAAAGCACACTTGCTTCAAAGGAATTTCTTCTTCGGGCAGAAGGTACATGGAACCAGAAGAAAACCTGGGATGTTAAGAATGAAGAACAAGAGTTACAGAAAATATCCGGATGATACCATGGGCAATTCTTTCCTCCTGAGTTTTTAAAAATGCATTTCACAGTTGAAAGTAAATATTATAACATTTTCTGGTTTTAATGAATTTACCTGTAATAGATGACTAACATAAAGGTGGGAGGTAAAGTTACCTGTATAATGGTAAGTTTTCTGTATTCCACTTGGAGTGATAAAATTTTGATTATAAGTGGAGTGCAAGAAGTTAAATATGTGTATTGTAATCCCTTTGTTGACTAAAATGACTATTAAAATGGATATAGTCAAAGTCTAAATAGAAACATTAAAATAAAATACTAAAGAACATTAAAATAATTCATAAGAGAGCAGGGTAAGGGAAACAGAGAAACAAAACCAAAGGGAACAGAAAATAAAACAATAAATCTAAATCAAAACATAATAATCACATTAAATGTAAAAGGTCTAAATACACTAAATAAAAGACATATTTTTCATAATAGATAAAACACATGACCCAAGTATACGCCATGTATAAGAAACTCACTTTGAACATAATGATATAGATAAGTTGAAATTTTTTAAAAATTGTTTAAAATGACATATCATGCAAACACTAATAAAAAGAAAGCTGGAGTGACCATACTAAATAGACTTCAGAGAAAAGAAAATTAGCAGGAGTAAAGAGAGACAATATATAGTGGTAAAAGGGTCAATTCAACAAGAAATCCAAAATGTATATGCAACCTAACAAGTTTCAAACCACATCAAGAAAAGCTAACAGAACTGAAAGGAGAAATAGATAAATCCACAACCATAGTGTGAGATTTTTAACCCTCCCCTTTCAGTAATAGATAGAACTAACACACAAGAAATTAGCAAGGATATGGAAGAACTGAACAAAAACATCAGTCAACCAGACCTCATTGATTTTATGGAACATTCCACCCAGAAACATCAGAATACATATTCTCTTCATGTGCACATGGAATACTTCCCAAGACAGACCATATTCTAAGTCATAAGACCAACCTAAACAAGCTTAAAAGAATCAAAATTATGCAGAGTATTTTCTTTGACTATCATGGAATTCTATAATAACAGAAAGTCTGGAAAATCCCAATACAGTTGTTTATTAACAACATACTTCTAATTAATCAATGAGCCAAAGAGGAAGTCTCAAGGGAAACATACATCAAACCGAATAAAAATATAACATACCAAATTTGTCAGCTGCAGCTAAAGCAGTGCATAAGGGAAATGTTATAGTATTAAATGCTCGTGTTAGAAAAGAAGAAAGGTCTCAAATCAATAATCTGTTTCCACCTTGACAAAGTAGGAAAAAAGAGCAAAATAAACCACAATTAAGCAGACAGAAGAAAATAACAAAGAACAGAAATCATAAAAATGAAAAGAGAAAATCAATGAAACAAAATATTGTTTTTTGAAAAGATTAAAAATATGATAAACCTCTAGTGAGACTGACTATAAAAGATACCAATTACCAATATCAGAAATAAAAGAGGAAATATCACTTCAGACCCTACAGACATTAAAAGGATAAAAAAGAGAATATTTTGAACAACCTGACAACATAAGCTTGACAAACTGGAAGAGATGGACCAACACCTTAAAAAGTCACAAACTTCTCAATTTCACCCAAGGTTAAATAGATAAGCTGAACAGACTTATAACTATTAAATAAGTTGAATTCAGAGTTTTTAAAGCCTTCCAAAAAAGAAATCTCCACATCCAAATGGTATCATTGCATATCAAACATTTAAGGAACAAATAACACCAATTCTACACAATCATAAGCAGAGGAAACACTTCCCAACTCGTTTTATGAGACCAGCATTACACTGAGACCAAAGAGAGTTCAGAGCTGGCAGTACAAAACTGGGAGTCAGCAGCATAATGGGAAATAACAGTGCATGTAAAATCCATGCAATTAGCTGAGATTACCCGAGGAGACACAGCTAATAGGAAGAACCCAGAGCCCATGGTAGAATGCTGGGAAACCACAAGGGGCTGGCAGCTGAGAACAGGGTCAGTGAAAGAGACCAAGAAGAAGTGGTCAGAATTGAGACCAAGAGAAGCAACAGCTTCACAAAAAAACGAGACGTCAATAGTATCAAAAGAAGCAGTGTGATTCAAAACAAGAAGAAAGGTGCCCACATTTATTGTCCACTTAAGAGTATAGCCTCCCTAAAAAGGAACCATAGTGCACTCGCTGTTTGTGGGACTGTAAACTGGTTCAGCCACTATGAAGAAGAGTTTGAGGTTTCCTCAAAAAAATTAAAAATAGAACTACAATATGATCCATCAATCCCACTTCTGGGTATATATCCAAAGGAAATGAAAACTGGTTATGGAAGAGAGATCTGCACTCCCATGTTTATTGCAGCTTTATTCACAATAACCAAGCTATGGAAACAAACTAAGTGATGTCAGTGGATCAATGGATAAAGAAGACGTAGTATATATACACAGTGGAATACTATTTAGCCATGAGGGAAAAAAAGGAGATCCTGCCATTTCTGACAACATGGATGGACCTTAAGGACTTTATGCTAAGTGAGATGAATCAGACAGAGGAAGACAAATACTGTAGGACAGTCCTTCTATCTGGAATCTAAAAAGAACTGAACTCACACAAACAGAGGGTGGAATGGTGGTTACCAGGAGCTGTGAGTTGGGGAAATAGGAGAGATGTTGTTTAAGATACATACTTGCAACTAGTAGATAAATAAGGCCTGGAGACCTAGTATACAGTAAAGTGATTATAGACAACAAAACTGTATTATAAGCGTTAAACTTGCTAAGAAGATAGATCTTAATTGTTCCCACCACTGGAAGAAATGATCATTATATGATGTGGTGGAGGTGTTAGCTAACTCTACAATGGCAAACAATTGCAATACAAATGCATTAAATCAATATGATGTACCCCTTAAATTTACACAGTGTTATATGTCAATTATACCTCAATTAAAAAAAAGGAGCATAGGCTTTCAAATCCATCTCACTGGGTTCAAATCCTGGCTTCACTAACTCAGAGGCTCAGTGCCTTCATCTATAAAATGGGCTGATAATAGTTCCTGCTTCATAGATTGCTGTCCAAAACAAATGGGCTAATGGGAGTAAACACTTGGCACAGTTGCCTGGCACAAAGAAAGTGCTAGATAAATACCAGCTACTAATATTTCAGTGCCCTTCCTGCTGACCTTCCTGGCAAGAGTCAGACCTAACATATGTGGAAGCAAAATGAGGTAAGCAACCAACCAACCCCCCCGCCTCAGCTGGTCTCACTGCAAACACATCACGATTGCCTTCGCAGCAAATTCTGGCATCAACAGAGCTTCAGCCCTTCTCTGAAAATGCTCAGAGAGCACAGTGAAAACCCAATCACGGGGGTGACCTTATGTTCTGACTGTGCCATGTAAATAAGCCTTATCTTCCACATATAATTCAAAGGCGGCATGGTATTTATATAGGAACTGTAGGCCAGTTCTCCAAAGATCATGGTTCTAGCCCTGGATTCTGCCACCAATGGGCTGTGTGAGCCTGGGCAATTCCATTGACTTCTCTGAGCCTCGTTCCCTCCTCAGTACTGACATTTATCTTCCCATCTCATATAATGCCTGTAGGGCTTGAGCAGTAACTGACAGCGGACTCTTCCCCTCCGTCAACATTCCCGAGAATCTTCAAGACGCAGTTGTGTCTAAAGTTGCCAACCTGAGACTTACCTGGGAGATCTTGAAGATCAGCAGGCCAGTATGGATGACAGCATCACTCCATAGAATTTCAAATCCCCTTCCAAGAGGTCAAGAGGTTACCCAACCTTTCTGCCATAATGTCCGTGATGGAGGTCTCACTACCCATCAAGACTAAACCCTAAAAGCCTGCTCCACATTTGAACAGCTCTTGCCATCCAAAAGTCCCCCTGAGGGGACCTGGGTGCCAAGCCAAGTCCTGACCCCAATTAACTGTGAGACCTTGGACAAGATACTTCCCCTCTGCACACCAGTTTTCCAGAGTCCATGGGAACCACCCAAGGCGATAAACAAAAAGCAAGTAACTTTCCAACCAGAATACTTTGTTATTGTTTAAAAAGATTTCCCACCCGCCCCCTCCTTCTCTATCTATTTGGGTGGCATTTAATGTCCATGGAAGTGTAGGTTTTAAAGTTACCATGGCAAAAATGCTAGATGACAGTGATGCAAAATGGGTTGAGGGGAACTTCATCTTATAACTGCTTCTCATTCAGGGTCACAGGAGGAAATCAACTCTCCATCATTTCCCAAGTATTTCTCCTCCTGAAGCCCATTAAGGCTTTCTCAATTCATAATCAATACATTAAGTCCCTCTGTTTTATAAAACAGTTCATCAATATTTTATGGTTTTAATAATTTATGTTTTATTACAGAAGCAGATGGAAACTTACAGCACACATGTTCTCAAGAGACGACAGAGGAGATAGAAAACCTGAGTTGCAGATCCTGGACTTAAATAACCAGCTTTTCCAGGCCCCTGCCTCCAATTTAGAACTTTTGGAGGCAGAATGGTGGCTGGGAGATGACCCAATTGATTAGACACTTCACGAAGGGAGACACCATGTCCGCTTATTTCTTGACCATCTACCCTGTGTCCGGCATTACACTGAATACTCTACAGGCATTATACCACCAGCTCCCGCCAATAACCTGATGACAGACTGAAATCATAGTAGAGTAATCCTAGTTCAGGCCTACAAAATAGAGTTGGGCAGCCATAGAGGACCTGGTCCCAGACATGTCCCTGCACCACTGAGAACCTGAACTTTCTGAACGGTGCCAAAGTCAAGGACACAACCAGCCATTTTTAGAATATCTGCTAGCTGCAACCTGGTAGTGTCAAGGACCTCTCCTTGCAGCTAGGCAACCATTTCAGACCCCAGCCAATCCTTGCTTAACAAGCACCCTTACTTCTTGGCAGCTCCAATCATAATTCTTGACAAACCACATGTGTAACTAACTGTGGCCTTGTGAGTTTTGCCTTTATAAGCTTCCTTCGTTTTATGGTCCAGCAGAACAAACAGTTCAAGTGCTTCTTGAATCTGTGCTTCCCGGCCTGCAGTCCTAACATAGCCCAAATAAACTCCTCTTTCCTTCAATCAGGTCTTTGTTTCTGAAATTTTGATAAACAAACCATAGGAGAAAAGTATTATTGTCCCCACTGCCCAGATGAAGAAACTGAGGCTCAGAGTTAGCCAGTAACTTAGCCTACTCGGCACAACTAGAAAACGGCAACACCGGGATTGAAATGAAGTCATCTGACTCCAGCATCTATGCCGTTAACAGCATATACAATGGTCAACATATTTTCCTTGGGAAATGTTTATTTATTGAGCACAGACTTTTCTAAGCATTGAGGACGCTGAGATGGACCACATCACGCAGGGGCCTGAACTCTTTGAGCTGACGTATTGGTGGGGTTAGACCATGTACAAGTAAACGTTTTTAAAAATCAAGAGAACTCAGAACTCCCACCAGAGTCCATCCAATTTCCCCATTGCGACACAGCTCCTGCAGCCATTTTGCATCACTAGCCAGGTCATGGTATGACTTGACCATCTCAGCTGGGTTAATATGGTCAAGAACAAAGACCCAGACTGGACAATGGAGACACCTGACTAGGTTCCAAACAAGTACCCCCAGAGGTACATGTTTTGATTAACTTTCCCCCTGGGGTGTGTTTTCCCGACGCACCGAAGAATATTCTCCTGGGTGTTAATGTTTCCCCGGTGGCTGTTATTCCCAAGGGAGCTGTGGTTTACTTCAGGGCCAGGGGAGTGGCTTCTTTTGTAAGCCCACAAAGGAACTTCAGGCTGGGGGACACATTTACTTCAGTTTCCAAGGTGGAGATGGATGTATAAAGGCTCATTTCACTATAATTTCATGGTCCACTTATGAATCTATCTCTCACGTTAATTTCTTAAAACTGAGGTTTAAGTTTCATTACCTGTTAGACCCCTTTGCCTAACACAATGCTAGATGCTCAATAAATGAATGGATGGATCATTGCTTGAGTTCAAAGCTGGGGGCTGTCATTTACTTCCTGTGCAACTTTGTGCAAGTTACTTAACTCTCTGTGCCTCAGTTTTCTCCTCTATTGAATAGGGCATAAAACAGTACCCACCTCATAGAGCTTTCATGAGGATTAAGTGAGCTAAGAGACATGAAGCTATTAGAAGAATGCAAGACCCATGATGTACACAAAATAAATGATACTTTCCTGTTTTTCACAGGGGGTATATAGTCAAGGCCTTTTTCCTGATGAAGATATATAATTTTCCCATGCATATTTTCCCAGTGAGTATTTGTCTCATTCAGGATACATCTCCGTAGGTATTTTAAATAACAAGTCTGGGTTTTTTTTCCAGTATGTATTTTTCCCTGTGCATATTTTTTGAGTGGTCATTTCTCCTAGTGAAAATTTTTCTTGGAGGCATTTTTCCCAGAAAGGCTATTTCTCCAGAGGTTATCCCCACCCCCATCCCCCCTGTTTTTTGCAATGATTTTTTCCAGTGGACACTTTTCCTAGTGAATATTTTCATGGTGAACATTTTCGTAATTAACATTTTTCCTAGGGAGCATTTTTAGTGAGAATTCTTCCTGATGTGTATTTTTCACAGTAGGTACTTTGGCTAGACAGTATACATTTCCACGGAGAAGGAAGTTTGTCTCCAGTGGTTGTTTTTCCAAATAGGCACGTTTTCTCAGAAGTTACATGTTTCTCCTTGAGTGTTTCCACCAAGAAGCATGATCCTCATTATGGACTGAAGTTTGTCCCCCTCTCCCCATGATATATTGAACCCTAATCCCCAGTGTATTTGGAGATATGTTCTTTTAAGGAGGTAATAATTAAGGTTAAATGAGTTCATAAGGATGAGGCCCTGATCCAATAAGAATAGTGTCCTTATAGGAAGAGAGAGAAACACCAGGAGTGTGTGTGCACAGAGGAAAAGCCATGTGAGGACACAGCAAGAAGGCAGCTGACTACAAGCCATGGAGGTTGGTCTCAGGAGACACCAACCCTACTGACACCATGATCTTAGACTTCTAGCCTCCAGAACTGTGGGAAAATAAGTTTCTGATTTTTTAAACCACGCAGTCTGATGTTCTGTTATGGCAGCCCCAGAAAACTAATATAGTCCCCGGTATTTAATATTTTTCTGGCTGAGGCCAAAATAGCTATGACCTTTGGCCACTTTCTGCTGGTCCCTCCAAAGCATCCCTTGCTCACTCCACATTAAGGCTTAGCGCAGTAGAAGCAGAAAGCCTACACTGGCCTACGGCTCCCTTGTGTGCTGATAAAAGAAAATACCATCCTTAATCCAATTTATTTCCCAGCCTGCAGCCCTCCATAACTCCAGCCCTGCAAAAACAGCTCAACAATGAGTGCCTTGTTCCCATCCGTGCAGCCCGGAGGTTGTATTACAAAGTTGCAGACACATAAAGATTCTGAGGAGTGCAGAGAGGTGGCTTGGGTCATTTTGCCTGGGTAATCATATGGGAGGGGCCACCCCAAGAATCCTCTCCTCAAGGGTCCATCCCTTCCATCCTGAATATGGTTCCAGAGACCTGGATTTGGGTTTGGAGTTGTTCAGACCCTCTCCACTAGAGGGCTTTCAATGGTGATGGGCATAGCATTTGCCCATAGCATTTATACATTCACACATTAGACTTTGAATAATCATATACTAAGTCTATGTGAGCATAAGGAGGAGTACTGAGCAAAACAGACCAGAAAAGCCCGAGAGCCAGGCTGGTGGGTAGAGATTATATTTGATTATATTTGAAAAAGATATTTCACCTTTAGCCTCCCAGCATTACATTCAAAGTTCCCTTCTAGCTTCTATCCAAATTTAAACTTACACCCCACACATGGGCTGATGGATTCCATGCCTTCTACACAACTCTACACAACTCCAAAAATCCTTTTACCTTCTTATCTTGATCTATTTTTTTCTCAACAACAAAAATAATCAAAAACTGATTCATTCTGAAGTCCAAACAACTGATAACAATAATTTCACTCCTTCTCCCCTTCCCATTTTTTCTCACACATTCTTTTAAAAGAATCAAAGCCTTAAATTAAAGGAATGAAGACCCACCATATAGAATTTCCAGGATTAGCTAACTGGGGGATGGATGATTGACGGGTAGTGACGTCTGCTCTGTACTTCGCTCTACCTTTCCCGCACCTGGGTGATGCTAGAGAAACAAAGGTGTCTTTCAGGGCATCAGAGTAGCACCCGAACGAGATCCTGAAGATATCAAACAAAGCACAACAAGATGCTTTCATCCCTACCCAGGACAGCACAAGGCATTCTGTAGAGTGAGAACTCCATGAAAAACAGGTTCACCATGTGTCGTAAAAAGAATAATGCCCCGGGGCTTCCCTGGTGGCGCAGTCGTTGAGAGTCCGCCTGCCGATGCAGGGGACGCAGGTTCATGCCCCGGTCCGGGAAGATCCCACATGCCGTGGGGCAGCTGGGTCCGTGAGCCATGGCCGCTGAGCCTGCGCGTCCGGAGCCTGTGCTCCGCAACGGGAGAGGCCACAGCAGTGAGAGGCCCGCGTACCGCAAAAAAAAAAAAAAAAAAAGAATAATGCCCCATCCCCCCACAAAGATGTCCATGTCCCTAATCCCAGAACCTGTGAACATGTTACCTCAACATGGAAAAAGTAACTTAGCAGAGATGAGAAGATTATCTGGGATGATCCCTATAGGCCCATCATAATCCTTATCAGAGGGAGGCAAGAGGGTCAGGGTCGGAGAGAGAATTGTAATGCGGTGCTGCCAACACTGAACCTGTGTGAAGCCATCACAAGCCAAGGAAATGAGGTGGCTTCTAGAAGCTGGAAAAGGCAAGGGAGTGGATTCTCCTCTAGAGCCTCAAGAGGGACACAGACCAGCTGGCACCTTGATGTCAGCCCAGTGAAACCCATTTCAGACTTCTATCCCCCAGGATTGGAAGACAATACATTTGTGTTATTTGAACCACTGAGCTCATGGTAACTTGTTACAGCAGCAATAGGAAACTAATATACTACGGCTAAAGCCACTGCCTTGTGCTTACATGATTTTTCCATCCGCCCAGAGCTGACCCTCAGATATCCCATTATAGTGAGGGGGTAGATGATTTATCAAGCTGGTGATTGTAGTGGGTGGAATGGTGGCCCCCAAAATGGTATGTCCAAATCCTAACCTCTGGTACCTGCGAATGTGAACTTATATGGAAATAGGGTCTTTGCAGATGTGATTAGCCTAGGTATCTTGAGATGCTATTATCCTGGATTTAGGGTGGGCGGACCCTTATAAGAGAAGAGAGAGAGATTTATGAAACAGACACAGACGAGGTCATATAATTAATAGTCAGGGATTGGAGTCATGCTTTCCCAAGGCAAGGAAAACCTGGGGCCACCAGAAGCTGGTGAAGGCAAGGATTCTCCTCCAGATTCTTTGTAGGGAGTTCAGCGCTGCCAACACCTTGATTTGGGTCTTCTGGCCTCATAAACAATGAGATAATAAATTTCTGTTTGTGAAGCCCCCGAACTTGTAGTCATTTGTTATGGCAGCCAGGATATAGCTCAAATGCTGCCTGTATCATCAGCCCTCTCCCCATCACCAGGAACAAGTTATCTCCCCCTCCTCTGGGAAACACTCATTCCATCCCAGCACCACCCCCTTCAGGGTCTCATTGTCCCCACCTTAGTTAGAAGTACAAAAATAAGCTAGGAGAGGGTAAACAGGCCAAGGTCAAACAGCCTGCAGCTGGGCACAGGATACAGTCAGAACTCAACCCAGCCCTCTGTGGCTCCTCCCTCACGTTTTCTCCACTGCACTCTGCCCAACTCTTGTGGCATTTATCACTCCTGCCTCTGTTCTATGTACTTATATCCATGTCTTATCTTTAAACTAGACCAAAGGCCCTTGAGGGTCCATGCTGGTTTCAGCTTGAATCTCCTCACACCTCTGGCATCTAGTAGATGTTCACTAGGTATCTGTGAAAGAGAGAGGTGAAAAGAAGAGGTAGAGGGAGAAATAAGGAAAGGAGAGATGGGGGTATGGAAAGAAAAGGTGGAGGAAGGAATCAAACATATATTAGGCATTTCCCCTCTTTTCTGTTGTTCTATTACTCAGGCCCCAGTTCTGTCTCTTACTACCATGTGCTCCTGGTGGGCATAACTGGCACTCACCAACATCCATGCTCTCTTCTCCAGGGGCACACAGTTAGAAAGCATTTCCCAGTTGCGCCATAGAATTGAGTTCTGGACAATGAAATGGGAGCAAAATTGATGTGTGTCACTTCTATGTCTGGCCCATAAATGCCTCCTTGGCATGATCCTCACACTCTTCCTCTAGCTAAACAGAGATGTCTCTGAGGACTTGTAGCAGGAAGGAGCCACAAGGTGGAAGGAACCTGGGTTCCCAAGAGACTGTATGGAGCAGAGCCCAGGCCTGCCCACGCTGCATGTAATGTGAGTGAGGATTACAACTTGACTGCAGAAAGCCACTAAAATGTTAGGAGTCTTCGCCAGAGTAATTGGCCTACCTTGGACCATTTATTAGCCCTCTCTGAGTCTGAATTTCCAGATTAAGTAAAATAAATCAATTGTGCAATTTCTAAGACGACTTGCCATAAAAAATCTGCAGGTCTCTGACTTTCTCCAGAATTTAGTTCCAGGTCTTCAGGGATAAAATAACAAACAAACAAACATATCCATCCACCAAGTGGGCTCTTAGTGTTATGTATGTTATGCTCTGAAGAGATCCATTTCTTTTAATAATAGAACAGCAGATCCCTCCATAACTGGCTCATTGTGAAACAGGGTTTCAATTGACTGAGCCTTGGAGCATCTGAATGCCATAACAGAAAATCAGTCAGCAATTGACTGAATTTAACTAATTTCAATTTGTGGGGTGGCTTCTGATTTAAACATCATATCTTTTTTTTCCCCCTATCACACAACTCCTTGCTAGCTGAACACCTACAGAAGGATGATTATTCTAAATCCTCCAGCTGAGAAAGTTCCCTGGGGGTACCGTCTGTTTTGATGGAACAAATATGCATCTTGATCTCCTGTGTTTGGGAAGTTTGGGGCACACCTAGAGGGAGTGACAGTTCTCTCCCCAGGCTAACTCTATTCGCTGACAACAGTGAAGTCTTTCCAAATTCCCTTAATACTGGCTGCAGGTGAGATCCACCTGGGAAGGTGAGAGAAAAAAATGTGTTTTGTTTGTCTGATGACAATGATTGATCTTCCTAATGGTCCCACTGTTTCCCTGCTTGCCCCCTAGAGTTTCCTGTCAGCACAGCAGCCAGTATGATCCTGTTAAAACACAAGTTGGACCATGTCACTCCTCTGCTTGCAGAATTCCAAAGAATTCTATCTTGTTCAAAGCCAAAGCTAAAGTCCTTCCAAAGGCCCATGAGGCCTTACATTTTCTGGTCTGACTACATTTTCTTCTCATCTCTTGTTCTCCCTCCATCCCAGCCACATGTACTTTCTTGCTGTGACTCAATCACCCTAACCAGACTCCTGCCTCAGGGTCTTTGCACTTCCTGTTCCCTCTTCCTGGAACACCCTTCCCAAGATCTCTTTGTACCTGCCCATACTTCCTTCAGCTCTATTCCAATTGAGAGCTCCTCCCTGAAAATTCTATTTGTAATTATAACTCCTCTCATCAATGGCACTGCCTAGCCCCCTTCCCTGACGTTATAGTCTCTGTAGCCCTTCTGATATTCTAACTAGCATACCTAGATTTTATTTTATTGTCTACCTAGTCCTTCTTGAATACTCTGTGAGAACTTATGTTGTTCTTTTGCTGCCATTCCCCCAGCACCTAGAAGACTGACTAGGACATAGTGAGTGCTCAATAAATGTTTGTTGAACAGAACAAAAATTTCATTCTGCCCTTGTATTTATCAAATGATATTAGAAGCACCTTGCATTTAACATATTCCATTCTGTGCCCTGGGAAGGTGTCAATTGTTTTACCGTAACTCTTCTGTAATTGCAATTTTGTCACCCAAAGGTAGAAAATGCAATGGCATTGCCCCACTCTGAAAAGCCAGCCTGGGGAGAAGGAAGGCGTTGCTGATCACAGAGACCCTTTTCACTCAGGGTTGGAGATACCTGGGCCACAGCAGAGGTTTCTAACCCAAGATGTATGGATCCCCTGCTTCAGAAGGCCTGTAAATCCCTGAAACCGCAGGCAAAAATGTGCGTGTGACATAAATATATGCTCATTCATTCTTTCCACAACACCTAAATACAAGTACCAACACCTTCCTGGTTCCTCTTGGGTTACAAAAAAAAAAAAAAAAAACCCCAAACCCAAATGCCCCTGCCCTTGTGCAGCTTACATTCTTGTGAGGGAAGAAACATTAAGCAAATATATGTTTCTGTCAATAATAAAGCTAAGAGGCCAGAGAGTGACCAGGCTGGCAGGTGCTGTTTCAGGTAACATGAGCTGGAAGCTCTCTTTGAGAAAGTGAAACTTGAGCAGAGATCTGAACAGCGTAAGGGACTGAGCAGTGCGATCATCTGGGAGACAGCAATCTAGGCAGAGGGAACAGCAAAGACAAAGACCCCGAGATGAGAAAGTCTTGGCATATTCCTGAGATGGGAAGGAGGCCAGTGTGGCTGAGTGTGGTGAGTGGTGGGGAGGATGGCGGGAGAGGAGGACAGAGATGGGGCGGAGCGGAGCCGTGGGGGAATGGAGGTTTGTAGCATCCTGCAGAGCAATGTGCAGACTTCGCATCTGATTTAGCTGGGAGGACAATGTGATTCCAGCTGAGGGCTGTGAGCAAAGATGTAACATGATCTGACTTAGGTTTCAGGTCTCTCACAAGCTGCTGGGTGCAGAACAGACTGAAGGGGGCAGGGTCGAGCAGGGAGATAATTTTGGAAGCAAACGCTGTGATCCACCTGACAATGGACGGCCTCGACAGAAAGGTGGCCACCAAGAGGTCAGAAGTGGGGTTGCTGGCTGATTACATGTGGATGTATGTGCATTTTGGGGGAGCGATGGTCTTTACTGGTCATCTGTTTCTCCTGACATTCCAGCATGCATTTCTCCTTCTTCTGGCAAAAGTATCTCCACTTTACCTTTGGTGAGTATGGAACCGTCCCTCAAAGTTCCCAAGCTTCCCCCGGCTGAGGGACCAGCCCTGGGCTCAGCTAGGTCAATGAGGTCCCTTCCCTGGAAAACGGTGACTTCAGCAGAGTGTCATAGGTCTGAAATTGGGACATACTCACCCCGACAGTGGGGAAGGGGCTGCCGATGAGTTCTGCAAATTCCATAGCAACAGAAGTGCACTCATCAAGGGGGCTGATTTGCTCCTCTTCTTTTCCAATAATCAGAAGTTCCACATTTCCTTTGTTTGCATCATCCTATTATATATATAATATATAGAATTATATATATATACAACTACATATACGAATACTGTTGACCCTTGAACAATGCGCGTTTGAACTGCACAGGTCCACTTATTGCAGACTTTTCTCAACAGTAAATACTACAGTACTACATGATCTGAGGTTGTTGAATCCAAGAATTTGGAACCACAGATACAGAAGAATCACAACTTCATATACAGAGAACCAACCGCAAGTTATATAGAGATTTTTGACTGCATGGGGGGGTCAGCTCCCATAACACCAACATTGTTCAAGGGTCAACTGTATATACATATATAAATTCACATAGACCATGATATATTATTTTATATAACTGATTATGTTATGTGTTATGCTATGTTATTCTATATGTGTTAGAGTTTCTGTTATCAACCAAATAACCTCAGTTGTAATCAGATTCTCAAACCACAGACTGGTGGTTGCCAAGGGGGAGGGGTTGGGGGAGGGCTGGAGTGGGAGGTTAGGGTTAGCAGATGGAAGCTTTTATACAGAGAATGGATAAACAGCAAGTTCCTACTGTATAGCACAGGGAACTATATTCAATATCCTATGATAAACCATAATGGAAAAGAATATTTAAAAAGAATGTATATATATATATATGTATGTATAACTGAATCACTTTGCTATACAGCAGAAATTAATGCAACATTGTAAACCAACTGCACTTCGATTTAAAAAATAAGAATAGTGTTCTGGAGCTTTATTAATCAAATTATGGCCTGACCAGCATCAGCGTCACCCAGGTGTTCGCAAAAAATGCAGACTTTTAGACCCCAACACGGTCCTATTCAATCAGCATCTGCACTTTCGCAAAATCCCCAGGTGATTGCCACGGGAGCTTGAAGAGCACAGCAGTGTGAGCTGCGTGAGAGCCAGCATGACGTGGAAGGAAGCTGTCAGACCCGGATTCAGGAAACCTGGGTACTAGGCTTGGTTCTGCCGCTAAATAGTCACGTGATGTTGCCAAGTATCTTTCCTTCTAATTCTCTGCTTTTAATTTTCTCACCTTTTACCAAAAATAGAGGAAGTAGATCTATGACCCACTCGCTGTATGCTCCCGTGACACTCTGTACATACCCGTATTCCAGCATGTGACAGAGAACATTATAACCCATTAAATGTCCATATACCCCACTGGCTGGAGGAGGAAGCAGCTTTATTCATTCACAGAGAAATATTTGTGGAGTCCCTTCCATGTGCCAGGCATCTACAATGTTCTGAGATACCTGTGTCTGCCCAGATCTGTACTAGTGTTCAGGAAATGTTTTTGAACAAATGATTTAATCAGAGGATTCCTTTAGAAACCAGTTAATGCATTAAATCTACCATCAAGAGTGGTTTTTAATTATTATTACAAGAATTATCTCTTTAGATACCTCTCCAGTTCCAACAGCCTATGAATCTATGGAATGAGTTGCTTATCACGTCAAGGGTTATAGCAAGGATGCATTTTACCTTCTGGAAATCGCAGACCCTCAGCTAATGCTCTTCTTAAAGAGATGTCACCAGCAGGTTATTCCAACCCACTCATAGAAATCTTCTTAGAAAACAAGGATTAGTAGATAATTCACCTGCCTAGAAAAAACAGGTGCTAACTTCTACTTTATGGCTAAGCTTTTGGGGAGGGGGTGATAAAAGTAACTGTTTCCATAGCAACAGAAATGCACACATTAAAGAATATACTGTCTTGCTTAAATCTATTTATAAAAGAACGTGCCGGAAACACAATTAAGGAAACTAACAGCAGATGAAGTACTTGGGCTCTGGCTTAATTGTCTGTCTTCCATCATTTAGCACTCAAGAAAAATGGGTTGCAAGAGGGTTGAGGGGTCAGTGACTGGGGGGGTGCACACCAAGAGAAGCAGTGACTTTCCTGAATCACTGCAGAGAGCTGAGCCCCTCCAGAGCCCCGGTATTCCCAACCACAAAGTTGCAGCTCCTTCTGCCGGAACCGGAACTGGCCCCGTTCGGTTTTTCAGGGCTGGCCAGAGTTGTAAGTTAGTAAGCCATCACCTTAGAGGCCTGATTTAATTGTCCCCTATGGCTTACTAGCTGCAAAAGTCTTTATTGTTGACCTGAAATTCCCACCATGAGATTCCCAAAGCTTCATCTATATCCCCTGCCTCTTTCCCAAAACTCATAATGCTACCTGGTGCTTCAATGGTGCCACTAACTCAACATTTTTAAAGCCAGCTGCCCTTCCGGACCAGCTTCCTTCTGTCCCATCACCCTCTCTAGCACCCAGAACTGATACCTCCCACATCCCTAAACCTTGCCCACTTTTTCTTCTCACTTGTCTCTTGCAAGCTGTCCATCATAGTGACCAGATTTCACAAAAGGCAGCAGAGCCCGGCTGGATGCAGGTCTTCTGAGGACAGTTCTTGGCCCTTTCTTGGGCTACATCCCCTCTCCCATCACATACTCTGGTCCTGGGTTCCCAACCCAGGGAGTACCCAACTGTCTAAACCCAGTATGCTAAGCAAAACCTTGACCACGCGTCTCCTAAACTTCCCAGCCCAGCCCTTGAGGGTCAGATGCTGGTGCAAATACATGCTGTTCTAATTCCCTGTACAGCATCACCAGATGGGTTTCAGCCCTCAACCTGATCTCGTGGAAGTTGTGGTCCTGCGCCTTCCCTCACCACGGACCTCTTCATGGCGCACAGCACCACACAGGGTGTGCCCAACTGTCAGCGGTGACTGCTGGTCTCTCTCCCACATCCTCTCATGCTCCACAACACCCACAGACTCTTGTTCAACCTGGAAAACCACCACCCGGAACACACCTGTGTCTCTCTCACTAATGCAGTGAACCCGATAGAGCCACCTGCAATCAATAGACTCCTAAACGTAATACGATGTGCCTCTCCTCATCACGTGGGTTGATAATGACCCAACACTGCAACAGAAAGAGAAAATCATAAACACAAGCACAAGAATACACAGCAACCTTGCTTGTTCAACCAGCTCTCCTGATCCATTTCTCCAGCACCCTTCTCCCTCCCCCACAAAGAGGAAATCTTCCATCTTTCTTCTGTAAGGACTAAAGGTCAGGGTGCTGCTGTAGGAACTTCACCGTCAGGTCATCTTCCTCAAGCCAAGTCCAGTTTCTCCTCAAACAAGCCAGGTGCATTCCCTTGGGAAGGGCTGCCCCCTCTCCCTGAATCTCTTTCCTCCAAGTCATTGCTTGTTTGGCTCCTTTCGGACATTCTGTTCTCAGCTCTGAGTAACCTTCCTGGACCACCCTGTCTAAAGAACGCCCCCTTCCTAAAAAAGCCATCCTCTGTTTGTTCTATTTCCTCCATGTCATTCATCCCTGCTTGCGATTATTTTGTTCATTTATGGCTTCACTTACTTATTTTCTATTTCCTCCACTTGGACATAACATTTGTTGAAACAGATACCTTGTCGGTATGGTTCACCACGATATCCCCAGGGCCCAGAACAATGCCTGGCATGAAGTAGGAGTTCAGCAAATATGCATTGCATGAATGAATGGTTTGCTCATATAGCCTAATGGTTAGAACCACAGGCTTCAACCTTGCTGTAAATCCTGGATTGAACCTTTAGTAGTTACCTGAGCACAAACTGTCTAAGGTCTCATTTTTTCGATTTATAAAATACAGTCATTTATCTCATAAGATGATTGTGAGAATTGAGTAACACAGGTCAAGCACTAAACACAGTGTCTGGCCCATAACCTCAACAAATGGAAATTATCATTATCTCCCTATTTTCCCCTATTCTATTTTACAATACTTTTCATATTATTGCCAATTAATAGAAGTTAAAATTCATATTCTATCTCACCTATAGAAAGTTTTCTTAAGGAGTCGCTGGTCTAATCCAATCCTTCCCTATTGCCGTATGGAAGTCCTATCTCCTCACAAGTTACTGTAAAATAAGAACAGAGTGCTTATTTTTATCGAGCATCTACTATACTCAGGCACTTGACATACATCTTCTCTCACCCTCAGGGAGCCCTGCCAGGGAGAAGGCAGACACTGACAATTGTCACACAATATCCACTCTACTGTCCTTCTTTACTGACAGAGCTCTGATTATTGGGGGAGGGAGAGCAAAGAGAACATTTTTCAGCCTCTTTTCCTTACCTTTATTCAAGTCAGTGGTATCTGGGCTCTTCTGTCCTAAGTAGCAAAACCTAATCCTAACCTTTACCATAGGCATTATAAGTCCATGTTCTTGATAAACAACTGGAAGCTCAGAATGAATGAATAGTTTGCCTAAGATCACACAGCTAAAACGTC
Source organism: Globicephala melas (assembly GCF_963455315.2). Taxonomy (NCBI): domain Eukaryota; kingdom Metazoa; phylum Chordata; class Mammalia; order Artiodactyla; family Delphinidae; genus Globicephala; species Globicephala melas. Next base: position 13,132,958 of record NC_083323.1, read on the forward strand.
ACCAACCTGGTATCTGAATGCAGACAAACTTCATTCCCATATACAAGTCTTTCCCATTAATCTGCAAGCTATTTCTCAACTCAGAGCAGAAAGGATCTAGAGGGGCTTACCTCAAACCCTCACACACTAGGGAATCCTGAAGGATGATGGTGGGTAATGCTACAGCTGTCCAAATTCCAGCCTTCAGCTCAGCTGGCAGAGAGGGAAAGGTACCGACATGGCCCTGGGAGTGGCTAGAGGGATGAGATGGAAGGGGTACTCCTGGGTCCCCATGGCTGTACCAGTGGCCAAGGGACCAGGAACGTCTACATGACCCAGTGAGAGGAACTGAGTTTCCAAGGGAAACATCAGAGCAGCAGCCTAGTGATGGAGCAAAGCTACCACAGAAGCAAATAACCAAGACCACAGACTCCAGCAGCGTCAGCACACAGATCAACCCACAAGAACAGATGGCACCGAGAGACAACAATAACAGCAACAACAACAGAGCCCACAACGATGAGTATGTCAAATGAGTACAGGAGCCGCTGAAAGAACTCCCAGTGGTGAAAGCTGGAAGAACTTGAGCAACAACATAAAGTACTATTGGGTTATAACCCAAACCATAAAATAAATATTCATGAGTCTATGCAAATCCTTGAGGGAGTAGATAAATGCGAAGAAGAGAAACATCTCCCACGCAGAAAAATTTGGAAAAACTCCACCCTCAAGCAGGTGGAGCATCACTTCCCACTCCTTAAGTGCCAGCTGTGCAGAGGGACTTCCTTCCAAAGAGGACAATGCGGCAATTGGGTAGGTTAACTTTACAGTGGAGAAGCCTGGCATATGTGACCTTGACAGATCAGCAAGGTCAACATCAACAGTGATAAGCCATGTTGACAATGTGGACACTTTACCTCTGTCATCTTCCTCCCCAAAACCCACAGCTCCAGTCTAATCATGAGGAAAACATCCGGCAAATCCCAATTGAGGGACAGTGTACAGAATAACTGACCAGTACTCCTCGAGACCGTCAGAGTCGTCAAAAACAAGGTAAGTCTGAGAAAATGTCACAACCTAGAGATGCCTAAGGAGACGTGATCGATGACCAAATGTAATGTGGTGTCCTGGTTGGGATCCTGGAATAGAAAGAGGATGTTGGGGGAAACTGAGGAAATCTGAATAAAGTATGGACTTTAGTCAATAATAATGTAGCAATATTGATTTCTTAATTGCGACAAATGCACCACACTAATGTAAGATGTTAAAAATAGAGGAGACTGAATGTGCTGTCTATGGGAACTTTCTGTACTATCTTTGCAATAGTTCTGTAAATCGAAAACTGTTCTAAAATTAAGAGAGTATTAAAAATACAAAACAGATGGCGTCAGACAAAGCGTGCTTCAGGGCTCTGCACATCCGTGGAGATGCTCGGACCAGCCTCTCTGCAGCAATGACCAGTAAGGATCCCAAAGATTTGATCTGAATTCAAAGGCCCTGTTTCTCTCCTCCCCACCACCTCTTTAAGGTCACCTAAGACATGTTCTCCCTTTTTATTCAGATTCTAACTTGCAGAGAAACAGGAGAAGGGTAACACTCTGAAAATCAATGAATTAATTATCACAGATAAAAAAGGAGCTTAAAACACTGGACTTTGATTACTGCTTGGACCCATCCCGAGGCGGGGAGACACCTGAATGATAAGAACAGTCTTGGAGAAATAAAAAAGCTGCATTTATGCTGCACATTTTTTTTAAAATTTTATTGAAGTCTAGTTGATTTACAATGTTGTGTTAATTTCTGCTGTACACCAAAGTGACTCAGTTATACCTATATATATATATATATCCTTTCTCATACTCTTTTTCATTATGCTTTATCACAGAATATTGAATATAGTTTCCTGTGCTATACAGTAGAACCTTTTTGTTTATCCATCCTGTATATAATAGTTTGTATCTGCTAATCCCAAACTCCCAATCCTTCCCTCCCACACCCCCCTTCCCCCCTGGCAACCACAAGTCTGTCCTCTATGTCCGTGAGTCTGTTTCTGTTTCGTAGGTAGGCTCATTTGTGTCGTCATGCTGCACGATTGAATGCTATGTGAGTAAACGTGTACCTCCTCTATCCATGGGGCATGTTTGGGATCCTTAGGGATCCGTGTGCCATTTTCACCAGCCCTCACAGGCTGATTACAACTCCGCATCAGGCCACCCTGAGGCTGCCGCCATGATGCCGAGAGACAAGGTGTATGTAGAGGCCCCATGCGAGTCCAAGAAAGGGAGGGCGTGGAGAGGAGAGTTCTCCCTACTTCACAGAGTTCCTCGTCATGCATAATGGTCTACCACTCAAATTCATTCCATCCGCAGATGCATTACGAGGCCTGCCTGAGGCAGACCATACGTGAGCCCGCCAGAATGAAGAAATCCACACCTGTCCCTGACCCACCCCTCCGCTGGAGAAACTTCATTGATCCCAACTGACGTTGGGGTCACTTTTTCTGGAGCAGAAGAGAATGGGGGGTCAGCACTGAACAATGCCACTGGTTTTTCTCATTTTTCCATGTTCAGATGGGAAACTAGACCATCCAGTGTTCTCTGCTTTGGGTGAGGAGACCTCTGGAGAATTATTTAACATGTAGCTAATTTTACAAAAGGTTTGGCGGATCCAAACCAACTAATGTGATGTGGTATCATAGAGATGAATAAGGAAGTGTGAAAAACGGGGACATGGCTTGCTAGGGAACACTAGATAAGACAATACAGCCAGTGGCAAGAAACCCTTGCTCGTGTCCAGGAAGCTTGGCAGCCTGCCTTAAGTTCCAACTATAGAGGGAGAGTGGACCAGGGTGACCCACAAACTCAACCTAGGGCCAAGTGCTTCCCCTTCTCCCCCACCGACACCCCTGACTCTGAATCAGTGGATCTGGATTGGAGTCTGTGAATCTGCACTTCTTACAAGCTTCCGGGTGATACTGACTGCTGTCCCAGGGACCACACTTCATGTCACACTGATATGAATAATTTTTTTTTTAACATCAATCTCTGGCCTCCTTTCCCCGAGATTCTGATTCAAATGGTCTGAGTTGGGGCCCAGGCATCACTGGTGTTTTGTAAGAGCTGCCAGGTGATTCTATACGTAACCACGACTGAGAAACACTGCTGTAGCCCATAGAGAACTTACAGGAGGACACGGACAGTGCGCATACATATACAAACACACACATATACACAGATGGAGTCTGATGGGGTCTGACCAGGCAAGAGGCAGAAGCGTAACAGAAACATTCAAGGAGAAACTGAGCATCGTTACCCCTAACTCCGTAGGACATCAGGAGAACAGTACAGCAGGGAGTCAAATTGTAGAGATGGGTGTGTGGGGTGATTTGGATTGCAGGGTTCTGGGAGTTCAGCTTTTGAATGGGTCCTTTGGAACCTTTCAGTGTACAAGAGTGGAAGCTGAAAACATCTGAAGTAATCTAGGGGTATATGGACCCTGAAAGATTTAGGACCATGGGCTCCGGTATAGAACTGAAGGATGTACTAGTACTTAGTCCCAAATAAAGGAGTTTAGGCTCAGTTACTAACCATACTTTGTGAATGTGCCATCCACAAAAAAATGCTTCCAGGTCTAAAAGATATGGTCCAGCTCCCCGAATCCCTGAAAGCCTCCCCTATTTGGTGTGGGGTAAAGGGAATTCCTAAACAGACCTTAATATTCTTGGGGAACGGGAAATGCAAAATTCTGCTAAGGAAAGAAACAAGGGAGAAAGTGTTTAGTCATTAATCCACTAAATAAATATTAACTGAGTAGCTATTATGTGTCAGGATAAAGCAGTGAACAGAACATCTCTTTTCCCATCTCACTGTATGTGAGTTTCCTCCCTGCCCGTTAGACGCATCCACATTGCCTGAAGATGTAAGATTGTCAGAGGAAGAATGAAAAGAACGGAAAGTTGTAAACTGTAGGGGATTTGATAATAGTGTTCTCCCATCCTGCCTGATGCACAGTTACTCTTCAAGGCTCTGCCCCCAGGGTCTTCCTGCTTGAGTTCAGAGATAAGTTTTGACTTAAACTGGTGAATTTAAAAGAAAAAGTGATTAAACAAGGACTCAGTTGAACGCACGGGCTGAAAAGTCAAGGTCCCATTGAACAGAGGAGAGCTAGTTTCCTCCCCTGCCCTAGTCAGAAGTTTGGTTAGCAAGCCCGTCCTAACGAAAGCTGCTCTCACGGTGTCTGGAGTATAAATTGACATTCATAACACCCATCCAAGGAGTGGATAATAATCTCATCTACTATGCATTCATTTTAAAAGTAATTGCTTATCTCCTACTCTCATTAACTCATTCATTGAACACTTACTACATATTATATTCACTGGGAATAGAAACAAAGGACAAGGCCCCATGCTCAAGTGGTTCACAATCTAAAGAGGAAAAAGGACAGATAAATGGACTGTGGTGGAGCAGTTTGATGTGTGCTGTGATAATATATATTTGCAGAGAGGGAACTCAACCCATGTGGGGAGAATTGAGAAAGGCTTTCCAGAGAAATTAACATCTGAACCAAGACCTGTAGGACAAGAAAGACTTGGTCTATGTCATGAGCTGAATTGTATCTCTCCCCCCACACCTACAAATTCATATGTTGAAGTCTTAACCCCCAAAGTGATGGAATTTAGACGTGGGCCTTTGGGAGGTAATTAGGGTTAGGTTAGGTCATGAGGGTGGGGCCCATCATGAACGTGGGATTAGTGGCTTTATAAAAAGAGGAAGAGGGCTTCCCTGGTGGTACAGCGGTTGGGAGTCCACCTGCCGATGCAGGGGACACGGGTTCGTGCCCCGGTCCGGGAGGATCCCACATGCCGCAGAGCGGCTGGGCCCGTGAGCCATGGCCGCTGAGCCTGCACGTCCAGAGCCTGTGCTCTGCAGCGGGAGAGGCCACAACAGTGAGAGGCCCGCGTACCGCAAAAAAAAAAAAAAAAGAGAGGAAGAAAGATCACTCTCTCAACCATGTGTGGACACAGAGAGAAGGTGGCATGGATGAAAAATGTTGCCTGCTATTATCAGCAAACAAAGGTGCTGCAGACATCAAGCCCTCAGCCACTGCATCTCCCTCAATAGTGCATCCTGAGGGGACTCAGTATAAAGAAGAACAGAAACTGGCCCTACATAGCTAAGGTGCATATCGAAGGAATGATTTCAGTGAGCCCAGACTCTTGCATCTTCCCATACATAGAAAAACGCTAAATTCATTTACTTGAAATGTCTGGTTTTCCTTAATTAACAGTAACCTTTGATGTTCACTACATGGTCTTTGTATCCGGGCTCCTCCCTTACCTCGTCAGAGCTGTCCCTCAGAGCTATCTGAGAGCCTGTTTTCTGGACTTAAGTCCTCAGTTTTGTCTACCAAATAAAACGTAATTCTCAACTTTTAGGTTGTGCATTTTTTTTTCAGTCGACCGTTTCCATCTGAAAACCAGGAAGACAGTTTTCACCGGGCACATTCATCTGAGACTCCCCAGCCTCCAGAACTGTGAGAAATAAATGCCTTTTGTTTGAGCCACCCAGTCTATGGTACTTTTTTTAATAGCAGCCCGGGCAGACTAATACAGGCTAATAACAAAAGGAGGGACAAACATTCTAAGTAGCAGGAACAGCACAAGCAGAATCCCAAAGGGATGAGCGCCTGCCATGTTCAGGGAGCTCCAAGCACTTCTGGAGTACACGGTTCCCAAATTACTTCTGCTACAAGGGAGATAACAATGACAATGACAATTATAAGTGGAAAACAGCAGATAACCGAGAGCTAAGTTGCACACGACCAACCTAATTAGGATGTACACTCAAGGAAAGGCAAATTCAGTGAATGCTGTGGGCGGGGGCCATGAAGCAGGGAGGATGTTTAGAGAAGGTGTGGCAGCAGAGGGGGCAGGCACTGGCCCCAAGCCATGAATGGAATCCAGTACATTCCTATTTTGCATCCAACTGTAATATGAACATGGCCGCCTCTCTCTTCTCAGCCCCTTTGCAGAAGTTTTCTTTCCACCAGAACCTGTTGAGGGACTTGTATTTGCCTAAGGAAGATTGGAGAGGTCATGGCTTTGGTAAATGCACATGGAGCTCATTCAAACTGAATAAAGTACAGTTTGGCCAAAGGATTATCAAAAGGCTTTGTCAGGCTGGTTACATAGAGGCTGTGCTGCATATCCTCTGATACCCTTCCCTGTGCTGGGCTGTACATCTATGACCACCTTTTAGAGCACTTACCCAGCAAAAAAATAAAATTATGCCTGGAAGTGGAGGCGTCATGTACAAGAGAGAGACACACACATCTCTATTAAACCACTTAGCACCACCATCCTCAGCCACTTGGGACCGGAAAAGATGGTGTGTTTGAAGGGTGGTGTTTAAAAAAACTCTTTCCAAACACGTACAGAATTCGTTTTTTCTAACAACTAAGAAACATTTTCAGATACTTTGCTGTGATAGGGTATTTCAGAAACATTTGTGTATTTAAATGCCAGATTCTTAAGACTGGTTATTGCAGAAGTAGGAAAAAAAAGGTTCTATTTGAAGAAATTTGTTTCAGAATTCACTCAGTGGTTTAACATGGGGGATTTTTTACTCTTTTTTAACCTTTTAAGCATATCCAGGAGTGCTTGGGACCTTTGAGGACTTTAAGACCAGCTCCCTACCTCTAAAGGTTCTTCTCTCAAAACTCTTCAGTTTATGTACTACATTCAAATACTGCCAAAATCTCAATAATTAACCAAACGTTTCATGCTTTTGAGTTCCTTTGTTTCTGTGCTGTTCCCTTGCCCTAGAATGAATTTTCACCCTTGTATGCCTTTCCTACATCCTTTGAAATAGGTAGAGACATGACTTCCTCCAGAGCCCCCAATATAAATTTTACTCATTTCCTCTCTTCTGCAACAAAACCTGGGACTTCGGTCCCTACTCTTGACCACTTGGACAGTATAAATGAGCTTCTGCCCCATCCTCCATGGCTTGTAAAAATGGAGAGTCACTGCCATAAAAAAGAATGAAATAATGTCACTCGCAGTAACATGGATGGACCTAGGAATGATCATACTAAGTGAAGTAAGTCAGACAAAGACAAATATCATATGATATCATTTATATGAGGAAGCTAAAAAAATGATATAAATTAACTTATTTACAAAACAGAAATAGACTCACAGACATAGAAAACAAACTTATGATTACTGGAGGGGATGGGGGATAAATTAGGAGTTTGGGATCAACATGTACACACTACTATGTATCAAACAGGTAAATAACAAGGACCTACTGTAGAGCACAGGGAACTGTATTCAATGACTCAATGTCTTGTAATAACCTGTAAGAGGAAAGAATCTGAAAAAGTCTCTCTCTATATATATATGGCTGAATCACTCTGCTGTACACCTGAGGCTATCACTGTAAATTAACTATACTTCAATTTTAAAAAGTAAACAAATAGAGACACCAGAGGGCAGACAGCTGAAGCAAGAAGAACTACAATCCTGCAGGCTGTGGGACGAAAACCACATTCACAGAAAGACAGACAAAATGAAAAGGCGGAGGGCTGTGTACCAGATGAAGGAACAAGATAAAACCCCAGTAAAACAACTAAATGAAGTGGAAAACGCAAACTTACAGAAAAGGAATTCAGAATAATGACAGCGAAGATGATCCAGGATGTCAGAAAAAGAATGGAGGCAAAGATTGAGAAGATGCAAGACATGTTTAACAAAGACCTAGAAGAGTTAAAGAACAAACACCTCAAAGAATTAAAGAACAAACAAACAGAGATAAACAATACAATGACTGAAATGAAAAATACACTAGAAGGAATCAATAGCAGAATAACTGAGGCAGAAGAACAGATAAGTGACTGGGAAGACAGAATGGTGGAATTCACTGCCGCTGAAAAGAATAAAAAAAAAAGTATGGAAAGAAATGAAGACAGCCTAAAAGTTCTCTGGGACAACATTAAACACACCAAAATTCCATTACAGAAGTACCAGAAGGAGAAGAGAGAGAGACAGGACCCAAGAAAAATATTTGAAGGGATTATAGTTGAAAATTTCCCTAACATGGGAAAGGAAATAGCCACCCAAGTCCAGGAAGTGCAGACAGTCCCAGGCAGGATAAACCCAAGGAGAAACATGCCGAGACACATAGTAATCAAACTGACAAAAATTAAAGACAAAGAAAAATTATTAAAAGCAACAAGGGGAAAATGACAAATAACATACAAGGGAACTCCCATAAGGTTAACACCTGATTTCTCAGCAGAAACTCTACAAGCCAGAAGAAAGTGGCATGATATATTTAAAGTGATGAAAGGGAAGAACCTACAACCAAGATTACTCTACCCGGCAAAGATCTCATTCAGATTCGATCGAGAAATCAAAAGCTTTACAGCCAAGCAGAAACTAAGAGAATTCAGCACCATCAAACCAGCTCTAAAACAAATGCTAAAGGAACTTCTCTAAGTGGGAAACACAAGAGAAGAAAAGGACCTGCAAAAGCAAACCCAAAACAATTAAGAAAATGGTAACAGGAACATACATATCGATAATCACCTTAAATGTGAATGGATTAAATGCTCCAACCAAAAGACACAGGCTTGCTGAATGGATACAAAAACAAGACCCATCTATATGCTGTCTACAGGAGACCCAGTTCAGAGCTAGGGAGACATACAGACTGAAAGTGAGGGGATGGAAAAGGATATTCCATGCAAATGGAAATCAAAAGAAAGCTGGAGTAGCAATACTCATATCAGATAAGATAGACTTTAAAATAAAGAATGTTTCAAGAGACAAGGAAGGACACTACATAATGACAAGGGATCAATCCAAGAAGAAGACGTAACAATTATAAATATGTATGCACACAACATAGGAGCACCTCAATACATAAGGCAACTGCTAACAGCTATAAAAGAGGAAATCAACAGTAACACAATAATAGTGGGGGAATTTAACACCTCATTTACACCAATGGAAAGATCATCCAGACAGAAAAATAATATGGAAACAGAAGCTTTAAATGACACAACAGACCAGACAGATTTAATTGATATTTATAGGACATTCCATCCAAAAACAGCAGATTACACTTTCTTCTCAAGTGCACACGGAACATTCTCCAGGATAGATCACCTCTTGGGTCACCAATCAAGCCTCAGTAAATTTAGGAAAATTAAAATCAGATCAAGCCTCTTTTCTGACCACAATGCTATGAGATTAGAAATCAATTACAGGGGAAAAAAACGTAAAAAACATAAACACATGGAGGCTAAACAGTACATTACTAAATAACCAAGAGATCACTGAAGAAATCAAATAGGAAATCAAAAAATACCTAGAGACAAATGACAATGAAAACACGACGATCCAAAACCTATGGGATGCAGCAAAAGAATTTCTAAGAGGGAAGTTTATAGCAATAAAATCCTACCTGAAGAAATAAGAAAAATCTCAAATAAACAATCTAACCTTACACCTAAAGGAACTAGAGAAAGAAGAACAAACAAAACCCAAAGTTAGCAGTAGGAAAGAAATCATAAAGATCAGAACAGAAATAAATGAAATAGAAACAAAGAAAACAATAGCAAAGATCAATGAAACTAAAAGCTGGTTCTTTGAGAAGACAAACAAAATTGATAAACCTTTAGCCAGAATCATCAAGAAAAAGAGGGAGAGGACTCAAATCAATAAAATTAGAAATGAAAAAGGAGAAGTTACAATGGACACTGCAGAAATACAAAGCATCATAAGAGACTGCTACAAGCAATAAAATGGACAATAAAATGGACAACCTGGAAGAAATAGACAAATTCTTAGAAAGGTATAACCTTCCAAGACTGAACCAGGAAGAAACAGAATATAAGCAGACCAATCACAAGTAATGAAATTGAAACTGTGATGAAAAATCTTCCAACAAACAAAAGTCCAGGACCAGATGGCTTCACAGGTGAATTCTGTCCAACAGTTAGAGAAGAGCTAACATACATCCTTCTTTTGAGAAGAAAAAAAAAGTGCAGAGGAAGGAACACTCCAAAACTCATTCTACGAGGCCACCGTCACCCTGATACCAAAACCAGACAAAAATACTACAAAAAAAGAAAATTACAAGCCAATATCACTGATGAACATAGATGCAAAAATCCTCAACAAAATACTAGGAAACAGAATCCAACAACACATTAAAAGGATCATACACCATGATCAAGTGGGATTTATCCCAGGAATGCAAGGATTCTTCAATATACACAAATCAATCAATGTGATACACCATATTAACAAATTGAAGTATAAAAACCATATGATCATCTCAATAGATGCAGAAAAAGGTTTTGACAAAATTCAACACCAATTTATGATAAAAACTCTCCAGAAAGTGGGCATAGAGGGAATCTACTTCAACGTAATAAAACCCATATATGACAAATCCACAGCCAACATTGTTCTCAATGGTGAAAAACTAAAACCATTTCCTCTAAGATCAGGAACAAGACAAGGATGTCCACTCTCACCACTATTATTCAACATAATTTTGGAAGTCCTAGTCACGGCAATCAGAGTAGAAAAAGGAACAAAAGAAATCCAAATTGGAAAAGAAGTAAAGCTGTCACTGTTTGCAGATGACATGATACATAGAGAATCCTAAAGATGTCACCAGAAAACTACTAGAGCTAATCAATGAACTTGGTAAAGTTGCAGGATACAAAATTAATGCACAGAAATCTCTTGCATTCCTATACACTAACAACAAAAGATCAAAGGCAACACTCCCATTTACAATTGCAACAAAATGAATAAAATACCTAGGAATAAACCTACTTAAGGAGACAAAAGGCCTGTATGCAGAAAACTATAAGACACAGATGAAAGAAATCAAAGATGACACAAACAGATGGAGAAATATACCATGTTCTTGGATTAGAAGAATCAATATTGTGAAAATGACTATACTACCCAAAGCAATCTACAGATTCAATGTAATCCCTATCAAACTACCAATGGCATTTTTCACAGAACTAGAACAAATATTTCACAATTTATATGGAAACACAAAAGACCCCGAATAGCCAAAGCAATCTGGAGGAAGAAAAACGGAGCTGGAGGAATCAGGCTCCCTGACTTCAGACTATACTACAAAGCTACAGTAATCCAGACAGTATGATACTGGCACAAAAACAGAAATATAGATCAATGGAACAGGATGGAAAGCCCAGAGATAAACCCATGCACCTATGGTCAACTAATCTATGACAAAGGAGGCAGGAATATACAATGGAGAAAAGATAGCCTCTTCAATAACTGGTGCTGGGAAAACTGGACAGCTACATGTAAAAAAATGAAATTAGAACACTTCCTAACACCATACACAAAAATAAACTCAAAATGGATTAAAGACCTAAATGGAAGGCCAGACACTATAAAAAGGAAAACATAGGCAGAACACTCTATGACATAAATCACAGCAAGGTCCTTTTAGACCCACCTCCTAGAGGAATGGAAATAAAAACAAAAATAAACAAATGGGACGTAATGAAACTTAAAAGCTTCTGCACAGCAAAGGAAACCATAAACAAGACGAAAAGACAACCCTCAGAGTGGGAGAAAATATTTGCAAATGAAGCAACCAACAAGGGATTAATCTCCAAAATATATAAACAGCTCATGAAGCTCAATATTAAAAACACAAAAAACCCAATCCAAAAATGCGCAGAAGACCTAAATAGACATTTCTCCAAAGAAGACATACAGATGGCCAAGAGGCACATGAAAAGCTGCTCAACATCACTAATTATTAGAGAAATGCAAATCAAAACTACAATGAGGTATCACCTCACACTGGTTAGAATGGTCATCCTCAGGAAATCTACAAACAACAAATGCTGGAGAGGGTGTGTAGAAAAGGGAACACTCTTCACTGGTGGTGAGAATGTAAACTGATACAAGCACTATGCAGAACAGTTCAGAGGTTCCTTAAAAAACTAAAAATAGAATTACCATATGACCTGGCAATCCCACTACTGGGTATACACCCTGAGAAAATCATAATTCAAAAAGACCCATGCATCCGAATGTTCATCGCATCACTCTTTACAATAGCCAGGTCATGGAAGCAACCTAAATGCCCATCGACAAATGAATGGATAAAACAGATGTGGTACATACATACAATGGAATATTACTCAGCCATAATAAGGAATGAAATTGGGTCATTTGTAGAGACGTGGGTGGACCTAGACACTGTCTTACATATTGAAGTAAGTCAGAAAGAGAAAAACAAATGTCGTATATTAACGCATATATGTGGAATATAGAAAAATGGTAAAGACGAACCGGTTTGCAAGGCAGAAATAGAGACACAGATGTTGAGAACAAGTGTATGGACACAAAGGGGGGAAATAGGGGGTGGGATGAATTGGGAAATTGGGATTGACATATATACACTAATATGTATAAAATAACTAATAAGAACCTACTGTATAAAAAATAAAGAAAGAAAATTAATTTTTTAAAAAAACTAAAAATAAAAATGGAGAATCAGAACCAGCTTCAGAACATGACCTTTTGCTTCTCATCCACCTCAGAGACACATCTTCCCTAGCTCTCCCCCAGGCTTATTCCAAAGCTCTCTCTAAGCTCAAGTGGGCATGTTCCTTCCCTGTTAAGTGTCAGTTCTGTGTCCATTCTCTTGATGAACATATAGGTACACGGATGCCGATATAATGATATCTGACAGTTTGTGCTATGAGCTTTTCTAAGTACATCCGGTGTCTCAACAAGTGGATTATTTCTTACTCTCAGCACAGGCTCTGGATGTGCAGGCTCAGCGGCCATGGCTCACGGGCCCAGCTGCTCTGCGGCATGTGGGATCTTCCCGGACCGGGGCACGAACCCATGTCCCCTGCAACGGCAGGCGGACTCTCAACCACTGCGCCACCAGGGAAGCCCAGAACCTATACATTTTGATACTATAATATGTGGCCTGCTATGCAGATAACCATAAGAAGAACCATAAGCTCAAGGAAGGTAGGACCCTTATCTCCGTTTTCCCTCCACTGTATATCCAGCCCTGCGTTTACAGCATGGCTCATAATAGGAGCTAAATATTAAATATTTTTGAATACATGGATGGTCGAAACAATGAAAAGAACATCTTTTGGTTAGCTGATCACACCGTTGTTTATATCAATTTATGTATTTGTCTTTCCTTCAGACCGTGAGATTCTTAAATACAAGAACTGGATTTTATTCATCTCAGACTCACTTTGCTGTGCACCTGAAACTATCACAACATTGTAAATCAACTATACTCCAATAAAAATTTTTTAGCAAAGAATATAATAGGTTTCCTCCCTTATACTGGTTCCCCTGAAATGGAGTTCAAACTTATCATTTTCAAAACTTTACTTTGCACTCACTTTTTCAAGGACACTTCTGTGACATAAAGTGAGTGTACCCATAAATCAATCACCTTACATTATGCACATATATCTCACAGTGATGCCCACAGGAAAGGGCACAGAGCATTCTCATCAGTTAGTTCATAATTCTTCTGACAAAATTATGAGATGGTTACCCTTTCAGTTGTAATTAGTGACATTATCCAATCGAGTATGGTACAGAATAGTGAAGAAACTATGAACTTTAAAGTTGGACCCACGGGGGTTCAAATTTCACTCTGCCACTTCTAGTTATATGCCCTGGAACATGTGACTCCTGAAAAAAAAATGGAAATAATAATGTCCATCTACATGGAGCATTGTGAGATATCATATGTCAAGTGCCAGACGCATAGTAGTTCTGAAATAAAAATTTCTTCCTTTCCTTCTTTCACATGATCCTCTATATTCATAAAAAGTTATCAATTGCATACTATTAATAAGAAACACTTATGCTAGAAAAGAAATGCCTTGCCAATGTCTTGACCCCTTTAGTCAACTACTCAAGGAGTCTGGTTATCCAAGGAGAAGACTGAGACAGACCAGCAACTGAAATAGCGAAATAGGATTGACCTTCCCAAATACTTTCAGGAGCATTTTAGTGAGTTCTTTGAAAACTCAACAAAGGGAATTTCCATTGTACTGTTTCCTGAGGGGAGTGATGCAAGCTCTAGCAATTTATATATAAAATATGCACACATGCACACACTCAGTTTTATGGTGTAGTTTATATATAAAATATGCACACGTGCGCACACTCAGTATTATGGTGTAGTTTTCGAACATGTGTGTCCCAGAGTTGGACTACTTAAATTAAAACTGAGACTTCACATGTATTGTGTGTTCTTAGGAAATGTATATCTAACTTCTTTATGCCTCAAGTTTGTCATTTGTAAAACGGAGATAAGAATAATATCTACCTTAGGGTTGTTTGGAGGATTGAATGAAAGAAGACATGTAGAACACTTAGAACAGTGCCTACCATGTTGGAAGTACCCAAGAAATCATGCACGTCCAAATATTAATAGGGTTATCTGGGTGGTAAGATGATGGCCAATTCTCAGTACTTTATATTATTATATATTTCCTGAATCTTTTACAATGTGAGTGTACCAGTTTATTCTCACTCACACACACCCAAAACCTTAATTTTGTTTAAACTGAGAATGGGTTTGTTTAAACTTAATTTTTTTTAAACTGAGCAGCCTTTAATTCAAAGAGGTGAGAGTTGGAGACATATATAGAGTCAGTGGATAGAATCCAGGAAGAACCAACAATTGAAGATTGGGCAATACCGTGTAGAGCAATTTCTAGGGGGAAAGTAGCTGCAAAAGATTTTTACTAGATGGCCTGAAACTGCAGGCCACAGGAGTGAAAAATCTTTAAAGTAAGATCCAAACTCGGACTTCCCTGGTGGCGCAGTGATTAAGAATCCGCCTGCCAATGCAGGGGACACGGGTTCTATCCCTGGTCCGGGGATAGAACATGCTGCTGAGTAACTAAGCCCGTGCGCCACAACTACTGACCCTGCGCTCTAGAGCCTGTGAGCCACAACTACTGAAGCCCTTGCGCCTAGAGCTCGTGCTCCACAACAAGAGAAGCCACTGCAATGAGAAGCCCGTGCACCACAAGGAAGAGTAGCCCCCGGCTCGCCCCAACTAGAGAAAACCCGCGCACAGCAATGAAGACCCAACACAGCCAAAAATTAATTAATTAATTAATTTTTAAAAATTAAAAAAAAAGATCCAAACTCAAATAGCAGCAGGTGATACGAATGCGCGATGCTGAGAGGCTGCCTCACCAGTAGGGAGCGGTGGGAACACTGCAGAAATGACAATACACAGCTCATCTAAAAAGGGCAGCTCTTGCTTGTTGTGGCCATGCAAAGTTTCCAGACCTTGTGATTTTTTTAAAGACAACTCAAAAACCTGGAACTTTGAGTAAAACGTCCTCAATTTTAAATGTTGGAAATTAAATTTTAAAAAAATATTGAAAGCTAAACATGTCACAAAGCCATCAGTTTACAACCAATGCATTAAAAGCTCATCTCCATCCAAAGAAGTCTGTAGAAGCAGCAAAGAAAGTTCATCTAAAAACCAACAGGAGGCATGAGGGATGCCCAGAGGATGGCGGAATAGAAGGGACAGAAGGACCTGAATTCTTGATGATATTCTTGAAACAGTAAACCAATTATAGCACTATCTCCTGTCTTGCTAAAAAAATAATAATAATAAATGCTTAATGGTTTCATCTACTATCAGCCAGATCTTCTTTTACTTGGAGCCAAGTGCATTCTGACATACACACGAAGCAAAAGAAGATCAGGAAGAATCTAGAGAGAAAGGGAGCAGGGGGGACAGGCAACTGCCTCCAAAAAATGTAATTTGTTTGCTCAGTCTTCCTACAAATATTTACTCTGTAACTACACTTTGCACTGGGCTAGACACCAAGGGTTTCGAGGATAAATCAGATTCAGCCTCAGCTGAACATTTGCAGCTCGTCTCCATGGACTCAAAGCAAAAAAAGAGCAGGTCTAAAAGATGAGGCCATGTAAATGGGCTGCTTGTAGGTACGATCTAGAGGACAGTTTCACGCCAGGCAGGGTGAAGAAATAAATCTGTAGACAGGCCTTTGGCTGGTTGCCGAGAACACGGAGCCTGTGTACAAATGTCAAGGACAGTGTGTTCAGACGGTGACCCCCATGCCTTATTTATAACCATTTTCACCTGGCTGCTATCTGGGAAGGCCCTGGCTCTCATCTCCTCGTCACTGTCTCGTACAGTCCAAATTGACAGCGTAGTTTCCAGTTCTCCCTGCTCAGATACTCGCTGGGCCTGGGAATAAGTAGATAAGCAGGGTAGATGGCTCAGGAGAGAACTTAGGGAGACTGGGGCATCTGGGAGGAAGAAACTGGTTGGAAATCACTCTGCCTTAGGCAGATGAGCAGGAAGCTGTTATTCTCGGGGTGTCTGTCTGTATCTCCTCCCTCTAATCTCCCACCACAGTCTTCCTAACCCTAACCCTGGCATAGACACTAATGCTAGCTCTGGGGAAAAACTGAAGCAGATTCAACCATCTCAGAAAGTTGAGTAAATTAACAGATGAGGGCCAGGTGTGTCCAATAAGAAAGAACCTCTTCTCTTGTTTCTACCTCTTTATGCTCAGAAGTGGGAGCTGGGCAGATGACACAAAGGGCAGGAAAGAGAATTTCTTTCCAAAAGAGTCCCATCTCCTTCTCCAAAGACCCTCTCAAACTAGGAGAGGTTTTTTCACCTTTCTTCCTCAAAGCAGAATTTGCCCAATGTGGCTAAGGCTGGGCAGCACTTAATTACTTACAGCACACAGAATACTGGTGTCAAGGTCCCGCATAAAGTTCAAAGACTCATAAAATTTCAGATCTGGAAGTGAATTTAAACACCATCTTGTCTACCCTCCACCCCCATCCCAAGCTTTAATCCACTCTGCAAAATCATTTATTCACTCAACAAACATTTCTTGAGCACCTACTGTGTGCCAGGGACTGAGAATAGAACAGTGAACAAAACAAGCAAAGATCGTTGCCCTCACGGGACTCACACTTGAATGCCAAGTCGTTGTCCTAACTTTGTTTGAATAAGTGAATGAGATCTTGCAAGCTCTGGGGCCAGAATAGCCCTTCTTGTGCCAAGTCTGATTTCTACAAGGTTCTTCCTTTCAATGAACCAATATATCCATTTAAGTCCTTCTCCTCACATGCATTGAGCACCTACACAATTCTAGGGTATTTAGCTTGACACTTTCACCTGCTTGTAATTTTATGTTCTTCATAATGACTTTGCAAGGATAATATTATTTATTCTCATTTTACAGCTGGGGAGCTGAGCCATAGAGAGACTATGTGACTTGGCTAAACTGGAATACAGATCCTGCCACCTGAAATCAGACTTGCTGGTCAAAGGCAGCCCAGGACACCCTTGCTGGGTCCCACCCAGACAGAGGAAAGAACAACCTTTCTCCCTGAGATGGGTTCTTGAGATGAAAGCGGTTTGACGCCAGCTGACTGCGATGAATTCAAGAAAGAACATTTCTTCCTTCAATACCCCTGCTTTTATAGGAGACTACAGAGAGGAAAGTTCCCCCACTTCATTGCTGCCTGGAAGGAACCTTAGCTGTTCCCAGGAATTGCAGAGTAATTACTCTCTCTTCCAGAAGCTTGTTGTCAAGGACCCCTTGAAGCCTGCAGACCACCCTTCACCAGAAAATTCTGTAGTTATTAGGCCCCCCTCATTGCTGCTCATTTCATTCAAGTAGGCTTTACCGCAATGCAGTGACTCAAATCTCGGGGGAGCTCTAGTCTAGTTCCTCTCTTTTTTTTTTTTTTTTGCGGTACACGGGCCTCTCATCGTTGTGGCCTCTCCCATTGCGGAGCACAGGCTCTGGACGCACAGACTCAGCGGCCATGGCTCATGGGCCTAGCTGCTCCGTGGCATGTGGGATCTTCCCGGACCGGGGCACGAACCTGTGTCCCCTGCATCGGCAGGCGGACTCTCAACCACTGCACCACCAGGGAAGCCCTAGTCCCTCTCTTTTTACAGATAGGGAAACTGAGCCTCAGAAGCAGGCAAACTGTGGGCCTAAGGTCATGGCCAGTAGGCGGAAGAGTTGGGACCAGGGGTCAGAAGGTTGTGAAGAAAGTCTTGGTCTCATGTCACATGAATTGGGTATTGACTAGATGCCCAGACCTGGTGCAGTGGAGCAGCAGGGACTCTGTGGCTGTCAGTAAGGGAGGCACTGCACAGAGGGCTCTGGAGTGACCCACACCAAGCTGTGTGACCTTGAGAAAGTGACTTAGCTGCTCTGTTCAGCAGCAGCATCTATACAAGGTAGATAATAATGATGGTAATGGTACCTCTGTCATTCAGTTGGGAAGATTCACTGAGATACTCTCAGCACACAGCCTGGCCCGCGGTGAGAGCTCAAAAAACAGGGGCTGCAATGGTAGGAATTGCTGGTGTGTACTGAGTATCTACAAGATGCTAGATACTGCTAAACATTTTACCTGCATTAGTTCCTTTCATGCCTTCCACTCCTTTTTAACCCTACTTCACTACACAAGAAAAGACCAAGACTCACTTAAGGCAGATTAGAACCTAGTTCTAGTCAGATTCCAGAGCCTGTGCATTTAAACATGACACGTATCTGCTAACACTGAGAAAGCACAGTTTCCTAGATAAAACATTGGCCAGATGGACCACACCCACCTTTCTGTCTGCAACTGTCCCCTCCCTTGGGGACTACGAACTCCCCAAGAGGAGGGAGTTACCCATCGTGTTCATTACGTATCCTTAGAACTTGATACATTTGGGCGCTCAGTATTGGTTCAGTAACTAATTGAAAGAAAAGTAGTATCTCAGATGATGTCGCTTGGAGGAAGAGAATGAAGGTGAGGAATGGCTGTTCAATCCACTCCTCCCTGTGATTTCTCTTTCTCCCTCCCTCCCTTCTTTTCATTACTGAGAAGATCACACAAGCAAAGCCTTGAAACCCATCTCTCCTCCTTACCCTTCCTATGTTATTTCTGTTTCTGGCAAACTGATTTTTGACTAAGTGTCCTATATCGTCCACGCCCTCTCTACAGCTAACAAACTCCTAATCATCCTTCAAAACCCAACTGAAGTGCTACCTCCTCGGCAGTCTTCTCCTCTCCATCAGGGAATATAAGCACGACTCCCCAGGCTCTGAAGGACTCTGGCTATTGTTCACAGTCCTGCTCTTGCACCTACCAGGCTGAAATCTTTGCTCGCCACCAATGCTATATCTGTCCTCCTCCCCGTAGTAAAATCTACCTAGGGGCAATGACTGAGTCTTCCTGTCTCTACCCACAGCATCAAGCAGAGAGGCTGGCAGCTACTCAGGAAATGTATTGAATAAATGAATGAATGAATGACCAGCATGTGTCCAGTCTTTTTTAATAGAAGAGTTGTCATTCTGAAGGCAGTAGCATTCAAATGTTCCATAGCTATTTCTTAAGTGCCTACTCTGCGCTGGGTACAGTTCAAGGCCCTGGGGCTAAAGTGTTGTAGAAGGTAAGAGAGATAAGAAGCAAGTACAGGAATAAACAAGATAGGTTATATAGTCATGATGCTATGAGGAAAATAATGCAGGGGAATGTAAGAGAGAGTCACTGGGGTTTCTTATAAACAAGGGGTCAGGATGGCCTCTCTGAAGAGCTCAGACCTGAATAAGCAGAAGGAGCTGGTGGGAAAGATCAGAGGGCAAAGCTATACTAGGCAGAACGAGCACTGAGAGACGTGCTCTCAGGAAGAACAAGTTTATCATGTTGGAGGTAGAGCGAGGGGACCTGGGTATCTGGTGGGGTGGGAATGAAGAGGGTAGAGGGGATGAGCTTGGAGACAGTATGTAAGGGTCGCGTTATTCAGGCTCATGGACCACGGTAAGGACAGCAGAGGGTTTCCAACAGAACGGTGACTTGATCTGCATTTTGTTGTTGGGAAATCACTCTGGCTCAGGTGAAAAGGATGGGTTTTGACGCAACAGTAAGAGTAGACACAGGAGAACCAGTTAGGGGGCCTTTGCATGAGTCCAAGTGTGAGCTGATGACAGCTGAGCCAGGATGTATAGTTGTGATCGAGAGGGGAGGTGAGATTGAGGAGGTGTTTTAGAGGTGGGACCTACAGACCTTGCTGGCGTGGTCGGTGCGAAGAGTAAGAGAAGGATGTGAGAGTAGGGTGATGGCTGTTTGCACAAATGCATCTCTAGGCTAACACATTTCCGTGACTCCGATGCTTCTAGAGAGGACCCCTTTCGTTTCGCCCCTCCACTTCCACTAGAAGGTCCTGGAGTGTGAAATCGACCAGCACACCCGGCTGCCTCCTTTCTATTCCCCAACCCTTCTCCATTTGCCTCCTCAATCTTTTCCTCCTCAAAGGCACTGCCTGAGCCTGCAAGTCATTGCTACTGATTTCTCCAACAAATGTAATTTGGGAAGCTAGTCTACTTTTTTAAAAAGCATCATTTGCACACAGGAAGGCGTTATATTGGGGCTGTTGGCTTCCATGGAAAGCAGCGCCATCTCGGGCGGTACAGCACTGGATGAGTCAACAGTGCCGGGGGTTGGGGGCACTGGATGAGTCAACAGTGCCGGGGGCTGGGGGCACTGGATGAGACAACAGTGCCGGGGGCTGGGGGCACTGGATGAGTCAACAGTGCTGGGGGCTGGGGGCACTGGATGAGTCAACAGTGCCGGGGGCTGGGGGCTGTAGCGTTTCATGAAGCGCTGATTCCTTGCGGGAATTTCATGTCTTGGGGGGTAGTGGCCTGAGCCGATCTCATGCCTCTTTGCCTCGTGGTTGCTAGAGCCCTTTGAGGAGGTTGGGAGCCTCATTACAACAAGAGTCTATCATAGACCACACCCCATCGACTCCTAGGCCACACTATGAAACTGATTTCTTGCACTTCATTTTCACGGTTTAAACAACGAATGGGGGTGCTGGCCGCTGGTTTACAAAAATCCAAATTTGGAAAATGCACCCCACTTCCTGACTGCCCATTCTTCCCTCCTCCCACCGACATACATTTGTCAGACTGAGCCCCTCCCCAGGTTCTCAGAGCATTTAGTCAGTCGAACAATACACATTCATTGAACACCTCCAAATGCTCTGGGGTTACAGCCATGAGCAAGATAGAGACAACGTCCCTACCCTCACGGAACTCACATTCTACTAGGGAAGGGGAGGCTGAAATAACAAACGAGATGATTTCATAGAATAGTGTAACAAGGAAAATAGAATTGATGGCTGTAGAGTGACTCCAGAGCAGGGCCTGGCAAACGTTTTCTGTCAAGAGCCAGAGAGTAAATAGTTTCAGCTTTGTGGGCTGCAGGGTCTGTGTCACAACTACTCAACTCACCTGTTGCAGGATGCAAGCAGCCACGGACAACATGTAAAGGGATAAGGAATAAAACTTTATTCCCAGAAACAGGGGGCAGGCCCAGGGACTATATTTTGCCCACCCCTGTTCTAAGGGGAGGTGGGAGGAATACTGAATAGGGTGGACTGAAATAGGATGACATTTAAGCCGAGGTCTGAATAATGAGGCAGAACCGGCCACCTAAAGATGAAAAGGGAAGGCATTCCAGATAAGGAGATGACGGCATGTGCAAAGCCCTGAGTCCTGATTATTTCAGGAGCAGAAACGCCCACCCACGTGGCGGGGCAACAGCAAGGACAGGGAGAGAGAAAGGCTGGCAGGAATCAGGTTACAATGGGCCTCACAGCCCATGATGAGGCCCGGCACATAGTAGGTCTTCAATTAATTAATTATGGCTCTAGCAAAGGAAATTTAAGGAGCTCTAGGTCATTACCCAAATAATTTAGATGACTTTCCATAATCTTTGTTCAGTTCTATGTGCACCAATTCTAGACTCTTACTTTGCTCCTGTGATCAAACTCCCACTTAGAACCTCAGTTCCCTGAATTATGCTTTAGCCTTGACTCCTAAATATTAAGGGGCCCACCTGTGCCTAAACCCTGCCTCCATACCTAACTTGAGACCCCAAATCTTCCAAAAC
The DNA here is from genome assembly GCF_963455315.2 of Globicephala melas. Taxonomy (NCBI): domain Eukaryota; kingdom Metazoa; phylum Chordata; class Mammalia; order Artiodactyla; family Delphinidae; genus Globicephala; species Globicephala melas. The sequence goes on from NC_083323.1 coordinate 13,154,982, forward strand.
CAGATCCTCATTGACTTAACCCTCAGGAATTCTTGCCTCTGGCCCCTTAGAAGGGAGACCTCTACTATGTGCTAGCTGCTAACAGGTGGAGACTGGTTAGGACAGTTATTAGAAATATACACAAATATTCTAGTTCTCCTTTTACCAGGTTCTTCCTCGTCCCTGGAAAGTTTTATGTAATTGGTGACTTACTTTAACCAATGAACTGTAAACAGACAGAGCATGTGTCACTTCCAAGTAGAAGCTTTAAGAGCACAGGTACAGACTGCCACCTCTCTCTCTCTGCCACCATGACTGTGGAAGTATCTGTCAAGAGGGAGCCTCTATCTCACCCACGCTGGACATACAGTAGCAGCAGAAATAAACTCGTGTTGTGTTAAGGCATGAAGACTTTGCGGTTATGACTGCAGCACGGTGATCTCCACCATCCTGACTTACACAGAAATGAGTACTTAGAAGAGACTGTTGTAACAAAAAATCTAAAATATGCTACACTGACCTAGAAGTTGGACAGTGGGTGACTCCAGACATACAAAATTAAGTCAAGAGACAGTAAGCCATGGGAACATAGGGAAACAGCAAATCTAGGCAATATGGCTACTACAGAGCTGTGGATATAACCAGGGGTCACAGGAACTAATACAGGCTAATTCCGGTCGCTAGAAGCTCACACTCTGTGGACAGCACATCTAAATAAACAAGGAAATACAATGCATTTTATAACAAATGCCATGGAAGAGTCATGAACAAAGTCATAGGAATCAGAGAAACTGAGGTGGCATGAATACTACATTTAATTGTACAGTAATGGTAAGATTAATGAGCCAGGCTAAGTTTGGTAGATTATGTAGGCTGTGTGAAGGTAGGGATTTGTCTGTCTAAACCTCTGCTATGTTCCTAGAACCCTCCTAGGGACTGGTGAGTAGGTGTTTTATAGATTTTTGTTGAATAAATGAATCTTGAATTCCAGAAATATAGTGGTAAAACAGTATTTCAGGCAGAGGCAAGAGCATATGCCAAGGCATGGGGCTTACCTCTACAGTCTAAGGATTTCCACTTACCTGCATAATGTGATGTGCCCAGGATAAGAAGGAGGCTGAGGGAGACATGAGAGAAGGGGTCAGGATAGCCTTGGAGAAGTCACCTAGGACTCTGATTTGCAGACATCCTTGCATGCTACACTGTGTGTGCCTATTAGCTTAGAGAGTAGGCTACTCAAGGTTAAATACCTACGGGGATAAGGAAGAAAATATGAATGTGAAGTCATGAGATGTTGAGATAACATGTGCTGGTGAAAACCAGGCCAACTTGACAACAAACTGCTGGTGCATGTTCTCCTGAAGGCTTTCAATTTGGGATGTTTACAAATATGGTGATGGCCAAACACAACATGTCTGTAGGTCACAGACCATTTGTAAGGCACGAGTTTTCAAATCCTGCTAAAAGAGACAGAAGCGAGCAGAAATTCTAGAAAAAGAGTACAAATCCACAGTCCATTATCCGTAATCTTAAAATTCTAAAAGCCAACAACTGAAGACTTTTTCATGAGTTTGGCACAAACTCAACTGGCAGCGAACACTAAACGTACACGAGGATGTTTATAATCTGTATTTGTCCCGCTTCATGTGAATAGTCATACGTTTTGCTCCTATGTGTCTGAGGTGCTGGCCCAGAGTACACTGCTAGACCTACATAATGTGCTGTATCTTGATTTTCTTTAATCCGAAAGATTCTGAACTTTTGGAGCACTCCCTGGTTTAGGTAAAGGATTATGGACCTCTAACATGATCAGATTCATAATCTTTAGGTGGAAAACTCTGACAGCAGCATTAATGATAAACCAGAGGAAGGAGGGAAGGAAGTTGGTGAAGGGGCTGTGAGCAAACCAGGGGTGATAAACATTGACAGCTGCACCAAGACGGAAATTCTGGAAATGGAAGGGCTTGGGGGCTATTTCCCAGTCAGATCAACACAACTTGGTGCCTGACTGGAGGTGGGAGGTAAGAGAGGAAGGAATCCAGGATGAGCCTCATGCTTCTAGCTTGTAAGACTGCACAGATGGTGAGCCATCCACCACAAGAGAAAATCGAGAATGATTAGAAGTAAGAAAAAAATGATAAATGCCAGTTTGGACCTGTGCGTGTGAAGTTCTTCTGCACCGTTGGAGACATGTGGTAGGGAGTTAGTAATGTGGATCTGGAGCCCAGGGGAGAAGCTGGTGATGGAGGTACAAATTTAGGAGGGGTAGTGGTTTGAATAGGGTCGCTCCCCCAAAAGAGATGTCCACGTCCTAACCCTTGGTAACTGCAAATGTGAACTTATTTGTAAGTAGGGTCTTGGCGGATGTAATTAATTTAAGGTTGAAATGAGATCATCCTGCACTTAAAGTGGGCCCTAAATCCAATGACTATTGTCCAAATAAGAGAAAGAAAAGGGAGATTTGAGACACGGAGAGAACACAGAGGGAAAGACATGTGATGATGGAGGTGGGGATTAGACTGATGGGTCTGCAAACCAAGGACTGCTGGAGCCACCAGAACCTAGGAGAGAGCCATGGAACAGAGCATCCCTCAGAGCCTCCTGAATGAACCAACCCTATGACACATTGATTTTGGACTTCTGGCCTCCAGAACTGTGAAAGAATAAATTTCTGTTATTTTAAGCCACCCAGTTTGTGGTAACTTGTTATGGCAGCTCTCAGAAACTAATACAGAAGGGTTTGCAGGTATTTTCAGTCCCAGAACATGGTGAAGGAGGAGAGAGGTGGATCAAGGACAGAAATCGGGTGACAACAGCCTTGAGTAGAAAACATCACAGTGACTGAGAAAGGGCAGTCAGAGAGGTAAGACAAGAACCGGGAGAATGGAAGGTCAGAAAGGCATGAGCTCCAGGCAGGAAGCTGTGTTCCTCGGTGTCAAATTTTGCAGAGAAGACATCTAGGATTAAGGCTTAGAAGAGAATATCAGATTTAGCAATAAGGTCATTGATGACACTGAGTTGGAGCAGTTTCAGTAAACTAAGCAAAAAGTAATGTGTGAGAAAAGTGAAATCAGTAGAGAATTCTTTCAAGACATTTGGCAATAAGGAAGGGGAGAAGATGGCCATGTCAGTAGCTTGAGAGTGTATAGAGTCAAGAGAAAAGGTTTGTAGGATCGGAAGCATGAATATGTCTAAGGCTTTTGTGGAAACTAGTGCTAGGCAAGGCTGTCAGTGTAGGAAAGAGCAAAGAAAATGAAAGAGCCAGGATCATCTGACAGCGACAGTTACACGTCTGTCAGCATTTGGGGTACAGAGTATTTCTTAATATAGAGCTGTCGTTGGGAAGCAGGTACCCAGTGAGAGGCAAAATTTTCCAGCCTCCATTGCAGCCAGATGGGGACAGGCAATCAGTTCTCGCCAGTGGAGTAGAGTGGAAGTAGTGAGTCTCCTCCAAGCCACGGTGGGTGAGATGTGGGTATGCTTTGTCTACCCTTTTATTCCCCATCTCCAGCTGGATGCAGAGGACTTCACAGCCCTTAGAGATGGCAGCACCACAAACCTGAAGGATTCTGAGTTCCTGAATCACCACTTCCCATTAATAGGAAAATCCACAATGGACTGTTATATGAGCAAGAAATAAAGATTGTCTTAAGTCACTGAAATATGGAAGCTCGTTTGTTGTAGCAGCTAGTGTGACTCTAATACAGACTGTGTATTATATTTGTCCAGATCTTAAACTGCTGGGTTCCCAACACCTGCCAGAGAGCTCAGCTCCTACCAGACTAACCCACTAAAGACCATCTGCCTGTCAACACCTGATACCTGTCCTATCCTAACTGAATTCTTTCATTCATTCAATATAGAGGTATTAATCTCCTACTACGTGTAGTACACTGAGTTGGAGACAGGGATACAGCCGTAGATGTGATGGAGCCCTGCCTTCAGGTATATTATATTCTAAAGGGGCAGACAGAAACTAAACAGATAGACACATAAACATATAATATCAGGTAGGAAAATACGATGTGCTATAAAAAAATAAATAAGGCAGAATAAAGGGATAGGAAGTGATGGACGGAGTATGGTGCAATTCTAAATAGATTGGCCTGGAAAGCCACTTTGAGGGGGTGACACTGATGCAGAGACTTCTATGAAGTGACCTAGCAAGCAAAAGAAGAGCTGGAGGAAAGGCAACCCAGACAGAGGGAGCAGCTCTTGCAAAAGCCCAGAGAAGAGCATGTGCTGGGCATTTTGGAGAACAGCAGGGAGGCCAGTGTGGCCAGAGAAGAGCAAGAAAGGCAGGGGGGAATGATAGAGGTGAGGCAGAAAGATAACGAGGGGTCAGATTATGTCGGGCCATGGCGAGGACTTCGAGTCCTATTCTAAGAAATAGAGAGCTGCTGACCCTGCCTAGACTCCCAGGCAGGCAGGATTTCTCCCGCCACTCCCCAAGAGCCAGTTACTTCCTTGCAGACCTGTGCAGCTGCCAGGGCCCAGCTCCTGCCTCTCTGTTCCCACCCTGTCAACTTGATCTGAGCTCCCCTGGGTACTGAGCTGCCAGACTACAGGGTGCATTTGCCAAGGGCGAGCAAGGCAGAGGAAGTGGCTTTTTTTCATGGAGAGGTGATTCCTCTGCAAAGAAAATAAAGCTCATAGGTTTCCTAGGGGAGAAGCAGCACCCACGAGGCAGTGAGCGCTAAGTCTATATTTGAGCTGAAAAACATGCAGACAGGCGGGCGGGAGCCCAAACACAACTGCTTCTGCCTTCTGCGATTGCAAATGAGTAATTTTGCCTCCTGGAGTTTCAGGAAGCTCCTCCAAGCTCTGAAACAGAGCCTTTCCTCATACTAGAAGGCTGCAAAGATACGTGTGAGGGCTTTGCGGCCTCTGCAGATGGAAACACTTCTAAGAGCAGCAATAACGTGCATTTGCAATCTGCACTTCACTCATCCCATCCACGCTGCGCAATCTTCACAGCAATCTAGGATGGAACCTGGACAACTTAATTCTACAAAGGAGGACATCCTGGCCACGAGAGGTGACGTGTTATGACTATAACATCACAAAACCAGTGACGAGATTTTTCTCATGAACCACATTTAAAAGTAATCATTATTCCCACCAACAGTGTAGAAGGGTTCCCCTTTCTCCACACCCTCTCCAGCATTTATTTTTTGTAGATTTTTTGATGATGGCCATTCTGACATGTGTGAGGTGATACCTCATTGTAGTTTTGACTTGCATTTCTCTAATAATTAGTGAAGTCAAACATCTTTTCATGTGCTTTTTGGCCATCTGGATGTCTTCTTTGGAAAAACATCTATTTAGGTTTTCTGCCCATTTGTTGATTGGGTTGTTTGGTTTTTGAGCTGCATGAGCCGTTTGTATATTTTGGAGATTAATCCCTTGTTGGTTGCTTCCTTTGCAAATATTTTCTCCCATTCTGTGTGTTGTCTTTTTGTTTATTTTATGGTTTCCTTTGCTGTGCAAAAGCTTATAAGTTTAATTAGGTCCCATTTGTTTATTTGTTTTTATTTTCATTACTCTAGGAGGTGGATCAAAAAGATCTTGCTGCAATTTATGTCAGAGAATGTTCTGCTTATATTTTCCTCTAAGAGCTTTATAGTTTCCAGCCTTATATTTAGGTCTTTAATTCATTTTGAGTTTATTTTTATGTATGGTGTTACGAGTGTTCTAATTTCATTCTTTTACATGTAGCTGTCCAGTTTTCCCAGTATCACTTATTGAAGAGACTGTCTTTTCCCCATTGTATATTCTTGCCTCCTTTGTCATAGATTAGTTGACCACAGGTGTATAGATTTATCTCTGGACTTTCTATCCTATTCCACTGATCTGTATTTCTTTTTCTGTGCCAGTACCATATTGTTTTGATTACTGTAGCTTTGTAGTATAGTCTGAAGACAGGGAGCCTGATTCCTCCAGCTCCATTTTTCTTTCTCAAGATTGCTTTGGCTATTCAGGGTCTTTTGTGTTTCCATACAAATTGTAATTTTTTTGTTCTAATTCTGTGAAAAATGCCAGTGTTAATTCAATAGCGATAGCATTGAATCTGTAGATTGCTTTGGGTAGTATAGTCATTTTGATAATATTGATTCTTCCAATCCAAGAACATGGTATATCTCTCCATCTGTTTGTGCATCTTTGATTTCTTTCATCAGTAAACTGGTACAGCCACTATGGAGAACAATATGGAGGTTCCTTAAAAAACTAAAACTATTTTTTACCATATGATCCAGCAATCCCATTCCTGGGCATATACCCAGAGAAAACCATAACTGGAAAAGATACATGCACCCCAATGTTCGTTGCAACACTATTTACAATAGCCAGGACATGGAAGCAACCTAAATGTCCATTAACAGAGGATTAGATAAAGAAGATGTGGTACATATATACAATGGAATATTATTCAGCCATAAAAAAGAACGAAATAATGCCATTTGCAGCAACATGGGTGGACCTAGAAATTGTCAAACTGAGTGAAGTCAGTCAGACAGAGAAGGACAAATGTCATATGCTACTGCTTACATGTGGAATCTAAAAAACTGGTACAGGGCTTCCCTGGTGGCACAGCAGTTGAGAGTCCGCCTGCCGATGCAGGGGACAAGGGTTCGTGCCCCGGTCCGGGAAGATCCCACATGCCGCAGAGCAGCTGGGCCCACGAGCCATGGCCGCTGAGCCTGCACATCCGGAGCCTGTGCTCCACAACGGGAGAGGCCACAACAGTGAGAGGCCCGCGTACCGCAAAAAAAAAAAAAAAAAAAAAAAAAAAATCTGGTACAAATGAACTTATCTACAAAACAGAAATAGAGCCACAGATGTAGAAAACGAACTTATGGTTACCGGGGGGGAAGGAGGGAAGGGATAAATTGGGAGATGGGGATTGACATATACACACTACCATATATAAGATAGATAACTAATAAGGACCTACTGTATAGCACAGTGAACTCTATTCAATACTCTGTAATGACCAATATGGGAAAAGAATCTAAAAAATAGTGGATATATGTATATGCATAACTGATTCACTCTGCTGTACAGCAGAAAGTAACACAACATTGTGAATCAACTATACTCTAATACAAATTAAAAATGAAAAACATAAAAAATTGTTAGTATTGCCAAAGTAATTCATACAATGCAAAAATGTTGAAAATAGAAAGTGAAAGTCAACCTATAGTCCCACCACCCACAGCTATCTTCTGGTAACAGCATGGTATATAATTCTAGAGCTTTTTCTATACATATACATATGTGTTTTACTGTTGCTTATTAAAATATTTCATTATAAAAAATTAAAGTAATCTTTATTCTCTTGCTTTAAATTGTCCATAGGTACTTAAAATTCAAACCCCTCCCGAGGTCCTGCAACATCTTATACCAGGGACCAGCTAACTATAGCCCACCACCCAATTCTGTAAACAAAGCTTTATTGGGACATGGCCATGCCCACTCATTTGCATATTGTCTATGGCTGCTTTTGTACTACAATGAAAGAGTTGAGTAGCTTCAGACTGTTAGGACCCCAAAGCTGAAATATTTGCCATCTGGCCCTTTACAGATCAAATATGTCGACCTTGCTCTTGAGGATCAGTCCAGTCCCTTCTCTTATCTCTTCTGTCCTCCCTTTTACTCAGTTTTTTTCCAGACACCTTAGTCTTCCTTCCCTTCCCCAAACAAGCCTGGATTTCCTGCCTCAGGACCTTTGCACTTGCCACTCTCCCTGCCTGAAACATTCTCCTTCATGATTTTCACTCGCTGGCTTCCTTTCACATTTCAGGTCTCAGATCAAATGCTGATTCCACAATCTCCATATCTAACAGGACCTCCCAGTCCTATCTCAAATTCACTCCTTTTTTTTTTTGATGGCCTATATTACTTTCTAAATTATCTTATTTGTTTATATATCTATTATCAGAGTCTCCCACTAGAATAATAGCTCCATGGGAACAAGTATCCAGACAGTCTCAGTCACAGTTAAATCCCTGATATATAGAATAGTGTCTGACACCTCCTGGGTGCTTCATTGTCAAGTGCTAAATGAATGAGTGAATCAAATGACTAATGAGTAATTCATAACTGTCCTTACTCTACGTCATAGTTTCTCATCACTGGCTCTGTTAACATTTGGGGCTGGATAATCCTTTGCTGTGGGGGGCTGTCCTGGGCACTGTAGAATGTTCAGTAGCATCCCTGCTCTCTATACGCCAGATACCTGGAGCAACAGCCCACCACCATCACCAAATTGTGACAACCAAAAACGTCTCCAGATATTGCCAAATGTCTTCTTGGGGAAGAAGGCACCAGTCCCAGCTGAGAACCACTGGGCTATGTGGTTTAAATTTACCCCTGGAGCTTAAAACATAACAGTAAGCTTTTACACCAAACCACAATCATTCCATATTTCTAATCAATTGTAGTTGTACCTACGGGTACCCCTGCCTTGGGGCCAGCTCCTTGATAAGTTGATGAGATGGCTCCTCTAAGGAAGTTATCAGCATTGTTTTGGACACAAAAGTCCGAAGTCAGAGACCACTTTAGTGTTTTCAGCACAGAAAGATTCATAACTGGAGAGTCAGAAGGTATAGAGCTACAAGTTATTACCACGTTCTGGGCTGACATCACAGTAAAGAGATGCTGTTGTGTAACAACGAGGGTGGCAGGGGAAGGAGGCAAAGTGAACAGAGAGGCCAAGGGGCTCTCTTGGGGATTTGGCCATTTACAGGGCATCAGAATTATCGATGTGAGTGTTTTGTTAAGTCTTCCTCCATGACAACAAGAAAAATGGATGAGAACAGGGACGGAGCAAATGTACCAACTGGCAAAGGCTGCCAGTGATCTCTGGGGTCCGCAGATGAAGGAAGGATATGGAAGTCATTTAGTGATCTTGTTTTCTACGAGGAAAATGCTGAGTGCAGGGAGGCTGCCACTGCTGCAATCTGGCTGCAGCTGCTGCCTTGGATATAAAGGCTGGTCAATGTATTTTGCTCAGTTTCTGGGCATGGAGTCTATTTTAATAACTCTAGCCCCCTTGGGGCACAGATTAATGAGCCACCCAATGGCTAGAGTCCTGCTCAGCAGATGAATGGTTGCCCTCCAGCAGATGACCCATGGGACACCGTGGTGTGAGCCAAGAGGAAGGACTCAGGTCACACAGGCTTCCCTGAACTGTAAGCTGCATTTTTCTGATGAAAGTGGGATTTGGAGGGGAGAAATTGGGTGGCACAGCCGGCATCCAGGAACCATGAATGTTGAAGTAAGTAAATTTCTCCCAGACTGACTTCCCATGGGTCCTTTTCCCCTTCTGAAAGCCTCCAGGGATGAATCCAGCCTCCTATTCCTCCTTACTGCTGCCTCTATTTCTCAGATTTGTCTCCCACCAAAGACTAGTTTCAAATTAGGATGCAGTCCAGGCTCCCAAATTTTACTGTGGAAAACAAGCCCACAGTTTCTTCTTCCTAGGATGTCAGGACTAGGGAATAGAGAGGGATGAATATAAATAGCAAAAGAAGAGAAACGAATGTAGTGGAATCTGTTGTTTTTAATTTATCCAGCATCCATTGCCCCTTCTGATTATAACACTCACATGTTAGGGGAGATCCACTGCCCTCTACCTCTCAGTCCTAGGAATTTGAGTTATGGCTAGACTCAGCCATGCCAGATTCAGGGGTAGGCACACGGCCCAGTTCTGTGCCAATCATGGTGTTCCATCTTTGTTCATAAAAGGGGGCCAGATGGACAAATGACCCAGGTCAATTCAGTCTTCATTAATTCAAGTTCTTATGCTAAAGAATTTAGAGAAGAGGAATGTTCCTTCTGCCTGGATTGAGGAGAGAACAGGATGAAGACTACAAGCTGCTAGAAGCCATTTTGTCTCCACTGGTAGGGAGCCCACTAATGGAGCCAACAGTGAAAGGTAGCACCAGGAGATGCGGACAGCATGACTACATCCTGATGACCACTTGATACAGCCATGCCTGAATCTGGCCCTAGTCTGAACTTGTCAATTACATAAGATATTCATTAGATAGAATACTCCTTTTGATTTTTTTTTCTCAATCATGTGTCAGTTGGGTTTGGTATCTCTTGCAACAAAAGAATCTTGTATTTTAACTGAAAAGGTTACCAAACTCTCCAAATTTCACAGAGACATGATCTTTGGTCAGTATTAGTTTCCTCTAGTCCCTTTGATTCCTAAGTCCCTTTCTTAAACAATGGGTGGGTACTTTCTTATATCTAAGAGTACTCCTTCTTTAATCCCAGTGCTGGAAGCTACTAAATAAGCATTTATTGAAGACCAAATATTATATTCAGAGCACCATGCTAGGTTTTTAACTACTTTTTTTTCATTTAACTTAGGTTATAAGAACTTGTGATACATAGTCTTACTCTCAGTTTAAAGATGAACAGGGGACTTCCCTGGTGGTCCAGTGGGTAAGACTCTGCACTCCCATTGCAGGGGGCCCGGGTTCAATCCCTGGTTGGGGAACTAGATCCTGCATGCATGCCGCAACTAAGAGTACGCATGACGCAACTGAAGATCCCACATGCCCCAACGAAGATCCCGTGTGCTGCAACTAAGACCCTGCTCAGCCAAAATAATAAATAAAATAAATAAAATATTAAAAAATAATAAAGATGAACAAAGTGTGATTCAGAAAATAGAGATAAAGTGCTAAAAGTCATACAGCTAGTAAAGGAGAGAGTGAACACTTAAACCCAAGATGCCTTTCCTTGGTCACAGAAGCTCTCCCATTGAAGCCTGAAGTTACAACTAGGAAGAGCTGTAGTTATGTACTGCTTAACGATTCAGGATTAATAATATAATTCACCATCTGAGTCCTCACTAGAAGCCCAAGCTCTGGGCTAGGTACATCACCCATAATATTTCTAATACACAACACTGTAAGATAGGAATTGCTTTCTCTTCATCGTCATCTCTTTTTTTATAAAGGAAGATACTGAGACTCAGAAAATGTTAAATAACTTGCCTAAGGTTATACAGTTAGTTCAGGGAAAGATGGAACACAAAACCACAGAGACTGTAAGTCACTGCTCTCTCCAGCAGCCAAATTTTCTCCCAAGTCTCAAGTGAGAAATTAGCATCTTAAGAACTTTGTTTTCTCCCACCTCCACATATCCCTGACATATAAGAGAAAGTTCTTCTTAGGACATTTTGTCATATACCATACACTTAAATACTTCATGCAGGAAAAGCTTGAATCCCCAGTTAAAATAAGATACTTGGAGGCTAGGTCCATGACATACACATCTACACACCCAGAGGCAGAGCTGGTGCATCTTTTTTAATTTATTTATTTTAACATCTTTATTGGAGTATAATTGCTTTACAATGGTGTGTTAGTTTCTGCTTTATAACAAAGTGAATCAGCTATACATATACATATATCCCCATATCCCCTCCCTCTTGCGTCTCCCTCCCACCCTCCCTATCCCACCCTCTAGGTAGTCAAAAAATACCCAGCTGATCTCCCTGTGCTACACTGCTTACACTATATATTGACATATATAGTGTATATATGTCAATGCCACTCTCTCACTTTGTCCCAGCATAGCCGGTGCATCTTAAATACTTACTGAAGACATAAGGCAATCCTACATTGTTTCCATACCTTTAGAGCCTCCACTTACACATTTTCCCCAAGTGTGGTCCATGGACATTTCCCCAGGAATTCTGCTAAAGATGAAGATGCCCAGATCTGAACCCAGGTCTACAAAATCGGAATATATAGGATGAATGGATAAAGAAAATGTGGTATAGTGGAATACTGTGTGTGTGTCTGTGTGTGTGTGTGTATATAAAACATATATAAATGATATAATTTATACAATATAAATTATAAATTAAACATAAAATAATTTATATATATTATAAATTACGCTATATATAAAAGTATATATTATATATAATATTCCAATAATGAGTATATTATTAATATTTATTTTTATACCTATATAAATAAATATGTTATATAAGTACTTTTTATATGTATATATATATTTACATATAAATATATAAATTTATATATACACTATATATAATTATAAATATATAAATTATGATATTTAATTATCTTGTGTATATAATTATATATTGTATTATCTATAATTATATATTATACAATAATTACTATATACTATATATTATATCAATTACATGATTTTTATATATTATGTATAATAGGCCAGTAAACCACACAGTCCTTATATTTATATATAACACTTATGTTGAGCTCTGAATGTTGGGTAGGAAACAAAGTACACAGGCAAATTGTTGCAGGCATGACGATCGGCATGTGCAAAGGTCTTGAGATGGAAAGGTGAAAAGAGGGTTCGAGAAACTGAAGGAAAGGAAGAGAGTCTATGTCTTGGAGAGAGAGGGTGAGAGTTCTGCGTTATGAGGCTGGTGAAGCACGTCATGGAGGGGTCTGTACACCACAATCAGATCTGTAGTTTTGAACTATCAGCCCAGCTGCTTTGTAGAGAAGAGAAGGGAAGAGGACAAGGGTGAAGGCAGGAAAACCAACAGGGAGGCGATTGTTCTCCAAGCAGGAAAGGAAGGTGACATGAACTGGGGGGCCTAGACAGTAGACACAACAGTATATTGGGAAATAGAAACAACAAATCTCAGTGACCGATCTGATACGATCGTTAGGAGAAGAAAGAGTTGCACATGACGAGGTGGAAACTCCAGAAGAGAACCAGCATCTGTCCGGGGATATGATGATCTTGGTCTTAAAATTGCTGAATTTGGGGCTTCCCTGGTGGCGCAGTGGTTGGGAGTCCGCCTGCCGATGCAGGGAACACGGGTTCGTGCCCCGTTCTGCGAGGGTCCCACATGCCGCGGAGCGGCTGGGCTCGTAAGCCATGGCCGCTGAGCCTGCGCGTCCGGAGCCTGTGCTCCGCAACGGGAGAGGCCACAACAGTGAGAGGCCCGCGTACCGCAAAAAAAAAAAAAAAAATTGTTGAATTTAAGTATATATCAATCAAGGCTCAGTTTTAAGCAACAAAAACCCCTCTAGTTATTTTAAGCATTAGTGGATTTATTTCCCAGGTAGGGGTTCTGTCCGTTCTCTCTTAACTGTGTAACAAACCACCCCAAACGTTGTGGCTTATAACGAGAGCCATTTACTTAGCTCACAATTCTGTGGGCTGTCAATTTGGGTTGAGCTTGGCTGGGCAGTTCTTCTGGTCTTGGCTGGGTCCCTCTTGTCTGTGGTCAATTGCAAATTAGCTAAGCCTCACTGCATCTGTTGATTGAGTGTGATGAGTACAACTGGGCCACGTATTAATGATCATTTAGCAGCCTAGCTTTAACTTTTCACACAGCTTCTGAGAGGGTTACAAAAGGGAAAATGCCTCTTAAGGAGTGTTCAGAATGGGCCATGTTACTTTGCCTCATTCTGTTGGTTAAAGCAAGTTACAAGGCCAGCCCAAATTCTAGGGGTGGGGAAAGAAACTCCATCTCTCGATGGGATGACCTGCAAAGGTTCATTGCAAAGAGGCATGGATGTTAGGAGGAATAGGGATTGTGGCCATTTTTGCAAATCATCTACCACAAGCACTTAAAAAAAAATCATTGTCAGGATTAGCAGAACATGCTCCACGTTCAACCTCTAAGAATGAGTTGCTCATTTTTACCAGGCAGCTTCTGTCTCTGCCACAATCAAGAAGGCTACACCAGGACCACTGATTTCAAGAATACACTACTGTCTTGTGATCCCATGATCAAGAAGCCTCTTGAGCTGCCCCTTCAGCAGGAACTGCCTTTCCACATGCAGGAAGGCAGTGACTGGAGCCTGGAACCCTGCTGCAGAAAAATCCAACATCCCAGCTACTCTAGCAAAAAAAAAAAAAAAATGGCCTCCACCTTCCAAACCTCATGCAAGTGCATATAATTGATGGAATTGATGGTTTTGATAACTTAACTTCAAGGGAGTCTGGGAAATGTAACTGCTAGCTTTCCCACCTCAGTAGTACAGGAAGGTACTCTAGAAGGAATCTGGAATGAATTCTGTGTGCCATATCACCATATATATCTTATATATTGTGAAAAAGCCAAGGAGAAATAATAAGGAAGTAACTGGAGAGATGCAGCTGCAACTTGGGTAGGGGTTCTGGGCTGATTTGAGATTTGAACAAAGACCTGAGCAGGTGTAGGAATTCATCACTGTATGCCTAGGACCCATGCCAAGGTCAAACATCCTAACCATTCCTTGAATGTAGTTAATATCCAATCCCTTTCCCACTGTCTCAGTGATTCTTGCTTCAGGAGAGGAATATAATAGAAACATTCTTAAATTACACCAAGGAGACCAGAGTCTAAGCTTGTTACTCAATAGCTCTGCGAATCTGACCACCCTCCCTCCTCCCGCAGCCTTGGTGTTTTCCCCTATGCAGCAAGTTGAGTAGGATTTGTCTACATGGGTGAATGGCAAAAGCCTCTTTCAGCAATAGAATCTATGAGAGTTCCATATTCCAATGTACAGGTATGATTCATCCTCCGCCTCCAGAGTCTCTTTGTCGAATGCACACTTAGGTACAGCAGGTAAAAGGGCTTATTCACTTGACACTTTGACAATTAAAGCAAGGGAGGTACGCTGGATGCCTTCCAGTCTGTCCTGTTCCCTACTCCTGATGAGTAGCAGCTGTGTCCCCAGCACTGGGATCCCTTGTTTCTTTTTCCCATTCCATTCCTCCCTCCTATAATACCTACCCCCATCCTGCCCTGGACCTGGTCTCTATTGGTGGCCAATTATAGGACATAATCCATTTGTCCTACAAGAGCAGTTTAATAGCTGGGATCTCAGTAAACCCCTAATCCACCCATTACAGACTCAATAGTTACTCAGGGACCAGCCAGATGGTTGGTAAAATTGTTTGAGGACCACAGAGCTTTGCCCTGTGGGGTTATTCAGTGGAAATCAAGGGTCAACTGAGAGAGGTAAGTAAAACGGAGCAAAAAATCTAAAGACTCAGCAGTTCCAGCAGTTCTTTTTATCTAATCGAAGTATATGAGAAAGAATTCAGCCAGAGCAGTCCTCTAGACATAAAAATGAAAAATAAGAATGCTGTCTATATTTTTGGAGACCACACACACAGCACTTAGCAGAATGGTCGGTATCCAAAGTCTTAGCGTCCTGGTTACAGGTCTCGAGTTGCTTCTTACACAGGAACTGAGTAAAGATCCCTCTTTCCCATCTCTCGTCCAAAATTTGAGTCCTGAAAAGATAATCTCTTCATTCCCGCTCATCACCCCCTCAAAGCCATCTTCCAACAACTAGAAGTGATCTTCTCTAATTATAATCTGTTGGTGACTCTCTGTTTTGCTCCTGTACATCATACATGAGACCTTTCATGATCTTCCACTGACCTCTCTGGCCTTGTCTCTTGTTACAACTTCCTAGTCCAGGCTACACTCCAGTCCCGCTGAGCTTCTTCTACTTTCCTGGAAACACCATATCCCCAGTGTCTTCAATTTCTTTGCACGTGCTTCTCCCTCTTCCTAAAAGAGTTCCTCACGCACCACTCCCGTCCTGTATCTGGATTCCTCTAGCTCCTGCCTTGGAACTTTATCCAGGCACCTGCTGCTAAAAAGACCTCTTTGATCCCAATAGAGTGGGTTTCAAACCCCCAAATTGGGTTTCCCTTGTCCTCTTCTCAGAGGGGGAGCTCATGAGGGTAGATATCACCTATTGCTTGTCAGTGTCTGGCTCAGAAGAGACACAGTAAAGGTTAGATTTTGAAAATCAATCAATCAATCAATGCATTAGACAATCAACCGTCTCTGAGGGTATGAAGTGTCTTACTGGGTACCTCAGTAGTAGACTCAGTACAAATGAGTTCAAAATTACAAGACCAAGGCTTTGGATTCAACTCACAAATGGTCCAGATAACACTACTGTGCATCTTGGCCAGAGACGAGATCCCTAACCTCACACCAACACTGATGATCAGTTACTAGGGGTATCCAGAGGACAGAGTACCAACACAGTAGCCCATCCATTTCTCCAGACTGGCCAACAAAAAATTACTGGGCGATTACTAGGCATCAGGCATGGTTCCTGGTGCTGGAGATTCAAGGGTAAACATGTTTGACAAAAGCTGTGCTGTCATTAAGTTTCCTTCTAGAGAGGAGACAGTGAATAGAGAATTGAGCCCACAAATGAACAACAAACTCTAGTTGAGTGTTAAGTGCTACGAAGAAATCAAAATAGGACCATGGAAGGCTGAGTGACTGAAACAATCTGCTCAATTCCAGTGACTGAGAAGGCTGCTCAAAGGCCACCGAGAGGTCACCAAAGAAGTGAACCATGAGTGTGAATGATGCTGAATGGTGAGAAGCATCAGGAGGCAACATTATGAGAGCATCAGTTTCCAGAAGGATGGGGAAACAAGTGCAAAGACTCTGAGTGGGGGTCAAGTTTGGGGCATTCAAGGACAGAGAGGCAGCCAGTGTGGCTGGAACTCAGTGAACAAAACGTGGGAAGTGCCGAGGCCCAAGAGGTCGGCAGGGATCAATGAAGTACAATTGTACAGGCCACCTGAGAACTGGATTTTATTCTAAGAGCAATGGGGAGGGGTCAGAGGGCTTTAAGCATGGGCATGATGTAATGTAACTTAAAAGATCACTTTTGCTGCTATAGAAAGAGGAGATAAAGGGGGCAAGAGAAGGGGGAGAATTGATTAGAAAGCTATTGCCACCGTCTAGGTAGGAGGTGACATGAAAGATGATGGGGCTCCACGGAGGTAATGGCAGTAGAAATGGTTAAGCGGTGGTCAGATGGGGCAGGAGGAGAGTTAGCCAACGAGACTTGCCTTTGCGAGGGGTTAAGGGAAATAAAGAAACTGAGAATGACTTCTGGTTGTTTTGCTTGAGCTTCTGGGTGGGTTGTGCCAATATCACTGAGACGGAAAGTTCTGGAAGACAGATTTGAAGAATAAGTGTCAACTGTTTGCCCATGTCACACTTAAGATGTCCATACAAAGCTGAACTGGACATGTGAAAGGGATAATGGATATGGGGATCTGGAGCAGAGGAAGGTCAGGCCCAGAGATGATCATTTCAACATTATCACCAAATACATGGTTTAGAAAAGCTTGGGCTGGATGTGATCACTCAAGAAAGAGCACACACAAGAAAAGGACCCCGGACTGAGTGCAGGTGCACTTTGTCGTTTTGCAATCAGACAGAGGATAACAAGTCAGCAGGGGAGAAGGACAAAGCTAGTGAGGTAGAAGTGAAAGCAGGAGAGGGTGGTATCCTGACGCCAAGAGAAGCCCAGCACCTGCGTAGATACGGCTAGAAAAGCCCAAATCAATTACCCCTTCTGGAAGGACGTTCGATCAGTGACGCCATCTCCATGGAGAAAGGGGGACACTTACTGAGGAAACAATGTCGGGTAAATAACTGTATGATAATCAATAACCATCATCAGGGAGAAGAACAATTTGGTTCAAACGGTAATTACAAGCTAAAATCACAGATCATGGTTTGAGTTAATTTTGAGAGCTTAATCTGCAAAGCCCCAGTCCCCAAAATACGTGGAGACCATCTGGACAGGAAATATCATGAGAGACTCCACTCCATCCTTTAGATAATGTGGCCATAGTGACCATTAATTTTTTTTTTAAAAAGGTCTTAATATTTAACTCGTTTAACTTATATTTGCTTTGCAGTGTTTTTAACTGTAGTTAATCACTTGTAGTTTCAAAGTGAAATGAGATGCTTCTGCTACAGGAGCCAGAAGACCACCAGAGAAAAGAAGATTGATTTCAGATTGTTCTAGATGCAGGGACCCCTTGGGAAGCTGTGGATAGAACTCAGGAGTCTATAAAATTGGGTGGCAAAAAATTTTTCATCTTTATTTTTACTAACCTCTGATATTTGGCATTTCTTTCAGTGCCTTTGACCCTGTCACCAAAAGAATCAAGGTATTTCTGCATCATATCAATATTACAGTTGTTGCAGACATCTTGAAATATTGTTTACACTCACCTACTACTTTGAAGGAGAACTGTCTCTAGATCTTAATATTTAATGTGTTAATAAAGAAGTACAGGGACTTCCCTGGTGGTGCAGTGGTTGAGACTCCATGCTCCCAATGCAGGGGGCCCTGGTTCGATGATACCTGGTCTGGGAACTAGGATCCCACATGCATGCCGCACTAAGCGTTCATATGCCAAAACTGAGGAGCCCTCATGCCGCAACTAAGGAGCCGGCAAGCCACAACTAAGGAGCCCTTGAGCCACAACTAAGGAGGCCACCTGCCACAGCTAAGACCCAATGCAACCAAATAAATTAATTAATTTAATTAATTAAAAAAAGAAAAAAGAAGTACATACACTACTAAATCATGGTGCTCATTTGTTTTTTGTTTCATCAATATTTTGATAGCTGAATTTCAGTGTAGTTCCTTAGTACTCCCTTGTGTTTTATTTTATGTATTTAAAAGCATTACTCTGAGAAGGGGTCCATAATCCTCACCCTACTACGAAGGAATCTGTGATGCAAAAAAGATGAAGAGACTGTGTCTAGAAGGAACTCTGGGACCAGTGGGGGAGACCTGTTTCAGGAAAAATAGAGATGGGTGACTCCAGAGCAAACCTGTTCCAGAAGAGAAAGTATTCAAGAAGGAAGATATCACACATGAGAAGAACAGAGCTAAGTGGAAACTGCTCCTCGTAAATTCCAGAAAACATCAAGTAGCTCTTAGTACCTGGGAACAGCAAAGAAACAAGCACCCACTTTTGGAACTATCTGAGGCAGAAAAGCCCAAAGCAGGAATTTTATAATAAAGGTTAAAAAAGACAGTAGTGCAGGTGATAGATTATCACATTAATGGCTTCCAATATAGGGATGCTAGATTTAGCAAATAAAAATATTGGGTGACTGGTTAAATTTAAATTTTAGATAAACAAAAAAAATAATATTTTAGGATAAGTATGTCCCAAATATTGCATAGGACATACTTATACTACAAAAGTGAACAAAGAATAATTTTTAGTGTATTTCCCAAATATTGCATGGAACCTACTTACACATATTCTTTACTTATCTGAAATTCAAATACAACTGATTGTCCTGTGTTTTATTTGGCAACCCTACTGATAAATCTTGACTCCCAGCATGCCCCTCCCATATTGGCTCTGGCCATGTGACTTGCTTTGGCCAATAGTACATCAGCAAATGTAACACGGACAGAGACTTGCTAAATGCTTCTGCAATGAGGCTAATACTTTTGGAATGCTGCTGCCACCATGTGAGGAAGCTTGGTTTAGCCTCTTTGAGGATGGAACACACCATGGAGAAAGAAGCCCAGTTGGCCAGTTGGCTTAACCCCAGCTGACCCTCCAGCTGAATGCAGCTGCATGAGAAGCCCATGTGGGCCCAGCAGAACTACTCAGAGTGCCAACGCACAGGATTGTGAAAAATAACACATTGTTGCTGTTCTGTGGTGGTTTATTATGTAGCAGCAGATAACTGATACAGTGCATCTTCTTCAAATTCACTTAATGAAGATTCTGGAGCACCTACTATATGCCAACCACTGAAATAGGCAGATGAGCTGTAATTCCCAGAGTGCCGTGATTCACCTGCATTAGAATCACACAGATTTCTTCGTTAAAAATCCATATTCATGGACCAGTACCACTGAAACAGAACCTTTGGAGGCTGGACTGAGTCATTTGCATTTTTGACAAGCCTCCCTGGTGATATGTAACCCTCTTGAGTTTGAAGGTTACTGTACTAAAGAGACATAAATTCAGTAGACACTGCTCTGCCCCCAAGCTATGCAACCTAGGAAAGGAGACAGAGAGGTACACAGGTGCCTATAATAAAAGACAGAAGGAGATGACTGCCCCAAAAGTGTCTAAACGAAAACTCAACGAGCCACAGTGAAAGGTTAGATTAACTCTGAGAGGGAGGTACAAGAAGGCTTTGCAGAAAAGAAAGCTTTAGAGCTAGATCTTATAGAATGAGCATGGGTCAGCCCAGGGCAATGGGAAAGTGCTGGGCTAAGCATTTGGGTTCCTAGGTTTAGGTCTCAGCTAATAACAGCCACCATTTATTGAGGAACTATTTACCATTTGTAAAGGAATGAGCTAGGCTCTTCATACGAACTCTTTTGCATCTTCACAAAAACTCTTCAAAGTAGGTACTATGATCCAATTTCTAAACGAGAAAAGAGGTTCAGAGAGAAGATGTCACTTGCCCAAGGACACAAAGCTAGGAGCTGGCAGGTAAGGATTTAATACCTGTCTGCCTGATTCTATAAATCAGGTACCTTTCACCACCAGCATCAAGGTAGCAGCTCACCTTTGTGGACTGGCCTCCATTTCCTCATCTATGAGATGGGACAGGATGCACAAGATGATTTCTGAGGCCCCATTATTGGAGGCTAATCAACTCTACTCTGGATAATGACTGTACTTGTTGAGTGTGGGGGGAGGAGGGAGTTTAGCAACTGAAGGAGTGAACCTTAGCCCTTGGGGATTTGTCGCTATGTCAACTTGGGTTGCTACAACAGAATATCATAAACCGGGTGGTTTGTAAACAATAGAAATTTACTTCTCACAGCTCTGAAAGCTGGAAGTTCAAGATCAGGGTGCCACCATGGTCTGGTTCCGGTGAGAACCCTCTTCCGGGTGGCAGATGGCCAATTTATTATACCTTCACATGGCTGAGAGCAGAGAGAAGAAGCAAACTCTCTCATGACTCTTATAAGGGCGTCAATCCCATTCACGAAGGCTCCGCCCTCATGACCTCAACCTCATGTAATCCTAATTATCTCCCACAGGTTCCACCTCCTAATACCATCCCATTGTGGGGTAGGGTTTCAGCATATGAATTTGGAGGCTGGGGGACACAAACATTCAGTCCATGACAGAACCCAACCCAGACATGCCAGCCGCAAACCATCTGCCCGTCCCTTTCAATAACTGTAACTAAGGACTCCGCTTGCCTCCTTATCGAGGAAGAGAATGAGGGGGAAAGATAGGGTGAAGGGAGAGATGCAAATGAAGAGTGAATAATTGAATGATTATTTGAGAATAAGTGAAAGACTGAATGAATGATTGAATGGGTAATAAGTCAAAAAATGAATAATGAAGAAACAGGTGGTTGAGGAAACTCTGGTAGATTGGCTTCCAGTTCCTCAGTCAAATTAAGAGGAGGCTTCCCTGGTGGCGCAGTGGTTGAGGGTCCGCCTGCCGATGCGGGGGACACGGGTTCGTGCCCCGGTCCGGGAAGATCCCACATGCCGCGGAGCGGCTGGGCCCGTGAGCCATGGCCGCTGAGCCTGCGCGTCCGGAGCCTGTGCTCTGCAGCGGGAGAGGCCACAACAGTGAGAGGCCCGCATACCGCAAAAAAAAAAAAAAAAAAAAATTAAGAGGAAAATCAAGTGCCTGAGAGCAAGGCACAGAGTGCGAATGTGTTTCTGGAGACAAGAAGAGTTTAGCGAGCATGGGCTAAGGCAAGGAGTAAGACAAGGTGTGAATGGGTGGCAAGACCGACCTGCATAGCCTTGGCCTTTGACAGTCCAGGAGGAAAGGCAGAGAGGACCCAGCAGAGGGTGAAACAGCACCAGAGCCCTGGGGTGGTGACAGCAACCCTATACCAGATTGCCACGAAATAAAGGCTGAGTGGGGAGCATGTAACACTCTCTGCACAAAGCTCTACCCACAGTGGGAGAGAAGCCACTAACTGATGATGAAGTAAACAGGGAGAGTTCACTGCAAAAGGTCAGAGAGGCCATTCAGATGCCTGCGTGGTGAAGTGTTGGAATCATCAGACTCTGAGACTGTGCAGGCTAGTGTGATGGTCAAGGATATCAGCCCATGCTGAGAGCCCTTAATTCTGTACTAAATGAAGTCAATTCAGATCACTTAATTAACTGTGTTCTGAAGTTTTCTTACTTTGAAGAGAAAAAAAAGTACTTTCATTTTATTCTGATTTCTGAGACAATTAGACTAGGCTCTAAGACTATGCATGTAAGCACTTTGAAAATTAGGAAGTGTTTTTAAGTGCAAGAGATTGCTTTGTTAAACAAAGGAACCTGCCCAGAAGGGGAGAAAAGGGACCAACATTTATAGGGTTGGCCAAAACGTTCGTTCGGGTTTTTCCATAAGATGTGCTGGAAAGACCCAAATGACCGTTTTGGCCAACCCAGTATATGCCAAGCAGTGTACTAGGCACTTTATGAACATCAGATCATGTAATCCACACAACAACCCTCGATGGTGTCTTGTTGTCTCAATTTTACAGGTAAGGAAACCCAACCCAGCAGTGTCCAGCCAACAAGAAACTCCCCAGTTCAGAGGCCGGCCGGGGACTTGCCTCCAGGACTGTGATTTGTGTGTCACTGTTCGATTTCCTTTTTCAGGGCCCAACCCAGAGAGTTCATCTCTTCCAGTATTTGCCATACTAAAGTCCCTGTTCCACTGCCAAAACACATTCTATTAACTGAATTTGGGGATCCAGACTAGGGCCTAATATTTCAATATTATTTAATACTATTGCTTCCTCCTAGTTAAAAGGATAAAAGTTGGAAAGAAGTCTTCAACCCAATATACCCATAATCAAGGGTCTCTTCCAGTGGAAATAATGATAAATTTTATTTACATAGAATGTCACAAAATTCCAGGCATCTCATGCCTAACACATTCAAGACTGAAGCCTGGGTTTTCCCTAAAGTTCTCCCACCCTTCACTATCCTTCCTCATCTCATTCAACGTCACTGGCATCATCCTGCTGCTCAGGCTGTGTGTTTAGGAGACATTTTTAATTTTCTTTCCTTTACCCCCAACTTGTTCCCCATGAAACCCTGAGTCCCAAGCTCTTTCATTTTCTCCATCCTCATTGCCAGCCTCACATCCTACCATCTCTCACTCAGCTCCCTGCCATGGCTTTCTAACTGGTCCTCCATTTCTAGTCTTAGCCCAATCTGATTCATTCCCACTAAGACCATCTTTTTAAAAGATAAGTCGCCTTAAATTGTTAAGTCATCTCCCTGCTTAGAGTCTTCCAATGATCTGGGGTGGCGTTCATAGCATTGCACCAGTGTTCATGCTAGCTTCTGATAAAGGTACCATGGAAGAGGTCAACATTAGCAGAACCTGGATAAATGGTATCAGAGAACCCTCTGTATTATCTTTGCAACTCTAAAAGTATTTCAAAGTTTGAACAACTTTTTTTTAACCTTCCAGAGACTTCCCTTTGACTTGGACTAAAATTCAAACTCCTTCCTACAGCCCGCCTGCCTCCCGTAAAGAGTTCTTGTGACCATCCCATGCTCCCCTGCTCCATTCACTGCAGGTTCTTCTAGAAAATGCCAATCCTCAAAAGTCCTTCCTCACTCCTGGGTCTCTGAAACTGCCATCTTCTGGTAACTCCTTCCTCTGTTCTTCATGTTGCTTATTTTGGGTCTTCGGGTCTCAGATGAAAGAACTTCTGCTCGGGTGTCTTTCCTGACTCCCCACCAAAAGTGGTTTCTTCCCCTAGTCTCCCTGAGGGCAGAGACCTGATCTGTCTCATCACCCTTCTATCCCAGCCTCTAACACACTGTCTGGTACATGGAACACGCTCGCTATGAGTTCTCCTTTCCATGGTCTTGCAACGTGATTCCAAGATGCATGTTTGGTGTGTTTAAGGCTCTCTATCTCTGGCACCAGGATTGCCTTCACAGGAACACTGGCCTTAGGGACCTGGAGAATCTTGTCTTCATCAAGGTAGCATGGAAACAGACAAATTGTAGAATTTACATTCCCAGCTTATAGTCAAGACAGTGGACATTCTGAACAAGGTTGATGAAAAAGAATAAGAAAAACTCCCTTCTGCACACTGTTTCTGGTCCCATTTCAGCCCTCTCCCATCACAGTCTGTAAAATGGGCATGGAAAACATGACACTGAGAAATGGAAGATATAAGCCTGCCACTGAGAACTTCATCTTTAATTCAGATAAGGGTGACTCAGGAGACATCCTTCTGTCACCCCCTTGAAAGCTTTTGATATCGTGCGGCCCTCTGCTCAGCATTTTAGTGCCTGGATTCCCCCTCCCGCTTCCCCCGTATCCTAGTTCAATGGATCAGGCCAAAATCAAAGTTACAGAGATTCTACATGTCACCCATGGGCAAGGGACAGCCTTCAAAACAAACAGAGTGCACGTCATAGTTCTGTTTAGTGAATAAGAAAACGTAATACAAATATCTGTCATTGGATGAACACTTTATGGCATGCAAGGGGCTGAGGGAAGGGTTTTGAGTGAAGTGTTTGCCTTATATGATCTCATTTGATTCAACGTATTGTTTTGTTCAATGATGTCACCCAAATGCCTAGGATAGGCACATAGTATGTACTCAGTAAATTTTCTATAAATGAATGAAGAATCCTCTGCGTAGGTATTGTTAATATCACCATTTTTTGGATGAGGACCCTGAGGCTGGGGGAGACTAATTTGGTCAACATTATACTGGGGAATCAGGATTGAACACATGTCCAGTCTGAGAGCATGCACTTTCCAACTTTAACAGCTAATCATCACAGCCCCTGCTTCCCATTCAAAACTCATTTTGGATTCAAGGCTATAATATTGTCTAATTCTAAAACACAAATGCTTAATAACCCCCATAATCTAAGGGTAGTCACCCTCACACCCAAATACTTCTCTATTGACTGTCCGGATGATTGGACCTGCATGCTGTTCTGAATGAAAGAACAACTTTACAAAGAGACCTTTCTCCAAAATGGCATTTGCCCTTTAAATTTGAAAGTCATCCGACACTATTTCTTTCATTAGTTCAGGGTTACTGAATTTCCACTTACTTTTTCAATCTGAAGATATACAGGGAATACATATGGGTTAGAAAGTCCAAATCGGTCTTGCTGAGTAACCCAAGGGTAGAGACACTGCTTTGATTGGTGATCTCACCAACCTGCTGGTCAGAACTCAGGGGTGGAAAGTCTTAAGTAGCTCTACCAGCTCACAAGTCTTCACTTCCTTATATGGGAAACAAGAAGCCACAGGGGGAAAAAAAGCAGGCAAGAAGGCAAAATGGGAGTCAGAGCATCTCTTCGAAAATAAAAACAATGATAATAAGTGATGTTTACTGAACAGGACAATGGTCTAAGAATACAATGGGAATGAGAACCCTGGAGTTGTGCAATATGGCAGACTCATACATGTGGCAACAACTGTACTAAACACTTTACACACATTCTCTCAATTGATTCTCACAATAAAACTTTGTATAAAATACAAAGTTATACAAAGTTATACAATACAAAGTTATACAATAACCTTATTGTATGCAGTTTCCATTGCAGAGAGGGAGGCTCAGAGAGATGAAGCATCTTTCCCAAAGTCACACAGCTACCACATGAGAGAAGAATTTTACCAACTACTATGAAAATCAGCAAGACTCCAGAGAGGTCCTGTGCACTGGTGAAATGCACTGGGCTTTAGGAGACTTGAGTTTAAGACCTGAGTCTGCTTCTCACCAAATATGTTTATGGGCTAATCCCTTCCCTGCTCTGAGCCTTGGCTTCCTCATCTGTAAAATGAGGAGACTGGGCCAGTTTATAGAGGGGTTGCTGCTGTGGATAGTTGGTGTTTGGAAAGACAGAGGAGGGGTCTAATCTAGTGTAGATTAAAGCGGAGTGAAGACAGAGGGGTCACAGGGGATTATGTTGGACCCGAGATTTAAAAGATCAGTAAGAGTTTATTGGGGACTGAACTTCAGGTACTGGGAAGAGCATATTGTAAGGGATGGGTTAGTGAGCATAATTAGAAAACCGAGAGAAAATGACATGTTCAGGGAAGGGCAAGCGGGTTGGTGTGGCTGTTCATTGACCCATTCAGCAAACATTTATTGATAGCACAGGTGTATCGGGCATGTTCTAAACTGATGGGAAGAGATGGGGTGGAAGGCAGGGACAGTGAGAGGAAATAAAGAAGTTGGGTGGGGAGATCATGAAGAGCCTGCGGTGCTGAACAAAGGAAGGCAGTCTTATCTTGGAAACTCTGGTGAAGTCTAGAAGGGTTTTAAGCAGGGAATCATATCAGCACACTGATAGGATATTCAGGGAAGGAGACCAGTTAGGATGTGGCAGATGATCAGAGGGAAGGGAGGTGTTGCCCTGAACTGGGGCAGCACTGGGAGCTGTGGGTGGAAGCAGTGGTAATGGAGGTAGATGCATAAGATCTTAAAGAGGTGAAAACTGTAATACAGAACTTGAGAATTGGTTGGATGTAGAGGGAGAGGGAAAGAAAGGAATTCAGAGGATGGATAGATGAATGGATGGTAGGTTTGGATATAATGCAGCTCAGTTCTGTTTTAGACAAAATGTGACTCATATTTTTTCTTCACATTCCATAAAGAAGCATTATGTCAAGTCCTCAGTAGTTTCCCAAGTAAGTTACCCCAACTTCATATCCAAGGACATTTGTAGTACACATATTCTAAAATATCAATACTTTTGTTACCTACAAGTGTTCTTGGCCTTTTCAATAAATAGAAATTGATCAGAGGCCAGACAAGAAATTCCGTCAAGGCTTTACTGGGCCCCCTGCTGCAGCAGGGGGGAGTGAGGACAAACAACAGGTTCTCTTGCTCGCTGGGTCCTGGGGGGGGGGCGGAGGGGGGCAAGCTGGTTCCTTACATGGGGTGAGGGTAGGGGTGTGTCCAGGGGTCGGGCCTGAGGGGTGGCTTCGGTGTTTTGCCCACCCCATCGGTGGTGTTGTGCGCAGGGGAGTGTGCAGTACCCTGCTTTTGCTCCTGGCTCTTCAGAAGTGGCAGTTGGGCTTTTTGGTCTCTTTGTATCTTGTTGTCTAGAATTTACCCCAACTGCACATGCACGCAGTTATTTTTAGTGCCTTATGGTTTCTTTGTATTTTGTTCCTCAAGGAGATGTTTGTCCAGGTACAAGCATTGCAGCACTGCAGCAAAGGGTCCCAGGTCCCAGCCTGTCTCACTTTGAGCTTCAGAATTACGTTTAATTTCCTGTGTTTGCCTCTGGAAACCCTGTGGGTCACACTGTGAGTAGAAGAAGGTCCACTGCATGAGAAGATAGGAAATGTCTATTTCTGCATCTTATTCATAGGGGCAGGGGAGAGGGGGACCTTCTGGAGAGCAGTGGTCTCCAATTTTTTGGCACCAGGGACCAGTTTTGTGGAAGACAATTTTTCCACGAACTGGTGGGAATGGTTTGGGGATGGTTCAAACGTATGACATTTATTGTGCACTTTATTACTATTACATTGTAATGTATAATAAAATAATTATACAGCTCACCATAATGCAGAATCAGTGGGAGCCCTGAGCTTGTTTTCACTTGCCACTCACTGGTTGGGTTTTGATATAGGCCTGCAAACAATTGATTTATTACGGTCTCTGTGCAGTCAAATCTCTCTGCTAATGATAATCTGTATTTGCAGCTGCTCCCCAGCGCTAGCATCTCCACCTCAGATCATCAGGCATTAGATTCTCATAAGGAGTGGGCAACCTAGGTCCCTCGCATGTGCAGTTCACAGCAGGGTTCATGTTCCTATGAGAATCTAACGTTACCACTGATTTGACGGGAGGCAGAGCTCAGGCAGTAATGTGAGTGCTGGGGAGCGAGTGATGGGGAGCGGCTATAAATATAGACGAAGCTTCGCTCGCTGGCCCGCCCTCACCTCCTGCTGTATGGTCCCGTTCCTAACAGGCCATGGACCGGTACCAGTCCATGGCCCCAGGACTGGGGACCCCTGCTGCAGATCACTTCCCTTTTTCTTCACTTTGTTTTTTATCTGTGAAATGAAGTAATTGGGTATCTATCCAGCTCTAACATTTTCTATTTGGAATTAAATGTCTCCATGATATTATCTGGAACATCAGAAAATGTGTCTTATTAAATGCATTTACAGTAATGAGTATGTCCACCATTTATCTAGGTGTGTTACCTTATTAGGATAATTTCCTCCTAATCTCAACACCATATTTCAATTACAAGATTGCCTGGATTTAAACTCAGCCCTGTCAACCACTAGCTGTGGAATCTTGGGCTGGTAACATAGCCTCACTACATAAACCTATTATTTTTCAGAAGATATTTGAGAGAAGAAACAAACGTCTCTCTCTTAAAGGTGATAAAAAAGGAAATAGTCACTAGGTTAAGCTTCAGTTCTTCTCAATTCTCTCTCTTCAACCTGCTCTCCTGCTTCTAGAGCTAGAATGACTTTGGTCTTCAGTTATATTACTGGAATAAGATACGAAGAATGTCTTTTTTTTCCTAACACTAACATTACCCCTGGAAACCTGGGATTGATTTGGTAGATACCCAAGACTCAGCAGACACTTTACTTTCCCTTCCCACCTCACTCCACCAAGTGGAGTCCTCCCACCAAGAACTCCAGAAACCTTGGAACTTTAACTTACCATAACCTGAAAAAATGATCACTACTGATTTTACAGACATCATACTTACATTTTCAAATTTGATTCACTAAAACAACTTTCAATCACCATAGATGGTTAAGCCCAATCTTCAACCTTTTTTTTAAACTCCAAATGAAGTTTGAACCATAATATCTTCTTCCTGACCTGTCATACCACCTGAAAGTCCACTATAAACATACTCTTAATCAAGTCCTACTATAAATCTAAAACCTTAAATGTTTACCAGCTCATGCCAGACCACTTTCCAAATCAACAAAAATGACAGACAAAAGAATTAACCTTGGTATGGATGGACAGGTACAGGAGAGAGAAATGATAAAAGATAATTCCTACTATGGTACAATTTTCACAGGGGCTCAGACCAAGTTAAGAAGTGCAGAGAATTAGGGGTTCTACTCTTCAGAACTTACAAAAAGGCAGAAAGACAATGCCATAGCACAGGGAGATCAGCTCGGCGCTTTGTGACTGCCTGGAGGGGTGGGATAGGCGGGGTGGGAGGGAGGGAGACGCAAGAGGGAAGAAATATGGGAACATATGTATATGTATAACTGATTCACTTTGTTCTAAAGCAGAAACTAACACACCATTGTAAAGCAATTATATCCCAATAAAGATGTTAAAAAAAAAAAAAAGACAATGCCAAATGACCTCGATAATTGATGTATAAGAGGGCCAAAGAAAAAGAATGTGGAATCAACTATGTGAATCAAAGTCCTTTTTTTGTTTGTTACCTTACAGTTTCCAAACAATTTCCATGGCAATAATGATAGCCAAAATATAGCATATATCATGTAGAGTATTAAAGACCTCTACAGGTATTAAACGTATGCACCAAATGTACTGAGACAGAGCAGCAAACAGAAGCTCCTCTTCATTACCATGTCCAAACTTAAACTCAACAAACCACAGAAGAAAGGTCCATTTCCTCTTTTAAAAAACCCCACTCAGGCTGCGGCAGGAACTCTGTGTGCTCTTGAATCTAGAGAGGCACACAGCAATCTTCCAAAGCACAGGGAGAGTGAATTGGCTGGGAACAGCAGTCTGGCTGGGGTATGTCATTGACATAAGAAATGACATTTATCTCCCAGTGTGGAGTACATTCAATCTGAGATGGCTCTAAAGGGCCATCTCTCTTCAAAAAGCCCTAGCACATGCTTCCTACAAAAAGGAATGTTCTGGGCTTCCCTGGTGGCACAGTGGTTGAGAATCTGCCTGCTAATGCAGGGGACACAGGTTCGAGCCCTGGTCTGGGAGGATCCCACATGCCGCGGAGCCACTAGGCCTGTGAGCCACAACTACTGAGCCTGCGCTTCTGGAGCCTGTGCTCCGCAACAAGAGAGGCCGCGATAGTGAGAGGCCCGCGCACCACGATGAAAAGGGGCCCCCGCTTGCCACAGCTAGAGAAAGCCCTCGCACAGAAACGAAGACCCAACACAGCAAAAATAAATAAATAAATTACTAAACTCCTACTCCCAACATCTTCTTAAAAAAAAAAAAAAAAAGGAATGTTCTGTCTTCTTCCTTGAAGAATACTGGGTTTTATCTGAATGGTTTATTACTTTGGAGTTTAAGGGATGGGAAGGGTTTGAAAGAAGTAAGACTGTGGTTTATCAAGAATTGATTCTGTGAGTGGAGAATTTTAACTCCATGTCTGAGACTGCAACCTCAGGGGTCATTTGGTGAGTGCTTTCTTCTGACTCAGACATTGCCTCAAACTTCACATCCTCCTTTCCAAGCTGAGTTCCATACAAAACTCAATAGCACATCCACTAGAGAATATGGCTGGAGGGGTTGATGAAAATGCTTGTTCCAATAAACTGGAACTTAGGAAAAATCATGTAGTCATTCAAAGCATCTGCTTTGGGATCCCAGTTAGTAGCAAATGACTTGACTTTTCAGAAATGTGTTTTCCTCATTTCCTCATTTGGAAGTCACAAAACGAACCCTAAAGGGCAAAGGTAAGTCGTAAATACCATGATGCCTGGAAAACACTCAGCATGGTGCATGGCATGCCGTGTGATAAGCAAACAATGAATGGAAGGCACTAATGTAAGCGAACAATGGGGAATAGAAACAGAAGAAAGTGGTATTCAGAAAATGGGCACAACCCAAGCCCTGTGGGTCCTCGAGACTTGTCATGCCTGGAGCTGTGAACACGCCACCAAAGTGAAGGAGAATATGATAGTGGTTTTCTATTGGAACATCCATGAGCTTGGTAACAAGGACCCCTACCTTCTTATCTCTGTACTATTAATGCCTAGTAGCATGGGCCTTGACACATGGAAGATGCTCAATGAATATCTGAATGAATAAATGAATGAATCAGTCCAAAATCAACAAAGTTAAAACCATCACAATAATAACATCAAACACTTCTATAGTATCTACTAAATGCCAGGTGCATGTGGAAAACACTTTAAATAGTTTAACTCATTCAGTCCTCATATCATCTCTACAAAGAATGTCCTACTATTATGCTCATTTTAAGAATGATGAGACTAAGACACAGAAGAGGGTACTAATTTTCCCAGTTGCACACAGATAATAAGCAGAGATAGAATTTAAATCCAGGCAGGCTGGTTTATGATTCTGTGCGCTTAAATCTAAATGTATTACCTACCTCAAAAGAGAAATTTGCTAATTAAAAAATACAGTTTATATTCATTTGGGGGAAACTGGAATGTACAGATTGTTAAACCAAAAGGTTTACTTCCTTCTAGGCTTTTTTCTATCCTTATTAAACAGATTATAACCACAGCTTACATACAAATTTAAAGCCTGCTTTTAAAGGAACTCACTACATAATTAACTTTGCTACAAATATCTTTGAAAAGAATTTTTGCAAAGTGGAAATTATAAGCATATTTATTACTTGCAAGTAATGGTACCGAACCCCGAAGTTGGAGTCCTTCTCAACCCTTCTAGAACTTAGGGACTCTGACAGAGCTTTCCTCCCAGAATATGAATATGGAATGTGGAAGCTGATGGTGCTTGACTGGTGCCTTGACTTTACATGCTCCAGAACATTCCATCGCTTTCCATATAGCATTACTGCTCCCCTCCACATCTCCCAGCTAGGGGTCTATTCGGACGACTGCTACTGAACATAGCAGGGGACAATAAGTACTTGTTTTTTCCTTTAAGTTCTTGTTAGCTTATCCTCTGGGGCCTGTGAGTTATGACCTACAGAAGGTAGAGTCTGTGCTTTTCAAAAGCAGTTAATAAAGTGTTAACAGCTGAACCTTTACATCCTTTACCCATTGCTGCTATCCAAACACAGCGTTTATTAAACCTTCCTACATGCTGAAAAGAATACACCAGGTGCAAGATTTGGAAGCCTTTATTTTCCCCTGATATTGACCTGAAATATCTAAGTAAGTTCCCTTATTTCTCAACATTACTTCACCTAGGAATATATAAGCCAGGGTAAGGATTCTAAATTTGGCTGATTAGCAGTATCTCCTGCATAATTTGGTTTAAATACAAATTCCTAAACTTTCCCTATCCCTCCTAGATTGGAATTTCCAAGGGTAGGACCCAAGATGTTCTGTTTTTGAAAGGCCTCCCGAAATATATCTGATGGTCAGTCATACTGGGAACCACAAAACTAAATCAAGGTATTCTTAAAGATACTGGGTAATTAAATTTCAACTGAAATGTTAGCTTTTCAACTGGAAAACATTAATCACATGGAAAACATTAATCAAGATATAGCTCAATAATAAAAAAACAATCCAACTGAAAGTGGGCAAAGGATCTGAACCGGCATTTCTCCAGAGAAGAAATACAAATGGACACAATAAACAAATGGAAAGATAACACCATTAGCAATCAGAGAATAGCTGATTAAAACCATAATAAGATATCACTTCATAACCATTAGGACAGCTATAATCAAGAACATAGATAGGGCTTCCCTGGTGGCGCAGTGGTTGAGAGTCCACCTGCCGATGCAGGGGACACGGGTTCATGCCCCGGTCCGGGAAGATCCCACATGCCGCGGACCATGACCGCTGGACCTGCACGTCCGGAGCCTGTGCTCCGCAACGGGAGAGGCCACAACAGTGAGAGGCCCGCGTACAGCAAAACGGGAAGATGGCGGAAGAGTAAGACGCGGAGATCACCTTCCTCCCCACAAATACTCCAGAAATACATCTACACGTGCAACAACTCCTACAGAACACCTACTGAACGCTGGCAGAAGACCTCAGACCTCCCAAAAGGCACCACCCCCCACATACCTGGGTAGGGTGAAAAAAAAAAGAATAAACAGAGACAAAAGGATAGGGACGGGACCGGACCGGCACCAGTGGGAGGCAGCTGTGAAGGAAGAAAGAATTCCACACACTAGGAGCCCCTTCGCAGGCGGAGAATGTGGGTGGCAGAGGGGAAAAGCTTCGGGGCCGCGGAGGAGAGCACAGCAACAGGGGTGTGGAGAGCAAAGCGGGGAGATTCCCGCGCACAGAGGATCGGGGCCGACCAGCACTCACCAGCCCGAGAGGCTTCTCTGCTCACCCGCCGGGGCAGGCGGGGCTGGGACTTGAGGCTCGGGCTTCGGTCGGAGCGCCAGGAGAGGACTGGGGTTGGCGGCGTGAGCACAGCCTGACGGGGGCTGGTGCGCCGCAGCTGGCCGGGAGGGAGTCCGGGGAAAGGTCTGGACCTGCTGAAGAGGCAGGAGACTTTTTCTTCCCTCTTTGTTTCCTGGTGCGCGAGGAGAGGGGATTAAGAGCGCTGCTTGAAGGAGCTGCAGAGACGGGCGCGAGCCGCGGCTAAAAGCGCGGACCCCAGAGACGGGCATGAGACGCTCTGGCTGCTGCTGCCGCCACCAAGAAGCCTGTGTGCGAGCACAGGTCACTATCCACACCCCCCCTTCCGGGGAGCCTGTGCGGCCCGCCACTGCCTGGGTCCTCTGATCCACGGACAACTCCCCAGGGAGAACGCACGCGCGGCGCGCCTCAGGCTGGTGCAACGTCACGCCGGCGCAACGTCACGCCGGCCTCTGCCGCCACAGGCCCGCCCCGCACTCCGTGCCCCTCCCTCCCCCCAACCTGAGTGAGCCAGAGCCCGCGAATCAGCGGCTCCTTTAACCCCGTCCTGTCTGAGCGAAGAACAGACGCCCTCGGGCGACCTACACGCAGAGGCAGGGCCAAATCGAAAGCTGAGCCCCTGGGAGCTGTGAGAACAAAGAAGAGAAAGGAAAATCTCTCCCAGCAGCCTCAGAAGCAGCGGATTAAAGCTCCACAATCAACTTGATGTACTCTGCATCTGTGGAATACATGAATAGACAACGAATCATCCCTAATTAAGGAGGTGGGCTTTGAGAGCAAGATTTATGATTTTTTCCCCTTTTCCTCTTTTTGTGAGTATGTGTATGCTTCTGTGTGAGATTTTTTCTGTATAGCTTTGCTTCCACCATTTGTCCTAGGTTTCTGTCAGGTCTTTTTCTTTTTTGGGTTTTTTAAATTTTTTTTTCTTAATAATTATTTTTTTATTTTAATAACTTTATTCTATTTTATCTTACTTTATTTTACTTTATCTTCTTTCTTTCTTTTTTCCTTCCTTCCCTCCTTCCTCGCTTGCTTGCCTCCTCCATCCCTCCCTCTCTCCCTTCTTTCTTTCTTTCTTTCTTTCTACTTCTACTAATTATTTCTTTCTAATTTTTCTCCCTTTTATTCTGAGCCGTGTGGATGAAAGGCTCTTGGTGCTGCAGCCAGGAGTCAGTGCTGTGCCTCTGCGGTGGGAGAGCCAACTTTAGGACACTGGTCCACAAGAGACCTCCCAGCTCCACATAATAGCAAACAGTGAAAATCTCTCAGAGATCTCCATCTCAACACCAGCACCCAGCTTCATTCAACGACCAGCAAGCTACAGTGCTGGACATCCTATGCCAAACAACTAGCAAGACAGGAACACAACCACACCCATTAGCAGAGAGGCTGCCTAAAATCATAATAAGTCCACAGACACCCCAAAACACACCACCAGACGTGGACCTGCCCACCAGAAAGATAAGATCCAGCCTCATCCACCAGAACACAGGCACTAGTCCCATCCACCAGGAAGCCTATACAACCCACTGAACCAACCTTAGCCACTGGGGACAGACACCAAAAACAACGGGAACTACGAACCTGCAGCCTGCAAAAAGGAGACCCCAAACACAGTAAGATAAGCAAAATGAGAAGACAGAGAAACACACAGCAGATAAAGGAGCAAGATAAAGACCCACCAGACCTAACAAATGAAGAGGGAATAGGCAGTCTACCTGAAAAAGAATTCAGAATAATGATAGTAAAGATGATCCAAAATCTTGGAAATAGAATAGACAAAATGCAAGAAACATTTAACAAGGACCTAGAAGAACTAAAGTTGAAACAAACAAGATGAACAACAAAATAAATGAAATTTAAAATACTCTAGATGGGGTCAATAGCAGAATAACTGAGGCAGAAGAATGGATAAGTGACCTGGAAGATAAAATAGTGCAAATAACTGCTGCAGAGCAGAATAAAGAAAAGAGAATGAAAAGAACTGAGGACAGTCTCAGAGACCTCTGGGACAACATCAAACGCACCAACATTCGAATTATAGGGGTTCCAGAAGAAGAAGAGAAAAAGAAAGGA
Source organism: Globicephala melas (assembly GCF_963455315.2). Classification (NCBI taxonomy): domain Eukaryota; kingdom Metazoa; phylum Chordata; class Mammalia; order Artiodactyla; family Delphinidae; genus Globicephala; species Globicephala melas. The sequence continues at coordinate 13,190,067 of NC_083323.1, forward strand.
ACTGAGAAACTATTTGAAGACATTATACTTGAAAACTTCCCTAATATGGGAAAGGAAATAGTTAATCAAGTCGAGGAAGCACAGAGAGTCCCATACAGGGTAAATCCAAGGAGAAATATGCCAAGACACATATTAATCAAGCAAAAATTAAATACAAAGAAAACATATTAAAAGCAGCAAGGGAAAAATAACACACAAGGGAATCCCCATAAGGTTAACAGCTGATCTTTCAGCAGAAACTCTGCAAGCCAGAAGGGACTGGCAGGACATATTTAAAGTGATGAAGGAGAAAAACCTACAGCCAAGATTACTCTACCCAGCAAGGATCTCATTAAGATTTGATGGAGAAATTAAAACTTTTACAGATAAGCAAAAGCTGAGAGAGTTCAGCACCACCAAACCAGCTTTACAACAACTGCTAAAACACCTTCTCTAGGCAAGAAACACAAGAGAAGGAAAAGACCTACAATAAAGAACCCAAAACAATTAAGAAAATAGGAATAGAAACATACATATCGATAATTATCTTAAATGTAAATGGACTAAATGCTCCCACCAAAAGACACAGATTGGCTGAATGGATACAAAAACATGACCCATATATTTCTTGTCTACAAGAGACCCACCTCAGACCTAGAGACACATACAGACTGAAAGTAATGGGATGGAAAAAGATATTTCATGCAAATGGAAACCAAAAGAAAGCTGGAGTAGCAATTCTCATATCAGAAAAAATAGGCTTTAAAATAAAGACTATTAGAAGAGACAAAGAAGGACACTACAAAATGATCAAGGGATCAATCCAAGAAGAAGATATAACAATTATAAATATTTATTCACCCAACATAAGAGCACCTCAATACATAAGGCAAATACTAACAGCCATAAAAGGGGAAATCGACAGTAACACATTCATAGTAGGGCCTTTAACACCCCACTTTCACCAATGGACAGATCATCCAAAATGAAAATAAATAAGGAAACACAAGCTTTAAATGATACATTAAACAAGATGGATTTAATTGATATTTATAGGACATTCTATCCAAAAACAACAGAATACACATTTTTCTCAAGTGCTCATGGAACATTCTCCAGGATAGATCATATCTTGGGTCACAAATCAAGCCTTAGTAAATTTAAGAAAATTGAAATTGTGTCTAGTATCTTTTCTGACCATAACGCTATTAAACTAGATATCAATTACAGGAAAAGACTGTACAAAATACAAATACATGGAGGCTAAACAATACACTACTTAATAACGAAGTGATCACTGAAGAAATCAAAGAGGAAATTTAAAAATACCTAGAAACAAATGACAATGGAGACACGACAACCCAAAATCTATGGGATGCAGCAAAAGCAGTTCTAAGAGGGAAGTTTATAGCAATACGATCCTACCTTAAGAAACAGGAAACATCTCAAATAAACAACCTACTCTTGCACCTAAAGCAATTAGAGAAAGAAGAACGAAAAAACCCCAAAGGTAGCAGAAGGAAAGAAATCATAAAAATCAGATCAGAAATAAATGAAAAAGAAATGAAGGAAACGATAGCAAAGATCAATAAAACTAAAAGCTGTTTCTTTGAGAAGATAAACAAAATTGATAAACCATTAGCCAGACTCATCAAGAAAAAAAGGGAGAAGACTCAAATCAATAGAATTAGAAATGAAAAAGGAGAAGTAACAACTGACACTGCAGAAGTACAAAAGATCGTGAGAGATTACTACAAGAAACTCTATGCCAATAACATGGACAACCTGGAAGAAATGGACAAATTCTTAGAAATGCACAACCTGCCAAGACTGAATCAGGAAGAAACAGAAAATATGAACAGACCAATCACAAGCACTGAAATTGAAACTGTGATTAAAATTCTTCCAACAAACAAACGCCCAGGACCAGATGGCTTCACAGGTGAATTCTATCAAACATTTAAAGAAGAGCTAACACCTATCCTTCTCAAACTCTTCCAAAATATAGCAGAGGGAGGAACACTCCCAAACTCATTCTACGAAGCCACCATCACCCTGATACCAAAACCAGACAAGGATGTCACAAAGAAAGAAAACTACAGGCCAATATCACCGATGAACATAGATGCAAAAATCCTCAACAAAATACTAGCAAACAGAATCCAACAGCCCATTAAACGGATCATACACCATGATCAAGTGGGGTTTATTCCAGGAATGCAAGGATTCTTCAATCAATCAGCATGATACACCATATTAACAAATTGAAGGAGAAAAACCATATGATCATCTCAATAGATGCAGAGAAAGCTTTTGACAAAATTCAACACCCATTTATGATAAAAACCCTGCAGAAAGTAGGCATAGAGGGAACTTTCCTCAACATAATAAAGGCCATATATGACAAACCACAGCCAACATCATCCTCAATGGTGAAAAACTGAAAGCATTTCCACTAAGATTAGGAACAAGACAAAGTTGCCCACTCTCACCACTCTTATTCAACATAGTTTTGGAAGTTTTAGCCACAGCAATCAGAGAAGAAAAGGAAATAAAAGGAATCCAAATCAGAAAAGAAGAAGTAAAGCTGTCACTGTTTGCAGATGACATGGTACTATACATAGAGAATCCTAAAGATGCTACCAGAAAACTACTAGAGCTAATCAATGAATTTGGTAAAGTAGCAGGATACAAAATTAATGCACAGAAATCTCTGGCGTTCCTATACACTAAAGATGAAAAATCCGAAAGTGAAATCAAGAAAACACTCCCATTTACCACTGCAACAAAAATAATAAAATATCTAGGAATAAACCTACCTAAGGAGACAAAAGACCTGTATGCAGAAAATTATAAGACACTGATGAAAGAAATTAAAGATGATACAAATAGATGGAGAGATATACCATGTTCTTGGATTGGAAGAATCAACATTGTGAAAATGATTCTACTACCCAAAGCAATCTACAGATTCAATGCAATCCCTATCAAACTACCACTGGCATTTTTCACAGAACTAGAACAAAATATTTCACAATTTGTATGGAAACACAAAAGACCCCGAATAGCCAAAGCAATCTTGAGAACGAAAAATGGAGCTGGAGGAATCAGGCTCCCTGACTTCAGACTATACTACAAAGCTACAGTTATCAAGACAGTATGGTACTGGCACAAAAACAGAAAGATAGATCAATGGAACAGCATAGAAAGCCCAGAGATAAACCCAGGCACATATGGTCACCTTATCTTTTTTTTTTTTTTTTTGCCATACGCGGGCCTCTCACTGTTGTGGCCTCTCCCGTTGCGGAGCACAGGCTCCAGACGCGCAGGCCCAGCCGCTTTGCGGCATGTGGGATCTTCCCGGACCGGGGCACGAACCCGTATCCCCTGCATCGGCAGGCAGACTCTCAACCACTGTGCCACCAGGGAAGCCCGGTCACCTTATCTTTGATAAAGGAGGCAGGAATGTACAGTGGAGAAAGGACAGCCTCTTCAATAAGTGGTGCTGGGAAAACTGGACAGGTACACGTTAAAGTATGAGATTAGATCACTCCCTAACACCATACACACAAATAAGCTCAAAATAGATTAAAGACCTAAATGTAAGGCCAGAAAATATCAAACTCTTAGTGGAAAACACAGGCAGGGCACTCTATGACATAAATCACAGCAAGATCCTTTTTGACCCACCTCCTAGAGAAATGGAAATAAAAACAAAAATTAACAAATGGGACCTAATGAAACTTCAAGGCTTTTGCACAGCAAAGGAAACCATAAACAAGACCAAAAGACAACCCTCAGAATGGGAGAAAATATTTGCAAATGAAGCAACTGACAAAGGATTAATCTCCAAATTTATAAGCAGCTCATGCAGCTTAATAACAAAAAAACAAACAACCCAATCCAAAAATGGGCAGAAGACCTAAATAGACATTTCTCCAAAGAAGATATACAGACTGCCAACAAATACATGAAAGAATGCTCAACATCATTAATCATTAGAGAAATGCAAATCAAAACTACAATGAGATATCATCTCACACCGGTCAGAATGGCCATCATCAAAACATCTAGAAACAATAAATGCTGGAGAGGGTGTGGAGAAAAGGGAACCCTCTTGCATTGTTGGTGGGAATGTAAATTGATACAGCCACTGTGGAGAACAGTATGGAGGTTCCTTAAAAAACTACAAATAGAACTACCATATGACCCAGCAATCCCACTACTGGGCATGTACCCTGAGTAAACCATAATTCAAAAAGAGTCATGTACCCAAATGTTCATTGCAGCTCTATTTACAATAGCCTGGAGATGGAAACAACCTAAGTGTCCATCATCGGATGAATGGATAAAGAAGATGTGGCACATATATACAATGGAATATTACTCAGCCATAAAAAGAAACGAAATTGAGCTATTTGTAATGAGGTGGATAGACCTAGAGTCTGTCATACAGAGTGAAGTCAGAAAGAGAGAGACAAATACCGTATGCTAACACATATATATGGAATTTCAGGGAAAAAATGTCATGAAGAACCTAGGGGTAAGACAGGAATAAAGACACAGACCTACTAGAGAATGGACTTGAGGATATGGGGAGGGGGAAGGGTAAGCTGTGATAAAGCGCGAGAGAGGCATGGACATATATACACTACCAAACGTAAGGTAGATAGCTAGTGGGAAGCAGCCGCATAGCACAGGGAGATCAGCTCGGTGCTTTGTGACCACCTAGAGGGGTGGGATAGGGAGGGTGGGAGGGAGGGAGACGCAAGAGGGAAGAGATATGGGAACATATGTATATATATAACTGATTCATTTTGTTGTAAAGCAGAAACTAACACATCATTGTAAAGCAATTATACTCCAATAAAGATGTTAAAAAAAAAGAACATAGATAATAACAAGTGTTGATGAGGATATGGATAAATGTGAGCCTTCACACACTGCTGGTGGGAGAGAAAAGCAGTGTAGCCACTGTGGAAAACAGTCTAGCAGTTCTTCAAAAGATTAATCATAGAGTTAAAATATGACCAAACAAATCCACTCCTAGTTACATACACAAAGGAAATGAAAGCATATGTCCGTACAGAAACTGTATGCAAATGGTCACAGCAATGCTAATTATAATAGCCAAAAAGTAGAAACAATCCAAATATCCATCAAATGATGAATGGATAGATAGAATAAAATGTGGTATATCCATATAATGAAATATTATTTGGTAATAAAAAGAAATGAAGTGCTGACACGTGCTATAGCATGGAGGAGCCTTGAAAACATTATGCTAAGTGACAAGTCACAAAAGATCACATATTGTATGATTCCATTTATACGATATTTCCATAACAGTCAAATCTATACAGATAGAAGTAGGTTAGTGGTTGCCTAGGGATGGGGGGAGGGAGTTATGGGAAGTTGGGAATGATTGCTAGTAGGTACAGGGTTTCTTTGCAGGGCTATAAAAAAATTCTAAAATTGATTTGGTGATGATTATACAATTCTGAATACACTAGAAAAAAAATTAAATTATACACTTTATTTATTTATTTATTTATTTATTTATTTATTTATTTATTTTAGCGGTACGCGGGCCTCTCACTGTTGTGGCCTCTTCCATTGCGGAGCACAGACTCCGGAAGCGCATGCTCAGTGGCCATGGCTCACGGGCCCAGCCGCTCCGCGGCACGTGGGATCTTCCCGGACCGGGGCACGAACCCATGTCCGCTGCATCGGCAGGCGGACTCCCAACCACTGCGCCACCAGGGAAGCCCAAATTATACACTTTAAATAGATGAATTGTATGGTGTATAAATTACCTCTCAATAAAGCCGTTTCTTAAAAAAATCAATCAAGACAACCAATTAATTAGCTCAGTCAGACAATTGTCATTGCATCATTAAGACAGTCAGACACACCAATCAGACATTTTTGACTCAGTCCTTTCCTTTGTCTGGATATGCTAACCGTCCCAAAATAGAGTATCTTACAATGGCAATCATTTATTTAGCTCATAAATCTGTGGGTCCCCTGGGTGGTGCTGCTGGGCTGATCTTTCTGGGCTAGTTCATATGTCTACAATCAGCTAGTCAGTCATCTGGGGGCTGGCTAGTTAGAGTGGTCTCCACTGCAGTGATTCATACCTGCCTCACGTGATCTCTCCTTCTCCAATGGGCTAGCCCAGCTTTGTTCACATGGAGATAGTGGAGTTCTAAGAGGTTAAGCAGAAATCTGCCAGACCTCTTGAGCCCTACCATGAAATTGGAAATTGGAACGCAGTCACTGCCACCACATTCAGTTGGATAAGGAAGGTCATAAAGCCAGTCAGGATTCAAGGGGGTGGACGTATGTCCGTGAGAAACCACATTGCAAAGGGCAAGGTTACAGGAGGCATTAAATAATTGAGGCAGCTTTTGTAATCAATCTATCCCATAGTCTTTGGGGCCATAAATCTAGCTTTTAACTTAATATTAACCACTCATCTTACAGGTAGCATTGGCCACGTTTATTGCTTCTTCTTGCAAAAGAGATCAGGCATACTTGACCTTCCGTCAGATTTCTTAGTTGAAATTAGATTTAAAACTTCTCTAGGCTACTTATTTCAAAAAAAAAAAATGTTAAGGTTAAATACAAAGAGTATAGTATTCCATACTTATTTGCAGTAGAAGTCTTATGATCCATGGATATAAATAAGGCAGAGTTCAAGCTACCACATACTAGAGAGATCTGAGATTTCTCAGAATTAAAAAGCTATTTAGGGGGACTTCCCTGGTGGCACAGTGGTTAAGAATCCACCTGCCAATGCAGGGGACACGGGTTCCAGCCCTGGTCCGGGAAGATCCCACATGACACGGAGTAACTAAGCCCATGCGCCACAACTACTGAGCCTGCACTCTAGAGCCCGCGAGCCACAACTACTGAAGCCCACATGCTACAACTACTGAAGCCCATGAGCCTAGAACCCGTTCTCTGCAACAAGAGAAGCCACCGCAATGAGAAACCCGCGTACCGCAACGAAGAGTAGCCCCCGCTCACCGCAACTAGAGAAAGCCCGCACGCTGCAACGGAGACCCAACGCAGCCAAAAATAAATAAGTAAATAAATAAATTATTTTAAAAAAAATCTATTTAGGTAATACCTTCCTTGGAATGAAAACAGAGTACAGAAAATTCTTACATATCCAGTGTAATTCACCCATTCCAATCCGGTCAATTTATTGTGACCCCCGTGTAAGACACTGGGGATACAAGAAAGAACAATACCCCATCCTTTCCTTCCAGGAGCAGGTTAAGGTGAGAATAGGAAAAGAGAAGTTGCATTCTAGAATCCAGAGGGTGAGAGAATTTCAAGAAGGATAATGGCCAGTGAGCGGCACCAAAGGCATCTGAGAAGACGGCTAGAGTGGCAGTGAAAAGGATCCATTGGATTGGGCAGAGCTCATTCACTCTATAAATGTTAGCTGATTGCTTCTCAGCCTTTTGGCTAAGACCAAGTGTAGTATCTGCTCTTAGCAGTTTAATATAAATGTTAGTTGAGAAGTTACAATGTGCTAGGCCCTGTGTTGAATGCTAGAACACAGAATTAGGTAAGTCTCCTGGATCTCAAAGAACAGGCCAGCGGGAGAAAATAGACATCGAAATATAGCAATACAGTGTGAAAAGGTGTTTTGATGGAGGTCATCGGCCTCCTTACAAAGTGTGCTTTCAATGGAAAGACAGCCACAGCAAGAACAAGACTGCTGCAGGATGGGTAATGAGGGAAAGATAAAGGTAATAATAGTAATTGAGGAGAAGAAGAAATCAGGGAGCAGCTTGAGGGCAAGGTTGAGTTCCGGGAAGTTTTCGGCTTGTTTTGTCTTTGCTTTTATTTTGGTATGTATTTTGCCCAAATTTCACAGTATGTTTGAAGGTTACCGGAAGAAACCAGTAAAAAAGAAGAGCTTGAAAGTAGAGGGAGGAAAAGCAATAGCATTGCCTCCTAGAAGGGAACTGGATCCAGGACACGTGAGGAGGATTTATTTGGAAAGGAGTGGGGACCACTTCTTCCTCTGAGCAGGAAGAAAAGGAATAAACTGGGGCAAGTGCTCATATTTTTTTAACCAAATATCTGAACCAGAGCAGTTTGGGTCACTTGGGGTCAAATAGAGGCAGTCTAGAGAGATTTACTTCGGATTCAAAAATATTGCCATTTCCAGTTATTTCTGAAGTTTACTGGAAGAACAAAACAGAATTATTGAAATTGGGAGCTTCCAGGAAAGCACTGACATGTGTTTGCTTATATATTCTTTTTCAGAGATGGATGTGAGGGAAGTTGAGAGAAATCATGGCAGCATGTCTCCATTTTCTTGGTGGGGTTAGAATAAGGTCATCTGTCGAGAGTAGCGGGGTGTAGTGAAGCAGGTAGCTTTCAGGAGAAAGGCAATGAGTCGGATCAACTGACACAAAGGTGGGAAAGGGTGCCAACCAGGGGTCATCTCCCCAATTACTGGGAACATCTGAAGAGGGATTTATATATTCTGGGATAGAGGCTAAACAGGTCATGCTGGTTTACGGCAAGCCTAATTAGGAAAGTTAATCAGATGCAAAATTATCCCAGTGAATTCCTGCGTTCCAAAGTTCAAAAGTTATGACTTGAGGGTTGCCCGCTCTTTTGGACCCTGTACGCTGCCAACTCTCCTCTGTTACTGCAGAGAACTGTGTTAGTGCCATAGAGTGTCTCTATATACAAAGGTACAAGGCACGTCTCACTTTTCCTGGGTGCCACTTGTCTCTAGGCTAGCTTGTTGTCTTGAAAACAGTAGTACTTGTGTTTGTGCCTGGAAGAACCGCACAGCCAGACAAGAAGGCTACCAAGCCTTTGACGGTGTGTGAGTGATATGTGTACCGTCCTCATTCCTAAAACTACGTACTCTCCGTCTCCAAAACGTCAGCTCCAATACCTCTTATTAAAATCTGCTTTCTTATTTGCTAGGAGCAAATAGTGGAGGGAGATAGCTGACATTTTTATATTTTTTCCTTTCTTCCCAGTAAAGTTTAAAATGACTGTACTAAAAAAGACTCGCTGGCTACTTTATTCATAATCTTGATGTAGTTAAAAAAAAAAAAAATCCCAGTACAGGTTTTGGAATCAGACAGTTCTAGACTAGGAAGTCAGCTCTGTTATCTGGGGTCTGTTAGGTCTGCTGAGCGTCTGTTTTGTTCTCTGTATTACTGGGCTAACTATACATACACAGACATGTGCACAGTGTGTGTCAACAGACAGTAGAAAGATAGATGATTGATAAAGGCAGACAAATATTAGAGATGATGATGGCGATGATGATGCAGATAGATAGATACTATGATAGATAATAGTGAAGGAGAGAGAGAAGAAAAATGCACATGTAATTCAAAGTACACTAGTTAAGAGCACAGGCTCTAAATTGCCTAAATTAAATCCAAGATGTTTCCATTACTAGCTATGGGAACTTGGGAAAGTTCTGCCTCATAGGATGGTTATGGGGATTAAACTTAATAAGCCTTTAAAATCCCTCACCCATAGCCATATTAATAACCAATAGTTATTGCATGCCTATTTTGTGTCAGCGTCCAAGCTAAGCAATCTATGCACAGTAACCTGCTTAACTCTCCCAAGATCCCCATGAGGAAAAAATTGTCCCCATTTTCAGACGAGAGGATGAGAGTCCAGGCAGCATGAATAGCCAGGAGGTCTATGTATTGCCCAACTCTATGGCTGCCATCCACAAATGGAAATTAAGTAACTTGCCCAAGGTTATATGGGAAGCAAACAGTGGATCAATTACTTAAATCCAGGTACACCTAATATCTAAATAAATCTGTGTTTTTAACCCCTAAACACCTTCTACCATAAGCACTATTTATTATGTTACCCAAATTAGGCTGGTTGAAAAATCAGTTTATTGTTCAGAAAGGTAAAGAAGAAGGGGGGAAAAAACTGTTGAAAAGATTATCTTGACACGTCTCCCTTTCTTCTCTGACCCTCCGTCTGGGGCACTGCACAAATTCCATTAGCAAGCCTACCAAGCCAGCTTACAGAGGATTTAAATTGTGTGTGTGTGTGTGTGTGTGTGTGTGTGTGTGTGTGGGTGTGCTTAAGCTCCGGTTGTTCCCTACTCTCGATTAATTGGGTGTGGCTTGTCCTTTGCAAATCCATCTGCCAATGTCCCTTATTTCCCAACCAGTAGCTACTGGCCACTCTTGCCTCTCTGTCCTTTAGTGTTTGCCAGGGAACAAACGCCAACTTAAATCATAGCCCTAGGAGATCTGAATTAGGAAGTCCGTGCGCTGTTCTCTTCCTCCTTGCTCTGACAGATTCCATGGCTGAAGGTCCAGACCTCAGCACAATCAGAAGAGTGAAGACACTCACCAGCATTTAGATAATCCGACCTGGAATAGACACTGAAGGTACCAGCATGCAGGCTCCAGCTCACTCAGAGGTTGTCAGCATCTCACCCTAGCCTGCTCTTCCACCTGAGACTTCAGCCCACTTTTTTCCCCCTTCTTAGAGTCACCTCCAGATAACATATGTATGTGCACCAAAGGATTTAAAGCAGGGGAGTAACATAGCCAGACTTGCATTTCAGAGAAAAATCATCTGACAGAAGAATGGATTGGAGTAGGGACAAAACTAGAAAAGGGAACCGGAAAAAGCTATTGCAACCTGGCTAGAAGTCAGATTGAAAAGTAAAAATGGAAGGACAGGTATGACTCTAGACATACCGGAGGAATTTCCTTATGTGACTTCCCCCATTTCTCCCATTTTGCCCCAACCCCAGGCTAGAAATAGTCTCTTTCTTCTCAGAATGCCTTTTTTTATTGATAATTCTCTTATGGTCTTTACAATTTTCACCATCCATTAGAGCTTTACCTACCCAACTGGATTGATGCTTTTGATGACTGGGACTTTGACTGATTCATTTCCCCTCATTGACCCAGGTCAGAGTTAGCCATAAATAAATAAATTCATAGAATGAATTAATCTTTATGAGTTAGGAAAGAAAGATTTTGGCAAAGCCAATGAAGGGTAAATCTGAAAAGAGAGCTGTAGCAGTTACTATTGCTACATAACAAACCATTCCCAAAACATACTAACTTAAAACAGCAACCATGTTTTAGCGCTTACAAATTTACAAGTGAGATGGGTAGATCTGCTGACCTCACTCTTGTGTCTGTGGTCATCTGGCAGTCAGCTGAGGACTGACCAAGTGAGACAATTGTCAGCTGGGCAATGAGGACACCTGGACCACGTGTTTCTCATCATCCAGCACGCTAGCCTGGCTTGGTTCTCATGGTAGCAAGGCAAGATTCCAAGAGAGTAAACAGAAGTGTGGGAGGCCACTTGAGGTCTGAGCACAAAACTGGAACAATATCATTTCTTCTGTATCCAATTAGCCAAAGCAAGTTGCACAACCAGCCCAAATTCAAGAGGTAAGGAAATAGAGATGGGGAGACCTGACAAGTCACTGTTAAGGACATAGAAATAGGGAGGGGTAGATAATTGGGGGCATCTACCATGGGGAATTTCCAGACACAGTTTTGGTTGAGGCAAGATAATCCCTTATCAGCAGTGACCAAGAGAGAGATTTGCTTAATGATTACAGATGATGATAATGATGATGATGATGGTGATGATGATGATTATAAAGATAACACATCACAAGATTTCTTCTCCATAAATCTCTTAGGTAAATAGAGATTTTGGGGGGATCCCCATTTTACAGATATGGAAATATAGTTTTCAAGCAGGGAAGTACCTTACTCAAGGTTATCTATCTACTGACATAATAAATAGCAAAACTGGCAACAAACATACAGAATCACCTTATGGAATGTGGGACAGCTGGCTCGGGACCCAGCTACAGGGAAAATTTAACACAGGTTTCCCTACTTGGCTGGGAACTGCAGAAGACTTTTCACTGAGGTTTCTTCTTCCTATTGCATCATCTTTCTCTTCTCATCCCTCTTGACTATTCCTATTCCTGTTAAGTCTGTTTTTCAGATTTAGTTCATAATGTTTTATAATAAGACTTTTTCACTGCTTTATAGAGATATGAAGAGGATTAACACATCATTTAATGTTTTCAAAATGCCTTCAGCACCTTGGAATTAAACATGTCACGTGCAAATAAATAAATAAAGGCTTTAGAGTAGAGACATTGGTCTTCTCTGAATTATATGCTCAGAGCGTCTAAATGCATGCATGCACACAGACAGCTGAAAATCTGCTGATTCCACTAGACAGGGACCAGACGACCCTAAAATTTGCTCTTTCACATGTGGTATTAGAAGGAAGAGGTGCAAAACAAAATTCCATCACCCACCACATTTTCTCTATATATATGGAGGAGATGGAAATAAAGAAAAAATGCTTTCCTTAATGTTTGTTAATGCAAGTACACACACACAGACACACACATATCTTTTTTTCTTTTTAACATCTTTATTGAAGTATAATTGCCTTCCAATGTTGTGTTAGTTTCTGCTGTATAACAAAGTGAATCAGCTACATGTATACATATATCCCCATATCCCCTCCCTCTTGTGTCTCCCTCCAACTCTCCCTATCCCACCCCTCTAGGTGGTCACAAAGCACCAAGCTGATCTCCCTATGCTATGCAGCTGCTTCCCACTAGCTATCTATTTTACATTTGGTAGTGTATATATGTCAATGCCACTCTCTCACTTCATACCAGCTTACCCTTTCCCCTCCCCGTGTCCTCAAGTCCATTCTCTATGTCTGCATCTTTATTCCTGTCCTGCCCCTAGGTTCATCAGAACCGTTTTTTTTTTTTTTTTTTAGATTCCATATATATATGTGTGTTAGCATATGGTATTTGTTTTTCTCTTTCTGACTTACTTCACTCTGTATGACAGACTCTAGGTCTATCCACCTCACTACAAATAACTCAATTTCGACACACACGTAGCTTTCCTATTTTTTTCATCCCCTCCTTTCTCTGTTCCCTCTCCCCAAAACTCCTCTACTTCTCCAGGATCCAATCAGCTGGTGGGTGACTAAGCAATGAGGGGGAAGTAGAGGGTCTGCTTTAAAATAGAGACAGAAGAAAGTTTGAAGCTTACAAGCAGGCAATATCTAGTTTATTAGCACGTTTTTATACTGGTAACCAGTTTATTGATAACCTCTCTGGTTACTGCAGAGAGGGTTTCCACCCATGCTATCCAGTCCTACCTTCCTGACTCAGCTAAATATCCCCCTGAGAACTCAGCATGCATGGAAGCCTGAGGTTGGAGGGAAACTCTGGAACTCATAATTTAGCTGAAATTACATGTGGATTGAATATGCCTTTGTGGGTTTCCCTAAAACCACTTAAAACATCTTCTCTTTGGAAAATCCATTTCAAGTCCTAAACAAACTGAGGTATGAATGGAGTTTCAGAGTAAAATTTATGGTTGTCAGGTGTCTGAATTTATACTCAGATAAAGCAAATCAGATGAGAAAAAGTCTCCAATGCACCCCTCCAACCACATGGTGCATTTTCAATCAACATTTTTAGAGCAGTTTTAGGTTCACAGCAAAATTAAGAGGAAGATACATGGATTTCCCATGTACTCTATGCCCCAACACATGCATAGCCTCCCCCATTATCAACATCACTCACCAGGATGGTACCTTTGTTACAACTGATGAATCTATGCGGACACATGTCATGACCACCCAAAGCCCATAGGTTACACTGGGGCTCACTCTTGGTTTTGTAAATTCTATGGGTTTAGAAAATTTATAATGACATGTATCTACTATTATAGTATCCGACAGGGTAGTTTCACCTCCCTAAATCATGGTGCATTTTGGTGAATCATTTTTCCTTCAAGGCTGTTCTTGACTTTCATTTTGGCCAGATTAGAGGATTGGGCAGAATAACACATCCTGTGAGTGGCCCTAACCTCCACACAATATTAAATGAAACTAGGGATGGAAGATGTGCAAAGGAACAAGCGTGTACCGGGCATCTCCAGACACTGGTTAAATGTTGTTTTTCTGTGTCATCTCATTTCATCCCCCCTACCCTTCAGGGCTGGATATTTTTACCTGCATTTTACTTATGAAGTCAATGGGGCTAAATATCTTGCCTTAGGTCACTCACACAGCTCTTAGAGGACTGTAAACTCCTTGAGGACAGGGAAGTATCTCACTCGTCTTTATATCTCCCTATGCCTCACACAGGACCTGGCAGAAAATAGGCCTTCGGTACATATGTGCTGAAGGAAAATTAAGGAAATGGCAGAAATAGATTTGAAGCCCACTCCTCTCAGTCTCCAAAATCTTTGCATGTTTCTACTGAACCAACCTCTATGTGTATGTATAACCACAGAGTTTTCATCCTGGCATAGGAAATACCCAAACCTGAAAACCTGTTAAGGTATTTGTCGTTGTTAAGCTCCCTTCCTTCCTGAAAATGAAGTATCATTGGAATCCATCTTCTTTGACAGTACAAGTACTTTTTACTCCTCTTAGACACCTGTATTCTCATTGTCTTTTCCTACTTCCAGAGCCAGGCCCTGAGCTAGAGAAATTCCCAGTAGATACATCCATGCTTCTCATAGAAAGACATTTTGAATAAGACCCTTGAATTCTTGGCAAATTACCTATTTAGTTTTCAGAACAATATACAGATAAGGAATTCTCATTTTGTTACTAATTAGGGTGTTGGACCCAACCCTACGAACCTCAACGTGATCTTGCCCCCAGGCAGCATGTGGCACCAGTTTCCCACCCCTGTCTTCCTTACTCACTGAGCTTCCACCACAATGGCCCCCTTGCTTTGGACAAACCCACACTGCTTTAACCACAGGGCCTTTGCACTTACTGTTTCCTCTGCCTGGGTCTCTCTTCCTGCAGAAACTATGTTTCTCACCTCCTTACTTCCTTCTGGTCACTGCTTAAATGTCACCTTCTCAAGATGCTGTTCCTGACCACATGATCACAAATACCCTCCTCTACCTCATCATTCTCTGTGCCCTTAACCTATTTGCTTTCTTCCCAGTACACTACTGACATAGCACAGGTGGATTTGTTTATTATCTTTTTCTCTTTCTCCCACTAGGATGTAAGTTCTTTATTTGCTCACAGCCTAGAACAGTGCCTGGAACTTAATAGGGACTCAGTATTTTTTGAACGAATGAGTAAATGAACGAATGGAATCCTAATGGCATGGATGGCAAACACGTGTGACTGCACTCCCTTCTTCTGTGTTCATTTCAGGCCTCACTAACTTGTCATAGTAATCATTCCTGATAAACCAAGGTAAGAGCCTCAGAATCCTTTCCACACAGCACTCCAGCCAGCAGCTACTACCTCACTGAAGTCGGCACTTGCAAAGAAATATATTAACCCTTCTGAGGCCAGTGTGGTCTTCTACCCTGGGGAACAAAGCTGGGCCACAGATCAGGCAGTTGGACCCTCATTTGTCCCTCTGGCTTAGGGACAAGACTATACCCAGCCAAGTGGCTTATTCCTTTGTGTCGTCATTTCCACTAAGTCCACAACCTGGACCTCTGTCTTGCCCCTGAAGCATACTGGAGCTGCCTTGGATGGCTCACAATAGCAAATTGTGCATTCTCTCTTCTCAAATCTGCATGCTGTGCCTTCATTTGATAGCTTAAAAATAGCCATGGTGGAAATATTTACACTACAGAAATTAACAAGTGCTACAAATCGGGCTTTTTTTTAGGGGGGTGGGCAGTTGTTAGACCATTGCATCACTTCCTAACTTCCTAGACCTACTAAGTTCCAGTAACTAGGGGAAATGTGGAAAACAAATACAAAGGGAATGTTTCTTTCCTTATCTAGAGCAGAAGTGGCCTAAGACACGCATGAGAGTCTTCCAGCCCAGGGCCCCAGTCTGGTTTCTGAGGGAGCTAGAGGTAAGGGAAGTAGAGCCCCCAAAAAGGAGGCAGTTTGGGTTACAGGAGAGACAAAGAAGTTAGCAGCTTGCCACAAGAAGGAGGCCATTCACCTCTTTGTTTCTTCCAAGGAAACTCCACTCTCCATCCTCATAAGTAGCTGGTAACTTTGTAAGAGCCCCTCCTTCCAAGTGGGGAGGTGAGGTGTGAGTGAGGGAAGGGACCTGGAGAGGCTCTGAAGGGCAGCATTTGTCCAAGTGCAGTTTTTCTACGACTTGCATTAGAGTCCCCTGAGATGCTTGTTAACATTTTCATCACCATGGCACTACCCCACACACATGTGCTGATCAACTCAGAAAATGGTATTTAGAAAAATGCATTCCAATGAGCACAAGTGATTCTTCGTCTTGATAAAATGAAACAGACTCACTTAGGAAAGTCATTTAAAATGTACATATCTGGGCCTCATAACAGGATATACTGACTCAGCAGGTCCAGGGTAGGGCCTTAAAACCTACAGTTTGATGAAACTTTACAGGTGATTTTGGTGCTAGTTCAAGTTAGACTTTGCAATAAACACAGATTTTTCTTTTCTTTTTTTTTTTTCCCCCTCACAGGATGAGCTTTTTTGAATTTCTAACTTCTTTGCCAGAAAATCTGGGAATTTTCATCAGACTAACGCTGCTAAACACATATTGGACACTTAGTGTGAGCAGGCTTTGTTCTGAGCCTTTTTGTACAGATTACTTCATTCAATTCTCAAAGCAAGCCCACGAGGTGGAAATTTTTATTGCAGAAGCGAAAGCTATTATTTTTCCCATTTTACAGATGAAGAAACTGAGGCTTGGAGAAGTGAAGCCATTTCTATGAGGCCAAAAAGCTAATGAGGCAAAGCCAAAATTTACACCCAAGCAGTTTGATGCTAGGGCCTATACCCTTAATCATTAAGGATATTGCCTCCCGAAGACTTTCAGAATAAAAAGATTAAAAAATTAATTTAAAAACCTCACCAACTGAGCAAAAGAATTTTTTTTTAATCCTAAACATTTCTCCAAAATGTCAAATTCCATTTTTATGGATTTTCCTCATATAGAAGTCTGAACTAGTTAAAATAGATTTATATGGGTGGAAAGCAATCAGAATAATTGGTTTAAGTAGCACAAAGTAACCAATAAATTAGCTTGAACATGACCTTTCTGAGGTGGCCTTCTATTTTGTTCCTATTCTCTGGCCCCGAATTGTCGCTCACTAATTGGTAGTTTGTTCTCAGTCGGGCTGCTGTTTCTGACACTGGGTAATGCATTATGAGATAATCTACTTTCTGTGACTTCACACAGTTCCCATGGCAACTGTCAATGCCATTTCCCTGCAGAACGGCTGCTTCATTTGTTCCAAATGTGTTGCAGGAATGTAAACATCTTCTATAAAAATGTTCTCTAAAATGACAGTCCAAGCAAAGGATGACATTTATATAATTACAAAAAGGAAACTATCTATAATTATCCGAACTTCTTTCCCCAGATTAAAAAAGGAGGGGTAGGATTTTTTTGGTTGTATTTTATTTTAACTTTTTTGTTTGGGGAAAAAAATAAGGAAAAGGTTTACTTAACAAGACTAAATTGAAGAGACACAACACTTCTGTGAAAAGACCTTGTTCGTTAAAGCTTTAGTTCATTAAAGTCGAGGTGGCAACATTTCTAGAAGGAAGATATCCATCAACCCAACCACCCCAAATGCAAGGCAAGTGCTCACTGCAAGCATTGCCTCAGATGACCTAGACATCTTGACATTCAAGATTTTCTTGGTCGATGGAGAGAGTTCTTTATTTTTAATTCTTTCTGGCTAGCTATCTGTGTCCTCAAAGTGAGCTCCTGAGAAATTTCTCCAATCAAAACTTCAAGATGAAATCCCAAAGTGAAGAAAATCAGCATCTGGATTTTTTTTAATGCTTTACTGAGGTATAATTGATATACAAAAATCTGCACATAGGGCTTCCCTGGTGGCGCAGTGGTTGAGAGTCCGCCTGCCGATGCAGGGGACACGGGTTTGTGCCCCGGTCCGGGAAGATCTCACATGCCATGGAGAGGCTGGGCCCATGAACCATGGCCGCTGAGCCTTCACGTCTGGAGCCTGTGCTCCGCAACGGGAGAGGCCACAACAGTGAGAGGCCCACGTACTGCAAAAAAAAAAAAAAAAAAAAAAAACCACAAGCCCAGCAAAAGACTGAGATTCAATTGGAAGTTTATAGACTGTTCCCCCTTCTTCATACCTTAGCACCACATCAACAGGGTTGCAGTAAAATAACAGTGGGTCACAGCTAAAAGAGCCGCAAGACACAGACTCTGAGAAGGAGTACTTAAGGAAGCCCAAAGTCAGGAAGAGAGACACAAACAAGGACACTAATGAATTTGAAGCCTCTGGCACCCGTAGCTACAGCAAACATTAAACAGAGTCCAACTTCTAGCCAGATTAACATAAATCCTTACACTAAAAGTCTGCTTACCCCAGCTCCTACTACCTGATACCACACATCTGGCTTGCAGCAATAATTATGAGGTAGGGCAAAAGGCAAGAAAAACCATCTGAAGAGACAAAGCAATCATCAGAACTAGACTCAGATATGACACAGATGTCAGAATTATCTTTCAGAGAATTTTAAATAACTATGATTGATATATTAAGGGATCTAATGGAAAAAGTAGACAACATTCAAAAAATAGAAGGCTAATGTAAACAGGTAGAAACTCTAAGAAACAATCAAATCATGCTAAAAATCAAACACAGGAATAGAAATGAAAGATTCTTCCAGTGGGTTCATCAGTAGACTCGACACAGGCAAGGAAAGAATCAGTGAGCTTGAAGACAGTTAATAGAAACATCCGAAAATGAAATGTATACAAAGAGAAAAAAAGAAAGGGAAAAAAATAGAGCATCCAAGAATTGTGGGACAACATCAAAAGGTGTAACATACACATAACTGAAATACTATAAGAAGAAAGAGAGAGTGAAACAAAAGAAATATTTGAAGCAATAATGGTTGAGAATTTTCCAAGATTAATAACACCATCAAACCACAGGTCCAGAGAACACCAATAAGGATAAATGAAAACAAAAACAAAAATATTAAGACATTCATATTCAAACTGCAAAAAGACAAAGAGAAAAATCTTAAAAGAAGCCAAAAGAAAAATACACTTTACCTATAGAAGAACAGCAATAAGAATCACAGGGGACTTTGCATCCGAAACCATGCAAGAGAGAAGACAGTGGAGTGAAATCTTTAAAGTGTTGAAAGAAAAAAAATCATCAACCTAGAAATCTATATTCAGCAAAATTATTCTCTAAAAATAAAGGAGAGGGCTCCCCTAGTGGCGCAGTGGTTGAGAATCTACCTGCCAATGCAGGGGACACGGGTTCGAGCCCTGCTCTGGGAAGATCCCACATGCCGCAGAGCAACTAGGTCCGTGAGCCACGATTACTGAGCCTGCGCGTCTGGAGCCTCTGCTCTGCAACAAGAGAGGCCGCGATAGTCAGAGGCCCGCGCACCGCGATGAAGAGTGGCCCCCACTTGCCGCAACTAGAGAAAGCCCTTGCACAGAAACGAAGACCCAACACAGCCATAAATAAATAAATAAATAAATAAAAGAATGATCCATGCTTTAAAAATAAAGGAGAAATAATGACTTCTCACACAAACAAAATTGAAGGGATTTCATTGCCAAAACACTTTTCCTATAATAAATGTTAAAAGAAGTTGTTTAGGCAGTAGGAAAATTATATGGATCAGACTTGGATGTGCATAAAGAAAGGAAGAACAAATGAAGGTAAAATGAAAGCTTTTGTTTTTCTAATTCTTTTTTTTTTTTTTTTTGCAGTACGCGGGCCTCTCACTGTTGTGGCCTCTCCCGTTGCGGAGCACAGGCTTACTGGCCATGGCTCATGAGCCCATCCGCTCCACGGCATGTGGGATCTTCCCGGACCGGGGCACGAACCCATGTCCCCTGCATCGGCAGGCGGACTCTCAACCACTGCGCCACCAGGGAAGCCCTGTTTTTCTAATTCTTAATTGATCTAAAACATAACATTTTTAAAGCAATAATGGTAACAGTGTACTGGGTGACTATTCATATGGATAAGTGAAATTAACAGTAATATCACAATGGATGGGAACAAGGAATTGGGAATACTCTGCTATGAGGCACCTGTAGGACCTGTGAAGGAGTGTAGTATTATTTGAAACCAGACTTAGATTATTTGTAAATGTATATTGCAAATTATAAATGGAGTGTCGTATCCTGAATGGGATCCTGGAGCAGAAGAGGGTATTAGGAAACTCATGAGGAAATTTGAATAAAATATGGATTTTAGTTAATAATAATGTATCAATATTGGTTCATTAATGATGACAAAGGTACTATACTAATGTAAGATATTAATTATAGGAGAAAGTAGGTGTGGAATATATGGAAATTCTCTGTGTCATCTTGTGACTTTTTTCATAAATCTGAATCTATTCTAAAGGTAAAGGGAAAAGAGTGAAACTCAGAGAGATGATCCTGCTAGTGTCAAGGAAGGAAGTGAACAAAGCTGCCTCTGGAGAAGGGCAGTATTTAGGAGCTGAGGAGCTCAGTCCTACAACCACAAATAACTGAATTCTGCCAAGAGCCAAAAGGAGCTTGGAAGAGGACCCCAAGCTCCGACTAAGAATCACAGTGTGGTCAACACCTAGATTGCAGCCTGATGAAGCCTGAGCAGAGGCTCCATCTGAGCTGTGCCTGGATTCTTAACCCCAAAAAACTGTGAGATAATAAATTTATGTTGTTTTAATCTGTGACACGTGTGGCAATTTATTATGCATCAATAGAAAACAAAGGCACAAGGCTTCCCTGACTATTCTAACCCCAGTGTATGTGTTTCCCCTGGGGCTACTTATCCCTTTTATCCATTCATCCAACTTACATATACTAAGACCTACTATGCGCTACACACTGTGATAAACAATGAGTAGAGAGTGGTAAATGAAATATACTCCTTGCCTTCTTGAAGCCTAGAGTGTGGTGAAAGACTCAAGCAAACATCATGTAGGTGCTTAATTTACAAACAATGGTAAGTTCTATAAAGGGGAAAAATAAGATGTGGTAAGAGAAGAAAATTTTAAATACAGGAGGATCAGAGAAAACTTCTTTGAGGAAATTGCAATTCAAGTTGAGACCTGAAAGATACATGTGAATTGGCCAGACGGCAAGTGGGAGCAGAGAAGATAGGTCCTGAGAAAGGAAGGAGCTGGAAGGTTTTTAGGACTTGAAAACCACCAGCCTGATGGAAAAACCAAAGACAAAGAGAAAATCTTGAAAAAAAGCCAGAGAAAAAGGCCAGCATGGCTGCAGTGAGTGATCAAGGGGAGAGAGGCAGGAGGTGCGTGTGGAGGAATAGACAGAGGTTGACTGTGTAGGGTCCCAAAGGCGGGGATACAGATGTTAGTAATTTATGTTGAGAACTCTAGGAAGCCCCTGAAGGGTTTAAGCAGGAGGGTGCTCAGATTTGCTGTGTCAGAAAGTTCAGTCTGCTGATGGAGATCAGACCCTATGGGGGCAAGAATGGACTTGAACAGAACAGTGAGGAGAGGACTCCAAAAGCCCAGGTAGGAGACCAGCCAGGCAAAAATGGTTGCCATAGATACGAAGAGAAGAAGACCTGAGAGCAACTCAGATGCTGGAGTAGCTGGACTTAAGGTGGGTTGATGAGAGCATGAAGGAAACAGCAATGCCAAGGAGGACTCTGAGGCATCCTTCATCCTGGATGAAAAGCAGGTGAGGAAGGCTAGGGAAGATGTCCACCCATTCTCTTTCAGGACTGCACCTTTCTATTACTATTCCCTTTGCCTACATACTCTTCCCAGGCATCTTCACCGAGCTAGATCCTATTCTACCTTCAGAACCCAGCTCAGGTGTCAATTCTTCTGGGAAGCAACCCCTGACCACTGAGCCTTGTTTCTCTTCCTCTTGTCCCCGAGCATCTGGGCACCACTCTCATAGCACAGAGTGTTCTATGACATGTCTGTGTACTCCTTTGTCCACAAAAGCAGGAAAAAAAAAAAAGCAGAAAAAAAACTTCAAAGCTCTCTATTTCCAACTAGAGTATATTTGGCACACAATAAAGTTTTACTGCATGAGCAAGTGGAGTAAAAATGTAAGAAAGATTTAACACTGAGAACCACTGGTCCTCGGCACACAGCCCAAATGTGAGGGATAAACAAGAGTTCTCCGACACACGGAAGCAAATGCCTTTAAAGGCGAGAAGTGAAGTTCATGCTCTGTACTCCAAGGCAAGACACCCTCGAAGGAGCTGAGAGCCAGTTCACAATTTTAAGAAATATGACTTATCTGGTTTCTTCATCCGGAACAGATTAGTTGAAAGTTATGGGGGTTGTCTCCCTGACAAGAAGCACAGAGCAGGAAAACAAAATGCACTTGACTGTTGAAATTGGGGCATCTTCCCCCCAAAATGCAGCCAACGTGTGTCTATTCTCCAGCCTGTGACCACATAACTGCAGATTTTAAAACAAGGTAATTGTAATAATGAGCATTTACATTGCACTGTCCACATAGAAGATTCATCCAGTCTTCTTAGCAAATGTATGAGAAGTAAAGAAGCTTCCTTTCAAGGAAGGATAAATTTAAAATTTTGGAGGTAAGAGGGGGTGAGCTTGGCACAGAATACAGAGGGAGAGGAATATGAGATGGAAGAGCATTCACAGGGCTCTTCACAGGTTTGGGGATGGTCTGGGTGGTAGTATAAGGGGCTTTGCTTTTGAGCCTTTGCTTTATAGTTATATGCAACAGTTTTTATTTGCATGTAGGAATTTTAAGACACAGTCTGCTTGCCCAGGGTTACAAAATGAGTCTGTGGCAGAGCTGGTTGGCACTTCGATTCAGACTTTGTGATTCTAAATCTGGTGCCACGTCTACTACTGTTTGGTGACATTGTTGCATAGCAAGTATCGCCATGAACTGTGTCATAGTGCATCCTAACTAGTATCTATGCGTGACAGGGGTATCCAGGGAGGAGACGTGAGCATCTGCTTTGGTTAATACAACAAAGTTTAATAATAATGATGCCTTTGTTATTATTACTCTTATGGTTTTTGCAGTGCATGGATGTACATTGCCCCACTCTATGTATGTGGAATCTAGAAAAACAGTACAGACGAACCTATTTCCAGGGCAGGAATAGAGACGCAGATGTAGAGAATGAACATGTGGACACAGGGTGGGAAGGGGAGGGTGGGATGAACTGGGAGATTAGGTTTGACATAAATACCCTACCATGTGTGAAATAGACAGCTAGTGGGAAGCTGCACTATAGCACAGGGAGCTCAGCTCGGTGCTCTGTGGTGGCCTAGATAGGTGGGATGGGGCGGGGATGGGAGGGAGGTACAAGGGGGAGAGGATATATGTATACATATAACTGATTCACTTTGTTGTACAGCAGAAACTAACACAATATTGTAAAGCAATTATACTCCAATTTTTAAAAATGATGATGACTGGGCTTCCCTGGTGGCACAGTGGTTAAGAATCCGCCTGCCAACGCAGGGGACATGGGTTCGAGCCCTGGTCTGGGAAGATCCCACATGCCACGGAGCAACTAAGCCCGTGTGCCACAACTACTGAGCCCGTGTGCCACAACTACTGAAGCCCGTGCGCCTAGAGCCCATGCTCCGCAACAAGAGAAGCCACCGCAGTGAGAAGCCCGCTCGCCGCAACTAGAGAAAGCCCGCGCGCAGCAACAAAGACCCAACGCGGCCAAAGATAAATAAATAAATAAATATTTTTAAAATATAAAATAAAAGAAAAGATAAAATTAAAAATTGATGATGAAATAAATTTTAAAAAAAAGAAAGAAAATAGCTCAATCACATCACAGCTGCCCTGCAAGACAAGTCGTATTGTTCCCGTTAAACAGAAAAGGAGATTCAGATTAAGTTAACTCATAGACTAGGTGGCGCTGAATTCATTTCTGCCTGATTTCCAAAATGTCATTGTAGCCACTAGTCTCTTTTTATAAGGTAGGTCTCCACTCAACCTCCTTATCATGCTTCTTAGCAGTAAAGGATGGTGTGTGCAGGATTGCTCAGACCCTGACCCAGCAATCATCGTGCCTACTTACACAGGGGACAATTACAGAATGGCTATCAAGGCTGCACTTCAGCCAGAGCTTCCCATGAGCTGAATTCGTCATTGTGGAGTTCAAGTAAGATGCTGAGCGTGTGGCTCAGATCTCAGGGCTAAGCATCCCAATGCCTTCTGACACTGAGGGTGAACATGCTCAAACCGGCATGCGGCAAGAGAGACACAGACAGAAAAACAGAGAACTGACTCCTCAAGAGGGCCCCTGAGCCCACCTACCCACATAGCCACCTGGATAAGAGGGTGGAGATGCTGGGGGTCATGCCTTTGTAGTCACAGTGACCTGGACCTCGGGCAATCTGATGAGTAATTCCATATCATTTTTCTTTCCTTATAGCGGTTCGATGCCTGAACCGCGCTGCTGGAATAGACAGGGTGTTTACTCAAGACCTAGAAGGTGCTTTCTGTGTTGCTTCTGACACCAGCCTTAATGAGCCCAGGCAATGCACTGGCCTTCCTATCTTCTGTAGCACATCAACCTGATGTCTTCATGCAACGGTTCTCAGAGAGTTCAAGGTCCAGCTCTGGGTCATAAGTGAAAGTGACCCTTTCTCCCTTCCTTCCATGCGTGTCGCATGGGCTGGTTCCCTCCTGGCATCGTACTAGACAGGGTCTCATGTGAGCATCACACTTAACACCCTCCCACCTGGAACCCCATGACGCTCCTGCAGGTACCCCTTTGCCTTGCCATGTTATTAACCAGAAAAGCTGAGGGTCATCTGCATCCTCGGAGATGCTAATGTGAAGAGCAATTGTGAAAGTACCTAAAGTCCAAGATCTCTCTCATATCCTGCTCTTTAAGTGTCTCCCTCAAGAGAAGGGTAACTGTCATCAGTTTGTAAACATTAAGCTGGTTTCCAGTCTATAGAATAGCCTCTTACCCATTCCATCCCATGAGTAATTTTTTTCTTAATATATATACTTCCCCGGAGAATAAATCTCAGCACTCATCAATCTCCCTCCCTGCTTTATTTTTCTTCACAGTTCAGATCTTCTTTTCTACATATTCTGTTATTTACTCATGTTTTGTGGATGGTTTCTCTTTTTTACCTGCACTAAACGTATGCTCCGTGAAGCCAGGTCTTTTGGTCCGGTATCTTAGTGTATCTCCTATACCCAAACAGGGAGAGGCATATTCTTGTACTTGGTAAACATTTTTTGAATAATTGAACAAGTGAATATTAGAAGAGGATTTTTTTTTTACGTTTCTAGATATGCCTGACAAGGTGAGTTTTTTTCCCAAAAACGTTGTGCATGAGATAATAGCGAGTCATCTCCTATTTAAGCTCTTCCTAAATCTCTATATGAGGCAGCTCACTCAGTCTTCCCTGGGTTATTACTTCACATTTGCAAATGTTAGATGTAAGATGTTCAACATTAGATGTTCAACAAGTTCTGAAGCCACGCCTAGTCTTGAACTTCCATTTTTGCCTAAGCCAGTCGGAGTTCAGTTTCTGTTGCTTGCAACCAAGATCAGTAGTGTAGAGGAGGGAGCAAACAAACCTGTTCAGCAAAGATTCCTAGTGAAAAACTCTGCTTAAAAATACAGACTAACGTTTACACAGCACTACTACGAGCTCACAGTGCTCTTTTGTGTGCTTTATATATATGAACCCATTTAATTCTCACAACCACCCTATGAGGTCAGGACTATTATTACGCCCACTTCATAGACGACGAAACCAAGGCTTAGCAAGGTAATGACCCGCCCAAGTCTCACAGCTGGTAAGTGTTAGAATTGGGGTTTCAACATTAACAGGCCACTATGCTTTACTGCACTCGCCAGCTTAAAGTCCATGTGAGAGGATCATGGTATTAGAAGAAAAGCTATCCAGAGTAATTGGACTGGCCCCTTTTTGTGTCCTATGAGATACCTGGAGATACAAGGACAGTGTGCCTATGGGGGATACCCTTGACAGGACATCTGAGAATGCCCAGCTCTGTGGGTAACGGACCCAGGTGCCCACACTGACTAGCTGCTGTGCCCATGCGAGCAGCTCAGACGCACATGGCCAGCAGGCTGGACTTCTAGCAGTGACCCCTACTGGCTAATCCCCACAAGCAGCTCTGGCCAGCTTTGACTTCAATCACAAAATCTTTTCCTAATTGAGTTTATTGCCTTTTTGGCAGCTCTCACCGGGCAAAGGATTACTGCTTGATAAAAGGAAAGTTTTTACTGACGTGGAGTATAGAAACTTTAACTTGTAGTTAGTGCAGTATTGGTCATACATGGGGAGGGTGGGTTCCTGATGTTAAAAACCATAGAGCACAGTTGGGGATAAAAAAACAGTAGAATATGGTTAACTGTCAAGAAAGGAAAAGCACCATTGTGTTCATTCCCTGCCTTAAAGTGGAGTAAACATGCAGCAATCGTTCTGGAGTCTAAACTGAGTACAAGTCTGATAGTAGGAGGGATGATTCATCCAGCCCTCAGCATGGATTTTTAGGTTGTACAGACCTAAATTCAAATGCAAGAGCCAATACGAGTTGCATGATATTAGGCAAGTGATTTAATTACATCAGAGTTGCTGTAAGATCAGGTTCCACCATGCTTAGCACAGAGTAGCTAAGAGTAGCTACACAGATGGTCATTTCCATTTCCCCTTGCTCCTGACACACTTTACAACTGTAAAGAATAATTACTCAGGGTTAAAGTACAGCAGGGAGTGCAGTGACAGAACAGTGTCTGGACATATTACGCTGAAAACACCCAGCAAAGTCCAAAGGGAAAAAAAATTAAAAGAGACAGTAGAAGAGAAGGAAAGAAACCAGTCCAGAAGAGTCTTTTTCTAACTCTTACCCTAACCAATGTAAATCACTCAACATGCCTGGGCCTCAGTTTTCTTGCCTGTAAAATGGGGGCATAGGAACTAGTCCATTTTATAATATAAATATTTAGAGCTATAAATTTCCCTCTGGGCATATCTTTAACTGCATTACAAAGATTGTTGTGTGGTTTTTTTTTTCATTTAACTCAAAATATTCTCCAATTTTTCTTATGATTTCTTCATTGACCCATGGGTTACTGAGGAATATGTTTCATATTCTGCAAATCATGGGAATATCCCAGATACCTTTCTGTTATTTATTTCTCATTTTATTCCTGGTGGTCAGAGAACATTTTGAGACTTGATTAATGCCCATTTCGGTGAATTCTACATGCACTTCAAAAGAGTGTGTATTTTGCTATCGATAGGTAGAATATTCTATAAATGTCAATAAGGTCAGGTTGACTGGTAGTGTTGTTCAGGTTTTCTATATCCTTTTCTGTCTACGTGTTCTATTAATTGCTGAGGGAGGAATGCCGAAATCTCTAATTGTAATTGTGGATTTGTCTACTTCTATTTTCATCAGATTTTGCTTCATATATTTTATGCTCTGTTATTAGGTATATAAAGAACAAGGACTGTCATGCTTTCTTTTGAACTGACCCTCTTGCCACTATGAAAAGCGTCTCTATATTCCTTTTATCCCCCAGCTTTATTGAGGTATAATTGACAATACAAAATTGTACATTTTTAAAATGTACAACCCAATTACCTGATATACATATACAGTGTGAAATATTCATCACCAAGCCAATCAACATATCCATCACTTCATAACTTTACCATTTCCCTTTTTTTTTTCTTTCTTTTTTCATTTATGTAATGAGAACACCCATGATCTACTTTCTCTGGAGAACTGGTGTACAGCAATGTGACTGTAGTTGACAATATTGTATTGTGCGCCTTCCAGAGTCTACTTCATCTGATGTTAGTACAGCCACTCCAGCTTTCTCATACTTAGTGTTTACATTGCACATCATTTTCCTGCCTTTCACTTTTTACCTATCTCTGAATCTTAAATGAATTTCTTATGGACAGCCTAGAGTTGGGTTTTACTCTTTTTATCCATTCTGACAACCTCGGTCTTTTGATTGACCATTTATATTTAGACCATTTATATTTAATGAAATTATCAATATGACTGTCTATTTATCATCTTGCTATTTGTTTTCTTTTGTCTCATCTTCTCTTTGTATTTATATTTCTGCCTTTTTTAAAAATTATTTTGTAGCATTCCATTTTATTTCCACTGTTGGCTTATTAGATACAATTTCTTTGTTTTATTTTTCAGTGGTTTCTATAGGCTTTACAATATGAATCTTCAATCGATTATAGTCTATCTTCAAATATTGTTATACCACACATATAAGAACCTTACAATAATATACTTCCTTTTTTCCCATTCTTTGTGCTATGGTTGCTAAACATTTTACTTCTACATACATTATAAACTGCAGAATACATTGTTATTAATTTTTGCTTGAAGTAGTCAATTCTTTCTTAAAGATAATTTTTAGGAGAAGGGGGAAAGTCTTTTATATTTACTTACATATTTACCATTTCTAGAGTTACTTATTCTTTTGTATAGATTTCATCTAACATTATTTCTCACCACCCTGAATAATTCCTTAAATAAATCTTGTAGTACAGATCTACTGGTAATAAATTCTCTCAGCTTTTGTCTAAAAATGTCTGTACTTTGTTTTCATATTTGAATGATAGTTTCACCGAGTATGCAATTCTATATTGACAATTTTTGAGTTTTGGTAGGTATATTAGTCTGCTTGGACTCCCATTAAAAAACATCATAGCGTATCTGCTCAAGGTAATAGAAGTGAGTCAGGAGGCTTCCGGGAAGATGGCGGAAGAGTAAGACGAGGAGATCACCTTCCTCCCCACAGATACACCAGAAATACATCTACACGTGGAACAACTCCTACAGAACACCTACTGAAGGCTGGCAGAAGACCTCAGACCTCCCAAAAGGCAAGAAACCCCCACGTACCTGGGTAGGGCAAAAGAAAAAAGAATAAACAGAGACAAAACAATAGGGACGGGACCTGCACCAGTGGGAGGGAGCTGTGAAGGAGGAAAGGTCTCCACACACTAGAAGCCCCTTCGCCGGCGGAGACTGCGGGTGGCGGAGGGAGAAAGCTTCGAAGCCGCGGAGGAGAGCACAGCAACAGGGGTGCGGAGGGCAAAGCGGGGAGAGATTCCCGCACAGAGGACCAGGGCCGACCGGCACTCACCTGCTCGAGAGGCTTGTCTGCTCACCCGCCGGGGCGGGCGGGGCTGGGAGCTGAGGCTCGGCTTCGGTCGGAGCGCAGGGAGAGGACTGGGGTTGGCGGCGTGAACACAGCCTGCAGGGGTTAGTGCGCCACGGCTGGCCGGGAGGGAGTCCGGGGAAAAGTCTGGAGCTGCCGAAGAGGCAAGAGACTTTTTCTTCCCTCTTTGTTTCCTGGTGCGTGAGGGGAGAGGATTCAGAGCGCTGCTTAAAGGAGCTCCAGAGACGGGCGCGAGCCGCGGCTAAAAGCGCGGAGGGACGCCAGAGACGGGCATGAGACGCTAAGGCTGCTGCTGCCGCCACCAAAAGGCTGTGTGCGAGCACAGGTCACTATCCACACCCCTCTTCCGGGGAGCCTGTGCAGCCCGCCACTGCCTGGGTCCCAGGATCCAGGGACAACTCGCCCGGAAGAACGCACTGCGCGCCTCAGGCTGGTGCAACGTCATGCCGGCCTCTGCCGCCGCAGGCCCGCCCTGCACTCCATGCCCCTCCCCCCCGCCCCGCCCCGCCTGAGTGAGCCAGAGCCCGCGAATCAGCGGCTCCTTTAACCCCGTCCTGTCTGAGCGAAGAACAGACGCCCTCCGGCGACGCAGAGGCGGGGCCAAATCGAAAGCTGAGCCCCTGGGAGCTGTGAGAACAAAGAAGAGAAAGGGAAGTCTCTCCCAGCGGCCTCAGAAGCAGCGGATTAAAGCTCCACAATCAACTTGATGTACTCTGCATCTGTGGAATACGTGAATAGACAACGAGTCATCCCAAATGGAGGAGGTGGACTTTGAAAGTAAGATTTATTTTTTCCCCTTTTCCACTTTTTCTGAGTGTGTATGTGTATGCTTCTCTGTGAGATTTTGTCTGTATAGTTTTGCTTCCACCATTTGTCCTAGGGTTCTATCCGTCTGATTTTGTTTGTTTGTTTTTTAAATTCTTTTTCTTTTTTTTCTCTTAATAATTTTTATTTTAATAACTTTATTATATTTTTTCTTACTTTATTTTATTTTACTTTATCTCCTTTCTTTTTTTCCTTCCTTGCCTCCGTCCTTCCTTCCTCCCTCCCTTCTTTCTTTCTTTCTTTCTCTCTTTCTCCTTCTACTAATTCTTTCTTTCTACTTTTTCTCCCTTTTATTCTGAGCCGTGTGGATGAAAGGCTCTTGGTGCAGCAGCCAGGAGTCAGTGCTGTGCCTCTGAGGAGGGAGAGCCAACTTCAGGACACTGGTCCACAAGAGACCTCCCAGCTCCACATAATATCAAATGGTGAAAATCTCCCAGAGATCTGCATTTCAACACCAGCACCCAGCTTCACTCAATGAACAGCAAGCTACAGTGCTGCATATCCTATGCCAAACAACTAGCAAGACAGGAACACAACACCACACATTAGCAGAGAGGCTGCCTAAAATCATAATAAGTCCACAGACACTCCAAAACACACCACCAGACGTGGACTTGCCCACCAGAAAAACAAGATCCTGCCTCATCCACCAGAAAACAGGCACTAGTCCCCTCCACCAGGAAGCCTACACAACACACTGGCCCAACCTTAGCCACTGGGGACAGACACCAAAAACAACGGGAACTACGAACCTGCAGCCTGCAAAAAGGAGACCCCAAACACAGTAAGATAAGCAAAATGAGAAGACAGAAAAACACACAGCAGATGAAGGAGCAAGATAAAAACCCACCAGACCTAACAAATGAAGAGGGAATAGGCAGTCTACCTGAAAAAGAATTCAGAATAATGATAGTAAAGATGATCCAAAATCTTGGAAATAGAATAGACAAAATGCAAGAAACATTTAACAAGGACCTAGAAGAACTAAAGTTGAAACAAACAAGATGAACAACAAAATAAATGAAATTTAAAATACTCTAGATGGGGTCAATAGCAGAATAACTGAGGCAGAAGAATGGATAAGTGACCTGGAAGATAAAATAGTGCAAATAACTGCTGCAGAGCAGAATAAAGAAAAGAGAATGAAAAGAACTGAGGACAGTCTCAGAGACCTCTGGGACAACATCAAACGTACCAACATTCGAATTATAGGGGTTCCAGAAGAAGAAGAGAAAAAGAAAGGAACTGAGAAACTATTTGAAGACATTATACTTGAAAACTTCCCTAATATGGGAAAGGAAATAGTTAATCAAGTCCAGGAAGCACAGAGAGTCCCATACAGGGTAAATCCAAGGAGAAATACGCCAAGACACATATTAATCAAGCAAAAATTAAATACAAAGAAAACATATTTAAAGCGGCAAGGGAAAAATAACACACAAGGGAATCCCCATAAGGTTAACAGCTGATCTTTCAGCAGAAACTCTGCAAGCCAGAAGGGACTGGCAGGACATATTTAAAGTGATGAAGGAGAAAAACCTACAGCCAAGATTACCCTACCCAGCAAGGATCTCATTCAGATTCAATGGAGAAATTAAAACCTTTACAGACAAGCAAAAGCTGAGAGAGTTCAGCACCACCAAACCAGCTTTACAGCAAATGCTAATGGAACTTCTCTAGGCAAGAAACACAAGAGAAGGAAAACACCTACAATAACAAACCCACAACAATTAAGAAAATGGGAATAGGAACATACATATCGATAATTACCTTAAATGTAAATGGACTAAATGCTCCCACCAAAAGACACAGATTGGCAGAATGGATATAAAAACAAGACACATATATTTGCTGAGACCCACTTCAGACCTAGAGACACATACGGACTGAAAGTGAGGGGATGGAAAAAGATATTTCCATTTCATGCAAATGGAAACCAAAAGAAAGCTAGAGTAACAATTCTCATATCAGACAAAATAGACTTTAAAATAAAGACTATTAGAAGAGACAAAAAAGGACACTACATAATGATCAAGGGATCAATCCAAGAAGAAGATATAACAATTGTAAATATTTGTGCACCCAACATAGGAGCACCTCAATACACAAGGCAAATACTAACAGCCATAATAGGGGAAATCAACAGTAACACATTCATAGTAGGGGAATTTAACACCCCACCTTCACCAATGGACAGATCATCCAAAATGAAAATAAATAAGGAAACACAAGCTTTAAATGATACATTAAACAAGATGGACTTAATTGATATTTGTAGGACATTCCATCCAAAAACAATAGAATACACATTTTTCTCAAGTGCTCATGGAACATTCTCCAGGATAGATCATATCTTGGGTCACAAATCAAGCCTTGGTAAATTTAAGAAAATTGAAATTGTATCAAGTATCTTTTCCGACCACAATGCTATGAGACTAGATATCAATTACAGGAAAGTATCTGTAAAAAATACAAACACATGGAGGCTACACAATACACTACTTAATAACGAAGTGATCACTGAAGCAATCAAAGACGAAATCAAAAAATACCTAGAAACAAATGACAACGGAGACACGATGACCAAAACCTATGGGATGCAGCAAAAACAGTTCTAAGAGGGAAGTTTATAGCAATACAATCCTACCTTAAGAAACAGGAAACATCTGAATAAACAACCTGCCCTTGCACCTAAAGCAATTAGAGAAAGAAGAACCAAAAAAACCCAAAGTTAGCAGAAGGAAAGAAATCATAAAAATCAGATCAGAAATAAATGAAAAAGAAATGAAATGATAGCAAAGATCAATAAAACTAAAAGCTGGTTCTTTGAGAAGATAAACAAAACTGATAAACCATTAGCCAGACTCATCAAGAAAAAAAGAGAGAAAACTCAAATCAATAGAATTAGAAATGAAAAAGCAGAAGTAACAACTGACACTGCAGAAATACAAAAGATGGTGAGAGATTACTACAAGAAACTCTATGCCAGTAACATGGACAACCTGGAAGAAATGGACAAATTTTTAGAAATGCACAACCTGCCAAGACTGAATCAGGAAGAAATAGAAAATATGAACAGACCAATCACAAGCACTGAAATTGAAACTGTGATTAAAAATCTTCCAACAAACAAAAGCCCAGGACCAGATGGCTTCACAGGCGAATTCTATCAAACATTTAGAGAAGACCTAATACCTATCTTTCCCAAACTCTTCCAAAATATAGCAGAGGGAGGAACACTCCCAAACTCATTCTACGAGGCCACCATCACCCTGATACCAAAACCAGACAAGGATGTCACAAAGAAAGAAAACTACAGGCCAATATCACTGATGAACATAGATGCAAAAATCCTCAACAAAATACTAGCAAACAGAATCCAACAGCCCATTAAACGGATCATACACCATGATCAAGTGGGGTTTATTCCAGGAATGCAAGGATTCTTCAATATACGCAAATCAATCAACGTAATACACCATATTAACAAACTGAATGAGAAAAACCATATGATCATCTCATAGATGCAGAGAAAGCTTTCAACAAAATTCAACACCCATTTATGATAAAAGCCCTGCAGAATGTAGGCATAGAGGGAACTTTCCTCAACATAATAAAGGCCATATATGACAAACCCACAGCCAACATCTTCCTCAATGGTGAAAAACTGAAAGCATTTCCACTAAGATCAGGAACAAGACAAGGTTGCCCACTCTCACCACTCTTATTCAACATAGTTTTGGAAGTTTTAGCCACAGCAATCAGAGAAGAAAAGGAAATAAAAGGAATCCAAATCGGAAAAGAAGAAGTAAAGCTGTCACTGTTTGCAGATGACATGATACTATACATAGAGAATCCTAAAGATGCTACCAGAACACTACTAGAGCTAATCAATGAATTTGGTTAAGTAGCAGGATACAAAATTAATGCACAGAAATCTCTGGCATTCCTATACACTACTGATGAAAAATCTGAAAGTGAAATGAAGAAAACACTCCCATTTACCACTGCAACAAAAAGAATAAAATATCTAGGAATAAACCTACCTAAGGAGACAAAAGACCTGTATGCAGAAAATTATAAGACACTGATGAAAGAAATTAAAGATGATACAAATAGATGGAGAGATATACCATGTTCTTGGATTGGAAGAATCAACATTGTGAAAATGATTCTACTATCCAAAGCAATCTACAGATTCAATGCAATCCCTATCAAACTACCAATGGCATTTTTCACAGAACTAGAACAAAAAATTTCACAATTTGTATGGAAACACAAAAGACCCCGAATAGCAAAAGAGATCTTGAGAACGAAAAATGGAGCTGGAGGAATCAGGCTCCCTGACTTCAGACTATACTACAAAGCTACAGTAATCAAGACAGTATGGTACTGGCACAAAAACAGGAAGATAGATCAATGGAACACTGTAGAAAGCCCAGAGATAAACCCAAGCACATATGGTCACCTTATCTTTGATAAAGGAGGCAGGAATGTACAGTGGAGAAAGGACAGCCTCTTCAATAAGTGGTGCTGGGAAAACTGGACAGGTACATGTAAAAGTATGAGATTAGATCACTCCCTAACACCATACACAAAAATAAGCTCAAAATGGATTAAAGACCTAAATATAAGGCCAGAAACCATCAAACTCTTAGAGGAAAACATAGGCAGAACACTCTCTGACAGAAATCACAGCAAGATCCTTTTGGACCCACCTCCTAGAGAAATGGAAATAAAAACAAAAGTAAACAAATGGGACCTAATGAAACTTCAGAGCTTTCGCACAGCAAAGGAAACCATAAACAAGACCAAAAGACAACCCTCAGAATGGGAGAAAATATTTGCAAAAAATATTGCAAAAAAGTAACTGACAAAGGATTAATCTCCAAAATTTATAATTAGCTCATGCAGCTCAATAACAAAAAAAAAAAAACCCAATCCAAAAATGGGCAGAAGACCTAAATAGACATTTCTCCAAAGGAGATATACAGACTGCCAACAAACACATGAAAGAACGCTCAACATCATTAATCATTAGAAAAATGCAAATCAAAACTACAATGAGATATCATCTCACACCAGTCAGAATGGCCATCATGAAAAAATCTAGAAACAATAAATGCTGGAGAGGGTGTGGAGAAAAGGGAACCCTCTTGCACTGCTGGTGGGAATGTAAATTGATACAGCCACTGTGGAGAACAGTATGGAGGTTCCTTAAAAACTACAAATAGAACTACCATATGACCCAGCAATCCCACTACTGGGCCTATACCCTAAGAAAACCATAATTCAAAAAGAGTCATGTCCCCAAGAGCTGCTGTTCATTGCAGCTCTATTTACAATAGCCCGGAGATGGAAACAACCTACATGTCCATCATCAGATGAATAGATAAAGAAGATCTGGCACATATATACAATGAATATTACTCAGCCATAAAAAGAAACAAAGCTGAGCTATTTGTAATGAGGTGGATAGACCTAGAGTCTGTCATACAGAGTGAAGTCAGAAAGAGAAAGACAAATACCGTATGCTAACACATATATATGGAATTTAAGGGGAAAAAAATGTCATGAATAACCTAGGGGTAAGACAGGAATAAAGACACAGACCTACTAGAGAATGGACTTGAGGATATGGGGAGGGGGAAGGGTAAGCTGTGACAAAGCGAGAGAGAGGCATGGACATATATACACTACCAAACGTAAGGTAGATAGCTAGTGGGAAGCAGCCGCATAGCACAGGGAGATCAGCTCGGTGCTTTGTCACCACCTGGAGGGGTGGGATAGGGAGGGTGGGAGGGAGGGATATGCAAGAGGGAAGAGATATGGGAACATATGTATATGTATAACTGATTCACTTTGTTTTAAAGCAGAAACTAACACACCATTGTAAAGCAATTATACTCCAATAAAGATGTAAAAAAAAAAAAATCATAGACTGGCTGGCTTAGGCAAAAGAAATTTCTTTTCCCACCAGTCTGGAGGCTAGAAGTTCTAGATCAAGGTCCCGCATGGTCAGTTTCTGATGAGGGCTGTCTTCTTGCTGTGTTCCCACATGGTATAGAGAGAAATCTCTAGTGGTTTTTCTTATAAGGACACTAATCCGATTGGATCAGGGCCCCACCCTTATGACCCATTTAACCTTAACTACTTCCTTACTCAAAATATGGCACGCTGAGGTTTAGGACTTCAACATACATATTTTGGGGGTGAGAGGGACACATGTTGATACATTCAGTCCATAACGGGGGGGGGGTTAAATTTTAGATCATTGAAGATGCAAACCCCTTGTCTTCTGGTTTGCTCCATTTCTGTCAGGAAGTCTGCAGTCATTCTTGTCTTGACCCCCCTGTACATCATATGTCCTTTTTTCTGGCCACTTGGAATTTGTTGAACTTCTTGGACCTGTGAGTTTATAGTGTTCAGCAAATTGGAAATTTTTCAATTATTATTTCTTCAAGTATCTTCTCTGTCCCTGCTCCTGTCTACCTGGAACTCCAATTACACCAGTATTATATCACTTGATGTTGTCTCACAATGCCAAGAGTCACATGTCACCAAGGCTCTGTTCATTTTTTTTTCTTGTTTTAAAATGTCTTTTGATTCAGTTTGGATGATTAGATTATTTCTGTTGCTACATCTTCAACTTCATTTGATTTTTTTGCAGTGCCTAATCTGTTAATCCCACACAGTGAACTTTTCATTTCAGACATTGCATTTTTCATTTCCCGAAGTTTCATTTGGTTCATTTTTTATATCTTACTCTCCTTATTATGTTCATATTTTCCCTTAAATCCATGAGTATATTTAAAGTAGCTTTTTGTTCATGTCCTTGGCTGACTATACCATCATCTCTTTTATTCGTAGATCTGTTTAGATTGCCTGGTCACATTTGTTTCTTTGTATGTGAAATTTTTTATTGGATTAGATTTTTGTCTTCCCTTAAAAAAACGTTGAGTGTTTTCTGGCATGCAGATATGTTACTTGGAGTTCATTCTTTTTAGGGTTGTTTTTAAGCTGTGTCAAGGGCAGACCTCGAGTGGTCTTCCCTCTGGGTCCACTCTAGCCTCACTACCAAGGCATGACCCTCTAGGTCTCCACAAATTGCCCTGGGTGTTCAAAGTCACAATTCAAATGTCTTCAGCCCTGTGTGAACCTTGAGAATTCTTCAGCTTATAGCTTACCAGTCACTCTTTGCCCAGCCTCGTTGAGTTTCACCCTACACACGTGGCTTAGTGTTCAGCAAAAGACTCGGATGGATTCCCATATAGATTTCCAGAGTTCTCTCTTTCTATCTCTCTCTCTCTCTTTCCCCATCCTCTCTGACTCTATGCTCCGTAAATACCAGCCACCACAACCTCCCTGGACTCCAATACCTGTGTCTTCATGCTAGCGAGACTACCGCGCAACACAGTCAGGACTGTGCCTGCAAGCAGAAAGCCAGGACAATGGCAGGGATCACACTTTTGTTTCATTTCTTTCAAGAGCCATCATCCTACACTGCCTACTATCCAATGACTGAAGACAGTTTCATATATTTTATCTTATTTTTTAGCATTTTATAGTGGAGGGCAAGTCTAGTCCCAGTTACTCCATCACGGCCAGTAACAGGAATCTCGTTCCTTTTTAAACTCTTTTTAGCCACAAAATTCTCTTTTTGAATGAAATCGGTCATAGAATCACAGTACAGCAGAGGGATAAATGTGAGAAATTTGCCTCTGAATTTAAATCATATTCTTGGACATAATTCTTTCATTATTTATGGAACCCCTTGTTGCTCCACTGCAGGCATGACGTTTGAAAATCATCATCTAGATCAGTCTTCAAATTGCTAGACCAAAGAAGGGTCAAAATGACCCTTTGGGGTACTGGGAAAAATACTAGAATTTGTCTTTATTTTCAACTCATTTTAAAATTTCCATTTTGGATCAATGTTTTATGATTAAAAAGCATATTAGCATGGTAGTACATTTAAATACTACTTAATAAATAAACAACTATACATATGTAGGTCAAATGATGTGGGTTTTTTAACTAATAGGAGTACATGATCAAAATAGATTGAAGGCCTCTGGACTAGATCAGGGTCAGTAAAGTTTTCCTGTAAAAAGCCAAATTGTAAAGTATTTTAGGCTTTGGAAACCATATGGTCTTTGTCAAAACTACTCAACTCTGCTTTTGTAGCATGAAAGCTATATGTACATAAATGAACATAGCTGTGTTCCAACAAAATTTTATTTGCAAAAACAGGTGGTGAGCTAGATTTGGCCTGCAAGCTGTGGTTTGTCAATGCTTGGGCTAGGTGATTTCTGAAGACCCTTTCAGCAGAAGAGTCTTTTGGCTCAATCTCCATCTACAGACTAGAATGGCACAGAGTAGAGTATCTTTGATACCCCCAGCTCCTATACGTTCTTCTTAAAGGGCTAGCATGATTTATGCCACTTAATCCTAACCCCCCACGTCCACAATCCCTTCTTTCACAGCATTGAAATATACAACAAAAACTCTTCCAAAATCAAAGAGTGGTTAAAACTCAGGCACTGGAATAAAACAGAAGTTAAAACCCTAATGCCGCTATGTAGAGCTGGGCTCAGTTTCATTATTTCTGTGGCCTTCCATCCTCAACATGTGTAAAATGGGGACTCTGAGCTAACTAGCAAGTCTGCTGCACTGATTGAAAGAGATAATGTGTTTGAACTTGACACAGTAGGTAGACAATAAATGCTAGATTCCTCCTCTAGTCTTCACTCTGGGCCCTTTTTGCCCTCCAAAACAAGATACGAAAAGAGGAAAACAGGGTGAGAGCAAATGGAAAGATGGAGCGAGGGAGAGAGAGAGAGAGAGAGAGAGAAAGAGAGGGAGGGAGTTTTGTTATTCCTTTGTCTCTCTACCAAAGGTTTTGCTTCTTGTGTTCGTGTGCTGGGAAAGGTGAAGCTCTTTAATACTTTTGTCACACACCAAGGCACTGCCCTAAGGCAATGGGATGAGGGCAGGAAGGTAGGTAATGGCCAGCAGAATCTGTAATACATCGCTTAAGTTAGCTGTCTCCAAAACAAGGTGTCTGCACCAGGGGTTTTACAAAATGATCCAATGGGGCATAGGGAGAAAATGTTAGAATTTCTCTTCATATTTACTTTTTATCTCATCTTTTAAAAATTTCTATTTCTGATGTGTTTTCTCATGTATTTAACATATAATACTGTAGTACATTCATGTAGTTCATCAATAATTATATATATATATTTTTTAAATGTACTTATTATTTATTTATTTTTGGCTGCATTGGGTCTTAGTTGCTGCATGTGGGATTTTTTTGAGGCATGCAGGATCTACACTGTGGTGCGCAGACTTCTCTCTAGTTGTGGTGTGCGGGTTTTTCTCTTCTCTAGTTGTGGCATGCAGGCTCCAGGGCGCGTGAGCTCTGGAGTTGTGGCACGTGGGCTCTAGTTGAGGCACGCAAGCTCAGTAGTTGTGGCACATGAACTTAGTTGCTCTGTGGCATGTGGGATCTTAGTTCTCTCACCAGGGATCTAACCTGTGTTCCCTGCATTGGAAGGCAGATTCTTTACCACCGGACCACAAGGGAAGTCCGTGTGTGTGTATATATATATATATATAAAAAAAAGAATATGCTCAGAAGTTTTTCCTGATTGTGATCCATGATCAAGGAGATAAAAAGTCGGGGAGGCTTCTGTGCTTGGGCTTGACAGGTCTCTTCAAACACACTGATGTGTCAGGGGATTCAAGGAGCAGCAGGATAAGTTTGGTGCATTACCTTGGGGGATCCACGTTGTTCAAAGATTTTTTCCATTATATTAAAACAAACATATTTTGGAGTTGAATGCTAAATCCACATAATATATATATATTTTAATTTTAAGTTCAACATAAGACTTCTAAGAAATTTTGAAGGAGTGACTGTGTCCTTCAGACACACCCCAGACCACTCAAGAGTATGAGTTTATGCTCTTCTGTCTGGAAAATTAGAGACAGTTTGAGAAACAGTTATACTGACAAAGGACCTCCTTGAATGAAGTTGCTCTTGGGTCTCTGAATCCAACTAGTCCCAAAATACAGAGTGTGGGTGATATTCTGGGTGCATAGCCTAGAGACACACGTAAGACTCCTAGAACAATAAAAACAGTAGTGAACATTTATTGAGCACTCTTCCATGACAAGCATTTAGTCCATATCATGTCATATAATCCTCCTAATAATATTATAAAGGTAGATGTTATTATTATCCTCCTACTGCTAAGGATTTGTGGTAGGCAGACTTCTCAAATGACCCTCGATGACCTATGCTCTCATATGATCCCCTCTCCTGGAGTGTGGACCAATGGATATGATGGATAGCACTCCTGTGATTATGTTACAATATACATCAAAGTAGGTTTTTGCAGACATGGTTAAGATTCCTAACCAGTTGATCTGGGCTCGACCTGGGTGGGCCTGACCTAATCAGGTGTTCTCTTAATAGGAGGTCCAGCAGTCACAAACTAAAGAGATCAGAGAAACCTGCTCCTGCTGGCCTAGAGGAAAGCAGAGAGTTTTGCTGTGAGCTGCCTATGGCAGTTACATGCTAAGGAATTACCAGCAGCCTCTGGGACCTGAAAGCGTTGCATGACCAACCTCCAGGAAAAAAGAAGGGGGACCTTGGGCTTAAACCACAAAGAAATTAGTTCTGCCAACAGTCTGGGAGCTTGAAAGAGGACCTCAAACCTCAGCTGAGAATTGCGCTCCTGGCCAACACCATGATTTCAGGCCGGTGAGACCCTACACAGAGAACTCAGCTAACTCGTACCCAGATACCCAGCCCATGGAAACTGTAAAATAATGCAACTGGGTGATTTTAAGCCACAAAGTTTGTGGTAATTTGTTATGCAAATTATGGAAAACTCATACAGGAAATTAGGAAGCTCACCTGAGCTTCCAGGTAACAAGAGGTGGTGTCAGAACTCAAACCCAAGCCATCTTGGTCCATTTATGCACCCATTCCTTCATTCAACACTCTTCCCAGTCCTGGAAATACAGCAGTGAAAAATAGGTGTTCCCACTCTCATGGAGATTCCCTTCCAGCGTCTCCAGAACTCTTGTTATTAATGCTATACTACACTGCCTACCTATCAGCCAAAGGGGCTATAAAACAAAGTCTCATATCCCTAAGTAGGAGAGGGGATTTCAGATTCTTGTGAAAGGGTGGATTTTCCCAAATAAGAGAATGGGAAAGGCAAGCCAAGATGAGATAACCAAACCCAGTAAAATTCCCATATGCTGCAATTTTCCTTGGGATTTCTTCTGGGATTCAGGAGGTCTTTCTCACGTAGACCAAAGAAAGTCAGTATGTGGGGCTTTTGCCACAATGTGGTTCGTGATAAGTTCGATCTTATTTAATCTGGTTTGCTTCAGTGGGGTTTTCTTCTCTAAACAGGTTGTGATTTTTTTTTAAAGATACTCAGGATAACTTACAGATTTTCCGATGTGGTCTTATTTATTTACTTTTTTTAAGATTCACTACTTTGATGGCAGTGCCTGGAGAAAACGGACTGGAACGTTGACACTAAGTCTGGGAAGGCTGTGGTTGAAACAGCTACTCCCGCACGACTCCTGCACAGCAGCGCCCAGCAATGTGGCAGAAGTAAAGGAGGTCTGTTGTGTGGCCGTGTCCTCAGAGAGTCTGGACAGAAAACCCATAAAAATGAAAACCTAAGAGGATAAAGCTCCCCAGAGGCAAACACTGAGGCACACCCGGGAAAGTCCATGGACTTCGGAGCCATCAGACCTGGGTTTGAATTCCTGCTCTACCCCTCTCTACCTTAGTAGATTTCCAGAGTGATCATAATGATAGCAATAGCCGCCATTTTATTACATGCCTACTGTATGCCAGGCACAGTGCTGAGCCCTATGTATACACAACTGAGATCACTAATTCTCATGAATCTGGAAAGTACAGTACGATCCTTATTTTATAGGTGAGAATGTAAAGCTCAGAAGAATTCAGCAACCTGCACAACATCACCCAGCAAAACGGTGGTGGAGGTGAGATTTCAACTCCAGGTCTATTTAACTCCTCAACCTAAACTCTGAGCTTCAATTTCCTCATTTATAAAATGAGTTTAATAGTCCCCACTTCATTGGGTTGAGTGGAGGAATAAACGAGATAATGTCTATAAAGTGGCCGAAGGTTGGTGCTCAGGACTTGTTAGTTTCCCTACAGAAGAAGCTATGGGGCTTCAGGAATCCAGTAGGCTTCCTGGAGGAGGTGTGGCCTGGGAAGGATGGATTAGACTCAGAGACCATTTTGAGTTCAAAGCCTTTAAAGCTACCGTCACTTTGTTTCTGGTCAGGCTGCCGGGCACCATGCAAA
Organism: Globicephala melas; assembly: GCF_963455315.2. Classification (NCBI taxonomy): domain Eukaryota; kingdom Metazoa; phylum Chordata; class Mammalia; order Artiodactyla; family Delphinidae; genus Globicephala; species Globicephala melas. The sequence goes on from NC_083323.1 coordinate 13,232,424, forward strand.
AAAAGAGAAAACTCTGCCCACTCAGTAATCACAATGTATTCTCTTTCTTCTCCAGGTAACTGACTAGGGGGAAGGCATCTGTGATTCAGCTGTTGATGCAAATGCTCAGTGCTGGGCACACACCAGGATGCCTGACTCGTCTGCTTTGCAGAACAGCCTCAGAAAGAGGCAACAGTACCCTTCTCGAGAAGTTATAAGCTCTTTTCCATTTGAGTTGACAGAGAAATATTTATCCAGGGTGCAAAAATCCTCCAGGAGGGCATTACATGAAAAAAAAATAGAAAAAAGAAAAAAAGAAATTTCTTGCTGTCTTGGAGAAGTAGCACTTCCCTTTTGACATTTCATAAGGCATAAATTTGATAGCAACAGAAGCCCCAGAGACACGCTGTTAGCTAAACTGTGGGTGAAGCCATATTGCCAAGGAGCCCGGGGAGTGCAGTGTCCTTGCCTTTGTTATCCTGAGTACTGTCTTGTCTACAGCATCTCTGGTACACATCTTCTTTCCCAAGGTTAACTCACCAGGGACTCCAGCTTCCAGTTTACCATCTTAAAAATGCATGCTTTAATCCACACCCGTGGCTCCCTTTCAGAACCCATCCTGACAGTGAACAACTCCGGGGTCTGAATTTAAGAAATCTGGCCGAGCTCTCTGGGGCCTTGCAAGAACTAATTCTTATTGTTTCTGGCTGCCTTTTAAAAGTCACCCCCTTGTTCTTGAGTAAAAGGGAGAGAGAGCTGGACTGCCATCCAGATAGTGATATTCGGACCAAGGGGAGGCTTTATACAAGGGTGCATTTACTCAGTGCCACCAGCAACTCAAGGTGGTTTTCAATGAGGCATTTGCTGCAACTACTTTAAAAAGAAAAAAATTTTAAAATAACAGTTGGGCAGCGTTCAGAATCTGATCCTCGCTGAGGTGAATTTAGGGATCTCCTTAGTTAATGAGAGAAGGCTGGCTTGCCATGGCTCTTGAACTTTGGTGTACTTGATTTACCTGCTTGTTTTATTGAAAATATAGATTCTTACCCCCCACTACAGGAAGGTCTGATTCAACAGGGTGGAATTCTTGACTCTGCATTTTGCAAGTAGGTATGAGTTTGAGGCAAATGGCTAGGGAGTCAATTCCTGGAAACTTTGATAAAATGAAAAGAGAAAGAATTCCTGGGCATATACCTGGAGAAAACCATAATTCAAAAAGATACATGCACCCCAGTGTTCACTGCATCACTTTTTACAATAGCCAGGACATGGAAGCAACCAAAATGTCCATCAACAGAGGAATGGATAAAGAAGTTGTGGTATATATATATATATATATATATATATATATATATATATATATATATATATATATATATATAAAAACGGAATATTACTCAGCCATAAAAAGGAACAAAACATGCCATTTGCAGCAACATGGATGGACCTAGAGGTTGTCATACTGAGTAAAGTAAGTCACACACTGAAAGACAAATATCATATGATATGGCTTATATGTGGAATCTAAAAAAAAGAGTACAAATGAACTTATTTACAAAACAGAAGTAGAGTCATGGAAGTAGAAAACAAATGTATGGTTACCAGGGGATTGGGCAGGGGAGAGAGGGACAAATTGGGAAATTGGGACTGACATATACACACTACTATACATAAAATAGATAACTAATAAGAACCTGTTGTATAGCACACGGACCTGTACTCAATACTTTGTAATATGGGACCTATATGGGAAAATAATCTAAAAAAAAGGAGGGGGATATATGTATACGTATAACTGATTCACTTTGCTGTACACCTGAAAATAACACAACTTTGTAAGTCAACCATACTCCAATAAAAATTTAAAAAAATAATAACAGAAAAAAAACTCTGGAGTCAGAAAGCAGCATCCGCTCTGATTCAAATCTCTACTAGGTCACTGACTTGCTGTGTGACTTTGGGCATGGGACTTAACCTCTCTGGGCCTGATGTCCTCATCTGTCAATAAACCTCTGTCTCAGGGAGCCCATCACCATTTGGATTCCTAACCTACTGAATCTTTGGGTGGAAGAGAAAAGGGGAGAGGAACCAACATTTAACTGAGCCCCTACGATGTACAAGCCATGTGATCTCCCCCCTCTCAGCTACGAATTTCTCCTTCCCAAGTCAAAGAGCCTACGCTAATCTGCTTGAGCTTCTGGAAAATACCTTCAGGGCAGTGGTTTCTGACCCATATTCTAACCAAATTGTGTGTGGTGGGTTAATTTTGTTCAACACACCTTGGTTCTTTTGTGAAAGGAAAGTCGGTATGCACAAGTTATTTAATGCAATTCAGTTTCATTTATTCAGCAAGCATTTATCGAGTTCCTACTGTGGCCCCGGCCCTGTGTGAGACGCTGGGGATCCCATATGGAACAGACACCAGGCTGCCCTCCCTGAGCTGGGCACACGGGCCTTCCTGGCTGGCTGACAGGGTAAATTTATTAGAAGCAACTGGAGCAGACACTACCCTGCTCATCCTGGGTGAGGAGAGGCTGAAGAGGAGCTGGGAGGGAACGGCCCAGGCTGAGCTGAGTCTGAGTTTGGCTGCTCTGAGATGCACAAGACTCAAGCCAGGTGAATTCAAAACACCTGCCTAAGATAAATAGCAAAATAATGATAATGTGATATTTAAACCCTGGCATCCAGGCTTCTTATCAGCTGTGCAGGTATGTAGGGAGAAGGCCAGAACAATGGAAAAGCCACACACACACCCTTAGAGAGGAACACTGTGACATGAACAAGCAGGTTTTTACCAAATGTGGTCCCCAGGCCACTGGCCACACAACCACCTGGGGAGCTTATCTAAAAATTCCTCCCTCCTACACTGTTGGTGGGAATGTAAATTGATGCAGCCACTGTGGAAAACAGTATGGAGGTTTCTCAAAAAACTAAAAATAGGTCTTCCCTGGTGGCACAGTGGTTGAGAGTCCGCCTGCCGATGCAGGGGTCACGGGTTTGTGCCCCGGTCCGGGAAGATCCCACATGCTGTGGGGCGGCTGAGCCCGTGAGCCATGGCCACTGAGCCTGCGCGTCCGGAGCCTGTGCTCCGCAACGGGAGAGGCCACAACAGTGAGAGGCCCGTGTACCACAAAAAAAAACACAAAAAACTAAAAATAGAACTACTGTATGACCCAGCAATTCCACTTCTGGGCATATAGCTGAAAAAACCAAAAACACTAATTGGAAAAGATACATGCACCCCAATGTTCATAGCAACACTATTTACAGTAGCCAAGACATGGAAACAACCTAAGTGCCCACAGACAGATGAATGGATAAAGAAGATGTGGTACATATATACAATGAATACTACTCAGCCATAAAAAAGAATGAAATTTTGCCATTTACAGCAACATGGATGGACCTGGAAGGTATTGCGCTAAGTGAAATTAGTCAGACAGAGAAAGACAAACACTGTATGTCTCCACTTATATGTGGAATCTAAAAAATATAACAAACTAGTGAATCAAACCAAAAAGAAGGAGACTCACAGATATAGAGAGCAAACTACCAGTTACCAGTGGGGAGAGGGAAGGGGGAGGGGCAATATATGGGTGGAGAAAAAAGGGTTATTATGGGATTATAAGAAATCATGTGTGTGAAACTTTTGAAAGTCGTAAAACACTATATAGAATTTAAAGAATCTTTCATTCAATTAAAAAAATGAAAAAATTTAATTAAAATAAAATTGAACTGAAATAAAATAAAATGCAGATTCCTGACACCCTTCCCCCACCCTCACTCCCACCTCCGCCAAAAATTGCTGATCAGAACCCAGAGAGGCAGGGCTTAAAACTGCATGTATAACAAGCTCCTTCCCACCCCTTCCTCTCAGTGAACCTGCTACAGCTAATCTGAGAATTACTGGGATCTTTCTGTATCTAATCCACATAACTTTTGTAGTAGACGTGTCTTCCTCCTTTTTGTAATTAGTGGCAATAAAATTAACAATTTATAATGTTTCCTGAGCACTTTCTATCTGCCAGGGAGTAGTCTAGGCACCTCACATATAACTCATTTTATCCCCACAAAAAAACCCTATTTTATCCCCCATTTTGCAGATGGAGAAACTGAGGCACAAAAAGTTTGGTGACTTGCAGGAGGGACGCAGCCAAGATTCAACTTCAGACCTACAGGTCACACAAGAAAAAATTCCCCATTTTCCAGACCAGGAAAACAGGTCCAGCATCCCAGGGTGAGTCAAGTCAGAGTTGGAGGGTTTTATCCCCTTCCCAAAGCCTCTTTGGACTTTATGCTAACGTGGTAGGAAGATCTAATTGTGTTCTAACTATAAGGGAATCAAAAAATACAAAGATTTCTCCCTGGCACCCCAAATGAGTTTGAATAACATAGTCTGAAGGATATCTACAGATGTAGGCTAGTTTCAAGACCCAGAATCCAGGATGGGAGTGAGGGGTGCCAGGGAGAGGTCAGTGTTTTTATCCAATGAGACCTTTTAAAATAATATGAATGACCCCAATCTAGGCTGGCTGCAAAGGGCTTTCAGATCTTCTAGTGGTTCTCAAGCACCAGGCAGGCTGAGGACGGGCTTTGCAGAATCCTCTAGGCCTATTAAAAATACATATTTCTAGGCCCTCACCTAGACCTACAGAATCAGAATCTCTAGGGTGGCATCAGAAAATCCTTATTTTTAACACACTCCTCAGCTGCTCCTGATACAGGGCCAGGTTTAGGAGTCCTTGAGTCCTTGTCTTTATGAATCTATTTATATCCTAAAATGGCAAATCTGGCTTAGAGATCATTTAGACCAACTCTTCATTTTATAGATAAGAAAACGAAGTCTTAAGAGAGATGTTGCCTGTCCAAGTTCCTAGACCCAGGGTGGGTTAACTGTGGCCCATTTAACTTTGAGTTACAGTCCCGGATCTAATTTCAGGATCAAATTGGTACCACTGAAATACTCTTGAATATTAACTTTTTTAATGGCTGAAAAGCAAAGCCAAGTTTCTCATTTAGATTCTTCTATCCAATAAAGTAGGGAATTTGAGTCAGAAGAATAGGCATCCTCACACCCCATCAGATTCAACAAAGTGATTTTCATCATGAATGGGGGGAAAATGTATCCTGTGAATCTTTTTATTTGTCTGCATTGGTCTTCAAGTATTAAGCAGAATTGGTCCTGAAATCAGGTCCCCACCTCCTTATACGGCTCCCAGGAATGTTTTGCTCTCCATCTCTCATTGGCCCACTCAGTCGGATGGATGCCTGTGGCTGACTTGAGTCTTTCAAATCCTGAATGATCAGGTGACCTCCTTAGTCAGACCCTAATAGCCACTCACCTGCAACAAACAAAATGCAAATGTGTCCTGCACGTGCTTTCTTCCTGTGGCAGGTTTGCACACAGAAGGTTGTACACACCGGTGACGTCTTAGAAAAAAAAAAAACAACAACATGTCCCTGGCCCTGGGAACAGAGGCAGTGGACAGGAGAATAAACAGGCCATCTGAGTGGGTGTGAGAATTGGGAGGGCAGCTGCAGCTGTTACCACCTGCAGTTCCTACCAAAATCTCTCCCTCTAGGGCTGTGTCCCTGCAGTCTTTGTTTGAGCCGCCGAGTCCAGGCTTGGTTAGCTTGCTGCTGGCAAGCTGGGTGCTTTCCTGGACATCTGTCTTCTTAAACTGACCAGAGCCTGCTAGGAGCCTTGAGCCCAGTGCGGTGCCTAGCATCCAGTGGGCACTCACAAAAATATTTGGTGAATCTTTGAACTGGAGTTACCCTGATATCCATGTTTCTTGGGCTGCTTTCAACCTAATAGCTGATGCCAAAGTGAATTCCACTGGATTTTTACCCAACAAGCACTGAGGGCCTGCTCTTTGCTGTAGCCGTGTTAAGATCAGTGAAATAGATGCCCTCCTCACCAAGAGGCTGTAATCAGGGGAAAATGTGTGTCTACACATTCACGTCACCCTTATGGAAGGCAGCCTGTGATGAACACAACTCAAAGAAGTGCAAAGAGGCAGGCAGCCCAGTGGGAGAATTCCTCCCCGACTGTCTCCTTTTTGTATATATTTTTAACAGCTTTATTGAGATATCACTGACATAAAAACTGTATATATTTAAGGTGTGCAACTTGATGTTTTTATATACATATACATTGTGAAATGATCACCACCATCAAATTAATTAACATATCTACTACCTCTACGTAGTTACTGTTTGTGTGTGTTGAGATTTAAGTTTTCGTAGCAAATCTGAAGTATACAATAAAGCATTGTTAACTAGAGTCAGCATACTGTACATAGATCCAGAGCTTCTTCATCTTGCATAACTGAAACTTTGAACCCTCTTCCCAGCTCCTGGAAAACATTCTACTCTTTGCTTTTACGAGTTTGACAATTTTCCATTCCACACATAAGTGAGATTGTGCAGTATTTCTCTTTCTGTGTCTTTCTTTTTTTTTTTCTTTTTTTTGCGGTACGTGGGCCTCTCACTGTCGTGGCCTCTCCCGTTGCGGAGCACAGGCTCCGGACACGCAGGCTCAGCGGCCGTGGCCTACGGGCCCAGCCACTCCACGGCATGTGGGATCCTCCCGGACCGGGGCACGAACCCGTGTCCCCTGCATCGGCAGGCGGACTCTCAACCACTGGCCACCAGGGAAGCCCTATACTCATGCTTTTAACGGTAAGGAAAAGTTTCTAATCATCCCTGTCCTTGACTGAGCACCACTCCCGCTCTGTCCATCCTCCTCCTATTCATCTCCAAGGGTCTGGGGCAGCTCAGAAGGAACTCCTCCAGAAGGCTACAGAATCTTTAGCAAAGCGGGATATTAGAGGAAAATTATACCTTGGTAATACTTTGGGGGAGGGTAAAATTCTATTTTAAAAGCTAAGACTAAATTTAATGCACGTGCCCCCAAAAGCCTTAGTTTTGACCTCGGTTATCACACTTGTCACTTTTTTACTGGCTTTTCAGTCAGCTGCAGAAAGTGGTGCCTCTCACGACATTGGCAGCACACCGTGGCCAAAGCCTGAGTCTTCCCCATCTTGGAATCACCAGCATTGGTCCCACCCAGAGCTCCTGCCCACCTTTGGGAGGTGTGTGGTGTTGCAAAGTCCTTGGGCAAGTTATTTGTGTCATCTGAGGTCCACTTTCCTCATCTCAAAATGGGAATAACAAAATGTCCATCTAGCAAGAATGATGCCATTAGTAGAGATAAGCATGTGTCCAGCAGGTAGAAGCTACTTGATATAAATTTTAATTTCCTTAGTTCTTAAAGGAATGTTAGAGATACAAAATAAGATAAAGATGGCTTTATATTTATATCAGTTCTTTTACCTGTGTATTGTGAAACACTAGCTTCTTTTTTATTTTATGAAGGTATTTCACACTTGGTCTGGTTAATATATTTATAAGAATTTACTTAGAACCCATCATATTCTTACCACGATGCTAGTTATTACTGGGGGGGAGGAGGGGTTGGGGAGAGGAAGGAGAAGATGAAGCAGTAGATATAAAAGGGGAAGGAACTAATTTTTATTGAAAAAATACTAATTGTCAGACACTGTTTTGAGCCGAATTATATTCCCCCAAAACTCTATGTTGAAGCCCTAACCCCCAGGACCTCAGAATGTGACTGTATTTGGAAATAGAGCCTTTAAAGAGGTAATTGAGATAAAATGAGGTCATTAGGGTGGGCCTAATCCAATACGACTGGTGTTCTTATAAAAAGAGGAGATTAGGGCACAAACATACACAAAGGGAAGACCATTTGAAGACACAGCAAGATAGCCATCTACAAGCCAACGAGAGAGGACTTCAGAAGAAAGCAATCCTGTCAACATCTTGATCTAAGACTTCCAGCTGTCAGAACCATGAGGAAATAAGCTTCTGTTGCTTAAGCCACCCAGTCTGTGGACATTTGTCAGGGCAGCCCTAGTACACGAATACAGCCACTATCCTTACTGCTTTATATATTTATTCATTCCTTTGTCAAGTATTTGTAGAGTAGCTACAGTGGGACGAGTCCAGTGTAAAACAAGTCAGATGTGGTCCCTGCCCTCGTGGAACATCCAGTCTAGCTCATGTTATTTCATTTACACTTCACAACAGCCCCGTGGGATAGATCATCCCTGCAATTATACTCATTTTGCAGATAGAGAAACAGAGGTCCTAAGAAAAAGCAGCTGGCCAGCATGGTACAAAATGTCAAAGAATCCATAGGTCCCATAAGGGTGATTGAAGCAGTCTCAGTAGCTGAGAAGGCCCAGCCCAAGGAGTAATAGGTGGCAGTTCAAAGCCAAAGCTATGATGGATCATAGAAGGTCCTTTATTAGTAGAGAACAGGCAGGGTTCACCCTAGCCTCCAGAGGAGGGATGAACAAGAGTTGAGTGGCATGAACCCACATGTACCAAGGTCACAGCTTCTGTGTGGTCATGAAAATCCGTGCCTGTATCTACTCAGTTTGTGAGCAGACATGGGTTCTCTAGCTCACCCCCATCAGTACACATCCTGGGTTAATCCATGGGAGATTTTCTAAGTTGTTTGCTGTGACTATTATACCCTCTCCACTACCTCCTCACAAAAAAATTACCAAACCTGCAAAAACCACGATACAATTTAATCCAATGTGAGAATCAGTGAAGGGTCCACCTTTATGAGAAGGCTGGCTCAAAGCCAGAGCAAAGCCAGCCCATACAGTCAGAGAGACCACTGAAGGTTGCATTGTAAAAGGTAATGTTTCAGTTTATCAAACACCTACTGTGTGCATGAGATAATTGCACAGATTATCTCAGTTAACATTTATAATATCCCTAAGAAGCAAGTACTATTATCCTCTGCGTTTTGAAATTTAAAAATGAATAAATAGGGGCTTCCCTGGTGGCTCAGTGGTTGAGAGTCCGCCTGCCGATGCAGGGGACACGGGTTCGTGCCCTGGTCCGGGAAGATCCCACATGCCGCGGAGCGTCTGGGCCCGTGAGCCATGGCCGCTGAGCCTGCGCTCTGCAATGGGAGAGGCCACAGCAGTGAGAGGCCCGCATACTGCAAATAAATAAATAAACAAACAAATAAATAAATAAATTAAAAGGGCCAGAGAGGTTCAGTAAGGTGCTCAAGATCTTACCATCACTAAGGTGAAGAATTTGGGTTTGAACTCTGTTCCATCCGATTCCATGTACTTGTTCTTAATTCCTATACTCCCCAAGTTCCCAAATTAAAGGACTGGGTCCAGCCTGCAGAGAAGAGAGTCTGGGGAAGAGACTGACAAGGAAGCCATTACTTTTTTTTTTTTTTTGATTCCCCATTACCCTTTCTGCCTACCCACTAGGCACTTTGCTTTTACATTTAGGTAGTGTTTTTAGAAAGTTGGAACAAGAGCAAAGACCAACTACATGGCCCTACATCCTGCTCTCATCCCCGAACCCTGTAACTGGTAAAATATATTTGAAAGAGCACATCTGTAGCAGGGATGAAAATCAATAAAGGACAAGTGGATCAGAGGAATATCTGAGAGACTGAAGGCAAATGGGATCAGACCACCGACAGAGTGAAAACATGACCTGAAACACCTGCAGGGGTTTCCCAGGTTCTGGGGTTGCTCCAAGATTAGAGACAGTGCGTGAAAAGCCTCTGAAGCAAACATCAACGTGATTGGCTGGGGAGCCCATGTTTTAAGCATCCAGGCCCTTAGCCTCTTCTGTGTCTTACATCTTCTTATGCCAAGCAGTGGGCAGGGAGGTTCCTGTCCCACCCTCCCATCCAGGCTGGAGTTATGAGTGTAGGTGTTTTGGTTAAAGAACCTAAATAGTGCCCCAAGATGCTTGGTAACACCAAGAAAGAATGAGGAGCCCCCACACGTTAAGAGAAAACATTACTGAAAGGCCATCCTTGGATTATGTCCTATTGTTTCCTCATAACTATTAGACACAGGTGGTAACAAAAAGAGAAGCCACAGACAGGAAGGTAGGGAATCTCAAGAACAAAGAGAGGCATATAACCTAAAATCACTGAACAGCTGAGGAAAAGCAACACCCTGAGAGATGCATATGTCACCAGCCTTAAAGGAGAAGGAAATCTTGTCGTACGCTGTAACACGGATGAACCTTGAAGACATTATGATAAGTAAAATAAACCAGTCACAGAAGGACAAATACTGCCTGATTCCACTTACAGGAGGTATCTAAAGCAGTCAAACCCATAGAAGCAGACAGCGGAATGGTGGTTGCCAGAAGCAGGGGGAAGGGGAAATTGTTCAATACGTATAGTTTCCGTTATGCAAGATGAACAATATCTCCAGTTCTGCTGGAGACATAATTTGCATATAGTTAATGATACTGTGCTGTACACCTAAAATTTTGTTAAGAGGGTAGATTTCATGTTATGTTTGCTACTTTTATTTTTAACCACAATAGAAAGAGAGAGAGAGAGAGAGAGAAGGAAGGAAGGAGGGAGAGAGGGAGGGAGGAAGGAGAAAAGAAAGGACGGATTCTTTTCTAGAGCCTTCAGAGGGAGAATGGCCCTGCCAACACCTTGATTTCAGCGACCTAACCTCTGGAACTGTGAGAGAACACCTCTCTGTTGTTTTATGGCCATTCGGCCATTCGTTACAGCAGCTCTAGGAAACCAATGTAAGACAGAAACACTAAGCTCAACAAATGGAAGCACTAATGCCCAAGGAAATATCAGAGGGCAAAAAAAAAAAAAGGAAAAAGATTTTAAAAGAAAAGTAAATATTTTCGTAGTAACAAGGGAAGATATCCATGAAATAGAAATAGGCTCTTAAGAGACAGAGCCATCATGGATAACATCCTAAAACTCCGAACAAGTTGGATAGTCTGACACGCAGGATGGACACACATGGGGAACAGTGTGGGAATATGGTAGGTGGAGCCTAGGAATTCTCCCAGAATGCTGTGGAAAGGCAAAAAAAGGCAGAAAATAAGAAAGAAGATTAAGACACAGAAAATAACTTGAAAAGACCAAACATCTTCAAACAGGAATTCTAGAGAATGGAGGAGATATAGGGAATTTAAAAATGAACGAGAAGACATTTCCAGAGTTCACGAAAGACAAAAAACTTCAAACTCAACAGGCACAAGAATGCTGAGCATTGAATGGAAAAGACAATATTTTGATGTTACAAATTTGGGTCCTTCGCACGTAAGGTGCTCAGAGGGAATTGGGTTCCCCACCCTCAACCCTAACATTTATATTAGGCACATCGCTATATAGAGGCATTCTCCTTTCTCTCTCCAATGCAACTTCTCCGTTACCTGAAATGCAATAAAAACATCGGTTCAGAATTCATCCTTGATTCTGGGCCCATATTTGCGGTGTATGGAATTGGAAGTGCCCATTTCAGAAGAGGCTTATGGTGTAATTAGAGTTTATCAGTCTCAGTGGTGTGTATTCATCAGAAGTTCATCCTGTTTGACACAGTCTTGGCCTGTGACAGGCTAAAGCTTTCATCTCTACCAAATTAGAGGGTAAATCAAGATAAGGAATCATCTCTGAGATCCTTTATTGCATATAAAATGTGCAAAATGGTAAAAAAAAAAAAAAAAGCTCATGTAACAATCTGTTTGGATAATATTGTAAGGTATTTATTGGAGATGTTGACATGTGAGAAAATTATTGTTCATAAGGTGAAATGGACTGGGGATTATAAGAATCTCTGACCAGATAACAAAAATAAAGAGCTCCATAAACTAATCAAATTTTTTAAATTAAAAGAGCATTATCTGGGCTGTGAGATATCAATTTCGTAAACATGGTTCAGGGCTGGCCCTGGGTGAGGTCTAATGTCTTGAGGAGTCAACAAATTCGTAGGATTATTTTGTTAATCGACCCTTAGGAGACAGAATCAGACAAAAAAACATTTTACTTAGTAAATGAAACGTATTTAATTTGCTGTCTCATTCTATGTCAGTCTGTCTTTAGAGGAATCCATTTTAAGACTTATAACAACAGCTTCCCAATAGTTGTTTGACAGTTACTATGCTACTGGGTGTACCTTTCAAATTTATAATTAGGAAGACTTGGCAGATGGGACATATTGATCAATAACATAGTCAATTTTCTATTATGGAAATAAATGGATATTTCTACTGTAAAAACATTTCTTTCAGTACCTCAGAACAACACTACTTATTTATAGCAAGAAGGTAACTAAGGGGAGGTATAAATGTTAGACAAATTATAGTAGGCATATTCCAGGCTTTTTGACTACACTACATTTTCAGCATCCCTAGGAGGTGTCAGGTTTGCTCAGCAACTTCCTTGCAAGAGTTCTGCCTCAGGTCAGGACAACTGGACCCAATATTTATCTTACTGTTCATCCAACCAAGGTCACTGCTATTGGAAATGGAGTTGGCATCCGTGGGAGGTGGGAGGCAAGGAATACAGAGCACGGATGTAGAAATGAGAGCTGGACATAAATCTTGGCCTTGAACTTGGACACACTGCTGACTCTCTCGGAACCTTAGATTCCTCATCTATAAAATGGACCCAGAGGTGCCTAGAGAGGGAGTGAGGGGCCTCAGGAATGGAAAGAAAGACATTTTAAAGGTTTGGTGGCAGAGCTACAAATTGCTGCTTTCCCCCCTGGGCAGACTGTATTTGCCACAGATGGCAGCAACAACCTCTCCCATCACACATGCTCTTCTACAAGGTGACCTAGATTCTCCCCCACTGGCATGTGGGACCTAATTACCTCCCTTTGAAACTTTTTTTTAAATTGATTAATTAATTTATTTTTATTTTTGGCTGCGTTGGGTCTTCATTGCTGTGCGCGGGCTTCTCATTGCGGTGGCTTCTCTTGTTGCGGAGCACGGGCTCTAGGCACACGGGCTTCAGTAGTTGTGGCCCATGGCTTCTGTAGTTGTGGCTCGCGGGCTTAGCTGCTCTGCAGCATGTGGGATCTTCCTGGACCAGGGCTTGAACCCATGTCCCCTGCATTGGCAAGTGGATTCTTAACCACTGTGCCACCAGGGAAGTCCCCTCCCTTTGAAACTTGAGCTCATCTCCTGACTTGCTTGTAACCAGGAGGGTGCATCAGAAGTGACTCTGCGACTTCCAGGACTAGGTCAGAAGAGGCCAGGCAGCTCCCACGTGGTTTTTGTGAAACCAGGCGCCATGCTGTGAGAGGGCCATGCCACACCTGGGTGCTCTGGATGAGTTATCCCCTCCCCGGGTACCAGACCACACCTCCACATGATGCCAGCTCCCGGGTGTCTGAGCCCCACCAGCCATTTGAGTCTCCCCAAGACAAGCCGTCCCCTTTGCTCCCTGCCTGAATTCCTGACCCACATAATCTGTGAGCTGAACAACACAGCCACGATTTTACACCACTCAGTGTGGGGTGGTTTGTTATGCAGTGTTAGTGACGGGAACACTCCCCGATGCAGATAACAGGTAAGCACATGCGTACATACACATGCATCCTCCCCCATAAAGGGGAGTGGGGCAAATGTTAAAGAAGAAAGATTGACTCACTCACTCTCTCTGTGGCCCAGTTTCCCCATCTGCAGATGATGAGAAGGTGAGATGATGCTCCCAAAGGCCCTCCCAGCTCCAACATTCTGCTCCTGTGATCTTCCCTCCCCCTCCCTTCCATTAAAGCCCAGTCTGAAATTCTTCAGGTTCTCTGAGATATACATGACTGACAACTCACCAGCAGTGGCTGTATTTTAGGCAGCATCAAACCTAAAGAGAAAGGAATAGAGCTTTGATGGTGGAATTTCAGAGCCAGTGGTTAGTTTTTTAGATGACGGAGACGTGGTTATCCTGAGTCTTGAAATTGTAACACCATCCGCATAGCCCTGTGATATAAATGAGTTCTACTAGACACAGTGATTGTTGTTTTACATGGAGTATTACCACGTGTTGAGGCACACTTGGTGCTGAGTGCTCTTCCAGGCACTGTGCAAGCATTACGCCCCCACCCCATCATGAGTGGTACCTGCTCTGACACCATGTTTGAGAACATAAAGAAATCTGTCCCCTGGGGAGATGAGTCTCCTTGAGAGTTCTACGCTAAATGTGGGTCCGTCCAGCCCAACGGTTTTCAAATCTCACTACAGTGAAACACTTACGTTTTATAGTCTGAATCAAGGTGTTTTTCTGATAAAAATCGAATAATGTTAATTTCTTCATTTGCAGGAGAAATATATTAATGAAGAGGATTTTCAGTTTTCCTCCCGTAATTTTTTTTTAAACCTTCGACGTTCGGCACCACTTCCTGGCTAGGAAAATCAGTTCTAGCTCAAAGGAAAGGAAAATGTTGAAGCAGTTATGAAAATGGGCTCTGGAGTTAGACTAGCGTTCAAAAAATGAACAAAAATTAATCCACCACTAACTGCTGTGTGACCTTCGGTAAGTCACTGTTCTAATGCTTAATTCCACTATCTATGACATAGGGCACCTATAGTTCCTTCCTCATAGGGTTGAGTTGGGACTGAAGGAGATTACGCATTAGGTATAGTGCCTAGCACGCTTAAATAGTTAGTCAAAGTTTGCTGCTTTTATTAATAAACCGTTCCTATATCACTACAGGCAGGTACAAGATAGAAGGAAATTTTCAAGGTGATTTTGACCTGCCAGAGAAAGTCTTAGGAAAAAGGGAAGTTTGTGTAAGCACACATTCACATCTGAGTTTTGCAAAGTAGATAACTTCTTACAATAAAATTTCCAGATTAGTTGTTTTATTTTCACTCTTCTGATATAAAAATACCCTGGAGAAAAATAATACAGTGAAGCAGGAAAAGCATAGCCTTTGGAGTAGAACAAAAATGGATTCTAATCCTGGATTAGTTACCTATCTTCTCTGAACCTTGGTGCAGACACGCATTAAGTGTTCAATAAATATTTGCAGAACAGAATTCTAAAATTTTTATACTATCTACCTTTTACTTTTTTAGGATTAAATGAGATAGAGAGTGAAAGTACCTAGTTCACAGATGCTAGTTGGCAAGTGACCGTTTTCTTTATCCATACATTATTTTTTAAGTGCCTGACATTTTTTATTAAGAAACTCCAACTTCGATTAGTTCTTTTCATCCTGATAAATGTCAGTTCTTCTGTTTACCATACAGATAACTGTTTTAGCTACAGAGCTGGTTTCATTGAATATACTCACTCTATTCTATCCCAGAGAGTCTCTAAAACTACATGCTTTGTGGATAAAGCAATGATGCTTCTCAGGGGGAACTCAGAAGTCACACAGATGGGCTTCCCTGGTGGCACAGTGGTTGAGAGTCTGCCTGCTGATGCAGGGGACACGGGTTCGTGCCCCGGTCCGGGAAGATCCCACATACCGCGGAGCGGCTGGGCCCGTGAGCCATGGCCGCTGAGCCTGCGCGTCCAGAGCCTGTGCTCCGCAACGGGAGAGGCCACGACAGTGAGAGGCCCGCGTACCGCAAAAAAAAAAAAAAAAGTCACACAGATATTAATCCTCATCCTTGTGAAAATAGGAACCACATCATTTTTCATTAATTTAATAGATAGCTGAGTTTGACTGTATCATGGACACACACACACACACCCCTTGAGTACGGTGACTCATAACCATGAAGTCTGATATGGTCATGGAATCATTAAACTCCCTTCCTCTGGGGATAAATTTAGACCTCTGTTACTTCCTGAAAGAAGATCATTTGTTTCACCTTTAAAATTAAGGAGTAGTGAGGGAAAGTTCCGGTGATTCTTTTTTCATGTTCAGTAATTTCTACTCTTCCACTTAGAAGCAACTAAATTCACATCACATGACTCACCTTCCTGCCATAAATCTGGTGATCGATCTAAAATCCCCAGTCAGCCAGGCATTTCCTAGGTAACCAACCCCAAGTGGCTTTAATGGACAGCCCGTAACAGTCAGAAATCAGCAAGAAAAAGAAAACACCTGTCCTTCTGTACTTTTCCTCAATATGCTTAAATAATTAAAAACACCATCAAGAAACTAATCCATAGATAAGATGACATGTAAAATATGATGGCATAGTCCTCCTCTACCTTCATTGATTCACCCTGGAGAGGAAAGAGCTACTCAAGCCTTTACTTGTCCCCAGAGAAATTTCTTCCAATCAGGCTTCCCTGCTTGTTCCACAGTGATCAATTCTTCTGCAGCCTTCTCTCACAATCAGTCCAAACAAGGAGTCTCCAAAGCACAACGGTGGATCAAAAACAGTCAGCCACCTGTGTCTGTAAATGAAGTTTTGTTGGAATGCAGCCAAACTCATTCATTTACTTTATCATCTATGGCTGCTTTCACACTACAACAGCCAAGTTGAGTAGCTACAACAGAGACCGTATGTCCCTCAAAGCCTAAAATATTTTCTATCTCACCCTTTGCAGAAGAAGTTGGCCTGCCCCTGTTCTAATCACCAATTAAATACATTTTCTGTGCTGTTTATGGTGATGAAGATCTACTGTTATTTGAAAACACCCCTCCTCCACATTAAGATTTTAAGTTCTTTGAAGCTGGACCACCTCATATAGTTTTTCTCTAATAATACTATTTCACATTCACTTCTTGCTTGCCAAAGAACTTTGATGTGTGAGCTGTCATGTCCCACAGAGTCTAGTAGAGTGTTGAGCAAACAGGAGACACCTGAAACATATTTGACTGATTGATTGCCTTTCTCTGATTTATTTCAAGCTCTAAGCAATTGAGCCAATGGTTATTTTTATCACTGATGTGATAGGTCATGAAGACCATCACAAATCCCTATATCAAATGGAGGCAGAATATTTCAAACCATTGTATGAAATGGCTTTTTTGTAACATTTCTGGTTGTCACTCGTTTCCATCCATATCCTTTAAAAGTATGTGATTTTTTTTTTTCCACAAGAGACAGTGCTGTTTCTGTAGAAAAGAACAATGTTTAGAGTCAGACTTGAGCTAAAAATCCCAGCTTGACCACTTCCTAGCTTTGAGGCTCATGTTTCAGTATCATTTAGAATCTAGACAAGTCAGAAACATGTTCTTCCTTTCACTCAGATGTCTTAGTCTCACTTTTCTACCTAGCAGCTCCACAGAAACAATGGTTTAGAATTTACCAGTTCCTGGGAAATCATATTGGTGAATCGTCTTTTTTAATTGTATACAAGAGCATAGACCGACCTAAAGTCAGATAAATTCATTAAGAAAAAACAATGATGAGAAGCAATGTTCAAGGCAGAAAATAAGTGATGCTGAGACATACACACGCCTACCTGAGAAGCTCTGGAGTGATGTGACATTTCTTGTCATTGATTTGACCTACTTATAGCTCTTCCATGTAATAAATGGCAAAGCACTCAACACTACTAAATATTCTATTTCTGCCCAAGGTATAGTTAATTTTAACAGTGCTGTCTAGGGCCTTCTCTGGTGGCACAGTGGTTAAGAATCCGCCTGCCAATGCAGGGGACACGGCTTCGAGCCCTGGTGTGGGAAGATCCCACATGCCACGGAGCAACTAAGCCTGTGCACTACAACTACTGAGCCTGTGCTCTAGAGCCCACAAGCCACAACTACTGAAGTCCGCATACCTAGAGCCCGTGCTCCGCAACAAGAGAAGCCACCACAATGAGAAGCTCACGCACCGCAAGGAATAGAAGTTCCCGCTTGCCACAACTAGAGAAAGTTCATGCGCAGCAACGAAGACCCAACACAGCCAAAATAATAATAATAATAATGCTGTCTAGTTATTTTGTGCTTGGTATCATATAAACCAGAAGGACCTCTTTAAAAAAAAATTGAACTTACCAAGGAGATTTCTTTACAAAAACAAGTGGAACATGGTCCACCTACTTAATATTGTGGCCAAATGTAAACGTGATGTTGAAGTTTTTAAATGGGAGATTTATGTAATTATTTTGAGTTAATTCTCTCCTTACTCCAGGTATTAGATGCTTCTTTGTTGGAAACTTGTATTTACTGGATGCTTTTTTTTTGTTGGATAATTTATAGAAGAGCTTCTGACAGGGATTATGTGGCTGGAAAACAAGAGCAAGTGTGGAAAAGAGGTTTTTCAACTATATGAGAAGATAGCATAGTCACTAGCAATTCTGCACACAATTGCAGGTAACCAAAGGCATGAATTACCTTCCTTTTTGCTGTCAAATATATGATTATTAATATTATAATAATATAATATTATTTGACAGCAAAATGGATTTTATATTTGAATATGGACAGAGCTTATGTTATGGGAATTCACTTCAAGTTAAATAATGAACCATGAAGACTTAAACTTGAGCATCCTTCAGAACTTTAACAATGATAAGTCTTGGCTAATAAATAATAACATTCTCCCCATGGCACTTATCTCATTTGATCATCACAGTGATACTACAAGGTAGGCCTGGCTGGTATTAAAATTCCTATTTTATAGAGAAAGAAAGTGAGCCTCAGGGAAAACAAGAGCTTTCTCCATGCATACTCCTGGGCTTTCAACTCATATCTGACTTCAAATCCGTTGTGGTTTCCAATCCTTTATCGATGTGCCATCCTCTGCTCTTCAGAAAAGGGGCAAACAAGGTCTCAACAGTTGTCCTGCGTTCTCCCTCCCTACAGAGTGTATATGGCTTCTGACTTTCTCTCTGGTTTTGTCTCTCAACTCTAATCTGCACCATCCCTTTGGGAGCCATTATAGGATTCAATTTCCCTTTGGGGGCCGAACTTCTGGCTCCTTGTTGTTTTAGGGTAACTATTCAGTACCACCCAATGCAGCTGCAAGACCTGAATCTATTCCTCTCTACCGCTAGCAGTTAGTACCTGCTCTGATAAGGTGTTTGGGCCTGCAAAGAGTCTCTGCACTTCATTCACTCTGGGAGCATATGTTCAGAGACTAATAGTAGAGACTCGAGTTCTGCCCGGGGGCGGGGGATTGAAGAGGAGATGAAGGCTAGGAAGAAGAAATTCTGCATCTGGCAGAGGCCGCTAGAGTCAGGTTTAGTCCCTATGGCTAGAGGAACAAGACAGATAGGATTGTTTTACTGAGAAACTTTATGAGACTGAGCAAAATCAAAACTTCTCTGGAGCCTTGTGTAGACATTTATTCAGCAAATATGTAATAAGAAACTACTGTGTGCCAGACACTGTTAATAGACACTAAAGAATCATCAGGGAATGAAATAGGAAAAAATTCCTGCTCTCATAGAGCTTACGTTCTGGTGGGAGATGCTGCAGTAAACATAAACAAAAAAATATACATTTTAGTCTTCCAATCCTTGAATGTGGTATATGTTTTGATTTTAGTTATTTTACTTCTCTCAACAATGTTTTATACTTTTTAGTGTACAGATCTTGACTTTTGGTATATTTAGTTTTAAGTATGTTGTTAATGCTGTTGTAAATAGAATTTTAAAATTTCATTTTCCGATTTTTTCCTACCAACATATACAACCCAGTTGATATGTTTATATTGACCTTGAACCATGCAACCTTGCTAAATTCACAAACTATTTCTTGTAGTTATTTTGTGGATTCCTTAGACTTTTCTATGTAAATGACCATGACATCTGCAAGTAGAGACAGTTTCACCTTTTTCTTTCTGATCCTTATGCCTTTAATTTCCTTATCTTGCCTTATTGCAAAAGCTAAGATGCTCAGTACAATATTACATAGACTGATGATAGTGGTCGTGCTTGCCTTATTCTTGACCTCGGGGGAAAGAATTAAATATTTTACTATTAATTATTATGTTATTCATAAGTTTTTTAATAAGTGTCCTGTAACAGATTAAGGAAGTTCCCTTCTATTCCTAGTTTGCAGAGAGTTTTTACCATGACTTTGTATTGACTTTTATCAAATGTGCTTTTACATCTACTGAAATGTTAGTGTGGCTTTTCTTATTTATTCTGTTACTATTATCAATTATGTAAAATTCTTAAACACAGATATATAAAAAAAGTTGTAGAATAAATGCTATAAAGAAAAATAAACAAGTTAAAGGGAATGAGACTAATGGGAAGTGCTGTTTCAAACAGAGTGAGCAAGGAAGACTTCTCTGAAGAGATAATATTTGAGTAAAGATTTAAACGAAGGGAAGGAGCAAGCTATGCAAAAGTATGAGGAAATATTCCAGGCACCAAATAGTAGAAGATGGGTTTGAAGAGATAACCAGGGGCTGAACATACAAGCCCTTGGAGGCCATTGCAAGGAGTTTGGGATTTTGTTCTGAGACCCTGGGGAATCATCAGTAGGTTTTTAACTAAAGAGCACCGTGAAGTGATTTATTATTTTAATAAGATCATTCCAGCTGTTATGTGGAGAACTGAATGTAGGTGGCAAGAGTGGAATGGGGAAATTAATCAGGAGACTGTTTTATTATGCCACCAGGGATTATAGCATCCTGGATTAGAATGGTAACAGGAGGTGGTAAAAACGTGACCTGTTTTGCATTTTCTGTTGGATTGGATCTGGGCCCAAGGGAACGTGAGAATTCAAGGAGAACTCCTAGAGTTTGGAGCCTGAGAAACTGGATGCATGATGGTGCCACTAACTGATGGAGGAGAAGACTGGGAGATAGAATCAAGAGAACAGTTTTTCCCATTTAGATATTTACGTCTTTAGGTGAATTCAAAATAGACAGCTGGATACAGAGTCCTGGAGCTCAGGGAAGAGGTGACAGTAGTGAAAAAAAATGGAAGTCTTAAGAATATAGATGATATTTAATTCCACAGGGCTAGGTGAATTCACAAAGGATGTGAGAGTAAATAGAACTATGTACTGGGAAGTTCTAATACATGTAGGGTCAAGAAGAAGAGGAAAGACCAGCAAAAGAGGTTGAGAAGGAGAGCCAGTGGGGTAAGAGGAAAATAGGGAGGACGAGGGTGCCTCATAGCCAAGTGAAGAAAGGATTTCAAGAAGGAGGGAATGATCCACTGTGTCCACGGCCCTAAGAGGCAAAGTGAGATAAAAATCAAAAATTGAGAGGCTTGGGAGTGTGGTGGTAACTGAGGTAACCAGGGATTGAAGGCATGATGGGATCAGTGCTGGGGGTCTTATAGGGAAAGGTGGGTTCCCAATTTTCATTATGGACTCCCTTTAGGGATTAACCTAGGGTATATTTAGATATGGGAGGCCGATTGTAATGGTCTTATACCAAGAGCTCATAGATTTCTGGGGGCCTCCTTCAATGCTATGATGGGTTACATCATGAGATGTCTCTCCCCGCGTCTGCACAGATGCCCACACCCCCAAGTCCTGGCAGTTTGGGAAGGACTGAGTCACTCTGCTCTGCATGGACCGAGGAAGCATCATGATGAGCGTGAGGTACGGTGACAGCTGCAGGCGTCGTTTAAGCAGATTCCAGAGTGGTCAAGATCAATGATGGGAGCTGGAACGGGAGCGGAAGGTCACCCTTTTAAGGATTCCCCCCAAATGGCCAACATTCCTGCTTGAGAGGGTATGGGTGGAAAGCTTCCTAGTCACTGTAATTTGGACATAAGTGTGAAGTGACTCCATTCTATAGTCATGGGTGGATGAGGCCGGAGGACATAGAAGTTAAAGGCAACTGTTCTAATGTCGAGCCTCCTTGCAAAACCTTTCCCAAACAACTCACTTCCTGCTCCCTCTCTTTTAAAAAAAATTGTAAAATTTGCCTTTTTTGAAAGTGTCCCTAGAGCAGCAGTGGTCTTCAGAAGTTAGACTTCAAGGGATATCTTCGTTTGCAGAGCTATCCAGAGTCGGGATGTTAACAAAGTAAGTGAGAGAGTGGGGAGCCATGGGGCCGTCACGTACACTGTGCAAGTTCTTTTGCACCAGGGCACCCAGAACAAGGAGTGCTGTTTTCTAATTTGAACGAAGGCACCATATGGGCTAATGGCAGTCCTGAGTGCATAAACTTGAAAGCAAAACCGGAGCACATGTCCAAGAGGCAACAGAGTACTCTTCATCTGTATAAAGGGGAAGGACATGGACCTCATTTATGGGAAGATTCAGGTGAAAGATGGAGAAAGAGACCTGGTTACTTAAATACTTCTCGGAGCTCAACAGCTTTTTTAGCAAATCTTTTCAAAAAAGGCAATTCATGATATTTTGTCTTCAGTTCTATATGGAGTGGGGGGTCTCTCAACATCTGTTCTAGCTCTAATAAGATATACACTTCTGTGTTTCCCTTCCCTTTCTGAGGGTTAGGATCATAGTCTAATTCATCTTATAGTCCCAGGATTTGACCAAAAGTGGATACTCAGAAAATGCTGATTGAATCGAACTGAGCAACGCCTTGTATGTAACGTGTGAAGTTTCAGTTCTAAGACAATTCTGAGCTCAGAATTCTAATCTTACAAAATCAGAATGGATACTAAATATAACTAATGTTTACTCAGAGCTCTATATGAATTATATTATTTAATCCTCACAGTGTAGTCTGTAAGGTAGATACTGTTATTGCCTCTTTTACAAACAATAATAACAGTAATAATAAACAATACGTAGTGTTTTATATGTTACATGAACTGTTCTAAGCACTTTTGCTTATATTAACTAATTTAATCCTCCAAACAAACCTTTCAGGTAGGTACTATTATTCTCCCCCGTTAATAGCATGATAGCAGAACTGAGTTGTAATTAACACACTTAGTAAGTAGCAGAGCTTGGAAACTCTCTGGCTCCGAGGTCCATATGATTACATTGCCTCCCCAAATTCCCCAGCCCAAGTAATAAACATTCCAGGATTTTCCAAAACGTCTATATTGACTTCCATCCAAAACCCAATTATCATTCTGAACTCTGAATCCAAAAGATTCTGTGTTCTTAGGAGAGGAGGGAGTAACAAGAAATGGGAAAGTGAGTCTTTGAACGTATTTAATCCCAATGAAGCCTTGATGGGAGAAAAAAAAAATCAAGAGTTTAGAAATATTGCAAAGCCTGACTGCACCCTTTCAATGATCCGTGTGCCACCCTCACAGTAAGTGGCTCAAGCACAGATTTCCCATTTGGTCATTAAACCCAATTATCTCACTCCCCCCACAGACTTGCCAAATTTACTTTTAACTGCTCTCAGCACTGAGACAGAAGGGGGGCAGGATAATGAGTCTCCACAATGTATAATTATTGTGAATGAACAGAGCTAAGCTACACCTGACAAAATAAATGATCAGGGCTTCCCTGGTGGCGCAGTGGTTGAGAGTCCGCCTGCCGATACAGGGGACGCGGGTTCGTGCCCCGGTCCAGGAAGATCCCACCTGCCGCGGAGCGGCTGGTCCCGTGAGCCATGGCCGCTGAGCCTGCGCGTCCAGAGCCTGTGCTCCGCAACGGGAGAGGCCACAACAGTGAGAGGCCCGCGTACCGCAAAAAAAAAAAAAAAAAAAAACATGATCAGCATCCGAAATCGCTGGTTTCTCCATTTACTGTTTTGTAAACTCAAGTTATTCACCCTTGCTAATTTCTCCCACTGCCGTTCCCACAATTTTTTCCCCTGATTTTAGCCCCCAGAGTTCTCTCAGAAGGTGCCTGTCACCCCCAAATTCTTCTGAGGATAAGAGAAAAGCTTGAAGTAAATTGTTCCTGCAGGAAATGAATTACTAAATAGCTAGAGTTCCCTGAAAGTATGTCAGACAGGGACTGGTTCATCGTGGCTCCATCTATCAGCGTTCAGCCCTTCCATAATATCCCCTCTTTATTCTTTTCTAAGGTTCTGCCAAAGTGACAAAAAGACAATGGTGGCACAGCATAAGTCAGGCTAATTTTAAGTGTAACTGTATTTAAGGAATGTTCAGCCAACAGTATTTTGGATGCAGAAACACTTCTTTCCATAGTTTTCGAAGTTCAAATCCAACTGACAAAACTATTGCCGGTTCCAAGTCTGAGTCCATACTTGTGTAAAGTAACTGTCTACGTGGTTTTTAATGAGAGTACACTTACATCTTTTTCCTGTGATTTTTTTAAATTTCTTACTACCTGGGTCTATCGCTCTGGACTCTTAGGATGCAAGCAACAGAAAAAAGGAAGGGAGCTTTGTTAGGACAATGAGGTCACTCAGCAAATCAGAGAAAGGACAGAACAATCAGACAGCATGTCGGGAATAGGGACACAGTTCCCCCTAGGGGGACCAGATTAATTTTAGCACCCCTCATTCTTTTGAGAAAAGATCTGATTGACCTTGAGAGAGCCATGTGTCCAACTGCAAAGGTGAGTGAACAGGATACTATGAAAAGTGAGCCTATAACCAGAAGAAGGGGAAATAAGAACAAAAAGAAAAATATATATAGCTTACACCCTGTGTTTGGTTTGTGACTCCACACAGGGAACCCTCAGGCTTCCAGAATTTAGCTCCTGTTTCAGCACATACTCTGGCCCAAGACACAAGTTGGTTTTTCTTTGAGTTCTTTGGTGACAAGCAGCTCTATAAAAAGAAGGGCTTCTGGGGGTCGGCACACGAGGCTGTTCAGACCATGCTGTTTCCATGGACCGGTCCCTTGTTGGACTGCTCTGGAGTTTCAGAGGTTAGGGAGAATGAAGCCTGTGTAGCCGGTCGCTATTTACCAAGCACCCTCAGAAACAGCTCTCACACGCTCCCAATCTGCTGGTGATCCTGCGGTTAACTTCACCTTGAGGGTGAATACATCCAAGCATGATATTCAAAGCCTGTAGTAACCTGCTTGGCTCTGCCTCCCCTGCCCCCTCCAGAACAGATCCAGACCCTGCTGTGCCAGGAACTGCCCCCTTAATTGCTGGATCATGGGCGGTCCAAAGGCTGCAGGGGGAGGGGAGAAACTGGGGTGGCCGGAATATTGGCAGGAGCCCTCAGGGGTCTCAGCACAGCAGCTGTTTACCAACCAGTACAGGATATTTCAGTAGGTGAACAATCTGTATGGCTGTGCTGGTGTGTTTCTGATATCAGCCCTACATAGAGCCTTGGAAGACTGAAGCCTATGGGTCTTTGGGATTTTTAAGCAGATAAAATCTAAGAGCAGTCTTAGTGATGAGAAATTTTTATTGAGTAAAGAGAAATAGAGGGGACCAAAAAAAAAAAGGAGTTGTGAAAGAGAAAGAGGCAGATACAGCACAGACCAGATGTTTACTCCTCAGTCAGTCTCAGAGAGCCTGCCCTCTTCCCCATAGCTGCAGCCTCTGGGGGCCCACCTGTTGCTGTCGTGGAAGCACTGACTGAGACCGCCCGCCCTGGCCAGGCACCACAGTAACCATTCGCATGAGCTACCTTAAACAGGAGGTCCTGGTAAGGAACATGGAACTAAACAGCCACCGTCAACCGGAAGAATTCGGGAAAGGTCAAAAGGAAACACCAGACCGTATGTCCTACCAACCTCCAAGAATCCTCCTCGCTGGAATCCATCTTGGCTGAGCGATGTGCGCGTCCCCCAGAAGGACCCTGAGTCCGAGTGATTGGCCAGAGATAACCCGGAAGCTAACGCCATTCCCATAAAACCCGAGCCTGCGACCCACGTGGCAGAGCAGTGCTCCTGGGTTCCCTTACCTTCCTGCTCTCTGCCCGGGCGCCCCTTCCCAATAAAGTCTCCTGCTTTGTCCGCACGTGTGTCTCCTTGGACGATTCATTTCCGGGTGTTAGACAAGAGCCGGCTCTCGGGCCCTGGAAGGGGTCCCCTTCCCTACAGCAGAGCCAGTCCTCAGGAGCATTCTGGGAGCTCTAGTTTGGCCTTGGCATCAAGCCCTTTGCTGCCCACCGGAATTAGACAAGTTGCTCTTGTTGGATATCTGGGTTTCAGTCCTATTCTTGAGCAAGAGTCCCCACGGAGTGACCCATTATTTAGATCCTACAGTCACCCTTTGTCCCCTGGAACCAGCTTCTGTTCCAATAATATGCCTAGGATCTCATTCCCAACCTATGACGGGGGCATGGGCTGCTACACACTGTTTCCCCTCCCATTCATCCATTGGTCCAGTCACAAATATTCCCTGGGGACTCCGAGATTAATCAAAACACAGTACTTATCCTCCGAGAACAAAATATCCTGCGCTTTGAGCCCTACCTTGTGCTGGGAGCTGACTACCTGCTAATGGAACTCTTAGAAAGCGACAACGTACTCGGCTTTTTGGTTTACTGCCACGCCTAAAATTGCAGAAGCGGCACTCTACCCATTTGTTGGGAAAGCTGAGGACTGGGGTGGTCAATACAGACTAGAGAACTTGGATATTAGGACTCAACCTTCCTTCAGCACTAGAAACTGCCTCATCCCCCCGAAATGGTATTAATTTAGCTCTCTTAGCCCCCCTTTCATGTTTCCTGGTCTTACTAGGTAACAAGACACATCTAGCCACATCCCGAATGTAGTACCCTTAAGCTCCTCCTAAATTTCTGGTTCATCATTATCATGGGGACTCTCGTGTTTTCCCTGTTCCTTGGGAACTCTAAGGCCAAGGGCTGTACTAGTCTGTACAAAATGTGAATGTTCCGCTTTCCCCAAAGCCTCTGCTTTAATATAAAAAGTATATTAGCTTAGAGAGGTCACCATAGAAAAAGTCATCACCAAAAATAGGTTATTAATTCAGAAGATGCCTGATTTTGAGATGTCCTACTTTGTTACCCTAAATTTCAGACTTTGCTGTATCCATATCCATGACTAGCTGCTATATAGATATCGTGGTGTTTACAGAATATAGGAAATTAGAAGCATTGGTTGAAATAAGTTTGAAGATATACTTGTCCTTCAGAGAGAAAATAAGCCCCAAAAGGCAATATGTCACCTGTGGCTAACAAGCAAATTTTTGTTTTTATTCAAAGGCAGCCAGGACGTATAACTGGTGAAAACTGAGAAGGTATGAGATTGTCTTCCTCCATCGGTTCTGTAGTGAAGTGAAACCTGCCAAGGTGAGTGGGTAACATTGGATTGGCTGTATCTTGTCATTGCATCCTGTCGATGTCACAAGAGGCAAAGAGGGAACATTTCTAGGAGCAAATGGCCATTGGCCTTCAGCCCTGCAAGAGCCTGTCTCCCTGATTCATCAACCTCGAGCACCCAGTGTTACCTGGTTCTGACCCTCTTCCCGGGCCCACTCAGTACATTGCATTCTAACCTGGTCCCAACCCCCCAGGCTTCCAATCCGCTCCCTCTTTCCTGTTGATGGCCATGGTTCATTTTGAAGGCCGAGTGTTCAGTCCCTCTTTCCCTCCTTCCTTCCTATGACCTTGACCGATATTTAGAAGCCTCTGGATGCTCTGGGAAAATACCTTTCCCAATTCTTTTTGGCCACTGGGCACTAGAATTGTGCCTCCAGGAAAAAGAGGACTGATAGACAAGCAGTCATTCTCTAGAATAAGCCAACATTTATCTTTCCCATAAAGACTAGCCACGGCAGGAGACCGTTCCCTTACAAAGAAGCTGTGAAGTCTATTGTCTTTGTTTCTATCTGAGATTTCATGAGGTTTTGTGCGAAACAAAACAAAAAAACCCTGCTTTGCTGCCCAAGTGGTGAATTTGGATGGTATGTGTACACTGTGGCTTCCCTTCGGTTGGAGCAGCAGGGCCTCCCAGCTGGGTTTTCTGGGCCCATTCTCGGCTGTTGAAGCCATCTCTACAGAAGATACTCATCACTTTTGGCGATTTGGTACATTGTAATCATTGGCAGCTCATGTGATTGACAACAGAGCCCTTAAAACAGATTTTTTTCTCTCTCTCCTGTCCCCTTGTCAAAAGTTCAGGAATTAATTGTTCTTCCAGAACATTATTGAGAGAGTTGGGGGAGGGTGTGGAACTCAAAACAAAACTGATGCCCGTGTGAGAAATTTTCTGAACACTTTCCATCATGCACCTGCTTGCTGGGCCATGAGATTTGTTGGGAAGAATGTATGAAAAGGGAAAGTGAGTCCTAGATTTAATGCGCTCCTGGATTTAGTTGTTTATAAAAGCAGGGAAGCAAAAGTGGTTTCTGGTTCTGTTCTTTAGAAAATGTTCGTATTATACCTCAGTCTCACCATGTAAAGCTCCCTCGAGTTATGTTTTGGTAGCAAGAACTCTGGACTCTGGATTCTAGATCTAACTTCTGCCCCCAGCGCATCATGTGACATAGAATACGTATGCATTTATTCGTTCACAAATATTTACTGAGCACCTACTATGTGCCAAACACTCTACTAGGCACCAGGAATACCTACATAGGTACTGTAGACACCACCCCTACAGTGCAGAGGTCATGTGAAACTGGAATTAGATCCAGCAAAATGGAGGCCAATGGTGACTCTAGCAGGAGCCATCTCCCATGAAGTAATAGTGTCAGAAGCTTTGGGATTGGGGGTATGGTTTAAAGAGTGACAGGTGGGAGAGGAATTGGAGGTAGCGAGGACAAACAAGTATTTCTAAACTTTTCAATAAGGCAAACATGTCTGAATGGCCCATGCTTAGAGAAGAGATATTATAGGTCAACCCCCCTCCCTCAGATATAGCAAATGGA
The DNA here is from genome assembly GCF_963455315.2 of Globicephala melas. Classification (NCBI taxonomy): domain Eukaryota; kingdom Metazoa; phylum Chordata; class Mammalia; order Artiodactyla; family Delphinidae; genus Globicephala; species Globicephala melas. The sequence continues at coordinate 13,260,761 of NC_083323.1, forward strand.
TAATGCCAAACTTAACCATTTGATGGGACATTTCTCTCAACAGAGTTTAAATTCAGAATGACTTGGATTCTGTTCTCCTGGAACGGAATGTTTGTCATCTTAGCAAGGCTTAACCAAGGAAGATTTTCTATCCTATGTCTACACTCTTACCCTCAAATACCACTGATTCTCTGGTATGGCCTTTGGCAACTATAACATGAGCTTAGACTAAGGGCTGGGATCTTAAACACAATTTTGCTTGGGGTAGATGCTCCAACGACTGAGAATTGACATGTTTAAAGATTTTGTGGATGTTGGGTTAGTGCTGGGAAAATCTTATGCATACTATTGATGAAATCCTTTCTTGACTAAAGCTTCTGCTCTATTTACCTCTTTTTTTTTTTTAAGATGTTGGGGGTAAGAGTTTATTAATTAATTAATTTATTTTTGGCTGTGTTGGGTCTTCGTTTCTGTGCGAGGGCTTTCTCTAGTTGTGGCAAGCGGGGGCCACTCTTCATCGCTGTGTGCGAGCCTCTCGCTATCGCGGCCTCTCTTGTTGTGGAGCACAGGCTCCAGATGCGCAGGCTCAGTAGTTGTGGCTCACGGGCCTAGTTGCTCTGCGGCATGTGGGATCCTCCCAGACCAGGGCTCGAACCCGTGTCCCCTGCATTAGCAGGCAGATTCTCAACCACTGCGCCACCAGGGAAGCCCCTACCTCTTTTTTTAATAGCAAAATTTCTCAACATGCAAAAGAACAGTACCTGGAACATAGCAGACATACATACATACGTACATATATATGTATGTATACGTGTGTGTGTGTGTTTGTTGTTGTTGTTAGTATTACTATTATTTCTGGGACTTAATCCTCCTGCATCTGTAATCAGGACTTTGATGATGGATGTTCACATAACACAGGTAAAATTTTTTTTAAGATTTTTTTTTTTGATGTGGACCATTTTTAAAGTCTTTATTGAATTTGTTACAATATTGCTTCTGTTTTATGTTTTGGTTTTTTGGCCAGGAGGCAAGAGGGATCTCAGCTCGCCGACCAGGGAGAACCTGCACCCCCTGCATTAGAAGGCAAAGTCTTAACCACTGGACCTCCAGGTAACTCCCACACTGGTAATTTTGAATGCTAAGCAGGTGGTCACAGAAAGCTACCAAAAAGAAACACTTTTATACGTAGTGGAGTTTGAAAAACTATGAAATTGATCATTATAGTTCAGTTTGGCAGGGATGGAGAAGCCTGGGTGAATGGTTCATGAGATACCTGTGTTAAGATGCAAGCAACAGATAACATCGACACAACGAATCTAAACAGTAAGGAAGTTTTAAAATTTCAAATTGCAAGCATCCTGAGGTAAGATGGCTTCAGAATTGATTAATAAATATTCAGCAACATTATTAAGGACCCATCTTTCTTCTTTCTCGATTGTACCATAGTATGAACTTTGTGCTTGGTGAAATCGTGGTCATAGGACGGCTGCTGCCATTTCAAGCATTACATGCAAACACCAAAATGTCCAAAGGAAGGAGGGGGCTGTCTCTTCTACTGTGTCCCTTTTTGTCAGTAATGAAACCTATCCCTCAAAGCTGCAGCATATTTCTCACATCTCATTGGCCAGAACTGCCTTAAGTCATAACTCTAAACCAATTTCTGGCAAGGGGTATGTGCCTCAATGGTATATTTAGACTAATAAGGATTTCGCCTGGAGCTGGGGGCTTTGCCAATAAGGATAAAGGGAGAATGGCCTTGGCAGTAGGCAGCGCACACGGTCTGTACAGCAGAATTACTGTATGGCCAGCACGTGGTTGCTTTGCAGAGAATAATCAGGCCTCCTGGGATACCTTTCAGTGAAAGGGTGTGGTACATATATACAATGGAATATTACTCAGCCATAAAAAGGAACGAAACTGGGTCATTTGTAGAGACCTGGATGGACCTAGAGACTGTCATACAGAGTGAAGTAAGTCAGAAAGAGAAAAACGAAGAGCCTAGGAGTGTTTTATAAACAAATATTTAACAATGAGCAGCTCTTCTGAGCTAGGGTTGATAAGGGAACAGACTTGGAAATACTGCCTCAGGCTGTTTCCTGCTAGATGTGCATTTATGGCCACTGACCAAAAACTTTCTATGGACAATGGATATTCCAAACTTCCCTTAAGACCCCCCTGGCTGGAAGAGTCAGTTACACTACAATTTTAGTGTGAGATTGTGATTTATAAAAAGAAATATGTATTTGGTCTTTGTCCTTTCCAGCAGGGAGCTCCTAAAACCCTTGGAATTTCCTAAGTGATTTAAAGTATCTTTTGTTATGTTAATGAGATGACTTGTTGGGGGCTGGTTGCCAGGAAACCAACTTGTGTTATTAGAGGGTTGGAACTTTCAGTCCCACCCCCTGACCTCTAGGGAGGGGAGAGGGGCTGGAGGTTGAATCTGTAGTCTAATGACCAATGCCTTAGTCAACCATGCTGACGGAAAAAAGCCTCTATAAAAACCCAGAGGATGCGGTTCAGAGATTCCAGGTTGGTGAACATGTGGAGGTGTTGGGAAGGTGCTGTGCTTGGAGAGCATGGACGCTCCACGCCCTTTCCCCACACCTTGCCCTGTGCATCTCTTCCATCTGGCTGTTCTTGTGTTATATCCTTTTACTATAAACTATTGATCTAGTTAATAAAATGTCTCATGGGTTCTGAGTCTCTCTAGCAAGTTAATAGAAACCAAGAAAGGAAGGGGTCACGGGAACCTCAGATTTGTACAGTTGTTCCGAAGCACAGCTAACAACCTGGACTTGGGATGGGCATTCTGAATTGGAGGGGGTGGGTCATTGGAACCTCCAGTTTGTGGCCAGTCGTTCTGGGCTTGCAACTGACCTCTGAAGAGGAGGGAGGTGGGGCAGTCTTGTAGATTAAACCCTTAACCTGTGGAATCTGATGCTATTTTGGGTAGCCGGTGTCAGAATTGAGGTGAATTGTAGGACATGCAGCCGATGTTGCAGACTTGCTTGGCGGCGAGGGGGAAAGCCCCCAACATCCCCGCATGTTGGAATCAGGCCTACAAACCTAAAAGACTACCTTATACCATCTGCCGACTCTCACGGCCCCCATTAGTCCAGAAAAAATTACAGATGATTCTCTTTCCCCTGATGGTTTACTATGGCCCACAATCTACTCGCTAGTACCAATTTCTATACCAATGAGTGTGGCAAACAGCAGCTAGAAAATTATTTTACTGGAAGGTTATTGCATAGTTCACAGAATTAATGGAAGGGAGGGACAAGTAGGCTCAGAATAAGTGCAGAAATGAAAGGCCGCTAAGATGGGAAAACCGTAATCAAGGGCACGCCTCAGAAAGAGTCTGGTTAGGAGGCCACTGTGGGTCCTGTCACGCCTGGGAAGCCACTGCTGCCACCCCAGCTTTTCAACTCTACCATCGCCACAGGAACTGTCTCCAGCTGACCTGGGGGTCTGCTTTGCTCTCTCAGATGTCAAAGTCTTCGATGGGGACATTTGATTGGCTCAGCCTAAGTCACCTGCTCATGTCTTAGTTCCCAGAGAGTGGGGGGAGGGAACGTCTGCCCTGTAATAGATAGCTGGATATTTGTTGTGTTTTCTGGCTCCATCGTACCTTTTGATCCCCTTGTAATCTCTGGGTAATGCACCCCCTCCCTGACAGGTCCCATCTTCTCAAGGTACAAATCTGAAAAGCACATTTTTCGCGTCCTTTTGCACCCTTGGCCCAGATATGTGACCTCAGCTCCACTTATCAGCAGGGGGCAACACAAGGAAATGGGGTCTATGCGGAGGTTCCATTTTGTGGCGCTGCTGGTTGCAAGGTCAAGTTCCCCATGCAGAAGTGGCATCTGAGCTGCAGGAAGAAGCCTAGTTCCTAACAAGGGTGTAAGCTCTAGCATCTAATACTCAGTGGCAGCACAGAAGTTTCCTCGTTGGACCAGCTCTCCAGCATGGTTTGAGGCACGGTTCCTAATCCCTTGAGCCCATTTCTTCTGCCCTGCCAATGATCTGTAAATGATCTCTCTTCCGCTTAGTCATCTAGAATCACTTTGTGTTGATCACAGTCAAGATCCCTAGCTGATGATGTATCTCTCTTCAATTTCCACATCTGAATTTGGGAACTTGCCTTCTACCAAGACCTAAATAATGGGGATTTCCCCCAAACAGGAGTGGGATTCTGATCCTGGAAAGCAAAAAAAAAAAAAAAAGCATTACTACTCTGAGTGTACTCTTGCAGACATAATCTGCAGTTCTCACAGTGGTCTCTTAATTTGTTACTACTATACCCATTTTAGAAATGAAATAAATCAAGGCTCAAAGAGATAACGCAACTCACGTGAAGTCACGTAAGCAAGCAGAGCTGCTGCTAAGCGCGTTAAGTTCTGATTCCCAGCGAGCATTCTAAGCCACATCTTTCTAATTCCTAACTCTGCTATTTTCCACGATGACACACCTTTTTGTTAACAGAAAGTAAAAACACAACATGGCACCAAACACAAAAGCCAAGATCTACAACAAACCCTTCCCTCCAGGGAAAGCACATTCTTCCTGGTAGTAAATGTTGAGGGTTTTCTAAACAGAGTCCTTATATAGGAAGATTCAGTAGGGTGACGATGTCCTCACCAAGAGTTTCCGCAGCAAACACGGGGTAGGGGTCGTGGGGGAGAACCTCTTCTGCTGGTTCTTGACGCAGCCCTGCACCATATCTAAGAGTACAGGGTTGGGAGCCACACACACCTGACTCTGAACCCTGACTCCGCCCTTGAGCTGTGGCATCCTGGGTGCATTTCTTAACCTCTCTGAGCTTCATCTTAGTCTTCTGAGCAACGGGGATAACAATAGAACCATCCCCTTTGTCATGAGAGTTGAAAGATAATGCATTTAAAGCACTTAGAGAGCGCAATGTCTGACATACAGTAAATGCTCAACAAAGGTTGGCTATTCTTATCCTGGGGTGACCTTTGATAAAAGACTGAAGGCATTCCACAGAGCGGCAAGTCAGCGAAGGGTTCAGAGGGAGACTCTGCCGTGATGTAGCTGAAGCCTCACGTTGGTCCAGCTTGATCCTGAACCTCTACCCGAGTGAATTAAGGCTGAGTTTTGTTTTATTTTTTCCCCAGGGAGATGATAACATCCAGCCTCCCTAATTCACAGAGTCATTAAGTGGACAAAATAAGATAATGTATGTGCAAAAAAAGCACTAGGAAAAAACTTAAGTGCCATAAAGCTGCAAGGTATTGTTGTCCTTATGGCTGTTATTGTTTTTGGAAAGCTTTTATGCTGGTAAATAATAAGACTTGCCCTTGAAAGCCCGTAAGTATATAAGGTCTAAATATGTGAGAAAAAAAAAAGTTTGTGGAATTTAAATTAGTCTGGCAAAAGGAAGGCTGAGCAGGGTGATTTAATCATTTTTTGTAACTTGAATATTGCCTCCATAGGGAAGGTTATGACCAAATCGTCTGGTTTCTACTAAGGTCTGAACAATAGGAAATTAGTTTCAAGTGCAAGTGGAAGAGATTAGGTTAACTCCAAGGGATTTCATTGGAAGGATTAAAGCTGTCATATGATAATGCTATCTGTGTAACAGTTACGGCTTTCTAGAATGAGGAGCCCAGGTGGATGCTTTGACAAAAAAACGTTTATAAAATAAGATCATGGCTTTTATTCTAAAGGTAAGTGGGGATGGGGCATGAGTTCCTCAAAATGGAAACTCAGAGCCGCGCAATGGATTGGAGGTGGTCCCGGTAAAGCCACCATGTCTGAAAGCCCATCCCATTCCCACTGGGAAGGAGATGGATGAGGATGGGATGAGAGATGCCATCACAAATTGTAATAGGGAAGAACAAATCTGACTCCATACTGGATCTGTTACTTTAACCTTTGTATTCTATTGCTTTTGCTACAAGCTTATCACTAAAGGGATGTTGCCTATAAGCTTAAATTATACATAATGGCCCATCTCTGGGAACCCGGCCTCCCAGGTGATGAGCCTTAAGCTAAAATACCTTTGTTTAGCTCACAGGAAACATCCTGACCAGGCCTACCTGTGAATGACTGCAGGAAGGAAGAAATTAACACATCCCCTCCAGAGGCTGACTGGAACCAGGAAATGTTTGACTTTACTCCCTCCCCTTTTAGTATAAAAGAAGCCTGAATTCTAACTCAGGCAAGATGGTTCTTTGGGACACTAGTCCACCATCTTCTCGGTCTGCTGGCTTTCCAAATAAAGTCACTATTCCTTACCCTAACGACTCGTCTCTCGATTGGCCTGTCGTGTGGCAAGCAGTATGAGCTTGGACTCAGTAACAAAACCAACTCAGTTTAGAGTCAAAGAAGTATTGACAGCTTTCGGATAATCTCCCTGCTTAGGATAGGGTATTCCCAGAATATGATTTAAGAATAGGCTACATAAGGGGATTAAGTAGGTCTTCCAGCACGAATTAGAGAAATGCAGAGGGAAGGGGCAGGGAGACATCACAAAGGGTAAAGCTGGGTTTCTCCACATCTCCTTAACAGAGGCAAAACTGAAAGACAAATGGAGTGATAGAATATTGTTGGAGAAAGTCCCAGAACTGTGCTGACTTTGATCAGCATTAATTCATGCGAAGTTCAAGGGACCACACTGCTCATTGGCAATCCACTTATTCATCTCTTGTTGATTCCCCCAAACGCCCTCAACAGCTGCTCATGTCCTATTCTTCTCTGCAGGATTCTCCCTCCTACTCACTAAGCTCCAGCTACCCTGGCCTTTTTTTGGTCCCTCAAACCTACCACGTTCTCCTGCTTCATTGCTTCGCACATGCTGTTTCTTCTACTTGGAATATCTTGTCCTCACTCATTGCCTGAATTACTCCTACTTCAGATCTCAGCCTCAATGTCCCTTCCTTGGAAAGATCGTCCTGAACTCTAACTTTGGTCCTTTTCCCATTGTACCTATTTTGTTTCCTTTGCAGTATTTCCCTAATTAACAATTATGTATGTATTTATCTTTGCTTAATGTTTGTCTCTGCAACTAGATCACACTCTCCATGAGAGAAGGAACATATACCTTCACATCTGGCACCAGGCTAGAAGAGGAGGCCCTCAAAAAGTGCGGTTAAACACGTGAATGTTAAAATAAACCCGAATGTCTTCATTGGAGATATTTTCCACCAGCATTCAGCACATACTTTACCTAGGCTGGGCAGGAAAGAGGTAACTCATTACCACAGTCTCAGTGGAAGGGTGAATCCAAAGCAACAGTTAGGCTAATTGTAGGCTAATCTGGCTGGCTTTGGTGTGGCTAATCTGATCACCAAATATGTCTTCTTGTGTTCTTCTAATGTTTGGTTGAAGTGGATGATTGTTTTCAAGAGAAGATGCAGTATGTGAATTCTCACAGCCTGCTTCCATTGGGAGGTTGGAGTATATACTTTTTTTTTTTTTTGCGGTACGCGGGCCTCTCACTGTTGCGGCCTCTCCCGTTGCGGAGCACAGTCTCCGGATGTGCAGGCTCAGTAGCCATGGCTCACGGGCCCAGCCACTCCGCGGCATGTGGGATCTTCCCGGACCGGGGCACGAACCTGTGTCCCCCACATCGGCAGGCGGACTCTCAACCACTGCGCCACCAGGGAAGCCCTGGAGTATAGACTTTTCACTAAAATTACAACACCAAGCAAATCCTTCAGCAGCTGGTGCTCATAAACAAAGGCCCTATAACCAGGCACAAGAAAATAATAAGCTGTGATCGTCTCCCTCGTGAGCATGAAATAGCTTTGGTTGGTCACACATTGCCTTTTGCAACTTCTTACAGCACAATAACATGGAAACGTGGGCCTCTCAATTGAGTTTTTATTTCTACCAACTATGCAGCTATTGATGGGGATGGAGAAGCAAACAGTCACGGGTCACCTTTATCGAGCCAGTGGAAGCAGCAGGAGCTTGAATTCATAGATAGACCCTTCCTCTGTTTGAGAAAGTCTAGGTCTCAACTAATGAGGATCTGAAAGGTATAGTCCCCACAGGTAAAGCAGTATGGTGATGCACAGTGAAAGGAAGGGCTGAGAATTGTAGTTTTGCACACCCCTCTTGTTCAGAGTATCGGAGAGCCAGGTGGCAGGAAGAGAGAAGATTCATTCTCAATCCAGCAAGCCATATGTGACCCAAGTTAGCCAGGGAGGGGACATTGGGCCAGTAGATATTTGTGCCCATCAATCTCTGCCCAGCTGTAGATCTGGAAAACGGTTCAAAGCTACCACTCTGAGGCTTAAGCTAAGGGAAATCCATCATCAGTGTATTGGTAAACACTGCATGCAGGTGGATTTGTTCTTATTTGAGGATAAACAAGCAGGAAACAGCAATTATATGAAGCCACTGGAAGCACTACAGAATAAGGGAAAGGGAAGAATATCCTAAAGATTTAAGGAAAAAGGACTTCTGTCAAAATGATTTCCTGTTGGAAATAAAGTAATACCGTAGAACCTGCTTGACATCCACAAAACTGGAGCAGGAAGACCAAGACGAAGAAAATGAAGTTAATGGGGAGACAGACGACATACATAAGAATTGTAAGGAGAACAAAACAATGGAATACAAAGAGAAAAATTAACATGTACAATAAAGCAGTGAAGAACAGAAGTGAACATATGGAAATGTGGATCAGTGCAAGGGAGGACAAACCGAGGTAGCCCTCCCTGAAGGTGTATATCAATGACAGGGTGTTAAAAATAACAAGATGGTGAATGGTATCTATATTAGATGACACATATAGACAAAATATATAGGAAACTAGCCTGCATCTTTCTCCACCTCTTCCCCAGCCATTACTCAAGGTTGTGAACAACCTTTAAAAAGCTCCTACAGCTTTGTTTTAGCAGCTCAGAGATGTACCTCCAAATTCATCTCTTAGTCTGTGCTATGATCTTAATTTGTTCTGGTGCTCGCACTTTACAGAGGCAAAATGACAGAGTGGTTAAGAACACAGACTCTAGAAATAAATTAACTGTGCTTGGATTCCAGTCCTACTATTACTGTGTAACCTTTGATAAGTTATCTGACTTCTTTATGTCCTATTTATCTCATCTGTAAACTGGTCATGATGATGATAATACAGGTGTCCCCTGCTATCCGAAAGTAGAGCGTTCCTATGAGACCTTTTGTCAGCCGAAATGGTGTAAAGCGAAGAAGCAATGACCTTAGGACACATCTTGCTAACAGATTCTCAAAATAGAGGGAGATGAAGCCCAGATGCTCACAGGCACAGTTCAAAGCTACGGCAGCTCGATGCAGAGATGCTCAGCAGAGTATAGACCTCCGGGAAGGAGGTTGGGTGGGGCCGCTCTTACCGCTTGGGGTGCTTGCTTCCTCGGTCAAGGCTTCCTGCAAAACAAATGTTGAATGCTATTTTTGCTTTTCGCCTTTTTTTGTAAGAGCAAAACTTCTCTTCAGATTTCTTTTGGTTAGCGAAAACAGCTACTAATGTAGGTCTTCCATAAAAGAGACGTGGCGTAAAGTAAACTTCGGAAGTGTTATAATAATAACACCCTCATAAGGTTTAGTAGGATTAAATGAGCTAATGCATGAAAGTGTTGTGAACAGTACCTAGTGGACTGCAAATCCATGGCAAGTCATTATTCATATTTTCTGCATTGTCCTTGGTTTCCTCTTTTTTAATTTAATTTTTTACTTTATATCGGAGTATAGTTGATTTACAATGTTGTGTTAGTTTCAGGTGTACAGCAAAGTGATTCAGTTATACATATACATATATCCATTCTTTTTCAGATTCTTTTCCCACATAGGTTATTACAGAATATTGAGTAGAGTTCCCTGGGCTATACAGTAGGTCCTTGTTGATTATCTATTTTATATATAGTAGTGTGTATATGTTCATCCCAAACTCCTAATTTATCACTTCCCCCCCGTGTTTCTCTTTTCGTTACCATAAATTTGTTTTCAAAGTCTGAGTCTGTTTCTGGTTTGTAAATAAGTTCATTCATATCATTTTTTTTAGATTCCACATATAAGTGATATCATATGATATTTATCTTTGTCTGACTTACTTCACTTAGTATGATAGTCTCTAGGTTCACCCATGTGGGTGAAAATGGCATTATTTCATTCTTTTTTATGGCCGAATAATATTCCAATTTAGTATGATTAAATGAAGTTATGCATGAAAGTGTTCTGAACAGTGCCTTTCAGATTGCAAATCCATTGCAAATCATTATTCATATCTTTTTTTTTTTTTTTTTTGTCTGTACGCGGGCCTCTCACTGCTGTGGCCTCTCCCATTGCGGAGCACAGGCTCCGGATGCGCAGGCTCAGTGGCCATGGCTCACGGGCCCAGCCACTCCGCGGCATGTGGGATCTTCCCGGACCGGGGCACAAACCCGTGTCCCCTGCATCGGCAGGCGGACTCTCAACCACTGCACCACCAGGGAAGCCCTATTCATATCTTTTGCATTGTCCCTCGTTTCTTCGTCTCTACTCAAACCTGGTTGATATTTCAGGGTTGATACTTCATTTGAGGCTTTCAAGTGAAGTTCTGGACTTCGGGCTTTCTCTTGGCTCTACTCTCTGGAGCCCATGGAGCTCTTGAATCGCCCCATACCCTGTCGGGGGCTGGGATCCCAGATCCCCACATATGGGAGTCAGGCTAGAATTATAACTATTTTTTGCAAAGGGAGTGGAATAAATAAGACAGACATAAACATAATTTAGTAAGAAATATGCTCAGATTTACTTTGTAGAGTTAAGTTGATTAACATGTAGGGATGGGGAAAAGTCAGTATTAGGAAGCTAGTAAGGTGGGTTTTGCAGTATTCCAGGTGAGCTAAGGCAGTAATGATTTGGATGAAGCAGTGGGAATGGATTTGAAGGATATTTTGAGGGTAGGATGGACAAGGATTGGTGACTGAGGAAAAAGAGTGGATGAGTCAATGAAAAATTAAGAGTTTAACACATCACCTTTTAATTTTTCCCCCTCTATCCATTTGGCTGTGCGCCACTAAAAGAACAAGAACTGTCTTTATTTTTATTAAAATTCTCAGTGGTCAGCATAGTAACTGATACACAGTAGGGATTCAGATACTACTTGTCAAATAATTCTAGACCCAACTTACCTTTCCGGTTTCTGAGCCCTTAAATAGATGTGTCATCTTAGCCAGTCACACCTTCTGCTTATCGTCTTCGCTGCTTCTTAAAGCTTGAAACTCCTTCCTTTTACATATGGTCAACTCTTGCCATATCTTCAGCCCAACAAGAACCTTCTGCTTTTAGACATTTTCCAGAGACTCGATGAACCATGGTAATCTCTTTCTTCCAGAGTCACAGCACTGCTTATCTTTACTGCATCTTTCAAGAATACTCAATGACAACGCTTCCTATTTATCTAATATTTGCAAAGTCATTTAACTCTTCAAAGTAAACGCTTGTCTCCTGAATTGGATTTGGAGATTCTCAGTTCTAGGAACCACATCCGTATTTCTTTCATCCACCTTTCCCACCACTCCTACCCCATAGAATGGGTAGCACAGTAGTAATATGTGAATAGTAGCTACTATTCACATCATCATTCTAAACACTCAGGTTACATTTTTTAACTTCTTAAGTGAGCAATTAGAAAAAGTATTTAAGATGAGAAATCCCTGACTTTCCAGCAGGACTTGGTAAAACACTGTCAGAGATTGCACTTCCCTTGCTTCTAGGCATGCCCTAATCTCCCATGAGAGATGAGAATAATTTGAGGCTTGGGTTTGGAGTTTAACTGGGACAGCAATGACTGCCCCACCCACACAGAGGTCATCAGTCTAAATCCCCTAGTTCTGTGACCATAGCATCCTCAAGTCCAAATGTACAGAAGTAAAAGCCAACGGTCCAGTTGCCATGGTGGAGAAAAGAGCTGTTACGGGAACTTTGAGTCATCAGCAGTTCTCAAGTCAGGTGCTTGCCAGAATGTAGATCTTCAAAGGTCAAAGCAAAGGTTCTGGAGGCAGGATCCAGCCCCCATGATAGAAATACTGGTAGTAACTATGGGGTAGGGGTGAGGATGGTTAAAGGACCAACCAAGCAGGCTGGGTCTCAGGATTTGCTTCAGACTCAGCGGGGGATTGGAGTGTTAAATAGATCCTCAGGCAAAGGAAAGTTGTGGTTCAGTAGACCAAGCACGGATGATGGGTATTAGATGAAGTGTGAGAATTGCAGGTTAATGCTCATGAGGCATCTAGGTCTCTGTTCATGCCAAGCATAAAATAGCAAATGATTCCCAATCCAAATTTCACTCTTGGGAAGAGAGGGAGTGCCTCGTACCCTTCCAGAATCAGCTGTCATTGCATCCAGGAATAGGGAGGAAGAGAACTGCTGAGTCTGAGTCTTTGGACAGGAGGCTTTTTTGTCTATAATGGTTAGGATTTTTTTGGTTCCAAGCAAGAGAAATAACTAAAACTTACACAGGTAAATTTATTGGCTCATGTAAATGAGGAATTCAGAGTGAGGATAAGTTTCAGGGCTGGTCCTATTCAGCGGCTCAGTGGCGTCATCAAGGGTCCTAGAGCAGCACTATTAGTTTGTACACAAGAGCCACTTCCTCTCCTTCTTTGTTAACAAAACCCAACAATGTTCCATTTCCAGGAGGTGAATCATGATTAGTGTAAGTCAATCCTAAGGGGGAAATATAGTAAAAGAGAAAGTGCTTTCTGCCTGCCTTTTTCTTTCTGCTTTGGAGGCTGGTTTGAGAGCATGATGTTTGGAGCTACCACAGCCATCTTGTGACCATGAGGCAACACATAAAGCCAATATGCAGCTGATGGCAGAGTGGTAGACTGGATATAAAGATCCTGGGTCCTCGATGAAACCACTGAGCTGCTGCACCACACCTGGGCTTGCCCACCTTGAGATTTCTCATTATGTGAGATCATTATTTAAAGTCCTATGAGCTGGGTATTCTGTTACTGGCAGCTCCTAACTGCCAGTTATGTATGAGCTCCTAACTCATACATATTGGGTTTTCTGTCTTTCTGTGCTCTGCTGTTCTCCATGTCAGTTTTATCCTTTGTGGCAGCAAAATGACTGCAGCTTTGTGTCTGTGGACCACGTGGTCCAGAGGTGAAAGAACACTTTCAGTAGTCCAGCACCCCAAAGTCCCGAGAGTCACCTTGATTGGACCAGCCTAGGTTGTCTACTCAGCCTTGCACCAATGATGGTAGTCAGGAGTATGGAATGCATTGATGAGCTTATGCTATTCAGGGTCTGCTCCTGGAATGAGAGACAGGTCAGGTTCAAAACAAAATCCGGATTCTTTTAGCAAATGCTGTCAGTACCTTGTTCATCTCCCCTAGACCCACCTTGGGGATCACCTCCATCTTTGATGGACAGCTTCCATATACACTAAAGGTTTCCTACCTTAAACACCTGTAACTCTCTGCTGTGGGTATTCTCTGGCCAGGGGAGCATGGTAGAACACTAGGAATTGACCAATTTCCAGAAGCAACCCTCAAAAAGGAAGGGATTTGGTGGGTAAATACTCCTCTAGGTTTCTTGGCCCTTAATGGGACAATTCCAAGTTATTTTCTATACCTGGCCCACCCAACACAGTAGCTAGCCACATGTGGCTATTTAAATGTAAATCAATTAACATTAGATAAAAGAAAAGATACAGTGTCTAAGTCACACTAGCCTCATTTCAGGTGCACAATAGTCACAGGTAGCTAGTGGCTGCCATATTGGACAGGGCAAATATATAACATTTCCATCACAGAGAAGTTGTTTTTGTTTTTGTTTTTTTGTTTTTTGGACAATGGCATTCTATACGATCTCTTACGGGGTCCTTATCAGAAGAGCACCCATTGACCATTTATTAATTCATCCCTTATTGGTCTTCCTCCCTTTCCTATTTCATTTCCTCACTCTCACTGAAGCTTCCAAATAAGTTTCTTGCCCCCAAATCCTTGTCTCAGGGTTTACTTTTTGGGGAGCCCTACTAACACAATACCCTCGGGATGAGAAAGGGGATATAGGATGTGGTTGACTACCGACAAGACAAGTGTCCTCCACAGCCTTGCTACTCAAAGTGTGGTCCATGGACAGGAACTTGTTGGCAAAGCAGAATCTCAGGCCCCACTCCAGGCCTGCTGAATCAGTATTGGCCTTTTAATAAGATTCCCAGGTGATCTGTATGCACATTGAGGTTTGAGAAGTCCTGATCTATGAGTTCCTTAGATAGAGAGGGGGGAAAAAAGAAAGACCTGATAAAATATAGCCACACAACTATGACAGCCATTTAAACAGAAGTTTTTTTTGCCTGAAAGCCCCAAAAGGTGTAAGCCATCATCTTTTATTTCAGGACTTCGATGTCTTTACCAATGTTTGAATTTTTTTTTTCATTTTTGTTTTGAGGGCTTGTGATCCACTGGCTTGAGGTCCCTTTATCTTTATGGGGGCCATGATCTCAGGAGAAAGGCTCACTCTGTCCTTTAAATTGATCTCTTTAGCACTGATGTTTCCTCCCTGTCTGCAGAGGGGCTTTGGGTCCCCAGTTGAGCATTTTGTCATAAGGTGATCAGGGTGCTATATACCTGGCAAGGTTTTCCTCTGATGGACTTTCACAGTCAGTGAGTGAATAAACTCTCTCTCCTAAAGACAGTGGGATTCTCCATCTAGAACCAAATTTGTTCTAATGAGCTGGCTCTGAGGTTTTCAGTGGCAAGTTTTCTGGATGTTAATAATGCTATTTTGAGAATACCTGTACCTTGCCTGCTTAATGAACACGATGATGGGAACGTAAACTATTTTTTTTTCCACTCAGAAAGACTTCATCCCCATTCTCTGTCTCACGTCTCAATTCTAGACTTGCTTTGTTTTTAGTTAAATTATTTTCAAATCACATTTCCATTAGTGTTAATTTAGTGGCTTTTGCAATGTTCTTTAATTCTTCAGCTAGCAAGTAGCTTGTTCCCTGCTTAGCCCTGATGGAGGCATTCTGTTCTGCCCAGGAATGTCTTTTGATTATTGGCCTCAATGACAGAGAAGAGTTTCACACCCAGTGCTTAAATTTACATCTGAAATGTGTCTGGATATGACATCTTTTGTAGATATTTCTGCAGTATTGGTTAAAGGATAATTAGGTTTCTCCACATCTGTGCAACCTGAGTGCTGTTTGATTGTTGACCCTCATAAAAGACAGCTTAACCTTATTTACTGGTAAGATTGGGAAATATATTATGTGATGGCTAAGGATTTGGAAGCTCTGAGAATTTGATTGCTAGATATTGAAGTCTACAAAAAATTGGCGGCAAATTTATGTATGGTCAGGGCTGATATTCAGTTGTTTTGACAAACATTACTTGTTAAAATATTGAAATCCTTCCATATCGGCTGTTAAGTGTCCCCTCCCCCACCCCACCATTCCAGCTGTACCCTGCCTCGTCACCCCAGCTGCCACTGCCCTCCCCAAGGAATCCACACCCCTCCACCCCCACCCCATCCTCCCACCTCCACCTTTTCACCAGAACCCACACTAAAGATTTAATACCTGGCCTACCAGGTGCTTCTGATCTTGAGGAGACAGCAGTGAGTGGAGGCTTGCAGCAAGATCTTAGTTCCCTGCCCAGAAATTGAACCTGGGTAGCCTGGGTGAAAACCAGGAATCCTAGCCATTAGACCAGCAAGGGCTGGAGGCTAGAAGCAAAGTTCCTCTGGCTCTTGCACCGTTTGAAAGCAAGAATATTTCAAGGAGACAAAAACTGTAAAAACAGGTCCAAAGTTTATTATTTGAGACACAGCACAATAAGTGGCAGAGCACACAGAGAAACGGTTTATTTAAGACAGAAGCAAGGCAGAGATACACAGCCAGAGAGAAAAGAGTGTGGGCATCTTCTCTAATGAGGTGGAGAGCCCCAGAGAGGTGATCAAATCACTTATATAGAGCAGTTCTTCCGGGTCTTTGTTTGCCTTTGGCCAATTATCTCACTTCTTTTTCCACACCTGACCTTTCCTAGGTCCCTCTCTGACATGCATGCACATCTTTTAGCCAAGATGGATTCCAGTGCAGAGGCCTATGGGAAGGTTGACAACACCCATTATGGTGTGGCACCCCCTCCCTTTTGACTCCCAAGGAGACTTTCTGCGCATGTGTAGTCAGGGAGGTCTCCTTGACCTCAAGAATGAGAAATATGTGGTCTCTTTATCTTCTATCCGAGCAGGACTCAGCTCCTCCTTGCTCCTGCCATCATCCTTATCATGGAGTATCTGTCCACAGGGGACAGATTCCAGCTGCTCAGCCTGGGGCTCATCTATCTCCTGCCTCACTTCCAGGACTCTCGTCTATTGCTAGTGCCCCTATGGCTGGCTTACTTCCCATAAGTTGGTTGGCGGATGCCCTGCTGCATAGGTTGCTTAAAAACTTTTCATGTCACCCCTGTGAGGATGCATTCATCTTGCTACCTAGCACTTGAAGAACATTCAAAACATTCAGAAAACAGCCCTAAAATCTTAGAAGGGAGGTTCTATTTGGAATAGTAAAAATAATTGGGTTGACTTAAAGATGGTGACAGTATCTGGCCACTTTCATCTCAATTAATGCAATATTCCTTTTTCTGTTGTATATCTTGGAAGCGAGAAGAGTGCGGCGACTAAACTCTTGACTCATGAGTCAAAATGGGACTCTGGTCTTTTAAGACTTAATGCCCGATTTGCCTCCAAACTTTGCACCATGCTCTTAACTTGTTTTTAGATTCCAATTTCATTAGTACCCAGAAAATGAGACTTGGAAAAACGGAGGTGAGAGCAGGTTTTCCTTCTTCCTCTTTGAGATGCTTTTAGGGCCCCCTAGTGACTGTTTTGAGACAGGTTTCTTACGATTAGGTCTCCTTGACCCTGATTTTAAAAAAGAGACCTTTCTGAATCTCTCCCGTGACAAGTGCAATAACTGCGTGGAGATAGACAGTCGGTTTAGAGGGCTCAATATATTTTCACTTCTCAGTTCTTAGCAAAAGCAGTGCAGATTCCTGAGAAATAACAGACATATCACCTTACATATTTTATTCTGCATTCCTCATACTATATTATGTCATGGCTGAAATCCTTTGAAGACATTTATATCCGGTTTGTGTCAAAGGGCTATATAATTCATAGACAAGTACATCCTACTTTTGGAGATATAGATAAAATCTTCTGCTGGTGGGGCAAAGGAATTCTTTCAATGTGGGGCTTGACGTGATAGTAACTAACAGAAAGGTTCCGTTTGTGGAATCATCGTGTGGCAACATTCCTGTCTTTTACAGCATGAGATATTCCACTGACTTTGAAACACTGCAACACTTAATTGATAGAACGGAGCTTTTACACCTTTAAGGTGGTTATTGGCTGATGCAAGTAATTTTTGTGAAATCCCTGAATAATGAATACATCTTCAATGTATCTTGCTGACCAGGGTGACTATTGTTCCCTCCACGACCATGGGCGTATTTGTCTTTATAAAATCCAATGTCGAGAGTGCACTACACTTCGGGAATTATAATGGAGATGTTCAGTTTCCACATGCTTGTCTTTTAGTTTCTGATGTTATTCCATTATTTTCTCCTTTGCTTGTAAATTTCAGGTCTCTCCTTCCTCAGTCACATTAGCCTTATTAATAGGCAAATGTATTGTAATAATGTATTTTACACCACTAAGGAAGTGAAGCAAAGCAATGAATAAAAAGAAAGCCCAAATTCTTGCCTTAACTTTACCCAGTTCCGGGGCAGGGGTTGGAGTAGGGGAGGAGGAATAGCGTTGGAAGCAAGGACAGTCGGCCGCAAAAAAATAAAAATGATCCCCTTGTTTTCAGCGCGTTCTAGAACAGAGCTGCACGTCACAGGAAGAAAGGAGCAGCTTTGGAGCTAAAAGGCTTGGCATTAAACTTTGACACTTTAATGGTCTCTAGGATATTAGATAATATTTTATCATATAACGTTCTTCTCCGACACGGTAATGGCATCAAAACCAGACAAGATCTCCTGTCCCTGCAAACGTGCAGGGTAAGCCTCATCCCCGCAGAGATAGGACAGCAGGACCCCAGCTTCGCAGTTAACTTATCCCGAAGCTCCAATGCAAACGTTTTTTACTTCTTCGCCGGGGACGCTGTTGTGCAAACGCTACCTTCTTTTGGCGTTCTCCTCGGCTCGGTGTGCCACTGAGATTAGGTAAACAGCGCTCCACAGCCGGGGAAGAGCGGATGGTGGTGGTGGTGGGGTAGTTGGGGGGTGTGGGGTGGGTGGGTTGGGGAGTCGTTGCTTAAAGGGGCTGGAAGAGAGCGGATGGGGGAAGGGTCCCGGCTGGGTCAAGCTAAAGGCCGTGAGCCGGGTTATTTAGGCAGGAGCCAGGTCCGGAGGGGAGCGAGGGACGAACCTCCGAAGCACTTAGGTCAGCGCGGCAGCCCGAGCTCGGCGTCCTTTTCTTACGCAGCCCCTCGCTTCCCCACCCTTGCACTTTATCTCTTTTTGCATCCTTCCCCTGCTGCTTCCAAGCACTAGGGTGGGCTTCCCGCTGCCTCCTCGGAGTCCAAGGGCTAAGAAAGCCGGCGGCCCGCCCGGCTGGGGAGAGGTGGGGACCCGGGGGGAAGGGGACCCCAGAAGCCCTGGGACCGAGCTGACCAAAATCCCGGGAGCTGGATTACGCGCCGGAGCTCCGGTCTCCCAGAGTTGTCCATCCCTCTGCGTCCTCTTTCTCTCCCTGCCTGTGCTTTCTCCTCCTCTGGGTTTTCTCTCCAGGCGTCCTCCTTCCAGCCACTCTCACACGCCCTCCCCCTTTGCCCGGACAATTTCACTCACTCCTTCCTATAGGGGACTCTCGGCGCCCCACCCTCGTCTTTAGAATTGGGAGGCTGGAAGTCCATTCAATGGGATATATTATGCTCAGGGTTCTTGTGCCGGGAGGGAAAGAGCAAGAATGAAATCGTAACAGGGAGGGGGAGTGCTGTGCGTGCCTGGGGTGTGTGTGTTGGGGGCGGGGGGGGGGGCAAAAAATGCAGTTTCCCCGAAGAATAAGAAGCCTTCGACCAGATTCTTGAATACGTAGCCCCACATGATGCTGTCAAAGCCCTTCAACGTGGCTTCTGGCAGCCTCAGCCTGTCCCATACTCTGCCCACCTTCGAGAGAAGCGGCGACCCGAGTAGAAGTGGAGGCGGGGAAACTTCCTACTTCCCACGACGGCTGTTTTGTACAAGGAAGAGTGGACAGTCTGCATGGCCTTGCGAGCCTGCAAGAGTCTCTACGGCAGCAGCTGCGGACCCGTCCCGCTTCCCTTCCCCCTCTTTCCGCGAGGCTCGCCAAGCCCGAGGCGGCCGAGAGCGGCAGGGGTGGGGGGAGAAAGGCGGGGAGATCCCAGCTTGCACGCTTTCATCCCGACCCGGGCCAAAATCCCGGCTCCGGGTGTTGCTTCTGCCTGCGTGTGAGCGAGCTGAAGAAGTAGAAAGGAGGAGCCTTGCCGGGGGGCGTGGCCTAGGCGGGGGCGGCCTCTCGGTCCGCGCGGCTGAGGCGCCTGCCATTGGCCGGCCGCGCAGTCACGGGGAGGGGGCGGGCGCCGAGGCGGGCGCCGGCCCCGCCCCCGCTCGGAGCTTGGCCCGGGCTCGCGGTCCCCCCCGGCTGCACAGACATGACACAGACACACTGTCACTGCAGCTGCTGAGCGAGCCCGGCGCTTTAGGCACGCGGCGGCGGGGCCAGCCCGAACCCAGGACCCCAGAGCTCGCCCGCCCGCCAGCCCCCCCCCGCCGCCCCCCGCGCGGCGGCCCCCGCCTGCCTGGGCGCGGGAGGCGGGGATCGCTCGGCGGCTCCGGCCAGTGGCGCCCGGCTGCCGGCGGCGGCTGCAGCAGCCGCCCGGCTCCCAGTGCCGGGCGCTCGGGGAAGCCGGCGCGTTTCGGAGGCGGCGGCGGCCGAGGCCGGCGAGCGCTCCCGGCGGCACCGGGGCCGCCCTCCTCGGTTCTCTGCACGCACCGCGCTGTGCTCCGCCTCCGCTCCGGTGACCTTCCCGGGGCGCCTTCCCCGGCCCCGCGCCCCCGGCCCCGCGCCCCAGGCCGGGGCGAGGCCCTCTCCAGCGCTTCCTTACCGAGGAGCCGCGGGCGGGCGGCGCAGGCCCGGGGGGAGGGGTCGCCGAGGCCGGCTGCAGCGCCCCCCCGCCTCCGCGCTCTGTGCTCGGCCGGGCCGGACCGCCGCTCCCCCGCCGCTGCGCGGGAGCCCGGGCTCCCGAAGCTGGGGGCGCGGCCGCGGTCGCCTAGCCGGGCTGGGAGCGGGCAGGCCCTGCCCTGAAGGGGCGAAGCGGCGGGGAGCGCGGGAGGTGGAGCCGGCCCCGGCGGCCGTCCGGCGTCTCTCCCAGCGCCCCCTCCCCGGGCTCAGACCGAAGCGAACCCAGGCCCCTGCCCATGCGGGGCGCCCCCGGCTCCGTAGAGTCCCCGGGGCAGGGAGCAGCTCCAGGCAGCAGCGCCGGAGGGAGAGGAAGACGGGACTGTGCTCAGCTCCGGCGGCCCGGACCTTCCCCGTCGCGTTTGGAGGCGGGGGCCGCCCCGAAGTCTGCGCTTGTCACCGCTGCTTGGACTAGGGCAGCGCCTGCTGGGACCCCGACCCGGAACCCTCTGCGCCTCGTAGGTGGCAGCGCCGCGGCGCCACCCACCTGCTCCGCGGTCTCCCTCGGCCTGGTGGCAGTCACGGCCAAGGTAGGAGCCCCGGGGGTGCGAGAGAGCCGCCGCGGGGGCGCCCTGGTGAGCGGTGTCGGTCAAGTTCTCCGAACCTGTGGCTGGTAACCCCTGTACTCGGAATGCTGGCGAAGAGGGAGGGAGTGAGGGCACAGCTTCTGCCGCCTGGGCCCGGAGCCCTGGAAAGGCTGGAGGTAGAAGTCGCCGAGTTTCTGATGTCCCCCAGGACCCGTCCCAGGGCCTGCCCTGCTCCTTAGGCTCACGGGCTGCCGAGAGCGAGGAGGAGTTTCCCGTTAACACCAGGAGGCGATGTCGACCTCCCTCCCCCGCAGCTTGCTGGCTGTGAGCACGTGTGCTTTGGGGGAACCTGCTGTGTTTAGAGCTGTCCTTTGGGCAGTCCCCACCTGCCTTTCCTGGCGTGATGCTGTGAAGAACTTTTCTTTGCTCCTTGTCGCAGAGTCGAGGCCGATTTGGGGTGAGAGCCACAGCTTGCGAGTCCGTCTATTGGACAGAGCAGTTGGGTGGCAGCGATAGCAGTAGAGAGGAAACCCAAACAGTGCCAGTCCTACTGGACAAAGCTGCTTGTGATGAGTGGTCACTGGGTAGCGATCCAGACAGTCTTGTGAAAGTCATTGTTTCTGAAGGGTGGAGTGACTGACTCCGAAGTTTGTGCATCCTTAAGTTATTTTGCTCAGTGCCTTATTACTGTCTTTAGAATTTTACTCTTAAGGAACCTCAGTCCTGCAAGCCTACCCTTGCCCGTTTGAAATTTATTAAAACGGTGAGCTTTCCCTGGAACGATCTGATTTTAAATGGGTCACTTAGGAGGGAACAGATTGTCTCTCCTGAACTGAACCATCCCCCCGGGTGACCCTGTTTAATGGGGATGGATTTTTTCGTCCCTGAGCTGATGTACCTCGGTTGAGCAGGTTTTTGCTGAATTCTGAATCTGTGAATTTTGTCACAGTCCATTAAAATGATCTCCCAAGGGAGCAAAATAGCAACTTACACTTCGCGTGAATGTCACAGGAAGTTTTACAGGGTCTTATGTAAGTGCCGCAAGAGAGGGCTCAGGCTTCTGCTTCCTTCATGGGCTGGGGGTGGGGATGGGGAAGGGGTGGCAGGTGGACGTTCCCCTTCCCTAAATTCAGGTGCCATCCCTCTCCGGCACCGGTGGAAATCCAAAGTGCTTATTCACTCCCTGCCAGTATGCAGTCACGTCAGGTTAATTTTCCTCCTCGCCTCTCCTGCCTTACCACCTCAGGAGTCAGCTTTGGTAGACTTAAGATAAGGGAAGGTTCTAAATTAGGAAAGGAACACGTGGAGGTTTCTCTTCTCATGTCTCACAAAAGGGTGACATGAATGAGTTACTCACGGGCATGGTGGGTCCTCACTGGGGATTAAAAAAAAAAAAAACTGGCTTGAAGGTTTCACACATCTCTTAGTGTACCTTTATTTTTCAGGAGTACACTTTAGTGAAAATTGCTAGAGGGAACACACATTTATCGAGCCTGGCCCTGTTAATTCCAAACTGGGAAGAGAACTACTTGGAACAGAGAGGCAAAATCGTTAAGATTTAGATCTTAGTGGGTTTTCGAGAATGGCTGGGAAAGGAAACCAGTCTCCCTAGTGGTATAGAGAGGTTTTTAAAGAAAAGATGGTATCGCTCTGGAGTGGGTGGAAGGTGCCAACAGGTATAGGCCCTCTGGCGTCACTGGATGAAGTGTGCTAGGTTGGGGGTTAACTTTTTGGCGTGAGATAATGCAGATTCCTTTGCCTTTTAAAACGTAACTAGAAGGGCCTTGGGAATGAAATGAAAGGTTTTTCCATCTCATCGTAGGTCCCAGGAGTGCTTCCACCTCTTGGGAAGGAGGTGAAGGTTTCCTGTGGTTCTGGGTTCCTGAGCTGTGCTTGAAAGTTGATGCAGGAGTGTCTCCATCCTTCAGCCACCTACAGTGGCAGGACACTAGGGGGGACTAGTTTTCTATTCCACCACTGAAGAACCTGTGTTACAAAAGGCTGTGGTTTGTCTTGAAGGCTCAGGAACCTAACTTTTTGCTACCCAATGCATGCTTGCACTAATGAGGGGATTCCGAACGCTTAAGCGATGGGCCTGCTTACATCTAAAGTGTCATTTGGGCAGCTCAGAACAGGTTAACTGCAGAGTATTATGTGAGACTGAGCAGACTCAGTGATAGTCTCTAAGTAAGTGAGGGCTATAAATTTTGGGGAGACAGAACCTCCTGCAAACTCCATCCTTTGGGTATTAGACCGTGCTAACTCTAAGTTCCCGGGGGTTTGTAATCAAAGCTCCCCCCTTTGCTTTTTGGGCTGCACATCTGCCATCTTCATAAAATCATGCTGCCTTCATTCTAGATGGAGTCTAGAACTGACTCCATTAAACTTAAAATTTCTCACTGTTGTCCCCTTGAAAGCACATACCTTGTATGTATACAGATGTAACATTTGGCAGTGTGGTTGCACTTTCATCTCAGATGCTCTCTCTGCACTTTCAGCGGTATTAAATCATTAGTGTCTAGGTGTCTTCCAGCAGAAATTGAAGATAATTCTATTTCCGCTGAAGAACAAAGCCGCATGGCCCAGGCTTACCCACTGTGGCCAAGTCTTATCAAAGCTGACTCCAGAGGTGGGCAGACAGGAAAGGTTGGAGAAAGAGTCTAAGAAGAGACTACCTAACTCAGAATACTGGCACGAAGAGAGGCAGATGTCAACAAGATTTAGGACTTCCTGGATTCTTTTATATATATATATATATATATATATATATATATATATTTTTTTTTTTTTTTTTTTGCGGTATGCGGGCCTCTCACTGCCGCGGACTCTCCCGTTGCGGAGCACAGGCTTCGGACACGCAGGCTCAGCGGCCATGGCTCATGGGGGCCCAACCGCGCCGCGGCACGTGGGATCCTCCCGTAATGTGGGATCCTCCTGGAACGGGGCACGAACCCGTGCCCCCTGCATCGGCAGGCGGACTCTCAACCGCTGCGCCACCAGGGAAGCCCAAGACTTCCTGGATTCTTAAAGACCCAGTGCAGCATATAGAGTTAGACTCAGCGTTTGGATCTGTGCACCTGCATGCGTTATTACATTTCCTAGAACTCTGGAGTCTGGTAGACTGCATTTGTGATCCTTTACTCATATGTACAGTGCATATTTAGGGAGTTTGAGGAGACCTTTTGTTGTGGCATAGGGAAGTGGTCAGCATAAAGCTTTATTTCAGCTATCGAAGGCTTTGTAGGTTGATTCTCATAGGTGCAGTACAGCTAAGGGGTTAGAGATTGGAACAGGAGAACACTACTAAATTTTCCATTGAGCATCAGCTAGTGAAAACTGGTCATGGGGAATTTATATACTGTGATCTTAAGGCATGAATGAAGTCTTATGAATTTTAAGGAAGCCACATGGCAGAGGTGGAGGAAGAAAGTGACGCAGGATCCTGGCCTTCCTTAGGGTCCATGAATAAGGTGAAGGTGTCTTTGCAGCCAGAGATTCTCAGAGTGGGGAGCACGTGGGGCCAGGGCTGTAAGACCCAGGGGACTGAGAACTCCAGGCACCCTGCCACTGACACCCCTTGGCGATACAGCCACCTCACGGGATCTGCTAGTGTTGATGAGCCTTTGCGGTTCTGCTCCAGAGTATTTGACATTGAGAGGTACTCAGGTCCTCTGTTCCTCCCGGACCACATTGACATTCGGAGAGACTTTTCTCCTTTTAACTTAGCAAGTAACAGCTGAATGTCTATTATGTGACAGATGCCATGCTCTGTGTAGAGGCTGCAGAGGGTCCACAATTAGTTTATAGTCTTTTGGGGGCAGGCAGATGTTGAACCATTGCTGTGAACTGCTCACGTACAGGTTTGTTCAAAGTAAAACCTTGAGTTTGCCAGGATAGTAGAACAGGAGGGAATCCCATGCAGAAGGAACAGCATGGAAACCTTAAAATATGTAGTGTGAATGGAGAACAGTCAGTAGTGTGGCTGGAAGAGGGGCTGTTCTGGAAGAGGAAAGCTTGGTGTTAGCAGGGAAATAATTTAATAGGATTCCTAGTTTCATGCTCTGTGTATTCAAGCCCTGGCAAGAACGGTGGCTGGATAAGGTCCAAGAGTACCAGTTGATTATCCCACATTGTTATTACAAACAGAAAAGGACATTTTCTTTTTTGCCCTTTATCCTTCTACATATAGCATTTTGCCTGTTCTTTAAAAAACTATTAGCAACGCAAATAATGAAAGGGTCCCTTATCAACCCGAAGTCTGCCCTCTTGTGTATGTGAATTACATCTGGGGCTTTCATTAGGTGATTATGCAGCAGTGGGAGAAATGACAGAGTTACCTGACAAATGATAGAGTGGCAGAGGGACACAAATTTTTCCCTGTGAGAGTGTATTCTATTTTGTCATATTTACTTCTGGGTAAAGTTATGGCTGCAGTTAACATTTGAACAAGGTTCTTGTGTTTGAATCATTTCAGTTCTGGCCTCAACTTTCTTTGCTGTTGGAAAAGGAAGAGTTTTATAGTTTTGAGGATGGGTGTGGGCCTGCCTATGTGTGTGTTTTGTGGAATGAGGAAACTATGAAGTAAGGAAGAGATGCAACGATGTAATGGCCAGAGGATATTAGAGAGAATGGAAAACTGCAGTTGTTAGAGCGATCCCCAGGGTCAAATATATTTAGTTTTTCTGAAACAGGAGCCAGGAGGGCAGTGGAGGTAGAAGAAGCCCCAGTGTGTGTGTGTGTGTGTGTGTGTGTGTGTGTGTGTGTGTTTGTTTTGTCTCTGTCATCCTTCCCTGAGTTGAGTTGACTGGTAGGCAGAGTGGTATAAGTAAAATTTGGAGATCGGGGTTCTCATCTTGCATCATCCTTTGCTAATTTGCTGTGTGACCTTAGAATACGTCTTGACCTCTCTGGGCTTCAGGTGCTGTCTCCAAACTTCAGTGCGTTTTTCGTCTTGTAACTAGGAATGTAGAGGCTCAGAGATAGGGCTTGCCTAAGTTAGTGGCAAAGCTCAGACTATTTAGGTTTTCTAGCTTTCCAGCTCTGAAATGGGAAGAGGCCTGACCAGTTCCAAGGTATACTCTACCTTGAAATATCAGACACTACAAGTATGCAGTGCTGAAGAGAAGAACCACAAAGTCTTTTCTGTGTTGGTTGTAGATTCCGTAGACTTGTAGACTGCATTAGAACTTCTCTGATACCTTAAGCCATTCATAAGCAGCTGGGCTTGCTTGCTAACTTCTTATGTATTATGGGAACCAGTGGGTTTGGGAATGTTACCTACTCTTTGAGAACTGCTTGCGATGATGTGCTTTGTGATAAAAAGCAGTGCTGAAAATTTTAATTGTTTCCAAATTAAGTTAATGAAAGCTGAGTTGAGCCTGTGGGATTCTGCAAAGCCTGGGCTCTAACAGGGAAAGGGGAATCTTCTCATTTTGCCAGGGAGGTTACCTCGTAGGGGGAGCTGGGGGGTGAGTGTGAAGGGAGGGATGTTGGGAAGAAAAACAGATTCAGAAAAGCAATTGTGTAAAAGTACGAGTCAGGAAAATTGCAAACCGACTTAATTTTGTGCCACCAAATTTGTGTTGCTAGAGAGAAGCTTCCTCACCATTCTGGCACTGATGCTGTCCTGGGTGGAGAGGGCAGTGCTTATTGGAAAGAGGAGATTTGAAGTTAAGTACAATTATAAATGTAAGGTTTGTGACATTATTATTTCAACCTTGAAGGTAAGCATAGGAATGCCCTGTTTTAGGAGAATTGGGAGAATTTGGTTTTCACTCTTCAACTGTTTATTCCATAATTGAAGCTAAGTGTAAGAATGCCCTATTTTAGGAGAATTTGGCTTATAAATCTTATTTTAAAAGCAAATAATTTAAGAGAAGTAATTGTTTGGGGTACAAAAGGAGTTTTATTTTACAAAAAGGATTCATAGCAAGCATCTTTTTAATAGCTAGTCCCTTAATTGTATTTCAGGTTATTTGATTAACGCAATCATGGTAGATGCTTTTGGGAGCCTTACCTGTTACAGAAAACCAAGGGTTTTTCAAATATAAACTGTTCCATGTTTTAATAAATAACTCAGCAGGTTCACCTGCCAAGGAGCCTAATATTGAACTGTGTTACAGAAAGAAGGACAGTAGTTATATAAACTTTGTAACCACTGACAGACCACATGGTGTTACTTTGCTCACTCACTTACTGGGGGCAGGTTGCTGGTTTAACCACTGTTCATCCTGGAGATTGCAGTCGTAAGTACCACCTGCATGAGTTCCTCAATCACCCTCACATTCTGCCTCTAAGGATATATCAGGAACAGAAGTGGTTTAAAAAGGAAATCAGGTAAGCGTTTCCAGGATTCTGAGTTTTCCTAGTTTCAGAGACATGGAATTAATTTTGTTCCGCCTAAGTATATGGTAGAGGCGATATGCATGAGATGTTTACAGGAAAAACCCTCGAAATTGTGCTCGCTCACGAAATATCTAGGGCTTTTGGTTTTTTTTGTTCCTTCATCGCTTGTGAAAGTTTCCAAAAAAGAATTGGTTCTAGGAATGAAAGAAAATGTAAGGCGTTTAAGGCTCCAGAGGTAATTTTGGGTAACCTGGAGTGGTAGATAATCACAGACTGGGGCTAGAATGGGAAGTGCAGCCTCACCCATGATTTTAGCCTCTTTCGTCGCATTATGGGGCTGCGCTTTGGACGCGCAGCAAACGCACATGGAGATGGAGCCCTGGCTACTGGGCGAGGCTTGCTCTTTAACAGAGTCCTTTTTTGACATACCCAGGCCAATCGGGAAGAAAGGACTTCTGATCTTTCCAGCTCTCCACGGTAGCATTAGAACTTAGGGGAATTTACAGCAGAACACAGGCATGCGGGGATTTCATTCTTCCTCGTTTTTTTTTTTTTCTTTTAAATTTAAAATCAGTAGCGAATCCTGTGGACTCTTCAGTGTTATTAGAGACTGCCTTGATGCATTAAACACATGGTTGTTATTATTAAGGTTAACATTTTTGTGGCTGACTGGGAACCATCCCCTCCCCGCTTTTGTTTCCAGAACAGTTGCGTAGGTCCTTAATCTGCCACCACTGTTTGTGTACCAGCCTCCTCCACTGATGTCAGCTCTCATCTGGGAAGGGAATGGTATTTTGTGGTTGTCTGGGGAGCTAAGAGAGGCGCAACCCGAGTGATAAGCAGGAAGGGGCTTTTCTTGCTTCCAGGCATGGTGCCTGGTACCTAGTAGGTCTACACTGAATAAACAGTTGTGTCCACACAGAATGATTTGCGTTCCGAGTTGTGTTTCCAGCTCTGGGGTGGGGGTGTTGGGGAGGGAGAGGTGAGTGGATACCAGCAGACTCACAGCCTCGGACTCCTTCAGACCTCTCCCGAAAGCTGTTATTTTAAAAATGTGCAGGACATTTCAGATCAGCGAAATGAATTCTCTTAGGGATTCATTGTTGTGGCGCAGACATTGATGGCTTTGTAAAAAGGCAAGGAAAGTACAATCCTGGAATGCAGCGTGTATTTCCTTTCCTCTGAGTTTGTAGGGATTTTGACTTATCTGGCCTGGGAGGAGTGAACAGGCTCTAATGCTTGTTCGTGTGTGCATGTCAGGGCGCCTTGAAAAGCATCTTAAACACCTTAGGATGGATTGTGGGCTACGATCTTTCCGGCACCGGTGATGCATGTGCAGTGACTTAGATGTGGATCGGGCCAGGGCTCCCACGTTCAGAGGACGAAGTGGGCCCGAGAAAACAGGGGGGACTCGAGTGCTTTTCATCCAATAGGAAGGACTCTCCTCCTCTCTGCCATCTTGACATCTTCTCCCCCTTCTCTGTTGGTGCGAATCCTTCCCACCTGGGCTTTGAAAGTACTTACGGATGCCTCCTCCATAAGTGGAAGGCAGACCTGTGATGTTGAGACAGCTCGGGGGCTGCAGGACACCCTTGAGCCCGCTCGACCTTCATTTCACAGCTCTGGAAACTAAGGCTGGGGAGGTCAAATTATCCAGAGGGGAGGCAGATCCAGAGCCCCTGCTTCCTGACCACCTTATGTGGCCCAAGGCTCTGCTCTGCCTTCTCACACCCCCTGCTTTCTGGTTGTCTGTCCTCTGCTCCCTGCCCTTCCATCCAGCATACTCGCCTTCAGTCTTCTCCTCACACACGTTCTTCGTGCTCTGCTTTTGTGCCAGGCGCTCTTCTGTTTGACCATTTTGTGTCATTTCATCTTTATGGTAACCCTACGAGGTGGGTGGTCTTACTCTTCCATTTTCCAGGTATGGAAGCTGAGGCTTGCCCAGGTCACACAGCTGTGGAGCGTGGAGCCAGGACTTGACTCACAGCTGTTCTGCCTCCTGTGTCTGCTGTCTCTGTGCTGACCTGGCCTCTAGTCAGAATCTCTGCTTCCTGCCTACAGGCCCCATACACTCTGTCTCCTTGATGGTATTGGTTAACGTCTACTAAGCCAGCATTCACTCATCCGCCAGCATTCGTGAAACTCCTGCCCTGAGAGGTGTCGGCTTGACATCAGGAACAGGGAGGTGAGGAAATCACCTGCCTGCGTCATCTAGTAGCCTCGTCTTGGTGAGGGAGGTAAATACTAATAAAGACATGGACAGGGCAGTGGGCACTGTGTCTTGGTAGCATTACGCTTGAGGGAGTCAAAGAAGGAGAAAGTATTAGATTGGGTCTTAGTGAATAGGAGCTGGAAGGATAGAGTGACAGGGAGCATCACCTAAAACACCCCAAAGGCCACGCCTGTTCCCTTCTACTTGGCATTGTCAATATCTGTATACTTTCCCTATTCTTTTCCTTATGTGTAAGTGCCTTAAAAAGCACTGGGACTGGGTTGCACCCATCCCGCTACACTTCTAGCACTTAGGAATCCTTCAATAAACATTTATTCAATTAAATTGAAAGCCTTCTGTCCTTGCCCTCAAGCAACATAGTTAGAGAGATTGGGAAAAAAAAAAACATGTGTGAGAAGTTAAACAATGATAGAAGATTCAAGTGAACAGTTCAGAGCGACAATAGGAATGATGTGGCAGTGCAGTGAATGGTTGTGGATTATTGGAACCCAAAGTTGATGGGAAATCGGAGGCGGGAGCTTACTTTAGCTGCTTAAAGGCAGTGGAGGTAGGATTTGCCTTGGGTCCTTGGACCCAGGATGATTAAGATTTGAATGGAAGAGTTAAAGGGAGGTAGAGCAGCCAGCTAGGTTGATGAATGCACAAATATGAATTTTGGGGTTATAAAGTAAGTCGGCTTGGGTTTCCATTAGCGAGGAGCTGGAGATGAAGTTGGCAAGGTGGATTGGGGCTGTGGACTTTTGGAAGGCAGGACGACTTTCGATCTGGAGGATGGTGTACGCAAAGCTCTGTTTTAGGAAGATGAACCTAGTGGCAGTTTCGGGGCCAGATTGGCGTGGGGAGAGATGGTAGCAGGGAGGTCGCTGAACAGGCTTTTGTACTAGTTCGGATATGAAGTTCTAAAGGCCACTGAGCTAGAACTGGTACAGGCGGATGGACACAGAGGGAAGCTTTGGGATTTCCTCTGATCCCAGTCTTTGGGACTGAAGTGCGAGATGGTTTTCATTGCCCACTGGGAAGCGTCACTGGGATAAAGTCTGCTTGTGACAGTAGCAGTAGTTCTTAGAATGGCACTTCCTCCCGTGGCTGGGCTGGGCGCGGGGATGGGGCTGGGCTGAAAATGTCCTCTCCGCAGCCTCTCTTATTGGGGGTTTGTTCAGATGAGCCCAGGGTGATAGAACAACCTTTTTACCTAGTCTAGGATGACACCCAGTAAGGGGTAGAATGTAGAAAATTTTTCTTTTCCTCATGAGTGGTTCCTGAAGCAGCTGCGGAGGGCCGAGAGCGAAATTATTGGAACTCTGACATGTGGGCTCCGGATCCACCTTAAAAGTGAAGCTGGGCCGTGCTTCCCGTGACTGGTGGTGTGTCTCTGCCCGAGGAGGGCCTTGCTGAGAGATTACAGGACACGCTTTTCAGAAACGTGGAGTAAGCCATTCTGGATAACAGAATTTTTCAAAGAGGAGAGTCCAATTCCTTATAGGGAGTCTTTATTTGGAACCTTTAAAGAACGAGGGCTTTTCTAGGATGTTCTGTGTATTTACCCTCACTGGCTCTCTCTCAGCCACTGGAAAGCATCCATCTTTCTTATCAGGACACACAAAGCTTGTTGTGAACTGGCCCCTGCCTCTCTCTGCAGCCGCATCTTCTCTTGCCAACCCCACCCACCACCCACCAATCCCCAACTCATTATTTTCCTTCTTCACTGCTTACTTTCCCCCAAATCTGCCAAGCTGTGCACCTACCTCTCCTTCTGGCTGATAAGCTCTTTCCCTCTTTATTTGCTTGGGACGCTTCTGTTTATCCTTCAAAACACAGTTCAGGCGGTCTTTCCTTCAAGCTTCTCCTGATAACTGGGCGCTGAACTGTATCTGTCCTTGGACTGGCTTCTCCTGCTGTGCTTTTCTGCACCGTGTTCCCCGAGCTTCCAGATGGCTGGCTTGCCCGGAGTGTGGGAGCCCTTCAGTAAAGATGGCATCTCATGGCTCTGGGGAATCTTCGGTGTTTTACCGTCTGCCTGGACCATGCTGTCTCTACCCTGTAAGTGGTGGGTGGTGGTGATTTTGGATTGCACTGAACTTGCTATTCAGGTATAATGTAACCTTTTCTAGTTGAACCTTTAGTGTTATGCTGTACTGCAGGGGTATTCCTGAATCTAAAGAATGCATGCCCTTTTGCTGATGATCAGGTGGTGGTGGGCCATCCCTGGGGCCCATTGATGCCTTCAGGGAATGTGGTGCAGGTGGTGGAGGGGGGGGGGAGGAGAAGGAGGAGGGGGAGGGGGAGGAGGAAGAGGTGGTAGAGGAGGAGGAGGTGGTGGAGGAAGAGGAGGGGGAGGAGGAGGAGGAGGGGGAGGGGAGGAGGGGAGGACGTGGGGGAGGAGGGGGATGGGAGGAGGGGGAGGGGAGGAGTTGGAGGGGAGGAGGCGAGGAGGAGGTGGTGGAGGGGGAGGAGGAGGAGGTGGTGGAGGGGGAGGGGGAGGTGGGGGAGGAGGAGGAGGAGGTGCCTTTGCTGCCTTTTCTGCTCTTTCCTTGCTGCGTTTCTCTGCTTTTTCCATTTTCTCAGATCTTCAGCCTCCTCGTTCCTCTCCTCTTAGGCATTTTTTTTTTTTACAAATTTATTTTATTTATTTAGCTGTGTTGGGTCTTCGTTGCTGTGTGTGGGCTTTCTCTAGTTGCGGCGAGCGGGGGCTCCTCTTCGTTGCGGTGCGCGGGCTTCTCATTGCGGTGGCTTCTCTTGTTGCAGAGCACGGGCTCTAGGCGCGTGGGCTTCAGTAGTTTTGGCTCGTGGGCTCTAGAGCGCAGGCTCAGTAGTTGTGGTGCAGCACAGCCTTAGTTGCTCCGTGGCATGTGGGATCTTCCCGGACCAGGGTTCGAACCCGTGTCCCCTGCACTGGCAGGCGGATTCTTTTTTTTTTTAGATGCTGGGGGTAGGAGTTTATTAATTAATTTATTTATCTTTGGCTGTGTTGGGTCTTCGTTTCTGTGAGAGGGCTTTCTCTAGTTGAGGCAAGCGGAGGCCACTCTTCATCGCGGTGCGCGGGCCTCTCACTATGGCGGCTTCTCGTTGCGGAGCACAGGCTCCAGATGCGCAGGCTCAGTAGTTGTGGCTCACGGGCCTAGTTGCTCCGCGGCATGTGGGATCCTCCCAGACCAGGGCTCGAACCCGTGTCCCCTGCATTAGCAGGCGGATTCTCAACCACTGTGCCACCAGGGAAGCCCGGCAGGCGGATTCTTAACCACTGCGCCACCAGGGAAGCCCGGCAGGCGGATTCTTAACCACCGTGCCACCAGGGAAGCCCGGCAGGCGGATTCTTAACCACTGCGCCACCAAGGAAGCCCTCCTCTTAGGCTTTTTAAACCCTGATGGAGTCATCGTCAGACAATCTAAAACACATCCTTTTTTCAAGTGTTTGATTGAAGGCCTTATCCTCAAGTGTTTTCTGGTCGCAGTTGGTCCCTAGATACTGATGGAGCCTTTGACTGTGGTGTCTGTTTACTAGGCTTAATACCACTCCACGTTCCTAGAGAACCCATTGCAGAATCGCAATTATTATTGATTGAGAAATTATCAAACAGTGATGGGGAGTGGCTAGAGAGGACCGGATGCATTTGTGCAGAAGCTCAGCATCAGCGCCCAAAGACTGCCGGATAAGCACGTGTTTATGTTGGATATTTGTTATTGCCTCTGGTATTTGTGAGGTCCATTTGGGTTTTTATGACACTGCCCTTGTAAGCCAGGCATTGGTGCTGCATGAGTAGGTTTGCTTCGTGAATCACGGAGGAGTGATAGATGAACCCTGGGCTTATCAGATGGTTTGTGTGATCCAGGTGCTGTGCCTTATGAGCCTGCGCTTGGCACGGGCACTGGTTACATGGTTCAGGAAGCCCTTCGCTTTTCCTGTGGTGGACTGACCTAATGCACACCGAAGGATGCTTTCTCTGGCTCGTACTTTTTGACATTTTCCTTTTCGTTCTGCTCGGGTTTATCCATAACTCCTGTTGACGCAGCATTTTTGAGCTCATTAAATCTGTTCATGTGTGTGTAATGCTTGGGACAGGAGCTGGTACACAGAAAGCACTCCATACGTATTAGCTGTTGTAATTGATGTTTGTATTTAGAGCCTCTCCACTATTTCTCTCTCTCCCCCTTCTGGAGGTTGTGCTTGTTGGTAAAGTAAGAAAACAGCTCCCGGGGCCGAGGAGGGGGAACACCGACTTTCTCTGTTCAGCCCTGTCCAGAGGTCTCAGAAAGTTCACAGAAGCCCTGAAGGTAAAGGCAAACACTTGCCCACTGATCACCCAAGGCCATTTTTCAGGAGCTTTTGGTCCACCTTGCTATCTACTCTCACTGGGATTTGGGCTCCGACTGGTAAGGTGGCTGAGAGCCAGTGAAGGGCATAGGAAAGGACTCTTGGCCAGTTGTGATGAGCAGTATTTAAAATAACAGTAACAATAGTAATGAGTGGTCACAAAGGTAGCTCCCATCTATCAGTTGTTTCTTATGTGCTTCTGAGAAGGGCTTGACATGCATGGTGCTTTTTTTTTTTTTTTTTTGCGGTACGCGGGCCTCTCACTGCTGTGGCCTCTCCCGTTGCGGAGCACAGACTCTGGACGTGCAGGCTCAGTGGCCATGGCTCACGGGCCCAGCCGCTCCGCGGCATGTGGGATCTTCCCAGACCGGGGCATGAACCCGTGTCCCCTGCATTGGCAGGCGGACTCTCAACCACTGCACCACCAGGGAAGCCCCCTGCATGGTACTTTTTGATCCTACAGCACTCTGAGCTGCAGTTTCATTTTATGGGTGAGGAAACTGAGGTGCACAGAGGTTATTTGCCCACGTGATAAAGCCAGAGACGGGAACTCAGTTCTATCTCCAGAATAATGTCCTCTTCATCTCTGACCCATGATCTACTAGCCCAGGTGTCTCAGCACTGGAATATACATAACCCTGGTGATACTGAAGGCTTTCGTGGAGTATTGCAAGTGTGGATGGTTTTAAGGGAATCAATTTTCAGATTTTCGACCTCATATATGGACCCTTTCTTGAAACTGATTGGACTGAGACCACCCCTTTTCACAGTCATTTGTCCCTGTTTTATAAAAGGCACGTCTCTTGCCCAACACTAATCTTGCTCGCGTGCGTTGCTCTGAGTATAAAAACCTTAAGGGGCACTGAACAAAGGAACTATGAAATTGGTGTGTGGGAACCTTCTAATCAAGGCACTTTTACAAGGCTGCCCCTTTGCACGTTCTTTTTTACTTGTTTAAACTTGCTGCTAGAAACAGGGCATGTGGGGCCCCTTTCTTATGCTAAGGAATGATATAAAATTTTCAGATCTTAAGAAATAACTTGCTTTTAACTTTTTAAAATGAATGATGGGTATCAGATTGTTAGATTCTGTTTAAAAAATATGATGTGGAAGTCTTTTTTTAAAATGCTCGTGTTTACAATATGTTGGAAATTCTATTCTTAGAAGGTATTCAGTTTATGATGAAAACTTTAGACGTCAGCCTAAAAATAGGCAAGCTTTTCAAATTTCAGAATTAAAAAAAGCTTGAAGCTAATTGTACTATACTTCCCCCTAAGATACTGAAGTTCAGAGTGGAAATTCTGAAGTTGTTTTCTGCCACAGACCCTTCTGCACCAAAATATTATTTTTTCATAGAATTTCAGGGGCATCAGTGTCTCCTAAGGCTCCATCATTGCACTCCTGATTAAGCACCCTTGAAATGGTAGGGAATTGCAGTAAAATGTAAACATAGTTTCAATTTTGATGAAACTTTTATATATGTAGTTAGACGTGTGATCTTGTATACCAGAGTGCCTTAGTGGCTCAGCAAGGACTGTTTCAGACATAACTGATAGAAACCCAATTAACACTGACATTAAAGAAAAAGAAATGGACTTTATTTGCTTCAGTAACTGGGGAAAAAAAAGGGCAGCTTCAGGTAGTGCTGGATCCAGGTCCTCAAATGTCATCCTGAAGTCCTTGCTTTGTCTCTTGGCTCTGCTCTCTTCTGTGCTGGCATCGTTTTCAGGCAGAGTGTCCCTGTCAGGTGGCAGGAATGGTCCTCAGGAGCCCCAGGCTTACATCCTACCCATCTCACCGTGACAGCTGAAGGAGAGAATTTTTTTCCCAGTAGATCTGGTGAAAGTCCTGGTCATGATCTGGTTGGAAGGGCCAAGGTCACATCCTTGAACCTGGTCAGGGGAGGTGGGGTCCATCCTATTTGAATCACTTAGGGAGAGGAGAAGGGGGCTTCCTGAAGAGAAGCTGGGCAAACAGAAAATCCCAACATGTTCTGTAGGAAGATTAACCTGAAGACCTTGAAGATCGAATGGACTACCGGTGTCTTCTCTAAAAGCCTTTCACTCTCCTGGGTATGCTTCTTCCCTTCCATGCACCACCAGCCAACACTCTTACCTTTATGATACCCATCTGCCCATTGACAAAATGACATTAGTGATACCGTCTGTTGCCTGCTTTGGTAATTTCAAGACTCTTAAGGCAATGCCCCAGATCCCTGGCTTAATGTATTTTGTGATTTCTTTTTTTAAAAAAGCCATTAGTTATGCGATTAAGAAAAAGAAATTAAAAATTAGGGAACTCCATCTGTGTTAGTTTGCTAGGGCTGCCGTAGCAAAGTACTAGGGACTGGGTGGCTTAAACAAGAGAAATTTATTTTCTCACAGTTCAAGAGGCTAGAAGTCCCAGAAGAAATTGTTGGCAGCGTTGTTTGTCCTGAGGCCTCTCTCCTTGGTTTGCAGGTGGCCATCTTCTCCCTGTGTCTTCACGTGGTCTTTCCTCTGTACGTATCTGTGTCCTAATCTCCTCTTCTTACACCAGTCATGCTGGATTAGGGCCCACCTTCACGACCTCCTTCAACCGTAATCATCTCTTAAAAGACCCTTTCTCCAAATACAGTCACATTCCGAGGTCCTGGGGGTGAAGCCTTCAGCATATGAATTTGGCGGGGGGGTGTGGTTCACTCTATAACACATCTGTTATTTTAACTCTGTGAATGGGTTATATTTTGCAAAATAATATTAATACCCATACCTTGTTTAAAACCCAAGTTAGTAACAGGTTCACCTGTGCAAATGCAAGCTCAGCGGCTTCGGGGATGGTAAGTTCGTTGCACTTTGCTGTTTGGGTATACTTTTGCCTTCAGTAGGAGTGGAGAGAAGACAGTGTACAGGTGAGCACTGGTGGTTTGAGTTTGTCAAAGATGCCTGGGATTGGAGAGTGGGAATCTGGACCTTTCTGGTCCTTAAGCTCAGTGCTGCCTCTGTTATTGCAGTAACACCTTCCCTGAAATCCCCGAAGGGTGCACTCTGGTTGTGAAATGAGTTTTAGGGCTTTTGGGGGAGCGTGGGGTAGGTGGCTGCCGAAGGCAGGATTCTTCCTGTTTCCACTGGAGCAGTGGTTGATCAGGCTGAGAGCTCTGCCGGGCTCTCCTTGTGCCAGGGCTGGTGTGAGTGAGAGAGAATCTTGTCACCCTACCTTTTGTGTCTTAGGGAACAGAGTTTGCAAGCGAGGGGGTTAATGAGTCACTTTGGTCCAAGTTACTACAGGGCCACTGTTGCATCAGAAATTGCTTTCCATTCACACCCAAGGCTCATCCTTCTTAAGCGCCTCAGATGACAAACCTGTCCGTTATTCTCCTCTGCTAAGCAGTTGTCACTGTTCTCTTCCCGGCGTTAATTATTGTTTTAATACGGCTTGCGTGTTCATTGTCTGGTCTGTCGATGTTTGTAATGGAATATCACAGCGGAAAGGAAGTGGGGAATAGGTAGCAAATGGTAGTCTTTTCATGTCAAAACCCCAAAAATCTCCCCCCTGAATTTTGCTTACCTACAATCCAGAAATTCCAAAACTTAAAGAGTTTGGAAAGCAAACTACAGGACGTGGTTGAAGTGCACGTGTGTTACCTGGGAGGACGATGAGCTTTTGAAAAATCCATCCACATAATATCACTCCTTCATAGGCCAGTGTGGATGGTGGTAACTGATTTGGAGATTGTCTTTACTGAAAGCAAATGCCAGTTTTGGAGAGTGTAGGACCCAGGAGCAAGAAGTTCTGACCAAGCAAAATGTTGTTTGCTAGCCCATCTTGGATAGGGCACTTACCTACTCCATGCTGGCTACGTATGGCTGCTGTAACAGAGCGCCACAAACTGGGGCACTTAAAACAACAAGTGGGGTGTTGTACAGTCCTGGAGGCCAGAAGTCTAAAACCAAGCTGTCTCAGGTGTCAGCAGGGCCACGGTCTCTCTTTTGCCTCTGGGAGAGAATCGTTTCTTGCCTCTTCTGACTTCTGGTGTTTGCTGACAGCCCTTGACGATCCTTGGCTCAGAGGTGCATCACTTCAGTCACGTGGCCGTCTTCTCCCTGTGTGTCTTCACATCGTCTTCCCTCTGTGTGCGTCCCTGTGTCCAAATTTCCCCCTTTTATAAGGACACCAGTCGTATGGGGTTAGGGCTCAGTCCAGTGACCTCATTTTAACTTGAATCCTCTGTAAAGACTCTATTTCCAAATATGGTCACCTTCTGAGGTCCTGGAGATTAGAACTTCAGCATAGCTTTCTTGGGGAACACATTTCAACTCATTACTCTCCTAGCTTTATTCTTCCTCCTCCAGAAAACAACCTAAGGTTCAAACACAATCATAAGAGAAAGCACCCTAGAAAATATATCCCCCGGGTGATGGCAGAATGCCCCACGGGATGTTACATGTCTCTTATTCCCGCTACATGGAGCATTTGGATCTAATACATGTTCTATGCAGTTTTTCTTTCTCTTTTGGCCGTGCTGCGTGGCATGTGGGATCTTAGTTCCCCGACCAGGGATTGAACCCACGCCCCTTGCATGGGAAGCGTGACGTCTTAACCGCTGGACCGCCAGGGAAGCCCCCCGTGCAGTTTTTCAGTTGGAAGTCCTTTGGGGTGGTGTGACCCGGGCTGTCTGTTCGGTGGAAACTTGGAGCAACTTGCAAGTTGGCAAGATTTGCAGGGGAATTTCCCCCCAGAGGGTGGAGCTGTGGCCCCTTAGAGTGGCCTGTGGCTGCATTGTCCTGGCTTGCTGGCCACTCACTGCCGCTCCACAGTACAATTTGGATGTGAATCCTGAGATATCTGTCCCAACTCCTGAATCTTTCATGGAGAGCGTGGGAATGTGTAGTAGTTTTATTGGTTTCTTTTCATGAGTTGTATTTTGATATTCAGAAGAGGTTCACTGGGGCAGAGGCTAAGAATGTTTTCAGAATATGCTTCTCTTTTGCCGGCTCCTAATAACTTGCAGTGGTCAGTAAAAAAAGCGACACAACAAACAGACCCAAAACAGCCCTCAAAACCCTCACGCTGACATTTAAAGGACTTGGCATCTTTAACTGCCTTTTACATACAGCACAGTTATGTGTTGCTGTCAGAGTATATGTACGTGTAGATGTTTTCTTTGAGATGCTCAAAGCTCTGCAGAAGTCTCACTTTGTTGGCTAGCTCTTAGCTCTCTCCCCATCAACTGGTTCAGAGTTTTTAGGGGCTGCAGGTCATGGATGCCACTTGCCTCTGTTTCAGTCCTTTGTTCACTCCTTCAGTGAACATGCAGTTGTCAGTCATCTGCTGTGTGCCAGGCACTGTGCTGGGCTCCGCGGTGGGGAGGAGAGCAAGGGCCCTGCCTGCGTGGAGCTCTCACTCTGGGTGGCCTGGTTCATTGTGACTGGGTTCGCTTGTCTCCCAGATCTCCATCCTGTTTGCAGCAGACCTGCCTCCTCTGCCACCTGCCCCTGGCATCCTGGGCTAAAAGCTACCGTATATCTAACTCCATTTGGTATTTATTGGGTTGTTACACCAAATTTTGCAAAGCCAGAGAGGCATCACTTTGTTAGAAGGAAACCTCTTTATTCCACTCCCGAGAGGCCACTCGGCAGGCTTTGAGGTCCATAAAACCCAGCTCCAAATCTAACACAGGAGGGCTTGTAACCTTTTTTTTTTGCCTTTTCTGAACTTGACCCCTTTATAGAGTATTTTGAGAGTTGGGCTGCATCGGGTGGGTTTTATGTCTGTGCCTCTCGGATGGGCCATGAAGTTCTGGGATCAGTTTTGTTATATGGCAGCCTCGCGCAGTGCGGTGCTTGGAAGCCTTACGACACAAGAAGTGGTCTTTCCATGGCGGGATTTCAGTGTGGTAATTGACATGGGGATGCCTGAAAGGACTATTGGTGTCTCCATGCCGCACGCGGGAGTCCACAGCCATCTTGCACAAGAGCTGAGGGGATTTGTTGCCCTGCTCACTTCTGATGGGGAAGACTGCAGACGGGTCCCCTGTGGACATCTGGCCCAGCACATTCTGTCCTTGGGTTCCCATCCTTCCATCCACTTCCTGGTGGGTACACTGGGAGAGGATTTGGTTACAGTATTCAGAATGCACTGTCCTGGAAGACAACTTGAGGGTTGAGGGGCAGGAGGGAAGATTTCTACATGGATCAGGGGGGAAGATGTCTCGGACAGTTGCATAATGGGTTGGTTTTTATTTTAAGATGAATCTTGTAATGATCTTGTTGAGAGAGAGGTGGAAAGAAAAGTATTGTTATCTGGCTTAAAGCTCCGCCCACTCCCTCTGCACCTTAGAGAAATGCAGAAACCTTCCGGCTCCAGAGAGGCATGTGGACCAACTGGTTTGTTTGGACAGATGGGACAGTTCAGCCCAGGAGATCAAAGGACCTGCCCCAGGTCACACCAACTTAATGGTAAAACCCAGGCCCCCTGAGTTCCAACCTCTGACTGTCTCCCTCCAGCCCAGGCTGCCTGCCACATGATTCAGTGACTCTTTAAACATGACTAAGGCCGTTATTGGGCATGTGGGCCCCCAAAGAAACAGCACAGCCCTCCTGGTAATGGTTGGGTATCTTTTGGCTTGTTGCAACTGTGACCACATTGATGCTGAAAGGAATGCCAGGCTGGGTCTTGCTTTTTAAGCGGGGTCTCACTGCTACGATTATCAAATGTATCTTTTAAAGGTGAATATAAAACAGCTACCCTCCCAAGCAAATCATAAAACAAATTATGCCCTTGCCACCCAGAACTACAGAGAAACGGCAGGCTCTTCGTGCCACAGAGAATAATGGCTGCAGTATTAAAACAATGATGGGAAAACCAGGAACCAAGAGCTGAAAGGCAGGGAAGAAAACAGTCCCGTAATCCCCCAGGGATAATGGGTCTCAGCGACAGGTCTGTGTGATTTATTGTGCTAATGTACTTATTTTTATTTGTCCCCTTCAACACGGAGTTTTGTCCCTGAAGAGATTTGATAATGGCTTGTTTGCGGTCACTTAGACTCCGAAATAAAGCGCCACATTTTGGCTGTCTGGAGATCCGGCGGCCTCATTGGCATTCCCCCTCCGATTTCACCTTCACTGGCTGAGATGGGACGGATGGAGATAAGGCCTTCTTTGCGGCCCTTGCGTTTTCCCATCACACCACCATCGCAGCTCCTACCCTAGAGACAGGGTGGCTCCGTGGCTGTCCGGACCCAGCCTGCTTCCCTCTTTCATCTGGTGCTGCTTTGGGACAGCAGGAAGGAACCCCTCATTCTGCCCATAATAATAGATCCCTGGGACTCTGTTTTCCCGAACCACCAGTGCGAGTTTAGCGGTTGCAGCTTTTGGGGTAAGCAAAAATAAGAGCGGAGGAGTAGATGTGGGAGGTTTTCCAAAAGAATGTGCTTGATTTAAAGGCTGAAGTGTGTTCGGGTCGTGGTGGCCAGCTGTTTTGCTGGAAGACTCCAGGGAACATATCAAAGGACTGGACGCCTGCCTGCAGAGCTGCCCCACACCTGCAGAGGTGTGGCCAGAGAACTCCACGATGCAAAAGACTGTGGAGATGGCTGGAAAAAGCAGCTCCAAGTCTTTTCTTATCCCAAGTTTCCTCCTCCCTTGAGGACCTCTGCTGGAATGCCGCTGGCAGCTCTGGTTGGCAGGGAAGGGGCTCTGGCATGTTGCATCCACACTCGGCCCTAGGGCGGTGCTTTGAGAGACTCTTGCTTTCCCTGCGAGCTTATCTATCTAATTATAGAAAACTCAGACAATGGAACAGAAAAAGACTCCTTTCAAATGTAGAATGATAGCAAAAGTCAGAAGCAAACTAAGGATCGGTATTGGGGGTGGGCAGTGTCCCTGATATCCTGTAGGTGGGGCACTGCAAACACTCTTATGTTTGCACATCCTAGTGAGGCAGTGGCATCACTGAAGGGCCCCTGGTGCTGGTAGTGTTACATTGCTCTCAGGTACTTGGGCACCCTTTACTCTTCCTCTGCTCCTACAAGTCTTAAGAGGCTCTCAAGCCAACCTGACTCAGTATAGGTACACATGGGCCTCAACAGTGTCCGTAGTACCATGTGATCCAGGAATTCTGCTTCTGAGTATATACCCCAAAGAATCGAAAGTAGGGACTTGAATGGGTATTTGAACATCCAGGTTTACACCGGTGTTACTCACAATAGCCAAAGGAAAACAACCCAGATGTCCATCGATGGATGAACAGAAAAACACAGTGCGGTTATATCCATACAATGCATGTTACTTGGCCTTAAAAACGAGGATTTTCTGACACGTGAGCCATCATGGATGACCCTTGAAGACATCACGCCAAGTGAAATAAGCCTGTCACAAAGGACAGATAATTATGATTCCACTCATATAAGGTACCTAGAGTAGTCAGATTCCTAGAGACAGAAAGTAGAGCAGAGGTGACCGGGGCCTGGGGAGTTAGTGTTTCATGGGTACGGAGTTTCAGCTTGGGAAGATGAAAAGAGTTTTGGAGATGGATAGCGGTCATGGTTGCACAACAGTGTGAATGTACTTAATGCCACTAAACTGTACACTTAAAAATGGTACATTTGGTTATGTGTATTTGACCACAACGAAAAAAGAGTGGTACCCTGTGACCTCCGTGTCCTGACGTTCGTGCCCTTGTGTAATCCCGTCCACTTGGGTGTGAGTGGGCAGGACTTGTGACTCGCCTCACCAGCGGAATATAGCAAAGGTGATGGGATGTGACTCCTGTAATTGCATTTGCTGGCTGACTTGCTGTAGGGGCTCTCCTTGCTGGCTTGATGCTGTTGGCGAAACCCACGTGGCAAGGGACTGTGGGTGGCTTCGAGGAGCTGAGGGTGACCCCCAGCCACCAGCAAGAAGGTAAGACCCTCAGTCCTGCAGATACAAGGAAGTAAATTCTGCCAACACCCAAGCTTGCAGGTAGATTCTCCCCGAGAACCTCCACCTGGGGATGCCTTGACAGGAGCCTTGTTTTTTTTTTTTTTTTTTTAATTTATTTATTTATATATTTTTGGCTGCGTTGGGTCTTTGTTGCTGCGTGCGGGCTTTCTCTAGTTGTGGTGCATGGGCTTCTTATAGCGGTGGCTTCTCTTGTTGGCGGAGCACGGGCTCTAGGCATGCGGGCTTTTGTAGTTATGGCTCGTGGGCTCTAGAGCGCAGGTTCAGTAGTTGTGGCGCACGGGCTTAGTTGCTCCATGGCATGTGGGATCTTCCTGAACCAGGGCTTGAACCCGTGTCCCTTGCCTTGGCAGGTGGATTGTTAACCACTGCACTACCAGGGAAGTCCCTTGATTGGAGCCTTGTGAGTCTCTGTTTTGCTGAAGACTCAGCTAAGCCATGGTCAGACTGTGAGCCACAGAAACTATGAGATAAAGTACTGTTTCAGGCCACCAACTTTGTGGTAATTTGTTACACAGCAATAGCTAACTAATACTGAGCCTCACCAGAGACTTCTCTGAATTTATTCCATCCTCACTTTCCACCCCAGACACCTCAGGCCTCTATCACCCCTTCTTGTCCACTGGGAGTGTGCGGATAGCCTGTTTTTCTCTTTCCGGTTAATGTTCAAATACATTCATTGTTAAGGTCACTTCATCGCTCTGGTTCCTTCCTGTTCTCTTATGATTTCTGGCTTGAGGGGTGTGTCTCATTCCCTCTGGGCAGGAAAAACAGTGGTTTTTTACTTTTTATTTATTTATTTATTGAAGTATAGGTGATTTACAATGTTGTGTTAACTTTCAGGTGTACAGCACAGCGATTCATATATATATATATGTATATGTATATTCTTTTTCAGATTCTTTTCCATTGTAGGTTATTACAGGATATTGAGGACAGCGGTTTTTAGTGCAGTGACTGAGTCCTGAGACCCAGGGTTCCAACTCCACCCACCTGTGTGCAGTTGAGCTTTCCTCTCCATCCCCCACTTGCTCATGCGTTGGCCTAAACCCACATCTTGCCTCTTGGTCACAATGCTCACTACACAAAATATAGGTAATCACATTTTTCTGGGGTGGCTCTGATTTCTAATATTCTGCCTCACTTGTTGTCCCCATAAACTGTGAAGCTGTCCCAGATATTCTGTTTTGGTATATAAACTCTGATTGGACTGGCTCCCTTATAATAAATTAATAAAAGCCCCTGCCATTTTGGGGGCACCTGCTGTATGTCAGACACTTGATTAGCAGTTGTCACTGTGTCTTTGCATCAGCCCCAATGAGGTGGATGTCACGTTGCCTGATTTACAGAGGAACACACCGAGATGCAGTAGGGTTCATTTTCTTGTCCGAGGTCACATGGAGCTTGTGTGTGTCCAAACCAGAATTAGAACTCCAAACGTGCCCTCTAACTTACCTGCCTTGGAAGAGTACAGGGGTATTTCTCCCAGATCCCGTGTCCCAGTTTTGCTTGGAAAATAGAATTGCTACACACAGG
This sequence comes from Globicephala melas, assembly GCF_963455315.2. NCBI lineage: Eukaryota > Metazoa > Chordata > Mammalia > Artiodactyla > Delphinidae > Globicephala > Globicephala melas. Next base: position 13,304,768 of record NC_083323.1, read on the forward strand.
CCACCTGGAGGGTCCTGAGGATTCCTTCCTGCTGGACCACAGTGGGACAGTGTGGGGTTGGGGGCATAGCTGAAAGCTTAAATTGAAATGGTGAGGGAGGGACTTCCCTGGTGGCGCAGTGGTTAAGAATCCACCTGCCAGTGCAGGGGATGCGGGTTTGATCCATGGTCTGGGAAGATGCCACATGCTGTAGAGCAGCTAAGCCCGTGCGCCACGACTACTGAGCCTGTGCTCTAGAGCCCGCGAGCCACAACTACTGAGTCCGCACGCCTAGAGCCCGTGCTCCGCAACAAGAGAAGCCACCGCAATGAGAAGCCCGTGCACCGCAACGAAGAGTAGCCCCCCCGCTCGCCACAACTAGAGAAAGCCCGCCCGCAGCAACGAAGACGCAACGCAGCCATAAATAAGTAAATAAGTAAATAAGTAAATAAGTAAATAAGAAAAAAAGATAGTGAGGGAGACCAGGTGGACAGGGGTGGAGGTCCAGCCGGGGGCCGCTGCCCTGGTTAGGGGGAGAGGGAGTGGTTCTCAGCCTCAGTTGTATGTTAGAATCATCTGGGAAGCTTTAATGTCTACTGATGCCTGGGCCCCACTCCCAGAAATATTGATTCATCCGGTTTGGGTTGCAGCTTGGGCAGTGGGATCAAAAACTCCTCAGGAGATTAGCATAATCCCCCAATATTCAGAATCCTGGAAGGAGGGCCTTTGTATGACAGGCGGTTGGGCAGCGGGTGGAGAAGATAGAGGCGAAGGATGGAGGCCTGGTCCGGACACTCCCACAGCTCTCCCTCCCCATTTAGAGGCAGACCCTGTGTGCTTCTGGCCTTAGACTAGTAGAGTCCAGGTCCACAGGACTGGCTTCTAGGAGCCCAGTGTGGGGACCTGGTAAGGCAGGCCTGTGGATTGGATAGATCCCTGCATCTTCAGTGCCATCAACTCACACCTCAACACGCAGTGAAAGGGACAGAGGGGTTGGGACACACACCCAAAAGGCCTTAGTAAGTCAGCAGTTTGCGTCTGCACGGGCTGCCTGTTGCCATTGCTTAGAGTGAGTGGTTAAATCTGGGGTTGGTTGTTTTCCCATGTCACTCAAGTACCTCTTGATCGCAAATGCCTTGTGGGTAGGGACCCCATTTTTGTGTCTGCTAGAGGGAATGACATGATAATTTATCTGTCCTGGGTGCTTTGAACAACTTCATTTGGGGATTGATTTAAAAAGCCTTTCAAAGTTAAAGCACAAAGAACCTAAGGTCACTGAGGGAGATAAAAAACTTGGTGGCTTTCCTCCTATTTAAGTGTGTAGCTCTGTGTTAACCCCACTCACTGGCTTCCTCACTCTGCTTTGATTTTTCCTATGGCATCACCGTTTGTTATTCAATTTTCTTGAATATAAGCTGATGACCTCAGAGGTTTCTGCACACTGAAGACTCTCAGTAAATATTTGTTGAGTGAATGAGCAGATGGTGGCTTGTAGCTGGGGTCAGTGGGATCCAGAGGGAGACATAGACTCATCTAAGACTCCTTCCTTGGCTTGAGCTCCAGGAGGGAACTGCGGGCTTTTCTGGGGCGGGGGGACTAGAGAGCCGAGGGTTAGTTTTATTTTGCCTTGCCTCTTGGAGCAGGTGTCTTCTTTCTCAATTAAGATTTTTTTTTTTAGCAGTTACCTTGTAATGGAAAACGACACTTATGCAGGCTTATGTTCTTTTATGTCTCCTAAACCGAGCCCTTTCCCCTGCTGTGGCTTCAATAATGCATCATTTCATAAGTTCACGGACTTTAATGTGCTTCTGCTGAACCTCCAGCTAGATAGTTAAATGGAAATTAACCACTGTGGGTTTGATTCAAAGTCACCTTTTCACCTTCTCTCTCTTCATCCCCTCCCTCGCCCCACATATGCAAAACAGTGTCACGTTTTTCTTCTTTTACTGAGAGGATGTGATGTGTGTGCGCATGTGGGCTCCCAAGTGTGAATAGATATATCGATTCCCTTCGTAATCAGAGAGCCATAAAATAATAACAATGTGTACCTACAAGTTTTTGAAATTCCACCTCTCCAGCTAAAGTACAGTGGAGTCTAGGGACCCACCACAAACTAAAATTTAGGGAGAGTGGTACAGATGTACCAGATTTAGGACTTCCAGTGGCTGCTGGTAAATTGCCATGTCTTGACAAGGCTCTGAAATTTACTCAGTATTCATTCATTTATTTATTCACTCATTCAGTGCCTGAAAATTATTTTATATGTACGAGGCACCTGGGTGGTGGATGTGATTCGCTGTGTATTAATGACCCCAATTCTTCACACCTTTCTGAATTCCTAGCCGAAGATCATAGTATATTTCTGCAACTTTTGACTTTGGGCTTAATTGTGTGGCTTACTTTGACCTGAAGGATAAAGCAGAGGTGGTGGTGTGCTAGCTCTGAGCCTAGGCCTTAGAAGACCTGGAGTGTTTCTTCTTTTTTTTTTCCTGCCTCTTTGCCTTTGCTGCAAGAACAGCCTACCCTGGTAGTCCAAGGAGAAGCAGAATGGGAGACACTTGGAACAGAGCTGCTCAGCCAACCCGAGAGTCTTCAGTGAGAAACCAAGCCCACCCTCGATCAGCCAAGTCCCAGCTGACCTGTAGATGCATTAGTGAAAATGAGTGATCGTTGCCTTAAGACACTGCTTTCAGGGATGGCGTGTTAGGCGGCGTGATTGTGCAGCAGATGGCTGATAGAGTGGGATATAGTGGGATGACTCCTGTGTGATGTGGGTCCTGTTTGAAAGAAGTCCTGGAGTTTGGTGATGGTGGCGGGAGGGCCAGGATAAGCTCATTGACTCATACAAGGTAGAGAAAGTGCTAAAGTGCCCTAAGAAAGGACTCAGTAAGGGGAGTTTAAGTAGGGAGAGTCTTCTGCTAATTCGGAAAGATACGTGCACCCCAATGTTCACAGCAGCACTGTTTACAATAGCCAAGACATGGAAGCAACCTAAGTGTCCATCGACAGATGAATGGATAAAGAAGATGTAACATATATATATATACACATATATATATATACATATATATATGTGTATATATACACACGTACACACACACAATAGAATATTAGCCACAAAAAAGAACAAAATAATGCCATTTGTAGCAACATGTAGAGTTGTAGCAATCTCTTAGTATGGAACCTAGAGATTACCATGCTAAGGGAAGAAAGTGAGAGAGAAAGGCAAATATCATATGATATCACTTACATGTGGAGTCTAAAAAAATTATACAAAGGAACTTATTTACAAAACAGAAACAGACCCACAGACACAGAAAACAAACTTGTGGTTACCAAAGGGGAAAGGGAGGGGGAGGGATAAAATAGGCATTTGGAATTAGCAGATACAAACTACTATTTATAAAATAGATAAACAACAAGGTCCTACTGTATAGCACAGGGAACTACATTCAATATCTTGGAATAACCTATAATGGAAAAGAATCTGGTTCAGTATAACTGAAGCACTCTGCTATATACCAGAAACTAACACAATATTTGTAAATCAACTATACTTCAATTAAAAAAAAAAAAAAAGGAGGGAGAGCCTTCTGGGTGAGTGATCAGAGAAAGCCTCATGAGGGGGTGGGCTTTTGAAAAGGTGTTTTTAGATGATGTTATCAAAGTTTAGAATAGAGAGGCATTGACTAGGTTTCTGAGTTTAAAATATGTGATGTTTCAAAATTGATTTCTCATCAGAGCCAAAACACTATGCCAATTTCCCATTCAATATCTAATGACCTTGCTACCAAAAAATAAATAAATAAAGACTCAAAGCTATGTTGAGAAAGCAACACCCCCGTTTGATAATAGCCAACATTTACAATTCTCATCACAAACAATTATCCGGCATGCATTTGGCTTACCTGCTGAGTGCCAGGAGTCTGCTTGCTCAGCATTTTATAGGCATGATCTCATGTAATCATCATCATCATCTCAAGAGACAGGAATAGATAACTCCATTTAATTCCATTTTCTAGATCAAGTAACCAAGCCAGAGAGGGGAGGTTATTTGCTAAAGCCAAGCACTGACATCAGAGTGCCATTCCACTCCCTGCACCTGACTCTCCTGTTAGATTGGCATCCTCTCCATTAATTTCTCTATCATCAGCACATAGCATGAGGCTTGGCACAGAGTAGGTGCCCAAGAGATGTCTGCTCAAGGAAAATATGAATAAATATCTTAAAAACGAATAATGGCATCCTCCATGTCCGAATGGAAGTCATAGCCTGGTAGGGAGACAGATTCCTGAGCTGACTCTTAGGAGACAGTCAAGGTCAGTGGTGGAGAGATAGGAAATATAAGTATTTGGGAGAGCACAGAGTGGGTGCCCTTGATATAACCTAGAAAGGTTAACACCTTCTAGAAATGGTAAACCCTGGAATGAGTCTCAGATGAGGAGTCTGAACTAGAAAAGGGAGGCAGAAGTGGCCTTGCGTGCAGAGGAGATGCGAGTTTACAGCTTATGGCTTCTGGAACATGGTAGATGCTCTGTTGTAAATGTTTATTGTTCTGACCTGTTGGGTGAGGGAGGCACTGGCCGTGAACCTTCTGAGCTGCTCTGACCAGTAAAGCTATGAAAATTTGAGTCTCTGCATCCTCTTCACCTCTTTCGTTCCAAATTTTCCAATGCTTGTCCCTTTAGGGACACTGAGGCAGCACAACAAAAGTATTGGAACCTACTCTGTCCTAAAGAACTTGAGGAATTGTTGCCTAATAAGGCTGGCTTATCACCAAGATAATGAACCTTTTGAATAGTCCTAGGAATTGTACAGATATAAGATAAACCTGAAGTATCCTCTGGTAACCCAAATCTTAAGGTTTTTGAAACTATTTACTGAAGACTCTTGACCCAAATCTGAATCTCGGCTCCAGCATTTACCTGTGAGATTTTGGTGAAGTTCCTTAACAGCTTCCTGAGCCTGAGTTTCTTCACCTGTGAAATAGGGATAAAATCCACATCCTAGAAATATTACTCTGCCTTAAAAAAGAATGAAATAATGCCATCTGCAGCAGCATGGTTGGACCTAGAGATTAATAAGTAAGTCAGACAGAGAAAGCAAATATCATATGATATCACGTATATGCAGAGTCTAAAAAAATGATACAAATGAACTTATTTACAAAACAGAAACAGACTCACAGACATAGAAAACAAACTTAGGGTTACCAAATGGGAAAGGCGGGGGGAGAGATAAATTAGGAATTTGGGATCAACAGATATGTGCTACTATATATAAAATAGATAAGCAACAAGGACCTACTCTATAGCACAGGGAACTATATTCAATATCTTGGAATAACCTATAATGAAAAAGAATACATATATGTATGTATAAAGGAATCACTTTGCTCTATACATGAAACTAACACAACATTGTAAATCAACTATACTTCAATATAAAAAAAAATCCACATCCTAGGGTTGTACAGGTTAATTTAAAAAAGACAGTAGCTAGAATTCTTTTTTAAGCACTAACTATGTGCCAGGCACTCTTTTAAACCTCTGTATGAATGGATTCATTTGACATTTTAAGTTCTCACCAAAACACCTTACAATGGCATAAACATGATGATGGTCCCCACTTTACAACATGGAGTTTATAACTTGCCCAGATTACAGGGCTAGTTAGTGGGGGAAACTAGGATTTGAACCTCCAGACTCATGCTCTTCACGAACCTAAGCTGTACTGTCTCTGTGCTGGTACCCAGCAGACACTCATGGGCCCCTAGTCCCCCATCCCCTTCTCTGTGCAGGGCTGACCACCACTGTTCTCCCCCTGCCCTGAGGACCTGGTCGGGGGCTTTCCTCTCAGCACTGACATGGCAGGTAGTTTCTTTGCCTATGTGTTTATCCCGTGAGATTGCATACTTCACCAGGGTAGGGACCGTGTCTGTTTTCCTGGACCACACTGTATTTCTGGTCCTAAGCTTAGTACCTTTTGCACACTGAGCACTCGGTAAGTACCCAAGAAATGAATGTACTTCTCTCCACTTCTCTCCTCCTGCATCTTCTGGTCACTGAAGACCATTCTCCACTCAAGGTCTGGTTCAAATGATCCCACCCTCTTCTGGAGAAACTAGCAGCTGGAACCTGTCTGTGATGCTGGCATTTTATGTCGGTCCCTCTGAGTGTTGGGTGAGCCCCTGAGGACCCCCAGAGCCCACCTCCCCACCTCGAATGTTCTCCGTCAGTGGCATTGACATACGTCGATTAACAGAGGCCCCATTTGAAGAGAGTCTGACTTCCGCCTCTGCTAGTACTTCAGAAGGGACCAAGAAAAAAAAAAGTTTATTTATGGTAGCCATTTTGCAGAGTTTCCAAAGATGTATTATTCCAGCTCCAAAATCTCAGAGTTATGAATGGATGGACTCCAAAGCATACGTTTTCTTTTCTCCCATTGAGAAGGATGTCACAAATGGTGCTGGGGAGTGCTGGTCGGTGCACACGTCTGCCTAGCCCCAGAGGGAGCTGCCTTCCTGGGTTTTGGCCACGAGAACTGTCAGAGAGCTATGCTTGCAAACCTGACAATTAAAACAGAAAGATGAGAAGACTGAATAAGGATCGTTTTCATTTATATTGAATGAAGGGGCTTGAGGAAAGGCTTATGTAATTAAAAAAAGAACCATGGCGCTTTGCAGAGGAGCACGGGGAGAGTTTTACAGGCCCCTGTCATTTTACTACACCCAGTTCTTCAAAAGGTAGGCTTTTCTTCGGGGGAATGAGGTGGGATCCTGTGTGAAGCTCAAGCCTTAGGGTCAGGCAATACCTCGATTTAAATCAGGCCCTTGCATATATCCAGAGAAAACTATAATTTGAAAGGATACATGCACCCCAATGTTCACAGCAGCACTATTTACAATAGCCAGGACATGGAAGCAACTAAGTGTCTATCCACAGATGAATGCATAAAGAAGATATGATACATATATACAATGGAATACTACTCAGCCATAAAAAAGAATGAAATGGTGCCATTTGCAGTAACGTGGATGGACATAGACATTATCTTACTAAGTGAAGTAAGCCAGACAGAGAAAGACAAATATCATATGATATCACTTATATGTGGAAACTAAAAAAATGATACAAATGAACTTATTTACAAAACAGAAATAGACTCACAGAGAAAACAAACTTATGGTTACCAAAGGGGAAATGGGGGGGGGATAAATCAGGAGTTTGGGATTAACATATACACCCTATGTATATAAAATAGATAAACAACAAAGACCTACTGTATAGGACAGGGAAGTATACTGAATATCTTGTAATAATCTATAAGGGAGATGATTCTGAAAAAGAATATACATATGTAACTGAGTCACTTTGCTGTACACCTGAAACTAATACATTGTTAACCAACTAAAATAAAAAAAAAAAAAAGAGGAGGGACTTCCCTGGGAGACCAGTGGTTAGGTTAGGACTGCATGCTTTCACTGCTGAGGGCCCAGGTTCAATCCCTGGTTGGGGAACTAAGATCCCGCAAGCTGTATGGTGCGGCCAAAAAAAAAAAAAAAAGAAAAAAAGAAAAAGAAATAGAAGAAGAAAAAATAAATCGGGCCCATGACTGTGTGTCTGACTTTAATCTGCTAAAAACACTGCTGGTTTTTTCACCTCTAAAACAGGTGAAATATTTTCCAAGGTTGTTGTGAGCATCGCGTGAGGATATATTTGAAGGTGCTTTATAGGTAGGAGGGCCTCCAATGTTGGCCACTTTCTCACCCCCATCCATGATATACAAGCATTCTTCTTACATTGACCCACCAAATGCAAAGTGTTGGCTTTCATTGACATTTTAAAAAATCGACACGTTGATGTTATCTCAGATTAATGCAAGCATCCTCTGGGTCATCTGCGTGACTACGAATAACCAAGTACCACTGGATGGGCACCGATGAGTCATCGCTTGGGCACCAGATGGTCCCTTTTGAGCTGAGGAAAGCTCAGGAAGGAAGGACGGAGGAGGCTGACTGTGTGAAGGGAGCATCCGGGTGGTTCCACGGTGTTTCCAACCTCAGGAAGGCACGAGGCTGGGGGCACCGATCTCAGAAGAACCCGGCTGATCTGAGCAGAGCCAGCCGTACCGTCTCGGGAGAGTGATGGTTTAGGCTTAGCATCTACTGTCACTTTAAGTCAATTTAAACTTGTTCAGTGTTGAACTGAACCACAACAAGGCACCTTGTGAAGGCACTTTGGCTTCAAGGCTGTTTTAGAGTCACCAGTTCTGGGCCTGTGTCCCTCATTTGATGCTCATGCTGTCTCTTCTCTTGGCTTGGAATTCTGTTTTCCTTCACCACCCCTGCCCGCCACTGCCAGCCCCAGTCCTGGATAATTCCTGCTCTCATCTTGCTCTCAGTTTATGTACCATTTCCTCAGCCCTCTCTCACCACCTTGCCCACGTAGAAACTTGCCTTCTGTGTTTTTAAAGACCTTTGAGGCCGTGTTCCCAAGTTGACTTCCATGGCTTTTATGTAGGCTGTTTTGGTTCATTTCTTTCTTTGGTTGATTGCTGGACTGGAAGCTTCTTGAGGGCAGGGCGTGTCTTTTTGTCACTGTCCTCAGCGCTGTATCCTGCACAGTGCCTGGCACTTAGCACTCAATAAATACTATTTAAAATTTTTTTTATTTTAATATTTTACATTTTAGTGCTTATATAATACTGGAATGAAAACGATTTGAGCCAAAATAGAGTTCCTTGCCAACTTCTTTTCCATACAGGTGGCTGCTGGGCACTCAAGTTTGAGGAACATGGTGTAAGAGGGATTGCCTGCCATTGGGATTGACATGTACATGTGTACATGTACACATGTACACGCTACTATGTTTAAATAAACAACAAGGACCTGGACTTCCCTGGTGGCGCAGTGGTTAAGAATCCGCTTGCCAATGCACGGGATGCAGGTTTGAGCCCTGGTCCAGGAAGATGCCACATGCCACAGAGCAGCTAAGCCCATGCGCCGCAACTACTGAGCATGTGCTCTAGAGCCTGCGAGCCACAACTGCTGAAACTGCGTGCCACAACTGCTGAAGCCTGTGCTCCTAGAGCCTGTGCTATGCAACAAGAGAAGCCACTGCAATGAGAAGCCTGCACACTGCAACTAGAGAAAGCCCACGCACCCCAAAATAAATAAATTTATAAAAAAAACAACAACAACAAGGACCTAATGTGTAGCACAGGGAACTCTGCTCAATATTCTCTAATGACCTAAATGGGAAAAGAATTTGATAAAGAATTAAAAAAGAAAGAGGGATTGCCTGCGGGAGAGTGACCGACCTCAGAGGTGTAGGAGAAGGAAAGGGAGAAGTAGTAATGTACTGGGTCCATGCGTCCTTGCTGAGCACCAGGGACAGGACTGCCCCAGGCCAGCGTCCTCTGGATCTGAGAAGAGGGATTGCAGCCTGGAACTCACCTTGGCTACTTCCTTACCTGAGAGACTGAAGGGGGAGTTTGTAATTCAGGGCTACACTCTCTGGGTTGATGTCTCTTGAAAGGTCCTTGTAAGGGCTGCATTTTTGTCTTTTCATGATGTTTGGAGAGACCAGGCTCGAGCAGGAGGACGTTGCAGCTCCGGTGAACTCACGCTCACCCCCAGAGGGTAGCTGAACTGCTTATGCCAAAAGCTCAGCCTCTTAATGGGCATCACTCACTAGATTTCATCGTAATTATAACTTTGTTTTCATAGCTTTTTACAGGCCACAGAGCACATTAACAGGCCTTTTAGTGCTTCATCAAAACCACAAGGTCCTTCCCACAACCAGGTGATGGGCAAACAGTCCCATTTCATAGGTGAACGGACTGAGGCTTAGAGGGATTGATTTGCCCTGGGAGCTCAGGACTTCAAGGCCCTGTTCCTTCCACTGTACCACTTGCCATCTAAGGGAAGGGCATCTGCCTCCCATGGTGCTCCTGGGCTCCAGTCTGGGGTTTCAGCTGCCCCCTGCCTTCTGCAGGGGGTCATCTAGGATACCAGCTTGTGAAGAAGTGGCTTAGTGGCAACTTAATTATATTTTCAGCAACTTAAAAAAGGATAGATTCTGTTCAGCTCTATGAAAGGCAGTGTTGCTTGTGAAACACGCCTCCTGTGCCGTGTACATGGGATTTGAAAGCAACTTCTGCCACTGCCTGGCTGGAGTGGGTGACTTCGTATCGTCTGAGCCTCGATTTCTGTGTGGGTGAAATGGGGATAGTAGTGTTTAATCAGAGCATTGGCATGAAAAGGAGTTATCATTAGAAAACTGCCCCGCTCATCATACACACATTCCACTTAGTATTCCTAGCCCTCGCAGACGCTTACCTGTTCTTTTATTAAAAGGACTTTTCGGGCTTCTCTGGTAGCGCAGTGGTTGAGAGTCCGCCTGCCGATGCAGGGGACACGGGTTCGTGCCCCGGTCCGGGAAGATTCCACATGCCGCGGAGCGGCTGCGTCCGTGAGCCATGGCCGCTGAGCCTGCGCGTCCGGAGCCTGTGCTCCGCAACGGGAGAGGCCACAACAGTGAGAGGCCCGCGTACCGAAAATAAAAGGACTTTTCTGGTGGAAAGTCTCCCCGATGCATGTGCTGTTGGTACGATCACAGGCTCAGGTGACTATGCTGGGCACGCACGTTAGAAGCGCAGGGAGCTTGGGCTTCAGAGCCAGGAAGGAGGTGGATTTGAGTCTTCGGGAAACCTGGAGACGCTCCTGTCACTGTCCCTTGGAGGCTTGGCTTTCGGAGTTGGCGCGTGTGTGCCACCAAGATGGTGACTTGGCGGGAGGGGGAGGCCTCCCTTCCCTGCGCAGGCAGATCGGAGGCTGGGTTGCGGCCCCCGGCAGTGTAAGCGGTGACCTGGAGAATCTGGCTGCTCTGTGGGGCGGTGGCATCCGGCCTTTGAGGGCCTCCTGCATCTGGTCCTGCTCGGCTCCCACTGATCGATCCCTCGCATTGTTGTGACGCTCCAGCCAAACTCACAGTCGCCTGGATGTGGCCCCGGCCTTCCCAGGCCCTCTGCGGGGCTGACACGGTGCTGGGGCCTCAGAAGAGAGGCGGGGGTAGATACGAGGGCAGCTTCTCCCGGACAGAGTCACCCTGAGCGTCGTGTGTGAAGAGCACGCTCTTTAATGCCAGCAGAGGAAAGAGGTCCCGCGTACAGTGACCCAGACCCGTGTTCTTTGCAAATATACAAGTGCTTTCTTTAAAGTGATGCATTGCCACAGCCTGGAGGGAAGGCTCACGAATGACTAGTCCATGGGAGGAAACCCGTGTGGACCGAGGCCCATTCTGTGGGCTCAGTTCCCACCCTCATGGGGCTTAATGCTCTGGTTGGGGGGAGAGAGATGGTGTTGTGAGCGGAGACCACCCTGTGGCAGACCTGCATTCAAATCTTAATTTTTTTTTTGGATTCGTCTCACAGATATTTACTGAATCCTACTGTGTGTGAGGCACTGCTCTCAGCGATCTTAATTTTTTTTTTTGGATTCATCTCACAGATATTTACTGAATCCTACCGTGTGTGAGGCACTGCTCTCAGCGCAGTGGGTCTGTTTAATAAACTAGTGATAGAAGTTCTTGTCCTCAGGGAGCTTATATTCTAGCTGAGGGAAGGTAGCGTGTGTGTGTGTGTGTGTGTGTGTGTGTGTGTGTGTGTGTGTGTGTTGGTGGTAAGAGTTTGCAGGTTTAAGTTGGTCACAGGGGGATTCTCAGGGAAGGTGATTTTATCAAACACCTGAGAAGGTGAAAAAATGAGTCATATGCAGCCATCTGGGGAAAGAGCTGAGGCTGAGGTAAGGTAAGTGGCCCTGAGGCCACTTTTCAGTTGCTAATTGAGGGGCCACAAGGCTGTCCCCAAGGCTGGAAGGGAGGGAGCAGGGAGGAAAGTAGTGGGGCATGAGGTCAGAGAGGAACGGGGCCCAGTTGTTCAGGCCCTCGTGGGCCGGAGCCATCGGAACAATGGCGTGAGTTACTCATTTATCAGGGGCACTGGAACTTCTCCTATGTTGAGGATTCCCCATCGGGAGCAAAGGTGGAGGCAGGGGTGCCATGTAGGAGGGGCTTCATTTCAGGCAGGCCGTGAGGGTGACTTGGCTAGGGCTACGGTGATGGGAGGCATTGAGAAATAGCTGATTCCGGGTCTCTATTGCTTACAATCTCTGTGATCCTGGGTGGGCTGCTCACGCTCATTGAATTTTCATTTTCTCAGCGCTACAGCGGAGATAATAAAACCTGCTGCACAGGGTGGTTACAAAGTGGTAGTCAAGCATCGGCCTGGCTGGAGGGGCACTGCCCTCATGCTGCTGGCCTTGCAGGTTTATGCGTTGCTGCTTCCATCATATTGTAGGGAAGGGCTCTTAAGTTGCTGAGGCTGAAACATGAAGATAACTTCCCACTGCATAGGCTCCTCCAGTGTTGGCGGCCAAGGAGTCTTTAGAGAAGTTCTAACCCGACTTTGTTGAGTTACTGATTCGGAAACCGGGGCCCAAAGTGACAAGTGTTCCCATTTTCCACATAATTCGTCCAGCTGTATGTCACGTCTCACGGCCCCTGTGGATTTGTGAAGAGGCCTAGCGATTTGTGGTCCAACGTGAAGAAAATTGGATTATGGAGCGATAAATTAAAAAAAGTGTTTGATCCGTCTGCTGAAATCCCCATAATTTTGGGCTCCTGGAGTTGAAGGTAATCCTAGCAGAGAAAGAAGGAGAAGGGCGGAAGAAAATCAAAATTTCTTCTCAGTTCTGTAAGCAGGGAATGTGCACATGTTGGCGCGAGATCAAATCGCAGGAATATACTAGCGATGCTGGAGTGAGGTAGCTAAGTGCATTTTATTGCTCTGTGGAATGTAGGGAACTTGGATTTGCAAAGTGCTTTATTTACCCCTCCTTAGTTACTTTATATGACAAGGGTCAGCATTGCTGTTTAACAAGAGGACCCCTGCTTTCCTTGTAGAATGTCATCCTGGGTGTTTTTCCTAAGCTTTAACCATGTCCCCTGCTAGGAAGTCCCCTGCGCCTTTTCTGACTGCTGGGGACAGGGGTGCTAGTGGCGTGGCAGATCTGGATAGAAGCCGGGCCAACTTTAGACCCGGGCACATTTGCTCTAGGTCATTGGCCCTTGTCTTGATGCAGAAGGACAAGGAATATCAAAGGACAGAGGCGGTGTTGCTGGTGCAGCAAGGGTGCTGGGGAGGACTTTGCTCCATGTCCATCCGTGTCCGTCCTGGTTGTTACGGCCCTGAGGGCTTTTGCAGCGTCAGCTTAGCGTCCTGGAGAACAAGCCCCAGAGGTCAGTGTCGTCCTGTCCACGCACAGGAGCGCGACCCCCAACTTCAGCCCCCGATTTCACCCACTGCCTTTTAACCCCTTGTAGCGATGTGCTGTAACTTGTTTCCGGAACAGTCCAGGCTGAACCGCGGTGAAATTAACACTGTAGGTGAGTCTTTCTCAAAATGGGTTCCATGGGTCTGCAATCTGTATGTTCTGAGAGAGGAAGCTGCTATTTCCTTTCAGTTCTTAAAAAAAAATTTTTTTTGGCCACTTGGCGTGGCTTGTGGGATCATAGTTCCCTGACCAGAGATTGAACCCAGGCCCCAGCAGTGAAAGCACAGAGTCCTAGGACCAGCAGGGAATTCCCAGGAAGCTGTTCTTTCAACAATACTTTTTAAATTGGGGGCTTATATTTTTAGGATAAATAACAAAGCAAAACCTTGCTGTGATTCTTAGGTGAGCTCATTTGCAAGGGAAACGCAGTTTCAAAAAGTAAGACCTGCGCTTTTTAACCAGCTCCCTTCTCCTCTTTAAAGGGGTCAGTTTATTACGCACGTTTGGGAGACTTGGTAATTCTAATGGTTTGACCTTCCGTTTCTCAAATTCCTCTCTAGGTAGTGAGACTCAGGTCAGCCTTCCCACACAGATGCTCACCTTCCCTTCCAATTCTCCACCTGCTCATTCGAGAGCTGGAGGTGACTTCACCTGCTGACGTTGCGCAGGGACCCCTGGGGGCTCCTGGGCTGTTGGAGGCTTTGAGCAGTTTGCTCGTTAAGCTGGACATAAGCCATGTGGCGCATCTCGTGTGCGGAACTCCTTTTCTGGCCCCAGGGGGCTGGTAAATGTGCTTCTGGAAACCTGGTACACAGAAGGCATCTGGAACGTTAGACTGTCCATATGGGAGGCTGTCAGGGAATGTCATCACAAGTCGGCCTAGTGGCCTCTGTGGTATCTTAATTGAATGTAAAAAAAAAAAAAAAGCTACTTATAAAGTAGAAGGGGACAGTTTGGAAGGATGGTACCCAATCTTTGCAAGCAGAAGCCAAAAAGTA